>NC_064642.1:344721291-349521291 GCF_023864345.2 Schistocerca serialis cubense
ATGAGGAACTGAACATAACGACTGATAAATAAGAACAAAGACTCCAAGTACAATTATACTTAATTAATCCATAGCAACAAACCACCCTTTCATAAAGTTTTAACAACTAGACAAATAAGCAAAATATTTCTTAATAGCTGTCTTGTGTATAAATGCCTTCCTTGACACTTATTTCAACTATCATACAAGTCCAGTTGCTTCACCACAAACTTTCTACAACAAACTTTAATCACATGCCAAGTCCCAACGATAAGAAATTACACAGTTGCAAATATATATACAAAAACTAAATTACCTTAAAATTACTCTATTGATATTCCTGCTTTCAGATAATTTCATTCTCACAAAATTTTGCTCAGAACATACTATTAAGAAATCCTTTTTAAATAACGCTGCCTCGTCTGCACGGCAGGCCAGCTTCCATCCTTCTCAAAGCAAGTACATAGGTAGACTGTTTAACACACACTGCGTGCTACACTCTTCAACGGAAACAACCTCTCTGACCAACATCTGTGGCCTCAGGAGCAGACTTGCAAAGAGTATGGTTATATCACTGCTACAGAGGTTGAGTACATTTATCAAATTCATAACTTCCTTAACATTTATTGACAAAACTTCTCTAAAATCATCATTGCAAATAGGACAGTCCCCTTTCATATTTTTCCGTCGATACCTGTATGAATGTGACCAATTTGACTTTTGTAGATTTAGTGTTTTGCTCCTATTTATTTTGTAACATAATGCCACTCATGTATGTTAGTTAAAAATCGGTTTCTATTGCCATAAGCTAAATGAAATAAATATATGTAGGCCAGTTATATTTTTTCGGTGTCCTACCAATGAACTGAAGTCTGTGACTAGCTTTACCTACGACCGTACTGTCTGTGCTAGGTGTAACACTAAAATGTTGTGTCCTTAGAAGAGATCACGCTTATACGCCATCTCTCTGCAACAGCAATCACTTATTTCTCGTACACTGTAGTACATGTCTTCCGAGTTTTTCTTCATTTGGTTCGCTCTCTCTGGGAGTTAAAATTTTCACACACGGCAGCGCAGATGTAAACATCCACCCTATCCTATCTCGCGGAACGGACGAGCTGCCTCACTGCCAAAGCAAAACACGGAAGCTTTTCGCATCCTGTCGCGGTACAGGAGGGATGGTAGAGAGATAAACAACAGGGAGCAAACAAGGAGCCACGGAGCGGAGTAGGCCTCGCCGGAACAGGTAAATGGGCGCAGCGCGTGGGCGTATCGACTGCGCCATCAGCCGGTGATCAAAGTTGCAGCACCGCGCGCCTGCCTGCGTGTTGCCGACATTCTTTATTCAGCGGGCCTGCCGCCTGCCGCTGCGGCAACCCGGCACGCACGGCCGAGAGCCTACTGTACCACCGCAGGAGTTCCACTCAAGGCTCCCATTTGACAGGGAGGTGCATGCGTTATAGCTGGAAAATTGGTAAACCATGTTGGCACCTGCGAATAAAAAACAAAATTCATTGAGGCGAGTTGGGGCGTCACGCAATGTAACACGACGCGCGTCCATTAACACAGGCTCCACACGAGAGCCTCAATGTTAACTTATGCTATTGGCGAGTTAATTGACGAACCATGTAGTCGAGATTCCGCGCTTCTCAATGAATGAAGCGAACTATCGGCTATTGCTTCGTCCATCCGATCCGCCCGTGAAACCATGAACTAAGAGGGGGTACCCAAAAAAAGGCGTAATTATTTTTCAAAAACTGTTGTTGTTGTGGTCTTCGGTCCTGAGACTGGTTTGATGCAGCTCTCCATGCAACTCTATCCTGTGCCAGTTTCTTCATCTCCCAGTACCCACTGCAACCCACATCCTTCTGAATCTGTTTGGTGTATTCATCTCCTGGTCTCCCTCTACGATTTTTACCCTCCACGCTGCCCTCCAATACTAAATTGGTGATCCCTAGATGCCTCAGAACATGTCCTACCAACCGATCCCTTCTTCTAGTCAAGTTGTGCCACAAACGTCTCATCTCCCCAGTCCTATTCAACACCGCCACATTAGTTATGTGATCTACCCATCTAATCTTCAACATTCTTGTGTAGCACCACATTTCGAAAGCTTGTATTCTCTTCTTGTCTAAACTATTTATCGTCCATGTTTCACTTCCATACATGGCTACACTCCATACAAATACTTTCAGAAACGACTTCCTAACACTTAAATCTATATTCGATGTTAACAAATTTCTCTTCTTCAGAAACGCTTTCCTTGCCATTGCCAGTCTACATTTTATATCCCCTCTACTTCGACCATCATCAGTTATTTTGCTCCCCAAATAGCAAAACTCCTTTACTACTTTAAGTGTGTCATTTCCTAATCTGATACCCTCAACATCACCCGACTTAATTCGACTACATTCCATTATCCTCGTTTTGCTTTTGTTGATGTTCATCTTATATCCTTTCTTCAAGACACTATCCATTCCGTTCAACTGCTCTTCCAAATCCTTTGCTGTCTCTGACAGAATTACAATTTTAATACCTACTCCGAATTTTTCTTTTGTTTCCTTCACTGCTTGCCCAATATACAGATTGAATAACATCGGGGAGAGGCTACAATCCTGACTCACTCCCTTCCCAACCATTGCTTCCCTTTCATGCCCCTCCACTCTTATAACTGCCATTTGGTTTCTATACAAATTGTAAATAGCCTTTCGCTTCCTATATTTTACCCATACCACCTTCAGAATTTGAAAGAGCGTATTCCAGTCAACATTGTCAAAAGCTTTCTCTAAGTCTACAAATGCTAGAAACGTAGGTTTGCCTTTCCTTAATCTAGCTTATAAGATAAGCCGTAGGGTCAGTATTGCCCCACGTGTTCCAATATTTCTACGGAATCCAAACTGATCTTCCCCAAGGTCGGCTTCTACTAGTTTTTACATTCGTCTGTAAAAAATTCGCGTTAGTATTTTGCAGCCGTGACTTATTAAACTGATGGTTCGGTAATTTTCACATCTGTCAACACCTGCTTTCTTTGGGATTGGAATTATTATATTCTTCTTGAAGTCTGAGGGTATTTCGCCTGTCTCATACACCTTGCTCACCAGATGGTAGAGTTTTGTCAGCACTGGCTCTCCCAAGGCCGTCAGTAGTTCTAATGGAATGTTGTCTTCTCCCGGGGCCTTGTTTCGACTCAGGTCTTTCAGTGCTCTGTCAAACTCCTCACGCAGTATCATATCTCCCATTTCATCTTCATCTACATCCTCTTCCATTTCCATAATATTGTCCTCAAGCACATCGCCCTTTTAAAAACTATATATTTTCAAACTGTTTACAAAACAACCCTATCCTCTTCAAAATACTCTCCATTACAATACATACGAAGCACAGGTGCTTCCACTACTCGAAACGTTTTTGTAGTCATCTTTAGAAATAGCTGAAAGCCCCTTCCTTGGTTTTTATTGACCTCTTCAGTGTCGTCAAATAGGTGTCCTTTCATGCCCCTTTTCATGCGTGGAAATAAGAAAAAGTCGCACAGATCCAGGTCAGGCGAGTAAGGTGCATCGGGCAGCGGAACCATAACATTTCTTAGCCAAAAATTATCTATCAGAGATGGTTGTGATTGCAGGTGCGTTATCGTGGTAGAAGAACCAGTCTCCTGTCTGCCACACATCGGGTCTTTTTTGACGAACTGTTGTACAATCTTCTTAAAACTTCCAAATAAAAGGTTTAATTGACGGTCTGACCTTGGGGAACAAACTCTGAATGAACTACGCCATTGGCATCAAAAAAGCAAATCAGCATTGTTTTGATGTTTGATTTTAATTGACGACATTTTTTTGGATGGGATGAGGATAACGCCTTCCAGTGCCCTGATTGTTGCTTTGTTTTTGGGTCGTAACCATAGCACCATGACTCATCACCAGTAATGAGCTTTGACAGAAAATCTGGATCAGTTTCAAGCTGTTGTTTCAAAGCACAACATGTTTCAACTCGACGTTCCTTTTGATTGTCAGTCAGAACCAGAGGAACAAACTTGGTAGCAACCCTTTTCATTCCTAAAACTTCCGTTAAAATTCGCTGAACCGAGCTCCAAGATAACCCACTAATCTCTGACAGTTGATGAATTGTCTGTCGACGATCTGTAAGCACAGGCTCCCGAATTTTTTCAGTACCTTCGTCAATTCGGGCTGTTGATGGACGTCCAGAACGAGGTTTGTCATCAAATCGAGCAAACCACTCGTACACCCGAATTTTTCCCATAGCATCATCTTAGTAAGTTGTTTTCAACGTTAAAAAGTTTCAGCAGAATTTTTCGCGAGTAGAAAACTAAATTTCACAGTTGCATGTTCGTCATTTAAACTTAGTATCATAAAAAAAAGAACAAAACAGCGCTAAGACAAAAAATCACTGAAGACGAACAGAAGTAGTCAGATAGACAACACAGGCGGCCCTGATCTGGCAGTGAGTTCCACTAAACACGCCTAGCGGCAGAAATGCGTACTACACAAGCTCCGCTCACGGCAATGTTATTCCGGCTTTTTTTAGGGGAGGGCGGGGGGGCTCGCTCCCTCGTAACTTCAGAATTTCACTTCATGATGATGATGATGACAATAATGAAGATTATGATGAGGATGATGACTATGGAATACAGAATGAAAATAAACGTGAAGATTTCTAGCCTATTTTTTTTTTTCAAGGCAATCAAGGAAGATAGCAACGAAAATTTGTGGTAAGTTAGTGCAACGAGTTGATAACCTTATGCCCCTAGTATGTAAAACAAACAGTACCATGACATGTAATCTAGGAACAAAGACAAAGCTTTTTACTCGTTTCCATCATGCTGAATGGCAACAGACACCAACTTACTGGGATTCAATGCAATTGCGAAACCGTCCAAGTCGAACAGAACTTCGTTTTTGTTTACAAGGCGTCCAGTTTACGAATTTAGTCCATTATCAAGCCATAACGTGTGTACGCTGGTCATCTTGCTTGTATGAGTGACTAAGTGCACTCAACACTGGACTGTCGTAGGCCAATAGTACATTGCACTTAGCCACTCGCGCAAGATATGTGGCCAGCATACACGCATTGCCGTAGCACTTACGTTGATGGCTTGATAATGGACTAAGGTCCGAAACTGGTCGCCATTGAAATGAAAACAATCTCCTGTGTAATTTGAACGATTTCGTAATTTCTTTGAAAACGGAGACGTTGTGAAAGAAATTTGTAATAGAAGGAGGAGTATTTTCTGTGTGTTAAATATACAACTAAGGAAAAGATAAGTGAAATGTTTCATATCTAAAGTTGCACTGCAAGGTTCTGAAACTTGGAGACTACTATGAAGAGAGAAGAAATGGTCACGGGCTTCTGGGATTCTTTTTTGAGATGAATGGAAGGTGAACAGATTAAAAAAGTAATGGGGTCACGTTGCACAGAGCGATCAGGAAAGGCGAAATATTAGAAACAACTGAAGGGGTTGCCGAAAGAAAGAACTAACTCTTAAAATGTATATGTCACTTATAAGGCGTAGCTTCCTACTGAAAACACCTCTTTTAACTACTTCGTCGACCGTGTATAGCTACGTCTACACATTATTTTTTTATATCTGTCAGTGGTTTATTACTTTACAGGGTCTCGAGTTTCATCTAATTATTCGTAATTCAGTTGTTGACTGCCGAATAGCTTGTTGGGCTACCCTGCAGCAACTAATATGACTCTCTGAATACAGATTAAATAGTTTCAAGTGAATTCATATTTGTTTTCAGATTCCTTCTCAATATAATCACTTTCTAGACAATTAAGCATCACAGTTTTCACTGATAAATAATTTACAGCTCCGTATCGAGATAGTCTGATATAAATTCACTTTGTGTAAATATTTCGATACTACAGATCAACGTGAAGCTCACTGACAGATAAAAGCTGTGTGCCGGACCGAGACTCGAACTCGGGACCTTTGCCTTTCGTGGGCAATTGCTCTACCAACTTCTTTTTTATTTTTATTTTTTTTAGCCAGTTTTTTGGCCAAGTGCTCTACCAACTTTTTTTTCCCCCGGACACGGTATTTTTTTTCTTTTTCTTTCTTTTTTTTGCGAGTGAGGGTTTTTTTATTTATGTATTTATTTATTTTATATGAAGGAAGGTAGGAGAAACAGAAACCTTTATTATTCACAAAATAAACATAGTACGTCCTGACACATGATAACTGTCCTGGAAGGCTGCCGTCCTACCATGCAGCAAGAAATAACAACAAAATTGAAGTAGGGCCACCTCCGGCACCCTAAAGAAAAGTATTTATGGATATGAAAACAAAATTTGAAGTACATCCATTTGCTAACTGTTCAAGTGTGAGGTTTTCGTAGGTCGCATACTCGCATAGTGTTCTTAGTCGATCACATTACTTGGTCGGTTTCACAACGAAAGCACCGCAGCTCATCTTTGCGCACCCGGCACACCCCAAGTATATGGCGGGTCCGTAAAAACCATTACTAGGAAATTGGCATACCAATCCTTGTACTTTTGTAGCCGTAATAGTTTTGTGTGTCCATCTTGCAAGTATTGCCAGTAATCCAGGACGTTCAGAAAGTTCGTACGTGTGTCTTTATAGATGTAACGGACCGTCATACCTGTGATCCACGCCACTGCGTTCGTCTTATGACGCGGAAAATACGTTTCCTCTGGAGAAAATACTATGTCCGAACAGACTGCTGTATAGATAGTGCGCCGCATGAACGCTATTATCTTTCTTGCGAGAGTCCAGACAGCCAATGCCTCGCCGCAGACGAGCCGATGGTCGTCCATATCCAGCATGCCGCATTGCTGACACAAGGGCGAATCCGCCAAATGTATTGCGTACTTTTTATCATTTGTAGGGTATTTTCGGTTGACGACAATGTACCATGTTGATCTGACTAATGTAGGTAGGTGGGGGTGGTGGACCGTGCGCCACACCACGTGCCAATTAACAGCTGGATGTCTGCGTTCCACCCTATTCCGGGCGATCTGTCGAAGAAGCAGATGGTACACGTCCTTCGATGTCGACTGTCGGGTCGTCGGTAAACGCTCTCGAACGTAATTGTGTACCACGATGAACCTGCGCACATACGTTAAAGGGAGTGATATATGGCCGACACTGACTGGAGGAAGATGCGATGTTGGTACGAGTTCCTCGATGATCGTCCCCGTAAGCGAGTGATTCCTGTTGCGCCACTGTTTGAGCATAGTATTAATATACATGGCACGCTCCTTCTCGTGCTCGTTCACTAAACCAGCGCCCCCCTCTCACGCTGGGAGGGTAAGCGTGTTGTACTGTACCTTAAAGAGTTGTCCCAGGCACACATAGTACCCAAAAGCCGCCTGAATCCTCATAGCCATCGTGCGCGTCAAGGGGAGAAGGTGTGTCAGGTGGCACATCATGGGCGCGAGATAAGGGTTGACGAGTAGCACTCGCTGCAGCATATACATCGACCGTAGGGCGTTTAGTCGTACTGCCGTGCGAACCCTGAGTAACAGTCTTCGGTAGTTGTCCGCAGCCGTTCTCGCTGTCTGTTTATGCAAGGTGATACCCAAACAGCGGAGGGTTTCCACCGCAGGTAAGGTTCAAATGACTCTGATCACTATGTGACTTAATATCTATGGCTATGAGTCCCTTAGAACTTAGAACTACTTAAGCCTAACTAACCTAAGGACAGCACACAACACCCAGTCATCACGAGGCAGAGAAAATCCCTGACCCCGCCGGGAATCGAACCCGGGACGCAGGTAAGGGTCCTTCCGTTCCTGGTTCTAGTCCACGCCCCACATGCATGAATTGCGATTTTCGGTAGTTGACCACACTTCCAGCTGCCATCCCATACGTCTGTAGCCAATCCAGTGCTGTTTGAGTCTCCATCTCATTCCGTACGAGAAACACAATACCATCCGCGTATGCTCTGCATTTGAATGATAAATGCCGTAGGGAGATCCCGGTAAGACGGCGGCGAAGGCCTGCGAGACGGTTCTAAGGCGATTGCATAAAGGAGGATCGACGAGGGGCAACCCTGTCTCACTGATCTTAAGATCTTAAAATACTCAGTTCTATCTCCGTTGACCACCATCGCTGATCTGGCGCCGTGCAACAGCCGCATCACAGCATTGGTCAATAATGGCGAGACACTCATCCTGTTCATCACCGCCGCAAGGTACACATGATCCACGCGATCGAAAGCACGATCGAAATCTACTGCAACCATCGCCCCCAGGAGGCGGCATGCAGCCGCGAGGGCGACGACGTCACGATAGTCTCCCAAGGCTGTGTGGATATTACTGATGCCGCCAAGACCAGTCTGATCGGCATGTATTCGATTCTCCAGCGACTTTTTGATACGACTTCCCAGTATGCGCTTGAAGATCTCGTAGTCGCTATTAAGGAGGGTCAAGGGGCGATAATCACAAGACCGTTTGCCACCACGGGGCTTCGGTATCGGTGTCATGAGCCCTTCCGTGAACTGAATGTGAACCGGTACTTCTTGCCGCAGAAGCTCATTAAACATACATAACCACATCGGTGTCATAATGGTCACAAAGGCACGGTAAAATTCCAACGGGAATCCGTGTGGACCTGGGGACTTGTTGCTAGCACCTCTTGTAATCGCTTCCTCCAGCTCTTCAGACGTAATTTCAGATAACCCGTCCGCTTCCCCGTTCACACTCGTCGCGTCTGGGATCACTTCCAGGACGTTCCCCAGCTCCCTGGAATGGCTCTGAGCACTATGGGACTTAACATGTATGGCCATCAGTCCCCTAGAACTTAGAACTACTTAAACCTAACTAACCTAAGGACAGCACACAACACCCAGTCATCACGAGGCAGAGAAAACCCCTGACCCCGCCGGGAATTGAACCCGGGAACCCGGGCGTGGGAAGCGAGAACGCTACCGCACGATCACGAGCTGCGGACTCCCAGCTCCCTCTGACCCTCCCCGTTGCTCGCATAGAATCTGCTTAAATGATCAGTGAACGCCTGTGCCAAGGTCCTTTGTGTTGGAAAACGACGGCCATCGCCGAGATCGATCTCATGTATTAAATTCCTGCGTCTTCTTCGTCTTTCCTTTATCACATAATGCATCGAGGGAACCTCGTTGGGCAGGAAATCCTGCGACCTCGCACATATCATCGTACCTGCCATCCTCTGCGTCGCAAGTTGTACCAGCTTCGCCTTAACTCGGTGGACGGCCGTCTGGCGTTCTGGTGTAGGTGGTTGAGCTAACAGTTCCCGGAGAGCTGTAAAGTAAAACTCAGTGGTCGTGTGCTGCCATTGAGAAACCTCCTTCCCGTAACCTATTAACGTCCTCCGTAAAGCTGGCTTCGCGCACTCGATCCACCACTGCAGGACAGAACCGAAAGAATTTCGTCGACGGAGGCACGCCACGCGTCCTCCATCATGCGTCGGCATTCTGCATCTCACAGGTGGGAGACGTTCATCTTCCAATTACCCCTCCGTCTCCATACCTGCTGTCTATCAATGTTAACCGTACAAATATATGCCTTGTGGTCTGTAAACGCTGTCGGCCATATTTCTGCGTCCACCGTCGACATTGCTAACGCCCTTGAAACTTAGATCCGGTCCAAACGGCCCGAGGAGTGGCTAGTAAAAAATGTATATCCTGGTTGGTTGCGATACTTCAGGTCCCATGTATCGACTAATTCCATCCCGTTGACCAGCTCCCTAAGTTCTTGGCTAGTAATATAGTTAGGTTGTTGGTCCTTTCTGTCGAGCACACAATTAAAATCTCCGCCGAGTATGCAACCATCGTATCGTCCCTTGAACAACGGTGTAACCTCATGGGCGTAAAAATCTGCTCTGTCCCTTCTCTTATCCGAGCCTGACGGTGCGTATATGTTGATCAAACGTATTCCACCTATGGTCACGGCCATACCACGGGCAGAAGGCAAATAATCTACTTCGTCTGCTCGTATCACTTACTTTAATAGTATAGCTGTGCCAACGCCTCCCTCGTCACACGGGGAACAATAAATGTCGTAACCGTAAAAGTCCGAGGGGGGAAGTACCCGAACTTCTTTTAATAGTGCTATGTCTAAATCCGCAGCCTTTATCATGTCACTGAGCATCTTGATTTTTACCGGCGTCCCAATGCTATTGATGTTAACAGACCCTATCCGATAAACTTGTTGCATGGCGGTCAACGTAGATAGGGTACCGTACGGTCGCTAATTTTGCCGTACATAGGCTGCTGTCGGAATAACGTCCCCCGCCGTCCTCTCATATGGTCTGCCATTATTCCGTGCACTCTGGCGGTCTTACACCGGGAGAGTGCGTGGGAGCAGTTTCTCCGGCATCATCTGTTCCCCACAGGGGTGGCTCTTCTGACCAGTCCCCTAGTGTCCCATAGTTGTCGTGCGGTGCAGGCGCCGTAGCCTCCTCAGTAGCCTGTTGCCGTCTATCGAGCTCCTTCGCTGTGTCTGGAGCATCGTCAGCGGTAGGTCGAGCCGCCGTCCCGCTGGCCACTGTTGCATCCACTGTAGGCAGTTCTTCTGTATCCATAGTCGTCTGTTCTGTGCCCGTAAACTTCCCAGAATTGTCTGCTAGATCAGAGTGGTCGTTCTCCACCGTGAGGCGGCGCTTCTTCCGGCGTTTTGGTGATCGCTGTTTACGTTGTCGGGCCTCGGAATCAGAGGTCAGCATGGTCTCCAGTTGTTCGTGGGGGGCGTCGTAATCGTGCGCCGTCGTATAATCGACGTCTCCAAGTCCCTTATCTGAAGGGGCCGCAAGCGGAACCGAAGAGAGGGCGTCCTGTGACTCCTGCAGGCGGTCCAGCGCAACGTCGTCTTTCTGTGGCTCGCCACGATCCGCCGCTGTCTGTGTGTTCTGGTACGCGTCTGTCTCACGGCCCACGTCATCGCGTAATGCGGCGACGAAAGTCATGGGGAGCACAGTCGGATGCGCCGTGAGGGGTGGATCATCCCGTGGCAGCTGTAATAACCTTCGTTGAGCACACTCGCACACTCAGAACGTATGTGTCCCTCCTTCCCACATCCAGACCACGTCCTTGGTTGTCCGTCGTAAATGACAATCGCCCTACAACCGGCGATGTACAAGTATGACGGGACGTGTTTTCGGAGTTCGATCCGTATTTGTCTGACGCCATTGAGGACAGGATACGTCTTGAAACTAGCACCTTTTTCAGCCACGTGGGATAGGACCGTTCCGTAAGGACGCAGGGCGTCTGTCACCAATTCTTCTGGCACTTCGAATGGAAGCTCAAAGACGCGGATCGTTCGGAGGCCCATGCCGGCGTGTTCAACTGTTACCGCTCCAACATTCCCGTCCGAATGACAGAAACGAAGTCCTTGTCGGGGTCGGAGTAGTAGTTCGTCACATGCCGCTTCATTTATGAGCTTGACATAGACCATGCTGCTGACTATAGATAAGTGTATTCCAAGTAGAACGTCAGGTTCGATTTTCACCTCGTCCCGTAAATAACGTTCGATCTCGTAAGCCTTCGGTCAAACATATTCGTTAACAAAACTAAATTTCAGTGTCGATTTACGGAACGACAAGGCCATGATTCGTTCTATGTATACCGCGACACACCACTACACATTCAACGTAAACACCTCTCGCGCAGACGTGCGGCATGGACGTAAACACCGTCCGAACCGCTGCGCCGCCGAAGGCTGACTGAGCTACCCACGCACGATTCGCGAGCCCTCCTCACAGCTTCAATTCTGCCAGTACCTCTTCTCCTACCTTCCAAAATTTACAGAAGCTCTTCTGCGAAACTTGTAAAACTAGCATTCCTGAATGGGAAGATATTGCGGAGACATGGCTTGGCCGCAGCCTGGGGAATGTTTCCAGAATGAGATTCTCATTCTGCAGCGGAGTGAGCGTTGGTATGAAACTTCCCGAGAGATTAAAAATGTGTGCCAGAGCGAGATTCGAACTCGGGACCTTTGCCTTTCTTGTGCAAGTGCTCTACCAACTGAGTTACCCAAGCACGACTCGCACGCCGTCCTCACAGCTACAATTCTGCCAGTACCTCGTCTCCTATCTTCCAAACTTCACAGAAGCTCGAGTCTCGGTCTGGCACACAGTTTTAATCTGTCGGGAAGTTTCATATCAGCGCACACTCCGCTGCAGAGTGGTGCTTTGGTAATCACAAAAAATTATATTTCAGTGGTTTCAATAATTTTCAGTATATAACATGATACTTGAAACTTTTTTTCAGTTACGAAGATTTTCCCAGTTTCAATAAGAATAACATAATTCTGGCTCTATCTAAAATGAAGAACAGGTTTCTGACATCCTTAGAGGCACTGCGGAGATCTATAGCAAACGAGAGTGTCAAATATTTTTACGTAAATTTCGCAGCACATTTTTCACACAGTTAACTTTTACCATCTTAGTAAGCAAAGAACACAAGAATAAATTGGCAAAAAGTAAACAATCAGTTGTTTTAAGTCGGTGGTTGCACTTTGGAATATAAATGTAAATTTCATGATACTGATAAAAATAGTAGTACAAACTGAATATTACATTTCAATGACTTAGATAAACTTACTTTCAATTTAATGATCTCCTCAATATGGCCACTATAAAAAAAACATATCTCAGAATCTCCTACAATCGCATCGCACAATCTCCGCGCCGACCATTGCCTTGATCGCTATAAGTGACTACGTTCGAAAGTACCTCTACGTCCCATTAGAAAGCTTGCAATAGCATCGGTGGTTTCATGCAAAAGGCGGTAATACTTCAAAAAAATATTAAAATGTTGGTTTCAGGCAGAGACCACTAGGGTTCAAAGTGTTAACGTGATTTCCTGTCGCGATAGAGAATGCTGTGACTGCCTGCCGACAGGTGTCGTGGTACCATCACAACTTCGGACGTTAAACCTCATTGTCAACTAATTTAAATTAGACGGTAGATTATATAACTTTAAAACAGCAGTATTTTGATTACTGTCTCTCATAAGGCAAGCACAAAAGATTCTGTTTCTGCTAGTAAATGGGTTTTCAAGCACTTTTATTTGCATTGTGTCTCTCGACAATCCCCAATTTGTGTGTCTCTACGTCTTGTTACATCCCAGGAAATGCGACTGATGCATAGAATTGTGCGAGACTTATCGGCGTGAAACGGAAACACACGAACTGAGGGAAACGTCGGATCGGCTGTCTTCGCCACCACCTTCCACCGGACGCCGTCGCACTGTTCTACCCTTTCGGTTCAGTCCGAGGACTCCATCGTACAGCTCACCAGTTTTTTTTGTTTTGTTTTTTGTGGCAAAGCTTTTATTTCTGCTCTGATGAAACAGAAGCGAGTTAATGGTTAGGTTCCCCCGTCAGCCTCTCTCGCGGCGGCAGCAGCGAGAGAAAACGAAAGAGAGAGAGAGAGAGAGAGACGCCTTTGTAGCGGCTGGCGTCGGTATTACCTGGCTGAGAGGTATAATTTAGCGTTGCGTTCTTGCTATTTGTCTTCCCGCGCAAAAACAAAGAACGGCGGTTGGAAACTGCGTATTTTCACTTCTGTGAAGCCCGTGACGTGTTCTCTCTAAAGGTGGACCCAACACAAACACAGTCTTTTTATGGCGTGGTCACATCCAAAATACGTCCCAGGTAAGTATATATCTGCACCGGCATTTCTGGAGTTACTTATTTTCTGTGTAAATGTAATTCCTTCATGTTATTTAATTCGAAGTTTTCAGACATTGTGATTTAATTCTGCGTATAATCGCTTTTTTCCCAAACTTTTCCATTATCGTTTCTGATTTGTTTCCTTTCACGTTTTGAGCATTCATCAACTTCGTTTTCATGATTTGCTTAGTAAAATCTTTTTTTTTTCTATCGGTAGTATTATAAGCACCTCGAAAAAAAAACATTAATTACATCCAGGAAACATCACGTTCATACCGTGAAATATAGGCGCTAGGTTTGATGTAGAAACAGCCAAACTTATAAGATTAAGTTTCTTTTAGTTTAATGTATGACTAGTTTCAGGCTACCCTAACCCATTTTCAAATCATCCTGTGAGAAGTAATGTTAAAATTACAATTTATCCAATAAACGGTTACAAAAATTGAGTGCGTATTAAAGGATACAGAGCGTATCGTACCAGGATATTCGTACCAAACAGACAAAACAAGCATACAACTGCCAGCCCACTTCCTAGGCTACCACAAGGAAACCTCAGTAAAGGGTGTACTGTCAAAATTCACCAAATTTCTTTATTACAGTTTCCAGTCATCATGGATAAAACAATTAGTACAATCAAAGTACAAGTCAGCTACCACACTTATGCTCTTTAAAATTTTCCAATAAATGACAGGACATTTAAAGTTCGTTACTTTTTTTTTCGAAAACAGCAGAACATTTAAAACCAATTACCAGTAAACAACAGCAGCGCCACATACGGTGTACAGAAACTAAATTCGTATTTCATAGCGACACAAACAATTGTTCGTTGTTCATAGGACTTTTGTTTGTATACATCGTACATGGCGCTGCTGTTGTTTACTGCTCATTGCTTTCAAGTGTCTCCTGTTTTGAAAAAACTGAACTTTCTTTTAAATGTCCCACAGTTTTTGGAAAATTTTAAAGAGCTTAAGTGTAGTGTTGACTTGTACATTTATTGTATTTACTGTTTTGTCCTTGATGATTGGAAGCTGTAATAAAGAAATTCCCTGCATTCTAATAGGGCGCCCCTCCCCCGCTTCCTGAGGTTTCCTCGTGACAACGTAGGAAGTATTTTGTATTTTGTCCTGCCAGTGTTCATAGGAGAAAACCTTACTTTCGTATACATGTATATACATTCTTAACATGGTCAGCGTGTTAGTATTAAAACTACTGTTTTGTCTGATACGTATGTCCTGGTACGATGTGCTCTGTATCCTGTAATATGCACTCAATTTTTAACAGTTTATTGGATACATTATAATTTTAACTTTCCATTTCACATGATGGTTTGAAAAAGTGTTCAGGTAACCCAAAACTAGTCGTCTATTAAATAAAAAAATTGGATGTTGCAACTTTGGATGATTCTGCATCAAACTGGATGACAGAAGTTGCTGTCCCGTTATTAATCCAGCAGGATGGAAATCCACAGGCTCCAGTCTTGCGAATGACATCAGTTCGGCGACAAAGAGAGTCAAAAGGTTTTCAGGAATGCTATATACAGATAAAGCCAATAATTGATGATTAGATTCCATAGATACACCAAATTCTTGGGGTGTACGAAGGAGTTCCAAATATTTTCTATGCAGTTTAGTTCGCTAGTCGAGGTGCGATAGGATTCCTAAGCGGATGGAAACCCAAGAATCTATGTATGTTGTGGTGTCGTCCGAAGAACGAAACGAGGTATCATGACAAAGTTGAAACTTCACGACGGGCCCACAAGTAAGCACAATCTCTGCCAGACGCAACGACGAATGAGATGCGTTGGCGTAGACACACCCTCAAGGGCGTCCATACCCCGTCGCTGCTGAAGCCTTACTTATGCCAGAGTGGCGTGACGCTCAGTCGACACTGCAATTACGGCCGAAGACGACGCCGTCGCCTCACTCCATCACCAGCACTCGAGAGTTTATGATCAGTTGTAGATTCAGGGAAGAGACTATTATTCTGTACTGCATCAACTGATGCATTAGTTCCTTTTTCATCGATAACGACAGAAACTGAAGTAATTAAAATTTGTACCAAGTCTTGGTCTTGAACTCAGGTTTTCTGCTTACTAGCGCGAAGAGCTTACCAATACACCTTCAGCCCGTTTCTCCTTCTTAAATCGTCAGTATCTCCTAAACCTTCCGATATTGGAATAGCATCCCAACTTCGTAAGTAATGGAGAAAATCTGCCTGTATCTCAAGTGTTGGTGATTTATTGATCTGATGGAATTACATTTTCCTGAAGACATATGAGTCTCAACTTTACCTTCGATAAGGATAGAAGCTGAAGTAATGAATTAAAATTTGTACGAATTTGACTAACCAGGAAAGTACTTGGGATCGAACAAACACAAATACACCAAAATCGTGTGAGAAATAATGTAAATGTCTCTTATTGCACTAGTGATACTCCCGCATCTGCAAAACTCTGCAGTCGTCCGTTAGAGGCCTCTGCGTATGCGATGCCGCATTGCACACTGACCTGCCGGTACGCCAGTCGGGACCAGTAGGGACGATGCAGTGTGCCTCTGAAGTTGCGTTTTGTGACATTATTTGTGTATTGAAGCGTCAGATGGCTCGGCGATTGGTAATCAATCCTGCTAATGTATTGCGATTGGTTGAGATGAAGTTACGAAGAACCCTTCTTCGTGAAGATGGTATTGGTGTAGAAGACGAATCATTCGCATGTTTTCTGGTATCTATTACAGCGCAGAAATATCAGCAAAAGTTAGATACTGTTGTAACACTAACACATAGTGATGATAATAGGGATGATAATGACGAACAACTCATTGCAAACGGTAGTGCTACGGCAAGCGCGGGAAGAAGCGTTGGAAGCAGTGACAGTGAATACCAACCGTCTCGCAAGAAGAAGGTTAGTCCGCAGCTCGTGATCGTGCGGTAGCGTTCTCGCGTCCCACGCCCGGGTTCCCGGGTTCAATTCCCGGCGGGGTCAGGGATTTTCTCTGCCTCGTGATGACTGTGTGTTATGTGATGTCCTTAGGTTAGTTAGGTTTAAGTAGTTTTAAGTTCTAGGAGACTGATGACTATAGATGTTATGTCCCACAGTGCTCAGAGCCACTCCCAAGAAGAAGGTTAAAGTTGCAAGTATCATCACGGCGTTTGATGACAACACACTGGAGAACATGAACGATGATTATTACGTAAGAGGTTTCGACACATACGACAAGCTTCTGAAAAGATACCCTAAAATGAAGTCTAAAAGCAATATTAAAAACATACTGGATTACGTGGCAAAGAAAAGAGAAGGAAATACAGTTTTCAAAGGAAATCGTACACTGCTGTTCAAGACCATCAAGGAGCGTGTAATGGCGAAATTCGATGAAGCGCGAGAATGCGGCTCCACCGTTCATTATTGGCATTTACAACATTGGGCATTGTACGTAGCCAGAAATCTCGGGTGTACAAACTTTACAGCTTCTCTAGGATTTATTACTAATTTGAAAAATGAGTTTAGGATAACATCACGCCGTATCACTATGCTCCAAGCACGAAAAGATAAGGATGACGAAGAAGAGCTGATTGAAAGAGCTCAACCGTTTGTTGCTGACGTCAATGAGCATATCACGAGAGAAAGCATCGATATTAGTTCTGTATGGAACTGTGATCAGAGTCAGTTCAACTATGAACTTTCTTGTGACAGAACACTATCCATGAAAGGGGAGAGAAACACTGTCGCGATGTTACAATCAGTTAACTGTGCAACACATAGTTACACGATCGATGTTGCTATATCAATGGACGGACGATTGGCAGACAAACTCTATATTTGGTTCCAAGAATCCAGTCGAAAGTTGGGCCCCGCGTGTCAAGGGAAATAGAAACGCGGTGCCCTCCAAATGCCGTCGCCCATGCAAATGTGAGTGGGAAGATGACGAAACAACATCTGAAGACGTTTTTTCTGTCAGTTTTGAATCCACATTTGTCGAGAAAGTCATTAGTACTTTGTGACTCCTGGTCTGGACATAAGGATGAACGAGTACTACTGGAAGCATCTGGCGGAAAACATGTAGATTTAAAAACCATTCCGCCTAAAACTACAAAATATGCACAACCTCTGGATGCGTATTTCTTCAGGCAATATAAAATACATGCCAAGAGAATAACAGACTTCATTAAACTACGTTCCAGTAACATGCAGCCAAAATTGCACGACAGATTCTTTATCATGAATATGCATTCTGTCATTTACAATCAGTTATCTGCGGGAGTATACAGACCAATGGTTCGTTACGCGTGGCAGAACGCTGGCTACGATATTGGTGAATCAGTGAACAACTTCAAAGGTGTCATTGACGTGGCGTTCAACACTGATATTATAGAATGTGCAAATACGCCATGCGATCAACTTGCGTTTGGCAGTCATTCATATTGCTCGGAGCATGTTATTGACATTCCGTATTTGCATGTATAGTTAAGATTGCTGCATTGCGTATGGAGTCTACAATTACATCTACAGTGATGTCTAGAGAATGACTGCAGAGTTTTTCGAAAAAACGACACCCACCAGCACGTTCAGAGGTACATAATGGTCCTGTAACCACACGTTCATACAGATCTGTTTGTTCGAGCCCAAGTACTTTCCTGGTAAGTAGTACCGACTGACCTCCACTTGCACCTCTACCAAAGCCGTCTTCAGACAGCAGTATTTTAGCCTTATATGGCTGCCATAATTTGGTGACGAATACAGGTAAGAGGGGGATAATTGGCTGGAGGCATAAATTGAACCGGCTGTACAAGCCAATGTAGTTTCTCTGAGACTATGATTTTTGCACGTTTGCGGTAGTGAGTGCGCATCACATAATCCATTACCTCCAGAATGGAAATAGATAAAGATCTCGTCTCAAGAATGAGATTTTCACTCTGCAGCGGAGTGTACGCTGATATGAAACTTCCTGGCACATTAAAACTATGTGTCCGACCGAGACTCGAACTCGGGACCTTTGCCTTTCGCGGGCAAGTGCTCTACCATCTGAGCTACCGAAGCACGACTCAGGCCCGGTACTCACAGGTGTCAGTTGCAAGGTAGGAGACGAGGTACTGGCATAAGTAAAGCTGTGAGTACCGGGCGTGAGTCGTGCTTCGGTAGCTCAGATGGTAGAGCACTCGCCTGCGAAAGGCAAAGGTCCCGAGTTCGAGTCTCGGTCGGGCACACAGTTTTAATCTGCCAGGAAGTTTCATCTCGTCTCAAGTTTAAAGAAAAGTCTGATACACACCGTCCAATCACGTTAATGTGGCCAGTTATCAAAAGTCTGAATGACCACCTTTTGCTCACGGATCGCTGCGGGACGTGGAGGAAGAATGTCAGTGAGGTTCTGAAGAATACGGATGGGGATGTGGAGGCAGGTCGACGCCAGTGGCTTCACCAGCTCCGCCAGGTTTCTCAGTAGAGGAACCATTGTGTGAACAGCCCAATCAAGGTGGTGCCACAGATTCTCGATTAGCCTTAAATCCGGGAATGCCAGCGGAGTACGGTAACCTCATCCCAGTGCTCCTTAAGCCACACATACACTGCAAGCTGTATGACATGGTGCATTGTCATTCCGATAGATGTCATTGTGCTAAGGAGAAACAAACTTCATGTACGGGTGAATATGGTCCGCTAGGATAAATGCGTACTTCTGTTGATCCATTGTGCCTTCCATAATGACGAGATCACACTGGGAATGCCACAAAATATTTCCCAGACTATAACACACACAGGATGTTTGCTTTCAAACGTTTCACGCCGTACACGGCAACTGCTGTGGAGCATACAACGTCATCCATCTGAAAATACCAGTTGTCGACACTCAATCGAAGCCCAGTTGCAGAACTAGGGTGCAAATTCCAACCTTCGGCGCCTATGAACAGCAGTCACCATGGCTGTATCAAATAGGTACGTGATGCAGAAGCCCATACCCAGAAACACTCGCTGAATGGTCATTGAGGAAACATTTTTGGTAGCCCCGTTGGTTCATCTGGGCAGTCAGATGCTTAAAACCTGCATGACTGTTGGCACGTACAAATCTCCACAGCCATCATTCAGCTCTGTCATCTGTGGCCCAGCTGCCTTGGCAACATTTTTGGGTACTGCCAGTTTGCCATGCGCGGTATACTTTAACCATGGTAGCATGCGAACAGTTTATAAACTTAGCCGTTTCAGAAATTCTTCGACTGTTGGCCCAAAAGCTAGTGATCATACGCTTTTTGGATGTCAGATACATCACCCCATTTCCACATTATAACAGCACCTGCACTGTTTTTCAATACACTTTACATACTCTTCACTGCTAGTGCTGCTGCCTCACATCTGCGAGTGAATTTTGCACGTTGATGTCGAACATAGGTGGTGGTGACATTAATGTGACTGGGCCGTGCTTTATTTATGTTTCAGACTCAGCATTTTTGACGCAAAATGATAGCAACTGCCATTTCTCATTTCAAACTGTTCAAATGTTGCACTTTGCCTTACTTCATGTCGAAATATCGCAATAACTAGGAACATTAACCAAGTGACGGTAAACAATGAAGCTATTGATACGTAATCAGCATGGTTTCAGAAAACATCGATCTTGTGCAACGCAGCTGGCTCTTTACTCGCACGAAGTAATGGCCGCTATCGACAGGGGATCTCAAGTTGATTCCGTATTTAAAGATTTCCGGAAAGCTTTTGACACCGTTCCTCACAAGCGACTTCTAATCAAGCTGCGGGCCTCAGTTGTCCGACTGGATTCGTGATTTCCTGTCAGGAAGGTCGCAGTTCGTAGTAATAGACGGCAAATCATCGAGTAAAACTGAAATGATATCAGGTGCTCCCCAGGGAAGCGTCCTGGGACCTCTGCTGTTCCTGATCTATATAAATGACCTGGGTGACAATCTGAGCAGTTCTCTTAGGTTCTTCGCAGATGATGCTGTAATTTACCTTCTAGTAAGGTCATCCGAAGACCAGTATCAGTTGCAAAGCGATTTAGAAAAGATTGTTGTATAGTGTGGCAGGTGGCAGTTGACGCTAAATAACGAAAAGTGTTAGGTGATCCACATGAGTTCCAAAAGAAATCCGTTGGAATTCGATTACTCGATAAATAGTACAATTCTCAAGGCTGTCAATTCGGCTAAGTACCTGGGTGTTAAAATTACGAATAACTTCAGTTGGAAAGACCACATAGATAATATTGTGGGGAAGGCGAGCTAAAGGTTGCGTTTCATTGGCAGGACACTTAGAAGATGCAACAAGTTTGCTAAAGAGACTGCTTACACTACACTCGTTCGTCCTCTGTTAGAATATTGCTGCGCGGTGTGGGATCCTTACCAGGTGGGATTGACAGAGGACATCGAAAGAGTGCTAAAAAGGGCAGCTAGTTTTGTTTTATCACGTAATAGGGGAGAGAGTGTGGCAGATATGATACGCGAGTTGGGATGGAAGTCATTAAAGCAAAGACTTTTTCGTCGTGGCGAGATCTATTTACGAAATTTCAGTCACCAACTTTCTCTTCCGAATGCGAAAATATTTTGTTGAGCCCAACCTACATAGGTAGGAATGATCATCAAAACAAAATAAGAGAAATCAGAGCTCGAACAGAAAGGTTTAGGTGTTCGTTTTTCCCGCGCGCTGTTCGGGAGTGGAATGGTAGAGAGATAGTATGATTGTGGTTCGATGAACCCTCTGCCAAGCACTTAAATGTGAATTGCAGAGTAATCACGTAGATGTAGATGGTGGATGAGGCTAAGAGTAACAACTTTATTCTGAATAGTTCTTCAACATAGTTTGAGAAAGACTACATAGCAGCTGATACACTCATGCAACCGCTGCAGGAAGAGAATGTTTTGTTCATGACAGATGAAGTTCACAGCTGAGCTGGCGACATGGGAGAGGACTCGTCCAGTGCTGAGAACGAGAATGCGCTTCTGCACAGGGCCAAACTATGTCACATGAGCTCTACACGCTTTGATCATCAGAAATATCTTCATACAACTGTCTTTATTCCATCATCAAGATAGCATTATTGTTGCTGAGAATATGTCAATATTCAAATTAATGATATATTTTCAGTATTTGCAAGCTACTGAACACCACATGTGGAATCACAGACATACCCACCAACTATCGAAGGTGTCAAATATCCAAAAATCCTCTAAGGAAATGACCAAGAATTCGCATCATTACGCAGAACAGGACCTTAACGCACCCTTATCACATATATAACATGTATTTATGATAGCTAAAACAGATAACGCTATAATTATAGCAGTTCCTCGAAATCTGTAAAAAAGTTAATCGTGTCACATGTAACCTGCTCATTTAACATTTTGCAATTTTGCGCTAGGGCTATAATCTCCAGTTGTTGTAGATTTCCAATTTTGTAGATCTATTCCGAAATGCAAAATTGTAAGACTTTTTTTAGAATTTCGAACAACGGTTGACCACTTTCATAAATGAGCACGGCTGTAGCCCAATTTTCGTAATTATTAATCCTAAATGAACCTTATATTAGTGTATCACGTTTGGAATGACCTTACAGTTCGGCCAATGTATTTCATGTTATCGTACTGCATTGAATTTTGTAGCCACCTGCCTTGTCATAATTATTAAACTACATATTAACTTTCATACTATGATAGGCACGATCTCACAGGTAGTCAGAATCAAATTCAAAGTTGTTTTACTATTATTATTTATTATACACGTAGTAGACCCTTTGTGGATCACGTGAAGCTTCTAAAGTTCCTTCTGCGTTTTTCCATGAGACCTTAATTTTCTCGCTCATGGCTTTCTTTCTTTCATCTGTTAACTTTGTACCGGTCTTTTTGGCTCTTGTTTGTGGCTGGACTTCCCACTTGTCTATTTTGATTCTGTAGATGTTACGGTCTGCAGTGTCCTGAATGGTGAGTTGAGCATCATTACGGTCTCTTCGTACTTGTTCGGCCCATGTCATATCTTTAAGGCTTTCAGCGGCTGTGAGTACCTGGCGTGTGAGTCTATACTCAGGGAGTCTGCGTATGTGGCAATAGAATTTTAGGCGTCTTTTTCTAATGTCAGCATCAATATTTGTAATTTTCTCTATAGTTTTGTTGTTTTGCAGTCTATATCCAGCTTCAGTTTCTCGTGGTCCAAGGTTTTTCCTAGTGATCTTTCGTTCTTCTTTTTGTAGATTTTGTAGTAGTACCTTGTTTTGGAGTGACAAGGTTTCTGTTGTGTATAGCACCTCGGCTTTAACGACAGTGCTGTAGTGCCTGAATTTTGCAGGCTTGGACAAGCACTTTTTGTTGTAAAGTTGGTGTGTTCAACCGTAGGCTCTCTTTAGTTCCTGTGCTCGAGTTTCTTGAGATTTTTTTTCTGGTCCAGTGGGTTCGAAAATTTCCCCCGGGTATTTAAAACGTGGAACTCTGTTTATCCGTCCATATTTTGTGGTGAGATTCTCTATCTTTAAGAGTGTACACATAAATTCCGTTTTCTCAAAAGAAATTTGCAAGCCAACCTTCTCGGCGAATTTCCTGTATTGCATTTTGTTCACCGTCAGTCAAAATTTCTAGGTCATCGGCAAAGGATAGGATTCCATAGGCCACGTTTTCTAAGCTCACTCTCCTTATGACTTTGTCCAAAACGATGTTGAACAGAATTGGAGATAGTACGTGTCCTTGTCTTACTCCAGTTCTGATCTAAAAACATTCCGAGATTTCCCCCATTAATTTTACTTCAGACGTTCTGTTGGAGAGTGTCTGCTCAATGCGCTTACGTGTTTTCTGGTCAAGCCCGAACTCTATTAGTGTATTGACAAGGGATTTACGGTCGACTGAGTCATACGCCTTCCTGAAGTCGACGAATGTACATATGGTGGGCTTGTGTCTAATAGCTCTGTATTTCAACGTTGTTTTTAGATTAAAAATTTGTTCAGGGCAGGAACGTCCGGGTCGGGAACCTGCTTGATACTCCCCAATCTTGTGTTCAGTTTGTTCCTGTGTTCTCTGCAATAAGCATGAAGAGAAGATCTTGTAGGTGACTGGTAGAAGTGAAATGCCTCGGTAACTGTTGACATTCGTTCTGTCTCCTTTCTTGTGCAGGAGATGGATAAGTGCACACTTCCAATTGTCAGGTAATTCTTCTGTTGTCCACATTTCTTTAATAATTTCCGTGAGCTCCTCCAGTGGTTTAGGGCCTAAATTTTTCAGTAGTTCTGCTACTATGTTGTCTTCACCAGGCGCTTTGTTGTTTTTGAGATGGTGGATGTGCTTGAGGATTTCTTCGTTTGAGGGTGGTATCGAGTCTTGGTTAGTGTGTGCGGGTTCAATACGTGGGAATCTTTCTGTGGGCTCTGGACAATTCAGTAAATTGGTGAAATAAACTGCGAGTTCTTTGCAGCTTTCTTCATTAGTGCTAATTTTCCATTTTGATTTTTAAAGCAAAGATTTTGTGGTGTATATCCTCTTATTCTATTTGTAAATGTCCTGCAGAAATCTCTTATACTGTAATTCCGAAAGTCACTCCCCAGTTGTTCCAGTTGTTTGTTTAGGTATCTTCTCTTGGTTTGTCTGATGATTCTGGTTGTTTCTTTCCGTACTTTGAAGAAATTTTGTTGTTTCTGACGTTTTCTTGCTGCTGTATTTCTGGAAGGCCAATTTGCGTGTTTTAAGGACGTTTTCACAGTTTTCGTTCCACCATGCATGTTTTTTTTCTTTTTTCTCAGCGGTAGTAGTTCCTGTGCTTTACGCATGATGTTATTTTTGAACTCTTCCCATGAGTTTGCTTCCTCTTTCTCCCATTCGTCCTTTATGTTTGTTTTGTGGAGACTTTATGTCGAATATCTGCAGGTGCGATTTCTTGGGATTGTACTTTCGAGGAGTGAATTTTACTTTGACACGAGTAACGCAGTGGTATGACTCAATGTTGGCACCTCTTCGGACATGTACATCATGAATTTCTCGTTGCTGCGTTTGGGTGATTGTTATATGGTCAATCTGGGATTCTCCAAGTTCTTGAATAGGGGAGCCCTAGGTTTTTGCTTCCTGGGGTGCTTTCGTAAACATGTCGACTTTATCTTCAGGTTGAATTGTTGGCAGGGATCAACTAGTCGCCTTCCATTTCTGTTGGTAAATTTGTGCGCAGGATATCTACCTACAGTCTTCCTGTGTTCTTTCTCTCCGTCCAGTTGTGGAGGAGTAAGATGGTGTCCTTCTTGGGGATATTCGCCATAGTCCAGTTGGTTCCAGAAATTCTCCACTTCGATAGCGTTTTTCTTGTTGTCTATGTTGGTTGTGGCGTGAGTGTTGACAAGGGTATAATTTATGTTGGCGAACTGTATAAGTGCTGTCATGAGTCTGTTCTTGACGGGATTATTAGTATTATTATTATTCTTTATATGTTAAGGATTTTCTAATTGGCTAATTACATAATACAGAACAGCCTAGGTGCAATCTGAGATTTGTGAGTTGCTTCTTATTCCATGAACACATTCTGATTATCGATTCATATGTTTCCAATGTTAATAACTCACTTGAGGAATGTCACTTTCCTGCATAGGTAGTTTTCTTTTTATTTTGAAATGGCTTATTTCATTACTTGTAAACCAGACAATACTTCACAATTGCTAAAAATATATGGATATGAGTCACTCTCCTTTTGCCACCGTCTCCCTGTCCATAAACTCTTCCCTCTCTCTCCCTCCGTCTCCTCCTCCCCCTCTCTCTATCCGTTTCCTTGTTCCCTCTCACTACGTCCATTTCCTCTAGACCCCCTCCTTTGTCCATCTCCTCATCTCTCCTCTCTGACCTTCTGCTTTTTCTATTTTTATTGTAAAAATAACGTTTATTGTAAGCTGAAGTCACTTGAAACGAATGGGTAAATCGGTTGGGACCTTCGGTGGACTTCTCCAGCTGCTGATTCTCTAAGGAAAGTATCTTCAGTGACTGTTCTTCACACAGTTTTAATCTGTAAACACTATAGGTTACAAAGTTTTAAGTGATTCAGATTCCATAGTAGTATTCTAGTCTGTTATTCTCTTAAACTTCAATGTGAGGAAGAAAACAAAACAGCAAATTTTTGTGAAAACAATTTTTGTTTCAAATATATATTCTAGAAATAATTAGTCTAATAGTTTAAATGCAATGCTATCGTATTTAAAACTAGCTGTGACACAGGAAATCAAACTGCACATTTTCACAAGGAACAGCACGGCATTTCTTTATTGGGGTCGGTTTTAATATACCTAAATGTTTGTTAGAGTATTTTGTAAAAAGTTGAGGCATCTCCTCCCTCTCAAGGACTTTTCAAGATTTCTGCTAACGGTGCTTACATATATTCAAACATTTATTAGATTATCGAGTGAAAATCTGAAGTAAAATGATCAAAAACTTTTCCAGATATTTGGTAACAATGTCTTCTTTTTACATAGTACTATACATTTAGCAATCATCTAATTTTGGCCCGTTGGATATGATTAAATTACCGAATGCTTTCTTTTCGTTTTCCGGTATGTTCTATTTACACATAAAATTAGTGATTTCCTCCAACTTACTTCTCTTGAAATTGCAATCACTTTATTCTTCAGAAGAACTAGAGAATTTTTCGATTCTCAATTTCCTATGTAAATTTCTCTGCATCGAAAATCATCAAGAATTACCATCCAGAAGGCAAATATATTAGGTTGTTACGACACGTGCACAGAGATGGATATGTAAGGTAAATTTCACAGAAGAGGAAAAGAAATAATTCATTAGCTTGATAATGTCCAAGTGTTCAAAATTGTCGGACTGCTAACTAATGGAACGAAGTGAATCTTTTGAAATAAAGGAACAGTTGACTTCCCTCAAGAAAGTCCTCAAGAAATTCACTGCAGCTGTGAAGTCAGATATAAAAAGACTATTAATATCAAAGTTTTTTGCAGCAGAATTTTTGTGTACCTTGGTGTTCAGACAGTGTCAAATGACAGGTAAAACTAGAGCTTTCAAATGTTAAGGCCATGTTCTTTGTCAGCAGATGACTATCTCCCACGACAAAGACTTTTCTTATAGCAGTGTTCATGCTTGTAATTCCAAGAGACATCACCCGAATGTTCATAACCATAAACACTATCACGAATCAAACATGAACGTTACTATACAGGAAGCAGCATTTGCTCTTGGCAGATAGTCATCTTCTGAAAAAAAAAAGAAAAAAATTGCACAGTGCTTATCTTCGAAAGCTCGAGTCTCGAGTTAGTAACTCCGATCTGACGAGGTCGGAGCTCCGAGAAGATTTTATACGAGTCTGTACATAATTGCCGGCCGGAGTGGCCGAGCGGTTCTAGACGCTACAGTCTGGAACCGCGCGACTGCTACGGTCGCAGGTTCGAATCCTGCCTCGGGCATGGATGTGTGTGATGTCCTTAGGTTAGTTAGGTTTAAGTAGTTCTAAGTTCTATGGGACTGATGACCTCAGAAGTTAAGTCCCATAGTGGTCAGAGCCATTTGAACCATTGTTTTTTCTTTTTACGTAATTGGCGCCAGCCAGTATGGTCTATATCTATGGCTATGAGACGCTTCTGGCTAATGCACCTGAGGAGCGGAAGTCCCTCACCCTTGCAAGACACCCCTCCCTGGGTAGCGTGTCGCGACGTACCTGCGCCTGCCCTAGTCGCCACCATAGTCCCATGCCCCCCTCTCTCATCCCATCACCCCCACTACTCCCCCTCACCATTGTCGCCACCAGCACGCTGCCGTTTTGTCTGCCCCGCCATTGTGCGCGCCAGCTCCGGGCCTGGGCTTTCATTTACGCGATACCATTCCGCGAACAATAAACACACACCGCTGTTCACAGAGAATAAAACTTTCAAGTAGCGTCCCGCGTCATTATCTCTGGGGAGGCGGATTATGCCGGTTTGGCTGGGTCGGGAACGCGCAGGGGGCAGAAGAAAGTAACGCAACGTGCTGGGCGGGGACCCGGCTCCGCCCCCGCCGCCTCCACCGCTGCCCTCGTCGACATTACGCGCCACCCTGTTTATCACGTCGGGCACGCAGAGGCCGTAGAGACACCGGAAAACTCGCAGAGCCTACACAGCGCCTCTGGTTTATCGCCAACGTTAACACGACTCCGAAGTCGGTGTAAAGCTTTCCTCATAACTCATCTAAATGTGCACGTACACCAAGTTTTTTAACATATTTCCTTGGAGTTAGATGTGTCCAAAAGAGGAAGGAAAATACTGTTGCCTCGAAGTACTTGCAGTAGTTGGTAGGTGCCACACTACCTTTGCAGATGGCAATCTACATCTACATCGATACTTCGCAAATCACATTAAGTGCCTGGTGGAGGCTTCATCGAACCACCTTGACAATAATTCCCTGTTATTCCACTCTAGATCAGTGCGCGGAAAAAATGGACACCTATATTCTTCCGCTCGAGCTCTGATTTCCCTTACGTTATCATGATGATCGTTTCTCCCTATGTAGGCCGGCGTCAACAAAATATTTTTGCATTCGGAAGAGATAGTCGGCGAGTAGGTTTAATAATGAATAAAAAAATAGGACTGCGTGTAAGTTACTACAAACAGCATAGTGAACGCATTATTGTGGCCAAGATAGACACGAAGCCCACGTCTACTACAGTACCACAAGTTTATATGCCAACTACCTCTGAAAATGACGAAGAAACTGAAGAAATGTATGATAAAAGAAATTATTCAGATAGTGAAGGGAGACGAAAATTTAATGGTCATGGGTGACTGGAATTCGGTAGTAGGAAAAGGAAGAGAAGGAAATGTAGCAGGCGAATATGGATTGGGGGTAAGAAATGAAAGAGGAAGCCGCCTGGTAGAATTTTGCGCAGAGCATAACTTAATCATAGCTAACATTTGGTCCAAGAATCATGATAGAAGGTTGTATACATGGAAGGAGCCTGGAGATACTAAAAGGTATCAGATTATATAATGGTTAGACAGAGATTTAGGAACCAGGTTTTAAATTGTAAGACAATGCAGGTTTTCATAGCTGGTATTTCCATCTTTAGTGCCAAAAGAGTCCAGACATCAGTTAGTGGGCATTAACATGAAGAGCGACCACTCTTAGCCTTTATGATTACTTGGACTCTGAAGGGGACACTTTCAGTGAGGTGTCTGAATGTCTGTGGAGGAATGATAGTCCATTCTTTCTCAAGAGCCGAAACAGGCGGAGGTAGTGACGTTCATCACTGAAGCCTGGAGGGAAGCTGACGATCTAACTCATCCCATTGGGTTTAGGTTGGTAATTTCAGGCAGGCCAGTCTGTTTGAGAAATGTTATTGTCCACAAACCGTTTCCTTACAGATTCTGCTTTGTGACAAGGTGCATTGTCATACTGATTCAAACAATTCTGAACTTTTCTTCTGCTGTACTCAGTACTGGTAGAAAATTGTGTTCTTATCCCTCTGTGTCCTCTCAAGAGGAATAAGGGTATCATACACTAACTAAAAATACCCCCGTAATACAACACCAACTCCTCTGTACTTCACTTTTGGCACTACATGTGGTGGCAGGTAACATTCTCCAGCCGTTTGCCAAATCAAAGTCCTTCCATCGGATTGCCGCAAGGTATTGCGCGATTCACCACTGCAGATCACTTGTTTCTAGACATCCACTGTCCAATTGCATCCTTCTTTACTACATCTCAACAATCGCTTAGGATTGGCTAAAGAAATGTGTGGCTTATGATGAGCTGCTCTACCATCGTACCACACCCTTTTTAACTCCCTCCACACAGTCTTTGTGCTAGGTGGACTGCTAGACGCACTTTGGAAAATCGTGAGCGATTCCTTCGCTTTTCCACTTGACAATGACATCACCAACAGACGCAATGGACACCTTTAGATGGGTTGGATATCAACAATGGATTTGTTACTCTGGTGATATCCAACGACCAAAAACTAAGCTCCGCCCGAACAGGCTATAAAGGCCCAACTGTACAGACAGGCCTCGATGTCATCCTCAGCCCACAGGCGTCATTTGATGCGGATGCTGAGGGGCATGTGGTCAGTACACCGTTCTCCCGGCCGTAGGTCAGACTAGAGCCACCAATTCTTAATCAAGTAGCTCCTCAGTTTGCCACACAAGGGTTGAGTGCACCCCGTTTGCCAACAGCGCTCGGCAGACCGGATAGTCTAGCACAGTCCGACAGCGCTTAACTTCGGTGATCTGACGACAACCGGTGTTACAACTGCGAAGTTTACTGTTAATGAACTCTTCTAACCGACCCGTTCTGCTGTTATTGATCTTCTACTCACAATACAGTAAACCACGTCTCCTTTTTTATTGGATCTACCTCCTCTGACATCTAGTGGTCAATTTCGCATTATGTAACGCTGTCCAAATACTTTTGATGAGATAGTGTATGTTTCTGTGCCTATCTTTTCGCCTTCTAATGCGGGAAACTTCATTTGAGAGTCCATAATTTCAATCCTAAACAAACTCATTTCGGCTTTCTGTGATTATTTAAGTTCAAAACTACTATGTGAGTCTTTTTAGCGTCTGATGACGCCTCCAGCATTAGGAAGCGAAACGTCAGGCACGGAAACAATTCTCGCCCACGGCCTACAGCCCATATAATCCAAGTCACAAAGGATGGAAGTGTTACTGTTCCCTTAATAGAGAGCATCTATTATGGGGCAGACCATAATACATCTCTGCACCCGCATGTGGCTCTTGCCTCGATCTAATGCGGCTTTTGACGAGTTGCAATGCTGTGTACGGCAGTTACTCGTCATTCAGTCACTCTCTCTTACCGAACTACATTGTTCTTGAAACTACCTTGCAGATTAAAACAGTGCGCCGGTCTGGGACTGGAATACGGGGCCTTTGTCTTTTGCGAGTAGGTTCTCTACCAACTGATCTCAGCAAGCACGACTGCCGACTAATCCTCATAGCTTTAATTCCGGTATCTCACCATCTAGCTTTTCATGGAAGTTCTCCTGCCTAATTTGCAGGACTAACACTCCTGGAAGAAAGTTTATTGCGGAGATTTGGCTTAGCTACAGCCTGGGGTGTTGTTTCTACAATGGATTTTCACTCTGCAGCTTAGTGTGCGTTGATCTGAAACATCTCGCACATTAAAACTATGTGCCATAACGGGACTCGAACCCGGGTTCTCTGCTTTTGCCTGAAGTTTGGAAGGTAGGAGTTCAGGTACTGGCGGAATTACGGCTGTGAAGACGGGTTGTGAGTCGTGCTCGGGTAGCTCAGTTGGTAGATCAGTTGCCAACAAAAGGAAAATTCTCGGGTTCTGTAAGAAATAAAAAAGTAGTACCTTATAACCACAATTGAAACCAGTTATTGGACAACAGATAATACGAAATTCTGTTGGACAGAGTTCGCTAATGCCATATCACAAGACTTGCTTCATATAAAATGGAATTATTAGCATTTTACCAAAAATCTGAATTACCTGTTAACTACCACTGTCCCCTACTGTCTATTTATTTACCACAATTATATCATCATAAAATGATTTTCACTTTTACAGCCAGCCAACAATGCAAGAACGTCGAATGCCTCTACACTGTCGTTTAGAGCTGTGTAAGCCATACTAGTTTCAATCAGTTAATCATCTCCAATCAAAACGTAGCCCATAAAAACTGCTCAGAAAATCTAATTTGTAAATTATCGTCTTAGACCCGATTTACTGCTATTCTCGATATTAAATTGAAATGAAGTGACAATATGTGCGTTGGTGTAACGAGAAGAACATTATTTAATGTTCAAAAATAAACAAATTGCGTTTTTTTTTGCTAATTTTAATTTGATAAGAACCAGTTTTCGAATTGTAGCGTCATCGTCAGGAAACAGCTCACTAACGTTCACAGAAGATACTAATGTGCAAAAAATCAGACATGAGAAATCAAATATCAACAATTACAGAACCTTTGACTATGAGATTGCATGAGAAATCTCACATCGAGAGTTCATCTCTCGCATTATGAACGGTATCAAACATAGAACACAAAGAAAACACTCGACATTAAAATACACAATTTCTATCACTGTGATTGAAAGAAGAAACAAAATAAGGTATGTTGATAATTATACTGTGGTTCAAACTTTTGGAGAGAAATTTGATCACTGAGACAGAGGTCAGGGAATGAGTTCCTGGTTGACTGGATCATGTGCAGCTGAAGAGTAGGGATGTACTCAGCTGTAACCGATCGTTTAGAACCAAGTACTAACGCATTAGAAATTCTACTAAAATATTATGTGTTATATTCAAGCCAATTCACGTGCATTATATTTGGTCTGTTCTTGTATATACATGACAGTCTAAAACAAGATAACAAATAATTAAAAAAATAAATCCATTATTATGTACCTAAGGTGAGTTTAGTAGTCGAAGCTTTTTCCCTCGTTGTTGGTTGTCTGCAACACTTACATTTTTGACTTTGTAGCTAAGAGCTTCCATGATCACATGTCTATCAAATGTAAAAACTGTAAGAAGCACCACAGCTCACATAATTTTCAAGAATAAAACAGAGTTGTTAAGCAATACTGCTGCTCATAAAATCAACTACACTGACTGTAACAAACTCTATATTGGTAAACAGGCAGGGTATATTAGCGAGACTGACTAGAAACTTTTTAGAATATGCTATAATATGCTACTACTACCTACTCTTATCAAATAATTGATTGCCACTTGTATCATAACAATATATTGATATAGTACTGTGTCTACATTTGGCAGCGACTTGTATTTTCACATTCCAGTGGCACTGTAGTCATAATTTTGTTTGTTTAATTGAGTTTTCTACGTTTTGCACATATTTCAGTTATTTCCTAACATAAATAACATTCATTTTGACTTCCCATAAAATTTTGGTGAATCATACAAACTTTTAAAATATTATATGTTAACCTTGTTCTGTCCCAGATCAATGCATTGATCGTCAGTATAAGTTTTTTTCATGAAATCTGAGCTCAGACCTGAGGAGATCAAAAGAATATTGGTAATTCTACGGAAAAATCTTTAGCAGCTAGAGGGAGGGGGTTAGATTGACAGCTATTGTGGCAACTAGGGATAGTTAAATAGGTACCGGAGCAATAGCAAGAAGTTGTAAGGTAAGAATGTGGGAAATTTGGAAGCACATAATGAAGAACTTGAGTTCGTTAGTTAAGTAGAAATGAGAGTAAAATGCGATGGGAAGCGGTGTACAAGGAGATTAAACCTGTCGAAAGATTTATGACATTAATATGATCATTTTGAAGGTACATGCTATAGACTGTACATCAATAGTTGTCTTATTGGCAGTCGATAATTCACCCTGTGCGTTTCCAAAATCCAACGTCGCAAATTATGCACGAGGACGAGAACGTGGAGTGCATGCCGTCGGCCATACGACTCCTACACGCAGACTGCCGCCCCCGCTGTGAGTGGTACGAACCTAAACCGAGTGGGTCTCGATGAAAAATTTCTGTCGAAACTTGCGTATCCTTCGATGGTCAGTAACTAATTTAATTATACTCGAATCTGTGAACCACTGATCTACAAGCAGGCTGTTTTAAAAAGATTCATGTGATTCCACATTACTATATTCTACACGGTAAACCCTAAGTCGGGGAGGATCTCCTTGGGTTCCGGAATAAGGTGCGTAGGAACACGTGAGACATTACTGACGATACGACGCATCCTAGAAGACGGGTCCAAGGAAGGCAAACTGACAACGTACTCCTTGAAATACTTAAGGAAATAGGAAAAAACACAGAGGGCGAAAAGTTATCTAAAACGTGTACAGATATCAGACTGCTGTTATAATAGTCGAAGGACATGAATGGGAAGCAGTAGCTGAGAAGGGAGTAAGAAAGGGTTGTGGTCTCTCCCTGGTGTTATTTAGTCTATAGATTGAGAGAACAGTTAAGGAAACGAAGAACAAATGTGGAAAGGGAATTGAAGTTCACGGACGAAAGGCAACAACTTTGAACGTTGCCGAGGATATTGGAATTCTGTCAAAGACGGCAATGGATTTGGAAATCAATTGAATGGAACGGATAATGTCTTTAAAATATATTATAAGATAACAATAAGAAAACGAAAAAGTAAAACGAGTATAATGGAACATACTCAAATTAAATTAGGCGATGCTGATAGAATTAGATTAGGAAATGAGGTACTAAAAGTAGTATAAGAGTTTTGCTATTTGGGCAACAAAACAACTGACGATGGCCAAAATAGAGAGGATAACATGCAGGCTGGTAATAGCAGGAAAAGCGTTCCCAAAAATGAGAAATTTGTTAACATCGAATATAAAGATAACTGTAAAGAAGTCTTTTCTGAAGAACTATCTTTACGGAAGTAAGATAAGGACGATAAACAACTCAGATAAGACTGAATATAAGCTCTTAAGGTATAATACTATAGAAGAAAGCTATGAAGATTACACTTGTAGATAGAATAATTAATAAGGAGGGATATAATCGAAATGTGAACTTTTTTGACAGATTTACTAAAAATATGGATTGATTAACAGGATATATGAGGATCAGACAGGGCAGATGATGTAGCTGGATGGAATATCTTAAAGTGCAAGGCCTATTTTCCAATACAGTTTTATTTTGGTTCAAATGGCTCTGAGCACTATGGGACTTAACTTCTGAGGTCATCAGTCCCCTAGAACTTAGAACTACTTAAACCTAACTAACCTAAGGACATCACACACATCCATGTCCGAGGCAGGAGTCGAACCTGCGACCGTAGTGGTCGCGCCGTTCCAGACTGCAGCGCCTAGAACCGCTCGGCCAGCCCGGCCGGCGTTTTATTTTGCCCACCTTGTTGTAACTTAATGCTGTTTATTAACACTATTTCATTTTCATATATATATATAGATATTTTCGAGACAGGGCGATCACTAAACGTTCTGCAAAATGCGAATTTCTGTGATGTGGAATGAAAAAAGAGTAACATCTATTTTAATAGAAAGAAAATAGTCCTAACATTAGAAAACATCCAGAAATGACATTAGCGGCAAAGAAACTGATGAACATGCCTAGAAACTAGCTGCAAAGAAACTGATAAACCTGCCTAAACTCGTGTAAGGCCCACGCGACCACGCAGGAGTGCCGCAAAACGACGCAGCATGGACTCGACTAACGACTAAAGTAGTGGTGGAGGGAACTGACACCATGAATCCTACAGGGCTGTACATAAATCCGTAAGAGTACGACCGTGTAACGATCTCTTTCGAACAGCACGTTGCAAGCCATCCCAGATATGCTCAATAATGTTCATGTCTGGGGAGATTGGTGGCCAGCGGAAACGTTTATACTCAGAAGAATGTTCCTGGAGACAATCTGTAGCAATTGTGGACGTGTGGGGTTTAGCATTGTCTTGCTGGAATTGCCCAAGTCCATCGGAATGCACATAGACATGAATGGATGCAGGTGATTAGACAGAACGCTTACATACGTATCGCCTCTCAGAGTCGTATCTAGACTTATCACGGGTCCCATATCACACCAACCGCACACCATCACAGAACTTCCACCAGTTTTCACAGTCCCCTGCTGACATGCAGGGCCCATGGATTCATGAGGTCGTCTCCATACCCGTACACGTCCATATGCTCGATACAATTTCAAACGAGACTCGTCTGGCCAGGCAACATGCTTCCAGTCATCAAAAGTCCAATATCGATGTTGACGGGCCCAGGCGAGGCGTAAAGCTTTGTGTCGTACTGTCATTAAGGATACACAAGAAGGCCTTCGGCTCCGAAAGCTCATTCGATAACGTTTCGTCGAATGGTTTGCACGCTGACACTTGTTGATGGCCCATGATTGAAACCTGCAGCAATATGGGGGAGGGTTGCACTTCTGTCACGTTGAACGATTCTCTTTAGTAGTCGTCGTTGGTCCCGTTCTTGCCGGATTTTTTTCTGGTCGTAGCGATGGTTGAGGTTTGATGTTTTACCTGATTTCTGATATACACGAAACACTCGTGAAAAGATCGTACGGGAAAATCCCCACTTCATTACTACTTCAGAGATGCTATGTCCCCTCACTCGTGTGCCGACTATAACTCATTTAAATCTTGCTAACCTACCATTGTAACAGCAATAACCGATCTAACAACTGCGCCTTTTTTTTTTTTTTTTTTTTTAATAAAGAGGTGGAGCCCCTCCACGCCTACACCAGCATGATGGACAACTCAAAAGGTCTACTGCCATGTCTGCATAAGGGTTAGTGTTCATTAAAGTGAGGTGTCACAGGATGTGGGTACTGCGATGTTTGCGTACGTCTGGTTAATGTTAACCATTTATACGCGCTCATCTGGAGATAGATTGGGTCGAAAGTCGAACGAAGGGTAGCGGTTTGAAGGGCAGAGGGAAGAAAGTGCCATGGCAAGCGCCAAGGGAAAAAGTCGTTGCGACAGTTAGGTCGGGTAGTAAGAGCAGTAGCGGATATCTTGCTGTCTGCAGTAGGTCATGCAAGGATGGGTTAAGTTAGAAGCGAGTATCATGCAATCAGATACCATGTCATACCATATGTTGTCATAAGAGATCAATCCGTGTGCTGCAGACGTCTAATATAGGCGGTTCTAGGCGCTACAGTCTGGAGCCGCGCGACTGCTTCTTTTCAGCAAGGCCTCGTAGGATATACGTGACATCATTACGCTTTCGAATCATTATTTTTCCCACGTCTGTTGACATTAAGGGTGTTGACTGGTGTGGTGTCATCACAAAATATTTTCGTGCTGTAACTGTTCATAAAAGCCACTGAGAGATCATTTATGTAAGTTAAGAACAGGAGTGGACCCAGTACCAAACATTATGGTAGACCACCTGTTCTGTACATCCATTATTCCTGTGGTACAGTTTCTTTTATGCAGATAAGGTTCCATCCATGTAAGAGGAATGCGTTTAATGCCATTAAGTTTAGGATTTACAAATAGAACTTTGTGGTCCACACATTCACCGCGTTTGGCAAGCTCGCAAAATATTGCAGCAGGATAATTTTTATAGTTTAGCTCTCCCAAGACTTCAGTTCTGAGGTCTTGTATTCGTTTCTCAGTGGAGAATTACTGACGTACTTGGTACCGAGGCAGGTAGGTAGTATTACTCTGAAAAATGAGCCGGTTCTGTGTTACAGGCCATTTTCTCGAAAACTTTTAAGAAGGCTCGAAGGGGCGATGTGTATCTGCAGTTAGAGTTCCTTTGAAGATTCGAAATGTCAGTTGTTCCAAGTGCCAAATCTCACATTTGTCGTGGGAGTCGAAAAAAGGTACTTCTTTTTGTACGTAGCTCACTTGCATCCCAAACAATTAAATCTTCTGAAACCACACAAGTAAGCTGCTCGTCTCGATATTGGAAAATATATACTTAGATAAAGTATAAAATAAATAATTCTACTGATCGATGGTTCCGTCGACTTTTGGTAGTCTTAGATATTATTAATGAAAACACACACGAAAGTGGTGTAATAGTTTACATTTATTTAATATTCTATTTTAGAAACCGGGTTTCGGCGTTAACGTAGTTGTCAGGCACAAAGACAAATACGTGTGATTGTGGAATTTTTGCAGGATCATAGTTTTTAAACTAGTGCATGTAGAGAGTTTCACTATCCGTTTCCAAAGACGAGAATTCTTAATGCCTGATTTAGGACTAAAACAAGGAATTATTTCAGTAAACATACGATGTAAAACTATTTAACTTAGTCAAAGTATGTGACAGATTAAATAATGGCCAATGTGACAAATTACAACAATTGTTGTAAGAAGACAATTAATTCACCAATCAAGATTGGTGATATATTGTGGGGGGTGGTTGAAAAGATAATATTGTCTTTTGCATGTCCAGTATTTCAAACAGGTAAGGTATTACATGTGATATTAGATTAGTTGAAACTACCTCTTTAATTATTTTTTTATTAAACACCGACCTACAGAATTTACCCTGACAAAGACAACTCAAACTTTACGTATTCATTTATTACCCACAATATACGAGCCAAATGCAATCTGACTGCTGTACATTGACAACATGACTTCCAATAATTAACACAAAAGAATGACTCTTAATTTCAAGAAACACTAACAGTTATACAAATCCAAAAAATATGAAGTTAAAGAAATATGAAACTACCTTCAAGTCTGTTAATTGCCTACACTCATTTCAATCACGCATCCCAGCAGTCCAATCCCCATTGTTTTTCATAAGTAACTTACCTCACAGAAAATCTTAATAACACGAACTACAGCAATTACAGCAACTAGCAAATACAGCCAGCTAAATAAAAAGATTCTGACTACTACAGATTTTCACTACTAGGAGGCATATGGTTAGCGAAAGAAATATTTTGTTGAAGAGTAAACAATGCATTTAGAAAATTGTACCTTATTCATGTGACATCAAGTTACAAAAATTACAAAGTTGTAAATAATTCCACTGCTCAAATATTATTACCAAACACCCATCATCATACATTCTCTTGCATATTTTCCTGTAAACACATCATTTCACCTCACTTTACAATGAATGTCCTACCAACCCAGAGTCTCCACTAAGAATGTCATGTCCACACACTTCCCTATCCAGTCGCTAACTGCCAGTCCGTCTAACCACAGAATCTCTTACCCAGGGCGCAGAGTGCTTTCAGCAATATATTATTCCTAGATAACAGAACTCAGAATCTCAATGGAGAGAAGTCTTACAAAGTAAGAGTGATTTCAGGTGTGCCGCAGGGGAGTGTCGTAGGACCGTTGCTATTCACAATATACATAAATGACCCTGTGGATAACATCGGAAGTTCACTGAGGCTTTTTGCGGATGATGCTTAGTATATAGAGAGGTTGTAAAAATGAAAAATTGTACTGAGATGCAGGAGGATCTGCAAAGAATTGACACATGGTGCAGGGAATGGCAATTGAATCTCAATGTAGATAAGTGTAATGTGCTGCGAATACATAGAGAGAAAGATCCTTTATCATTTAGCTACAATATAGCAGGTCAGAAACTAGAAGCAGTTAATTCCATAAATTATATGGGGGTAGGCATTAGGAGTGATTTAAAATGGAATGATCATATAAAGTTGATCGTTGGTAAAGCAGATTCCAGACTGAGATTCATTGGAAGAATCCTAAGGAAATGCAATCCGACTACAAAGGAAGTAGATTACAGTACACTTGTTCGCCCACTGCTTGAATATTGCTCACAAGTGTGGGATCCGCACCAGATAGGGTTGATAGAAGAGATAGAGAAGATCCAAAGGAGAGCAGCGGGCTTCGTTACAGGATCATTTAGTAATCGCGAAAGCGTTACGGAGATGATAGATAAACTCCAGTGGGAGACTTTGCAAGAGAGACGCTCATACCTTCACCGAGGAGACAAGCAGTATATTGCTCCCTCCTACGTTTATCTTTCTTTCCACGAACAATACGAGACTGGAACAGAAGGGAGAACCGATAGAGGTACCCAAGGTACTCTCCGCCATAAACCGAAGGTGGCTTGCGGAGTATGGATGTAGATGTAGATGTAGAACACAATCTATAGCGCTGCCAACATACAAACAGGCTACATACATAGTGAAGCATCTGTGGTTGTGCAAAGTAATGTTTTTAACAGGGCAAGTGAAACTATAGTTACAAAAGTAAAGAAAACGGGACGTGTGAGTAGGAAGGGTAGTTCGTAAAATGGTCTGCATGGGATGATAAGTAGTTTCTGCAGTTATAAATGGCGAGTAGGGGAACTGTGGCATCTAGCACTAAGTTTAGACAAATGGAAATATATTTATTAATTTCCATTATTTCATGTTAGTTCATCTTCCTTCCAAGGTGCAACTCCAAGTTGCACCTTGCACATCGTCACTATGACCTCTTCCAGCGGATGGTCTGTAAAAGCAGTCTCCTTTTCTGAGTTTTCAACTTCTATGGCCGTTGGTATATGTAGAGGTGCTGCACTGGGTCACCCCAACGTATCCTACACTTGAACGATGAGATTTAAGTTCGGACAACGGATGGGCTAATCCATTAGCCAAATATCTTCTCCTTCCAAGAGCTCCTTCAACTGTGCAGTGCAATGCGGTCGCGTATTGTCATCCACAAAAATGAAGTCAGGGCCGAATGCATCTCTGAAGAGATACACATGGGGAAGCAGTACAGTGCCACTATGACGCTGACCCGTGAATGTACTATATTCAAATGTTAGGAGGCCAGTACGCCAATGCAACATTATTCTTCCCCACACCATAACATCTGGATCGCCAAAACAACCATATTCGATAATGCTCTTGGGGGCATTATATTTTCCAAACTCCCGCCATATGAAGGTCATTTATGTTCGTCTCATAGCGTATTTCTTTCAGTTACCTTCTCTACTACACTGTGGCAGTTCTTTCTATGTATAGTCCAAGTTTCATCGAACTGTGTTACTTAGCAGCAACACATAATGCGATAGTTACTTTCGTCATTAACGATTTGCACAACAGTGTGGTTACCTTTCAAGAGAACACTCGGTTGTCGTTTTCACGGCACTCCTGACTTTTTAACTATGAGTGTAGCTGCGCTGAGCCACTAGTTGTTTGTCAGTAATTTTGCTACCATAAAGCACTATTCAGACCACAGACAAAATATTCGAGAGACAGCTTGATAGGTAATGGATCTAAAGTAGCTCTGTCGTGTGTTAGACGTATAGGATTAAAAAATTACTGAAAGGAAATTAATTAGTTAGATTTGTAGTGAATAATGTTTTTGCTAAAGAATGTTAATTGTATTTTCGATGATCGTACAGAACGTAAACTGAAGTAAACCATTTTTGAGATAGTTTGTTGATGGAAGGAAACGTTGCCTTGTTCAAAAGGGCCCTGATTGCATTCAAAGGTTAAATCTTCAATACGAGCAATGGTAGAAAAGAAAGAAGTTTTATTTATTGTGTGAATAATTTTGGGATATGAAGGTTGTGACGTATAGTTATTTATTTAAGCGTGTCAAAGATGAATTGAACGATTCTTTTGCCGAAATGATGTGGAACGGGCCACTTTACAGTCAATGATACACAACTGGTGTTAACATTAATGAAACATTTGTACTCCTATTATGCTACCAGCTTTTAAACAGAAATTCGCTCTTGGAATAGAAGGAGTTGTCCAAGATATATGATTTTAAGTTAAATTCGAAATTTGCTTTCTACCTATCAGACATTTTATGTTATTGTGCAAATGATCAAAGATATTTGTTGGTGCATATTCAACTCCTTTCTGAGCAACTGATAGCTTTAATAATGGGTAATAAAGGTAATTTTTTCCCTCGAACGTTGCAGATATGGACTTTACCGCTCTTCTCAAATTCTGATACATTATTTATGATGAATTTCATTAGCAAATATATGTACTGTGATAGCGAAGTTACAATGTCTAGCTCCTTGAAAAGGTACCTACATGGCGTCCGTGGGTGAACAACACACGTTATTCTTTGCGCTCGCTTTTGTGCAGTTACTACTTTCTTTCTAAGTGGTGAGTTACCCAAGAAAATTATTCCATAAGATTACTGAGCGGATATACGCAAAATATTTCAGCAAGTTAATTCGCTTGTTTCCACGATTAGGAATTACGCCAAGTGCGAAACTAGCTGAACTTAATTGTTTGAGAAGCTCCTTAATATGCTTCTTCCAGTTCAAGTATTCATCATTATGATCACCGAAAAATTTGGAGCAATCTATCCTTGTTAGTATGTAGTGTAGACCAGATATGGCTCAAATTCAAAGATACAGTGTCGACAGCAATAGATAGATGTTAATAAGAGACGGGACTGATCCATCATGGTACAGAAAACACATCAGAACACTGCTGTAGAACCAACGAATAAAGCATGCCAAATTCAGAAGAACGCAAAATCCCCAAGACTGGCTAAGTTTCACGCAAGCTCGAAATTTAGTGCGGACGTCAATGCGAGATGCTTTTAATAGTTTCCACAATGAGACATAGTCTCAAAATGTGATAGAGAACCCAAAGAGATTGTGGTAGTATGTGAAGTACACCAGTAGCAAAAAACAGTCAATACCGTCACTGCGCGATAGCGATGGAAATGTTACCGATGATGGTGCCACTAAAGCGGAGTTACTAAATACAGTTTTTCGTAGTTCCTTCACGAAAGAAGATGAAGTAAATATTCTAGAATTCGAAACCAGAACAGCTGTTAGCATGAATGACATAAAAGCAGATATCTTAGATCTTGCGAAACAGCTCAAATCACTTAAGAAAGGCAAGTCTTCCCGTCCAGATGGTATACCAATCAGGTTCCTTTCAGAGTACGCAGGCACAATAGCGCCTTTCTTAGCCATCATATACAACTGCTCACTTGAAGAAAGGTCTGTTCCTAAAGACTGGAAAGTGGCACAGATCACACCAATATTCAAGAAAGGAAATAGGAGTAACCCATTGAATTACAGACCCATATCACTGACCTCAATTTTCAGTAGCATTTTGGAGCATATACTGTACTCGAACATTATGAATCACGTTGGAGAAAATGATTTATTGATACATAACCAACACGGATTCAGAAAATATCGTTCTTGTGCAACACAGCTAGCTCCTTATTCCCATGAAGAAACGAGTGCTGTCGACAAGGAATCTCAGATCGATTCCATATTCCTAGATTTCCAGAAGGCTTTTGATACCATTCCTCACAAGCGACTATTAATCAAATTGCGTTAATATAGTGTATCGTCTCAGTTGTGTGACTGGATTCGTGATTTCCTCTGAGAGAGGTAACAGTTCGTAGTGATAGACGGTAAATCATCGAGTAGAACAGAAGTGATACCTGGCGTTCCGCAAGATAGTGTCATAGGCCATCTGCTGATTTACATAAATGATGTAGGTGATAATATGAGCAGCCCCCTTAGATTGCTTGCATATGACGCTGTAATTTACCTTCTATTAAAATCATCAGACGATCAATTCCAATTACAAACTGATCTAAAGAGAATTTCTGTATGAAGCGAAAAGTGGGAATTGACACTGAACAAAGAAAAATGCGAGGTCATCCACATGGGTACTAAATTAAATCCGATAAATTTTGGGTATACGATAAATCGCACAAATCTAAGGGCTGTCAATTCGACTAAATACCGATGAATTACAGTTACCAGCAATTTAAATTGAAAAGACCACATAGATAATATTGTGGGGAAGGCGAAACAAAGACTGGGCTTTGTTGGCAGAACACTTAGAGGATGCGACAAATCCACTAAAGAGACAGCCTACATTACACGTGTCCGTCCTCTGCTGGAACATTGCTGCGCTGTGTGGGATCCTTACCAGGTAGTATTGACGGAGGACATCAAAAAAGTGCAAAGAAGGGTAAGCCGTTTCGTGCTATCTCGCAATAGGGTGTCACTGATATACACGAGTTGGGGTGGCAGTCACTGAAACAGTTTTCATTGCGGCGAGATCTGTTTACGAAATTTCAGTCACCAAATTCCTCTTCCGAATGCGAAAATATTTTGTTGACACCCACCTACGTAGGGAGCTATGTTCATCATAATAAAATAAGAGAAATCAGAGCTCGAACGGAAAGATTTAGGAGCTCCTTTTTCCCACGCGCCATTCGAGAGTGGAATGTTAGAGAAGTAGTATAAAAATGGTTCGATGAACCCGCTGCCAGGCACTTAAGTGTGAATTGTAGAGTAACCATGTAGATGCAGAACCATGTAGATGTAGAGAAATGTCAACTGCGACGGCAAGAATGACTTTAAACCAGCTGACACTGCGTCGAACTGAACTTGAGTGAGAGATACGGCTACGCCATTTGGCGCTTTTTCAACTGTATTGTAGAGTTCATCACTGGTAGTGGCTGGCGAATGGTGGCCTGACTATTTCCCGGTGACCCATGTTCAGTGGGCGAGATATCTGGAGAATGTGCTGGCCAAAGCAACTCACTGTATCTAGGTAGGTGAGGACAGTACAGGCAACATGTAGTCTCCCGTTATCTTGTTGACAGATAACGTCACAGAGGCCTCGAAGATAATGGATAACTACTGACCTTAAAACGTCAGAAACGTCATAGCTGCTCTCCAAATCGTTGGCTACACGGAGAACGAGTGATCGTGTTGTATACACAGTAGCAAACTATGCCATGACTCCAGGTGTTGCACCTCTCTGACAAAGGCAAATGGAATCTGGCAGCGTTCGTTGTTCTCGGAGCCTCAATGCGCAGATCCGCATCGTGATACTGTACACAGAACCAAGACTGATCTGAAAAGACGATGTGGATCCACTCTTGTGTCCACTCTAGTCGTTGGGAACAGCGATTTCAGTCTGATTGTCAGTGCCGAATATCACTTGCAGGGACTCCGTAGTGCTCCACACATTGTGTTAACACTTGTCTTGCAACAAACAAGTGCTTACACATCAGTCATGTGGTTGCACAGCTGAGCAAAGAGTACGTCGGTCCTTTCGAGTGCTAGCAACGCTGGTCCAGTGAAATCCTACATATAGGCCAGTATGGTTCTCCTGAACGTATCGATTACATATTCATCTGAGAGTCGCTGGATGTCTACCAACGCGAACAGCAGTCTCCGTGAACGATAAACTGTTGCCTCCCTGTTAGACCAGACATAATACGTTATCCTCACAAAATGTGATTTCTGTATGAGGAATTTTCTGCGCATTCTTTCCTCGTATACAGAATATAAGTGACGTTATTCCTGTTTGATTTGTTTGGCTGCGCTGAGAAGCTTATTATTTGCATATCTGAGCATTTATTACACTTGAGACTAATTAGATGTTTGTTGAATGCCTTCTTCATGTTGCAATTTATGTGGCCGGCACTGTAGAATGTAACAACGTTGAATCAAATGATAGTCAGTTGGAGGTCTCGGGGAGCTTCGAGACGTCAGTTGTGTGACGAGGTGAAGAGACAGTGAAGGCGACTGCAGCAAGTGCATGGGTGGGCGCCGGCCCCACGGGCGAAGCCAGGCGGCGTGACGGCGCATAACTCTGCTCCCTCCCCTCGTGTGCTGACGTCACACTGCTGGCAGGATGGCCCGGAACACGCTGAGCTGTCAGAGCTGAAGCGACTGGCGGATCACAGACTCCGCAGCACGTTTAGAGCAACGGTGGACCTCACTTCGAGGAAAGTAGCGCGATCGTCTTCAATATTACACTACTGGCCATTAAAATTGCTACACCACGAAGATGACGTGCTACAGACGCGAAATTTAACCGACAGGAAGAAGATGCTCTGAGATGCAAATGATTAGCTTTTCGGAGCATTCACACAAGGTTGGAGCCGGTGGCGACACCTACAACGTTCTGCCTTGAGGAAAGTTTCCAACTGATTTCTCATACACAAAAACCAATTGACCGGCGTTGCCTGGTGAAACGTTGTTGTGATGCCTCGTGTAAGCAGGAGAAATGCGTACCATCACGTTTCCGACTTTGATAAAGGTCGGATTGTAGCCTATCGTGATTGCGGTTTATCGTATCGCGACATTGCTGCTCGCGTTGGTCGTGATCCAATTACTGTAAGCAGAATATGGAATCGGTGGGTTCAGGAGGGTAATACGGAACTCCAAACGGCATCGTATCACTAGCAGATGACAGGCATCTTATCCGCATGGCTGTAACGGATCGTGCACCCACGTATCGATCCCTGAGTCAACAGATGGGGACGTTTGCATCCATCTGCACGAACAGTTCGACGACGTTTGCAGCAGCATGGACTATCAGCTGGGAGACCATGGCTGCGGTTACTCTTTACGCTGCATCACAGACAGGAGTGCCTGCGATGGTGTATTCAACGATGAACCTGCGTGCACGAATGGCAAAACGTCATTTTTTCGGATGAATACAGGTTCTGTTTACAGCATCATGATGGTCGCATCCGTGTTTGGCGTGTTTCGTCATACTGGCCATACTGGCGTATCACCCGGCGTGATGGTATGGGGTGCCATTGGTTACACGTCTCGGTCACCTCTTGTTCGCATTGACGGCACATTGAACAGTGGACGTTACATTTCAGGTGTGTTACGACCCGTGGCTCTACCCTTCATTCCGTCCCTGCAAAACCCTACATTTCAGCAGGATAATGCACGACCGCATGTTGTAGGTCCTGTACGGGCTTTTCTGGATACAGAAAATGTTTGACTGCTGCCCTGGCCAGCACATTCTCCAGATCTCTCACCAACTGAAAACGTCAGGTCAATGTGGCCGAGCATCTGGCTCGTCACAATACGCCAGTCACTACCCTTGATGAACTGTGGTATCGTATTGAAGCTGCATGGGCAGCTGTATCTGTACACACCATCCAAGCTGTGTTTGACTCAATGCCCAGGCGTATCAAGGCCGTTATTACGGCCAGAGGAGGTTGTTCCGGGTACTGATTTCTCAGGATCAATGCACCCAAATTGCGTGAAAATGTAATCGCATGTCAGCTCTAGTATAATATATTTAACCAATGAATACCCGTTTATCATCTGCATTTCTTCTTGGTGTAGCAATTTTAATGGCCAGAAGTGTACCTACCCAAGCTATCAGTACAGGACACCATACAGATGGTCCTGCAAACCGTATAACATAAGGTCAAGGTAAGAACAAAAACAAACGAAAAATGTTTAGGTCTCATTTTGTTACTAGGCCTACAACTTTGCTTCCGCCGTTTTTTTTTTCCAAGTTTGGAGCTTTATTGTGAGAAACTTACAAAGAAAATTATGATACATAGTATTGTTCATCGCTGGCCACTACACTCTCCTATGTTTCGGATGGCATACGAATCCCGTAGCGGAAGAACTGGGCGTGTTTTGTGGGGATCCATGAATCGATTCAATTTTGCACTTGTTCATATGATTGGAAGTGCTGGTCAGCCAGACTGTATGCCACTGATCGAATAAGGTGGTAGTCAGAGAGAGCAACGTATGGAGAATACGGCGTGAGAGATAGGACTTCTCATTTCAACGTTTCCATGTATATTTTGACGGGTTTTGCGACATGGGGGGGCGACCACTGACCTGCTGCAAAATTACCTTTACGTGTCTATCGCTGTATCGTGGCCATTTGTGTTTCAGTGCTGGGCTCCTACGCATCAACTACTTTCGATAATGCTGTCCTGTAGCTACGTAAACGCTCTGTCTTCCACCACCATGCTGGTCTCCGACATCAAAATCACCGTTCTTTAGGCGTCGAAAACATTATCTGCACGTTCTTCCACTAATAGTTCCATCACCACTGGTCTTACCCAGCATTTTAAGAGCCACAGCTGCAGATTTCTTCATGTTAAACCAGAAAATTAAAACTTCCCGCAAATGGCGAGAAATGGGTACGTAAGCTGACGAACTTAATCGAGAATAACCTTATGATGCAATTATAAATCGACTAATATTTTTATGGCATTATGTTTACAGATGCCTAAGCTTATGATATTACACCTATGACCAACCACCCGAACCCCACTTGCAGCTACTGCCGTCTATTGCAAAACGGCGGAAGCAAAGTTGTATACCTAATAGATCAGTTACAGCTTAATATATGTTCATTTTTTACAGTTGTTCAATATACAAAACCGACTGATGATGGCGTAGAGGTGCCGAAACATGTTTGAGTACCAAGAAAAGCAGTGTTTTGCATAAAAGGCGGAGCATATATCTAGTAATTTTTTTCTCCATGCTATCCTACGAGTTAATTTATACGCTGAAGAAAGGCAAGCCTGCAATTATAGCATTTATTTATTTTTTTCCTCAGCGATGATAACAGATTCTGCCTACGTGTAAGTGATGGTCGTTTGCACGCTAATGCTCGCCCAACCACTCCTCGAGAAACTCGACGTGCTCCGCAAGACGCGGAGCAGCTTTCCTGTCCAGCACGACCTCCGGACGTGTCTGCTGTGGAGCACGTATGGGACATGATGCGACGAGAAGCGACCCGTGCGACTCGTCAACCAACAACTCTTACAGAAGTACGTCAATAGATCTAGCAAGCGTGACAAACGTGTACGAGGACAGTATTCACCATCTGTACGATCGACTGAACGCCATTGTCAGCTCCTACATTGCCACTTGTGGAGGCTACATCACGTAGTAAAAAGAGTGTTTCAGTATGAATCGATACCTGGTACCTCAGAACCGCCTGTGCTATTAGATTTGTACATGTAATCATTTCATGTACTCCTTATACACTGTTGCAACAATAAATCTGGAACCGCGCGACTGCTACGGTCGCAGGTTCGAATCCTGCCTCGGGCGTGGATGTGTGTGATGTCCTTAGGTTAGTTAGGTTTAAGTAGTTCTAAGTTCTAGGGGACTGATGACCACAGAAGTTAAGTCCCATAGTGCTCAGAGCCATTTGAACCATTTTTGAACAATAAATCTTGAGTGAATTGGAAACTTCTAAAAGATTGTACTATTTTTCTTTTCTAGCAGTGTATTTCACGCACCTTAAAATAAGCAACACAACTTTCATCATCTCTCCTGGGAGCGGATCATGTAACTTGGATTGCGTACGTAAAGGTGTGTGAAATATTTTTCAGGCCAGTTCTATCTGGATTACTCATAACCATGCGCTAGTTTCTCTGCCGCTAGAGGGTCCTGAATAATAGTGTGTAATATGACGATGTGTAGTATAACTACGTCGGTGCATGAGAAACAGCGCACTGTAATCGAGCTCGAAGAGTTCGTCCTACATGCAGCAGGCTCACCTTCAGCATGGCAATGACGAACTACAGAACAGCGTTACAGCAGCTGCAACAATCCTCCGTACAGTTCCGACTTGGTCTCGTCCGATTTTCATCTGTTTCCAAAATTTAAAGAACACCTTCGAGGACTTCATTTTGATAGCGATGAAGCTGGCTGGCTCTGAGCACTATGGGACTTAACATCTATGGTCATCAGTCCCCTAGAACTTAGAACTACTTAAACCTAACTAACCTAAGGACATCACACAACACCCAGCCATCACGAGGCAGAGAAAATCCCTAACCCCGCCGGGAATCGAACCCGGGAACCCGGGCGTGGGAAGCGAGAACGCTACCGCACGACCACGAGATGGCGATGAAGCGGTGCAAGCAGAGTTTTGATTTTGATTCGGCCAACAAAGTCATGCATTCTAAAGTGACGGTATCAACAAACTGGTCTCTCATTGGTAAAAATGTGCTCGTCACCAGCGTGACTGTGTTGAGAAAGCCGGCTGGTTTAGCTGAGCGGTTCTAAGCGCTTCAATCTGGAGCCGCGCGACCGCTACGGTCGCAGGTTCGAATCCTGTCTCGGGCATGGATGTGTGTGATGTCCTTAGGTTAGTTAGGTTTAAGTAGTTCTAGGGGACTGATGACCTCAGATGTTAAGTACCATAGTGCTCAGAGCCATTTGAACCATTTAGTGTTGAGAAATAAATGTATACTATGTACATGAAGGATAAAGGTGTAGATTTTAATAAAATCTGTTTTATTGAAAAAGGTTAATAGTTCTCACTTAAAAAATTACTTTCCAACGTGCTCTCGTACATTAAGCAGCGCTTAGGTAGCTCAGCTTTTTTTACTGGATTCTACAGCTGCTTCCTCCTCATTTAGCGGGTTTCAGCCCTTTAGACTCCCTCTTCGGTACCTCGATTCAGGCCTCGCACCAGCAGCCCGCCGCTAAGATGGTGTGGCGGGCGGTTCATGAATTATGTAGCAGAATCGGCCATGCTTTCAACGGAACCACCAGCTCCACTTACGGCGTGGAGGGAATCTTCTGCGCTGTAAAGAAATCGAGTTTAGGACTTGGAATTTCGTCGGTCAGCGTTTCAGTATGAATGAAGCACCTAGTTTATGCGTGATGAAGTAAAACGCGTTCTTGCTCGCTATTAAAACAGGGTACGCATCTAGGTGCAAAGTTACAATTCAATTCGTGGCAATCACTGCTCTGCTTCTCGTTAGCTTGCAGCACACATTTATTCCAAGTTTTTAAGACATCAGTCGTGTTTTGCAAACACCCGCTGCACACACTACAAACATATCCTTTCAGTTGACGTAAGAACTGTGACGATACACCTCCTTTTCCACTACTTTCTTTGTGCGTTCCTAGTGGTCTGTCTGTAAAAAAATTCGGTATCCGTCCATGTTGAACTCAGAAAGATGAAAGATGATTAGGATTTTCATCACATATCTTAGTCACACAGTTTTCCAATAAAATCCATTATACTCCGCAAATACAGAACCGACCCATACTTGTTTTATTCAAACAATCGTATACTGTACAGAATGCTTTCTTTAATAGACATGCTTTTACTGACTATTTCAACAAGCGGGTTTTCGTTATACCTTTCGTTTCCATGAGTTTATTAAACAGTTTGTAAACTATTTAAATAAGTTTCAACAATGCCCATGAATATTGTTTTTGATTATTATGATTTTGACCGTTTTCTGTAGTAAAAATATTATGACCATATATTACTTGATCCCTACAAAAATAATATTTAAAAGAAAGACTCAGCGTACAAAGATAGAGCTTGTAAGAACAAAACACTTTCTGTTGTACACATACAGTAGTCTATAACACGACATTTCCGCTTACGCTGATAGTCAATATTAATCCCTACTTTTTGTTTGTTTTTTTTACACAATCTGTGGATTTATCATTCACATTCAGTGCGACAGTATTGTTTTCGGCCTTAAAACTCAATTTTATCGTCTTTTCTTTACGTTTAACTTATTAACCAGTTCTAAATATTTCTGAAGGATTCATCTGCTTATTTGGCCGAACCATCATAATCACTTTGAATTTTTGGGGATGTGCAGTCATATATCTTCTAGCATACCAATAAAATCCACTGAATGCAGTTGGTTTCCTCCACCAGGGGTTCCGATGATTTAATCGTAATTACAATGCTACTGTCATCCGCAAACTTTTTTCTCTGTGCCTAACTTTGTCTGAAAATAACTCATGCATATCAAGAACAATTGTGGTCCTAAGATACTATCCTGAAGCACATCTATATCGACGTATTTTGGAGCTGATAAATGTAATACTAAAAACTTCATTTCATTTGAGACTCGTACTATGTCTTTCTGCTGTATCCTGTTTTACGACCAAAATCGGAATGATTCATTTGCTACTCCTAATTCCCATAGATCGTTCAGAAGAGGTTGTGAGAGGTCTAATTTTTCGTGCGGAAACTCTATCTGACTTAAGTACTTGCTGTGAAATGCACCTACCACGCGTCTTGAGTCATGTGACTCCGCCAATGTCTCTCGATGTCTTTAAAATTACGTATGTTAATCTGATTTCTAGCCACAAGCAAAAATTTGTAGAATGATCAGCCACACATGTAGAGAGGGAGTAATCAGAAGAAATTTACATTTGAAATGTGTTTGTTTGAGAATCTACACAGTACATCAAACGTGTGACTACTTGGTGCAACACATACAAATACATTCAAAGAGGCTGCTGCGTCAAATAAAACATTAAGTTACGCAAGTGAATATTACTACATATCCCCTTTATAGCCTTAATCTAACAGTCCCTACTACCCAAGCACGATCCGTAATGAAAAAGAACTGTGAAATTACTCTTGGTACCACGCACGTGCGACTGCTTAATACCATTCTGGGCTCCTAACAAAGAGTAGCCGGCTTACATACATTTTCGGGTTCCTTTTCACGTTCCCCACAAATTTTCTACTCTTCGGTGCAAAGATACGAGACAACACAGCCTGACCTCGCTGTTTGATCCCCGCCCCCAAACCAACCTAACAACCAACGAAAAGCTGTTCGATGCAACTCTCAAAAATTCTCGAGAGAGTCGACTTTGATGTTTACAGAGTGTCTTTAATACCATAAAGTATGTTCGGTCTCTCTTTCCCACGGGAAATGTGGCTCTTGGTACAATCTTACCTGCCACGTAAGATTCTTGGTTTCCATTCCCAGATGACCCAAATTTTTAAACATGAGTGCAAGTTCTAGGAAGGATAAAATACACAAAGACGGTAAATATTAGTAGCGCTCGCACCTGCATCGCTGATTCGAGTCTCGTTTGGGTCATTTTCTTCGTTCATTTCGAATACTTACGTCATTCGAATACAAAATTCATCAAATATATTAACACGTACATAACAGTCATTTTTATGAAAAGTGAACTTATTATGTATAATTACACATCAGGCATAAAAATCCATTTTTCTTTTCAAATACAAGTTTTTAAGACACAAAAGAGTTAATGACATTAGCTGCCTGTGGACACTGATATAATAAATGGGGAAAGTTGAAAATTTGTGCCAGACCGGGATTCGAGCCCGTGTCTTCTGCTTATTAGGCATAGGCCTTGATCACTGCTCCAGGCAGACGTCACAAGTGCATGGATTACCTTAGCCCGCCTCCCGTCTGATCAAATTCTCAGCTTATCTGCACACTACTGATGCAGTTCCCTTGCGAATTATCGTCATTACTTACGGAATTTGGTCAGTTTCACAAAGAGTTCAAGTGTGGTGTGCATTCGCCACAAAGTGTTCAATGACTGTTCTCGTCTCAGTTATATATGTGGTGTCCGTTCTTTTGGACACGTCTGAAAGAACAGATACCCCATTTATAATTAAGGTGAGGGCAGCTAATGATCACTTCAGTGAGGATGCATGTCATGTTCGAAATCTTATTGAAATCGGCGAGTGATGAGGATAATGGGCAAGGGACACCACACCAGTACTGTGTGAAGAAACTGAGAATTTGAATCAGACGGTAAACAGACTAGGACAGTCCATGAACTTGCGATGGCTGCTGTACTTTGATGGCTCAGTTGTCAGCCATAAGCTTACAAGGGAACCTCCCCATCGCACCCCCCTCAGATTTAGTTATAAGCTGGCACAGTGGATAGGCCTTGAAAAACTGAACACAGATCAATCGAGAAAACAGGAAGAAGTTGTGTGGAACTATGAAAAAAATTAGTAAAATATACAAACTGAGTAGACCACGCGAAGATAGGCAACATCAGGGACACTGGCAGTCAAGGAGCGCCGTGGTCCCGTGGTTAACGAGAGCAGCTACGGAACGAGAGGTCCTAGATTCAAGTCTTCCCTCGAGTGAAAAGTTTAATTTTTTATTTTCAGTTTATGTGACAAACTCTTATGTTTTCATAACTTTTTTGGAGTGATTATCACATCCACAAGAAAACCTAAATCGGGCAAGGTAGAAGAATCTTTTTACCCATTCGCTAATAAGTGTACAAGTTAGGTGGGTCGACAACATATTCCTGTCGTGTGACGCACATACCGTCACCAGCGTCGTATAGAATATATCAGACGTGTTTTCCCGTGGAGGAATCGGTTGACCTATGACCTTGCGGTCAAATGTTTTCGGTTCCCATTGGAGAGGCACGTCCTTTCGTCTACTAATCGCACGGTTTTGCGGTGCGGTCGCAAAACACAGACACTAAATTTATTGCAGTGAACAGAGACTTCAATGAACGAACGGACAGATCATAACTTTGAGAAATTAAAGAAAGTAAAATTTTCAATCGAGGGAAGACTTGAACCAAGAACCTCAAGTTCCGCAGCTACTCACGCTAACCACGGCGCCCCTGAACTCACTTTCTCCTTGATGTTGCCTATTTTTCGCATGGAGTACTCAGTTTGTATATTTTACTAATTTTTTTCATGGTTCCATACAACTTCTTCCTGTTTTCTCGGTTGATCTGTATTCAGTTTTTCAAGGCCTATCCACTGTGCCAACTTATAACTAAATCTGAGGGGGGTGCGATGGGGAGGTTCCCTTGTTAGTAATCAGACGAACCAGGATCGAATACCGCTCTGGCACAAATTTTCAGCTTTCCCCATTGATTTAAATCACTGCCCTCAGGCAAATAATGTCGTTAATTTTTTTTTGTGTCTTTATTCGTAGTTGTTGCAGGAACGAAACGTTGTCTATTCTTTCGGATATGTCTAAAAAAAGAAACAGACAGCACATTTAACAAAATTTAATTACTAATCTTCTCTAAAAGATTGTTAACTAGGATGGTCCGAAACCATTACAAAAAATTTTTTTGATCCTTAAGTACTTTGCGCTTCACAGAAATGCTCATGGAACATGCTCTTTTGTTTACAGATTTACTGCACCAGGAAATCGAACCCAGGTTGCATAGCTGGTAAGCGAGCATGAGTCATGCAGCCCATGGAAATATTTGTCTTACTTTAAGATGTTAAACACTCTTGGAAAACTTCTAATCGATTTTCTTGAGAAGATTTGAGATTTCCTTCGAAATGCTCTGGGAGATTAGTATTTGAGCTAAGAACTGTACGCATCATAAATACAAAGAAATACAAAAATCCAACTGCCATGTGGTCTTCTTGTGAGTTAACTACTGTATCTATGTGACCAGGCGAGAGAAGGTGATAGTATCACTTTAAGCACACAGAAAGAGCGCCAAGCACGACAACACAGACGCGGTTCAAAAAATGTAGTCAACAATGACAAATGCTCCCAGATGTGTCTAGCAAAAGACTAATGACCCAAAACATTATGACCACCGTTCACCTCGAGGCTGAATACCTTACGGTGGAGTTACGTGCACGTGACGCCGTAGTATACAGACGGAGTAGAGAGGGACGAGGAATCAATCAAACAACAACGCAGGTCGCAATGAGGAAATTCAGTGACGTAAGTGACTTTGATAAAAGTCAGTTTGATATGTCCCTCCGCCCGGGAAACATCAAAGCTGGTCGCTGTTCCAGTGCTACTGTCGTCAGCCTCTATGGAAAGCGAGTGAAACAGGATGGAGCCGGGACAGGGTCATGGGCGTCCATTCCTCATCAAACAAGTTGGAGGCTAGAGGCTTTCCCGCTCAGTAAAGCGATTCAGGCAACGATCTCTGGCATATGTGACGACATAATGCAATGCTGGTGCAGTATGAAGATAGGGTACAAGGCAGATGCAGGCACAAGTGTTTCGGAGGACACAGTTCAACGCTTCCTGAACGTGGATGACACCCACGATTTCCCGTGTTACCCAAATACGCGGGTATGCTGAAAAGTGTTGTCTCCGAATTTTTTAGTCCTTTATCAACATAGTTGAGGTAATACGTGCCATGCATGTTACTCGGCCGACTTTCCAGCTTCGCTAATGCAGGTTACTACCCTCGACCACTAGGTGACTCCGAATTGTAGCGCGTAACATGACGGTGTGTTACGTAACTATGTCGGTGGGTGGAAAACAGCGTGCAGTAATTCAGTTTCGAATTCGAAGAGTTCGTCCACACGTGAAGCATCCCCTCCTTCAGCATAACAAGGCAAGACCCCACACGATCACTGTGACATCTGCAAGAATCCGATGCCTTCGATTCATTCTCATCGTTCCTCCTCCTTACAGTCCCGAGTTGGCCATATCCGATTTTCATCTATTCCCAAACATTAAAGAACGTCTTTGATGACTTTACTTTGATAGTGACGAAGCGGTGCATGCAGAAATGAGGTTTTGACTCCATCAATAAAGTCGAACATTCTATACTGATGGTGTCAGCGAACTGGTCTCTTTTGGGGCGCAACGTGTACGTCACCAGGGTGTCTATGCTTGGGATAAAAATGTAGACATGGAGAATAAATATGTAGAATGTTAATGATGTTTGCTTTCTTTATAAAGTTTTAAGCGTTTTCACGTAAAACGTTTGGGGCATTACTGTTCAGCACGCCCTCGTACATCGCGAATTGTCATTTGAACGGACATAGGATCGCCAAGATTGGACAGTGGATCGGTGGACACGTATCACCTGGTCGGACGAATAACGATTCTTGATACGCCAGGTCTCCGTATACATCTACATATATACTCCGCTAGCCACCAAGCGGTGTGTGGCGGAGGGCACAATTCGAGACAATGTCATATTCCCTCCCGCCCCCCACCCCCTCCACCCTGTTCCACTGACGGATCGCGCGAGGTAAAAACGACTGACGGAACGCCTTATCTTTGAACGGTGATCATTGAGAGATTTGAACGTTGGTGATAATACACTACTTTCCATTAAAATTGATACACCAAGAAGAAATGCAGATGATAAACGGGTATTCAATGGACAAATATAATACTAGAACTGGCATGTGATTACATTTTCATGCAATTTGGATGCATAGATCCTGAGAAATCAGTTCCCACAACAACCACCTCTAGCCGTAATAACGGCCTTGATACGCCTGGGCATTGAGTCAAACAGAGCGTGGATGGCGTGTACAGGTACAGCTATCCATGCAGCTTCAACACGATACCACAGTTCAATTCATCAAGAGTAGTGACTGGCGTATTGTGACGAGCCAGTAGCTCGGCCACAATTGACCACACGTTTTCAGTTAGTCAGAGATCTGGAGAATGTGCAGGACAAGGCAGCAGTTGAACATTTTCTTTATCCAGAAAGGTCCGTACAGGACCTGCTACGTGCGGTCGTGCATTATCCTGCTGAAATGTAGGGTTTCGCAGGGGTCGAATGAAGGGTAGAGCCACGGGTCGTAACACATCTGAAATGTAACGTTCTCTGTTCAAAGTGCCGTCAATGCGAACAAGAGGTGACCGAGACGTGTAAACAATGGCACCCCATACCATCACGTCGGGTGATACGACAGTATGGCGATGACGAATACACGCTTCCAATGTGCGTTCACCGCGATGTCGCCAAACACGGATGCGACCACCATGATACTGTAAACAGAACCTGCATTCATCCGAAAAAATGACGTTTTGCCATTCGTGCACCCATGTTCGTCGTTGAGTATACCATCGCAGGCGCTCCTGTCTGTGATGCACCGTCAAGGGTAACCGCAGCCATGCTCTCCGAGCTGATAGTCCATGCTGCTGCAAACGTCGTCGAACTGTTCGTGCAGATGGTTGTTGTCTCGCAAACGTCCCCATCAGCTGACTCAGAGATCGAGAAGTGGCTGCACGATCCATTACAGCCATGCGGATAAGATGCCTGTCATCTCGACTGCTAGTGATACGAGGCCGTTGGGATCCAGCACGGCGTTCCGTATTACCCTCCTGAACCCACCGATTCCATATTCTGCTAACAGTCATTGGATCTCGACCAACGCGAGCAGCAATGTCGCGATACGATAAACCGCAATCACGATAGGCTACAATCCGACCTTTATCAAAGTCGGAAACGTCATGGTACGAATTTCTCCTCCTTTCACGAGGCATCACAACAACGTTTCACCAGGCAACGACGGTCAACTGCTGTTTGTGCATGAGAAATCGGTAGGAAACTTACCACATGTCAGCACGTTGTAGGTGTCGCCACCGCCGCCAACCTTGTGTAAATGCTCTGAAAAGCTAATCATTTGCATATCACAGCATTTCCTTCCTGTCTTAAATTTCGCGTCCATAGCACGTCATCTTCGTGGTGTAGCAATTTTAATGGCCAGTAGTGTAATATATCCTCTACATCCTCGTCTTAGATCGGATTTCGGAATTTAGTGAGCAGCCCCTTCCGTTTAGAGCGTGTCTATCTGAAAGTGTGTCCACTTCAAACTATCTATGAGACATGTAACGCTCTCGCGATAGCTAAGTGTACCAGCCAAGAAACTTGACGCTCTTCTTTGGACCTTCTCAATCTCTTGAATGAGACCCAACTGGAAAGGGTCCCATACAGACGAACAATACTCTAAGACTGGACTAAATAACGTATTGTAAGCAATTTCCTTTGTTGAAGGACTGCATCACTTCAGGATTCTACCAACAAACCTCAATCGAGTTCGCCTTGCCCGTTACTTGTGTAATCTGATCATTCCACCTGAGACCATTTCGTACAGTCACACCCAGATACTTGACGGATGTTACCGCTTCCAAAGACTGGGCATTTATTTTGTACTCGTACATTAATGGGGATTTTCGCCTTGTTGTACGCAGTAGGTTACACTTACTAATATTGAGAGATAACTTCCAATCATTACACCACTCATTTATTCCCTGCATATCCTCATCGATTTGTTCACAACTTTCGTGTGGTACTACTTTCCTGTAGACTACAGCATCATCGGCAAACAGTCTAATGCCGCTGTCAATACCATCAACCAGATCGTTTACGTAAATCGTGAAAAGCAGTGGACCTATTACGCTGCCCTGAGGCACACCTGAAGCTACGCTTGTTTCTGTTGAAGTCATCCCATTCATGACAACATACTGCTCTCTGTCTGTTAGAAAATTTCTATCCAACCGCATGTGTCACCGGATAGAATGCAAGCGCGCACTTTTTGGAGCAAGCGACAGTGCGGAACTGAGTCGAACGCCTTTCGAAAGTCGAGAAACATGGCATTAACCTGGGAGTCGGTATATAGAGACAGTCGATGGTCGTATGCGGGCGCGAAATCTTGCAGGCGATCGGCTACCTGCGGCATGCAGCGGTCGATAGGGGAAAGTACTATGTTAAGGGGGACGTGAACGTTGGCTACCACGGGACATGTGATTGTTTATCTCAATGCTAAGAGTTTGTTGCGGGGGAGGGGGGGGGGTTGATTTGCGGGAGGAGACTAAACTTCGAGGTCATCAGTCTCATCAGATTAGGGAAGGATGGGGAAGGAAGTCGTCCGCGCCCTTTCAAAGGAACCATTCAGGCATTTGCCTGAACCGATTTAGTGAAATCACGGAAAACCTAAATCAGGATGACCGGACGCGGGATTGGCCCGTCTTCTTCCTACTGAATGCGAGTCCAGTGTGCTAACCAGTGAGCCAACTCACTCAGTCCATGTGGTTGTAATAGAAGGGACGATGAATGCTGTGGACTACATGAACATTACTGTGGACCACCTGCACCCTTTCATGTTTGATGTCTTTCCCCACGACGATGGCATATTCTAACAGGATAACTGTTCATGCTACAGTGGCTTGAGGAGTATGTCTTGGACACCAACTTTGCCTGATCTCAATCCGATGAAAGAAATTTGGGACGCAATCGCTCGTTATTGCGCCCCCACCTACCACTGGCCAATAAATCACGGAAATTACGTGACCTGTGCGTATACTTCTGGTATCATCTTCCTCCGGAAATCCATCGAGGACTTATCGAATCCACGCCACGCTAAACACTGCTATGTTGTTGTTGTGGTCTTCAGTCCTGAGACTGATTTGATGCAGCTCTCCACGCTCCTCTATCCTGTGCAAGCTTCATCATCTCCCAGTACCTACTGCACCTTACATCCTTCTGAATCTGCTTAGTGTATTCATCTCTTGGTCTCCCTCTACGATTTTTACCCTCCACGCTGCCCTCTCGTACTAAATTGGTGATCCCTTGATGCCTCAGAACATGTCCTACCAACCGATCTCTTCTTCTAGTCAAGTTGTGCTACAAACTTCTCTTCTCCCCAATCCTCATTAGTTATGCGATCTACCCATCTAATGTTAAGCATTCTTCTGTAGCACCACATTTCGAAAGCTTCTATTCTCTTCTTGTCCAAACTATTTATCGTCCATGTTTCACTTCCATACATGGCTACACTCCATACAAATACTTTCAGAAACGACTTCCTGACACTTAAATCAATACTCGATGTTAACAAATTTCTCTTCTTCAGAAACGCTTTCCTTGCCATTGCCAGTCTACATTTTATATCCTCTCTACTTCGACCATCGTCAGTTATTTTGCTCCCCAAATAGCAAAACTCATTTACTACTTTAAGTATCTCATCTCCTAATCTAATTCCCTCAGCATCACCCGACTTAATTCGACTACATTCCATTATCCTCGTTTTGCTTTTGTTGATGTTCATCTTATATCCTCCTTTCAAGACACTGTCCATTCCATTCAACTGCTCTTCCAAGTCCTTTGGTGTCTCTGACAGAATTACAATGTCATCGGCGAACCTTAAATTTTTTATTTCTTCTCCATGGATTTTAATACCTACTCCGAACTTTTCTTTTGTTTCCTTTATTGCTTGCTCAATATACAGATTGAATAGCATCGGGAATAGGCTACAACCCTGTCTCACTCAGTTGCCAACCACTCCTTCCCTTTCATGCCCCTCAACTCTTATAACTGCCATTTGGTTTCTGTACAAATTGTAAATAGCCGCCGGCCGCGGTGGCCGTGCGGTTCTAGGCGCTCCAGTCCGGAGCCGCGCTGTTGCTACGGTCGTGGGTTCGAATCCTGCCTCGGGCATGGGTGTATGTGATGTCCTTAGGTTAGTTAGGTTTAAGTAGTTCTAAGTTCTAGGGGACTGATGACCACAGCAGTTGAGTCCCATAGTCCTCAGAGCCATTTGAACCATTTGTAAATAGCCTTTGGCTCCCTGTATTTTACCCCTGCCACCTTCAGAATTTGAAAGAAAGTATTCCAGTCAACATTGTCAAAAGCTTTCTCTAAGTCTACAAATGCTAGAAACGTAGGTTTGCCTTTCCTTAATCTTTCTTCTAAGATAAGTCGTAGGGTCAGTATTGCCTCACGTGTTCCAAACTGATCTTCCCCGAGGTCGGCTTCTACCAGTTTTTCCATTCGTCTGTAAAGAGTTCGCGTTAGTATTTTGCAGCTGTGACTTATTGAACTGCTATATTGCGTTCCAAAGTTGACGAACGCGCTACTGAGCAAGTGGTCAAAATGTTTTAGCTCACCAGAGTGGTAGTGTTTTTTGTATAGTAACTTAATGGTAGTAGTTTTAAGAATCGCCTCCGCAGTAAGTTGCTTAGACTTCCTGCAGTGGTATTCTATGTCTCCGAGTCGGTGCCTCTCTCGCCACGTAGCGGCACATCCCAAGAATAGCCGTGTTCGGCGGCAGGCGGCGCGCGCGAACTCGTTTAAAATTTCAGACCGGAAGCGGAGCCGCGGCGTGCATTATTTACTGGAGGTGACAGCCAGGCGTCGCTTCTGTCGCCTACCGCCCCCTCTCCTGCTGCCATCGGACGCCGGGCTAAACGCCCCGGGTGGAGACACTAGCACGCCCGCGAGCCCTCGACAGTCGCGTTGCTCGCTACGTGTCTCGAATACTCCGGGTCTCCTGCAGAAAGCGTCGCCTGCTCTGTAGCTTGCAGTCGCTCCCTCTGCCTTCAACCGCGGGAAACACTTGCTACTTATCGGCGCGTCGTGTTCGCCCGGAAGTGTCGACTGCATAAAACCGAATATCTGTTTATACAGCGCGTGGAAGTCGATATCTCCCGCCATACCAGGGAGGCTTACATTGTCTCTATCGTTCGTTCAAGTCTATCGTCGCGCGGCGTTCTCCAGAGGCACGTTTGCTGAAACTTGCAAACACATCGGCCCGGATCACCATCTTTTGGTAGACGATAAGAGGCAAACTCATAAACCGGTTAACGCGGGCAAACAAGTTATAAAATGCATGCAGAATACAAGTTTAGAATATCACGCAAGGATTGCATTTTGTATTAAAACAGGGAACTAGAAACGGCGGAGAGGCTTCGTCCCGCCGTAGTTCTCAGTGGTTCGCAATCTCACAACAGGCCACAGCAGTCCACCCACCCCACCGCCGCCACACACTGAACTCAGGGTAATTGTGCGGTTCGGCCCCCACCTGGTGGCGCTGGCCTGAACTGCTGCGTAGCTTATTTTTCCGTAGTCGCAAATGAGTCCACTGCAAAGAAATACGTGCTGAGAGTGCACCATCATTTGGCCCCGACCAAACATGCGCTGCGATCTGTAACGAAGTATCAGCAGCTCTTCATTCACTTCAAAAATTTAAAAAAGTGTTTCTTCTTGAACTTCAACGGAAACTCTTATAAATACTTGTACTTCTAAATTTTCATTACTGTGATGCTATTCTTCGAGGACTTTGGTATGAGAGCTCATGACCATTGGAACTGGTGATGAAAGTTCGCGCGCTACACTTTCTTTCTTTCGACTATATAACTTCTGCATACGAACAATTATCTTGGTTACCTAGATATACAAGTAAACTAGCAATTCTAATACTGTCCAAAACGTAGAGCCACAAGTACACATAAAAGCTGAAAACGTTTTGTAGTAGGTTTTGATATACTCTTACACAATTTCTTGTCCAATGTAAGAGAGGCCCTGAAGACCCTAATCTAATCAGGCTTAATAAAACAATAAGTACATACAATAAATAATCGATCGAGAAAATGTCAGCAACAAGAAGAAATATTTATAAACGCTAATGGAGTAACCGAAAATGCTAAAGTTACTAACAAAACGAACGGTTTTGATGACATTTACATTATAGAGATACAACTATTCTTTGTACATAACAGCTTCAGGTAACATACATATTATGTTGCATTGTTATGACAACACTACATAATTAACTCTTTCAGTTATACTATTCGCGACAGTTTTAAAATCGGATAATGATTGGGGACGGGGGGGTGAGGATAAACTGTTATACTACGCATGGATCTGATAAAGTTTAGGGAGCTCAGTGTAGTGTAGCGTCTAGTGTAATCGGCCTAAACGAAACATTATCATTACACTTTTTAATCTCCACAGCATTACCACATAACTAGAGTTTAACTGGCTTACAATTACACAAGGCTGCCATTCTTCTTTGTAATCATCGGATTTTGGTATTCAAAAACCGAGCTAGATGGTGTACTGGTAAACCACTTTCTTAGCGTTAGGGTGGATGCTAGATCAAATCCGAGTTCGACCATCTACATTTTGGATTCCCGTGGTTTTCTTAAGTTAATTTAGGCAAATGCCTGGACGTTTCACTTGTAAAGGACACAGTCGATTTCCCTACACATCATACGGCAACATAAGCTTACGTTACTACTCTAATGACCTCGTTAAGTTTCAAATTACGAAGAAATGTTCACAGTAGTGCTCATAAATTCAGATTTATCCCCATAATAAATCAGAGTATCTTTCCTGGAGAATTTTTACCGAATGAAATTTTACAACCAAAAAAAGGAACAGCCACAGCTAAACTTAGTCCAGGTAGACCTCGTGTTCTGAAGGACAGCAACCGTCTAACATTGCGGTGGTTGATTGTAAAAAATCGCAGGAAATCAGCGGAAAGCATCATTCGTATGTTCCAAACTGCTACCAGTAGTCAGTCTAGCATGTTGACCGGTCTATGGAGTTAAAAATAAAGGGGTACAATGGTCAAACACGTTGTGTTATGGGACCTGAATGTCCAACGTTTTGTCGCCAACCCGTGGTGTGGCCGCCCTTCAGCCACTTTACAGATGAATGAAATTATAATGAAAGATAGACCTTTAGCTTCTTACAGGCGTTGATAAATATCAATGCCGACAGTTGAAAAATGTGTGCCCCGACCGGGACTCGAACCCTCCCGGCAGCAGCACGCGAGTAGCCTACCAGGTTCGTCAGTTCAGAGGCGCTTGTTCGCAGATGCCGGGCCATAACAATCTGATCTTTGTCAAAACAGCCGATGTCCGTGGATTTCCTAATTTACGACCAGCGTATACAGAGTGAATTCACGAAGATATGCAAATATTTTAATATGCTATTCTACAAGTAAAACTAAAGAAAAAAGTTCATATAAACATAGTTCCGTAAATGTTTAGTTACGGCTAGTGAAAGATTTCGCCTGAAATTTAGCAACTTCGCTAATATGAAGCCATCGCAAAACTGTACTAGGTTAAAGTGAGGAAAGATTTCCGTTTATTTTGTTGTTATTGGTCTGGTGAATCTAATAAAACATGTCCCAGATGTGTATCTGCAGTAGTTTTCCGGATCATCCAGAGAACATGAATTCACGTGTGCTATGGTATTAATAAATTCAAATGGTTCAAATGGCTCTGAGCACTATAGGACTTAGCTTCTGAGGTCATCAGTCCCCTAGAACTTAGAACTACTTAAATCTACATAACCTAAGGACATCACACACATCCATGCCCGAGGCAGGATTCGAACCTGCGACCGTAGCAGTCACGCGGTTCCGGACTAAAGCGCCTAGAACCGCTCGCTCACCGCGGCCAGCTAATAATTGCAGATTACCTGACACATTCACACAGTTTCAGTTAACGTTATTACCATCATTTTTCCAAAATTAAATTCTCTACAACTTCTGTTGAAAACTTTGTGCAATTGTCTGGAATTTAAAAAGCAAATTTAGCCAAGTCATTAATCAATTAAAAATTTTAAGAAATTACTTCTTCGCTTCACTGGATGTTCGGGAAAACTATTGCAGATACCAGTGTGGGTAATGTTTTATTAGATACACCAGACCAGTAACGACAATATAAATGGAAATCATGATTTACTTTAACCTCGCACAGTTTTGCGATAGCTTCATACTGGCGAAGTTGCTAAATCTCAGGCAGAATCTTTTATTAGCTGTGACTCCATAACTAATCATTTGCGGACTTATGTTTATATGCACTTTTTTCTTTAGTTCTACTTGTAGAGTAACGTATTAAAATACTTGCATATCTTCGTGAATCACCCTGTATACTTTCCTTACCGGATCACGCATCCGAAACGCAACTAAATGGCATTCGGTCTCTGAATGGGCAATGGCCATAATGTTTTATTTCTTCAGAGTAGATACACGAAGATCCCGAGAGATTTCACGTGTGGAGTATGTCTTTCGAAATCACAGAGTACAGCTAGTAGGGAAAGAAGCGAATATGCTCTGTTAATTAGTCATTGTCCAGACGGCCCACAAGTCCAGTGCAGATCAGTGTTAATTGCTCTTCACAACCGTTGCGTGGGCGTTTATCGACGTCCCACGTGTGGCTGTTATAAACATCGAGCATTCATTGCCCAGTGCAACAGGAGTCATCTAAGCAAAGTGTATCTCCAGGAAGGTGAGAACTGTCCACAAGGCACTGCCCCAATAAAAGCGATCTCTCATATCAACCACAGTTGAAGATTACTCTTTTTTTAATGTTACGAATGTAAATGCTGTTTCCTTATTACTTTCAGCGCAGTGCAATGCGTGACACCCATTTAACATGCACCTCTTCCAGTCCTGATCTAAGGCACCTCATCCAAGCTGCTTCTTAGTTGGTAGCCTGTACAGTTAGCTATTCTTCTCGGTTCTTGTAGTAGCACTAACCCCGCTTTCATTAACTGTAAAGTGCAAACTAAAGAGATGACTGTGAAAGAAGCCTATAGAAACGTAGAAATAGAGAGAGATGTGTCAATGAGATAATGAGGTGTAGTTAATTTGGTAATAGGCGTAATAACAGTGCAATTAAGACATATTTTCGAGAACTTGGGGGACTGTAGACACGCGAACTTGAAAAACTACCACAACATACTCTCCAGCGATAAGGTGAATTTATAATTGTTAAAAAAAGGTCGACCCCTGGCAAAGACTCTAAAACTTCAGACATTATTCAGCATGGATCATTTTGCAGTTTAGTCTTGTATCGTGGGTGAAAAATAAAAGTCGAGAGCTTTGGAAGGAAAACTGGAAGTACTGTAGTGTTATCAAAGCTTGATGTTAATACTACGGTGCTGCCGGGAACTTTTCTAAAACCTTGGCTCACCGATCATAAGATTATTAGAACTATTATTAAAAGTTCAAGAGACTTAGTTCAATCGCAGTTATCTAGTTCCCTCTGATCACAATCGGTATTGTGAACAGTACCAAATGTGACTGTGGCTACGAATGTAATTGTGGTATATTCAAAAGGGATATGCAAATTACTTCTCCCTGGACGCCAAAACTGTGGGAAATGGGAATTTTTAGTGGAGATTTAGGGATAAATTATTTTATCTCTTATTTTCTGTTCATACACAATATTTTCTAATTCTTATATGTGAAAGACCAACAGCCGCCTGGAGTGACCGCGTAGTTTGAGGCGCCGTGTAACGCACTGCGTGGCCCCTCCCCCCGGAGGTTCGAGTCCTCCCTCGAGCATGGGAGTGTGTGCCGTTCTTAGCATCAGTTAGTTTAAGTAGTGTGTAAGTCTAGGGACCGATGACCTCAGCAGTTGGGTCCCTCAGTAATTCACACACATTTGAATATTTTGAAAGACAAATACTCGCATAAGGTTTTCATCTATTTGTTGAAAGGTTACGTTCAACTAACTGAATAATGACATATACTTCATCGGCAAAACATTTGCACGATCAGATGTGATATGACTACTGGATACACGCACAAGTTAACGTAGTTTAGGGGAAACACGGGTAAGCTCTCCAGAAACTGGTAATCTGCACTTAGGAAATCCTCTACCGTATTCGCTACAAGCAACAGCAGCGGTTCCATTACAGAACCTGTAACAACCAAAATTTCGGCATACTCAACACTTGTAAATACATTCATATCTTCACTACCGAAGACTCGACGTACATACATATATATATATATATATATATATATATATATATATATATATATATATATATAAACATATTCCAATTACTAAGATAGTACAAACAATGAAAATAATCCTTTTTGTATAAACATATGTATGTCACGGCACATTTAAACAATTTTGATTGATTGTTACTTTTTGGTTATCCACCTTTTCTTCAGTCTATATTAACAAAACAGACACTCCACAATGAAGAAATCTATACAGCTACTCTGTGGCTTAACATTTAACAGCCTGTTACTATGTGCTGTGCCATAAAAGAAAACTTGTAGCTCGACATATTGGAGTCACTTATCCCTCTTACGTAATTTATGAAGAACATTCCCAGTACCCTGCAATAGGTGGTCAACGTCCTTACTGAGGATGGCTATTGCTGAGTTAGCTAAATTGCATGTGTTGTAGGCATTTATATGTTTCACATCCTGCGACATGGTCATGGGTTAAACATAGATCCAGAAAAAATTTTTAAAAATAAAAAGAATTCTTTTATTTCCCGTCAATAACCGATTTCGGTCATCAACGACCATCTTCAGAAATTTATTTATGTGTCTGTTGTATGTTTTTGGGAAATCTTGGCTCAATTTGGCCTCCGTAGAGGGCTTTACGTGTTCTATACATTATTTTGTAAATGTTTGATTGTGTGTGTTTGCCTCCCTGTGTATCTGTGTGGTCTCAGTATGTCTCACAGTTCGTTCTTATTTGATATATCACTCTAATTGTTCGTGTTTGGTGTTTAAAAGCAGCAAAATAGAACAACACTACATAAGATTCGGAAACAAAATGTTGTAGTTCTCGTGTTGTGGCAATGATAAAAAGAGAAATGTCACCTTGTAATAAGACATTGTTGAGTATCCATTTCATTTGGTAAATTACGATTTTCAGAGCAGGTAGTCTAAAATAAAAATTATATTGCGTTTGTGTTCAATAAATGCGGTAGCTACTGGCAGAATCGAATATTCAGTCATTACTAGTACACCGAATTGTGCCTAGAGAAAGAGAGAGAGAGAGAGAGAGAGGAAACAGCGTGTCGTGCGGTCGCCGTGAGCTGATGAGATTCACTGCAAGTTCGCCGAAAACACGGTCCGTGGGACGAGGCGGCGGCAGGGGGGAATGTGACGTAACGCCAAACGCAGGCTGTCGAGTATCGACCGAACATTATCGACAGTGTCGTGTAGTGGACGGGGGTGGGGGCAGGGGTGCAGTCACTCAGCGAGGTGTGGTTGGGGTGGGGGTGGCGCCGGAGCAGACGTGAGCTGGCGCGGCCCACCTGCACGTGACCCACGACAAGTTGCTTTCAACGGCTTCGCGCGAGGTGAGGGAACGTGAAATCGCAGACACGCGCCCGCCCGACGCAGCTGACGTCAGCCAGCACACTGTCTTGGCCAATATCTGTCCTGCTGGTAACGACCAGGTACAGGCAAGATGGCGTCCTGACCCCTGCTTCCTCTTCCCTGCTCCTGATGTTGCCCGCTCTAATGGAGTCAAGACGGCCAGGCTTTCCAACAACATTTCTGTCACTTTCTTGCAGCAAAACACCGTAGTCTCTTGTATCACCTCGTTTTTACAAAGAAATACATTTTTCGAATTTATGTCAGTCTTTGACCGCACGAACTTTCCATCTGAATAATAGTTTAGATCACTTATGATCATCTTCAGATCAGGCTCGCAAAGACAATATATAAGTCGGAGCAGTGTAACTTGATAAAACAAATACTAGTAACTAGCTTAGCGCCCGCTTGTTCGCTCGCGTAGACCGTATGGCCAGCACAGATTTTTCTTTAACCGATTTTTTTATGTTTTCCACAAAGTGCAACACCTAAACATATCACGCTGATTAATGCCATAGAAGCATGGTCTTTTCCGAAGGTTCTTCTGACGAAAAAGCGATTCTGGTAGCTGGAGTGCAAGGTCCTTTTTAACCATGTCTTTTGCGTTCTTGTGGTGATATATAAGTAGGAACTTTCATTCCCTAACGCAAATTTCTTTATATCCAACCGCGAAGTGAAATAGAGTACCAATTTCCATAGATTTAGCTTTAAATTTTTTTATAGAACGAAATATTTTCTTAAAAATTTTCATTCCCCATTTCACCCCTTAAGGGTTTAATTTCCAAAAACAGTGAAAGACGTATGTTTTACTTCAAATAGAGAAGTCAAATATAAATTTTCAAAGACTTAGCTTCAAAAACGATTTCATAATGAAATATTTCCTTAAAAACTTTCATCCCCTATTTCATTCCCATAGGTGTTGCATTTTCCAGAAACAGTGATACACGTATGCTTTATTGCTTTATTTCTAACAGAGAAGCCAAATCTAAATTTTCATACACTGAGTTTCAGAAATGATTGCCTAGTTAAATATTTCCATAAAAACTTCCGTTCCCCCCATTTCATCCCCATAGGGTTTGAATTTCCAAAACATGTATTTTTTAATCTCTAACTGAGAAGCCAAATACAAATTTTCTTAGGTTTAGTTTTGAAAATGATTTCATAATGACATATTTTAATAATAATTTTCATCCACTATTTGCCCCTCTTAACGGTTGAATTTCCATTCGAGAAGTCAAACACCTGTTTTCGTATATGTAGCTTTAGAAATGCTTTACTTTAATAATGATTTATTTTTAAAAAAGCTTCCCGTCCTTTTACCCCCTTAGCGGTTCAGTTTCCAAAAATGCTCAAACACAGTTTTCGTAATTTTAGTTTCACTACTGTCCTAATACTAACATATTTAAAAAAAAAAAAAAAAAAAAAAAAAACACATTACATTCTACCCTACTTCGCCAGCTTAGGGATGGAACTTCGAAAAATTTTTCTTAAATGTCGCCTACAGTATAAGGTCAACATCTTCTCCAAATGTCAGGTTACCATCCACAGCAGTTTGGGCTGGGCTATTATGAGTCAGGCATTTCGGACATTGCCTTTTTATAAATAGATAAAACGTAATATAATGGCATAAGAAGCAGATAAATATAATCGTAGGGCAACAAACCTATGTTAATAAGTTAGCATAAAATCATAGAATCTGTAGCTAAGAACAGAAGCGTCAAATAATATAAAACATGGTACCTGAAGGACAAACAACAGTCAGTGACCTATATTGACGGGAAACGTGGGCGCAGCCTTAAGTATAGCATGCCGACGTCACCCCAATCGCATTCGTCTATGAAACGTGTTTTCGTTTTTTGACGATGACGCTCTTGGCTTCAAATTTTAAATTGTTTGCACCACTTAAGTAACACAGTTATGTTGCAGTTACTGCTTATGTTCTGTTTCTACGTGTTAGGTAAATGCTACAACCGATATTTTTATTATGCTGTACTGCTGCCATTCATATTCGTGCACATTTTTTCTGTTTTTCAAGACGACCTGAAGATGATGATATTCGATCGGAACTAACATCAAACCAAAAATCCCATGTATCAAACACATACAAATTCGGCAAATACGCTCACTGGATCCCTGTATTACTCATTGTTACCATGACACATGTCAGTATAAACACATTACCAGTGAAGCACTGCAATACTACAATTGAATTATTGACAGAAATAAATATGACTGACGCATTAGCAATGATACTACAAATGAAATGAAGTTTCATAATAACCACTACAATAGTTATTAACGAAGCGACAGCAACAAGGAGTATGAAACAAAACTGTGACTAAAGATCTCTTTGTAGAGAGGATGTAACTTACTATATTGCAGGCAAACTCATCAAGAGATGCAGCTTCAGGTGTCCTCCAAAGAAGTCTGTTGTAATCTTTGCTATTGTATATTAACGAATATTTATGAGGAATACCAATGGGCTGAGACATCGATGAGGATTTGAAATGAGGAAGGAGGCATGCGAGGGAGGTCTGTGTCAGTGTGGCTTAGCGGTCAACGCGCCTGCCTAGTGATCAGGGGAACTGGGTTCAAATCCTGGCCATCGTACAAATTTTCATTCGTCACTTTAGTCTGCATATACATCATAGACGTTTCAGATTTGAAAAAGTGGAACCATAGTGCTGCATTTACTTATAGCACTTACGTCTGGGTTTCAAGGAGGATCCTTTGTTTTGTTCGATACTGAGGTGCTATTCCAATAGAGTGGGAGAGCCTCTTAATGCCGTTTGAGTTTAGGGATAATACCAAGTGGACTGAGGCATCAATGGGAATTTGGACTGACGAGGGAGGCGTGATAGAGTAGCCCAGGCAGTTGTGCAAGCCAACTGTGCCAGGATGGGGTAGTGGTTAGCGCATCTGCCTAATGAGCAAGAGCTCTGGTCTCGAATTCCGGTCATCGTAGAAAGTTTCATTCGTCACTTCAGTCTGTATATATACGTCATGTATGTTACTGACTTACAGACAATATTAATAGTAACTCTTGCGCAAATGATGCAGCTATCTATAATGAAGTTCTATCAAAGATAGTTGCACAAATATCCGTCACGTCTTGAAAAGTTTCAGAAAATGTGCAAATATAGTAATTTACTTTAAATAACCGTAAATGTAAATGTCGCCTTTGCAAAACACATCGAGTACAATACTGATAAGCCATAAGTGGAAGCAACCAACTCATATAAATAACTAGCTACAGATATTTGTGGGTATATGAAACTGAGTTATCACTCAGGCTCAGTCGTATGTAAAGCACATGACACACACAGGCTAAGTCGAAAGACACTGGGAAAATGCAGTCAGTCCACATAAGAGATTTGCTTACAAACGCCCGTGTGATGCATCCTGCAATATTTCTCAAATGTGCGGGACCCATGCCAGATAGGAATAACATGAGTTACTGAACGCAACAAATATGGGCAGCACGAATGCTTAATTCGCGGAAAAGTGTCATGGAAATAGTGAAAAGCCTGTACTTTCAAAGGCTTGAAGACATGCTCCGCTGGCCGATGTGGCCGAGCGGTTCTAGGCGCTTCAGTCCGGAACCGCGCTGCTGCTACTATCGCAGGTTCGAATCCCGCCTCGGGCATGGATGTGTGTGATGTCCTTAGGTTAGTTACGTTTAAGTAGTTCTAAGTCTAGGGGACTGATGACCTCAGATGTTAAGTTCCATAGTGCTTAGAGACATTTGAACCATTTCTGAAGACATGCTCCAACTAAACGAAAACACTGCATACTTAGTTTCAAAAATCTTTATTATTTGAGGAATCTAAGCTACGTATAGCGTTAGTAGTGACCGTGACGAGGATAAGATCAGACTTCCCAAAAGCTGTCGGTGACAATTGAACTAATATACAGTTAGATGTCGAAAACAAGCCGGCAACTAACTCTTAATGTGTAAAAAGTCAAGATACCCAATATTTACGAAAAGTAAAAAAATGTCTAGCGGTTCTAGGCGCTCAGTCCGGAACCGCGCGACTGCTACGGTCGCAGGTTCGAATCCTGCCTCGGGCATGGATGTGTGTGATGTCCTTAGGCTAGTTAGGTTTAAGTAGTTCTAAGTTCTAGGGGACTGATGACCACAGATGTTTAGTCCCATAGTGCTCAGAGCCATTTGAACCAAAAGTAAAAATGCAGTAACGTATGAATAAAAATTTTATAAGTCACAACTAATGTTAGTCGTGTTATCCAAATATCTTGTGCAGCATATGGAGAGTGGTGATGCAGATTCCGCAACTGCAGTATTGATTCTGAATAAAATACCTGCACCAGTTGCACTTTTATTTTTATTTGAGAAACCACGACCGATTTCGGTCCCCAACAACAATGTCCAATGGTATCCACATAGCATCGACAGGCAAACAACAATTTAATTAGTAAAATACAGACGAATGTAGCAATACCTAATATAAGCAACGAAAGGTAATAATAAATCTCCAGAACAACTCCTCCATAAACTTCATAAAAGCAATATATTAAAGAATGAAAGCCATTCATTCACGTGATGATAAGTATATTACTCAAATTACGATTTAATAACATAGAAACTAACACACAGCTTAATACGCTGTGATATATTTCCACTCCCCGCTTACCTCCCTGCCTTCTACATGTCCTCCAAGTAACACTCCACTCCCCAATTTAAGTACCGCCTCCTCGACCGTCTCATCAGTTGTTCTGTGTTCTCTCAAGACGCTTGACGTGTTATTTCACATTACAAACACTGTCGTAAAAAGTTGTGCACCTGAAAAAGACAACGTCTGTTTTGATAAGATGACGGCATATGCCACCTGAATACTGATAATCGTATCAGCGTCGTCCGCCAACAGACGGCGTATTGGCATAGCTACTAAAGCTCCATCCGTGTCTGCATTTTGATAGGGAATGCGTATGAAGCAAGCAGGCAACTATGCCACGGAGATGCATTTATGCTTCTTACAGTCAAGTGAGCGAGTTTGAAAGACGTCAAATTGTCGCCTACCGAGTGGCGGGATGGTCCTTTCGGAGAACTGCCACACAATTTGAACCCGCTGCTTGCCGCTAACCTACCCCAGTCATCCTACCGGAGAAACAGGACCTTAGCATGTAACCGAACCACATGTCGTTCCTGACGAATCTTCACATCGCAGAGATATAGGATAGGTTAAAGGGATGGAGTATTCTGTAGTCCGACCAGGGTTCGAACCTCCGTCATTTCGGCTTTACCGTTGAACCACAATATAGAACCGTGCATCTACAGAGACGGGCGGTGTGAAATGTCCACAGACTTATTTGTCTTGTGAGATTTTGAAACATCTGAACTGAAAGAGAGCAACGTCTAAAACATCACGAGAAACTGGTAGAGAACGTCAACCACCGTGGCTATCCTATAGAGATGGTGCAGAAAAAATGAGTCAAATAACATCTCCGCACTGCCATACAAGCAGTCCTTTATACCCACAGTCAAAACAAGAATTAAAGGAAACGTAATTAAGAGTACCCCCTGCACGCGCTTTATACAATTCTGCAGATTATAAATGTAAGTTTGGAAAGATAAAGAAATTGCTCTCGCAGTAGTGGCGCTCCCTAGAGTCCATGGCTTCGTGGGGCCTGCACCACACTCGAACCCTACCATCAGTCTTACCAATTTAAATCGGGATTCATCTAATGGTCTTAAGTCACTGCGTTGTCCATGGTGAGAGGTAACGCCTGAAATTTGCCATTCTCGGCACACTATTGACACAGTGGATCTCGGATTATTAAATTCCCTAATATCTTTCATTATGGAAATGGTACGCTGTGAAGCCTCAATTTAACGCAGTACACGACTACTGAAAATGATTGAAGAGATTTTATAAATTCACTGTAGCTACATCAACTGACATATTGTCAGCACACTCAACACACATCTAGAAAAACTCAAAAAGTTTTGTATTGTTGCAACCGCACTTCGGATTTTTGCCACGAAAGCGCGACACTGAGCGGTTAGGTAAGACGATGACAAGCTCCGAGGAAGCGTATGTTCTGCCCGCAGCGAATGAAGAAACGGTTGACCACGACCAGACGAGTTTCAGACGTAGTCCACAGATGTCGACGAAAAGAGGAAGCAAAGAGCTGAACACACGACAACTGACAGTTTAGAAGAGCTTAAGCAAACGACTGAATCTGAAGCCTTACCGTTTGCAATTGCTATAACCCCTGACTCCCGATGACAAGTCAGACGTTCTGAATTTTCGGCTCAGCTGCAACAGCTTATGGAAGACGGTGGGCTTTGTGAAAAACACGTCTTCAATGATGAAGCAACATTTTTTGTGAATGGCACAGCGAATCTGGATAACAGAGAATCCCCACATCATCGTGCAGCACATCCGATACTTATTAAAAGTTAATCAGTTTGGAATTAACCTGCCAACAGGATGAGGCTCCACTCTCTACTATCTTTTTGTTCGTAAAATTTTAACAGGAAACTGAGAAACCTATGGATTCGTCGTGGTAGGGTTGATCAGAAATTCGTGATGTGGCTTAGACACTCTCCCGACCTACCCCTATGTGGTTTTTTTGTGTGGTGTTATGTGAAAGATTCAGTGTTTACGCCTCTTCTACCACTAAACGTGCAAGAACTGCGAGCTTGCATCAGTAGTGCTTTTGAACAGACTCATCGGGACATGCTGCACCGAACGTGGGAAGAACTTGACTGTCGACTTTATATCTACAGAATAAGTAGAGAGGGGGAGGGGGCATATAGGAAAACTTGTAATGTGCCAAGAAAATTTCAGTTTTCCTACGTGTGCGCAGAGACTTGTGACAATATGACAAATAATAAACCTACAGCAAATCTGTGAAATTGCTTCAGTCATTTATAATAATCTTGTACGTGACTTGCAGTATACATACGTATGTACAGTACTGGCAAAATAAAACTATTGCAGAAACTATTTGACGGACCTTCAGTTAGGCAATCAAACTTACATCATCTGCAATAATGTGGGGATGGTGTAATCTGGATCGCCTAACTGAAGGTCCATCAGATAGTTTCTGCGATAGTTTTATTTTGCCGTCCGTGTGGAAGATTACACGTAATAAACAGACCGTACAGTTACGGCCTGTTTAGAGAACTAAAACGCCCTGTATAAAAATAACATACACTCCTGGAAATTGAAATAAGAACACCGTGAATTCATTGTCCCAGGAAGGGGAAACTTTATTGACACATTCCTGGGGTCAGATACATCACATGATCACACTGACAGAACCACAGGCACATAGACACAGACAACAGAGCATGCACAATGTCGGCACTAGTACAGTGTATATCCACCTTTCGCAGCAATGCAGGCTGCTATTCTCCCATGGAGACGATCGTAGAGATGCTGGATGTAGTCCTGTGGAACGGCTTGCCATGCCATTTCCACCTGGCGCCTCAGTTGGACCAGCGTTCGTGCTGGACGTGCACACCCCGTGAGACGACGCTTCATCCAGTCCCAAACATGCTCAATGGGGGACAGATCCGGAGATCTTGCTGGCCAGGGTAGTTGACTTACACCTTCTAGAGCACGTTGGGTGGCACGGGATACATGCGGACGTGCATTGTCCTGTTGGAACAGCAAGTTCCCTTGCCGGTCTAGGAATGGTAGAACGATGGGTTCGATGACGGTTTGGATGTACAGTGCACTATTCAGTGTCCCCTCGACGATCACCAGTGGTGTACGGCCAGTGTAGGAGATCGCTCCCCACACCATGATGCCGGGTGTTGGCCCTGTGTGCCTCGGTCGTATGCAGTCCTGATTGTGGCGCTCACCTGCACGGCGCCAAACACGCATACGACCATCATTGGCACCAAGGCAGAAGCGACTCTCATCGCTGAAGACGACACGTCTCCATTCGTCCCTCCATTCACGCCTGTCGCGACACCACTGGAGGCGGGCTGCACGATGTTGGGGCGTGAGCGGAAGACGGCCTAACGGTGTGCGGGACCGTAGCCCAGCTTCATGGAGACGGTTGCGAATGGTCCTCGCCGATACCCCAGGAGCAACAGTGTCCCTAATTTGCTGAGAAGTGGCGGTGCGGTCCCCTACGGCACTGCGTAGGATCCTACGGTCTTGGCGTGCATCCGTACGTCGCTGCGGTCCGGTCCCAGGTCGACGGGCACGTGCACCTTCCGCCGACCACTGGCGACAACATCGATGTACTGTGGAGACCTCACGCCCCACGTGTTGAGCAATTCGGTGGTACGTCCACCCGGCCTCCCGCATGCCCACTATATGCCCTCGCTCAAAGTCCGTCAACTGCACATACGGTTCACGTCCACGCTGTCGCGGCATGCTACCAGTGTTGAAGACTGCGATGGAGCTCCGTATGCCACGGCAAACTGGCTGACACTGACGGCGGCGGTGCACAAATGCTGCGCAGCTAGCGCCATTCGACGGCCAACACCGCGGTTCCTGGTGTGTCCACTGTGACGTGCGTGTGATCATTGCTTGTACAGCCCTCTCGCAGTGTCCGGAGCAAGTATGGTGGGTCTGACACACCGGTGTCAATGTGTTCTTTTTTCCATTTCCAGGAGTGTAGATTCGATAAACAGGGATCTTGTAAAACTCAGCTCGCTCGTTCGTCCATGAGGTCTAGAGTATCGTGGCCAAACGCGACCAGGTTGATGCCGTGTTGGGCTTCCGGAAGGCTTTCGACAGTGTTTTGCACCGTAGTCTAGTGAAGCAGAATACAATATTACAGAGTATTGGACCGGATCAATGACTGGATTCAGGACTTACTTGAAGCTAGAGCTCAACAGTTCGTTTTTAACGGAACAAAAGTGTAGCGCCAGTAAAGTCTGATCTATGTTTCGCATTTCCCATAATATTTTCTATCTGGTTGTTCAAATTTAAGTTGTTCGTAATAGTGATCTCTAGGTATTCAGTTGAATCGATAGCTATACAATTCGTGTAATTTATCACCTAATAAATATTTAACAGGCCCTATTTTTAGTACTCATGTGAAAAACTGCACACTTTTCGTTGTTTATGACCAATTGCGACTTTTCGCACCGTACAGGAATCTTGTTTAAATAAAATGTTACTTCATAGTGATCTTCTGCTGAGCTTACTAGACGGCAAAGGACAGCATCACATACACATTAAGAGGGTTACTCATACTGTCTCCTAAATAGTAACAGTAAAGGGCCTTTAACACTATAGATATCACTTCGGTTTCACCATTACATTTGAGTTCAGAATATAGATTCCACAACAAAAAATGGTTCAATGGCTCGGAGCACTATGGGACTTAACATCTGTGGTCATCAGTCCCCTAGAACTTAGAACTACTTAAACCTAACTGACCTAAGGACATCACACACATCCATGCCCGAGGCAGGATTCGAACCTGCGACCGTAGCGGCCACGCGGTTCCAAACTGAAGCGCCTAGAACCCCACGGCCACACCGGCCGGCTATTCCTGAGCATTCTTTTCCCGAGTTCGTACAGTATGTTACGGTTATGTGACAGGCCACCTCAGTTGCAGATTTTATCCGTCACAATAAAAATATCAAATGTGAAGAGCGTGAGTCGAGCTTGAGAACCAACTACATGTATGTGGAACATGACTTCAGTTCTAATTACCTGTGCTCTCACGGGAAATATATCTCTATCCGAGAGATCTGCGGTAAATTATGGTCAAGAATGGAGGTTATTGGTTCAAATGGCTCTGAGCACTATGGGACTTAACTTCTAAGGTCATCAGTCCCCTAGAACTTAGAACTACTTAAACCTAACTAACCTAAGGACATCACATACATCCATGCCCGAGGCAGGATTCGAACCAGTGACCGTAGCGGTCGCGCGGTTCCAGACTGTAGCGCCTAGAAACGCTCGGCCACCCGGCCGGCGGAGGTTATTCGCTCGAAAATTCTGCCCAGAACTTGACAGGGAAATCGCTCGACGCTGCGGCTTCATTAAGTTTCAGCGACTTTGAAACGTCCCCTTTCAACAATTATACATGACTGTGCTTAAACTGACACACAATATTTTGTTAGCGCAGCGCAATCTGACTTTCAAAATTCCCTACAAAAGAATGGCCCTGACTAACATTAAACTATACCTTTCACAAATCACTTACCTCACAAAAATCTTCGCTGCTCAAGCTACTGCAATACAGCGAGCGCCACTACTGCCAGCTAAATAAAAGATTCAAACTATGGAAGGCACTAACTACTGATAGGGATAGTTAGCAAATGAAAGATATTAATAGAGAACAAACAATGTATTTACCTTGATATCATCATATATAAATATAGCAGTTCATGACAAATTACAAAACTCCGCCATCTCTCTCCCCACATCCACCACTGCTGGCGGCTCACCTCCAACTGCGCAACGCTACACGCTGTTGATATCCAGCTGCCGCTGCCCAACACTACAATAGCGAGTATTACAACAATGCAAAGCAGCCACAGACTGCACACAGCACAGCCGGTGATTTTCATACAGAGGTGGCGTTACCAATAAAAAAACCTAAACAGCCTACTTACATACACAGCCAGTGATTTTCATACAGAGGTGGCGTTACCAATAAAAAAACCTAAACAGCCTACTTACATAGCCCCCATGCTCCCCACAAAAAATTTTACAAAATATTTTTGGGCAGTGGCCAATAACGATTTGAAAAAATTTTTCATAATTACAATAACAAAGATATCAAATGCACACACCTATCGATACAATGTTGGTCAAAAGCTAAAATTTTCTCATAGTCCATAAAGACAGTCCAGATTGTTCATCACAGTAAAATTTCAGTGTTTTTTTTTTCTAAGTATGAGCAGTAAAAGACAATGCACACGGAAGTAGTGGATTTCCATGCAGTCTTGAAGAAGTAGTGTTGTCCTTCCAACGGAAAGACAGTGCTGACTCTTGACATGCATACAGGTAATGGGCCACAACAGAGCAAACCCACAGCAGAGTCAGTCGAAATTTTGAAGAGTATTGGTAGGTAGGTCATCACAGAGCAGACCCACTGTAGTCCTGGTAGAGATTACGGTATTGATGGGACACCAGAGGTGCAGACCCACTGCAGTCCTTGTAGAAATAATGGTATTGGTGGGCCATCAAAGATGTAGACCCACTGTAGTCCTTGTAGAGATTACGGTATTGGTGGGCCGTCGAAGGTGCAGACCCACTGTAGTCCATGTAGAGACGGCCAGCAGCCATCTGTTGCGACTGTGCAGGTGCACAATCACCATCGAAGAGTCTTGCGGAGAATATAGCAAGTCCATAACCACCACTTGTGCACTCACAAAGTTTTTTGGAATTGTCCTTAGAACGAGCAATGCTGTTATCCAGTCCCTTGCTGAATTATCAACACACGTGCAAACACTAACAGTCCATACTTCTCACATATTGTCCATATACTATGACCAACAGAAACGTGTGCAGTGAAATGGAACTTACAAGTTACTTAATTTGATTAACTGGTGTCAATTACAATATTATAACACGAAAATATAATTACAAAGGTACAAAATACATCATTAGAAACATAACAATACAGATAACATTTGTAGTACAGGCTTTACAAAAGAATAGAAATAAACATATACATCAGTGTTACAGGAATTATGACATGAGTACAAAAACAAAAGCTCAGAATCACTTTCGAAACATCAACTTCACACATGAGCATTAAAACAAAACAGAATAAATAATGTGTAAGCATATTTATAAGGTAAATAACATATTATTAATGCCAATTATATTTGAGGATAACAGTATTCCTCATCATAGTGAATGTAGCTTAGTACTAGAAAAATTCTACAACATAAGTCTTATCAGATAAACACATAAAGACAGGAAAAACACAAATACACAAGGGTACACAAACATATAGAGGGATGACACAAAAGGAAAGGACAGGGTTTGTTTTACTGCAGTATTTTGCATGGAGATCTCCCTTTGTTCATCATTATTCCCAAAAGTACTATCTATACCTGGTTTCTGTATTCTATTCATATTTCTTTCAATATAATTATTTCTCAGTGTACAATACTCATTTTGGCCCAAATCTTTTTCATATAACTTCGCAACGCATTCTTCACCTATTCTCCATAGTCAGTTTCTTATATAGTCTACCCCCTCTTAAGCTAACTTAAATCTACTGAGCTCAGATGCTAAACTAAGGGACGAGGCAATGCAGCAGCACATAAAACAATTAATATAAACAGCAATGAAAAAAAATGGAAAATCGCAAAGCAAGATACAGTAAATCTAAATTACCAAGCAATTCAACATTACAACTAATATGAGGCAATGCGCAGCAAACAAAAAAATAAATCTGGCTTAGCAGAGTAACACAAATTAAAGTTCAGTAGCACTATGCCTGGCAAACAGCAGCTTATATCTAAACATGACATAGCTCAAGCAGAAAAAATATTACAGTAAAAACAACAATGCAGATAAGGGAAATGTATATTCACATCTTAATGTCTATGTAATTAAAGCGGTGCACCACAACAACTTATTGTAAAAAAAATATTACCATGTACTTGAAAAGAAAATTATGTGTCCAGTTACTGTTACTAGTCCCTTCTTATTGTTCTTTCCTTTCTAAGTGCTCCTTTTTTTTTTTAAAGAATGTGGATTACAAAATTATCATTTAATAGATCTGTTGACAGAAAGTGTTCACATTAGCAAATGCATCTAAGTTTATTTTATAAAACTAATGCTGTAACACAGCTGGAAAACAGGTATCAAATTAAATAAGCAATTACGCAAACCAAAGCATACAAATATCATTCAATAGTCATGTGACATTTCATAAGTTAGTAGAAATTCTCTCAACTCTCGTAGAAAGACGCTTGTCGTAATCAGGTGTGCAGATGTAAAAATATTTCTCGTCATTTCATTAGGCATTTCAGTAAATATCATAAATTACGAGCTCCACAGTATGCTTTCAACAAGAAAATGTCAATAGCGAGGATAATGGCCTCCCCCTTTTTTTTTCTACCTGTGCCGCTGAAAGGCTAATGGCTTTTTTTCGGGCGGCTGTCGCCCAGGTGGGTGCCCGCGACGCATTACGTGCAGGTGGTCACTTAACTTTCTTACGGAAATATTTACGACAGCAGTTTCCGCTACAGTGACAGTCTCACATAAAAATATTTCACAGGTCAAGAATTAGCGTTGCAAATCTGTAGAAAGAAAATCCTATAAATATAAGTGTCCAAATAAAATATTCGTCAGCATTGTGATACAGTCACGCATTTACGCACATTTCATAACTCTTAAAGTACGATTCTTGGTTTCCAACATACTTCTTATTCCTCATATATGGTAGCATCATCTTATTGATCATAAACATATCTCAACAGCGTAGTACACATCGTCATCATAATAATAACATCATAACACCTCAGTCAAATCTCAAAAACGTCGTAGCTTTCTGCAATAACTTCAAAACCTTAAAAAAATTCTCTGCTCATTTCAATAGTGTCATCTACCTCAAACGTACTTTAAAATCATGCTCCCTTACCAAATATATCATTCAAAGCTCTCATAGTATCACAATGGTTCCAAAAAAATATGAAGAGTTCACACAGTACAGACAAAATACAATTTCGTAAGTGTGAAGTTATCCAACGGTGTAATTACGTAAACATGTGTCACTGACGTAGTAAAAAACATGTTTATCTCTCAGTTAAATGATCAGATAGCTGTGTAATTTGTGTGTTAGAGAAATATGGTACCGATGTGTAAAGTTGTATAAGCAAATACCATATTAGCTAGGGTTCCTTGTGGTTGCCACACACATGGTACACAAAGTAAGCATGTACCCCCCTGAGGATTAATGTAATTATACCCTCAGGTGTTACAGATTACAGCAATGGAATGAAATGTATCATGGAAAACTTCTTTGTAATTCAAAACTCTTGAAAAACAAATGGTTTAAGTACAAAATTAATCACTCAAATACGTTTACTGTATCGCTAAATGTGCATCTTGTTGCAACATAATCTGTGTGGAAGTGTCGTAGTTATCGTCCTCCGAAAGCTAAGTTCTGCAGAAGTCAATGTACTTACCTCATGATAAACAAAAGTGAAATGCTTTGCGTAGAGATATCTTAGTTATTACTCTTATTGCCATGATGAAGAAAATACTGTGCTGTAACGTATTGTTGTGCTACGGAAAAGGCAATCTCATTGTAGCTATACCACAAAAGTTACTACTAAAACATGTTTTACTTTGCAGAATAAAACAGAAAAACTGTGCAGAAATAAAACAGAAACACTACAAAAGCATCATTGTAAATTGTCACTCATTAGTAGCGTCGTGATAAAATCGTGTAACTGTCACATAAACTAACACTGTGTCATCTGGTATCTCACAGAAAGTACTTTAAATCCAGAATATATTTTCAGGTCAACCAAAATGTTGCATTAAAATCTCATTAGCAGTACTGGTAAATGTTCTAAGTATGTAAGCCTTATAGTTGTTCCATAATCGTGCAACTAACAAGCAAGAATGTACACACACAATAACACTGCGGCGTCTGTTCACTATAACAATGCATTCGTCATTTCTGTTTAAAATAAGTTCTCTTGGTTCTTGATTGGATATTTAACTTCAAACATTGTTGTATGTTAACAGATTCTAAGTCTGACAAAGCATACTAGAAATGTGAAGTGAAAAGTTTTATACCAAACACTAAGTTAAAAAGCAGATTATCTCTCAATAAATGGTTTTACATGTGAAATGTGGTGTAAACCTTTACTCTTCCTAGTACGCAGAGTTTCAACTTCAACGCAATTATCATGTGGTATACGTCGGATTCGGTATGGTCCATTGTAAACTAGAAAGAATTTGTGACTCAAGTGTTTCTACTTATGTGACAATGAATGAGCTTTAATGAGAACTTTCTGACCAATATACAATTTCTTTGCATTTGCTTTACCGTGTAGTTTTCTCCTTTTGTCTGCTGCAGATTTTATATTTTTAAGAGCCAAATCAATTATGTCTTTGTGTCGAAGTTTACGTGTATTCGGGAAAGGTACAAGCTCTCTGATTCTGTTCGGTGGTTCTTCATTCTTCAGTACAAGAGTAGGTGGTAAAGCAGTGGAATCATGAGGCATTTCATTCAGCACGTTTTGAAATAAGTGTAAATATCTGTCCCAATGCTGATGCTTTCTGTGACAATAAAGCCTGCAAAGCTTATTGATTTCTTTCATAATCCGTTCGGAGGGGTTACAATGTGATGAGTACAATGAAATAAAAACAGGTTTGATTTTATGGTTGCGAAGCATGCGTGACCAAACAGCAGATCTGAATTGCGGTCCGTTATCTGAAATGACTTTACTAACGTGTCCAACTTCACGTAAGAAAATTTTAACAAAGGCGATCGATACAGACCGTCCAGTGGCTTTACGTAACGGTGTGAAAGAAACAAATTTTGAAGTAAGTTCAACAGCGACTAGAACGTACGAAAATCCATTAGATATTCTGACAAGCGGTCCCAAGAGATCAACAGCAGCAAATTCTTTTAATTTAGAAGGAATGATAGGAAACAACGGAGCACGATGTGAGACAGTAGATGGTTTCGCCTTTTGACAAAGTTTACAAATAGACAAGACTCTTCGAATTCTCTTTTCCATATTGTTAAAATAACAAGTCGTTCGAAGAATATGATAACATTTTCGTGGACCAAAATGCGCGTAGCTGAAATGAATGTACCAAATGACCTCATTAACAAAATCGTCAGGAATGCAAAGTACCCATAGCTTGTCATCAACAGTGCAGCGTTTTAACAGTATGTTGTTTCTAACCAGATAATAATGCCGAATCTGTGTGTGTGTCTTTTCATGCCATTTGCTCTTGATGTCTTTCCAAATCGGATCTTTATCTTGTTCATGAGCAATGTCCTTTAAAGATGTGGTGATGAAGTTTTCAAAGGCGACTTTCTGAATGTAAAGAATACTGAAATTTTTCTCGAGGTTGCCTTCTGTGGTACTTTTCTCAAGCCCAGCCAGTGCGCGTGACAGTGCGTCCGCAACAATGTTCTCCTTGCCGGGAATGTAGACTATTGTGAAGCGGAATTCTTGCAGAAACAATGCCCAACGTTTTAACATGTCATGATTTAATTTTGAAGACATAAGAAATTGTAATGCACGATGATCACTGTATACTTTTACGTGCTTACCAGAAAGAAAGAAACGGAATTTGTTAAATGCCCAAACGATAGCTAAAGCTTGTAATTCAGTAACGGAATAATTTTTTTCAGATTTTGTTAGCACTCGGCTAGCAAAAGCAATGGTTTTCTGAATGGTAGTGTCATTTTATATGGCTTCTTGAAATAAATGGGCACCAAGACCGACTTTAGAAGAATCCGTGCTAAGGCAGAAATCTTGTGACAGATCTGGATGAGCTAAGATTGGCGCGTGAAGTAACGCTTTTTTCAAAGAATTGAATTCCAATTGTGCTTGTTCGTCCCAGTTCCAAATAGTATTTTTTCCAGGGAGAGAACAAAGTTTTGGTGTAACAAGAATTTGCATATTCAGAAAACGACGGTAAAAATTTACGAGACTTAGAAAACTGTGGACTTGTCTTTTTGTGGATGGAACTGGAATGGCTCTGATTGCTTCTAACTTTTCAGGATCCGGCTGAATGCCTTCAGAAGAAATAATATGTCCCAAAAACTTCACCTTTGACCTACCGAATTCAGACTTTTCCAAGTTAACTGTAATTCCAGATTCTGCAAAAATACGTAACAAACTGTTGAGGATGCGATTATGTAGTTCCCATGAAGCTTCTGCTATTAGAATATCGTCCACATATAAGGTGATGTGACGTTTTAAGAACTCAGGTAATATGGAATTTAGCCCGCGAATGAATGCTGCTGAAGAAATGTTCAAACCAATGGGAAGTTTTCGAAACTGATAACAAACGCCGAAACAAAGGAAAGCTGTGTATTTTCTACATTCTGGATGAAGTTCTATCTGATAAAAGCTGGATCTGAGATCAATGGAAGACAACACTTATACACCATTAAAATTTTGAAGAAGTTCTTCCAACGTTTGCGGCCTGTCTGTTTCAGGAATAATGATCGTATTGATTTGTCTCGAATCTAAGACAAGCCTGATCGATCCATTTTTCTTCTCAACAACATGTAATGGATTGTTGTATGAGCTTACTGCAGGCTCAATAATGCCCTCGTCAAGCATAGATTGTATTTCTATTCTAACACGGTCCCTATAATGTGCTGGAATTACATATGGTCTAACACAAAATTTAGTATGCTCACGAACACGAAATTGGTATTGAAATCCCTTGATTGTTCCTGTTTTATGAGTAAAAACTGTGGAATGTTCTTGTAAAATCTCAAAAAGGTCCTGCCTATCAGTGTCATTACAATTCTCAATTGTTTGAATTTTATTCTGAATTAACTCATTAATTTCAAATATGCCGTCGATATCATCCCTGTCAGTTCTTGCAGAGTGATTGTTAGTGTCTAGTTCCGTAGAAAATTCCGAACTGTTGTCCAACAGAAGGTAAAGCCGATTGATTTCTTCGTCATGGTTTGAGAGCCAATCTTCAAATTTCAAAGCTATTGACTTACCTTCCTTCTCTAAACTTATTTCAGCATCGTGAAAGTTTAAGATTGCTTTGAATTCATTCAAAAAGTCTACTCCCAATATAATTTCCGTCGACAATAATGGAACAATAAGAAAGTTCGTAGAGAAGCTGTGGCTTTGACAAAAGAATTCTAAGTTGGTTTGTTGGCGTACATCTACACTTTTTCCAAAGATTGCACCTTGTAATTTAATCTTACGTAACGGAAGTGTGGGACAATCGTTCGATTTGTTGCATTTGCTAAAGGCTGTTTCACTGATTACTGAGATGGGACTGCCAGAGTCAAGTACTGCCGTAAATTTTACGTCATTTACAGTAATGTGAATCACAGGATATGCAATGTTGTTAAGTTTTACGTCGTGTTCCTGGAGTAAGATGTCCCTAATGTCTTCCATTTTTACTTAATTACTAGCTACGGCAGCTGCGTCATCAGTTTCATAAGTACGTTTTGTTGCTGCCAGCGGTGTGAGTCATTGCCTATTGTCTCTTTGTTGGCGCGCGTCGTTATTGGGATTTGGAGACCTAACTTCTACAAATTCACCGTGACGAGAGGGCCCTGCTCTGTTTGAATCCCGCCAGTTCTGATGCAATTCAGGTCTGTCGTTACGATCATATCGTCTGTCGTCATGTCGGTAGATTCCATAGTTTCTTTCTTGTCGGTCACATGGTGGAGAATTTCTCCCTGAATCGTAACTGCGCGCTGGTCCGTTGCGTCTAAAATTATTCTGTCTCCCTTGATAGTATTTATTTTGGTTTCCATATTGTCTGTTTCTCTTATTGTCTCTGTGATAGTCATTACTACGGAGAGGTGATCTTTCCCTGTAGTTATTACTACTCTGCCAACGGTTGTCATACGGGTGGTGTCTGTTCTGGTCACGATTTGTGTTGTGAGAATAGCCTTGTCGTGTCAAGTTATTACTTCTTTCATCGCGGAATTGCGACGGATGTGATCTGTAATTGTTGTGCTCCTGCGTTCTGCGATTGTCAGTGTCAATTTCCAGTTCTTGTAAGAGTCCTTGAAATGCTTCAATGTCGTCTTTGCAACGTCCTGCCAAAATAATATGTCGTAAATGTTCAGGCAGTTTGATTAAGCAAATGCGGATGAGTTCTGAGGGGCTGTATGGGTTTGAAAGATATTGATTCTTATGCAACATGTCTTCAAAATATTTCATAAGACTGGAAAATTCAGATTGTTCGAAACGTTTCATCATTATGATGCTATGTTTTACTTGGTCTTGTGTGGCTTGAGACCAATATGCTGAGAGGAAGGCATGGTAAAATTCTCCTTCACTGTGGCAATCGTGAATGACCGATCGCATTCTTACAGCTGGTTCATTCTCTAAATAGCCACACATGAATTCTAATCTGTGTTCTAACGACCAGTTGGGAGGAAAACAATGAGAGAATTGATGGAGCCATGCTTGTGGATGAATGTCGTTGGCAGAATTCTTAAATGTTTTGAATTTATGTGTAGTAATGAACAGCTTATAGTCAAAATCATCATGTCGGCAAGTCGCATGTCGGTCATTGTTACGTCGTTTCGGCGGTTCCATCTCAAAATTCGGCGTACCTTGCCAACTTCTTTCACAATTTCCGAAGTGCCCTGTGTTGTTATTTTGTGTCTGTTCCGTATTTCTATGTCCCTCTTCCCGTATTGGGGCGCGAGTGTCCTCTGAAATACGTAATTCTTGTACTACTTGTGCCAACTGATCTTGCACTTCCCGGATTTCTCTTTTGTACTGTGTATTGATTTGATTTTGATTCTGTTTGAATTTCCTAATTTGTTCATACTCTTCTGTGTCAGTGAAGGCTACAGGTCTTGTGTCATTCAGATCATCATCTACCTTTGTAGATAAGTTAGTAACCTGATCCGAAAGTTCGGCTACTTTCTCCGATAGTGAACACATTTCCTCAGTGTGTTTTTCTGAACCAAGTTTCAGAGTGTCTACTGTGTCCTTAAAGTTTTCCTGAGTTTTTGCAAGTTGCGTAACCGAATCGGTAGATGCAACTGAGTCAAATTTAGCTTGCAAGGTCTCATGATTTTCATGAACAATAATTTGCAGTTCTTTTATGGCTGCTTCGTGATTCTGTAATGCATTTTCATGCCGCGAAAAAATAGGTTGAAAATGCTCACAAATTTGAGTTTTTACGTCATTACAGACTTTTTGACATTTCGATTCAATGTTATGTAACTCAGTAGTTAAATCTTCACGCGTTTGTTCAAGAGTTTGTTCCAATGAGTCTAACTTTTGAAGCTGTTGTTGTGTTTGTCTCTGATTTTGTTCCAGTGTGTCTAACTGTTGCTGTGTTTGTCTCTGGTGTTGTTCCATTGTGTCTAACTTTTTAAGATTTTGTTCCACTGTGTCTAACTTTTTAAGATTTTGTCCCATTTGTCTCTGATTTTGTTCCATTTGTTGCATTAATTGCAATAATAATGTATTAGTGTCTGGAATCTGTTTCTCTACGCTTTTCGGCAGTGCATTTGCACCGGCAACATTCACATTTTGACAAGCAGAAAATGTGTCTTGACTTATTTGAGAAAACGGTGATGACCCAAAACCTGAATCTACAGTATTTGCGAAATTGTGTCCTGTCATTTCGGATTCCTGAGGCGAGCTGTTGCCGACCGATCGATCGATAATGCTTCCCTGCTCACTACCTGTTTCACTGTCTACACCATTGTTTGCAGCCCGCTCCATTTCCCTATGCACAATTACCAAATTACTACTTTGAACATCAGTTAATTCATTACTCGGTGGCGCTAACACACTGCTTTCATTTTCACTGTCATTTCTCAGTTTACTTTGGAGCCTAGTATTACGTTTTTCACACGCCATTATTGTCACAGTATTTCACACAACAACACAGAAAAACACAATTTGAAGATCAAAAATAAGAGAACACATTAACATAGCACTGAAAATAATATCTAGTTAATTGCAGCTGCGAAATACTTGGTGCAAATCTACATGCATGCCACAACTGTTTTACTGTACAACAATGAAAGACTGCAACTACAAAGGAGATTTTCTCTACAATTACGTGCTAGCAATAAACAATAGCTACACTAATTACACAAACTACAAGAAAAAATCAGAAGATTCCAGTGAGGTATCCTCGGCTAAGGGTCGACATATGAAACGTCCCCTTTGAACAATTATACGTGACTGTGCTTAAACTGACACACAATAGTTTGTTAGCGCAACGCAATCTGACTTTCAAAATTCCCTACAAAAGAATGGCCCTGACTAACATTAAACTATACCTTTCACAAATCACTTACCTCACAAAAATCTTCGCTGCTCAAGCTACTGCAATACAGCGAGCGCCACTACTGCCAGCTAAATAAAAGATTCAAACTATGGAAGGCACTAACTACTGATAGGGATAGTTAGCAAATGAAAGATATTAATAGAGAACAAACAATGTATTTACCTTGATATCATCATATATAGATATAGCAGTTCATGACAAATTACAAAACTTCGCCATCTCTCTCCCCACATCCACCACTGCTGGCGGCTCACCTCCAACTGCGCAACGCTACACGCTGTTGACATCCAGCTGCCGCTGCCCAACACTACAATGGCGAGTATTACAACAATGCAAAGCAGCCACAGACTGCACACAGCACAGCCGGTGATTTTCATACAGAGGTGGCGTTACCAATAAAAAAACCTAAACAGCCTACTTACAACTTGAGGCCGCTTTTCAACTCCATCGGTACTGATTACCATATCATTCATATTACCAGCGGCATCTCTACACACTTCCGTCTCTGTATAAATATTGCAACATAAATCTATTGCACCTACCTTCTATAGTCAAACATTGGTTTCGTTCCACAGTTTTTACCCCTATACTTCCTTGCGTTACCAAACTGACTATTCCTTGAGTCTTTTCGATACCTCTTCGTTAATTATCCTGTCTACGCATCAAACGTTCCGTTGTATCACATTTCTTCATGTCTCAGCTGTTTGTCTTCTTCCTTTCATTTCGCTACAATGCCACACGCCATACATTTACCTTTAGGAAGGTGATATTCGAATAATATATAATCATCAATGATAATTAAATCTCTGGGAGAAAAAATAAAATCTTTCAGGTTTTCCCATGACATAGTGTCTCTCTGACGGCAAAAGACTATAAGATCAGTCGAACGGAACGGATAATGTCAGGAAAACAGGTTTTAAGTTTAACATTACAACGAGGGTAAAAGTTTGGTGAAATTAAATTAGGTTTTGCTGTGGGAATTACGATTATATTAGATTAGAAAATCTAGTCCCACATTAGGAAATGCAACAAATGAAAGTAGTATTGGAGTTTTGTTATTTGTGCAGGTAAATTACGGACGATCGCCGAAGTAGAGAGAATATGAAATAAACGTTGGAAATAGCAAGAAACGTGTTACTGAAAGAGGTACGTATTTTAACATATAATGTACAATGAGGTGACAACGTATAGGATAGCGATAAGCATCTATACAGACAGCGGTAATATTGCGTATACAACGTGCAAAAGGGCAGTAGTCTGGTGGAGTTGTCATTTGTGCTCAGGTTATTCGTGTGAAAAGGTTTCCGGCGTGATTATCACCGCGTGACGGGAACTAACACACTTTCAATGCGTAATGGCAGTTGGAGCTAGACGCATTGGACATTCTATTTCGGAAATCGTTAGGGAAATCAATATTCTGAGATTCACAGTGTCAAGAGTGTGACGAGAATACCAGATTTTAGGCATTACCTATCACCCAGGCAACGCAGTGGTCGACGGTCTTCGTTTAACGACCGAGAGCAGCGGCGATTGCATAGAGTTGTCGGCGCTAATAGACAAGCAGCAGTGCATGAAATAACCGCAAAAAGCAATGTGCGATGTATGACGAACGTGTCCGCTAGGACAGTGCGGCGAAATATTGCGTTAATGGGCTGTGCCAGCAGACGACCGACACAAGCGCCTTTGCCAACAGCACGACATCGCCTGTAGCGGCTCTCCTGGGCTCTGATCGCACACGACTGGAAAAACCTGTCCTGGTTAGATGAATCTACATTCCAGTTGGTAAGAGCTGTTTTAGAATGTGGGAGAGACACTACAAAGCCATGGACTCAAGCTGCTAACACGGCACTACCCATGCTGGTGGTGTCTCCATAGTGGTGTTTACATGGAAATGCCTGGGCCCTCCCATTCAACTGAACCGATCGTTAACTGGAAATGGGTATGTTCGGCTACTTGGAGACAGAATGAGAGATTCACTCTGCAGCGGAGTGTGCGCTGATATGAAACTTCCTGGCAGATTAAAACTGTGTGCCCGACCGAGACTCGAACTCGGGACCTTTGCCTTTCGCGGGCAAGTGCTCTACCATCTGAGCTACCGAAGCACGACTCACGCCCGGTACTCACAGCTTTACTTCTGCCAGTATCTCGACTCCTACCTTCCAAACTTTGCAGAAGCTCTCGCAGGAGAGCTTCTGCAAAGTTTGGAAGGTAGGAGTCGAGATACTGGCAGAAGTAAAGCTGTGAGTACCGGGCGTGAGTCGTGCTTCGGTAGCTCAGATGGTAGAGCACTTGCCCGCGAAAGGCAAAGGTCCCGAGTTCGAGTCTCGGTCGGGCACACAGTTTTAATCTGCCAGGAAGTTTCATACTTGGAGACAACTTGCAGCCATTTGGATTTCATGTTCTCACACATGTTACAGGGCCATAGGTGTTCGCAATAGGTTTGAAGAGTATTCTGGACAATTCTAGCGAATGATTCGACCTCCCACATCACCTAATATGAATCCCAGTGAGCATTGTGGAACCCAATCGAGAGGTCAGTTCGAGCACAACTTCCTGCACCGGCACCACTTCCTCTGATGTGGACGGTTATAGAGGCAGCATGGCTCAATATTCCTGCAGGGGACTTCCGACGAGTTGCTGTGTCCACGACACGTCGAGCTACTGCACTACGCCTGGAAAAAGGAGATCCGACACGAAATTAGGAGGTGTTCCATGAATTCTGTCGCTTGAGTGTATACATACTTTTATGAAACTAGTGTGAAATGTGGACGATAAACACTGCAGAGAAGAAGAGCAAATGAGCTTTTGTAGTGTTTTGAAGAACGTTGAAAATTAGTTGGGTAGGTCGAATGAATATTCGACAAGTACAGAAGAAGCTTATGATACAACCTGAGTAATAGAAGCGATCGTCTGATTGGACATATCTTGTAGCACGTACGAGTTGTTCATTTGGTAATTGAGGGAATTGCGAGGGCACAAAAATTGTAAAGGAAGACCAAGGCTTGACTACAGTAACCAGGTTCGTGTGGATTTAGATTTTAGTAGTTACGAAGAGATGAAGAATCTTGCACAGCCTAGACTAGCTCGGAGAGCTGTGTCAAATCGATCTTCAGACTGAGGACCACAACAACATTTCGTCAGCATGATCAGCTTCCTCTTCGCCTAAAATCACCTTGTCGTCGTCGAGAAGCATAGTACCTAGATCAACGACTATAATTTTAATATTTTGAAAGCTTCCTACTCGTTTTCTGAACTAATCGGAGTACATAACTGACACGTCATCGGTGAAAATTTTCTAAAAATATCCTCCCTGTAGCACAAAATTTTGATCCATGTATGAATACTAACGCGATCTGACTGCCATTTGATTGTTAACCTCAGAAGTAGGAAAGACCTTCATAGCGCAACGAGAAATTTAAGCAGAGCTTTATTTATTTCCTTACTGTTTAATTATTTCTTTGGCTTTAAGGAGAGCTTAAACATATATTTAAGTGAATGCCACATTACGATAGCCGGCCGCGGTGGCCGTGCGGTTCTAGGCACTACAGTCTGGAACCGTGGGACCGCTACGGTCGTAGGTTCGAATCCAGCCTCGGGCATGGATGTGTGTGATGTCCTTAGGTCAGTTACGTTTAAGTAGTTCTAAGTTCTCGGGGACTGATGACCTCAGAAGCTAAGTCCCATAGTGCTTAGAGCCATTTGAACCGTTTTTGAACCACGGTACGATAAACACACTCTGTCCTCCTGGTACGATCTGAAAGTATACCTGCGTCGTCCGTTATAGAGAGTACATGTGCGATGGCGACGTAAAACTTGATTTTGTATAATCTAACGCCTATTCGCAATGAACATGAACCACAATAATCACTTCAAATATATTCAGGATAAGCAACAATTCTCGAAATTCTCAGTAACACGAATCTACCTTAACTTTTTCTGCAAAATTCATGCCGATTGCACCTTATGTGAAAAACGATTCTGCTGACGACAGGACGTGTCCACTGATTTAAGTAAGAATTCATAAGCATGGAAACAGATAAGCACAATAGAACTGCCAGAGTCACTTAATAATTTTGAGACATGACTGTAGGATCAAAATAATTAAAGAGAAATTTAGAATAACTTCGTATTATTATAAGCAAGTGAGAAATTGCAGTAGCAAGGTTACATTTGTTCTGTAACGGACTACATGGAGTACAATTCCACTAAGTATTTGAATCAGAACAAAAAGTATTAAATTCCAGCAGAATTATAAAACAAATGCAATAACCACGTACGTCATGACCTACATTCATGGATGAATAAATGAAATAGCAGCGCTGTTGATACTTCAACATGGAACAAAGCTCGTTGCTTTGAGCAATGTACTTAACCTTGGTTACGAAGTACATATATCTATTCAGCTGCCAAGTCTGCGAAATAAATATTACGCCAATGTGCGCTTGCTAATAACAACAGCACCGTAAATCACAAACTATTTTATATTCTGGGCAACCGCAGCTGTTGAAAGGCATGAGGTTAGAAAGAACTCGGCTTACAGTTGGTAAAATTGTTTATTATAACACGACCGGTTTCGCGGATTTAACCCGCATCATCAGGTGAACCTGCGTTGCAAAAAGCAAAGTACAGTGTCACCGCATTTTGCGGATATTCTTTTACTAATTTGAATATCCAAAAAATGTGGCGACACTGTACGTTGCTTTTTACCACGTAGGTTCACCTGGTTATGAGGCTTAAAGCTGCGAAACCGATCGTGTTATTAAAAACAACAAATTTACTAGCTGTAAACGGATTTCTTCATAACATCAGCACCGTAAATTCTTGTGTGATGCAGCATAGACATGGCCATCGAAATTAAACTTCAGACAAAATCATCTAGCTAACGCAGGCAACGACCTCGAGATGCATCTAGTCGCTACGATCCCGAAGTGCACACTGGCACATTGCTCAGAACTCTGCCACGCTGACATCGGACTGCTACCACTCCAAAGAACAGCAAGAGACTATGGCCATCTAGCAGAAGACTATGGAGTTCGTAACAGATGAAATCCGTGCATAGTGCGTCTAGGCACCTCGCCTGTGACTAGCAACTCCAGTGAAGATAAATTATTTTAAAAACTTTTCTTTCAAATTCTAGCTATTTTCTTTTTCCATTCATCGATATGAAAACAATGGGTAATAGCGAGCACCTTCATCCAAGACCTCGTTTTATTGCATCAGTCTTATAACTGCGACTTTCGGACCATACGCCACTAACGACAAGGCGCTTAAACGTTCGAGAGAGGAACCTTGGAGTCAGGCGACGACTGCATCACCTGTGCCATTGAGCAGCGTCACAGCTGCGACTGGCGCTATCGATCCTATCGACGACCTGTCGACCGCTCGCTGTGTTCGCGCCCCCGACCCACTTCCCCCCCCCCCCCCACTCCCCCATCCCCCTCACGCACCCATGCGTCCAGATCGCGAACAGAGCCCGTTCCTCCGACCGGAGCCCACGCATCCTCTCCTCCTGGGGCCGGGGTCCGAGGTCCGCCCCCCCTTTTAACCTTTCAGGCTCCTCGAAAGGCCCTCGACTGGCTTCGAGCGCCACCAACAAAAGCTATCTCGGGCAGCTCGGCTTCCCGGCCGGGAATCCAGGTCGTTGCCGCAGCCACCCAGCTTACTAAGCGTTTCGTGTTTCGCCACATTGTCTGCCAATGGAGTCCTACATTGTCAGGGTGAACAGACTTCCCCTGACACGCAGACTAAAGGCAGACAAATGATGAAAATATTATTACTCATTACTGTCTTAAAAGGACAAATTTTGAACTATTTTTTTTCTCTCCCTGGACGTACAAACAACGAGCTCCACATATGATAATACATCATAACTACGAAGTCAATGACAGATTAAAAAAAAAAAATATATAAAAAAATAAAAAGATCTGTACAAGTAAATGGCAAAGGCAAAACGGAACAAATGCTATTGTTCTTTCGTTGCTGATCGGTAATGTGTGAGGAAAGAGCTTTCAGTAGAAATTTTCACAATGCATTACCAGTTTTCAACAGAACAGTGATGTTATACAAGAAATTCGACAGGGACGGTTGTTTGTGCGATGCAAAACAATATCATATAATCATGCAATAATACAATATCATATAATCATGCAATAAAGAATCCTTCTTTCTACGCAATACATTACATCTGTCTATGTTAAGGGTCAGTTGCCACTCCCTGCACCAAGTGCCTATCCGCTGCAGATCTTCCTGCATTTCGCAGCAATTTTCTAATGCTGCAACTTCTCTGTATACTACAGCATCATCCGCGAAAAGCCGCATGGAACTTCCGACACTATCTACTAGGTCATTTATACATATTGTGAAAAGCAATGGTCCCATAACACTCCCCTGTGGCACGCCAGAGATTACTTTAACGTCTGTCGACGTCTCTCCATTGAGAACAGCATCCTGTGTTCTGTTTGCTAAAAACTCTTCAATTCAGCCACACAGCTGGTTTAATGGTCTAATATTCTGTAGTCTCTCACTTTGCTTATCAGGCGACAGTGCGGAACTGTATCGAAAGCCTTCCGGAAATCAAGGAAAATGGCGTCTACATGGGAGCCTGTATCTAATATTTTCTGGGTCTCATGAACAAATAAAGCGAGTTGGGTCTCACACGATCGCTGTTTCCGGAATCCATGTTGATTCCTACAAAGAAGGTTCTGGGTATTCCCTTATTATCTTCGTGGAAACCTCAGTCACCAAGCTGTTAAGGATCTCAAAGGTATTTTGCTGTCTCAATAAGTAATAGGTGTCACTGTTCGGTAATTTTCGCCGCCAAGTCGGCTGCCACCATAATTATATGCGGGGCACTCACAGATCACATGGTCTGGCGTGGCCTCCACGGCTCCACAGTCGCATGAAAGCACCGACCGCCTCCCAAACCAGCATAGGTATGCCGGATATGGTCCATTTCCTATAAGGAAGTGCAACAAACCTCTGCTTGGTTGAAAATACGTGAGTTTCAGTCGTTCCAAGATACTTGGTAAAAAGTGAAAAGTCCTGCGTCCCGTCCCATCAGTCTCCCAACTCTCTTGTCATGATTCCTTCCCTTGTCGTCTGATCGAAATTTTATCCCCTACATGAACCCCGATAATTTTTGTCGCCTTTTCAATTTTTCCCCTCTTTACCCAATACCTGGCCGCCTGCTCCCGTATATCAATTTTGAGTGGGTCGAGTCCCATTATCACCAGCAGGGCCCCACCTGGAGTTGTTCCGTATGCCTCAATGGATCTCATCAGCATGTTCCGCTGCACTCTCCGCACAGACATGGCGGGCACGACGCTCGTAAGCCTATGGCCCAGACTCCGATCGACGAGTGGATACTGTTGTGGTACAATTGGACCAGATTGATCGGAGGGTGGAATCTTTTATGTCCAGTTCCAGTGAGATTGTTTACTACCTCCGTCGATTTCTGAGTTAAGGTCTCAATATGTGGCAAAGTCCGAGCGCTCATCAATGATGACGCCCAGACATCGGGCCTCTCGACGCTGAAGAACTGGTGAGCCATCGATTCTGACGGTCGGGTTTCTGAGTAGCTGGCCTTTTAACAGTGAGGACTTGTTTCGAGTAATCTTCATCCTGGCTTTCTGGCACCAATCAGACAACAAAGATATCGCGCGTTCTATCTTTGGTTCCACATCATCGTGGCTAGGGCCGCCTACCAACGGAAGGCGGTCGTCTGCGTAGGCTATCGCCTCTAGCACGTCTTCGATACGTTTTAATTCGGCTAATAGAGGCTCCATATTCATATCCCAGAGGAGTGGACCCAGGAAAAAGTTTGATAGTCGTCATTTCCTTACAGGCTACAGCTGATGGTTCTTCGAATGTCGCAGCAGAGCCTGTTCCTTCGGACATTAATGCCTGTCAGAAGGAACATTGCATCGTTCATCTTAACAACACAGTTATTGTAATATCGAATCTTGAGAATGACTTCTTCGCAAGGAAATTAATCTCGTTTGGTCCCATAGAACTTACCACAAATTTCCTAAGTGACGAAAACATCTCTCGTCGTTCAGGAACGGCGACTTGACACAGGCATATGGGGGACACAGAATCCACATGCAACTGTCAAACACATCGACGATTCCAAGAAAGTTAACGTGCTATATCATGTCCAACATGACAGTCCGTGGATCCTTCTACATTGCGAGAAAACTGTCAGTGGTGTCACTTATCAAGCCACAACTTGAAACTGACATCAGAGAGTTCATCTTTCAACAGGAAGGTATCCTTCCACATTTCCGAAATTGTCTACGAGATTACCTGAACGAGGCGTCGCCACGTCGATGGATAGGCTGTATGCCGCCGCTATCCTGGCTTTACCAGAGGGGCCGGACACGACGCTTTAAGATTTTTTTCTTGTAGGGTTACGTCAAGGATAGCGTTTACGTTCCACTTTTATCACAAAACGTCGAAGACTTGCGACACTGTCTCGCAACAGCTGTTCCTACCGTCACTCCAGATACGCTGGGTCGGGTATAAGCAGAATTGGACCATCGATTAGATGTGTGCCGTGCGACACAAAACATCGGTAAATATTGCAAAAAAAAATAAAAAAAAAGTATTTAATATACTTTATCATATGCTATGTTTTTCTTGACCATTTATATGTACTGATTTTTGTGAAATATTCCGCGGACCTTATAATTACCCTGTCCTTTCTTCATGGCGCATCGGACATTTGTTTATGTGGCCAGTTGCCAGTTCTGATGCAATGTGTCGGCCTTGAGAGCTTGTTATCGTTACGAGCTGTCCTGCTCGACAGCGATACGTAATTAAGTTTACCGGTGTGACTTTTCCTGTAGTAGGTACGTACGAGCGATGATCATAAATTTATAATTATCTCGAAAAATTCAAGTTATTGCAGTGAAACTTGGTGATAACGCTTTCTACGTATTCTCCATTCAATGTGGAATATTTTCTCAAAGGTGGATGTCTTGGCTCGTACATTGGTTGTAGAAGTCTGTTGTTCAGAAAACGTTCAATATCGAAAGTGAAACGTCCCCTTAGAAGAATTATATACGATTGTGCTTAAACTAACACACAATATTTTTAGCGCAACGCAATCTGACTTTCAAAAATCCCTACAAAAAAATGGCCCTGACTAACATTAACCTATGCGTTTCACAAATCGCTTACCTCACAAAAATCTTGTTTACTCGAACTACTGCAATACAGCGAGCGCCACTACTGCCAGCTAAATAAAAGATTCAAACTACGGAAGGCACTAACTACTGATAGGCATAGTTAGCAAATGAAAGATTTTAATAGAGAACAAACAATGTATTTACCTTAATAGTCATAATATATATAGCAGTTCATGAGATCCAGTCTTACAAATTTCAAAACTCCGCCATCTCTCTCCCCACATCCACCACTGCTGGCGGCTCACCTCCAACTGCGCAACGCTACGCGCTGTTCACATCCAGCTGCCCAACACTACAATGGCAGACAACAATGCAAACTAGCCACAGTCTGCACACAGCACAGCCAGTGATTTTCATACAGAGCGCTACGTGGCTTACCAATAAGAAAACCTAAACAGCCTACTTACAAAAGCTATTTTTGAAACGTCTTCTACCCAATGGTTTCTTAATCTGACGAAAGAGGAAGAAGTCACTGGGTGCCAGGGAAATACATGACTGTGGGAGGAAGGAGGAGAAGGTAAATTCTGAGAGCTCAGACTAAAATGGCTCTGAGCACTATGGGACTTAACTGCTATGGTCATTAGTCCCCTAGAACTTAGAACTACTTAAACCTAACTAACCTAAGGACATCACACACATCCATGCCCGAGGCAGGATTCGAACCTGCGACCGTAGCAGCAGTGCGGTTCCAGACTGTAGCGCCTTTAACCGCTCGGCCACTCCGGCCGGCTGAGAGCTCAGAGAAGCAGCATCTGTGTGACGAGTTAACTGGAGCGCTATTATAAGTTTGTGTGGTTCAGTGACTCAGTTCCTTACACTGGACGCCACTTCAATGTCCTGCGTATCCCAGTCATCCTAGCGGGACAAACAGACCTACAGTTTTATGTGGAATCCGAATCACATGTCGTTCCTTGCAAATCTTTACACCACTGGCGGTTAGGTTAAAAGTGGCCTGAATAATCTCCATAGTTCGAATGGGATGCAACCTCTCGGTGTTCTGGGCCGTACCACAGGACCACCAGACTCGATTATCGGGGGCGTAAGCATCGAGCAAAGCCATTCCCTCGGACAGTTTCCCACGACGTTTCGCTATGACACCCACTCGTAACCTGGTTCGGAGACTTCAGTAGCATTTTCCTGTGAAGGCTTGACCCTTACAACTATTATCCGTTAGCACTATACCACGACAGTCTCCAAAAGTGTATTGCCATTCTTGATCATGGCTGGGTCTTCCCCTTTTACGGTGATGGTGTATCCGTGTGATTCCACTGCTGTCTTTGCTTCTTTATCTCGACGTCATAGCGATTAGCTCAGCGCTCGTTCGTCGTTATTACGCAGCTACAGAAATATCTGGATTGGTCCGTCAGGTTGAACCCCGGCAGCATTGCAACATATTTACTGCTTCGGATCGACGGGCTTTACATACGGGTGTGAACAGCTGCGGAACGCAGCAAGTGGCAATCTTTGTCATATTGAAAATGTCGCGCAAGATGTTTGAAACTGATGTTTGATTCTCTCATTTTTACGCTATGACCCCAAAAGTTATACGCCGGTCTTAGAGCACCAGGGCCAGCCAAATTCTCTTGTGATTCCTGTTTCTTCAAAGAGAAATGGCCTGCCACTTCCTGCTTCGTCGTTCGGCTTCCTTGACTACTGCATCCCATCTTGCTCGGTGGCATCCGACGGCGATGTCACCTTTCAACTGGATGACTGTCTGTCGCAAAGGGTCAGAATCGTGCCACAGTGGTTCGGGGAGCGTGATAGCAAGCTCACCGTATCTTGGCCACCAAATTCATCTGATCTGAAGCAGAGAGTGTATGTATGGGACGCTATGGCGTCAGCTCCGCACGCAGAAATCACGGGACCGTAATTTCTGGAAACTGCATGACCTGTGCGAAGACGTCTGATGCCACATACCTTTATAAACCTAACAAGGACTGTGCAATCGTTGCTTTACTGCATTCCGAAGGTCGTCAAAACACTGTTGAGGAAGTGACCATCAAGTTATAGTTCATCAGTGTATACTCGCATGCTACCTTCCATTGTGATGCGGATGAAGCATGATTGAGGCATGGATCTTCAAGTACTAGGGTGCTCGAGTGAGAGAAATTTTATTTCAGCTTTACTCTGTATAACACTTGTGACTGTCGTTAGTGTTCTGAACTGAGCTGTATTCGATGTCCTAGTTATCGTTGTTGTACCTGGGCATTTGTTTTACTCTGTATATTGCCTTTGTCAGAAAGCTATGGAAGAATATTTAGATAATCAGTTTTAGTTGCAAAGTTTGATTTATCAAACTTTCGTCATGTAGTTAACTATCGGATCTGTAGTTGTTTATCGGTAGACATCTGAATTAATGAATACAGTTGTGAACATTTCTTCGATATTTAAAAGACAGATTTCAGCTGCGGTAAATAAGGCTGTAGACAGTAGAATCTGATGTATTTTCGCGTTAAATAAACAGCACAAAGTGTAACGGTATCAGTTCAGATAGGCTGGGCAGTTAGATTACATTGCCGATTACATTGACAGAATTTGGTAGAAGTGCCAGTGTTGTTTTATGTTACACTGAGTGACCTCTATGTAACAGTCGGATATCCACCACCACGAAAGTATGAGTTCTATTTCATGACTTACACTGGTACAAGGTCTGGAAAGTGTGGCCAACAGATCATACGAGTATTGAGCTAGGGGCACAAACGCAACAGTTTACACACAGTACCTCCAGCGCGAAATAAAATACTGAGCTTGGGATTTCTGTAACAACGGGATTTGAATTCTGATCAAACCATTTAGGTTTTCGCTGTTTTACCTAAAAAGCTTAAAATAAATGCTGGGGGAGCTTTCTTTAAAACTGACAGGGCTGATTTCTTTGCAGATTCCAAGATTGAGCTTCACCTCTAATGACCTCGTCGTCAGGAGGATGTTAAAAACCTATTGTTCCTTCTTTGCTTCCCATTTTAATTCCCACCCAGTCAGTTACTTCCCTCATATTACACATTATCAAGAGGAAATCTAATCTTCCAAATACGTTGTTACATGTTAAACCCTATTTGAGCAATAATACCAGGGCTAGTAAGGAGGTCAGGTAGCCAGACAGGAAGACATTTGGTTAAAATTGCCCCCAGCGGTCCACAGTTATGATGTACACGTCACATTTTCCTTCCGTCACCGTCACAGTTAGGGGTTAAATATCACTGGGACTGTCACCAAGCAGCACAGCACCCCAGAAAATCATTGTTTCGATACTAATATCATTCTTTTCGATAACACAGGCCAACGTTGGAAAAACTGTTTTGCTTAAAAAACCTTATTCTTATGTTTTTAGGGTGGTAAATCCAAATATGATACTTAAATAACAGTATAACCAACCATTCTTCACATTTTACAGATAAATTTATTAATTTAAGTGTCTTTTTAAAGAATTTGACTGCTTTTATATAGTTAAAATAATTTAAAATGGAGATGAAATGTAGATGACGTTGGTAGCACTGCTGAAAAACCTTTGCTGGCAAAAAAAGGTCGATGTTAACAGATGGTGTTTTGTTTACTGTCAACGTAACCTCACTTTTCCGTTTCCTGTATATGCTCAGTACAATGTCTAATCGTGGATGTAAGAACTCTGCTGACAGTTTCTGTTATATTTGTAGTGAATTTGTGATTAAAAAAACATTACAGACTTTGGGAAAAAGGTTTATCTATCATACTTCGGATCTAAACTTGGTGATCAAGATAAATCTTGGGCGCTGCATAAGGTATGTTACGTGCGTGTTGAAGATCTGAGAAAATGGTCCAAAAAGAAGAAAAAAGCTTTTAGATTTTCTGCCCCTATTATATGGAGGGAGCCAAGAAATCATTCCAAAGAGTGCTACTTTTGCAGTGTTGATATTACTGGTCATAATTCAGAAAACAAGAAGGTAATAAGCTACCCTAACCTTTCGTCCGCCATCCGACCAGTAGGGCATGGTGTAGATTTGCCGGTTCCTGAACCATCAGAGGATTTAAATTCCATTCCAACAGAAGTATTTTCTTATGTATAATGTGATTTAGATGAACCAGATGATGATGAAGTCCATTGTAATACAGAAAGTCTAGAGCCTAAATTGTTTACTCATACCGAGCTTAACGATTGATTAGGGTTCTGGGCTTAACGAAAGAAAAAGCTGAATTGCTTGGATCTAGATTAAACGAAAAGAACTTATTGGCAGTTGGAACCAGCATATACATGTATAGAAAGAGAGAGCAGCAATTTTCCAAGTTTTTCCAACAACAAAGTTATTTAGTATACCGCTAAAACAGACTATTCTGATCATGGTTGGATGATATGAGGCGATCTAAAAGTAACATGCATGCTCCTTGGTCAGCAAGGTGGCTTTACCAAATTTCCATGTTTCTTGTGTCAGTGGGACAGTAGGGCTAGGGATCAACACTCGTGCAGAAAAAACTGGCCTCTGATTCAAAAAACGTACATCCCAAAAAGGTACTCCTGCCACTTCTATATTTAAAGTTAGGTCTAATGAAACAGTTTGTAAAGATTTTGCGTAAAGATGGACCATGTTTTAAGTATCTCTCCCAAAAGTTTTCACACCTTTCAGAAGCTAAACTAAAAGAAGGCGTCTTTGTCGGACCTGACATTAAAAAATTGATGTTTGATGTTAACTTTGAATCCACAATGATCTTAAATGAGAAAGAACCAAGAGTATCATTCAAGCAAGTCGTTGCAAAGTTCTTAGGACATGAAAAAGACCCAGAATATGGTTCTGTTATAGCTATAATGTTAAGTAAGTTTAAAACTTTAGGATGTTTAATGAGCCTGAAAGTTCACTTTTTGAACAGTCACCTTGATTACTTCCCGTACAATATGGGAGATGTTAATAAGGAGCGCGTTTTCACCAGGACATTAAAGTGATGCAAAAACGCTACCAAGGCCACTGGAACACCGACATGATGGGGGACTACTGTTAATCACTTCACCGAGAAGTACAGCAAGCGACTCATCATAGAAAAAGCTACACAAGAAGCTAAAAAAAAGAGAAAGAATATACAAACGAATTCCAGCTGACAAGTGAAACCTCTATTAACACATATCATTGTTTTAAGTAGCTTACTGTAAATACAAACCATGCTTATGTTGTAACAAAGCGTTTCATTAATTTCCCCGTTTACCATACAGCATAGGGTTTTTATACTATATAGTAAAAAGCATATTGCTCGAAATCTATGGGTGATACAAAAAAACTGAGGCTATATTTCGATTCAACTCATAAAAATCTATAAAGATCAGCTAGCAAAGTACGAAAAAAGTTTTTCCAACCAAATTTCTCGTTGACCTGGTTATTGTTATATGCATACTTTTAAATCCCAAATCTCATCCTTTGGACTGTTAGGGTTGTCTTATCACCAACAGTCCTATTTTACGTGTAGTAAGACATACACGTACCACGTTCGGTTGAAATTACGGCAGTGGTTCTAGGGTCAAGCCGGCATGTCATCAGTTTACTGCAGCCACGCCCTCAAATAAGGGTGATGGGGAAGGTTCGCACCACGGTAGTTGTCTCCTGGCACTTCGTTATTTCTGCACAAATCTTGTTTGATTTCTAGAGGTGAATTATGGCCACACTGGAAAGAACACTCCCGTCTCCCTCCACACAAAACCACACTCCGACCAACACACACACACACACACACACACACACACACACACACACACACACACACACACACACACAGAACCAAATACACTTTTATAGATATAGATTGTTTGTCCTTTCCTATTTTAAGTTCGTTAGCTAATATACCGAAGAGGCAAAACCACGTGCTTGACAACATGTGCTGGTTCACTTCCGGAACCCAATTCAGCGACGATTCTGCCTGTCATGGATTCAACAAGTATTTGGTAGGTTTCGCAGTTATGTGGTGCCAATTGGCTACACACAGGTCATGCAGTTCATCGTGATTAGTAAGCTCTGAGGTGATGCTCCACAGAGCCCCAGACGTGTTCTGTCCGGTGCTCCCGCGACCCGCGTCTCTGACACGGTCGATGTTTCGAGCAAATGTTCGCATGGTTGGCTGTGTATTCAGACACGTCCATGGACCTGTTGTAACAAGAAACGTCTTCCATCCGACCACCCGATATATTTCCACTGATCCATCGTCCATTCTCGATGATCCCGTGTTCGTCATTTCTGCACTTTCAAGTGAATATGGGAGCACGTGGGGGTCGTCTTCCACGAAGCCACACGTCGGACAGTGTGCTCCGAAACTCTTACACCTCGACCAGCATTGAACTCTGTCGTTAGCTCTGCCAAACATCACTGCCTATCCTGCTTCAAAGAGTGGGCAAGCCTCCGACCTCCACATTCTGTGATGAGGCGTGGAAGTTCAATACTCTCACAAGTTGGCGGTTTCATAGTCCTTCAACTACCTTTCGTAGACCCTCACGATAGTATTACTGTAATAGGCTACCAGATTCGCCGTTTCCAAGTCACTTGTTCCCAGGCGCCGCCCCATAACAATCTGCCCTTCGTCAAAATCGATTATGTCAGTGAATTTCCCTATCTGTGGCCATATCTTCACTAGAATGATATCACATTCATCTCTGCTCCGTTTATATACTTTCCTAACTTCGTCACACGCCAGCAGAGCCTCCAGGCGGCATGAAATCTCGCCGCCGACGGCGGTCATAACGTTTTGGCACATCAGTGTACATAGTTTGTTCTTTTAGTTCCACAAACTTTGAGATATATGCCTCTACGTCTCAAAAATGAGATCGACAGGAAGTGCAAAATGGCTAAGCAGGGATGGCTGGAGCACAAATGTAAGGATGTAGAGGCTTGTCTCACTAGAGGTAAGATAGATACTGCCTACAGGAAAATTAAAGAGACCTTTGGAGAGAAGAGAACCACTTGTATGAATATCAAGAGCTCCGACGGCAACCCAGTTCTAAGCAAAGAAGGGAAGGCAGAAAGGTGGAAGGAGTATATAGAGGGTTTATACAAGGGCGATGTACTTGAGGACAATATTATGGAAATGGAAGAGGATGTAGATGAAGATGAAATGGGAGATAAGATACTGCGTGAAGAGTTTGACAGAGCACTGAAAGACCTGAGTCGAAACAAGGCCCCGGGAGTAGACAACATTCCATTAGAACTACTGATGGCCTTGGGAGAGCCAGTCATGACAAAACTCTACCATCTGGTGAGCAAGATGTATGAGACAGGCGAAATACCCACAGACTTCAAGAAGAATATAATAATTCCAATCCCAAAGAAAGCAGGTGTTGACAGATGTGAAAATTACCGAACTATCAGTTTAATAAGTCACAGCTGCAAAATACTAATGCGAATTCTTTACAGACGAATGGAAAAACTAGTAGAAGCGGACCTCGGGGAAGATCAGTTTGGATTCCGTAGAAATGTTGGAACACGTGAGGCAATACTAACCTTACGACTTATCTTAGAAGAAAGATTAAGGAAAGGCAAACCTACGTTTCTAGCATTTGTAGACTTAGAGAAAGCTTTTGACAACGTTAACTGGAATACTCTCCTTCAAATTCTGAAGGTGGCAGGGGTAAAATACAGGGAGTGAAAGGCTATTTACAATTTGTACAGAAACCAGATGGCAGTTATAAGAGTCGAGGGGCATGAAAGGGAAGCAGTGGTTGGGAAAGGAGTGAGACAGGGTTGTAGCCTCTCCCCGATGTTATTCAATCTGTATATTGAGCAAGCAGTAAAGGAAACAAAAGAAAAATTCGGAGTAGGTATTAAAATTCATGGAGAAGAAGTAAAAACTTTGAGGTTTGCTGATGACATTGTAATTCTGTCAGAGACAGCAAAGGACTTGGAAGAGCAGTTGAACGGAATGGACAGTGTCTTGAAAGGAGGATATAAGATGAACATCAACAAAAGCAAAACGAGGATAATGGAATGTAGTCAAATTAAATCGGGTGATGCTGAGGGGATTAGATTAGGTAATGAGACACTTAAAGTAGTAAAGGAGTTTTGCTATTTAGGGAGTACAATAACGGATGATGGTCGATGTAGAGAGGATATAAAATGTAGACTGGCAATGGCAAGGAAATCGTTTCTGAAGAAGAGAAATTTGCTAACATCGAGTATAGATTTAATTGTAAGAAAGTCGTTTCTGAAAGTATTTGTATGGAGTGTAGCCATGTATGGAAGTGAAACATGGACGATAACCAGTTTGGACGAGAAGAGAATAGAAGCTTTCGAAATGTGGTGCTACAGAAGAATGCTGAAGATAAGGTGGGTAGATCACGTAACTAATGAGGAGGTATTGAATAGGATTGGGGAGAAGAGAAGTTTGTGGCACAACTTGACTAGAAGAAGGGATCGGTTGGTAGGCCATGTTTTGAGGCATCAAGGAATCACAAATTTAGCATTGGAGGGCAGCGTGGAGGGTAAAAATCGTAGAGAGAGACCAAGAGATGAATACACTAAGCAGATTCAGATGCTTGTAGATTGCAGTAGGTACTGGGAGATGAAGAAGCTTGCACAGGATAGAGTAGCATGGAGAGCTGCATCAAACCAGTCTCAGGACTGAAGACCACAACAACAACAACGTGCCTGTGGCCACCAATAAAATGAAGTATTGCAACGTCTTATAAGTAATAACGCATGTGAACTCCTTTATCATCGTTATAAAGTATTTACTGTCATTTATGCTGATTAAAAAAAAAGTACGTTCTCAGGGCTTTTCGCAGTAACATTCCTGAATAAAACTTTCGTGATTTTAAAGCTGGCTCATTTCGAACAAAAAAAACTCAGTCTTTCAACAGCTACCTCAGCCACTGCCATCGATTCAGTTCTGGTGACGAGGGCGTAGACAGTACAGGAGTTGGAAAAATATGGAAACACCAGAAACACAAAATATTATCATGCCTAATACAGTGTAAGCGACCCGTCGGCATCAAATCAGCGTTTGTCTCGTAATGCATGAATACGGGTCATGTATGGTTTTGAAGAGAATCTTTCAGCATTGTCCGCAGCTCGTAGTTGTGCGGTAGCGTTCTCGCTTCCCGCGCCCGGGTTCCCGGGTTCGATTCCCGGCGGGGTCGGGGATTTTCTCTGCCTCGCGATGACTGGGTGTTGTGTGATGTCCTTAGGTTAGTTAGGTTTAAGTAGTTCTAAGTTCTAGGGGACTGATGACCATAGCTGTTAAGTCCCATAGTGCTCAGAGCCATTTGAGCCATTTCTTACAGCATTCTTCCTGCAAAATAGTGACCAGGTAACGATGCTCGGCGTGGACAAGCGATCACACACCCTCCGCTTCAAAGTAGACCACAAATGCTCAGTAATATTGCGATCTGGTGACTGTGATGGACGGGGGAGATATGCCAATGAATCGTAGAGTTTTCACAAAACTAGTCCTTGACGATGCGAGATGTGTGAATACGACCAATTCGTCTTTCTTGGAACTAAACACTGGAGACCAAACATTGGGCCGTGTCATGGACCTGATCAGGCAAGACGATCACATGACGCCTGACAATAATGCGTCCTTTCATAGTTACCATAGTAGTGCATCAAATACCACGTAATGGCTGCCCAAATCATCAGTGAATTCCCGCCATGTTTCACTGTTGGGGTGTAAAATCCGTCAGAAGTTGGAAACAGTGTGAAAGGGACCTCATCCGACCAGAAGACTTTCTTCCATTGCTCCACAGTCCACGTTTTGTGGCTTCGGCGCGATGATCCCCTACTACGAGAATTTACATCAGTGATGAGTGATTTTGGATTTCGAGCTCCCCTTGCAGTTGTTTACTAATGAAGCTCCCTTCGTGTTGTTTTGGTGCTGACAGGGTTTGCGAGAGCGATGTTCAGTTCTGCAGTGTTTTTTTGGAGTTGTCATCCTCTTATTTTTCGTCTCATTTCTCTTTAATGACCGTCTGTCCCGACCACTCAAAATACACTTTCTTCCACGTTCTGACTTTGCAGGTGATTTGCTGCTTTTCCTGTGTGCGGTATAAATCTTCGATACGGTGCTTCTTGAATTACCAAATACTTCGAATTCAATTTGCACAAGTTCGACTTTATTTGTCCCCGACATAATACTCTCATTACTATACATTACACTGCTCTGGCCGCGACTGACACTTGCAACGTGTTGAATACGTTGCAGGGATAAAAAAAATGGCTCTGAGCACTATGGGAGTTAACATCTATGGTCATCAGTCCCCTAGAACTTAGAGCTACTTAAACCTAACTAACCTAAGGGCAGCACACAACACCCAGTCATCACAAGGCAGAGAAAATCCCTGACCCCGCCGGGAATCGAACCCGGGAACCCGGGCGCGGGAAGCGAGAACGCTACCGCACGACAACGAGCTGCGGAATTGCAGGGATCACGTTCGTGGTTAAATATTAGGTTGGTGCATAAATTCATTGCGTTTTTGTTTGGAATGTTGCTATTTTGGTTGCTAGGGGTTCATTTGTCGATTGTTACTTTTTATTTATAGTTCACTGTTGCTATTGGAGTTTACATGTTGTCGTTTTGTCATTTGGAGATAGTGAGTGATGTTTTGGACTCTAGAAAATGGAATGCAAAGTGGAGAAACCGGATGATTTCCGACATGTTCTTCTGTTTGAGTTCTATAGAGGGGTGATAACAAGGAGGGAGCCAGAAACATTTGCGCCCTGTATGGGGATAACGTCTTTCAACAGAGCACGGCAATAAAATGGTTTTATCGTTTTATGGAGGATCATTTTGACATTACTGACTCTCCACGCTGAGGAAGACCTTCGGGGTTTGATGAAGATCGTCTAAACGCATTGATCCACAACGATCTATGTCAGTGTACTCGAGAACTGGCAAATGTGATGAACTGAGATCATTCCACCATCGTGAGATATTTTCATACAATGAGGGACGTTCAAAAACCGGGTGTGTGGGTGCGGCATGCTCTAAGCCAAAATTACATAAATCAAAGTGCGACCATATTGTCACGTAGAAGAAGGTGTAATTAGATGAATGACGAACACTATCTTCACTTAACGAAGGTTTATTCAGCACTTGCACAAACAAGAGCGCGGAGCGAACTGCCTCTGGCCAGTACACATACGGTATATATATATATACAGTTACAGAACATTCCAGTACAATGATTCTTGACATTTGTGGATACTTCTAGAGTGTACTCGAACCGAATATATAAATTAAAATTTTACAGTCTAGTATCATAACGACTGTGCTACTCACTTTTTTCTGCGTCAATATATGCAACCCACGGGTGGCGATACGTGCATCTCTGTTTGCTCGTCATTATTTGGCTCGTGAGCAAGAGCGATCATTCCTATCTTGTACCTCTGTTGTGATGAGAAATTGTGTCTTTATGCTAACATGAGGAAAACAAAGGAATGGTTGAGCCCAAACAATAGCATCGGCTCTCCCTACAGAAACTGCGTGCAGCCACAAAAAATAATGTTATGCATCTACTGGAACAGCGACGGTACGGTGTACGACGAATTGCTTCCCCGAGGTGTAACAATCACTGCTGACATTTAGTATCAGCCTCTTGCAGACGCAGTCTAAGAAAAACGACCAAGAAGACTGCGTGAAGTCATGCTGCTCAACGACAACGCCCGCCCGCATTCTGCTAGGCTGAAAAAAAAAAAAAAAAAAACACTATACTGGAGATGGGTTGGGAATTAATTCCGCCTCCAACTTATTCATCTCATCTTGCGCCCTCAGATTTTCGCATTTTCTGTTATTTTTCGAACAACCTTCAAGGAACTTCGTTTCCGGATGAAAATGCGCTTCGAACGTGGATCGACGAGTGCTTCGCCTCGGGACCACGCGATTCCTACAGTCGCAGAATCGAAAAGTTATCCAATTGTTGGCACACTGTTGTAAATAGTGAAGAAGAATATATTGTTGATGACTAAAGTTTGTGTTACGCGTATCTGTTGTGTTTAGTAAGCTCACGGAAAAACGCTACTGACTAACGCGCCAACCTACTGCAATAGCACAACATGCAGGTCTGACAAGCACCTGCATTTATATTCAAGCATGCATTTCTCGTGATGTTTCATACTTTTTCCGACCCTTGTAGCAGTCTTACAAGGGGAGGCCGCCAATTGCGAAATTCAGATTCGATTCATACTGCGCTTAGTAAAAGCTCATGGCCAGATGTGTAATGTGGCAAAGCACCGAGATGCACTTCTCAGCCGTTGTCGAGAAAATCGAAAGTTAAAAGAAACCGTTGCGGTGAAATACTCTCTACGATTTCTTGTTTTCCACACCGTCGTGGCGCAGCGGTAAGTCCTCGGGTTCGTGATCCGAAGGTCGCCGGATCGAATCTCGCACCATGCAAGTTTTTTTTTAGTATTTGTTTTTTGTAACTCACACACACACATATATATATATATATACAGTTACAGAACATTCCAGTACAATGATTCTTGACATTTGTGGATACTTCTAGAATGTACTCGAACCGAATATATAAATTAAAATTTTACAGTCTAGTATCATAACGACTGTGCTACTCACTTTTTTCTGCGTCAATATATGCAACCCACGGGTGGCGATACGTGCATCTCTGTTTGCTCGTCATTATTTGGCATATATATATATATATATATATATATATATATATATATATATATATATATATATACCGGTAATCAGTTGCAACAATTATGCATATAATAAGTTGTTGAAAGTCGTTTGTCGTGGAAAAACTGGCGACTTCGAACATCATTATGTTTTCCAGAAACAAAGTTGTATTTCACAAATGTTATTAATTGTCTTCATAATGTTAACCACGTATAGTTAACGGAAGACGTAGAAACGATATTCCGAAACGAATACGTATAACGTAAGTCAAACGTTCGAATTAGAAATGAGACCCCACGAACACAAATTCGCTGTGGCAGGTATGAAATATAAACTCCGTTACTCGCTCGTTACACTTGAAGGACAGATGTTGAATGGGCCGAAACGAGCCGCCGCATAACAGCGTAGTTGCTTGCTAACTTCGAAAGAAGGTAGATGCGGTCCCTAGCGCAACTTATAACATCGTCGAAAATCAGTGCGGACGGGAGAGTTTTGGTACACCCTGTTAAAAAAACGGAAAAATGGAGGCGGTACAATTGGAGAGCGATCCGCCTTCACCAACATGCATAAGCAATTCATTAATAGTATATATATATATATATATATATATTTGAATTACAAAAAACTAATAATAAAAAAATTGCATGGTGCGAGATTCGATCCGGCGACCTTCGGATTGCGAACTCGAGCGCTTACCGCTGCGCCACGACGCTGTAGAAAACTGTTAATCGTAGAGAGTATTTCACCGCAACGGTTTTTTTAATTGTCGATTTTCTCGACAACGACTGAGAAGTGCATCTTGGTGCTTTGCCACATTACACCTCTGCCCATGAGCTTTTATTATGCGCAGTATGAATCGAATCTGAATTTCACAATTAGCGGCCTCCCCTTGTTAGTTTCCCAGACTGCTGCTGCTCGAGACAAACGGATTATGTAACATCTCTGCAAATTTTTGTCGACTTATCACTGGTAGCAGGCTAACGAACAAACAAATAAAAATTGACTCCCAGTCCTCTCTTCGTCACGCTGTAATGCCGATGCAGGCAGATCCTTACTTTACCTATGAATAATTTGTTCGTCGGCCCAGTTTAGCGACCGTCAGACTGAGGAAGGGGAGATAAGGGAGCCAGCAATTTTGGCACTTTCTGGCAGAGACAGCCGTCGCAAATCCCCGTCGAGGCGGCATTGCGGCTGCGCTGAAGCCGCGGCGACATCCCACCGTCTCGTTTGACGCGACGCGGCGCGGCCCAGCTAAGAGGCGGGCCGCGTGTCTGGGCACGGCCCGTAATTAAACTGCCGCGAGATAAGGCAGCCAGCAGCCCCGCCTCGCCTGTACTCTCTAGCCCGGCGTGCCCTCCCTCCTGACTGCAGGCGCAGCAAAGCGCAGGCAACTCCGCACAACGTACACCAGACCACAGGTAGGAGGTGGCATTTGTGATGAGTTTGGAGATTAGAAATGGAGACATGTGCTCTGGTCGCAATCTCAAATATCATCCCAGTGCAGGACCATGGTTATCTACTAGCTTTTTGCGCACGGCTTTGATCGCTTACACATATCTCACAAACATCGAGCTAACAAAAGTCGAGGGATAGCGATAGGCACATATACAGATGGCGCACATATCCGTACACGTCGTTTGTATTCATGTGATTCATGTGGAAAGTTTTCCGATATGGTTATCGCCGCACGACAGGAATAAACACTTTCAACGAGAAATGTAAGTTGGACCTAGACGCATGAGTCATTCCACTTCGTAAATCGTTAGGAAATTCTACATTCCGAAATCCACAATGTCAAGAATTTGCCGACAACACCAAATTTCAGGCAATACCTCTCACCACAGACAACGCAGTGGCCGATTGCTTTCACTTAACAACCGAGAGCAGCGCCGTTTGCATATGGTTGTCAATGCTAACAGACTAGCAAGACTGCGTGACATAATGTGTGACATACGTACGACGAACGTATCCATTGGGACAGTGCGACAAAATTTGGGGTTAATGGGTTATGGCAACAGACGACCGATGCGAGTACCTTTGCTAACGACACGACATGGCCTGCAGCGCCTCTCTTGGGCTCATGACCATATTGGTTGAACCCTACATGACTGAAAAGCCGTGGCCTGGTCAGATGAGTTCCGATTTCAGTTGGTAAGAGTTGACGGGAGGGTTAGACTGTGGCCCACACCTCACGAAGCCATGGACACAAATTGTCAAGAACGCACGCTCCAATATGTCAAGAACTCACTGTGCATGTTGGCAGTGGTTCCATAATGGTGTGGGCTGTGTTTACTTGGAATGGACTGGGTCCTCCGATCCAACTGAACCGATCACTGACTGTAAATGGTTATTTTGGGCTACTTGGAGACCATTTTCAGCCATTCATTGACTTTCCAATCAACGATGGAGTTCTTATGGGCAGCAATGCGCCTTGTCACCAGGCCACTACTGTTTGCGATTTGTTTGAAGAACATTCTGGACAATTTGAGCGAATGATGTGGTCACCCAGATCGTTCGACATGAATCCCATCGTACATTTATGGGACATAACCGAGAAGTAAGTTCATGCACAACGTCCTGCATCTCCAAACCTTTCGCATTTATCGAGGGCTATAGAAGTAGCGTGGCTCAACATTTCTGCAGGGGACGTCCAACGACTTGTTGGTTCCATCCCACGTCGAGTTAGTGCACTACTCTGGGCAAAAGGAGGTGTGACGCAATATTAGGAGGTTCAAATGGCTCTGTGCACTATGGGACTTAACTTCTGAGGTCATCAGTCCACAAGAACTTAGAACTACTTACACCTAACTAACCTAAGGACATCACACATATCCATGCCCGAGGAAGGATTCCAACCTGCGACCGTAGCGGTCGCGCGGTTCCAAACTGTAGCGCCTAGAACCGCTCGGCCAACCCGGCCGGCTATTAGGAGGTATCCCATTACCTTTGTCATGTCAGTGTATGCGAGGCGGTACCATAAATTTCTAATGATCGCACTTAAAAATATGCTGGGGAGTTTGTGTAGATTTTGTTGTTGTTAATTCTTCTCTATGTTGCAACCACCCAGATTTGTACATATTCTTCAGTATTTCTTGACTTTCAGGATGTACTTCATAATTTGCCTTAAACCACTCTTCCACTACATTAATGACGTCATCTGTGTTGTCAAATCGAAGTCCTGTTACAGATTCTACATTTATGGAAACAGCAATAACCAGTTGGTGCGACATCGGGAGGAGGCGGATGCTGCAAGATCTCAAAGCCACATGCCCTCGTTCTGTCAACTGCAACTCGAGATGAATGACCTGGTGCATTGTCATCCAGAGGATGAAAAGCTCTCGAGAACACTGCAGAAAATAGAGCGGCGTTTCCTTATCAGAGCTTCTTGTAACTTATGCAGAAGATTGCCGTGGAACCTGCGAGTGGTGATTTGACCCTTGGCAAGGTAATCTGTGAGGGTGACTCCATGACCGTCCAACAAAACTGAAAGCGTAGCCTTCCTATCTTACTTTTCCACTTGGCTCGCCTGTCAAGAACAGACCACCAGTGGGGAGATTCCTTTTCCACCTCACAATAGTGTCGTAAGATGGTAAATCATTTCCAAAGACGGAAGCCATCTTATCATGGACTTCCCAGGCACAGTTAACCTTCGAATGTTTTCTCCATCTTACACATCAGTCACTTCTCGCACTCCCTGTAAAATAAATAAAGGAAACAATTAACTGAAATTTCCATCTTCATGCTCTGGGGGGAACAATGATAACAACGACAAAATTCTTTAATATAACTTAATAATTTCTGATTGATATTAAGAATTCAATGATACCCCCCCGAGTTTCACACATGTATTTCACACATATTTCACATACACTCCTGGAAATTGAAATAAGAACACCGTGAATTCATTGTCCCAGGAAGGGGAAACTTTATTGACACATTCCTGGGGTCAGATACATCACATGATCACACTGACAGAACCACAGGCACATAGACACAGGCAACAGAGCATGCACAATGTCGGCACTAGTACAGTGTATATCCACCTTTCGCAGCAATGCAGGCTGCTATTCTCCCATGGAGACGATCGTAGAGATGCTGGATGTAGTCCTGTGGAACGGCTTGCCATGCCATTTCCACCTGGCGCCTCAGTTGGACCAGCGTTCGTGCTGGACGTGCAGACCGCGTGAGACGACGCTTCATCCAGTCCCAAACATGCTCAATGGGGGACAGATCCGGAGATCTTGCTGGCCAGGGTAGTTGACTTACACCTTCTAGAGCACGTTGGGTGGCACGGGATACATGCGGACGTGCATTGTCCTGTTGGAACAGCAAGTTCCCTTGCCGGTCTAGGAATGGTAGAACGATGGGTTCGATGACGGTTTGGATGTACCGTGCACTATTCAGTGTCCCCTCGACGATCACCAGTGGTGTACGGCCAGTGTAGGACATCGCTCCCCACACCACGATGCCGGGTGTTGGCCCTGTGTGCCTCGGTCGTATGCAGTCCTGATTGTGGCGCTCACCTGCACGGCGCCAAACACGCATACGACCATCATTGGCACCAAGGCAGAAGCGACTCTCATCGCTGAAGACGACACGTCTCCATTCGTCCCTCCATTCACGCCTGTCGTGACACCACTGGAGGCGGGCTGCACGATGTTGGGGCGTGAGGGGAAGGCGGCCTAACGGTGTACGGGACCGTAGCCCAGCTTCATGGAGACGGTTGCGAATGGTCCTCGCCGATACCCCAGGAGCAACAGTGTCCCTAATTTGCTGGGAAGTGGCGGTGCGGTCCCCTACGGCACTGCGTAGGATCCTACGGTCTTGGCTTGCATCCGTGCGTCGCTGCGCTCCGGTCCCAGGTCGACGGGCACGTGCACCTTCCGCCGACCACAGGCGACAAGATCGATGTACTGTGGAGACCTCACGCCCCACGTGTTGAGCAATTCGGCGGTACGTCCACCCGGCCTCCCGCATGCCCACTATACGCCCTCGCTCAAAGTCCGTCAACTGCACATACGGTTCACGTCCACGCTGTCGCGGCATGCTACCAGTGTTAAAGACTGCGATGGAGCTCGGTATGCCACGGCAAACTGGCTGACACTGACGGTGGCGGTGCACAAATGCTGCGCAGCTAGCGCCATTCGACGGCCAACACCGCGGTTCCTGGTGTGTCCGCTGTGCCGTGCGTGTGATCATTGCTTGTACAGCCCTCTCGCAGTGTCCGGAGCAAGTATGGTGGGTCTGACACACCGATGTCAATGTGTTCTTTTTTCCATTTCCAGGAGTGTATTTTACACAATTTTCACCTGTAGAGATACTGAATGTCGGCTGTAGTTTCAGTTGAATCTTGGGGAGAGTTATAACTCTTCCTTGGTAAAAAGTATGCAGAGATGTCATGGACGACTTCTCACGAATGAAAACTGAACAAACGCGGCTTACATATGTAATAGGGTAAATATTTTATCTTATTTTTTTCACACATGTATCAAATCCACTTGGCTTATAAATGTGGCACGAAGAAAAACCCCTACCAATGAAATAGTTGCTATTACGAGTTGCACGCAGCAGCTACACAGATTCGTGACAGGTCAAATGGAGTTAGGCAACAAATATGGCAATAAACAGGTGTTACCAGAGATAAATAACAAATTACAACGATTTATCGATGGAAGTTTTTCAATACCTGGTTGACGTGAGAATAATATGAATGCCAGTATAGTTCAGTGTTCACTTGAAATGAGCTGCAGACGTTCATAAGACTGCTAAGCCCAGTGGACGATTACTAACATCACTTGTGAGTGTTCAGTTTGGCTCTTCTAGGCAGTGACTTTAGCTGAGTCCTGGGACATTCGCCAGGACGCTGTCCTGGTACTATCTGACGATTGTCTAACCTTTGTCTTGAGGTACTGTCCACTGAGTAGAGCCGTGTGTCACCTTATATTCACATTTTTCTATTGGATTTACACATGGGAATTACTTGTGTGATGTGCAGCATAGGCCCTGTCGCGTGTGCCCTTACTGCAGTCTAACCACCACCATGTTGCGCCTGAGCCATAAGCAGCTCAAAGATGTGATCCGTATCCTGTGAAGGACACACCAAATGTGAAGTATAGTTGTGAAAGGAACATTTGTTTCAATTTGGAAACGAAACTAGGAAAAAGATCGGCTCGTGTTCGTTAGACGCTGTGGTGAAACACTCCGCACAGCCTGAATTCGATCGTGTCGTTGATAATCTGCTTCATTTCTTCGCAATAAGTTCGCTTGTTTTCCTTTTCAGTGAACCTGACCGATATATTTCCGTTTTTTTTTTTTCAGTAATGTTGACAGCAGTAACTGACTGTCGTTTCGAGAAGAAGACAGTCGCTGGCGGCTGACTAATTCTCCGCTGTTTCATATCTAGCGACTCCACAGCTGACGTTAAATATATCTGTGGTACTCAGTCGTGTGGCATGTTTCTTGGCACCGAAACACGTTGACAGAGCTATTGGCTCACAGCAGCGCTCATTCTCGCGACCCCGTTGACCCACTGAGGAACATCGATAATTTTTAATTAACCCTAAATAAAATGTTGATAACATCTTCTCCGAAATTCTGCCGTCAGATTTTAAAATCGATAAGTAAAACAGATATTGTCAGACATTTAATAATTGCCTTATCATTCTTTAGTAAACAACCAAGTAGAGTATGGTACCCAAAGCGTTTTCAGTTCTGTGATGAATTGTTCTCTATTTCGATGGAACCTGGAACAAACGAAGACAATTATTAATATATCTAACATCTGAATAATTCCAATCACAGGCGCCTGAATTTCTCTGTTGTACGCAATACTAATGACAAGTGAGACTACCGTAATTTAATCTCATCCGAGTGATTGTAGACAAAGTTTTGCTTTGTACTGACATGGTATAAAAATAAGGTAAGAGAGGTAAGTGGAGTTGAACCAAACCTTAATATTACATTTACATTTGATGCTTCTCTTTCCTATTCCCACTGAGATAACGAGTTCCATTCTTACGCCAGTAAAAAGCCGGTGTAAGATAACTGGATATGAAGGTAAGCTCCGGATACAGCAGCTTTCTTGGCCAACATACCGTTCCGTTATAAAAAAAAAAAAAATGCCTGAATGCGCTTACATACGGTGCAAATTGATATATTACTTTCTTCGAGAGCATTCGTTATCTCTTGGGCTATACCGATGAAAGCTTTATTACGGTATTTTTTTTCTAGTTCCTGGGCACTGAGGATGTTTTCTGAATAAGAAATAACCAAAATCTTGTTTGGGATTCTGTGTTAAATAGTACTTGATGCTCTCTAAGGCTGCTTATTGTGGGCATGCAGCGCAGAGAGGTAAAACGCACAGGCGCTTCCACTTTTTCTGAAGAATTTGATTCAGGATGCGTCCGAGATCGTATTGTTGAGAGTAAATTTTCGAAGAAAACGCAGACTATGAATGCTATAAACTATTTCTTTATCATATTAACCAATTTTCATGTTCGTTTTATAACACCGGACTATCGTCGAAAACACTGACATTACAGACGGGAAGTATGGTCAGCAACACACAGAATAAACGTTATCTTCCATTGTCGTCATCACGTACCCCTCCCCGTTCACTGTTCTTCAGCTTTAAAACATTCTTCAATTTTTCTGTAGTCTACCTTCACTACAAACTTATGTCGTTGTACAAATACTGACCTCCTTGTCGATCATTAGTTCCTTTTATAGCTAGCCTTCCAACCTGTAACAACAGAGAGCGAAATTGTGTACAGCCAACATGTCAATCACCTGAGCACTCTATTCTAAAGAGCATAACATGTTACACGCGTTGTGAGCTACGAGAGGTAAGCATCACAGCCACAAGGTGATTATGATAACATACTCTCACACCAGTTAAATGTCTACCGTAATAATACGACATAGTACGAAACGGAATAATCATATGAAATCAGTAGCTGGAAAGGCGAGTGGAACATTGAAGAGCACTGTTACAAAAAATTCCAGAATATAAGCTATTGGGACCTATTCTAGATTGCTACTCCTGTGTTGGGGTCCTTAACTCAGCCCAGTCAGCAGATGTTAATGTAGTTCAGAGCCCCATTTTCATAAAACGTCAGTATAGGTCTTACGAAATACGCCCAAACAGCTTTACTGTCAGTGAGTGGAATAAATGCGACTTTGATCTTGAGAAACCTTGTTGGGCAAATGTAGGGAACCGGTATTTAACGTAGACTGTGTAGAAATTCTGCTGGCTGCAGATTTAATTTAGTGCTACGATCACGAAAATAAGATAAGACATATTAGGTAGTGTTTATTATCTCGTAGATCAGCTTTATCGTTCTAGAAGTTAATGTAACACGACATTAGTTTATACAAAGTGTCCTCCACAACACTTTATACGACAACTACATATAAACTTTTTGACCTGCTAGTAAAATCTAAAAAATGCATTTAACTGTGCATATTTTGATTATTGCAATTTCTCTAGCTTTTTTAGTGAGTACATACATTTCATTCGTAAACTGCATTTGGAATAAGTCTATAGCGTACCTATGTAGGATTCCCAATAGCTGTCCACATGAACCTAAACGCTGTTCACCAACTATCGGCGTCAAGTTGTCTGCTGAGTATTTATATCCTCGCTTTACAACATGAGTGAAAACGTATCTTTTTTCTTCCAGAACACGTAAAAGCTATAAATATATCGCTGTACATATGTACTGTACATGAATTTGCATGTGAATTTTCTGAGCTTTTAATTGTCGTCTTTAGTTTTTGATAATATTCACCAATTCCCTCTCTAATTCCATCGGGGAATTGTCGTTAATAGATACAAACAATTAACACTAAGCATACTCATACTTCCCTAACTGGGTTTATTTCACAATACTGCCGCTACTTTCAATATATTAATTGACCTTATGACTAATTTTCACTACTTTCCCACGCGGAGTACACATTCCAGCCTTCATTTCAAAACTGTAATTGTTTGTAACCATTCTGTTTTGATTCTTCGATAGATATCTACGAGATCTATTCATAGACACTTCGTGTATAAGATTTGGTAAAAGTGTCATCAAGTTGTTAATTTCTAAAATTTACACTTTTCATAAAACATTTAAAATGAACTAACTTAGAAATTAAACATCGTATCGAGGGTAGGTCTAAACCCTCGCACTCGACATAATTTTGTCCTTTTATTTGTAGTACTGCCTTTCCTGTATGCAATGGGTTCACTTTTTTTTTATTGAGATATCTTATATTCAACACTGAAGTTGGCGGCCTTTGCCTCCATTCTTTGCCCCCAACGGCCAGCGAGCACGGGAAATTCCGATCACGTGTTCGCAGAGCATTCTGTTAGTCACCAGGATTTTTCACGCCTCCAGAACGATCCAATACCATAGATTCACAGAGCGCCGATATCTAACAGTGGAACTTCAAAGCTGGAGCCACTGTGGGCAGTTCAGAACGGTACTCATGCGGCACGTTTCCACCCCTCTTTTATTGCCAAACCCGCTCTCGCGCGGCTACGTCTGTCAATCAACCCACAACAAACAGTGCGGGTACAGCCACGTCCACCCTCAAATTTTATGGACGCCTTTCTGGGGGCTGTACAGTCACATACCCCACATGATGTACAATGCTTTTGGCCAGTTGGCTCTGGCGATGCGAAGCATATTGTCAAAATGTCGCAGAATAACTGTTAAAGTATACGAAAATATCTTAGACGTATTGTACAAATTTTGTTTATGAAACTTCTGTACGACATTATTACGGCGAGCCACATATTAATCTTTTCAGTGGGTCATATACCGGAAATTATCACTTCCATGCATCTAATTTTGATGTCACCTGTCAATTTCATTGTTTCCGTTGGTGAAACAGACGTTTTAAGGCAAAGTTAATGAACAATTTACGAACGATTAAGTACTACAGAGGCAACAAACTTACAAGGACATCCAAAACCTGTACGACAGAGATACTAATTACACAAAGAAAGATTGGAGACGCTTAGATGAGTATGGCAGAACTAAGATATACTTTGGGAAAAAAATATTGTGTAATTCACAACTAATCCTTATTTGTATTTTTTTCTGTGTGATTCCGTTTGCTGACAGTCGCCCAACGCTCTGAGAGGCAACTTACACTCTGTGATCAAAAGAATCCGGACACACACAAAAACATACTCTTTCATATTAGGTGCAGTAGGTGCAGTGTGCTGCCATCTGCTGCCAGGTACTCCACATCAGCGACCTCAGTAGTCATCAGACATCGTGAGAGAACTCCGTGGAACTCACGGTCTTCGAACGTGGTCAGGTGATTGGGTGTCACTTGTGTCATATGTCAGTACGTGAGATTTCCACACTCCTAAACATCGCTAGGTTCACTTTTTCTGATGTGATAGAGAAGTGGAAACGTGAAGGAACACCTTCATCACAAAAGCGTACGGGCCGACCTCACCAGTTTCTTGACAGAAACCACCGACAGTTGAAGAGGGTCGTAATGTGTAATAGGGAGGCATCTATCCAGACCATCACACAGTAATTCCAAACTGCATCAGGATCCACTGCAAATTCTGTGACTATTAGGTGGGAGGTGAAAAAACTTGGATTTCATGGTCGAGCGGCTGCTCATAAACGACGCATCACACCGGTAAATGCCAAACGACGCCTCGCTTGGTGTAAGGAGCGTAAACATTGGGCGATTGAACAGTGGAGAAACGTTGTGTGGAGTGACGAATCACGGTATACAATGTGGCGACCCGATGGCAAGGTTTGGTTATGGCGAATGCCAGGTGAACGTCGTCTGCCAAATTGTGTAGCGCGAACAGTGAAATTCGGAAGCGGTGGTGTAATGGTGTGGCCGCGTTTTTCATGGAGGGGGCTTGCACCCCTCGTTGTTTTGCATGGTACTACCATAGCATAGGCCTGAATTGATGTTTTAAGCACCTTCATGTTTCGCACTATTGAAGAACAATTCGGGGATGGCGATTGCATCTTTATACACGATCAAGCACCTGTTCATAATGCACGGCCTGTGATAGAGTGGTTAGACGACAGTAATATCCCTGTAATGGACTGGCCTGCACAGAGGCCTGACCTGAATCCTACAGAACACCTTTGGGATGTTTTGGAACGCCGACTTCGTGCCAGGCATCACCTACCGACATTTATACCTCTCTTCAGTGCAGCACTCCGTGAAGAATGGGCTGTCATTCCCCAAGAAACCTTCCAGCATCTGATTTAACGTATGCTTGCGAGAGTGGAAGCTGTTATCAGGGCTAATGGTGGGCTAACACCATATTGAATACCAGCATGACCGATTGGAGGGCGCCACGAACTTGTAAGTCATCTTCAGCCACGTGTCCGGATACTTTTGGTCACATAGTGTATACTGATTACGTGATTGTGCCTGCCTGTATACCTTTCCTACCATAAATGTAGTGCGCATTGCATAAAACGAATCGGTAGGGGCAGATGAATCATCCTGTACGTCTTCTTTTCAATGTGATCTTAAAATATATTTGCGAGCGTTCCTGATATGCATCTGCCAATAGGTAGGCCATTTTTTTGTTCATACAGTGTGGCCTTGGAAGGTAAAATAGTTATATAACACCAGGTGCATATGAAGTTAAGTGGAAGCCAAAAGAAGTTCAAAGTGAAGACAATCAGCCGTCCTCTGAAGTATGGATAGCGGAGTGATTTCTTCCTCATGTAGAAAGCGAAATCGCACTGTGAGTGACAACAATAGTTATCTCTGCAGACAATCCAAAATAGAGTATTGTTCTTTCTATGTCTGACTGCTGCAAATTCTGGGTGATTGTAGTTATGTATTGGACATGAAAACCACGAAACTGTGTGTCTACTATTTGATAATATTGTAACACTTACCTGAGCATATCACGGTTCACAGATTGGAATTCACGACTAAGCAATACCTAAAGACGTCACGTAATACAGAGTGATCAAAAAGTCAGTATAAATTTGAAAAGTGAATAAATTATGGAATAATGTAGATAGACAGGTACAAATTCACACACATGCTTGGAATGACATGGGGTTTTATTAGAACCAAAAAAAATACAAAAGTTCAAAAAATGTCCGACAGATGGCGCTTCATCTGATCAGAATAGCAATAATTAGCATAACAAAGTAAGACAAAGCAAAGATGATGTTCTTTACAGGAACAAAAGCAGAATAACGTATTTCCTCGAAGAAAAAAGGCCCGATAACGGTAGATGTGGTAAATCCAACCTATACCGTGACTTTCTCGTCGTGCAATGGAGTTTCCACGACAGTTACAGGATTTTCGGTAGCCCAAATTCGGCAGTTGTGGGCAGACCGTCGGAGCGTGAAATGAGCTTCGTCGGTCCACAACACGTTACTCAACCAATCATCATCTTCCGCCATCTTTTGAAATGCCCACACCGCAAATGCCCTCCGCTTCACCAAATCGCCAGGTAACAGTTCATGATGCCGATGGATTTTGTACGGATAGCATCGGAGGGTACGCCTAAGTGCCAACCAAACAGTAGTGTATGGAATCCGGTGCGACGTGCGACTGCACGAGCACTGACTTCCCCGTGCATAGACGAACCCGCTACAGTCTCCATTTCTTCCTGAACAGCCTGAGCAGCTTTACGCATGTGCTCGGTCGGCCACTATGGGGTCCATCCTCTAAACAACCCGTGGCTTCGAACTTCGAAATCATTCTCGCCACAGCTGCATTTGTCAACGGACCTTTACCCGTTCGAATCCCCTTCCTATGGCGATAGGATCGTAACGCTGAACTAACACATTCTCCATTCTGATAATACAGCTTCACTAAAAGCGCCTTTTCAGGTAACGTCAACATGCTGCGACTGCTGGCGCATCTGATTCTCTCTCTCTCTCTCTCTCTCTCTCTCTCTCTCTCTCTCTCTCTCTCTCTCTTCTTTTTTTTTTCTTTATTGTGATTTTAAACACCTTATACAAAGGCGGGCTGTCAGCAGCAGAGTACGCCGCCCTTCAGTCTTGAGTTTGACAATAAGTATGACGTAGAGGTGGCACAGAGAATACAGTCAAAACGGCGGGCAAAAAATGTAGACACTAAAAAACAAAACAAAAAAAAGCCGTTCACGCTGGATGGGAAACTTCACTAACACTAGTTGACACGGCGCACATAACATGGACGATGGCGACGGCACACGTGAATAGTGGTGGCGTGACGGCGAACACACACTAAACACAAACGAAGGCACACACACGAGACACTGATGGCGATGATCTCTGGCGCGCGAATGTTCACTGAGCGTGTGCGAGTCTGGGGACCTGCGAAGAGAGGAGGAGGAGGAAGGGGAATGGGAGAGGGAGAGGGGAGAGCAGAGATGCCATGGGCAGGGGAGATAGGGGGAGGGAGGAAGGGGGAGGGGAACCCCGGGGGAAGAGGGGAGGAGGGAGGGGATGGGGGAAAAGGAAAGAGAAGGGAAGCGAAGAGAAGGGAGGGAGGGTGCCTAAAGGAAAGGACTCAGGACGTGGGGGGGGAGGATCAAAGTTGATAGGAGGGGTAGATGGAGAGGAGGAGAACATCATCAGGGAGGGGGAGCTGGCCGAAGCCACCTTGGGAGAGGGTAAGGAGGGTGGAGAGATGGAGACCGGGTGGGACGTGGGAATACAGGCACGGCAGTGGGCGGGGCTGGGAGAGGATGGGTGAGGCAAGCAGATGAGGAGGATCGAGTTTGCGGGAGGTGTACAGGATCCATATCCTTTCAAGGAAACGGAGGAGGTGGGGGAAGGGGATGAGATCATACAGGATCCGCATGGGGAGACGGATGTGATAGGCGAGGCGGAGAGCATGACGTTCAAGGATTTGTAGGGATTTATAAAAGGTAGGAGGGGGCGGAGATCCAGGCCGGATGGCCATAACAAAGGATAGGGCAGATGAGGGATTTATAGGTGTGGAAGATGGTGGAGGGGTCCAGACCCCATGTACGGCCGGAAAGGAGCTTGAGGAGACGGAGTCGGAGGCGTGCCTTGGCTTGGATTGTCCGGAGATGGGGAGTCCAGGAGAGGCGACGGTCGAGGGTGACGCCAAGGTACTTAAGGGTGGGAGTGAGGGCGATAGGACGGCCATAGACGGTGAGATAGAAATCAAGGAGGCGGAAGGAAGGGGTGGTTTTGCCTACAATGATCGCCTGAGTTTTGGAGGGATTGACCTTGAGCATCTACTGGTTGCACCAAGCGGTGAACCAGTCAAGATGGGATTGGAGAAGGTGTTGGGAGCGCTGCAGGGTGGGGGCAAGGGCAAGGAAGGCGGTGTCATCGGCAAACTGGAGAAGGTGGACGGGGAAGGACGGCGGCGGCATGTCCGCCGTATGCAAAAGGTACAGAAGAAGGGAGAGGACGGAGCCTTGGGGCACACCGGCGGAGGCGAAAAAGGTGTAGGAGTCTGTGTTATGGATGGTGACGTAGGAAGGACGGTGGGAGAGAAAGGAGCCGATCAGACGGTCGTAGTTAATGGGAAGGGCGAAGGTTTGGAGCTTGAAGAGGAGACCAGAATGCCATACGCGGTCATAAGCTCGTTCGAGGTCCAGGGAGAGGAAGATTGCGGAGCGACGGGAATTAAGCTGGTCGGAAAGGAGATGAGTGAGGTGAAGGAGAAGGTCGTCGGAAGAGAAGGACGGCCGAAAGCCACACTGGGTAACGGGAAGGAGGCGATGCTGGCGGAGATGCTGGTGGATGCGGCGGGTGAGGATAGATTCCAGGACCTTGGTGAAGACGATTCTCTCTCTCATTACAGCTCATTTTATACACGATGGTCATGAGCAGTCACTGACGTTTTGCTGTCCAGCGCCATCTGTCGGACATTTTGTGAACTTTGTTTTTTTTTTAGGTTCTAATAAAACCCCATGTCATTCCAAGCATGTGTGTCAATTTTAACCTCTCTATCTACATTATTGCGTGGTTTATTAAGTTTTCAAATTTATACTGACTTTTTGATCACTCGGTACAAAGCGAGGTGTAGGGAAAGTTGAAGGGTATCATATCGATTTTTGGGACAATGACAGGCAGTTTCCTTAATGTCTGAAGTGTGAGAAGGGGAAAATTCCTTCGTCGTGCAGAAAACGAAATCGCATTGTGTGTGGTAACAGTGAGCGAAGCTCCTCGGCAGGGCAGAGAGGCAGCTGGAGGTACAGTAGCTGGCTGGTGGTGAATAGCCCCGCGCGTCCGCCTGCGCCGCCGCAGAACAATGCGCCCGCTCCGTCTACGTCGGCGATGACGCAGTTCCAGCCAGCCCCAGCCCGCTACCAGCCACGTAGCCGCCAATCCCCCCTCCCCGTGGCCGACACCGCACCAGCCAATAAGCTCCGCAACGCCTCCAATGAAGTTTGTTATCGGCTAACGAAGTTTCCCCCGCACACGCGCCGATTCTTCCCTCGCACCTTGCCGCTCCGTCTATTTTGCACTTCGAGCCTCTTCGTCGAGGGAGCACGAGAGAGAAAAAAAGGGAAAACACGCAATGATAAAAGAGGGCAGCATCGACGGAGGTTCACCTACACCGCACAGCGTAGTACTAGTGTATTCCAAACTTGTATACTGCCTTTTACTGGCGTATAAAAGGGAACATCGCTAAACCTGGAAATGAAGCAATGGATGCAGACCTAAATTTCTGCCGTTCGTTGTTTGGTAGTAAACTTATCCCCACTGTTGTTCTTGATTTTCGTGTATTTATTTAATGTTGGACTACGACATATGTTGATACTGTTCCTACATATTCGTTTTAGATCACCATAGAAAGAAAAAGTTTTCGCCTTTTGATATGGACACCTACTAGGAGCGTCTTCCATGGCAAAAGACTTCGTAGGCATAACACAAGTACGGGAAGCAGCATAAAAAGTGTCTTTAGCTGCCCCTACCTCTGGGTTTTATGCAACCTGCAACGTCTTCAAATACAATGCACAAGACTTTTACACTACTTGCCATTAAAATTGCTTTACCACGAAGATGACGTGCTACAGACGTGAAATTTAACCGACAGCAAGAAGATGCTGTGATATGCAAATGATTAGCTTTTCAGAGCATTCACACAAGGTTAAGCCGGTGGCGACACATACAACGTGCTGACGTGAGGAAAGTTTCCAACCGATTTCTCATACACAAACAGCAGTTGACCGGCGTTGCCTGGTGAAACGTTGTTGCGTTGCCTCGTGTAAGGAGGAGAAATGCGTACCATCACGTTTCCGACTTTGATAAAGGTCGGATTGTAGCCTGTTGCGATTGCGGTTTATCGTATCGCGACATTGCTGCTCGCGTTGGTCGAGATCCAATGACTGTTAGCAGAATATGGAATCGGTGGGTTCATGAGGGTAATATGTAACGCCGTGCTGGATCCCAACGCCTCGTGTCACTAGCAGTCGAGATGACAGGCATCTTATCCGCATGGCTGTAATGGATCGTGCAGCCTCGTCTCGATCCCTGAGTCAACAGATGGGGACGTTTGCAAGACAACAACCATCTGCACGAACAGTTCGACGACATTTGCAGCAGCATGGACTATAAGCTCGGAGACCATGGCTGCGGTTACCCTTGACGCTGCATCACAGACAGGAGCGCCTGCGATGGTGTACTCAACGACGAACCTAGGTGTACGAATGGCAAAACGTCATTTTCTCGGATGAATCCAAGATCCGTTTACAGCATCATGATGGTCGCATCCGAGTTTGGCGACATCGCGGTGAACGCACATTGGAAGCGTGTATTCGTCATCGCCATACTGGTGTATCGCCCGGCGTGATGGTATGGGGTGCCACTGGTTACACGTCTCGGTCTCCTCTTGTTCGCATTGACGGCACTTGGACCAGTGCACGATACATTTAAGATGTGTTACGACCCGTGGCCCTACCCTTCATTCGATCTTTTCGAAACCCAACATTTTAGCAGGATAATGCACGACCGTATGTTGCAAGTCCTGTACGGGCCTTTCTGGATACAGAAAATGTTCGACTGTTGCCCTGGTCAGCACATTCTCCAGATCTCTCACCAATTGAAAACGTCTGGTCAATGGTGGCCAAGCAACTGGCTCGTCACAAAACGCCAGTCACTACTCTTGATGAACTGTGGTATCGTGTTGAAGCTGCATGGGCAGCTGTACATGTACACGCGATCCAAGCTCTGTTTGATTCAATGCCCAGGCGTATCAAAGCAGTTATTACGGCCAGAGGTGGCTTTTCTGCGTACTAATTTCTCAGGATCTATGCACCGAAATTGCGTGAAATTGTAATAACATGTCAGTTCTAGTATAATATATTTGTCGAATGAATACCCGTTTATCATCTGCATTTCTTCATGGTGTAGCAATTTTAATGTCCAGTAGTGTATATCCTCTCTCTCGTTATGTGTAAACTATTAGTCCTGCCGAAAAAAATGAACAGAACTTTCCTGTAGGGGAGGCACACTTTAGAGTTATTCAAGAAATATGCATTTGAAAGCCATTTTTGTACATTTTTCTTTCATAATTCTAAAACTGCGGCCTCTAGCGAAATCGCTTCCCTATACAAAATTTAATGACATTAAATTTCCTTCAACAAGGTCCTATTCGGATTTCCTGTAAGATTAACAAACTGCAGATAGTGAGTGCGACAATATGAAAATCTTGCACCTGATATTTGAAAGCCGGTCGGTGTGGCCGAGCGGTTCTAGACGCTTCAGTCTGGAATCGCACGACCGCTATGGTTGCAGGTTCTAATCCTGCCTCGAGAATGGATGTGCGTGATGTCCTTAGGTTTGTTAGGTTTAAGTAGTTGTTCTAGGGGACTGATGACCTCAGATGTTAAGTCCCATAGTGCTCAGAGCCATTTGAACCATTTCATATTTGAAGGTTTTGTGGGGTGCATAATACGCAGTACTAGAAGCAGGTGAATCACACTGCACGTGCTGAGTATCTTGCCTAAGACTCCTCAGGCCAATTTTTCTGGTGTTTCGGCAGATATATGCAATTTTATCTTTGCAGTTTGTTACTGGATTCAGCCTCAATAAATACTGCTGATCACATCGTTCATATGATTCCCATTGTCAGTGGAAAGTATCAAAAAATGGTTTAAATGGCTCTACGCACTATGGGACTTAACATCTGAGGTCACAGTCCACTTGACTTAGAACTAGTTAAACCCAACTAACCTAAGGACGTCACACACATCCATGCTCGAGGCAGGAATCGAACCTGCAACAGCATGGTTCCGGACTGAAGCGCCTAGAACCGCTCGGCCACCGCGGCAGGCTGGAAAGTATCGGTTTGTTTCTAGTTAAAAAAAACTATTTAATGCCCAATGTTATGTCCCCTCTCCGTAGAGTGGTCCCTGTTTAGTCTACTGAAATTTTCGTTTTATGTATATATATTAACAGGAACAGTAAAAGAGGAAGAATATTCAGCACTCCAGCAGAAGTTATCAAGTGCCTCACATTTTTATAGAAGCAGGTACTAGATATGAGGACATTCAGATAGACATCAACAACGTCTACACGTTAGAGGAGCACCGTGCCATGCGCATCACCAAGTCCGATTATAGGAAGGTGTGTTCCTACGAGCATTTTTGAGAAGGAGCAACTTCTGTATTATCGACAGACAGATGGTTATGACAGAGCTACATGATCCATATCTCGTCTTGCATTTGTCCCAGATCTATGTTTATAGGACCTTTTTTAGTTTTGACTAGTTCTGTTTCCTTTAAGGAAGTCGTATTTTTGAACATTCAGGGCATTCGTACTGGGTTGCAAGACTTTAGAGCAGATGGTTAGTGCGTTTCAAAACTTGCCACAAGCGAGTAACGAACAACGTGGCGAAGTTCTTAGTCATTGGACTTATCTTCGGGAGGAACTACATTCAAACCCCGGGTGGTCATCGAGATTGCGATTTTCACTGGTTTTTGCAAATCACTTACGTAGAATGATAGGGAGGTTCCCTGAAGAGGAAGTCGCAAATTCCTTCCATATCCTTGGCCCACTCGCACCTTCTCCCTCAAGGTCAAAGCCTAGTGACTTTCCTGTAGTCCATGCTTGGACGCAGGACACCTCCTGCGTGTCCTGTAACATGTTTCAACAGAAAGAATGTAACATATATTTTTATTTTTTCTCGACGTATTTTTTTGGTGTGTTGCCCTGCACGGAAATGAAACAAACATTAATCATAGAAACTTTCGATATCAGGTGCTACAGAAAAATATTTTGTGAAGCAAACCGTCTCGATCTCTCAATAAATTTCTGTATTTATTATGCCGTTTCGGCTACTGCTATCAAAGGCGAAAAGAAACAAAGCTCAGCGTTGTGATCCAGATTGGCCAATCGACACCGACCGACCATTGTGACATTCATTGCTAGATGCCGTATGACGGATCATGTGATCGGCCAACGCTCTCCCGGTTGTGGTCGACTTTCTTGACCTTGGAACAGCTACCTAAACCAAGTAGCTCCTCAGTAAGCATTACGGGGGTGACTGAACCCTTAACCAGTCCTCTCATCAAGGAAATATCCCTAGCACTACCGGGAATAGAACCCAGATATTCCGCATTGCACTCAGACATGCTGATCGCTGAACTATGGATGTGCACTCATCGGACATGCATCATAAACTGAGAGGTTCAGTATCAGTATTAAAATCCTTTGTCTAAATGGGGCACCGTCTCAAATGAATGGTTAAGAATAGATGGGCACATCGACTGAGTAATGAAAGGTACTGAATGAAACTACCAAACTGTTGCACAGTTTGACTAAAAGAAGGAATAGATTGATAGGACACATCCTGAGTCTTCAATATACAGTATATACGGAAGAGCCAAAGAAAGTGGTACACCTGCCCAGTATCGTGTAGGATCCCACAAGCATGCAGAAGTGCCACAACACGACATGGCATGGACTCGACTGCTGTCTGAAGAAGTTCTGGAGGGAACTGACACCATGAATCCTGCAGAGCTGTCCATACGCCCGTAAGAGTATCAGGGGGTGGAGATCTCTTCTGAACAGCACGCTGCAAGGCATCCCAGATGTGCTCAATAATGTTAATGTCTGGGGTGTTTGATGGCCAGCTGGTGTTTAAACTCAGAAGAGTGTTCCTAGAGCCACTCTGTAGCAGCTCTGGACGTGTGGGGAGTCGCATTGTCCTACTGGAATTGCCAAAGTCTCTCGAAATACACAATGGACATGAATGGATGCAGGTGATTAGACAGGATGCTTACGTACGTGTCACCCGTCAGAGTCGTATCTAGACGTATCAGGAGTTCCATATCACTCCAACTGAACACACCCCACACCATTACAGAGCCTCCACTAGCTTGAACAGTCCCCTACTGACATGCAGGGTCAATGGATTCATGAGGTTGTCTCCATACCCGCACATGTCCATACGCTCGATAGAATTTGAAACGAGTTCGTCCGACCAGGCAACATGTTTTCAGTCATCGGCAGTCCAATGTCGGTGTTGACGGGACCAGGCGAGGCGTAAATCTTTGTGTCATGCGGTCATTAAAGATACACGAGTGGGCCTTCGGCTCCGAAACCCATATCGATTATGTTTCGTAGAATGGTTCGTACGCTGACACTTGTTGATGGCCCAGCATTGAAAACTGCAGCAATTTGTTGATGGATTGTACTTCTGTCAAGTTGAACGATTCTCTTCAGTCGTCGTTGGTCCCGTTCTTGCAGGATATTTTCCGGCCGCAGCGACGTTTTACTGGATTCCTGATATTCACGGAACACTTGTAAAATGATCGTACATGAAGATCCCCACTTTATCACTATCTCGGAGATGCTGTGTCCTATCGCTCGTGCGCCGACTATAACACGACGTTTAGACTCACTTAAATCTTGATAACCTGCCACTGTAGCAGCAGTGACCGATCTAACAACTGCGCCAGACACTTGTTGACTTATATTGCCAAATTTAAAAGAACGCTAATCCCGAAGACTGGCAAAGTAATGCAGAAGTTCGAAATATAGCACATACTTCAATGGGAGATGATTTTAACAATTTTCACAACGAAATTCTGTCTCGAAATCTGGCAGAAAATCCAAAGAGGTTCTTGTCATTCATAAAGCACACCAGTGGCAAGACGCAATCAATACCTTCACTGCGCGATAACAACGGTGAAGTCATTGATGATAGTGTCACTAAAGCAGAGTTATTAAACACGGTTTTCCGAAACTTCTTCACCAAAGAAAAAGAAGCAAATATTCCTGAATCCCTATCAAGAACAACTCCCAAGGTGAGAAATATAGAAGTAGATATAATCGGAGTAACAAAGCAGCTTAAATCACTTAATGAAGCCAAGACATCCGGTCCAGATTGTATACCAGTCAGGTTCCCCTCAGAGTATGCTGATACAATAGCTCCATATTTAGCAATTATATACAACCGTTCGCTCACAGAAAGATTCGTACCTAAAAACTGGAAAATTGCTCCAGTCACACCAATACTCAAAAACGGAAGTAGGAGTAATCCGATGAATTACATGCCCATATCACTTCGTCGATTTGCAGTAGGATTTTGGAACATACACTGTATTCGAACATTAAGAAGTACCTCGAAGAAAACGATTTATTGACACATACTCAGTAGGGATTCGGAAAATACCGTAGTTGCGAAACCCAACTAGCTCTTTATACTCATGAAGTAATGAGTGCTATCGACAATGGATGTCAAATTGATTCCATAGTTTTAGATTTCCAGAAGGCTTTCGACACCGTTCCTCACAAGCGTCTCTAACCAAACTGCGTGCCTATGGAATGTCACCTCAGTTGTGCGACTGGATTCGTGATTTCCTGCCAGAAAGGTGACAGTTCGTAGTAACAGAAAAGTCATCGTGTAAAACGTAGGTAATATCCGACGTTCCCCAAGGAAGTATTATAGGCCCTCTATTGTTCCTGATCTGTATTAACGACATAGGAGACATTCTGAGTAGCCGCCTTAGACTGCTTTCATTTACCGTCTTATAAAGTCACCAGATGAGCAAACCGAATAGCAAAATGATTTAGATAAGATATCTGTATGGTACGAAAAGTGACAATTGACCCAGAAAAAGAAAAGTGTGAAGTTATTCACATGAGTACTAAAATAAATCCGCTAAATTTCGATTACGCGATAAGTCACACAAACCTGAAGGCTGTAAATTCAACTAAATACTTAGGGACTACAATTACAAATAACCTAAATTGGAACGATCACATAGATAATATTATGGGTAGACCATACCAAAGACTGTGATTCATCGGCAGAACACTTAGAGGGTGCAACAGTTCTACTAAAGGGACTGCTTACACCACGCTTGTCAGCGTATTGCTGTGCGGTGTGGGATCCGCATCAGGTGGAACTGACGGATGACATCGAAAAAGTACAAAGAAGGGCAGCTCGTTTTGTTTTATCGCGAAATAGAGAGATAGTGTCAAAGACATGATACGTGAATTGGAGTAGCAATCATTAAAACAAAGGTGTTTTTCGTTGCGACGATCTTCTCATGAAATTTCAATTACCAGTTTTCTCCTCCGATTGCGAAAACATTCTGTTGGCACCCACCTACATAGGGAGAAATGATCATCACGATAAAATAAGAGAAATAAGTGCTCACACAGCCGGCCGGAGTGGCCGTGCGGTTCTAGGCACTGGAGTCTGGAGCCTAGTGACCACTACGCTCGCATGTTCGAATCCTGCCTCGGGCATGGATATGTGTTATGTCCTTAGGTTAGTTAGGTTTAATTAGTTCTAAGTTCTAGGCGACTGATGACCTCAGAAGTTAAGTCGCATAGTGCTCAGAGCCATTTGAACCATTTGAATCAGGGCTCACACAGAAAAATTTAAATGCTGGTTTTTCCCGCGCGCCGTTCGAAAGTGGAACGGTAGAGAGACAGCTCGAAGGTGGTTCACTGAACCTTCTGCCATGCACTTTATTGTGAATAGCAGGGTAATCACGTAGATGTAGATGTATATAAGCGTTGCCGACTGCAGGGCGGTATTCTGCCTGTTTACATATCTCTGTATTCGAATACGCATGCCTATACCAGTCTCTTTGGAGCTTCGGTGTAATTTGGTAGCGACATATGCTGATGTGACAAAAGCCATGGGACAGTGATATGCACATATGCAGATGGCGGACTATCGCGTTCGTAAGGTGTAAAAAGGCAGTGCCTTGGCGGAGCTGTCGTTCGTTGATTGTGATTCAGTGATTAGGTTTATGTAACTATAGTCGCACGAAAGGAATTAACAGACTTTGGACTCGGAACGGTAGTTGGAGCTAATGCAAATGACATTCCATTTGGAATTAGCTAGGGAATTCAATATTCTGGTATCCACAGTGTCAAGAGTGTGCCGAGAATAACAGATTTCAGAGCAATGGCGTTTGCGTAGGATTGTCAGTGCTAACAGACAAGCAGCTCTAGGTGAAATAACCGCAGAAATCAATATGGGACAACTGACACGAATGCCTTTGCTAACTGCACGACATCGCCTGCAGCGCCTCTCCTGGGCGAGTGACTATGCCGGTTGGGCCCTACACGACTTAAAAGCTATGGTCTAATAAGATGAGTCCCGATTTCAGTATGTAAGAGCTGACAGTAGGATTCGAGTGATGCCCAGACCCCACAAAGCCAGGGACCCAAGTTGTCAACAAGGCACTGTGCAAGTTGATGGTGTCTTCATAATGGTGAGGGCTGTGTTTATATGGAATTGACTGGGTCGAAAGGTCCAACTGAAGCGATCTCTGAGTGGACATGGATATGTTCGTCTACTTCGAGGCCATCTGCAGCAATTCGCGTACTTCATGTTTTTTGGACGACAATGCAGCATGTCAACGGGCCACAACTGTCCGCTATTGGTTGGAAGAACGTTCTGGACTGTTCGAGCGAATATTTGTAGACATAATCGAGAGGTCACTGACGGCCGGTTGGCCGAGCGGTTCTAGGCGCTTCAGTCTGGAACCGGGCGACCGCTACGGTCGCAGGTTCAAATCCTGCCTCGGACGTGGATGTGTGTGATGTCCTTAGGTTAGTTAGGTTTAAGTAGTTCTGTTCTAGGAGACTGATGACCGCAGATGTTAAGTCCCATAGTGCTCAGAGTCATTTGTTTTGAGAGGTCACTCCTGCTCAAAATCGTGAACCGACAACATATGCTGGCTGTAGAGGCAGCATGGCGTAGTTTGTCGGAGGCGGACTTCCAATGGTCTTTTGAGTCCATACCACGTCCCGCCGCTGCGCTACACTGGGCAACAGGAGCTCCGACACGATGTTAGGAGATATCCCATGACTTTTTTCAACTCAGAGTGGCGGAGGGGGGAGGAGGCGTAGAACTGATAACTGAGGAAGGAAGCCAAAGCCTGAATGCAGTATGTTTTGAAATGCATTAGGTTGCAGTCGCTAAGCAGTGCTGCGGCATCAGCGTCAGGCGTGCCGTCGCAACCAACCAAGAAAGGCAGCATGATTGTGGTTCAAAGTCCCGTAAACAACGAGGTCATTAGAGACAGAGCACAAGCTCCGATTGTTCCGAGGATGGTGAAGGAAACCGGCAGTGTTTTTCCAGAGGAACCATCCTGGTATTTGCTTTAAATGTTTTACGGAAGTCACAGCAAGCTTAAATGAGACTGACCAGGCACGGATTAGAACTGTCTTCCTCCGGAATAAGAGTCAAGTATGCTAATCCTAACGCCACATCGCTCGTTACCACCGAGAAATATGTAGGCCAGCAATTTACGCACACTGAGGTGACAAAAGTCATGGGACACCTCCCAAAATCCTGTCGGACCTCCTTTTGCCCGGCTTACTGTAGCAAACCGTTGAAAGTCCGGTATTGCCGGTGCACGATTTTCCACACGAACTGATCTTTCGATTATGTCCCATAAATGTTCAGTGGGTAGCCAAATCACTCGCTCGAATTGTTCAGAACATTTTTCAAACCAATCGCGAACAATGGTATCCCGGTAACACGGGGCATTGTCATCCATAAGAATATTATGGTAGTTTGGGAACATGAGGCCCACGAATGGCTGTAAATGGTCTCCAAGTAACTGAACATAACCATAACCAATTAATGATGGGCTCATTCCACGTAAACACAGCCCACACCATTATGGAGCCACCACCAATTTGCACAGTGTCTTCTGCACAATATGGTCCATGGCTTCGTGGGGTCCGCGCCTCGCTCGAACCCTACCATCATCTCTTACCAACTGAAACCGGGACTCTTCTTATCAGGCCACGTTTTTCCAGTCGTCCAGGGTCCAACCGATATGGTCACGAGGGGAGGAATGGCCTTGGAGGTAATGTCGTGTTGTGAGAGAAGGCGCTTCGGTCGCCTGCTGCCATACCCCATTAACGCCCAATTTCGCCACACTGTCCTAACGGATACACTCATCGTACGTCCCACATTGGTCACGCTGTGTTACTTGTATGTTAGTGCTGTCAACTCTACGCAAACGCCGCTGCTTTCTGTTGTTAAGTGAAGGCCGTCGGCCAGTGCGTCGTCCGTGGTGAGAGGTAATGCCTGAAATCTGGTATTCTCGGCACGGTCTTGAGACTGTCGATCTCGGAATATTGAATTTCCTAACGATTTTCGAAATGGAATTTCCCATAAGTCTAGCTCCAACTACCACTCCGCGTTTAGTCCATCAATTCCAGTCGTTTGGGGCCATAATGTCGGAAACCTTCCAACACGAATCACTTGAGCACAAATGACATATGCCTTGTGTACGCGATGCTCCCTTCATGTGAATATGTACATATCACTAGCGCATTACTTTTATCACCTCAGCGTGATTCTGCATCTGGGCTTCATAGCAAAGCTGGCGTAGCAGTCTGCTACACAGCGGTCTGCCGTAGAAGTGTAGTATTTCTAGATTGCTACATGCTGTGGCTGCGCTACAACAGCGGGCTATGTGCTGGGTGTCTGCCATACGTGGCCGGAACCATTACACTGGAACGCAGAACGTAAGGAGGAAAGTAACTTTTGTGTGTTGCGTCACAGCCAAGTAACAAAGCTCCATGCTACACTGCGGTAGACAAGCAACTGAAGTAAATGATACGAGCAGAAATTACACTTTCTTTCAAAAACAATTGTTACTGTGAAGTCATTGCCATTTATGATTTTCCCACAGACATTACAAATGCGGGGCATTGTTCTTAATGCAGTAGAGCGTGTGATCAGCACTGAGGGGTGCATGCTCTGCAACGTGCTCCCATGGCGGCCACAAGGTTGGTAAGACGTCCTTGTGGCAGGACGTTCAATTCCTCCAACAGCCCAGTCGACAGTTGCTCGATGGCCATTAATGCATATGGACCTACAACAATATGTCTACACAAAGCATCTCACATGTGCTCTATAGGAGTTCGTTCGAGCGAACAAGCACACCAGTCCATTCGCCAAATATCCTCTCGTTCCAAGAGATCCTCCACCTGCACTGCTCGATGCGATCGCGCATTGTCATCCATAAAAATATAAGACATAATCGGAGTATCTTTCTATTACATTCTTTTAGAAACTGAAATTCTTTGCACCGGCAAGGGACTGAAGGGATCTTACCATGCGATATAAATTTATTTCATGCATCTACCCATTCGTGGAAAAAGGCGTCTAAACAGTCGGACAGACAGACGGACATAAGAACAACACTGAGGAACGGAAGCATTAAAATGAAGTCAGCGGTGAATGCACCACTGAAAAGACTCATGTGGTGAATGAGTACAGTGTCATAATAACGTTGGCCTGTGAGTAGGCTGTGTTCAAAGATTTGGTGGTGAGTTCGTCCATGCAACATAATGCCTCCCCACAACATAACATCTGGACCACAAAAACGATCACGTTCGACTATGTTCCAGGGTGCATTACGTTTTCCCACATCTAACCATATGAGAGTACATATGAAATAACACAATTTCAGAGACTTTACTGGTATCATGCAGATATGGTTTTATGTATACAGACTAAAGCGGCGAGTGGAAATCTATACCAAGGTCGGGAATCGAACCCGCGTCTCCGGTTTACTAGGCAGGTGTGTTAGCCACTAAGCCACCGAGGCATAGCGGTTGACACAACTGCACGGATTACCCTGGCACGTCTCCCTCCTGATCCAAATTCTGACTCCCGCCACAGTCAACTTTAAATTCCCCCTTACACACGAACAAAACTGCCGAGCCTGTCCACGTTCTAGGACGGCAGTGAGAAAGTGGATCGACAGTAATCTGTGCAGCTGTGTGAGACGCTGTACAGACGTGCCTTATTAGCTAACGCACCTGCCTAGTGAACAAAAGACCAGGGTTCAATTCCCGGCCTTGGTACAAATTTTCACTCGCCACGTCAATCTATAAACAGAAAAAATATGAGGGTACTTTCAGAATCACTACTCATACTGAATCGGCCCTCATACGTGAAGAATACGCTGTCCCTCTCCTCGTTGGTCAGCTCCTTGTGCTCTTGGCACCATCGCAAACGTTGTCGTCGATGTGAGTGTCAGCGTAATATGAGGTGTGTGATAAAAGTAATGAAGATGGCAACACTTCACGCTATCTGGCAATGCTTTGTTCTTCTACTGGTGTAGATCGGCGTATTCGTCCCCTCCAGAAGCCGGACACGAGTTTCAGCTCGGTACAGCCATCACGTCATTTTTGAGAGTGCCGTCAGTGAAGTTGCGGTTTTGTTATGTGTTTGGAAAATGCATCACCGGGATTTAGAGCAACGACATGTCATCAAGATTTTTCATTTCTTTTTACTTCGGAATCCGATAGTATGACGTTTGAAAAGTTGAAACAGCCTACGGGAAACATTCCTTGTCCAAAGTTTTTTGCTGGCATAAACCATTTTGAGGAGGCCGAGACACGTTAAAGATGAACCTCAAAAACGTCGAACGTGTGCGTGCTCTTGTAGATCAGACCGACGTTTAACAATAAGGATTGTGGGTGATCTGTTAAACTTGAGCACTTTTAGCGTACATCAAATTCTGCACATGCAAAATATTTGTGCCTCAATGATGCCAAAAAGCCTTACAACTGAGCAGAACGACAATCGAAGAAACGTGCTCGTTGATTTTCTTCAGAGAATTTCCAATGCCCACAAATGGTTCAGTCGTGTAATCACAGATGATGAATCCTAAATTTTTAAGGACGATCCTGAGACAAAGCAGCAAAGTGGGGAGTGGGACATCTCTTCGACCGCAAAAAACTCGAATGAGCAAATCAAAGATCAAAACAATGGTGATTTGCTTTTTTGACGTTAACGGTATCATGAACATAGAATTTGTTCCCCCAGGACAAACTGTCAACCAATTATCTTATAAAGACGTCCTTGAAACGTTCAAGAAAAGGGTGAATCGATTGAGATCAGACATTGCAGAGAAGTGGATGCTGCATCATGACAACGCCCAGTCTCGCACCGCCACTTCCATCATGGAATTTCTTACCTCAAAAGACACTCGTGTTGTTCCACGGCCCCCCTGTTCACGTTCTCTGAGTCCTTGTGCCTTTCTCTTTAACCGAAATTGAAAAAGTCTTAAAAGGACGTCATTTTGCAACAATGGAGAACATTCAAAAGAGTCTGACGAAAATGTTAAAGACTCTACGAGTTGAAGCCTTTCAGCGCTGCTACCAAGACTGGGAATTGCGTCTCCATCGGTGGAACACCTGCCAAAGGAAACTACTTTTAAGGTGACAGTAATGTTGCTTGAAAAAAAAAAAAAAACATTGGTAGATAAAAAAATCAGTCCCATTCCTCTTCATACACACCTCGCAGCACGGAAAGGTAACTGAAATAAATACGCAATGACTCGATCAGAAATTACACTTTTATTCAAAGACAATAATTACATTGTAGTCACCATAATTTATTATGGTCCCCACGATATTACTAACGGTGGAAATGTTTCTTAGCAGGGTCTGTCATCACCGCGGACGGCCACACAAGCTCAGCAACGTTCTCCCATCCTGCCTAAAAGGTTGGTAGCGGGGTGTTCTGGTAGGGCGTTCCATTCTTAAAACAGCGCGGTTGACAACTGCCCAATGGTCGTTGGTGCATGTGGACGTACTTCTACACGTCTCCGCAACGCACTCCACATTTGTTCCATAGAATGTATGTCGGGTTCAGGGGTAGGTCTGTCCATTCGCCAAATATCATCTCGTTCCAAGAGCCCCTCCAACTGCCCAGGTCGATGTGGTCTGCGTTGTCATTCCTGAAATTTTCAAATTCCGATCGGTCGTGAAATAGAAGCCACAGTGAAAATCAAAAATGTTTTATTTGGAACATTTGGCTACATCTTCCGGCTACTGCTCTACGTAGTCGCCTCTCCGACTTAGACATTTGTCGTAGCATGGTACCAACTTTCCAACAACCTCGTCATAGAAGGCAGCCGCCTGTGGTTTCCGCCACCTCCATGCACTGGTTTGCAGCTCGTTGTCTGCGCCACAATTCTGTTCAAAGTTCAAATAGCTCTGAGCATTATGCGACTTAACTTCTGAGGTCATCAGTCGCCTAGAACTTAGAACTTATTAAACCTAACTAACCTAAGGACATCACGCACATCAATGCCCGAGGCAGGATTCGAACCTGCGACCGTAGCGGACAATTCTGTCTTTACAGGCAGTGGTCCATGTGAGCGAAGACATGAAAACCACAGGGAGCCAATTCCTGGCCGTATGGTGGGTGGTAAAACACTTCCCATTAAAACCGCTGGTTGAACGTCTTCGTTGTACCTGTGATATGCGGCCGAGAATTGTTATGCAGATGGAAACTCAAGACAGTTACCTTACGTGATCTGCACGACATCAGCTGAAACCCCTCAGCAGGAATTCACACTCGGCGATAGCCATTATTTTCTAGGCGCTTTTGCATGTATACTGTGCGCTCAGAACTGAAATTTGTGACGTGGCGCGATGGCTGGACATACTGCAGAACACCACTGCCCAAAGCTTTGCAGAATATTAACTGCGGTTTTAATTTCGCGAGCCGCGGGGAGTGGCCGCGCCGTCGCAGGCGCCATGTCACGGTCACGCGGCCACCCCTCTGGGGGTTCGAGTCCACTCTCGGGCATGAGTGTGTGTGTGTTGTTCTTAGCATAAGTTAGTTTAAGTTAGTTTAATTTCGCGACCCATCGGAGGTCGGAAAAAAAATAGGCCTCGTAGTATACCACTGTAATGACCAGACCAACCTCCATGTAGGTGGCGAGTCAATCCTATTTCACAGCGATATTACAAGGTTTAACACGAATGACCCAATACCTGACGAGGGAAGAGAAGAAGGCAACAAAGGAGAATGAGTTACCAGAAAATATTAGATACAGGCTCCCAGGTAGATGCCATTTTCCTTTACTTCCGGAAGGCGTTCGATACAGTTCCGCACTGTCGCCTGATAAACAAAGTGAGAGACTACAGAATATTAGACCAGCTGTGTGGCTGGATTGAAGAGTTTTTAGCAAACAGAACACAGGATGTTGTTCTCAATGGAGAGACGTCTGCAGACTTTAAAGTAACATCTGGCCTGCCACAGGGGAGTGTTATGGGACCATTGCTTTTCACAATATATATAAATGACCTAGTAGATAGTGTCGGAAGTGCCATGCGGCTTTTCGCGGATGATGCTGTAGTATACAGAGAAGTTGCAGCATTAGAAAACTGCTTCGAAATGCAGGAAGATCTGCAGCGGATAGGCACTTGGTGCAGGGAGTGGCAACTGACCCCTAAGATAGACAAATGTAATATATTGCGAATACACAGAAAGAAGGATCCTTTATTGTATGATTATATGATAGCGGAACAAACACTGGTAGCAGTTACTTCTGTAAAATATCTGGGAGTATGCCTACGGAACGATTTGAAGTGGAATGATCACATAAAATTAATTGTTGATAAGGTGGGTGCCAGGTGGCGATTCATTGGGAGAGTCCATAGAAAATGTAGTCCATCAACAAAGTAGCTGGCTTACAAGATACTCGTTCGACCTATACTTGAGTATTGCTCATCAGTGTGGGATCCGTACCAGGTCGGGTTGACAGAGGAGATAGAGAAGATTCAAAGAAAAGCGGCGCGTTTCGTCACAGGGTTATTTGGTAAGCGTGATAGCGTTACGGAGATGTTTAGCAAACTCAAGTGGCAGACTCTGCAAGAGAGGCGTTCTGCATCGCGCTGTAGCTTGCTGTCCAGGTTTCGAGAGGGTGCGTTTCTGGATGAGGTATCGAATATATTGCTTCCCCCTATTTATACCTTCCGAGGAGATCACGAATGTAAAATTAGATAGATTCGAGCGCGCACGGAGGCTTTCCGGCAGTCGTTCTTCCCGCGAACCATACGCGACTGGAATAGGAAAGGGAGGTAATGACAGTGGCACGTGAAGTGCCCTCCGCCACACACCGTTGGAAGGCTTGCGGAGTATAAATGTAGATGTAGATGTAGATTTCGCATTTCAGCCACATTTCTCGTCTAATTAGCACAACGCGTTTCGGAAATCACCTGCGATTCGCTTCGCCAACTGGACGCGTTTATTTTAGGTTAGCACTAAACCAGCCACCGTTTGCCGCCTCTCCACTGTTGGTGGAGTAATTACACGTCTCGCAAAGTGCTCTCTTACCGTAAACATACTCCTGTTCGTTAAACGCCGCACCAACTAGCGCGGGCGCGAGCGAGTGTGCCCACAGAATAATGAGCCCATTGTGCCGAGTGAAAGTGCGGCTTATTCATCCTGTAATTGCTTCGACAGCCGCGCCACAGCTTTCGGCGCCCCGGGCGACACCGGAGGCCTCGCATGCCGTTGATCCTAGCCGTAAGACCTTGCTTAATGACGTCATCTGAAAGGAAAATCACCGCCGCCTGGTGCGGAGGTTATTAATTGTAAATCAACGGACGTCCCTCAAAACTACCGCGAGCCAAGCGTGCATAATAGTGCGGTGCTTTTCACAAAAGGCATCTCCTGGCCTCAACAACAACACACGTGACGTATTTGTGTGTGTGTTATAGTGCGACTACAGCAGCTTTTGTGGCGTAATTGCTCTGAGTTTCCTCTAGCTGTCTAATTACGAGATAAAATTACATTGTTACGTTTTTACAACCTCGGGTAACAGAAGCTGTATCATAACTGTGTTTGACTGCTTATTTTGTTGGTCGTCAAAGACTAAGAAACTAAACTATAATCTCAAACTACCTCCAACATATAGCTACGCGAATTTGAACACGTTGAACACTAATTCATTAAATTATAGCTAAGTAGGCCAGAGAAATAACAGTATAATCTCCGTTCCTATTGGAGGAACTGAAGGCTACAATGACTTGTATAACAGAACAAATCTTGAATGAGATTTTCACTCTGCAGCCTAGTGTGCACTGATATGAAACTTCCTGGCAGATCAAAACTGTGTGCCGGACCGAGACTCGAACTCGGGACCTTTGCCTTTCGTGGGCAAGTGCTCTACCAACTCATTTACCCAAGCACAACTCACGCTCCGTCCTCACAGCTTTACTTCTGAAGGTAGGAGACGAGGTACTGGTAGAAGTACAGCTGTGAGGACGCAGTTTGAGTCGTGCTTCGGTAACTCAGTTGGTAGATCACTTACCCACGAAGGGCAAAGGTCCCGAGTTAGAGTCTCTGTCCGGCACACACTTTTGATCTGCCGGGAAGTTTCAGAATATATCTTGTAACTCTTAAACTGCAAATAGAGTCTGGGGAAAGAAAGCCACGCAGCGAAGGAATTATCCGAACAAGACTGAAATTGGTAGGCGTGATTTAGATGTACCACCAGACAAATAACAACAATTTCAGAAAAATTGATGATTTTTTGAAAAGAACGAGCTTCACAAACTGAGCAAGTCAATAATGCGGTGGTCCACCAGTGGCGCTTACGGAAGCAGTTATTCTGTTTGGCATCGATTGAGACAGTTGCTGTGTGTCCTCCTGAGGGATATCGTGCCAAAATCCGTTAAACTGGATCCCGACACGGTTGGAGGGCACTGTCCATAATGCTCGAATCAGGGAGAGATCCGGCGACGTTGCTGCCCAAGGTACGGATTAGCAAGCATGAATACGAACAGCATAAACTATCGCCGTGTGCGGAGCGGACGAGCATTTTCTTGCTGAATTGTAAGTCGAGAATGGCTTGCCAATAAAGGGAACAAAATGGGGAGCAGAATATCACTGTCGTACCACTGTGCTCTAAGAGTGGTGAGGATGATAAAGAGAGAGGTCCTACTATGAAACGGAATGACACCCCTGGACGTCAGTCGTGGTTGTCAGACCGTATGGCGGGCGACAACACCTCTTCGCTGATCATCGGGGCTCAGTTCGAACCGGGACTCGTCACTTGAGTCAATGAGGCCGAACATGTGATTCTGACGATGTGATGCGCCATTGGGATAGAATTTGTCACAGTATATAATGGTCAGAAGTGGACCAACGCGTCACTGACTTCATCAATTTGCAAAGCTCTTTCTCTTGAATAAATCGTACAGTTTTTTGTGAAATTTTAATTATTTGTTTCTCTTTACATGTACATAACATCAACCATTCGGGTAATTCCTTCGTTTTTTTATTTTTCTTTCTTATTTTTATTTTTATTTTTTTAGATTAAAAATATTCGTAAGATAAAACTGATGTTGCGATGCAACATTCTTATAGCTGAAATTAATAACAGTTACGAAACTATTTTCCAAATCTGTCATCTGGTAATGCCTCTCTGCAAAGACGAAACCGGTTACGATAAGGTAACTGGTAAATACGAGGCATGAACTTAAAAGAGGAGACAGGGGAGTTAGAGATGTTATAGACGGGGTATCAGCCGCTGACGTAAGGTGTGGCAGTGAGCCAGTGTGCATGTACCAGTCGGATGTTCAGAATTAGCGCAATAAGATATGTCAACGTGAGGATGTGACAGAACAGTAGAAGTAAGCCATCCGGAAAAATGGAGCTCGAGGAGTTGGTAGTGGAAACTGCCAATAAAAACCTATTTACCCAAAGAAACGATATTGTTTTATTTGACTAGCAGTCAGTGCTACTCTTTACGGAAAAACATAAAATTTTGCTCAAATTAACTGCCATCAGGTTGAACATACGTACATAAGAATTAGAACCACGAGCTCCACAGGCGCCTAAAGAATTTATAAAACGTGCATTGTTGCACCGTATTTACAATAAGCAGCTTCCCTCTGTCACCCACAGCGTTGACGTGCGCCCCACCTGTTAACATAATGACAGTATTACAGTTCTTTACGGCAGTAAACTCACCATACATGGCGACTAAAACATCTGAAAAACTCTCATAAAACAAATAGATAAAACATACACAATGAAAACAGACAAGTCCAGGTTAATACATAGAGCATCCTTAATACATACAAGAAACCCTTACAGAATTCTGAACAAAAATTTTAAAAATCCATAGAAGCTGATAATCTATACATATTATAAAAACGTATGTATGCATGTGTGTGTGTGTATGTTCAACATCTCCTCCAACACCACTGCATCACTGGACCGATTTCCCTTCTGACTTGGTACACATATCCTTTACTATCAGGCTACACCTACATACCTTAGTTGAGCAGATATGACGTCACAAATAACGAGATGCGTGAAAAACTGCTGCAACATGCATGTTGTTTAAATTTATTATTGTTTTGATACTAAGAAGCATTTGCAGACAGTACCCACATATAGCGCTGAATGTATCTACGAAATTGTATCATTGTGTGGTACACAGATCAGAAGATAGGACGTAATATCACTGAGATGTGTGCAAAACTTCCACATTTTGCGTAACTTTCAAATTTATTAATTCATTGCTACTAACCCTATTCGCAACATATTTCGCAAACAGTGACCACGTAAGATCCTGAATGTATCCACGCAAATACACTGACGCGCCAAAGAAGCTCATATAGGCATGCATATTCAAATACAGAGATCTGTAAACAGATAGCATACGGCGCTGCGCTCACTAACTCCGGAAAAAGATCCTGCAAGAACGGGACCAACGACGAATGAAGAGAAACGTTCCACGTGACAGAATTGCAACCCTTCCGCAAATTGCTACAGATTTCAATGCTGGGACATCAACAAGCGTCAGCGTGCGAACCATTCGACGAAACATCATCGATATGGGCTTTCGGAGCCGAAGACCCACTCGTGTACCCTTGATGACTGCATGACACAAAGCTTCACGCCTCACCTTAGCCCGTCAACACCGACATTGGGCTGTTAATGACTGGAAACAAGTTGCCTGATTGGGAGAGACTCGTTTGAGATTCTATCGAGTGGATGAACACGTACGAGCATAGAGAGAACCTCATGAATCCATAGACCCTGCATGTCAGCAGGGAGCTGTTCAAGCTGGTGGAGGTTCTGTAATGGTGTGGGGCGTGTGTAGTTGATGTGATATGTGACCCCTGATACGTCTAGATACGACTCTGACGGGTGACACGTACTTAAGCATCCTGTCTGATCACCTGCATCCATATTCATGTCCATTGTGCACTCCGACGGACTTTGGCAATTCCAGCAGGACAATTCGACACCTCACAAGTCCAGAATTGCTACAGAGTTGCTCCAGGAACACTTTTCCGAGTTTAAACTCTTTCGCTGGCCACCAAACTCTCCACACAGGAACATTATTGAGCATATCTGGGATGCCTTGCAGCGTGCTGTTCAGAAGAGATCTCTACCCGCTCGTACTCTTACGGATTTATTGCCAGCCCTGTGGGATTCATGGTCTCAGTTCCCTCCAACACGACTTCAGACATTAGTCGAGTACATGCCACGTCGTGCTGGGGCACTTCTGCGTGCTCGCGGAGACCCTACACGTTATAAGGCAGGTGTACCAGTTTCTTTGGCTCTTCAGTGTATGTGATTGTACGACGAGTAGTGCAAGTGATATATAGTCATAAACACTGAGGTGCGTGAAAAGTTGGGGCATCATCCATCAACTTTAATACATTTATTCTGCACTACTAAGACACACCTACAGTCAAGTCAAATTAAGGAAATCTCTGACACCTGGCAGCTCCTTTGACAGTTTTAACTGCGAAGCGTAAACAGGTATAGGCGAAAACAGTAGCTATTAACAAGGCTATGAAAAGGTGTAGATATTGAGACGTTTACAAAATCTCGTCGTCGCTCTAGGACATGTAACTAGAAACATCATTTATAATCAAGTTATGAGTTAAATAAACATTACAGAGAATTCCTATTTTGCATACCATGTTTCTTAATTTGGATGCTGTGCTTATATATTTATGCATTATACTTATTTCTTTGTGTGACTATTTCGTAATTTGAAAGTGTTTTCACGAATACGTGGAAATGAATTTTTTTCGATATTACTTTAGAAATGCAGTTCATGTTTGTTTTCGTTTCTAATAGAAAATTGCCAAAATGAATACCTTGGCAATGTAGGGTTTGTTAGTTAATAATAAAGAAAATAACTGTTAACATTATAGACATCCGACTTGAAAAGTTGTAGTGTCAAAGGAACTAACTTTAGATTAACTGCGAAGCCGACTTGAAAAGTTGTAGTGTCAAAGGAACTAACTTTAGATTAACTGCGAAGCGTAAACAGGTATAGGCGAAAACAGTAGCTATTAACAAGGCTATGAAAAGGTGTAGATATTGAGACGTTTACAAAATCTCGTCGTCGCTCTAGGACATGTAACTAGAAACATCATTTATAATCAAGTTATGAGTTAAATAAACATTACAGAGAATTCCTATTTTGCATACCATGTTTCTTAATTTGGATGCTGTGCTTATATATTTATGCATTATACTTATTTCTTTGTGTGACTATTTCGTAATTTGAAAGTGTTTTCACGAATACGTGGAAATGAATTTTTTTCGATATTACTTTAGAAATGCAGTTCATGTTTGTTTTCGTTTCTAATAGAAAATTGCCAAAATGAATACCTTGGCAATGTAGGGTTTGTTAGTTAATAATAAAGAAAATAACTGTTAACATTATAGACATCCGACTTGAAAAGTTGTAGTGTCAAAGGAACTAACTTTAGATTAACTGCGAAGCGTAAACAGGTATAGGCGAAAACAGTAGCTATTAACAAGGCTATGAAAAGGTGTAGATATTGAGACGTTTACAAAATCTCGTCGTCGCTCTAGGACATGTAACTAGAAACATCATTTATAATCAAGTTATGAGTTAAATAAACATTACAGAGAATTCCTATTTTGCATACCATGTTTCTTAATTTGGATGCTGTGCTTATATATTTATGCATTATACTTATTTCTTTGTGTGACTATTTCGTAATTTGAAAGTGTTTTCACGAATACGTGGAAATGAATTTTTTTCGATATTACTTTAGAAATGCAGTTCATGTTTGTTTTCGTTTCTAATAGAAAATTGCCAAAATGAATACCTTGGCAATGTAGGGTTTGTTAGTTAATAATAAAGAAAATAACTGTTAACATTATAGACATCCGACTTGAAAAGTTGTAGTGTCAAAGGAACTAACTTTAGATTAACTGCGAAGCGTAAACAGGTATAGGCGAAAACAGTAGCTATTAACAAGGCTATGAAAAGGTGTAGATATTGAGACGTTTACAAAATCTCGTCGTCGCTCTAGGACATGTAACTAGAAACATCATTTATAATCAAGTTATGAGTTAAATAAACATTACAGAGAATTCCTATTTTGCATACCATGTTTCTTAATTTGGATGCTGTGCTTATATATTTATGCATTATATTTATTTCTTTGTGTGACTATTTCGTAATTTGAAAGTGTTTTCACGAATACGTGGAAATGAATTTTTTTCGATATTACTTTAGAAATGCAGTTCATGTTTGTTTTCGTTTCTAATAGAAAATTGCCAAAATGAATACCTTGGCAATGTAGGGTTTGTTAGTTAATAATAAAGAAAATAACTGTTAACATTATAGACATCCGACTTGAAAAGTTGTAGTGTCAAAGGAACTAACTTTAGATTAAACACTATAGAATTGGCACTTGTAGTAATTTAATTACTACCGACACCAAAAACACAAGTATTATGTTTGGACGTGCCCATTACTACATAGTGAATGAAGGTGTCAAAATTTATTGTGTATCACTATGGACTGTCCTACGTGTCTATAATGGGTGGCGTAGCACTCGTAGACATCTAAGGTAGCGTGAGAAAAGTGGCCAATGACAATCAGTTTCACACACAACAGAAGTTACTGCTATCAGTGAATGGAGATTTATCTTAAGCAGTTGAAAAGGGAACCAGATGCAGCATGCATTTGGAGCTGAATACCTTGACGAAAGACAATTGCTCACAGGCGCACAAACAGCTGCAATTTCACAATTGGCCAAACAATACAGGAACTGGACAGTAGCAGCCTGGAGGCGTGTAGTGTGGTTCGACAAGTTGCGATTTCACCTCTTTACAAATGATGGAAGCTGCTGAATGTACCAATGTCTCAATGATGCGTTTAATCTGCAGTATGCGGAGGATGCAGCTAGACGATTGTTTCAAGTTTTGGGGGTGTTTTCGTGCTATGAGTCACCCAAACAGAGAGCCATGAACATGAACCAAATGTTTATATCAACATTTTCAGTAATCAAGTGTTGCCCTTCAATTTATGTCTCTATGATGCTGTGAAAAAGCTCAATTTCCAAAATGAGAACAACCGTAAGAAGCAACAGTGGGGTCATTAGAGACGGACCACAAGCTCGGATCACTGAAGACTGGGGCAATAAATCGGTCTTACCCTTTTCAAGGGAATCATTGCAGCATTTGCGTGGAGCAATTTAGGGAAACCACGGAAAAGTTGAATTAAGTATTTCTCTCGACCACCAGTGTATCACTGGACCCTCCGTTTCGTCACGCCCCTCACACACCTCTGGACTCTCCAAGTCCATGATTTAGGACACGAGAGGATATGAAAGACAATGGAGGAGAAGGAATCACGCATTAATACTCATACACAATAAGACTAAAAACATCATTCTTATCCAAAATAGAAACTACACAAATACAGCAAATTCTCCAGAGAGAATCCCCATTATGTGGGTGGCCAAGAGTTCGCAAAAGCAAACGAAATGTTGTAAACTGGATTTTGGACAAATGAATACGTATTAAAGCGACACACGCGTATTCGTTCGATGTGTAATGGGGCGTATTATTCGTGCAAAAGACACGTTTGGGTGGTTATTAACGAAACAGAAATACGCGCACTTCACTCCACGGAGATTTCACATGTAAAAGGAGAACTGCGATACCAAAATTCACCGTAAATGTTCGTTTACTTTGATTCAATTTAGGACAAGGACACGGGATACATTTATTGAGGCTTAAACAAAATCGAGTTGATATTCTAGTACAAAGAAAGGGTGTAAGATTAAGTTTTAACGTCCTATAGAGAAAGAGGAAGTGTGTACCAGTGGTCTAGGGGTAGCGTCTTTGATTCATAATCAAAACGTCTTCGGTCCCGGGTTCGATCCCCGCCACTGCCTAAACTTTGATAAATAATCAGCATTGGCGGCCGAAGACTTCCGGCATAAGAAGTCAGCCTCATTCTGCCAACGGCCTTGTCAAAGAGGGCGGACGAGCGGATAGAGGTTCAGGGCACTCTCTTGTCCTAGGAGTGGGAAATTGCCCCTAAAGGCGGAAGAATCAGCAATGATCAACGACATGAGGATGCAGAAGGAATGGAAACCACTGCATTAAAGACACGTAACATGTATCCACAGGACATGTGGCCTGTATTTGAAGAAGTGTCATCTCTCCATTGGCAAAAGATTCCGGAATAGTCCCCCATTCGGATCTCCGGGAGGGGACTGCCAAGGGGGAGGTTACCATGAGAAAAAGATTGAATAATCAACGAAAGGATAACGTTCTACGAGTCGGGGCGTGGAATGTCAGAAGCTTGAACGTGGTAGGGAAACTAGAAAATCTGAAAAGGAAAATGCAAAGGCTCAATCTAGATATAGTAGGGGTCAGTGAAGTGAAGTGGAAGGAAGACAAGGATTTCTGGTCAGATGAGTATCGGGTAATATCAACAGCAGCTGAAAACGGTATAACAGGTGTAGGATTTGTTATGAATAGGAAGATAGGGCAGAGGGTGTGTTACTGTGAACAGTTCAGTGACCGGGTTGTTCTAATCAGAATCGACAGCAGACCAACACCGACAACGATAGTTCAGGTATACATGCCGATGTCGCAAGCTGAAGATGAACAGATAGAGAAAGTGTATGAGGATATTGAAAGGGTAATGCAGTATGTAAAGGGGGACGAAAGTCTAATACTCATGGGCGACTGGAATGCAGTTGTAGGGGAAGGAATAGAAGAAAAGGTTACAGGAGAATATGGGCTTGGGACAAGGAATGAAAGAGGAGAAAGACTAATTGAGTTCTGTAACAACTTTCAGCTAGTAATAGCGAATACCCTGTTCAAGAATGACAAGAGGAGGAGGTATACTTGGAAAAGGCCGGGAGATACGGGAAGATTTCAATTAGATTACATCATGGTCAGACAGAGATTCCGAAATCAGATACTGGATTGTAAGGCGTACCCAGGAGCAGATATAGACTCAGATCACAATATAGTAGTGATGAAGAGTAGGCTGAAGTTCAAGACATTAGTCAGGAAGAATCAATACGCAAAGAAGTGGGATACGGAAGTACTAAGGAATGACGAGATACGTTTGAAGTTCTCTAACGCTATAGATACAGCAATAAGGAATAGCGCAGTAGGCAGTACAGTTGAAGAGGAATGGACATCTCTAAAAAGGGCCATCACAGAAGTTGGGAAGGAAAACATAGGTACAAAGAAGGTAGCTGCGAAGAAACCATGGGTAACAGAAGAAATACTTCAGTTGATTGATGAAAGGAGGAAGTACAAACATGTTCCGGGAAAATCAGGAATACAGAAATACAAGTCGCCGAAGAATGAAATAAATAGGAAGTGCAGGGAAGCTAAGACGAAATGGCTGCAGGAAAAATGTGAAGACATCGAAAAAGATATGATTGTCGGAAGGACAGACTCAGCATACAGGAAAGTCAAAACAACCTTTGGTGACATTAAAAGCAACGGTGGTAACATTAAGAGTGCAACGGGAATTCCACTGTTAAATGTAGAGGAGAGAGCAGATAGGTGGAAAGAATACATTGAAAGCCTCTATGAGGGTGAAGATTTGTCTGATGTGATAGAAGAAGAAACAGGAGTCGATTTAGAAGAGATAGGGGATCCAGTATTAGAATCGGAATTTAAAAGAGCTTTGGAGGACTTACGGTCAAATAAGGCGGAAGGGATAGATAACATTCCATCAGAATTTCTAAAATCATTGGGGGGAGGGGCAACAAAACGACTATTCACGTTGGTGTGTAGAATATATGAGTCTGGCGATATACCATCTGACTTTCGGAAAAGCATCATCCACCCAATTCCGAAGACGGCAAGAGCTGACAAGTGCGAGAATTATCGCACAATCAGCTTAACAGCTCATGCATCGAAGCTGCTTACAAGAATAATATACAGAAGAATGGAAAAGAAAATTGAGAATGCGCTAGGTGACGATGAGTTTGGCTTTAGGAAAAGTAAAGGGACGAGAGAGGCAATTCTGACGTTACGGCTAATAATGGAAGCAAGGCTAAAGAAAAATCAAGACACTTTCATATGATTTGTCGACCTGGAAAAAGCGTTCGACAATATCAAATGGTGCAAGCTGTTCGAGATTCTGAAAAAAGTAGGGGTAAGCTGTAGGGAGAGACGGGTCATATACAATATGTACAACAACCAAGAGGGAATAATAAGAGTGGACGATCAAGAACGAAGTGCTCGTATTAAGAAGGGTGTAAAACAAGGCTATAGCCTTTCGCCCCTACTCTTCTATCTGTACATCGAGGAAGCAATGATGGAAATAAAAGAAAGGTTCAGGAGTGGAATTAAAATACAAGGTGAAAGGATATCAATGATACGATTCGCTGATGACTTTGCTATTCTGAGTGAAAGTGAAGGAGAATTAAATGATCTGCTGAACGGAATGAACAGTCTAATGAGTACACAGTATGGTTTGAGAGGAAATCGGAGAAAGACGAAGGTAATGAGAAGTAGTAGAAATGAGAACAGCGAGAAACTTAACATCAGGATTGATGGTCACGAAGTCAATGAAGTTAAGGAATTCTGCTACCTAGGCAGTAAAATAACCAATGACGGATGGAGCAAGGAGGACATCAAAAGCAGACTCGCTATGACAAAAAAGGCATGTCTGGCCAAGAGAAGTCTACTAATATCAAATACCGGCCTTAATTTGAGGAAAAAATTCTAAGGATGTACGTCTGGAGTACAGCATTATATGGTAGTGAAACATGGACTGTGGGAAAACCGGAACAGAAGAGAATCGAAGCATTTGAGATGTGGTGCTATAGACGAATGTTGAAAATTAGGTAGACTGATAACGTAAGGAATGAGGAGGTTCTACGCAGAATCGGAGAGGAAAGGAATATGTGGAAAACACTGATAAGGAGAAGGGACAGGATGATAGGACATCTGTTAAGACATGAGGGAATGACTTCCACGGTATTAGAGGGAGCTGTAGAGGGCAAAAACTGTAGAGGAAGACAGAGATTGGAATACGTCAAGCAAATAATTGAGGACGTAGGTTGCAAGTGCCACTCTGAGATGAAGAGGTTAGCACAGGAAAGGAATTCGTGGCGGGCCGCATCAAACCAGTCAGTAGACTGACGACAAAAAAAAAAAAAGAGAGAGAGAGAGAATGAGGTTATTAGAGACGAAGAAAAAGTTCGTATTGGGAGTTGAACCATAGTCCCTCCACGACACTCTTATTCGTATGGCTGGACTGATCTGATGAACACCCAGGCACCCTATCGCACTTCGATTGCCTACGTGAATCACGTCATCTTGAATGACTGGGACTGTATGGAACAGCGAGTGAAACGTAGCAGTCAGCGTCCCCGCAGTTTGGTATCTCTACGGGGATCTGACGGTCAGTGAGGCGGTTTCACATTGATGTGCTATAACTGGAGATTCTTGTGGACTCTCTCTGTTGGCGAATTGAGGCCATTATCAAGGCTATAAACAGTGTTGCATGGTGTTAGTGTGATGTCTCTAGTGGAGAATTAATTTTTTGTTTACTCTGCTCACCATTTATGTGACATGACGCTGCAAAAACGTAACACAAACATTTTTTCACAAGACTATGTCAGTACGAGACTCTCACATAAAAGAAAGTACTTGCACAGGTTTGTACGAGAGCGGGGAGAAACTATCGCGGTCAGCAATTAACAACAGACTTCTGTGGGTCAAGAATACATACTTTTTCTTCTCCAGCATCCCCTATTATGGTAATGCTCTATACCCCATATTTTTACAAAGAAATTGTTTCAATTCAAGAACTGAGATCGTGACACGCACGTCTCCGAAATAAACACTACGACATACATAACCTTCTGTTTCGACTCAAAATACTATAAACCACTTTCCTCGTACCTGGGAAAACACGAAAACAAGAAATCAAGGGATGCCACAACTGATGAATAGGCTTGATATCAAATATGTCACTTTTCAGATTCGTCTTTTTTTCATATTTGCACAGTAGTTTATACCCGGCGCATTGTAGTCGTGAAAGATGGATCTATTTTTCCTGTTGCAGTCCCTCCCTCGTCTCTCAGTTTCACTCTTTTCTTCCAGAACACGTACGTAGTACTTCCCTTTTTTCAAAAAAAAAATGGGAATCAATAATACCAATCATTTTTGAATTCCAGAAAATGTTAGAACTTTCAAAAATGGTTCAAATGGCTCTGAGCACTATGGGACTCAACATCTTAGGTCATAAGTCCCCTAGAACTTAGAACTACTTAAACCTAACTAACCTAAGGACATCACACACACCCATGCCCGAGGCATGATTCGAACCTGCGACCGTAGCAGTCCCGCGGTTCCAGGCTGCAGCGCCAGAACCGCACGGCCACCGCGGCCGGCGTTAGAACTTTCACCGCAGACATCAACTACAGGGCCACCCACTACAGACACCTACTTTGATTGTTTTTTCTGTTTCTGACACGAAGTGATGAACTCGTATCTGATCCGTAACAAATGGTAGTATTCGTTTGTAAAGCGGAGAAAAGACACCTAGAAATTTGGTTTAAAATTCACTACTGGTCAGCGTTTAACAAATGTGGCACACAACTTACACAATGCTATCGCACAGTTATTTCAACTTGTAAATTTGTGTCATACACTTTTCTGCCATGTCTCTGGTGTTGCCTACTTGATACGTATGTGATAACTAATAATTGAATATCATATTGAGCACTAGTTCTTTGTTTTCAACGTCGCAGCAGTTTTGAAACTTCCTACTTGTGAATCGTATACAAGACAAATACGGCCACGTTTGACATGAACCAATTATTTCTCAGCTAATGTCTCTGTGTTAATTGTCTGCGTCAGAGTTTTATGTGACAAACTGGTTCATTCTGTTACTGTGTGTTCCCAGTCATTATTGTACTAAAGAAATACACGTAAGTTCCAAAGAAAGTGGTACAGGCATGCGTATTCAAATACAGATATATGTAAACAGGCAGATTAAAGCACTGCGGTCGACAACGCCTATATAAGACTACGAGTGTCTGGCGCAATTGTTAGGACTCTTACTGCTGCTAGAATGCCAGGTTGTCAAGATTTATGTGAGTTTGAAGGTTGGTTTGAGCGATGTGAATCAGCATCTCCGAGATAGCGATGAAGTGGGGATATTCCAGTACGACCATTTCACAAGTCTACCGTGAATATCAGGAATCCGGTAAAACATCAGATCTCTGATATCGCTGCAGCCCGAATAAGATCTTGCAAGAAAAGTGACAAAAGCGCAACCCTTCCTCAAATTACTACAGAGTTCAATGACGAGCCAATAACAGGTGTCAGCGTAGGAAACATTCAACGAAACATAATCGATATGGGCTTTCGGAACCGAAGGCCCACTCGTATACCCTCGATGACTGCACGACACAAAGCCTCGCCTGGTCCCTTCAACACCGACATTGGATTGTTGATGACTAAATTGTTGATGACTGGTCGGACGAGTCTCGTTTCAAGCTGCATCCAGTGGATGGACGTGTACGGGTATGGAGACGTCCTCATGAATCCATTGACCCTGAATGTCAGCAGTGGACTCTCCAAGCTGGTGGAGGCTCTGTAATGGTGTCAGGCGTGTGCAGCTGAAGTGATATGGGCCCCTGATACGTCTAGATACGACGCTGGCAAGTGACACATACGTAAGCATCCCGTCTGTTCGCCTGCAACCATTCACGTCCGTTGAGCGTTCCGACGGACTTTGGCAATTCCAACAGAACAATGCGACACCCCATATGTCCAGAATTGCTACAGAGTGGCTCCAGGAATACTCTTCTGAATCATACAATGTAGGCTTTCACGGCCACTTTACCTCGGAGGATGTCTCCCGCAGTCGGCGACGAAACGTCACGGGAGAGTTTTATACATCGACCACGGCCTATCAGCCAGGAAGTTTTAAGTGAAGACTCTTCTGAGTTTAAACACTTTCCCTGGCCACCAAAGGCCCCAGACGTGAACATTATTGAGCATATCTGGGAGGCCTTGCAACGTGCTGTTCAGAAGAGATTTTCACCTCTTACGGATTTATGGACAGCCCTGAAGGATTCATAGTGTCAGTTCACTCCAGCACTGCTTCAGACATTAGTAGAGCCCATGCCACGATATTACGCAGGTGTACCAGTTTCTTTGGCTCTTCAGTGCATATAAAGTGAGCTATAACATGGAAATAAAAAGTTTCCAAAGTAATTTCCAAATATTTTCATCTTCTATGTCTCAGTAATGCGTCACGGATATTTGGCAAATCGTTTTTGTTACTTCCTGTACAGTAATATACCAGAGAAAATGATACGTTGTCAGCGTGGAAGTGAGCTAACGTTGATGATGTGCATTTTCGTTGTTTTGTCTTTCTATTTGTTGCACAAGAATGTAAGTTAAGTGTCATCTTGATCAGTGAAATAATTTTGCTTACGCTGTATTTTTTTAATTTATTTAATCTGATAAGATTAAGATATTCAGACCCTCTCTGTCACCGGGATTCTACACATACACACAGCAGTTTTTACATGATTTACTGAAGATGATGAATTTTATGTTATAAATAGTAATAAAATGGTAATAATGCAATCAATGACAATTTCATTCAAGATTGCAACACATCTACTGACTATGTGAATGAGAGAACTGACGAAGACCTAACAGCATTAATACCAGCGGTACATCTCCTACTACTGATGATACCACGTCCACCACCATCATCACGACAACCACCATCACCAACACCTCTACTCCTGCTACTACTACTAATTATGATAGTAATAATAACAACAATAATCTTTATACAACGTGAATTATCTAAACCTTGCTTCGCCAATATTGTGGAAGTGGAAAGCGCTATTGACGTGCAGTTTTCACAGAATGGACTGGTAGCCAGGAGCTCGTATTGTTACCCAATAAACAAATTGTAATAATACGTAGCAAGTATATTTTCGTACAAATACACACTTTTTTAAACGGAACAATGCCCATTGACATTAACAGTCTAAAAGTAGCATAAATTATATTGTCAGTACTGTTTGTTTCATGAGTCTAGTACGAGTCGTCTACGATGTATCGTATTTTGAAGAGTTCCCACACGGGCACTTGTTACTGCCATCCAACCTGCGTAGTTGGTGTTATGTGCGCCTGTGTTTTGCTTGAGCGGTGCAATGTGACTTGCTAGTCAGTGTGTGACAGTCCAAGAAGTAGGTCGTAAGTGGAAAATGAGATTTTCCAGCGCAGAAAAAGCCGACATAATGATTGCCTATGGAGAGTGCAGGAAGAATGCAGTTCGTTCTTGTACGGTGCATCCCAATAGACGTCAACCATCTGAGCAATTACTTATCAACCCCTTCAAACGGTTACATGAAAGTGGTAGTGCAGCACCTAGACAACGTAACAGAACGAAGCAAGTGACGACAGAAGAGCGAGAAGTTAATGTTCTTGCTGCTGTTGCAGCTCATCCGCACGTCAGCTCCTGTGCAATCACATGAAGAATTGACATGAGTCAGGTAAGTATCCCACGCATTCTGCATCGACAATGATTCCATCCCTACCACAACTCTCTCCATCAGGAACCTCATGGAAACAATGAGCATCGTGTTAACTTCTGTAGATGGCATGTTGGAAGGATACTCCAGATCTGTCACGTATCTTGTTTAGTGACGAAACCACATTTACCAATCATGACAGGTAAACCGCCGGAAAATGCACTATTGGCTTCCTCAGGTGGAACGTCAGCGTCCATGGAGAGTAAACGTGTGGTATAGTGAACCATCAGCTCATAGGCCCGTTTTTCATAGAACACTGCAAGCGTACAAGTACCGCAGCCTCCTAACAGATCATATTTCACAGATGCTAGAGGACGTTCCTCTGCAGACTTGGAGGAACCTGTGGTACCAACATGATGGCTGTCCAGCCCACAGCGCACGTAGTACTGTAGTATGTCTTCACGAATTGTTTGCAAATAGTTGGATTGGACGCAGAGGACCTTTACCTTGTTAGCTGACTCGTTCCCCTGACTTGACATCTGTAGACTTTTTTCTGTGGGAAAAGCTGAAAGACGCTGTCTACAAGGACATACCAACTGCACTCGATGATATGCAACGCCGTATTACTGCAATCTGCTGGGACATATCCGTTGAAATGCTAGCACGTGTGCAGCAGTCGTTCCATACCAGACTGGAAGTGTGTATTGCCGTTGCCGGTGGTCATTTTGTGTCATTACTGGCCAGAATCCACATAACAAGTGTATGCACTTCCCTTGTTATTTAATGTGTGCTAAATAGCTATTGTACAAGTGTTGGGGTGGAAACTTTTCAAAATACAATATCTCTAACGTCTCGCACTATAATCTTGCAATAAACACCACTGCCATTTACCCTAATTTTAGCCTGTTAATGTCAATAGGCACTGTTCTATTTAAAAAATGTCATGTTTTCACAAAAATACACATTACAAGTGTTATTATAATTTATTTATTGGCTAAAGTATGAGCTTCCGATTACCAACCTATTCAGTGAAAAGTACACATCAATAGCACTTCATATTTCCACAACATTTGCGGTGCAAGTTTTGGGTGATTCACTCTGTATATAAAAATCCAGGCTACATTTGTTAGTGTTCTCAAAATCTGAAAAGTAGTCAGTCGACTGACGTGAAATTTTGACATAACGCTGCACACAAATACACGCGTGCTTTTGTTTTCCTATTGTTTATTATATGTAATATATAACGAATGTGTAATACAGAAAAAATCTCGAAAAGTTCGCGATCGATTTATTTCAAACGTTTAGAGGTACTCTAATGAGCATTCACATGGACATGCGCTATATATTTTTAATATTTATAATGCATGCATATATATGTAATATATACAGGGGAAATATTGTTACCTAAAATCTCAACAAGTACTCGACCATTTTTCTTCAATTTCTTACGTGTTACCTTAACAAACGTGCAATAACCAATTACAATAAATAAGGCTCAAGGTTAAAGAGGGGGGGGGAGAAGGAATGGAGAGATAGCATTGGTAAGTTCTTATGGGACCAAACTGCTGAGGTCATCGGTCCCTAGGCTTACACACTACTGGATCTAACTTGTTCTAACGACAACACACACACACACGCCCGAGGGCGGACTCGAACCTCCGATGGCGGGAGCATCGCGAACTGTGGCAAGGGGCCTGAGACAGCGCGGCTACTACGCGCGGCAGATGGGGAGAGATGGGGAGATGAAGATGGTCATAGAAAAGTGGGAGGAGGTGATGGGAAGAGAGAGGGGGAAGGGCTAGGAGAGTGACAAAGAGAGGCAGAGAAGACATGGGCAAAGTTAGGGGGAAGAAGCAGAGTAGGATACATATCTACTGCTCGTGTATATTCAGCAATTTTCCATTTAATCAGACAGAGCCACAGTAACACGTAACTACAGGCAGTACTATAACATAATACAATATAATAATAATAGTGATAGTAGCAGATAGATGTATTTATGGCTGTTCAAAAATATTTTCTATTCTAGTGAACACTGAGGAAGAAAAATTTTGGTAGACTGCACCAGCTATGGGCTTTGGAAAATGTGAAAGCTCAGATAGGAAAGTAGTGTACTTCAATGCAATGGGGGAAAGAGCACGTATTGGATCGAACGTGGACATTATTGTTGTTTTAGTAGGTACCTCATTAACTGTCTTTTGAAGCTGGAGATGTCATTCAGTTCTTTGATGTAGTCAGGGAAATCATTTCCGAATGGGATTCCTGCCACTAGAAAGGACTAAGATAAAGAGCTTGTCTGCACTTATTAACGAGTAATGCTGTACACGATTCGTTCAAGTGAAAAAACTAATTCTGTTACCGACAAAGGTTAGTGAGGTTTCGTAAGCAATTTGCTTTATTTTCAAAGGAGGATAAATCGGTGGCTGAGTTCAAACGAGGTCAATGACCGATGTTCTGACGTGATAAGTTGCGACTAAAGTTGAGAACTTCTATGAAGCGCACGATGTGTACTGGATCATTGGCGATTTAAGGTTTATGAAATATCTTACACAGTAGATATATCACAAGAAAGGAAGACTTCAGCATATTCTACATGAACAAATCAAGCTATGAAAAAGTTTTGAGTATCTGAGGTACCACATTCTGTGAATCCTCGTCAAAAACAAATGTGAAAACAGTTTAGTCGTCAGAGCTTTGACGTATGCTGATTTGTTATTTCGAAAGAGGCCTGGGTCTACCACTTTACACAAGACGCTAAACAGCAACGAAAACTTTGTGTGGAAGACATTTTTCCTGCTCCACAAAAAAGTGAAGCTGATTTCAATTGTAGGAAAAAGTATGGGCAAGTGGTTCCTGGGCTTAAAAAGGGAGTTTTCGTATGAAATACTTGGCAAGGACTGAAACAATATATATCAAATACTGCACACTACTTCTCCAGCACTAAATAATGCCTGGAAAGAGGCCTGGATAGCGAAAAAGAAATAAAAATATTTTTCAGGATAACAGACCTTCCCACTAAGACGCTTTAGCAGTGCGAAAACAGAGATCTGAAGTAGATTTATTGTGTCATTCGCCCTGTTCTCGAGAACTGGCGCCCTGTGACTGACTTATTATTACCTCTAAAGAACTTTCTGGTTGGGACGCGACTAGAGCGCAGTGTAGCCGGAATGATAGTTCTTTTAGACCTTCCAAAGTCACACTTCAGGATTGGAAAAGTTGTGAACAAAGTGAGCTGACGTAACAGCCGCCATTAAAAATAAACACTGGAATGTCCACCTTACTCCGATATGGATACACAACCGTTTCTGTATAGAAACACAGTATTGTAAGCGTTGAATGCTAAAGGTTTTTTTTCATCAGCTTTGTTTAGCAGAGGTGTCTTCGTAAATTAATTTTGTGCTTTTTGACATCCGACGAATGTCGACATAAACTGAAGAGCTGGTATTTCTTTCATGACCCACATTCGAGATTCTTGCACTCATTTACGACAGTAGAAGTGTGAGTTATCCTTCAGCCTGATGTACTGCGTAGATACGGAAATTTATTGCAAAAGCTTTGGATTACCAACGCAAGCAAAGTTCACCGCACGCCAGCACTCACTGTAATTGATTTCTGATGGATGGTATTGCCTTTTACGTTAAGTGTCCATCTCCCTGATGGTGACAGAACGGCGATCTATGTACAGCGTTTGGTGGATCCGTACTGGAAAGCAGGGAACGACGCGTCATGCACGACGTAATTGCACGAGTAGTGAGAAGAGATCGAGATTTTCAAGGGTACACAAGGTGCTACAACCATGAGCAAAAGTGCTTTCTAGATATCGATTCATACGCAACAGATTAGCGTATCTCTCATTCGTCAAAAGACTCGTTTTAGCAGTGGAAATATTGATACTTATTCGTATTACCCAGTAATGTCATTTATGATAGAATTACGTTATCAGACGGTAAATAATCTTTGATGTATAGCAAAAATTAGCTGTGATGTCATACATTAGGAAATACACTACCATGAAGGAAAAGAAAGTACAGTGCTTGGATTACAATGGAACTACGAGGGACATTTCAAATCTTCTGCATACTGTAAGATAGAACTGAAGAAATTAATTTATTTTACAATATACCTTCAGAGGCCTTCAGTATAACCTCCAGTCTTGTTTATGACAGCTTTCCAGGGTTTGGCAACTTCTGTATTCAGGATAGGGCACCTTCGTTGTTGAATGTCTGATTACTCGGGTCACCTCACTGGAAGCTTCATCAGTCATATAAACCATTTTACACAGAGCTGTTCCTTCAATTTGTGAAACATGTCGAAGTCTGTTGGGCTCATATCAGAGCTGTATGGTGGGTGCAGAAGCACTCTCCATCCATATTTGTCGAGCATTTCTCTCACTCGTAGGGCAGTATGCGAATCTGCATTACGGTGCAAAATGAAGACACCAGCTGCAACCATGTCAGGCCTTCTTTGACAATTTTCGGGCGCAAAATATTTTGTAGAAACTGCTTGTACTACGCCCCTATGACTCCATTCATGCCTTACGCAAACCTCACCATCAGAGTCACCTTTGCGAGTTGGCAGAGCAACTTTTCCGTTGTGACGACGGAGACTTCCGTTCTGGCTCAAAATCTCGTAAGCATGTTTCATCAAGTGCAACAGTTCTTTTCAGAAATTCTTCTTCTTCTGTTCGATAATGTTGACTCAATTCTTCTGCTTTCTGCATTTTACTCAGATCAAGCGGAACACATCTGGCTGCAATTTTTTCATCTTTAACATTTCAGTTATGATTCTTTAAATTGTACATTCTGGCCCCAAATGCAATTTCGTCACCTTTTTCGTCGCTTATCTCTTAAAATGTCATTAACAGTAACCTGAGATGTATAGTCGGCTGTATTTGATTGATGGCTTTCAACTCCTTGGGTTGCCTTCAGTGCTTACACGACCTCTACGGAAACTAGCAGACCACTTTGATACTGTGCTTCGATCCATTACACTGTTTTCACACACCTCTCTCAAAGCGTTGTACATTTCCGTTGAGTTCTTTCCTGTTGATGTAGGCAAGCTGATCACTACGTGCAATCCGACCTGACTCGGTTTCTACTTCCATTTTAAAACCGAATTACTGACGGCATAGCAACGCGAACCAGCAGACACATATACGACCGTCACGTCCAAAGTCTCGCTCACCGTTGATATGAATTTCCACTTGATAACAGCACCGTAACGATTGCGCATGCGCAGTTTCTAGGACTTTTGAAATTATCCTCTTATTTGCCGTAGTTTATTACTGGGTACTGTTTTACGTGGAACCGATTCCGAACGACGTGAAAAGTAATGTAAAAACCGATGAACGCAGTTCCAAGGGACAACCAGTTTACTGCAGAAATTATTACCGTAGCTAGCATAATGTATGTAGGCCTATGTATGGTGACTGAGCAACCTATACGAGAGATAGTTATAATGTTTTAACCAACTATCACCTAGACATCTAATCACCTAGACATCTATAGTCGCGTAATTAATTTTTTGTGTTTTTTTCAGGTATATGTCTGCAGTTCTGATAGATACTGAAATCCTCGCACCTCAGACCTTAACACACTGCTACAGGAACCAAAACAAAATGACGTATAACTTCGATAAAGCGACGCAGGCATTTTCGTGTGTACCAGGGCTGCAAGCGTGTACCTGTAAACAAGTAAATATGTTTGTTGATTTTATATTTTCGAGGTGATAATGAAAACTTAACGACTACTCCTGATATTGCTTCATCACAGATGTAGACTCAGTGGCATATTGGATGAGACGTGACGGAATGTTTTAGCATTTCTCAAGAAAAGTCATTGGAGATTCTGCTCCAGTTGAAACAGTTTTCCACTCGAATTAAAGATGTGTTCATTTGGACTTAAGCGCAGAAACCTCGTAGGGAACAACATCATCATATGCCTTCGTCGTTCCCAACTAAGCTCTGTGAGAACCAGCATTGTCCTTCGTACAAAGGACGGAATCACTACTCATAACAGAATACTCTACTCTTTTTCGCATAGATGTGTGTGATACATCATACTTCTCTTGCCGAAAGGAAGCAGACGTGGATAACTGTTCTGTCGTGCCCAAAATACGACAAAACACATTGGGATCCCTCTTAAGAAGACCCGTAGGCTTAGCTGGCACGCTACCTACGATATCCCAACATACGGGCTCGATGATGTTACTGGATAACAATGACTTCAGTTTGCATCGAAAAATATTTATTTATTTATAGTGTGTTTTTAAGCACAATATTAAATAAAATTCGAACATGTAATTTACAGACATAAAAATTTTCAGTATAATTAGTTGCGTTGTTCGTTGCCATCAGGAAATCGCAGAAAGGTCCGCGATATGACGTTTGGTAAATTCTGCAGCAATGTCGCCAACGGTTTGCCTGCTGTTCCACTATCTCTTTTTGGAGATGCAGCCCTACCCCATCTATAAAGAGAGTCCGTACTTCTACCTTGTTGTCCTTATTCCGTAGCCGGCCGCGGTGGCCGTGCGGTTCTAGGCTCCGCAGTCCGGAACCGCGGGACTGCTATGGTCGCAGGTTCGAATCCTGCCTCGGGCATGGGTGTGTGTGATGTCCTTAGGTTAGTTAGGTTTAAGTAGTTATAAGTTCTAGGGGACTGATGACCTCAGATGTTAAGTCCCATAGTGCTCAGAGCCATTTGAACCATTTTTGAACCTTATTCCGTGTGATTGGTCGCAGACGGGGGATTTCTTTCTTATGCAGGAAAACTTCTGACAACATGAAGGGCAGTTCCATGGTTGTTTTCATGGATTGTTTTCTTGACGTAAGCCGATTTCTTTCTAGGTTAACAGAGTCTTGAAGAATATGGAGTTGCGGGATACCTTGTGAGTGTTTAAACTCGCTGAGAAGAGCTGCTTTTCGTCAAAGGCCAGGGGCCGGAATGTGGCTCAGTGTTGTGAGGTAGCGGGCGAGTTGTGGCGCCCTGGAAATATTATATGTTCGGAATTGAGGCGGCCGCACAGGACGCTCGTCAAAGCCGGGGTTCGGCAGCAGACACGTGATGGCAAACGTTAGCCGGACGAGAGGGGTAGCCTCAGCGCATGATCCAGCCGCGTGGCTGGGAATTCCGCTGTGACGGGGACGGTGCTTTGTGTCGATGAAAGAGACTTGTACGCCGAGAGTGCCAAAAGATGGCGGACTTTGTAAAACCTTAATGGCAGACATTTCACAGTCTGTATAGAAATTAATAGTAGCCAGTTGAATCAAGATACCTCAAAAAGAAACAGGTACATTACTATTATTACCACGACGATTCTGACGGTGCGAGCAAATTTTCAATATATTTATTAGTTTAAAGTTTAGTATCTGATGGTAAATTATACTAGTAACACCTAGCAAAGAATTTCCAACATATAAACGCTTCATCCTATTTTTTCGATCGACGTGTCTTTAGAAAGCTATTAGTGTAAAACTAAACTGGTATGAATTACAGGCATGTAACTTACACGGTACATGCGTTATTGGAGTCAAAGTGGCCGATTACTATCGATCGCGTCAGGCCATAAGTACTCAACAGTTACAGAAAAAACGGTAGCAGCATGCTTATAAATATATTGATCCATTTATGTCTTTGTTTATATCCGATATATACTATTTATGAAGAAATTGGTTAAATATTTACTGTGTGTTTGAAAGCACAGAGACATTAGGCTCCTAGCCTACCTTTTGCTCCTTTTCTTTTGATATATGTTTATGTACTTAAAAATGTGTGTTAGAGCGTGTTAATGATCCAGCCGTAGGAATATTTATTTAATTTCAAGTATTTAAATATAACTCCAGTATTTCTAATATGTTTCATTATGTGACTATGCATTGGAATGAAGACATGGTGCGAGCGCTGTAGCCAATCACAGCGCTCGTGAATGGGGAGACTGGATGGAAGCGAGTTACCGGAGAGGACACGGAGTAGTTCTGAGCAGGAGGCAGTTCTGGAAGGTATAGGACGGAAAAGGACACGGAGCGCCCGCGACGGCACGGCGCGACGGACGTGCAGTCGGCGGAAAGACTTGGACAGTGGAGCAGTTTGCGAGTGGTCGCGGAGGATGGAAATATGTCGGAGTGATTCAAATGGTTCAAATGGCTCTGAGCACTATGGGACTTAACATCTTAGGTCATCAGTCCCCTAGAACTTAGAACTATTTACACCTAACTAACCTAAGGACAGCAGACAACACCCAGCCATCACGAGGCAGAGAAAATCCCTGACCCCGCCGGGAATCGAACCCGGGAACCCGGGCGTGGGAAGCGAGAACGCTACCGCACGACCACGAGATGCGGGCGTATTTCGGAGTGCCGACCTGTGCTCTTGTGTGATTTCCGTGGCTTCTGCAATAAAGACGTAGTGTGCGTTTAGAAGTGAATGTCTCGCGAACTATGTTGTTGTTCATAACTAATTACGTGCAGTAGAAATCTATTGTTTCCCTGTCATTCAACTTACATTTTATTTACTTGCTGGACCATCGACACCAATAAGTGTTTTGTAGAAATATACCGCATTCTCAAAAGTACTTCTACTATTGTACTCATCATTTAAAGTCGTTAAGATAGTACCTGCATATTTTCTTTAATTGCAATCTTTCATTTATAAATGTGTATATTACGTTCAAAATTTGCAATTGCCTAGTGATAGGAACTTCGACCAGTCGATTCATACGTGTATTCTTATCGTGTACTGTAGACTTCGACCAGTCGATTCATATGTGTATTCTTATCGTGTACTGTAGACTCAACAGTATTTGGCCTGTAATGCAGCAACTACGTATCCCAGCCCCTAGACAAAGAAACCAGCCAAAATTTTTAATATTGCAACTCCGAATCGGAGGGTGCACAGTTATTTAGAAAGCCCGCAGTATGCACACCCATTCGACGAGGATTGATCTCAGCGTACCACTGATAATTTTCATTCTACTGTTCCACCGGGACTCAGCTAAGTGTATCACTGATAATTCTCATTTTATTGTTCAGATGTGCGTCGAGTATTTGTGTGTGCGCGCTATCGAGCCATACCGTATCGCCACATTCCGCAGAAGAGAGGACAGGTTTCGAAGCGAGCAGAGTTACAGCAGTGGAACCCCAAGTTGTTTCGCAGAACTTATGAAGCATGTTCTTCGTAGTTCGAACCGTCGCTGTGGTATTTTCGAGATGCTTCTTGTAGGGTAGTGCCTAGCCCAATGTAACCACTAGATATTTTGCGTGCTTATTGTGTTGAAGTAGTCTGCCACCAAAATGGACCTGGAGTTGTCTATTCACCTCTCTATTGCACAAACGAAAGCAAGTCGTTTCTATCTTCATGGGATTTGGTTTCAATCAGCAGTCCAACAGTGTTTTCACATAATCGTCTGACGAGATGTCAAGATGGCTTCCGTTTCTTCACCCACGCCTGCATTCAGTAAGTGACGTATCCCAGGTTACGAGGTCTATTTTCGCGTACATCGGAGATGTACAGAGTAAACAACACTGGGGCGAGGACGGATCCTTGATGCCTTCCATCGTTTAGCTTCCTTGAAACAATTATCTTGTTGCCCAGTATCACCGGAAATGACCTGTCGACAAGTATGCTATTAATAAGTAAGACTATTATTCTTCATTGGATTATTTGAACGAGTCTGTAGAGAAGATAGCGTCTCCAGACTGTTCACGTACTTGCATTTCGTTGATCAAAAAATATAAGTATGTGAATAATACTAGTTTCAACACAGATACTAGAAAACTTTCATAGTTATTATTGTCCTATGTTTGACGTATAAAGCCTCTTGTATTCCTCTCCATGCCCTACGATATTCATCGATTTAGATATTTGCTACTCAAGCGCTTTTGCTAATGTCATATGGAAATCCATTTAATGCAACGAATTCCAAGTGCGCGGAAGTGAGAATGTGTGTCGTGGAGGAGAGGTGGTTGGGGGAGGGAGGGCTGGTGCGCCTGTGTGTGCGTGTTAGGACAGAAACTATGATTCGAGAAGTCAATAAATGTAGTGTTGCCGTAAGGTTAAGTAACTGATGTATAATTTCTGTAAAGATATCGTAATCCAAGTGATCCATGACCAAATCTTGAGTCGCGCGGGGTAGCCGTGCGGTCTAGAGCGTCTTGTCACGGTCCGCGCGGCTTCCCCCGTCGGAAGTTCGAGTCCTCCTCGGGAATGGGCATGTGTGTTGTCCATAGCGTAAGGTAGTTTAAGTTGGATTTAGTGTGTAGGCTGAGGGCCCGATGACGTAAACTGTTTGCTACCTTAAGATCTTACCACAAGTATCCAATTTTTACCAAATCTTGAACTGTCAAAGAACCGTTTCGATCGACGTGAATTTTCACATATCGACGAAGGATGATTGCTAACAACACTCCCATTGGCTTAGATCAATATTCGATTGTTGTATGTAGAAATGCGAAATCGTCAAGTGAGGTGCCTTTCACACATTTTTCAACCTTAAAAGCGTCGGTGACGAGGGCATTAAATTAAGAATCGCCAGAGTAAAACAGAGATTCAGTCGTTGTAGCCCCATCTGCGATGCTTCTCCGCTCAGTGTTTCTTGTCATTATAGCGCCGTGTTTTTAACGGTACACACACCGCACCCCTATAAGAACACAAACCACATTAACGATGATGAATGCGGAGACTTTAGATTGGCGTGCGATGCTATTTGCGAGCCGCGCTGCCGGTAATTGCATTTAGCTGTCCATTCTGGCAGGCTGCGAGCGGGTGTTAACGATCGCCTCTGACTGTAATTGCTAGTGGACGACCTTGCCCTGATCTGCTCTGAATACCTACAGCTGTCTGAAACAGAGTACACAGTCGTGAAATTGCATTCAGGTACGCTCTAGAGGTATTTACCGAGAGAGGTGAAGCAGCGCATTAGACTCGCGTATAGGAGGTGTGGGGTTTAAATCCCGTCTGGACATTACACATTTAGTTCTCTTCGGTGCCCCCAAGATTATTAATAAATACGACGGGATGATTTCTTTAGAAATAAGTGTTCAATTTCTACATCTAAATAAATGCACTGTAACACGTTTTAAGTTTTCTTCCCGTTCCATTACCGCATGCAGTAAAGAAAGAATGCTTGATGTGTCTGTGCGCCCTGTAATTTTTCTAAGATTGTCTTGCTAGTCCCTACACAACCTCCATTTCCCATCAGACCAACCTTTTAGTTGCTGTTGCGGTCTTCAGTCCAGAGACGGGTTTGATGCAGCTGTCCATGCTACTCTATGCTGTGCAAGCTTCTTCATCTCCGAGTAACAACTGCAGCCTACAGCCTTCTGAATCTGCTTAGTGTATTCATTTCTTGGTCTCCCTCTATGATATTTACCCCCACGCTTCTCTTCAATACTAAATCGGTGATCCCTTGAAGCCTCAGAACGTGTCCTAATGTAAGTAGACTGTTTAGGTTTTTATGTTGGTAACGCCACGAAGTGCTCTGTAAAATTAGAGCAAATACGGAGACTTACAAGCAGTCGTTCTTCCCACGCACAATTCGTGAATGGAACAGGGAAGGGGGGATCAGATAGTGGTACAATAAGTACCCTCCGCCACACACCGTAAGGTGGCTCGCGGAGTATAGATGTAGATGTAGATGTAGATGTATGAAAATCGATGACTGCGCTGTGTGCAGTCTGTGGCTGCTTGGACTCATTGTTGGAATATTCGCTTGTGAAGTGTTGGGCAGTTGAATGTGAACAGTGCGTAGCGTTTAGTAACCTTGGTAGCGTTCTACAGTTGGTTCAAATGGTTCAAATGGCTCTGAGCACTATGGGACTCAACTGCTGAGGTCATCAGTCCCCTAGAACTTAGAACTACTTAAACCCAGCTAACCTAAGGACAACACACACATCCATGCCCGAGGCAGGATTCGAACCTGCGACCGTAGCGGTCGCGCGGTTCCAGACTGTAGCGCCAGAACCGCTCGGCCACCAGCGGCCGGCTGTACAGTTGGAGGTGAGCCGCCAGCAGTGGTGGATGTGGAGAGGGAGAGATGCCAGTTTTGAGAGATTACGATCTGTACGTGTGTCCGCCAGAAAAAGGAAATTTGTTAAGATGGATGTCATGAATTGATAGATAGATATATGCTGACTTTTTAACATCATTAAGGTAAATACATTGTTTGTTCTCTATCAAAATCTTTCATTTGCTAACTATGCCTATCAGTAGTTTGTGCCTTCAGCAGTTAGAATGTTTTATTTAGCTGGCAGTATTGGCGCTCTCTGTATTGCAGTAGTTCGAGTAACGAAGGTGAGGTAAGTGATTCATGAAAGGTATAGGTTACTGTTAGTCAGGGCCATTTTTTTGTAGGGATTATTGAAAGTCAGATTGCGTTGAGCTAAAATATTGTGTGGCAGTTCAGTGATGATCAGAATAAATAAAGAGAAAACTGTCTGAATACGTTCAGTTTTACTTAGCAGTTTCTGTATCAAATAATGTAAGAGTTTTTGCAGCACCGTCATTCATAATTTTTCCAAGGGGACGTTACACTACCAACAGATCCCTTCTTCTAGTCAAATTCTGCCACAAATTCCCTTTCTTCCCAATTCTGTTCAGTATCCCCGCATTAGATACGTAATCTGCCAATCTAATCTTCAGCATTCTTCTGTAGCAAACCTTTCAGTACACATTTATATTTACACGAAACATCTCATTGGTGTCGAATCCAGGATATAGCTAGTCTTCCGCACGTAGCATCACAAGCATGTGAGCTTGTTCTACCCCACGGCCTCCGCCTTTATGTAGTTACCTGTACTGGTATGTAGATGCCCAATGAAGATTGCAAACTATCATTTGTTACGCAAGAATTTTTTATTAATGCTAAATTATGACTCTACAGACTACAAACGAGTGTTGGAATACTGACACTTGAATTTAATTTTGTGACCGGGTGAAATACGAATGTATAGAAAGTCAAAGTTACCAGAAGTTCGTTTGTTTATTATAAATCCTCACACAAAACGAATGCGCTGAAGTATGACATGAAAATGTTTAATAACACCCGATTCACTGACAAATTATCCCAAGAACATGAAACAGCTACAAGTAACTAAGTTTGGCGGAGATTTAAGACAAAGAACTGATAGGTAGGTTACTACATTATTAATACCCTGGTCTTTTTCCGCAATCTCACGCCAGTGATTGCCAAAATTTGACTTCGTAAAATTATTCTACAGACTACAAACGAGTGTTGGAATACTGACACTTGAATTTAATTTTGTGACCGGGTGAAATACGAATGTATAGAAAGTCAAAGTTACCAGAAGTTCGTTTGTTTATTATAAATCCTCACACAAAACGAATGCGCTGAAGTATGACATGAAAATGTTTAATAACACCCGATTCACTGACAAATTATCCCAAGAACATAAAACAGCTACAAGTAACTAAGTTTGGCGGAGATTTAAGACAAAGAACTGATAGGTAGGTTACTACATTATTAATACCCTGGTCTTTTTCCGCAATCTCACGTCAGTGATTGCCAAAATTTGACTTCGTAAAATTATTCACACCGGCAGAGCATCTTCCTCCTATTCATTAACACTTTAGCGTTTGCTCAGTACATTGTGGCCTATACATGCCGAAGCCGATTGTAGATTTTAGCATTTTTTTAACAGCATTGTTACCCGCCAGCGCTGCTGTCGCCGTCCACTGTGGACGATACCGGTGAGTCCCGGAAAGCTACCTAATAAAGTCTTCACATCATGAACCAGTCGGAGCTGCAAAGTGAAATGACTACTTCTTATAGCGAATTCTGCGAACAGAATTCGAAGTGATTCTCTCACTAGCAGCGGGCAAAGTGGCACCTTAGTTCCTCCTGCCTTCCCTCGTAACATTCACCCCTTCTTCGAGAGCCAATCTTAATCTCACATTCAGTCACAAGACTCAATTCTCGCGGAGCGTCCACCCACTTCTCAATTATTTTCCAAAACTACTACGTCAGATCTCAATTCTCGCGGAGCGTCCACCCACTTCTCAACTATTTTCCAAAACTATTACGTCAGATCAGGCTGGCAAATGAAATTCCCGTATTTTGGCGCCCAAAGGCCTATAGCTAAAGAAAGGCATCTGTTTTGGCTCTGTCCTGTCGGTGCCTCAAAGGAACGCGTTAACATGTTTACTACGAGCCTCCAAAGATTCCTATCTGGTTTATATAACAAATATTTCTGGGACGAGAAGGTTGCAGTCTCACACTTACAGACTCCTCACACCTTGCCTATTGTGTTCTGCAGAGAGCATAGAGCCGTAAACACCTGTAGCTTTCACAGAGCCTGCGCGGTGTCCATCGGAATATTGCTCTCCTATCGGCAGACTGGCGCCGTTTTCTCTGCATTCTCCGCCCAACACTCATTGTTGCTGGCCTTCCTGGGCCTCTACTGTATTTTAGAACGCCCTCAGCGCAGAGAAACGCTTTAGAAACGATGCGGTCATCCCGTGCAGAATTCCAACGACGGCGTTGCCTGCTGTCAGCACTGTGTTGGCCCGCGACGGGCGTCCGCTCAAAATGTCCAGTGCACACAACAACAGCCTTCGCCGAACGCTGTCCTACCTGGCGTCGGCGTCACCTTTACAACCTGCATTAATAATGGTGCCCATTGGCACGCTTTGACCTGCTGCCTGTCTGCGAAACTGCCAGCCCAGCCTAACGTAATTCTCAAGAAAAAAAACGCCTGCAAGCACTTCAGGTATTGGCAATCACTATCAGATAATCTTTAATAAAAATAAACGAACACGCTATTTTCAAATCAATTTAATTCGATCTACATATCACTCTGCATAATTTGCATCTCAAGTATGGATAACGTGAAAGTCGTCGGAACCATCAGTTTCACTGTCTTTCAAGCTCCACTGCCTTTTAGAAGCTCTGTAATCTCCAGGACTTTGTTGCGAATGCTGCTTCGGCAGTTGATCATTGTTGACGCTGTTGTCTTCAGTCCGAAGTCTGCTTTGATGCAGTTCTCCCCCCCCCCCCCCCCCCCCCCCCCCCCGCTAGGCTGTCCAGTGCCATCTTCGCCATCTCTTAATAGCTAATGTGATTCACATCCGTTTGAACCTGTTCACTGTATTCATGTCTATGTCCCTCTCTTCAACTTTTATCCATCACACTCCCTCCAATACAGACTGAATATTATTGATGCCCCAGGATGTCTCGTAACAATTGCTCTGAAATTTTAATCAAGTTGCGCCACAATTTTTTTTTTTTTTTTTTTTTTTTTTGCCCAATTCGATTCATTATCTAAACATTATTTATTCGATCTACCCATCGAGTCGTCTTCTGTTGCACCACATTTCAAAAGCTTCTACTGCCCTCTTTTGTAAACTAATTATTGTCCACGTTTAACTTACATGCCAGAAACACTCCTTCATAAAAGACTTCCTAACATTCAAATTTATGTTAGACGTGGTGCAGAGCTTGTGAGTGGAGTGATTTTGTCTGGTGATTGTACCAGCGCGCACTTTTAATTTGTCTGTGTTTTATAAACAACACTTTACAACACCAAAGCGCATATGAACTCTTTCAGTAATTGACTGCGATCAACAAATTACATAAAAGGGAAATAATTATTCCCCACACTGTAGTAAAATAATCTGAATGCCAGTCCGGTACACATTTTAACTCGTCGCCGCTGATTCCGCTTAATGTACCACTTCAGCTGACAGCAGTGATACCCCTTCAATACAGTATTTCACAGCTGTGGATTCTGAGTGGTGTCTGTTCTTTCGGACATGTCTTCATGTCTATGAACTCCCGTCTTCTTCTGAATGCCCGAAGGAAGACACTGTCTGCTACCACACCTCCACAATGTCTGCGTTACAGCCACCCATGCCCGCACTGAACGTTGCAGTACACTATAGCTCTTCCACGCTACTCTCGGCTCTATAGCAGTCTGCGACTCCAGGATTTGTTTTCCTTTAGAACTGCCATTGAGCTCGCAGCCAGCTCTCCTTAGAACTGCGTCCCCTGGCTACTCTAACCAGCATGCCAAACAAGGTCCTAGACGCACCCCACGGCTTCCCAGCTGCTGCCCGCAGCTGCCTATGACACTGAAGTCTACATTGGCACTTGCGCTACATCCTGCAGACTCACCCTGATCCTGCATATCACGCGTCATTATATGTAAATTAAAGGTGAAAGGAGGGGGGAGGAGAAGAAAGGAAAAGAATTACTGTGGTGTGCGTACTGTAAGACCTTCGGTACACACGCCATCAGATTATTTGACTTGTCGCTCTAACGAAGTAGGCGAGTGTCAGCAATATGTCTCGTGGTCTTATCGTGGCGTGTTCATCTTCTGCCGTTAGGTCAGACGATAGAAATGCCACTTGCACGCTTAGAGTAGCAGATTGACGGTGACCAACTTTAAACAGAACTTGATTAATTTTCACACACATTTATTAAAATAATAACAATCATAAAGCTTACTTAACTTGATTCTGGATGCTATTTACAATTGACAATCTGAAGTTCCTTTGGTCTTGGTACGTTAATCTTATTCTCACATATCTCTGATACTTGAGAAAGTGTCTATTTATTTATCTTCATGGCTATGTACATGAATATGATAATCTTATTAGGCGCAGACTGAAACTTGACTATAGACTGGTACAGACAAATGCAGACTAATGCAAACTGACTAGTCGGAGGTCTGTACACTCGTTATAATACCTCGCGCGTTCAGGTATCACTGCGCGACTGTGATCTGCGAGGAGAAAAGGTACTACGTTAGCAGCAATCTCATTGGCTGCGTTACATATCAATACGCGGATCTTCGGAAGCAGAATTTGGTCCGTCTTTATGGCAGCGCCATCTCGTAGTGCGGAGACGGACGAGCGCTGCGCCTGCGCTGTTGTGCTTAGCGGGGCGCGCTCTAGTGGGAACGTTGTGTACGCGCTGATTACGCGGAAATATGTACACAACAATTACTAACGTGAGCTGCTACAAGATATTACGTGGAATCAACGGCGACGAGTGAAAATGTGTACAACACCAGGATTCGAACCCGGAATCTCCTGCTTACTTCGCAGGTGCATTAACCACTGCGCCTTGCGGGACATAGTGTTATCGCAGCTGCACGGACCATCTCGGCACGGCTCACAGCCGACTCCCACTCCCACCGGGCGCCACCTATCCGCAGTCCCTGTCCATATCCACCATGCTCGCTACTCTGAGATTCCCGCAGGAGGTCGGACGTTCTTGTGCATCCACACTGAAGAAGGAAAGAACAGACACCACACCTTCATATGAAACCATGGGCCAGCCCGCTGGTTTCAAAGCAAGTCGGCCGCCACGCCAGTGCATAGCCCCTGACGTCGCACCACAGAGATACCAGCCACTTCCGTATTGCGGCCACAGAGCTGCCTTCCAGATGATGGCCGGTCGCATAGCCTCAGCAAGGCTCGTTGTTTAGCACAGCGTCTGGCCTCTCACCACCACACGCCGTTTCTAGGAAGACAAGAGCGCTTGGCCCCCGCAGCTGTGGACAGCTGGGCGGGTGTGAAGGGGAACATGAAGCGAAACTTAAGTTTCAAGGCAAAGATACCAACAAATTCCTTTTTTTGCATGCATACTTTTCTCGCTACTGGAAGTATACATTTTATATTCTCCATAATCCACCACACCTACAGCGCTTCTCATTTTCTGCGGATGGCATCTGCCAGTGCGATGAAGTCCGTAAACACATCGTATTGTACTGTGAGTGCCTGCACGGCGAAACATACCAGGAATCACAACAGACACACTACAACTCACATTCGGGTATTCACACAAACGGTAACAACTAAATGAACCAAAATCACATTTTCAAGATAGAAAAACCATCTATAAACAAATGAGAACTTCCACGCAACGTACCATACGTAAAAGAGACGACATGGTTTGTCCAGATGAGGACTCCAGTACTACAGACTCCTCCAACACCGACACAGACGACGTAACACTCAAAAAAGAAGACGTAGTCACCTAAATATATGAACATTAGACATAGATCAAACCAGAGACACATGTTCTACATCTACATCTATACTCCGCTAGCCACCAAGCGGTGTCTGGCGGAGAGTACAATTCGCACCAAAGTCATATTTCCACCCGTCTGTTCCACTAGCGGATCGCGCGAGAGAAAAACGACTGTCTGGATGCCTCAGTACGAGCTCTAATTTTCCTTATCTTTGAATGGTGATCATTGGGCGATTTGAAAGCTGGTGATAATAATATATGCTCTACATCCTCGGCGAAGATCGGATTTCGGAATTTAGTGAGCATCCCCTTCCGCTTAACGCGCCGTCTATCTGCAGGTGTTATGTTCTGAAGAGCCAAAGAAACTGGTAAACCTTCCTAATATCGTGTGGGGGGCGCCGCAAACACACAAAAGTGCCACAGCACGACGTGGCATGGACACGACTAATGCCTGAAGTAGTGCTGGGGAGAGCTGACACGCTGACACGATAAATCCTACAGGGCTGCCCATAAATCCGTAAGAGTACCGGGGGGGGGGGGGGGGTAAAGGTCTCTTCTGAACAGCACGTTGCAAGGCATCCCAGATATGCTCAATAATGTTCATGTCACCGGAGTTTGCTGATTAGTGGAAGAGTTTAAACCCAGAAGAGTGTTCCTGGAACCACTTATAGAAATTCTGGACGTGATGGGTGTCGCATTGTCCTACTGGAATTGCCCAAGTCCGTCGGAATGCACAGTGGACATGAATGGATGCAGGCGATCAGTAAGGATGCTTACGTACGGCTCACCTGTCAGAGTCGTCTCTAGAAGTATCAGGGATCTCATATAACTCCAACTGTACACGCTCCACACCATTACAAAGCCTCCAGCACCTTGAACAGTGCCCTGCTGACATGCAGGGTCCATGGATTCATGAGGTTCTCTCCAAGCCCGTACGCGTCCATCCACTCGATACCATTTGAAACGAAACTCGTCCTACCAAGCAACATGTTTCCAGCCATCAACAGTCCAATGTCAGTATTAATTGGCTCTGGTGAGTCGTAAAGCTTTGTGCCGTGCAGTCGTCCAGGGTACACGAGTGTGCCTTCGGCTCCGAAAGCCCATATCTATGATATTTCGTTCAATGGTTCGCACGCTGACACTTGTTGATTGCCCAGTATTGAAATCTGCATCAATTTGCAGAAGGGCTGCAGTTCCGTCATGTTGGACGATTCTCTTCAGCCGTCGTTGGTCCCATTCTTTACCGTGTTCCTGATATTCACGGAACACTTTGAAATGGTCGTACGGGAAAATCCCCACTTCATCGCTATCTCGGATAGCTGTGTCCCATCGCTCATGCGCCGACTGTAACACCACGTTCAAACCCACTTCAGTCTTGATAACCTGCCATTGTAGCAGCAGTAACCGATCTAACAACTGCACCAGACACTTGTCTTATATGAGCGTTGTCCACCGCAACGCCGTATTCTGCCTGTTCACATATATCTGTATTTAAATACACATGCCTATACCAGATTCTTTGGCGCTTCAGTGTGTAATCGTGGCCAGTTATTGTAACAAGCACCACATTAAACCTATTGCTATAATAACATACATCTTTTTAAAATATTTGGTATTAAAAACAGTCTTGATCACAATTTATTTAGTACGGTGACCGGTTTCACTAGTGATTCTCTAGCAGAAGGAGGTTCTTACTCATTGGTCTGAAGATGACCACAGTAGTGGTCGAAATCGGTCACCGTGCCAAATAAATTGTGGTCAAAACTCTTTTTAATAGCACATATTTGTAAGATACTGATCACTGTAACTCCCATAATGTATTCAAAAGTAATCTCTTCAAAACATAGTGAAAGTGAGAACAAGAGTAAGCAACAGATAAAACTCGTGAATAGACACAGTACATAGCATACACAACAGGTATTAGTAGTAATCCTTGATCACATAAAATACAGACACGATGTAAAAAGAATTACCTGGTGCCGACAGTTATTGTACTAGGCGCCACGGTAAACCTATAAAACACTAGAATTAAATAGACTGTAACATCCATAGACTTTAGTAAGTAACCTTGCGGGACACTGCACAGAGGTGTCAGGCTCGAGATCACTTTCGAAGACCTCGTCCCTGGGCAGCGTAGGTGAAGGGACTTCTACTAATCAATCTATCATGCCCTCTTTCATCGCTCTTTTTAAATCAAAACTTTTTTCTTTTATAATTTCGTATTACCAGTATCATGTATAATAGTTTTATAACATAGCTGTCACTTACACAAAGAAAGATGACAAAATATCTCCATGAGACCCCACATCCACGTGGTGCTGCATCGGCAACAGAGCATGGGGCTTCAGCTGCGTAGTATGTGAGCTGCATGTGGAGGACTTTGGTCCAGGCTAAGCGGACTGCCTGCACGAAACTTATTAGATGGCGGACCCTACTAGTCCAAACGCAACATGAAAAAAATCAAAAAACTCACTAATTCAGCCACCATTATTAACAGTTCTGTCCAATTAGCGAACTCATCTACTGCTTGTAGTGTCTATTTTCCAACCGACTACCTTCAGCATTATCTGATTTAATTCGACTACGTTCCACTATCGTAGTTTTACTTTTGTTGACGCTCATTAATTAACTGTTTTCAAGACGCTATCCGTTCTTTTTACTGCACTTGCATTTCCTTTGCCGCCTCCAACAAATTTGCTGTTTCATCTGGAAATCAGATTTTTATTTCTTCTCCCTAAACATTCGTTCCATTTCCAAATTTCTCATTGGTTCCTTTACTGCTTGTGCAATGTAGAGACTGAATAATATTCTCAAATATTTGCATCCCCTTCATGTGCCTCTAGTCTTATAACTGAGTTTTATCCTTATTGTCCTCATAATTTCAAATAGTGTTATCTAGCCCTCATCATCAAAATCTTCTTTAAATTCAGAAATCCTATAAATGTAGGTTTGCCTTTCTTTAAACTATTTTCTAAAAGAAGTCATATGGTCAGTTACCTACGTTTCCCTGGAACCCAGAATGATCGTCCCTGAAATTTCCTTCGACCAGTTTCTCCACTCATCTGTTAATAACTCGCGTCAGCATATTGCAAACATGATGTATTAAACTGATGATTCGGTCTTATCCACACCTTTTTCGGAATTAGAGTTGCTCCATTCTTCTTGAAGACTGAGTGTATTTCAATGTCTCATATCTTTCACACCAGGTGGAATAATTTTGTCACTGTTGGTTCTCCCAAGAACCTCAGTAATTCTGAGGATATGCCATTTACCGCAGGGCCGTTGTTTACACTTTAGGCCTTTCAGTGCCGTGCCTTGCTATCTATCTCACACCTCATATTCATTTATTTACTCTTCCAATTCTGTAATATAGCCTTCAAGTTCATTTCCCTTGTACAGCCCTTATACTCGTATACACTATGAAATCTAATTAAAGGATCACTTTCTTGAAATCCCGATGTTTTGTTCCATTACGACGCAGAAGTGTGAAATTTGTCTCAAAGGTGCCGGCAACCTTTTCTGTAATGGTACAAGAGCATGACATCCTGCGACGTCTCCCTCGGTCTCAGCGACAATTCAGACAGCAGTGTGTTGACACAAGCGTAAAAAAAAGGATAGATCTCAGTTCATGTGAGGTTTACAGTGGGTTAATGAAGTAACGTTGGCACCAAATTTCAACACAATTCCACCCAACGCACTGTCGACGTGTCACACGATGGGAAGGCCGTCACAATATTGAAATCAAATAGTTTTCATTGAGGTGGTCGAGGAGAAGATTTCAGACACACGCCTTGCATAACAGACTCAAAAACGCCTCAGGCCCTTCCTTTGGTGCAAATGCCCCTTGTAAAGCCACCAAGTACGGCACCACTCTGAGTGCCACCCCCACATCTTTGTCGACACATTAAAAACGTGCCTCTAAGAGGCAACATTTGACTGATCCTAGGCGCCTGCAGGTTGGCAACCCCTTCGACACCCTACGACTGAGTAGCGCTGCATTGCTGCTCTAGTACCCACTTTCGAACATGAAGAATTTGAGGGGTGTCGAGGGGTTTTGTACAGGCACTCAACAAGTTGTTGTCAAGTCGTCGAAGGAAATACTCGGATAACGAATTCATTGTATCCATATACTGAGGGCTCCAATATGTGAGTATAGATAAGTCTGATTGCCTACACATAAAGTATATATAGGACCTGAAGATGGCATTATTGAGATGCCGAAACTGGTTGTCTAAATAAAATAAGTTCTCAAAATGTACGGCTAACTGTCGAGTTTTCTTAGTAAATATTTGACCAACCGCTGTCCCATACCCACAGTGGATCAACAGACATTACTCATGTAGCCGATCTTGACAACACTACCAGATCCGTGTTCGAGACCAATGTTATTTTATATACTTTATTATTTTCAGTTGTACCTCCTTTATATAGGATGGGCAAAATAAAACATTCCTACAAAATATTTCATTTGCCTTAAGATGGACAAACCCAACTTACATTGTCCACACCAGACGCGGATGGAGTAAGTTGTGTTGCCTATCTTAAGGTACATGAAATATTTTATGAGCCAGTTTTACTTTGGCGACTCTATGCAAAGTGATTAGTCAGCTCTGGAATACCAGGACACTTTCGTAACAACGTCTTTATTGTTTTTAATAACTTTTTCGTTGTCTTCTGTTTTTCTTCACACACTCTCTCATACTCTCTGTGTATTTCTACCTCCAATCTTAAACTCTCTCTTCTTTTCTTCCCTCCCCCCCTCCCCTCTCCCTCTCCTAGATATCTTTCATTTACTGGAATACTCTTTTAGCAACAATTCTGAAATACTACTGCCATTTTATTACATTCTTTTATGCTACAACAAAATAAAACCAACCATAAATTGTCCATTTTGCTGCGTTTTGAAATAACCTCCATTGTACCACTATTCGGACAGTATAACGCGTAACAAATTACGCCGTATAGTTCATTGCATAAAGGGCGACCTGTCCTCCAAGCGTTGTCAGGGGAACACTGCGGACTAACCCGCTTTATTGTACTCGGCATAGAGCCATGATTTATAGGCCAAGTTAAAAGTGATGCCCGTACCTGCCAGCGGAGGTAGCTTTATAAATCTCGAATGGAACTTTATAAACGCGCCATACCATCACAAAGGGATTTGTCATTCGCCGCGTCGGTTCTTTATGGCACTCCTGCGATTGGGAAACTTGAATAGGCCAGCCTGCTTCACGGAGTGGGTTAGCGGCAGAAGAGGGGAGGAAGTGGGGGTGGGTGGAAACCTCGCGCTTCCCTCCCCTCCCCCCCTCCCCGCTTTTCCTTCTCCACGAAGGCTTTCCTGCCCCAAACACAACTTTTGTCTTCCACTGAGCTACATTACATTATGCAGTGCCAGTTACGTTATATGATTAGTGAGATAGTACTCATAAACTCACTATAAATTAACCGGCAGTAGCGCAACCAGACACACCACAATACATAATTTATCATGATGGATCTGTGACAAAGACACCACATCTTACCAGTACAGCGAGTCACAGGTTTATTAGGCTACATACAGTGGCATACAGAATATACGATCCTGGTGCTGTCAACTTGTAAATGTATGGATCCGGTTTTTCTTCTGCTCCCTGACGCAACGAGCGTGAAGTGCATTCTGCTACCTCTGCTAACACACTGCAGCCGTCAAATACAAAGCAGCACTGTCGGTACATCACTAACATTAACTGTACATTTTCTGCGTATAAATCTGCGTAGGATCTGCTGTTAAAGTTTGCAGTACCATAGCATTTTTCATAACGCGCATTCCCAAGTGGGGAGGGGGTACTTTGCGCCCACGATAAAAATCTTCTTAAAAAAAAGAACAAACGAAATTAATTAATTATTTTTGAATTATATTACCAGCATAGTTTTTGAAGAGGTACTGATGAGTGAGTAATGAGGGTCCATAACCCGAAAATATCTTTTTAGCACACTCTTAGTAATAACAACGTACTCTCAATGCCATGCGCTACTGACTTTGTGACCACCACAGAAAAAATATGAACAATACAAATTTCATTCATTGTTGTTGACTTTTTCCCTCCACGTACTATTTAAAAGGATATTGTTGTGTAACTTAGGCCCTGAACCCGGAAACGTTGAATACGACGTTCACTAGGGAATGACATCTACTACTGATTTTTTTTTTCATTTTAACTGAAAAAATTAAGAAATATATGTAATCTGGTAGAATAATTCACTAAAAACAAAAAACATTTTTTTAAATTTTAAAATATAAATAAAGTGGCTAGATTACAATATTTTCAAAAGTTGGTCATAAAGTACCACTTGATATTTCGAGGGTTAATGCTAAAAACATACTTTGTAGAAAGAAAATTATCTTCCAGTGAATGAATTCCTTACAAAACACATCTCTGTCTGCGAGCAGCCCCTTGCACTTTCAACGTCATTCCCTAGATGTTACACATATCGCGAACATTAACGTTCATATATAAACAGGCTGGCGCACGAAATGTATTACCAATTGTTTCTTTCACAACTTACGACGTACATTAGATATCCCGCTGGGATCTTTACGGCAGTACCAGCATATCTTGGAAAAACAAATGAGTTCCCAAATGACGTGTAATTCACGATACTGCCGCCAGGAGACTAGTAAGCAGCAATGGCTGACAATGGAAGACTGACGACACAGCAACGATCAGCAATTGTGTTACTTTTTCATGAAACGAAAAGCCTTGTTGTGACTCAGAGGCGTTTTCGACAACAGTTTAACACGCGATGGGTCCCTTGAAAGAAGACCATCCACAGGTTGTACGATAAATTTGTACAGGAAGGAACAGTATTGGAAACGAAGCGACCTCGGCCTAAGCCTGTTTATTCGCCGGAGAATATTGAAGTGGTCCGAGTTGTTGTACAGAGAAGTCCCGGGAAATCGTGTAGAAAGGCAGCAGTGCAACTGGGAATATCCAGACGCTCCGTACAACGCGTTCCTAAAAGTGACGTCCATATGTACCCATACAAGATGACCTGTGCACAGAAGCTCACTGAAGAACACAAGCAGCAAAGACTACTGTTTGCTCAGTGGGCGGAGCATAGGGAAGAGACTCTCAACAACGTTTGGTTTTCAGACGAGGCGCATTTTCATTTAGACGGTGTGGTTAACAAACAAAATGTACGCTTTTGGGCCACTGAAAACCCACAAGTGCTTCATGAATGACAACACTATGCTCCGAGGATTACAGCGTGGGCAGCAATTTCCAATCACGGACTTATTGGACCCTTTTTCTTTGAAGAAACTGTGAACAGCGAGCGTTATTTGAGCATGCTTCGCAATAGCTTCACTCCACAGCTTCTTGCTACTGCCTTGCCCTTCAACACGCAGTGGTTCATGCAAGATGGAGCAAGGCCACATACTGCAAACACTGTGTTGGAGTTTTTACACGAGCATTTCGATATGCGAATCATTTCACTCAGGTTTCCAGGTCGTTTCAATGACGGACAAAATTGGCCCCCCAATAGTCCAGATCTCAATCCATGTGACTTTTTTCTTTGGGGATACCTAACGGAAAAAATTTTCCCGAAACGTCCACGTGATTTAATGGAGCTCAGAAGACTTATTCTTCAAGCTTGCAGTGAAATTACGGAAGACATGTGCCGTAGGGTAATCACTAACTTCAGTGTCCATTTGAAGGAAGTTAGGAAACAAAATGGTGGACATATTGAGCATGTGCTGAGTTAGAACAAATCTCCATGGACGGCTCTTCATTGTAGTATATGTTCCTTTCAGATTGTATTGACAATAAAGTTTATATTCAAAAACAAAATGGAACACATTTCGTGCGCCACCCTGTATATATGAAGATGGTGTCCGTTATCTTGGACATTTATTAACGTTCATGTAACGCTCCCTTGGAGTATTTTCAAAATTAGTTGTACAACTGATGACATCCCGTTCAGAAAAAAAGTATGCTATGTGCTATATAGTCGTGAATCTCGTCATAAATCTCCGAAAGCCGCCTTACGGTTGGTGTCGGAGGGCATTTACGTCGCTACTATCTGTTCTCTATTCCTTGCTCCATTCAAGAATGGTGCAGGGAAAACAACGACTATCGATAAACCTTCATATGAGCTCTAATATCTGATTGTCTCGTCGTGGTCACTTCGTGAAACGTATGTATGAAGAGCAGTAAGTTAACCGAATCTTCTTGGAACGGAATCATCTCCTTGGTAGATGACGCCTCTTGTACCTTCTACCAGTGGAGTTTTCAGAGCATTTCCGTAACGCTCTCGTGCTTACGAAACAACCCTGCGATGAAACATACCGCTGTTCGTTAGATCTTCTCTGTCTTTTCTATTAATCCAACGTGGTAGGTGTCCCAGACTTATGAGTCATCAGAATCTGGGTCTTAAGTGGATTTTAAGCCACTTTTTTCGTCTCCTTACGAATCTGGACCTGAGGTCGAATAAGGCAGACGGGATGGACACTATTCAATCGGAATGTGTATAATCATTGGGGAAAGTGGCAACCAAACGACTATTCAAATTGGTGAGTAGAATCTATGAGACTGGCAAATTGCCATTAGGCTTTCGGATAAATACACCGCTTGGCAGTTCCTAAGGAACAACTGTCAATTGCTATGGAACATCCGACTAACGATCGTAGAACGAAATGTGCAGGAGGGAGGGGAGGGGTGGGGGGAGGAACGTGTTAACTTCAGAGAAGCCCGTACACGAATTGACTGCATGCATTCGAGAATTGAGGATGTATGATGTTTGACGAAGGTTGTTGTGGAACCGATTAAAGTGACATTCCGTGTGGCACGGCAACGCGTCTGCTTGACATCATCGGAGGCTTGACGATCGTGCTCACAGTAATGAGTGCGTCCAAAAGCGTCATGTCACAATTTAAAAAAAGGCCGCTGAAGGTAGTAATACTATGCGAAAGCATGTCGTAGACGGACCACAACACAGCAAGAGGATAGATATGTAGCCCTAATGAAGAAAGTAACAGACATTTCACTCCTAGGCAGATCGCTGCAAACCTTGCAGCTGCTATCGGTACTCGTGTCTCTGACAGACCCATTTCGTGACAATTAAATCAGGTTGGTCTGTGTGCTCGGCAACAGTGGTCCAGAGTGATGTCCTCCGAAGAATCCTGCTTCACTGTGGCAAATTATTCTGGCCACCATTTAATGTAGAGGGAGAATAGACCACGGAATGTTCATAAACGTCGTCGATATGGCGTTGTAATGTGGGCAAGCATTATGCACAGTGGCCGAACACCGCTGGAAATCTTGCACAAGGTACCACTACAGCATAGCGGTATTGTCAAACTTGGTGGAAAGAGAAGATATTGAACGTATGGAATGACCTGTGTACCTCCCTGACCTGAAACCTCATACAGCACGCCTGGGATGCTACTGGCAGACATGTTTCTCAACAAACACCCCTTCCCCGAACTGTGCTAGAACTGAAAACTGCTTTGAGAGAGGAGTGGGACAATATTCACCAAGGACTAGTCAGTAGTTTGGTAGCCAGCATGAATAACAGGTGCAAAATGTGCATTAGTGGCCGAGGAGAGCATATTCCTTACTGAGAGTCCAATATCGACCTTATCTAGGGAATCTAACCTGTGTCAAACATGAACGTTACATATGTCTGTTGTACTGTTCTCCCATATACCATATTTCGTTATAAATATACCACTAAATCTCTATTACATGTTCGTGTTACATGTCGACAATCATTGGCTGTGATTATTCCTGTCCGATAATGTCTCTAATCCTTAGCACCGCTACGGTCGCAGGTTCGAATCCTGCCTCGGGCATGGATGTGTGTGATGTCCTTAGGTTACTTAGGTTTAAGTAGTTCTAAGTTCTAGGGCACTGATGACCTCAGATGTTAAGTTCCATAGTGTTCAGAGCCATTTCAAGCATTTTATTCCTTAGCAACTGTGAAGCAATGCATCATCCACACAATTCTGAAGATAGCAACATAGCAGAGTACTTGTTTTTAGTATCTCCTAGAACCTTTCGTTTATAAAGTTGATTTGTACAGTGGCTCTTACAAGTGTACTCTGCTTTAATAGCTCCATGTACTCCATTGTCAAACGATTTGGGCTCATAACAATCAACAAAATTAGAAACCTGATGGGGTCCATCAAAGATGCCACCGACTTTCAGCACTCGACAGTAGTTTATGAGGTCCTTTGCGAGTGCGGATTGTTTGATATCAAAGAGATGCAAGCGACCTATCAGAATGTGACTAAAAGAGCGTGAACTTCGCATACAGTCCGGACAACATCATAAATGCGCTACTGTCGTGGTTTCTTGGTTGCCGGCAGTAGCTAACATCCTACCATTCTGAGCTCAGTAAACGTCCCCCATTCTGCGCGATAGTAAACACTTCCGTGGTTTGCCAATGTGGAGATTGATGGAATGGGTATAATTTCTGATATATCTATTGGTGACTGAGGCTGGTGTATTTAACAACATTTCATCAGTATTTACGTCATTTGTGGAATAATAATTATAGCTATTACAAGTTGTATATTGTTACGTTGGAAAGTACCTCAAAATATCTACAGGGTGATCGAAAAAAGCGTCGAGTAGTGGGAGAGGTGGTAGTACCCATCGAAACAAAAATAAGTCCAGTAAACATGGGTCAGGAAACGCATTCATTCTGAGATAAGTCCAATAAAGATGGGTCCAGAAATGCATACTTAGCATAATAAACACATGTTTACATGAGGTGTTCAACGTGGCGTCCACTCATGACACTGTACCATTCTTCCTTCCGGTGAAACGAATGACGCATTCTTTGAAATATACCAGGTTGTTGGTGTACCCGCTGGCATGCATTGAAGACCAACACTCTAGTGTCCATACACCGTTGACTGGCGTTGCGCTGACCAGTTCCTTCAAATGTCCCATAACCAAAAGTCTAGGGGACTGAGGTCTGGGAAACGAGCAGCTTCCCCCCCCCTTCCCTGACAAATCCAGCTGTTCGCGCACATTGTGACGAAAGAGTGCTGGTGCGCCATCAAGCAAGAACCACTTTTGCATTCTTTGCTGTAATGGCACAGTCTTCAGCAAGGTATGCAGTGTATTAATGATAAAGTCCAGATAATGCGCCCCAGTTAATCTTTCTGGTAGCATGTATGGCCCTGTCAATCAATCGCCTAGTACGCCTTTGCATACGTTGTCTGAGAAACGATGCTGATGACGTCTTTCCTGAATTACTTCGATTTTTACATCTGCCCATACATGTTGGTTATGAAAATTCACAACACCATCTCTTGTGCACCCTGCCTCATCGGTAAATAAAATCTTGAATGTGTGCCGGCCGAAGTGGCCGAGCGGTTCTAGGCGCTTCAGTCTGGAACCGCGCGACCGCTACGGTCGCAGGTTCGAATCCTGCCTCGGGCATGGATGTGTGTGGTGTCCTTAGGTTAGTTAGGTTTAAGACGTTCTAAGTTCTAGGGGACTGATGACCTCAGAAGTTAAGTCCCATAGTGCTCAGAGCCATTTGAGCCATCTTGAATGTGAACAGTCACTGACAGAACCGCCGTCTGCCATTATGATCCTGTGCCCTTAGGGCCTGAACGCGCTGTAGATTATATGGGTTCAGCAATTGTTCATGAAGTATCCCAGATAAGAGAATGTGACATGCCTTCTCCTGCTGCTAATCGTCGCACACTGTTCTCAAGGGTTTCTTCCACCAAACGTAGCACACGCTCCTCGACGTCAGGCGTGCGGACTGTGCGGGAGCCTCCAATGTCAATACTCCGAGGTGCAAGGTTACATGTGTCTGTCGAACAGCTTGTCAGAGAGCACTCCGCGCTGTCGATATTTTTCAGTGTAGAGAACACGGGCTCGCAGGCTACGTTGATTTGCTAAACCATAGCAGAACATCATATCGGCCATTTCACTTGCCGAGTGCCTTCCGTTGCTAACAAGTGGTGGGAAAGAGAAATTTAAATGCACTACACGATTTGTACGTACACACTGCGCAATAACAGGAAACACATAAGTGAATCCACATTTGGAAGAAGATAAACGACTATGATTATGTACCCAAAGCTGACAGCACAGTACAATGAGGCACACAAACACGACGAAAACTAACGTAGCCTACAACACGACTCGAACCACACAACTGACTGCAGACCACCTAATGGTAGATAGACTGGTGCGAGTAAGACACATAATACCCTGCCGACACATCTGGCGGAGCGCCAACGCAATTAGGTGTCGCATAGCCCTTCCTATAGAACCATGTTTATTTTGGAAAGTATGCATCTCCGGACCCATGTTTATTGGATTTATTTTTCTTTTTTCGATGAATGTTACCACCTCTCGAAGTATTAGACACTATAAGCCAGCCATCAGCGTTCATTTTACTTGGGAAGCAGGTCATGTGTTGAAGTGCGGACGCAAAAAAGCAAAACTTAAAGTCTATACGGCCAGGCGTCTTTCACTTTGTGGCCCAGGTACAACCACGCGGGAGACATCAGGCCGTAAATTTTGTGACGTCTTTGTGGAAAGACTGTTCGACGCAGAAGAAAAAAAAACACTGATATGTGTAAGTAGTAAGGTAACATTAATAAACATACACTCCTGGAAATGGAAAAAAGAACACATTGACACCGGTGTGTCAGACCCACCATACTTGCTCCGGACACAGCGAGAGGGCTGTACAAGCAATGATCACACGCACGGCACAGCGGACACACCAGGAACCGCGGTGTTGGCCGTCGAATGGCGCTAGCTGCGCAGCATTTGTGCACCGCCTCCGTCAGTGTCAGCCAGTTTGCCGTGGCATACGGAGCTCCATCGCAGTCTTTAACACTGGTAGCATGCCGCGACAGCGTGGACGTGAACCGTATGTGCAGTTGACGGACTTTGAGCGAGGGCATATAGTGGGCATGCGGGAGGCCGGGTGGACGTACCGCCGAATTGCTCAACACGTGGGGCGTGGGGTCTCCACAGTACATCGATGTTGTCGCCAGTGGTCGGCGGAAGGTGCACGTGCCCGTCGACCTGGGACCGGACCGCAGCGACTCACGGATGCACGCCAAGACCGTAGGATCCTACGCAGTGCCGTAGGGGACCGCACCGCCACTTCCCAGCAAATTAGGGGCACTGTTACTCCTGGGGTATCGGCGAGGACCATTCGCAACCGTCTCCATGAAGCTGGGCTACGGTCCCGCACACCGTTAGGCCGTCTTCCGCTCACGCCCCAACATCGTGCAGCCCGCCTCCAGTGGTGTCGCGACAGGCGTGAATGGAGGGACGAATGGAGACGTGTCATCTTCAGCGATGAGAGTCGCTTCTGCCTTGGTGCCAATGATGGTCGTATGCGCCGTGCAGGTGAGCGCCACAATCAGGACTGCATACGACCGAGGCACACAGGGCCAACACCCGGCATCATGGTGTGGGGAGCGATCTCCTACACTGGCCGTACACCACTGGTGATCGTCGAGGGGACACTGAATAGTGCACGGTACATCCAAACCGTCATCGAACCCATCGTTCTACCATTCCTAGACCGGCAAGGGAACTTGCTGTTCCAACAGGACAATGCACGTCCGCATGTATCCCGTGCCACCCAACGTGCTCTAGAAGGTGTAAGTCAACTACCCTGGCCAGCAAGATCTCCGGATCTGTCCCCCATTGAGCATGTTTGGGACTGGATGAAGCGTCGTCTCACGCGGTCTGCACGTCCAGCACGAACGCTGGTCCAACTGAGGCGCCAGGTGGAAATGGCATGGCAAGCCGTTCCACAGGACTACATCCAGCATCCCTACGATCGTCTCCATGGGAGAATAGCAGCCTGCATTGCTGCGAAAGGTGGATATACACTGTACTAGTGCCGACATTGTGCATGCTCTGTTGCCTGTGTCTATGTGGCTGTGGTTCTGTCAGTGTGATCTTGTGATGTATCTGACCCCAGGAATGTGTCAATAAAGTTTCCCCTTCCTGGGATAATGAATTCACGGTGTTCTTATTTCAATTTCCAGGAGTGTATTTCGAATTATACCCGATATACTCTGTGTAGTTCCATACTCAAGGAATGAGTTAGAGAGAGCATGCGCAGCAATCCTGCACCGCCGCTCATGGGAAGGTCCCAGTGTAAGTGATTTGCGATCCTTTCTCTTACTTGTGAAGTGTATCAGCGGATGGCTGTGTTGAGCGCTTGTACAGTGTAGTGTTGGCTTTATGTTGCGAAAGTGTCCTTTTCGTTTGATTCGATTTTCGACTGGCTTGGTTGTAATTTTGCTGTTATTTAGCTTTGGCTGACTTCGTGCATTCGCAACTGAGAGAGAAACCAAGTATATCTCCCTGCGAGAATTTGGCCCTGTCTTATAATCTTTATAAAAGCATGTGCAAACTGATTAAATCCTGAACTTTATCATTAATTTCTTTAACTGAACAAATTGGTCCCTGTGCATTCATGATCTGTGTAATAACGGTGTTCATAAAATGGTATCTGTGCTTTGATACTTTTCGTTGCAAACTGATCATGAAATAAAAATATCTTAGCTCGTAATGTAATTGCTTGGAAACGCAGTTGTTCTCTGTTCGCCAGGTTGCAAATTTCTAACTACAGTTGATGAGGACTTAGTGCAATGCTCCAGACAAAAAGTAAACTATTTTATACACATCACTGAGTGAGACACTCCTTTAGATAAAAATGACTTGGATCGAGGATGTGGACAGCGCTCTTAGGTGAAGTATTCCTTTAAAAACGGTTTTTAAATTATCTGATATATTATTACTTGCGCGAAATTCATGTTACAAAACTCATTAACATTGACAAATGGCAACGTTGACACTAAATTCATACTCTCACAAACGTTAGACAAACCATTAATAAACATGAAAAATACCTTACAGTGAAAATTACACAATCTACAATGAAAAGTCTAAATTACCTTCATATGGATGTATCTCTCAACAATGATCCTAACTACTGGCGACTGCAGTGCCAATTTAAAAAAAAAAAATTATTACCTTCATTCCTCTTCATTCTCTTTTCATTCTAAATCATTAATCAAATCCTTCTCCTCTGTTTCACAATATTCAAACACAAATCATTTTACATGAACACAGACGCAGTTGCTTTTAGGTCTATATGAGTCCTCTGCTTCGCGTCTTTCTCACTACTACTCTAACTATAGAACTCCGCACTCCTCGCTGCCTAGCAGCGTTCACAAAACAAGCACATCTTCCAGCGACACAGCTACCCTGACCAAAGACTGCATGCGAGAAACAAGCGATTCAAAATTGTCGCTTAGCGTCTTAGACATCCATAGTACATACGAATTCCAGACATGCAAATAACAAACTCCCGATAGACCTGTTTCAGTTGTTACGGATGAAGAACAGGGAGACGGTGAAACCCGGCGCAAGCACATACTCTAGGTTTGGAATTTAACCCAGGACATTCGCGTAAAGATTGATGATCAGAAAACTGCCGACCAAATACTGGCAGCGAAATTTCATGCATCAGGAATCGAACAGGTTTACCTATGAGTCGAGCGCCACCGCACATGAATGCGTAGCGACCCTTTTTTGTTTTTGCGACCTCGGTTACGAAGTTACATGCGCCATTAATGTACAATCTTAAATTACATTCAGATAAAGAATATCAGATCCCTTTGACTCCACTACGGACATCTAGTTATATGACGACTTGTACTTTAATTAAGAAACTGCTAGGCGGAAACAGAGTCAGTATACGATAGTGATTCTGAAGGTAAAAAACATTTGTTTCTCCAAATATTTTATTCAAGATAATTGAAGAAAACTGATTTTACAATGTACTTCCGAATCTTATCTATTTTTCTATGCAGTCACTACTCAAATCTAAACATTTGTCGTAGTGTTGCACAAAGTTTCCTATGTCTTCTGCAGACTCAGTGACCATCAAATTATTCAAAGAATCGTTAACATCCTCCATCAGTTCGTTGTCTTTTCCATAGCATCTACCACCCAAAAAAATTCTTTAATTTTGGAAAGGCTTGGCAATCTATGGCCAACTCTGGAGTATAAGGCGAATGTTCAATGACCTCCCACTTAAACAACCGAGCTAAAGTCTTCATCACCGCAGTATAACGGGATTGAGCGTTTTCGTGAAGAAGCGCAATGCCTCTGGACAAACATCAACGCCGTTTCTTTTGAACAGCATGGCGTCCTTATTGAAAGCTCTGACAGCAGACCTCTGCATTAATGGTCCCTCCTCCAGGCAAAAATTCGGTGAGTATGACGTCCTCTGAACCCCAAAAACACTGTGGCCGTAACATTTTTGGCGCTCAGATTTCCTTTGACCTTCTCTCGCTTTGTTGGGGATACTGAATTATCCCGTGGACTTCCATGTGACATTCAGGTCTCGTCGCTAGTAACAATGGGATTTAGAAAATACAATCCTTGTCATAACGAGTGAGAAAAGTCAACGCTGCTCCCATTTGTTGTTTTCTGCTCATGTCTGTCTATTCGAGGAACCCGCACAGCATACACTTCTCATTCGTCTTAAAGGGTACGACTTTTAAAATTTCGTGAATTCTCCGATTCGTTCCCTAAAATTTTAGAGCGATGATTTTTATGTGTTATCGGGGTGGCTGCCTCATCCTTTTTTTGGTAAGTGATCAGCCACCCATAGATTCCTGTGAATCTCCTTTAGTTTTTCCCCTGTCTTCCTTAATTTTAGCCGGCCGCGGTGGCTGAGCGGTTCTAGGCGCTTCAGTCCCGAACCACGCTACTGCTACAGTCGCAGGTTCGAATCCTGCCTCGGGCATGGCCGTGTGTGATGTCCTTAGGTTAGCTAGGTTTAAGTAGTTCTAGTGGTTAGGTAGTTCTAAGTGATTTGAGTTCATCATCCACAGCTGAAAGAAGACTTTATTGCTCTTCGACGTGAATATTTGTTCGTCCGCCATTAAATATGACGCACCATTTTCGAATTGAAGCTCTATTACCACATTTGCGTAAACGCCGGTTATCTGTAAATTATGATAAAGTGGACATCTTTAGTATTCACAAACTGTATTAGACTCCGAATCTCACACTTGTGATCGTTATTTTTGTCACACATTCCCAAATTCCACAAATAAACGAAACGATCGTTCCTGCTCGCTCTTATAATGGCGCCAGCAATTAAGAAGGTCTGTGGCATGCCTATGGAAATCATAGGGAAATCATTGGATCACATAGGTGTCGTAGTCGCATTGTTCTTCGTTGACTGAGCCTCTAATTATATAGATCAGGGTATATTACTGTAAGAAGGTATAAACAGTCATAGCCACGTTATCTTACTCCCACTTAATTTAATATCTCGGCTCGAGGAAAACACGCAACATTGAGTTAAGATATAAGAGAACATCCTGAAGAGTATCGCGTCCGAATTTTTAACGTAAAAACCCTTAAAGATTTTTTAAATAAAACATACTTTATTAATATTCCACATCCTTATTCTTTCCGCCTACTTATTTGCAGCCCTCTTCCGCTAGAGGGCTCGGAATTGTGGTGTATAACATGGCGGTGTTTAACATGGCTACACTGAGGTGACAGTAGTCTTGGGGTACCTCCTACTGTCGTGTTGGACATACTTTTGCCACGACGTACTGCAGCAAAGCAACTCTACCCAGCACGCACTCAAAAAGTAGTTGGAAGTCCCCTGCAGAAATTCAGTGCCTTGCTCCCTCTATAGCCGTCCGTAATTGCGAAAGTGTTGCAAGTGCAGGATTTTGTGCACGAACAGATCTCTCGATTATGTCCAATAAATGTTATGAAACGTTCCCTTGGAAAATTCATGAATGACTGTGCTGGTAAACCTCTTATGTTATTTGATTTTCAAACAGCTGAGCCAAAAGAATGGCCCTGACTAAAAATAACCTGTACCTTTCATGAATCACTTACCTCACAAATATCTTCGTTACTCAAACTACTGCAACACAGCGTGCGCCAATACTGCCAGCCAAATAAAAGATTCTAACTACTGAAGGCACTAACTACTGATAGGCATAGCTAGCAAATGAAAGATGTTGCTGGAGAATAAACAATGTATTTACCTTAATAGTGTTCAAAAGGCATTATATATATATATAGTTCATGACATGCAGACTTACAAATTAACTTTGTCTGACGGACACACGTCCAAATCGCCCGCTCTCAAAATTCTGCCATCTCGTCTCCACGCGCTGTTCACTTCCAACTGCCCAACACTACTGTAACGAATATTCCAACAATTACGACCAGCCACAGATTGCACACAGCACAGTCACTCATTTTCATACAGAGCGCTACGTGGCGTTATCAACATAAAACCGAAACAGCCTACTTACAATGTTCGATGGGTTTCATAAAGGGCGATGTGAGTGGCCAAATCTTTCGCTAGAATTATCTGAATGTTCTTCAAACCAGTCACGAATAATCGTGGTGCGATGAAAAGTTTGGGGATATGAAGCCCACGAACGGCTGCAAATGATCTCCAAGTAGCCGAACATAGCCATTTCCAGTCAATGGTCGGTTAAGTAGTATCAGAGGATCCAATCCATTCCAAGAAACACAGTCCATACCATTATAAAACCACCATCAGCTTGCACAGTGCCTTGTTGACGACTTAAGACCATGACCTGGTGAGGCTGCGCCACACTCGACCCTACCATCAGCTCTTATCAACTGAAATCGGGAGTCATCGGCCCAGACCAGGTTTTTAAGTTCATCTAGAGTCTAACCGATATGCTCACGACCCCAGGAGGATCGCTGCAGCCAATGTCGTGCTGTTAGCGTCGGTCGTCTGCTGCCATAGCCCGTTAAAGCCAAATTTCGCTGCACTGTCCTAATACACTACTGGCCATTAAAATTGCTACACCAAGAAGAAATGCAGATGATAAACGGGTATTCATTCGACAAATATATTATACTAGAACTGACATGTGATTACATTTTCACGCATTTTGGGTGCATAGATCCTGAGAAATCAGTACCCAGAACAACCACCACTGGCCATAATAACGGCCTTGATACGACCGGGCATTGAGTCAAACAGAGCTTGGATCGCGTGTACAGGTACAGCTGCCCATGCAGCTTCAACACGATACCACAATTCATCAAGAGCAGTGACTGGCGCATTGTGACGAGCCAGTTGCTCGGCCACCATTGACCAGACGTTTTCAATTGGTGAGAGATCTGGAGAATGTGCTGGCCAGGGCAGCAGTCGATCCAGAAAGGCCCGTACAGGACCTGCAACATGCGGTCGTGCATTACCCTGCTGAAATGTAGCGTATCGCAGGGATCGAATGAAGGGTAGAGCCACGGGTCGTAACATATCTGAAATGTAACGTCCACTGTTCAAAGAGCCGTCAATGCGAACAAAAGGTGACCGATACGTGCAACCAATGGCACCACATACCATCACGCCAGGTAATAAACCAGTATGGCTATGACGAATACACGCTTCCAATGTGCGGTCACAGCGATGTCGCCAAACTCGTATGCAACCACCATGATGCTGTAAACACAACCTGGATTCATCCGAAAAAATGACGTTTTGCCATTCGTGCACCCAGGTTCGAAGTTGAGTACACCATCGAAGGCAGTCCTCTTTGTGATGTTGCATCAAGTGTAACCGCAGTTATGATCTCCGAGCTGACAGTCCATGCTGCTGCAAACGTCTTCCAACTGTTAGTGAAGATGGTTGTTGTCTTGCAAATGTCCCCATCTGTTGACTCAGAGATCGAGACGTGGCTGCACGATCCGTTACAGCCATGCGGATAAGATGCCTGTCATCTCGACTGCTAGTAATACGAGGCCGTTGGGATCCAGCAGGGCGTTCCGTATTACCCTCCTGAACCCACCGATTCCATATTCTGCTAGCAGTCATTGGATCTCGACCAACGCGAGCAGCAATGTCGCGATACGATAAACCGAAATCGCGATAGGCTACAATCCGACCCTTATCAACGTCGGAAACGTGATGGTACGCATTTCTCCTTCTTACACGAGGCACCACAACAACGTTTCACCAGGCAACGCCGGTCAACTGCTGTTTGTGTATGAGAAATAGGTTGGAAACTTTCCTCATGTCAGCACGTTGTAGGTGTCACCACCGGCGCCAACCTTGTGTGAATGCTCTGAAAAGCTAATCATTTGAATATCACAGCATCTTCTTCCTGTCGGCTAAATTTCGCGTCTGTAGTACGTCATCTTCGTGGTGTAGCAATTTTAATGGCCAGCAGTGTAGATACGTTAGTCGTACGTCCACATCCATTTCTGTGGTTATATCACGCAGTGTTGCTTGTCTGTTAGCACTTACAACCTTATGCAAAAGCCGCTGGTGTCGGTCGTTAAGTGAAATCCTTCGGCCACTGTGCTGTCTGTGACGAAAGGTAGAGCCTGAAATATGGTGTTCTCAGCACATTCTTGACACTGGAATATTGAATTCCCTAACGATTTCCGAAATAGAATGTCCCAACCTTCTAGCTCCAGCTACCATTCTGCGTTCAGAGTTTATTATTTCCCGTCGGGACGCCATAAACACATCAGACGCAATTTCATACGAATCACCCGAGTACAGATGACAGCACCGCCAATGCATCGCCCTTTCAAACTTTTGTTCGCGATAGTACCATCACCTGTATACGTTCATATCGCTATTTCATTACTCTTATCAACTCAGTGTCTGTCGGTGCGTGAGAAACAACGTCTTACAATCGAGCTTCGCATTCGAAGATTTCTTCTACACATGGAGCACTCTCTCCTTCAACATTAAAATGCCAGATCACAGAAGAGCGCTGCGACATCTAAAACAATCCGATGCCTTGGGTGCACTATCGTCGATTATCATACGGTCCCGACTTGCCGCCATCCGATTTTCATCTGTTGCAAAACTTAAAAAAAAACACTATGTAGAACTTCGTTTTGATAGCGAGGAAGAGGTGTAAGCAGGCCTAAGGTTGTGGCTCCGTCAGTAACTCAAGGATTCGCAGAGACGGTATAAACATAGTGTTGTCCCGTTGGGAAAAATGTGATTTGTCGCCAGGGTGACTATGTTGAGATATAAATATGTAGAGATGAAGAGTAAAGCTGTAGAATGTTAATAGAAGCTCTTTTATACAAAAAAGTTTCACATTCAAAATTCGAAAGCAGTGCTTTTCAGCACGCCCTCTAATGTCGATACATTAATTGGCTTTATCACGCATGCAACTCTCTAGAAATTTCATCATGTGTGGATACTTATCAAACACAGTGTCATGGCCTGTACAATGTCGCAACCATATTGTTTTTTTTTTCAGACATCTATTCAGTAGGCAGTGTGTCGAAAAAGGCAAGAACCATATTCCTATGGTCGAATAATTGTGTCGTTCTTCCAATTTTTGGTCTGTGATGATCTTTTTAATAAAATAATTTGGTACCGCGAATAAAAAGTGGATTAAGATTTGTTAAGGTATCACACTACAATATTTAGTTTATATTAGTCACTTTTGGCACGACTTACTCTTCACAGTAACAATTTTAAACGCTCTGCCTCATAAACTAGCATCTTTTCAATATGAAGATAGATATCGATTTTAAACTTTTATCCATTATTGGACGTGGAATACCGTGACTGGGATGAATAAAGGTTCCCAGAAATAACTGCAACCATGTGAGTGGTTGCAGTAATTTCTGCAGACGTATTGATTTGTTGCGCCTACCTTTGCTTGATCCACTGTAGTGGAAGTGATAACGTGCTATAAATTTATGCACTGATAACTGGCATCTCTACATAGAGCGCTCTTGCAACACTCTCAGTCTTAGCCTGTCTCTCTCTTTAAACCCAGCAGTAGCGCATGTTCATACAACGTGGAAGAAATAGCTCTTCATTAAATTGGATTTTCTGGTTATTTGTTTACAGTGCAAAAAATTCGTGTTAGCCACAAATTTATATAATTCCGAATGTGTTCCGCTGCTCGAAGTTTAATCTTCGTAAACGATACAGTGTAGCACGTGCCCCGAACAGAAGACGGGTAGCCGGTGTGCTGCAATTTATGGCGTGTCCACGGACAATTTCCTGGCTTAGCCCTCGTGTCAAACGTATCGTGATTTACCGAGCACCATTATTTACGGACATGTTCATAGAGCCTGCTACCGCCTCTACTACATTGTGGCTTACCTCATGAGTTTGCTATAGGCGTGTTCACACTATTAGATTCAGCTTCCTTTATTTTGAGATAATAGGGATAAAAACTTTAAACTGAACATTTGACATTTAACGTGCATTCTCTTACTCTTCACCAACATATTTGTACCCTTTTATATGCTCCTCACTAAGCTGGATATATGTAGATACTGGTTATTTTTTCTTCCAGTTCCTCGTTTATCGTAGTAGTAGATTTCATGATTTTTCTCTTGATGGCTTAGTTTTCTGTAACGTTTCCAGGGCCCTGGTTTTCTTAAAGACTCAGGATACACTCTGTGGTTTATGATATGGTGCACTGTCCACCACTATTCGGGACGTGCTCATTCGTTGGTGGCAACAGCTTCTGATGCACAATTTCTGTGTATTGTTGGTGTATCAGTGTTTCTTGATAACGCGCAAATTTTCAGTTCCGTTAAGAAAACATCACACTCTACTCCACTGTTGATGTTCAACATTTCGCACACTTTTGAATATGCTCTTGGTCCTCTCCGGACGTTCTGATTTCCTGCATTAAAATGTGCATAGATTCAACACTTAAGCGAACCAGATCATAAACATCAAAATCTAAATCAGATAAATAATTCATTTTAAGAAAATTATTTGTTCCTCCAAGTCTGTGTGACTTCCGCAACTATTGTTCAGTTAATGTAAAACCGCTCGAGTTGCTTTTCTTAGAATTTTTCTAAATTCAAAAGACCCGTTTCGGCTTTTATATTGCGCCTCTGTCAAGTGTATCTTAATGTTATGATGCAGAGAAGCGATGTCATCAATAGGTTGCTTCTCTGTACCATAAATTTCAGATGTACTTGGTAATAACCTTATATGAAGGCCGAATCCGGTCATGTAAACTTAATAAAGTTCTGAAAAAAGCAAGTGGAGCGGCTTCTCAGTCATTTTTATGAAAAGTCTATTATGAAACGTAAATCTCTAGCGCTAACAAAATGGTTCAAATGGCTCTGGGCACTATGGGACTCAACTGCTGTGGTCATAAGTCCCCTAGAACTTAGAACTACTTAAACCTAACTAACCTAAGGACATCACACACATCCATGCCCGAGGCAGGATTCGAACCTGCGACCGTAGCGGTCGTGCGGTTCCAGACTGTAGCGCCTTTAACCGCTCGGCCACTCAGGCCGGCTCTAGCGCTAACAGATCAGCACAATAGTCAGCGAAGGAAAACCATGTTTTTAATTAATATTAATTGAGTAGGACAGAAATCGGAACATACAAAACGAATAATTGAAGACGTTGGATGTAAGTGAGATGAAGAGAGGAATTCGTGCTGGGCCACCTTAAGCGAAGCAAAAGATTGAAGACAAAATTTATTATTTTCACCTTCATAGAATGTACTTCATTGGATGATATGTTAATGAATACTAAGAGATGTGAAAGTATAGCTGCTAATAAAATACAGTTTAAGAGGAATCTGTAGAATAAATGATACTCAGCTCTGTCTACGAGTTACTTAGAACGCACACGACATCAATAATATGCAGGTATAAAATATCACGTAATGTGGGATCAAAGTATTGCTCAAGATCTACTCACGTCGAGTGCCTTACTATTATCAGTATAAGTAATTGTTTCATTTTACTTAGCCACAGTAACATGTGCACTTTAATATCCATATAATTACATATCTGTTGCGGTTGTTACATTAATTTTTAAAGGAAAATGAGCTGTAACGATTATTTTGCTTGTTCCACCTCCTCGAAGACCACTTCACTAAAGACCTACTGCATGAACATTAAGGGGAGGTTTACTATCTTTCGGTTCAAAACATCAATTATCTTTAAATTGCATTTTTGGACCCATAAAAGTGTTTAGAATCCTCCCTGAAACGGATTTTCCGAATACGGAACGGAAATGTTTGTTATTCGCGGTTGAGCAAAAAAATGCGCCTACCTGAAATCGGCCTTTTTCACGCACCAGTTCTTTTTTTTCGGATACGAGTTATTGTACCGGTGCTTGGGAGGAAACACACAAAATTCAAATGAAAGTCTTAACGCCTGTGCTTGGAAGTTAGCCCCCAAGCATTTGCATTCTGGTGCGGAGATTGCGACTTTCCTGTCAGAGATCAGATTCAAGGAACGGTACTCAGCAATTATGAAGACCATGATAACGATGGACGTCACTCGGGGACTCTCTTCGACGCAGTTCGTCAAGCATTCGGACGACCACCGGATTCAAGCGGCCAAAAACCGCTTGTCACCGACCGTACGAGCGGCTCTGGAGCAGCGCAGGATGGCCCAGATTGAGCAGAACGGCCTCTGTGAGGACTAATTTATGGACCCGGAACAGCAGATTGAACGTACGTTGCATAACATTCCATTTATATGTAGTCAATATGATTCTTTGTCCGACTAAGCTAACTAAATTGTCTAGGAGTTGCACCACTTTTATTCCGATCGATCAACTACAAATACTTTTACTTGGCCGACGAATACGAAAAACCGATGAAAAAACCCTATTTTTTAAATGGCCGCCATTTTGTTTCCTATGGTCCAAATAACTTAAGCGAGGTACAACTCCTAAAGAATCTTATATACTTCGCTAACGTCAACTCAGTTTTGATTTCAGACAAGCCGGATGACCTGTGACATACCGCGTGTGGAGGTCTACACCGAAATTTGGTTTCGTTCCGGCGACACGTCCGCCTTTTCCCTTCGACATTCCTGGTCGAAAAAATTCCAATTTGTAGAGGAAATATCAACAAACATTTTGAACACGTTTGACATTGATATCTATAACACATCCCGAAAAAAAAAGTCTCAAAGAACATGCTTTCTCAGATCAAAGACAGTAGTTCATTAAATTTTATCACGTCGGTTCTTTTACTAGATATGCATTCGCTATTATGTTATCCTGACATGGTCAACATACATATATGTGTTCCTTTGTGTATATGACTGTGTGAGTCTGTGGGACGTACAATGTGCTGTTCCACATCCTACCTGTAGGAGCAACGTGAACTCTCGAAACGAGAAAAAGATTTATAATTTGATATCCTACTTTACAGCTACAAGACTCATCAGCAGCTCACACTTAAGTGTTTCGCAGACAGTTCATCAAACAGTTTTAGATCATTTCTCTACCATTTCGCTCTCGAATACCAAGTGGTAAAACCGAACACTTTAATCTTTCTGTGTTGGTTCTGGTTTCTCTTATTTTAGTATGATGGTCATTTCTCTCTCTGTAAATGCGAGCAAACAAAAATTTTCGCCGTCGGAGGAGAAAGTTGGTGATTGAAACTTTGTGGAAAGATTTCGCGACGGCGAAAAACATTTTTGTTTTGATGATAACCACCTCAACTAGTGTATCATATCCATGACATTCTCTCCCCTGTTTCTCGATGACAAAAAACGAGCTGCCCTTCTTTGAACTTTTTCGATGTCCTCCGTCAATACCATCTGGTAACGAGTCCATACCGTGCAGCAGTACTCCGGAAGATAACTGACAAGTATAATGTAGACACCCTCTTTAGTAGATTTGTTGCACCTTCTAAGTGTTCTGGCAATTACACACAGTTTTTGTTTCACCTTCCCCACAACATTTTTTCATGTGATGGTTCCAATGTAAGTTGTTCGGAATTGTAAGGCCTTGCTATCTACTTGAATCGACAGCCATTACATTTGTGTGATTTACCGTGAATCCGAAGTTTGACGGATTCCTTTTAGTACTCATGTGAAGCGCTTCACACTTTTCATTGTTTAGAGTCAATTACAACGTTTCACACCACACACATATCTTATCAAAATAATTCTGCAAATGGTTTTGATCATCTCATGACTTTTCTAAACAGTAAACGATTGTGTTTTCTGCAAACAGTCTAAGTGCACTGCTCATACCGTCTCCTAAACTGTTTAGGCAAACCAGGAACAGCAGGTGACCTCTAACACTTCCCCGGAAACGATATATATCACTTTTGTTCCACTCAATGGCATTCCGTCAATTACTACGGTCTATTTTCTGGTAGGAAATCATGAATTCGGACGCCCAACTGCAACTACACTGCATGGTACTCAGTCTGATTATGTTACACAGATACAGACAAAAGTGTCTAGTTATAATGTACTGCAATGATACTTCGACATCTCCTTCACACACGAAATGCATGGAATTTGTCTTGTGAGTGCCACTTTGAGTATCGGATATATTTTACAATTCCCTTAAAGAAATTATGTATCAGATATTAACTGACTGTGTTATCGTCCTTTAGAATAAAATCAGATTTTTCAGTGGTCATATTTGTCCTCTTCTATGACCTGCTACAAAGCTCAACCACACAGCACTTTGTGCCAATATGCAAATTTTCGGCAGCCGTAACAGATATCGATCGGTCCAATTCTCAGGAAAGTATGAATTCAGTTATATATATTTGTTCAGTCCCAAATTTCATATTAGCTCAACTTTATCAGGTATTTCTCTCTGCTCCTTTCTCTGAAATGACAAACAAATTAGGCGAATGTTCCCTGCCAGGGTCCTGTATGTGTTTATGCAACGGCCGCCAAGACAACATTGACTAGGAGAAGGTGGAATTTAATAGAGTATGGGGATGAAGCCAGGAATCCTCGTATTTCCCTTTAAGAGTTGGTAACATTGTTTTCTGACCGTTAGGGCATAAAGACATTCGGCAACTTCTGTACTCCCTTGAGGCTTGGTAGTGTCAGCTGTGTTGTTGTTGAGCAAAATAATTTGTTAGGTTTTTGTTGTTGTGTACCTTACTTCGTGATATTCTATCTTCAGTAAGGTACTTGTACCGTCATGTTACAAAGTGAAACTAGTAATACAATGGTCAATACTTTCAACAAGTTTTATGGACATGTGTTTAATGGTCCTTCACCTTTCCCTTATGCAGAAGGAATTTTACAGATAAGGTACAGTTGGGGTCAAACTGGGTAGAAGCAATGGTGTAAAACTGTAACTACGTGGTATTACCCCATGACTTCATTACACGTAACTTATAGGTGTGACGTAAGAAATATCTGCTTTTAACGGTACGATACTTGGTGTACACGTTTTAATGACTACAATTTAATAGTTACATCTAGAATTTACAATTGTTTTGCGTCAATTTTTAGATAATGTTTCTCAATAATAATGTGATTAATTATCCTTTACAGAAGAGGTATATTTTTATTTGAGATGGGACAGTTAAGGACTTTATACGGTCAGGAAATTAAGACTTGGTTAACAGCCATCCGGTAAGAATGGTAACCCAATACCAAATAGCTCAGACGTGCATATACTAGAACAGCAAAAATGGAAAATGAACTATCTGGATTTGAAACGACGCATATTTTCCCGCTTAGGGCAAATGTTTTTGGCGAAGAGGAACTGCACCGTCAGATACATCAGAAATAATAATACCAGATTCCAAGAACACAACAGAGTCAATTACTACTTCTTCTCCACATCCTTGTCAGTCGGTTGATGTTTAAACACAGTCTTTGTTCACTGTATCGCCGGAGAGTGTAAAGCCAGTTCCTCATTATAAGAGACCATCAGCAACCAGATGAAGAGGAAAATGCGCCGTTATCACTGAGTCTCCCTACAAAAATGTACACAGTCAAAAAAAGCAACTTCCCGGTAGGTTAAAAACATTATTGAGGGATTCCGGGTGTACGCAGTAAAAAATAAGCGGAAAAGTCTGAAAATGGGTGAGAAAATCAGCATATGTGAATGAAATGCCTTGTCTTCTTTGCAAAGAGACCTACTCATCAGCAAGAAGCTCAGTTGATTGGGTAAAGTATTTAGAGTGTGAGAAGTGCGCACATGAGGATTGTACAGGATGGATTGACGATGACTTGCATGAGGATCGGTGTGCCCCATGACTCAGACAGAAAATATAACATTACCCGTTTGTGCTCCATAGAGTAACTTTTTCCGCGAAGTATGGGGTATAACCGTATATTACGCAGTGCTGAGTTACATTAAATATAATTTAAAGCATCAAAAAAATATATGTTGTGTTTGCTGCGTTTATCTTTCACTAAAATAAATTTGAAGCCCCAGCAATGAAAATTGTCGTTGTTATCTAGCCTACTCCTTAGCTACCCAATTATACCCCAACTTCCCCTCCGTTAACATACACGTCAAACACAAGAAACTTTGCAGTTCAATAGGGTCATCGTCGGAAACAAGTTTCTTAAATATATATCTATAATTGTAAGCATTGAGCAATATTTATTTGAATGAAAGCTGCGTATAGGTACACACTTGGAACGCAATACAGCAGCGATTCTGCATGGCGTGAATTAGACAAGTCTTTGGCAGTTTTTCGGAAACATATGGCACCAGACGTCTACGCACGGGTCACGCACTTCCCGTCAGTTATGAGTCGGTGACTGGAGGGCGTAGAACTTGCGCCTTCAAATCCCCAGACGTATACCAAGCGTTTCAGAGCACAAAAATTTGGTGGACAAGACATCAGCGTGCGTTCAGTACCACGTTCGTAAATCTATAGTAGCACGATTCCGGTTTTGTGACACGGATCTTGCTAGCAGATGCTATCGCTGTCGGTGAATCCATCTATTATGAAGGGATGCGGGTGGTCCACAATAATGTTCATAGTCCACAGCTGTCATAGTGCCTTCGATTACTTCACAGATCCCATTGAAGCCAGGGTGAACGCTCGCACCGTCCTGCACCCATAGAGCACTGGACATTTCAAGTAACCGTTCATATGGATGACGGCGTATCCCGACACAACCATCGACCTAGTGTAAAAAGAAACTTGATTCGTCCGACCACGTTCCATATATCTGTTGATTCAATATCCAGTTTTGATGATACCGTGCCCACTGCAACCGTAACTGCGTCAATGTAGCAACGCATAGTGGTTGTCTGTTGGTGAGGCCCGTTTCCAAGAAAGTACGCTGAACGGTGAGTTCCGATACACAGCACTGTACTATGTCGTCAAGTCTGCCACGTACTTCACATTTCGTACACGCACACGACAGTATCACCAGGACAGTGGGCTAGTGTCGTTTCCGAGATGCATTTTCTCAGACACCGGGCCATAAAAACCTGCCCTTTTTTGTGCCTTTGTCCCTCATCGGCGCAGGGTCGGCATGCATGTTAACGGATTTGGCATGGTTAGTTTGAGAGGTGGCCGGATGGTGTACCCCAGTTGTCTGCATGTATAGATAATAAAGCTAAAGTGAGCGACAGTTTTCTAAACATTTGGGAATCGTGTACCAGCCCGGTATTCATCTAGTCAGATGTGTGAAACCGCCTAAAAGTCACATTTATGCTGGCCAGCACACCGACCCTCGTCGTTATTCCGTCAGGCGAATTCGGTCCGTGGCCGGCACATCTCCTCATCCCGGAAGCGGCGCTTTAAGAGATGACGTTCATGAAAACACACACTATTTAAAACATACGCTAAAACCACAATTCTGAAGATGCAAAATGAAATCTGGTACCATGCTTTACATTAAATTAACACATTTGCTATTAAGTCCCTTGGATTTAACCTGTTTTATTGGAATTTAAAAAAATTTATTTTCAAGGGTAACATACATACCTTTTACGCAGAAACTATTCTCAAGAGATTTCTACAAAAAATTCCCTGATTAATCTCTTTGCATATCGTAAGAGTCTCTCACGAGGTGTTTTGAGTATATCGAATAGGAAAGTTTCAGTAATTTTTTTGATTGTAATTGTTTGAGTGTAATATAAAATTCATTCAAAATTCCAAGCATTTCGCCTCATATCTCAGCTTGAGTCAACATTTATTAGGTTTACAGAAATAATTGTACAAAGTTTAATAATTCTAGTCCTCATAGATTCTGAGAGTAAGGTACATAAACTTTAAAAAAACATGATTTTCAGGAAATGTAATTTGAAGTTCAATCTAACGTTTGTTCTTTTGTCGCATCATCAGAAGGCCTTAGATTTGTGCTCATGGTCCTCTTTTTCCTTCCAGGCTTTACTCCTTGTTTTTTGTTTTCTGCTTTCTTTCCTTTACCAGGTCTTCAATGACTTTACACCATCAGAGAGGCGCTATAAATCTGTTTTCCTCAAGATGTCTTGAGTGAAATTTTATATCTTAAAGCCCATTCTCTCTTATATCTCCATCCATTCTGCATTCCTCTTATTAAATACAAGAATAGAATATATGCGTCAATTTCAGTCAGTAGCACGAGGCAAAAAAGTAATTGCTTCTTCATAAACAAAGTAGCTGGTTTGTTACTGTTTCTAAGATATAGAACAGAATTAAAGATGATATATAAAACCAAAAAGTATATACCACAGCCTTCTAGGTGCATCCCGTGCAAGCTTACTTGAAAGTATATCACGGGATCGTTGTTCATCGTGCTAGCATTTGAGCCATAGTAAATTTTGCCGTTTTGAGAAGCGCGCCGCAGCGCGTTGTGTGAAGCAATCGCCCTCCGTTTCTGGTGGTGGCGCCGCTGTGGCAATCGCTGCTTTGGTGTCTCCCTCTGGTGTGAAAGGGGAAAAGTTGCCTGTTCACGCGCTATGAGCTCGGCAAAGAGAGGAGGCTGTCAGTCTGAGTTCAGTCAGTTGGTCAGCCGGCTCAATGTCGGGCAGTCAGTGTCTGTCTGTTTGTCGGTCTGCCGTACGTTAAGAGAGTCGGTCACTCGAGGCGAGTCTAGTCAGTTGGTCAGCCGGCTCAGTGTGGGGCAGTTAGTGTCTGTCTGTCGTTTGGGTAAAACTTTAAGCCAGAAAATGAGAGTCTTGCCAATCGGCCAGTAACAGAACTCAGCTAGTGGTCGCCCGGTCGGGGCTGAGTTCCTGCATCTGAGTCTGCGCGTTAGGCCGCCAGTCTGCTCGAGTTGCTCGGGCAAAAGTCATTGGCGGTTGGATCGGTTGGTTGGTCGGTCGCGCACTGAGTCACGAGATGACTTGTCCGCCTTGAGCGTCGGCGCATGTGAGGTCCCCACGTAAGTCCATTGCGCAGCGCCCTATAGAAAGGGGTAGTGGCTTCGCGGTTCACAAGAGAGCAACAGGACCGGAACCACGACATCGGGCTGGCCGGGGCGAGCTGCGACGCCGTGCGACGGGTGATCGGCGCGCCTTCGTGCGTCCGTTGAAGCGGCTGCTGGCAGCAGACGCTTCGGGAGAGCGTTGGGGGTGCTGCGCCAGGTCTTCGCCAGCAATTGCAGATTATTAGAAGTGACTGGAGATATGTTGTTTCATTTACTTGTTAAATTCTACTTGTTTTCTTTGTGAGGTCACCAGCCGCTTTGTTTTAGGGTCGTCCCACCATTCTTCTCCGTTTGCCCACCTGTGGGCAGGTGGTTATTGTGAATTGGGTGGTCCGTTTTTTCCGTTGTGGAATTGGGGAGGTTTAGAGCAATCTGTTTTTCGGGTTGTTTAGTATCCTCCCCACCCCCTGTCAATCTGCCATATGTTATTAGTTGCCGCCGGCCGAAGTGGCCGAACGGTTCTAGGCGCTTCAGTCTGGAACCGCGCGACCGCTACGGCCGCAGGTTCGAATCCTGCCTCGGGCATGGATGTGTGTGATGTCCTTAGGTTAGTTAGGTTCAAGTAGTTCTAAGTTCTAGGGGACTGCTGATGACCTCAGACGATAAGCGCCATAGTGCTCAGAGCCATTTGAAACATTTTTATTAGCTGCCTCTGTCATGTTTGTCGGATTTGGTGTTAACGAATTTATAGAATTAAGGTAAGGACCGAAATCCTGAAATACGTTTTTATCTTGCCTATCATTTTGCGAGGCGGTATATGTGTAAAGTAGGGCGTGTTGTACATTTCATGTAAGTCTAAATTTTATGGGTTTTATTTAAACAGTCGTTTTTATAAAGTTGCCACCCTTCCACCGTAAGAGCCCTTTTAAAAACAAATTGCACTTTTGGTGGAAAATAAGTTCTTAGTGTGAGTGTTTGTACCATTTCCATCCCTCTTACGGGGTGCATAGTTTATGGGTTTGTGTGAGTTGTTAAAACTTTTAGTTTCAAGTAATCTGGTGTGTTGCAGATTTGCACCAGTGTAGTTTTTCAGAGGTCGTTGTGAGTGGTCGTGACTACGGCCGTGTTGAAAGGGAGCGGAAGCGTCTCAGCCCGAAGGCTCCTACTGTAACAAAAAAAAATTATTCTGTCTGAATAATTGTAACCAGATATTGCGAGGGTGCTTTTCTGCTTATAATTTTAAATCTGTTTTGAAAAAGCTTTTAGGAATAAAATTCACTTTTGTTAAACTGTAACATGATATTTCGAAGGTGCTTTTCTGCTTAAAAATTTTAAATCTGTTTTTGAAAAGGCTTTTGTGAATAAAATTTCCATTTTTTGAAATTTAATTTGTTTCCATCAGTTATTCCTTGGCAACTACTTCCACGCTCACATAGTGTGTTAATGTTCTTGATAAATCGCTAGTAAATAAAGTAAATTCTTTGAGAAAAGATTTTGAAATTAAAATTTTCACGGTTCAGCATTGAAGTTTTGTTTCAAAAGGTGGGCGAGATAGGAATGTTGTGTAACACATTCCAGGCACTTTCATCACTAAAACTTTGTGAACTTAACTGTCCTTCAGTTCTGAGAATAAATAAAAGATAAACTGAAAATTGACGTTTTGAGTCAGTTCCACAAATGTCCCCCCTTACCACTGAGGGCTATCCGGGCGCGTGTCAGAGTCGCTTATGTCAGAGAATCTCCCCATCCGTCTCTGCTCCGCTCATACACTTTCCTCAACACGCTATGTGCCCAAAGTGTCACCAGCCGGCATTCAGTCTATCGGTGGGCAGTGGTCACATTGTTTAGGTTCCTCAGTATAGTATCTTCTACATGTATGCAGATGCAACCGTTTTTACAGTTACGTTTAGGATCAAAGTCATCATTTACCAGCCGCGCGGAGTGGCCGCGTGGTTTGAGGCGCTATGCCACCGATTGCGCGGCCACTCCCGCCGGAGGTTCGAGTCCTCCCACGGGGCATGGGTGTGTGTGTTGTTTCTATCATAAGTTAGTTTAAGTTAGTTTAAATAGTGTATAAGCCTAGGTACCGATGACCTCAGCAGTTTTGTCTCTTAGGAATTCACGAGTATCTCAAAAACGGCGAGGCTGGTCGAAAATTCACGTGCTAGTGTCGCGAACATCTACAGAAAGAGGTAGAAAGACGGTGAAACTACCACTAGGCGTTAAATTGTTGGGCGTCCACAACTCTTCACGGAAAATGGCGTTCGGAGGCTTGTCTGCTGCCGGCTTGGGTGGCCGAGCGGTTCTAGGCGCTACAGTCTGGAACCGCTACGGTCGCGCGGTTCGAATCCTGCCTCGGGCATGGATGTGTGTCATGTCCGTAGGTTAGTTAGGTTTAAGTAGTTCTAAGTTCTAGTGGACTGACGACCTTATAAGTAAAGTCCCATAGTGCTCAGAGCCATTTGAAACATTCTTTTGCTTGTCTGCTCTGTAATGTAGGATAGACAGTGGCCTGTGCAACTCTACCGAAAGAGCACAATTCTGGCACACACACACACAGATACATCGTACATTGTTGAACAGCAGCAGACCGCCCTTACGTGTTCACACGTTGACCCAATAACATTGTCAATTACGATTTCAGTAGGAACGGGACCATCGGGATTCGATCGCCGATCAACGACATTTTAACGACACTAGATCGATGGTCGTCTCCAAAAACGCCACGGACTTGGGCTGTTGGGAGTAGTATTATACTATGGGAGACGTTCTCCTGCGCTTGCATGGGGCCTGTGGTAGTAACCGAAGACAACCTGACAGCTCCGAACCCACTCCATCTCCCAAGAGACAAATGAATGCGGTGAGGTCAGTGGTGCAATGGGGCATCGTTCTGCCCTTAAGGTCACAATCCTTCAAAAAATTGTTCAAAAAATAGAGTTTTTGTTTTTAATTTTAAATCGCTGCTTAGGGTTTTTTGAACAAAATCGTAGTTACTAGGACTGAATTGGACATCGGGAAGTTATTTAAAAACCAACTTAAAGATCTCTCGGTGTTCGGCGGCACCCATATTTCCTCTGCTTTCACACATCAAATGCTACCACTAGACTCCCATTCGAGAAAATATACTATACAACGATTTCTTGAACTTTTCCCTCATATATCCTTCGTTTTCGAGCGTTGTTTTGCATATAAACATTTCTGTAATTTGAGTTTTCGCTATTTTGTCATTCTCGGCAGTTATTATGTGCCCAAAAGGTGTTTTATTGCCTGGCGTGAAGATGTAGAGTTTCTAGGAATATATTATCGGTTCGGTATGAGGCAGTCATGGTGGCCAAGGGTTAAAAGGCAACTAAAGAGGCCAGAATAACATGGAGGAATAAGAAAATCAAGAGAGAAGATGAGAAACATGTAAACGAAGAAGATTATGCAGCTGAAATATATTAGAAATAACTTTGAATTGAATTTACTGAGAATTAAATTTCATGATATGTTTAGCTTAGCATAAAAAAGTCTATTTGAGCTTCAGATTTGAAATGATTCAGGATACTATTTGAGGTAACCAACACGTGTCCTGCCGAAAGCAAGAGCAATACATAGTGATTAGTTACAGAAAATAACCTTAATTTCAATTATTGTTATTGTGGTCTTCAGTCCGAAGACTGGTTTGATACAACTCTCCAAGCTACCTTCTCCTATGCAAGTCTCTTCATCTCCGAGTAACTACTGCAACCTACAGCCTTCTGAATCTGCTTTCTGTATAAATCTCTTTGTTTCCTTGTATGATTTTTACCCCCCACACTTCTCTGCAGTATTAAATTGGTGATCCCTTGATGTCTCACAATTTAATCTACCAACCGATCCCTTCTTTTATCCAGGCTCCCCAATTCTATTCAATACCTCCTCATTAGTTACGTGATCTTCCCATTTAATCTTGAGCATTCTTCTGCAGCACCACATTTTAAAATCTTCTACTCTCTTCTTGTCTAAACTGGTTATCGTCCATGTTTCACTTCTGTACATGGCTACACTCATAAACATACTTTCAGAAAAGACTTCCTGGCACTTAAGTCTATACTTGATGTTAACAGATTTCTATTCTACAGAAATGCTTTTCTTTCCATAGCCAGTCTGCATTTTAAATGCTCTCTACTCCGGCCATTATCAGTTACTTTGTTGCCCATGTAGCAAAACTTATCTACTACTTTAAGTGTCTCGTTTTCTAATCCAGTTCCCTCAGCATCATCAGCATCATCATCATCATCATTTCCCTCACCATCGCCTGATTTAATTCGACGACATTCCATTATCACTGTTTTTCCCTGTCCATTCCGTTCAACTGCTCTTCCAATTCATTTGCTGTCTCTGAGAGAATTACAATGTCATCGGCAAACCTCAGAGTTTAATTCCTACTCCAAATTTTTCTTTTGTTTCTTTTACTTCTTTCTCTTTGTACAGACTGAAAAACATAGGCGATAGGCTACTTTTATTATCAGATATAAATATTTCTAGAATAAAAACTTATGACTGAAATGACATGACTGTAGTCTACTTTTTGAGAAGGAGATGTTGTTAATGTTAGCGTGAAGTTTCAAGCATACAGTACATAGATTCCAAGTAGTGGCAGGTAATTTACTGAACTTCGGAAAAAACATGTAATACAGCCAGTATGAGAACTAATGTGGTTAATTATACATCAAAATGTTCGGCAAATAACAGTCCTATTGTTCTATTAAGATTTCGCGTTTTTTATCTGCAATCACGTAAACAATATGACTATTGTTGGTATGTTTCTATGCTTTGGCAGGCAAGTTACCTTAAGCCGTCGTCACACAGTCCATGGCACTCAACGTGCAACATGGTGATCTGACCTCCACCGTGCTGCAGAACTCTCAGAAACGAGCCGGCTTGTGCACACGGCACGTGGGACTCAACGTGGTATACGCGACCGCAGCGCGCCCCAGATGCAGTTGTCTGCTGTGTCTGACTCGCAAATAACATAGTTATTTTCTTTCTTTTTTTTTTTAAATCGACGGGAGCAAAATTTCTACATTAGCACTATTAAAACCGTAAGTATTCCTTTCACATCAAGAGGAAGAATTTTATGGGCTAAAGAACAAATATTATTAATTTTGTGATTATGAGATTGAGATACGTAGTCACTTATGTACATTAAGTCTGTATTCTCTGGGAATAAGAAGTCATCTTATCAGATATTTTAAATAGCATCTATAATACAAAAATAAAAATCTAGAACCGAGCGAGTGGCGCAGTGGCTAGCATACTGGACTCGCATTCGGGAGGACGACGGCTCAATCCCGAGTCCGGCCATCCTGTTTTAGGTTTTTCGTGATTTCCCTAAATCGCTCCATACAAATGCCGGGATGGTTCCTTTTAAAGGGCACGGCCGACTTCCTTCCCCGTCCTTCCCTAATCCGATGAGACCGATGACCTCGCTGTCTGGTCTCCTTCCCCCAAACAACTCAATCCAACCCAACCCCAAAAATCTTAATGTATCATTTCAAAACGCACATTTCCTCTCTAGTCCATATGCTAGTCATGTTGTTGTGCCTGAAATTTACATAAATAAAAGACGACCGTGTTATAAAGCAAAGAGAAAATTTCCCCGTCCAGTCAGTAAGGACTTTCGGCTTCCGTCAGAAGCAGCGCGACACAAATGTACTATAATCTTCCACAGAAGATGAATACGATGGGGGTTCAATAAGTAATACAACCCTTTTTTCAGGAAGAAGGGTGGTTATTCCCCACTATTTTGGCTACAAGCCCTATTTTTCAACGCAATTCCGTTCAATGCGACGGCCTTACGTCACATTATTGAGAGAGCCTGTTTGCCCGCATGGTAGCACTCTACTGGTCGATGTCGGAGCCAACGTCTTACTGCATCAATAACCTCCCCATCATCCACGTACTGCTCCCCGCATCCTTCATTGGGCCAAACAAATGGAAATCGGAAGGTGCGTGGTCTGGGCTGTAGGATGGAAGAGGAAGGACGGGTTTGCGCGACCTTGTTATAATGATGACACACGCCTCGCCCAACGATTCACCGTGCTTTTGGTCTCTGCCAGCTCTTCGTAGACGTTCTGCAAGTGCCTATACTCATAGGCACTTGCACTTTACGATGCTTCGTTTTCAGCCAAAAGAAACTCAGTGACAGCTCTTTGCTTGGAAAGCACCTGCGTTACAGACGCCGTTTTGAATGCTACGTATAGCGCCGCCACAAATCGGAACTTCATAAAACAACAAATTAAGAATTTCTTCAACCTAAACTGGCCGAGAAAAATAAATATGTTGCATCACTTATTCAATGACCTCTTATTGTCATTCTTACTTTTTAGTAAAACAGTAAGGTCAATCTTATTTGATCAATGTTTCTATTCAGTAGCACAAATTTTAGAACGTATGAAACACAAGACTTGAAACAAGTAAGTGCAAAATATTGCAATGGATGTAGTGTGAGCTCTCTGTAGATAAAGCCAACCGAACGAACTTATTCCTGGGACAGAGGGCATTTTCATTTACGATTTTTCCAATATTACCGAACATATTTCTGTTGAATTAATGAGAAATTTAGTAACCTTATTGAAGGCGAGAAAAAAATTGGATTTAGCGAGACATGTACCAGCTACAAGCTACATACAACACTTCCTACTTCCACAGCTTTATTCGTTATGCTACGCTGATCTACACTACTATATGTCTGTGCTTGTATGTTGCCATCTTCCGAAGGCTTTAAACAACAGTATCTTATTAACTAACATTTAATTATAATAACTCGTTTCAACCACAACATTTTTTGATGAATCTTCAAAGCTCCAATGCCTTGACGCGACATACTTTCACATCACGCAAGTTATAATATGAAAATTCCTTAGTCATCAACATATTTCCCGTCATTTCGTTACTACAAATCGTACCAATAAAGACGCGTTTCGGAAGTTGCTCTACGTGTTATATTCATTGCACGTTAGTTATAATATGAAACCCATCAAATATTGGTTCAGCTGAAATCCAGCATGACGTCTCCCAATTTTGCAGTCAGTACTGAAAAGAGGTATCGCCTCCTTGTAGCATAGGTGGTGCTTTTCTGACTCACTGGGCTGCTCACGTTCCGAGTATCTACCATGCATGATGTTGCTCTGCACGTTGGGAAAGGCCCAGCAGCGTACTTTCCCGTGCTCTGTCTCGTCACGCTCAACCTTTGTATACACTGAAGCGTCAAAGAAACTGGTATAGGCATGCGTATTCAACTACAGAGATATGTAAAGAGGCAGAATATGGCGCTGCGGTTGGCAACGCCTATATAAGACAACAAGTGCCTTGCGCAATGCTTAGATCGGTTACTGCTGTTACAATTGCAGATTATTAAGATTTAAGTGAGTTTGAACGTGTTGTTACGGTCGGCGCGTGAGCGATGGGCACTGCATCTCCGAGATAGCAATTGAAGTGGGGATTTTCCCGTACGACCATTTCTGCAGTCTACCGTGAATATAAGGAATCCGGGAAAACACCAAATCTCCGTCATCGCTGCGGCCAGAAAAAGATCCAGCAACAACGGACCAACGACTACTGAAGAGAATCAACTTGACAGATGTGCAACCCTTCCCCAAATCGCTGCCTATTTCAATTCTGGGCCATCATCAAGAGTCAGCGTGCGAACCATTCAACAAAACATAATCGATATGGGCTCTCGGAACCGAAGGTCCACTCGGGTACCCTTGATGACTGCACGACACAAAGCCTTATACCTTTCCTGGGCCCGTCCACACTGACATTGGACTGTTGATGACTGGAACATGGTGCCTGCTCGGACGACTCAGTCAAATTGTATCGAGCGAATGGACGTGTACGGGTATGGATGAAGACAACCTCATGAATCCAAGGACCCTGCATTTCAACAGGAGATTGTTCAAGCAGGTGGAGACTCTGTAATTGTGTGGGGCGTGTGCAGTTGAGTGATATGGGGCCCCTGATACGTCTAGATAAGTCTCTGACAGGAGGCATGTACGCAAGCATCCTGTCTGATCAGCTATATCCATTCATGTCCATTGTGCATTCCGACGGACTTGGGCAATTCCAGCAGGATAATGCTACATCCCATATGTCGAGAATTGCTACAGAGTGGCTTCAGGAACACTCTTCTGAGTTTAAACACTTCTGCTGGCCACCAAACTCCCCAGAAATGAACATTACTGAGCATATCTGGGATGCCTTGCAACGTGCTGTTCAGAAGAGCTCGTCAACCCGCATATTCTTACGGATATATACGGGTAACGACATGAATCAGCAACTTACAACTGGCGCCAGTATAAGCTTCTACTCTGGATGTGTGAGCTAAAATTCACGCCAAGTTCCTGTCTTCGTTAATGAAGAATGCATAGTCTTGTGAAATCTGACAAACTTTTTTGAATCAGTTTGTATTTAGATGACTTTAGTTAGCTGCCTTTTATAACAACCTCTCTGAAGACTGGATATTGTACTACACTTCTGTTCGCAATCGTCATGGAATAACAGAGCAGAGTGCATTCAGACTTACTGCAAACTATTACCAACAAAATTTATGTCGAATTTACCAGCTAAAGGATCGGCATCAAATATCAAATGGTTCAAATGGCTCTGAGCACTATGCGACTTAACTTCTGAGGTCATCAGTCGCCTAGAACTTAGAACTAATTAAACCTAACTAACCTAAGGACATCACACACATCCATGCCCGAGGCAGGTTCGAACCTGCGACCGTAGCGGCCGCTCGGCTCCAGACTGTAGCGCCTAGAACCGCACGGCCACTCCGGCCGGCCATCAAATATCCTGACATAGTTGTCGATATATTTCGTTGGTGCATACCTTCGTAGCGTTTTTCAGTATGTTTAATAAACAGAACAAATACACATAAGAAAGACTTTAGTCATCAATAATACATTCTATTTCAAACTCATTTTTATCAAGAAAGGAAGTTGGGTAAGGGCTGTTCGATATAGGACGGAAAAGGTGAAAATTTCAGGGTCCAAGATCAGGCGTATAAGGTCGATGCTGAATGAGTGCCCAGTCCAACACCTCCATAGTGCTTTTTGTCAGTCTAGCAGAATGCAGGTGTGCTTTATCGTGGCGTAGCATCACTTCACACAGCTTTCCTGGTCGTTGTTCTAGGATTGTGTCTGCAAGACGTCTCAGTCCTTGATAATGAATGTTACACCTCAGGGATGCAGTTAGTAGTACAGCACACCGTCATTGTTCCACCAGGTGCATAACATCTTTTGTGGATGCACGCAGGTCTTCGTACGGGGATTTGCGGCTGTGTTTGGGCTCAACCATTTCTTTGTTTTCCTTACGCTAAGACAAAGACACAGTTTCTCGTCACGAGTAATCATACAGGATAGGACTGGTCTGTGTTGTTCGCGAGCCAGTAGATGAGCAAGAAGATATGCACAAATGGCCACCTGCAGATTTTTATGGTTTTGGCTTAGAGCATGCTGTACCAACAACCCGATGATACTGAATGCAAATGTCGTACGATGGTGGAATGACCACAGTTCATCACATTTGCCAGTTCCAGAGTACACCGACATTGTGGATTAATGCGTTTAAACGATCTCTGTTCAGTGGTATATCCCCATACACTGCGCAAATGTTTCTGGCCGTCACTGCTGCTGTCACCCCCTTGTTGATCTGAAACAGAAGAATATGTGGGAAAACTTCCAGTTTCTCCACTTGGCGCTCCATTTTCTTGCGTCCACAGCTCCACTCACTATCTGCAAACGACAAAATGTCAACACGTAAACTCAAATTGCAGCAGTAAACGACAAAAAAAAGACAGTCGATGAATAATCCCCATAGCAACTGGAATATCAATATGCAAAAGAAAGACACTACAAACTTATGCACCAACCTAGTATGTTAAAATAATGTATCCCAGCCTCATCACAGGGGAACGGATTAGCTTAAATGGGGAACACAGAGCACTGTGGGCGATGCCGCTGCCGCCGCGTTGTACGGTAAGCACGACTGGTGGGTCATTATCTGGAGCAGCACGTAAAGCGGCTTTGCACGCAGCGGTCATATTTCAGGCGCTCTTCCAATCTCCCCCTCATGATGTAGACCACCGGCTCTGCTCCAAATTGGTGCCTCTGACAGGATAATGCGCTTAGCGCGCTTGTCGCGGGGCCCGGCGTGTTGATTCGCGGCACGCCGGGCCGGGCGGGCCAGCGACCACGCGAAATTCGTCGCTGGCCGGTGACCGGGCCATCAGCGACGCTAATCTACTGGCTCTGCCTCACCGCTGGCCAGCGGAGAGCCGGCGAATCGCCGCTGACCCTGCGGGAACACGCTGGATGGGATGACCGACCACCTCGTTCCCGCTGGCTCCGCATTAGACCCGGTGGCTTTGCCAGGGCTCATATGCTTCTCAAGTCAACGACTGTATCACATTGTGGTCCAACAATGAGATAAGCTCTCTCCATCGTGGTATCGAGGTACAGTGATCGAACTGCGGGTATGATAATAGTTCGATAGTAACATTGCTAGGGCTCCGTCTACTGTACTATTACAAGTCGAGCAAAATGTTTCCGTTTGATGACGTTGCAGCAGCTTACGTGCAGCCTGCACCACGCAAGTAACGAGCAGCCCTTAGTGACTCGCCACCACAGTTTTCTTTATCTTACATATCTTTGTGACTAATGCCGTTTTGGCATATTTATTATTTTGTAAATGACATATAAGTACTGCCAGTCTTTCACGATGATTCCGTACTTATACTCTATCATACGTTTTTAGTCATAATTCTGTGACCATGTTATAAAATATAGACCATTCTTTGATTTAAATTCTGAGGAAGACACTCCTAGCAGTGTTGAAACCCGATTTATTCGTTAAAAATAGTGACCGAGGGCTGTTTCTCTTTCAATTGTAACTATACAGGTAATTTTGTGTATGCCAGGCGTCGAGAGTTCAGACCCCAGTGACAAATACAATGGAAACAATGAAAACTCATTTGAGAAAGGCTTTGCACTGAGGTACGGCCCACCATCTGAAGATCAGTATTACTGTTTTAATTACAGTATAATTCCATTGAAGTTGTAAATTTGATTACTGCGGAGCTGTCAGTAACCAAACAGAATGGCAGTAAGATCATTTGACAAAATGTCATTAACAAAACGTTAACATTTTCGATTTTCAACAGCTCCACCTAGGGAAGTACAGCAGAATCGAGTTTTCCTCTTACCAAGATATAATGCGGTGTAATGATTCATACGTGAGTTAGCTGAATGTCGCTGAGGTGTTAATCGGCTTTACACTTGAAGTTCCTCGCGTATCAGCTCGTCGATCAGAAGTCTACATTATTCAGAACTACATCAGTTTGGTACCGCCTCCCGGTACACTAAATATTTTTTTTAGTATTGCTTGATGTTTTCACGGAGTACTGAATATTTGAGATTGCAGTCGTTCGTCGCTCATTATTTTTTAAAATATATACATTATTTAAATTCCATCACTATGGGGGGGGGGGGGGGGGGGGAGGGGGGCTGGCAGCGCTGTGATTATTTGTTTGCAACCATTGAGTGAAAGAGCTAAAATGAATAAAAAATACCGTGATAATAATAAAAAGGATGCAGATGGGATTGGAGAGGAACAATGGGTATCGGGTACAGAGAAGAATGTAGATGCAGCGTGCAGAAGGCGAGAGGCACACGTGTAGGAGTGCAGTTACTTACAGACAGGCTAATTTTGAGCATTTCGTGAAAATGGTTGGTATACGGCAGTTATAATTTAGGCACTGAAGACCATATGGACCCAAAGTACGGACGCAAAGTTTTGAGAAAAATATATGTTTGTGAAAACAAAATTTGTAGAAAAACCACCAGTTTCCTATGTCTGAATTGTTTCTTAAACAAGTCTCAGCATCCTAAATTTCCTACGAAAAATAGGGTACCCAGTTTCCGTTATGAAATACTAATTAATATTTAGAATTATATTTATCATTAGTTTTAATTCATGAACTTTCCTTGTTAGACTAGTAGCATAGTTTATTTTGACAGTTGTAAAGCATTTCATTAACATAAAACAAGAATCAGAACGTGAAGGACAGATACTAAACACACACACACACACACACACACACACACACACACACACACACACACACAGTTATAGCCTATTCCAACGTTTCATGGTCCTCGTTATCACGATTTTCACTGAGCACTTTCTGGCTTGATATTCAGCTAAAACTGCCAATGCACCTGCGATTATGAAGTACGGCTATTACGTACACTCTGCACATACAAAGTTACGTTGCCAACGCTAGATAACGATTGAGCATTGCAGAGCAATAAAGTCATGCTTTTTGCTTTGGGTACTCTAAATTATGTTGCCAACATTAGGTAACGTTAAGAGCAATGCAGAGCAACAAAATTATGCTTCGTGTTTTGGGCCGATATGGAAATAAATGCCCGAGAAATCGACGACACAGCTTTTCATGAATGTTCATATACTCGATGTTGTCTCAAGATATAGATCAAGCTGTTTCACCGTACGATCAACTCATGTCAGGAGCATGCATACATGGTACCGCTGCAAAGCCGATGATGGTGTGCTTTAGGCTCTTATGGCTCTCAGCGCCTCAATTGCTGCGAAGGGAAGACCTCTGGAACGATTTCACTGTCTGTGGGAGGGAGGGATGGGGAGAGGTTGCTGAAATTAACCTGGGAAAGGACATGGAGTGTATGGAGATGCAGTAGTAGTAGCACTGACAGTAGTTTTCGTCATCTGTGAATCGCTTTTACAAGGATACTGGACATGTCTTGTTATTATAATTTAAGAACATACAAATAATAGCATAATTATATGAAGATGCATTTACCTACTTCCAGGAACAGTTTGACACGGATGGTATAGCTAATCAGCGGTGGCCTTGTAGCAGGAACCATCCCGACATTTGTCTGAAGTAATTCAGCAAAACCACGGAAAACGTAAATCAGGATGGTCGGATGGAGACTGAAACCTCCATCAACTCGAATGCACGACCAGTCTATTTAGGAAAATGCAGCCTCATTTGATTTATCCCTAGCGTGCACTGCCGTTTTGCAAAAAGTTATATTGTAAAAAGCTTCCATTACACAGTGCATTCATTTTCACTATCAGTCTCTGAACACACTATACACACACGCTATATGAACTGCGCCCGAACAGGCCCAATGGTACCGACCGGCCGCCGTATCATCAAGGCGTCACTAGACGCGGATAACGGAGGGGCATGTGGTCAGCACACCACTCTCCCGGTCGTATGTCAGTTTCGAGACCACAGACGCTACTTCTCAGTCAAGTAGCTCCTTAGTTTGCCTCCCAAGGGCTGAGTGCACCCCGCTTGCCAACAGCTCTCGGCAGACCGGATGGTCACCCATCCAAGTGCTAGCCCAGAACGACAGCGCTTAACTTCGGTGATATGACGGGAACCGGTATCACCACTGCGGTAAGATCGTTGGTGCTATATGCACATTATTATTTCACGTAGGAAGGTGGGACTAATGAAAGAGGCTATGGTTCTCAATGATGGTGAATGCAGTGAAGTGTGAGACTCGATTTTGCGACAACTTCTCTCAACGTCGCACAGCTTACTAGTGAGCTGTGATGCGTTTCGTTCTTATGTGGTAATAAGGAGACAGACCATGGTGCCAATAAACAGCGAACTGACGAACTGCCGTGGCGACACCTCCTGTCGCGCCAATGAGATGATAACAGAATACGTCTCTCAAAGGAGTGACTTTAATTCAATGATCTGTAAATGACGTGATAACAGTCGCGACATAGACGCCTCCCACATTGAGTATGGCTTTGGCGTGCGTAAAGTGCGTGGTGCAGTACAACTTATTGCAGTTTATACGATATTTACTGCTCACATTACCTCGGGGAGACCGTCATCAAGTTCATTTGGTCAGTTTCTATTGTTTCAGATCAGGAGCTAGGTTGACGGGAGTCACTGTTTGGAGAAAGAAACCGACCAGACTATCCTAGTTTCTGCTATGCAGTATTTCGCACAGCAGGAAAAACTTATCAGCTTAAATACCTAGGGTATTCTGGCCCTTAAAAGAAAAGCACTTAATAAAAGAAGCCCAACAGTGTCCGAACATTCGTTTCCGAACAATCCGCGCCAAACCTCGCCCGTTTTTTCCTGAAATATACATACACTGATCAGCCAAAGAAACTGGTACACCTTCCAAATACCGTATAGGGCCCCGCGAGCACGCAGAAGTGTCGTAACACGATTTGGAATGGACTCGTCTGAAGTAGTGCTTGAGGGAACTGACACCATGAATCCTGCAGGGCTATCCATAAATCCGTAAGAGTACGAGGAGGTAGAGATCTCTTCTTAACAGCACGTTGCCATGCATCTCAGATATGCTCAATAATATCCACGTCTGGGGATCTGGTGGCCAGCGTAAGTTTTTAATCTCAGATGATGTTCCTGGAGCCACTCTGCAGCATTTCTGTACGTGTAGGGCGTCGCATTGTCCTGCTGGAATTGTACAAGTCCGTCGGATAGCACAATGGACTTGAATGGATGTAGGTAATCAGATAGGATGCTTACGTACTTGTCACCTGTCAGAGTCGACTCTAGACGTATCAGGGGTCCCATATCACTCCAACTGCACACACCTCACACCATTACAGAGCCTCCACCACCTTGAACAGTCCCCTGCTGAGATGCAGGGTCCATAGATTCATGAGGTTTTCTCTACACCCGCACACGTCCATCCGCTCGATAGAATTTGAAACGAGACTCGTCCCACCAGTAAACATGTTTCCAGTCATCAACAGTCCAATGTCGGTGTTGACGGGCCCAGGCGAGGCGTGAAGTTTTGTGTCGCGCAGTACACGAGTGGGCCTTCGGCTCCGAAGGCCCATATCTATTATGTTTCGTTGAATGGTTTGCACGCTGACACTTGTTGATGGCCTAGCATTGAAATCTGCAGCAATTTGCAGAAGGGTTGCACTTCTGTCACGTTGAACGATTCTCTTCATTCGTCGTTGGTCCCCTTCTTGCACGATCATTTTGGGCAGTAGCGATGTCGGAGAGTTGATGTATTACCGTATTCCTGTATTCACAGTACACTCGTGAAATGTTCGTATGGTAAAATCCCCCCTTCATCGCTACCTCGGAGATGTTGTGTCCCATCTTTCGACGCCGACTATAACACCACTTTCAAAAAAATGGCCCTGAGCACTATGCGACTTAACTTCTGAGGTCATCAGTCGCCTAGAACTTAGAACTAATTAAACCTAACTAACCTAAGGACATCACACACATCCATGCCCGAGGCAGGATTCGAACCTGCGACCGTAGCGGTCTCGCGGTTCCAGACTGCAGCTCCTAGAACCGCACGGCCACTTCGACCGGCTAAATATAATCTCTATTTATACCGGCGTAAAGTCAAGCGCCGGCGCTCCGGTCGGGAAAGTTAAAGCAGACAGGGCTGTGAAGAGGATTTGAGCCAATTGCACGCGGACCGATTCCTCTCTAGGACGACAATGAGACAGCAGTACTGGACTTGTATTGTAATTCTATATACTGAAGGACATTCATTATTTGTATGTCGCCCTTTGCTTGCGACAAATCACTGTGAGTTCTTAAAGATAAGTATTGTCATTTATTTTCTGTAATGAAATTCACTAATATCATTGGCTTGGTTTGTCTAGCTATCCCAGAACGCAGGTTTCATGGGCACCTCATATTTGACAAGTAGACAGGATACAACACCATTAAAGGAGTTAATATCATCTTCCATTGGATAGTTTCACTTTTTTATAAACAAAGGCATTATTGTGTCATTAATTAACGAAGAAGAAATTAGAGAATAGAGAGAAAGTTACGTAATGCTTCACTGTAAACCTTAACAACTGCCGCTCGCCATGGCTCTCGGTGTATTCCTCGTCTCAGCTGAGAGTAAATGAGAGTAATGAGAGTCCATAAATTTCCAATTGATAGCAGCTGTCCTGGTTCATAAGGTTTTCCACCATGCGTATCTTCACGGAGACGTTAGTAACTGGGCAGGGACTACCGAAGTCAGTCGCTATTGATACTGCAAAGAAATGGAAGAGCAGAGCCGACTGTGAAGCTGTGATTCCATTGATGGAATCTTTTTTTAAATCAGCGTAGATCAGTATCCACTCGTTGCCTGTCCATATTTTTGTAAACATACGTTGTCACCTGCTGTGAGAATTTAGCACTGTAATCATACGTGTCCCTCCCTGTCATATGAGCGTCAAGGGAGGAGTTTTATGGGCTCCTACGAAGCGGATTCGGTAACTTCCCGCTAAGCCCTAGCGGCACAGCCAGGCTAAAGACTTTAACGGGAAAAACCGTGCAAACAAATCCCATGAGCTCAGGGGTATCAGACCGATGTTTTCATTAATGGGATTACCTCGAAAAGGCCCCGCAACGCACGCAGGGTGCGTTTTTCAACAGATAATCCGCAAAGCTCCATTTTATATTCTGGTGGTCTTACAGAAGAAAAATAGGGCTCAGACTTTCGAGAAAACGTGATGACAATGTAAACTAAGTAACGCAAACGGAGCGTCCCCCCGAAAAGATCTGTGAGCGAGTTCCAAAGGTTACCTTTCACATATGCTGCAGGCTGAAAGTGAGCCGCTGATAAGATTAAACAAATTAACTTCATGGCAAATTTGTTTGTCGTCTTTTATGTCTGTTTGTTCAAGCCAGAGTATAGAACAGGGAGTGATGCTGTACTCATTCCTATTTATACGTTAACTGTCTCATATACTTCGAACGATCTTTTGGAGATATTCGAATGTATCCACTTAGCACTGCGCTGTTTTTCCATTCTCTCGTTTAATTTTTCTTAAACTAGAACTGCAGTACTTCCATTTCTTGAAACCATTAGATCTCTTACAGATTTTATGCTATCGTATATTATTTTTATCTTTAATTTCCTCACTTTACCGTGTACACAACATCCTTGATCTTCTATTTTACCTACTCTAATCTTCGATTGGCTACAAACTTTGCTTTTCCTGTACTGCAACTTCAAACTTTTCCTGAATATCTCAGAAGTTGTTCCCTTTACATTTCCGTAATCCACAGACGTGCTTCCACATAAATTTTTCCCTCGGCCACAACATTCCACGCAAGTATAGTTTATTTTTAAGCTCTATTGTCTGTCCTTCCAAAAATTTAATTAAATTTCCTCATTAATTTCATTTCTTCTGAATCTTCTCTGGAAAATATTATCTTTCCGCCGTTGACCGTGGTGTTCTATTTTTCATTGCAGGATAGCAATTTTGCCAATGTTACACGTAATGAAAGATTTATCAAACATGGTATTATTGCAGAGGAACTTATCAATGACATTATTACCGAAACTACAATAGTGCAATGAAAGTAACATTATATTTCCTCAAAAAATTCGATTGTGGATTCCACGCACTACATGCTGTTCTTTTGAATCATATCTTCAATCCCTTGGTTAATAACAATGCCATGTCCCTCATGTGCATACGTAAGAATACGTCACATTTTCCCAGCCAGTTTTTTTGTCACATTAAAAAGAGGAATACGTCAAAGTACCTCCCGAGATAAATGGCTGGAAAATATGCGTAAGTCGTTTTTGTTTCAATTTTATTGGATACTTTCGTAATACTTTTTCTTCTAATGTCGGGCCATCGTGCCCCCCCCCCCCCCCCCCATGCACAGAAATCCCGCTAGAGGGATGAAAAACCTCTCACTTAACAGCTGACAGACTGGTCGATGAGGCAGTTGGTTGTTAGATCGACCACCACTAATTCCTCTTGTGCCAATCTCCTTTTCTCAGAACAGCATTTGCAATTCCACCTGAAGACCTTAATCGCTTGTTGGACGATTTTTGAACTCTGTTTCCCCCTACAGTTTTACACTCTACAGCTCCCTCTAATACCATGGAAGTTATTCACTCATTTCTTAAAACATGTCCCACCATTCTGTTTCGTCTTCTTGCCGGTGTTTTCCGTATTTTTCTTTCTTTGCCGATTCTGGGCAGAATCTCTTTATCCCTCTGTCTTATTAGCCCACCTAATTTTCAGCATGCTGCTTGCGGGCTTTCAAAAAAGATAAAAATGAAATGAAATGAGGTGGCCCTTAGCTAAGTACCCTTAGACTCAGAGTTGCAATATTTAAAGTTTTGGCTAGTTTCGTTGTCTAGGGGCTGGGATACGTAGCTGCCGCATTACAGGCCAAATACTTACGAGTCTACAGTATACGATAAGAATCTACACGTGAATCGAATGGCCGAAGGTATCTATTACTCGGCAATTGCGAATTATGAATGTAACATATAAATTTATAAATGAAAGATTAAATTAAATAAAATCTGCAGGTACTATCTTAACGAATTTAAACGATGGGTACGATAGTAGAAGTACTTTTGAGAATGCAGTATATTTCTGCAAAACACTTATTGGTGTCGATCGTCCAACAATTAAATAAAATATAAGTTGAATAACAGGGAATCAATAGATTCCTACATCACGTAATTAGTTATGAACAACAACATAGCTCACGAGATATTCACTTCTAAACGCACACTACGTCTTCACTGTAGAAGCGACGGAATTCTCACAAGTGCACAAGTATTTCTATCTGTCACGACCACGCGCAAACCCCACCACACTCTCCAAATTCCCTCCGCGACTCTACGTCGCGCCTTCACGTACAGCACTTCCCGTGCCCTTTGCGACTCTAGAACTGCCCCGAACTCGCTTCCATCCTCGCCTTTTCTGAAAGCACCTTCTCCTCTTGTGATTCTCGGACAGAGTATTCACCGTTGCCAGCTGAAATTTATTGCAGAACTCAATTATTCTTTCTCCAGTCTCACTCCATCTACCAGTCCCATATTCTCTCGTAACCCTTTCTTCTACTCCTTCCCATATAGCCGCACACTATTCCCCCATGATTATTAGTTTTTCATATCCTTTTACGTAATGAATTATCCATTCAACATTCTCACATACTTTCTCTATATCTTCATATTTTGCTTGTGATGCGGACATGTATAAATGAACTGCTGCTGTCGGCATTTGTTTGCTATCGAATCTGATGAGAACAGCACTATCTCTATACTGTTGACAGTAACTCATTCTCAGTGCTACGCCCCTATTCATAACGAATGGTACTTCCGTCAAGCCATTTTCTACTGCTACCGATATTACCCCGCATAAAGATATCTTTCCTTTTCAATGTAGTGAATCAGGTTCAAAGTCTGACTACAGATTTTCGTGTAAAGTATCGAGCGAAAACAGTAACCAAATAGACGTCAAAAATATCACAAATGGAAGATAAATATGGACTTACTAATTAATAACTCATTTGCTGTTGCCCCCCCCTCCCCCCTCCCCGTCGTTAAAATCCATCACCACCAGTTTTATGTGACAATTAATATTATACACACACTATGACAACCACTAGATAAATGTAACGACAGACCATCCAGATAATTAGGAACTGGATGATCTTCGATGGCCAGCTCAATACTGGGAGTGAAATCGGTAATCGTATATCTGCCTACACTTGCTGTATTTCGTTCTGTCTATTTAAGACGTCACGGGTAATCTATGAAGAATTGTAAGTCAAAGATTCGAAGACAGTTTTCTAAATATACGTTGCTCCTCTCACTAACTATGTGTCCTTACTGTTTCTAACACGATGCTTCTTTACTTAGGGAAAGTACCACTAAATTACTGCCCAATCGTGCTTTAAGATCTTTTACAGCCAAGAAAAGAAACCATTGCACTTCTTGTTTACATGTACCATAAATTTTGGAGGAGGAAACTTAAGTGGTAGATACTGTAGTAAGAACTGTGGAAGCGTTCAATGGATTAAGTGGATGCATAAAAGTAACCTTCTATACAAATATACACATAAATATGTAATTTAGAAGTCACTCTTAAAGTTTTAGTACGCTTGAATGAAATTGGTTAATCCGCCGATAATCACATTACATAAAAGCACTCACCTTTGTCTAACTCGTACTTTAAAGTCGCGAAAGCTGTGGATGGCAAACGACATAGCTAATTACATAAGGCAGTTTCAAATATTTGTTGTTTCCATACTAGCATACTTCCGAACCCAGTGGTACAAAAATTTAGAAACTGAACCGTAACTACTGTTAGCTATTGTGTACTTAATTTACTCATCTTCGGCCAACATAAGGAAACTCATTAAAAATTAAATTCGATAGGATCAACAACCAATACATTCAGGAATAGTATTATCTTGTCTATAGAAACAGTGACGATTTCAGAGAGAAATTTCACTTCAAACACTCAGTAAGATAAAACGGTAAACTAATATCAACGAAACCTATTCGTTTTATTTTTGTATTGCACTTCTGTCTGTAGCTGAACTGCGGAATTACGTGTTCCACTCCACTCTATTTTTGTTTCCATGCCTCTCTCGCAATTTATGTACGTAAATCCTTCCCTAATTACCTAGGTGACAGTTTCAGCACTAAAGTGATATTATATTTTATTCTGAAACGCAAACTTGGTGCTGTATTTCTGTGCCTTGTCGGAAAGAAAATGTTTTCAAGACATGACTGCTATTTGTCGGGATCCCGTACAGAAACGAGAAAAGAGGAGCGGCAGACGGAAAATGGTGTTCTCGGGGTCCGGTAAGTTTACGGCATGCTGGCGCCGTGAATTGCCTTGGGACCGGGCGTTTCAAAGCGCCTCTTGATGTTCCACGGCTTCTTTCCAGAGTAGATGCTATTCACTCAATGGCCACTTCATTAGTAAAGCCTCGTCTTTTACAGAAGACTTCTGCTGCATCCGACAGCCAGACACGGAGCAGTCTCGCTGCTTATAAACTTGGTAGAGTTACACTAAGAGTTGGTCCAAATGAGCAAAGTAAAGGATGGTCAGATTTCCTGCTACTATCGCTAGCAAACAGCCTGGTAACTGCTGGGCCCAACCGCTGTAATTTCTAAGCTCTCGGATCCAACTGAGTGTAGCGTGTAAGTGAACTGCGCGAATATAGTGAGGGACGTAACGTGATGCATCTCAGTTATGGAATTCTCAAGACTCAATCTGTTTCTTAAATCAGTAGCTAAAAATGTTAGGTGATAACATTGTTGGCAAATCAGACTGAAAGAGTTCTTCAGGTAACATCACGTTAGACGTAAGCAGCTCGCCTGATAATGATACTTCATACTTTGTATGACCATTTTAGAATAATAATCATACCGAGCGAAGTGGTGCAGTCGTAAGACATTGGACTCTTTTGAAGATAAAGAATTTTCTGAAACCGACAGATGTTCCAAATTTCATTCTTGCGTGATTTTACAAAATTCTTCAGGGCGAATACCGGGATCATTCCTGTAAAAGATTTCCCAATCTTATCAAATAATTGCGTTTCCGTAGTCTCAAATGACATCATCGTCGATGGGACGTTAAACGCTAGTCTTTCTTCCTTTCTTTCCATCATTACTTCAGCAATGTGTGCACAACGTAAACGGAGAAAAGTCATCACCTGGTCAAAGTGCTGCCCTAAAATTGTCATTAAAATACTGTTCAAATTTAGATCGAAAGAGAATGCGAAGTATCTGGTGGGAGATTACTTACGAATAGTTAAATCAAATTTCACAGACTTTTTCCTCAGCTGGGCAACATTAAGATTATTAGGAGTATAAAACTTACGTAAATCAGTCTTGCTTCTTGACAGAGTAAACTTAGCAAGCGAAAATATCATTTCATTATTAATATCTGTACAGCTTCGGAATTTATTTCGGGAAGGTTCTTTGAAATATTACAGTGAAGGTCTTAGAACGTTTACGTACTCATATATCAGCGCTTATAGGCTACAGAAAATGTCATCTGTAATAAGTAAGAAACCAACACTAGCTGGGTTATACATTGCACTTACTTATACATGACATACAATGTCGGATTTGTTTAGGAAAACCGGCTCCTCGTTCGGAAGCGTATCTGTGTTAGTAAACGGCTACAAACGTCAGTGGGTCACCATTTTTAGTTGCAGTTTACACATCTAACGACTTCCAGGGGCCACAAAAATTTGATTTCCAGTGTTTCATATAACTATTGGCAGTATTAAAATATTTAAAAAGCTGCCATAATCTACTCGTTAAGAGGTATAGCCTTCCGTTGAAGGTTTGACAGAATGAGACAAATATCATTTAGAAACAGTGTACCGCGAGGCAGCTTAACTCAAGGCGCGCAAATTAATCATACTGCTCATCCACTGTTTGAAGACGAGAGCACTTCAGAACTTCGAAAAAATTGTAGACATAACTTCAAATCTTTTGCAAACATGTTAATAGCACCGCCCACCCCCACCCCCACCCCCCAACCCACCCCCCCATAAAATAAGGAAAAAAGTTCATCTCTTACAACTTTTTTTTTAACTCAAGCAGCAAAACTTCAGCATCAGGCATCACATTTTAATTTCTTCCTTCTTTAGTACTATCTCTAACCACAACACGTTTTTCACACAGTAACCACTTACACAGTTGAATATAATTGTAAAATTATGTCTCTGTACGAGTCTTAGGTCAGGAGATATGACATTATAAACCTTGAGATGAGTGAAAAAATTGGTTTTGAATTTTCACTAGTCTGTAGGTAAATACTCGTAATTCAAACAATAAAGACCAACATTATAATGGTTTTGCATCTTCAGCCGTGTATGTTCGTATATTTTTACATGCTTAATATCAAATACTGTCTATACATCACTAATTCATTTCTAAAGTAGTCAGACGTTTGAAGCTGTCTTGTAAGTGGGAGTTCAATTCTTTAGAGAATCGTCGGGGGAAGGGGGGGGGGTGGGGTTACTGGATATGTAGAAGACAGGTTTAGTGGCACTTCAGGTAAACGTGGAATGGTCGTAGTACATGTTGCAAGTGCCTCAGTGTGAAATCGTGGGAGGTGGCGCAGTGGTTAGCACACTGGACTCGCATTCGGGAGGACGACGGTTCAAACCCGCGTCCAGCCATCCTGATTAAGGTTCTCCGTGATTTCCCTGGATCGCATTAGGCAAATGCCAAGATGGTTCCTTTGGAAGGGCATGGCCGATTTCCTTCCCTATCCCTTCCTAATCCGAGATTGTGCTCTGTCTATAATGACCTCGTTGTCGACGGACGTTTACCGCTAATCTCCTGCTCATCTTCAGTGCGAAAGTTGCTAGACAGAGAGCAAGAGTGGGAGATAGGGAGGAGCAGCTGTATCCCTTCATGCCTCATGTCCTTCCCTGGCGGTAGTGGCATGTTCCAGCAGGATAACTGTCCGTGCTGTGGAAGAATCATGCTACAGCTGTTGGAAGATCACGTTACCGAACTGTGTGGTACGTGAACATTATACAGAACACCTGAATCGCTTCGGGCTTGATGTCTTCCTCGATGGTGTTAGTACTGGGTGGTTATAATTAGAGTGCAGCTACTCACGGAGGTCCAGCCTGCGCTGTAATTATCGTATGGCAGTGAAACTTGGTAGATATGCTAACGCGTTAAAGCAGCACTGATTTAGGCTGGAAAACAAATTAGTTCCAAGTTTTGGCTACTGGGTGCAAATCTGGCGCTCTACTCCATTTGTATGGCAGCCACATTGCAATTCGACAATCCATAACGTGAGTGAACGGTACGGGTATCGAGAAGAGAGACCGCGCACCGTTGGTGACACTGTTTTCTTTGAATGGCAGCAAGTACAGTGCTGCATTCAGAGAGTATCGCCGGCTAAAAAGTCTGAGGATAGGCCCAATGGAATTAAATGGTTTAAAGAAGTTAATAATGCAATTCGAAAACACGGATGAGCTGGATGTTGCACCTGGAGGAGGAAGACGTCCCATCCCGGACGAGGTTGCTGCTGCTCTAACTTAGGGCCGGTCAGGACGTGCCAAACTTCACACGTGCAGCGTGTGCGGGCCACGATCGTGCCAAAGCCCAGTCTGTCACTAGGATTTGCTCAGACGTTCACGTAAGTATCTGGGAAAACGCGAGCGCGACATTTCACTTAACACTGCAGTGCGGCATTTTTCGGTCGGCACAACCCTCGGAATTCGGCAGAATCGTGGCGTCAGCTCCTTTTAACCTTCACTGTATGTTCATGGTGTTAAGGGGAGATTGTACCTTCGTACGGGGCAAAATATAAAAGATATATTCTTTTGCTCATAAACATTCCTTGGAGTGTATTTTGCTAGAGAAATATGTTTTCGAAGGGCATTTTAGCCATTAAAGGCTTCAAATATTCATTTCCGTTAAGAGTAGCACATGTTGCCACGCTCCCCTTTTACCTTCTGTCAGCTTCTTGAACTTCAAAAACCTAATTCGCTGCTTTGTGAAAATATTCCGTGCTCACAGTTGGCTGCCCTGTTCCTGCCCTGCATTCACTTGTTCCTTGTCCTTCAAGAACCCAAACGAATCACTTAACAGTTTCATATGGTCTAGAATTCCTAAAATAGTATTTGTAGGTAAAGACAGATTGAATTTGGGTTTTATGACGCAGTTCTTTCATTTAATGATGGCAATGTGGGGACAGTTAGGCTGCTTCAAAAGTTAGGCATACAACCCGCGGAAAATATGGTGATGGTATGTTCCGAATTGTATGCTGTCCGTGAAAATAAAGCAGATTATGAAGTGACTATGATAGCTATGAAGGCAACAGTGCGCTCAAGGAATGCTAAGAGAGCCAGGAAGGGTGAAGAAAATGCAGATTACCCAGGATATGGCGCAGGGTCTAAGGTCAGTAACAATCTATGTTCGTTTTTAAAGCCGGATTCCCGAGATTTTTAGTGATTAGGAACTTATCAATATAGAACAGTGAAATTTACACAACTTACAGAAACTGGGCTGAATTCAGTTTAATATTGTAGAAATTATGAATTAATGAAGCTTAAATATGTGGAAAAAATTTTACAACTTGCAAAAAGTTCTCTAAAAAACAAATTATGAAAGCGACTTATTTACAAAAATATGTCAATGGAGACAGACTCTTCCTCCACCAGCCATTAATATTTTATAACATTATCATGAACCGTTCACGAGATAAATGTACCTAAAATTGACAAATTTAGCATTGAACTCCCGCCACAGGGACGGAATTCAGATAACGTCTCGACATGAGTATAGACAGAAGAAGTGCTCTCAATCACTGAACGCTGCGTACTTAACGACTGCTCCTTATCAGGAGACGAAGTCCAGAATCGTATAAGATCGCAACAGTTCAGTGCCTAACCGTTCACTACATATATAATCTCCTAAGAGCAAAGACAGTAAGTCCGTCTGTACCAACAAAAGTTAATACCGAGCGACCATCAAACAAAGGCGCTCAAAATGGAAGATCTCTTTCTCTCCAACCCTAGCTTTCCAGCAAAGCTCGGCTCCCCTCCCTCATAATTACAGAAGGCGAATCATATTTTTGAAAACGTGGAATATTCTCCCTCTCTATAGATTCTTCCGAACGCCGACCAAACATGTTTTAGTCTTTTGTCGTCCAGCGCGGAAATTTTTAGAGGAAATACCAATTCCCGTTAATTAGGAATTCATACAATGGTACGCTTCTCAGAGAAAAAACCCTTGGAAATAACCCAGCCTGCGTGATTTCCTAGGTAACGCTTCCTCGGTCCTCTCTGTCACATCCATGATTTTCAGAGTTTCCGAATTATTATCCGGTTATCGTTCTGGCCTGGCTATAATACTGACCGGCCGCCGCTGTATTGTGCTTCAGCACTCAGGTGCCCCCACCGTCTGTCTTGGGCTTCTTCCTGTGTTAAGCAGGACTAACACACCTGTGCGGGCTTTTCCACTCAACCAACGAGCGAGGTGGCGCAGAGGTTAGACACTGGACTCGCATTCGGGAGGACGACGGTTCAATCTCGCGTCCGGCCATCCTGATTTAGGTTTTCAGTGATTTTCCTAAATCGCTCCAGGCAAATGCCAGGATGGTTCCTTTCAAAGGGCACGGCCGACTTCCTTCCCCGTTCTTCCTTAATCCGATGAGACCGATGACCTCACTGTGTGGTCTCCTTCCCCAAACAACCCAACCCCCAAACCCACTTTTCCACTCAGTGCCTGAGTTACGCCTGCCACTTCGTTTCCACTGGCGTTCGTTCATTACGCCGCTTTGATAATAAAGACAATCCATCACCTTTCATGCAATAAGCGTTAACAACTATTTACAATGTGTACGTGACTATGTCATTCTTCTTTAAATATTCATATATACGATGTACAACCTATCAAATGTTACCGAACTCCGATTGCAAATCATGGCAAAATATGCAGATGAGTCCATGTAAAGCTCGAAATTATAGCCACCTTACAATCTCATCCCGAGATTTGGTCCCCATTCGCTGTTTCAGTTGAAATCACTCCCGTGCATGAGCAAATGTAACTGACTGACCTGCAAGATATGTTGTAAGCTAGAAACGCCAGCTTTTGGCGTGGAAAGATTTCCGTAAGCATCAACATCAGTCCATCCGACCACAGTGTCATAATCTGTCGTAAGACACGAAAACTGCAGCAGATTTGAGACTTCGTTGAAAATCAGCTTCTAATAGAGTTGTGAACGTGAAGACCTGGTCGCTGCAGCTCCGGTGTTTCCTAAAGTCACCTTGTTCGACAGAGGCGATTTGATAAATGGCCACCTGAATGGGATTTAGAATAAGTCTTTCTACTAGTTTATAGGTCATGCTGAGCAGTGATGCTGGTCAGTAGTGAGAAGCGTCTGTTCCGCCTTTGCCTGGTTCTGTAGTTCAATTCTTTTATCTTGATGGTTCGCGCATGCCCGCCCAGACGGGGGAGATTGCTGCGTTGCCAGTTGTACGCGCCAAGAGAAGCAGCGCCATAGTGTATATAGTTCGCAAACTTTCGTTTAGGGGGGAGCGCGCAGTTTATGAAGTAAAGCCACCACGGCCGCATTAACCCTTTCGCTGCTACAGAGACGTGATCCCCGCATTCCGCGATGTGCGCTCATTTTGTCACCATTGCACTGCTCGCCTGTGCAGACACATGGTGTTTCGACTGCCTTAACACACTTTATCATTCGATTTCACAAAAACTGTTTGGCCCAAAAATTTGATTTTTACACATCTTCTTGACTGATACCTTCCCCCCATAAATGACTTAATTTTGTTTCGATGTTCAATGCAGTATTTGTGCAGCATTAGATGTAGTAAACCATTGCACGAAATTTTGAAGAGTTTGCGGAGGTAAAAGTCCATAGCGTATACTTTCCGTATGGTCGATTTTAGTTGCCACTAGAAATTTCAAAAAATTACATTCAAACGAATAAAATTCATGAAGTAAGACACTTCGATATTGTTTTTAAACAAAGAAAATATTAGCACCGATCAAGGTTTCTTTTAATTTTTTTTTTAATAGCATTTTGTTCGTTTCAATTGTTCGTGGCGGACGTCACCTGACGCCCGTTGAAGTTCGTTATTGAGCCATTCACTCAGTTTTTTTATTACATAGGGCAGCTAACCCTGTGACCGGACACGCTGAGCTACCGTGCCGGCAAGTTTGAACTCAGAACCTTTCGCTTAGCAGCCATACACTTCAATCATTACGCTAACGCAGCTCGTCATTCAATATATCTCCCGGAGGACTTTAAAATATCACGCAAAATACCGACAAACACTGTTGGTATGATTATGAATTACTCACGTTTCGTCGTAGTACAATAGGAAATAAACAATTACCGCTGTTCTTTATTGCGAAAAAGCGGTTAGTGAGAATGATACAAACACCTTTCCTTGCTATCGCCTGAATTAGGAGGCTTATTGCTTGTTTGGTTTCATTAATTGATAGAATATGAAGCAATTGGCATAAAGAATGCTTTTTCCAAACTTTCTATAAAAGAAAGTCTGCTATCAAGACATTGCTTTTGTTTAATTACTTTATTTGTGACTGAACGTTTCTAAAACTGAAGACACTCGACCGTGCTCTGCATTGCAGTCGAGCTCTGGCAACGTCGTTCTCTGTTCACTGGTTGACTGTGTCTTGTGACATCAGATGCGCAGAACGAACCTAAACTCGGCCACCGTCATAAATGACGCGCACTTTAGGACTGCAGTTATCTCTGCTTGTTTCAAACGCTTTGGAAATTTTCAAGTTCTCAGAATCTCATTGAAAGATTCAGTGAGCCACTATTTTGTTTTAGGTCCAGCGGCTTTAAGAAAATCTGGATATAGGCTATCAAACCGTCGAGGTGAAATCCGTACAAGAGATTGGTGACGATAAGACATGCCAAACTCTCTTCTTCGGAGTATCAAGATAGTGACATGGAAGAGTCGAAAATTAGTGCTACTAGTATCGGGGTCGTTGACTCATTAGTAACAGTCCCGTGATACTTCCCGTCTTGGCAGGGAAGATGTGGGAACTGGTTCACAAGAGAAGTACCGGGTGGTCAAAAAGTCAGTATAAATTTGAAAACTTAATAACAACGGAATAATGTAGATAGAGAGGTAAAAATTGACACACATGCTTGGAATGACATGGAGTTTTACTACAACAAAAAAAATACTCCCCATATTGCTAGACGCGTGAAAGATCTCTTGCGCGCGTCGTTTGGTGATGGTCGTGTGCTCAGCCGCAACTTTCGTCATGCTTGGCCTCCCAGGTCCCCAGACCTCAGTCCGTGCGATTATTGGCTTTGGGGTTATCTGAAGTCGCAAGTTTATCGTGATCGACCGACATCTCTAGGGATGCTGAAAGACAACATCCGACGCCAATGCCTCACCATAACTCCGGACATGCTTTACAGCGCTGTTCACAACATTATTCCTCCACTACAGCTATTTTTGAGGAATGATGGTGGACATATTGAGCATTTCCAGTAAAGAACATCATCTTTGCTTTGTCTTACTTTGTTATGCTAATTATTGTTTTTCTGATCAGATGAAGCGCCACCTGTCGGACATTTTTTGAACGTTTGTATTTTTTGATTCTAATAACACCCCATGACATTCCAAGCATGTGTGTCAATTTGTTCCTCTCTATCTACATTATTCCATGATTTATTCAGTTTTCCAATTTATACTGATACTGACTTTTTGGTCACCCGGTTTATAGCCTGACATTGCAGGTAATCAGCTACCAATAGTAATAAAAGTAAAAATTCTCTTCTTCCCTTCATTCCTGCCACCCGGCAACAGTAGTGTCGCTCGACTCACCGAAGAGGAAAGCCGAGCGGCATGCAGGCGCCCGGCGAGGGATGACAGCCAATACGGTACGTGACGCGCCGCTGCACCGGCGTTTTAGACAGCGCCGCGCTCCGCTGCACGCACCACTGTACAGTGTACCGTGGCGGGGGAGGACTCATTAACAGCGAGTTTGCCACGAGGACGCGGCCGACGTGCACGCAGGCACGCGCAATCAAACGCGCGACGACGGCCGCCGCGGGCTGCTGCTGGCTCGCTGCCAACCCCGCGCTCCTCCCCCACCCACACCACCGCCCTCTCCTCCTCCTAGCAGTCGCTAATGAAAATGCCAGCAGCAGCGGCGGCGGCGGCGGTTCGCGATTCCGCATGCAGGCCGGCAGCGCGCCGTGTCTGGCTTCCGCCGCTGTTCCTCGCGGCCGATCCGCTCGGGCCTTCCGCAGCTGACCTGCGCCTCCTCTGCACGCCGGCCACGCCTCTGCAATTCAGACGACCGCCCGGACTCTGTCGCCGTCGTCGACTTTTCTCACCGCGACCTAATCCTACATTCCGAGGCGTTTCTCTGCCGCCCGCCAGAGGATCGCGGCCGCCTAGCTAACCGTGTTTCTGACCTAATAACGGCATTCCCCCGATGGATGTCACCTGACAAGTTTCGCAAGAACATAAGCCCTTCATGCATACAAAATTTCGCCCACCCTCTTAGTGCCGTCCCTTCTTGTCGTCCGGGATGTGAGGACAGGCACAGTCTCAGCTTACAAATTACCTTGGGATTGGGCCATGCACTGGATTCGTTCCCCTGGTATAATCCACCGAATCAGCGACGTATTACCACCCGAGGTCCGATAATAAGTCAATAGGTCAAATACGAGGGCTTTTTTTTTTTTTTTCAAGGCTCCATCGGTTTCGAAATTAAAACCACAGTGAAAATCCAATTAAGCTTTCTACAGATGTTTTGCGCAATGTCTATAAACTGAGGTGACTGAAGTCATAGAATACATCCTAATGTCTTGTCGGACCTCCTTTTGCCCTCCTTTTGCCCGGACTCAACAATTCACTGCAAATACCCTGTAGAAATGCTGAGCCAGGCTAGAGCTGTAAGCCGTCCGTAATTGCGAAAGTGTTACCCGTGTAAGAATTTATGTACGAATTGGTCTATAAACCCTCCATGAGATTCACGTCGGGCGATCTGGATGGACGAATCATTAGATCGAATTGCCCAGAAAGTTCTTCAAACCAATTTCGAACAGCTGTGACCGGACGACATGGCCTACTGTCATCCATAAAAATTCTATCGTTGTTTGGAAACATTGTAACCTCCTAACAGATAAATTCCGTAACCTACCAATAATAAAATGACTGCCGACCGTGCTGGCCGAACCGTTCTAGGCGCTACAGTCTGGAACCGCGAGACCACTACGACCGCAGGTTCGAATCCTGCCTCGGGCATGCATGTGTGTGATGTCTTTAGGTTAGTTAGGTTTAAGTAGTTCTAAGTTCTAGGGGACTGATGACCTCATACGTTAAGTCCCATAGTGCTCAGAGCCATTTGAACCAATAAAATGACTAACCTCCCGATAAAAAATGTGACTCATATATAACATTTCAATAATTAACTGACTGTGAATCTAACCTGGTAAATTTGGACGTCAGCAGTGCTGCGTTATGGGCCTGAACGATCATTCTGAATAAATTGAAAATTCTTACCTCAATGAAGTCGCTGGATAACGCGTATATATCTGCTCCTATAAGAAATTTTTCTGCCACAGCCCAATGCAGTGCTGGCCGCTAGATTTGTCATGTATGAAAAGAAACAATTGATTTTTCTTTACTATAATCGAGATGACCATGGATTGCAGAAATTAGTAGATTCTTTAACCTCAGATGAATGATTATCAAAAAGTTAATTTTATAAAATAAATTATTATTAAAGAATTTTGAAAACATTTACATGGGGCTTGATATAACAATAGTGCAAATTTAGTTCTAACAAATTAGACATGTGCGCGGCTGCTTTTACCTCATACTGCGTCGCTCAGGCACGACCGGCCCAAACGCCCGACGACGAGCTACCACTACTACAGCGGACACAGCTCCTACTGCAGCCGACACTGCTCTCTGGTCTGCGATTCTCTTATAGCTTACACATCGCAGGCAGCGCGTGAGCAATCCATCGAAATTACATCTACTCGAGTGCGCTATCAATAAATTCCTTAGTCATGGACCTCTTACAACATTAAGTCCAAGAATGGCTGCAAATCACCAGTGATCGGTTCAGTTGGACCAAAGGACACAGTCCATTCCACGTGCACACAGCCCACACCATTATGAGGGCACCAAAATCTTGCACAGTGCCTTGCTGAAAAGGGGTCTACACCACACTCTAACCGCACCATCGGCTCTTACTAACTGAAATTGGAGGTCACGAGCCCAGTAGAGGCGCTGCAGGTGGTGTCGTGCTGTTAGCAAAGGCACTTGCGTCAGTCGTCTGTAGCCTATTAACGCCAAGTTTCGCCACACTTTCCTATCGGATACATTCGTCGTACGCCCCACACTGATTCTGTGGCTATTTCAGTGTTGCTTGTCTCTTAGCACTGACAACCTTACGCAAACGCTGTTGCTCTCGGTAATTAAATGAAGACCGTCGGTCACTGCGTTGTGCATGGTGAGAGGTAATGCCTAAAATGTGGTATTCTCGGCAGATTCTTGACAATTTGGATCGAGGGATTTCGAATCTCAAGTGACTGGATTTGTGATTTCCTGTCAGAGAGGTCATAGTTCGTAGTAATTGACGGAAAGTCATCGAGTAAAACAAAAGTTATTTTTCGCGTTCCCCAAGTTAGTGTTATAGGCCGTTTGCTGTTCCTTATCCATACAAACGATTTGGGAGACAATCTGAGCACCCGCCTTCGGTTGTTTGCAGATGACGCTTTTCGTTTATCGACTAATAAAGTCACCAGAAGATCAAAACAAACTGCAAAACGATTTAGAAAAGATATCTGAATGGTGCGAAAAGTGGCAGTTGATCCCAAATAACGAAAAGTGTGAGGTCATCCACATGGGTGCTAAAAGGAACTAGATAAACTTCGGTTACACGATAAATCAGTCTAATCTAAAAGCCGTAAATTCAACTAAATACCTAGGTATTAGAATTACGAACAACTTAAATTGGAAGGAACACATAGAAAATGTTGTGGGGAAGGCTAACCAAAGACTGCGTTTTATTGGCAGGACACTTAGAAAACGTAACAGACTTACTAAGGAGACTGCCTACACTACGCTTGTCCGTCCTCTTTTAGAATACTGCTGCGCGGAGTGGGATCCTTACGAGATAGGACTGACGGAGTACATCGAAAAAGTTCAAAGAAGGGCAGCAGGTTTTGTCGCGAAATATGGAAGAGAGTACACAGAAATGATACAGGATTTGGGCTGGAAAACATTAAAAGAAAGGCGTTTTTCGTTGCGACAGAATCTTCTCACAAAATTCCAATCACCAACTTTCTCCTCCGAATGCGAAAAAAATTGGTTAACACCGACTTACATAGGGAGAAACGATCACCAAGATAAAATAAGGGAAATCAGAGCTCGTACGGAAAGATAGAGGTGTTCATTCTTTCCGCGCGCTATACGAGATTGGAAAATTAGAGAATTGTGAAGGTGGTTCGATGAACCCTCTGCCAGGCACTTGAATGTGATTTGCAGAGTATCCATGTAGATGTAAATGTAGATTTCTGAAATGGAATGTCCAGTGCGTCTATCACCAACAACCTTTCTGCGTTCAAAGCTTATTATTCGCGTCGTACGGCCATAATCACGTCTGAGGCTTTTTCATATGAATCACTTGAGTACAAAGGACAGATTTGCCAATGCACTGTTCTTTTATACCACTTGCACTGATACGATCGCCATCTGTACACGGGCATATCCCTATTCCATGACTTTTGTCACCTGCGTGTATTAAGCGTATCGATCCTGTCACGTCGCACATTGCACCTCAGAGCGCACAGTGAGTACATGAAGATGCCTTGAATAATAGAGTATCCTACCAAGTATGAAGTTCGATTTCTTCATGTTGAGGGATTCCACCTAATCTCATGCAGGACACATAATATAACTGTCATGCATTGGGCAATGGTGCAGGAACTATGAAGCAGGACGATAGATTTTCATAATGCAGACGGTCAGTAAGGAAGCGTGGGTCAATTGAAGATCTTTTTCAGTGAGTGGCTCAGGCGATTCGAGAATATCGTCTATGAATAGTTCAGAACAGGCAAAGGGGAATGTTGTCATCAGATATTGTCCTTCTTCATGACAATGCTCGGCTGCACACTGCGGCTCCAAGAGAGACGCTCCTGCAGCGTTTTAGATCGGTGGCGCTTGGTCACCCACCGTACACCCTGCATTTCGCTCCCTCTGGTTTTCATCTCTTTGCTGACATGAACCGCTGGCTACGAGAACAGCATTTTGGCACAGATAAAGAGCTGCAGGCCAGAGAAGAGAATTGGCGGAAGAGGATATGATAAGGATATTCGAAATTTGGTAGAACACTATGCCCAATGTCTAACGCGTAAAGGTGACTATGTAGTTACGTAGCTGAAGACTTTTTTGATTTTCACTGTGGCTTTCGTTTAGTGAGCGATCGGACCTTGAAAAAAAAATAGCCTTCCTATATTTTACGAAATGCATGACACACTGCATATCATATAACTATTATTACCATTACTGCTTCAGATCTACCTACTGTTTATTTTAAATGGCGTTGACTCGATCCAACACAAATAATGTAGAATCTCAGATCTGCAACTTTGGTGGATACACTTAGCTGGTAGTCATTTGTTGGCCAGAGTGCAGGTCCACAGCTTCATACATACAAACCTATATGTGAAGTGACCTTTATGCTCTATAAATAATAAACAGACACTCGGAACAATCTTGAGTTATTTCTTTTCTGTTCGTAAACAACATGACGGCTGTTACTAAACTACTTCTTCGTGTTGCCACCTTCACAAATAGTACCATATTGTAAACTTACGCACATCGTTTCACAAAACTCTCAGCACGATTACCACCTTCGCAAGTGCTATCGCCAAAACGATGCTCTTTGAGCTTAAGCTGATGCTAGTGAAGTGATTACCATGGTGTCAGACAAGCCACACTTTAGATTTAATAACTATGTTGGTGGTTAAAAGTATAGATAGTTCAGTGCATCCAAAATACATTGGGGATCGCTCACGAACTGCCTGTTCTGGTTGCATGCGAGATGTGTTTATAATGTTTTCATTGAATCGAATTGAAAGGGATGGAAAGGGCTGAAACACACAAAAACAAAAATCACTAGTAAAATTGCCTGAACAAAAATCTAACAGAATTATATCAAGATGCACACCAAACGAATTTTTTTGACCAGGGAATGTCACAACGGTAACTGCATTTCGTCTAGACGAAGTAATATGAAACTTTGGAATGTTTATCGATGTTTTAATTTTTTAATAGTAGTAAAAATGTCATGAACTAGGTGTCAAAAGCGAAGTATTTTGACACCTTGCTTCGACAGAAATTCAGCAACTGCTTCAGAATACGTCTCTGCAAAACTGTCAAAATTTAAATGAAAGCTGTTCTCATATATGTTTGGCAGGATTAGTTGATAGAAGCAGTGCCCGACAACATTTACTACCTCAGTGCGAATAGGTGGTGGTTCTGACTTGCAATACCCGGTAGTAAAGCTGGGGACGATTTCTAAAAGACAAAAACAATACGAGGAGTGTTCAATAAGTTCAAATTGTTTAAATGGCTCTGAGCACTCTGGGACTTAACTTCTGAGGTCATCAGTCCCCTAGAACTTAGAACTACTTAAACCTAACTAAGGACATCACACACATCCATGCCCGAGGCAGGATTCGATCCTGCGACCGTATCAGTCGCGCGGTTCCAGACTGTAGCGTCTAGAACCGCTCGGCCACCCCGGCCGGCGTTCAATAAGCAATGCAACACATTTTTTCTCGGTCAATTTCGGTTTAAAAACTGTGGAATTTTTTCTGTGACATGGTGGAATATTCCCGCTTCGTCCCCTATAGTTCCATGAAGTTCCGATAGGTGGTGGCGCTACACGTAGCATCCAAAATGGCGTCTGTAGCGGAGGTGCGTTCCAGAATGAGAAATGTCATCGAGTTTCTTTTGACGGAAAACCAGAGCACCGCGGATATTCATAGGCGCTTGCATAATGTCTACGGAGGCCTGGTAGTGAACAAAAGCACAGAGAGTCGTTTTGCGAGGCGTTCTTCATCATCAGAGAAAGGTCGCGTAAACCTGCAAGATCTCCCGCGTGCCGGCGGGCCGCACACAGCTGTGAGTATTGTAATGTCGGGAAGTGTTGACCCTCTCCTTCGAAGTGATGGACGGATCACAATGAAACACTCCGCTGCTCAACTGGATGTCTCTGTTGGACGTGCTGACTCACTGGAACAGCAGTTAGGGTACTCAAAGGTACGTGTCCACTGGGTTCCTCGCCGCCTAACAGAAGACTGTAAAGAGCAAACGGTTCAAATGGCTCTGAGCATTATGGGACTCAACTACTGAGGTCATTAGTCCCCTAGAACATAGAACTAGTTAAACCTAACTAACCTAAGGACATCACAAACATCCATGCCCGAGGCAGGATTCGAACCTGCGACCGTAGCGGTCTTGCGGTTCCAGACTGCAGCGCCTTTAACCGCACGGCCACTTCGGCCGGCTGTAAAGAGCAATGAAGGACTATCTGCGCAGAATTGTTTGCGCGTTACGAGGCTGATCGTGGCAATTTCAGGAGAAAAAGTTCAAAGCCGCATCCTCAGCCGGTAACGTCATAGCGACGGTCTTCTGGAACAGGAGTTATTCTGTTTTATGTTGTCGCTCATGGTGCAACGATCAGTTCGGAAGTGTAAAGTGTACTGTGACACCCTTAGGAAATCCAAGAAACAACTTCAGCTTGTCCGTCGCCACAAAAATGCAAACGAACTTCTCCCTCCCCATGACAACGCTTATTGGAGCGTCCTTCCTCATCCACCCTCCAGCAAGGATTTCGCATCTTCCGACATCCATCTGTTTCACAAAATGAAGGATGCACTCCGCGGGAATCAGTACGTGGATCTACATCTACATTTATACTCTGTAAGCCACCCAACGGTGTGTGGCGGAGGGTACTTTACGTGCCACTGTCATTACCTCCCTTTCCTGTTCCAATCGCGTATAGTTCGCGGGAAGAACGACTGCCGGGAAGCCTCCGTGCGCGCTCGTGATCTCCTCGGGAGGATGATGAGGAAGTCATCGATGTAGCAAGACGTTGGCTCCGACGTAGACCAGTAGAGTGGTATCCTGCTGACTTAAAGGCCCTCCGAGCAACGTGGCTTAAGGACGGTGCATTGAACACAGACTATGTTGAAAAACAGGATCTTGTAGCCGAAAGAGTGGGGAATAATATGGTGTACTCGAATCCGGAAAAACTAACCTGCTTTCAGAATAAAAATATGTCGCATTACTTATTGAATGTCCCTCGTATGAAGACTTGAAACACACGCAGAAAATTAATAAAGGATCTATAAATAAAATGATCCATGTGGAAAGGGACGAATAGTTTCATAAATTTTGCGGACTGGCTGAAGGTGTGTGTTAAGTTACATCAGAACCAACTTTTATTACGTAGAGTTTAAGCTGTGGCAACCAAAGCAGTTTTCATCTGAAGCAGTCGATTTTGAATAGAACTGATGGTCGCAATCACCTAGGGTTTTGTGCAGTGAGCTGAAGAGAATTATATCGCACTTTTTCAGTTAATAACCACTACAGTATCTGTAGACAGCAGAAGAAAATAAAACATCTAGGCATATGTAGAGTAGTGGAGATTATTGTACCTGGATGATAATGTTTCCTATATTCCTGGTTGGTGTTACGATTTAGTGACCGATTTTAGATCCACGTGATGTAACGCGCATTACAGGCGACTATAAGTAGTCTCTGACATTTCCCACCGTTTTGTCCGCCTTCATGGCGTAGTGGTAGCATTGCAGCCTACCACGCAGGGGTCCGGGTTCGATTCCAAGGCAGAGGACTGCGTGTTATGTGTCCTTCATCAACAAAAATGGCTCTGAGCACTATGGGACTTAACATCTGTGGTCATCAGTCCCCTAGAACTTAGAACTACTTAAACCTAACTAACCTAAGGACATCACACACATCCGTGCCCGAGGCAGGATTGGAACCTGCGACCGTAGCAGTCGCGCGGTTCCGGACTGCGCGCCTAGAACCGCTAAACCTCCGCGGCCGGCCCTTCATCATCATTTTCATCACCACTGACTCGCAAGTCGCCGATGTGGCGTCACCTAAAAAGGACTTCCAATACGGCGGCCGAACTCCCCCGAATGGGGCCTCCCAGCCATCAATGCCATACGATCTTTTTTTTTTTCATCTACCGTTTTGGTTGGCGTGAGACGTGAAGCTATGTTTTGCGCAGCGCTTGTAATTATTACGAGTTCTACATATTAGAGTGCTGTATAATACATGAAGGCTGTTTTGAGATAATGGTTAATTCTTCAGTTCTAGAGTTTCATGGTGCGTTAAATTCTGTATATTTTTAAAACTAGTTGCATAACGTATGTGCCAATGGTCCTGCTACGGCGGTAACACCGGTTTCCGTCAGATCACCAAACATTAGCGCTTTCAAATGTGGTTAGCACCTGGATGAGGGACATTCCGGGTCTGCCGAGCGCTGTTGCCAAGCAAGGTGCATTCAGCGCTTGTGAAGTCAATTGAGGAACTACATAACAGAAGTGGATGCTCCGGTCACGAAAGCTGCCAAAGGCCGTAACAGCGGTGTGCTGACCACATGTCTCTCCATACCTGCATCCAGTGATGCATATCGTCTAAGGATGACACAGAGATCGGTCGGTACCTTGGGCCTTTCGGGACCTCTTCGGACGGAGTTAAGTTTTTAGTTTTCACATTACTTGTGGACGGAAAACAATACTACGTTAGTCGTTCACCATCTTGTATGTTCAAATGGGAGGTCTCTTTAGCATGAAACACATTATATTTACTAATTAAATGAATTTCTTTAATTTTTCCCGTCTTAGAAATGGAAATTTGTGTTAGTTTCTAGTAGCTTCTGTTTCAGAATGTTTTTAACTTGCAGCAGGTTTTGATAATACTTCTTCGAAATTTGATTATACTTACAGTGTGTAGTTGAGTAATAGACTATTTAATGCAGTGTTGACAAGATTTCCTTCATTGCAACACTTTTATATCTGAATGTTTCTAGGTACATGACCAAATGGTACCTTGGAAAAGTTTTTTCACACTTATAAAACTTACTTATCAGGAAATGACTCCACACATAAGGTGAATGCAATCATTTTAAAACGGAATAAGGAAATGTATTAAATTTGTATTAGGGGCTGGCTATATGCTAAAGTTCGAAAATTGTTCCAAGGTACAACAATCTCCCATACAATTAGTTGTACATTCACTGTTAAAGCAGCACTTCTTGTACCTTTGCTTTGGCTTGTTCTTCAGAAAATACATACCTGTGATCAGCTACTCTTTGATTTGTTTCCAATAACTATATCGTAACTTTGCTTTCACGTATAAAGCATCAGATCTTGATTACAAATACATATTCGTTTTCTGACGGGGTTGTATTATTAACATTGCTATATACACTATGTGACCAAAGGTATCCGGACACCTGGTGGAAAATGACTTACAAGTTCGTGGCGCCCTCCATCGGTAATGCTGGAATTCAATATGGTGTTGGGCGTGCCTTAGCCTTGATCAGTCATATTCTAGAAGGTTTCTTGGGGAATGGCAACCCATTCTTCACGGAGTGCTGCACCGAGGAGAGGTGTCGATGTCGGTCGGTGAGGCCTGGCACGAAGTCGGCGTTCCAAAACATCCAAAAGGTGTTCTACAGGAGTCAGGTCAGGATTCTGTGCAGGCCAATCCATTACAGGGACGTTATTGTCGTGTAACCACTCCACCACAGTCCGTACATTATGAACGGGTGCTCGATCGTGTTGAAAGATGCAGTCACCAACCCCGAATTTCTCTTCAACAGTGGGAAGCAAGAAATGCTTAAAATATCAGTGTAGGCCTGAGCTGTGATAGTGCCACGCGAAACAACAATGGTGCAAGCCCCCTCCATGAAAAACACGACCACAACATAACATTGCCGCCCCCCGAATTTTATTGTTGACACTATACACGCTGCCAGATGACGTTCACCGGGCATTCGCCATACTCACACCCTGTAATTTGAGCCGACCTGACACGTAAATAATATGGCAACTTTTGTCAGTATTAGGTTATATCACCTCGTGAATAACTGATTGAACCCTATACTTTCTGGTTGCGCCAGTTCAGCACGAAGACGATCTGTCCCCGATTCTCTTTAACCTGGTTTTAGATAAAATAGTAAAAACATAGGAAAACGCATTAGAAAACATTTCTGGTTGAGCCAGTTCAACAGGAAGACGATCTGTCCCCTATTCTCTTTAACCTTGTTTTAGATAAAATAGTAAAAACATAGGAAAACGCATTAGAAAACAGAGGCATAAAACATATAAACATGGGTCAAGGAAAGAACAAATCTGAAGTACAGTATTTAGCCTTTGCAGATGATATAGCAATGATAACTGAAAACCAAACAGACGGAACTGTAATGCTTGATCTGTAATACGAGACTGCTGAAAAGACTGCGCTAAAAAAATTTGATTGAAAAACCGAGTATATAGAACACGATCACAATAATGATTTATGAAAACAAAGTATGTGAAATTTAAAAGAGTTGATAGATTTATATACCTGATTGAACGGATCCAAGCCAACGGACTGGATAACGCATACAAATTAACACAAAACTACTACAATAAGAAACCAATATCCACCCAAGCGAAAATCAGACATTATAATTGAGTTATTAGGACACAAGAAACATATGGACTAGAGTGCCTAAAACTGAATAAGAAAGGCGAACTAAAAGAACTAGAGAAAAGAGAGAGGTGAACGCTAAGAAAAATTCTAGGTCCTGAGGAAAATAATGAAAATATATGTATTAAAAGGATACTTGCAGATTTATGTAAAAATACAGAAAAATCACAGATACAAAGAGGAAGAGACTGATAAAATTCGATAATCCTTTAAAAGGATCGGAAGAAACATTTATTACAAAGAAAATTTTTAATTGCATTAATAAACTGAAGAAAACTGTAGGATGGATAGAAGCAGTGAAGATAGATGCAAACAAAACAGGTGTTACACGAGAAATAATAAGTGACAGGTATCGCTTCGGGCTACTGACAAAAAACGCACCCTATGAAGAAGATAAGCCAAAATCTCGACAAAAGAGTGTGTCGACAGATGATCAGAGACGTGCGGTTGGAGAGAAAATACTGTGAAGATAGGAAGAAAAAGAAACACCATACGTTTTAAGTTGCATGCAGTCCGTAGCTGTATACATATATAGGGTGGTCCATTGATCGTGACCGGGCCAAATATCTCACCAAATACGCATCAAACGAAAAAACTACAAAGAACGAAACTCGTCGAAGGGAGAAACCAGATGGCGCTACGGTTGGCCCGCTAGATGGCGCTGCCATAGGCCAAACGGATATCAACTGCGTTTTTTTGAATAGGAACCCCCATTTTTTATTACATATTTGTGTAATACGTAAAGAAATATGAATGTTTTAGTTGGTCCACTTTTTTAGCTTTGTGATAGATGGCGCTATAATAGTCACAAATATGTGGCTCACAATTTTAGACGAACAGTTGGTAACAGGTAGGTTTTTTAAATTAAAATACAGAACTTAGGTACGTTTGAACATTTTATTTCTGCTGTTCCAATGTGATACACGTACCTTTGTGAACTTATCAATCTACGGGAGAGACACAATTTCTCGTCGGCTTTAATGATACAAGACAGGAATGATCGGCGTTGTTCACGAGCCAACTGATGACGAGCTAGCTGAGATGCACATATGGTCACCCACAGATTTTTGTGATTTTGTCTTAGAGTACGTGGAAGCTATACACCCGATGTTTTTAACGTTCCCCATTGCATGCAAATGTCGCGCGATATTGGAATGATCACAGTCCATCACATTATTCAGTTCTCGAGTACACTGACGTGGCTCACTGTGAATTAATGCGTTTAAATGGTCTTCATTCAACCCTGAAGGTCTTCTTGAACGTAGAGAGCCACTAATGTCAAAAAGATTCTCCTTAAAAAGAGAAAATCGTTATCCTTCCATGCTCCGTCCAACAGCATTATCCTCGTACACAGCGTAAATGTTTCTGGCTCCCCCTTTCTGTCACCCCTCTACAGAACTTAAAAAGAAGGATATGAAGAAAGTATTCCAATTTCTGTACTTCATCTACATCGACATCTACATGATTACTCTGCAATTCACATTTAAGTGCTTGTCAAAGGGTTCATCCAACCACAATCATACTATCCCTCTACCATTCCATTCCCGAACAGCGTGCGGGAAAAACGAACACTTAAACCTTTCTGTTCGAGCTCTGATTTCTCTTATTTTGTTTTGATGATCATTCCTACCTATGTAGGTTGGGCTCAACAAAATATTTTCGCATTCGGAAGAGAAAGTTGGTGACTGAAATTTCGTAAATAGATCTCGCCGCGACGAAAAACGTATTTGCTTTAATGACTTCCATCCCAACTCGCGTATCATATCTGCCACACTCTCTCCCCTATTACGTGATAATACAAAACGAGCTGCCCTTTTTTGCACCCTTTTGATGTCCTCCGTCAATCCCACCTGGTAAGGATCCCACACCGCGCAGCAATATTCTAACAGAGGACGAACGAGTGTAGTGTAAGCTGTCTCTTTAGTGGACTTGTTGCATCTTCTAAGTGTCCTGCCAATGAAACGCAACCTTTGGCTCGCCTTCCCCACAATGTTTTCTATGTGGTATTTCCAACTGAAGTTGTTCGTAATTTTAACACCCAGGTACTTAGTTGAATTGACAGCCTTGAGGACTGTACTATTTATCGAGTAATCGAATTCCAACGGATTTCTTTTGGAAATGTGGATTACCTCACACTTTTCGTTATTTAGCGTCAACTGCCACCTTCCACACCATACAGCAATCTTTTCTAAATCGCTTTACAATTGACACTGGTCTTCGGATGACCTTACTAGACGGTAAATTACAGTATCATCTGCGAACAACCTAAGAGAACTGCTCAGATTGTCACCCAGGTCATTTATACAGATCAGGAACAGCAGAGGTCCCAGGACGCTTCCCTGGGGAACACCTAATATCACTTCAGTTTTACTCGATGATTTGCCGTCTATTACTACGAACTGCGACCTTCCTGACAGGAAATCACGAATCCAGTCGCACAACTGAGACGATACCCCATAGGCCCGCAGCTTGATTAGAAGTCGCTTGTGAGGAACGGTGTCAAAAGCTTTCCGGAAATCTAGAAATACGGAATCAACTTGAGATCCCTTGTCGATAGCGGCCATTACTTCGTGCGAATAAAGAGCTCTATCTGCGTTGCACAAGAATGATGTTTTCTGAAACCATGCTGATTACGTATCAATAGATCGTTCCCTTCGAGGTGATTCATAATGACTGAATACAGTATATGCTCCAAAACCCTACTGCAAACCGACGTCAATGATATAGGTCTGTAGTTCGATGGATTACTCCTACTACCCATCTTAAACACTGGTGCGACCTGCGCAATTTTCCAATCTGTAGGTACAGATCTATCGGTGAGCGAGCGGTTGTATATCATTGGTAAGTAGGGAGCTATTGTATCAGCGTAATCTGAAAGGAACCTAATCGGTGTACAATCTGGACATGGAGACTTGCCCGTATCAAGCGATTTGAGTTGCTTCGCAACCTCTAAGGTATCTACTAAGAAACTCATGCTAGCAGCTGTTCGTGTTTCAAATTCTGGAATATTCCATTCGTTTTCCCTGGTGAAGGAATTTCGGAAAACTGCGTTCAATGACTCCGCTTTAGCGGCACAGTCGTCGGTAACAGTAGCATCGGCACTGCGCAGCGAAGGTATTGACTGCGTCTTGCCACTTGTGTACTTTACATACGACCAGAATTCTTCGGATTTTCTACCAAATTTCGAGACAATGTTTCATTGTGGAACCTATTAAAGGCATCTCGCATTGAAGTCCGTGCCAAATTTCGCGCGTCTGTAAATTTTAGCCAATCTTCGGGATTTCGCGTTCTTCTGAACTTTGCATGCTTTTTCCGTTGCCTCTGCAACAGCGTTCGGACCTGTTTTGTGTACCATAGGGGATCAGTTCCATCTCTTACCAGATTATGAGGTATGAATCTCTCAATTGCTACTATATCTTTGAATTTGAGCCACATCTCGTCTACATTTGCATAGACAGTTCGGAAGGAATGGAGATTGTCTCTTAGGAAGGCTTCTAGTGACACTTTATCCGCTTTTTTAAATAAAATTATTTTGCGTTTGTTTCTGGTGGATTTGGAAGGAACGGTATTGAGCCTAGCTACAACGACCTTGTGATCACTAATCTCTATATCAGTCATGATGCTCTCTATTAGCTCTGGATTGTTTGTGGCTAAGAGGTCAAGTGTGTTTTCGCAATCATTTACAATTCGCGTGGGTTCGTGGACTAACTGCTCGAAATAATTTTCGGGGAAAGCATTTAGGACAATCTCGGAAGATGTTTTCTGCCTACCACCGGTTTTGAACAAGTATTTTTGCCAACATATCGAGGGAAGGTTGAAGTCCCCACCAACTATAATCGTATGAGTGGGATATTTATTTGTTACGAGACTCAAATTTTCTCTGAACTGTTCAGCAACTATATCATCGGAGTCTGGGGGTCGGTAGAAGGAGCCAATTATTAACTTAGTTCGGCTGTTAAGTATAACCTCCACCCATAGCAATTCGCACGGAGTATCTACTTCGACTTCACTACAAGATAAACCACTATTGACAGACACAAACACTCCACCACCAATTCTGCCTAATCTACCTTTCCTGAACACCGTCTGAGACTTCGTAAAAATTTCTGCAGAACTTATTTCAGGCTTTAGCCAGCTTTCTGTACCTATAACGATTTCAGCTTCTGTGCTTTCTATTAGCGCTTGAAACTCAGGGACTTTCCCAGCACAACTACAACAATTTACAACTACAATTCCGACTGTTCCATGATCCAAGCACGTCCTGTATTTGCCATGCACCCTTTGAGAATGCAGCCCACCCCGTACTTTCCCGAGGCATTCTAACCTAAAAAAACCGCCCAGTCCACGCCACACAGCCTCCGCTACCCGTGTAGCCACCAGCTGAGTGTAGTGAACTGACCTATTCAGCGGAACCCGAAACCACACCACCCTATGGCGCAAGTCAAGGAATCTGCAGCCAACACGGTCGCAAAACCGTCTGAGCCTCTGATTCGGACCCTCCACCCGGCTCTGCACCAAAGGTCCGCAGTCGGTTCTGTCAACGATGCTGCAGATGGTGAGCTCTGCCTTCATCTCGTAAGCAAGACCGGCAGCCTTCACCAAATCATATAGCAGCTGGAATCCAGAGAGAATTTCCTCAGATCCAAAGCGACACACGTCATTAGTGCCGACATGTGCCACCACCTGCAGCTGGCTGAACCCTGTGCTCTTCATGGCATCCGGAAGGACCCTTTCCACATCAGGAATGACTGCACCCGGAATGCACACGGAGTGCACACTGGATTTCTTCCCCTCCTTAGCCGCCATATCCCTAAGGGGCCCAATTACGCGCCTAACATTGGAGCTCCCAACTACCAATAAGCCCACCCTCTGCGATTGCCCGGACCTTGAAGGCTGAGAATCATCCTCTGAAACAGGGCAGGCAACTGCATCTGGCTCAGCCAGAGACAGTACCTGAAACTCACTTGGCACTCCCTTTTCTAGTGTCCACACTCCACTCACTCCTTTCAGATAACATAATGACAATATGAAAACTCAAATATCAATAATGAACGACAAATAAAAATCCACAATCGATGGATTAAACACTAGCAACCGGAATACCAACATACAAACCAAAAAAGGTGTATGAACTTACCGAAAAAACTAATACAATCCTAGGCTGCTGTAAAAAGTACCTAAACTTTTTTTTTTCAAAAACGATCAAAAAGGTGAATACTCACGGAAAGCTATCAAGAGCATTTCACAACACAGGCTGGGAAGGCGACTGGTCAGAACTGATGGTGAATGGACCATCTAGAAGATATTTCTGTCAGACTAGTTGCATAATTGTGTAAAAGTGAAAGAAAGGTGTTTACAGACGTTTAAAGTAACGGAGAATTGCGTTGGAAATTGTGAACACCATCGAGCGAAGGGCGGCGTAGAGCCACACCTATGTCATATATACCTGAAAATGTAAACCGACTGCACGGCGACCCCAGTGGAACCAGTGTGCAAAATAAACACATGTGGGCCATGATAGTAGATCGGGACGACCACAGAGGACACAAGTGTCGGAAAATCTTCTACTAAGCTAAGGACAAAACTATAGAAGGAAATGACTAAAAGTACAAAACAAAATTCATTAGAAAACATATTATCAAAAAGTTACAAATCTTCAAAAAGCGCAGAAGACAGGTAAAATATGTGAGTAGATGGCACCATTTAGAAAACTGAGTAATAGTTCCTAAGATAAAACCATAGAAATACTGTGTATTAAGAAATGTTGAAAATAACAAATACGACAAGTAAGTGTTGGTTTAAAAACAGCAGTAAAGGTCATAGAATGTTACTAATTGCGTATACATGGATAAATGTAATCAAAAAGGGGACGTGTAATGAAACGGGAGAATACTACACTATAAAAAAAGGAAGAGGAAACAGCTAGTAACTTATGAGATCGATTTTACAATAGTAATATGATGTCATAAAAAGCGTGATTCTTACTGACCAACAAATCATTTAGGACCTCACCATTTTACCAGTTAAGTGTAGAGGTTTTTTGTGAGTGACCTCATGGACTTAATGTGTAGATATCGGCGCTATAGCATCCGGAAGACCAACTTTCTACCTGTATGGTATAATTATTAGAGATTATACAATGTCAACAGAAAAAAATATCTGAGCAGTCTGTTACAGATAGGTGCGTAGTGAATATCGCAACCCACATCTTGCGCTGATCCACTTTGAAAGTAAGATGATAAATGATGCAAGGCGCTTGGGTAATGGCGTGTCGGGTATCAGAATTCGGATTTCGGATTCTCGAGGTCAGTTATGCCTCCGGTAAATCTTAAATATTGCAGAGAATGTTTCTACATACTTAATCTGGCAGACAGTTCGATCACAAGTTTTTGACGAACGAACGTCACAAGCATTTGCAGAGCCATATGGAAACCATTTATATAAGGAGCGAATCGAGCGAAATATACGGCAGATGCTTCAGCAGTCAACGATTACCTTGTAAAGGGTAACTTTCCATGACTTTTACCCATTCTGTGTAATTAACAGTACTAAGCTATGGAAAATAGCTAGATAAATAAAAGTTATTTTAGATATTAATTAAACGAAAACACAAAGATAACAGTCCCGTAAAATATATTGCAGACCCAATAACAAAACATCTCAAACTAAATATACCACTCACTAAATTTCGAGATTCGAACCCAAGACTGCGATGTTTCAGTATAACAGCATTGAAAGCAATACTGTCCTGTCACAACACAGTGCCATATTTAAAGACAAAGGCTCTAAATTTTGACGGTGAATTGTGTCTAAATATATAAACCAGAAGCACAGTGAAGTTAAATTTAATGATTCTATATTCGTAAGAACTCGTTCCACAACCAAAGTTACGTTCATCATATTAGAAATCAGTACGCAAAACCATAAAAGAATATAAATAACAAACACAATCCCATAAATATGTCGAAAATTGTGGTGAAACAGATATAAATTTCGCTCAAATGGATCTACAAAAGGAAGTGAGATCGCACATAGCTTTGATAAGGACAAATTCCAGAACTTAGGCACAGTTCCTGCAGGTGCGCAGCTGTCGAATTCAAAATGCCCCCTGTGGTTAGACGTTACATCAATGAGAAATGGCTAGCTTTATTCCTGTTGGTTGGCGTCTGGAAAATAATGGTGTATGCCATAGATTATGCATTTTATCAAATACTACATTTAAATAGGTAAAACTATCTAACAGAATCAATGCACCCACACACATTTCGAAGCACAAACCCCAAAAATGGTGCGAAAAGATACATGCAACAGCTACCAAAATGAGAGAGAGAGAGATAAACTCTGTTAGTAGAGAAATAATATTACGGCAAACAATGACAACAGGAAATTTTGAAAATACTCACTACGAAACTATGTTTATTCAAACAAAAAGAAATGGTGAATAAGGAGATCGTCACAAAAGAAAGGAAACTGCATTTCAGGCTATACTTCCTGTGTCTTTAGAGGAAGAGCTTTGTGTCAAAGCTTACACGAGCGAACAGTGATGTGTGAAGTCTTTGGCAGCTCGACTATGGTGGCGGTGAAATTACTGTAGATGTGTCTGCAACTGTCATATCTCTTGTTTTGTGCACCATCTACTTGGCGGTAATATTGTTCCTCGGTCGTCTTTTTTCCAGTACTGAATGGCTGCAAGTTACTGATATATTTGGATCGAAGTTCGTATGTGTACGACGATAACATCACTGACACACAGGATGCAGTCCTAGAAGTCAAGTATACAGTTTTGGAAAAGTGAAAAATTCACTTCCACTTGCAGATCGTTCAGTTACGAATCGCTCGTTTGCCATGCTTGTCACATACGCTCATTCGGAGTTTGCCGAACGACTTTCAAATGTAGAAAACTTATTTGTTTTTATAGCGGCTTTTAACGCTCTAGCCCACGTGAAACCTCATTAAACTGCGAATAAAAATGTTATGGATTACATTATTTTTGCAACTCACTCCACTGCAAACAATTTGGTACAAGAGACAAAAATCACAGTTCACTCACAGCACACTATCACTTCAGTTTGTAGCACTCCTTGAAGTTCACTTTGCTGAAACCAGTCATTCCATAATGTCCACGTTAATATAAAGTTCACGTCGTGACTGGAGCGTAAGAATCCCTCGTATTTTGCGTGCGTTTTTCATCCGACGCGACCCACTATTCACAGCATAACGCCCGAACTCGCCACCACACTGTGACTCTCTCTCCTTTCGACTATCGATATAACTCTCGCTCTTACAGTTCCTACATCGGTACTGCTTTATACTTTATATTTAATAGAGAGATTAGAAACATCAATATAAGCTTACTGCATAGTCAGAAATTAAACACGTTAACAATAAATTCGCATCGTAACATAACAAAAGTAAAGCACAGTCGAACGCCCGTGCAGCGGTTGGGCATGTCGATTCCATCATCACCGATAGGGGTCAATTCTACACATTGCTCCTCTAGGGTACTATGTATTTATTCTTGCATTAGCCGATATGATGCGGTAATTCTCGCGTGAGTGGTAATACAAGATTACGATGAATCGGTTTAAATTTAACAGTAGCCTAACGGAGCTATGTGTAGCACTTGTCCCTACAAGCGAGACTAGGAACGAGAAGCCCAGCAGCTGCACGTGCGGCGACCTACGTCATCTGGTGACATCACACGCTTAACATTTGTCATACACTATTGGGGTATTTAGTGACATTTTCACCTGCACGTGTCCTGTATTAAATTGCTCTACTTCGGTTCCTGGGGTTTTAAACGTTAACAAGAATCACTCTGCAGTGCCAACAACTTAGTGTCATTCGGCACTTCACACGAAATTTCATGAACCAATTTACGATCCGGCAAAGCTTTAGACTTAAATGTCGTCCAGATCTCTTTATCTTCCTCTGGTCGTACAAATTCATCACTTTCTTTGGTTAATTGAGAAATATAGTATGTGTTTTTGTTTGTAATTCGTTTAAAATGGTTTATCGTTTCAAACGAACGCGCGGCACAAAGATAGCATAACCGACAAATGTATATTCTCTGACACTGTCCCACTTGATTTCCGACGGTTAAAGTTAGTGTCATTACCATAATAATGTTAGCCTAGCGGAATAGCGCTCACATTGTGTAATTAACTTTTCCAGAACCATTCCCAGACCGCTGTCCGCGTTTAAAATGACTCTAGCAACGTGATGTTTATTTCACCAGCGCGCTGGGGCCCCGCTAATGCGAGCTATAACCTAATTTCATACGAGCGCGCAGATTGTCGGCGCTGCAGCGAAACGCGTTACCGAATCACGCTCCCGGAATTACCGATTCTGCTAGAAACTTCATTGTGCGTCCGAGGCTGCAAATACCGCCCCGCCAATTCCAGCCGAACATCGTTTCGTGAGTTAATGCTGTTGCGGTCGACACGTACGTCCGCCATGTCGCAGAATGTGAAAACTGCGCCCATTGTACGACGCAACGTAGTTCAGAGGCTTTTTCATTTTGTTCTTTACTATGGACTTCGAGATCCGTAATATACTGGTGTTCGTTGCCCGTTTACAAGCGCACGCGGTAGCCAGATGAACAGGGGAAAGACATAACAAACATCAAAAGCTCATTTCTGTAGAATTTTGGAAAATGTTGAAGAGCCAATCACTAAAATTTTAAAAATGTTAGGAGTACGTAACTGTATCCAACACACATAAATAAAAGAATGAAATACAATATTCATTTCGTAAGGGAACTGCTTTGCTATGACAAAAATTATGGCCGATGTGCAGAATATAAGAGACGAATGCAATACTGCAGTGCAGACACCAGCAGTTTGAATTTAGAAATAATTAGGCGAAACAGATTACAATGGTTTCATACGTGATATTAATTTTTTATAAACGGTTTACAAGACAAACTGAGCAGTCTTCTTAGATTGTTTGCTGTTAATGACAACGTTTATCGTCTTGTAAAGTGGGGCTGCAAGGGTCGAGTCCTCCCTCAGGCGTGGCTGTGTGTGTTGTCCTTAGTGCAAGTTAGTTTGAGTTAGATTAAGTAGTGTGTAAGCTTAGGAAGGTTAGGAAGATTTAAGAAACTCATCTAGTAAAGTCATCATAAAGTCAAAACGAATTACAAAAGAACGTAGGCAAGATATAAACAAGATATCTGCATGGTACTAAAAGTGGCAGTTGATCCCGAGCAATAACACGAGATAGGTCCTCCACGTTGAGTAACGAAAAAGTCCGTTACATTTCAATTACACGGTAAATAACTAAAATTAATAGTCTTAGATTTAACTAAATGTCCAATGATTACAACTGTAAACACATTAAATTGCATACATCACACGGTAAATTTTTTGGGGAAGGCGAAACAAAGACTGCTTACACTACGCTTTCTCGTTCTTTTCCCGAGTACTGCTGCGCGTTATGGGATCGTTACTAGACGGGATTTATGGAGGACATCAAAAAGGCTCAAATGAGGGCCGATCGTCGTATGTTGTCACGGATAGCGATAGGATAATTTCACGAATGTGATAAGCGAGTTAGGGTGGAAGAAATTGAAACAGAGCAGTTGGTTAGATTAGATTAGATTAGATTAATACTAGTTCCATGGATCATGAATACGATATTTCGTAATGATGTGGAACGAGTCAAATTTCCTAATACATGACATAATTAGGTTAATTTAACAACATACTTAAGTTAATATAACAACTTTATTTTTTTGTGTTTTTTGTTTTTCTTTATTTTTTATTTTTTTTATTTTTTAAATATTTTTTTCTTTTTTTTCTTAATTTATATCTAAAAATTCCTCTATGGAGTAGAAGGAGTTGTCATTCAGAAATTCCTTTAATTTCTTCTTAAATACTTGTTGGTTATCTGTCAGACTTTGATACTATTTGGTAAGTGACCAAAGACTTTAGTGCCAGTATAATTCACCCCTTTCTGTGCCAAAGTTAGATTTAATCTTGAATAGTGAAGATCATCCTTTCTCCTAGTATTGTAGTTATGCACACTGCTATTACTTTTGAATTGGGTTTGGTTGTTAATAACAAATTTCATAAGAGAGTATATATACTGAGAAGCTACTGTGAATATCCCTAGATCCTTAAATAAATGTCTGCAGGATGATCTTGGGTGGACTCCAGCTATTATTCTGATTACACGCTTTTGTGCAATAAATACTTTATTCCTCAGTGATGAATTCCCCCAAAATATGATGCCATATGAAAGCAATGAGTGAAAATAGGCGTAGTAAGCTAATTTACTAAGATGTTTATCACCAAAATTTGCAATGACCCTTATTGCATAAGTAGCTGAACTCAAACGTTTCAGCAGATCATCAATGTGTTTCTTCGAATTTAATCTCTCATCAATGGACACACCTAAAAATTTGGAATATTCTACCTTAGCTATATGCTTCTGATTAAGGTCTGTATTTATTAATGGCGTCATACCATTCCCTGTACGGAACTGTATGTACTGTGTCTTATCAAAATTCAGTGAGAGTCCGTTTACAAGGAACCACTTAGTAATTTTCTGAAAGACAGTATTGACAATTTCATCAGTTAATTCTTGTTTGTCAGGTGTGATTACTATACTTGTATCATCAGCAAAGAGAACTAACTTTGCCTCTTCATGAATATAGAATGGTAAGTCATTAATATATAATAAGAACAACAAAGGACCCAAGACTGACCTTTGTGGAACCCCATTCTTGATAGTTCCCCAGTTTGAGGAATGTGCTGATCTTTGCATGTTACAAGAACTACTTATTTCAACTTTCTGCACTCTTCCAGTTAGGTACGAATTAAACCATTTGTGCACTGTCCCACTCATGCCACAATACTTGAGCTTGTCTAGCAGAATTTCATGATTTACACAATCAAAAGCCTTTGAGAGATCACAAAAAATCCCAATGGGTGGTGTTCGGTTATTCAGATCATTCAAAATTTGACTGGTGAAAGCATATATGGCATTTTCTGTTGAAAAACCTTTCTGGAAACCAAACTGACATTTTGTTAGTACTTCATTTTTACAGCTACTCTTGAATACATTACTTTCTCAAAAATTTTGGATAAAGCTGTTAGAAGGGAGATTGGACGGTAATTGTTGACATCAGATATATCCCCCTTTTTATGCAAAGGTATAACAATAGCATATTTCAGTCTATCAGGGAAAATGCCCTGTTCCAGAGAGCTATTACACAGGTGGCTGAGAATCTTACTTATCTGTTGAGAACGAGCTTTTAGAATTTTGCTGGAAATGCCATCAATTCCATGTGAGTTTTTGCTTTTAAGCAAGTTTATTATTTTCCTAATTTCAGAGGGAGAAGTGGGTGAGATTTCAATTGTATCAAATTGCATAGGTATGGCCTCTTCCATTAACAGCCTAGCATCTTCTAATGAACACCTGGATCCTACTATATCCACAACATTTAGAAAATGATTATTAAAAATATTTTCAACTACTGACTTTTTGTTCGTAAAGTTTTCATTCAATTTGATGGTAATACTGTCTTCCTCTGCTCTTGGTTGACCTGTTTCTCTTTTAATAATATTCCAGATTGTTTTAATTTTATTATCAGAGTTGCTGATTTCAGACATGATACACATACTCCTGGATTTTTTAATAACTTTTCTTAATATAACACAGTAGTTTTTATAATTTTTGATAGTTTCTGGGTCACTACTCTTTCTTGCTGTCAGATACATTTCCCTTTTCCGGTTACAAGATATTTTTATACCCTTAGTAAGCCATGGTTTGTTAGAAGGATTCTTACCAGTATATTTAACTATTTTCTTGGGGAAGCAGTTTTCAAATGCATTTACAAAAATGTCATGAAATAAATTATATTTTAAATTGGCATCAGGTTCACGGTACACCTCATCCCAGTCTAACTGCTGTAGGCTTTCCCTGAAATTTTCAATTGTTAAATCGTTGACTGAACGTACTACTATGGAGGACTGTTTAGTATTGCTGAATGGAGCTATGTCATATATTGTAACTAGCTGTGCACCGTGATCAGAAAGACCATTCCCAACAGGCTGAGCATTTATCTGGTTAAACTTATCTTGATGTATAAAGAAGTTATCTATCAGTGAGCTGCTATCCTTTACCACCCGAGTAGGAAAATCTGATATGGGACCCACGATTCGTCTAGATATGACTCTAACATTTGACATGTACGTCTCTTACAGGAGACATGTACGTAAGCATCCTGTCTGATCGTCTGCATCCATTCCTGTCCATTGCGCATTCCGACGGGATTGCGCAATTCCAGCAGGATAATGCGACACCCCACACGTCCAGAATTGCTACAGAGTGGCTCCAGGAACATTCTTCTGAGCCACCAAACTCCCCAGACATGAACATTATTGAGCATATCTGGGATGCTTTGCAAAGTGCTGTTCCGAAGAGATCTGCACCCCCCTCCCCCCCCCCCCCCCACGCCGCCGTACTTTTACAGGTTTATGCACAGCCCTACAGGATTCAGGCGTCAGTTCCCTCGAGCACTACTTCAGACGTTAGTGGAGTCCATGCCACTTCCTGCTGCGGCACCTCTGCGTGCTTACGGGGGCCTTACGCAATATTAGGCAGATGTACCAGTTCTTTGGCTCTTCAGTGTATTACGTCATGCCATTCTAAGTTAGGATCTGCTTTTCGTATAAGGTAGGAATATCGCTGAATGGAATGGCTCCATTACAGAACAAATTTTCCGCGGAGAAACTCGGGGAGCGCGTTGCAACCTAGGCGCCGCTGCCTGTCGCGTCATTAGTGCGGACTGCAGGCGCTTACGGTGGTAATTCCGGCGTTATGAGCTGAAGGACGGGGCCTTATTCGCGGCCGAGTGCACTGGAAACAGGCGGGCAAAAAGTTTCCGCTGTTCCTGCAAATGAAACTCGCCGGCAGGTGTTCATATTGCACAGCGCAGGGGGGGTGGATGGCCCCGGACGACCCGCGCAGAACTCGCAGCCAGCTCCCGGGAAATGAGCATTCTTTTCCGGGCGTGTCGTGCGGCGCACCCGGCTGTTCCACCCCTGTAGAGCACGATGAATGTGTTGCTACTGCGACCCACGGCAGGAGCGAGCGCGCGCTAAGAATCTGCGCACGGAACAAAATGTTAACGAAGTCCGCTTCCGCAGCTGAGCAGACCAGGTGTCTCACTGCCATGCAGAGGACCCGGATACAGTTCCCGGTACTCCCAGGGATGATAATTGGCAGCCACTGCTGTACAATCGCAATAAAGTCATGAGATGTTCAATTGACTCTTTTTTGGAACATGTTACGAGTTTCAGGATTATACCCATCTTCAGACATCTGTTACAAAAAGTAAAAAAAACATAAGTGAACAGCACACTCAACACGTCTCAACGTTACGGAAAATGAGATCTGGTCATATGAGTTACATACCTCAAACTTCAACTTCTTCCTAACCAACCAGGCGTACAGCCTAGACAACCCAAAGAAAGTGTCGAATAACATATGAGTGCGACACAAGAGATAAAGCTTTTCAGTTCTCAGGGCGATTTGCTACATGACATTGCAATGTACAGGAGATATGTTGATGACATATTGCCGGCCGGATTGGCCGAGCGGTTCTAGGCGCTTCAGTCCGGAACCGCGCGACCGCTACGGTCGCGGGTTCGAATCCTGCTTCCGGCATGGATGTGTGTGATGTCCTTAGGTTAGTTAGGTATAAGTAGTTCTAAGTTCTAGGGGACTGATGACCTCAGATGTTAAGTTCCATAGTGCTCAGAGCCATTTGAACCATTTTTGATTACATATTTATTTTATTTAAAGGGGAGTTACATGGGATAGATCAGCTAGCTACCCAGTTCAATAGTACACTACTGGCCAGTAAAATTGCTACACAACGAAGATGACGTGCTACAGACGCGAAATTTAACCGACAGGAAGAAGATGCTGTGATATGCAAATGATTAGCTTTTCAGAGCATTCACACAAGGTTGTCGCCGGTGGCGACACCTACAACCTGCTGGCATGAGGAAAGTTTCCAACCGATTTCTCATACACAAACAGCAGTTGACCGGCGTTGCCTGGTGAAATGTTGTTGTGATGCCTCGTGTAAGGAGAATAAATGCGTACCATCACGTTTCTGACTTTGATAAAGGTCGGATTGTAGCCTATCGCGATTGCGGTTTATTGTATCGCGACATTGCTGCTCGCACTGGTCGAGATCCAATGACTGTTAGCAGAATATGGAATCGGTGGGTTCAGGAGGGTAATACGGAACGCCGTGATGGATCCCAAAGGCCTCGTATCACTAGCAGTCGAGATGACAGGCATCTTATCCGCATGGCTGTAACAGATCGTGCAGCCACGTCTCGATCCCTGAGTCAACAGATGAGGAGGTTTCCAAGACAACAACTATCTGCACGAACAGTTCGACGACGTTTGTAGCAGCATGGGCTATCAGCTCGGAGACCATGGCTGCGGTTACCCTTGACGCTGCATCACAGACAGGAGCGCCTGCGATGGTGTACTCAACGGCGAATGGCAAAACGTCTTTTTTTCGGATGAATCCAGGTTCTGTTTACAGCGTCATGATGGTGGCATCCGTGTTTGGCGACATCGCGGTGAACGCACATTGGAAGCGTGTGTTCGTCATCGCCATACTGGCGTATCACCCTATCGTGATGGTATGGGGTGCCATTGGTTACACGTGTCGGTCACCTCTTGTTCGCGTTGACAGCACTTTGAACAGTGGACGTTACATTTCAGATGTGTTACGACCCGTGGCTCTACCCTTCATTCGATCCCTGCGAAACCCTACATTTCAGCAGGATAATGCACGACCGCGTGTTGCAGGTCCTGTACGGGCCTTTCCGGATACAGAAAATGTTCGACTGCTGCCCTGGCCAGCACATTCTCCAGATCTCTCACCAATTGAAAACGTCTGGTCAATGGTGGCCGAGCAACTGGCTCGTCACAATACTCCAGGCATTACTCGTGATGAACTGTGGTATCGTGTTGAAGCTGCATGGGCAGCTGTACCTGTACACGCCATCCAAGCTCTGTTTTACTCAATGCCCAGGCGTATCATGACCGTTATTACGGCCAGAGGTGGTTGTTCTGGGTACTGATTTCTCAGGACCTATGCACTCAAATTGCGTGAAAATGTAATCACATGTCAGTTCTAGTATAATATATTTGTGCAATGAACACCCGTTTATTATCTGCATTTCTTCTTGGTGTAGCAATTTTAATGGCCAGTTGCGTATGTATGGGACAATTAAGTTCACAGTAGAGGTAGAAGTCGAAAATTCCCTCAGCTATCTCGACCTACAAATCACTAAGAATAGGAATGGGCTGGAAATAGACATATTTCGGAAGCCAAAGACAACAGACATAATATTTGCGGTGGATTCATTCCACCCCCCCCCCCTCCCCGCACATAAAAAGGCGTTCTTTTCATCAATGTTCAACAGGTTTTACAGATTTAATTTGAGCAAAGAAGCCACTGATAGGGAAATTGAAATGATTGTAAGAATAGGACGGGCTAACGGGTACTCGTAAAAATTTATACGAGAGTTTGGAGCTAAAATTCTTGGCAAGACGCGGCAATCGGGCCGCGAAAAATTAAATAGTATGTTTATGTCAATGGAATATGTTGGATCATGTTGCTGAAAAATAACTAGAGCCTTCAGAAAGGTTCGCGTTCACGTAGGCTTCCATACAAGGAAGAAGTTGGGGGGAATACTACGACATAAGGGAGAAGGAAAAATAGGTAAGTTTAAGCAATGCGGTGCATGCGGAATTAAGTATGGAGGATGTGCTGGGACATACATTGGCCAGACGGGTAGGGATTTTGCCACAATGTTTAGAGAACATAACTATAGTAACAATAGTGGGCTGGGGTGCCATATGAGGGAGGCTGGCCATAAGATGGCCCCGATAGAAGGTAGCCTAATGATCCTGCATTTAGAACCAAACTGGAAGATTATAGATAACCTTGAAGAACTGGAGATCTACGCGCTTATACAGCACGCTGCCCACCTAGTCCTTAATGAACAGGTGGGAACAACTGGTTTTTTGGCTTGTTTGAACGGATACTATTTTGAACTTGGTGTCTATTATGCCGTCATAAGAAGTATGATAGAGTATTTTATAGGAGCTGGTGGTGTTCTGTGCACTTAACGTTATGATAGGCTAGGTTTTTTGTGAGTAGTTGACTAGTTTAACGTCATACGGGGAAAGTTGGCATATACGGATTTGTTCACCACCGTACCCTTTGAGTGGTCCTTGGTGACGCAATGGTTTCTTTTATTGATTTTAGACTTTAAAGTTTTAACACTTTTAGTGTTTTGTTTTTCAAAAACCTAGAGCTCTCCGGTATCCGGCTAGCATAGGGAGGACTTGGGCAATTGTCGTGCCACTAGTTTATATAAGGAATGTATCACGTATAACCCACGTGTGTGTTTTGGGATTTTATGAAAATGCACTTCCTCTCACCATTAAACTTTTTCCATGTGGTAGAGGGGTGTTAGTTGTTGTTTGAAGGCTTCTATTTGGGCAGTCATGGCCCATGAATATCACTTGGTCGTAGTTCGATAGACGGATGTGGTTGCGTTGGCTTTAACAGATAGCGCCTAAGACGTTTGCATATGCGAGCTGATCACAGGGTTTTAGTTTATGACGGATAATGTTGGTTATATTTAATTTGGTGGTATTCTTTTAGAGATCTGAGAGGTTAAAAGGAACTCCCCCACTATTATTTATTTTATATTGACATATGATTTGAGTTGTGCTTAGTACCACTACTGGCAACAGGCATAGTATGGCAATGTAAAAAATATTTTGGAGCTTTTAAAATTAAAAAAAAAAATCCTTTAGTGTTAACGTTTCTGAAGTACTATCCCGATTGCTAGCCGTAATTACACCCTGTCAGATGTTATATGCTGTGTATATTATTATTAAATTACTTGTGCACGCATGGAGCACATGAAAATGCAGCGCCCCCTACCGAAGGCGCTTCGCTGCCAGTTGACTTGTTTAGCGTCAGTATGCGCTCTGCTTCAAGACTGCTCGTGTGTCAGTCATATGTTATTCGACACTTTCTTTGAGTTGTCACGGCTGTACGCCTGGTTGTTTAGGAAGGATTTGAAGTTTGTGGTATGTAACTCATATGAACAGATCTCATTTTCTGTAATGTTGAGACGTATTGAGTGTGCTGTTAACTTACGTTTTGTACTTTTTTGTAACAGATGTCTGAAGATGGGGTGTAATCCAACAGATGTCTGAAGATCGGGTGTAATCCCGAAACGCGTAACATGTTCTAATAAAAGAGTCAATTGAACATCTCGTGACTTTATTGTGTTTGTACAGCACTGGTTGCCAATTATTAACATAAAAATGTTCGCAGGCCTCAGACGGGATTTTATGTCCTGTATATTACTTCCAAGGATGTCTCCTCGGTGATTGTAATAGCGCGGGGCAAACTCAGCCCCCTAAACCCGACTTACGATCTATTTATATGGCAAGTAGCGCCTTCAACGACTGTATGGCTGTCTATTTCACACCCAAAAGACACCATTACCAAAGGATATCACACGGCCGCACGGCAATGCAGAGTAGTCAAGGCCGCAGCAAGGAGTTTGTGAAATGTTAACGAAACTTTTAAACTCCTGATATCAGGCAACAATAAACAAACCTGTACATTCGATGAATATGCCGTTCACCTTTCCATTAGATAAAGAGAAAACAGAATCTTCGTGTTCCTACTTTAATGAGAGTTCTGTTTTATCATAGCGAAGGATTTTGCTTTGGTATCTAAACCTGGGCCTGTTATACGTGCTCTCCAATTTATCCAAAGGAAAGTTGAATTGTATATGCATCTAATATACAGCTTCTTTTCTGACTGTGAAGATGTTCGCTACGACCGAAGCCGGTGGAATATAAATGATACATTAGAACAGCTGATGGCAAACACGCAGTTCTTCATATTTCTGGCAGCTGTGTCGAGTCACCTCGTTAAACTGTTAGTCCTTTTCGTCCTGATGTTGTCGGTCAAGCGTCTTGGTCTAGTCACCGCGACACTCCGACACCGCCGAGAGGGATTGGAGTCAGTGGGGACCCATACATCCTAACTTCCCACGACTCATTGAGACTGGATCGAAACCGAACACTGCAACACAATACGTCTAATTTTCTCCGTATAGATTTTTCCACTAAGACAACAGGGAATCTACTGTTGTACACAACAAATGGACTATTTGTCTCCAGTGTTACGCAGCCTTCATGATAGAATGACACTTCTTATTTAAACCTGTGAGTTTTAATGTCATCGAGCCAGATATCTGATTAGCTATGAATATAAGGTGTCAACGTGTAGGCTACGGTGATTCCATTTACAATGATGACTCGGAGTTATACAACAGAAATATCAGTGAAAGGAGAGCACTGCAAGTGGAAGATGTTCGAAATTTTATAGAGAAGTCAGGACGCTGGAAAAAAAATCAGCAGGTGCTACATAGGATTTATCCTGAGGTTTCTACCTTGTCCTTCTACTTGTGCGATTGTGATTTGTAACTGAAGAGAAGCATTTGTACGAATATCAAAAGTTGAGTTGGCAGACCAGTACTAAGTAAAAAAAGGAAAAGTTGATAGTTGGAAGGAAAATGTAGAAGACCTATAAAAAGAAAATGAACTTGAAAGCATTATTTTACAAAGGAAAGAGAAAAATAAACGAAGGAAAAAAATGTTCAGATGTGTGTGAATTCCTAAGGGACCAAACTGCTGAGCTCATCGGTCCCTAGACCAACACACTATGTAAAATAACTTATGCTAAGAACAACACACATACCCATGCGCGAGGGAGGGCTCGAACCTCCGGCGGGAGCGGTAGTGCAATCCGCGACATAACGTCTCAAACCGCGCGGCCACTCCGCGCGGCTAAATGACACAACGAGATGAATTTCATTGGGCCTTAAAGACCTAAGTCGAAACAAGGCCTCTGCAGTAGACTAAATTCCTTGTAAAATATTGAAATCCACGGTAGGGCCAGCCATGACAAAACTATTCCACTTTGTGTGCAGATATGTGACACAGATGAAATACATTCACACTTCAAGAGGAGTGTAACAACTGCACTTCCAAAGAGGGCAGGTTGACAGATGTGAACGCCGGCCGGTGTGGCCGAGCGGTTCTAGGCGCTTCAGTCTGGAACCGAGTGACCGCTACGGTCTCAGGTTCGAATACTCACTCAGACATGGATGTGTGTGACGTCCTTAGGTTTAAGTAGTTCTAAGTTCTAGGGGACTGATGACCTCAGATATTAAGTTCCATAGTGCTCAGAGCCATTTGAACCATTTTGAACAGATGTGAACATTACCGAAACAACATTATAATAAGTCATGGGTACAAATTGCTCCAATGAATCATTTACAGAAGAATCTAACCGTCGACGTCGGTGAAAAGCTCGGGTTCTAGAGAAATGCAGGAACACACGAGGCAATATTGACCCACCTTAGATGATAAGCTAAAAAAAGCAAACTTACGTCCGTGACATTTGTAGACTCACAGAATGCTTTTGACAATGTTGCCTGGACTATAATCTCCGAAATTTAGATGGCAGTAGTGATAAAATGCGAGAATTTAACTTCAGGCAGACGGGGAAAAAAGTTTGTAGTAGGTAGTCGATGATATAGTAGCTCTGACAGAGACGCCAAAGGACTTCAAAACTTAGTTAAAAGGAACGGATTATTGCTTCGGAAGTTATCAAATAAATAGATGCAAAAGTAAAACAAGGATACTGGAGTGTGGTCAAATTAAATTAGGGATTGTTGAGAGAATTTGATAATAAATTGAGACATTAAAAGTAATTAACGAGATTTTCAGTTTGGGCAGCAAAAGAACTGACGATCACCAAACTAGAGGGGATATAAAATGGAAACTGTCAATAGAAAGAAAAATATTTCTGAGAATGAGGGATTTATTAACATCGAGTATAAATTTAAGTGTTTAGAAATATTTTGTGAAAATATTTGTCTGATGTATAACACTGTATGGAAGCGAAACGAGCACAATAAGTAGTTCAGACGAGAACAATAGAAGCTTTAGAAATGCGGCGCTACAGAAGACTACTGAAAATTAAATAGGTAAATCGAATAAGTAATGAAGAAGTACTGAATCGAACTGTGACAACAACAACAACAAAAAATATGGCCACAGTTGCGCTCTAGCATAAATACTGTACGATCTTTTTGGTACAATATACAAATAACGTAGTAAATATTAGAACTGCCGGTGGTATTGGTAGCTTTGGTAGGGAATGAAACATAAATGAGTGTGTGACAAAGAAACTGGGAGCCGACGCCTTCTCTTTGTTCTTTTGTTTGTTTTGCACATAATTTGCACCTCTCACCACTCAGTGTTAGTCCAATGTATATTAGGTATCCTTACAAAATATAAATTGCACTTTATAAGTAATAAAACATAGTTGATGGCTTAACGTTGGGCATTTATGTAATCAAAGCAATTACTTTTGATACATTTATAGTCTGCATTCACAAATACAAACAATCTGCATTATTATTGTCGTTTTTTGTACTCAATAGAACGTTCTTTACGATGAACAAATGTAAGAATTTCCTGTTATAACTGATAAGTGTGAAAGCTGCTTATGAATAACAGAAGCATGTTTTCCATAAGCTCGACAAAATTTTGAAGTGATTTTCGATATGTTTTTGTTTTGCATTTTTTTAAATTTTATTGTTTTTCAGGAAACTGTGTTTACTAGTGCTATATGATAAATCTGTACTTTTTTTTGTATTTTCACTGCAGCAGCCCCCTGTTTCACGTTACAAATAAACAGTTTTGGAGTAAACTTGAATATATGCCGACAGTTTCAATTTGCCCATAAATACTGTTTATTTGTAGCTATGTACACTAAAAATGTTTCGTAGGTTATATGGCCCTTTGTATATCCTCTCTCAGTTTGTAGACAGCTCACCACTTCAGTATCTAGAAGAATCTAATAAGACACTGATGTCATACGGAAATAAAGCGCTTGAAATCTGGTAACGCCTGATGGGTACGCAATAGGCCTAACATACATTTCTGAGGTCATCAGTCGCCTAGAACTTACAAGGGAACCTCCCCATCGCACCCCCCTCAGATTTAGTTATAAGGTGGCACAGTGGATAGGCCTTGAAAAACTGTACACAGATTAACCTAGAAAACAGGAAGAAATTGTGTGGAACTATAAAAAAAATAAGCAAAATATACAAACTGAGTAGTCCATGTGCAACATATCCAACATAAATGTAGATATTGACTGAGGAACGCCGTGGTCCCGTGGTTAGCGTGAGCTGCTGCTGAGCGAGAGGTCCTTGGTTCAAGTCTACGCGGCAGCGAAAATTCTAATTTTTTATTTTCAGACAATTATCAAACTTCAAGCACTTACACAAAATCAACTTCGCTCTCCAAAATTCCAGGACATGTTCAGATTTGCTTGGACATATGCAGGATTTGACGGTCTACACGCGGAAAAAATTGAAAACGTTAAAAACATATGTTTTGACAGAGCACAAGGAAAACTGTGCGACTGCGAAACTGTTGCATTCATTTGTTCCAGTTTATGTGACAAACTCCTATGTTTTCATCACTTTTGGGAGTGATTATCACATCCACAAGAAAACCTAAATCGGGCAAGGAAGAAGAATCTTTTTACCCATTCGCCAAGTGTACAAGTTAGGTGGGTCGACAACATTTTCCTGTCATGTGACGCACATGCCGTCACCAGTCTCGTATAGAATATATCAGACGTGTTTTCCTGTCGAGGAATCGGTTGACCTATGACTTTGCGATCAAATGTTTTCGGTTCCCATTGGAGAGCCACGTCCTTTCGTCTACTCATCGCACGGTTTTGCGGTGCGGTCGCAAAACACAGACACTAAACTTATTACAGTGAACAGAGACGTCAATTAACGAACGGACAGATCACAACTTTGCGAAAATAAAGAATAAAATTATTTCACCCGAGGGAAGACTTGAACCAAGAACCTCTCTCTCCGCAGCTGCTCACGCTAACCACGGGACCACGGCGCTCCTGAGTCCGCAATATCCTTGATGTGGCCTATCTTGCACATGGACTACTCAGTTTGTATATTTTGCTTATTTTTTTCATAGTTCCACACAACTTCTTCCAGTTTTCTCGATTGATCTGTGTTCAGTTTTTCAAGGCCTATCCACTGTGCCAGCCTATAACTAAATCTGAGGGGGGTGCGATGGGAAGGTTCCCTTGTTAGAACTAATTAAACCTAACTAACCTAAGGACATGACACACATCCATGCCCGAGGCAGGATTCGAACCTGCGACCGTAACGGTCACTCGGTTCCAGACTGTAGCGCCTAGAACCGCACATCCACTCGGGCCGGCTGATTAGAGCTAATAGAAAAACTACCCTAATCTATGCTTACTTGAGTTAGTCTATGCTAGTTTTGAAAGTATCCAACCAAAATAATATCCTTTTATTCTGTGAAAGTATCAGTGATAAGACTGTGCTAAATTAATTATTCAGCAAACCTGCATCTGACTGCGTCTGTGAACTTGTTTCTTGCACTCCTCCATTTTCCCAGAAGTGCAACATGTATTTGACTCAGCAATCAAGTCTAAGAGAATAATGTCGTTTGTGCACTGGTATTAAGATGGTACTGGAAAATTAACTTTTGGCCCTGATGTTTACTTGGTTCTTTCATTGGTGGGTAACTTCAGTTTACTACTCATTTTCATATTCAACACAAGCAAAGGATGTGGATTATGATTCAGGCTGTTAGATTTAAACACAATGTTGATCTCAATGTATATATTGTTAAATTTTTAAGTCATATACAAAACCTACTATTTCAAACATTTTCGTAGCACGAATCACTCTTACAAAAAATTTTACAAAACGCTTACTGCGTCAAACCTTGGACGTACAAATCCTAACTCTGAACATTATCTAACAAAATCCAATTTGAAATGATTATATATCTTCTCTCATTTACGTGCTAAAGGTTGGTCAGGGACAGCGACCTACCTTAACGCTGTCACCACACGTCTGCTTCCTCCGGGCACCTACCTGCGACTCCCCGGTTTTTTACTACGCGCGTTCGGCTCTCATAACCATCAAAGATCCTCCTGTTGCGGTTGGCAACTACCGACTATTTTCTGGAGAGACCTTGATCACACCCTAGCACATACCTTTCAGTTTTACATCTATAATTATGGCACAGTTTGAATAAGAAAAGAGACTGGTTGACAGGAAACATCATGAAGCATCAAGAAATCGTCAATTTGGCAGTGTACGGAAGTATGGGAGGTATATATTTTAGAGGGAAAGCAAGTCGCGAATAGAGTAGATAGACTCATTTTGATGTGGGTTGCAGTAATTCAGGCGCACTGAATATACCAACGTGGAGAGTTGCATCAAACCAGTCTTCGGACTGAATGGTAGAACAACAACTGGGAGGTGGGCGGTCGGCCGGGAGAGGAGGGGGCGGCGTGGTGCGTCGCCTGGGACGGGCTTCTGCCACTGCCGCTGCTGCCGCCGCCTGCAATCATTGATCGCCAGTGTGCGGCCCACGGACTACGGCCCACGGTCCACGGCCCGCTGCCTACCACAGCCGCGAGTAGTCGCAGCCTCGCTGCCCACAGCGCCACACACACTTCACGGCCCGATGCCCACGCTCGCCCGAGTACAGTGGTTCACCTCTCCTACTGTGCTCACTGCGACATTCAAAACCAAACTTAGCGTTAGCTTAATACGCTGGTATGCAAGAGACAAGCACGAGCTACACTGAAGACCCAAAGAAACTGGTACACCTTGTAGGACCCTCGCGAGGACGCAGAACTGCCGCAATACAATGTGGCTTGGACTCGACTAATATCTGAAGTAGTGCTGCAGGGAACTGCCACCATGAATCCTGCAGAGCTGCACATAGATCCGTAAGAGTACGAGGGGGTGGAAATACCCTCTGAACAGCACGTTGGAAGGCATCCCATTTATGCTCAATAATGTTTATGTCTGAGGAGTTTGGTGGCCAGCGGAAATGTTTAAACTCAGAATAGTATTCCTGGAGGCACTCTGTAGTAATTCTGGACGTGTGGGGTGTTGCATTGTCCTGCTGTAATTGCCCAAGCCCGTCGGAATGCACAATGGACACGAATAGATGCAGGTGATGAGACAGGATGCTTACGTACGTGTCACCTGTCAGAGTCGTATCTAGACGTATCAGGGGTCCCATATCTGTTGTCACCCGCACATCGGAGGCAACGTTTGCGATGGTGGGAAGAGCATAGGGGCTGGACCAGAGAGGAGCGGGGTCGCGTGCTCCTGTCGGCTGAGAGCTGATTCAGTCTGAGTAGTAATGTCAGACGTACCTCATATGGCGGGAGATAGGAAACCCTAATGCACCCAGGAACAGTGTAGAACATTATTCTTTTGTGCTATGGCATGGGGAAGCATAATTTTGCATGGACATGTTGAGTTCGAAATAAACTGTACACCACTGATAAACGATATTGTGACACTGTTCACCTTCCCCAACTATGCCTTTTCAGGGGTCCATTCAGCCGTCATTTGGATCACATCGCGAAATAGGGGAGACAGTGCCACTGAAATGATACAGGATTTGGGGTGGACATCATTAAAACAAAGGAGTTCTTCGTTGCTGCGGAATCTTCTGACGGAATCTCAATCACCGACTTTCTCTTCCGAATGAGAAAATAGTTTTTTGACGCCGACTTACATAAGGAGAAACGATCATCATAACAAAATAAGAGAAATCAGAGCTCGCATGGAAAGATATAGATGTTCTCTTTTTCGCACGTTATACGAGAATGGAATAATAGCCAGCTATTGTGAATGTGATTCGATAAGCCCTCTGCCAGGCGCTTAAACGTGATTTGCGGAATATCCATGTAGATAATGTGCGACTGCATTGAACAACGCACGTGTAGTAGCTCTTTGAACTGGAGCCAGATGTGTTGTGTACAGACAATTGTTTTGACGATGCAACAACCTGTCACCAAGCGTCAACAGACGGAAACTGGCTCTTTGTTGCAGTGTTAAGAGTCAATACAGAACAAAACAATGTCAGTTACCCGTATAATCAATGTTGTTCATCCGTATCATCCTCAATGCAAAGTTAATTCACATTTAAAAAATTTCAGTAATAATGAGGATAGAACAACAACAAAGATTTAATCTTTACAAACTTCCAGAACGCTGGAGTAACTTGGGTCACCAACTTCTGTTAATCAATAGAACTAAAAACTAGTCCAGGATGCAAATACAAAGTCGAAACATAACATGTTCGGAAATGTCATTTTTCAACTTTGTTATGTTGATTTTAAAATGGGTCTCGGTCCGAAACTAGTCATCGAATTAAAAATAAAACATTTGCAACTTGGACTGGTTTTTCGTTCACTTGAATGAAACGTCGTTTATTACCACAATCAGGTTAAATATTCAGTAACGTCATATTCAGGAATTAAGAGAGGCTGATTGACGAGCGTTCAATAGTAATATACAATCAGGTACATGCATTGAGCAAATTTATAGCCTTGATTATAATCAAGTAAGTTAAAGGTACGTACTAGATCTTCATATTTCCGTTAAAAAACGCTAATGAACGACAAATTAAGAGAAACAAGAGGAAAGTTAAAGTTTAAATATAGCTAACAACTGAATAATGAAGTTATGTTTGTATAAATTGTTTCTCTTTAGGATAGTCTTCCGCATATTTTCGCATACAAAAGTGTTTCACATTGCATATTTAAAGCTCTTTTAACTTGAATAGGTTTCTTCATTATGCAGATGTGACATATCGTGTAACTGCAGAATAATAAAGGAGAATAAAACAACTGTTTAATCGCCCACGACACAGTTTAATTTTCAATAAACAGATTTTCAAGTAGAAATCAAACCTCTACACCAAGTAGGGAATGATAGTATGAACTCAGACGTTTACATATTCATAATATGTGTCGTGAGACAAAACTTAAGCTAAGAGATGCCATTTAACAAATACAAGCATATAAAAATTTCAAGACAAAATAAATTAATTTTATATACGTTTATCATTACTTAATCTGAATTGAATGAGAGTTTGCTTTTGTTTTTACATTTTATGTTGATTGTGGTCATAAGTAAATCTCGATGGACTATCGAATTCGATGAAGTATTGTCATCTTCACATATATTAATACCGTCGTGACTGATCGCAATCGACACCCTACTGATGTTCCTTGTGATCGTTGGCTGTAGAAATAGTAGTACTGGCTTCTTCTTGGATTACTCCTTCTCTTCAATATGACGACGTTGACTCCGTCTTTGTCAGTTATTCAACGTCCACATCTGATCTTCAGCATTCATTTATAGCACCATATTTCAGAAGCCTCTAGTCTATTCCTGTCTGGGCTTATCATCCACGATTCACTTACACGTGAGAAAAGCCTTTCTAACATTTAAATTCATATCTAATGTTCAAATATTTCTGTTTTTGAGGAAAGCTTCCCTTGCTACAAGCAGCCTAAATTTTATATCAACCGCAGTCGGTTAGATTGCTGCAAAATTAGCAAAATTCATCGACTGGTTTTAGTGCCTCATTTGGACAATGATTCCCTCGACATTGACTGATTTAATTCAACTACACCACATTATCCCGGTGTTATGTTTTCTGTCACTCGTCTTCCAAACTCTTTTTAGACACTGTGCATATGGCTCGACCGATCTTCCGTATCCTTTGATGGCTCTGATAGGATCACGGTGCTATCTGCAAATCTTACACTATTTTATTCTCTCTCTCTCTCTCTCTCTCTCTCCTTGATCCGCGCGGTCTGGGTCGTCTTGTCACGGTCCTCGCGGTTCCCTCCGTCGGAGGCTCGAGTCCTCCCTCGGGCATGGGTGTGTGTGTTGTCCATAGCGTAAGCTAGTTTAAGTTACATTAAGTAGTTCGTAAGCTTAGGGGCCGATGACCTCAGCAGTTTGGTCCCATTAGACTTTACCACAGATTTCAAAATTTTCTTTCCTTGAAATTTAATTCGATTTTCGAAGTTCCCCTTAATTTTCTTGACTTCTTGATTAATGTAGAGACTGAGTAAAGCAGGGGTTAGGCTACAACACCCTGCCTCACTCAGTTCTCAATTACTATCCCCCCCCCCCCCCCCTCCGCACTTTTCATATGCTTCAGCTCTTATTAAAGCTTCAATATGGTTTCTAAACAAGTTGTGAATATACCAAGACGCTCTACATTAAATCGTACATGCCCGTTACACAGCGCCAGATTCATTAACGACTAAGATAATGAAGAGGCTGCTTCCTTAATTACTGTTGGCTGAAACATTCTTCAGAGGGTTGGACGCACTCGTGGCCGAAAGAGGGAGATCGCGTGTCATGAGACTAGCGGCGTGTGCTGCAGGGTAGCGGCGCTGCAGGCGATGGCCGTCTGCTGGTACCGGCGAGGCGTGGCGGCCGCTGTGGCCATTAGCAGCACCCGGTGCCATGCTGCCGTCTGCTGCCCTTCACAGAAACCACACTCGCCTAGCCGCTCTCCAGCACGTTCTCTGCACCAACAGCACTGGAGTTTAGGTCTACTACACTAAAATTCGTATTTGTGTGTTTGTGAATTAAGCACACTACATCCTCAGTCCCATTAATTTCGTCAGGAGCAAAGATATCGTTCGGCCTACCTCAACCTAGCGTTAGAATGTGATTACTGCTTACGATGTACGAGTTCATTGGTAGCTACTGGTCGGAATGCTTGCACGGGTAGGTGCATTTTTACGTGGAGCTGCGGTGTGCTCCTTTTAATTGCAAGTTTCACAGCACAGTTTCTGGCAGACGTGCGAGAAGAGCTATAGTCTCACTTCAGTACTTGATTCGCTTCGGGTTGATGAACAACTATGGAAGGGGACATCCAAAACACTTCCCGTGTGAAAAACTTCTGACGACTTGGTGGCTCCTTGTTGAGCTGTGCGTCATACAGTGATGTCACAGAATTCACGGGATACTGATATGCACATATATAGATGGCGGTAGTACGCGTACACAAGGTATAAAAGGCAGCGCATTGGCTGCGCTGTCATTCGTAATCGGGTGATTCATATGAAAAAGCTTTTGACGTGATTATGGCCGCACGACGGGTATCAACAGACTTTGAAAACTGAATGACAGTTGCTGGTAGAAGCAGGCGACATTCTGTTTCGGAAATCGTCAGGGAATTCAATATTTCACAGTGTCAAGAGAGTGCCGAGAATATCAGTTTTCAGGCTTACCTCTCACCACAGACAACGCAGTGGCCGGCAGCCTTCACTTAACGACCGAGAGCAGCGGCATTTGCGTAGTGTTGTCAGTGCTAACAGACAAGCAACACTGCGTGAAATAACCGCTGAAATCAATGTGGAACGTATGATGAACGTATTCGTTAGGACAGTGCGGTGAAGTTTGATATTATGGGTTATGGCAGCAGACGACCAATGCGAAGGTCTTTGCTAAGACCATGCCACGCTTGAAGCGCTTCTCTTGGGCTCATGACCATATCAGTTGGACCCTACACTACTGGGAAACCGTGATATGGTCAGATGAGTCCCGATTTCATTCAGGATGGGGTAATGTTACGATCCAAATGTGGCACAGATCCTACGAAGCATGAATCCGAGTCGTCAACAAGGCACTGTACAGTAAACTGGTGGTGGCTCCAAAATGGTATTGGCTATGTTTACATAGAAGTGACTGGTTCCTCTGGTTCAGCTGAACGGATCAGTGAATGGAAATGGTAATGATCGGCTTTTGCAGCCATTCATGGACTTCATGTTTCCAAACAACGACATCATGTCAACGGGCCACAATTGTTCGCAATTGGTTTAAACAACATCCTGGACATATCGGGCGAATGATATGACCGCCCAGATATCCCGACATGAATCCCATCCACCATCTGTAGAACATAATCGAGAGGTCAGTTCGTGCACAACATCCTACACCGGCAACACTTTTGTAATTATGGACTGCTATAGAGGCAGCCTGCTCAATATTTCTATAGGGCACTTACAACGACTTGCTGAGTCCATGCCACATCGAGTTTCTGAACTACGCCGAACAGACGGAGGTCCGACACGATATTAGGAGGTATTTCACGACTTTTGTCACGTCAGTGTATTTTCTTTACTGTGCTTCATGGACTCACACACTTCTCACTATGCGGTCCTCAAAAGTAAAATCGCAGGTGTCTTCCATTCTTCATCAAACACAGAAAAGTGAACAATGAACTGGTCAATGAACAGTTGCGGGTGGAGACCGTGGCAGTCACGCGGCAGTTACGCTGCAGTCGCAGTTCACGTGTGGAGCACGGTCGCCACAGTAGTGATCAGGCTGGGAGGTTCAAATCCTATATTGCATTAAACAGCGGAAATCATGGGCTCTGAATGTCATGCGCCGACCTTACAATGATCCACCATAAATGGCGATCTTATGCACCTTGGATCCAGTTCTCAAAGTCACCCAGCTGCTGAAGGTCCTTCTGCAATTACTTCTCCCAGCGCTTCTTTGGTCTTCCAATTGGACGAGTACAATGCCCTCCTTCTTATGTGTGGCATTGCAGCGAGAAGGAAGCGACTCTGCCTTCCTTCTCCAGTTTCTTTATTACTCACCTGGAGTCTTGCAGCTTCGGTTGTCGCTCGTCGCAGTAGTAGCGCTCAGGCGCCAGGTTCAATGTAGGTTTGTGCTCCTGATGAAATGGGGTGTGTCGGGATGCCATTTTTAAAGGTTAACAACGTTTTGTAATATAATCGTTTCAATGAAGACGTGATGACTGGGTGTTGTGTGATGTCCTTAGGTTAGTTGGGTTTAAGTAGTTCTAAGTTCTAGGGGACTGATGACCATAGATCTTAAGTCCCATAGTGCTCAGAGCCATTTGAACCATTTCAATGAAGAAGACTTTAAAACACGCGTCGCAGACTTTCCAATATAGCAGCTCTTCGCTGCGCCGTTACGCTCAACACTTTACAATACGGTTATCACTTTCAATACTCGTTGTAGATACTGCCCACGACATATGGCGTTCACTGATAATACCATTCACTTTAACTTTATATCTTGTCTTTCACTTCTATATGTGAGGTCAGTGGAGCATTCTGCTACTGCCACTGCCAACTCGCGAATATATATATATATATATATATATATATATATATATATATATATATATATATCAAAACTCTCAGCCAATGGGCGTTCAGATCGCTGTTGCCAGGCGGATCTGACGTCACGTTTGCGGACAGTGTGACGAAAGTTTGTCTCGGAACACTTTCTCAAATTATAAGATCCTACTCCCGAATAGTCGGATTTTGTCCCTACTAAGGTTGCACAAAGGTTCATAAATATGCGTAACGATCAGCATAAACACGTGCAGGGAACGCACGTATGGATTACATGAGTACCCACAGTGTTTCCTGTAAGCACAGCTTTCGCCCCGCCAAGTGTCTGGCCTTCTGGGAACGTCCTCTGCCAGACTTCTCTACGCTTTTATTTTTTGTTTGTTTCACCGGGTCGTGTACTGCTTGGCTCATTCTACGTCTGCATTTGCTTAATTCGTGGGTTGGTCCAAAATCTTTCTCGTGATTTTCTGTTCAGGGATGAACAGCTTCTCTTCTTTTTTTTGTGGTGCTTCAAGTTGCTGTCCCATATAGCAACACTGGTACAATCACAGTGTTATAAGCTTTAAGCTTGGTCTTAACTGACAGTTTTTTTTGTGACATTATCTGGTTGAGACTGAAATCTCTTTCAGACCCATTGACAATATGCTGATTACTTTCTCGTTTTTGATTATTATGCCCGTTGAGCCAGGTGCCTGAGTATTTAAAATTTGCCACTCTGGCTATTTTTCATATACACAGCTGTCGACAGCCCCACGACGACTACCGCAGTCCACTTCACCCCTCCGCCGCCCCACACCGAACCGCTCTTTCAGGGTTATTGTGCAGTTCGGCCCCCTGGAGCCCCCCCCCCCCCCCCCTCCCTGCAGGGAACGTCTCACACCAGACGAGTGTTTGCGTGGTAATGGTGGTGTACGTTTACGTGGAGATCTTGGTTGCGCAGCTATCGCATAAGAGAAACCAGCCCGCATTCGCCGAGGCAGATGGAAAACCGTCTAAAAACCATCCACAGACTGGCCGGTTCACCGGACCTCGACGGAAGTCCGCCGGGAGAATTTGTGCTGGGGACCAGGCGCTCCTTCACAGTCCGGAAAGCGTTAGACCGCACGATTAACCGGGCGGGCAGAATCTGTCCACACTATCATAAGCCTTTAGAAACCCACAAATCAACTCTTAAATACCTCACCATTTTACACCATCACACGTTTGTAGTTAAGCTGTAAAGCGATTTTCTGGCTTCGATGGAGCATTCCACCGGCTCCCAGACGGTCGGCAGGTACGCCTCGACAATGAATCAGTCCACACAGCTGATCAGAAGCCACCACGCGGAGCGCCCTATACCCGGAGCGAAATCGATATGTGCCGCGCAACGCGCACACAGGTAGCAGGTAGCAGCTGGCAGGGGCTGCCTTGTCATCTTGTCGGCCACACAATGCCCGGTGCGCTATCTGCCGGCTGCACGCTGGGTACGCCCGATACACACCGAACGGCAGCGGCTTTGGACTGCCTCTCACGTGGCGTGTTAACCACCTCTCCGCTTCGCCGGTAACGATTCTCAGACTGGCGTCTCAGCGTACTGGCGTCTCGACATTGACCCCCACCAGTCTGCTCTCTCCTTGGGGTGGACGACAAAATACAAATTGAAATACCATGAACTTACTAGGGATAAACGGCGTGGTGGGCTGAGGTAGTATACACTGACGTGACAAAAGCCATGCGATAGCTATTGCACATACACAGATGGCGGAAGTATCGCGTACACAAAGTATAAAAGGGGCTGTGATTTGTACTCAGTTGACTCGAGTGAAAAGGTTTCCGACAACGGGAATTAACACACTCTGAGCGCGGAATGGTTGTTGGAGCTGGACGCAATGGACGTTCCATTTCTGAAATTGTTAGGGAATTCAATATTCCGAGATCCACAGTGTCAAAAGTGTGCCGAGAACATCACATATCAGGCATTACCTCTCAACGAGGACGATGGAGCGGCCGGAGGCCTTCACTTCACGACCGAGAGCAGCGACGTTTATGGAAATTTGTCAGTGCTAACAGAGAAGCAACAATACGTGAAATAACCACAGACATAAATGTGGGACGTACAACGAACGCATCCGTTAGGACAGTGCCAAGAAATTTGGCGTTATGGGTAATGGCAGCAGACGACCAACGCAGGTGGCGTTGCTAACAATACGACATTGCCTACAGCGCCACACTTTGGTTCTTGACCGTATTGGTTCCACCCTAGACTACTGGAAAACAGTAGCCTGGTCAGATGATCCACGATTTCAGTAGGTAAGACCTGATGGTAGGGTTCGAGTATGGTACAGACCCCACGAAGCCATGGGCACAAATTATCAACAAGGCACTGCGCAAGCTGGCGGTGGCGCCGCAGTGTTGTGGGTTGTGTTTGCATGAAATGGTCCTGGACGCTTGCGGCTACTTTGAGAGCATTTGCACCCATTCATGGACTTTATACTTCCAAACAACAATAGAATATGACAATGCGCCATGACACCATGCCAAAGTTGTTCGATATTGCTTTGAAGAATATTTTGTACAGTTCGAGCGAATGGTTTGGTCAACCAGATAGTCCGACTTGAATCCCATTGAACATTTATGGACGTAACTGAGTGGTCATTTCGTGCATAAAATCCTGCACCGGCAACATCTTCGCAATTATCGGCGGCTATAAAGGCAGCACGGATCAATATTTCTACAGGGGACCTCCAACGACTTGTTGAGTCCATGTGACGTCCAAATGCTGCAGTACAGCATGCAGTACGAGGCCCGACACGATACTGGGTGGTACCCACTGACTTTCGTCACGTCAGTGTACATGCAGGTTGCATTTTCATTACTAACCCGAAGACAGCTTTGATTAGTAAATTTTTGCTCTGTTAATGTTTCAGGGCAAAATGGTAAACAACACCCAAACGATTTGACGTCTAGACAATTAACGTCAACTGCCAATAGAAAACAGTTTCCAAAACACAAGGTCACTTAAATATAATATCAGTTTACATGTAATACTTTGAACATGTAGCACTATAATCAAAAATTCTGTAAAATTTCTAGATAAATAAAATTAATAAAATCTTTAAAAGCTCAAATTCTTGCAGGACTTTCAGTAATTCCAAAAATGACAGTCATGCTCTGACATCTCCATTGTGAGGTCCACGTAAACAAATATGAACAAAATCTTGTCACTGCCCATATACAGTGTACTGCCAAAGATGCTGATAAAACCTTCGACAGCGTTCTGTTTCCTTATTTGTCTGTAACAAAGGTAAAGCAGATTAACATTTATATGTCAGTCTGAAAATTAATTAGTACTTTATATTATTTTTACGGTTTTCTACTTAGAATGATATACAAGTTTTCAGTTATCAGTCACTGTTTATTGACGTACACAACACGTTTCGAAGATATGAACCTGCATCATCAATATGGTTTCTGGTTTATCTGTTGTGAAGCGACTCTCTAGATACCTGTGGCACTGTCCTCAGTAGTCACAGGCTCCTTTCCCCGTCTTCAAACTCATGATGGTGTATATTTTATATCACGCAAGCAGTAGGAGCCTATGGCCACTGGACACAGTGCCGTCTCGTAATTAATGACGGTGTTCGTGATGTATCGTGACAGTAAAAACAGTATCTGACCACTGGAGACAGTGCCACAGGATACTCCAAGTTGTAACGCAACATTTACCTGCCATGTTAATCCACGTAAATCTACCTGATGATGGAGGCCTAAACCTTAGAAATGCATTGATGAAACAATTAAACACTGTTTGGTAACAGAAACCTTCTTGTTTCTCTCGATATCAATTACTCACGGTAAAGCCTAACGAAAAGTGTTCACACATAAATTTTTATACTTATTGTACTTGGTTAAGTTTCGGAAAAAACGGCAGTAATGGCATCCATTTACGTTTAATTATTAAATCAACGGAACGTAGCCCATTCTCTGTAACAGACAAAACATGTACAGACTAAACATACTGCCTTAGCGGAAGATAGCGACGGAAATATTATTTATTTCAATATCAGATCAAATAGTTGATGTAATGAGATAATCTGAATTCGTTACCTAGCAACTCGGCTAACTGTAAGTACAACGAAACAATTGCATTTTCATGAGATACCATGTATTCAAAGCCATGTGATGATGACTTGCAACGAAACCTGTCTTGATACCACTTTTACGATCTGAGAATGAAATAAAAAACAAAACAAAAAATTTGTTTATAAAATTTGGTCTAAGTTAAGCAAGATCTGCTCATTTAGGTGAAGTTTTAAAAGTTAATCTAGTGCTGTTATTTACACTACTGGACATTAAAATTGCTGCACCAACAATAAATGCAGATGATAAACGGTATTCATTGGACAAATATATTATACTGGAAGTGACATGTGATTACTTTTTCACGCAATTTCGGGTGCATAGATCCTGAGAAATCAGTACCCAGATCAACCACCTCTGGCCGTAATAACGGCCTTGATACGCCCGGGCATTGAGTCAAACAGAGCTTGGATGGCGTGTACAGGTACAGCTGCCCATGCAGCTTCAACAAGATACCACAACTCATCAAGAGTAGTGACTGGCATATTGTGACGAGCCAGTTGCTCGGCCACCATTGACCAGAAGTTTTCAGTTGGTGAGAGATCTGGAGAATGTGCTGTCCAGGGCAGCAGTCGAACATTTGCTGTATCCAGAAAGGCCCGTACAGTACCTGCAACATGCGGTCGTGCGTTATCCTGCTGAAATGCAGGGTTTCCCAGAGATCGAATGAAGGGTAGGGCCACGGGTCGTAACACATCTGAAATGTAACGTCCACTGATCAAAGTGCCGTCAATGCGAACAAGAGGTGACCGAGACGTGTAACCAATGGCACCCCATACCGCCGGGTGATACGCCAGTATGGCGATGACGAATACACGCTTCCAATGTGCGTTCACCGCGATGTCGCCAAACACGGATGCGACCATCATGATGCTGTAAACAGAACCTGGACTCATCCGAAAAAATTAAGTTTTGCCATTCGTGCACCCAGGTTCGTCGTTGAGTACACCTTCGCAGGCTCTCCTGTCTGTGATGCAGCGTCAAGGTTAACCGCAGCCATGGCCTCCGAGCTGATAGTCCATGCTGCTGCAAACGTCGTCGAACTGTTCGTGCAGATGGTTGTTGTCTCGAAAACGTCCCCATATGTTGACTCAGGGATCAAAATGTGGCTGCACGATCTGTTACAGCTATGCGTATAAGATGCCTGTCATCTCGACTGCTAGTGATACGAGGCAGTTGGGATCCAGCACAGAGTTCCGTATTACCCTCCTAAACCCACCGATTCGATATTCTGCTAACAGTCATTGGATCTCGACCAACGGGAGCAGCAATGTCGCGATACGACAAACCGCAATCGCGATAGGCTACAATCCGACCTTTATCAAAGTCGGAAACGTGATCGTACGCATTTCTCCTCCTTACACGAGGCATCACAACAACGTTTCACCAGGCAACGTCGGTCAACTGCTGTTTGTGTATGAGAAATCGTTTGGAAACTTTCCTCATGTCAGCACGTTGTAGATGTCGCCACCGGCACCAGCCTTGTGTGAACGCTCTGAAAAGCTAATCAATTGCATATCACAGCATCTTCTTCCTGTCGGTTAAATTTCGCATCTGTAGCACGTCATCTTCGTGGTGTAGCAATTTTAATGGCCAGTAATGTACATTTCGTTACATTAAAATCGTATTTTTCGTCAATATCTCTTACTCGCACACACACACACACACACACACACACACACACACACACACACACACAGAGAGAGAGAGAGAGAGAGAGAGAGAGAGAGAGACACGATTTGTCCTCATCATTGTCCAAAGTTACTTAAACATGAGGGAAGAAGTTAATCGACGAGTTTAATTTCTTGGAAAAGAGCAGCTCCGACCACAAATCTATATTACAATACAGTTAAAGGGAAGTACGACCATCCAGGCCAGTTGCAGGTTGTCTATCTAGAGGCTTCCAGGGGTTACCAAAATATTTGTTTTCAGTATTTCATATAATAGTTGACCGAATTAAATAATTTAAAATGCACTCATTATTTGCTCCTTAAGAGGTATAAACTTAATATAAAGTTTCAACACAATGGGAAAAGTGTTACTGTTTGAAACTGTGTTACGTCCTGAGACGGAGTAACCCAAGGGCCGCAAATAACCCAAACTATATTCAACCAGTATTTGACAAAGAGGGCACTTAGCGACTTCCGACCAACTTTACCCGTAATTTCAAGCCTTTCCGAAGCTTTTGTTGGTCGACATCTTCCAATCCTCCGTTGCCCCTACACCCCTTCTACGTAGCGTACGAATGATAGAATCATTTCTTGCACAATAATTTTTGATTTGATATCATCATCGCTGTTATAAAGAATGTAACAAGCGTAAAGTTATGTCAGCGTCAGATCTTAGCTCATATTGCAACGTTCATCTAGTTTAATAAGACGGGAGCACAAAATATCTAAGGACGCGTGAATTATGTTCGTACAATATTCAGTTATTTGACATATCAAGTCCAAAGTCAGGCTAATGATGAACGTACAAATTACTGTTTGTTGATGTGTTCTGTAAATAATCTTCACTTCTGTATGAAAGAAAGAGCGAATCCCTTATTGATAAGAAAAGTTATTAATGCTACAAGAGGTAACACAAATTATACAACATGGATCTAAATGCATTAAACATATTCACCCGGACCAAAAGCTGGCATCCACGGAACTAATGGAAAGGCAACAGACGGTTAGTAGCAGTTTGTCACTTTCCGCACACTGTTTCCAGTCCGGCGGCTGTGAGGTACGCTTCGGCGTGCAAGGCCGAAAATTCGTGAGTGCGGCGCACAAGAAGTTTCGCAGGTTCATTTCGTCTGTTGATTCTCCCGAGGCCAGATTTTGCCCGTCAGAGCAAATGCCTGAGCAAATGTTGACGTTCCCCTGCGGAAAACCGAGATTTTCTTGAGGCTGAGGTTCTCCTTTCGAGTTCTCATTATTTCTCTTTGCAGAGTCGTATTTCCTCTGCGGCGCCTTATTCCGCATTTAGCTGTAGAATCGGAAAAAGCCTTCCCTAGCGTAGAAGATGCAGTGGCGGGTTTCGTTGTCGATCTCGTTGCTGTCTGACGTGACTTTGGAGACCGTTAACGTGCTGAATACTTATAACAATAGCATTTTGTGTTCTGAAAAGATGATAAGAGCAAAACTTAGAAATATTTTTTATTATTTATACTGTACCCAAAACGTTAGCTATCAGTAACCTCCGATTGCGTAAAGAATCAAACTCCCACGAATAAAACAGCTTCAGACATCTGAGTACACCAGAAATAACTTAACGTGTTAACTATTCGACGTTAAGAATGTAAGGGAGAAGAAAGTTTCAAATTATGTTTAAGGTTTGTTGGAAGCCGCTAACTGCTCTCATTACACTTAATGAGTACGTTGTATGTGATACGCACTCCGCTTTAGCAAAAGCTAGTTTTTGGCGCATCTCAATCTTTATGACGTCATAGCTTCTATCTGTCATAAAATGATATAGTTTTACAGGCACTTCCAACTATATATGTGGATACCGTCTGCAAAATGTGTTGCGAGTTGAATTACTAATAAATAAAACGTTTTGCCTGATGGTGAATTTTACTGCCTGAACAGCAAAAATTTTATAAGTGATTTTTTTTTTCTTTTGTGGGAGCTCTCAGGCATAAAATATTTCAGAATTATTTGAAATTAAGTGTAAAGTTTGTTGGATTTCGCTAAGTGCTCTCATTCTCAAATACTAGAGGAGCATAGTCTGCATAATTTGTGCACCATGATTATCGCTGCTGCAAGTCAAACACGGTACATAGTTTCTAACTTTAATACTTGACTTTTCGTGTCACAATTTTAACAGGATTATACCTCTTAAGGATTAGATTCTTACAACATTTCAAATTTTTAAGTGCGGTCAATAAGTATATGAAGTTCTGAAAATCAAATTTTGTTGCCCCTGGAAACCGTTAGATACACAACCTCTACCAGAGATCGTGTGGCTTTAGCCATTTAGTAATACACAGTAGCCTCTGGGGGACGCTCTTGGTTTCCCATCACAAATAATCCTTATTACACGTTTTTGCACTCGAAAAACTTTAGCTGCACTTTACGAGTAGCCATACAAAGTGATCCTGTATTACGTTATGAAATGAAAGTCAGTGACCTATGCCACTTCTTTTATTTTTGTGGTACCTATATCTGACAACACCAGCATTGCAAATAAATATTTGTTTTGGCGCTTCAGCAGTTCTGTGCCATGCTCCTGCCAGTTGAATTTGTTATCGAGCTGTAATACCAAGAATTTAACATTCTCAATCTGTCTATCTGTTTGTCGTCCTGTTTTGGGCTTGTATTGAGAGGAAATCTCTTATAAGTCCTGAACTGCATATAGTGTTTTTCTCAAAGTTTAGCAACAAATAATAGGCTACGAACTATTTATGATTGTCTGTGAAAATTTCAGTAACCGATTTTTATAAATTTATACTTGCTTCGTTCATCAGCAAATAAAACAAACTTTCCGTCTGGTAAAATACGGGCCCTAAGATGAAACCTTGTGGCACACCACATGTAATTAGTTCTCTGCCTCATAGCTTCATAAATGACTGTTTCCTACTGACACATTTTGTTTCCTGCTAAAGAGATACAATTCGAACCATTTCGCAGCACTTACTTTTATACTTTAATATTGTAATTTACTTAAAAGGATATTGTGATTTACGCAATCAAATTCCCTTTTCAGATCGTAGAATATATCAGTAACCTACAAATTACTGTCTAATGAATTATGTACATTCTCGTTGTATGTATAAAGACCAGGTGTAGATGTATGGAACCGGAATTTGGTTGCAATAATTACACACCTGTTGTTTGAAACTGAGAAACAATATTTTATTCAAAATAATCTCCATTGATATTTTTCCATTTCACACCCTTCTCAGACAGGCTATGAATGCCATGCCAAAAAATCAGTTCTTCTTTTGAAGCGAACTAGTCAGCGAGCGATTTTCGTACATTTTCATATGAATTGAAGCGTTGTTCGGCTAGAACGTGTTCCAGTGATGCAAACAGATGATAATCGGATGGAGCCAAGTCTAGAGAATAACCCGCATGCCCTAGTATTTCCCAGCTGAACGCCTCCATCGTTTCCCTGACCCGTTTTCCTGTGTGTGATGGGGCATTATCATGGAGCAATTTGACTTCGTGTTGCCTTTTTCCATATTACGGTCGTTCTTCACGTGATGCTCGATTTAAATCGATCATTTGCTGTTGGTAGCGATCAGTATTAACGGTTTCACCAGATTTTAACACCTCATAATAGATGACACCCTTCTGATCCCTCCAAGCACAGAGCGTTGTCTTCTTTCAAAAGCGATTTGGTCTTACAGTGGATGTCGATGGTTTGCCTGGATCCACCCATGATTTACGACGCTTGGGAAACTCAAAATATATCCAGTTTTCATCACCTGTCACTATACGATGTTGAAACTACTTTCTTTTCGATCTGGCGAGCAGCATTTCACAAGTGGTCTTTCGATTTGCTTGCTGTCTTTCATTCAGTTCATGCGAAACCCATTTTCCCACTTTCTACATCTTTCCCATAGCTTTCAACCGAAGAGAAACAGCTTTCGGCGTCACAGTCAACTGTTCAGCGAGTTTGTGTTGAGTTTGAGCATTATCCTCATCCAATAAGGCCTGCAATTCGTTAACCTCGAACGTTTTCGGTGGTTTCCGCGCAAGACGTTTCTCATGTCAAAATCACCACTTTCGAATTTTTTGAACCACTCAAAACTCTGTTTTCCCAAGACCATGTTTGCCGAAAGCTTCGAGAAGCATTCGATGCGATTTAGCAGTTTTCTTAAAATGATAAGAAAAAAAAACAATGCTGTCCGCAAATCGTAGTTTTGTAGGCACAAAATTCGAATGTTTACGGGATTTGAAACAGATACCGATGTATAGAACTTGGGTTACTATGTGTTGACATTCATCGTCAGCCATTACAAGAAGCAGATGGCGCTGCAGACGCGGTCTCACGGGTCCTGCACGGACGGCTAGCACCATCTATAGGGAAATTCCGGTTTCATACTTCTACACCATACTTCTCAATATCAGATCCCTTTAGAATGCTGAACTGTGACTTTCGGAATATATTACTTGTAATCAGATGGTTAATAAGCCAGTTGTATATTACCTTTTGTACAATTTCTGAGAATGCCACCACAAGAAAAAATGGACTGAAATTTTACACTACTTCTTTTGTATCCTTTCCTATAAACACGCTTAACTTTGGCATATATTTCAGCCATTTGGGAAATGTTCCACTGATAAATGACTGTTACTAAACTCGGAAGAACACATTTAACCATAATTCTTTTACTATAAATATTTTGTGGTTTTCTACTGATGTAGTGAGGGACATATTCATATTACCGCAGGTCCATCTCTGGTTCCACCGGTTTCCTCCCTCACTACATTCCATGTTGTCCTTTTTTTTGGACCTGGTGTGACTATTTTCTTTCGTAGTTTATTTTTTATACCTGCAGTACTATCTTTAATACATGATTTCATATTCTCCGATGAGCTACAGCATCAACATCAGAGCGGGCTGCTCGGTGTAGCCACTAGGTCTTAGGCACCTTGTCACGGTTCGCGCGGCTTATCCCCGTCAGAGATTCGAGTCCTCCCTCGGGCATTGGTGTGTGTTGTCCTTAGCGTAAGTTAGAGTAAGTAGTGACTAACCTTAGGGACCGATGACCTCAACAGTTTGGTCCCAGAAGAGCTTACCACAAAATTCCAATTTCCATGAGAGCGGCGTCTGAAAGATACCGGTACCTTTTCGTCGTATAAGTTACGTTTATTGCTTGAGTAATCATTGGCACCGTATATGGATTACTTCTGAGGCAAAACAGTTTTCAAACAAGTTAAGGACTTTACTGGTGACTTGAAATGTAGTTCCATGCAGTCGGTCGTTAGAAGTTGCAGGCGAACTCACTTCGCCTGGTATGCAGGTTGCCTGTTCACTCGTCGTGCCTGGCGGGAAGTCTATCGTGTCAGGGTTGACACCCAGAGACACGACAACAAGGATAATTACTGTGGTACACTCGTGGCCAGATATAATCGCCGGCCGGAGTGGCCGAGCGGTTCTAGACGCTTCAGTCTGGAAGCGCGACTGCTACGGTCGCAGGTTCGAATCCTGCCTCAGGCATGGATGTGTGTGATGTCCTTAGGTTAGTTAGGTTTAAGTAGTTCTAAGTTCTAGGGGACTGATGACTTCCGCTGTTAAGTCCCATAGTGCTCAGAGCCATTTGAACCATTTTTGTACCAGATATAATCGAGATAACCTAAGGAACTGTGCTCTAAATAAACAATTGTTTACCAGTACATGTAAACGCGTATTGTAAATTCGGTTCACTTTATTCCGAGTTGGTGGAGCTTGCTGTGACTTCACTGTAATACATGCATGAATGCATCGATAAACGATCATCACTGGTTCCTCATTATATCTGGATAATATTTCAATATGAATTTACCACAATGGTTACCATTAGCATAACTTTTTTCAAGAAACATTATTCGCTACAATGATACATGTGTTTGGCAGAAGATTAGGAACAAATCGAAAGGGCAGACTTCTAGTTGTCCAATTTAATTGTTTACGCCAACACCACTGCTTGGCTTCTGGCGCTCTTGTAAGGTATTCAACATGCTCATAAGACAATAAACCTCGAATTCTCGAAATGCTTGAGAAACACATCATACTAGAACAGCAGAGTCGAAGACACATAGGTGTAATGCTTCCCTTGTGAACTACCGTGCCGCACTTCATAAGCTGTATATGGTGGCCAAACTGAAGCTGGCCTGGAAAATATTTCATACACCTTAAGACAAGTAACCCAATGTACATCACCCGCCCTGGGAGAAAATTATGTAAGTTGGGGTGCCTGATTTAAAATGCATGAAATATTTTGCACGCCGGTTTTATTTTGGCCACTCTGTGTTACGAAGGTTTTCATAAAAAGTTATATTATTTGTTGTTTTAAGAAAGGAAATAATCTTTGGTGGGTGACAGCTTCGATGCATTCATAGCCTTAGCACAAATTATCATGCACTGAATCTCTTTAACAATAAACTTATCACTGTATCCACGGTATTGACCACTCCGTATTGAAACTGCAGTCCGCGAGGGGCGTAGTTGGATGTTGGCGTATCGGAAAAGATCGCAAAGTTTTGTAATTGGCACTGACCCGATAGCTTCACTCCAAGTTGTTGCCCGCGCGCAGTGAAAGACGACGCGTTAGATCTTGAGCAGGTACTGTTGGATGAAATAAATTGCTGCTTCATGTGACACGGCTGTTTAGGTACAGAATACTCTTAAAGTGGCGTAGTCGAGATTTCAAGACGGATGCCAGTTATTTTACTCAATAAATGAATTTTGGTTAAAATGGCAATACCATAATTAGTACAAACAAGTGTGTTTACATCGATAGGGGAGCTACAGATCCACACGCAAAACAGTTCACACATATAATAAACAGGCTTTTGATTCACTAATGAACAAAAGATTAAAACTTCACTAGTATGTAACCACTCTGTACTGTTACAGACTCAAGGGACCGTGTCCTGCCGGCCAGAGTGGCCGAGCGGTTCTAGGCGCTACAGTCTGGAACCTCGCGACCGCTGCGGTCGCAGGTTCGAATCCTGCCTCGAGCATGGATGTGTGTGATGTCCTTAGGTTAGTTAGGTTTAAGTAGTTCTAAGTTCTAGGGGACTGATGAGCTCAGAAGTTTAGTTCCATAGTGCTCAGGGTCATTTGAACCGTGACCATCCCTACATGCGATTTGTTTTTCCCCACTACGATAGTATCTACCAGCAGGACAATACAACGTGACGGAGTTCCCAGTGTACGTGCGTGGTTCTAAGAGCACTAGGATGAGTTTGCGGTCCTAACCTGGCGCAGATTTAAACCCAGTAGAGAATCTGTGGGGCCACATCGATCGGGCTGCTTGTGTCAGCAGGTCACGGCACTCGAGTCAGCATGACTCCACATCCCCGTCCGTTCCTTTCAGGACTTCACTGTCCTATCTTCCTGTACATCTCGCACCGTCCCGCGCGGCAAAAGGTGTCATTCAGGCGTTTCACAGGTGGTCACGTCAATGTGATTGGACAGTGTAATAAAGTAATGTGGCTGTAAGAGCAGTCAACGTTACAGTATCTTGCATTTCCGTGTGAACATGATAAGCGAGAGACGACTTTGCCGAGCCGACAGGTTTTACGACCATGTACTGTAGACGCTTGTTGAGGTAGGAGCGGCCTCAGGGAAGACGGCGCGGTCGGGCGCAGCCTGTGGAGGAGGCAGAGTTGCGTGCCACGCCTCCTCGCCTCCGCGGCTGTCGGCGTTAATGAAGGCACCGGGGCGACGTTAACACGGCTACGCCCGGGCCTGCCCGTCTGCACAGCCCCCAAACTGTGCGCCCTGGGACAGAGGCAGGGAGCCGCTACAGGCTAGGCGGCCTCACTCGCCCTGTTTACTCCTCTTCAACACGTCGTCGGTTAGACTAGCTTGTTCTTTCGCTCACTTACACCCTCTTTTTATCCACCATCTCCCACAAGTTTTTACTATTCCTCTCTGACTTAAGAGATATGCTCTGAATCGACATCAATCAGTTTCACACACTCATACATGCGCAACAGTCTCACAAGAAACACGTATAAAACTTAAATTAAAAAATGAACGACACAAAAAGACCTCTAAAAAATAAAAAGATAACATGTATTGCCTCTTTAAGTTTCATGTGGGAGTAATGCACTGAAGAGCCGAGGGAACTAGTACACCTACCTAATATCGTGTAGGGCCTCCGCAAGCACGCAAAAGTGCTGCAACACGACGTCGCATGGACAAGTCGAATGTCTGAAGTAGTGCTGGATGGGACACCATGAATCCTGTAGGGCTGTCTATAAATCAGTAACAGTACGAGGGGGTGGAAATCTCTTTTGAACAGCACGTTGCAAGCCATTCCAGATATGCTCAATAACGTTCAAGTCTGAGGAAAGTGGTGGCCAGCGGAAGTGTTTAAACTCAGAAGTGTGTTCCTGGAGCCACTCTGTAGCAATTCTGGACGTGTGGGGTGTCGTATTGTCATGCTGGAATTGTCCAAGTCCACCGGAATGCACAATGGCCATGAATGGATGGAGATGGTCCGACAGGATGGTTACGTGCGTGTCGTATCTATATGTATCAGCGGACCCATAGCACTTCAACTGTACACGCTCCACACCATTACAGAGCCTCCATCAGTTTGAACAGTGCTCTGTTGACATGCTGGGTCCATGGATTCATGGCGTTGTCTCCATACCCGTACACGTCCATCGGCTCGATAAAGTTTGAAACGAGACTCGTCCGACCAGGCAATTGTTTCCAGTCATCAACAGTCCAATGTCGGTATTGGCGGTCCCAGGGAGGCGTAAAGCTTTGTGTCGTGCAGTATTCGAGGTAAGCAAGTGGGCCTTCGGCTCCGAAAGCCCATATCGATGATGTTTCGTTGAATGCTTCGCACGCTCACTTGTTGATGGCCCTGCATTGAAATCTGCAGCAATTTTCGGAGGGGCAATTTGCGGAGTCGTCTTTGGTCCCGTTCTTGGAGGATCTTTTTCCGGCCGCAACGATGTCGGAGATCTGATTTTTTACCGGGTTCCTGATATTCGTGCTACACTCGTGAAATGGTCGTACGGAAAAATCCCCATTTCATAGCTACCTCGGAGATGCTGTGTCCCATCGCTCGTGCCCCGACTATAACACTATAGTGACTTAAATCTTCATAACCTGCCATTGTAGCTGCAGTAACCGATCTAATAACTGCGCTGACACTTGCGGGCATATATAATCGTTGCCGACAGAAGCGACATATTCTGCCTGTTTACATATCTCTGTATTTGAATACGCATGTTTGTACCAGTTCCTTTGGCGCTTCAGTGTATTTTGAACCAAGCGTCGTCGCATCGGTGACCGCTAAGTAAAGAAAAAATATAAGAAGTTGAGAACAGCTGTCCTTTCTAGAACAGCTTAGTTCCATTACAGCTGAGGATAAGCCTCCTCTGTTTGGCGTCATCTCTTCCACCTGCACTTCCCACGTGCAGACCTCAAAATATCTATTGAAGTTATAATTACTGGCTATATAAAATATGAAAACTAATCCGTCTTTAATGAGCCTATCATTGTCAAGGAATAGAGTTACCTACTTATATCCCATTCATACGTCATTACGTACCAACTTCGTTTCATGCACTAGTCTGTTTTACGAGGCTCACGTGCCGCAGTGGTTTGATGATATCGTACTAACTCACGCCTCATTAGATTGCGAGCGTAAGTCCAGTGGCATGCGGTGCGCAGAGCCTGACTAAATGGAGCGACGTAATCCGGTTGTCGCGTGAGGGCAGGTGTCCTTGACAATTGTGTCTATATTTCAAAAATGGTTCAAATGGCTCTGAGCACTATGGGAATTAACATCTGACATCATCAGTCCCCTAGAACTTAGAATTACTTAAGCCTAACTAACCTAAGGACATCACACACATCCATACCCGGGGCAGGATTCGAACCTGCGACCGTTGCAGCAGCGCGGTTCGGGACTCAAGCTCCTTGAACCGCTCGACCACACCGGCCGGCGTATCGTTTTTAGATTTCTCCAGTTGTTATTTTATCTTCTTAGCGGTCCCCGACGCGACGACGCTTGGATCGAAATATTACTACTTATATCAAACCTAAAGGGGAAATACATAGTTTTTTTAAGGTTTTTGAGCCGTGGTAAAAATCGCTGTTTTGAATAGCGAGCCGCAGCGCGTAGTGTAAAGCAGTCGCCCTCCGTTTCTGGCGCTGGCGCCACTGTGGCAATCGCAGCTTTGGTGCCTCCCTCTTGTGGGAAAGGGGAAAGGTAGCCTGTTCACGTGCATTTAAAGGGCGCTATGAGCTCGTTAGGTGGCGAGTCTGGTGAGTTGGTCAGCCGGGTCAGTGTGAGGCAGTCAGTGTCTGTCTGTCGTCCGGAGTGCTAGTATGTGTTACGCCGCCAGTCTGCTCGAGTTTGTTCAGGCAATGGTCATTGGCGGTTGGATCGATCGGTTGGTCGGTCGCGCACTGGGACACAAGATGACTTGTCCGTCTTGAGCGTCGGTGCATGTGAGGTCGCCACGTGAGTCCAGTGGGCCGCGCCGTATAGCGAGGGGTAGTGGCTTCGCGGCCGACACGAGAGCAACAGGAGTCAACCCAGGACATCGGTCTGGCCGGCGCGAGCTGTGAGACGGGAGATCGGCGCGCCTTCCTGCGTCCGTTGAAGCGGCTCGCAGCGGATGGTTCGGGAGAGCGTTTTGGGCGTGCTGCGCCAGGTCTTCGCCAGACATCGCAGTTTGTTAAAAGTTAAGTGATTCGTGATATGTTGTTTCATTTACTTGTTAAATTCTACTTGTGTTCTTGGTCAGTCTCTCGTCCCCAGCTTGCTCGTCTGTCTCTCGTTCGCATTTGTTAGGCAGTTAGTGTCTGTCTGTCTGTCTGTCGGTCTGCCGTACGTTAATAGCTGCCTTTTTCATGTTTGTCGGGTTCGGTGTTAACGGATTTATTCCTTGAAGTGTAACGGCCGAATTCCTGAAATATGTTTTTGTCATGTGTAATGTAGAGCATGTTTGTATAATTTATGTAAGGCTGCATTTCATGGTTTTTTTTTTATTTAAATGGTCATTTTAGTGTATAAAGTTGTCACCCTTCCCACCATAAGAGTTTTTTTTAATCAAGTTGTACCTTCGGTGGCAAGTTAATTTTTTTTTTTTTTTTTTATGTCAGTGTTTTGTACCATTTCCATCCCTCATACGGGGTGCATAGTTTATGTGCTTGTGTGAGTTGTTAAAATTTTTAGTTTAAAGTAATCTGGTGTGTTGCAGATTTGCACCAGTGTAGTCTTTCAGAGGTTGTTGTGAGCGGTCGTGACTACGGCCGTGTCAAAAGGGAGCGGCAAGGTTCTCAGCCCGAAAGCTCATACTGCCAAAATTTGTTCTTTCTGCCTCTGAATAAATTGTAACTTGATATTTAGAGGGTGCTTTCTGATTATAATTTTAAATCTGTTTAAAAAAAAGGGGGCTTTTAGGAATAAAATTTCCATTTGTTGAATGAAATTTAATTTGTTTTCATCAGTTACCCACTGGAAACTACTTCCACGCCCACATAGTGTGATTAAATGTGTTAATGTTCTTGATGAATCTAGTAAATAAAGTAAATTGATAAGAATAGTTTTGAAAGTAAATTCACGGTTCAGTTTTTTTGTCGGTTTTTTAAACTTTTAGTTTAAATCTTTTTCATGGTTTTTAAACTTCATGGTTTGCTAGTTAACACAGTACGATGGTCACTGTATCGCCAGTCACAGAAATAGTTTTCAGGACGAAACACGAAATTGCGACGCGAGATCTTTTTCATGACCTTTTTCACTTATGGGATTTACGTGTTTCTCTTTTTAGTTGGCACGTATATTCGTTCACTATGTTTTAGTGTATATTTAGATAACGTAAGTAACATAAGCAGTGAACAGTGGCGATGATTCCAAATCAAGTCGGAAGAAAGCGGGCTGCCATTGCTGCCACTTAAGCTATTAATACAAAACCATTTGATTTAGTAATGAACTGTAGACCTCAAAGAGAAATAAAAAATGTCTGCCAGAACATATGTTTATTTTTTATAGTTGACTCACAATGATTCTTTTCCTGCTTTGTAGGTGTTGAAACGGGGACTTCAGAAGACAAAAATCACCCTTGTTGATCAACGGTAAAGGATAAACATATGTTCTCTCGGAGTTTTGTTTGGATCTTCATGAGTTCTGTGAAATGGTACTACGTAATTTGATGTAACTCTTATGCATTACGCAGCTTATATCAACAGATCTCGCTGGTAGGAAACATTTTTGCTTTGCTTAGATGATGAAATTTAAACAGCTCAACTGACTTTCATAAGACATAACTGAGAACAATCCCGATTAAACCAGCTTTCAAATAAAAATATGTATTAAAATCGGACCTTTCGTTTGCAAGTTACAGTGCCACAGGCAGATTCACAGATACACACGTTAAACTTACAACAGCCCTCTATTTGCGTCGGGGTTTAAAAAAACGAAAACAATACTAAACATACAAAACACGTAAACACACAAAGAACGTGAGATACAGAAACATACGACGGCGTTCATTAAGTAATGCAACACCTTTTTTCTGGAAGTAGGTTTATTTTATTTAGACTTCCAATACACCATATTATTACCTACTCTTTTGGCTGCAAAACCCTGTTTTTCAACACAATCTCCCTTCAGTAAGACGGACATACGCCACCTTACTGTGAGGGCCTGTATGCCCGCCTGATACCACTCTACTGGTCGACATCGGAGCCAACGTCTTGCTGCACCAATAACCGGCAAGTCGTCCAAGTACTGCTTGTCGTGCACTGCATCAATCATTGACCCAAACAGATGGAAGTCGGAAAGGTACGAGACCCGTGCTGTGCACGTTCCAACACTGCAGGAGCCAAAGCTTTATCTGGCCGAATCGGACAGGTTTGCGAGACCTTCTTGCCCCGCCCAAAGACTCACTGTGCTATTGTTCACTGCCATGTCCCCGTAGACATTTTGCAAGCGCCTACGAGTATCTGCTATGCTCTGCTTTTCCGCCAAAGGAAACTCAATTACAAGTCTCTTCTTATAACGCCATTTTGAAGGTTACGTATAGCGCTGCCACCTATCAGATTCTCATCAAACTATAATGTCTGAAGCGGGAATATTCCACGATGTACCACAACAAATTCTGCACTTTACCATCCGAAACTATCCAAGAAAAAAATATATTGCTTTATTTGTCGGACGCCCCTTGTACAAAAACGCAAACCACACAAAATTACAAATACACATTAACAGAAACGCAAACACACATATACACAAAAATACATGCCTCACAAAACACACAAATATGCTAAAAACACACGTACAACCACAAACACACAACCACACAAAATATACGAAAAAGTAGGCACCGACACGCAAAAACACACAAACAAAAACACACACACAAAGATCAGCCCTCGGTCATTATTTTTAACAAATTAACCTGGTTTCGACACTGCTAGGAGTGTCTTCCTCAGAATCTAAAACAAAGAATGGTCTACATTCCATAACATGGTCACAGAGTTATGGCTAAAATGTATGGTAGAGTATAAGTACGGAAAGACTGGCAGTACTTATACGTCATTTATAAAACAATAAATATGCCAAAAGGGCGTTAGTCACAAAGATATTTAAGATAAAGAAAACCGTGGTGGCGAGCCACGAAGTGATGCTCGTTACATGGCAAGCGATATTTTTTTTTAACTTGTAGACTGGACGAAATTCACCCGGAAATAAATTAAAACACCTCTACCCCACTACCAAATTGCTGCATTTGCTGCATAACCGGCTGAAAAGATTTGGCTCTACAAAGGGTCACATCTCACAACTACTCCTTGGAGTAGGAAATATAGATTACAAGAAAAAGCAGTCTCATTTCAGACTGCCACGACTTCCTAGCCTGTAGTAATAAAGTTTAGTGGATACTAATAACAAAGTGGTTCGGCTTTTATTAACTCGTAATTGGCTATTGGCAGACAACGAGCTAAAATTTCTTTCCATACCGGGAATTCACGACAATGGTACAATGAAAATTTAAGAGTATGCAAATGTTATGTACTAACGGACAGGAACCGTCGAGTACTGTGGAGAGTGGTTGTAAAAAGTCGCCTAAAATCACCGGAAGAAACCAGTCGCAAGCTCCAAGATGTTAGTTAGCCCAATGACTGTGCTTAGAGAGTTTAAAAAAATGGGTCATAACGGTCGAGCAGCCACGCATTTCTGTAGTCCTAAGCAACGCTTGAGGTGTCGTACGGAGCGACGACGCCGGACAGTGGGTAACGAGGAAGGAGTAGTAAGGAGCGATGTATCACGCAAAGGTAAGAAACGTGGAAATCACAAAGTGCCAACGATCGTCACTGGCTTCAGCCATCTGAAAATCTCCTTCTTAACCACCAAGAGAAATGGATTACGTGTCGTCCTCTCAATTGCCTACGCTCTGTAAACAGAAGATGTAAGTCACGAATGTTGGACTGAAAAGAAGCACAGATTATCAATCACTTGCTCTTCCATTGAAACGGGAAAGATTTACGACGGAAATGTTCAAGTTTTCCGCATTTGGTCATCCATGGTTTAATCTTAAATATTCCTATACATAGACATGTTTAATAACTGGATATGTTTACGTTATGTAACTTGTTTTATGTATTATATATTTTTCTTTCCTTCTATTCACACTTTTAACAAGGAAAAAACTATAACAGACAGCACTTACTTCTTATTGCAATGACGCAACAATCAAATGATATAACAATATCCCTTGAGACATAAAATGATGAGAAGTACAAAATAGCAACAATATTAGCAAATCAAGAAGAAAGGGTATATAATTTTACGTAGCGTCGTTTACTTGTTTTAGGCCATGTTAGATAAACAAAAAGATAATGTTCCAATGTAAACATCAATCAGTGAAAGTCTGTAATACTAGAGTTGTACAATGAGGTGACAAATGCCATGGGATACCTCCTAATATCGTGTAGGATCTCCTTTACCCAGCGTCGTGCAGCAGTTCGACGTGACAGGGTCTCGACAAGTCACTTCAAGTCCCCTGCAGAGATATTGAGTCGTGCTGCCTCTGTAGCCGTACATAATTGCGATAGGGTTATCGGTGCAGGATTTTGTGCACAAACTGATCTCTCGATTATTTCCCATTAATTTTCGATGGGATTAACATCTCACGACATTGTCTAGAATGTTCTTCAAACCAATCGGGAACAATTGTGGCCCAGTGACACGACGCATTGTCATCCACAAAAATTTCATTGTTGTTTAGCTGCAAATGATATCCAAGTAACCGAACGTAACCATTTCCGGTCAATGATCGGTTCAGCTGGACCAGAGGACCCAGTCCATAACAAACAGAGTCCACACCATTATGGAGTCACCAACAGCTTACAGAGTGCATTGTTGGCAACTTGGGTCCATCGCTTCCCAGGGTCTGCGCCGCACTCGAACCCTACCATCAGCTGTTACCAACCGAAATCCGCGCTCATCTGACCAGGCACTGTTTTCCACCAGTTTCCACCACACTGTCCAAACGAATACCTTCGTCATACGCCCCGATTGATTTCTGCAGTTATGTTAGCCGGTCTTGCTTATCTCTCAGCACTGGCAACTCTACACAAACGCCGCTGCGCTCGGTCGTTAAGTGAAGGCCGTCGGCCACTGCGTTGTCAGAGGTGGGAGGTGAATGCCTGAAATTTGGTATCCTATACACAATCATGACAATGTTGAGCCCGGAAAACTGAATTCCCTAACGATTTCCCAAACTGAATGTCCCATCCTCTAGCTCCAATTACCACTACGCGTTCAGTGTCTGTTAATTCCCGTCGTGTGATCACAATCACGTCGGAAACCTTTTCACATGAATCACCTGAGTAAACATGATAGCTCCGCCAATGCACTGCTCTTTTATACCTTGTGTACGTGGTACCTCCGCGACTGATATGTGTACGTATCGATATCCCACGACTTTTGCTCACCTCAGTGTGCAATACTATTTATAATAACCACAGTTACGTCAATAAAACTACCAGAAGACTGAAATTAAAAAATTATTCATCGAGTTTTATTTTGTCGTATGTAGTTTACAATAAACGTTTTACTCTTGGCTACCAGAATGTAGACGTCTCCATGATGGGAATTCGCTGAAATGTTGTACATTAGTTAGCTTTCTGTTGTCTCATGTTGCTGTTCATATGTGCACCAAAATTCCCACGCTGATCATCACAAGAACCGCAAATGCTGCAACAAGTCATTCTATCAGCTTTCAAAACATTCAGAATTGTAACATTTTCATTCGTTAAAGTCTGTTTTGTTGACAGGCGGAACCAGACAGGGAGAGATGAGGAATCTTCGTGTTTACATGATTTGGATGTGGCTATTTTTCTGAGGTTTTATTTCTTCGTTTTGCGAAGTCCGGGATAGACTCTTATTCTCATTTTGTATGCCCTTACTCGTTTGACAATAGCCACATTCTTCTGTTCCCCTGTCCTCTGGAGTACATCTGTAAATATAACGTCTATCACACGTTTAAACTAATCAGTAATAAGTTCATACACAATTCATTCCTGATGACTAATGTGTGACTTGTGGTGAACAACCAAGTAATTCGAGAGGGTGTAAATGCTGAAATGAAGAAAAATGATCGAGCAACCACCCACGACCTTCCTGAAGAAACCACACAGGAATTCAGTTTCAATGGTTTTGTGGATAGCATGGAAACTGAAATTATTATTTTGGAACATAGTTTCTCCAGAAGACGTCTTCAGACAAAAATGTTCGGTGGCAGATGTACGTTTGCTCCTCATAGCCATCAGCATCACAAAAAATCTCACGGGGTTTGTTATATCATTCTCGAGCCACTATCACCATCACCACCACCACCACTCCCAATAACATCATCAACATCACGACACTCCCTACACATTAGCCACTACCGCCTTTTCAGCTTATTTGACCCAACTTTTCAGCTTTTCCTTGATCATCTCACGCTAGTTTGTTACTCTGATGAATATCCGAGATCTGCTTCGGCAGATTGCCACCTTCCATTTTGTTTGCTCCTGCCTCCTTCACTATAGGCAATAGACGTCATTGCACAACCAGAGGCGTCATAAAAACGTTGGCGGGTAGAGCAAGGAACATCTGCGAACCAGAGCTGCTTGACGTGAAATTAAAACATCTCATCAATGCATTGCTTAAGAAGGTTATTGATCCGCTGTGGTAAAAGGAGCGTTAAGGCTGCCGGGCAAAAATCATAGCGATGCACAAGCGTCTGTGAAATCGAAAGTTTTCCTGTCTTTCGTTATGGACATTACTTACGAGATAGGAAAAATTTTGGCAAAACGAAACATCGCAGTAGTCTACAAAGCCACCTGGAAGATATAGGACCATCTACAACTGGCCAATGATCGCTCGCAAACCGCTGGAAAAAAGTAGGAATTTATAGAGGTCCGTGCAGTTGTGGGGAGTTGTACGTGGGTACTGCAAAAATGAACTGTCAAAAACGACTAGAATATTACGAGGGCTACTGTAGAAGGGGAGTGTTTGAGAGTTCAGTTGTTGCGGGATATGCTTTGCAGCCAAGAGGCTGACGGGACTCAAGTACTAGCAGCCTCAAGCGAATACCGTGAAAGGCCACACAGAGAGGCCAAATAGATTGTGAAATGAATCCAGTAGTTTGAATAGGAAGGAGAAGGGCGTGAAATTGAATGACATCTGGATCCCGGTATTGAAGAATATGTGTACGTGTCTTCCACGATGGGGTGATAGCAACAGCGGACGACGGCAGACCACAACGGCCAATTGCACCCGAGTACTCAAAGCACGTGTCATCACCCCACTGCGCGGAAGCAAGCGTAAACGAAATTTTTCTGTAATCAGTATCGAGCCAGTGTGTGAATGGGACATTCAAAGAAGCTGCGATCCCCCGTTAAAATGTTCTCCGCAGATTGGGACGAATCCCTAGAAGAGCCGTGGCGAGGTGGCGCCAGTGTTATTTTGTTCATATATCGTTGAGATCGAGTTATCTTTGCTTTTCGCGTGTCTTATCCTCCGGGTTGGCGGGCGAAGCGAGTTGGTTGTGAGCCTTCGACGGGTAACCCTCGAGATCTCGTGACATTCGCTGGGAGACGAGTGTCAACGACTGCTGAACGAGCGTGATGACCGTTACATGTTGTGGTGTGAAATTGGTCGGGCGTTTTTCCGACATGGGCAACTTGGAGATACAAGTTATGTGACTTCACTGGGAACAAAATTTGAAGGGAATCACCCGCTCCCTCATATTGTGAACCTGATATGAAGTAAGTCGTCGTAATTGTGTTTGTTCACCGACGCACTCAGAGCCATTTAAACTTTAATATTATGGTGAGACTTTCATAGTCGAACCTTAAGACGATGTGGAAGAGTTCAGTTGGCCATGTTAAATGGTGGCCGTTATTTGAAAAGTTTTCTCAGACGTTTTACTAGTGCTTTGTGTCTCTTGCAATCAAATGATTTTATGTTGCCGTTTTTAACGCCTGCACTCTACTGATACAGTTGTCCATGTGTAAGTGAGTCAAAGGCTCTGTCGAGTGTTTCTATGTTTCAGAGTTATTGGAATGTCTTTGTGATTCGGGCGGAAACTTTCGGTTGTGCCAGCGTCTTGACGGGGAGTGAAATGTCACCCGAGGTCTAGGCCTGGCAATGTCCAAGAACCTGGCCACTACCGGGAGTTGTTCACACATCGCCTTCCAAAGTTTAGTATTTATCTTCCTTTCACCAAGGCGGTTTAAGCTGGTGGATGTATAAATACATATTGTATGTAACTTGTTCGTACATTAACTTGTTTCCTTAAATATTAGGGACTGGCAACTCGCAGAAACCTTAAACTCCATAGCATCGGCTGAGTTCCTTGTGCAGCCTTTTCTATTACTTTTTTTTATTAAGAGCACGTGAACGTTTATTTTTAAAGATAAATGTTTCTGCTGTAGTTGTTTTTTATTTAAGTGGTCCAATAATGTTATGTAATTAGATCTTAGCTTGGCACTAGTGTTCAAGTATCATTGAGTCACCCTTTACTTGAAACTGTTTTATTATATGCATTTTCAGGGAAATCCTATATTGAAGTTTGAATTTCTGAAGTTTGTCAGTAACTCTGTTTTCTTAATAAGCGACTTTTTGAGTACTGAGTACGTTGGGTTTCTAGCTGTATTTGCAAAGCTATATCTAGTAGCTCGTCCACATTTTGTAATTCTCAATTTTTTAAGGCGTAATGTCAATAAATTGTCTTAATTAGGAAGTGTGACTGCCAACCATGATTCCATCCCGCTTCCTCTTTTATGGTATTTTAGATATGGTGTGTAAGTGTGGTACGATTAAGGAATCACGTATCACTGGGTTTTAATAGAAAATCCATCCGACCACAGCATAATAGCCCGGAAGATTATTTTATTAATTGCGACTTTTCCGGCCGTGAAAGTTTACGTTTTACAAATTCGGAAACTTTTATCGAATGCCTCTGCAATTTGCTGTTAAAATTTTTATATTGGAACTGTCTTTGCTTTCCAAGCGATCTGATTTCTTTCTCTGCGTAGCAACTGGCGAACGTTCATCAGAGCACATCGAACTAGCGTCTCGCCTGCACCTAGAAAACCCAAATCCACTCCACCAGTAGAGAGGTCCGATTTTTCCAGTGTTTTGGAGGGGCACTGCAGTGTTACTATAGGTGTCATGGTGTGGGGACTCATAGGGTAAGACTTAAGTTCACAGCTGGTAGTGATCGAGGGAACTTTGACAGCACGACGGTGCTTCACAGATATACTGAGTTCTCATATGTTACCTCTCACGCATCAGTATCGTGGCGCCATTTTTCAACAGGACAACGCTCGTCCAAACACGGCATGTCCTGCGAACTGTTTGCATGACGTTGAGATATAAATGTGGCCATCAAGATCTCCAGATCTGTCCCCGATCGGACGTAGTATCCAGAATAGCAAGGACCACTTACAATTCTTGTGGGCCAGCTTGCCTCACGAGAGGCTGCAACGGTTTTATGGCATCTTTCTCAAGCGAATGAGTGTTTTCATCCACCCCAGACATGGTGAAACGTCATGTTAATGGTTTAAATGGCTCTAAGCTCTATGGGACTTAACATCTGAGGTCATCAGTCCCCTAGACTTAGTACTACTTAAACCTAACTAACCTAAGGACATCACACACATCCATACCCGAGGCAGGATTCGAACCTGCGACCGTGGCAGCAGCGCGGTTCCGGACTAAAACGCCTAGAACCGCTCGGCCACAGCGGACGGCTGTCATGTTAATAAGTGGGCTCATACTACCCAGTTCTTTGTTAGTTTGACTCGATAAATTAATCACCTAAATAACATCTCATGCGATACCTTCTCAACTCATAAAGCTTTATTTCGTTATCCCTTTTTTTGCCAGGCAGTGTACGTAAAGGGATTTAGCACAGGTCACATCGCTACAAGAAACTACGTAGCAGAACTTTGGTATTCCCCGCAACTTTGCGTACTCCTAATTTGACGTCCATCACTGTTATATTGTTAGAAACGTTAGGCTGAGTAAACACTTATAACGGGTTGAACTGTAAGCATACGAGGCGTATGTTCTCACTGCCATCTTTTCAGTGCCATTACTTTCTTTCACACGACATTATGTCTGTCTCTGTCACTCCGCATACAACTCACGTGAACCTTTCTAATGACTCCTCCGGCTGACATCCTATTCGATTTGTGGGCAGTGCTCCTCGGAGTTCTGCGTGCACCACGAGGCTTGTTATACGACCCCCGTCAAGGAAGGCAACAGGTGTCCCCTGGTTCTAAGAGTGCGCCAGCATGTCTTAGCGACGCCTCCCAATGTAAGCGTACGAACTTTGGTGGTTACCATGTGCACCTTATCAATTGTCCCTGTGACAATATGTGTACGAAGCAGTGTTTGGTTCACTGGTAACAGAACGCATTCGTTTTAAGAGGGTCGCAGATTCGATTCCGCCCATTGGCAAATATTTTTGTGCTCCTTCTTCAAAATGCGATAAACTGACAACAGATTTTTACAAAAAATATTTAACTGATGTGATGAAGCTCTACCTGCAAGAGAATAAATGTCTTCTGTTGACTGACTCGTGGGGAAAACAAACAAATCCACAAATATACGACGAACTCTTCCAAGATGAAGACGGATTGCCAAAGTGCAGCATCAAAATAATTGCCCCCAAATGTACGCCACTAGTGCAACGCTGCGACGTATATTTTTATCGTCAGGAAAAAATCTGATAAAAAATGTCAAGACTGCACTTACCTCATCCAGAAAGAAGAAGAAATCAATTCCTGAGGAGCTTGCATCAAACTACATTCCAATATACATCACCAGCTATCCTCGCGCATATTCAGCGACATGCTGCGTTACACCTGGTTCGCTTCTGGACTGTGCGATGAAAGAAGCTGTTTTCAGATTGTCAATCAAGTTTGTTTTTCTATGGAGACATTAAAAATAACCATGTCACTGCAAAAAGGCGGCGTTTATAACGTGCACAAGATGCGGTCAAAATTATTTCTTCCCGTTTCTTTCATGGTACATGTAACGAAGTTTCCGTGTTCGTTAACTATAATCCCTATTTAAATGTTAGCATCCTATGCCTATATTTTTTGTGCTTATGTAAATTAATAAAGCAACCTATATGATGTTTCGGTTAATCGAGATGTCAGTAGTGTACGCATTGCCAACGAGCACAAAAATATTTGCCTCCGGGCGGAGTCGAACTTGCGATCCTTTTAATGCGAATCCGATCGATTACCGCTGAGCCAAAACCCGCTTTCCAAACACACTGTCACAGGAACAATTGATAAGGTCCCCATGGTGATAGATTCGTATCAAACTTCCTTTTATTTCCTAAACGCTTGACCATCTTGAGTTCCCACTTGGGGCACTTTCTTGTCTCACAACGCCCTGCATGTACCATAAATCTGGACGAATTCGGCGATGGAGTGCATACTACTGGGCGTCTGAGTCGAGGATGTCCTTGAAGTAAGCGACTTGTAACAGTTCGTTGAGTCACAGTGCCTTTAACAGCTGCTTCGATTGCTGCTGCAGATGCAGTACGATGCGTCAGAACATCACACCAAACACAATGGATTTCGCTCTCGATTGAGTGAGCCTCCTGACTGTTCGGAACAAGATATTCTTGTGACCGTACAATCTCGTGACCACCGCTGCCAGCAATCATCTACAGGGGCTACATTCTTACCAAGCCTTTCTGCGGTATCGCAGGGAACATCCAGATTCTCGTAGCTCTATTACGCAAGCTTGTTCAAACTCAGTAAGGTGTTGATAATGGCGCTTTTGTCGCCTTAAAGACATTCTTGAATAACATCAACTCACCACGTCCAAGGTAACTAACGCTCACGACCGTTACAGCGCATATTTAAATCAAACCTGATTTTCATCCTGATAGTGGCGCTGCTAGCGGCACTCATGGGCGACTGGCGTGAAATTTGAGTAGACATCAGCTTACACTTGCAGAAACACGCCTACCAACTTTTGGTACTGTCGCTTAGTTCCTTCCTGGTGTTACGATTTTTTTCTTTCGCCAGTTTATTTACTTTTGCATTTTCGTGGTAATTACAACCGAATACGATGTGTTAGCATTTCGCCTCATTAATATTAAGCCCAAATTATGTTTTTAGTTTTTAATTTACGAGAATGTTAGCATTTTACCACAGTGACAAATCCTTAACCCGTCCCATCCTCTATTATGCCAGTCCTGCCTGAGTATCCGCCCCCCTCCCCCCGCCCACCACACCCCCAAATTCTGTAAGTCCCTCCAGATCATCGAGCGCCCTTTATTCCGCCTCGCCTTCCGTATACATCTCCCGTCCCCACGCGGATCCTCTATGACCTGATTCCTTTCCCCCATCTGCTCCTCTCCCTCGAACATGTCCGCGTCCTCTACACCTCCCACCGACTTGATCCCCTCGTCCCCTTGTTGCTCCTTTCCTCTCCAACCCCTGCCAACTACCACGCCTTCACCGTTGTGTCCCTCCTACCCTCCACCTCTACACCCTTCATCTCCTTCCCTGAGGTGGCTTCCATCAACTCTCCCTCCCCGATGATGCTCTCTCTGCCTCCATTTATCCCTCCTATGACCCTCACCTCCTCCTCTCTCCCTCTGTCCTTTTCCCAGGCTCACTCTCACCCCCCCCCCTTCCATCCTGTTTTTTCTCCACCTACCCACTCCGTGACTCCATTCTCTCCCCCTGAGTCCTTTTTCTTTCCTCTTCACTGTCTTCCCCACTCCTTTCTCGCGTCTGCCCTGCTCCTCCCCTTTTTCTGTGCCCTCTCCCTCCATCAGCTGCCCCCTTGCCCCCCTTCCTCTGTCTGGGTCCCCCCCCCCCCCATACCCATATACCCTTGTTCTCTATAGTGCAGTGTTTTCTGTGAGTGTTCAGTGTTGTACATCAGCTTTTTAAAGTGCTGCAAACAGAAACCAGACTGTCACCCTGTTTTTAATTGTGCTTGTCTATTTCCTAAGTGTTTTTAATCAGCATTAGTGACCTCTTTGTTATGTTTTCTTCACAACTCTTTCGCCATGTATCAGTTTTAAAGTCACTGTTTTATCACATATTTTTATTGTTATGTCTCCTCATTATGTTTTTTAACTTTATATGTAGGCTGCAGAGCGACGTACTATGCTGTTGCCCTCTGGGGGGGGGGGGGGGGGGGGGATCGAGATACAATAAAGGAGAAAGAAAGAAATTAACACAATGACTGTCACCAGGTCACTTACAACTTCCCTTTATTTTGTTTCTATCACTACACAGTTTTAGCTGCGAAGCCCCCTTCAGATGTTTGCCTAGAATGCATATCCCTGGAATATGTTTAAAACACGAAATAGCCACTGGTCACACCCTGGAAAGAATTTGCAAACGACGAATTAACATAAATACCACTTATCAAGATGGTCATACTTCGGCCAGAATCCAAGAACTCATCAAAGTAAACAAATGAAAATGTGAATTTAGCAAGATAGCAATAAAAGTGGACTCCTATGAAGTATAATTGTAAGAGTTGGGCTTACAGTGAAGGAGAAGGTCACATAATACGCCATACACCACCTCTAATCCATCCAATGTCGTAGGAGTTTACATTTGTGTTATAGTTTATGTGAAATCCTCTTTAATTGTCCATTTGCTTGGCCACAATAATAAAAGTATTTAAAATTCCATCTATGCAAGTAGTTGTAGTATCACGGATTGTTTTTAAATACCTTTGGAAGTCTGCTTGTGCAGTGGAAAACACTTAAGTCAATATTCATACAGAATTCACTATTCACGGTTTTCGATGTTTTACTAGTATGCGTTGTCCGCCCCCGGTAGCTGAGTGGTCAGCGCGACGGATGGTCAATCCTAACGGCTCGGGTTCGATTCTCGGCTGGGTCAGAGGTTTTCTCCGTTCAGGGACTGGATGTTGTGTTGTCCTCATCAGCATCATTTCATCCCCATTGACGCGCAAGTCGCCGAAGTGGCGACAAATCGAAAGACTTGCACCCAGCTAACAGTCTACCCGACGGGAGGCCCTAGTCACAAGACATTTATTTTTTAGTATACATTCAGGAGACAGCGGAAGATTTTAAAGACACTTCTTCTTCTCTGGATTCATAATCACTCTGGACGCTATAGGGGGCAACTCAGAAGCAGCTTTCATGAGGAAACACAACAGATCACCACCCCACACTCCAATAAGCAGTCCTTTGACACCATTAAAGTCGCAAACGGTAATGGTATGGGGTTAGCAGAATGCACGCTACAGGGCATCCGGCTCGGAGCTGTTCTTGGAGTGATGGATTTGCAACAGATCACTGTCTCATTGTGGTGCCAACTGCTGCTCAAATTGTTGCTGTGGATGCAGTACGATGCGCCAGAGCCGTAAGCCGAACGCGATGGTCTTCCCTAGGTAGAGCCGCGTGTCCGTCCGGTGCCCGGTGTTCTAGCGACCGTTGACTACAGTGGCTACAATCCTGTCGAGTCTTTCCGTAGTATCACAAAAGGAATTTCAAGCTCCTCGTAGCCCTATTGCACGACATCGTTCAAACTCAGTGAGTTGTTGATAATGGCGTCTTTGTCGTCTAAAAGGATTCTTGACTAACATCAACTCACCACGTCAAATCTCAAACGCTACAACCGTTACAGCTTGTATTCAAACTTCGTTTTCATTCTCACAGTGTCGCTACGAACGCCACTATTATGAGAGTAGCACGAAATTTCAATAGGTGTCTGATTTCGGATGTAGAAACACGCCTACCAGCCGGCCGGAGTGGCCGAGCGGTTCTAGGCACTACAGTCTGGAGCCGCGCGACCGCTACGGTCGCAGGTTCGAATCCTGCCACGGGCATGGATGTGTGTGTTGTCCTTAGGTTAGTTAGGTTTAAGTAGTTCTAAGTTCTCGGGAACTGATGACCTCAGCAGTTAAGTCCCATAGCGCTCAGAGCAATTTGAACCAACCAAACGCGCCTACCAACTTTCGTTTATGTCACACAACTCCTTGGTTTTGAAATTTTTTCCGTCAGTAACAGAAACGTCAAAATACGGCAAAAATAGAATGTGAAGGAAAAGACGTTGACAAAATAAGGTTAATTGGTACGCTATCAATTGTTCTTTGGCTCCACACGTTGTTCTCTCGTCCGCTGCCTACAACTTGGCACGGAGGCGCTTTGTCAACAACTGCGCTCAACTGCAAAGTGTGGACGGTTCATTGCCATGTTCATCCCCTTGAATCACATACAAAGACGAAACGTTCTTGAGATTTTTACGTAGAAATGTGACTTAAATGTCTCACAGAGTTTAGTTTAAGTTTGCATTAAGATCTTATGGGACCAAACTGCTGAGGTCATCGGTCCCTAAGCCTACACACTACTTAATCTAACTTACTCTGTGGACAACACACACACCCATTCCAGAGAGAGAACTCGAACCTCCGACGGGAGGAGCCGCACGGACCGTGACAACGCACCCTAGACCGCGCGGCTACCCCGCGCGGCTTGTCTTACAGAAGCAGAAGGCAGTCAGCTCGATCCACCTATTTGAAGTTCCCGTGTTTCCAGTAACACCGAAGACGTTGGGAGACTCTGCCTTCAGTGGCACGGAAATACCGCTCCATGCGTGACACCACTCGTGAAGCGCCGTTGAGGAGGCCTCGAGTGCGCAGGCAGTAAGTCGGCGGTCGGTGCGGCGAGCAACCTCCGGCAGGTGCAGGTGGTGAGCGGTGAGCGGTCAGCGGGATCCCGGTCTGGCTGTTTGCCGGCTGTGCGCCGCGCATGTTGACACAGCTCTCCGCGGCCGATGTCTGCGCTGTGTGCCACACACACACACACACACACACACACACACACACACTCCAGCGTGCCACAGATCTACAGATACAGCCAAGCAGCGCAGACTGCGCTAACGAGGATTAACGGTGTTTGTGGGAAGTCAGTGCAACAGACTCCATTCCTATCTCGCATTCTCTTTCATCCCTATCTGTGTGAATTGCCAATAAAGTTATTTGTTTTACTTCTGCAGGAGATCTACTAAAAAAAATAAGTGTCGTGTGACTGGGGCCTCCCGTCGGGTAGACGGTTCGCCGGGTGCAAGTCTTTAGATTTGACGCCACTTGGGTGACTTGCGCGTCGATGGGGATGAAATGATGATGATTAGGACAACACAACACCCAGTCTCTGAGCGGAGAAAATCTCCGACCCATCCGGGAATCGAACCCGGACCCAGTGTTGACAGTTCTGTTGCGCTGACCACTCAGCTACCGGGGACGGACAGGAGAGCTACTGGTGGCTGTGTAGTAAATATACAGAATACAAATGCTGTTGGGCTCCAGTTGCAGACAGACACGTAATGGTAATTCTGGTTGTTTCCAGACAACTATATGAGTTCAATAAGGGAGTGATGTTTCCTCATCACTTTTTATCATGGATGATGTCAGGAATGAAGCAGAGCAACGATATGGACATCAGACGACCAGGAGAGGCTGGCCACCTGCAATGACCGTTTAGAAACACTCGGATTAACAATAAACGAAAAACGATTTCTATGTCAGTCAACGGGCAGAACAAGAAAGAAACAATACAGCTGGAAGACACACAGCTGCAAACAGAAGACTAGTACAATATCTTGGGTATGTTACTTGGCAGTTCATACCAAAACTATCAAGTAACCTATTTTTATAACGTAATATGCAGATCCCAAGAGTCAGTACATCACATTCATTAACGCTGTGTGAAAATTACAGACAATATTGACCACCCCGATAGCTGAATAGTTGCTGGCACGGTAGCTCAGGTGTTCGGTCAGAGAGCTGGTTGGCATCTGTAATAAAAAAACTGAGTGGAAGGATCAGCAAAAGAACTTTAACGGATGTCATGTGACGCCCGCAACGACCAAACACAACGATCAACACCGAACAAAATGTAAAAAAATATAAAAAATTTAAAAAATGGTCAGCGTGACGGACTGCCGTCCTAAGGGGCCCGGGTTCGATTCCCGCCTGGGTCGGAGATTTTCTCCGCTAAGGGACTGGGTGTTTTGTTGTTTTCATCATTTCATCCCCATCCGGCACGCAGGTCGCCCAATGTGGCGTCGAATGTAATAAGACCTGCACCAAGGCGGCCCGACCTGCCCCGTAAGGGGCCTCCCGGCCAATGACGCCAAACGCTCATTTCCATTTTTTACAGACTGTATTCATTACTGTTTATGGCTACACACGTAAGTACATTTTCTTCTCCTTTCCTCTTAATATGGTGAGGGAGACACCCTTAGGGGTTTTTTTAGCCGTGTCACCGCGGAAAAGTTAATTTAGAAGGAACAGAGTGCCATACGGTTGTTTGGTGCTGAAAATTGTCTCCGTGCAGGTATAGAACAGGGAAATGGCAGTCCCCCGTGTCTGCACAGCAGGAGCTCAGGAGAGGCCAGTCTACATCCCATAAAAGCTGCATTGTGCAAGATGCTAAAAGGAAACCTATTGGCTAGGTAAGATCTGAACACCAGGTAGAAACACAGAGCTTCAGATCATGGAACCAGCCATTGGACGCTACAGTGTTGCACAGGAATATTTGTTCAAATCCATTAAACGGTTCCGTGATTGGTTCACAGTAATTATTTCGGTAGAAGTGGATATTTGGCGGAAGGGACTATGTGCTAGACATTTGGCTGGCTGTGGCCGGAAACCTGTTATGCAGATTTTCTGCCTTCTTTCCCATGCCATACCATTATTGGTTAACCAGACAAAATCCGTGAGAGTAGGAAATTGTTAAAGCTGTTTATAAATTATTTATTGGTCACAATCTGTAAGGTCTCAGGTCTCCTGCAATTGACCGGCGAGATTCCATCAATGGCAGAAACTGCTAAGTTTCATAAAGTCAAAGAAGCGCTTGCTTCGGGGGTGCTGCAAAGGATGTACGCCACCTCAGAGAGAGATATCTCAGACTTAGAGCAAACTACAGAGGCTGAGCTGGATGCAGAATTTCCAGCCACTACTGCAGCCACCTTTCACACTCACATCATCGAAGAGTGATAAGCATGTGTCCTCAGTGCATCCACCGAGGCAAGAGGAATGTGAAGCTAGTTAATTTGCATCAGAATTTCATTGCACAGATTTAACAATGACAACCAGCTACTTACACACTACATGCACTTTGGCGAATGCATTGGTGTTCATTCTTGCTTTTCTGGGGATCTTTTTTTAAATGGAAATCCATTTTCGCAGTCATTGTCCATATCCGCGATGTAGCTTCATATTATGCTTTCATATGTCAACTCACATGTGCCAAGACCATAGTTTGTATTTGCAATATCTTGTCCACTTATTAAATGTTTATATGCTATTTTTCGGTGAGTAAATCATTTTGTTTGGTGTCTTATGGCAATAATCCAAATTTTTATAGTGATCGTGAGATTTCTTTTGTAGTTAGGTTAGGTATCGACGTCAGGTGTTGTACGATACTTTTATGCTAAATTGGGCCAGCCCTTTTTCATTTAATAAGACATTTACTAAATTTGCATGATCTTAATCGCAGCTTCCCCTACCCGTAGGTCACCGGTGATTGGATCAGCGCACCTTAGGGGTATGATAAACTGCTAAACTGACACCTCACAGGTACTTCATTTTAAGTGATAACAGGATACAATATGAGACCAGTAACCGTACATAAAAATCAGTTGAGCTCTACCATCAATCTAATCTGGAATCTACTCTGGAACTTACATGTCCCCTTAAGATCGAAAAACACTTGCCTTCAGTCATACTTTATCCCCGTAATAACGTATGTTCTAGAAACGGAGACGATAGTGAAACAGATCGACAACGAACTGCAAGCCCCAGAAATGAATTTCATATGAACTGTGGTCCAGAGGGTCAGGAAGCATAGGATAAGAGATGAAAAAATAAAAGAAGAAACTGGAGTGTATGCATCCTTGCAAGATAAATTGACAATGAACCCTTTGAAATGGTTTGACCATATCAAACGAATGAAAGTTGATACGATAGCAAAACAATGGCTGCACGAAGATGCCATTTTTAAAAGATCTAGGAAGAGATGGCTGGCGTACGTGAGGGAGGATAGACCAAGAGGAGTCAGATGGAATACAGCCCTGAGTGGAGAGTGGTACGTGGTCAGGCAGAGGTGGACAGCGCTTGTAAACCACGCCTGGGAAACTGGAAGAAAACGATGATGATGCTGATGACAAAATTTGTGGTATAAGTATTCAAAGATAATAACCCTCATGCTGGCAACAAAACTTCAAGTATTTTTAACGATAATACATACACATAGCAGAAAAATTAGGTCCCTTATTTTCAGAATAAAAGTAAAGTCCATTTGACCTAATTTCTTTCCCGTCACATCCGTCGTAGTGTTATGCCCCTCCATGCCGCATTCAATGACGCCCTTGGCAGAGAACGACACAGCGGCACAAACACACAGATGCCCACTCACATACCCGGTCAATGTAGTGAAATGTGAGGAATAACTAAAGATATGCTCTGTCACTGAATTCGCTGCCTAAGTCGCCCAAGGTTTTTTTCTTCCTTCTCAGTTTGGTAGCCATCAGTACTGTACAGCAACTTTTATTTGTAGTCTAAAATATTCACTGAAAATTAAACAAAAATTTTGGGATTACGAAGTAACATTACGATTATTAAAGTTTTAAATTTTGGTGCGACGAACTACAGAAATTCCGTGCATGAATAAGACATAGTTCATCATTTTTATAAGAAAAACCTCTTCTTTAATTAGATCACATACGAGACTGGCAAAATAAATCTGGCACGGGAAACACTTCATGCACCTTAAGATGGGCAACCCAAATTACATCTTCTGTTCTGGATTTGAGTAATGCAAGTAGCGCTGAATGTCTTCAGGTGCATGAAGTTTTTCCCTGCCGCCTTGCATGGGTGAAGTTGCCGGTCGTTTGTCGTACGTTCACTATAAGTCGTTACTTCCTTAGTTCCTTGTTTCTCAGCCGATCTAAAAAACGAATTAACCTGTTACTCCATCTCCCGTGTGGGACTAATCATAAATTTTTCCTATCTTTCTCTAGCAGTGGAAGACGGTTCAAATGGCTCTAAGCACTATGGGACTAAACACCTGAGGTCATCAGTCCCCTAGACTTAGAACTACTTAAACCTAACTAACCTAAGGACATCACACACATCCATGCTCGAGGCAGGATTCAAACCTGTTCGCCAAGAACAGTTAAGTTTCGTCCTTCCCACGTTTAGGATGTTGGTAGGTGAGTTTTGACATTAGGCCTTCCGTTCCTTGGATAGATCTGAATTCAATTGTACAGATGTAGATTGTGTGGCGTTGCGATCCCATATACGATTGCCGTGAAGACCAGCCTCCGTTATCTGGTCAACCAAAGGCACTAATTGATATAATGTACTTAGGGATCTACTTCCCGGCCATTAATGTCTCCTTAAAATACAGTGATGAGCCAAAACATTATGACCACCTGTTTAACAGCTTGCTTGTCCATTTTTGGAACGAAATATTTCACTGATTCTGCGTATCAGGGATCCAACAGTTTGTTGGTAGGCTTGTGAAGGTGGGTGGCATTATATGTCTACACACGTGTCCAGTTGTTCGCGTAAATAACGGATCGCTGGTTTGTGTACGCTGTGCTGCCGGCCGACAGCGACCGTAATGGGTTCCATTCCTTTTACAGCAGGCGAATTTGGTTGGCGAGAGATGAACGTGAGTTCACTATAATGCTCCTCAAACGAAAGTAGCACGGTTCTGGCTCCGAGACACGGACAAGATGAGATCGCCGTCGGGGATGACATCAAGCATAATGGTATGCAGATGATTTGTAGCTGTAGGCGTGTCTTCGATTACTACCACAGATCCCACGCAAGCGCAGGAGAATGTCTCCCATAGCCAGACCCTCCCCCCACCAGCCTGCGTCCCTGCGCGCTGCACGTTTCGAGCCGCCGTCAATCTCCATGACGGCATTTGTGGAGTCGACCATCGACCTGGTGCAGCAAAAATGTGATTCACCCGAAGAGCCGATACGTTTCCATCGATCGTCGGTCGAATCCAGATGGTCCCGTTTCCACTGCAGTCATAGTTGACGATATCGTTGAGTCAACATGTGAACACGTAGTGGTGGTCTGCTGCGGAGCTCCATGTTTAACGATGAACGATGAACGGTGTGCCCCGTTACACCTGTATGTCCACCAGCATTATGCTTTTCCGGCAGAGGTGTCAGAACACCATCTATCCTACAGTACAGAGCAGAAAAGCCCTGAACGCCACGTTTTCTGAAGAGTCGTGGGCGTCCACCCATTTATTGCCTAGTGGTAGTTTCACTGTCCTTCTACCTCTTTCCGTTGATGCTCACGACAGTAGACGCGAACATTCGACCAGACTCGCCTTTTTCGAGACTCGTTCATAGGCTCTGCGTAATAATAGTCTACCCTTTGTGAAAATCGCTTATCTCAATGGTTTTCCCATTTTCAGCCCATATCTTTGCTGGGGTGATCCCCTGTCCGTGTATGCTCCGCTTGCTTACTTTGGTTACCGCGTCACGTGCCCGCGAAGCCACCACGCGGTCCGCGCGGGGTAGCCGTACGCTCTAGGGCGTCTTGTCACGGTTCACGCGGCTCCCCCCGTCGGAGGTTCGAGTCCTCCGTCGGGCATGGCTGTGTGTGTGTTGTCCTTAGCGTTAAGTTAGTTTAAGTTAGATGAAGTAGTGCGTAAGTCTATGGACCGATGACCTCAGCAGTTTGGTCCCATAGTCCTTACCACAAATTTCCAATTTTTTCCACCACGCGGCATCCAACGTCTCGGTGGGCAGTGGTCATAATGTTTTGGATTATCAGAGTATTTCCTCGCTTGCCCTCTTGAGGCTAAGTTGATCCCGTTCAGTTTTCGCAACAGGGAACATTCTCTTGTGGTATCGGCGGTGGATAGACGTCCACTAGTGCGGCTTGATACACAATGACCACTTAGCCTTGCTGGCAGACTTAAAGTAAGCTAGTTTCCGGTCAATATGGCAACAAATGTGGATAGATATGCCAAATTATTATGATGAATATGTTGCACCACGGAACTGTATGTTGTCTTGCATGAAAGAAGATACGAATCTTATACGTAAAGAAGATACGCATGCGCATACGCTAGCCTCCATATAACTTCCGGAAAATAAGAAGCACGCATGGCATCGATGGAAACAAAACTGTATGTCCGGAGAAGTACTACAGAAAAACACGCTTCAACAAAAGTTTGGAGTATTATAGAGTTTACTACAATGACTTCTTATAGCGCACCCATCGAGGTTTGTTCAGTACATTACTAACAAAGTAAATATAATTTCTTCATAAAATAAGAATGATTTTGATCACTCTTTAATAGCGAGTATGTCTTCCCCGCACACCGATGAGTTCTTCCACTCTGTGAGGCGTGCTCTGGATGAAACGATCAAGTTTATCTTGGGGTACGAGGCCCCACGCCTCAATTGCAGATTCAGTCAGATCCTGAAGATTGTCAGGTAGACTCGGACGCTGTGCAATGACCACCTCCAACAGGTCCCATACATCCTCAGTTGCATTCATGTCTGGGGAATGTGCTGGCCAACGTATTCGGTTAATGTTGCATCTTTGAAGATACCGAGACACTTCTAGAGTACGGTGGGATCTTGCATTGTCATTGACTAGGGTGAAGTGGTCACAGAGTTGGAGGTAACGGGGACCAATCAAATTCAGTAGGTTGGAATTAGAAGCGTCCGCCGTCCCATCGTTCTTACCGCCCAGAACATTACACTTCCACCTGCAAATTGATGGATTTCTTGAACATATCGGCGTTTCTGGTGTCGTCAAGCGCTTCCCCAAATCCAAACACGGCAAGTGTCCGGTCGCAGACCAATCCTGGTCTCGTCAGCAAACGTGACATTACTCCATTCTGGAATGGTCTAATGTTGATGTGCAAGAACCCAGGTCCTTCGACTTCTCATTAGTCCTCTTGAATGAAGAACATCCGGATGCAGTTTTCTAGCACTGTTTGGTCTGTGATACGAATCCCTGTTTCCCGGGAACAGTCATTTCCAATATTTCTAGCAGCTAATGTTGGGCGAGTCGACAGTTGGAGGAAACAATACTGCATTGATGTTGTCATACGAGGACGACCGCTGAGAGGTCTATTGTTCACATTTCCCGCCTCTCTGTACTTTCTTTACACCTTAGGGGCACCACTTTGAGTGAAATGTAGTTGGTCGGCAACATCTTACTTTGTATGACCTGCTGAAAGGAGAGCCATTGTTCTGACTCTTATCATAGTGTGGTATGTCTCTACGGACATGTTGTTGCAGTGCTGAACAGAAACTGAATGAGCTGTTGTTGATACAGAATTGCTCGCAGTGTGCCACTGTGACAGCGGTATTTAACGTGACTGTGAAACGGCCATGAAGCGCGCCAGTAGTAAACACCGTCTAGTACATGAGCTCTAACTCAATAAGGCACGAAGTACCTAGGTCAGTGAGACCTCTAGCATCGTATACTAAGTTTTATGATAATATTCCAAATTAGCAGTGTACATCAGCTGAACAAGGGAGTTCACTGTGTGGTTGTACTGCCGACTCCGTGCAAGTGGTGGCCCACTTCTGCTGAAACAATTCACAAAGAGACAGTCCTGTGTAAACATATTTGTAGTATTTTCACTGGAACTAAAATCAAAAGGCGTCTCTCTACATTGCACATCACATTAACGTGACATATTATCACGTACAATAATGAAAAGAATAATAAATTCGTGTGGCTCTATGGCTTGGTGCAAGTCTTTCAACTGGGCGCTGTTATGGCCACTTGCGTGTCCGTAACCTACCCCGGCTATGCAACAGGGGATAAGGGATTTACACGCTCAGTTTCGGCATCTAATTAATGTCATCTTCAGGCCCCTATGCATTCCACGTATAGAGAATCAGATACATCGACGCATGCATAACCGGAGCGATCAACGCCTGGATTAAGTGACTTTTCTGTGGAGGATGTAGATTCGTTGATTGGCTGATTTGAGAGGAGGGGACCAAACAACGAGGTTATCAGTCCCTTCAGATTAGGGAAGGATGAAGAAGGAAGTCGGCTGTGCCCTTCCGAAGGAACCATCACGGAAAAGCTGAATCAGGATGGTCGGACGCTGGTTTGAAGCGTCGTCCTTCCGAAAACAAGTCCAGTGAGTTAACCATTGGCCACCTCGCTCGATGGGGATTGTATACTTCGAAGATATGGCAACATATGGCCTCGCAGTACCATATCTCACACAACATTTTCACCATTCCCTCCTCCCTTTATATATTGCCTGTAAGTTCATTTCCCTTGTAGAGCTCCCTCTACATCTTCCTTCCACGTTTCAGTTTTGCTGTCGTTGCTTAGTACTGGCTTGTCATATGAGCTCTTGATATTCGCAGACCGGCTTCTCTTTTCTTCAAACATTCATATAATCTTCCCACAGACCGTAGCTGTCTTTGCCCTTTCTACTTCTTGCAATTGGTTTTTTGACATTTGTATTCCCTTCCGCGTGCTTCAATTGCTGTATTTTTATATTTCCTCCTTTCACCAACTTCATCAGCTTCCGTAAATACGTCAGCATGAACATCACCCTCCTTTCACGCGCTGACGAGACTGGCATTACCGAGGTAGAAGGCGGCCCTGGGCACGGGTGTTATATCCGGTTGCTGGGGCCGGCATCGGCGCTGTGTTTACGACGCAGGCGCCGTGCGGCCACGCACCCCTCCTTCAGGCACGCCACGCATTGCCGATATCGGAAACGCGAACGCCGACCTCTGCCCTCCCCCGCAGGCTGCAGTGTGGCGCGCCACTACTGCCAAGTGATAACCAGCTTCTTCACTCGCTCAAAGCGACGCCTTTCATTAACACGGAACAGCAATGAAATGTATCTACTCTGGCGACGTCGCGAGAATTCCGCAGTGCATTCTTTGTTAAGCTATGCCGATGAAGGACTACCATTGCCTTCCTTCGACCGTTGAATGACGTCTTATATGCGTGGCGTTCAATACATGATGCAACACTTTTCTTCCGCCAATTTCGAATGAAAAAGTGCCGAATTTGTTGCGAGACATCGCGGAATATCCCCACTTCAGCCACTGTAGTTTCATAAAGTTCCGATAGGTGGCGGGGCGCTACGTAGCCTTCAAAATGGCGTCTGTAACCGACGTTCGTTCCAAGCAGAGAGCCGTCAATGAGTTTCTTTTGGCGGAAAACCAGAGCATCGCAGATATTCATAGGCGATTGCAAAATGCCTGCGGAGACCTGGCAGTGAACAAAAGGACGGTGAGTTGTTGAGCGAGGCTATGAAACACGAACAGTGTGACTGCAGAGACCTGGCAGTGAACAAAAGCACGATGAGCCATTGGGCGAGGCGTCTCTCATCATCGCAACAACGTCGTGGGTTCAGTACTTCTAACTGGAAACAAAGTGGCAATCTGTGGACTGGCGCCACACCTCCTCTCCTCCGAAGAAAGAGTCCAATGCCGTACCCTTAGCTGGTAGTCATGGCGACGGTCTTCTGGGATTCTCAACAGATTATTCTGTTTGATGTCTTCCCTCATTGAGCAACGATTAACTCAGAAGTGTATAGGAAACTGAAAAAAAGGCTTCAGCGTGTTCGTCGCCACAAAGATGCAAACAAACGTCTTCTCCATGATAACACAAGGCCAAACTCAAGTCTGCTTACACAAGAGGAGCAGAGAAAACTTCATTGGATTGTTCTTCCTCATCCATTCTACAATCCGGATTTCGCATCTTCGACTTCCATCTGGTTGGTTCAATGTATGTCGTGACAGAAGGGGAGGCTATTCGTGTTGAAAGGTGTTCCCTCCTACGTCTAACAGTAGAGTATTCAGGCCCTTCTAGTAAGATGGCTTAAGGCCGCCACATTGAACACAGATTATGTTGAATAACAGTGTTTTATAGCCAAAAGACTGTCGATTAATACTGAGTAGTAATCCTGAGTAAAATCAACCACCTTTCACCCAGAAAAGTGTTGCATTACTTATTGAACGCCCTCGTAGAATCAATTGCGCATCCTGCTATCTACTTTCTACTTCCTACATCTTTTTTATTTTAGTTAGTTCTGCTAATTATTATGAAAACATTCACATTACCGCTTCCAACACCTCATTGCCATCACAAAAATTTTTGCCAACAGCTAAAGAAAAGAGTTCTGCGCACACGTAAAACACTGACAATGACGAAAACAACTTTGTCAAAATACAGGTACATTTCGCCTGCGCAGTACAATAAACTCAAAGCGAAGACTGTTTGCCTAGCCTTAAAATATAGTACACAATGGCTACTCATCATAGCTTCTTGTTCAGTTCATTATTTTATGCAGCAAAATAAACCTCGTTTTTGGCAAACTTTTCAACATTGTCGATGTTTTACGCGCTTGCACAACTGTCTTCTTTAGCTCTGGAAAAAACTTTTTGTTCATACGCTTGCCACGTCCTTCGATGACAATGACTTGCAGAGACTGGCCATCTGAAATACAGTATGTACATTTTTTGAACACTCGTTACATTTTTTACCTGCCTGAGGGGGGGGGGCAGTGATTTACAGTCGTAAAATTACCTATAAGCAATTAAGAGTAATGGAAAAATTTGATTTTTCAGTGATTATGTAGCAGTGTATGTCAAATTTACACAACGCCCGAAGCTGGCTGCAACAGGTGCGTCGCCATGCCAGTAGAAATACCATTGTAATATTATTGCACAGCCGCCCTGGGAACAAAAGAGAACTCGCAAAGGTACTTTAAGGCAAGGCAAAATAACAGCTAATTCGAATATTTCTGGGAAAGGCGTGAAGACAATCGTTAGTGAGCAAATTTGCGCTACACTATTAATACGGTCACCTCTCTGATAGTGCTGACCAAAGCTTCGACTAATTTATGATCAAGCCGACCGGAGTGGCAGAGCGGTTCTGGGCGCTACAGTCTGGAACCTCGCTACGGTCGCAGGTTCGAATCCTGCCTCGGGCATGGATGTGTGTGATGTCCTTAGGTTAGTTAGGTTTAAGTAGTTCTAAGTTCTATGGGTTTATGACCTCAGCAGTTGAGTCCCATAGTGCTTAGAGCCATTTGAACCATTTGAATTTATGATCATGTTGTAGCTGGGTAAGAAATAACAACAAATCAACGCAAGAGAAAGCATGTCTGACAACCTTAGTGCTAAAAACGATAACACGTAAGATGTATCATTTCAAAGTTGGAGTGTCATTCGGACATACATAGATTAATATGTAAACTATTCTGCTTTATTTTAACTTTTTTTATGTTTTATATATCATGTCCGGCAGGCCAAATTAAGGACTAGTCTCTATGGTCGTGGAACGAGTCAATACATCAAATTATAACTGAAGAGTAATATTAGATAAAATGAAACGTTACGAATCCTATGCAGACGACAAGACATAAGTTTAAATAAACATAATCAACAATGTAACACTGGAATTAGCTATTTTTTTAAATTTTTCCAGTAGTTCCTCGACGGAATAGAAGGAGTGAGCCATAAGGGAACTCTTCAGATTAGACTTGAAAGTTGCGTGGATTACTGTTAAGATTTCTGAATTCTTGTGGCAGCGTATTGAAAATGCATGAAGCAGAATACTTCAAATGGTTCAAATGGCTCTAAACACTATGGGACTTAATATCTGAGGTCATCACTCCCCTAGACTTGGAACTACCTAAACCTAACTAACCTAAGGACATCACACACATCCGTGCCGGAGGCAGGATTCGAACCTGCGACCGTAGCAGCAGCGCGGTTGCGGACTGAAGCGCCTAGAACCGCTCGTCCACAGCGGCCGGTAGCAGAATACTGCACACCTTTCTGCACAAGAGTTAAGGAGGTGCGTTCCAAATGCAGATTGGATATCTGTCTGGTATTAACTGAATGAAAGATGCTAACTCTTGGGAATAAGCTAATATTGCTAACAACAAACGGTATTAAAGAAAATACACTCCTGGAAATGGAAAAAAGAACACATTGACACCGGTGTGTCAGACCTACCATACTTGCTCCGGACACTGCGAGAGGGCTGTACAAGCAATGATCACACGCACGGCACAGCGGACACACCAGGAACCGCGGTGTTGGCCGTCGAATGGCGCTAGCTGCGCAGCATTTGTGCCCCGCCGCCGTCAGTGTCAGCCAGTTTGCCGTGGCATACGGAGCTCCATCGCAGTCTTTAACACTGGTAGCATGCCGCGACAGCGTGGACGTGAACCGTATGTGCAGTTGACGGACTTTGAGCGAGGGCGTATAGTGGGCATGCGGGAGGCCGGGTGGACGTACCGCCGAATTGCTCAACACGTGGGGCGTGAGGTCTCCACAGTACATCGATGTTGTCGCCAGTGATCGGCGGAAGGTGCACGTGCCCGTCGACCTGGGACCGGACCGCAGCGACGCACGGATGCACGCCAAGACCGTAGGATCCTACGCAGTGCCGTAGGGGACCGCACCGTCACTTCCCAGCAAATTAGGGACACTGTTACTCCTGGGGTATCGGCGAGGACCATTCGCAACCGTCTCCATGAAGCTGGGCTACGGTCCCGCACACCGTTAGGCCGTCTTCCGCTCACGCCCCAACATCGTGCAGCCCGCCTCCAGTGGTGTCGCGACAGGCGTGAATGGAGGGACGAATGGAGACGTGTCGTCTTCAGCGATGAGAGTCGCTTCTGCCTTGGTGCCAATGATGGTCGTATGCGTGTTTGGCGCCGTGCAGGTGAGCGCCACAATCAGGACTGCATACGACCGAGGCACACAGGGCCAACACCCGGCATCATGGTGTGGGGAGCGATCTCCTACACTGGCCGTACACCACTGGTGATCGTCGAGGGGACACTGAATAGTGCACGGTACATCCAAACCGTCATCGAACCCATCGTTCTACCATTCCTAGACCGGCAAGGGAACTTGCTGTTCCAACAGGACAATGCACGTCTGCATGTATCCCGTGCCACCCAACGTGCTCTAGAAGGTGTAAGTCAACTACCCTGGCCAGCAAGATCTCCGGATCTGTCCCCCATTGAGCATGTTTGGGACTGGATGAAGCGTCGTCTCACGCGGTCTGCACGTCCAGCACGAACGCTGGTCCAACTGAGGCGCCAGGTGGAAATGGCATGGCAAGCCGTTCCACAGGACTACATCCAGCATCTCTACGATCGTCTCCATGGGAGAATAGCAGCCTGCATTGCTGCGAAAGGTGGATATACACTGTACTAGTGCCGACATTGTGCATGCTCTGTTGCCTGTGTCTATGTGCCTGTGGTTCTGTCAGTGTGATCATGTGATGTATCTGACCCCAGGAATGTGTCAATAAAGTTTCCCCTTCCTGGGACAATGAATTCACGGTGTTCTTATTTCAATTTCCAGGACTGTATGTATTGAGAAGCCAATGTCAGAATTCCCAGATTTCTGAACAAAGGTCGACAAGAAGTTCGAGAATTTACATCACATACTGTTCGAACCTCCCGTTTCTGACCCAAGCATACGCTTTTTGAATCAGAAGAGTTACCCGAAAACATAAAACCATGAGTCACAAGCGAATGAAATTTTAGAAAATTTTGTACATCGCTTTTTTAACGAAGAACGGGCTGCATTCATCCACAGACTTTCAGACACCTCACTAAAAGTGTCACCAGCAGTGTTCAAGCCCTCATAAAGGCGAAAATTGGACATACCACATATTAATGCCAACTAAGAGGTGCCCAGATACTTTCGATCCTATAGTGAACATAGCAAATGAATCTTCACAATTTCAGTTTAATAAGTGATTTATAATTGTCGGTACCATTCACGGAAACAAAGCTGACGATAGATAGTAACACTCATATTTTCGGTGCTGGAAAGAAATCTCCTGATCATGTGGGGTCATCTAATGAAATCTGGCCACCTTCTGCTGATTTAACAGTTCCCTGCTTGAGCTACAGCTACAGTGAATGATTTTTTATTTGTTGTTTGTATCCTCTCCAAAAGAGTTTGGACGGCTTAACATCTTTCTCTTCAATCTCAAAGTGAAATTATTGCAAATACATGAAAATGTAATGACAGGGTTGTTATGCTGATGACGTTGATTAGTTAGTGATGTGTGTGGTTTTGGAAACTATAAATAATGCGATTCTATGTACGCCTGGTGATACTTCCCAGGCGAGAGATTTTAAAGCACATAGGACTGAATAGAAATTGATATGAATACTGATGAGAGTCAATAGAGATGGTTTAGATGGCAAGAGGCGGGTAAGGTTTTAGTTAACCTGGGAAAGGGTGCGTTGGAGCCTGCATTTGGAAGGGGAAGAGGCAGATCGGGTTGTAACTAATAGAGTCGTCGGGTCCCACAAATTATTTCAGGGCCTGGGGGAGGAAGGCGGTGGAAATTACCCTAGGAAAGGAAGGTGTAAGGAAGGTGGAACATGTTGATAGAGACGACGCAGTGGGATAGAGTTCTTAAGGATGGGGGGATACTGTAAGGTACTGCGAGGCATAGGACTGGTGAAAGTATTCTATTTATAGGACGCAGGCGGGGGAAAATAAATTTATTTGAAAAGTGAGACGCAGTGTATGACGCTCATGGAGTTGGAGAGAGTGATCAAATTTGGGAGGAGTTGAAGTGTACACAACATTTACATAAGTGATCATCTTGTAGGTATATATGACAGCCTGGTGATTTAGTCCCAATGCTGGGACACTTAGCACTTTTAGCGTGTAGTAGAGGTTCTTATGTATGGTAAGTACGTGGGTTTTCAACTCTGACTTTGCGACTGATGATGGAAGTAAGGCTTAAGACAAATCAGAATATGTTCATAGGATTCGTCACCCTATTAAGAGCGTTCTGCAGTGTAAAATGGTGCAAGATATCTGAAAGTTTAAGAAAAATAGAGTACACGGTTCCGGAGACCATTTCAAGCCTCAAACATGTACGGTGTATATTTACAGGTTTAAGCTACGAATGAAAAATTTACTAATGATAGGATTCGAACCCGTCTCCTCCTCACTAGGCAGCTGCGCTAACTAAAACGCCAGCCTGGCCCAGTGGCTTTGCAGAACTGCACGTTCATTAGTCGCTCCAGTCTGTATGTATAAAAAGTAGAGTAAGTTACAGGGAAAGGTAGGTGCAACAACCGGTAGGAAATATTAAGAATTACTTCGAATAAAGAGGGTGTAAGACAGAGATGCAATCTCTCGCCCCAACTGTTCAATGTATACAACGACGGAAATAAAAGAAAGTTGAAAGGGTAGAATTAAAAGTCATGGTTACAGGATATTTGCTGATTACATTGCTATCCTTAGTGAAAGAAAAAAAGAACTGCAGGCTGTAGTGAATGAATCAACGGTCTAACAAATGCAGAATGTGGGGCGAGAGTGAACCTATAAAAGATGAAAGTGCTGAGGAGTAGTAGAAATGAGATTAGCAATAAGCTTAACATCAATATTGGCGACCACGAAATAGACTTAGTTAAATAATTCTGCTATCTCTTAAGCAAAATAACACATGGTGGGTGAAGTAAGGACGACATAAAAAGCAAACTAGCACAGGAAAAGAGGAAATTTTTGGCTAAGAGAAATCTGATAATGTCAAACATTGCTTTAATCTGAGAAAGAATGTACGTTTGGCACACAGCGTTGTCTGAAAGTGAATTATAGAGTGTGAAAATGTGGAAAAGAAGAAATCGAAGCGACTGATACGCATTGCTAGATCAGAATGTTGAAAATTAGATTAAGGGATAAGATTGATGTCTGAAATACTCCTCTGTGATACAGACAAGAGGGAGATTCACTCAATAATTAAATGGCTCTGAGCACTATAGAACTTAACTTCTGAGGTCGTCAGTCCCCTAGAACTTAGAACTACTTAAACCTAACTAACCTAAGGACATCACACACATCCATGCCCGAGGCAGGGTTCGAACCTGCGACCGTAGAGGTCACGCGGTTCCAGACTGAAGCGCCTAGAACGAAACGGCCACACCGGCCGGCAATAATTAAATCACTGAAGAATAATGACTCATGGTTATGATGGAGTGTCTAGCAGAATATTAAAGTACTGTGCTGCAAATGTTAGCCCTGTATTTAGCCATATTTGTGATTTTTCCTTTAGGAATGGTCAGTTTCCTCAGCGATTAAAGTACTCAGTAGTAAAGCCGCTTTATAAAAAGGGAGAAAGGGATAATTTAGATAATTTTAGACCTACTTCTATGCCGTCAGTGTTTGCAAAAGTTATTGAAAAGGCTGTGTATGTAAGGATAATTGATCATTTTATATCATACGATTTTCCATCAAATGTACAGTTCGGCTTTAGAAGTCGTTTAACAACTGAAAATGCTATATTCTCTCTTCTCTGTGAGGTACTGAATGGGCTAAACAAAAAGTTTCGAACGATTGGCGTATTTTTTGATTTAACTAAGGCATTTGATTGTGTTGATCACAAAATATTGCTCCAGAAGTTGGACCATTACGGAATACGGGGAGTAGCTCACAATTGGTTCACCTCTTACTTTAGCAACAGGCAGCAAAATGTCATTATTCACAATGTTGATAACGGCTGTGGTGTGGGATCTGAGTGGGGTACTGTCAAGTGGGGAGTGCCACAGGGAGTAGTGTTTGGGCCACTCCTGTTCCGTATTTATATAAATGATATGCCCTCTAGTATTACGGGTAACTAGAATATTTCTGTTTGCTGATGACACTAGCTTGGTAGTAAAGGATGTTGTGTGCAACATTGACTCGGTTTCAAATAGTGCAGTACATCACCTCAGTTCATGGCTTGTAGAAAATAAACTAACGTTAAATCATAGTAAGACTCTGGTTTTACAGTTTCTAACACATAATTCAACAAAACCTGACGTCTTAATTTCATAGAACGGGCATATGTTTAGCGAAACCGAACAACTCTAATTTGTAGGTGTTCAGATAGACAGTAAGCTGTCGTGAAAGTCCACGTTCAGGACCTTGTTCAAAGACTTAATACTACCATTTTTACTATTCGAACGGTATCGGAAGTGAGTGATACTTCGACACGAAAATTAGTCTACTTTCTTATTTTCATTCGCTTATGTCGTATGGTATTATATTTTGGGGTAACTCTTCCCATTCTACAAGGATATTTTTGGCTCAGAAATGGGCAGTTCGGGCACTAAGTGGTGTGAGTTCACGAACCTCTTGTCGACTTCTGTTCACGAGTCTGGGTATTTTGACATTGGCCTCTCAATACGTATATTCCATATTGCCGTTTCTTGTTATCAATATTAGTTTATTCCCAAGAATAAGCAGCTTTCATTCGATTAATATTCGGCAGAAATCAAACCTGCAATTGGATCGGACTTCCTTAACTCTAGTGCAAAAAGGTGTGCGGTATACTGCTGCATCCATTTTCAATAAGCTGCCACTCGAATTCAAAAACCTTAGCAGTAATCCACGCGCTTTCAAACTGATGAGTTTCCTCATGGGTCACTCCTTCTATTTTGTCGATGAGTTCCTTGAAAAATTATGCTGATTCTTATTGTGTTGCTGATAGCGTTTACTTAAACTTATGGACTGGCTTTTTTCAGGTTCATGAACATTTATTTTTATCTGTTATTACTTTTATGTTGTAATTTCATGTACTGACACGTTCCATGACCTTGGAGATTTGCTCCTCAATTTGGTCCTACGGAACTTAACGTGTAAATAATAAAAATAATAAAAATAAAGGACTGAGGATGTTCTCCTTAGAATCGACTAAGAAAGGAACATTTGGAAACACTGACAAGAAGAAAGGACAGGATGATACGACATGTATCAAGACATCAATGAATACCTCCAGGGCAATAGAAGGAGCCGTGGAGGCTAAAATATGTAAAGAAAGCTACAGACTGGAATACATCCAACAAATGAATGAAATTAAATGAGCACGTAGGGTGCAATTACAACTCCGAGGTGACGGGGTTGCCACTGTACAGGAACTCGTGTTAGGTCTCATCGAAACAGTCAGAAGATTCCTGACTCAAAATAAAAAAATTAAAAAAACCTTAGGTAGACTGAATAGTTGTGAAATATGAGGAGGAGATTCGAAGAAGAGAAGCTCATGTTGTTTTCTCTACAATTAGTGCGTGAGTGTTTGTTGTTTTCCACTAGTATAACGAAGCACTATCTGAAGAAAGCTTCACAAATACCGTTAAATCATCATACGATTTCAAAGTGATTTAACGATTGGCAACTAGCTTTGAATGTACAGAAATGTAAAATTATGCACTTCATAAAGGATAATTAGATATCCGTGATTATAATGTCAGTTACTCATAGCTGGAATCACCAACTCGTACAGAGGTAAAACAATTTCTATGAATATGCAATGGAATGTTGACATGGGCTCACTCGTAGGTAAAGCAGGTAGCGGACTTCGAATCATTGGTCGGATACAAATGAGACTAACAGCACACTGAAAGTGTTCAAGGAAGGGCAATTGTATGGCGAACGTGGGAGCTTCACGGAAAGGCTGTGAAACAAGAGTTGGCAGACACTTGAATACAGACGCCAACTATCCCGCGAAAGCCTACTTATAAAGTTTCAACTAGCAATACTGATACCCAAACCTCCAGATGTCAGACACCCAAATTGTACCAGACGTTGATTGTAGATAGAGTATAAACCAAAACACCCTTTTCGTTCGTGCTATGCGCTGCCACCCGGTAGAACATGTGTAAATGGTAATTAAGAGTAACACCAAAACTACAGAGCACGAGAAAGGCGTATCTGTGAGTGGTAGTTTTGGAAATGTCGCGTGGGTGAGTTGGTAGAGCGTGAGGTAGTCGTCCGAAAGGCCCCACATTCAAACCCCACTGATGGTAATCTAATTTAACTATTTATGAGAGAAAACTATTATATGGGAGAACATTTTCCTGACATGTAAATGGAGTTTTCGGAGTTTGTAGCAGTTTCCTTTGTAAGTCTGCTTTCACTTCGTTAGTTGAAAGTAGCAAACCTATAGATTACATTTGTACAGATAGGTGTAGTGTTCTGCCGGACATGAGCGGCAGGAGAGACACCACTAGTGACGAACAGCTAAATAAAGAAACAGTTGAGTCACCAATGCCGAAGTATTAATAGTCCAATATAACACTTTCACGAAGAATACAGTAAAAAAATTGTCTTCGTTGGGGTATGAACCCAGGACCATTGGTACGACCAGTTAACGCTCTACCAACTTCATCACGGAAGCTATACATATTAGCTATTCACAGATACGCCTTTCCTGTGCTCCGTAGTTCTGGTGTTACTTTTAATTAACGTTTACGCCTGCTCTGATGAACGACAGCACACAGTAGGAACTAAATCAGTGTTTTGGTTGCTACACTGTCGACATACAACGTTTGGGACCAATCTGAGTCTCTGACATCTGGAGAAAATACCTAGATGTGTTCTTCAGCCCCTAACGTATCGACCCCCTTGGGACTGTGGAAACAAGATTATATTAACTGTAGAGCGCTCACAGGCATTTAAGCAGTCGAATGCGCCTGGAGTGGGATAAAATCCTAATAAGTAGACTGATGATAAGTAGCCTCCTCTGTGCACTTGACACGGGTACGCAGAGCATGTGTGTAAATATGTGGACGTACAAGAGAGGGATAATATAACCAGCCTCGCAATATTTCACGCTCTTTAAGATAGGCAACCCAACTTACATCTTCCACCACAGGTACGCCAGTTTTACTTTGCATGCCACGTAAATTGATGGAGAAGTGTCATCGGTTCCATCAGGAGGTGAAATTAATCAGGTCGAGTTGGTAGAATCGTTGAGGCGAATAGAAGGTGGCCAACGATCAACGTTAATAACTCGATATACTGAAGTAATCCTTAAGCAGAAGCAGACACTGAAACTTTTTGTTAACTGCATTACGACAGTCGATCCAGTGGACCAGAACCGGCAGGTATGCGGAAGATCTATACTCAGATACCTGAGTTCTACGTCCAGGTCGTACAGACACTGGTTCCTGCGCGACTTGCTGCAAAGCGGCAGAAATAAAGTGTTAGTAGTACCAGCACCTTCTGTGTGCCTGTTGTAAAAGTTTTCTCGCTCCGCATCGCAGATATTCAGGGGCGGAGGTAGGCAGCCCGCGCAGCGGCTTCCCCGGGCGCAGCTGAGCCGAGCCGTGCAGGCGCAGAGCAGGCCAGGCCGGCCTGTCCGCCATTAGGAGCGAGCAAACACGCAGCCGCCCAATTGGGCACGCAGCCCACAGCCGCGCATTAATATCGCATCGCATCGGGCTGGCCAGGCGAGGCTACTGCGCAGAATGCCTTGCGTGCTGAGAAACTGCAGCGTCTACACACCCAGCCGCCGCAACGCTTCGGAGGTGCAACATAAGGTAGACGAAATAAAGGAGAAATCAGTCGACAACAGTATTGTAAGGAACACTACCGAAAATCATGTTGAACCACCTTTAGCTGCTACAGAAATGATTACCAATCATTCTCGGTAAATCTTATATCCTTTAGAATAAACATTCATGACAAGATACACTGAAGAGCCAAAGAAACTGGTACATCAGCCTAGTATCGTGTAAGGCCTCCGCGAGGACGCAGAAAAGCTGCAGTACGACGTGGCATGGACTCGACTAATGTATGAAATAGTCCTGGAGGGAATCGTTGCCATGAAACCTGCGCAGCTGACCACAAATCCGTAAGAGTATGAGGAGATGGATGTCTCTTCTGAACAGCACGTAGCAAGGCATCCCAGATATTCAGATATTCTCAATACTGTTCATGCCTGAGGTGCTTGGTGGCCAGCAGGAGTGTTTAAACTCAGAAGAGCGTTCCTGTAGCCACTCTGTAACAATTCTGGACGTGTATAGTGTCGCATTGTCCTGCTGGAATTTCCCAAGTTCGTCGGAAGGCACAATGGACGTTAATAGATGCTGGTGATCAGACAGGATGCTTACGTATGTATGACCTGTCCCAGTCGTAGCTAGACGTGTCACGGGTCCCATATCACACCAACTGCACACGTCCCACACCATTACAGTGCCTCCACCAGCTTCGACAGTCCCCTGTTGATATGAAGGGTCCATGGATTCACGTCTCCATACCTGTACATGTCCATCACCTCGATACAGTTTGAATCGAGACTCGTCCGGCCAGGCAACATGTTTCCAGTCATCAACAGTGCAATTTCGGGGTTGACGGGCCCAGGGGACGCGTAAAGCTTTGTGTCGTACAGTCATCAAAGATACACGAGTGGGCCTTCGGCTCTGAAAGCCCATATCGATGAAGTTTCCTTGAATGATTCGCACCCTGTTACTTGTTGATGCCCCAGCATTGAAATCTGCAGCAATTTTCGGCAGGGTTGCACATTCACGTTGATAGATTCTCTTCAGTCGTCGTTGATCCCGTTTTTGCAGGATCTTTTTCCGGCCGCAGCGATGTCGGAGGTTCGATGTTTCACTGGATTCCTGATATTTACGGTACATCCGTGAAATGATCGTACGGGAAAAACCCATTTCATCGCTACCTCGGAGATGTTGTGTCGCATCGCTCGTGCGCCGACTATAGCACCAGAGTCACTTAAATCTTCACAACCTGCCATTGTAACAGCAGCAATCGGTCTAACAGCTGCGCCAGACACGTGTTGTCCTAGATAGGCGTTGTCGACCGCAGCGCCGTATTCTGCCGGTTTACGTATCTCATTATTTGAGAATGCATGCCTGTACCAGTTTCTTTGCCGCTTCAGTATATTTCATCATCAGTAATAATAGAGCACAAGAGGGGTTTGGGGGAGGGCGGGAAGTGGGAGGAACATGTAAAACTAATTGTTCGAAATTCCTATCTGTTCATATTGATCACAGATGGAATGGAATCTGACACTATGGATCATCTCAAATGCTTGTGTTCAGCAGCATTTGCTCTATGTGAAATTGCTGATTGTGTCGATTAACACATTAAGAATTAGCTTATTTTGCCTGTAAATCGATTAATTTCCTACAGAATAACTTTCTGAGGTCATGCCACATGCAGACACGAAACATGCCGTCTATCTTCGAATTTCATGTACTGTTTACAAAATTAGGCATGCTAACAACAGCGTGAAAAACGTTTACTGTTTTAGTTGTTGTGAAGAGGAATGTACAATTTCAAAATAATAGTAACATTCATAAATGAAGAGGTTTGCGGCACAATGCTGTAACTCAATTTTTATTCATTTAAGTTTTATGAAAGATTACCCAGAAAAATCAGGAAAGCCGAATGGCAGTGTATATAAAGATACTGACTCTAATAAGAGATATTATTAATATTGGAGGTTAAATTATGGGTAGAAATATTAATATAATCACCATACCATAATTTTTAAAATTCCACGAATTTCACTTTGATTTAGCAACTTTCCTTGGAATTAACAATACATGAGCACAATTAAGAGTCAGTAATATATTGTTTCATGGCAGTATGGTGCAAGTCAGACATATTTCAATTTTCCAGAATATGTATCATAAACACCATTTCACAGTAGAACTTGTGAAGCCATTTGTGGTGTTTTCGTATAAAGAAAGACGAAGATCACTATGCCCTGCAAGAGAGTGCAATTTCTACTACGTAACATAGTACTTAACTCATTTTCGTCTAAATCTGACTTGCATCGATGTCCCATAAACCCCTTCAAATACAGCACTAGGAACAAAGATAGGCTCCAGTATCCAAAACGAAAACTTACTGCCGCACGAAGTGACCGCGCGGTTTGAGGCGCCATATCATGGATTGCGCGGCCCCTCCCACCGGAGGTTCGAGTCCTCCCTCTGGCATGGGTGTGTGTGTGTGTGTGTGTGTGTGTGTGTGTGTGTGTGTGTGTGTTGCTCTTAGCATAAGCAAGTTTAAGTAGTGTGTAACTCTAGGGACAGAAGACCTCAACAGTTTGTTTCCTTAGGAATTCACACCCATTTGAACATTTCGAAAACTTACTCTCGCAAAGAAAGGAGCAGGTAATGCAACCATAAAAATGATTAATCGGCTCTCTTGTTTATTAAAGATGCTGCCACATAATGAAAGTTTTAAAACAAATTTTTATCACTGCAATTTGACGACTGCCCCTTATCAACAGATGATTTACTGAATCAGTAGTAAATATAATTAGTTGGGTAAAATGTATCAAATTTTGTTATAAATTAAAGTTTTAAAAAAAACCTATATCCATGTTTTTGCAGAGAAAATGTACTGGGTGGTTATAATTAAATTGCAGCTACTCACGGAGGTCCACTGTGAGCTGTAATTATAGAAGCAAAGCTTGGTAGTTGTACTAATGAGTTAATGCGGAACCGATATATATGGGCCACCACATGCAAATCTGTCCTGTGATACAAGAAAGACGTATAGAAATATCCACATATGTAGTAGAGTAAGCAGAGAACACGGACAGTAAAGGTCAAACAAGTAAAAAAGGCATAGTGTTGATTTTATTATTAACTGCTGCTTACACAGTTTATTTCATATGAACACCGGAGATCTCAACGAGACGCTGCGTCCGTAAAACTACTTGATCAACAGTTTCTCGCAGCAGTTCCAGTCAAATCTGCCCTCAGATTAGGTAGAGTACAAATGCGTCCCTGGTGAATGTGTTATTTTAGGTATTCCCAGATCCAAAAGTCAGATGGATTCAGATCTTGTGATCTTGCAGGCTATGCACGCTGGAGATAGCACGTCTGTGGAAGGTTGCATTAAGCAAATCTTTCACTGGGCGAGTGATATGAGGTGTTACCCCATCTTGCATGAAAACAGTGGTTTTCACACACTTGCGCTCTTCGAAAGCAGGAAACACATGCTGTACAAGGAGGTCTCGGTAACATACAGAAATCAGGATGCAGCTGTCAGGCCATCCAGGTGTATTCCCTTCAAAGAAGAATGGATCAAGAGTAAACATGCTTGTGAATCCACGTTACATAGTCACGTACAGCGAGTTCAATGGCTCTTTGTAGACAACACGTGGTAACAATTCAGCAACTCTGTGCATTCACTGCTCCCCGTAGTGTAAAATGTGTCTCGTCATTCCACATAGCATTACCTGGCCAATAATAATGTTAAAACATTTAGTAACGAAATGCAAGAAATGACACTAGTTTACGGCCAATGTTTCTTATAGATACAATGCCATGAATTATCTGTTGGATAATATTGGCAGTTACTTGCGGATTACGTACGCGGAGAGTATGCTCAGAGTCTCTAGTGATTCTGTAGGGTGTCCAGCCCTGCAATGTTGAAATTATTACTGCAACAACGGGGAAGATACTGTTCGTTTAGCCCGCATCTCGTGGTCGTGCGGTAGCGTTCTCGCTTCCCACGCCCGGGTTCCCGGGTTCGATTCCCGGCGGGATTTTCTCTGCCTCGTGATGGCTGAGTGTTGTGTGATGTCCTTAGGTTAGTTAGGTTTAAGTAGTTCTAAGTTCTAGGGGACTGATGACCATAGATGTTAAGTCCCATAGTGCTCAGAGCCATTTAATTCCTTTAATTCCTTACTGTTCGTTTACCTGGACACGTCACTTGCCTACCTTATTTGGTACGTACTTGCCCTTTTCGTTAAGGTGTTTATTCTGTTCAAAACTATATCGAAAAACCGATTTTATGTCCTAAGTGTATCACCTCTTTCCTGTGTTTATGTCCCAACTGTCACTTTTCCGCCCAGCTAAAAGAAATGTTTTCCTAGATCACATGCTTGGTGTATTGCAGCTGCGTTGGTTTACATATTTTCCTCTCGACTTTTGCGCAGATTATTTATATTTCGTGATATCATGTCCACGCCTACAGAATAAATAAAGAAAATATCAAGGCGGTATGTCAGAAACAGTATATGGAATTATATCCTCAGCGTATGATACCTACTAAGAGTTTATCTTTTTTATACTCATACATATAAAATATTAAATAAGACACACAGCTTCCTCTTTTACATGTTTTGACTAATATAACCCTTGACTTTCAAAGCTTTAATTTGTACCAGTGTATCTACAATAATATTTATGAAATTAATACCTCTGCAAAAAATTTTAGGAGATATGAAGAATTCAAAACTATGTTTGCTTACCATATTCCGTGCTGGTGAAAATTTTTAGCAAGTTATAAATTCTCTGTCGATTATCCGTTACGCGATTAGCTTTTGCAGGGGCACGAATATCTGGAACGCCGAGCAGCGAACTGAAAAATTATCGAAATTCCATTATTAATGGCGCGTAATAAAATGCCATTAATAAGTGATGAAAGTTCTGCAAACTGTTGGCGTGCTCACTGACGTAATCGCCAACGCAAAACTGCGATTTTCACGCTCTAATTTGTAGGAACACTCAGCCACCAAACAAATTATTCCACTCCTTCCTGTATGTGGCATACATACTCTAACGATTGCACACTTTGCATCATAAATTTTCAGTTGTCGGTTCTAGACACCTACTAGTGAACATTAATACGGGATGTGTTCACCCTTCATCCTTCGCCTTTACGACTGCTTGAATTCTGCTGGAGGCACCTTCAGTCAGGTGTCTAAATGTTTGTGGAGGAATAGCAGCACATTCTTTCTCAAGAGCCGAAACCAAAGAAGTAATGGTGTCTGGGATCTGGAGCGAACTCGACATTCTAACTCATTCTAAAGATCCGACTCTTGATACGTCAGTCCATTTCCAAAATATTATTATCCATAAACCACTCCCTCACAGATGCTGCTTTAAAACAGAGTGCATTTACAGGTTGATACAAACAATCATCGTCTCTAGATTGTTTCTCTAGTGTGCACAGAACACTCTGCTGCCAAATCTGTTCATATACTTTCGCAGTTAGCGTTTTCTTAAGCCCGATAAGAGGACTACAGCCTAACCATGACAAACAGTTCCATATCGTAACCTCACCTGCTCCATACTTCACTGTTGGCAATGTACATGATGGCAGGCAACATTCTCCATCTGTTTACTACACCCAAACTCTTCCACCAGATTACCTCATGTTATAGCGTGATTCATGTCTCTCAGTCACTGGTTTTCACTGTTTTTCCGTCACCCACTGTCCAGTGTTGCTTAGCTTTGGCTACAGAAATGTGTGTCTTACGAGGAGTTGCTCGAGCGATGCAGTCCATTCTTTTTGACTCTCTCTTTAGCTCCTTTTTTTTATTTTTTTTATTTTGTACAGTCACCTTCGACAATGCTTGACGGTCCCAGTCAGCCAATGTATGAGACCTGGATGGTCTTGGTTTAGCTCTTGTTCCTTCAAGTTTCCACTTCACAATTACATCACAAACACTTGACTTAGACAACTGTAGAATGGTTGGAATGTCACTGATGTATTTGTTTGGTCAGGTGACATCTAATGGTTGTGGCTAGCCCACACTGGAATTCTCTGTTACCGCTTCTCTATTGATAACACAATACCTATTTATTTTTTCTGTTAGTTCATCTATCATACAAATCATATAATACACAAACCTGTACCAGTAATGTTGTGACTTGGCAAGACAGCCAAGCCACTAGGAGGTAGCCGAAAGGCACGCGTTTAAGCTCACGCAGGATGGCGTGAGGTCTGGAAAATGACAAGGTCTTTATGGTAGCAAAAATAATACGTAGCTTCTGGCTAAATGGCTCTGAGCACTATGGGACTCAACTGCTGTGGTCATCAGTCCCGTAGAACTTAGAACTACTTAAACCTAACTAACCTAAGGACATCACACACACCCATGCCCGAGGCAGGATTCGAACCTGCGACCGTAGCAGCAGCGCGGCTCCGGACTGGAGCGCCTAGAACCGCACGACCACCGCGGCCGGCCCGTAGCCTCTGGAATACTTAACTTTAATCCATAATTGGTGAACATCGGTCGGACGGTACATGTATCACAAGATAAATAGCAATTGAGAGCGTAATTTGTCAGTGAACCATCGCTAGCAAAGTTGGCCGTACAACTGGGGCGAGTGCTAGGAAGTCTCTCTAGACCTGCCGTGTGGCGGCGCTCGGTCTGCAATCACTGACAGTGGCGACACGCGGGTCCGACGTATACTACCGGACCGCGGCCGATTTAAAGGTTACCACCTAGCAAGTGTGGTGTCTGGCGGTGACACCACAAGTAAACAATTTTATATCCTTCCTTTCTAATCATTGTGTTTTCCATGTGGCTGATGGTGCATCCCATTTCGAAGGTAATCTTTTTGTTATGTTCCTTTTCATGTTGGCAGTAATTTTGAAATCTGATTACTTTAGGGGTTTTCGTTATTGCTCTTATGTTTTCTTTGGGTAGTTTCTTGCATGTCAACAGATTTTCTTCAGTTGTTTTTGTTGTGCCTGTGTTGATTCAAGTGTCTACAGTCTCTATGTCAAAAGCAATGCGTGAAGCTGTTTGCGGAATCTGCACTTTTTTTTATTTGTGTTGTTAAGTTCATTGCCGGCTGGAGTGACCGAGAGGTTCTAGACGCTACAGTCTGGAGCTGCGCGACCGCTACGGTCGCAGGTTCGAATCCTGCCCCGGGCATGGATGTGTGTGATATCCTTAGGTTAGTTAGGTTTAAGTATTTCTAAGTTCTAGGGGACTGATATCCTCAGAAGTTAAGTCCCATAGTGCTCAGAGCCATTTTGTAAGTTCATTTGCGTTTTTCATTGTTCTGCTGTTCTTCATTTCATGGTGTTCTGTTATGGTTTTGTTTTATGGTTTTACACATCGCATGATAGTGCATTCATAAAATTTATGATAGGTCTCATGGAATTATTTGAAAAATGGTTCAAATGGCTCTGAGGAGTATGGAACTTAACATGTGAGGTCATCAGTCCCCTAGACTTAGAACTACTTAAATCTAACTAACCTAAGGACATCACGCACATCCATGCCCGAGATAGGATTCGAACCTGCGAACGTAGCAGCAGCGCGGTTCCAGACTGAAGCGCCTAGAACCGCTCGGCCACTTCGGCCGGCGGAATTATTTAACTTGTGAAGTATATACACTGAAATTAAAAGCTGTGGTGCTTTCTTAACATTTAGCCTAATCAGCTGTGAAAGCACAACACGGTCAAGATTGTTTATTGTTGAAGCGTTATTGGCACATCGGATGGGGACATTAAACTCATTGGCCTGCTCGGTGCAGTTCGATGGGAATACGTTCCCTTCCAGTACTGGGTTTTACCTTCTTCATTCTCTTATCATCATATAACACAAATATGACAATACCACACACCCATTGAATGCTGTGACGTGCTTTAAATCGATCTGCTTAAGACAGAACTCTGCACTCACCGAGTAAATAAGCCATATATATGGAGGAAGAGAACTTCCCTCATTAGATAGCTAAACAGCCCCTCACGCTATAGTAGCCAATAGTTCAACAGGGCATCTTCTTACTTTTTCTCTCTCTCTCTCGAGGAGCACCAAGGTATCTTTGCCGGGAGAGTTTCCTCTAACATGGAGGCGTGCGTAGGGGGTCCCCTTGGCGGCCAGGTGCGGTCCCAGCTGCTCAGCTCCCCGCAGTCTGAATAGAGGAGGACCAATACGGGCCGCGCGATATTGGCGCCCGCTACCTCTGCCGGCGCTCGTATAACGTGCAGCCGGCAGGCAGATAGGCCGCCCTTTCAGAAACGCGTCGACGACGGTCCTTGAACCCTCCGTGCCCTCCTGCGCCACCTGCCTCGCCTCCCCCTACCAGTGCAAACTCTCGAAATGCCTTGCCCGCTGCACCAAACGGAAGGATCGTGTCGTACGTGTCCTCCGGAGCAGCTCCGCGGATGTGTCCCACAGGTGGGGCAAATCTTCCAGACTAGAAGACAACTGTGTATAACTAAGCGTTTTGAGCATTTTTAAGCTCAGTGTTTATTGTTCTGTACTGAATTTTGCGCAATACAGGATGTATCAAAAAAATCATCAGATTTGGACCATCTATATCACAGAAAGCAATAAACATATGCAATGAATTTTATTTCTTGTTGAACTATAAACTCGAAAAGTTCTTTTCATATTCTTTTTCATACCTTTTCATAGTTGTTCAATATGCGCCTCTTGAGATGCACGACATATGTCAGTCCGGTATTCAAATTGCCCCACACTGCAACGAGCATGTCTTGAGTTACAGCTTCTACAGTCGCTGTTATGAGATGTCCCAGTTCGTTCATTGTCGTTGGTAACGGAGGCACATAGACAGTCTTTTTTTTATAAACCCCCACAAGAAACAATCACATGCAGTCACGTCCGATGACCTTGTAGACCAGTAATGTAAGGCTGAATCATTTGGTCCAGTGCGACCAATCCATTGTTCAGTAATCATTTGATTTCAAAAGTCCCACGCTTCCAGATGCCAGTGTGGTGGTGCCCCACCCTGTTGGTAAATGAAGTCGTTCGAATCTGTCTCCAATTGTGTTAAAAGAAAGTTCTCAAGCATACCGAGATATGTGCTTCCTGTAACACTGTTCACGGCAAAGGAAAATGGACCATAGATCTTTTCCCCTCGAACTGCGTAAAACACATTAAATTTTGGAGAGTCCCTCTCATGTTGTACAACTTCACGTGGTTGTTCCGTGCCCCATATTATCACATTATGAGAGTTCACATTTCCATTTAAATGGAATGCTGACTCGTCACTAAACACTAAGCGAAAGCTGTCATCCTGCATCTTGCCAAGAACGAAATTACAGAACTCCACACGCTGTTTGTCACCTTCACGAAGAGCTTGTAGTAGCTGAATTTTGTATGGTTTCATGTGTACACCAACGCAACACACCCCATACGGACATCGGAGGCATTTCGAACTGTCGAGCTGCACGGCGAACGGATTTCTGCAGACTCCTTGTGAAACTATGACGGACGCGTTCGACGTCTGTGTCAGACACTCGGGGACGGCCGGGTGATTTGTCTTTACACAAACAACCCCTTTCTCGGAATTGTTCATGCCAACCTCTAATGCGCTGTTATGTACGAGAATACGGATCATACGTACTACGAAAGTTACGCTGAACAGTTATTACTGACCCACACTGCCCTGACACTATTTTTACTAGAACTGAAGTGGACGCACACTGCTGCTATCTAGCAGGAACTATGTAAAACTCAAGAGTTCGCTATTTCCAACAGTACGTTGTTCACGCACATACCTCAAATAACAAAATAGTTCTTATTTTTTTTAAATTGGATGCTTCTTCTTGATACACATTGTATTGACTGCCTGAGAGCAGTATTGATGGTCTACGTCATATACTGAAAGAGATTCTAGAGCTTTAAAAATACTGACGCTCGCTCAGTATACTACGGAGTGTATTGTACCGCCTGCAGCCTCGTGATTTGCGGACTTGTAAACAAGTGATACAGCAACGCCATCTGAATATGAATACGTCAGGAAATGATAGGTGAAAGCAATCGTCTGCTGGAGTGCATTTAGTGGAGAAGTTTCGTACATATTTAACACTTATTCATTTAGACAAAAATGCTTAAGTGCAGAGAAATAACACTGCAAATGCTTATTTGTTCGTTTCAGAAGCTTTAATTATTTATTTTGAAGAAATAAGTAACAGTACTACCTATCGGTTGTGTACAATAAAGTATTTCACTCTTTTCAGGTTTGTACTCGTAGATCACTTCCAGTACTGTGGAAAGTGAAATCCGATGAGTATATGAACAGTATCTTTACCGTATGCATAAGGTGTAACGAGGTTCGCCAATTCGTTGAAAGATTCCTTATCCATCCTTAAAAAATTCCGATAGTCATGTTGCTCTGCGGCAAGTTCTCTTACAACGGACCATACGAATTTTCCCTTAACGATTTTATTCATACTGACAGGATGTATAGGGCACGATTACGACTTCAACATATGTATACAGGTAGATGCAACTTACAACCGTTTTCGAGAAAATGGAGTTTGAAGATTTTACACTTATTTATATGTAGCTATGGTAACTAGTACTCAAGAAGTCCGCAGCCGAGAGTAATAAGCGGTTATATCAGGGGGCTGAGTACCAAGTGGATCGAATATCCCTGGCTGCACTTCTTTTTTTACTGCCACTTAATTATCATGACTGTGCAAACTATCATTATAGAATGATTGATTTATTATTTTCATAATCTTTATCTTGAAAAAAGGAGAAGAAATTTTCGTAATGAGATTGGCAAAAAATGGATACACAAGACCTTTCAATGAAATCACCATAGTCATTTTAATTATATTATTTTATCTACATTTGTGGCAAGTATAACGTGTCTACTATGGAGCACTTACGAATCATAGAAACATGGGAAACAATAATTACTGCCACGTACATCATTGGTAATGAACGCTGAGCTTTTGAATCTGCATGACTTTTTCCTTGTGTCTACTGGGAAAAAAACTGCGGTTACATGCGTAAGCGGTTCTCGGTCATCACACAATTTCGTGGCATACCACACTATTATTTGTTGGGAATGAAACAAAAAAAGAGGGCCGGAAGTGAGATCCGAGCCACAGACGTCGCGCTTATGAAACTAAGCGAGCACTCGCTTGGTTGCTGAATCCTTGATTACAGGCGACCACATTAAGTATGTAAGCACGCGTTAAATGTTCAGACTGTCTTTTCTAAAATACTGTTGATTGTTGTGTCTTTGCTATTTACACACGTTGAAGTTCTATTCGTGCCCTGCACGGACTGTCAGTATGAACCAGATCGGTGAAGGGAAGTTTGTACGATACCCTACCTTGTTGTTAACAGCCACGCGTAGAACTCCTTTCAAGCGCCTTTTTAGCCCCTCGCCACGTCCTCTTGTTTTTCTTATCGCAACACATTCGAGCTCTTAATCATCGAGCACCGAAGTGTTCCAACTGACGCGTGCCAGGCATAAATAGTGCACAGTAATAGTGTACCATTATTGGCCTCGTGATTTCGCTCAGTAATTGTCACAATATTATTGCCCAATAAATAGTTAGCCTGTGAGGGATCCCTAAAGAGAACTGGATAGATTCAAAGACAAGTACGCGGTAATCTTTGTGTTAAATATTAATTTTTCTTGACTGTTAATCAGAGTCGCATGAAACCTTTAAAAGATATCGCCGACGTCTCCAGTCCGGTGTGGGGCACAGCGAAATTTCGTGTTGTGTCAAAAATGTCTTTATGTCAAAAATTTTTAAATTTTGACTTGTGCTGAAGTACGAAATTTCCATTCTGTTCCACCTGGAAATGAGATACGATCCAAATCCCAGTAGTGTATTTTATAAATAAGTAATTTTAAGGAGCACACGATCATGTATTTTTAAAAAATTTTAAATATACTTCTTGGGAAAACTTGCATTACTTGACGTGGGGAGGGAAAAACATGTCGTGTACAGAACTGCATGGAAACAGTCTTGTGCGATCAGTGTCCAGGGAGACTGAGCAATACGACTGAACCGTGATTTATTTTCAAAGAATATTCTTAAGAATTTATTTTATTTACTAGCGATTCACCAAGAACATTAACACATTTAATCACACTATGTAAGTATGGAAGTGGTTGCCAGGGAGGGACTGATGAAATCATAACCAAATTCCTTTTAACAAATGGGAAACTTATTCACTTTAATAGTGCCTAAAGCATTTTTTAAAAGAAACAGATTTAAAATTATAATCAGAAAGCACCCTCTAAATATCAAAGTTACAATTTATTCAGAGGCAAAAAGAAACAAGTTTTGACTGTATGTGCTTTCGGGCAGAGAACCTTCCCGCTCCCTTTTGACACGGCCGTAGTTACGACCGCTCACAACAGCCTCTGAAAGACTACACTGGTGCAACAAATCTGCAACACACCAGATAACTTCAACTAAGAGTTTTAACAATTTACACAAGCACACAAACTATGCACACCCTCCCCCCGCGTCCCCTGTAGGAGGGATGGAAATGGTACAAAACACTAACAATTAAAATATTAACCTTGCCACCGAAGGTGCAACTTGGCTTTAACTTCTAAGAAAATTCTTACTGTGAAAGGGTGGCAACTTTATCTTTATATACTAAAATGATCATTTAAATAAAAACGTGTCTCAGTGCGCGACCGACTAAGCGATCGATCTAGCCGCCAATGACCATTGCCTGAGCAAACTCGAGTAGACTGGCGGCCTAACACGCAGATACAGGAAATAAGCCGCGACCGGGCGACCACTCGCTAAGTTCTCTTACTGGCAGAGTGGAAAGACTCTCATTTTGCCGGCTTTAAAGGTTGATCTGAACGACAGACAGACTAGCACTCCAAATTACAGATAGACACTAACTGCCTAACAAATGCGGACGAGAGACAGACGCAGACTGACCGACTGGCGAGCTCATAGCGCCCCTTAAATGCACGTGAACAGGCAACCTTTCCCCTTTCCCACCAGAGGGAGACACCAAAGCTGCGATTGTCACTGCGACGCCACCGCCAGAAACGGAGGGCGACTGCTTCAGACTACACGCTGCGGCGCGCTCTTCAAAACAGCAATTTTTACCACGGCTCAACGACCACGATTCTTGACGTGCCTTTGTAACTTCAAATTTGCTAGTACCTCCATGATACAGTGCAGACCTCACAAAACCTCCCTCGCATACCTACACGCAATTTATATCTGCCAGAAAGTTTCAAACCAGGGCGCAAGTCGTTGGAGAGTGGAAGATTCATTCTGGAAACCATCTCTAGGCTGTGGCTAGGCTAAATTCCCAAACATCCTTTCTTCCAAGAGAGGTACTCTAGGATGGCTCACAGAAGCACTTTCGTGAAGTATGGAAGGTGAGAGTTGAGCTACTGGCGGAAGTGAAAACATGAAATGAAGTGAATACATGAAATGTATTCACAGTTGCGAATATGGACAACTATCAGATGTATAATGGATCGACGACAATGAAAATTTGTAGCGGACCGGGACTCGAACCTGGATTTGCAGCTTATCGCTAGCGGTGGCCTTACCATTTGGCTATCCGAGCTCGACTCACGCCCCCACCAAAACATCCATATGTTGTGAACCATGTGACTACAACCTGTACTCGTACATGCATTATGTATATTCCTGTACAGGGGAGATATTTTACTAAATCACTTCCCTGTGTCGGCAGATAAACACCGTACTGCAGTGCCTGTGTTATTCCGAATTCCCATGCAATGTTCCTTCGGACAAGCAGGCACTGCGGAGACTGCAGCCGTTGTGAAATATATGAAATGTATTCGCAGTTGCTAATGTGGACAACCAACAGGTGTATAATGGAATGACGACAATGAAAATTTGTGCCAAACATGCATATTGCATTGTAATTGAGAATAACAGGGCACTGCAATATCTTATGAACGTGTAAGACCGTGTCGCGAGTGGTGCTTTCGTAGCTGAGTCGGTAAGAGCGTTTCCCGCGAAAAACTAGATTCCGCGTTCGATTCTTGGTCCGACATACAGTTTCAATCTATTAGCTTCAAAAAAAACACACTCCATTGCACAGTGAATTATTCTATATATCAAAATAATGGACAAAGGTTATTATTCAGTGAACGAAGAAGCTGTAACGAAGCTTCGCAAGTCGAATGAACCAGAGTTGATGGGACAAGTTACCGTGGCCGTTCCCACTGAGTTTCAAAAAAATAATTGTATTTTATTAACAGCAATTAAAACAACATTGAAACACACAGCAGTTCATTTTGTAACGCCAGAATGTGTGAATTGTTTTAAAAATTTTATTCATTTTGGAGGAGACTACTTACATGTTGTGACTGTGGCGCAAGTAGCGTGGGTGGCGAGTGGCGTAGGCATACATTACTTGGCGCTTTGCCGTTAAGAAGCGTTGGCGTTCAGTCATGTAGGAATAATTTCTTTCTTAGGAACATATGATAAAAAAAGCACTGTATGTGTGAAACACGGTCCGATGCCGTGCGGTTAAAGGCGCTGCAGTCTGGAACCGCAAGACCGCTACGGTCGCAGGTTCGAATCCTGCCTCGGGCATGGATGTTTGTGATGTTCTTAGGTTAGTTAGGTTTAACTAGTTCTAAGTTCTAGGGGACTAATGACCTCAGCAGTGGAGTCCCATAGTGCTCAGAGCCATTTGAACCATTTTTGAACGGTTCGATGTGGGAGAATGCCTGGGATGGCCATAACCAGATCAGGTTAAATAAATAGCAATGAATAAAATAAAGTGAAGTATGTCTTAACTATGATTTCTTTTCGCCCAAGCACCTGTACACATTCTAGTAAATTGTGATTCAACTCAAAAACAGACACTGCAATGTTACAAACAACTGAACGTTGCAGCGTTCTTTACAGAGCCAAAAGTAAACAGTGACGTTTTATGTGAAGGTTCTGAAGCCAGCAGTGTCAGAAAGCGACGTACCGGCCCCTGCATCCGTTAACCAGAAAGACGCCAAACGAGTTTAGTGTGGGATTCGAAAAGAAATATCGATATATATTTACTACAGTACTATTCAAAACATGTCAACGCTGCCTCAATGTCGTTTATATTTCATCGATTTTCTTTGAGAGCAGTTCCTTATTGCAAAGGAATAAGCGACTTTTTTTTTTTTTTTTTTTTTGCTTCATTTCGTCGCCATTTAGTCTGGACAGTAATATACCTTTCTTCATTAACCCTTCCTATATTGCACTATATTTCTTTAGCACGATATAGCAGACCAGATTTTCCGTACGTCGCTTGATGTAGTATCTACTGGCGAAATAGATGAAAGCTGCATCCCACATACTTGCATCGAGCTCTCTTTGAAGAAACTATCGGTAAAATTCCTTAGTCAGATAGCGCTCCTCTGAACCGGCTCCAGTCACAAAGCTGGGGAATTTCAATAAGGCTACCGTATTTCAGAAGGCAATTTGCAACGAAAGGAGAGCTCCTTTCTTCGCGCGCTGCCGCGGCGGGGAGCAATTTGGCACCTTCCTCTCAACTACGCCTGACGTCACTGCAAGCGGAGGGAGTTGCCGAACACTGTGCGACGCCCGGCTGTATCTGAGTACCGGATTCTGGATGGAAATGTACATGAATCTCAGGGCAACAGTAGTTACAAACAGGGTGACCCATAAATTTACGGTCAAAATTATATAGGTGCTAGAGGAACCTAAACTGAGCACTTTAAGGTAAGGAATTAATTCTCTCAAATAGCCCCATGTTCTGTGGCAAAATATACAGGGTGTTTTTATTTTAAAGAATGTGTGCCATATTCCCTGTGTTCTTGTTGAAGACAGTAATGGTCAAAAATAGAAAAAACACATATCTGGTGATAAATTCTTGAGATATGGTCCTTTTACTTGTTTCCAGTAACAGTCATTAGTGTAAGCCGTCTTCCGGTTGACGTTCATTTCTCCTTTATTACTGCTTATGTTTGTTTTTGTACTTACTCCAATGACTGTGATACTGCTGTGAGATAAAGTACTCACAGCTGTCTACTAGATATTCCTTTTCGTAGGTACCGGTTTAAGGTCGTGCTCGCATCGGAATAAGACTAGCGACTCTGGACAATTTAACAGGCGCTGTCTATCACAAATTTCTAACCAAAATATTACCCGCACTGTTGGGGAACGGGTGCAGGAAGTCAACGAATTTGGTTTACGCGCGGCGAAGTAGCATCGAATTTTCTACACCTCATACGTCAAATAAAGCAACCCCATGTTCAGGAAATTAGTGTGCGAGAACAGATGCAGGAATCCAAGGTCCTAACGAAGGTGTTTGTCGTCGCCTTCAGCCTGTTGTGAAGTATCAAGTGAGTGTCCGTGCCGTGTGGAAGGGAAAGGGCGTAACCCGGTGTCGGCACACTCTTCTCGAATAGCACCAAGGGGGCGGCCGAACTTAACGTCCCCATTCGATAGACGGATCACGATCAACAGTGTCATATGCTCTTATTTCATGAGACTCTGCCGAGAGATTTGGCAGTGAACAAAAGCACGGCGAGTCGTTGGGCGAAGCGTCCGTCATCATCGCAGCAAGGTCGTGCAGACCTGTTAGATCTCCCAAGTCCCGATGGATCACGTTCAAACACCTCGCTGCACAACTGAACGTCTCTGTTGCTAGTGCTGACAAACACGAGAGAAGCTCAGAAAACTTCACTGGACTGTTCTGTTGGATCTCGCACATTCCGACTTCCATCTGTTGGGCCCAGCGAAGGACGTACTTCATGGAAAACAGTTCGTGGATGATGGGAAGGTCATTTATGCAGCAAGACGTTGACTCCGATGTCGACCGGTAGACTAGGAACATGTAGGCATACAGGCTCTCACATTAAGCTGTTGTAAGGCCGTTGCATTGAACGGAGATTATGTAGAAAAAAATTTTGTGGCCAAAAGAGTGGGAAATAATATAGTGTTTTGGATTCCTGAATAAAACCAACCTGCTTCCAGAAAAAAATAATTGCTTATCGAAATCCCCTCGTACAATGAGTTATAAGTCATCTGGTTTTCCTGTTTACTCTCTTTTCTCTGAATATAGTTGCAAGCGTATATAAAGCCACATAATCTAAAGCCTATTCCAGGTCTATAAAACACATATATAGGTCTCCTCTCTTTTCAATAAACATCTCTCCCTAAAATTCATAAGAATCCTGTTGCATTTCTTGTGCCTGTATTCCATCTAAAACCTGACTGTTCTTCAGCTAGTTTCTCTTCCCTTGCCTTTTCCACTCTATTATTAATTATTCTTAACATAATTTTCGCTGCGTGTGAAGTGAGGCTGACTGTCCTGCGCTCATTGTTTTTCTTGGGTCCTTGTTTCTATGATACTGGAATCATTGTTGTTGTCAGAAAGTCCTCTGGCCATTTACGACTATCATATATTTTGTTACATAACCTCAATATTTATCTTACATTTACTTGGTTCAAACATTTTAGTATTTCTCCTGGTACTGTATCTGTACCTACTACTGTTTTTGGGGCATTTTTCATTACAGCTACTGCAAAAAAAAACGGTTCAGACGGCTCTCAGCACTATGGGACTTAACATCTGTGGCCATCAGTCCCCTAGAGCTTAGAACTACTTAAACCTAACTAACCTAAGGACATCACACACATCCATGCCCGAGGCAGGACTCGAACCTGCGACCGTAGCGGTCAAGCGGTTCGAGACTGAAGCGCCTAGAACCACACGGCCACACCGGCCGGCACAGCTCTTGCACTCTGGATGAGATAGAAATAACGCCATCTTAATTCTGTCTATAAGGAACAATCAAACAATGGGTTTCTCAGTCATAAATCGCGTTTAAATGTTGGTTATTTGTAAAGAAAATGCTGCAACCCGTGAACAAGAACGAGAAAAGTCTGCCAATTCATGTTGAAATTCAACAATTCCAGCATTGTGACGTATCAAGACTACGTTTTATGGTTGTATGATATTGCTACTCACGTTGGCTGGAATTCCACGACTGTCCTCAAGAGGTTCAGGAAGGCCATACTCGAAGCCTTGCAGAATCGCAACAGTCTCATACAACTATCGCTTGATGGGACAGACACATTATTCGCTCGGTTGTGTAGCATTGCGCAGTCATGTAACGTACCCGGGATCAGGAAATGGGATTGGCAGCGAGATACCCATCCACACGGGTAGCGCGACAGCCTCTGGAACACCATGAATATTCAGCATGGCGGCTATTGTGATTTCCCTCGACACTGCACTGGGCGCATGAAGGACATCTCTTAGTCTTTCAGACAAACCCTGGTTCCGCGAGCAGCAGAATTATGGACGTATTTGTGCGTACAGAGGCTACCAGGAGAACGAACGTTTCCATATTGCATTTATCATATTGACTCAAGACCTGTCGTGGTGGTGGTGGTTTCGGGTGCCATTGGGTACACGATACGATCACCTCTGCTAATTTAATCTTCAGATGTTACATTTCTGTTAAAGCTAGTGGCTTTTTCCTAACTCTTAGACCAACATAATATTATCTTTCACGAAGACAGCTCAAGAATGCATGTTGCCAGTACTAGCCCGACATGTATCAATACAGAGGCTGTAGCCAGCGCGTTCTCCAGACCTCTCACCAACTGAAACCATTTGGTCGTGAACTGTCGGGGTGACTGGTAGGCCGCCATTCACCAGCTACAGTGACTGATGAATCTGACACAGTGTCGAAGCAACAGGGAACGACGTACCCATATCTGTAATCGAAGTTCATTTCGATTCGATGTTCAGAGGACGAAGCACGGTATATAATATTTTACGCCCTGTCTTTGTTGGCTATCCTTCCTGGTGTTCCAGTTCTAATGGCCAGCAATATACTCTGCCTGACAAAAATAGTCAAGCGCTGAAAAGAAATGATGGAATGTCATTCTAACTTCGTACACGTACACACTATCGGTGGTTACGTACTAGGGGCTTTGTGTAAGTAATGAAAGACATTTATTTTCTCAATCAGGTTGGTTTTATTCAGAATTCCAATACATCATATTATTTCCCACTCTTTTGGCTACAAAACCCTATTTTTCAACATAATCTCCAATGGGAAGACTTTACACTGCCTTACTGGGAGGGCATGTATGACGACGTGGTACCATTCTACTGATCGACGTAGGAGCCAACGCCTTGTTGCATCAATAACCTCCCGACCATCCACATACAGCACGCACTGCTTTCCGCGGAGGGGATTCTGCATTTGGGCAAACAGATGGCAGTCGGAAGGTACGAGATGCGGGATTTAGGGTGGATGTGGAAGAACGCCACGCGTTGTAGTTTTTTCCGGTATGATGATGATGATGATGATATTTGGTTTGTGGGGCATTCAACTGTGCGGTTATCAGCGCCCGTACAAAGTTCCAATCTTTACACAGTCCATACTCACCACTTTCATGAATGATGATGAAATGATGCAGATAATAGAAACCCCCAGTCCCCGAGCGGAGAAAATCCCCGACCCGGCCGGGAATCGAACCCGGGACCCCGTGATCCAGAGGCAGAGACCACGAACTGCGGACATTCCGGTTTGAAGTGATGAACCCATGTTTCATCGGCTGTGACGACGTTCGACAAAAAATTGTCAGTCAGCCTCGTAACGCACAAGCAGTTGCAGAAAGATGGTCCTTCATTGCTCTTTATTGTTTTCTGGTAGGCGGCTAGGAAATCAGCGGGTATAATCCTTTGAGTACCCCAACTGGTGGACGAGTTTGTCAGCACTGCAAACAGAGACGTCCAGTTGACCGTCGAGGCATTTGATTGTGTTCGTTCGATCACGTCGAATGAGAGTGTCCACATGTTCCAGCAGTGTATCAGTCACAGCTCTGTGATGCCGGTCGGCACGCGGGAAATCGGACAGCTTTGTGCGACCCTGTTGCGACCATGAATGACCCCTCGCCCAACGACTCACCGTACTTTTTCTTACCGCCAGGAGTCCGTGGAAATTCTCCAAACGCCAAAAGTAACTTAATGACAGCTCTCTGCTTGGAACGAACCTGCGTCACAGACGCCCTTTTCAAGGCTATGTACAGCGCCGCCACCTATCGAAACTTCACGAAACTGTAACGGATGAAGCGGGAATATTCCACGATTGACCTCAGCAGTTAAGTCCCATAGTGCTCAGAGCCATTTGAACCATTTTTTATTCCACGATTTCTCACAACAAACGCAGCATTTTTCTTCAACCGAAATTGACCGAGAAAAAAAAAGTGTTGCAATACTCTTTGAACGCCCTTCGTAAGTTATCGGAGTTGCAAATCTCAGTGAGAGATATAATGGCTGTTGTGGTATCAACGTTCGATACCGCATTTGTTAGGGGTTGCAGTTATCGACCGCGGTCCGTATTAGTATCGTTGGACTCGCGAGTCACGACCAGTTCCACTAGCGCCGCTCCGCGCCTTGTATCAAGTTTCACTCTTGCTTGGGACGTCAAGTAGTAAAGTAGCATAGCCGTCAACTGATAGGAAGCAACCTCTAACAAGGCGCTTGGTAACAAATGGCCTAAGTGAGATCTCAATAGCTATCTGTTTATAATTATATGTATGCAGCCAATAAGAATTCTGTACAAGCAGTTAAGTACAATATATATTATTTTTTTACCAACGACTTATAATTATTTTAGTCGTTGCAGATCCAGACCATGCAGCCAGCACCTTATCGACGTTACTGACAAACCTGCTGTGATTTATATGTTTCTATTTAGCATCAGCCACCAGTCAACATTGGCGACGACTCGTTCGTCCTCATCATAACAGCTATCAAAGTGCCTTAGTTTGTAGTACTGTCACCAGATCTGGTAGATTATATAAGGGTTGCAAGCAGCATTAGACTAGGAATCATTGTGATTTACACAGTCATGTACTGGTATGAGACAACGTTATCAGCACCTGGCAGAGTGTGAAAGAGGCTTCACTGAAAGTCTCTATTTGTCCACCTGGTCGAGTAACGCAGTATCGAGTTTTGTGGGGCATTCGGATCTGGGATGGTCCGATGTTGGATTGCGTGGAAAGATGTGGGAAGGCATTCTCGCCGTTAAGTTTCCAGTCGACCACGTCTGGCCATTACAATGGAGGATCGCCTTATTGTGCTTCAAGCGTACCACAACTACTTCAGAAGTCCACCCACCACCCGAGAAGAAGTAATGTAGTCCCTGCGACATTCTGTGCCACCTCGCACTATTTGCCGGAGACTTTCATCAACTAGACTAGGGAAATACCGCCCCAGGCTTAGGCTGCCGTTAACACCACAAACGGACGTGTTCGGAGTGGTGCTGTGACCGCGAAGCATGGACTGCTGATTAATAGTGTCGCATTGTGGCTAGTCGTGAATCGTGATTCTGCACCACTCCAGATAACATCGTCGGTGAGTATGGAAGTGACCTGGAGAGAGTCTCGTCCTTCCAATGGTTTGGAGAGGCATAGCGATGTTAGTCCTGCCATCATCGTGTGGGGATCCACCGGCTATGACTTCAGGTTACGGTTAGTTATGACTGAGATAAATCTGATGGTACAACGATATATTACGGATAGCCTGCGTCCTCATAAGTTACCTCTCCTATAACAGTATTGTGGTGCCCTTTCTGAACAGGGCAATGCTCTTTCGCACATGAAGCTGTGCGTGATGCCGAAGTAGTCCCGTGGACAGAAAAATGCCCAGATCTCTTCCCGATAGAACATCTGTGAGGCCAGCTCAGACGTCCTGTACAAATTACCAGTATCCAGGATATCAAGCACTACTTACAACAGTTGCCGTCCAGTTTGCCTCAGTAGCGTATACGACGGTTTCATGACAGTCTTCCCAACCGAATCAGTTCATGCAACCAGACCAGACAGGATGCAAGGTTATTCCGACAATTGTGTCCCGCGAAGTTCTTTGTAAATCTATTTTGTAATCACCGAACTAACGTCACACCTTCTTTCGATCGTGTGAAGTTTCATTTCGTTTCCTCTTCCCGTTTTGGGAGTTTCATATCTTTTTTGTCAGGCGGTGTATATCGTAGCAGACGAGTAAAGACGAGTAGCGACACTGAATGTTTTCTTTGCCGGTGCCTCGCCGCCAACACGTTCCCCGCAGAGCCAGGCGCCAGTGTTGGGGGTTGGAGGGAGAGGAAGGGGTGGTACAGAGGATATTAGCTGCAGAGAGACGGCAACACGTCACGGGCGGACTGCCGCTTTGGCCCGTTGGAGAGACATAGCGCGGAGCCAGCAGTTTCCCAGAGCTGCTAATGTCTGCGACTTCTTAATGTCGTCGCGCTGCCGGTGGCGGATATAAGCCATTCCATTACGCCCAGCGCCGCTTCCTTATCTCTTCTGCTGCTTCGAGTTTCAGCCTTCTCATTTTCCCTTTCGCTTCTTTCCAATACCGGAGCTCGGGCGCTCGTTTCGCCGTGCATCATTAAGTTCAGCCTCCCTGCGAGAGGTCGGTCCTCCCCTCCCCCTACAAAGGCACGGCGCAATCCTCCTAATGCAGCCGACTCTTCGGCTCAGGCAGCTTCCGAAGGTCGTCTCAAGACCAGTCAGGCGGAAGAAGGAAAAATAAAATAAAATAAACGCATTCAGACTCCTCTCTTTCATTCACACCTTACTTAGTCCTCTTGTGTCCGGCAGTATTAAAGCGTAATAAAAAAATGTGCTGCGTAACAGAATCTATCATGCCATAAGCTGAACGATAAGAATGGTTCAAATGGCTCTGAGCACTATGGGACTCAACTGCTGAGGTCATTAGTCCCCTAGAACTTAGAACTAGTTAAACCTAACTAACCTAACGACATCACAAACATCCATGCCCGAGGCAGGATTCGAACCTGCGACCGTAGCGGTCTTGCGGTTCCAGACTGCAGCGCCTTTAACCGCACGGCCACTTCAGCCGGCCGATAAGAATGTTTCGCTTAGGAGGTTGTCACGCTGTCCTCGAATGTGCTAATGTTTCATACGGACGTAGTGGCCAAGAGAAGTCTGCCACTATCAAACATTGTTCTTAATTTCGGGAAGAAATTCACGAGAATGTACGTTTGGAACACAACATTGAATGATGGAGAGACATGGGCTGTGGGAAAAACGTAACAGAAGAGAATCAAAGCATATGAGGTGTGGTTCTACAGAAGAATGTCGAAAATTAGGTGAACTGGTACGGTAACGAATGAGGGGGCTGTCTACAGAATCGGCAAGGAAAGTAATATACGGAAAATACTGACAATAAGAAGGTACAGAATGATAGAACATCTCTTAACCCTTCAGGATGTAACTTCTATGGTACTAGAGGAAGTTAGAGAGGTTAAAAGACGCAGCAGAAGACAGAGATTGGAATTCCATCTAGCAAATAATTGTGGACGTAGACTGTAATTGCTGCTCTGAGTTTAAAAGGTTGGCACACAAGACGAATTCGTAGCGGGCCGCATCAAAGAAACCTGAAAAGTGATGACTCGGGGGAATAGAAAGAAAAGAAACAAACTTCAAAATAGGTATGCTTGTGACGGGAAGATACTATAACTCAGAACAAATTACTCGAATCTATTAACTCAATCACTGATCTAGATATCGTTATTTGGAATGCGCTATTTAGAGGAAGGAGTCGATGAAGACAATTGTGCCCCTACGAAAAACCACTGCATGATGTGGGAACTAAAAAATTTAAATTCATCTCTAAAATTCCTTACTTGAGACGGGTTTTGGTAAAAGCATGTGAGGGCAAATGACAGTTTATTACGCATTAAGGCTACGTTTCTCAGTTCCAACATCCTATTATTTTTATTTTGTACTAGTGAACCTGGTAATGCTTCGCAGTTGCTAAAGGTGTATGGTATTTGTATATAAGTCCCAATTTCCTTATCCCATCTCTCTGTCCACCTCTTCCTCTCCCTCTTTTTTCCATCTCCTCCTGTTCTCCCTCTCTTTCTCCAACTCCTCCCACTTCCCCCTCTCACTGTCCATCTCCTCCTCTCCTCTAATCTCTCTCCATCTTCTCCTTACCCCTCTCCCTATCCATCCCCTCATTACCCCTCTCTCTATCCGTTTTCTCCCACTCTCCTCTTTGTTCATCTCTCTTGTCTTCCCATCTTCAGCGTTTTTATTGTTATTGCAAAAGAAACCTCGATTGGAAAATGAAGTCACTTAAAATGAATGAGTAAATCGGCTGGTATCATGAATAAAAAGGGAACAGGAGATACCTTTCCAGCTGATGGGGCTGTGGGGATAGTAGCTTCAACGACAGTATTTCTCACAGTTTTAATGTGTGAACGAGCAGCATTGCAAAGTTTCGGATGATTCACATTCGATACTATTATTATAATCATAAGTTTATAATCCATAAATTCAACATTCCTCTTTTCCTCTTAAAACTGACGGCGACGTGAGAACAAAACTGCACACTGTTTTGTATACAATTTTCATTTAATATTATATTCAAGAAGACAGAGTATATTTCGAATAAACCAGTTTGTCTAATGATGTAATTGTCTCAATATCTATGTTAAAACAGACTACGAAAAAGAAAACGAAATCACACATTTTCATATCACAGCATTTTCTCTCTCTCGGTCGGTTTTAAGAGAAAACCAATACACTGATGTTTAAAAACATTTACAGCCTATTCCGTCACAATGTCAGTAGAGTATAGTGTAACATGTTAAAGTAAAAAAGTCAAGAACTTTTCCGATCTTTCTGCTAACTACATGATCCCTTTATGTATTACACTAATATTTATTCACCATAGATATACAAAAATACGTAGCCTATGTCCTTATGAAAGTTTTTTAGAGTATCGTGTAAAGAACAGGAAATGAATCGTTTAAGAACTACTCGATATTCGTACTAATAATATTTCCCCGTTATGTATTACATGCATATTTATGTGCTTTATATATTAAAGACATATGTAGCCCATATACGTCCGAACGTTCATGAAAGTGTCGTGTAAAAATTGGAAGTAAATCGGTCAAGGATTTTTTGCAGTTTTTACTAACAACGTTTTCGCTTTGTGCGTTATATATATACCACATACATTGAAGAAATGTGTATCCCAAGTCCATCTGAAAGTATATTAGAATATCGCATAAAAATCTGAACTAAATCGGTCCAGAACTTCTCGAGCATTTCTTCCTTACGTATTATATACACATTTATATATCTTACGTATTGAAAATATGTAGCCTGCGTCTTTCCGAACGTTTATTAGTGTATCGTTTAAGAATATGAAGTAAATTGGTCAAGACCTTCCCTAGATTTTTGGTAACAATATTAAACTACAACTTGTCTTTTTTGTAGTAATACAGATGTAGTACATACTAAATATTCGTCCCGATTTCGCACTGGCGCTGTATCTACGGCCGAATGACTTGTGTGACGTAGCGGTAATAAATTATACGCAGTAAATATTTTCGTGAATCAGTCTATTAACGTAAACCTTATTAAATCGCTACCGTATTTCCTAAAATTTGCCCTCACATAGACAGAATAACGTTCCAGGGGACTTAAATTTAAAATTGGAGACAGAGCGCGAGGATCAGAAGTAAACCATTACGCCCCTTACATTTGAAAAAGTCTGAAATTTGGAGCATGTTGAAAAGGTATGACGAGTTCGTCATAATAATTCAACAGAACGAACCTTCTTGAACCGATTCGGCGATCATAAGTGGCAGTTCCACACAGAACTGTCTAGATCGTAAATACGTATTTATCAGTCGTTACTATTACGCGTTTCAACATCGGTCAACTTCAGATCAAAGGAAACACAAGGATGGATGCAACGTATAACATCAAATACTGTATTGTCCTGTCCCACGAATCATTGAGGTTCTTCTGCCGTGGAACAGTTGACAGAGACAACATGTTAGATGTGTTTTAGTGGGGAAAGACTGTTCATTTAGTTTCGTTGCATTGTCCTATACTTTAATGTGTAAACAGGATTACTTTTGAGGGTCCGTGTAAGAGCTGTCAATGACATGATTTCTAACGTATTTTAGTGGGGGGAAAGCCTTAATGTAGTTCAGTTTCACTGAACCTGTCGATGGGAACCTGTTCTCTCGAAGCACATAGTTCGACAAGATGAACAACACCGTACGGTTGAATGCAGTAATTCAACACATCAGTAATGTCTAACAACCGTTACCTCACGTTTGTGAAAATAGACAATATACTAGAATACTTACACACAGATAAAGATGAGATATTCATAATGTTTTGCTGCTTACAATATTAATGGGAAAGAATGGTATGGGGGAACTTAGTCTGTCGCTTTTGTATAATTACTGGAAAAAGTTTTAAAGGGCTATATGGTTGCTTAAAAACAGTCGCTGGTTTTGTCTGAATTTGTTTATAACATGTTTCTGGTTTAACCCATCATCTGGTGACCGATTATAACAGATGTTAGTGTGCACGTTTTACAAAACGCAATTTTCTTATAAGTCAGTTCTAAAAAAAAAACAATATTCAAGAACAAAACGCTTTTTGATGCAGAAATACTTACCGTTTTAGCTACAAACACATGATATTTTGTTGTAGACGTCAAATACTCTCATCGCTAATCCGTAAAATAACAGGTAGCACCAGCAGTTGCACAGCTCGACCCTAACTGTGCTTGGAGGAGAGCTCGGCTACGCCAGCAGGCGTATCCGTTTCGATGCACGTTTAAACAGTGCCATACAGATTCTAAGCCAGTGTAAGTATTACACTTCAATTTTTAAGAAACAGTTACCGAAAGTGGGTGTTAATATATGAAACATTTGAAATTTGCTTGCTCACATACGGACAAAAATCTGGTCTTACAAAAATTCAGTTTTAATTTTTAATAACCAACAGCCTCAGTTGCACCGTTTACCTAGAATTTACCTAGGTTTCAGTCGGGATAACCCAACCTTCTTCAGAATAGCAGTAACTACTGTTTGTCCATAGTGGACATCGTCAAGCTAAAACTACAAGTCATAAATTATCGCCAGACTGTAAAAACTTACCTGAAACTGCCTCGGCCCCACATCGCGGTCGCGATGAGGCAGCCACTAGTGCTCTACTGGAACTCACGGTCGCGAAGTGGGGCCGAGGCAGTTTCAGGTAAGGTTTTACAGTCTGGCGATAATTTATGGACTTGTAGTTTTAGCTTGACGATGTCCACTATGGACAAACAGTAGTTACTGTTATTCTGAAGAAGGTTGGGTTATCCCGACTGAAACCTAGGAAAATTCTAGGTAAACGGTGCAACTGAGGCTGTTGGTTATTAAGATTAAGATTAATATTCATGCAGTTGCTGACAGGGACGCGAAATGTTGAAAATATATAAAAGTTCAAGTGAGATATTATCATAAAACCAGCGTATAAAATCTTTACAAGGCTTTTTGTTTGCATGCATACGGAAACCTGTCGCTATATGACCGAATGAAGCATTTCCCAGTATAAATTGGATAGGTAACTTAGCACAAAAATAAATTTTTATTTTTATTACGAAGTAAAAGTTCTTGGGTCGTTGCTCATCCGACCGAGTGCAAATACGTACAACATTAGATAAAGTTAAAACTTCACAAACGAAAGTTTACAGTTTTAATTTCACAACAGAACAAGTCAAAGTCTGATGTATTTGTATCTGAAACAATATGTACTTCTGTATCAAAAAGCGTTTTGTTCTCGAATATTGTTCGTTTGCATCTGACTTTTACAAGAAATATGCGTTTCTGTGAAATGTGTCACATGGCATCTGTTACTTTTGTCAGTTTATTGTAGGTCATCAGATGATAGGTTGAACCCGAAACGCGTCGTGCTAGTGAATATGCAAATTCACAGACAACCAGCAACTGCTTTTAAGCAACCACACAGCCTTTTTAAATACTTTCCAATAATTACATTCTTAAAGGTTGCACGCTTCTGCAAAGACTTTCAGTCTGATTTAGGATCTGTTGCTGTTGTGCCGCGGACTGCTCCAACCAAAGCAGCCAGAAAACATCCACATGGTAACTCCGAATTCGGAATGTTGGTCGGTATAACTTCCGTCGCCCCTCTGGTATGAATGCAGCTGATTAACAGAGCTTACTCGGCAGCTGCGGGTAATATCTTCTGTACAGGCAGAGGCCCACGCGGAGCGTAAATCTGCCGGCGCCAAGTGCGCCTGCGGAGACAGTCGCATGTACAGTAGTTCATCATAGCTCCGCCAACACTCCAACAGCGGGTGCGCAAGCCAAGGGCGGCACAGGGCAATTCGGTTAGCCACCTTGTGCCGCCTAATGGAAGCCCGCGTCCCCCGGGACCTACAGGTTCGCACGGGGTGGGGAGCGATTGGGGGGGGGGCGGTGTGGGGGGAGGGGGAGGGCAAATTGGGTCGAGGAGCCTACCATCGCCTTGGCGCCCTCATTACGTCATCGCTGTCGATCGATTTTCCACCCACGGATGACCCACTTTCCCACGTGGTTCACGTGACGAACTGAAAGAATTTTTGTCATTTAACCTACAACGCTGCACACCGATACTGATTGTTTGTTAATCCTAGAACGCTACATACAGGTGTTGATTGGTTATGTGTCTGTGTGTGTGTGTGTGTGTGTGGATTTAGTGCGCTGAACAGAGGTGACTGGCACCATTGCTAAAATATTCCAAGATGAATGTAGTTAAGCAGCTAAAACTAACAGTGCATAAATTAAATTTCGCTTCAGATTGCTATTATGTGCCTCTCATTGTCTCTCTTATTTACTTATCCACTCACATCTTCTTATAAAGAATGTTAAACTGTCATCTTAGACCATATTTAAAATAATGTACCATTAAAATCCTGGCTGAATTATGGACTGAAGGCTTTCACCATTTAGTGGGGGGAGGGGGGAGGGCGCGGCGGGGGGGGGGGGGAGAGAGAGAGAGAGAGAGAGAGAGAGAGAGAGAGAGAGAGAGAGAGAAGGGGTGTCAGGAGAAAAAGTCTCGTAAAAGTTTCAAATTACGTGTGAAGTCTGTGCAAGTGCTTTCATTGTCAAATATTGGACGAACATAGTCTATCTATTGAGCGTCGTGAGCTACGATTCTTTTTCATCTTCATCCGAATCCATTTGAGAAGTACGTGGTTCTTACCCTCGCAGTCGTTCTTTTCAGACAGTAAGTGATATATGTACCAATTTTGGTTGAAATCGATGCAGTTGTTTCGGAGGAGCCGTAGAACATACATACATACACCTGTTGTGTGTATCTAAATTCCGTTTACAGACTGAGGAGTTGTAGTGGGGGCAAATATGATTAAGATTAGCATAGAAACTCATATCTGGAAACGTTCGGTTTTAACACTACACTAAAAATTCCATAAAGCCCATTGCTCTCTGACTCATGCTGCTTATCGTCTGGATCCAGTTAGAAGTAGGGCTCGATGTGAAGCCGATCTACGTCAAGATAAATACGGTATTTCTGTACCATATTGACCAATCGCTGATCGTCCAGCATCCGACGCAGCCATAACCACCGCCGGTGAGTATTTCTCGTATGTCACAGGGCCAATGTAAGTCGAGGACATGAGACATGTAAAGATACCTGTAGAGAGCGTGAGACATCAGGTGATGAATGAATGACTTACTTAATACCCAGATCTCTTATCTGAACGTGTAAACATCAGTAAAGGGGATTAGTTACACCCTGCATACATACGTACATCCACTCTTGCAATATGTCTCGATTATACTGGCAATTTATTTGGTTTTCTAAACAATTAACACTGTTATCCTGTGCAGTTATTCTGCTACTGATAACAATTTTTGATCTGACAGGTTCAATCCCTTTAAATGCCTTTACCTTCGTATTTTTGATTCAGATTTATCTACTGTATTCTTTGCCCAGCAGATGCAACTGATGAAACTTCCTGGCAGATTAAAACTGTGTGCCGGGCCGAGACTCTAACTCGGGACCTTTGCCTTCCGCGGGCAAGCTGTGAGGACGAGACGTGAGTCGTGGTTGGGTAGCTCTGACGGTAGAGCAGTTGCCCGCGAAATGCAAATGTCCCGAGTTGGAGTCTCCATCCGGTACACAGTTTTAATCTGCCAGTGAGTTTCATATCAGCGCACACTCCGCTGCAGAGTGAAAATCTCATTCAGGTGTAACTTATGGGTAGCACACTGTAATTTATTTTCATATTCAAATACAAGAAACTGATCTTCTACAAAATAGCACGTGTTTACAGCTTCTAATTGTAATATCTGTAACCCATGAAGTACTTGATTTCATCTACTTAAGACGTTGTCGATGTGTATATTACGGGACGTCGGTGATTATCTGCGCTCTTGTCCTGTGAATCATTACAGGTACCTTATCTGAAATTCTGGCATCCGCTTTAATCATTAATTTAGTTTCTGCGTACACAAGTTCCAGAATATTTAAGATCTGTTTAAGAGAACTTCGATATTCTACTATGCTCCATAGTAGTTGCCTATTTATAAGATCGAAGGCTTTTACATAATCTGCAGGGTGATTCAGCTCCCCTACTGCTGGGTTTTTATGCAGCCAGCAACCCTTTTAAATACCAAGTGCAAGATTTTCATATTCTCTCACTCCATATACGCAAACTATTAGTCATACAAAAAAAAGATCACACCTTTTTGTAGGAAATTTAGTGTAGTTAAGTTTCATATTGGGATGCGTTTCCGGCAGAGGCTGTAGTTTTCGAATTACTCAGCAAAAATGTACAAAAGTGATCTTCAAACGCGTTTTTCTTGAATAGCTGGAAAACCATGACCTCCAGCGAAAACGCATCCCAGAGCGAAATTTAACTACATTAAATTTCATGGAAAAAGATCCTGTTCTTTTTTCTGTATCACTAAGAGTTCGATTCCCGGCGGGGTCAGGGATTTTCTCTGCCTCGTGATGGCTGGGTGTTGTGTGCTGTCCTTAGGTTAGTTAGGTTTAAGTAGTTCTAAGTTCTACGGGACTGATGACCATAGATGTTCAGTCCCATAGTGCTCAGAGCCATTTGAACCACTAAGAGTTTGCACGTATCAACCGAGAGAATATGGCAACCTTGCACATGTTATCTGAAGGCGTTGAAGGTTGCATACAACCCAGTGGTAGGGCCAGCTGAATCACTTGTGTAGGCGTTTGCCATAGATCACGTAAAAGCCTTCGACTGTGTAAATAGGTAAATAGTATGAAGCACACTACAAAAATGAAGTCACTGTTTCACTTGCCTCAATTCCCTTGTGCTCTCGTATCCAGCAGATGGGTACATCCATATAAGGGCACCTAGGGGGTCATATCACATGTGTAATAGCGGAGATGTGCCACAGTCACATTTGCTCCAGGGCCATCAAGCTGCATTTGCTCAGCATTAAATACAGTAAATTCTTTTCATATATGGTCCTTGAAATCATGCTCAAGAAAAACACTGACGAGCCCAGAGAGCTGCTTAAACTCATCTGCTAATACAGCCAGATAATTGTGGCAATCACTTAAAATTTAATTAAAAATTTGATTAAAACAACCGCAGGAATGAAGTCTACCTTGTACTTTAGTGCCTCAAGTTATTCTGGGCCTCTTTGTTAGCCAAGGTGGCAGTTGGCAAAAATTCTGATTGAGTATTAGTATTTGTCCCACGAAAATAAAAGAAAGTTTCAAAATGGGGATTAAAAAAAGTGAAAGGGGCTTCATGTTTGTAAACACGGAGAGACAAGCGGTTGCGTAACGACCAAGGTCAACGCTCGCTCACACAGAGTATCTCACATGTGGCTGACGCAATAGGTTAATTAATTATTTTAATTTGTTTGATATTTCTTTTTGGTAAGGTTAAGGGAAAGGAAAGATTTTATTTAATTTCTATAATAATGAGTGAGATCACCAACGAGTTTGAAAGAAACAGCATTGGACTGCTCACACAGAAGACGCCAGGATATTATAGGGGAAGGCGTACGCGCATTACAGTTTATAAAGAAATAGACAATATTGCTGTAACTTCTGAGAACTATGTAGGTGCACAAGTCGTCCTGCATGGTCCATCAGTCTTTTGTGGTGGAGTTCTTAACTTTACCCTTAGCAACAGTGATACCCTGCAGTATGGTAACGGCTGGGTAACCGTAGACCTCGTTCGTTCCCTTATCCTTACCAAAAAGAAATATCATACAAATTAAAATAAATAATTAACCTGTTACATCAGCCACATGTGAGATACTCTGTGTGAGCGAGCGTTGACCTTGGTCGTTACGCAACGGCTTATCTCTCCGTGTTTACAAACATGACAAGCCAAATAAGACGCGTGCTGCTAGGTTTACTACAGCACGCGTCCGGGATATCTACTCCGCGGACTTCGAAAATTTCTGATCCACAGCGTCAGCCGAGAGCCGGGGAACGTACATCGAGAACCAGGGGCTCAAGAATGCAACATTTTTGTCTATATAAGTAATAAATCTGGTAAGAAGCTAGGGGGATCAAAAAGAAGTGAAAGGTTATGAATGATGAGATTCGCTGGTGACATTGCTATCCTCACTGAGGGTGAAGAAGAATTACGGGATCTGTTGAATGGAATGAACAGTCTAATAAAAAAATCCGTGTGATTCAGTGACCTGGTGTAAGTCTTTCGGCGACTTGCGTGTCCCTAATCTACCCCAGTTATCCAGCTGGCGAAAGCGGTTACGGTTTAAAGTGGAATCCCAACCAAGTGTCGTTTATAGCGACTCTTCACAGCTCTGGGAGGTGAATGCAGACTGAAAAATGCATGATCTATCAGGACTTTGATCCTGACAGCTCTTGGTTCCCAGACACGCAATTTACAGTTAGAACACAAAGGCCAATAGCCATCTTATGAGTACAGGATATGGATTGAGAGTAAACCGAAGAGCGTCGGAAGTAATGACATGCAGCATAAATTAGAACATTGAGAAACTTGATATCAAAATTCGAGATCACGAAGTAGACGAAGTTAAGAAATTCTACTACCTTGGAAACAAAATAACCCATGACGGGCGAAAAAAGGATAACATAAAAATTAGACTAGCACAGGCAAAACGGGCGTTCCTGGCCAAAATAATTCTACTAGTATAAAAAAGTTTTAATTTGTGGAAGAAATGGTAGTGAGTCATGGACTATGGGAAGAACAGACCATAAGAAAATCAAAAAAATTGAGACGTGGTGCTACACAATACTGTTGAAAATTAGACAGACTGATACGGTAAGACATGAGGAGGCTCTGAGCAGAATCAGCGAGGAAACAAGCATATGGGAAACATGGATAAGAAAAAGGGACAGGATGATAGGACGTGTGTTAGAACATCAGGAAATAACTTCCATGGTACTGGAGGGAGTATAGAGAAAGACAGAGATTGGAATATATACAACAAATAGTTGAGGACGTGGGTTGCAAGTGCTACTCTGAGATGGAGAGGTTGGCACAGGAGAGGAATTCGTGGCGGCAGCATCAAACCATTCAAAAAACTGATCACGTGACGATGTGATATACATCCTCTGAAATTTTTACTTGACTTAGTGTATTCAGGGCATCTAACTACATTTGTTAAATATTATGTATGAAGCTCTTTAGTGGATGTACCACACCTGAAGATGGAAACCTCCTGCCGAAACCAGCAGTGTGAATATTTTATAGGCGTGGAAGCGATCGTGACACACTCTTTAATGCTGTGGCTACCATAAACCAATTACATTTACTCTGGAAATAAACAGAATTCAAGGTGTCCCATATCAGATGAATATTCTGGATATCTTGATTATTTGTACTCTTAAAAGTAAAACGTCAGTTTTCCCATTGGCAGAGCACCTTTTTGAGCAGGAGCAAATAATGTTTCACTTTGCTTCTCAGGACTCTTTGAAAGTATTTTTCTCACCCATTTATTTCAGAAAGCCTTACATTATTCACCAGTTATCATTTTACCTCTGCTATGTAATCAATAAGAAGTGCTCGACTTCCATGAAAAAAACTACTCACAGCCTTTTCACCAAATGTCTATTTCACTCTTTCTTTCCGGAGCCATCGCCTATCATTTACGTACTACATTGATTGCTGTTCAGTTTCTAATGTGGATCGGTGCATCCATTTTCATCCACAGTAACAAATCAGTGCAAATAATCGTTTACTTTGGCACTGGAGAGAAATCGTTTCTATTTCAGTTACCTTCCAATAAATATGGCACCCATTTTGCACTTCAAAAGAATGATTTAACCCAACGTGTCGGACTCTGCCCTCAAATTTTTTATAGAGGAAGTTACTTCGAAAGAAACAGTGTCAAAATTTTAGCTTCTAATACCCACAAGTAATTTTCAAGCCATGCTGAAAATTGCTACATTCGTGTCCTGCTGGTTTGCTGAGGAAATGTACATCCCTGCCAGAGCAGCAGCAGGCACAACACAGTCGTAATTGGTAAAGTGATTTTCAGTTTCCAATGGTAGTTTCTGTGAGACAGTTGTTCACATTTACTATCACTCGAATTTGCAACCCATGTAACATCCACAACAAATAGAATGTGTCTTTATGGGGCCTCTGTCAACAATGAAGAGAAAACTGAATCAACTTTCTTTGTGGTTCATTGGTACACTTTGCTAATACCATCTGTCTTCCCGCAGGTTCCAGAGTTTCACATTAACGTGGAATTCAATTAGCGTTTTCGACCTTGCAAAGATGAAGTATGAAGAACGTGGTATGCAATCCAGATCATCTGCTTCTCCTGGAGATCTACACATTTGTTATTTATTTGTTAATTTCTTGGACATTCATTCGAATGACGTCAGCATTTCGTTAGAAAATGTGGAAACATTAGAAGAAACAGGATATAACTCACATAATTCCATGAATTGTTGCTAAAACGATGATTGCTGTGCTCATAAAGTCCAGAACAAAAATAGAGTACCTTCCACGGCCAAACAAAACTTGTGCAAGAACAACTTCAAGTGACAAAGAAAAGCTGTAAATTTTTTAGCTCAACAAGGGAAGGAGAAACGTTTAAACTTACGCAGTGTATAAGGCCGGCTTTTTTTCGTAAAACTGATTATGAATTGTATAAATAGAAGAAAGATTTAAACAAAGTACTAAATATTTGCCAAAGTGATATTCTCAAAAGTATGAAAGAAAAACTGTTCGAAAACATTTGAACTGCTCGTGAGAGTCAATGCATCATTACCGAAGGTGATCTACGAGATTGGAAGATCTGATTTGCAAGTGAGATTAACATTACTGATTTCCAGGCTTCTGAAACCTGGTTAATCAGATTGATAATTATATTGAAATGGACGTCGCAAAAGTACAGATTACCTGAAGTAACCGCGCAGAGAAGATTTCATTAATATGTAACACTAGCTGACGTGAAGACAAACCTTCTCGTTATCCCCTAAAATGCTGTGCATAAAACAAATCAGTCAGGTTTTGTGCAAGAGCTGCGTGCAAGCAGCACTTTACCATCTCGAGGAAAAGACAAAGACGCTCGTACAGCTGATGAATGCTACGACACATTCGTATAGAACAATTCCAGTGTTATGTATCAGTGGCTTACTGTTTCCCATTTTCACTGGTTTATATCTGTCTTCAGGAACATCAGGGCGAATTACCAAAAAATTAAAAAAAGGCTGTTTACCTGCAAAAATCTTGTAATCGACGTAGCAAAATCTAGAACTACTTTGTTCATACGTGGGTTCACAGTCTCCAAGAATTTTATGAAAGAAAACGATGCCCGTAGTAAGTCGTATAGTTATCCTTTACTTGTTGTGCGACTGGCCAATTTCGTTTCTATGTCATTTTCCAGCACTTACAGCGCACATAGTGGACTGCTTATGAATAAGTGCTGGAAAATAACTTAGATTCGAAACTGGTCAATCACACAACAAATAAAGGATAACTATACAGCCTACTACGGACAGTGTTTTCTCTCACGAAACCTGGAAAAATGGGAGAGAATAATTTTCATTGTTACATCCGAAACGTCTTGTTACCATTTGCAGAATACAATTCATTGCTTCTAGTGGAATCTTGGTCTGGACATAATGACACTTTTGCCTTTAGTAGGACGACGAAAAGATTGTTAATGTAATTCGGATTCCATACGGAATTAATAATGTGACTCACACTACCGATAAAAAAAATTCAACAGTGTAAACCTTTTTTCAGAAAGTTGAGGCACACTAAAATTTCCGATAGCTCTCTGTCATTTCAGATTTATCAGCGGAAGAGAATTTTCATATTTCAGTCATTTCTACATCAGTTTGCATCACCATATTTTACGAATTTGCTCGAGAATGCCTGGTACGCAGCCCAAAATGCAGAACAACGGCCACGACTATTTCCTACTACGTTCCAGTTCTGTCTAAAAGAAATTAGTAATTACTGTGAAGTGCTGAATGCATTAATTTTTCTTTTATCGGGTGTGCCTGGTGTACCGAAACTTCATTTTCGTCTTTCAATATATTCTTCGCTTTTTTATGCGAATGCAGGGAATAAACAAGGAACTGTTTCATTGTTAGTGAAGTATAAATTATTCAAAAATTATCTTAAATGCTGTGCTGTAGGAATGGTTATAAGACATTTAACGTCGACAAATTAAAGTATCGATTGATGACTGTCGCCTTAATGTTACGTCATAAACTGCCTTGATTTTCTTTCCTCTCCTACTCACTTGTGTAGCAGTTACATCTGCAACAATTTAGCTGTTAACATGAAATGCACGTTATTAAAAAAATAATGATTTGAGACATTCTTGTTATGGTTGAAGTGCTTAGAATACTTGTGTATCCACTTTGGACTTCACGCTAAGCGGTGCTACGTTCTTTTGTCACAGCTGCGTCTGCTTATTCGACGATCACTCGCTAGACATGAAGGGCTATAGAAACCGCTTTTGCAACCAGTTCTTCGTACGGCAAAAATGAGAAACTTTAATATTTCTCTAAAATTACTTTTAGTGCGCTTTTGCACCTAAAATTTTAACCACGTCAGCAGTCAGTGGACTTACGTGCAAGAGGCACATGTTCTGGACTTAAAAGACGCTGGGAACTCAGGAAAATAGCAACAATCTAGTTAATCTAGGTTAATAGATGTAAGTGATTTGTATGATGCTCAATGGTGAGCACTAGTAGCTCGAAACGCGTTGCTGGTAAAATAATGTCATAAAATTAACATTTCCTAAATATTTCGACTAGTTGTGGCACGTACGTACATCCAAGAGCAGGAAGACCAAGCTGTATCCTATCAATGGGACCGTCCAGAGATATGCTGTAACCGATTTAGAATAAAGACCAGAAAAGGACAAGCAGGACTCGCGCTCTCAGAGTTTTGTACGAATTTCATTACGTATACAGAAATTTGATTATAGGTTCTGATTAACAAGTTTGAGAATATTAATACAAACATAAAAAAAAGTTTTGCATCACCCCAGTTCCCAAGACAACTGAAGATAGATGTTGACTGTGGATATTGTATCACACAGTCCCTTTGACTGTTCAGAGATGTCACTAAACCCGCCCAAAGATGTAAACAACCATGCATGAGCAGCGCCTATTAGACGGAGGGGGTCCGACAGCCGATCAGTTCCAGTCATTCCACCAGGAAGGAGGTACACGGCACGTGTTTTCTGTAGTTCACCCACTTTGTGCCAGGAAGGGCTCTCAACAAGGGAAGTGTCCAGGCGTCTTGGAGTGAACCAAAGCGATGTTGTTCGGACATGGAGGAGGCACAGAGAGACAGGAGCGATCGATGATATGCTTCGCTCAGACCGCCCAAGGACTATTCTGCAGTGGATGACCGCCAACTACAGATTATGACTCGGAGGAACACTGACAGCAACGCCACCATGATGGATACAATTTTTCGTGTAGCCATAGGACGTCGTGTTACGACTCAAACTGTGCGCAATAGGCTGCATGATGCACAATTTCACTCCCGGCGTCCATGGCGAGGTCCATCTTTGCAACCACGACACCATGCAGCGCGGTACAGATGAGTCCAACATGCTGAATGGATTGGCATCACGTTCTCTTCACCGATGAGCGTCACATATGCCTCGACCAGACAATCGTCGGAGACTTGTTTGCAGGCAACCCGGCCAGGCTGAACGCCTTAGGCACACTGCCTAGCGAGTGCAGCAAGGTGGAGGTTCTCTGCTGTTTTGGGGTGGCATTATGTGGGGCCGACGTACGCCGCTGGTGGTCATGGAAGGCGCTGTAACGGCTGTACGATACGTGAATGCCATCCTCCGACCGATAGTGCAACCATATCAGGGGCATGTTGGCAAGCCATTCGTCTTCATGGACGACATTTCGCGACCCCATCGTGCACATCTTGTGAATGACTTCCTTCAAGATGACGACATCGCTCGACTAGAGTGGCCAGCATGTTCTCCAGACATGAACCCTATCGAACATGCCTAGGATAGATTGAAAAGGGCTGTTTACGGAAGACGTGATCCACGAACCACTCTGAGGGATCTACGCCGAATCGCCGTGGGGCAATCTGGACCAATAGTGCCTTGATGAACTTGTGGATAGTATGCCGCGACGAATACAGGCCTGCATCAATGCAAGAGGACGTGATACTGGGTATTAGAGGTACTGGTGTGTACAGCAGTCTGGACCACAACCTCTGAAGGTCTCGCTGTATGGTGGTACAACATGCATTGTGTGGTTTTCATGAGCATTAAAAAGGGCGGAAATGATGTTTATGTTGATCCTTATTCCAATTTTCTGTACAGGTTCCGGAACTCTCGGAACCGAGGTGATGCAAAAAAACTTTTTTGATGTGTGTATATGTGGCCTAGCTCTTGATTGCATTGACTTACAAGACTAAATTTTTTACACTGCCAATGGACCGCAGACTTCAGTGTCTAATATAAAATCCCACTTGATATCTCTACCTGTTCCTGAGAAAAACGCGCTTAATAAACGTCTAGACAGGGCGAACAAGAAATGACAAAAATGTTTTATTTGATACAATTATAAATTGGGAATTTTCGGATTTTTTCCTTTACTCGTTCTGTGAAATCTTCTTCCCAAATTTAATGATTACAAAACATCCGCATGTACCCCATAGATTTTGATGAGTGAGTTCGCAAGTATCAAAATATGTGACATAAATGGTCTTTTAATTTCTTACAAAAAGGAATACAAACGTCTCAAAAATGAGATCGACAGGAAGTGCAAAATGGCTAAGCAGGGATGGCTACAGGACAAATGTAAGGATGTAGAGGCTTATCTCACTAGGGGTAAGATAGATACTGCCTACAGGAAAATTAAAGAGACCTTTGGAGAGAAGAGAACCACTTGTATGAATATCAAGAGCTCAGATGGAAACCCAGTTCTAAGCAAAGAAGGGAAGGCAGAAAGGTGGAAGGGGTATATAGAGGGTTTATACAAGGGCGATGTACTTGAGGACAATATTATGGAAATGGAAGAGGATGTAGATGAAGACGAAATGGGAGATAAGATACTACGTGAAGAGTTTGACAGAGCACTGAAAGACCTGAGTCGAAACAAGGCCCCGGGAATCGACAACATTCCATTAGAACTACTGATGGCCTTGGGAGAGCAAGTCATGACAAAACTCTACCATCTGGTGAGCAAGATGTGTGAGACAGGCGAAATACCCTCAGACTTCAAGAAGAATATAATAATTCCAGTCCCAAAGAAAGCAGGTGTTGACAGATGTGAAAACTACCGCACTATCAGTTTAATAAGTCACAGCTGCAAAATACTAACGCGAATTCTTTACAGACGAATGGAAAAACTGGTAGAAGCGGAAATCGGGGAAGATCAGTTTGGATTCCGTAGAAATGTTGGAACACGTGAGGCAATACTAACCTTACGACTTATCTTAGAAGAAAGATTAAGGAAAGGCAAACCTACGTTTCTAGCATTTGTAGACTTAGAGAAAGCTTTTGACAATGTTGAATGGAATACTCTCTTTCAAATTCTGAAGGTGGCAGGGGTAAAATATAGGGAACGAAAGGCTATTTACTATTTGTACAGAAACCAGATGGCGGTTATAAGAGTCGAGGGGCATGAAAGGGAAGCAGTGGTTGGGAAAGGAGTGAGACAGGGCTGTAGAATGTCCCCGATGTTATTCAATCTGTATATTGAGCAAGCAGTAAAGGAAACAAAAGAAAAATTCGGAGTAGGTATTAAAATTCATGGAGAAGAAGTAAAAACTTTGAGGTTCGCCGATGATATTGTAATTCTGTCAGAGACAGCAAAGAACTTGGAAGAGCAGTTGAACGGAATGAACAGTGTCTTGAAAGGAGGATATAAGATGAACATCAACAAAAGCAAAACAAGGATAATGGAATGTAGTCAAATTAAATCGGGTGATGCTGAGGGAATTAGATTAGGAAATGAGACACTTAAAGTAGTAAAGGAGTTTTGCTATTTAGGGAGTAAAATAACTGATGATGGTCGAAGTAGAGAGGATATAAAATGTAGACTGGCAATGGCAAGGAAATCGTTTCTGAAGAAGAGAAATTTGTTAACATCGAGTATAGATTTAAGTGTCAGGAAGTCGTTTCTGAAAGTATTTGTATGGAGTGTAGCCATGTATGGAAGTGAAACATGGACGATAACCAGTTTGGACAAGAAGAGAATAGAAGCTTTCGAAATGTGGTGCTACAGAAGAATGCTGAAGATAAGGTGGGTAGATCACGTAACTAATGAGGAGGTATTGAATAGGATTGGGGAGAAGAGAAGTTTGTGGCACAGCTTGACTAGAAGAAGGGATCGGTTGGTAGAACATGTTTTGAGGCATCAAGGGATCACAAATTTAGCATTGGAGGGCAGCGTGGAGGGTAAAAATCGTAGAGGGAGACCAAGAGATGAATACACTAAGCAGATTCAGAAGGATGTAGGTTGCAGTAGGTACTGGAAGATGAAGAAGCTCGCACAGGATAGAGTAGCATGGACAGCTGCATCAAACCAGTCTCAGGACTGAAGACCACAACAACAACAACAACAATTTCTTACATGTCTAGGGACCGTGCACCTTAGTATTTGATATAAATTTCGTCTTGATACTTCTAACCATACCTGAGAGAAAGAGGTCTTAACAGACGGGCGGAAAGACAAAGAGAGTGATTCTATAAGGGTTTCTTTTTCACTTACTGAGGTACAGAACCCTAAAACTCACATAAAAAACCGGTACTAACAAAACTATTCCGATAATCAACATGACACTCGGCTTACATCGGTGAGCAAGTTGCATCAATGTAACAAATGCGAAACACCGTTCATATCAACATGCTTGACCGAGAAAGTTTCGCTTGCCCTCAGATCGCGTTCATTTTTCACAGTCTCCACCTGGAGAGAGGCCGCGCCGATGCTGGTGGTTCCTCTGGCAGGCAGAGACACAAGCAGCCTCCGGAACAGATGGCCACACTTATCCCGAGCGACGGCGACCGCTTGAAGACGAAGCCGTTCGATGGCTGAGGGCGGTGGGAGGGGTCGTGAGCGATGACGTCCCGCCAGCAGCGGTGGCTTTTTCTCGCATCTGCATAGCAGCCCTGACAGGAAACACACGCCAGAAGTCACGATCGGGCACCTGTTGGCTGCAGCTGTCTGGACTGTGGCCAGCCGTGCTTTCCTTCAAACAGCTGGACTCGCCTCTTTCTGCTGCTACCAGTAGTCTTGCGCTACGACTCCGTTCGTGCACTGATGCGCTGAAGCACCAAAGAAACTTGTATAGGCATGCGAATTCAAATACAGAGATATGTAAACAGTAAGAATACGGCGCTGTGTCTGGCGTAGTTGTTATATCGGTTACTGTTGCTACAAAGGCGGGTTATCAAGATTTTAAGTGAGTTTGAACGTGATGCTATAGTCGTCGCACGAGCTATGCGACACAGCATCTCCGAGATAGCGATGAACTGGTTATTTTACCGTACGACCATTTCATGAGTGTACCTTGAATATCAGGAATCTGGGAAAACATCAAATCTCCGACATCGCTGCGGCCAGAAAAAGATCCTGCAAGAACGGGACCAACGACGGCGGAAGAGAATTATTCAACGTGACAGAAGTGCATTCCTTCCGTAAATTGCTGCAGATTTCAATGCTAGGCCATCAACAGGTGTCAGTGTGCGAACCACTCAACGAAACATCATCGAAATGGGCTTTCGGAGACGAAGACTCACTCGTGTACCCTTGGTGACTGCACGACACAAGCTTTACACTTTGCCTGAGCCCGTCAACATCGACATTGGACTGTTGATGACTGGAAACATGTTTCCTGGTCGGACGAGTCTCGATTAAAATCGTATCGAGCGGATGGGCGTGTACGGGTATGGAGACAAATTCATGAATCCATGGATCCTGCACATCATCATGGGACTGTTCAAGCTGGTGGAGGCTCTGTAATGGTGTGGGGAGTGTGCAGTTGGAGTGATATGGGACTTCTGATAAGTCTAGATACGACACTGAGACGTGACACTTAGTTAAGCATCCTATCTGATCACCTGCATCCATTCATGTCCGTTGTGCATTCCGATGGAAGTGGGCAATTACAGCAGGCCAATGCCACACCTCACACGTCCAGAACGGCTACTGAGTTTAAAGCTGGCTACAGAATGATTCCACTACAACCAACATAAATTTTGCGTAGGGACCACGATGATAAGATACATGAAATTAGGGCTGTTATTAAGGCATACAGACAGTCTTTTCCCCTCGCTCTGTTTGCGGGTGGAACAGGAAAGAAAATGACTGTCAGTGTTACAGGGTACCCACCACTATGCACCGTACGGTGGCTTACTGACTATGTATGTAGATGTAGATATCCCTGATCACTTTAGTTGCGGTACGTGTGTTTGTGTGTGAATTCCTAAGGGATCAAACTGCTGATGTCATGGTTCCCTAGACTTACACATTACTTTAACTTATGCTAATAAATACACACACACCCATGCACGAGGGAGGACTCGAACCGCCGACGGGAGGGGCTGCGCAATCCGTGACATGGCGACTCAAACCGCGCGGCCACTTCGAGCGGCAACTGCGGTACCTACGAATATCCAAGAGGAAGTAAACCAGATGTGTCATTTTCGAGAGGTCCATTCAGAGACTCGCAGTAACCGGTGTACAAAATTCACAGAAATATACCTGTAGCAACGAAACTACGACAGCAGTCGTTATTTGTGTTTCTTTCTATACATCCTAAAATGATAAGGCAAATCGACCTATGTAAAGGAAATTTTTTATCACACTTACTGAAGCAAAACATTGACACTATGGACTATCACTAAACAACACAAATTCCACGTTTTCTGTTTCATTTCTTTATTTTTATTAACGAAAATGAAGATATCATGGATAAAATACAAGGACCGAAAGGTTATTTACAACTTGCACAAATTCCGGACTGCAGTTATAAGAGTCGAAGAATGTGAAAGGGAAGCCGTAATTGAAGAAAGAGTAAAGTGTGGTTGGCGCCTATCACGGATGTTATTCAATGTTTTCACTGATCAGGCGTTGAAGAAAACCAACGATGTATTTGGAATCGGAATTAGTGTTCAGGGAGAAGAAATAAAAGCATTCAGGTTTGCAGATCACGTTGCAATTCTGTCACAGACAGCAAACGTCTTTGATGACCAGTTGAAGAGAATGGATATTGTTTTTAGTTGGGATTGTAAGATGAACATGAACAAAAGAAGAAGGGTAATGGAATGTAGCCGAAAGAAATCAGTCGATGCTGAGAGAACTGGATTAGGAAATGAGACGTTACGAGCAGCAGATGGGCTCTGCTATTTGGAAAGCAAAATAACGGATGACTGAGGATCTGCAGACTGGTTGTAGCATGAAAATAATTTGTGAAACAGTGAAATTTGTTAACATCTAATATAAATTTAAGTGTTAGGAACCCTTTTTGAAGGTACTAGTCTGGATTGTAAACTTATATGGCAGCGAAACGTTGACGGTAAGCAGTTAAGGCAAAAAGAGAGTGAAAGCTTTTGAAATGTAGTGCTACAGAGGAATTTTGATAATATATGGGCAGATGAAATAAGTAGTGAGGAGGTACTGAACCGGGGAAAAAGGAATTTAACATCACAACACGATTAGCATAAAGGATCGGTTGATAGGGCATATACTGAGGCATGGAGGACTCAGCAGTTTTGTAATGTGGAAGGTGTGGGGGCTTTATTGTAGAGGGAGACCCAGGCTTGAATACAGTAAGCAGCTTCAGGTGGATGTAGGTTACAGCATTCATTTAGGGATATAGAAACTTCGACAGGAGAACTGCTACAGACCAGTCTTCGTACTGAAGATGACGTCAACAACACAATGTGACGTCGTAAAATGACAGGATCTAGAACTGCTACAACAGCAAATTCGAACTGATATGCAAATGGACTGAAGACTTTCTAGCAAACATAACTTAATACATGGCAGGCACTGACCCAAACAAGGGGCGGCGGGTCGTGCGGGAGTATGCACATGGCACATGTAGATCATAACTCCAGCCCTACCCAAAAAGATAAATCTTAGTAATAGCATTCAAATTTTTAGATACGAGCATATAAATTTCCGAAATTCTCAGCTAAGTTTGGCGGGAAAAAATAGCATTAAAAGTGAGATATACGAAAACGGTGAGGAATTCTACAAATTGCAAGCTGTGTTTAACACAAAAAACTTTTCAGTTGCTATCCGGAGGGCTAGCACTGATGGATGGGCTTGAGGAAAAGGCACAGAGTCACAGGCTAAATGGACGTGCTGTCAACAACAAATCCACTGCTATTCGTGACCCTACAGGTAGAACCACTAGACTGAGTAAGGCAAGACAGAAAAGGAAGAGACCTACCACTAAGAAAAAGCAAAAACCAGCTATGCTGACTTCTCAAACTTTGATGGAAAGGACTGAAAGAAACACAATTCCACACATTTACGCGTCTGCAGAGCAGTGTTTACAGTCGCAGTCCTAAGTAAAGTACTGCCAAGTTATGAACAACTTGTGTGTGAAATCTCATGGGACTTAACTGCTAAGGTCATCAGTCCCCAAGCTTACACACTACTTAACCTAAATTATCCTAAGGACAAACTCACACACCCATGCCCGAGGGAGGATTCGAACCTCCGCCGGGATCGTCCGCACAGTCCATGACTGCAGCGCCTTGACCGCTCGGCTAATCCCGCGCGGCAGTTATGAACACACACAACGATTTAATATAATACAAAAACTAGCACTGTCAAAGATGTGAGAGTTTGTTGCTATTAGACTTCTTAAATCAACTCATGACACACGTACGTCTCAAATTTTTGAACAAATACGTACCTTTCGATTCCGCATTTCTATAAATGGAATTTCTTCGAAATTATCATAAAGCTATGCCCAAAATACTCTTGTGAGCAAATTATTATTATTATTATCATCTTCTTTCCTTTCTCAGACCTTAGGTCTGATTAAAAATGGAAAGTGACGCGGACCTTGATCAAGCGTGACTTCCTTTTAACTGTACGGTATATGAAACTTCCTGGCAGATTAAAACTGTGTGCCCGACCGAGACTCGAACTCGGGACCTTTGCCTTTCGCGGGCAAGTGATCTACCAACTGAGCTACCGAAGCACGACTCACGCCCGGTACTCACAGCTGTACTTCTGCCAGTACCTCGTCTCCTACCTTCCAAACTTTACAGAAGCTCTCCTGCGAACCTTGCAGAACTAGCACTCCTGAAAGAAAGGATATTGCGGAGACATGGCTTAGCCACAGCCTGGGGGATGTTTCCAGAATGAGATTTTCACTCTGCAGCGGAGTGTGCGCTGATATGAAACTTCCTGGCAGATTAAAACTGTGTGCCCGACCGAGACTCGAACTCGGGACCTTTGCCTTTCGCGGGCAAGTGCTCTACCAACTGAGCTACCGAAGCACGACTCACGCCCGGTACTCACAGTATATGTTATATTGCATTTAGGAACTTTCGGGTGATTGAACATGTATCAATAATTACGGATTTCTGTAGTTTGAAAGGTGGCTACACTGTGCCACTGCGCCAGAGATTGCGCCAAAGAGTACTATTAAGCCGCCTCCACAGTGCTTGTTGGGAGTTCGTAGCAGTCAGTGGTTGTCGAGAGTTCATGGCAGTCAGTGCTAGTAGAGAGCTCGTAGAGGACAGTGCGTGTTAGGAGTTCGTAAAAGTCAGTGTGTGTTGAGAGTTCGTAGCAGGCACTGCTTGTCGTGAAATCGGAGGGATATGTTGTAGTAAAGAGTGTTGTTCCATGTTGTATGCAGTTATTTGATGGGAGAGATAGCAGATGTTATTGTAATGAGTGCATTTCGTCAATATATATGAAGGTAAAAACTACAATGTTCTTTTATTAATTGTGTGTCTGAAATAATGCGTCACTACAGGTTCAGTCAACAAAGCATCTGGCTTGTGTTCTTGTATTAGAGTGAATTTTGGTTTTCTTGCGTAATTATAGTTTTTCTAAATTTCTTTTGTCACGTCAGCATAGTTGGTATTTAAAAATTCTTGTCTTGTTGGAAAAGAACCGTGCCAGATGTGGACGTTGAGTCACACTCCCACATACAGAACAGTTACTCTTGTGCTTATTGGTGTTGTAGGTTTTATAGTTGCTGGGGACTTAATTAATTAACTGTGTTTACGAAAATTTTCTTACATTGTTTGTTGCAGTCAGATAGCGTAATAATTCTAGTAAGGGCCAACCGATTACGAGACACTGCGTATTCGGACAGACATACTAAAACTAAAAAAATATTTTCAATCATAATAATTAAATAAACCCCCATGCACGTGGCGACCGCTGCTTCGGATCGTCCCTTGGATTCTTCTGATTGTAAAAATAGTAGATGGTAGTACTGTTGTAGTAATTTGTAGTTAGTAATTGTAGTCTATTTTGCATGTGTAGATTTGGTAATTGGCATTCTTCTAATGGTATTTTTCAAAATTTAATTTTTATTGCCTTGTACACGCGTTTGACAAATTAGTGCAATTATTTCAATTGTTCGATTGATCGTGTCTGAGGGAGACATTTCATGTGAATAGTATTGTTGGAGATAAGGAGGCATTGTGTGTAATTTTCGTACAGTGACGAATCTTTCGCATATTTTGTAAATGATTACGCGGTCAATGAAACAGGCAAAAATGATGAATAGTCAGAATAACGAAATTGTTAACATGGCGAACTCGCCAACAGAGGAAAACAGTGTCATGAGTAATGTAGTGGAAAACAATGTAATAAGTCGGGAAAATAGTCCAGAACCATTTCAAAATTTTTCTCAATCAGAAAATCCACAGAATCCGAGATTAACGATAGAAGATTCTGGAATAGTATCGAACACTGATAGCTTTACAGCTATGACGAAGGAAAATAGTTTTGCGGGAGATGTTAGGGGCGAAAAGAATTCTGAACAATTTAATATGGAGCAGTTGATGGGTGCAATATTAAATCTGGGATCACAAATGGAAACAATTAAAACTGAGATGGGAACAATTAAAACAGAGATAGGAACAATTAAAACTGGTATGGGAACAATGGAAACACGGATGGGATCTGAATTAAAAACAGAGATTGGAACAATTAAAACAGAGATGGGAACTTTGGAAACACGGTTAGATTCAAGAATAGGGACATGTTTCAAAAATATGAAAGATGAGTTAAAGAAAGAAATCAGGGAAGAAGTACAACCGATTCTGAATTCTCACAATAATAGATTAATTGCAGTAGAAATCAGACAAAGGGAACAGGATAGAGAACAGGAAGAAAGAGATCGCGTGATAGTACAAAAATTTTCAGAGTTAAATTTACAACGTGCAAACGATAAGAAAGAAATATTTGAAAGAATCGAGGAATCCGTACCAAATGACAGAATAAATAATCTAACACGACAATATGAACAGTTAACTACCAAATGTGTCAATACTGAAACCCGAGTCGCGACACTTACGGAAGACGTAAATAAACAGAAAGAACAATTAGGTGACTTATCGGAAAGAGTTGAGGAAATTTCAGATAAACTGACAAATCTTAGTTTACATGGGGACAGAGATTCGGATGATACAGTTCCATTACCATTTGCAGAAACCGAAGAGTATCAGAACATAAATAAGCATGTTGAAAATCAGGGAAAATTTAATGAACGCGTGAAAAAGGAATTTGAGGCATTACGGAAGCAAGTCAAACAAATTGAAGGCGAAATAGTAGGAAAGGACAGTAGAAGGAATTTAGAATCACAGGTAGCAGAGGGGTTTGAAGAAAATAATTTGTTTCATTTACGGGATGCAAAAAGAGAGCGCCAGGCGCGCGAACTTTACAATAATCGACATTCGGACTGGGACAGACGCGGTAGGTCTTTGTCGCCACGAGGCGAAAACTTTGACTATAAACACTTTTTGACTGTCCGGAAATTTAAGATCTTCCGCAATTCTAAGAATGACATACATCCATGTGCATGGTTAGATCAATTTATGTACGCACTTCCACCAAATTGGCCACTAAGTCACAAACTGGAATTTATGTGCGGATATTTAGAAAACGAACCGGCGACGCGGATGCGCGCACTCATTAGAGATTGTAATAATCTAAATGATTTTTATCATGCATTTCTATCGGCATATTGGTCCGAAAACACGCAAGACAGAGTCAAACACAGTCTTATTATGCAGCGTAATTTCAAACAGTCTGAGTTCCGCACGCCGGCAGAGTACTTTGAAGACATGATTCGAAAGAATCAGTTCCTGTCCAACCCTTATAGCCCGACTGAATTAATTCGCATTTGTTTAACTAAGCTGCCACAATCCATAAGACAAATTGCTTTGGCCGGAAGATGTAAAGACGACATTGAGACTTTTAAGACTTTGTTGCAAGAACTTGAGTATGACAACGATGACGGGACCTCTTGTAACTTTTTCAGTAACAGTAATTACAATAGATTTTCAGAGAAAAGTGATAGTGGTCGGAACGGGCGTTATATGGGTAATTTTGAGAATGACAGACGTAACAGACACGACAATAGATACCAGCCCTATGACAATAACAGACGTTCTAACAGAAATTACACAGACAACTATAACAACGGTAATTCGTATCGGAATGATCAATCATACGGAAACAGTAATCGGTATTATCAAGACAGAAATTATTCAAACAGTAATAGAAATTCTTACTGCAGAAACAATCAGGGTAGTAGACACAACAATAATTTCAGAAGTGACAGTCGAAATTACACAAGGAGTAGTTATGCAGACAGACAGGAAAACAGAAATTTTAATAACAGACACAGCCAAGAATTTGCATCCAACAGACAGGAGGGACCTAATTGGCATCCTCCACGTGACAGAACTTCAGAGAGACAAGTGCAAATCGTAGAAATTGATCCGCGAAATGACGCGAATACTCAAAGACGTGACGCAAACAATCGACAATGACTTGTAGCTTCGGCTTCTGGCAGCAATATAGACGGCTCAGAAAGTAATGACACTACGACTTTACACTACGTACGCTTGGAAGACATGAGAGACATTTTATTAGACGAAAAGGAAAATAATGTAGACGCATTTTTACATCCTGTTATTGAAGTATGTGTGGGTAAGAATAAGTTCACTGCAGTATTAGATTCTGGGAGCCCATTGAATGTCATTAGTGAATCAGTTTTTCGTATATGTGTAAGAACTATTGCTTGTCCTGTGTTACCTATTTCTAAAACTACAATTCGAGGTGCGATTTCTGGAAAAAGTGTGGAGGTCAAACAACAGACCAATTTAAATTTCATTTGTCAAGGATACGAATTTTCTGCTAATTTTATTATTGTTCCATTACTCAGTACACAAATTATATTAGGTATGGAGTTTCTTAACGCACATAAGGCAATTTTGAACTTTAAAGAAGGAAGTGTAAATTTGACTGTTGCTGGAATGCCGAAATGTTTAAAATTTTTCGAGTGTTTAACAAGATCTGAGTCAGATACAAAATGTTTAAGGTTTCTTACTTCTGATGTTTTCGTTGAGCATTATGACGACAATGTGTTTATTCATGATAATGACAATAGATACAGAGACGCGATGGATGATATAATTAATAGCGAAGAATTAATTAAAGAGAAGGTTAAGAAAGCTGAAGTGCCAGATGACGTTGCAAGAGAAGAGCTGCACCACATTTTGACTTCACATGCGACAGTGTTTAGTCATCACACAGGAACTATACAAGGCTTACAATATTTATTTAAAGTGAAGGAACACACACCATTTCGAGGAAAAACGTACGCTATTCCTTTGGCTTACAGAGACAAGGTTAAGAATGAACTTCAGTACATGTTAGATCAGGGCATTATTGAGCCTGCAGTCAGTCCTTATACTAGCCCATTACACGTTGTTCTTAAAAAGGATGGGTCAATTCGTTTGGTTCTGGATTCCAGACAGATAAATAATATCATTATTCCTGAAACTGACCGTCCACAAAATTTAGATGAACTTCTTCAACATTTCCATGGAATTAAAGTTTTATCCACGATTGATATGCGCGCAAGTTTTTGGCAAATAGAACTCCACCCTGATTGTAGAAAATACACTGCTTTTTTAGCCTTTGGTAACTGTTACCAATTTCGGAAATTACCGTTTGGACTTACGGTATCTTCAGCAGCATTCATTCGTAGCTTAAATGAAATTTTACCTGTTTATCTTCGTGACAACATTACTTCTTATGTTGACGACATTCTTATTGCTAAACGTTCTTGGAGTGAGCACAACAAAATTTTGGACTCATTATTACGTATCTTTGCAAAAGTTGGCATTACAGTGAACTTAGAAAAATCTGAATTTGGTCGTTCACAGGTGAAAATTCTCGGTCACATTATTTCTACAGAAGGTATTCTTCCTGATCCAAAAAAATTAGATGCTATTCGTAATTATGCTGTTCCTACCACAAAACGTGAGGTTCGTAGTTTCCAAAATTTTTGTGGAGCGATATACTTTTGAAAAATTTTTGTAGAATGACATACTTGTGAGAAACTAACAGCTAGATGTAAACATGCGGAGAGTACAAGGATACCGCGCTGTGTTTTGGCGGCGGCACATACTCAAAGCAACAGTCAAGTCTGCGCGCCGCACAAGGCAGTCGTTGACCGCAAACAATGACTTCCTACGTCACGCGGCTACAGCTGATCGAGCGCTCAGTGCGAATGCACTGACAGCCGTAAACAAATACACAGTCTAATTTCTCCGACTAAATTCTGCATAAAGCTATAAGGACTTGTTGAATTGTGTTATTAACATTCAGTATTTTGCAGGATACGGTTGTATAAAGTATTTAAGAACTTCAGGTAAATTCTGTGCGTGTCCGACGTTAAGACGACTTAATATCGAGAAAATTTCAGGAAGAATGTAATTTCGAAGAAGAAACTAATAAACTAAAAAGGTAACTATTAATGGAGTTTATCTTTCAGGTAACATATTTCCACTTAGGTACGTACTTTAGACGTAATTTGCTGCTCGCGATTACGTGATTCATACTTTGTGCTAATTTCATGTTCTATGAATTTACTTGTGAAGCGACGTGATTGCGTACGTTAACTGATTTTGACAATGATTATTAATGAACTGGGTTGTAACTTGTGTATATTATGCATCGCTTGGCTGCACTGCTTTTTCACTGATGTCATTTTTTTTTTAATTATGTGCCTGCTGTGCTTATTTATTTAAATTATAATTGTCACCTGATTTATTGTGCTGATGTGTTTATGTATGTATGTTGTACTTTGTGATTTATCTGCTTGCGCCTTCATGTTTACTTATTAAGATGACATATGAACATTTATTTGCTTAGGCTGATATGATGCTAATGACTTGTTTATTACGTAAGATATATGTTTGCTGCTTTTTGTATGGATTACATATTTACACATTTCTGTTTTGTTGCCATAACTGCTCTTTAATTTGGTATATAGAAATGCTGATATAAGGTGTACAAACATAGAGTTTAGGTCACACTATGGTATTAATTATAGATTGTTCGCTTGGCAGAGCCTCGTTGTAAGAATTGTGCTGCAGCCACTGGTTGACATTCTGTTCTCTACTGGTATATTTACGCGCTATTGCATGTTTTGCTTACGCTCAGTGCCTTACATTTTTAAGATAAGAAAATTAACTGCTGTAATTCGACGAACGATATTAGTACAAGAAAGTCATAGAAGTCACATGAGCTGAGGTTTTATGGAAGCTGTATAAATTTATGCTAATAGGAAGGAAGCTAACGACATGACAGACCAAAACTAGGTTTAGACCATTGACAGTATCACACTGCATTTTCGTGAGCAATTGAAATAGGAAGTGACACTTGACACAAGAAATACTCCACATGTTTGCTTCTGTCTGCCATGATTCTTGAAGTGGTGTACACACTGTGAAATATTATGATCATTCACACTCCGTAATCGTACTTAATTACTGAGAGTTATTCGAACTAAGTCTGTTAGAGGTCATGTATGCATTTCTTTGTTTATAATTCATAATGAGTAGAAAATTTGGGTCAGATGGATTACACAGAGGTTGTGTGTTGACAATGTGTCTTCGGATTGTATGGGATGATGAGGTTTGCATTAGGATTTTATCTGTACTTGTTCGAGGAGACTGACTAGAGGAAAGAGTTGTGTTGGAAGTGAAATGATATTGGTGCTGAGGTTTATATTTATCGACGTATTATTGAGGTATAGAGATTATATGAAGTTGATGATTATTGGAGTTTTTGTGGACAAGAGGTAAGGTAAATGATATTGATGATAAGACGTATTGAAGAGGTATTATTGAGGTATTATTGAGATTGTGTGAAGCTGATGATTATTGGAGTTTTGGTGTATAAGAGGTAAAGTAAGTGAGGAGCATATTTTTTTTGGTTGGTTTTATGGAACAAGGAGGATGAAGATAGCAGACTAGAACACTAAAATAGAAGGAAGATAGTCTATACACACACTTTGTTAAATCACTAAGAGTATATACTTTTTTTTGAAGAGAGGAAGTAATTGCATATCGTGGCTCACTGACAGTTGTTCAACAACAGTACATTTTGATCTGGCTTGGCAAACATTCGTCTTGACTTGATGACTATGACGTTGACTAACTATTATTGACTGTTATACATTGCTGCCACTACTACTTGATACACATGATGAACATTAAATTTTGACAGAATTACATTTACACAATTAACACTATTCAGTTACACAGTAGTACTTAATGTGAATGAAAGATGAATGAGTGTGTTTTGTGTGTTTTCCTTTCCTAATCCTACCCACCTATCTCCTAAGTATTATTTTATTTGTTTGTAGTGGCTTGCACTGACACCCATAAATATTATAGGTTTACTGGTATTTGTGTATTGTAATAGTTAATAGGACAATTATCTGATATCATTTGTGTGTTTGTTATGATTTGTATGTTACTGTAAAAGCATTTGTATGTGCATTCAAACTATTGTTCATGCCTGAACTGTCTGATTAGTGAAGATAAATATTCTGAACTGTTGCCTGCACTTTTCAACATGATGTGTGACATTTGGTCGTGTTTATTTTCTGCTGATGAACTGTGTGATCAGTGATTGTAAAAAAAAAAATTATGGACTGTTACCTGTACCTTTTCTACATGATTGGTGCCACTAGGACATGTTTAATTTGTGCTCATAAACTCTGATGAACAGTGTGATCAGTGCTAGTGAATTTTATGGAACTGCTTCTGCTGAGAGATGTGACTTTTTGCTGTTTGCACCTACTCAATATTGCTAGGTGCCACTGATGGACTGCTTCTACTGAAAAGATGTCCCCTGTTGCTGTGTGCACCTGATCAACATTGCTGATGCAACTGATGGACTGCTTCTACTGAAATGATGTCACTTGTTGGTGTCTGCACCTGCTCTCAACATTGCTGGGTGCCACTGATGGATTGCTTCTACGGAACTAATGTGACTTGTTGCTGTGTGTACCTCTTGAACTTTACTGGGTGCCACAGATGGAACTGCTTCTACTGAAATAATGTCACTTGTTGCTGTTTGCACCTGCTCAACATTGCTGGGTGCAATTGATGAACTGTTTTTACTGAAATGAAGTCACTTGTTGCTGTCTGCACCTACTCAACATTGCTGGGTGCCTCTGATGGACTGCTTCTACTGAAATGATGTCACTTGTTGCTGTCTGCACCTGCTCAACATTACTGGGTGCAACTGATGGACTGTTTCTGCTGAAATGATGTTGCTTGCTGTGTGTACCTCTTGAACTTTACTGAGTGCCACTGTTAGAACTGTTTCTACTGAAATGATGTTACTTTTTGCTGTCTGCACCTACTCAACATTGCTGGGTGCCACAGATGGACTGTTTTTACTGAAATGGTATCACTTGTTGGTGTCTGCACCTGCTCTCAACATTGCTGGGTGCAACTGGTGAACTGCTTTTACTGAAATGAAGTCACTTGTTGGCGTCTGCACCTGCTTAACATTGCTGGGTGCATCTGATGGATTGCTTCTACTGAACTAATGTGACTTGTTGCTGGGTGTACCTGCTAAACTTTACTGGGTGCAACTGATGGACTGCTTTTACTGAAAAGATGTTACCTGTTGGTGTTCTTTTTTTTTGTATAAACTAATCATTGAAAGCATTTTATGTGAACATTTGTATAAACTGATTTTTTTGTATATTGTGTAAACTATTATGTAAAGTCACATGTATGAAAAGAAGTTGTATTGCTTACTGTATTTCATATGTTAGGTTAGTGAAAGGTCAGTGCAAAGCCAAAATTTTAACTAATTATGTGATATTTAGGTATTAATATTATCTTTTATTTTTGTCTGTATTTTTGTGGACGAATTTGGTGGTATTTTCACCACCAATGCTGGCAAAAATACCATCAAATTCTGGCCTGTGGAGGAGGGGCATATGAAAGGTGGCTACACTGTGCCACTGCGCCAGAGATTGCGCCAAAGAGTACTATTAAGCCGCCTCCACAGTGCTTGTTGGGAGTTCGTAGCAGTCAGTGGTTGTCGAGAGTTCATGGCAGTCAGTGCTAGTAGAGAGCTCGTAGAGGACAGTGCGTGTTAGGAGTTCGTAAAAGTCAGTGTGTGTTGAGAGTTCGTAGCAGGCACTGCTTGTCGTGAAATCGGAGGGATATGTTGTAGTAAAGAGTGTTGTTCCATGTTGTATGCAGTTATTTGATGGGAGAGATAGCAGATGTTATTGTAATGAGTGCATTTCGTCAATATATATGAAGGTAAAAACTACAATGTTCTTTTATTAATTGTGTGTCTGAAATAATGCGTCACTACAGGTTCAGTCAACAAAGCATCTGGCTTGTGTTCTTGTATTAGAGTGAATTTTGGTTTTCTTGCGTAATTATAGTTTTTCTAAATTTCTTTTGTCACGTCAGCATAGTTGGTATTTAAAAATTCTTGTCTTGTTGGAAAAGAACCGTGCCAGATGTGGACGTTGAGTCACACTCCCACATACAGAACAGTTACTCTTGTGCTTATTGGTGTTGTAGGTTTTATAGTTGCTGGGGACTTAATTAATTAACTGTGTTTACGAAAATTTTCTTACATTGTTTGTTGCAGTCAGATAGCGTAATAATTCTAGTAAGGGCCAACCGATTACGAGACACTGCGTATTCGGACAGACATACTAAAACTAAAAATATTTTCAATCTTTTATTTAATTAAGCCCCCATGCAAGTTGTATATATAAGTTTGGATGTAGCGGTATTGCATTGATGTACTGGTGGATATTGTGTGGTATGACTCCTGTTGTTGATAGTATAATTGGTATAATGTCAACTTTATCCTGATGCCACATGTCCTTGACTTCCTCAGCCAGTTGGATGTACTTTTCAATTTTTTCTCCTGTTTTCTTTTGTATATTTGTTGTATTGGGTATGGATATTTCGATTAGTTGTGTTAATTTCTACTTTTTATTGGTGAGTATGATGTCAGGTTTGTTATGTGATGTTGTTTTATCTGTTATAATGGTTCTGTTCCAGTAAAATTAATATTCATCATTCTCCAGTACATTTTGTGGTGCATACTTGTATGTGGGAACGTGTTGTTTTATAAGTTTATGTTGTAAGGCAGGATGTTGATGTATTATTTTTGCTACATTGTCATGTCTTCTGGAGTATTCTGTATTTGCTAGTATGGTACATCCGCTTGTGATGTGATCTACTGTTTCTATTTGTTGTTTGCAAAGTCTGCATTTATCTGTTGTGGTATTGGGATCTTTAATAATATGCTTGCTGTAATATATGTTGCTTATTGTTTGATCCTGTATTGCAATCATGAATCCTTCCGTCTCACTGTACATATATTGCCTTTGCTTAGCCATGTGTTGGATGCGTCTTGATCGATGTGTGGCTGTGTTAGATGATACGGGTGCTTGCCATGTAGTGTTTTCTTTTTCCAATTTACTTTCTTCGTATCTGTTGATGTTAAGTGATCTAGAGGGTTGTAGAAGTGGTTATGAAATTATAGTGGTGTAGCCGATGTATTTATATGAGTGATTGCTTTGTGTATTTTGCTAGTTTCTGCTAGTTCTAGAAAGAATTTTCTTAAATTGTCTACCTGTCCATGATGTAGGTTTTTTATGTCGATAAATCCCCTTCCTTTCTGCTTAATGTGAATCTTTCTGTTGCTGAATGTATGTGATGTATTCTATATTTGTGGCATTGTGATCGTGTAAGTGTATTGAGTGCTTCTAGGTCTGTGTTACTCCATTTTACTACTCCAAATGAGTAGGTCAATATTGGTGTAGCATAAGTATTTATAGCTTTTCTCTTGTTTCTTGCTGTCAATTCTGTTTTCAGTATTTTTGTCAGTATTTGTCTATATTTTTCTTTTAGTTCTTCTTTAATATTTGTATTATCTATTCCTATTTTTTGTCTGTATCCTAGATATTTATAGGCATCTGTTTTTTCCATCGCTTCTATGCAGTCGCTGTGGTTATCCAATATGTAATCTTGTTTAGTGTGTTTTCCCTTGACTATGCTATTTTTCTTACATTTGTCTGTTCCAAAAGCCATATTTATATCGTTGCTGAATACTTCTGTTATCTTTAGTAATTGGTTGAGTTGTTGATTTGTTGCTACCAGTAGTTTTAGATCATCCATGTATAGCAAATGTGTGATTTTGTGTGGGTATGTTCCAGTAATATTGTATCCATAATTTGTATTATTTAGCATGTTGGATGGTGGGTTCAGAGCAAGGCAGAACCAGAAAGGACTTAATGAGTCATTTATTATTATTATTTTTTTTATATTAAAACATATTACATACTATGTCGATGGCTGCGGTTGTCTAGCGAGTAGACCAACAGTCTGCCATGGCGGTCCCGGGTCCGGTCCTAGATAGCGGCGACAAACTATCCCCTTCCAGGCCCTCCAGGACGGTCCTATGTCCGCCCAGTCTGCTGTCAAATGAGTATCAACGATCTCTGTCGCGCACAAAAGGCGGCCAGTACGATGGCGTCCACCCACCCCCTCCTAGCGCTACGGCGAAGGAATGCTGCAGTCTGCCTGCAGCCCTGCCATAGGCTTTGCCTTTTATACACTGAGGTGACAATAGTCATGGGATACCTCCTAATATCGTGTCGGACATCCTTTTGCCCGGAATAGTGCAACCACTCGACGTGGCATAGATTCAACAAGTCTCTGGATATCACCTGCAGAAATATTGAGCCATGTTGTGTCTATAGCCGTCCATAGTTTCGAAAGTGTTGCCGTCGCAGGATTTTGTACACGAACTGACCTCTCGATTATGTACGTAAATATTAAATGGGATTCATGTCAGGTGGTCTGGGAGGCCAACTCATATTCTCAAATTGTCCACTATGCTTTTCAAACCAACTGCAAACAACTGTGGCCCAGTGTAAAAATTCCACCGTTATTTGGGAATATGAAGTTCATGAATGGGTGCAAATGGTCTCCAAGTTGCCGAACACAACCATTTCCAGTCAGTGATCGGTTCACTTGGCCCAGAATCCCCAGTCCATTCCATGGAAACACAGCCCACACCACTATGGAGCCACCAGCGGTTTGCACAGTGCCTTGTCGACAACTTGGTTCCTTGGCTTCGTGGAGCCTGCGCCACACTCGAACCCTACCATCACCTCTCATCAACTGAAATCGGAACTCATCATACCAAGCCACAGTTTTCCAGTAGTCTAAGGTGGAATGGATATGGTCACGAGCCCAGCATAGGTGCTATTGGCGATGTCGTGCTGTTAGCAAAGGCACTCGCATGTTCGTCTGCTGCCATAGCCCATTAACGCCACATTTCTCCGCGCTGCCCTAACGGATACGTCTTCGTGCGTCCAACATTGATGTATGCGGTTATTTCAAGTATTGTTGCTCTAAGAACACTAAATTCCCTAACGATTTCTTAGATGGAATGCCCCATGAGTCTAATACAATTACCATTTCGCGTTCGAAGTCTGTTAACTCCCGTCGTGCAGCCATAATCACGTCGGGCAGCTTTTCACGTGAATCAGCTGAGTAGAAACGACACCTCCGCCAGTGTACTGCCCCTTCATACTTTGTGTACGTGGTGCTACTTTCGTCTGCATATGTGCATATCGCTGTCCCCTGTTTTTTGTCACTTCAGAGTATATATTTTACTGTAAAAAAGCAATTTATAATCATTATATTAAAACATTTTATTTTTAATGTTAGTTAATGTATTAAATTCGTAGGTACTGTGACATTGCGACATGTTTCTCTCAATTTTTGTGCAGATATTTTTATATTGTCACGCAAACACAGAAGAAACGAAGTAAATGTGGGAAATTGCTATCTGTTGGTGGGAAAATGCTCTACAGTACTTAGATGTGACTGCTTTACAAACTACGATTTTTAATTCTGGGTGCAATTTAAAGGAACAGATATTATAATAACAGCAACAGTATATTCTACATCTTCATAATGCCCTCGTTTCAGATGCACTCAGCGTAATATAAGATACTGGCGGGTCTGACTCTCGTGGTATCAAAATGGTTCAAATGGCTCTGAGCATTATGGGACTTAACATCTACGGTCATCAGTCCCCTAGAACTACTTAAACCTAACTAACCTAAGGACATCACACAACACCCAGTCCTCACGAGGCAGAGAAAATCCCTGACCCCGCCGGGAATCGAACCCGGGAACCCGGGCGCGGGAAGCGAGAACGCTACCGCACGACCACGAGCTGCGGACTCTCGTGGCATCAGGTGGTCACTTTCACATGACACAGTGACGTCCAAATACTTCTTTGGTCAGCTAAGATCTGACCGTGTTACCCGTATGCTAGGTGCATTGCATACCTATTGGGCGTTATGTCATTTCGATCCCTTTGTCTGTGTATGAGACCAGTCTCTTACCACGTTCCCCTAGAAACAGGAAGCAGCGAACCGTATAGAAACTGAGTGAGGATATATAAACGACGATGTAACCCACAGAACGTTTTTGTTCTGTACAGCTATCCTTCTGCCTGTTACTTAAAAATAAGCAGTATTAATAGTAAAATTGAAATTTTAAATCTTTCTTTCTTTATTCTGGCTGTATTCGAAAATTTTTGATATGTAACGTGAAACAGAGGGACGTTGTAGTAGTAAAAATTTAAAAATACATATTTATCATATAGCGCTAGATAATGCAATTTTCTCAAAAGAACAGACAAAATTTAAAAAAAACGCAAAACCAAAACTTGTCAAACATTGTTTCGATCCTTCTTCGAGTTTATATAAAGGAAGTTTGCGTCATCCATAAATAGCATTCGCACTAACGGGAAACTCTTGTCTTTGATCATGTTGAAGAACGTCCAGTTGAGTACAAAATAACAATAACAATTCTATAGACTTTTTTAAATTTGTATATGTACACTGTACTTTTATCGAAAGTAATTGCTTTGCTTACATAAGAGCTGTCAACTAACTTTTATTAGTTGCAAAATGCAAGTAATAACAATAATAACAGGAAACTCTTTCCTTTGATCATGATGATGAATGTTCAGTTGAGTACGAAATAACAATAACAATTCTATAGACGTTTTGTATTTGTGTATGTACGGTGTACTTGTATCAAAAGTCATTGCTTTGCTCACATATGAGCTATGAGCTAACTTTTATTACTTGCAAAATGCAATTGATATTTTGTAAGTATATAAAATATTCGGTGGACTAGCACTGTACGATATGCGGTTCTGTCCAAAACAAACAAACAAAAAACGAAGAGAAGCCGTCGGTTCCTAGTTTCTCTGCCACAGACTCTTTATTTTTTTCTTTCCCTACGAATGCTACCAATTCTTCTGCTAATCCAACCATTTACTACGTCATTTATATTTTGACCATGGCTGAACAGCAGCAGCGGTTACAGAACGGCAGGTGTAAAAGACGGCTAACAAGTTGCAGTGAATGATGGTTATCAAGTAATCTTTACCATGGTTTCGACGGACTTAAGCCCGTCTTCTTCAGAAGGACAAACAAACTTCACATTAGCAACTGATTCAATAAAAGCTGTCTCTACATGTAGTTACGAACATGGTCTGTTAGTTTAAGTGATTGGTTTTACTGATATTACAATGTCCTCTGAGGCATTGTAGTGAGAAGGAAGCGACTCTGCCTTACCTCTCTGGTTTCTGTACGAGTAACCTGGAGTCTTGCTGCTTCGGTAGTCCCTCGTCGCACAGTAGTAGCGCTCAGGCGCCAGGTACAATGTAGGTTGTGATCCTGCTGAAGTGCAGTGTTTCGGGATGCCAGTTGTTAAATGTCGACAACTTTTTGTACTATACTCGTTTTAATAAAGAAAATATTTTGACACACACGTCACAGAATTTGCAATACGGCGGTTCTGGGCTACGCCGTTATATTCAACCCTTTACAACACATTAACACATTTCTCACTTTCCATACTCATGATATACGTTGCCCACGACACGTGGCGTTCACTAATAACCAACCTTCACTTTATATCTTGTTTAACAGCTGGAATATTTACTCGCGACCGTTCTTTCAGAGCTGCCCCGGTTACTCGACCGTGCGTTTTGAGTGGCGCTTCGCTACTAACTCGCCCTGTCTTTCCGAAGGACAAGAGACACCCCACCTTTCTCCCTCAGCCAATAAGAACACTTCATTCGTCTATCTCCAATAGGCGTTCAGATCGCTGTTGCTAGACGGATCTGACGTCACGTTTGCGGATGTTGTGACGGAAGTTTGTCTCGGAACACTGTCTCAGACTGTAAGATCCTACTCCAAAATAGTCGTATCTTGTCCCTGTTGTATCCACGGACCCAACCAACCAACCAACTCGCGCACGCGCGCCCTGACCGTGAGATCGCGGCCGTCGGCGCCTCAGGGCGTTACCGCCGACGGAAGAGGTCGCGCCATGGCTGAGCTCGGGTCCGCAGCGCCCTCTGCCTTTTGCATATAAGGAGGAGCTCTGGCCCCGAGACGGACAGTCTATTGTCGATTGTCTACTACTAGCCTTTAGTGGAGTTTATAGCGGAGCCATTGCAGTGTGATATTTGCTATTGCATTCGACTAGGCTCAGTACACGGATTACTCTTGGATATTACTTGGACTTGTATTGCTGGTGCACGATTCGTCAGAAATAAAGATAAGTTATCTCTTCATTATAGCTGGCGCAATTCTTGTCATTGATTATTTTTCGGCCAACAGACATAGCTACACCAAATGGTTCAAATGGCTCTGAGCACTATGGGACTTAACATCTATGGTCATCAGTCCCCTAGAACTTAGAACTACTTAAACCTAACTAACCTAAGGACACCACACAATACCCAGCCATCACGAGGCAGAGAAAATCCCTGACCCCGCCGGGGATCGAACCCGGGAACCCGGGCGTGGGAAGCGAGAACGCTACCCCACGACCACGAGATGCGGGCCGCTACATCCTGGTCACTACCCACGCTTTATATAATTTGTGGTGGTTGCCCCAAAACTACCGCCGAGGACCTCGGGTTAGGGAGCCGTCACAAAAGTCGCTACCAAGGTTGCACAACATTGCCTCCTATGATATTATGCATGTACGCATTACAATATGACAAGTTCTTGATTCTAGTGGCATTAATTTTTACATATGGACATACAAACAGTTGTCCGCAACTCGTGGTCGTGCGGTAGCGTTCTCGCTTCCCACGCCCGGGTTCCCGCGTTCGATTCCCGGCGGGGTCAGGGATTTTCTGTGCCTCGTGATGACTGGGTGTTGTGTGCTGTCCTTAGGTTAGTTAGGTTTAAGTAGTTCTAAGTTCTAGGGGATTGATGACCATAGATGTTAAGTCCCATAGTGCTCAGAGCCATTTGAACCAAGCCATACAGACAGTTGCCGATATATGTGATGAGGAGACAGCTTTTACTGAATGAATTACTAATGTGAAGTTAGTTTGTCCTTCTGAAGGAGACGGGTTTAAATCCGTTGAAACCACGTAGAGTTCATTTGAAAACCACCATTTACTGCAACTGGTTGGCTGGCTTTTATACCTGCTCTACGTCATTTGTGTTCTATACCAAGACTACCGAACCGTAGTTTTCGTGAAGCGGAAGTCTATATACACTATTGGCCATTAAAATTGCTACACCGAGAAGAAATGCAGATGATAAATGGGTATTCATTGGATAAATATATTATACTAGAACTGACATGTGATTACATTTTCACGCAATTTGCGTGGATAGATCCTGACAAATCAGTACCCAGAACAACCACCTCTGGAAGTAATAACGGTCTTGATGCGCCTGGGCATTGAGTCAAACAGAGCTTGGATGGTGTGTACAGGTACAGCTGCCCATGCAACTTCAACACGATACCACAGTTCATCAAGAGCAGTCACTGGCGTATTGTGACAAGTCAGTTGCTCGGCCACCATTGACCAGACGTTTCCAGTTGGTGAGAGATCTGGAGAATGTGCTGGCCAGGGCAGAAGTCGAACATTTTCTGTATCCAGAAAGGCCCGTACAGGACGTGCGACATGCGGTCGTGCATTATCCTGCTGAAATGTAGGCTTCGCAGGGATCGAATGAAGGTTAGAGCCACGGGTCGTAACACATCTGAAATGTAACGTCCACTGTTGAAAGTGCTGTCAATGCGAACAAGAGGTGACCGAGACGTGTAACCAGTGGCACCCGATACCATCACGCCGGGTGATACGCCAGTATGGCAATGACGAATACACGCTTCCAATGTGCGTTCACCGCGATGTCGCCAAACACGGATGCGACCATCACGATGCTGTAAACAACCTGGATTCATCCAAAAAAATGACTTTTGCCATTCGTGCACCCAGGTTCGTCGTTGAGTACACCATCGGGGGCGCTCGTGTGATGCAGCGTCAAGGGTAACCGCAGCCAAGGTCTCCGAACTGATAGTCCATGCTACTGCAAACGTCGTCGAACTGTTCGTGCAGATGGTTGTTGTCTTGCAAATGTCTCCGTCTGTTGACTCATGGAGCGAGACGTGGCTGCACGATCCGTTACAGCCATGCGGATGAGATGCCTGTCATCTCGACTGCTAGTGATACGAGGCCGTTGGGATCCAGCACGGCGTTCAGTATTACCCTCCTGAACCCATCGATTCCATGTTCTGCTAACAGTCATTGGATCTCGATCAACGCGAGCAGCAATGTCGCGATACTTTAAACCGCAATCACGATAGGCTACAATCCGACCTTTATCAAAGTCGGAAACGTGATGGTACGCATTTCTTCTCCTTACACGAGGCATCACAACAACGTTTCATCAGGCAACGCCGGTCAACTGCTGTTTGTGTACGAGAAATCGGTTGGAAACTTTCCTCATGTCAGCACGTTGTAGGTGTCGCCACCGGTGCCAACCTTGTGTGAATGCTCTGCAAAGCTAATCATTTTGCATATCACAGCATCTTCTTCCTGTCGTTCAAATTTCGCGTCTGTAGCACGTCATCTTAGTGGTGTAGCAGTTTTAATGGCCAGTAGTTGAAACGTCCCCTTTTGAACAATTCTACACGAGACTGTGCTTAACCTGACACACAATACTTTGTTAGCGCAACGCAATCTGACTTTCAAAATTCCCTACAAAAGAATGGCCCTGACTAACATTAAACTATACCTTTCACAAATCACTTACCTCACAAAAATCTTCGCTGCTCAAGCTACTGCAATACAGCGAGCGCCACTACTGCCAGCTAAATAAAAGATTCAAACTACTGAAGGCACTAACTACTGATAGGGGTAGTTAGCAAATGAAAGATATTAATAGAGAGCAAACAATGTATTTACCTTAATATCATCACAAGTCATAATATATATATCAGTTCATGACAAATTACAAACCTCCGCCATCTCTCTCCCCACATCCACCACTGCTGGCGGCTCACCTCCAACTGCGCAACGCTACGCGCTGTTCACAGCCAGCTGCCTAACACTACAATGGCGAGTATTACAACAATGCAAAGCAGCCGCAGACTGCACACAGCACAGCCTCCAACTGCGCAACGCTACGCGCTGTTCACAGCCAGCTGCCTAACACTACAATGGCGAGTATTACAACAATGCAAAGCAGCCGCAGACTGCACACAGCACAGCCAGTGATTTTCATACAGAGATGGCGTTACCAATAAAAAACCTAAACAGCCTACTTACATAGAGAAAACATAAACAGCCTACTTACATAGTGTACGTATTTTGTGGAGCGTAGCTGAGTATGCGTACTTGTAGTTTCGGGCGCATAGCTACGCCCAGGTGACTAAGCTGTACCCCGCGGACCGCAGATGATATGTGTCCGGTGGTGGTCGGTTGCAGGCGGATGGCGGCGGCCAGGTGACGGGGCGATGGGCGGCCGGGCGAGCCGGCGCCGGCGGTGTCGGCGCGCGCGGCAGCGGCTCGGGCAGGGGCGCGGGCACGGCCGCCGCCATGGTGACGCTGACTGAGCTGCTGCAGGGGCCCTCCACGCTGGACGCGCTCGCGCACGCCGCGCTCATCTTCACCGCCGGCGTCGCCATCATCGTCACCAACGTGCTCATCATCGCCACCTTCCTCAACCTGCGCGGTGAGTCCGCCAATCTCACAAACTTATTAAAAAAAAAAAAAAAAAAAAAAAAAAAAAAGAGAGAGAGAGAGAGGAAAGAAACTGAATGTGGTGTGCGTACTGTAAGACCTTCAGTACACACACCATCAGATTATTTGACTTGTCGCTCTAACGAAGTAGGCGAGTGTCAGTAATATGTCCCGTGGTCATGTCGTGGCGTGTGTATCTTCGGCCGTTAGGTCAGACGATAGAAATGCCACTTGCACGATTAGAGTAGCAGACTGACGGTGACCACCTTTAAACAGAACTTGATTAATTTTCACACACATTTATTAAAAATAATAACAAGCATAAAATTACTTAACTTGGCTCTGGATGTTATTTATAATTGACAATCTGAAATTTCTTTGGTACTAGTATGTTAATCTTATTCTCACATATATCTCTCATACTAGAATGAAATTTTCACTCTACAGCGGAGTGTGCGCTGATATGAAACTTCCTGGCAGATTAAAACTGTGTGCCGGACCGAGACTCGAACTCGGGACCTTTGCCTTTCGCGGGCAAGTGCTCTACCAATTTTTTTTTTATCTCATTTTTGTTCGCTTGTGTTCGTTATATCTGCTCCGAGCGGACGTCGTAAGACATCCGTTTAAGTTCGTTGTTGATCGATTAACTCAGTTTTTTTTATTACAAAGGGTGACTAACCCTCTGGCCAAACATGCTGAGCTACTGTGCCGGCATCAACTGAGCTACCCAAGCACGACTCATGCCCCGTCCTCACAGCTTTACTTCTGCCAGTACCTCGTCTCCTACCTTCCAAACTTAACAGAAGCTCTCCTGCTAACCTGCAGAACTAGCACTCCAGAGAGAAAGGATAATGCGGAGACATGGCTTAGCCACAGCCTGGGGACGTTTCTAGAATGAAATTTTCACTCTACTCCGGCACACACCTTTAATCTGCCAGGAAGCTTCATATCAGCGCACACTCCGCTGTAGAGTGAAAATTTCATTCTAGAAACATCCCCCAGACTCTGGCTAAGCCGTGTCTCCGCATTATCCTTTCTTTCTGGAGTGCTAGTTCTGCAGGTTCGCAGGAGAGCTTCTGTTAAGTTTGGAAGGTAGGAGACGAGGTACTGGCAGAAGTAAACCTGTGAGGATGGGGCTCGAGTCGTGCTTGGGTAGCTCCGTTGGTAGAGCACTTGCCCACGAAAGGCAAAGATCCCGAGTTTGAGTCTCGGTCCGGCACACACTTTTAATCTGCCAGGAAGTTTCATACCTCTGATACTTGCCAAAAGTGTCTATACATTTATCATCATGGCTATGTACAGGAATATAGTAATCTTATTAGGCGCAGACTGAAACTTGACTATAGACTGGTACAGACAAATGTAGAACTCGCACAGACTGGTAATCGGAGGTCTGTACACTCGTTATAATACCTCGCTCGTTCGTGTATCACAGCGCGAGTGTGATCCGCGAGGAGAGAAGGTTCTACGTAAGCAGCAATCTCATTGGCTGCATTACATATTAATACGTGGATCGCTGGAAGCAGAATTTGGTCCGTCTCTATGGCAGCGCCATCTCGTAGTGCGGAGACGGACGAGCGCTGCGCCTGTGCTGATATGCTTAGCGGGGCGCGCTCTAGTGGGAAATTTGTGTACGCGCTGACTACGCGGAACTATGTACGCAACACTGAACAAGACATTTCTCACCCTCACGAAACATCACTCTAATGCCTAGTTTACACGTCGACACTAGGTTGCACGCAACTGTGCTGCTGGCCACTGAGCATGTGCGCCACGCGTTTGCACAACTCGTGGGTGAAACTAAACACTTTCGGCGTGTTCCAGCTTTGGCGACACTAGTTGCATGAGTTTTGAGGTTATGTGTGTTCGTAGAGTGTAGATAAATTGAAATATGAAGTGGGGAGCGGAGAATAATGTTCGCTTTTTAAATATCTATGCTTCTATGCTTTGCACAGGTGTTTCCGCGATTTCAGTGATGCTGGTTACAAAAATAACCAACAAATTGCTGCCGCTCAGACCGTCATGTTCGATCATAACATAGATGGTTTGACAATATCTGAGCTGCAGGGCAAAATTTAATGAGTTAGGAGTACATATACAACTGAATTAAGAAAAATACAAACAAGTGTAATTCTCACCAACTGCGACATAATCGAGTGTACAAACAGTGATCCAATACTGTAAAATGCTTTTTTATTCCAGTCTCTGATCACAAATGAATTCTTTAGGTGATGACCGGTTTCAGTCTGTAATGACCATCTTCAGAAAAGATCTGAAGACCATCTTCAGAAAAGATCTGAAGATGGTCATTACAGACTGAAACCGGTCATCACCTAAAGAATTCATTTGTGATCAGAGACTGGAATAAAAAAGCATTTTAAGTGTAACTCTAGCTGTGGCAATGCTCTCGTCTACAAGACTAAAATCTCATCGTTCCAGTTCGCCAACTCTTTGTTAAGGAATATTGTTGACAGGTTGGAAGGCCATACAAATTCAAGAAGCTGCATTCTTTATTAGATATTCATCTATTTAAAACGTCGCTGCAGTGCTCCCCATTCATATATGTTAGAAATTTGAAATATTGCCACTGTACAGATCTATCTTCAAGAGAGTAGGATGCAAACCATTCTCTTCATAATGCGGCCTGCTTCGAATAATTACTGTTGTTAATGTTAATAATTATTACTGTTAATAAGTATTGGTGTTAATGTAAAAACGTCATCACCAACTAAAACCGCATCTTATAGCATGCCGAGTGTTCTCGATTGTAATGCATGCAATGTCATATGTAATTTCAGTTCTGGCGACAGTGCTTCATGCATTACAATATCTTTATTCCTTATCATATAATTAACTCTATTTAGAAGAAACGGTAACAGTTCTGGTGACGTTCTAAGACAATTAAAAGAACTTCTTGGACATACCGTTATAAATTATTTCAGCAAGGATGCTGAGCAACCGAGCTGACGTCTTTTCTTCATCCAGTCACCAATCTAAATATGTTTCTTAATGTTTTATTATATAGCGATTCCACGCAACAATCTTTAACTCCATCACAACTCGTGTGACTTGCAGCTGCTAAAACTTTCATTTCAGACACGACTCAGGAACCACAAAACGACTAAATTGAAGTGTATACTGGTTTCGCCATGTCTACAGTAAAATATGAAACCATTTGCGTGCAACTCATTCCACGCAACGAACGGTGCAACCCAATGTCATCGTGTAAACTAGGCTTAATACACAGCCTCTTGCCTTGATAGTGGCCTCACTTCTGGTACAAATTGCCTCAGGTATGCCATATCTTGCTGAAGACATTCATTAGATTTAAAAAGTTGGGACTTCTCTGAAACAACAGAGTGAGACATTCCTGATTTCGCGGTTGTGTGGAGGGCGATTCAGCTGCCCGTACCTATGGGTTTTACGCAACCTGCAACGTCTTCAAAAACCACACGCGAGATTTTCATATTCTTTCGCTCGCTATGCACAAACTGTTAGTGCTACAGAAAGAATGAACAGGACCCTTTTGTAGGAAATGTAATGTAGTTATTTTGTACTGGGATACGTTTCTGCTACAAGCCATAGTTTTCTAATTATTCGAGAAAAATGTGCAAAAGTGATTGTCAAACGCGTTTTTCTTGAATAGCTCAGAAATCGTGGCCTCCAGAGAAAACGTATACCAGAGAAAATTTACTCCATCCGAACAGGCCTTGGAAGGCCCAACGGTACCGACCGGCCGCAGTGTCATTTTCAGCCCACAGGCGTCGCTAGATGCAGATATGGAGGAGCATGTGGTAAGCACACCGCTCTCCCGGCCGTATGCCAGTTTACGAGACCGGAGCCGCCACTTCTCAATCAAGTAGCTCCTCAGCTTGCCTCACAAGGGCTGAGTGCACCCCGTTTGCCAACAGCGCTGGGCAGACCGGATGGTGACCCATCCAAGTGCTAACCCAGACTGACAGTGCTTAAGTTCGGTGATATGACGGGAACCGGTGTTACCACTGCGGCAAGGCCGATGGCAGACAAAATTCAACTGCATTAAATTTCCTACAAAAAAAAAGTCCCATTCATCTATTTTGAAATACTAATAGTTTGTGCTTAGGAATCATAGCAAACTAGATAATATGAAAATCATGCACATGGTTTCTGAAAGGGTTGTAGGTTGCATAAAATCGATAGGTAGGTGCAGCGACTCACGCTGTATATATCTGATAAAAGATAAATACCAACGTAATCAACAAAAAGGTGTTGAAATAATTCAGAGGTGACAAGGGAAAATTTGTGCTTGTCAGGGACTCGAACCCATATTTCCTACTTTACACAAGGTGCCACCTTAACTGCTATGGATATCTGGCCACACTTTCCGTCCAACCCCAATACTTAATTTTACTCCCATAGTGTGTGTATACGGCTGCGGAATCATGAATGTGTGGTGTCTGTTCTTTTGGAGACACCTATACGCACATACGTAATAGTAATATATACGCATTGACGACATTTCATGATATCTCAGCGCGGATGCACCCTAGGTCCGATCTCTTACGAGAATCACGTTAAATACTGCAAGCAACGAGGAGGTGGATAGGGGGCGCTACGGATGTTGTTTGCGAAAAGTTGGAAACTTGGTGCGGACGTGGAGCATGTTCTGATAGTCAGAGAGGTTAAGGCAACTGCTGACATAAAGTGGGAATTTCGGGTTCGAATCCCGGTCTGGCCCAAATTTTCACTTGTCGCCGTTGAATTATCTCAATGTCCTCATACGGCTGACGTCGATAGCTCTCTTCCATCATGTAAAAAGGTTTAAACTAGTGGACGTAGAAGTTTCACATAAGATTGCCCTGACGGAAAATGCCCACTTTACTGCCTCAGTAGTGACCCAAAAAATAATATCATGGCTCAATGTGACTGCTCTTCAGGAATAACACGGTACAGATACGCATACTATGTGCGACGGATATATTTTCGCATCTGAAACGGTTCAATGCTGTTTAATGGGCAAACTTCTCATCATTGAATCAAACATTTGATTACATGAACATTTTATAGATTACACCAAATATGCAAAAAATGTACTACTATCAGGCTGTCGAATATAATACAGGGTACTCTGCCATAAAGAATTGGTAATTCGGCATTACCATACAACATTGTATGAACACATGGAGTAGCAACTGCTAATCAGAAATTTACGAAGCTAACACCTTCTCTGACCTGAAAACAATCAATGTGAATAATTCTAATGGTTTCACTCTTTCGTAACTGTTTGTACAAAGTGAGAAATGGATCTCATAGAAGTAACTACCGTGCCGAGGGCACGAGCCTATCCTCCTTTGTCGTTGTTATACGAGACACCAATACGCGTGTAGAGGTATAAATGTATGTGTAATTTCATTTATTTTGATGGGAGAAGAAAGGGTATCTGAAGACTAAACACTTGGTTTTAATCACTTATTATTAAAGTCGGAGAATGCAGGTGGTTCACATACATCATCAAAATTGGTGTTACATGAACCACGTGGTGTTTACGCCAGTATCAGACTAACACTTCGTTTACAAATTATTCTTGAAACGATCAAAAATCAGAAAATGCTAGACAAACGAGTTCTCTACTCATTTCGGTTACGAATCAATGTACCGTATAGAAAACCAGAGACTGGCCCACATGAATCGAAAACTGCAAGAACCGCACTACGTCATCATGGCTCGCAAGAAGACAAACACATTTAAAGCATCCAGAATGAGATTTTCACTCTGCAGCGGAGTGTGCGCTGATATGAAACTTCCTGGCAGATTAAAACTGTGTGCCCGACCGAGACTCGAACCTTTGCCTTTCGCGGGCAAGTGCTCTACCAACTGAGCTACCGAAGCACGACTCACGTCCGGTACTCACAGCTTTACTTCTGCCAGTACCTCGTCTCCTACCTTCCAAACTTTACAGAAGCTCTCCTGCGAAACATGCAGAACTAGCACTTTCTTTCAGGAGTGCTAGTTCTGCATGTTTCGCAGGAGAGCTTCTGTAAAGTTTGGAAGGTAGGAGACGAGGTACTGGCAGAAGTAAAGCTGTGAGTACCGGACGTGAGTCGTGCTTCGGTAGCTCAGTTGGTGGAGCACTTGCCCGCGAAAGGCAAAGGTCCCGAGTTCGAGTCTCGGTCGGGCACATAGTTTTAATCTGCCAGGAAGTTTCACATTTAAAGCATGATTCGCCAACTTCGCAAGCCGCTGTAGTATTCTCTGGTTTATGCCTCTCATCTTCGGAGAAAATACATTTCGCAACTCTCCTATTGTTATCACTAATACAAACGCTGACCTTAGCCACACATCGCTCTGTTTCCTTCTCAGTACGTCTCATAACAGCCTCCTACCTTACTACATCGCAGAACAGAACCAGCAAGAACGAATAAGGAAATCATGGTCACTTCAAAATTGCAGGCAACGCTGTCTCTACAGCAGCTTTGCAATTCCATTGACTGAGCCGCGATTCGTTAACAGACCTTAGTTAAGATAACCAGCGTACTAGAACAGTAGTGACCAGACAGAAAATCGATTAGTGGGCGCGAATATAACAACAGAAGTGTGCTGACGAATAACAGACGCGTAAAACTTAAATCATGATAGCTGTCAATGTAACAATCAAGTTTCAATACGTATTTTTCATCCTAAAAGATCCAAAATAAGGAGATTCTCCAATATATAGAAGATCACAAAATATAAAAATACACGATAAATGTTTACGAAAAAACGTTTCTCAAAACACGTAAATGTTCAATACACTGAGATGCACATGATAACACTTAGGTAGCTGTAACCGCGCATCGTCATATTACAATACCTCCGGCGAGGCTGCGGGAATTAGATTAGGAAATGAGACGCTTAAAGTAGTAAAGGAGTTTTGCTATTTGGGGAGCAAAATAACTGATGATGGTCGAAGTAGAGAGGACATAAAATGTAGACTGGCAATGGCAAGGAAAGTGTTTCTGAAGAAGAGAAAATTGTTAACATCGAGTATAGATTTAAGTGTCAGGATGCCGTTTCTGAAAGTATTTGTGTGGAGTGTAGCCATGTATGGAAGTGAAACATGGACGATAAATAATTTAGACAAGAAGAGAATAGAAGGTTTCGAAATGTGGTGCTACAGAACAATGCTAAAGAGTAGATGGATAGATCACATAACTAATGAGGAGGTACTGAACAGAAATGGAGAGAAGAGAAATTTGTGGCACAACTTGACTAGAAGAAGGGACCGGTTGGTAGGGAATATTCTGAGGCATCAAGGAATCACCAGTTTAGTTTGGAGGGCAGCATGGAGGGTAAAAATCGTAGAGGGAGACCAAGAGATGAATACACTAAACAGATTCAGAAGGATGTAGGTTGCAGTAGGTACTGGGAGATGTAGAGGCTTGCACAGGATAGAGTAGCATGGAGTGCTTCATCAAATAAGTCTCTGGGCTGAAGAGCACAACAACAACATACATTGATAGCAGTACTGCAACCTCCCAGGGTAGCCGAGAGCGCTAACGCGCTGCTTCCTGGACTCGGGTAGGCGCGCCGACCTCTAATCGAATCCACCTGGTGGACTAACGCCGAGGGCCGGTGTGCTGGCCACCATGGATGTGGTTTTTAGGCGGTTTTCCACATCCCACTAGGAGAATACCGGACTGGCCCCACGTTCCACCTCAGTTACACGACTCGCGGACATTTACAGACGCTCGCACTATTTCATGGCTTACACTCTACGCAGACAGCTGGGGTACACTCATTTCGTCCCGGGGGGCACGGGGTGGCGACAGGAAGGGCATCCAGCCACCCCTTCACATTAACATGCCGCGTCCGTTTAATCAAAACAGCAGACCCCGCAACGTCAGGATTAATGCTTGGAAAGAGAGATTAGTAGAGTACTGCACTGAAGTTATATGTAAGTCAGATTCTATATATTGCTCGCATTGTCTGATACACTGAAGTCACAGTGATTTAGATGGTCCCCTGTACATTACAATAGGCGGGATATGGTTCTTAACAGAATGTGTGATCACTACGTACGGCAATGCTTGCTCTGCAGCGTATTACTAAACTGGCAACAAAGTTGGTGAGGGATTCTTCTGTTAGGGCGTTCAGTTCCTCCATAAGCGCGGTTTACAAGGGGTGGGATATCGTTTTTGTATGTGGACGTCTCCTCACCGCATCCCACACGTGCTCGATGACATTTAAGTATGGGGAACGGATAGGTCAGACCACTCGCCAAATATCCTCTCGTTCCAAGAGCTCCTCCACCTCCGCTGTTTGATGCGGCCCCTCGTTGTCACGGATAAAAATGTGTCAGGGCTGGATGCACCCGTGAAAAGACGCACATGGACAAGGTGTGCAGTGTCACTAAAACGATGTCCAATGAGTGTATCGCGTTCAAGGATCTGAAGGTCAGTACGCTCATGCAACATTATGCCTCCCCACTACATTACACATGGGCCATCAAAATGGCCGTGCTCGACAATGTTCCTGTATGCATTACGTATCCCCACCTCTCGGCGTATGAGTGTACATCCAGCATTGTCGGACATGATCTAACACCGCGATTAGGGTGGTCTGTTCTTCTCCACGACTTGCTACTTAAATCCCAAAGCGCACGCGTGGAACGCCTTGGGAGGCGTATTACAACGCTTCCACATCCACCAACGACCATCAGCAGTTGTTACCCGCGCCCCTGGAGGAATGGAACGTTTTACGACAAGAATTCCTTAAGAACCATAAGGTCAGCATGGAAGCATTGCTATCTGTGGTGATCACGTTTTTCCTTTTTTTTTTTCTTCTGACTGGTTTGATGCGGCCCGCCACGAATTTCTCTCATGCGCCAATCTCTTCATCTCAGAGTAGCACTTGCAACCTACGTTCTCAGTTATCTGCTGAATATATTCCAATCTAAGTCTTCCTCTACAGTTTTTGCCCGCTACAGCTCCTAGTCTCTTGTAAGTAATTCCCTCATGTCTTAACAGATGTCTTATCATCCTTCTCCTTGTCAGTGTTTTCCACATATTCCTTTCCGCTCCAATTCTGCACAGAACCTCCTCATTCCTTACCTTGTCAGTCCACCTAATTTTCAACTTCGTCTGTAGTACCACATCTCAAATGCTTCGATTCACTTCTCTTCCGCTTTTCCCACAGTCCATGTTTCACTACCATAAAATATTGTGGTCCAGACGTATATTCTGAGAAATTTCCCGCTCAGATTAAGGCCTATGTTTGATACTTGTAGACTTCTCATGGCCAGGAATCCCTTTTCGCCAGTACTACTCTGCTTTTGATGTCCTCCTTGCTCGGTCCGTCATTGGTTATTTTGCTGCCTAGCTTGCAGACTTCCTTAACTTCATCTACTCCGTGACCTTCAATCCTGATGTTAACTTTCTCACTGTTCTCATTTCTGCTACTTATTATTTTCGCCTTTCTTCGATTTACTCTCAATGCATATTCTGTACTCATTTGACTGTCCATTCCATTCAGCAGATGCTTCTTCACTTTCACTCATGATAGCAATGTTATCAGCAAATCGTATCATTAATACCCATTAACCTTGAATTTTAATTCCACTCCTGAACCTTTCTTTTATTTCCATCATTTCTTCGTCAGTGTAGTGACCATCCGGTCTGCCGAGCGCTGTTAGCAATCGGGGTGCACTCAGCCCTTGTGAGGCAAACTGAGGAGCTACTTGGTTTAGAAGTAGCGGCTACCGTCTCGTAACTGATATACGGTCGAGAGAGCGACGTGCTGACTACATGCTCCTCCATATCCGCATCCAGTGACGCCTGTGGGCTGAGGATAACACGGCGGCCGGTCGGTATCGTTAGCCTTCCTGGCCTTCGGGTGTAGTTTACTTCAATAGTTCCTGAACAGCAGGCAGGAAAGACTACATCCCTGTCTTACCCCTTTTTAGTCCGAGCATTTCGTTCTTGATTGTCCACTCTTATTATTCCCTCTTGGTTCTTGTACATATTGTATATTACCCGTCTCTCCCTATAGCTTACCCCTATTTTTCTCAGAATTTCAAATATCTTGCACCATTTTACATTGTCGACAAATCCTAAGAACGTGTCTCGATTTTGCTTTTTGTCTTGCTTCCATTATCAACCGCAACATCAGATTTGACTTTCTGGTGCCTTTAACTTTTCTAAAGCCAAACTGATCGTCATCTAACACATCCTCAGTTCTCTTTTCCATTCTTCTGTATATTATGTTTGTCAGCAACTTGGATGCATGAGGTGTTAAGCTGATAGTGCGATAATTCTCTCACTTTTCAGCTCTTGGAGTCTTCGAAATTGTGTGGGTGATATTTTTCCGAAATTCAGACAGCGTATTGCCAGACTCATACATTCTACACACCAGCGTGAATAGTCATTTTGTTGCCACTTCACCCAGTTCTGATGGAATGTAATTCATCCCTTCTGCCGTACTTGATCTTAAGTCCTCCAAAGCTCTCTCAAATTCTGATTCTAATACTGGCTACCCTACCTCTTCTAAATCGACTCCTGTCTCTTCTTCTATCACATCATTCAAATCTTCCCCCTCACAGAGGCTTTCAATGTACTCTTTCCACCTATCCGCTCTCTCCTCTGAATTTGATTCCGGTTGCACTATTAATGTTACCGCCCTTGCTTTTAACGTCACCGAAGGCTGTTTTGACTTTACTATAAGCTGTGTTAGTCCTTCCGACTATCATTCCTTTTTCGATTTATTCAGATTCTTCAAGCGGCCATTTCGTCTTAACTTCTCTGCATCTCCTATTCATTTTATTCCTCTGCGACTTGTATTTATGAATTCCTGAATTTCCCTGAACATTTTTGTACTTCCTTCTTTCATTGATCAGCTGAAGTATTTCTTCTGTTACCCATGGTTTCTTTACAGTTACCTTCTTTGTACCTGCGTTTTTCTTTCCAGCGCGTGTGATTGCCCTGTTTTAGAGATGTCCATTCCTCTTCAACTGTACTACTTAGTGGACTATTCTTTATTGCTGCATCTACAGCCTACTTAAGCATATCTCGTCATCCCACTTCTTTGAGTATTGATTCTTCCTGACTACTTCAGCCTACTCTTCATCACAACTACATTGTGATCTGAGTCTTATGTCTGCTCTTGGGCACGCCTTACAATCCAGAATCTGATTTCGGAATCTCTGTCTGACCATGATGTAATCTAACTGAAATCGTCCTGTATCATTCGGCCTTTTCCAAGTATATCTTCACTGTTAGTAGCTGAAATTTATCAAAGGACTCAATTAGTCTTTCTCTGTCCCTAGCCCATATTCTCCTATAACCTTTTCTTCTACTCCTTCCCCTACAACTGCATTCTATTTCCCCATTTCATCTCCCTTTGCAAATCGTATTACCCTTTCAATATACTCATATACTTTCTCTATCTCTTCATCTTCAGCTTGCGACGTCGGCATGTATACTTGAACTGTCGTTGTCGGTTTGCTGTCGATTCTGATAGAAAAACCCTGTCACTGAACTGTTCACAGTAACGCATTCTCTGCCCTACCTTCCTATTCATAACGAATCTTACTCCCTTTTACCACTTTCTGCTGCTGTTGATATTACCCTATAATCATCTAACCAGAAATCCTGGTCTTCTTTCCACTTTACTTCACTGACGCCTACTATATGTATATTGAGCCTTTGCATTTCCTTTTTAAGATTTTCTAGTTTCCCTACGACATTCAAGCTTCTGATATTCCACGTATCGACTAGTAGAACGTTATCCTTTCGTTGATTATTCAATCTTTTTCTCGTGGTCACCTTCCCCTTGGCAGTCCTCTCCAGTAGATCCGAATGAATGACTATTCTGGAATCCTTTGCCAATGTAGAGATCAGCATAGCACTTTTTCAATTACATGCTCATGTCCTGTCGATACACGTTGTGTCTTTAATGCAGTGGTTTCCATTGCCTTCTGCATCCTCATGCCGTTGATTATTGCCGATTCTTCCGCCTTTAGGGACAGTTTCCCACCGCAGGGACAATAGAGTGTCCTGCACCTCTGCCCGCTCTTGACAAGGTCGTTGACGGAATGAGGGTGACTTATTACGCCGGAAGACTTCCGCTGCCAGTGCTGATTATTAATCAAAATTTGAGCGGTGGCGGTTTCGAACCAGGGACTCAGGACGTTTCGGTTTTTTTTTTTCATTTTGTTCGTTATTGATCGTTGTGTTTGGTCGTTGCGGACGTCGCAAGACATCCTGTTCAAGTTCGGTGGTTGATCGTTCCACTCAGTTTTTTTATTACAGAGAGCTGCTAACCCTCTGACCGAACACGCTGAGCTACCGTGCCGGCAGTTATGAATCAAAGACGCTACCCCTAGATCACGGGTTACATATGGGGGGGGGGGGGGGGTTGTCACATACTGTGTTAAAAACGGTGTCTCGACTTTTGCAATATCCAAGGGACTATCATAAATCGCGGTGACGTCAGATTAATTATTATCTTTGAATACGTGTCATTGCTGTGTGTCTCACAGCGTATATATTTCATTTACCATTTGGATAGTGCCGCAGAAGCTCTTTCTGTGTATGGTCCAAGTATCATCCAGCTCTGTCACTGGCAGTGACACATCATGTGAAAGTAACTTTCGTCCTTAATTTTTGCAGACCAGCGTACAACTCTCATCGTCGCTACGTGTCCCTCCACCCTACTCATTTGATAAGCTGAATGGCGATGCAAGCAAACAACTAGCTGCTATTGAACAACAGATTCATCCGATAGCTTTATTGAAAAAACCGCAAATTATAGATTGAAAACTCCTTCATAATGGAACTGATCAAGAGCTAATCTATTATACGATGTTCAGTGTAACAGCTGATCGATGATCAATAGGCATTCCTAGCAATAGTGACAACCATCTCACAAATAGTCATATGCTAATAGTATTAGATGGCAGTCGTAAACCATCCCCGAGTCGTGCCTAGAAGCTCAATTCGGGTTCGAACACTGCCTAGCACATCTTATTTAATTTCTGCTGAAGTAATGGTGATAAGTTTATCTGGAGAAAGGTTAGAGTTTCGGTCTCAAAAACATAATAACACTGAACTGTGTACATTCTAAATTTCTTAATCAGTTTGTCTCACTCTCCATCATGAATTTTTCCGCCGGAGGTTCAATCAAGCAGGATGAGCACTGGCGAAAATCGAACCCCTGCTTACCAGGACCGTTCCGTGTGACGACAGCCTTGTGTAAAATATTCTCTTAGTTGATGGTGCTTCGCAGGTTTTTTACGTGTTTCAGGCGTTATATGACGTCAATTCTACGACTTGTGTAAAATGTACTCGGGTATCCTGCCTCGTTCGCTAAGGGTAGTTCGTTCCTTTTGTGGGAATAAGTCTAGCAAAATAGGACGAGCCCTGGGAGGAGAAGACATGAAATCGATCGCTCAAGAAGATGAAAAAGATGTAGCGGCCGTTAAGGACAATCTTGTTCTCAAGGTCCACGGAGTTTGCATTCCTTGTCAATTCGGAAGCAACTATATTGGCCACTCAATCCGTACAGTTATCAAACGTTGTGCAGAACATAACAACGCATTAGGAAGTCGTGATATAGGAATCAGTGGTTGGTAAACACAGCTTCAAGAAAACACATAAAATTACGTCTTTATGAAACATAAATCTTGAATATGCATCAGGCTAGTGGAGTTGCCATGAGACTGGTCGTAGAGACCATAACGTGCAATAATAAGTCTTATTGAGTCAGCAGCTTTAATTTTAATGGTACTTAGCGGGCTCTCGACGACAAGAGTTTGCAGAAAAATTCGCCGCCCTGTTCCCCGACATCGACAAGACCTCTCACAGCATGATGACAGTCGGCTATTACAGACAAAGACGATGAAAGTCGTATGCTCGAGTGTATCTTCCGACTCGAAGCGGTAGTAATATCAGAATATTTCATGCAGCATTTTTCTCTCTTTCATATATGAGCAAGTATCAGTTTTGTTCCTATCCTTTTAGCCGTCATGCCTTCTACTTCTTATGGGCGATGTAGAACGATCCTACTCCCGCGTAAGTACATTTCACGTAAGGACAGCGAAGACAAGCAAGAATAATTAGGGCTCGTACCGAGGAGTAAAGATAGTCGTTTTACCATAGCTCCGTTTTCCAGTGGAACGAATGACTATGTCCCACTATGCCGGCTCGCGGAGTATGTATGGAGATTTAGGTGCATAAGTAGATGTAGCTGTTGATATTTGCATCTTTGCATTGTCTGTTCGAGAGGGCTACTGTCTTTCATGTAAGCAGCAGTCAAATGAAAACGAGACAGATGGAAAAGAAGTAAGTTAATTATTTATTGTTTCAAAAGCAATCGCCATAATTTTTAATACTTTTAACCCATTTTGAGAGAAGACGCTCATTGCCTTCATAGAAAAATGTTTACAATTTCCTATGGAACCACAAAGCAAATCGACGGCCAGGAATGTCTTTCTCCAGGGCCCGCCCATATGCTGCCAAGGTTGTTTCGAGTATGTTGCAGAAGTTTCACCGGGAAGCCCTTATGCACAGTCCCTATCTCTCCCCACACGATTTCCATATTTTAAGAGCTCTGAAGAATTCATGGCCGTCAGTTTCCTTCACACGAATAGGTGAACGCCTGGCAACAATCATGGTTCCGTAGGCAACCTCAAACATTTTTCCATGAAGCCATTGACCGTCTTGTCTCAGAGTGGAGTAAATGTATTTGCAGTTATGGCGATTACTTTTGAAATAATGAACAATTTACTTACGCTATTTCCATCAGTTTCGTTTTTATTTGGCTGCTACTTACAACAATCTGAAGTTGATTAGAAAATGTTGAGGACGAAACCCTACAGCTCTGGTTGAGATGTTTCCTATGAGCGGCCAAGTCTGATACAGAGACGGCGTAATACCGCTGCCGTTCCGTCTGCTCTTAGAATGCGATCCACACGAAAATTCAAAGTTCCACAGCTGCTGCACTATGGACGCCTGCAGACTACCTCCTGACGGCTTATCGCTTCCTCGTGCATCGACTGCCTCTAACTCTCCTCTGACTACCTCTGCTTCTTTTTCTCGGAGCGTCCTGCTGCGGAGTTTGTATCATTTTCCTCTTCGACCCCGCCGGCTATTGCCATGACGTAATGTCGAGGGCTACTTACCCTGTTATTGTCTGGCATTGTGCTGTATTCTTCAGTCTTCAGTAGTTTTTCAGAGGCTGTTTAGAGGGGTAGAGACACCTCTCTTAATACGGTCATACGAGGCGTCCTAAGCCCCGTACTGGATCCTCATGACGTAGTGCTGCCCTCACCAGAAGGCCATCTCTCTTTCTCCCTCTCGTCCCACGCTCTCTCTCTAACCAGAAGCGTTATAAACTTACTACCCTTAATTCCAAGCCTTATCACGGACCCTGTTGTCAACAAACACAGAGCCCTCTTTGTCTGTTAATAGCACATCTGCCCATCTGCCTGGCGTCGGTCACCCATCCCGCTTCCGGGTCTGTGACTCCTCTCGCTATGCTTACTACTTTGCTATTCTCTGTTTTACAGTTTCCTCTTTCTGTTATGAAATGCCTTGACATTTCCCTGCTTGTTATGAATAACGCAACTCAGACTTGGCTTTACTCATGGATATGACAATATGGCTTTGATGCACTGTATGTCAGAGGTTTGTATAAAGGCATGGTATCACGCTGATATGACTGAACAAACTCTTCTTGAGCTGCCATCAGTATCAAGTAGCTACACGGGGTGGGAAAAATAAAACTCGCCCACAAAACACACTCCAAGACGAAAAGAAACGACGCACCACGAAGAAGAAATGGGACGGAAATCCGTAGATGTGATGTACATGTACAGACAAGCACATTACAATTTCAGAAAAACTGTATAATTTACTCAAGAGAAAGCTCTTCACAAACTGAGCATGCCAATAACGCATTGGTCCACCTCTGACTATTATGCAATCCAGTCATTCGGCTTAACATTGATTGTCAGAATTGTTTGATGTCCTCCTGAGCGATTTCGTCCAATTAGCGCTTTAGATCGTCAAACGTCCGAGCTAGTTGGAGAATGCCGCTCACAATACTCCAAAGGTTCTCAATTGGAGAGAAATACAGCGACCGTACATGCCAAGGTAGGGTTTTGCAATCACAGAAACAAGCAGCAGGAACTCTTGCCGTGAGCGGGTGGGCGTTACCTTGCTGAAATGCAGGCCCAAAATGGCTTGCCATGAAGGGCACATAGGGGGGGGGGGGGGGGGGGTGCAGAATATCGTCGACGTACCGCTGTGTTGTAAGGGTGTCGCTGATGACAACCGAAGGTGTCCTGATATGAAATGAAATGGCACCTCAGGCCGTGACTCCCAGCTATTGGGCCGCATGGCGGGCGACAATCAGACTGGTATCTCACCTCTGTCTGGGCCGCCTCCAGAGACGTCTTCGCTGCTCATCTGGGCTCAGTTCGAAGCTGAACTTATCACTGAAGTCAGTTCTAGTCCAGTCAAAGAGATTCCAGACGGAATGTGCCCGACAGCACTGCAAACGGACTTGTTGATGTACAGAGATCAGTGATAGTCGGCGCTAGGGACGCCGTGAGCTCAGGCCCCTGTGCGCCGCCTGTTAATGGTCCTTGCGGTGTTTCCAAGTACCAGCTGCACGTCGTATCAGTGACTCCGGGGCTCTGAGTGAATTGTTCATTCCTCTCGTTCTGTCGCCTCTCTCAGTCGACCACTTCCTTCTTGACGCTGTGTTTGGCCGTGGTTTACCCATTCCTGCCAACTTTGTCTAATGGTGACATCGCTGCTAATCGAACGACGAGCAATTCGCCGATTACAACAACCCGCTTCTTTGAGCCTATCTATACGGCCTCTCGCAAATGTTGGCGTTTGCATATATTTTTCACGTGGCTGTCTGTGAGTTATAGTTACTTCAGAGTACACGGAATGGAATTCATAAACACTGTATGCCCTAGTATCGACATGACCTCTGTTTACTACTCTTGCTACTTACACTGTGAAATTGCACTGCACCGTCACAAATTCGTCCATCGGCCGCCACAGTTTACAATTTTGCATTTTCCGTCGATATCTGTACGAATACCCTCGCTGTGCGTCTTCTTCCTTTTTTAGCACATTTCATGCACCTTGAAGTAGGCAACCGAACTTACTTCGCTGCCCCAGATGTAGATGTAAGTTGGGTTGCCTGTCTTAAGGTGCTTGAAATTTTTTGTGGGTCAGTTTTTTTGACCAAGGTGTACATCTACGACTTTCGATTGAGTTCTCCTTGGTCATTGTCAAGTGGTATCTGATGCAGTGTGAATGCAGCCCTTGTTTTTATACAGCCATGGCACAGGCTGCAACAACGCAGATTCTCAGTCAATCGACGTTTAAGTCTTTGTTCCCGTCCCACTTCTGTCGCGCCTACTGTAGCGATGGCCGGATTAAGCTCTGTGTTCAACTGCTAACCACCGCCTTTGTCGATCATATTATCAGATAGTTCTGTGTCCATACCTTCTTAATTGCGCTATCTGAGGATATCGCAGGACTCATTATGACTGAGCTGTTTTTGATTACAATCCTATGTCCATTTTCCAAGTCATGTTCGGCTACAGCCAAATGTTCCGGATAGCGTACTCGCAGATGTGCGTCATGTTCAATCTGGTAAAGTTTTATCGTGAACACAGCCTGACAGACGTACCACTGTTGACACTCAAACGATATTGTATGGACACCAGGACTTCTGAGGCCTGCTCTTTTGTAGACCTCATGAGGTGTCATATTTTAAGTGGGGACCCGTATACCTCAGGAGCCGATTAATTTTACTTGTCGCTCGGCAGCTGAATAACATAGAAGAAGGTTTCCACTCTCCTCCTCATCCGAGAGATTCTTTCTTTCTTTCTTTCTTTCTTCTTTTTTTTTTTTTTTTTTTTTTTTTTTTTTTTTTTTTTTTTTTTTTTTTACTTTTACGTTCTTGGATCAATTATTAGTTATATTTTTAATTCTGTCTGTACTGTGACCGTAATTTTCGATGAATAGAAAACAATGGGGTGAATAGGAACGAAGTTTCCGAAAAAGCTGTCGTTTCGGAAGAAAATAAAAATATCATTCAAAGGTTTGTTTGTATAGATTGGTACTGAACCAATCTAACACGGACAATATGAATTGCAAAGTTGACAAATCTGACAGTTGACGTTTCCTTCACTCTGTCACAAACGTCGAATGTGATGCTGAATTTGCTTATTTCAAACTGTATTTGTAAGTATCTATCTAAAGTGTGTGGTTTTAATTTCAGTAAACGGTAATCAAATTTACAGCCCCTTTGCATTAACAAAATGTTCAGTTTCGGAGCACACTTTAATCTGACTTGTATTTCAGCTAGCTGAAAATGTAGGGTTGTGTTGCCGGAATTTGTGTGGTGAGTGGAAACAGAAACCTACAGAGTTTCTTCGGAAGACAACAAAGAATCTGACTTACATGAAAAACCACCTGGCACTGATCTCAACCTAGATTATGCTGTGATCAAATTAAGTGTAAAAAGTAAGCAAAATTTGATATAGAGAAGGCAAAGATTATGATGATTTTTAAAGAAGAAAACAAGACCACTTAATTCAACAGATGAGGGGTCATATTTTAGTGATAAACATATTCAAATAAGACACTTTCAAACAATATATCAGTGACTTAATGCGTTTACAAACAAAGCAAGTTCATCAGTTTAATGTTAAAATAAAGTAATTAATAATACAATAATTTTCATTTGGAAGCAGATTAGGAAACCAAAAAATATGCGTTATTTTTAGTTTTTGTATTGAATAGAACCTTCTTTGAACAAGATAAATTTGTTTCTTATTTTCATAGATCTAAATCAAATCTTAATATGTCCCCGTTAGCCTCAAAGACCAATAGAAAAAATTAATAAGGTTTACACTGCTGTTACTATTCCCGCTCACTGCACGATGAGTAGAACCACCAGATTTTTATTTCTTTTTTACGTTATAAAAGCGTGAGCTAAATCCCAAACCTAATTTTAGGTTTAAAGTTTTACATATGTCCTATAATCCCATACAATTTTGATGCTCATATTTCCTCTTAAAATTATCATTTTTTTTCTTTTGAAGTTAAAAAATGTTTCTATTCACCCCATTTTACGGTACTTAACTTTTCTATCACTTCTGGTTGTAGTGAAGAGGTAAGGAATCCCACCTGTTAAACATAGAGGTCAGTGCTTTGCTTTTTGTTTTTATTTCTTTCCGCTTATCATTCTAGCTCCCCCCTTCCTCCACGCCTTCAGTCCACTATCCCCTCTGACTTCCACATCCTACACACATACACACACACGCGCGCGCACGCACACACACGCTCTTTTCACTGATATTGTTACCAGAAATGTCCAGGATGCTTGATTTCACACTCACGCTCATGTCTAGTTAGATGATGCTCCACTAAACGGTCTTGTCAATGCAGTATTCACACCACCAAGGCGCCCACACGACACCGCCAGGGTTCCGCGAGTAAATTACGCCGGCCCCGTCGGCTTCCTTGCGCGGGCGACCTCGTTTCGGCCCGCAGAGAGGGTCCCCGGGCTCCAGAATGTTATCCCAGCGCCGGCGCCCTAGCCAGAGACGCGGGCGGTCGCTTTGCATAGCCGTAGTTCCCCCTGTCCCCCTCCGTTCGCCGCTGCTCTCGTAGCGGCCATTTATCGAACCGCAACTCCACCAGCCGCGACCGGGAATTTCCCCAGCGACGTTTCCCGCCAGTGGACAGATCGCTCAATTTTCCCCAGCAGAAAATAGCCTCCAGCGCACTCCGCGGAGGCGGCTTCCGTCTTACGATGTCGGGCGACGAGCGTGGCCCAGTAACGGCGGCCCTGATGAACGTCGCGCGGCTCGGTCCCCGACACTCCCAAGAAGATTGCTCCATTCCCTTTTCTCTTGACGCTGGCATCGTCCTACTTTTAGAGGTAGTTCCGGACATTATGCAGAATCGTGTAGGGAAGCAAGCACCATAGCTGCCTAGCAACAGTAACAAGTTAGCGGGAGAGACACTCCAAGGTCACACCTAGTGCCTTCTGCGCGGTTTAGAGACACGGAACGTGTGTTTCACGTCAAAAACGAGACGATCATAAATGACCACATCCGCGCTCTGGGACACACTACAGTGAAGACGCGGAATATGACGGCCCGACATGTTGCACCAATGGAAATCCACTGCCACTAAGTACATTTCTCGTGAAATACAGAGGGGATCATCAACTTCTGATACAACTCTCAGCTATTTCGCAGTTCTTTGAAGAAAGAAAACACTCCTCAAAGGGAAAAGGAACAGAGAGAGTGGTAAACAAAGAGTTACGAAACGGTGTCGCACGAAATTTTAATATTGTCATAATTATGCGATACTGTGATGCAGATATAAGGAATACTGAGTTTCAACCATCATTAATTAAGTTGTTTACCTAAAAGTCAGCGTTTTACGAAATTGTACATCAGACTAGATACAAAGAGATAATGCAAAAATTTTGAGGATATATTCATTTGCACATAAAAGTATATATAGAAGATATGGTAAAGTTATCCATGCTAACGCGAAAGTAACTGTGTCTTTTACGTTTCCACGACTAAACCGCCGAACCGTTTTCGGTGAAGCTTAGTACGGAAGTAGCTTGAGCCTTGAGGAAGGACATGGGCTACTTCAGTATGTAGTACACGATATTTGTTGATTTCAAGAATGTTACGCTAATTAGGAAGAAAATGTATATAGTTTGAAAAAGCTATTTACTCTTTGACTTTTGAATGTTATCATTTTTGTGAAAATCTTTTTGCTGATTGAGATATTCTACGTAATATAATTTAATGTAATGAAGGCAATGCGTGTAGAATCCTTACTGTATTTAATCCATACTTCCAAACCAGTATTAATAAATACGAAAGTAACTATGTCCGTTTTCACGACTGAACTGCTCGACCGATTTCTATGACATGTGGTATGGATGTAGCTTTAACCATGAGGAAGAGCATAGGATACTTTACAAAGTAAGAAACTAAAGAAAGCTTTGCAAAATCTTATCACAAGGATGCAGTCGTTTAAGAAGCAGTATCGTATTGCGAGATTTTTGTCGTAAATTTAACTTTCTTATTCTCATGTAAAAAAATCTCAAAGAAATGAAAATGGTTTTTATTGACTACAGTTCTACTAGTTAAAATATTTTTGTTGTATTTCTGTACTTTTGTTACCACAAAACTCAGTGCTTTTGTATTAGTGGCATGTAGAACAAAAACTTTGTTATTGCCACTTGGAACCATTTAGTTTCGTTGCATGGCACTTTAAACGTTCTTAATAGTTTTTTTTCTGTGCCGAGGTGAACAGTTTTTGGACATAATTACATGACTTACAAAAAAATATACTTTTTTTTACTGTCCTGACAAATGTGAGATTTGGAACTCAAGACGTTTTCTATTTTGACTTTTCATTTGTATAGCAAGTACATATTACTTTTCACAATACCACAGCAGCCCTTCTTCAAATTACTCTGTTCTACTTTACGGGCTAATTTTCCTCGAGTGCCACACCCAGTGAGGAAATGCAGTGATTAAAACATCGGACTCGTATTCGGAGATAAAAATTCCCCTCCTGACAACAAGCTTTGTGTCTTCAGTGCATTCCCTAAACCGCTTAAGGCGAATGCTGATATGAAACTTCCTGCACGATTAGAACTGAATGCCGAACCGGGACTTTTTCTTTCGCGGACTAGCAATCTACCGCCTGAACTACGCGGGCACGACAAACAATTCGCCCTCATAGCTTATTTCCACCAGAACTTCATCTCCTATCTTCAGAAGTGAGACTGTGAAGACGTGCTTGGTTAGGTGAACTGATAGAGCACTTGCATGAGAAAGGTAAAAGTCCCTGGTTCGAGTCGCGGTCCGGCACTAGATTTTAATCTGTAAGAAAGTTTCAAAGAGACGGTGTTTATAATCGGGCACGGCTGAATTTCTTCACCGCCATTTACATTATATGTTTAAGCTCTTACTGTGATTGGTACGCATCTGCGGAAAAAAAGATGTGACATTTGGGAGTCCACCTTGATGCAAACAAGTTTGTTGCCAACACAGTACTCTTTTCGGTCATCGTTCATCCCCTAATCTCATCGCATGCCTGCCTCGTTTTACACGCCGTTCTCCACCGCTTCGATATTGTACGTACTTGTTTTCATTCACTTCCTTTTCTTTATTTGGGATCTTCTCTCGCACTGAAAATGTACAGTGTCTTCTCACACAGGCCATTTGCAAGGCATCAATTCTTCTCCTATTTTGGTTTCTCATTTCTCAAATGCTTTAAATTTTTCGTTCTTATATCCTTTTCTTGTCCTTTTCTTAATTTGACCAAATGATAAAATTCAGCTTATTGATTGGTTGTTTGACTTGTGCCGTCATGTGCTTTATTTCTTGTGTACTTGTTTGAGATCATAGCTTCCAGATATTAATATTTTTGACATGTCTCAATAGTTTTCCCGTCTATGACAATGCCATGATTTTAATTGCTGTAGACAGACATTTTGTTTTTAAAAAATTTATTGTTAGTCCGGCCTAATTGTATGTTTCTAAGATTCTCTTCACCATGTTCCTTATATCACGGCCATCTGCAGCCAGTATTATTTGATCATAGGCAAATAGTAAACTGCTTAGATAATCCCTGGTCTACACCCACTCCTCCACATTTTTGATCCATTTTTTAAGAATTAGAATTAAAAAAATAAAAGTGCTTATGATGGCAACACAGATTCAGGGGAACCATTCTTGCGGAAACACAGCCTGCTTTATTCAAATCCCAAATTTTGAAAACAGTACATGCATGAGAAAACTGACATTTCGTCCAATGTAGTCTGCACTATGCACTGTGCAGTAGCTTGCGGAGTATACCTGTGATACAGACGTCATTGCTGAAACAAGTTTGAGGATAACAAACAAAAATGTTTACATGAAGACAGACTCACAAATCCAACGTCATCTTACCTTTATCATACCCGAGCTCCAGTTCCGTTTCAAATGACCATTACGTCGACAGGACGTTAATCCTTAATCTTGCAACTTCCTTTCTAAACCCGCATTTTCATACTGTACTATAGGTACCAATCTTCTTCTCCTCTTATTCACAGCGAACCATCACGAAAGTTCGTCCGGGCCACGTTTCACGCATTCCGGGCATTTGTGACACACGCACGAAATTGCGTCTCTTTCGCCGAAATAATTGTTTGCAGAGGCCTCGGATGCCGTCTATACGCAGCTGTATTAGAATTTAAACCACGAAACAAGGTTAAAAGATCACAACTCGGACACTGCAGATCTCTGCCTTGCAACAATTTCATATAGATGAATTTAAACGTGTAACCACGCTACTGGAAATATACAAAACTAGCCAGCTCCATTTGGTTTGCAACTGGCTCTTTACAACGTCTTAGTAGTCTCGGTCTTAACAGTCTCGGTCTTAACCTGCCTCGTGATAAAACTTCAAAAATGTGGATGTCATAAGGCACTAAAATATCAAAAACCACAGATCTCTTGGGTTTCTCAGCGTGACTGATTGATGTGGTGTTCTGCCGAGTCGTTTCCATTTCGACATCCGGCCCAGCCGTCTTCTAGAGATGCTGCAAGTTTTTCTGTTACGTGTACTCTGTGACAGGACTCCAGTCAGACTGTGAGTTGTCGGTCTTGCACCACTACTTATATCTGAGGTCGGTTCCCGGCGCCCACTACACCCTATGATGCTCTTTTGTTTTATAGAGCCCGCAATTATATTACGTGAAACGCGAATTCTATCATCGTTTCTCTGCTCTGGTAGATGTGATGGCTGGCTAGATATTAATAAATTGAGTGCCGAACATCAAGCCTTTTTAAAGTGAAACCTTAAAGTCTCTATATTAAGTTTTCGATTATATTTATTTAGACATACTACTTAATTGACCCAAAAATTTGGCGTTCCCATCACGATACCGGTCTCATCGTATTTCATTTCATGACTGTTTTTGAGGCATTGCGTGGCGATAGCGGATTCTGGTGCTTGTTTTAGTCGGAATTTCGCTGTATTCCTAATATTTCCCTTTGACATCCCACATCCACGTGGAATGCGATAAGCACCCGGCGTTCGGAGACCTGCACCGCCTTCAACGTCACAAAGAAGGATTTTCGTCTTAGGTGGAGAGAGAGAGAGATACTTTGGATGCCATGTTTCCGGCACTCAGTTTATTAAGACATCGCGAGCCATCACTTCCAGCAGAGCCGTGCAGCGTTGGTAGAATTTACGTTCCACAGAATATCACTGCGGACTCTAAAAAAACGTACGAGCATCAAAGGGCATACCGGGCGTAGGAAATCGAACTCATTTATAAATAGCGGCACAAGACCAGCGATAGTTCACAGTCTGGCTGGAGTCGCGGCGGTGCGTACACGTAGCGGCAAAATTCGCAGCATATGAAAGACACGGCAGGTTCGATTTTCGAAGTATTGTGCTTCAAATGGAAAAAAGAACTCAGTAGAACACCCGATGCCTCACTTAATCAAACACTTCAGTTTCCATAGACATAACACAGTTTATTACAATATTAATGAACCTTGTGAGATCTGATCCGTCGTCGAATACACCACATACAGCTAAACATATTAACATAATATCACACCTTACTGCCATAGAATAAAAAACACCGTTTGGACTAAATTTCCGTAAAATTGTCGCAGCTCCTGCTCAACTATTGCTACAGTGAATTGCCTCTATAAAACCACGCGGACTCTCGGGTAAAAGACAACAATCGTCTATTGCAACTCGAAATCTGCCGATAACACTCTTCGTCCTTTCCATTTCAATTGTTTTCGTTCACGAGTTGCCTAATCTTTTCATTCAGAAACGCTACGTGATTGGATATTGTTCTGAGTTGCGCTTAAGTCGTGTTTTGACTGCTCGAGCGATACTGATGTCGGTCGATGCCTTTGAAGATATTTCACGTGGATCCTAACTCGCAAAATTTGACAGATTACGCTGCATATTTTGTAACATAAAAGTTTCCGCCCGAAATTAAATACTCACTTACTTGAAATGTTTCTACACTTGACAGTTTCTTTCCTTGCACCTTATACTTCTATAGTCCTGCCATATTTCTGTACATTGATAATCATCACTTTGGGACCGTCTAATCACAACTGTATAAAACACCATTTTTGTGCCATAAGTGCTTTGTCTTTGCTATTTTTAAGACATGTGCAGTGGCCTGAAATATGTAGATATTTTTGTTCTAAGACCTCTTCTTTCGTATGATGTAGTAATAATTTGAAATTCCACTTACTTCATGGATGGAGATCTACGTGTTTTCTTTTTCCTGTGTTACAACTGTTCTTCTGCTTACTACCACTTGAAATTTCGTTTCACAGCACTAGAGACTGAACACTCGTTTTGACGTTAAGTTTTGGATGATGTTGCCAATTGTCGAATTTTGTTGCCAACTACTGTGAGTCTGTCTGTGTGTGTGTGTGTGTGTGTGTGTCTGTGTCTGCGTGTGTGTGTGTGTGTGTGTGTGTGTGTGTGTGTGTGTGTGTGTGTGTGTGTGTGTATGTGTGTGTCTGCGTGTGTGTGTCTGCGTATGTCTGTGTGTGTGTTTATGTGTGTGTGTGTGTGTGTGTGTGTCTTTTCATTTAATATGATTTTGTGTACATATGGAATTTTTTATCTACTCATTTCTGTTATTAAATTTAGAGTGTATTGATGCGTGTCTAGTCGTTTATCACTTGTCTGTTCTCAGCAATGACTTTCGGGATATGATAGTTTTCCTACATTGTTACAGAGCATATATTGTAGTTGTTTATTCCGATTACTCGTATTTTCATACATTTTTCCATGCTTTTAGCATTGTGATTGTGATTTTTGAAGTGTTCTGTAAAGGTGAAATGATTTTTTATACTTCTAACACTTTATGTGTTCTTTGTATCGAGTTTTCAAATTCCTTTATCTTATGCCTGTGTGTACTGCATCACAACTTTGACATTCAAGTGCGAATATTCATAATCGTTCAAATTTGTCTCTGTTGTTTGTTGGGTGGCTCAAGCTTGTTTGGAGGGTTTGCACAGTTTTACATACAGTACGGGGGACCTTTTTCTTTAGTATATTTGCCAGTCTGCGTGTTAGTTTATTTGTGTAAGTCATAGTGACAATATGCTTCTTTTCTGTGTGGTGTTGTCACTGTGTATGTGTGTGTATCTGTCGATTTGGAGCTTGTGAGTTTTCCTGCCATCTGGATATTTTGCATGCACTGTGTCTGTTTCGTATTTTGTTCTGGTTTTTGACTGAGGCTGTGTCGTACTCACTATACCTAACTATTTCTTTTTCATGATTTCTCTTGTTGAGTGCAATCTTGTTTATGCTATATATCATGTGTCTTAGTGCTGCTAGCTTCTGGTTGTTGGGATGATTTGATATGGAATGTATTATTTGTCTGTGGCCATCGGATTTCTGAAAATGTTAAAGAAACTTTTGCAATTTTTTTATTATTGTTATGCCAAGGAAATTTATTTGCTCTTCTGTTTCTTTATCAAGCGTGAACTTTATGTTCTGATGTAATTTATTGATTTCGGAGTGGAGTTCGTCTATATTTTCATTTGGCTCATCTACCAGACTAATAATGTCATCCACATATGTGTACTAAAATGTGATTTTGAATCTTTCATCATTGTCTATCTATTCAGATATCTAGTTTCCTAAATTACTGATAAAATCTTGGCTAAGACTCTTGAGTTTGGGATACTACAGGAAGTCCATTTTTCTGCATATAATATTCATCCTTAGACTGGAAGAAATTTTGTTTAGTATTCTGTTTGAGCACACATTTCATTTCTGTTATTGATTCTGTAGTGAGGTTGCTGTGGGATGTGAGACTTTTTCTGGTAGATGAACCAAACAAAAATATAGATGAACTCTATTCTGTAATCAACAAAGCATATCAGAACACAAAGTTCACAATTGATGAAGAAACAGAAGACCAAATAAATTTTCTTGGCATGACAATAATTAAAGAAAATGGCAAACATTCCTTTAACACTTTCAGATATCTGATGGTCACAGACACAATAATACAGTCTACATCGTATCATCCACACAACAAGATGCTAGTAGCTGAGACACATGTTATATAGAATAAACAAGAAGGATCATTAAAAACAAATGTGTACAATAATGCAAGTAGTAAGGCATGGTGATAATTCCACAACCCTGCGCCTACTGGTCTCTGATTGATGATGTGGGCAGACACAGAACGTTACAGGTTTGGCAGGCACAGATGTGAAGGGGTTATGATGTGCTTGGTGCGGTCCTCACTTGTGGTGATTATACATCTTCGACAGGTATGCTGACGGCGAATACGTCTGCTTTGGAGTTCCTACGCAGTCCAGCATTGGGCCACTGTCAGATTGGAATGTCCCTCAGGTCAGGATATTGCACGATGTGACACTCTGGCCAAATGGAGACTCACAATGAGACCCTTTTCACACTCTTTGGGAGCTGATAACACTTTCTCACATCTCTGTGTCTTTAACAGTAATCACTCAGCATCTGATGCTGTTCATGCCACTTACACACCCTACCATGCCTGGTAACAACAATCAGGCGGATTTATGCAAAAGTCTCCAAGCCTGTAAAAATTTTTATTGGCTTCTTATTTACTATGTGGTATCGAAATTTCAGTTCCTGAATTTTATATTCTAGTTCCACTCCTACGCGTGATAAAAACAATAACTAGCAAAATCTTCCACAGGGCTACAACAGTATTGCGGCAAGGGGGGTTCTGAGCAACACTGCATTGTTGCCAGATGTATCCCAGATGGCGGCGATGACGTCATCCACGATGGTGGCGTGTAGACTTAGCAACAATGCAGAGTGACTCAGAAACCCCCTTGCCCCAATACTCAAAATCCTTTCTTGTTCCGTATTGCCCCATACTATTTACTTCTGCTGCGTTTCCTTCCAGTTTTATGCAATCGCAATGGAGGGAATGACTAAATACATCTCTTCAATACTTCGAAGAAGAAATTTGATGGTGGTATATCACTTAATGAGTGTGGCTCAGACGCTCAAGCTACTAGTGATCTTAGGTTTATTAATTTGAAGAGAAAATCCAATACGTTTGTGTTCACTGTGGTGCAATAACTCTGGAGTTATATGACAAAGAACACACCCCATTTGCGACAATTGTCATTCAGACACGGCTCTTAGAACTTCTGCCTCAAGTAACTGGAGGCATGAAGGAAATTTGCGTGTATAATATGGTATAAGATATTAAGGCATAGGCAGAAAATGCACATGCCACAACTAACGCTATGTTCACTAATAGAAATCAAGAACTTCTAAATGCTCTCCAGAAATAAGTGGAAGGAAACTTAAAATTCTGTGCACAGCAAGCAGTGTAGATAAGAAAGTGATATGAATGCAGAAGCAGGTAATGCACTGGACACTAGTTCACACAGATAAGTTAAGGCCTAATACGAGCATGTTGAACACTTTGATTTAGGTTTCCCATAACTTATATTTTAGAAACATGATGTATCTTTTCCTCGCAAGCCCCTACGTTAGAGTACCTAAATTTGGCTAGCAACCAGTCAATACTGTAGTGGACCATTCTGTGGAAACGATTTTCATTTAATACAATAGTAACGCATTTATGTACGAGAAAAGCTCTATAATTTGGTGTATTTTTTTTCACAGATATTTGGAGAGGTGTAAAAGCTCAGGACCAGAGGCTATCATAATTCTGTTCCACAGATATTTGTAATTATGGTATATTAAACATTCTACAAAGCTGCATTAATTTCGTTCTGATAGATTTTTCGTAAAAGGAACATTTCCACTTACTTTCGTAAAAAAATTCAATTGTGTAACGTCAGTAAACATCAAAACCTATGTGTGTATGCATTTAACACTCCTTAACAACTTTGTCAAATTCAGTTTTCTTGCGAATTTTTTACTTTTTAAGGTTTTTTTTTTTTTTCAAAGTACTGCAATCTCTCATACGTCCCCTCTTAAACAAGGACAATACTAATGCTCTCTGGTAACCATTCTGTCACAGAAAATTGCAACTTTATCCATTTATATACCAGCTGATGGTATTTATTTGTACGATTGTACATTCACATCCGACCATGTCTTTTGGGTGGTTCACATTTTTTGTCAGGCAGAGTATATCTGAGCATATTATGCAACATTGTAGAGCATCCATAATTATTTTACAATTTTTATTCAGTTCTCTTGAAGATTTTTCGCGGTATACGTAGCGCTTCATCAACAATCAGAATTCAGTCTCCTCAGTTCACGACAAAGAACATAAATTAATTTGAAGTCTGTGATATTCATCTAAGTTGTGGCGAACAAACGGGATCGATCATATAAATAACAAATTTACCTGGTAGCATCTGAAATGTATTGATCTCAATCTGCCTTGTGAACAAGAGTAGGCAGGACTGATTTTATCCCCCATTTTAGCAACTGCTTGCTTTCCCGTGTAAAGTATTTCCTCTTGCCCGTGCTAATCGAACCCTTTGTGTTTCCGCCTCAGCTGCAGGCCTCGTCCCTCAGCTGCTGGTAAGGCATTACAGCTTTCCGGATCAGATGCGTGTCCCTGACGACTGCTGCCGTCCAATTACCGGCGGAGCAGTTTTTTTCCGGCATCGCGGTACATCAGCTGCCCCGTTTACGAGGGATCCTGACTTGGGCTGTCCGCCACAGCCCTCCGGGTTAAACACGGCGCTCCGATTGGCCGCCTGGACATCGATTGTAATCCGCTTTCACTCGACCGCGAGCCGATAGTCATTTGTTCGTCACCGACCCGCTTAAACTCCACTGGCCCCGTTCGGCATCGCGTCGGCTTCACTCACAACGTTTGGACACGCTGCACAGCGAATTGCCTTTTCCTAAATACCATTTCTTAATCGTATTTACATAACATACCTTTATCAACAGTTCTGTAACGAGGCCTTCACCAACAGTTCTGTAACGAGGATAAAAGGCCGTTCGTTTACTCATTTAATGCGATGCTCATTTGTGCTTTCGATAGTAAACTACGCTCTAGCTACTATTATCCTGCAATATTACAATTAGCCTTTCCACGGTCAGCTTCATAAAGGGTAAGATTATTCCATGCCGATATGAACTCTCCATTTTAATTCTGCGTCAATGTGCGTATCTGCAGCTACTGTGCTACAATGGAATCAGTGTTTCTTTTGATTACATTTGTGATGTGAGTTAATAATTTAGAGAAAAGTCTAAAATTTTCAATTTGGTTGTCTTAATCAGTGCATAATTATACTTATACCAAGGAATTAACAGCGCCAACCATCTCTGTGTGAGATGCGGTACTATTTTCAGCTGCTTTAACTTTGAGTCTTGCGTGTTTCGCACTAATAAATATTAATGACGATGTATGTGAATCCATACATCATCTTTGATTATTACAACAGAATTGTCCTTTGAAATTTTACTGACAAATCAGTTACTAAATTATATCACTTCAAGCGGTTTCAACAAGTTTTAAAAAATAGGTAATTTTTATACATTCATTCTTGGCTATGAATGACGATTTTTCCAGTAAGAAGAGAACCAGTTCATTCAGTATTCTCTCATACCTTGCACTACTAAGAAAATTTATGTTCATATAAAATTTCTGTATTTGCTCAAAGGTCTAAAGACAAATAACACTCTAGTCTCCTATGTAGAACGACCTCTTAAGGGAATAGTATGGTAAAAAATGAAATTTTTTCTGTAACTAATCAGTTGGTCTCAAACTTTAAACATACAGTTTCTGCATTTTCGAAAATCTTATTTTACGTGGTAAAATTCCTTTAATGTGATTGAAAAACTGAAGAATGTATTTGATAATATAGACAGTTTTGGGAAAGGTCTTTTGGATATCTCTTATGGTGACTTTAATTTAATTTTCGAAGTTACGATTCTTTTTTAAAAATAATCAGCACCTTCACAAATCAGTATTTCCTTTTCTAATTTTTTTTTCAAAAAACTCAGCACTGACAGTAAAATTTCCTTTAAAACTTTCATCCAATTTAGGGAATCTTTACCATGAAAAAGTCGTACTTGAATGTTCAGTTACACAGGTTAGATATAAAAGCAATCAAAGTCACACAACAGAATCACTCCCTGGTCCTTGCTCTAAAATTCACCTGCACCTTAACTTGTTCTTTCTACTCTCTTCTGAGCTTTCTCAGCTTGTATGGCCGTCAATATGCAAGCATGTCGTCTTCTTTTTTTCAAATTCTAAGCACCGTTTGGCCTTTTGCTTTCTTCTTCGCTCGTCTCTAACTTTGCTTCTTCACGTCTTTGTTGTTCTTGTTGCTTCTGTCAGATAGCACCCTTGATCGAGCTGTGAAACATCTTTTCCCACAGCAACTTCTACTTTCCTTTTGGATACAAATACATCCTTTGGGCACTTTGATCAGATTATACTATGTAGGCATTCATTTGCATTTTGAGTCTCTCTAGCAGTGCATCTGGAGAGAATTGTATCAGATGCCGCTGATAAAAAAAAACGTAATTCTAATAACAACAGATGGTCTCAGAGCAATACAGATAGTCTTACGTGATTCTCACCTTTTACCCACTTCTTGTATTGCAGTTTCTCATCAGTACTCATGTGGCGGTAAGGTGTTCCATATATTGCACTCTTCATAGCCGTAATATCTGGAGCATTGTCAACAATGGCTCTTCTATTATAATGAGACAGTTACACAGTTTCTTCTACTTTCAAACTTCCATTTGCTTTCCCACCGAGAGGCAAGTTTCGTCCCAACTTTCCTTCACCATATTTCTCAATCCTGTCCCAAGTTGTTTCGCAATTTGATTCATACACTCTTCCTTCACAGTTTCTGGGCTCCCACAGACAGTCAGTTGATTTTTTTCTGCATTTGTCTTTCGATTTTCACAAAATTCTTTCGTATTATAACAGTGCATATACGAAAAATCTTTTTTACAAAAATTCAGTATTTTCTTGCCACACAATCCCTTTAATATAATTCTTCTCGGACCAGAAACCGATTTTGAAGGAGTGGCGGTTAATGGTTAGAATACTGAGTAACTGCCACTTCTCTTACTTTCTGTAATTTCCGTTTGAGAGCACCAATTCAAAACGAGAATATCTTTACAATCTATCGACAATCTGTCATTGCCATCAAACGGATCTGTGCAATTCGCTAACCTGTTGACAAACACAAGTCCAAAGAGACACATTTATTGTAGAACGGGCACTATGTGGGAAGAGTAGAGTGTCATTTTCCAATAAAACAGTTCTAAATATTATTTTGCTGATATATTTTTGTATTACTGGTAACTTACAGCTTGAAACGAATATAGAAAGTATATCCAAAAATTAAATTTAAAGGAAATATACTTCAACTGTCGTTGATGTTTTGTAATTTGCACTAGTTGTATAATGCTGGAGGACACAATTTCTTTCATTAATGTACCTAAACGAGAAATGAGTCATTATGTTTTCACTGTCCTCAAGCCATCAAGCGATAAAAACTGAAAATATTTGTGAAGATAGTTTAATTTGTATCTAAATCTAGGGATGAAATGTGCATATGTTTCCCTCAGTTTTATTAAAAAGAAAGAGAAAACCAAACGTATCCCTAAGCTGCCTTCTAGCACTGAACGACTCGCTTGCATGCATGAGCTATGTCACCAAAGCAATGACTGCAGAGCTACTTGTACAATGAGTATGCAGAAAAGCAAAGTAGGGAAGGTAATCAAACATTAGTAATTAACACGTGGAAAATAATTAAACTGGAACTATGGTACTTGGTGACGCTGGTAGTCCGCCTCTACATATTTTTCCCAACGTTGGATAAGTTGGAGATCTTGGTTGTAGAAGTCAGCATTTTGGCTGTTCAGGAAACCTTCTACCTCGAAAATCAGCTCGTTGTCATTCCGGAAATGACTTCCTTGCAATGGCTTCTTCATCTAAGGTAGCATGAAGAAACCATTGGTTGAGATGTCAGAAGAATAAGGATGAGACGCAAAATTTGGTAGCCCATAGAAACAGCATTTTTGACTCTGTTCTAAGCAAAATGAGCTGAAATTCTGTTATGCATCACAGACAACCTCCCCGACACTTCTTTTTGCCAGCTTCCTATAACGTCTAAAAGTTATTTTAGATAACTTTTCTGTAATGCAGTGTAACGAAATTTTGAATTATGAACTATAATACGAAACCAAATTATGAAATTACACGTCCTGAATTGTATAATACGTTTAATTACCGTAAGCTACATCCTCAAACTTTCCTTGCTAGAAACTGAACCATGCTCGGTAGCCCTAATCAGTGTTCCGGGCAAGGGAATCTCTGAGTAATCTGCTATGGAACTAGACGTCTCATTCTGCAGCGAACTTATCTCTTAAGCTGGAAGAAAAAGTGTTCACATTGATTCTTGCAGCAAGCAAAATTGGGGTCGAACACATACTTAAGTTCTTAAAACGCTTGGTCAAAAGCTGAAGTTTCACAAGTAGGTAAGCACGTGCTACTGAGGCACGATTTACCGAAAGTTATTCATCAATTGTAATTACTATAAGCACCTATAAAATAAAAAGAAGGTAAAATATAAAGATGTAATCGAATTGCTGTATTATTAGTTCGTACTGTGAGATGTGTATATTACTACTGGTGAATCTTGTACATAGTTAGTTGACAGTTATAGTATAGCTAATTAACTACACCCCTTACTGAATATGTGTTTTATTGTATAAGGTCTGTTAAGGTTTATGAATTGATAAACACCAATTTGTCCTTTTAATTATGCAACGATTTTAATTTGTGTGTGACCTAATTTGACAGCAAAAGGAAGTGGTACTGAAGGAGTCTGTGACATGTAATATGTATACTTCAGCAATGACTTCCACAAAACGTACGTTAAAAGTGTGTTGTGACCCTCTTCTATACTTGAACGGAGTAGTTAAGTAGTAAACTATTATTCTTGCTTTTCGGCACCAACTGCTAATATATAAACTCTCTACAATCTTCAATATTTTTCGATGTATAGGAGAAAAATAAACTGCAGGTGCATCCGTGTCGGAAACTTTCATCCAGCAAGGCAACAGAGCATTGCATTCATAGGAGACAAGGCCTTCCTACGCAGTAGCTAGCTCTGTCTTCTTCACTGTCAATCGTGGCCATCAGTCACGATCACTGAATAACAAGAAACATTGCGAGACGTTCCGCCTACAGTCCGTCGACGTACGAAGTCAGCTTTGCCGCTGAAAGTATGGCCTAGTTGCAGGTGCCTGTAACTTCTGCATTCTGTAGCGTCGTTGGATCAAGTTTCCAGACACGAGTTCCAATCCTCGATTTGTTCCTCGAGACACTCTCTACAACCCCTAGAAGTTTACCGCAATGTTTCTAGAGTACCATGTATATCCTGTGGTCTGTTAAGCCATATTTGGCCCGTCGTGCACCATCTTGTCTCTTGAAACAAGTTTTCTAGCATGGAACATGTGACATTTGTACATAAAATGACTTTGCTTAGTGTCTTAACAATTTTAACTGACTTAAAAATTAAAAGTTTTGTTGAGTTTTCAATAGCTTCTATTTTAAAAATGTAGTTTACTTGTAACTGCTTTTCCCTAATACAGTGCCTCTACTTAATTTTATTTTCTTTATTGATTATTGGCGTGCAGAACAGTAATAACATAGATAAACTATTAAACATTTTCTCGGTTGAACTATATTTAATTGTCACTAGAGTACCTGTTCCGAGGTACATAATCGTGTTGTACCTACGTAACTTTTATGTATAAATTGCTAAAGCCACAGTATTTCTAGCCGGCCGGAGTGGCCGTGCGGTTCTAGGCGCTACAGTCTGGAACCGAGCGACCGCTGCGGTCGCAGGTTCGAATCCTGCCTCGGGCATGGATGTGTGTGATGTCCTTAGGTTAGTTAGGTTTAATTTGTTCTAAGTTCTAGGCGACTGATGACCTCAGAAGTTAAGTCGCATAGTGCTCAGAGCCATTTGAGCCACAGTATTTCTCATTAGGTTCGGCAGTACTAAATCTGCGATTTAGTGTTAACACATATATTAGCCTATCTCAATTTTCCGTCGGTGCTTGGAAGAAAATGATAATAATATCAAAGATTAAAATACTTACTAATGTTCTGCAGAATTATATGTAGTTGGTCATGAGCCGGCTTTCTCCTCCTCAGGCCATCTTCAGATTACAACTGAATGTCGCAGTTGCAGATAAACGTGATGTGCGACTTACACAGATATTATTTGCACAGAAGATACAAAAATGACAAAATGTTTACACAGGAAAACATTAAAATAATTACATTAACTAAATAAGATATAAACTAAGTTTTGTGTGGAGATGTATTCAACAAATGATGAGAAATAGGATGAATTTACAGTCTGAATCTATTATTTGTAAAGGAAACTTGATTTAACAGAGGGGAAAATAGAAACGGAGTCTGATCATTTAATACCTGCTTGGCATTCTGTGTCACGTGTTTGTTGATTTCCGGTATTTCCAGTAGGGTCATCTTTCTGCTTTTATTGATAAAACATCAAACGCCATAGTCTACGTTAGATGAATGGTTTTCTGCTAAAAGATGGTGAGCAAATGACGAATCTTTCTTCCTTAATCGGCAGCTTCTCTCATTTTGACGTAGCCGATATGCCACATCTCTTTTTAAGTCATCAATATAAACTTTTTCACACTGCTTTCCGGTGATTTTGTATACACTATTCTTTGCCAAGGGTTGCAATTTATCTCTAGTTGTGAATAAAAACATTGATATGTTATTGGTATTGTAAAATATAGGTCTGTAGTTTTGCAAGATTGTCTGAAATGTTGCCAATATATGGAATTTTGCATCCAGCCTTGTAACTATTGAGTGACTGGTGTTGGCCAGTGTACAGGAGTGGCATAATTTTACTCGTTTCCTTTTTTCGTAGAATATTACCAATCAGGAAAGAGCTGTCGCGATTGATGGGAGCGATTTGTTTGATGGTTTGTAGCTCTGTCTGAAAGCATTCTGTTAAGAAATGCAGAAATATAACCCTACTGGAAATACTGTTAATCAATAAGCACATGACACAGCATGACAGACTAGCATTACATGATCAGACTAAGTTTCCATTTTCTCCTTTGTTAAATTAAGTTTTCATTACAAATACTAGATTCTGTATCTCATCATTTGTTAAATGTATCTCCATATAAAACTTTATTTAACAATATTATGAGAAGGAAAGTTGCTGCTCACCGTACAGCGGAGACACTGATTCACAGATAGACACAACAGTGTCTATTGTTGACGAAGGTCAACGGCCGAAAGCTTTAATTGTGAAAGTCTTTTTTTTGTGCCTATCTGCGACTCAGCATCTCAACTATATGGTGAGTAGCAACTTTCCTTCTCATAATAATGTTATATTCCATGCTGGATTTTCCATTGTTCAATTAAAACTTTACTTATACCTTTTTAATTAATGTAATTGCTGTAATCTTTTCCCGTGTAAACACCATGTCATTTTTGTATAATCTGTAGAAATAATATCTGTGTAAGTCGCATACAATGTTTATCTGTGTTTCCAACATTCATTTGTCACCTGAAGAAGGCATGAGAAGCTGAAAGCCGGTTGGTGACCAAATAAATATAATTCTACAGAATATTAGGAATTTTTTTCCTTTTTAATACGATCACATACAATAATTTTCGTAAATGTATGAGTATTCTATAATGAATAAAATGTCTATACCCGAAATTCCAGGCGGCGGCAAGTTGAAGTCAGAATTGATTGTTGCTGCGTTGTCCTCCTGAAATGCAGATACAACTACCACATAGTATCCAGTGAGCTACATCATTTTGTCTTGACTGTTCTAATGGGTGTGCTACTGTACTGCGGCTCTAGTATTTCACTGTATACCAGGAGAGCAGACATGTACCTGCAAACAAAGAAAGTATCATTTTCGATAAAGATAGAAGCTGAAGGAATAAATTAAAATTTATGCCACAGCCAGAAATTGAACCAGCTCTGCTGCTTACTAGGTCGATGTGCTAACTACTACACTACCGTAGTATTGTGACTACGACATCTGCACAGAGTACACTAGTCTAGTGCCCTAACTAACACAAACTTCACTCCACACCTTCAGTCCATTTTCCCCTTCTTAAATAGTTCAAATTGCCGATGTTCTCAGACACTGGAATAGCACTCCAACTTTTCACGTAATGGGGAAATCTATCGTTATTGAAGTTAAAGTTCAGACTCATAAGTCTCCAGGAAAAAGTAATCCCATGAGATCAACAAAATATTTGTTCTTACATAATTCCTTTTTACCAGTTGATAATTAAAAAGCCGGCCGGAGTGACCGAGCGGTTCTAGACCCTACAGTCTGGAACCGCGCGGCCGCCACGGTCGCAGGATCGAATCCTGCCTCGGGCATGGATGTGTGTGATGTCCTTAGGTTAGTTAGGTTTAAGTAGTTCTAAGTTCTAGGGGACTGATGACCTCAGAAGTTAAGTCCCATAGTGATCAGAGCCATTTGATAATTAAAACTTTATGATTGTCTCTTGTACAGGAAAAGCAATCGAAGAGCGAACAGAGAAAATTGAAAGAACTGATAGAGGATATTGGTTGAAGATATACAATTTATACATGCTATAGTGTCTTTCATTTGGAGCTAAATTTTCCTTACTCTCTCATTGGGTTAGATGATACGTTGTGCTCTCAATGCACACTAAGCTACAGAACCTTTGACAAATACAACGTTTCGCTCACCAGGCTGAGAATCATTACGTCTGAATGTTGTAGACTATTGTCGGAGAACTCTTTCACAATTTATTTACTTCCGATCTACTTTTGTTTCACTTGCGTTTCTCCGTTTATCCCTGTTAACATATACACCTCATTTCACAGCCAGCAGGCATTACAATTTTCGCACTGTAACAAAGTTTTCATCTCACAGATGTTCTCATCACAAAAAGTTTTACCAGTGAAGTTATGTTACAGAAGCTCGAGCATCTAATTTCAGGTTTTGTACGTTTCCCCATCCAGCGCCAACTCCGTTGGAGAATTTTTTTTACGCCTGCATCTAGTCCACTGCTCGTAACTGGAGACAAGATAAATTCCAAGAGAGGCTGACGTCTGCTTTTTCAGGCAAAGTTAATGGCTCTCGGCAGCTGCAGTTAGGAAGTGCTATAAAGTTGGTGGTTATTAGGCATCACTCCTCAGCCTTAATCATTCTTAATCTAGAGCGTTTTGAATTGCGTCCCTTCTTATTTTACATTATTTATTCTCTCTTACAAGTACTATATTTCAGTTAATTTCTTCAATTTTCTACATAGCACTAATTTTTAAATAAAGTAATTATAGGCTGTGTACTACATTAGCAGTAGAGCTCTTATTGTTAAAGTTATTATTGTACGCTCAAATCACATTTATGTACACTACTGGACATTAATATTGCTACACCACGAAGATGACGTGCTACAGACGCGAAATTTAACCGACAAGAAGAAAATGATTAGCTTGTCAGAGCATTCACACAAGATTGGCGCCGGTGGTGACACCTACAACGTGCTGACATGGCGAAAGTTTCCAACCGATTTCTCATACACAAACAGCAGTTGACTGGCGTTACCTGGTGAAACGTTGTTGTGATGCCTCGTGTAAGGAGGAGAAATGCGTACCATCACGTTTCCAAGTTTGATAAAGGTCGAATTGTAGCCTATCGCGATTGTGGTTTATTATATCGCGACATTGCTGCTCGCGTTGGTCAAGGTCCAATGACTGTTAGCAGAATATGGAATCGATGGGGTCAGATGGGTAATACTGAACGCCATGCTGGATCCCAAAGGCCTCGTATCATTAGCAGTTGAGATGACAGGCATCTTATTCGCATGGCTGTAACTGATCGTGCAGCCACGTCTCTATCCCTGAGTCAACAGATGGGGACGTTTGCAAGACAAAACCATCTGCACGAACAGCTCGACGACGTTTGGAGTAGCATCAGCTCGAAGACCATGGCTGCGGTTACCCTTGACGCTGCATCGCAGACAGGAGCGCCTGCGATGGTGTACTCAACGACGAACCTAGGTGCACGAATGACAAAACGTCATTTTTTCGGATGAATCCAGGTTCTGTTTACAGCATCATGATGGTCGCATCCGTGTTTGGCGACATCGCGGTGAACGCACATTGGAAGCGTCTATTCGTCATCGCCATACTGGCGTATCACCCGGCGTGATGGTATGGGGTGCCATTTTTACACTTGTCAGTCACTTCTTGTTCGCATTAACGGCACTTTGAACAGTGGACGTTACATTTCAGATGTGTTACGACCCATAGCTCTACCCTTTATTCGATCCCTGCGCAACTCTAAATTACAACAAGATAATGCACGACCGCATCTTGCAGGTCCTGTACGGGCCTTTCTGGATACAGAAAAGTTCTACTGCCCCCCTGACCAGCACATTCTCCTGGTGTCTCACCAATTGAAAACGTCTGGTCAATGGTGGCCGAGCAACTGGCGCATCGCAATATGCCAGTCACTGCTCTTGATGAACTGTGGTATCGTGTTGAAGCTGCATGGGCAGTTGTACCTTTATACGCCATCCAAGCTCTGTTTAACTCAATGTCCAGGCGTATCAAGGCCGTTATTACGGACACAGGTGGTTGTTCTGGGTACTGATTTCTCAGGATCTATGCACCCATATTGCGTGAAAATATAATCACATGTCAGTTTTAGTATAATATATTTGTCCAATGAATACCTGTTTATCATCTGCATTTCTTCTTGGTGTAGCAATTTTAATGACCAGTAGTGTAGTTGTGACTAACTATCATTGTAGTATACGGTATTACTGAAATGATGCTCGTTTATCGTGTTTTATTAATAGAACGTATGTTCCGTCTCGTTTACTGAACGTCGGTCCATTAAGTTCTTGCAGAAAATAAAAAAAAAATTGTTTGGATTACGAAACCCTGCTTATATTGTTGAACTATACAGGGTGAGTCACCTAAAACGTGCACCGCAAATATTGTGGAAATGGAAATTCTGCTGACGTGCGGTTTTCGCAGGATGAACTGGTAGTCAGGGTCTCGTATTATCAGTCAATATACAGATCGTAATAATAATTAAAAAGTGTATTTTTTGTGTCAGATACAATTTTTAAATTGAACAATACCTATTGACGTTAAATAAATAAAGGTAGTATAAACTAGAATGTCAGTCATGTTTGCTGCAGAAGTCCACTGCGTATCGTTTACTAGATATCGTATTTTGGAAAGTTTCAAGGCCGACATTTTTTCTGCCATTCAGCCAGCGTAGTTGCTAGGTATGATGTTGTTTTATTTGCTTACAGTGTGGTTGCTTGTTCCTTGAGTGCATTGCGACTTGCTAGTCAGTTAGAGTGTGACAGTCCAAGCATTAGGTCGTGAGTGGACGATGGGATTTACCAGTGCAGAAAAAGCCGGTATGCTCATGGTGTGTGGAGAGTATAGGAAAAAAGCAGTTCGCTCTTTTATGGTGTAAGCGGCAAGGTACCCCAACCATCTCGGCAACTATTCATCAGCTTTTTCAACCAGTTACGTAAAAGTGGTAGTGTCGCACCTACACAACGTAACAGAAGGAAACAAGTGAGGACAGAAGAGAGGCAATTAACGTTATTACTTCTGTTGTAATTGATCTCCACGTTAGCTACAGTGCACGAGGAAGTGGCATGAGTCAGGCAAGTGTCGTTCGCATTCTCCGTCAACATAAGTTCCATCTCTATCACATCTCTCTCCATCAAGAGCTGCATAGAAATGATTGTGAGAATCGTGTTAACTTCTGTTCATGGGCATTACGACAGGATACTCCGAAGCTACATTTACCAATCATGGGCAGGTAAACCACCGAAACATGGACTATTGGTCTGTTGACAATCCCCGTTGGCTTCTTCAGGTGGATCGTCAGGGTCTATGGAGTGTTAATGTGTGGTATGGGACATTGAACCCATCAGTTCATAGGCCCGTTTTCACAGACGGAACACTGAACGCGCACAAATATTGCAGCCTCCTAATAGATCATCTTACACGGATGCTAGATGGTGGTACCAACATAATGTCTGTCCAGCCCATAGCGCAATAAGTACTACCGCATGTCTTCACGAATTGTTTCCAAATCGTTGGATTAGACGCGGACCTGCACCTTGGCCGGCCCGTTCGCCGGATTCGACTCCTGTGGACCTTTTTCTGAGGGGAAGGCTGACAGACACTGTCTACAAATACACACGACGACATCCAACGACGGATTACTACAGCCTGCTAGTAGATCTCCGGTGAAATGCTAGAATCTGTGCAGCAGTCGTTCCATACCAAACTCGAAGCTTGATTTACCGCTACCGGTGTCCGTTTTGTCCACAATCTATGATGGTCAGTTCTCCCGTTAGAGGTCAAAATCCACTTAACTAGTGTATAAACTTGTATTGTTCTTTAGTGTGTGGTACCACAGTTATTATTCGTGTGTCGGTGAGGGAACTTTTCAGAATACGATATCTCGTAAACGACTCGCACTAGAATTTTGCAACAAACGCAACTAACGTTATAAATCACATTACTTTTAGTTTGTTAGTGTCAATAGTCGTTGTTCTGTTTAAAAAGTATATGTTTGCAGAAAAAATACACTTCCTAAGTATTATTACAATCTGTTGATTGGTTAACAAAATGGTTCAAATGGCACTAAGCATTATGGGACTTAACATCTGAGGTCATCAGTGCCCTAGACTTAGAACTAATTAAACCTAACTAACCTAAGGACATCACACACATCCGAACCTGCGACCGTAGCAGGCGCGCGGTTCCAAGCTGAAGCACCTAGAACCACTCGGCCACAGCGGCCGGCGATTGGTTAACAATAAGTAACCCTGGCTACAAGGCCATCCTTTGAAAACCGCACATCAGTAGCACTTTCCATTTCCGCAATATTTTCCGTTAAAGGTTTAGGTGATTCACCCTGTAAACAAACCAAGACGCTAACCTTGTATCTATCTATGTTGCAAGGGCCTGATAGGCGCTGCGTATTACTATGCAAATCGTATTGTCCAGTCCACGTTCTGTGTAATGACCTGTCTACAGGAGGTGCCGGTTTATGTGAAAACGTAATAAGCAGTTTCATATCCAACAGCAATGCCATTGCAACAGCTGTAATATTCACAGTGAAACGCTCTCAAGTTCTTCACAGGTTTCTAAATGCGGTTGACTGTCGGCGAAAATGTTTTCAAAATCGTTGATAGCCCTGTACTTTACTAGCTACAACTTTCTCCCGATACACATAAACTCAGCGTGTGAGCAATTATCTATTTAGACGAAGTACTTGACTTTTCCTTCGTATGAAGTATTTATGCGTCTTGTGTTCTCGAGCAGCGTTCGCCGAGTGCCAACGTCCAACTCTCGACTAGACAACATTCGCTGTATCCCACTGGACTTTGTAAACAAAGATCCAAGTATACCAAATAGATCTTGAAGTATAGCTCTAGCTAGGATACTTTTTACGTAATAGAACGTAGTACATTGTGAGTGTTCCTCAGTGAGAACAGTAAAGTCAGAAGTACACCAGCGAAGTGTCACAGAATCGCTCGTGTTATCCATTTACATAAGCTACCTTTCGGAGAGGATGGGCAGAAATGTGCTACTGTTTACTGCTTAGTCTGTAGTGTACGGCAAAGTGTTGTCGGTAACTGTAGTGTAAATGAGATTGAGATGGACGGAATTTTTATTCAGCGCTATGAATGAAAGATTACTATAGATGTAAGTTAATACAGGTGGAGGGAAGAACATTTCTGTAATTTTCGAATAAAATATGCCGTGGCGTTCAGTCACGTCATTTAAATGTATGCGAGGGCTGTTCGGAAATCATACCTGCTGTTTTCTCAGTGTATAACTGCAATCACAGACGCAATGAAACTCCGAACGTTTCTTGTTTCGAGACAGTAAGGCCTCGAGAGAATTTTTCCAAACAAGCGACTTTTCATTTGGGGACCAGCCCTCCTCCCTCCCTCCTTTTCCCTTGTATATTTTCACTCGTGTCGGTTGTCTCTGCTATTGCGATACGTACTGTATTCAAATATTATACTTGGGCGCCCTGGGGCCCTCGCAGCTTGGCGCTCCAAGTGGCTGCTTCTGTCACGTGGGCCTCAAACCGGTTCTGCAAGACAGTTCCGCATAAAATACTGTTACTGCTGCTGTACATTTGTCTTATACACCAGTGCAGAAGGAATTTCTGCATGTTTCAACTTCACATGAGTAAGTAAATGTGTTATTTCAGCCCGGGTTTCCATTGAAAAACCAGCTCCTGGCGAAGAAATGGGTTATTCCAGTACGATGAGAATATTGGTTACCGACAACATACTCGCAATTGTTCTTCACTTTATAAAGCCAAATTTATTTGTGAAGGACAAAAGCCAATGTACACCGATGTGATGTATCCTGCCTACTCATCAAATATGGAGTGCATAGGAAACCTGCTTTCTCGGGTCGCTAGACAACAATTCAATCAAATCCTATTAAAGAGTTTTATTACAAAATGAATAAATGGCAATACTTAACTTTGAGAAATTCATAGATGTGTTGCAAGCAAAGGGCAACATGCAATGTAATCAATGTCCTTCAGTATAACGATTCCAATACAAATGAAGGAATACAGTGGATTCTTCTGTCCAGGACGCTGGTCTTGACGATTCTATAGAACTGGGCTACAGCCAGTTGGGTGCCTTGCTTATTTTCTCTTCGCCTAGAGGCCGCTGCTGTCACGTGTCCTGGAGAAGGTCAGCCATAATGCAACTGGCTGACGTTATCTCACAGCCCTCTCTGCTCTAACGTTCCCGACTCACCTGCCGGCGCTTGACTGTACGTCAGAGCACAATGGACGAAACATCATTACCAGCTGTTTAATAGCGTGTTGTTTCACTTCCCAAACGCAATACAAGAAAGATTCTGCTTGGCATGGATTCTACAAGTTCTTGACTGGATTCCAGAAGTGGCACCAAATGTCTATGAACAGGTCAAGCAGTTCCCGCAATTTACTGGATGGCGGTATACAGCTGGCGCCCGATATGTGTTCCAGTGGGTACAGATCAAGCACACCTGCCAGATGAGACATCAATGTGAGTTCACCATAATGTCCCTCAACCATTGTACCAAGATTCTGATTCTGCAACACACAGTTACCTGCCCTGCTGGAAGACATCACCAACGCAGGGGAAGACTTGAAGCAGGAAGCGATGCAGACGGTTCGCAATATATCCACGTAGTTCACTGCTATCACGATGCCTTCGATTACCATCACAGATCCCATGGAAGCTCAACTGAGTGTATCACATAGCATAATTGTGCCCTCATCGACCTGCATCTGTGGTGTAGTGCATGTTTCATGCAGCCATTCGCCTGGATGACGTCGTGTAGGGACCCATCCACCGGCATGATGTAACAAGAAATGCGATTAATTCGACAGGCAGCATGTTTCTATTGGTCCATGGTGAAAACTTGGTGATGCTCTGCTCACTGCAATCGCAACTGACGCTATTGTTCGGTCATCAAAGGAATGTGCAGGGATAGCGTGATGTGGAGCTCCTTGTTCAATGGGGTTTGAACGGTGTGATCCGAAACACTTGTGCCTGCACCAGCATTGTACTCTGTCGTCAGATCTGCCACAGATAACTGCCTGTCCTGGACTGCACAATGGGGAATCTTTCGAACCTCTTCGTTCTGTGATGAGACGTAGTGTCCTACAATACCATAAGGCCTACTCTTTATTTCATTGTCCTTCAGCCACTTGTGCTCACGACAGTAGTACGCCAACAGCGACCAGCTTCGTCTTTTCGGAGATTCTAGTTTCCATCCGCAGCGCCACAAAACATGCCCTTTATCACAACGGTTCATATCAGTGGATTTTCGCAATTGCGGCCCGTATCTTCCCTATAATGACTGCCCATTCGTCTCTCTTCCGGTTACCGCGCGGGATTGATGCAGCTCTCCATGCTACTCTACCCTGTGCAAGCTTCTTCATCTCCCAGTACCTACTGCAAGCCGAGCGGTCTAGGGCGCTGCAGTCACGGACTGTGCGGCTGGTCCCGGCGAAGGTTCGAGTCCTCCCTCGGGTATGGGTGTGTGTGTTTGTCCTTAGGATAATTTAGGTTAATTAGTGTGTAAGCTTATGGACTAATTACCTTAGCAGTTAAGTCCCATAAGATTTCACACACATTTGAACATCTCTCTTTCGCTTACATTCTTTTCTTACTGCGTCACTCGCCCGCAACACCACCAAGAGGCATTCAACTTCCATTGGGCTGTAGTCTAATATTTTGGCTCATCCGTGCAAGACCATGCTATGCCTCGTGACCGTGTCTAATTGTAAATGGCGGATTACTGACCGCCTGGGCTACAGCACTTATGTGAAAGATCTTGACACCGTCGAGAGACGATGTATGTTAAGTGTTCGTGCGCTATACTCAGAGGTATTATTGTTTCTGGCTATAATTTATAAACGCTAACGGCTGATAGTTATTTCCTAACGTTGTATACCGCGACTGTTTATTCCTACACAAATATGGCGGCTGGTTGTTTAGTTTTCTTCACTCAGGTCGCGGTGTTGCCTCTTTGTGATATTTTCTTTGGTACTATCAGTAGCAGAGTGCTTCATGAACCCAGACGGGAAGGGAAGTAGATTTTGTTTTTATTTTATTTTCGTTGATGCATACACAACCAGCATTTGAGGAAGACTACTGAAGGATTCTTCTACCACTGGCATTCATCTCACGTAAGGATGATGAATGCCTAGTACTTGTTTTTTAGTACGCTTGTACGACTTGATTATAAATGTCGTCTCTTATATAAAATTTTGAACCATGAAAGAAAGCTAGTGACATCTGACACCTAACAGATTGATATACGTAGAAGTAGGAAAGATCTTCTGTAACGCAACGAGTTATTTAAGGAGAAGTAGTGCCATACGGTTGTTACTGGCATAATTTACTTAGAAGTAGGAAAGACCTTGCGTAACTCAATGAGTGATGTAAAGACTGGCTTATACATATACACTCCTGGAAATTGAAATAAGAACACCATGAATTCATTGTCCCAGGAAGGGGAAACTTTATTGACACATTCCTGGGGTCAGATACATCACATGATCACACTGACAGATCCACAGGCACATAGACACAGGCAACAGAGCATGCACAATGTCGGCACTAGTACAGTGTATATCCACCTTTCGCAGCAATGCAGGCTGCTATTCTCCCATGGAGACGATCGTAGAGATGCTGGATGTAGTCCTGTGGAACGGCTTGCCATGCCATTTCCACCTGGCGCCTCAGTTGGACCAGCGTTCGTGCTGGACGTGCAGACCGCGTGAGACGACGCTTCATCCAGTCCCAAACATGCTCAATGGGGGACAGATCCGGAGATCTTGCTGGCCAGGGTAGTTGACTTACACCTTCTAGAGCACGTTGGGTGGCACGGGATACATGCGGACGTGCATTGTCCTGTTGGAACAGCAAGTTCCCTTGCCGGTCTAGGAATGGTAGAACGATGAGTTCGATGACGGTTTGGATGTACCGTGCACTATTCAGTGTCCCCTCGCCGATCACCAGTGGTGTACGGCCAGTGTAGGAGATCGCTCCCCACACCATCATGCCGGGTGTTGGCCCTGTGTGCCTCGGTCGTATGCAGTCCTGATTGTGGCCCTCACCTGCACGGCGCCAAACACGCATACGACCATCATTGGCACCAAGGCAGAAGCGACTCTCATCGCTGAAGACGACACGTCTCCATTCGTCCCTCCATTCACGCCTGTCGCGACACCACTGGAGGCGGGCTGCACTATGTTGGGGCGTGAGCGGAAGACGGCCTAACGGTGTGCGGGACCGTAGCCCAGCTTCATGGAGACGGTTGCGAATGGTCCTCGCCGATACCCCAGGAGCAACAGTGTCCCTAATTTGCTGGGAAGTGGCGGTGCGGTCCCCTACGGCACTGCGTAGGATCCTACGGTCTTGGCGTGCATCCGTGCGTCGCTGCGGTCCGGTCCCAGGTCGACGGGCACGTGCACCTTCCGCCGACCACTGGCGACAACATCGATGTACTGTGGAGACCTCACGCCCCACGTGTTGAGCAATTCGGCGGTACGTCCACCCGGCCTCCCGCATGCCCACTATACGCCCTCGCTCAAAGTCCGTCAACTGCACATACGGTTCACGTCCACGCTGTCGCGGCATGCTACCAGTGTTAAAGACTGCGATGGAGCTCCGTATGCCACGGCAAACTGGCTGACACTGACGGCGGCGGTGCACAAATGCTGCGCAGCTAGCGCCATTCGACGGCCAACACCGCGGTTCCTGGTGTGTCCGCTGTGCCGTGCGTGTGATCATTGCTTGTACAGCCCTCTCGCAGTGTCCGGAGCAAGTATGGTGGGTCTGACACACCGGAGTCAATGTGTTCTTTTTTCCATTTCCAGGAGTGTATTTAAGTGAATACAGCATTATAATCTGTACACTCTTATCTCCTGATACGATCTGCAAGTACATTTGTACCGCTTCTTATAGATAAGATATGTGCAATGAGGATGTAAAACCTTGCTTTGTATGGTCGAGCACCTATCACAATGAAGAGCAAATTCAATAGGCACTGGCAAGGATTTCACGAAATTCTCAGCTATATATATGTGTTTTATACTTGTCGTAAACTGTTTCCATTTTTAAAATAGTTTCTGTTGGCAGCGTATGTGAAACACGACTCTGCTGAAGGCAGAATGTCTCAACTGAATTTAGCTCGCATGAGGTACTAAATAAGTAAGAATACGCTGATCAGCTGGGGCATTATAACCATCGACATACTATCGATATAAACCTGTCCAGGCGATAGCAACGTCACCTGGCGAAGAATGACTGCTAGCCAGACACATGCACGGTGCATGTGGTTTCAGTGGACATGCTGTCCAGGTGTAAACCGAGGGAAAATTGTGACGGCCCGGACGCTCGGCAGGAGCATTTCGTAAGCTGCGGGTCTTGTCAGATGTTTGAGCAGTGCTGTGGTGAGCGTTTTCAACACGTGGAAAAACCAAGGTGAAACCACGTTCAGACGTCGTCGGGTTGGGCAACCACCCCTCGTTACAAACGTCGGACGTACAAGTGTGTCTGAACACACAGTGCACCGAACACTCCTAACGATGGGCATCCACAACCGACGACCCATGCGTGTGGCAATGTTAACACCACGACATCGGCAACTACGACTGAAATGGGCTCGTGACCATCAGCACTGGACGTTGGCACAGTAGCAGACTGTTGCATGGTCTGATGAATCCCGATACTTTCTTCTCCATGCCGATGGGAGGGCGCGAATCCGTCGTCTCCCAGGGGAACATCTCCTTGACACTTGCACTGTGGGACGGAGACGAGCTGGTGGCGGCTCCATTATGCTCTGGGGAACATTAATGTGGGTATCCATGGGCCAAGTACAGCTCCTGCTAGGCACTATGACGGCTAAGGAGTATCGTACACTGTTTGCAGATCACGTACTCCCCTTCATGACGATCATGTTTCCTGATGGGAATGGGATTTTTCGAGAACATAGTGAGCAATGTCACAAGGCCAGAAGTGTGATGGAGTCATTAAAGGAACACAGTGAACAGTTGCAATTGATGTGCTGGCCCTTCAACTCGCCAGATCTGAACCCACTCGAACGCGGCGTCAGAGGTCATCGCCCGCACCTCTCTCCTCTCCCCAGAATTTATGGGAATTAGCTCACTTGTGTGTAAAGATGGTGCTAGCTCCCTCCAGGATCCTATCAAGGCCTCATTGCTTCCATGCCACAATGTATCGCTCCAGTTATCCGTGCCAAAGATAGATATACTGGCTATTAGGTAAGTCGTCATAATGTTCTGGCTAATCGATGTATGTGAGCACGTGGGAACATCCCAGAAAAAAAAAATTTTTAGAAATGGCTATGAGATCTAAGTAATCGGAAAGAAATGTAGAGTTATTATTATTGAGCAAACAAGTGACCAATTGCAGTAGCAAGTTTACATTTGTCCCCTAATGGACCACGTAGAGAACAATACCACAAAACCTTTAGTTCGTAAAAAAAGCAACACCATACAATCCTAAATTCACGTAATGATAATGACTAACTAGGATAGCTCTGTGTGACTGGAATGGATGAATAAATGAAATACCGATATTGATTCTTGAACATGAAACTCACTTTAAGAAATGGATTTGACTTTGGTGACACAGACAGTGAAGGACGGCGAAGCTGACGGGCTTTGTCGGCTTCTACATTATTGATAATTGATTTGGAAGTTATGTATAGAATGATACGTAGGTCGAATTACTTGACTTAAAAATAACGTATTCCTTTATTTTTACTAAAGACTGTCGGTCAGTGATTGCCAATACATGAAATACTTGTAGACGTTTTATCAATTGATAATAACATTTGGCTGGGCTTGCAGTTTTACAGAGAGGCAGCAGATGGAAACGGGCCGAAGGGCACCATTAACTTAATGCAGGTCGTAAAAGACGACGTCAAAGTCAAGAGGGACACCGTTCGCTGAAGGTTGTAACGTGTATCGGACACGATAATAGAACACCGTCACGCGCCGACACAATGCGGACGGCAGGTAACACAACTACCGTGCGGATGACCGTAGAGGATTCGCTGAAATTCTGTAGGAGATGACCGCCATTCCCACGTTCCTAAAGCGCTTTTCTGCGATGAGAACGTCGTAAAGTATGGTAAAAGTCGTGTAAGGTAAGCAAAAATGAACCTTGGGCAGAGAATGCAGAAACGACGGCGCCAGTCTGCCGACAGGGCAGCAGTATGCCGGTGGTCACTACGCAGGCTCTGTGAAAGCTACAGGTATTCATGCCCTTGGCAGAACACATCTGGCAAAGTGTGAGGATTCTGTAAGTGTGAGACTGCAACTTCCTCGTCCCAAAAATACTTTTAGCTGGCTCCTCATATATATTAATCAGATAAGAATCTTATCTTCAGATTAAAACTGAAGAAACCGCAAAAAGGTGGGAATTTAACGAGATCGGACCTGGATAATCTGACTAAACCAGAGGTTGTACAGAGTTCCAGGGAGAGAATAGGGGAACAATTGACAGGAATGAGGGAAATAAATACAGTAGAAGAAGAATGGGTAGCTTTCAGGGATGAAGTAGTGAAGGCAGCAGAGGATCAAGTAGGTAAAAAGACGAGGGCTCGTAGAAATCCTTGGGTAACAGAAGAAATATTGAATTTAATTAATGAAAGCAGAAAATATAAAAATGCAGTAAATGAAGCAGGAAAAAAGGAATGCAAAAGTCTCAAAAATGAGATCGACAGGAAGTGCAAAATGGCTAAGCAGGGATGGCTAGAGGACAAATGTAAGGATGCAGAGGCCTATCTCACTAGGGGCAAGACAGATACTGCCTACAAGAAAATCAAAGAGACCTTTGGAGAAAACAGAACCAATTGTACGGATATCAAGAGCTCAGGTGGAAACCCAGTTCTAAGCAAAGAACGGAAAGCAGAAAGGTGGAAGGAGTATATAGAGGGTCTACACAAGGGCGATGTACTTGAGGACAATATTATGGAAATGGAAGAGGATGTAGATGAAGATGAAATGGGAGACATGATACTGCGTGAAGAGATTGACAGAGCACTGAAAGACCTGAGTCGAAACAAAGCTCCTGGAGTAGACAACATTCCATTAGAACTACTGACAGCCTTGGGAGAGCCAGTCCTGACAAAAAACTACCATCTGGTGAGCAAGATGTATGAGACAGGCGAAATACCCTCAGACTTCAAGAAGAATATAATTATTCCAATCCCAAAGAAAGCAGGTGTTGACAGATGTGAAAATTACCGATCAGTTTAATAAGCCACGGCTGCAAAATACTAACACGAATTCTTTGCAGACGAATGGAAAAACTGGTAGAAGCCGACCTCGGGGAAGATCAGTTTGGATTCCGTAGAAATGTTGGAACACGTAAGACAATATTGACCCTACGACTTATCTTAGAAAATATATTAAGAAAAGGTAAACCTACGTTTCTAGCATTTGTAGACTTAGGGAAAGCTTTCGACGATGTTGACTGGAATACTCTCTTTCAAATTCTGAATGTGGCAGGGGTAAAATACAGGGAGCAAAGGGCTAATTACGATTTGTACAGAAACCAGCTGGCAGTTATAAGAGTCGAGGGATTGGAAAGGGACGTAGTGCTTGGGAAGGGAGTGAGACAGGGTTGTAGCCTATCCCCGATGTTATTCAATCTGTATATTGAGCAAGCAGTGAAGGAAACAAAAGAAAAATTCGGAGTAGGTGTTAAAATCCATGGAGAAGAAATAAAAACTTTGAGGTTTGCCGATGACATTGTAATTCTGTCAGAGACAGCAACGGACTTGGAAGAGCAGTTGAACGGAATGGACAGTGTCTTGAAAGGAGGATATAAGATGAACATCAACAAAAGCAAAACGAGGATAATGGAATGTAGTCGAACCAAATCGGGCGATGTTGAGGGTATTAGATTAGGAAATGAGACACTTAAAGTAGTAAATGAGTTTTACTATTTGGGGAGCAAAATAACTGATGATGGTCGAAGTAGAGAGGATAGAAAATGTAGACTGGCAATGGCAAGGAAAGCGTTTCTGAAGAAGGGAAATTTGTTAACATCGAGTATAGATTTAAGTGTCAGGAAGTCGTTTCTGGAAGTATTTGTATGGAGTGTAGCCATGTATGGAAGCGTAACATGGACGATAAATAGTTTGGACAAGAAGAGAATAGAAGCTTTCGAAATGTGGTGCTACAGAAGAATGCTGAAGATTAGATAGGTAGATCACATAACTAATAAGGAGGTATTGAATAGAATTGGGGAGAAGAGGAGTTTGTGGCACAACTTGACTAGAAGAAGGGATCGGTTGGTAGGACATGTTCTGAGGCATCAAGGGATCACCAATTTAGTATTGGAGGGCAGCGTGGAGGGTAAAAATCGTAGAGGGAGACCAAGAGATGAGTACACTATGCAGATTCAGAAGGATGTAGGTTGCAGTAGGTAGTGGGAGATGATGAAGCTTGTACAGGATAGAGTAGCATGGAGAACTGTATCAAACCAGTCTCAGGACTGAAGACCACACAACAACAAGAATCTTAGGAGGGTCGCAGAAAATAACATGCCGTAACACAATAACACGCTCGTTTCAGGCAGTGACAGGACAATCAAAACAAATTCCTTTCTTTAGCTGTAGGCTCTGGGCGCAAAAATGTGGGAATTGAATTTGGTCAGTCTGGTGTGACGTAGTAGTTTCGGAAAATCATTGAGAAGTGGGAGGATGCTCCAAGACAGTTGACATTTGTTACTGGATGACTGCTCGTGAGAGGCTAGGATTGGCTCTCAAAGAAGGGGCAAATGTTATGAGGGAAGATAGGAGGAACAACATACTTCGTTCGCTGCTACTGAGAGAAATACTTCGAATTCTGCTCGGAGGATTTGGTGTGAGAAGTAGTCACTTCACTTTGTAGCTCCAGCTCGAACATGACGTAAAGTTTGCGTCACATAGCTTTTTGGGAATCACAGGCATCGTCCACAGTGGACGCCAACAACAGCAGTGCCGGACAAGACAATGACGCAGTTAAAAAGAATGGTAAGATATGCAATCGGCCTCGGCGTGTATAGGTCGTAATGTACTCAGTAAACGTTAGAGCGTTGATGAGCGCAAGGAAGGTGCTCTTCTGGCATGCATCATTTTACAAACTCAAATTTTGGCAGTCACTGTCATCTGGTCGTGGAAATGTATCAGTGTGCTGACAGAGTACTAAACTACATATCGGTTCCTTGTCTTGAATCTCCACCAACCATAGTTACTTGTAACTGTTTCATATTCTTACGATAATTTGTTAGTGAATAGCATCTTATTAAACATGTTCGTGTTATTGTTTAGTGCAACTACTGCACTCGTTTTGTGTGGGGACTTACAATAAACAACAGAACTTTCATCGCATATGAATCTCATCTGGTCACAAAACTAAATTCCAAGGTCACTAATCCACCACCTTTTTGAAGTTTACATACCCATAATTTAGCGTTAATTAAAAATCCTTGTGTAACAAACATCGGGCATTTACTCACTGAAACAGGCTAATTACCTAAAAGTGTAGGTGGTGAGGTAGTATAACAGTACACCTTTTGCTTTCTTTTCTTTGTCATCAGTCTTCTGACTGGTTTGATGCAGCCCACCACGAATTCCTCTCGTGTGCCAACCTCTTCATCTCAAAGTAGCACTTGCTACCTACGTCTTCAATTATTTGCTGCGTGTATTCCAATATATGCTTCCTCTACAGTTTTTGCCCTCTGTAGCTCCTTCTAATACCATGGAAGTCATTCCCGATGTCTCAACGGATGTCCTATCATCCGGTACCTTCTCCTTGTCAGTGTTTTCCACATATTCCTTTCCTCTGTGATTCTGCGCCGAACCTCCTCATTCCTTACCACCCAATTTTCAACATTCGTCAGTAGCACCACATCTCAAATGCTTCGATTCTCTTCAGTTCCGGTTTTCCTGCAGTCCGTGTTTCACTATCGTACAAAGCTGTGCTCCAGAGTGCATTCTCAGAAATTCCTTCCTCAAATCAAGACCTATGTTTAATACTAGTAGTCTTTTCTTGGCCAGGAATGCCCTGTTTGCCATTTCTAGACTGCTTTTGATGTCCTCCTTGCTCCGTCCGTTATTGCTTATTTTAATGCCTAGGTATCAGAATTCCTTAACTTCAACTACTTCGTAACCATCAATCCTGATGTTAAATTTTTCGCTTTTCTCATTCCTGCTACTCCTCACTACTTTTGTCTTTCTTCGATTTACTCTCAGTCAATATTCTGTACTCATTAGACTGTCCATTCCGTTCAGCAGATCATGTAATTCTTCTTCACTCTCACTCAATATAGCAATGACATCAGCGAATAGTATCATTCGTATCTTTTCACCTTGAATTTTAAATTCCAGTCCTGAACTTTTCTTTAATTTCCATCATTGCAGCAGGGGCGAAAGGCAAAATCCCTGTGTCACACCCTTTTTAATCCGAGCACTTCGTTCTTGGCCGTCCACTCTTATTATTCCCTCTTGGCTCTTGTACATATTGTATATTACCCGTCTCTCCCTATAGCTTACCCGTATTTTTCTCAGAATTTCGGACATCTAGCACCATTTTAAATTGTCGAACGCTTTTTCCATGTCGACAAATCCTATGAACGTGTCTTGATTTTTTTTTAGTCTTGCATCCAGTTATCAACCACAACGTCAGCATTGCCTCTCTGGTGCCTTTACCTTTCCTAAAGCCAAACTGATCGTCCTCTAACACACCCTCAGTTTTCTTTTCCATTCTGTATATTATTCTTGTGAGCAACAACCTGTTAAGCTGATTGTCCGTTAATTCTCGCACTTGTCGCCTCATGAAGTCTTCGGAACGGTGTGGATGATATTTTTCCGAAAGTCAGATGGTATGTCACCAGACTCATACATTCTACACACCAACGTGAATAGTCATTTTGTCGCCACCTCCACCGATGATTTTAGAAATTCTGATGGAATGTTATCTATACCTTCTACCTTATTTTATTTTAAGTCCTCCAAAGCTTCGTCCCTCAGCGACTTGTATTTCTGTATTCCTGAATTTCCCTGAATATTTTTGTACTTCCTTCTTTCATCTATCAACTTAAGTTTTCTTCTGTTACCCTCTTTGTACTTACGTTTTCCATTTCAACTACTATGATTGCCCTTTTCAACTGTACTGCCTACTGAGCTATTGCTTACTGCTTTATCTATAGCCTTAGAGAACTTCAATCTCGTCATCCCTTAGTACTTCCGTATTTCACTTCTTTGCGTACATCTATAAAGCTGGAAACTCTGCCAATGAAATATTACATCAGTGCTCGCATGGAAGCCGCGATCTCGGCACGAACAGCTGTATGTTCCAGTACAGAATTCGGTCATCGAAATTAAACAAGAGACAAAGCCATAGAAATAGTACACAGACAGAGCCCTCGTAATACATCTAGCTCAACGCTTCCTGAAAGACAAATATGCTTTGTCAAAGGTTTTAATGACGTTTGTGGCATTTGGGCGTTGAAGAGAATCACTGGTAACAGGTGAAAATTTGTGCGGGATTGGAACTCTAATCCGAATTTACCAATTAACGTGAGTGCTTGCCTTCACTGCCTCGGCTGTCGGAGCACGCTTCCCGTCCAACACAAATTCTGTTACATACTACTGATGTAGAGTTAGCTACCAATATACCCCTTACCCATCGTTCCTGATTCCCGTAAGAAATCGATCATGGTCTGTTTGTATGTGCACTGGACGGAAAGATCTTCGGTTATCGTCACTTTTTATTAGGTTGGTGCATAAGTTCGTGGCATTTCTCCATGTTATTCTTGCTGCGGTCTTCAGTCCAGACACTGGTTTGATGCAGGTCTCCATGCTACTCTATCCTGTGCAAGCCTCTTCATCTCCGAGTAACTACAGCAACCTACATACCTCTGAATCTGCTTACTGTGTTCATCTCTTAGTCTCTCCCTACAATTTTACCCTCCCCCCTCGATTCCCTCCAGTACTAAATTGGTGATCCCTTGATGCCCCAGAATGTGTCCTACCAACCGATCCCTTCTTTTAGTCAGGTTGTACCACTAATTTCTTTTCTCCCCTGTTCTATTCAGTATCACATCAATAGTTACGTGATCTACCCATCTTATCTTGAGCATTCTTCTGTAGCTCCAGATTTCAAAAACTCCTATTCTCTTCTTCTCTAAACTGTTTATCGTCCATATTTCACTTCCGTACGTGGCTATACTCAATACAAATACTTTCATAAAGGACTTCCTGACACTTAAATCTGTACTCGATGTTAATAAATTCCTATTCTTCAGAGACGCTATTCTTGCCATTGCCAGCCTGTATTTTATATCCTACCTACGTCAACCGTCATCAGTTATTTTGCTTCCCAAATAGAAGAATTGATTTACTACTTCAAGTGTCCCATCTCTCGATCCACATCCCTCAGCATCACCGGATTTAATTTGACTGCATTCCACTGTACTCGTTTTGATTTTGTTAATGTTCATCTTATATGCTCCTTTCAAGATACTGTCCATTCCGTTCAACTGCTCTTCCAAGTCCTTCGCTGTCTCTGACTGAATTACAATGCCATCGGCAAACCTCAAAGTTTTTATTGCTTCTCCATGGAATTCAGTTCCTACTCCAAATTTTTCTTTTGTTTCCTTTACTGCTTCCTCAAAATGCAGATTGAATAACATCGGGAACAGTCTACAACCCTTTCTCACTCCCTTCTCAGCCACTGCTTCCCTTTCGTGCCCCTCCACACTTATAACTGCCATCTGGTCTCTCTACGAACTGTAAATAGCCTTTCACTCCCTGTATTTTACCCCTTCCACATTTATAATTTGAAGGAGAGTATTCCAGTCAACATTGTCAGAAGCTTTCTCTGAGTATTTAGAATTTTAAAGAGAGTATTCCAGTCAACACTGACAAAAGATTTCTCTAAATTTACACTCCTGGAAATGGAAAAAAGAACACATTGACACCGGTGTGTCAGACCCACCATACTTGCTCCGGACACTGCGAGAGGGCTGTACAAGCAATGATCACACGCACGGCACAGCGGACACACCAGGAACCGCGGTGTTGGCCGTCGAATGGCGCTAGCTGCGCAGCATTTGTGCACCGCCGCCGTCAGTGTCAGCCAGTTTGCCGTGGCATACGGAGCTCCATCGCAGTCTTTAACACTGGTAGCATGCCGCGACAGCGTGGACGTGAACCGTATGTGCAGTTGACGGACTTTGAGCGAGGGCGTATAGTGGGCATGCGGGAGGCCGGGTGGACGTACCGCCGAATTGCTCAACACATGGGGCGTGAGGTCTCCACAGTACATCGATGTTGTCGCCAGTGGTCGGCGGAAGGTGCACGTGCCCGTCGACCTGGGACCGGACCGCAGCGACGCACGGATGCACGCCAAGACCGTAGGATCCTACGCAGTGCCGTAGGGGACCGCACCGCCACTTCCCAGCAAATTAGGGACACTGTTGCTCCTGGGGTATCGGCGAGGACCATTCGCAACCATCTCCATGAAGCTGAGCTACGGTCCCGCACACCGTTAGGCCGTCTTCCGCTCACGCCCCAACATCGTGCAGCCCGCCTCCAGTGGTGTCGCGACAGGCGTGAATGGAGGGACGAATGGAGACGTGTCGTCTTCAGCGATGAGAGTCGCTTCTGCCTTGGTGCCAATGATGGTCGTATGCGTGTTTGGCGCCGTGCAGGTGAGCGCCACAATCAGGACTGCATACGACCGAGGCACACAGGGCCAACACCCGGCATGATGGTGTGGGGAGCGATCTCCTACACTGGCCGTACACCACTGGTGATCGGCGAGGGGACACTGAATAGTGCACGGTACATCCAAACCGTCATCGAACCCATCGTTCTACCATTCCTAGACCAGCAAGGGAACTTGCTGTTCCTACAGGACAATGCACGTCCGCATGTATCCCGTGCCACCCAACGTGCTCTAGAAGGTGTAAGTCAACTACCCTGGCCAGCAAGATCTCCGGATCTGTCCCCCATTGAGCATGTTTGGGACTGGATGAAGCGTCGTCTCACGCGGTCTGCACGTCCAGCACGAACGCTGGTCCAACTGAGGCGCCAGGTGGAAATGGCATGGCAAGCCGTTCCACAGGACTACATCCAGCATCTCTACGATCGTCTCCATGGGAGAATAGCAGCCTGCATTGCTGCGAAAGGTGGATATACACTGTACTAGTGCCGACATTGTGCATGCTCTGTTGCCTGTGTCTATGTGCCTGTGGTTCTGTCAGTGTGATCATGTGATGTATCTGACCCCAGGAATGTGTCAATAAAGTTTCCCCTTCCTGGGACAATGAATTCACGGTGTTCTTATTTCAATTTCCAGGAGTGTACAAATGCTATAAACGTATGTTTGCCTTCCCTTGACCTATCTTCATGAGAAGTCGTAGGGTTAGTATTGCCTCGCGTGTTCCTTCATTTCGCCGGAACACAAACTGATCTTCCTTGAGGTCGGCTTCCATCAGTTTTTCCATGCTTTTATAAAAGATATGTATTAGTATTTTGCAGCCATAAATTATTAAACTGATAGTTCGGTAATTTTCACATCTGTTCGCACCTGCTTTTTTTGGAATTGGTATTATTATATCCTTCTTGAAGTCTGAGGGTATTTCACCTGTGTCGTATATCTTACTCACGTCACGGCTGGCTCTCCGAAGGCTATCACTACCTTTAACGGAATGTTATCTATTCCCGGGGCCTTGTTTGGACTTAGATCTTTCAGAACTGTGTCAAATTCTTCGCGCAATATCATAATTCCCATCTCATCTTCTGCTACGTCTTCTTCCATTTCCATAATATTGCCCTCAAGTAGTTCACCGTTATATAGACCCTCTACATACTGCTTCTACCTTTCTGCGTTCCCTTCTTTGCTTAGGACTGGATTTCCATCTGAGCTCTTGATATTCATACAGGTGTTACTCTTTTCTGCAAAGGTCTCATTAATTTTTCTGTAGGCCGTATCTTTCTTCCCCTAGTGATTTATGCTTCTACATCTATTCCACCATACGTTTTTATGGACACAACAGATAAACATAACAGAGCCTTTAGTCAGTGTGCTTGGTCTGGCCATCTAATCGGAAACACTGCTCAAGAGTACTTCGTGTCCCCATCTAATCTGGCAATAAACGTAATTTGTCTGGCAGGCTAATCGGGCACTCTGCTCAAACTCTTCCATACAGTGTAGGCTTTCTTAGTGTACCCTCGCGCACTACTAATACACATAAATCTACGTCCATTCTCTGCAAGCTATCTTACGGTGTACGGAGGAGGATATTTTGGGTATCGCTGTCACTTCTCCACCACATGTGTTGCAGTCACGAATAGTGCGCAGGAAGAAGCCTCCGTCTGAGTTTGAATCTCTCTAATTTCACCGTAATGGTCCTTTCGTGAGATATATGTAGGAGGAGGTAATATGTTGTATGCGCTCGGAATTTCAGTAGTAAACCATACCACAATGTAAACCATGCCTCTTGTAGGGTTTCCTTCTGGAGCTAGATGACCATCTCCGTGACGCTGTCGTTCTCACGGAACGATCCCCTAAAGGCACACTATTTTCTGCTATGGATCTTCCGTATTTCCACTATATATGCCATCTAACAAGGCTCTCAGATTGTGCAGCATTTCTCAAGTGCCAGTGCAACGAGGGTTTTCTAAGCTACCTCCTATGTCCGAAATTGTGCTAAACGCATTCTCTGAAAATTATCTCGAGCAGTTAGTTCATGAGCCCACGCGAATAGTGAGCAATTGTGAAAACACACTTGACCCCTTAGCAACAAATAATCCTGAGCTAATAACAAGCATCAAAATGGATACAGGAATTAGTGAACAGAGGGTTGTAGTAGCGAGATTGAATATTGTAACTCCTAAATCCTCCAAAAATAAACAAAAACTGCTCCTGCTCAAAAAAGCGAATAAAAATTCACTTGACGCCTTCCTGAGATACAATCTCCACTCCTTCCAAATTAACAGTGTAAGTGCAGACCAAATGTGGCTTGAATTCAATGAAATAGTATTAGCAGCAATTGAAAGATTTATACCAAATAAATTAACAAACGACGGAGCTGATCCTCCTTGGTACACAAAATGGGTTAAAACTCTGTTGCAGAAACAACGAAAAAAACATGCCAAATTCAAACAGAAGCAAAATCTTCGAGATTGGCGATCTCTTACAGAATCTCCAAATTTAGCGCGGACTTCAATCCGAGATGCTTACAATAGTTTCCACAATGAAACTTTGTCTCGAAACCTGGCAGAAAATCCAAAGAAATTCCCTTCGTATAAAAAGTATACTAGCGGCAAGAAACAATCGATACCTTCTCTGCGCAATAGCAATGGAGATACTATCGAAGACAGTGCTGCCAAAGCAGAGTTACTAATCACAGCCTTCCGAAATGCCTTCACAAAAGAAGACGAAGTAAATATTCGAGAATTCGAATCTAGAACAGATACCAACATAAGTAATGCAGAAGAAGATATCCTCGGAGTAGTGATGCAACTTAAGTCACTTAATAAGAGCAAGTCTTCTTGTCCAGACTGTATACCAATTAGGTTCCTTTCAGAGTATGCTGATACAATAGCTCTAGACTTAATAATCATGTACAACCGTTCGCTCGATGAAAGATCCATATCCAAAGACTGGAAAGTTGCACAGGTCACACCAATATTCAAGAAAGGTATTAGGAGTAATCCACTAAATTACAGGCCCATATAATTAACGTCGATATGCAGCAGGATTATGGAACATATATTGCATTCGAACATTACGAATTACCTCGAAGAAAACGATCTATTGACGTACAGTCAACACGGATTTAGAAAACATCGTTCTTATGAAACACAACTAGCTCTTTACTCTCACGAAGTGTTGAGTGCTATCGACAAAGGATTTCAAATTGATTCTGTAGTTATAGATTTCCGGAAGGCTTTTGACACTGTACCACTCAAGCGGCTTGTAGTGAAATTGTGTACCTATGGAATATCGTCTCAGTTACGTGACTGGATTCGTCATTTCCTGTCAGAGAGGTCGCAATAAGTAGTAATTGACGGAAAGTCATCGAGTAAAAGAGAAGTGTTTTCTGGCGTTTCCCAAGGTAGTGTTAAAGGCCCTTTGCTGTTCCTTATCTATATGAACGATTTGGGAGACAATCTAAGCAACCGTATTAGATTGTTTGCAGATGACGCTGTCGTTTATCGGCTAGTAAAGCCATCAGAAGATCAAAACAAATTACAAAACGATTCTGAAATGATACATGCACGAAAATTGGCAATTGACCCTAATTAACGAAAGGTGTGAGATCATTCACATGAGTGCTAAAAGGAATACGTTATACTTCGTTTAGATGATAAATCAATCAAATCTAAAGGCCGAAAATTCAACTAAATACCTAGGAATTACAGTTACGAACAACTTAAATTAGAAGTTACACATAGAAAACGTTGTGGGGAAGCCTAACCGAAGACTGCGTTTCATTGGAAGAACACTTAGAAAATGTAACAGATCCACTAAGGAGACTGCCTACACAACGCTTGTCCGTCCTCTTTTAGAATAATGCTGCGCGGTGTGGGATCCTTACCAGATAGGACTGACGGGGTACATCGAAAAAGTTCAAAGAAGGGCAACATGTTTCGTATTATCGCGAAATAGGGGCGAGAGAGTCACTGAAATTATACATTATTTGGGATGGACATCATTACAACAAAGGCGTTTTTGTTGCGGAGGAATCTTCTCACGAAATTCCAATCACCAACTTTCTCCTCCGAATGAGAAAATATTTTGTTGAAGGCAACCTCTATAGGGGAAAATGACCACCACGATAAAATAAGGGAGATCAGAGGTCGAACGGAAAGACATAGGTGTTCGTTCTTTCCTTGCGCTGTACGAAATCGGAATAATAGAGAAATGTGAAGATGGTTCGATGAACCCTCTCCCAAGCACTTAAAGGTGATCTTCAGAGTATCCATGTAGATTTAGATGCAGATGTAGATGTAGGAGTAGATGTAGATGTAGATGTAGATGTGGTTTGAGTGAAGACGTTCCCCTGGTGCCACCTGATCTTACAAAAACGGGTATTGATCTTACGGTTTCCTATCCTGACCGCGATAGTGGCGTACTACAGGAGAAACCATCCTCAGCCTCTCTGCTCCATCAGGGTAATTATTATCAAACTGCTCGAAGGCATTAAAGACCACAAGAGGGTAGATTAGAAACCTGCGTGAATAAGAGTACGTAGACTGGTTCAAAGGAACAGATATATCGAGAAAAAATCTCGGATATAGATACAAGAAACCAACTTGATCAATTAATGTGATAACACTGGAATGAGTGGCAAAGTGTGCAAAAATTGTTCAGCTTTTATGTGTTACAGGACAACAGAAGATAATCACACATAATAAATGCTGAAACATACGAGAAAACGAAGGTGAAAGACACAATGTGTCAAATGATGCTACGGCGGAAGTAACCTCAGAGGCTAGATAGATGATCACGAGGTTTCGTTTCGGACGTACTTTCGAGCTATCATTATAATGTCTAGAAGTCGAGATGTTGCGAGTAGCGAGCGGCGAGATGTTTAAGCGGTGTGTTCGTTGACAGCCGCCATTAATTTATAAAAGTCTGAATCTTCGGCACTCAGCATCACTGATTCAACATGGTTCCTAAATGTTGCTCCATATGGCCCATAGGCTGACTGTAAAATATCCGAACGAAACCACCCGAGCGCCTACTAGTGGACATTAATTTGAGAAGCGTTTACCGCCGGCCGCGGTGGTCTAGCGGTTCTAGGCGCTCAGTCCGGAACCGCGCTGCTGCTACGGTCGCAGGTTCGAATCCTGCCTCGGGCATGGATGTGTGTGATGTCCTTAGGTTAGTTAGGTTCAAGTAGTTCTAAGTTCTAGGGGACTGATGACCACAGAAGTTAAGTCCCATAGTGCTCAGAGCCATTTGAACCCCAATATAAGCGTTTACCCTAGGCCTTTATGACAGCTTGAAAGCTGCTGTGGACGCTTTCAATAAAGTGTCTTAATGTCTGTGGACGAATGGCAGCCGATTCATCCTCAAGAGCCGAAACCAGAGAACGTACTGATGTTTGACACTGGGTTCCGGATCGACGTTCTAGCTCATTCCGAAGGCGTCAAAAAATGGGCCAAATGGCTCTAAGCACTATGCGACTTAACATCGGAGGTCATCAGTCCCATAGACTACGTAAACCTAACTAACCTAAAGACGTCACATACAGCCATACACAAGGCAGGATTCGAACCTGAAACCGTAGCAGCCGTGTGATTCCGGACTGAAGCGCCTAGAACCGCTCGGTCACCGCGGCCGGCCCGAAGGTGTCCCATTGGGCTCAGATCTGGACTCTAGACAAGTCAATCCATTTTACGAATGTTACTGTCCACAAACCATTACCTCAAAGATGCTCGGGTATGGCTCAAATGGCTCTGAGCACTATGGGACTTAAAACATCTGAGGTCATCAGTCCCCTAGAACTTAGAACTACTTAAACCTAACTAACCTAAGAACATCACATACATCCATGCCCGAGGTAGGATTCGAACCTGCTACCGCAGCGGTCTCGCGGTTCCAGACTGAAGCGCCTAGAACCGCTCTGCCACACCGGCCGGCTGCTCGGGTATGACAAGCTTCATTTTCATGCTTGATACAGTCATAGTGTCCGAATCGTTCCTCTACTATTCGCAGTACACAATGCTGTAAAGCCTCTTCATATCCTTCCACATTTAGCGTTTTGTTAAGAGCAAAAACTAGACCGCTCCCTAACCACGAAAAACGCGCCCACATGGTAACACCGTCTCCTCCTACACATGATATAGGGCAGGACAGGCACACAGTAATCAGTCGCAATCCCGTTGGTTTTTTTTTTCTTGCATATCCAGACTTTAGCTATAGATAGCCATCTTCTTTGCTAAAATACAAGGAAATTATAGAATTAGAACTGATAGGCAAAACACCACGTTATTCAATTGAAATTATCCATTTTGGTCAACATACCAATTGAGTGAACTACAATCCCACAAACTCCCAGCAGTACACGTCACCGACTTTACTGGTGTACAGGACGAAACAAAGTTGCTGTTTACAAGCATCCCCAGTTGCGTCATGCAGTGTAAGTAATGCCCTCCCAAAAACTAGATAACCCAGGTCCTTTCCGACATAATGGTTTAAAAATATTTTTATTCGGTAAGATCAGCAAGTATATTATCTTATCACCTTTAAAATACATCAAGAAGCGCCGATTTGCAACGTGTTTATTCATACACGTATGTCAGTGGTGAAGCGATCCTCCAAAAAATTAATTGTATGACAGAACTGTCACCCACAGAATTTTTACATGACATTCGAAATAAAAATTAAAAAGATTTTTGAAGATCGTCTTGATAAAATATAGCTCCATTGCAACTGGAAGTCGTCAAAAGCTAAAATCTGGTGTGGTCACTAGTATCATAGTCGTTAAGTGATCAGCTAAATAATTGATTTAAAAGAAATATAAATTTTATACAAATTGATTTTTGAGGATCTGTTAACGTCATTGTAAAGTACTGAAGATCAACATGACAATGCTATTTCAACTAAGTGTAATTAACAAAATCTTACTAACACCCTCCACTGACGTAAATTTCTTACGCAAGGTATGGTGTAGCTCCATTTATGATGCGCTTCTTGCAAAGAACAGTATAACACATTGCCCTATACTTAGCTCCTAAGGCTAACAGTTGAATGGTATTTTACTTGTTTGATGGTACAACTGATATAGCTTTTGACAATACCAACAAAATGGAAGCAAAATGGAAGGCAATCCGATTCACTGATGATAATCAGTTATTTTCTCACATACTACCTTGCCTGTTGTCACATTTAAGGCTGGGCAACATTTCGGCGTTTGAGACAACTTAACACCCGACATTAGAGAGGGGAGGGTGTGTCCACTGTCAACCAAGAGGGTAGCACAGTTGGACCTCTCAGCTACATACTGCCTATCCAAAGCAACATGCTCACCAAACCCGATCTCAGGTCTTCTACCTGTCTGCCCCACGTAACAGGCACGACAGTCTTGATATTCTATTCTGTACATACCTGATTCGTGGTGAACATTTCTTTTATCAATTCCAATAGCCATGGTATGTCCAAGACTGCTTTTAGTTGAAAAGGAAATCTTTATGATTCATTTTTTGAAAACCGATCCTATAGTTGTGCTAAAAATGTTATAGCAAGGCAAGCAAATGTATTTTCTTTTTGTGTCTTCAGTTCTGTCGTTAACTAAAGGTCATTTTATATTTTGGTATTTTTTCAATCCTCTTGTAAATTGTATCTACGTAATGAGAGGGGCAGTTTTCACCCTGGCAATGTGTTGAATGGTGCCAAATTCCTTATCTGGTTCAGCTGGAGAAAGAGAGAATTTAAGAGGATGGTTAATAGAAAAATTAATAAAAGGCATTCTTATGCTGATTTGGGTGATCTGAATGGCAGTCAACAATAATACCAGTGTATGTATTTTTTCTGAAAATCGCAAACCATCATTTCTGACATTCAAGTCAACAAACTGATGGAACCGTTGGGTCCCATTTTCGCAGGTGAATTTGATTTTTTGATGTAATCCAGTGATCTCATCCACAGTTGTATGGGTTACGTCATCATTGCCATTAACCAACAACAGAGTGTACTCAACATACCTAAAGCATTACACTACATCTGGATTTTCAATGAAAAAAAATCTCGTTTTCAAATGGTTCAAATTGCTCTGAGCACTATGGGACTTAACATCTTAGGTCATCAGTCCCCTAGGACTTAGAACTACTTAAACCTAACTAACCTGAGGATATCACACACATCCATGCACGAGGCAGGATTCGAACCTGTGACCATAGCGGTCGCGCGGTTCCAGACTGTAGCGCCTAGAACCGCTCGACCACTCTGGCCGGCACTCGTTTTCAATAAAGTTAATAAATGTGTCGTCTAAAACCATGACATGGAGCTTCCCATGCTAAGCCCATCATTTTGATGATCCATTTCCCCGTTAAACTTAAAGTAACTATACTTCAAAATTAGTTCAAAATGTTTCCAATGGCTCTGAGCACTATGGGACTTAACATCTGAGGTCATCAGTCTCCTAGAACTTAGAACTACTTAAACCTAACCAACCTAAGGACATCACACACATCCATGCCCGAGGCAGGATTCAAACCTGCGACTGTAGCGGTCGCGCGGTTCCTGACTGAAACGCCTAGAACCGCTCGGCCACTCCGGCCGGCTCAAAATTAGTGTTACCAGATCAATGAATTTGTTGGTTTCATCGCTAGACAGCCTACTTTGACCGCACAAGTTTTTCTTAATAATTCCAATTATACTGGTAACTGGTACATTCGCACCAGTTCAGGGATACAAATTTCATACCCCTCCATCAACGATTGGTCTTACCGTCAAAGAATCCTTATGGACGTTAATCTGCGTCCTAAGTTTAGTGGTTTCACTACCTTGAGCTGTTGTAACCCCATGGACGAAAAGATTTCTTTATATGTTTCTATCTTTTCATTTAGTTTTTTATGTGCTTCTGAAGTTAGATCTCATCTTTGCAAGAAGTGCACCACAATTGGAGATACACCATACATTACGTAAGAAATTTACGTAAATAGGGGACGTTAGTATGTTTTCATTAATTGTACCTGGTTAAAATAGCCTTGGCATGTTAATCTTCAGTAGTTTACCATGATGTTAACAGATCTTCAAAAAAAAGGATTAGTATGTACTTTTATATTTCTTTTAAATTACTTAGTGGATCACTTAACCACTATGGCACTAGCGACTACGCTAGATTTTAGCATTTGACGAATTCAATTATTAAACCATTATATTGGAAAGGAGTTGTGTTACCTAACTTTTGGAATACAGAGAGCATTACTTACAGTAATGCTGAGAGTTTGTTAGATTATAACTCACGCAAATGGTATGTTGACTAAAATGAATCACTTCAACAGGATAACGTCGTGTTTTACTCTTTGTTTTATTAAATCAATTTTAATCAGTTCTGACTCTGTAATATCGTTGTATTTTAGCAGTGAATATGGTTATTTACAGCTGAAATCTGGAAATGCAAGAATAATAAAAAAAAAGCAATCGGATTGCGATTGATTGTTGCCTTCCTGTCATTCCTGATATTAATATCCAGTCGATGTGCACAGTGGCTCCGTATAGGGTCAAAGTTGGTGGCTACATATGGTAGCAGGTAACATTCTCCCTTCCATCGGATTGCCACAGGGTATAGCGTAGTTCATCACTCCAAATCACTCATTTCCAGTCTTCCACTGGCCAGTGGCATCGCTCTTCAGATCACCTCAAGGATCGCTTATTATTGACTGCAGAAACGCGTGGCTTATGAAGAGCTGCATGGCATCTGCACCCTCTCTTAACTATTTGCGCACAGCCATTGTCCTAACAAGACTGCTGGGAGCACGCTCAACGGTCCCTATTCGTCAGTACATAGGGTCTGCCTGGCCTTGATTTACCTGTGGCTGTTCCTTTACGTTTCGACTCTGGCAGCTTAAGAAGGGCTGAAATGTCAGGTGAAATCCAATGACTGGTCAACGTTCGAAGAAAGTGAGCTCTCTTGACCAACCGATTCTGCTGTTACTGCTTCTCTACTGACGACACAACACTCCCCGCCTCCTTTATATTGATGATCTGGCCTCTCGTGACAGCTAGAGGTCACTTCCTTACTACATAGCGGTGGCCGAATACTACTGATGAGGTAGCATACTTATCGTATAAGGGTGTTGTATTTCTGTTTTTTATGCCTGAGACATATCAATAAATTATATCGCTATCCAAATATTAAATGAGTCGCGATCAATATCTTTGGGAAGGGAGATGATAGTAAAAGCTTGAGTGCTTCCAAAAGTGCCACATTCGCCGCCATAAAGACAGACGCGCTGTTAAGCAGGTTTTTAGGACTTGGAGCCGACGGCATAGAAAAGCACATCCATTCTACTCTTCTTCTGAAATTTTGAATCCATCGGTATCGGGCTAAATACACACATCAAAAAAAGTTTTGCATCCCAGAATTTCTGAAGATAGACGTTGACTGTGGGTATTGTATCACAGACAAGGTCTCTTCGACTGTTCAGAAATGTCACTAAACCCGCCCGAAGTAAACAATCATGCATGAGCAGCGCCTATTAGACGGAGGGGGTCCGACAGCCAATCAGTTCCTGTCATTCCATCAGGAAGGAGGTACACGGCTCGTGTTGTCTGTATTTCAACCGTGTCTACACCGTCAATACCGCGGTCCGATAGCGTCCGCATTGTTACTTTGTGCCAGGGAGGGCTCTCAACAAGGGAAGTGTCCAGGCGTCTCGGAGTGAACCAAAGCGATGTTGTTCGGACGTGGAGGAGATACAGAGAGACAGGAACTGTCTATGACATGCCTCGCTTAGGCCGCCCAAGGGCTATTACTGCAGTGGATGACCGCTGCCTACGGATGATGGCTCGGAGGAACACCGACAGCAACGCCACTACGTTGAATAATGCCTTCGTACAGCCACAGGACGTCGGGTTACGACTCAAACTGTGCGCAATAGGCTGCATGATGCGGATCTTCACTCCCGACGTCCATGGCAAGGTCCATCTTTTCAACCATGACACCATGCAGCGCAATACAGATGGACCCAACAACATGCCGAATGAACCGCTCAAGATTGGCATCACGTTCTCTTCACCGATGAGTGTCGCATATGCCTCCAATCAGAAAATCGTCGGAGACGTATTTGGAGGCAACCCGGTCAGGGTGAACGCCTTAGACACACTGTCCAGCTAGTGCAGCAACGTGGAGGTTCCCTGCTGTTTTGGGGTGCCATTATGTGAGGCCGACGTACGACGCTGGTGGTCATGGAGAGCGCCGTAACGTCTGTACGATACGTGAATGCCATCCTCCGACCGATAGTGCAACCATATCGGCAGCATATTGGGGAGGCATTCGTCTTCATGTACGACAATTCGCGCCCCCATCGTGAACATCTTGCGAATGACTTCCTTCAGGATAACGACATCGCTCGACTAGGTTGGCCAGCATGTTCTCCAGACAGGCACCCTATCGAACATGCCTGGGATACAATGAAAAGTAAAATTTTTGAAAACATTATTAGCGATCTTTTAAAATTAAAATTTAAAGATTAAAACAGTCTTGATCGCAACTTTTTATTTTTATTGGACTGACTGGTTTCGATTCTATTTAAGAACCATCTTCAGACTCCAGAACGATGGATGGACACCATGGAGCAAGTTGCACCGACCTCCGACACTGGAATAACTGCGTAGAAGGTCGGCGCAACTTGCTCCACGGAGTCCATCCACCGTTCTGGAGTCTGAAGATGGTTCTTAAACAGAATATAAACCAGTCACTCCAATAAAAATAAAAAGTTGCGATCAAGACTGTTTTTAATCTTTAAAGATTGAAAAGTGCTGTTTATGGACGACGTGACCTACTAACCACTCTGAGGGATCTACGCCGAATCGCCGTTGAAGTGTGGGACAATCTGGACCAACGGTGCCTTGATGAACTTGTGGATAGTATTCAACGACGAATACAGGCATGCATCAATGCAATACGACTTGCTACTGGATATTAGAGCTACCGGTGTGTACAGCAATCTGGACCACAACCTCTGAAGGCCTCGCTGTATGGTGGCACAACATGCAATGTATGGTTTTGAAGAGCAATAAAAAGGGCGGAAACGATGTTTATGTTGTCCTGTTGACCTCTGTTCCAATTTTCTGTACAGGTTCCGGGACTCTTGGTACCGAGGTGATGCAAAACTTTTTTTATTTGTGTACATAGATAACCAGGCCAGTGAGCTACAACGAGGCGACTAAAGATGCAATTGACGTGAACACTGTGAGAGCTGGTCGTATGAAAATAATAGACGGGAATCTGGCAGTTTAGTGAGTCAACAACAAATTCAAATAAAAACAAATTTGAAGAACATGTGTAGGGAAGCAGCCTACTCACGCCGTTGTAAATTCACAGCAGTCTTTCCATTGTGTGCCAGCCAGTCTGCGGTAACTAGCTCTGACGTCATAAATGTTGTGCAATACTTTAAAAATCAAGTAAATAACCTAAAATGTTTCTAGCATGTCAGGAGTAATACTAAATTAATATGTGTTGAATTTCAGTTCGATAACTTTAGCCATTTTCGAAATTTGGACATTTTTCTGTAAAAATCATTGGCGCAACAGAAAAGAGCTAGAGACTTCAAAATTTATAATTAGATTCCTTTTTCATAAATATTTAATAGAAACAGTCTTCTGGATCTCACAAATTAAGATTTTAGTTGAAATTCATAATTTTCTGGTTTTTGTCTTAAAACTTAAGGAAGCAAGATAGATTAATTAGGCTAATAAATAAGGCTAGGATGTTTATATTTAAGTAGAATGGAGATCCGCTATAATCATAAAGATGTGAGAAGTTTCATTTAAATAACTATAAAACTATAGCGATAGCGTATCTCAAAAGGGCAAGTTCAGAGCTCGTCTACTGCGTGCAGTGTAATTAAATTAATTCTCTCGCCCAAAATATTTAACTTAGCCACGTCAAACTTTTATTATGAATACTTACCTGTGTGCTGAATGCACATTTAAATTGAGAACTTCATCGGCCATCAGCAAAAGAAGCTATGATTTATTCAATAACTTAATGTGGTGCATTACTAGCCCAGCGGCTAGTCGGGAGAGCCGATTTAATCAGGCGTTCCCTTAGCCGTCCGCACCGCGGCTTTGTATATAAGAACACTGCGCGAGGAAGCAAGGCCCCAGCTCTCTCCAGACGGTGAATAGCACGCCATCTGTGTCGGGAGTCGCGTCGCGTCGGGTCGGTATCATTGCTACAAACAGCCTCGGATGCCGTATTAAGTTACTCGGGATACGCGTACCATGAAATCATTTTCGAGTGAAGAGTTAATTCTGGGTTGACTTCAATTATCGATCTTCAGTTTGCGTATTGTCGTATTTTCACGTGCCGCCGCGGGACAAACATTCTACCATTAGTTAGCGTGGCGTTTGATGAAACTTATCATCAAATTATGGCGAGCATTCATTTAAATATTTAATTTGGACAGTTATAGTGGCATCAGCGCATTAGACTCTGAACTGCTCTGTTAGTTAGATCGTGTGGATTCTTTTGTTTTCATCTGTGACTTTCAGAATACAGGACGTTTTTTCACGACTGTTTTTGATTATAAATCCCAGACAATCTCCTAATTCCTCAGAACTATAAGCTGTAACTATAAGTGTATTCTCAGATGAAGTGAGCACTAAGAATTCTAATTACAGGCTTCACGTTTTGCTAATCACTTTCTGGTTGCCAATATTGTAGTTAGAGAGCCAGTGTTGAGAACGGCGAAAGACAGCATAAATAACATTCTAAATAATAGGAACTGGTTTTACATTCTACAAAATTATGTAACAGCAATAACAATTAATTCTAACCGCCGCCCCACATATGGTTAATCGGCCGTGAAGTGTTTCAACATTCAAACATTTATACAACAGTAAATTTTCCACCGCCGCCCCACACATGGAATAGAGCGGTTGCTAGGAGACCAAATGTCAAATCAGATACAGACGACTGGAAGTTTTTTTTTTCTGTAGGAGGCAGTCTATAGTCGGTAAATGCAGTCTTGACTTCTATAGACAGAACTGTCCATGAAAGCCACGCCTTGAATGTAAAATTTATCTGTCAATGTCTGGCGTCTAATGCTCACGTCATCTCCCCTGCCTCCACTAGGAGGGCATTTACCGAACGCATGGCTCCAAGGCAGGTACGAATGGCCCTGTATTGAAACGCATCTAATTTGGAGAGGTAAACATTATGTGCATTTGTGCTACAGTAGACTGCCGTAATTCAGTCGAGACAGGATATCCTTTCGTTGCATGGTGACTGAGGTAGTCTGATGCGCTCCCCACCAAACACGGATGAGTGAGTGAGTTACTTTTAAACCTTCTTCACACAGTCTCAGTAGACAATGTGAGGCGCCCAGTTTAGCCAGGAGCCAAATTTCATTCCCAGGAAAGGAGCATAAGATTTTATCTGGTCAATTTTTATCAGTGTGAAAAATGCCGAATTGCATCGTGGTTTGAAGTCCAAATCAAACGATCAGTCTGCGAACAAGTGGGTCCAGGAAGGCAAGGGCAGACTACGCCCAACACGACCGTGCCTAGTAAAGACCTTGGTGTTCAATCCAACATTCATGTGGATGAGAGCTTCATCTTATCCTTCACCTAAGTGTCATCATTATACTACAAACAAAAGTGAGACAGCCAGAGCGAGAGGAGGAAATGAGATAAAACGTCACGGGATGAGAGTGTGTGGGTGTTATTTTACTGATTACAAACTCGAATCAAATTTACAAAGAACATAGTAGTAAGCACCCACTTATCAGAATGAAGTTGCACCCCGTCTGTAACGTATGCATGGATTGATTCTATTGGGAAAGGTATCATAAAACCGCTGTATCCTCCTCTCTGGTAAGAAGGCCCAAAAATTGCATACCTTTGTACTTGGTATCACGAATACTGGCACTGGGACCGAGTTGGCGTCCCAACTGGTCCGAAACATGTTATATTGGGGACCCATCTTGGTATCTTGCAGGCCAGTGGCGGACTCAATGAAGCAAGACAGTTCATGGAGATACGTGCCATGTGGAGACGCCATTACCATGTTGGAAAATAGCCCCATGATACTGTCAAATGAGAGGTAACACAAGGGAACGCAGGAGGTTCGCGACGTACCGTCGTGACGTCAGAGTTCCTTCAATGACTACCAGCCTTGATGTGAAGACATTCCCGACGGATCCTCACGCCTCGACGACAGAAGTAACATCTCTGAGCCTCTCAAAAGCAATTAAATAATAAGACCTCTCCCAAGGTTGCGGCCAAATTAGCCGACGGTTGTCCTCTGGGATAGTGCAGAACCCTGATTCAAAGACGAACACAATGCGGCATCACTGATCAGTTGTCCAGGCTCCCTGGTCACTGACTGAGCAAGGTAGCGTGGTGGTTATCAAACTAAACTCGCATTTGGCAGGACGACGGTTCAAATCCCCATGCGATTGGGATGGTTTCTTTGAAAATGGCATCGTCGGATTCCGCTCCCATATCTTCATAATCGAAATTTGTTCTCCGTCTCTATTGATGGCGCTGTTGACGGATCCTTAAACACTAATCTTCCTTCTTTTTTTCCCGGTCACGTGACCATTCCAAACGCTGCCGTTTGTAAGACGATGCATAGAGATGTAATTCCCTACCCCGCCAGCTGCTATTCTCCAACCACTGACACAGAATGTTGCAGGGAGTCCATTACTTGTCATCGGATGGCGGATGCAGTTGAGAAATAGTTGCGATATGCCTGGTCCATAGTACGGCGATCCTCCTTTGTGGTTGGCTGACTCGGTCGACCGGAACGTTGACGACGAACATGCCTGTCCTCATATTCCCATGCTGTCCAACGTCGGGCTACTGTCACATCCATATGACCCACAAATCCGGATACTGGACGAGTCGACCAGCCGGCCAAATGGAGACCCTAAATGAGGCACCTTTTATCCTCTGTCAGATTCTGATAACGCTGTCTCACACGAGTAAGTGGCATTTCCGTATCGTTCACAATGATTGCTCACTTACATACCATACCAGGCCTGGTAACAACAATAATGCAGTCCGTTGGCCATTCTACGTGTAGCATAGAAATGGAACTCTAACAGTATACAAACATGCCAATGTTGCGTACGTGTTTTATTGACATTGGACCACGTCTTCTGGGTGCTTTACTTTCTTTTGTTGAGATGTACATTTATCATGTGTCTACCTCCTTCACAACCCACATAAAATTTGTCCACGATTTAATCTGAATACGCTCTAAGATAAAAGAAGAAAAAAACGACGCACCTCGAATGAAGTACCTGATTGGAACGAAAATCTGAAGAAGTCATGTACATGTACAGACAAACAAAAGACTAGAATTTCATAGATACTGGATGAATTATTCAAGAGAATGAGCTTCAAAAATTAAGCAAGTCAATAACACATTGGTCCGCCTGTCGCCCTTATGCAAGCAGTTATTCGGGTTGGCTTTTATAGAGTTGATGGATATCCTCCTGAGGAGTGACGTGCCAAATTCTGTCCAATTGGCGCGTTAGATCGACGAAATACCGACATGCGTGGAGGGCCCTGCAGATAATGCTCCATTTTACATTGGGGAGAGATCTTGCGACATTATTGGGCAGCGTAGGGTTTTGCAAAGAGGGAGACAAGAGGACATTATCCTGTTGAAATGTAGCCACAGGATGGCGTGCCGTAAAGGACAACAAAATGGGGCGTAGAATATCGTCGACGTACCGCTATGCTGCGACGGTACCGCGGATGACAACCAAAGGGGTCCGGATATTCAAAGAAATGCCACCCCAGACCATCATTCCTGGCTGTCGGCCCGTAGGGCGTGTGACAGTCAGGATGGTACCCCACCTCTGTCTGGGGCACCTCTGGACACAACTTCCTGGTTATCAGGGTGTCGGGGCGCAGTTCTGAGCGTAACTCACCACTCAAGATAATTCTACTCTAGTCAATGAAAGGCCGAAGACGTTTCTGGAGACGTCCCGAACAGCAATGGGATACCAGCATAACTGCCGCCCACCACACGGCACGACAACCAGAAGTGCCATTTCTTATCATAACACTTTGATTGTCATCCGCTGCACCCTTGCAGCACAGTGGTACGTCGACCATATTCCACGTCCCAGTTTGTTGCCCTTCGTGGCACGCCTTCCTGGGCTTACATTTCAGCAAGATAATGTCCGCTCGCACACGGAGAGCGTTTCTTTTGATTGTCTTTGTCCTTGCTAAACCTTCCCTTGGTCAGCAAGGTGGCTGGCTCTCTCTCTCCAACTGAGAACTTTCGGAGCATTATGGGCAGCCCCCTCCAACTAGCTCGGAATTCCGATGATCTAACATGGCATTTGGGCATAATTTGGCATGATATCCCTCAGGAGGACATGCAACAACTCCATCAATACCAAGCTGAATAACTGCTTGCGTAAGGGCTACAGTGTGTTATTGTCTTTGTGAAACTCTTTCTCTTGAATATACTATGCAGTATCTCTGAAATTGTAATCAGCTGCCTGCCTGTATCTACTCATTTCATTTACCGATTTCTGTCCCATTCAGCTATTACCTTCGTGGTGGGTTGGCCTTTTTTTTTCTTAGAGTGTTATAGCAATATGTTATCACAATACATCTCAATGTTTTTTTTTCGTTTTTTTTTTTCAAAGAAAATTCTGCACTGGCTGTATGAATGATTTTTATTAAATCTGCGACCGGTTTCGCACCACTTATCGGTGCGTCCTCAGGCAAAAAAAATGGTTCAAATGGCACTGAGCACTATGGGACTTAACATCTGAGGTCATCAGTCCCCTAGAACTTAGACCTACTTAAACCTAACTAACCTAAGGACGACACACACATCCATGCCTGAGGCAGAATTCGAACCTGCGACCGTAGGGGTCGCGTGGTTCCAGAATGTAGTGCCCAGAACCGCTCGGCCACTCCGGCCGGCCATCTTCAGGCAATCTGTACAAGAAATAATACAATAGGAGCTCATATAAACTATTCGATACCCCAATTCTGAGGCGTAAATTAAGCTTTTAAACATCCAGTTTTTTCAATGAAACAAGGAAGTACTCACTTACGCTATTTATAACATACTAACGTTGAACATTGCCCTGTAGCCACTCCCCACAATTCACGTCCAATATACCGTCGTCTAGTGAAAGCAGTACTTAAAATTTAAAAATCTACCCCTATAGCTTACTTGTTAGTAGGATCTGTCCAATATATTGTTATGTGTACTCCGGGCCTTACGCATTCAGAACCACCACGTTTATTATTCTTATGGTTTTAACTAACTGCACATTTTTTATATGTCTATTTTAAAAAATAGACATAAGCAATTGTTTATCAAATGTTCAGCACCCCACACTCTTCACACCTTGTACACGGCATCCGGCCTCTGGCGATTCTCGCGCCACTGCGGGAGCGCTTTCCACGTTTCGGCCAGTCAGTCAGGCCGTGTCCGCTGCCGCGCGGCTCCTCTCAACTTGCACGGTATGTTCTGATATGTTTACATGCTTCTAATTCCGCTGTTTGTTCATGCTAATGCACCGTCTTCGTCGTTCGTGTTTAGCGGAGTTTTATTAGCATCGTATTTTATTTTTTGAGTCTTTGCTGCTCCTATCATTTTAAAAGAACTTTTTTTTTTAATTTTTAAATTTTAACTACTGCTTTCACCAGATGACGGTATATTGGACGTGAATGGTGGGGAGTGACTACAGGGCAATGTTCAACGTTTCTATGTTATAGATAGCGTCTGTGAGTACTTTCCTGTTTCATTCAAAGAAAATGGCTCTGTGCACTGTGGGACTAAACATCTGAGGTCATCAGTCCCCTAGAACTTAGAACTACTTAAACCTAACTAATCTAAGGACATCACACACACATCCATGCCCGAGGCAGGATTCGAACCTGCGACCGCAGCGGTCGCGCGGTTCCAGGCTGAGGTGCCTAGAAGCGCTCGGCCACAGCAGCCGGCTCATTCAAAGAACTTGCTATTTAAAAGTTTAATTTACACCTCAGAATTGGGGGATCGAATAGTTTATACGAGCTCATTATATTACTTTTTGTACCGATTGCTTGAGGATGCACCGATAAGTGGCGCGAAACCGGTCGCAGATTTAATAAAAATCATTCATACAGCCAGTGCAGTTCTTTGAAAAAATTTCGAAGCTTGGCTGTAGTTGCCAGACCTACAAAACAACATCTCAATGTGACATCTGATACAGTGAGATACAGATCGTGCAGTACGTTCACATACGTCATTCCAGTCTGGATTGGCCCAGTCTCTCACGTATGTAGCAGTGCTCACAAACTTCAACATACGCAGACGTGGGTGACAAACTATAGCCTGCAGCGTGCTTGACCCAGACACATTCCTCTGGCATTCTCACGGAGGAAGAGGGCGCTGAGCCTGGCATTGACCAGAGAGCGGCCGAGGTAATTAGTGCCAGACGTGGGCCGCTGACGCTAAATGTTGCGCGCTGCGCGCCGGGTCGCCATTACGCTGCGGCCCGAGCCACGGCGGGCCGCCCGCTGTGATTCGCGCCAGAAATTGCATCGGGCGGCCTAATTAGCACAATTCAAGGCGCCATTCCCCGCCCCCCGCCGGTGGACTTAATTACGAGAGCCGCCCGCCGCTTCGCCGCTTGTTAGCTAATTGAGCGATTGGTGACGCCTAATCAACGGCGCGGCGATGACAGGCGGCGGCCAGGCGCCGGCGCTGTCCGCGAGGTAATTGCCTACAACTCTGCTCTGCCTGTGGGGGCGGCGTGACCGACAGGTGGCTCTCGCCGGGGTCCGCAGCCTCCCACCACCCATCACAGTTCGGCAGCACGCCGTCACCAGGACGTTGTCTCCCTCCTCAACTCCGCAGGTCTGAACTAGAGATGGAAAACTACCGTAGGCTATGATAGACTACCATACGTAAGCGGAGACTAAGGTACGAGGGTCACTCCAAAAGAAATGCACACTATTTTTGTAAAAATGTGTGAAAGTTTTACAGTGTGTAGATACATCCTTCCCCCTTGTTTTCAAACTTAATTCAACCTGTTCCCGTGAGTGGCGACGTCACAGCATGTCTTCTAGATACCTGCTACACTTGACGTTCGTCAGAAACAACGTGCTGTCGTAAAATTACTGTGCTGTGAAAACGAGCCAGTGGGAAATATCCACAAGAGGTTCAAAAAGGTGAATGGAGATGCTGCTGTCGATTGCAGTACAGTTAGTCGGTGGGCAAGCAGGTTACGTGATGAAAGTGGGCACGGCAATATTGAGGATTGTCCTCTCAGCGGCAGGCCTCGTACTGCACACACTCAAGACAATGTACAGAGAGTTAACGAACTGGTGACTGCTGACAGACGCATCACAGTGAACGAATTGTCACGCCATGTTGGGATAGGGGAGGGAAGTGTTTGCAGAATACTGAAAGTGTTGGCGTTAAAAAGGTTTTGTGCCAGGTGGGTTCCCAGGATGTTGACAGTGGCTCACAAAGAAACAAGAAAAACGATATGCTGCGAACTTTTGGAACACTACGAGAACGGTGGAGATGAATTTATTGGAAGAATTGTGACAGGTTATGAAACATGGCTCCATCATTTTTCGCGAGAGACGAAGAGGCAATCAGTGGAGAGGCATCATGCAAAGTCACCCAAGAAAAAAAAATTCAAAACCACACCCTCTGCTGGAAAAGTTATGCCTACGGTGTTTCTCGATTCTGAAGGACTCTTGCTTGTGGACATCGTGCCAAGTGGAACCACCATAAATTCTGATGCATATGTGACGACACTGAAGAAACTTCAAGCTCGACTAAGTCGTGTTCGACCACATCGGCAAAATCAGGATGTTTTGCTGTTGCACGTCAATGCACGGCCACATGTCAGTGAAAAAAATCATGGAAGCGATCACAAAACTCGGATGAGCAACACTGAAACACCCGCCTTACAGCCCTGACCTGGCTCCATGTGACTATCATACACTCCTGGAAATGGAAAAAAGAACACATTGACACCGGTGTGTCAGACCCACCATACTTGCTCCGGACACTGCGAGAGGGCTGTACAAGCAATGATCACACGCACGGCACAGCGGACACACCAGGAACCGCGGTGTTGGCCGTCGAATGGCGCTAGCTGCGCAGCATTTGTGCACCGCCGCCGTCAGTGTCAGCCAGTTTGCCGTGGCATACGGAGCTCCATCGCAGTCTTTAACACTGGCAGCATGCCGCGACAGCGTGGACGTGAACCGTATGTGCAGTTGACGGACTTTGAGCGAGGGCGTATAGTGGGCATGCGGGAGGCCGGGTGGACGTACCGCCGAATTGCTCAACACGTGGGGCGTGAGGTCTCCACAGTACATCGATGTTGTCGCCAGTGGTCGGCGGAAGGTGCACGTGCCCGTCGACCTGGGACCGGACCGCAGCGACGCACGGATGCACGCCAAGACCGTAGGATCCTACGCAGTGCCGTAGGGGACCGCACCGCCACTTCCCAGCAAATTAGGGACACTGTTGCTCCTGGGGTATCGGCGAGGACCATTCGCAACCGTCTCCATGAAGCTGGGCTACGGTCCCGCACACCGTTAAGCCGTCTTCCGCTCACGCCCCAACATCGTGCAGCCCGCCTCCAGTGGTGTCGCGACAGGCGTGAATGGAGGGACGAATGGAGACGCGTCGTTTTCAGCGATGAGAGTCGCTTCTGCCTTGGTGCCAATGATGGTCGTATGCGTGTTTGGCGCCGTGCAAGTGAGCGCCACAATCAGGACTGCATACGACCGAGGCACACAGGGCCAACACCCGGCATGATGGTGTGGGGAGCGATCTCCTACACTGGCCGTACACCACTGGTGATCGTCGAGGGGACACTGAATAGTGCACGGTACATCCAAACCGTCATCGAACCCATCGTTCTACCATTCCTAGACCGGCAAGGGAACTTGCTGTTCCAACAGGACATTGCACGTCCGCATGTATCCCGTGCCACCCAACGTGCTCTAGAAGGTGTAAGTCAACTACCCTGGCCAGCAAGATCTGCGGATCTGTCCCCCATTGAGCATGTTTGGGACTGTATGAAGCGTCGTCTCACGCGGTCTGCACGTCCAGCACGAACGCTGGTCCAACTGAGGCGCCAGGTGGAAATGGCATGGTAAGCCGTTCCACAGGACTACATCCAGCATCTCTACGATCGTCTCCATGGGAGAATAGCAGCCTGCATTGCTGCGAAAGGTGGATATACACTGTACTAGTGCCGACATTGTGCATGCTCTGTTGCCTGTGTCTATGTGCCTGTGGTTCTGTCAGTGTGATCATGTGATGTATCTGACCCCAGGAATGTGTCAATAAAGTTTCCCCTTCCTGGGACAATGAATTCACGGTGTTCTTATTTCAATTTCCGGGAGTGTATCTTTGGGAAACTGAAAGACTTCGTGGAACAAGGTTTGAAGTTGATGACTACCTTGTGCAAGCTGCCAAACAGTGGCTCCAACAGGTTGGTCCAGAATTTTACCGTGCGGGTATAGAAGCGCTGGTTCCAAGATGGCGTAAGGCAGTTGAGAGGGATGGAAATTGTGTGGAGAAATGAAAATATTGTTCCTAAAGGATTATCTACACACTGTAAAACTTTCAAACATGTACAATAAAATATGTGTTTTAAAAAAAATAGTGTGCATTTCTTTTGGAGTGGCCCTCGTAGATTTCCCAGTAGCTTCGATCAGTTAAGGTTGTACCCTCGTTATCTGTACTTTGTGTCTGTCGGACGTTCCCTAAAAATGATCGCTTTCTTTGCGTATGCGGTCAGGACTTACTAGACACCCCTAAAAACTGGAAGCAGTGAACCTTCTAGGAACTGAGGGTGGATATACACTGATGGGAAAAAATGTCAACATCTAAAAATAAATAATGCACTGTAATGAAATTTCGAGAATATGTATGTCTAGGTAACTCATTTAACTGATTAACATTGCAACATCACACGTTAATGTAAGTGCGGGATAAGCCACTGCAAATGTGAAATGCTTATACATTAATAACCGATGTCACCGCCAAAATATTGAATATAAGTATGCAATCGTGCATGCATTGTGTTGTGTAGATGCCGGATGTCAGTTTGTGGGATGGAGTTCCATGCCCATTTCACTTGTTTGGTCAATACAGGGACGGTTAATGCTCTTTGTGGATGACGCTGGAGTGGTCGTCCGATGATGACCCCTACGTGCGCGACTACAGATCTGGTGATCGAGTAGGCCAAGGCAACATGTCGACACTCTGTAGAGCGTACTGGGCTGCAATAGCGATAGATGTGCGATCGTTATCCCGTTGGAAAACACCCGCTGGAATACAGTTCATTAATTGCAGCTTAACTGGTCGAATCACTAGATCGGCATATAAACTTGTGGAGTCAGGGTGCTTGGGATAACCACCAGAGCCCTCCGGCTGTCATACGAAATCGCACCCCAGATCATAGCTTCAGGTGCAGATCCAGTGTAACTAGCACGCAGACAGGTTCCGGAACGAGATTTTCACTCTGCAGAAGAGTTTGCGCTTATATGAAACTTCCTGACAGATTAAAACTGTGTGCCGGAGCGAGACTCGAACTCGGGACCTCTGCCTTTCGCGGGCAAGTGCTCTACCATCTGAGCTACCAAGCACGACTCACGCCCCATCCTCACAGCTTTACTTCTACCAGTACATCGTCCCCTACCTTCCAAACTCTGCAGAAGCTCTCCTGCGAACCTTTCTTTCAGGAGTGCTATTCCTACAAGGTTCGCAGGAGAGATTCTCCAAAGTTTGGAAGGTAGGAGACGATGTACTGGCAGAAGTAAAGCTGTGAGGACGGGGCGTGAGTCATGCTTGGGTAGCTCAGATGGTAGAGCACTTGCCCGCGAAAGGCAGAGGTCCCGAGTTCGAGTCACGGTCCGGCACACAGTTTTAACCTGCCAGGAAGTTTCACGCAGATAGGTTGCCTGCTGCCTCTCCAACTGGCCTTCTTCTAACCAACCGAGACAGAACGAGTTTTCATCAGAAAACAGAGCAGACCTCCGCCCTGTCCTCCAGTCAACTCATGCTTGACTCCACTGAAGTCGCAAATGGCGTTGGTTTGAGGCCAGTGGAAAGCACGCCACGGCGCGTCTGATTCGGATTTGTCCTTGAAGTAAGCAATTTTTAACATTTCTTTGGGTGACTGTGGTTCCAATTGCTGCTCAAATTCCTGCTTCAGATGCAGTACATTCTTGCCAAGTCTTTCTGCAATATCACAGAAGGAACACTGAGCTTCTTGTAGCTCTATTACATGGCCTCGTTCAAACTCAATGGGATGTTGATAATGGCGTCTTTGTCGCCTTAAAGACATTCAACTCATCATGTCGAATCTCAAACCTACCAAAGCCTCACGACCGTTACAGCGTGTATTTAAAGCGAACTTGATCTGCGTCCTCATAGTAGCGCCACTCTTACGCTACTGGCGCGGAACTGGGACAGACATCATCTTTCAGATACAGAAACACGCCTAGTAACTGTGGTATAACTCCTTCTTGGTGTTGCGAATTTTTTTCCGTTGTCGATAAAGTGCCAAGTAACCTAATGAACACTTTTATTCCACATACTTACCCTACTGTCTGTTACTTAAGAAAAACAGTATTTATAGCAAAAATGAAATTGTCAATTTTTATTTCGGGCTTTATTCGAAAATTGTTGATTTGTAACTTGAAACAGTGTGATGTTGTGGTAAAAATAAACAAAACAATACAGATTTATCATATAAAGCTAGAAAACACAATTTCCTCAAGAAAAAGGTAAAATAAAAGAAACACAAAACAAAAATGTGTCATACATCGCTTCAGTACTTCATCGAACTTATATAAAACATGCTTCTATTATTCATATATAATTACGTGACAAAACAAACAACCAAAGAAACAAAAAAAAAAAAAGAAGAGAAGTGGTCGGCTACCAGTTCGTCTCTTTCACATTCATTTATGTTTCTTTCCCTACCAATTCTGCCAGCACTACCGATAAGCCTATCATTTATTACGTCATTTATCTGTTCTACCAAAACTACCGAATCGTAGTTTTGGTAGATCGCAACTCAAATCTGAACATAAGAGCGGGCAATGCTTGTGCTGGGAGAGTTTTTTTTTTTTTTTTCAGGAGAATATTGCAATGAAGGTGATATCGTAACGTGTGGCCATGGAAGCATGTGACTATCCTATTTCCAGGAGAGAATCAAGCAGGCACTTGGGATGTTGACGGGAACGTATGTTAACAGGAAGGGCAGTACCACTATTATAACAATGGAAGAAGCCCAAATTCGACTCCATACTTGAGATCAGGGAGTGGACATCAATATGGAAACGCCAAAAGCACGAGATATTATCATGCCCAATACGAGGGAGGAAACCCATGGGTATTCATTAGACTTGGAATGCATAAATACAAGTCCTGTATGGTTTTGAAGGGAATATTACGCCACTCTTCCTGCAAAATAGTGGGAAGTTCACGTAACGATGGCGGAGAAAGTTAGAGATCATGCACACTTCTCTCAAGGTAGACCACAATGGCTCAGCAATATTGATATTCGGTGACAGTGGAGGCCAGGGCAGATGTTAAGGTTCAAATACGTGCTCAAAAAATCAGTCGTGGACGATGCGAAGTTTGTGAACAGGAGCTCCTGTCGTCTTGAAACTCAGTATCTCCAATGAGGAACAAATTATCATGGGATGGGTTAGAACACCCAAATTGGTCACATAATCCTTAGCAGTAATGCGAGTTTGCAGAGTAAACGTGCTGCGCATGGAATATCACGATGTGGCTGTCCAAATCATCATCGAGTATCCAGTGTCACTCCTGGCAGCAAGCAGTCTGCGTCGTAGGCTTGGTACGGCTTACGTCAGACAAACTCGTCCAGAGGTTGGAAACAGTCTTAAGCAGGAGTCATCCGACCAAACGACTTTTTTTCCTTTCTGCATCGCCAACGTATCATGGGTTGGGCACTTCATTTTCCTGTTACGGGTATTTGCATCACTGACGAGAGATTTTGGAATTCGAGCACGCCCTGCAATTCCCAGATTACGGACCTCTCTTCATATTGTTTTGGTGCTGATATGGTTCCATAGTGCGGCATTCAGTTCTGCAGTGAATTTTTCAACTGTCTATACGAACACCAACAAGTTGCTCACGTTCGAATTCACTCAGCTCCGGCACAATGCACTCACGACGACATAGAACACTGTTCTGACCACGATTGACATTTGCAACGTGCTGAGGGCATTGCACAGGCGCCATTCACATCATATGCAACAGCGCAACCTGCAGGTTTGGCTAGCACCCGCATTCACGTTCAAACAAGCGTTTCTCACAGTGTTTACATACTTTTCTTCAACCTCTGCACATTTTGCATTTCCGATTTAGAGAGTAACGTAAAACGAATATCAACCATTGAAATCTGGAGGAAACCATCTTTAAAATCAACAAGTATTTAATATCACGCTGACAGGTTGTGGAGCAGCTATTAGAATAAAAGAAACAAAATTGAAATCAATGAAGCCGCTATAAGGTTGAGACAAGCAAAAGAGAGAAATGCCAGTAATGAGGAGCAACAGTGGAATATGACGGCGCACTACCAAGCGTGTAGGCTGTAGCATCTCGCCCTGTAGTGCGAACGGCGGCTTGGGAGTCAGCTACGAGGTCTAAGTGATGGAGCCAGACGCTTCGTGTTGTCTGCACAAGGACACAGACAAAAGTGAGGATGAGGGACGCTGCTGGGTCCTACTTAAGAACTCGGTCCTAGCAACCGAACAGCAGACTGTCAGGGTAGGCTCTATTCTTGTTCCCAACAGCCAATTCAAATGGTTCAAATGCTTCAAATGGTTTTAAGCACTATGGGACTTACCATCTGAGGTCATCAGTCCCCTAGACTTAGAACTACTTAAATCTATCTAACAATAAAATTAAAATTTAAAACAGTCTTGATCGCAGTCTTGTTAAAATATTTTTTTTTTTTATTGGAGTGAGTGACCGGTTTCGACTCTATGAAAGAGTCATCTTCAGACTCCATAGCAGTGCATAGACACTGCTCTGAAGTCTGAAGATGACTCTTTCATAGAGTCGAAACAGGTCGCTCACTCCAATAAAAAAATATTTTAACTAGACTGCGATCAAGACAGTTTTAAATTTTAGTTTTAACAAATTTTAAGATCGCTGACTATGTTTTCAAAAATTTCAAAAAATTTAAACCTAATAACCTAAGGACATCACACACATCCATGCCCGAGGCAGAATTCGAACCTGCGACCGTAGCAGCAGCGCGGTTCCAGACTGGAGCGCCTAGAACAGCTCGGCCACAATGGCCGGCGATTTCAAATGGTTCAAATGGCTCTAAGCACTATGGAACTTAACATCTGAGGTCATCAGTTCCCTAGACATAGAACTACTTAAACCTAACTAAGCTAAGGACATCACACACATCCATGACAGAGGCAGGATTCGAACCTGCGACCGTAGCAGCAGCACGGTTCCAGACTGGAGCGCCTAGAACCCTCGGCCACAGCTGCCGGCCAGCCAATTTCATCCCAGGAATGTGTCCCTACGATCCTGGCGTCCTTCTTAAAAACCAAGAATCGTCTACGACGGTCGACATCTCTGTCGGCACTATAGTTTTAAAGGCGTTGCCTTGAAACTAAACTGTCCCAAATTGACTCCTATATAGAAGTAATAATGTTAAATATCATCCGTCTCTTTCTCGTTCGGAGGACACACACAAAATCGCGAAGTAAGGTTTTGTCGCCCTTCATCTACTATCTTAATTGGCTAATAAAACAGTCTCAGAAACTGCGTTAAGGAAGTAACTGTGCGATTATAACGATCGTACCTGCGCTTTTTTTATTTTCTCCTTTAAAATAATAATGCTAGGTAGATACCGTAAACATGTTTGCTGAGTAATGAAACTAGCGCTGCAAATTAGGGATAATCATTTTATTAAATGTTTTGGAAATCTGTTTCACGTTAAGGAAGAAATCTCCACGCAGTATTTCAACCCACAAGAAGATGCAGTACGTGGCCAGAGGATTTGTGAGCCGCGAGGTATTGCAGTAATGACTTGGGCAGTGCAGAACTAGCAGCAGCTATCGACGAGTTAACCATGATCTGCATTACAAACCGGCTAACACAGTTCATGGTTGATGATGCACAGTCCAAGTTACAGACTGCTAATGGCTTGCAGCGGCAACAACAATTTGGTATTCAGTAATTCATATAATTATTGACTTAATTTAAAATGGCGTCATAATATAGTCACTGAGAGGTATAATCTTACGTTAACGGTTTGACCCAGTAAAACAAGTATTAAGGCAAGAAGCTGGACTTGAAGCAGCGTAAATCAGGACGCATAAATTACCTAGACTGTATTCAGCCAGTGTTTCAGAATTAGAGCACTTGACGACTTTACACATAATGTCAAACGTTTTAGAAACTCTTTCACGCTGACACTCCCCAAAAAAATGACGAAAGAAGAAAAAGTAAATCGGTTGCTGCACTTTCGTTGTTCATGCAGCGAAGTTTTAGCATCAGGCATGACGTGTTCTTTAATACCAACTCTATTCACAGCACATTTTCAGAAAGTATCGAGATGTAACTCTGAATATGCTTCCAAAGTATAACGTTGTGCGGCACATATTTCAGGAGACACTGTCGTAAACACTGAGGTGCGTGACAAACTAGCTTTTGCTTAAAATGGAGCGCAAATTACACAGACTATACTCACCCAGTGTTTGATAGTGATAGGACGTAGTTATTTCCAGTTAACTTAAAACGTAATTTCAGACCTTTTGTAAACTCTTTCTCCCTTACATGCTTAACCTCAAATATTTACCACATTCATTTGTAAAGTATTCAGACGTCTAAAGCTATTTTATACATGGGAGTCAGATTCCTTAAAGGATCGGGGGTGGAGTTACTAGTTCTCTAATAATTTGTAACTCGATGTTTGTTTCACTTCCGTAAAGGATAACTGGGTAAGCCGAGGCGCAGTACGTGCAAATCTCTTTCTTTTTCTTTTTTTTCAAATTATAGTCTAGATGAGTTTATTTAGCAACTCACTGTTTTTATTTTGCATCATGATGACAGTATTTGAGTGACAATGTGGTAACTTCCCGTTCTATTTAAAATGTTACAGTGCAACTTAAAGCTTCGTGTGATTTAAACCTTAATGTGTGTTGTAGGGAGAGGTAATTATTTGACTTGTTATTGGTCTTAAACGGCGGAAATTTAGCTGTTGCAGGAATTACGAGTGTTCAGGCAGTCAGATGAGTGTTTAGGGCCCAAAGAAGACTTTAACAACTTATACGTTCGAGTAATCGGAGATATTTGTGTTACGCCCCGTTTTATGGATGTTTTAGACGAACCACATTAGCGTAATTCGTATTTAGCTGGAAGTAACTACTCGGGAGCTGGTGGGTGGACAGACATGAATGTAACCAATCCTTCGGGCCATTAAATACGAGAATCATTGCAAGTATACGACTAAATTTTGTACCGTCTGTAATCGATACTGTCGAGGCACAGAACCATTACGAAATTACTCGTTGCTTTCGCTACCGAAAGCCATTAGGGATAAATCCTTCTTTTTGGCTTGTTGTGTATATTTTGACTGTCGACACAAATCACAATTTTATTTATTTTCTGGCTCAAACTAGGAAAATAACACTTACTTCTTTTTCGCTACATGACAGTTACTTTAAATTCATTTGAATTTAGTCTACGTAAAACACAACTAATCTCTCCATTCAGCTCATAGCACAATTGGATTTTGCAACAGAACCGAGCACTTTTCAAGAAACGTAGAGAGGTCAAACTATACCGCTAGACAAATAAAATTCAGTACCCAGAATTGGAGGAGGACACAAAGTGAAACTTAACCGGGCGAGAGAGTGAGTGATGTTATTTAAGTGACTAACATCGTGTTCTAAGCAAACAAGTGGAAGCAGAAAGGTGGAAAGAGTATATAGAGGGTCTATACAAGGGCGATGTACTTGAGGACAATATTATGGAAATGGAAGAGGATGTAGATGAAGATGAAATGGGAGATATGATACTGCGTGAAGAGTTTGACAAAGCACTGAAAGACCTGAGTCGAAACAAGGCCCCAGGAGTAGACAACATCCGAATAGAACTACTGACAACCTTGGGAGAATCAGTACTGACAAAACTCTACCATCTGGTGAGCAAGATGTATGAGACAGGCGAAATACCCTCAGACTTCAAGAAGAATATAATAATTCCAATCCCAAAGAAAGCAGGTGTTGACAGATATGAAAATTGCCGAATTATCAGTTTAATAAGTCACAGCTGCAAAATACTAACGCGAATTCTTTACAGACGAATGGAAAAACTGATAGAAGCCGACCTCTGTGAAGATCAGTTTGGATTCCGTAGAAATGTTGGAACACGTGAGGCAATACTGACCCTACGACTTATCTTAGAAGAAAGATTAAGGAAACGCAAACCTACGTTTCTAGCATTTGTAGACTTAGAGAAAGCTTTTGACAATGTTGATTGGAATACTCCCTTTCAAATTCTGAAGGTGGCAGGGGTAAAATACAGGGAGCGAAAGACTATTTACAATTTGTACAGAAAGCAGATGGCAGTTATAAGAGTCGAGGGGTATGAAAGGGAAGCAGTGGTTGGGAAGGGAGTGAGACAGGGTTGTAGCCTATCCCCTATGTTATTCAATCTGTATATTGAGCAAGCAATAAGGGAGACAAAAGATAAGTTCGGAGTAGGTATTAAAATCCATGGAGAAGAAATAAAAACTTTGAGGTTCGCCGATGACTTTGTAATTCTGTCAGAGACAGCAAAGGACTTGGAAGAGGAGCTGAACGGAATGGACAGTGTCTTGAAAGGAGGGTATAAGATGAACATCAACAAAAGCAAAACGACGATAATGGAATGTAGTCGAATTAAGTCGGGTGATGCTGAGGGAATTAGATTAGGAAATGAGACACTTAATGTAGTAAAGGAATTTTGCTATTTGTGGAGCAAAATAACTGATGATGGTCGAAGTAGAGAGGATATAAAATGTAGACTGGCAATGGCAAGGAATGCGTTTCTGAAGAAGAAAAATTTGTTAACATCGAGTATAGATTTAAATGTCAGGAAGTCGTTTCTGAAAGTATTTGTGTGGAGTGTAGCCATGTATGGAAGTGAAATGTGGACGATCAGCAGTTTAGACAAGAAAATAGAAGCCTTCGAAATGTGGTGCTACAGAAGAATGCTGAAGATTAGATGGGTAGATCACATAACTAATGAGGAGGTATTGAATAGAATTGGGGAGAAGAGGAGCTTGTGGCACAACTTGACTAGAAGAAGGGATCGGTTGGTAGGACATGTTCTGAGACATCGAGGGATCACCAATTTAGTATTGGAGGGCAGCAAGGAGGGTTAAAATCGTAGAGGGAGACCAAGAGATGAATACACTGATTCAGAAGGATGTAGGCTGCAGTAGGTACTGGGAGATGAAGAAGCTTGTACAGGATAGAGTAGCATGGAGAGGTGCATCAAACCAGTCTCAGGACTGAAGACCACAACAACAACAAATATCGAGTCAGTTTTACAAAGTAATTGGCAGTGTGAGCCCACTTATCAGTACGGGGCTACCTCTAGCCTGGATTCATGCACTGATACGGTTGGGAAGTGTGCCATAAAGTCGTTGTATCCTTTCTTGAGGCGAGCTGGCCAGAGCTGTTGTAACGGATCCTTCATATCCTAGGGCGGCTCTACACTGGTCCCAGACATCTCCTACCGGAAGCAGAACTGTGGATTCTGCTGGACACTTGTTTGACTTAACATTACGCAGATACTTCACAGAGACAGGTGCTAAGTGTGGATGAGCATTGTCCTCTTGAAAAGTGGCACGACGATAATGTCGCATGAGAGATGACACTCGGGGATGTACGACGTCAGATATCATTCAGTCACTACTAGCCTTACCTGAAGTCATACTCGATGGCTCCTCACACAATAACGTTAGGAGTAACATCATTGTCTCTCTCCAATGCATTGGAAGAATGACATATTTCCGAGGTTGCTCCCATACTAGCCCAAGCTGGTCGTCCGGGAAAGGACAGAATAACAACTCACCACTGAACATAATGCTGCGCCAGTCATCAGGAGTCCGTGCTTTCCGGACACGGCACCATCCCAGACGCAGCCGTTACCTGTTCACTCTTCAATATACAAACAGTCTGAACCCGCCATAGCTAAGGATTTTTTTATCTCGGCATCGTATTCTTAATCCCAGAGCGTTCAAAAAGTAGGGAAACCTTACGGAAAAGTAAATAACAAGGAGGTGCCAGACAGTGTGACTCATCGATTTCGGCCAACACCCTAGACGCAGCCCACTTAAAGTAACTCCAGGGAAAATATTTACACCACTACATCTGCATCTACATACATATTCCACAAGTCACCGTATGGTACGTGGTGGAGGGCACCCTGAACCATTCTAGTTATTTCCTTTCCTTTTCCACTCGCAAATAGGAAAAACCGACTATCTATATGTTTCCGTACGAGCCCTAATCTCTCCAATCTTATCTTCGTTGGCGATAATAGAATCGTTCTGCTCTCAGCCCCATGAAGCGGGTTCCTTAAATTTGCCCAATAGCTCTCCTCGAAAAAAATGTCGCCTTCCCTCCATTGATTCCCATTTGTGCTCTCGAAGCATCTCCGTAACACTCCCGTGTTGTTCGAACCTATCGGTAGCAAACCTAGCAGCCCGCCTCTGAATTGCTTCGATGCCTTCCTTTAATCCGACCTGGTGCGGATCCCAAACACTCGAGCAGTACTCAACAAGGGGTCACGCTATTGCCGTATATGTGGTATTTTTTACAGATGAAGCACACATTGCCTAAATTCTCCCAAGAAATCGCATAGATGCTCCTTCCATTTCATGTCGCTTTGCAACGTTATGCCTAAATATTTAACAGTCGTGACTGCGTTAGACAACTCACTATTGATGCTGTATTCGAACATTATGGGTTTGCTTTTCTTACTTATCTGCTCTGACTTACATTTTTCTACATTTAGAACTAGCTGATATTCATCACGCAAACTAGAAATTTTGACTAAGTCGCCTTGTATCCTCCTACAGTCACTCAGTACGGACACCTTCCCGTACACCATAGCATCATCAGCAAAAAATCGCAGATTGTTGCTCACTCTTCCCGCCTGATCATTTATGTACACAGAAAACATCAGTGGTCCTATCACACTTACCTGGGGCATTCCTGACGATACCCTTCTCTCTGATTAACAAAATGGTTCAAATGCTCTGAGCACTATGGGACTTAACATCTGAGGCCATCAGTCCCCTAGAACTTAGAGCTACATCTACATCTACATGATTACTCTGCAATTTACATTTAAGTGCTTGGCAGAGGGTTGATCGAACAACAATCATACTATCTCTCTACCATTCCACTCCCAAACAGCGCACGGGAAAAACGAACACCTAAACCTTTCTGTTCGAGCTCTGCTTTCTCTTATTTTATTTTGATGATCATTCCTACCTATGTAGGTTGGGCTCAACAAAATATTTTCGCATTCAGAAGAGAAAGTTGGTGACTGAAATTTCGTAAATAGATCTCGCCGCGACGAGAAACGTCTTTGCTTTAATGACTTCCATCCCAACTCGCGTATCGTATCTGCTACACTCTCTCCCCTATTACGTGATAATACAAAACGAGCTGCCCTTTTTTTGCACCCTTTCGATGTCCTTCGTCAATCCCACCTGGTATGGATCCCACACCGCGCAGCAATATTCTAACAGAGGACGAACGAGTGTAGTGTAAGCTGTCTCTTTAGTGGACTTGTTGCATCTTCTAAGTGTCCTGCCAATGAAACGCAACCTTTGGCTCGCCTTCCCCACAATATTATCTATGTGGTCTTTCCAACTGAAGTTGTTCGTGATTTTAACACCCAGGTACTTAGTTGAATTGTAATATTTATCGAGTAATCGAATTCCAACGGATTTCTTTTGGAACTCATGTGGATCACCTCACACTTTTCGTTATTTGCCGTCAACTGCCACCTGCCACACCATACAGCAATGTTTCCTGAATCGCTTTGCAACAGATACTGGTCTTCGGATGACCTTACTAGACGGAAAATTACAGCATAATCTGCGAACAACCTAAGAGAAATGCTCAGATTGTCACCCAGGTCATTTATATAGATGAGGAACAGCAGAGGTCCCAGGACGCTTCCCTGGGGAACACCTGATATCACTTCAGTTTTACTCGATGATTTGCCGTCTATTACTACGAACTGCGACCTTCCTGACAGGAAATCACGAATCCAGTGGCACAACTGAGACGATACCCCACAGGCCCGCAGCTTACTAAAGGAATTTGTGATTTCCATCGGTTTTATATATATATCAGTTGCGATTACTGAATAACAAACAGCATTGCGAGGAAGTCCGTCAGCGTACGAAGTCACGTTTGCTGACGAAGGGGTGATCTAGTAGTAGGTGCTGGCACGCATAATTTCGATGCTCTGTAGTGTCGTGGGATGATGTTTCCAGACAAGGGTTCCTATCCTTGATTTGTTCCTCAAGACATGCTCCAGAACCCCTAGACTTTTGTCGCAACATTTCTGGTACAACCCTCCCCCCCCCCCCCCCTCATACAGGGGTTAGAGGTATAAGTGCAGATTTTTTTATTGCTGACTGAGGAAACTGCACTGTACAACGTTACATCAGTATTTATTTTATTTGCAGACTAATAATTATAACTGCAGGTGGAGTATTTTTTTAAGTTGTTTACTACCTCCAAATACATATATAGTGCAGAGAAGATAAGTTTTATAAGAGGACTAATTTGCTCACAAGTTTTGAGCCTTATTTCGGCCTCTTCCAAGCCTGTTATCGTGCTGTTATTCATGTTAATGGTGTCACGCAATCTATGACATAACATTTGCACACTTTCTGTTTAATTTCCGTCTCCACTTAATCATAGCAGATCATCTGTTTTGTTTCACGGTAATAATCCCACGTAACTTGTTTCATTCTACGACAAAAGCTCAATTTTCATTGTCAAATTCTTCCCAGGAATTAATCAGGTAATTTTCATGGCAGGTTCTTTGCTGGTATAAACTTAGAAACAAACCCGTAATTTTCAATATGCAGAATTACAAAAATGAAAAAAATTTTCATTTTTTTAAGTCACATCTAGAGGACGTGATCATGCAGCGTTAATTGTGTGAGGAGAAGTTGTGTGAGGAGAAGTTGTGTGATGCTTATGTGAACTATATACGTGAATGTTCCCAGCCCTGTAGCTAGTATGGCAAAGCATTTTATTTTCGTTACACGTTCAGTATGTTGATCCATGGGTATGGACCACATTTTATTTTATACTTGTTTTAAAATATATCCCTTACATTCATTACATGGTCAAATGGTTCAAATGGGTCTGAGCACTATGGGACATAATTTCTGAGGTCATCAGTCCCCTAGAACTTAGAACTACTTAAACCTAACTAACCTAAGGACATCACACACATCCATGCCCGAGGCAGGATTCGAACCTGCGACCGTAGTAGTCGCGCGGTTCCAGACTGTAGCGCCTAGAACCGCTCGGCCACTCCGGCCGCTTTACATGGTCAAACAGAAGCGATACGTTTCTTAAAATTTGTGTTTCTGATTAGGTTTTTATGTTTTCCTTTGTATTTCTGAAGGCCCAGTCACAAGCATAAAATCTGTGATTGTGTCAGACAAAAATTAAATAAATTATGATCACTTCCCATTGTCAAAATTTTGGGATTGCTGTTCTTGTACGATCATCTTCAGTACAAGACGTAAAAGCTAAAGGCTGTTCTACCTGCCGGGCAAGTAATGGAATTCGGACAGGTGGTTTCGTGGAATTTTCCTCGACCTGTCCTGGGTGCAAATTTAACGGGGCGCAAATTTCATTGGGCACAGTTCACGGGACACCGACACTGAGATCCAGGCAATAGTGGTTCAAGTTAAGATGGGCCAGATGACGAATTTATAGGTGAGGATAAAGACTGCCGTATGGTTGCTGCCCTCGATTTTATATGGCAGTGGTACTGTCAGTTACTTAACCAGTGTTCTTGTCAGTCCATCACCATATAAAGCAACGTTTCTAAACCTTACCTGACGTGCCCGCTTTAATTTGACATTGACCAGATTCCAGGTTACTCTCAAATGCAAGCTACCGTCTTTATTTGTGGTATTATCAGTTATTTTTATCTCTATAGCTTCTTTTATTAGGCTACAGTTTCCATGTCTTAGGTACATCACCAAAACTACAGTAAGTTCCCTTGAAAATTCCACTAGGGAATTACTTACAGTGCCCAACGTGAGCCAGGAAGAAACGTTCCACCTCTGGCGTCACCGATACCGATGCGACGCAAAAAAGACGTGACGCCGCAATGTCGCTTGTCTTGGGCTGTTAAGGAAAATCACTGCGGCAAACAGGATCGGGTAGCCCGCTAAGAGTGTCCGGGAGAGGTCACGTGGGCGCCGTACGGCTTCCCCTCGGGCTTAGCGGAAGCCCCGGATTAGGGAGCGCCTGTTTGTCGTTCAGGAACTTGGCCCCTGACTCGCTAACCACTAAGCGGTTGACCCGGCACCGGATCCGCTCGCGTACAGCCCGCATGTGGGGGCCGGCACACCACGGAGGAACTGCGTCTCCGCCCTTTCTCCCGTCTGTTGACGATCCAACAGCAACGAGAACATTAGTTTATCCTTGATAATGTCATAGCGGCTGATCTCCTTGGATGTGGCTTAAATTCCTTCAAAAAGTGCAGCAACCAGCCACTTCACTACGTATTATGAACTAGCATAGCGCCCACTACTTCGCTCGCTTATATTACCTTGTGCAAACCAATTAACCTACTGTCTACAGTATAGTTAGTGGCCGTTTATATGCGGCTTAACTTTACTTCGTATAGCGAGAGGTAATAATAAGAGTGGAAGACCAAGAATGAAGTCGTCGGATTAAAAAGTGTTTTAGACAGTGATGTAGTCTTCCGTCCTTACTGTTCAGTCTCTACAGGAGTGGAACTGAAGTTCAAGGTGAAAAGATATCAGTGATAAGACGACATTTCTAGCCTCAGTGAAAGTGAAAAAGAATTACGGGATCTCCTGAATGGGATGAACAGTCTAATGAATACAGAGTATGGACTGAGAGTAAATCGACGAAAGATGAAAGTAGTGAGAAACAGCAGAAATGAGATCAGCGAGAAACTTAACATCAGCATTGATGGTCACAAAGTAGATGAAGTTAAGGAATTCTACTACCAATACAGCAAAATAACCCATGATGGACGGAGCAAGGAGGACATCAAAAGCAGACTAGCACTGGCAGAAAGGGCATTCCTGACCAAGAAAAGTCTACTAGTAGCAAACATAAGCCTTAATTTAAGGAAGCAACTTCTGAGGACGTACGTTTGAAGCACAGCATTATATGCTAGTGAGACTTGGACTGCGGGAAAACTAGGGCAAAACAGAATCGAATGATTTGAGATGTGGGGCTATAGACGAATGTTAAAAATTATGTAGACTGATAAGGTAAGGAATGAGGAGGTTCTACGCAGAATGAGAGAGACGAGGAATATATGGAAAACACTGACAAGAAGGAGCGACAGGATGATATGACATCTGTTAAGATATCAGCGAATAACTTTCATGGTACTAGAGGGAGCTGTAGAGGGTAAAAACTGAAGAGGAAGGCAGAGATCGGAAAACGTCCAGCAGATAACTGAGGATGTAATTTGTAAGTGATACTCTGAGATGAGGATGGTGCAGGAGAGGAATTCACGGCGGGGCGCATCAAACCAGTAGAAGACTGACGGCTCAAAGAAAAAAAAATCGAGTGAAAAATAAAAAGATGCAAATAGGGTAATTGGTTCTGCTGTTATCAGCGACAGTCTTACAAGCAGTACTGAACTCTCATCTCAAACTGATATTCTCGTACATGGAACCACATTTGCCCGTGGTTTCTATTTTGTCACCAATAATTACTAGTTTTCGTAGAAGTCAAAACGAAAATAATTTTATGAACATATGTCAGGCCTACTGAAAACTTTCTACTCAGTTCTGACAAAGTCTTTTTGTCGTAGTGACTTAGACAGCTTTTTTTAATTTAGTTCACGAATTGCAATACCTTCTAAACTTTTCAAGTTAATTAAGTCCATAGTAGCATGGTCTTTTCCGAATGTACTTCAGAGCAAAAGGGATTCTGGTATCTGTAGTCGGAGGTTTGTGCTGAGTTCTTGTGGTGGTATTTCCACAAAAATTTCCATCTGCTGACACATATTTCTTTATTTGTAGCAAAGAAGTCAAATAACAGTTCGCCGGCCGCGGTGGTCTAGCGGTTAAGGCGCTCAGTCCGGAACCGCACGACTGCTACGGTCGCAGGTTCGAATCCTGCCTCGGGCATGGATGTGTGTGATGTCCTTAGGTTAGTTAGGTTTAAGTACTTCTAAGTTCTAGGGGACTGATGCCCACAGATGTTAAGTCCCATAGTGCTCAGAGCCATTCAAATAACAGTTTTCATAGATTTAGCTTTAAAAAAGTTTTCAAGTAACGAAATATTTTCATAATAACTTTCATCCTCTATTGCACCTTCTTAGGGGGTGAATTTCCAAAAAAACTGAAACACCTAGTTTATTATTTCCAACCGAGAAACCAACACAAATTTTCATATATTTAGTTTTAAAATGCTTTGCTTTTTATATACAGGCCTAGAGAAGAATAAAGTCTATTGCCGCGTTTTTCAATCTGTATGTGAAGGGCAATCTCAGGAACTGCTGTAGGGAGTTTGATACCGTTTTGACTAAAAGACTGACTTAAGTGGAAGGTTTGCGAACATGTAATTTATTACCAGTTCGATAGACAAATTGTCCGTCCATAGACATTTAACGCTACCCGTGCAAAGCTGGGGCGGTTCGCGAGGTTTATATAAATTTATTTATTCCAAGACACGATACGGACTTGCATATTTCATCTGGGATTATGTTACGTCAACAAATTTGCTTCCACCGTTTTTCTCGAGGTTCGAGGTTTTATTGTGAAAACCTGAAAAAATTACGATTTATAGTATTGGCCATCGCTGGCCGCTACTTTCTCCAATCTTTCGGGCATCATACGAATGCCGCGTCGTATTTTGAAGAGATCCATTTACACCTCATCATATGATCGCAGGTGCTGGTCAGCCAGGCAGTGTGCCACTGATCGAGAAAGGTGGCAGTCAGATGGAGCAATGTCTGGAGAGTACGTTTCCAACTATGTTTTGATGGGTATTGCGCTCTGAGGTCGAGCCCTGTCATTCTGCAAAATCATCTTTTCGTGTCTCTCACTGTGTTGTGGCCGTTTGTCTTTCAGTGCTCGGTTCAAACGCATCAGTTGGTTCTCATGACGACCAGCTGCGATTGTTTCCGTCTGTTTCAGTGGCTTCGAGAACCTCTCTTCCACCGCCATGCCGTTCTTCTAAGCCAAACCAGCGTCCTTGAAGCGTTGAAACCATTATCTGCGCGTTCTTCACTAATAGGTGCCTCACCATAGGTCTTACCCAGCGTTTTATGAGTCTTAGGCGCAGATTTCTTCATATTAAATCAGAAAATTAAAACTTCCCGCAAACGACGAGAACTGGTCTCGTAAGTTGATATAGTCAATCGAGAATAACCTTATGATCGACTTATATTTTGATGGCGTCATGTTTATAAATTCCTCAGTTTATTATATGACACTAACTACCACCCTCACCACTATTTTCTGCTACTGTCGTCTATTGTAAAACGGCGGAAGAGGAGTTGTACATGTCAGACACTTATATTTTCATCAATACATTCATTGACTACATTTAGAGCGCTGTAGTTGCCTTTTAATGTGTAGCTCTTAGGTCCTCATTTTCCATTTATGCCGATGAACAAAGGCTTTATGACGACTGCCCGCCACGAGGCTGATGAACGTCACCTGGAGGAGTAGCGGGCATGTGACGCGGTGAGGAAAGTATGCAGGGTGATCCTGTGATGATGTTACAAACTTTGGAGAATGGTAAATGTATCAGTCGGAGGCAAGGCACAACGGTCCGGAAACAACCGAGTCGAAACCTATAAGAGAAAATCTTTCTGATATCTCTAATGATGGAGTACAATTACTGGCACTGTTGTTGCTAAGATTCTAGGTTGGGCAATCCTGACGAGCACTTGTTATTTGTCAGCGGATGAAGTTCCAACATGACGGAGCCCCACATCACATTGGATTGAGGGACCGTGAACACCTGCGTCACACATTCATTGAAAGTGGATAGGCAGAGGAGGTTCTGTTTCGTGACCAACACATTCACCTGATCTCGCCACGGTTGGTTTCTTCCTCTGGACCACATGAAATTTTTATAACTAGGCGCCTGTCGAGACTGAACAGAGGCATGGTTCAGTTGACACTGTAGATATTAGAACGGTTACGACAGGACTTCGTGCGACGATGCCACGCTTGCATTAACATTGGGGGACACGAATTTAACCAACTTTTGTAAATGGAGCAGCTTGTGAAACTTATGTAGGTAAATTTATTCGTAGTTATTGTACCATAGACGTAGGATTTTCAGTCTCTCCGACATCATGTTACTTGCTCGTTAGTAGTCAATCAACATCGGAAATTGTATGAGAGTACTGGGAGAATTCTGTATGCTGTGATCAGAGTTCGGGGATTGGGGGCCCTTATTTTGAGCGCAGCGCGAGGATATGGCGAGAATAGATTTTTGTTTGTAGCTTTCGACTTGGTCGTTTCCGGACTAGACTCCCTTACCTCGGAGTGATACATTTACCCTTCTTCATCATCCCTAAAAGCTTCAAATATCGTCGCAGAATAACTCTGTATAAGCGGAGCAGAGACGAATGTGGCTCATCCTGCTGACGAAACGATCCGCAAATAGTGCCTGGGAAACGGAGAAGCTTCCTCAGAGAACGTGCAGGTCAACGGCTTGTCCGCTCTGTAGCACGATATGCGGCGATCTGTGGCAGAGTGAACTGGTAGTGCAGGAACAGGTTTTTCGGAGCACGCCGTTCAGATCGCATTGTTGAACAAGGGGCTCTGGAGCAAACTATTTCGAAGTGTTCCCACGTCATCGTCGGTAACAATTGCAGTGAGCATAGGGTCATCGAGACTGTATCGTGAATAAATGAAAACGTCTCTCCTAGTCTGATGAAGCACGTTTCTTGTTACACCAGATTGAAGGGCGTGTCCGGAAAGAACGTCTTCCAGGAGAAATGTCACACATCGTCATGGACGCAGACCATTGGGGGCAGTATTAAACAATGGGGACCGTTCTGCAGCCCTTGCGTGCGACCTCCGCTAGTAGTGGAGGACGCAATGGCAGCTTAGAATCAAGTGAACGCTATTGCGGACTACCTCCATCCTGTCGAGCTTAATATATTGCCCGATGCTGATCACATCGTACAATAGGACAACTGAAGGCCAGAATCTTTCTACTGCGGTTTCAAAGGGCCTGATAGTGAACTTCACGTTAATACTTTGGCGACCAAATGCGCCTTATCTGAACCCGACGGAATACATTTGGGACACTACTGGTGAGAGTAGGGTCAAAAATATTGGCCTGATGATGTATCGCTGTGAAAACCTAGAGAACACGCTCACAGTCTGTAAGTAAAGGGATTCCTCAGCGACTGCATGTCGGGTGTGTCTCCCGATAAACGTGTCTTTTGCGAGTTCACGTACCTTGACGAGTGCAACCACGCTTCATCACTGGTTAACACGTACTACAATATTCCTGGCCTTTCAGCGATAATTCGCTGAAGCTAATGGCTGTACGTTAGGCATTTATCATGGTCAGTCTGTGTCCATGAATAACATTGTAAACTTGTCTGCTTCCTTAGCAGCTCTTTACCACATGCTACGCGATAGTCCAGATTCCTGTGTTAAACGGCGAAGAGGCTTTGTGGGCGACGCTAGCCACTGTGTCCTTACGTCAGACACACGTTCTTCGTATAACTGCGGGCGCCGCCTGACGTACACATCTAACGAAGTTCGCTTCGTCTCCAGCTTCGTCACTAAGCCTTGAATGTGCTGTTTAGAGGTTTACGTCGACAACCAAAACGTTCTAAACCAGTCACTGTTGTGTCTGAAAGGAACTGCTTAGCCAGTACTACCGCACAAGAAACGCACGCTCTTCCACAGAATATTGGTACGCCTTTAGAAACAAACAGCACAGGAAGAAGCAAGTCGCACGGAACGCCACAAACAGTAAGCCACGCTACAGTGAAACACGGTGCCCACACTCAGCTCGTGGAACCTCCTTATCGCCACATTTCACAGATGCTGCAACACCGACGAGTTACATGAGAAGATGTTCATGAAATACAATACTCTGGCAATAATATTCACGAACATGCAGTGCCATTTTGAACGTGTATGGAGGGAGTCACTTCTAGCACGTCTTCTGACGTACCTTCACTTCTCAACTATGAAGGTATGTCAAGTACAAATTTGGTTTCATAACCTCTTTCATTAAGATTTTTTGCAACACTTTCCGCAGAGACCCTTACGAATGAGACATCCGTTATTATTTTTTTTGTTATTATTATCCTAGTCGAACCTGTACTACAACCATGTGTGGGGGAAATTCTTCGTGATGCACTAGATGGTTTTAGGTGAGACAGGTCAACAGGAGATCGCAGTTTCATTTTATGAACTCTAATTGAAAATAAATATGAATATGGTCAGGAAGTGCACATGCATTTCAGACACTTCAAGAAAGCATTCGATAACTGTGGAGTGCGTACTGTAAGACCTTCGGTACACACACCATCAGATTATTTGACTTGTCACTCTAACGAAGTAGGCGAGTGTCAGCTGTATGTCTCGTGGTCTTATCGTGGCGTGTTTATCTTCTGCCGTTAGGTCAGACGATAGAAATGCCACTTGCACGCTTACAGTAGCAGATTGACGGTGACCAACTTTAAACAGAGTTTGATTAATTTTCACACACACTTATTAAAATAATAAAAATCTTAGATACTACGTAACTTGATTCTGGATGCTGTTTACAATTGACAATCTGAAGTTCCTTTGGTCTTGGTACGTTAATCTTATTCTCACATATCTCTGATATTTGACAAAGTATCTATACATTTCTCTTCATGGCTATGTACAGGAATATGATAATCTTATTAGGCGCAGACTGAAACTTGACTACACACTAATGCAGACTAATGCTGACTGGTACAGACAAATGCAGACTAATCCAGACTGACTAATCGGAGGTCTGTACACTCGTTATAATACCTCGAGCGTTCAGGTATCACTGCGCGAGTGTGATCCGCGAGGAGAAAAGGTTCTAAGTTAGCAGCAATCTCATTGGCTCCGAGACATTAATACGCGAATCGTCGGAAGCAGAATCTGGTCCGTCTCTAAGACAGCGCCATCTCGTAGTGCGGAGACGGACGAGCGCTCCGCGTGCGCTGTTGTGCGTAGCGGGGCGCGCTGTATTGGGAAAGTTGTGTACGCACTGACTACGCGGAACTATGTACACAACAATAACATTAACAGGAAGTATCTATGACTGATGATAAAAATATTTTTAATGCCAAGGAAATGAATACAGCTTGTAAAAACGTGTATTCGGTGTATCAGTTTTAGAATTAAGGAACAAAAGAATCACGCAGAAATGTTCTTTACTACTTCCGACGTCAAACAAATGAGGTACTAGACCACCTTCGCACTTCTACATTCTTGTGGAACAGGTAACAAAGACAACATAATCATTGACCCTTCGAACGGAATCTGAACACAGGTTTCACATATTGGAACATGTAGATGATATAGTAATCTCAGGAAAAAATGAGCAACAATATTACACAATAGCTTACTTGAAAGATCAAGGATAAAAATTGATACTGATCAGGGTGTGAAACGGTTAAAAGTTTGTTGAGGGGGTGGGGGGACAGGGAGTTTTACCTTTTCATTATAGCGTACAGTAGTTTGAAAAGTTACAAGTACATGTGGTTTTTAAATGCATGCAGTCCAAACAATGTCATTTTCAAAGAAAAGTATATGTTAAAATATGTCAAACAAAAGTAAGCTTAACTTAAAGACTAATTTTGCTCCTTTCTCCTTTCCTTCAACGAGGAAGAGTGATCTGCAGAATGGTGACCGAAAGTGACCCATCGATCTGCGACGGTAAAGGCATCCATCAAATTCAGTGGCAGCCCATTAAGTTTAATTGCCATTAGAGGCTGTAAAGTTTTCACGGACAAACGATTTCTTTCCGTAGTTTTGATGCTATGAGCGACGCTGAGTCCCCGTTCACAGGGGGCACTTGACAGAGGCACTGAACGGACTTACCGTATTAATTCTTCCAGAACAGGCAAATCATTTCAGATTAGTGAGCCTGACTTGTCCTCTCTCCATTGTGACACAGCGGTTTCACCATCTGAACCAAGCAACTCAGCTGCTTTACACACGTCAGAATACCGTACAATTCACTTGTACCACGAATTTTATTTTCTTCAAAAACTGAGGAACGCTAACACTTCACTTGAAGGAAATCTTTCAAGTTCATCTACTAAACCTTGAAGTATTTGCCCTATTATTTTGCCGAAGTCCCTGTTTTCAACTCCCTCTTCAAGTTGAAGTTCACAATACGTTAGGTAATTTCCTTAACACGCTTTATTGCGTAGCTAATTTTATTTTCTATTTCACTGTAAGAAACACACTCCTTTTCCATTGTTGTAGTAGTTACAGACAGAAAATGTGCAATATCTAATAAGAAACCCAGCAATATAACATTTTTTTTCTCAGTGAAAGCGTGTTATAAAGCCATTCCAATTTACAAGTATCTCTACTTAACAATTCACGGCTTCTAAGTTTAGGCTTCTAAGTTTAGGAAACGCATGATACAACGAAAATCTTTGAGTACTGTCAACAAAGCACCCTTTTCAGGAGATTAATATGAAACAGCTTTTTAACTTTCAGATAACCTGGGACGCCAATATGCGAAGAAATGATTTTAAGTTTTGCAGATGCATGTAATTTACTGTACATTTTATTAAGTTCATAAAAAGTTATGAACAGCATTTACGTCACTAAAAACTTGTTCAGAAATAAGGTCCATCCTGTGAGCCCTACAATGTACACTAAACAGGTATGGAGATATGTTTCCCCTACGTGTAGCTGCAGCGCCTTCTTCATTACCGGTTCTGCAGCTCCGCCTGAATCAGATGCAACAAGCTTTCTTTCAGCGTTTCCACACCTGTGCCGTCATCTGAAAAAGCCTGGTAATTTTTCCTTCAAGCGGCTTCGCGTCAGTATTTTCTACTGGTACTAGTTTATAGAAGCAGCAGCATGCGTTATTTTGTTCGTTCACATACGCAATATATAAAATCAAGTGTTTTTCAGAAAAGCTATCAGCCGACTTACCCACAGAATTGGAAAAATTCAACGAATTTAAAAAAAATAACTAATATTAGAAGTTACTTGTCTTGTTGTAAAATTACTTATTGTTGCTGCGGTCTTGTCTATATGAAGATCTATTCCCATATCCAAGCCATTTGCAATTTGTAGCTGTGTAAGTTCTGGATTGTCACGAAAACTCCACTCTCTTTTTGTGGCCACGTAAAGTGATCGAACACCTTAAAAGTTGCACATAATTTGTCCTATCGATTTTTTAAATTTAGCTAACGAGCATTTACTGTACGTGTTTCTACGATCTGCTTTTTGTGTACTTTCTGCTGCTGCACACAGTCCGAATGAATAATTCTTTTTTTGATGTTTATATATAGTGTGAAGGTTCTTTCCCGTATTCTTCTTCGCTAAATCGTCCCTTGACCAAGATAAATCACTAGATGAATTCCTAATTGTTTTGCATACTTGTTGATAATGTTTAACATAAGCACTGCACAACATCATTAAACCATCTACTTCATTAATACTAGTAAACATTAACCATGGTCAATTTTTTGCCAGGACGCTGAAAGGCTATTTGCTGTGGCTCTGTCACTCGCTGATAATGTAAGCTCATTTTCACTTACCGTATCTTCTGATATCACCGAATTTACACATGGTATCTTACTATTAACATTATCATGTATAAATAACTTGTTTATTAATACACTTTTTGAGCGTTTCATTGTGTCCGTTTTCAGCTTTCGCTCCTCTGTTTCAATAGATAAATTGACAACTATTATTTACAATTTCTGCTGTTGCTCAGTGCCGAGTTGCCAAGCTTATAATCTCAACCACCACTCTGTATAACATCATCAGATGGAATTCAGTATTTCCAATAGAATTCTGCTGATATTTTAAAAGTTTAGTTGATATTCATAAAATTCAATGAGTTATTATTAATTATCTAATGAAAAAACATTTTTGAAATGGAAAAATTTTAGTAGTTCATGTTTTGTTGCTTTCCTCGTCGTTGTAATTAACTGTCCTCCCTCCCCCCCCCCCCCCTCTGCTGGACGTAATAAGAAGTATATTTATCTCAAGAAATTGAAAGGTCGTACCTAAGTAAAATTCTTATCATACTTGATATTAAATACACTCACGAGGCATTAACAATATAAAAAGAAATGAAACTAAAAATCTTTGGACTGAAATATAGCGTAACCAAAATAAAACCACAGCAGAATTTACATTACTAACAACCATAGAAGCATTCATTTGTAAGATTTATATGAAGAGCCAGACATCGTTCCAAAAATTAATACCGTGTTATACATTAAATTGGACCAAGCAGTCGAGCTTCGATATACTTAGAACACATTCCTTTCCCACCTTCAGAAAAGAAATTGAAAAGCCTGGGTGTGCGTGACTGGGGAATTAAATGCTAAGACAGACCTAGTTGGCGAAATAGTGTGAAATCACCAGCTAAGGACATTCATGGCTTGTGAACCTTCTTATTACAATTAAACTGTATGCAGGTGCGCTTTTTTGTTATTAGAATAGAAGACATGGTTTAATTCAATTTTGTCATATGATGGTTTAATTTCCCATAGAGGGCAAGGTTGTTATAGATGAAGCACCCCGACATCCTCGTTAATGTCTCAACCATTGTTTCACCCGCTGCAGCACTTCAGATTTTCTGATATTTATTTCCTCGTTGCAATGTGTTCAGAAATTCTCCGCATGCCGTTCCATAGTTAAACCGCAATTGACTATTTTCGTTTTAATTTCCGACGGCTTCACGACGGTACTTGGAAATAACTTCACGCTTTGTTGTTGCCCCTAATTAAGCTCTAGAGAATAAAGGGAAAATTAATAATTTCGATGTATGTGAGATGCCCTTGTTTCCGATCAATTTGCAGTTTGTTGCTGACCTAACACTTGTTCACTTGTGAAAATTGCTACTTTATTGCTTCTTACCTGAACACCACTCTGCTAGCACAAAAATGATCTCCGACGGTGAGGACCACTTGTCTTACTGCAGCTTGAAAGATTTTACCGAAAGTAGCTCCTTTTACGTCGCAAGGACCTCTAGTGGTTGGAAGAGATACGCCCCGTACATCTGACATTCCTGTCGATACCGCTTCGGTGCTTCTTTCCACAAACCGCAGCCGGCAATCTCCCGCCAGAAAGCAGTAGCGAAATATTTACCCAGTCCGACCCTGCCTTGGCCCTCTGCGCGCTGGCGCCGTATCTGCCCTCCGACCTGAAAACGAAGAGACGTGTGTCTTCTGTCTCGGAAAACTCGACGAACCACTTCTGAGAGCTGTTTCTGCTATCCGGATCTTTCTGTGTCCCATCGTGGAGGAGACGTATGAAAACAATGTAACATATACGCACTTGTCAGAAGATCTTTAGTACATCGTACTTTCAACAATGTTTCCGTAAAGGCTTATTCTTTCGCAACATATAATAGGATGTTCAATTTACGTTGTCAGATATCATCATACAATCAGTGCGAAAGCGAAACAAGCTTCTGAAAGCGGTTATAGGAGCTATTTTTGGTTTATTTCATTGTAGACAGTGCACGCTACCAGTTATGGGTGATAGCCATCGAGAAGATATGTCTAGCATTTTTTTTTCTTATCGGGAAAATAAATATACATCCACAGATAAAAATACACGACCGAACACGACACATAATTTCTTACCTCTTCTTGCGATCTGACCTCTTTCCATCAGAGAGATTGTTTGCGATTTACATTTTTGGTTTACTTCATTGTCGACAGTGCACCCTACCAGTTATGGGTGATAGCCATCGAGATATGTCTAACATAAGAATGAGATTTTCACTCTGCAGCGGAGTGTGCGCTGATATCAAACTTCCTGGCAGGTTAAAACTGTGTGCCGGACCGAGACTCGAACTCGGGACCTTTGCCTTTCGCTGGCAAGTGCTCCGAGTTCGAGTCTCGGTCCGGCACACAGTTTTAATCTGCCAGGAAGTTTCATATCACCGCACACTCCGCTGCAGAGTGTAATGCCAGGAATTCTTGTACAGAAAGAGGGAGTGTGCTATGAGTTTAGCTTCTAACTTGTATCTGAAGACCTGAATTTTGTCACTCAGTTCTTTTAGTTCTGCTGGAATCCTATCGAAACTTTAACCTGTTGAATATGTACATCTTTCTCTACAATGACTAAAGAATTGTTATCCAGATGTTGATCGCTTTTCTGTGTAGTGTTCACTTAATAAAAATGGCTCTGAGCACTATGCGACGTAACTTCTGAGGCCATCAGTCGAGTAGAACTTAGAACTAATTAAACCTAACTAACCTAAGGACATCACACACATCCATGCCCGAGGCAGGATTCGAATCTGCGACCGTAGCGATCACTCGGCTCCAGACTGTAGCGCCTAGAACCGCACGGCCACTCCGGCCGGCGTTCACTTAATAAATGTTGCAGTTTGTTCTGAATTAGACAATGTTGTCAATAAGAAATCCCATGACTGAGTACATATACAAGGATGGCAGAGTTAGTTTCTCCGCTGAACAACGGCTTACACGAAGATCGCGAACTTACACTGCACATCGTCCTTTTCTAGTTTAAGTCAAACAATGGCAAATCCAGGATGGAATGTAACAATGTTATGAAAAGGATAGTTGCTACTCACCATATAGCAGAGATGCTGAGTCACAGATGGGCACAAGAAAATGACTGTCAGAAAGTGAGCTTTCGACTAACAAGACTTTCGTCGGAAATAGACAACATAAATACGCACACACACACACACACACACACACACAACACACACACACACACATACACACAAACAAACAAACAAACACATATGACCACAGACTCTTGCTGTTGAGACCAGACTCAGGCCTGGCTGAATCCGACCTCAGCAGCCGGTGACTGTGGTCATGTACGTGTAAGTGGGGTTTGCGTATGTGTGTGTGTGTGTGTGTGTGTGTGTGTGTGTGTGTGTGTGTTTGTGTGTGTGTGTGTTATCTGTTGAAAGCCTTGTTGGCCGTAAGTTCACTTGCTGATAGTTTTTTGTTGTGCCTACCCGCGGTTCAGCATCTCCACTTTATGGTGAGTAGTAACTATCCTTTTGACAATATTGTTTTGAGCCTAAGAATATTCCTGGCGAGTACACAGAGTTGCCTCAAAATATGAAATCACAACAGCTCAATATAAGTAGCGTAAACAAGCCTTCGCGTGTCAGTGTCAGAGACAACGGAGATCTTTCTAGTACTGAAGATAGAATTTTTCAGTTTTTCAACAATATATTCAATTTTATAGCAATCATTCATGTTCCAAAGATATTCCATCGAAGTTACTTGTTTATAATTGAACAGTAGCACCAACTTTAACAATCTGTTTTACAGCTTCACAAACACCTTACAGCGACACCAAAACGGGCTGTCCCACAAACGGGTTCACACTCTTTGACCTTTAATAACTGAGGAGGTATTAATGATAACCTCATCCAGTTGTCGTCATATGGTGCTCCCATGACTAGTGTGTGCTGCCGGTCATTTGTTTTTCTTTTGTTTATTTTCAGTTGCCACTAACTACGCGTAAATTACAAGATGACTGGAACTTTATTCTTGGAACAAAGGAAGTGAAATTTAAAGTGTTACTGGAAACGTCAAAACACGAAAGAAATACAGAGACGATGGCGGGCACGAAACTATGCGACAAGTTTGAGAGGCAAGGAAGTGTGCTTGATCTGAAGAAGTGACGCTGTGGCAGGAAGACATCAGCAGTAAACGAAAGAGGGGTGAACGCAGTCGATATGCGCTTTCACAAGATCCCCAAAGAAGTCCATACGACAAGCTGCACATGAATCAGGTGTAAACAAACCAAGTGATCATCGCATTTTAAGGCAAACGAAGTGAAAACCCCACATCAGTCCACGCGATGAATGAGGACGAGGCGGATAGGCACAACGAATTTTGTGAATGAATTTGCGATAATGAGCAGCTGACTTGTGCCATAGTTTGGTCTGATGAGGTGACGTTTAATTGAATAAAACTATCAGTCGCCCTAACTTTATGTTCTGGGAAAGAGATAATCCCCATGTTATGAAAGAACAAGTTCTTAATCTTCGTGAGTTATCAGTGTGGTGTGGCGCGTCTGTCACAGACTTGTAGGGCCATTCTTTTGTAGAAGGAACAGTGAGAGGTGTAAAGTACACTACCATGTTGCAGAAACGAATTGTACCTGCTGTTCATCAACTGCACCGTAATGAAGACAGTCTTCTTCAACAAGAACGCCGCCACATTACCATCGTGACATGCGATAACTCCCGTGTGAAACATCTGTTGAAGGACGGATAGGCCGATGAGGAAATGTTGAGTTTCCTTCCATATCCACGATCTAACGGCGCTAGATTTCTTTTTGGGGGAACTCCAAAGGATACCGTCTACGCCAAAAAGCCATGTACGCTGATGAGGAAGGTGATTTTGACTGCCTGTGAATCCACTCCAGTGGCAACCATAACTCATGTGTGTCCATCTGTTCCATAGCATTTTGAACATCTTCAACAGTAAAACATCATCAGTAATGTCGTGACCACCTACTTGGCATAAAAATCCTTAGTTTTTGTTAGACGCGTTCGAGTTACTAAACAGTGTAAACCCCTTTGTGTGGACACCTTGTATTTTATAAATACCTGAGCATACTTCTGGATAAACGTATTATGAGAGTCGTACGCATCGCGGAACGGAAACAAATTCATGATAATCACTCAATTTATTGCTGAAGTCGAAGATAGTACTAGAGTGCTAATTACTTAAATGACAATGTGAAGAGTTAACAGTGTCTAAACACAGACCTAATGGTGCAAGTACTTTTTAACTGGTTCTTCAGGTTTCCTCGGCGTGATTTAAGGTGTTCAGCCAATTTGTTGATCCCATTTTTACGCATAATATTTCGATGGCCGACCCAGTCATATTGTCCAATTGGTGTGATCTGTATTCCTATGCGTACTCGCTGCCTAGAGTCCAAGCAGACTGTAAACGCCGTTATTTGTAATCAAGTTCGACTCCTGCCGTCCGCTATCCCCTTTGATACTCATCTGTTTCTCCCCTGAACACCAGCACCTTTGATGCTCATTTGTTATCCCCATGAACACCAACAATACTTCACATCCTGGATGAAGTCTGGGCAGCGAGTAAGTATAGTGTAATGCTGATGCATTAATTTGTTCTGATAGCGGTGCTGATATTCAAGACAATAAAAGCGGGTTAAAAGCTGTGAGCTATCTGGGGATGTTACCCTTGCATTACTGAGCAACTGTTTCAGCAGGTATCCAGTCTAGCTTACCAAATTCCCAACCAGACTAACATTAATTATAATCTTTTAGTAGTTATCTTACGATAACCGGTGATATATATATGAAAAGACAATTTAAATAAAAAGAAATAAATCAGTTTATATTTGGACATTTATTTTAACATTGATCATTGTTCCGTTAAAATTTCAGCATATTAAACTTGATTCATAACTAAACTGGTGCCTTATTTAGGATTGTAAAAATGTGAGTTTGTAATCTTACGGAACACATCAAATATGGAGCCAAGATTGGGAGACTGCATACAACACTGCATTCAAAAAATATCACACGAAGAACGTTGAAACATATGCAAGAGGAAATTAACCACAACCAACCGATTCAATTTTCACCCAAAGAAGTTACGTTCGTAGCGCAATCCTGTCCGTCATGAAATTACCACACACTGGTATACTAAATTCATACTAACTCTCTGTGAAATCTTCCCGAAAAGAATAGCCGAGGGCTACTTTGATGATTACACTACATGCTTCACGTGGTCAGCTTGGTTTATACAAAGAGTGTAACTCCTCAATAATTTTGATAATTAAAATAAATTACCTCGAAAAACAAATTACAAAAGAAAAACCTCGAACTGGTTACTATCGTCTTACTATTAACCTGATGGGGCAAACAATTGTATAAGCACGTGGCACTGGTCTCACAAAGTACACCCCACGTGGGTTGAACATTAAGAAAAGTTGCTATATTGAAAAATATTGTCAAGAGGAGACGTTATAATCTCACGCACATTCGCATTTAAGATTGATGATCTTAGAGTTATGGATCATCCACACGTGGTTCCACTTTACTCACAAAGTAGTGACAAAGCAACTACTGGAAGATATTCTGAACTTCACACTCGAATTACACTGCGTTGCAATTTAAGATAACATTAGATATTTTAGATCTAAACCTGAAATAAAGGTGATTAAATTTTCAGTTAGGCTGAACTTAAGAAATCCATTGTCCTACAGACTTAGCAGAGACGCGCTTAGCCGGAGATCTTACCACTTCAGACGCTCGCCGCAGACAGACTGCCCGTGGGCCCCTAACAAGGGTGCTTCCAGATACAAAACGGAAGTGACGAGAGAGGCAGCTTCCTATACCAACATGACAAGGGTCAGACAGGACCATACTAAGAATAGAAACCTTTTTGCTTTTATAAAGCGTAGCTACCTGTTCCAACATTGGTCCTACTGTTCTCTAGCAGCCAGGCTTGTGTGCTACCATCAAGCATGCAACTAGAAATACATTTGCTCATTCATCCTTTCACACAGAAGGGAAGGGGGATGATAGTATCTTATCATATACAGTATATAAAAGAAAGCGGATGTAGTTTCCGTATGAGACTGTGTGACATGAATTACATATAAACTGTGTTTTAAAGTGTAGTAGTGTGACAGATCGTTCTTGATTATGTGTAAAAGTAACACGTTCCACTGCTCAGTCTCCTCCCAGATAGTCAGAAACACCACACTAAATTTAGAAGTGGAATGTATGCCGTAAATGACAACAGTTTTAAGAAATTAACATGAAAGGAATCCAACAGAGACCTTTCAATAGTGACACAGCTGGCAGCATCTGAAGCCCGGTTCAGTTCCCGGTGCTGTCAGTGGCTTTTCCTTATCCACTCAGTCTCGTGATAATGACTGTAGGAGCTATAAGAATTCTCTAGCGGCTCCAAGGTCTGGAAAGCTTACGACGGCCGGGAGGCCTGTCCCTTAAAACCGTATCCAAATGACGCCATATGCATAAGTGAGAAGCGGTATCGCGCGGTCCTATGGGCCTTATAGCGGAGTTCAGTTTGATTCAATGGTTCAAACGGCTCTGAGCACTATGGGACTTAAATTCTGAGGTCATCAGTCTCCTAGAACTTAGAACTACTTAAACCTAACTAACGTAAGGACATCACACACATCCATGCCCGAGGCAGGATTCGAACCTGCAAGTTCAGTTTGTTTTGAGCTGTACTGTAGTAATGTAATTAAGTAATAGGCGCACCAGAAATAACTTCGGTTTACAGCTGTTTGTAGGGTCCAGAGTGTTAGATGATGATGATGATGATGATGTTTGGTTTGTGGGGTGCTCAAATGCGCGGTTATCAGCGCCCGTTCAATTTACCAATCTTTGCTCAGTCCAATTTCGCGACGTTCGTGAGTGATGATGAAACGATGAAGACAACACAAACACCCACTCATCTCGAGGCAGGTGAAAATCCCTGACTCCGCCGTGAATCGAACCCGGGACCCCGTACTCGGAGAGTGTTAGAGGTACTGACACATTAAAAGATGGCAGCTGTCAGATTGGTCATCCTGTAGCATCGTCTTTACTTAATGCTTCTAAGGTAAGCGTACGCAGTATAGCTCCTATGTGCTTGCTACTTGATTTCCTCACTGGACCCTATGGTCGATTCATTTAGTCAGTGCTGTGGTCGCCTGAGTTATGTTGTTATGAACTTCAGTCCTAAGGCTGCGTCTATGGAAATTTCCCCCCTAGTCTACCCTCTGCAGGCCTCTTCACCACTGCATAACTACTGCAATTTACGCCCATATGACCCTGTTTACTGGAGCCAACCTTTGGTCTCTCTTTTTAAAATTCTTACCACATACTTCCCTCCATTACCAAACTGAGGAGTCATTGATGCCCCAGTATGTGTCCTACCAACTGATTCCTTCCTTTAGATTTATTGTATCGTGAATTTATTTTCTCTTCAGATATGTTTAGTATCTCTTTAATACTCATCCGATCTACCCATCTAATGGAGTTTCCAATGTCCACCACCTTAAAATATACTAAACATCATCAAAGATTCAAAATGTCTTCCCTAACCTCATTTCTCACAACGAAGTGGTTCAGGTCAATTTTCTTCACGTTCTTAAACAACTGAAGAACAAAGGTGACAAATCAGAAATAGCTTATCATTTCCAATATGAACATTGAAAATAATTACTTTGATTTATCTTGTTTCTCGACGTTCAATACATTTTCTTCACGTAGTCGTGAAAGCAGTCTTGAAATATTTAAAATTCCTGATAGAATGCACAAATATATTGTATTCGTATACTGCTGAGTTTTAATACTCATAATAAAAGTCGCTGATGATCGTATTCAGTGTTAATATATTTATTACATACTTTAGAAATGACTGCCCTTCAAAGAAACGATTACACACACAATGCATCATGTCTGTAAGAGAGCCAACATTCATACCTCACATCTTCGCAACTTCATATAACAGCAACTTCTCACAAACAACTCAGAAGAACAAAGATAATACATCAGTTATTGAGTTTGTTATCGATAGTCTTTTCTTTGAAGTTCTTTTAAAATCGGTCATTAACAATTTTAGTGTCACTAATTTTAGTTGGAAATAAAATTGAATAGCTAAGTTTTGAAATAAATACACAAAATGAAAAATAATTAATTTTTTGGAAAAATAATAAAGTAAATATTATGTATGTTAGATTCAACATTTGAACACAAATTCTGAATGTAATTGTGCAGAATTATTTTATTGATGTCATTATAGCTTCATGGAATGCGAAATTACAACTTCAGACTTGTCTGTATCCCATTAGGGTATCGTATAATCTTCTTTAGTGTGTCTATAAGTAGTATTCGTAGTGAAAGATGAGCTATCGACCAGCTCCATTACAAGTTTCTCATCTTCATCATCACATTATCTTACGCACGCATTACGCTTTTCCTGTTACGCCAATGCATGGAGATCAACCCCAATCCTTTCACGTGGCTTTGCATCTTCCTTTATCTTTGTCCATTCGGTTTGTATGCATATAGTATTTTGGATAGGAGTCATCCTATGTCCTTCTCGTATATTGTTTCCGTTTCGGTCTTTACCTTTTTTTCATTTAGAAACATTAGTCGTAATTATATTATTTCTGTATTTCGCTTTCGGCCTTGTCTTGTCTTCTCCGCTATATGTCTGAAAAACGAAATTTCCGCACTCGGGCTCTTATTGTATCCTTTTATGTTTCGGTTACAACCAAGAGTAACAGTGGTTCGTAAAATTTCAGAAGTGTTTCTTTCCTTGCTTTCCTTTGTAAGATTCATCTAATACTACCAGTCATTAATATAATTAATCTGTATTGTGTTGGAAGTCAGTTTCGTGTTCGTGTGGTAAATTATATTGTATCCGAAATATTTTAAATTTTTTATTCGCTCTAATATATTCCCCTTTATTATAGTTTTGGACCCAGCATTGCTTTTGCCGTACCATGCCCTTGGGTTCGATATCAGATATGTGCAGGTTGTATGAGGCACAGATTCCTTGTAATTGATGTGCTGCTTTTTGAAGGTTATTCATTGCAACTGTATAACTACGAAAGCTGTAACATATTGCACATATCAACATCATAAATAAATAAAGCGGTCTGGGATATTTATAACATATATTGCAAGTAAATACAGCTGCACGCTCAATAATCTCACTTGACAGAACGGATCACATCATATATAAATGTTTCGGTCAAATGAACAGAACTGGGAAAGACAAAATTGAAAGCAGAGCAGCGCAGTATTAAATCAGGCGATTCTGTTTAGCTGTGAAAGGGAAATATATCAACATAAGAGAACGGCTCAAAAGCAGAGAAATTAGATCGTTCATCTGATATGGCCCTATATGATGACTGAGACCGCGTTCGGTTCATTTTACTTTCTTCCCCCGTTGCTGATGTTCCGCATTTATACGCCAAGACAGTCGCCATCGCTGAAAAGGAAATGGAGCAACTCGATAGTCACGATAGGAACCGAACTGCGGAAAGGCGAAAGAAGAGGGGGAAAGAGAAAGGCAAAGTGCGTGGAGCACAGACACTCCATCTTCCATTCTGATCCTCTTCCCTCCCAACACCTCCGTCAATTCTCCGCACGCAGCATCCCGCAGAGGAACGGTGAGAAAATTACGCGCAGGGTGAAACGCGAATAGCCCGAGGCGGGATTGAAAGCGAGGGCGGTGTAGCCCCGAAGCGCGGTGGCTGGAGAGGGTGGCAGTGGGTGGTGGTGGGGAAACGCGGGGAGGGGAAGTGGGGCAGGAGGAGAGAATGCTGACTGGGCTTTGCACGGTGCAGCCTTTGACGGCTGCGCCAACTATTCGCGCCTTCGCCCTTAGCAGGTACCGCGCGTGCACGGCGCGCTGCCGGTCTGCACAAAGGACCTTACGGCGCCCGCTGGAGGGCTCTTTAATTAAGAGATAAGCAGTCGGTCGCGTGTTTCCCCGACCTCTCCCTCTGTTGTTTTTCTTTTCTCGCTCCTTCCGACTGCTGCCACTACACATACTTTATCTTGAGAGGTCGATCTGTAAGCTGAAAGAGAAAAGAAAGGCCAGCCACTCCAATCGAAAGCCGGACCCTGACAGCCTCCGTTAATTGTCGTCCACTACTTAAAAGATTTCTCCTTGACGCCTGGCTGTAGGAAAAAGAGGAACGAAACTGACGTCCGGCGAAGGCGAGAACAAGTTCTCGGCTCTTGCACTTCCCCCCCCCCCCTCACCCACCATACCCCCCCCCCCCCCCCCCACCAATTTGTTCCAGCCCACCCTCCGTCCTGCACCAGATCTTCAATCAGAAAATCGTCTGTTGTCCCTCGCGCTAATTAGCACATCCAAAAGTCTGTCACTGCTGAGGGATAGCTGTGAAAATGCTCTCAAAACCAGAAATGAATTTACAAACTTCGTGGGGGAGAGGAGAGTACTAGGTAATACAATCGGTACCGTTCATAATGACATCGCTTTTAACGACGTATTGGCTACATCTACATCTACATACATACTCCGCAATCCACCATACGGTGCGTGGCAGAGGGTACCTCGTACCACAACTAGCATCTTCTCTCCCTGTTCCACTCCCAAACAGAACGGGGGAAAATGACTCCCTATATGCCTCTGTACGAGCCCTAATATCTCTTATCTTATCTTTGTAGTCTTTCCGCGAAATATAAGTTGGCGGCAGTAAAATTGTACTGCAGTCAGCCTCAAATGCTGGTTCCCTAAATTTCCTCAGTAGCGATTCACGAACAGAACGCCTCCTTTCCTCTAGATATTCCCACCCGAGTTCCTGAAGCATTTCCGTAACACTCGCGTGATGATCAAACCTACCAGTAACAAATCTAGCAGCCCGCCTCTGAATTGCTTCTATGTCCTCCCTCAATCCGACCTGATAAGGATCCCAAACGCTCGAGCAGAACTCAAGAATAGGTCGCACCAGCGTTCTATAAGCTGTCTCCTTTACAGATGAACCACATCTTCCCAAAATTCTACCAATGAACCGAAGACGACCATCCGCCTTCCCCACAACTGCCATTACGTGCTTGTCCCACTTCATATCACTCTGCAATGTTACGCCCAAATATTTAATCGACGTGACTGTGTCAAGCGCTACACTACTAATGGAGTATTCAAACATTACAGTATTCTTTTTCCTATTCATCTGCATTAATTTACATTTATCTATATTTAGAGTTAACTGCCATTCTTTACACCAATCACAAATCCTGTCAAAGTCATCTTGTATCCTCCTACAGTCAATCAACGACGACACCTTCCCGTACACCACAGCATCATCAGCAAACAGCCGCACATTGCTATCCACCCTATCCAAAAGATCATTTATGTAGATAGAAAACAACAGCGGACCTACCAGACTTCCCTGGGGCACTCCAGATGATACCCTCACCTCCAGTGAAAGCTACTATAGCGAAACCTAACGGTCCCGTCTAAACCCTTTAAACGCGATATTTAAAACATAGCTTAGAACGACATCGCTTATTGCGATCCTATAACACGACGTATTTTCCATTACGTTTTCGAAGAAATACATCGAGTACTGCGTGTAATGTTCACTTTGTTTCTTTTGTATTTGAGGATTAAAAACAACACTGTAACGCTTATTATCAAACTGAGGTTTTCTGCAGATTATTGGTTTCAAATGAGGCATCGACAAATGCAAAATGCGTACTCGTATCTTAAATGCAAAAGGCGATCAATGATAACTGTTTACCTTAAGTGACATATATGTTACTGTATTTCATTCATTTAAAGTAACTGGTTAAAAAACTAAACAACACTTTCTTTGCCTTGACTTTAGAAAACTAGAAAATGATATTCCAACATGTATCATGTTTTCAAAGTACAGAAGAGGAATAATATTATATTCATTGGTCGATGTTTTGTGGCCGGCCGCTGAGGCCGAGTGGTTCTAGGCGCTTCAGTCCGGAACCACGCGGCTGCTACAGTCGCAGGTTCGAGTCCTGCCTCGGGCATGGATGTGTGTGATGTCCTTAGGTTAGTTAGGTTTAAGTAGTTCTAAGTCTAGGGGACTGATGACCTCAGATGTTAAGTCCCATAGTGCTCAGAGCCATTTTTTTATGTTTTCTGGTTAAGTGTGCTGGATGTTTTACGTGTTAGGCACAGTACAGAACATTTGTACAACATCAGCATGGTTTCAGAAAACATCGTTCCTGCGCAACGCAGCTGGCTCTTTATTCGTAGGAAGTAAGGGCCGCTATCGGCAGGGGATCTCAAGTTGATTCCGTATTTCTAGATTTCCGGAAAGCTTTTGACACCGTTCCTCACAAGCGACTTCTAATCAAGCTGCAGGCCTATGGGGTATCGTCTGAGTTGTGCGACTGGATTCGCGATTTCCTGTCAGGAAGGTCGCAGTTCGTAGTAATAGACGGCAAATCATCGAGTAAAACTGAAGTGATATCAGGTGTTCCCCAGGAAAGCGTCCTGGGACCTCTGCTGTTCCTGATCTATATAAATGACCTGGGCAACAATCTGAGCAGTTCTCTTAGGTTGTTCGCAGATGATGCTCTAATTTACCGTCTAGTAAGGTCATCCGAAGACCAGTATCAGTTGCAAAGCGATTTAGAAAAGATTGCTGCATGGTGTGGCAGGTGGAAGTTGACGCTAAATAACGAAAAGTGTGAGGTGATGAGTTCCAAAAGAAATCCGTTGGAATTCGATTACTCGATAAATAGTGCAATTCTCAAGGCTGTCAATTCAACTAAGTACCTGGGTGTTAAAATTACTGAAAAGTCCCGTTAGAAAAATTGTACAAGACTGTGCTTAAACTGACACACAATATTTTTGGCGCCACGCAATCTGACTTTCAAAAATCCCTACAAAAGAGTGGCCCTGACTAACATTAACCTATACGTTTCACAAATCACTTACCTCACAAAACCCGGCCGGAGGGGCCGAGCGGTTCTAGGCGCTTCAGTCTGGAACCGCGCGACCGCTACGGTCGCAGGTTCGAATCCTGTCTCGGGCATGGATGTGTGTGCTGTCCTTAGGTTAGTTAGGTTTAAGTAGTTCTAAGTTCTAGGGAACTGATGACCTCGGATGTTGAGTCTCATAGCACTCAGAGCCATTTACCTCACAAAAAATCTTCGTTACTCGAATTACTGCAATACAGCGAGCGCCACTACTGCCAGCTAAATAAAAGATTCAAACTACTGAAGGCACTAACTACTGATAGGCATAGTTAGCAAATGAAAGATTTTGATAGAGAACAAACAGTTCATGACATCCATTCTTACAAATGTACTGTTTCTGATGGACACACGTACAGATCATCCGCTCTCAAAAAATCCGCCATCTCACTTCCCCACATCCACCACTGCTGGCGGCTCACCTCCAACTGCGCAACGCTACGCGCTGTTAACAGCCAACAGCTCAACACTACAATAGCCAACATCAATGCAAACCAGCCACAGGCTGCACACAGCACAGCCAGTGATTTTCATACAGAGCGCTACGTGGCGTTACCAATATAAAAACCTAAACAGCCTACTTACATTACGAACAACTTCAGTGGGAAAGACCACATAGATAATATTGTGGGGAAGGCGAGCCAAAGGTTGCGTTTATTGGCAGGACACTTAGAAGATGCAACATGTCCACTAAAGAGACAGCTTGCACTACACTCGTTCGTTCTCTGTTAGAATATTGCTGCGCGGTGTGGGATCCTTACCAGGTGGGATTGACGGAGGACATCGAAAGGGTGCAAAAAAGGGCAGCTCGTTTTGTATTATCACGTAATAGGGGAGAGAGTGTGGCAGATATGATACGCGAGTTGGGATGGAAGACATTAAAGCAAAGACGTTTTTCGTCACGGCGAGATCTATTTACGAAATTTCAGTCACCAGCTTTCTCTTCCGAATGGGAAAATATTTTGTTGAACCCAACCTACATAGGTAGGAATGATCATCAAAATAAAATAAGAGAAATCAGAGCTCGAACAGAAAGGTTTAGGTGTTCGTTTTTCCCGCGCGCTGTTCGGAAGTGGAATGGTAGAGAGATAGCATGATTGTGGTTCGATGAACCCTCTGGCAAGCAATTAAATGTGAATTGCAGAGTAGTCATGTAGATGTAGGTATTAATGAGGAAGATAGGAGACAGTGTAGGCCTTCGTGTAGTTTATGGATACAAAAATACTGTCTTTTCATTTTGCTACTGTCGATTTATTTTTGAAATACGGTAACTGGAACGAGGTTGTCATTCAAGGCTATTAAACTATACAGGACTTACAGTAAGTTTTAAACATGTTCAACGTTTTGTGTCATTCATTATTCAAGACCATGTTCGACATTGTTGAACAATTTACATTGTTGCTACTTCTTTCTTCACTAATTAAAGGTTTTTACATTTTTCTGGTATTTTATTGTTGCAAGTACTGAGTAAAGTACAAGGAAAATGTCTCTTCGGTCCCTCTCTACAAATACTGTAGGTGTACTGCATTTCTAGTAATTTCCGAAGTGTTAGCTCTGTGGCAACCTAAAATTTACAGATACCAGATTTTTATCAAAAAACGAAACAAAAACCTGGTTGGTGTGGCTATCGGCTATGACGACCGTAAACCGTCGTTCCCTTCGACGTTTTCATTACTGGTTTCGACTGTATTTTGTAATATTAATGTTATTGTTGTTGCTGCTGCTGCTGCTGCTGCTGTTGTTGTTGTTGTAGTATCCAGTCCGACGACTGGTGCGATGCAGCTTTCCATGCAAATCGCTTGCACAACTACAGGATGACGCAATAGTCCGCTAACATTTGCAGATGCTCTAATTCACGGATTAACGTAGGTATAAAAGTAAAAAATGACACACATGCTTGTAAAGTCATAGTGTTTTATTGAAACTAAAAATGGGTGCAGAAGCTGGCTAACAGATGGCACTGGACAGCAACACGCTTGTGATGCCGCACGAGAATCGTGTATAAAATGAGCTGCAGTTAGAGACCTCAGTCCGTGTGATTATGCTTGTGGGTCTACCTAGAGTAGTAAGTCTACCGCGATCGTCCAGCCTCATTAGGGAGTCAGATCACCCCTAACCGGGCTGATAAACACCTGCTGGTAGGTGCGACTTTTACGCTGAATGTCGTTCCACCTTACATTGCTACACGTATGAAAGATCTCTTGGGCACATCGTTTGACGTGGATCGTGTGCCGAGGCGCCGCATGTGTCATGCTTGGCCTCCCAGGTTTAGAGACCTCAGTCCGTGTGATTATTGCTTGTGGGTCTACCTGGAGTAGTAAGTCTACCGCGATCGTCCAGCCTCATTAGGGATGCTAAAAGACAACATCCGACGGCAATTTCTCACCATACCTACTGAAATGCTGTACAGTGCTGTTCACAACATTGTCCCTCGACTACAAGTATTATTGACCAATGACGGACGACATGTTGAGCATTTGTTATAAAGAACATCGCCTTTGCAAAAACAAGATTATTATGTTAATTATTGTGTAAGGTGGCTATAATTTCGCACCTTCCACAAGCACACATCCACCTACTTTGCCGTGAACTACAACCACAATTAAATATCATTCGATAGGTTGTACATAATATGTATGAATATTTATTGTCACGTATGCCTTGTAAATCATTGTTAACGCTTACTGCATGAAGGTGACGGAGTGTCATTATTATAAAAACGGCTTAAGGGGCTCCGGAAAGGCTCAAAATCATGAAAAGTTCAATTTTTACTTTTTTGCGTTTTCTGAATCTGCAGACTATTACCTTTTAATAGATATATAATTTATTCAATTCCGAAGACTACAACTATTTTTAAATTTTTTTTGAAATGTGTTCTACATGGGCGTGACCCACTGTGGCGCTGTTAAACTGCTGTCAAATGGTGTTATTATTAACGTCCGTGTTCATCAGGTACATTTTAGTGATGTGAGATAAAGTATGTGTTGTGGCTAACCTGTGATGGTTCAGTATATATCGCTGGTGTGATTGTCGATTGTTTCATGTTTATTTACTCTGTCTTTATCTCGAAAATATTCGTAATTAATTCTGTTTCTTGAGTCTCTGTTTTGTTGAAGTATAATAATGAGTAAAAGTAAAGTTATTAGAAATCCTCTGAAGGCTTTTAAGAAAAGGAGAAATGTTGGAAAGCCAAAGGTATGTGTTATTACTGTAAACAATAAAGATGATAACCAAGTGAGTGAACCTAACCTCTCAAGTACACCTGCCCATAGCAGTCAAAGTGGGAACGAAAATACTTCACAGAAGAAGTTTGGTTCAATGGGTGAAAACTATGAATGTTTTATGGGCGAATCGGATGTGAATGAAATATTTGATATGTCGGTTCTCAAAGGAATTTTTTCAAACTGTGTAAGATGTATTCATTGTAGTGAAGTTGGTCTGGAACTCTCCATAACAAAGCACGTAGGACTTGCTAGTGAAATACAACTGAAATGTGGTAAGTGTTCATACATGACCACCTTTTGGAACAGTGTTGCAGTAACTGCAACTGAAGAAAATTGGTAGCAAAATCTACGAACACAACAACGAGCGATGCTTGCTTTAGACAAGGAACGCCTTCGGGCTGCAGACAGGGCTGTATAGAGTATAGAAATACAAGCAAGAGTAAACAGGAGGAGGACCAAGAGGAAGCTGGAAGGGGAGTTTGCAGAGGATGAAGATAATCCATCCTATGGACCTGGAATGCACTAAAAAGTTAATCCAATCTTTGTCGCTCGATTCCCAAAACTTTTATTTTCTCATACTAATTACATGTTTTCTAAGGATCTTCCAAACATATTTGTTTCAAACTTTCAGTAAATGTTACACAGTACCTTCTGCATAATTTAACACAGCCTTTTTCCAAAAAAACTGTATACTTTTGAATATATAAATAAAAAATTGCAAAAAAATGTTGTGAATTTTCATTACAATTGAAAAAAATCTTCTTTAATAACTGAACCAAGATTTTGTAAAATCCCTGTGTTACGTTGTAGCCCATATTCCAATAAATAATCTGTAAAAAGTTCAACTTCCTACCTCAAATACTTTGTGAGGAAAGATGTAATTTATAAGCGTTATTTTAACATTGCAAGTATAGGGCGTTCGGGAGCCCCTTAATGAATGATTGCCTATAGTAGTAGAGGTTGGAACGCCAGTGATGATGAAACGGCAGGCAGAACTCAAGCTCTGGGTGGAAGGTCCGCACAGGTGTTGGTCCTGCTTAAACACAGGAAGTGGCCAGACGGACGTCGTGGCACCTGAGCTCTGGAGCACAATAGGGTGACAGGCGGTCGCTATTGCAGTAGGGCCGGAAGGATAACCGGATAATACTTCCGAACTGTGCAAATTTTGGACGCAGGTGAGAGGAACGAAGAAGCGGCATCTCGGAAACCATGCTGGCTGGGTTATTCCCAAGGATTTTTACTCAGAAGCTTACCATTGTACGAGTATAGGTTATTCCTCGCAAACTTTCCGCGCTGGACGGCAAAAGATTAAAATATGGTTGGTTGGCGTTCTGGAGAATATGTAGAGAGGGAGAATATTCCGTGGTTTCGGGAATATGATTCGTTTTCGGAATTACAAGGGTGGGCAACCGAGCCTTGCTGGGAGGGCAGCGGTGGAGAGACGAGGTCGTCCGTTGTAAGCGCCCATGTGTGAAGATCGCTCGATATAAGCTTTTGTTGGTACAGGCGGACTTGCTGTCTTTGCTCTCAGGAGAGTTTATATCTACACTCCTGGAAATAGAAAAAAGAACACATTGACACCGGTGTGTCAGACCCACCATACTTGCTCCGGACACTGCGAGAGGGCGGTACAAGCAATGATCACACGCACGGCACAGCGGACACACCAGGAACCGCGGTGTTGGCCGTCGAATGGCGCTAGCTGCGCAGCATTTGTGCACCGCCGCCGTCAGTGTCAGCCAGTTTGCCGTGGCATACGGAGCTCCATCGCAGTCTTTAACACTGGTAGCATGCCGCGACAGCGTGGACGTGAACCGTATGTGCAGTTGACGGACTTTGAGCGAGGGCGTATAGTGGGCATGCGGGAGGCCGGGTGGACGTACCGCCGAATTGCTCAACACGTGGGGCGTGAGGTCTCCGCAGTACATCGATGTTGTCGCCAGTGGTCGGCGGAAGGTGCACGTGCCCGTCGACCTGGGACCGGACCGCAGCGACGCACGGATGCACGCCAAGACCGTAGGATCCTACGCAGTGCCGTAGGGGACCGCACCGCCACTTCCCAGAAAATTAGGGACACTGTTGCTCCTGGGGTATCGGCAAGGACCATTCGCAACCGTCTCCATGAAGCTGGGCTACGGTCCCGCACACCGTTAGGCCGTCTTCCGCTCACGCCCCAACATCGTGCAGCCCGCCTCCAGTGGTGTCGCGACAGGCGTGAATGGAGGGACGAATGGAGACGTGTCGTCTTCAGCGATGAGAGTCGCTTCTGCCTTGGTGCCAATGATGGTCGTATGCGTGTTTGGCGCCGTGTAGGTGAGCGCCACAATCAGGACTGCATACGACCGAGGCACACAGGGCCAACACCCGGCATCATGGTGTGGGGAGCGATCTCCTACACTGGCCGTACACCACTGGTGATCGTCGAGGGGACACTGAATAGTGCACGGTACATCCAAACCGTCATCGAACCCATCGTTCTACCATTCCTAGACCGGCAAGGGAACTTGCTGTTCCAACAGGACAATGCACGTCCGCATGTATCCCGTGCCACCCAACGTGCTCTAGAAGGTGTAAGTGAATTACCCTGGCCAGCAAGATCTCCGGATCTGTCCCCCATTGAGCATGTTTGGGACTGGATGAAGCGTCGTCTCACGCGGTCTGCACGTCCAGCACGAACGCTGGTCCAACTGAGGCGCCAGGTGGAAATGGCATGGCAAGCCGTTCCACAGGACTACATCCAGCATCTCTACGATCGTCTCCATGGGAGAATAGCAGCCTGCATTGCTGCGAAAGGTGGATATACACTGTACTAGTGCCGACATTGTGCATGCTCTGTTGCCTGTGTCTATGTGCCTGTGGTTCTGTCAGTGTGATCATGTGATGTATCTGACCCCAGGAATGTGTCAATAAAGTTTCCCCTTCCTGGGACAATGAATTCACGGTGTTCTTATTTCAATTTCCAGGAGTGTAGAACAGTTAGGCACTGTACTGTTGTGAACCTATACGATTCTGGACTTCACCTCCTGGTTGGAAGACGTCATAGAGTACGCAGCATTCAGAAATTAAGAGCACTTCCTCTGCCTAAACTTATGTTGAGACGTTATCTGAACTCCGTCCTTGTGGCTGGGAGTCCGCGTTTCTCGTCTGTAGAACACAGAGAAGAAGACAGAGTATATTAGTCAGAGGACCGTCTCCGGCCGTCCTAGTTTATTTGTGGCTGGAGTCCTTCCATCGTCGCAGACGACTACGAGAACCACTACTTCGACGCACCGGACGCAGTACATACGGGGATATCGCAAACTGCTTCGGCCTATTAGGGCTATAAGAGCTAAACAGCTGTGATCACATTAGTTTGTTTCCACTGAGGTTCCACACTACCGTAGATCATCTTTGAAAGTAGTGTCTTCTAGTGTTTGGTACGTGGATGATGTCAGTCATTTCGCGTTATTGATACTAGATCGAGCAGTCATAATAAGGGGCAGAGTTGGGCAATTGATTAGTAATTTTACTTAGGAAATGTAAACTTTGTAATATAAAGATTGTTTTTAATCTCCAATAAATACATAAGCAGGAACAACAGTCATTTAGTAGTATTAGTTGCCTTAATCATTCATTTATGTTTAAGTTGTAATTTATATGATAAATTCCATTAAGAGATCCTAAGATCTGCTTCAGGGGTTAGTCAGACAGGGCCAAATCTTCATTTTAGCGTTTATTATTTTCCGTTGCGCACATTTATTTTTACACCCGCATGGAGTAGAATCTTTGAATTGGGTTGGGTTGTTTTGGGAAGGAGACCAGACAGCGAGGTCATCGGTCTCATCGGATTAGGGAAGGAAGTCGGTCGTGCCCTTTCAAAGGAACCATGCCGGCATTTGCCTGAAGCGATTTAGGGAAATCACGGAAAACCTACTAATGTTACTAATTTTCTGCTCTTTTTTTTTTTTTTTTTTTTTGTTTCAGTAAAGCCCCATGTCATGTGAAGCATCTGTGTAAATTTTTACATCTTCACCTACATTATTCCGAAAAAGTAATGAATTTTCAAATGTTAACAGAGTTTTAGGTCACCCTACACATCCATTTTAGCTTGCTTACTGTACTCAAGCTTAGGGCTATAATACCAATCCTTTATGACACTCGTGCTTTCCACATGTTTATAAATATTTTTTTATCTGTATTTTGTGTAAACTTAGTTAATATTTACGTTATCTTGTAATTTTGTGTTGAATGTGGACTTTTCTATACATGTTTTGTTAACTGTAAATTATTCCGCATGATGATTTCGTGATGATGTTACAAACTTTCAGGGATGATGGAGAAGGTAAATGAATCAATTTGACATAAGGGACCATCGCCCAGAAACAGCCGAGTCGAAAGCTGTATGGAAGAATCGTTCTGATACCTCTGACAGTGGGGCTCTTCTATTGCAACTTCTTTGCTTTCCATATTTTGGAATCAGGTACTATGGATCAAATCAAGGAAAAATAGTCCAGTAGACATCGGCTCTAAAGCGCAAAACTTAAGAGCTATGAGTACGTGTTCATTTTTGCTACTGTGGAAAACATCTCCTCAACTGAACAGGTGCTGATAGGTCTGAAGGGTTGAATTTTAGAGCTCATGTTTACTTTAGAACTCCTTCTTTTGGCCCGTACTGACCCTAAAATATGGAGAGCAAAGCGCTTGTACTAGAAGAGTTCAGTGTCAGAGCTACCTGGTAACCTACAGAAACCTAAAAAATGTTAACTATGACGCTCTTCAAAAGGATTGCTCAGACATTCCTTGGCATGATATAAGCAATGAATCGACTTTAGACGGAAAAATTCGGGAATTATGTCGCAAAATTATTGCACTATATGACAAACATGCTCCTCAACGCACTGTCAAGAGAGCTCCTGGTCCGTGGTTCACTACTGAATTACGCCAGTTAATGAATAAACGTGATGCTGCACATAGGGCCTTTAAGCGTAACCCAACTCCCGAGGCGTACGAAGCTTATAGGAAACTCAGAAACAGAACCAAGCAAAGCGTGAGGAATGCCAAAATCAGACATGCCAGCTCTGTCGTATGCGGCATATCGAAGCCTGCTGCACTGTGGAAAAAGCTGCGCAGTTTCGGTATAGGGAAGCGAAGATCTGACGCTGTTTATCAAGCGTCTGCAGAAGAATTAAACGATTTCTTCTCAACAGCTGTAAACTGCTACGCAGCCCCAAGATATCAATGTCTCGAGAGACAAGTTTTTCCTAAAACATGTCACTACAGGCACAGTACACAAGGCAATTATGAGAATCTCTTCCGAGGCAGCAGGAAATGATGGAGTGAGCATTGGCATGATTAAGAACGTCGTAGACACTATTATTCCAGTTATCACAGACATCTTCAACCTGTCTCTTGTCAGTAGTACATATCCTGCTGAGTGGAAGCAAAGTTTAATTCAACCTATACCCAAGACTGACAACCCTAAGTCGCCAGGTGACTACAGGCCGATCAGCATACTACCTGCAATATCTAAAGCCCTAGAGTACATCGTCCATGAACAGCTGACGGATTACCTCAAAACTCTTAACACCCATGATAAATATCAATCAGGCTTTCGAAAGCACCATAGTACAGCAACTGCATTAATCAAAGTAACTGATGACATTAAACATGCTATGGACAGACGTGAAGCTACCATCCTAACACTGCTTGACTTTAGCAAGGCTTTTGATACAGTTGACTTTGATATATTACTAATTAAAATGAAACAGCTGAATATCTCAAACAGCGCAATACACTGGTTCGACAGCTACCTCAAAAACAGAAGTCAGCAAGTCATTTGTGGGTCGGAGAAGTCATCATGGAAAAACGTGCGCTCTGGAGTTCCCCAAGGCTCCGTCCTTGGTCCATTACCCTTCTCACTGTACATTAATGATATTTCTTCAGTTATTCACTCCTGCAACTACCATCTATATGCCGACGACATCCAACTGTACATAAGTGCAAGCCTCAAGAACATTGCTGACGCAGTAGCGAGTATGAACGCAGATCTTTACTCTATTTCTCGACGGGCACAGAAACTAGGTCTGAAACTAAACCCCAAGAAATCCCAGGTCATTCTTATATCTCATCCAAAGTTAATCAGCCGGTACTTTCGAGAAACAATCCCTCAAATATTCCTCAATGGTACCCAACTACCATACCAAAAAACTGTAAAAGAACTTGGTATAATCTTGGATGAACTCCTAAACTGGGAAGAACAAACAGTCACAGCTTGCCGGAAATCGCTCTCCTCCCTACATGCAATCCAAAAATTTAGAAAAATATTTCCAACCCATGTTAAACAAAAATTATTCCAAACACTAGTCTTGCCTAATCTTTACTACTGTGATGTAGTTCAACACGGCACAAATAGTGAAAATTCGAGATGCCTCGAGCTAGTGATGAATGCTTGCGTTAGATACGTGTGCAATATACGGTTGTATGATCATATCAGTCCTTCATACTCCCAGCTAGGTTAGATACGCCCACATAAGGCACGCGATCTCCACACATTGTGCTTATTTCATCGATTTCTTAGCCACTGGTGCCCCCAACACCTATCATCATTCCACAACCGCAATACCAGATCGGATACGTCTAGCATCTTGTCTGTACCTTTACATAACACAAAATCTTTCTCCGTATCATTCTCCATCTCAGCCGTACGACTATGGAACGCGCTCCCCTGTGATCTGCGTCTTATCCAGAACCACTCAACATTCAAGAGGGAACTCAAAACTTACATATTAGGGACGGTATAGCCACCATCGTTGTGCCCCTCTCATCTCTTTCTTTCTCCTCTCCATCATAGCTTCGAATTTTACCATTCTATTTCTCTTCCTCTAACCTAGCTACCTCTTCTATATCTCTTTCACCCCATTCTATCGTCTTATGTCTCTCCTCGATGAGAATAACTCACAAGCTGCAAGAACATAACGAGAAAATTCCCAACTAGCAATAGGACTGACATTCATAAAAGAAAAATATGTTTACTTTCATATACATAGTCATTACTATTATTATTATTATTATTATTATTATTATTATTATTATTGATTGTTATAATTATTTTTTTGATTGTTATAATTATCATTGTACTACTGTAATAATCTCTATTTTTTCTTCTTTAACATTAATACTGTATAACACGTTATATGTCCTTAATGTTCTGTACAAACTGAAATTCGTTCAATTTGAATATGCCTGGTTAGGTGTAAGAGAGAGCCTGAAGGCCCTAATCTTGCCAGGTAAAATAAATGCATAAATAAATATAAGAACGATTTTCCCTTGCAACTTCCGACTCGGTCGTTGCTGGCATATGATCCTTAACATCAAATTATTACATTTACACTTCGCCATCATCCGTGAAAGTTTGTAATATCATCACGCAGGCACCCAGTATAGTTAACTGCCCACGCGCAGGGTCGATAGATCTATAATACTATAGAAAACCTGGTGGATATCCCACAGTGTTAGTGGGAAAAAGTGTGGCAAATGAAAAGGTAGAGGATACGAAACGAGTTCGCCAACTGAGAATAGAGTACCAGTCGTTGGTTAGCCATCAGACCGGGCACGTCCCAGTGTGAATGCAAGGCAAAAGAACCTCCAGCTCCAAAGAATTAGAGACTCGGATGGATGTCGATTCTACATTTAAAATTGTGAAATGCTAATTCTAGACCTGTGCTTCATGGTAACTGGTAATTAAAAGAAACGCCATGTACGATTTGTGTAAATGTTGTGACTATTCTGTAAGTTTTCTCTTTGGCGAAGATTTTTGCTTGTATTTTAAAAGGCAACACTTGGTGATGACTGAGTCCCGCTTAAAGGCTGCCTTTGCTACAAAATAAGCACCAGTTAACGTAATTCAATCTGATTACTCCCAGTTGTGGTCTTCAGAGACTCATAATTAACGCAACGAACGTCATATTTGATACCTGAAATGATTTAATGTTGCCTACTGGTTGACTTCGTGCATTATTGGCATATTTCTGAATATTCGTTACGAGCGAAAGTGATGTTGAATTAAATTTAAATAAAATTGGCAACGAAAATACCGGGTGATCAAAAAGTCAGTATAAATTTGAAAACTCAATAAACCACAGAATAATGTAGATAGAGAGGTAAAAATTGACACACATGCTTGGAATGACGTGGGGTTTTATTAGAACCAAAAAAAAAACTAAGTTCAAAAAATCTCCGGCAGATGGCGCTGGACAGCAAAACGTCAGTAACTGCTACCGTGACGGGTGAGAGGTACGCCGATATGTTACAGACTCGCATCATCCCCAGCCTGGCTGATAAAAACCTGCTGGAACGTGCGATGTTTATGCAGGATGGCGCTCCACCCCATATTGCTAGACGCGTGAAAGATCTCTTGCGCGCGTCGTTTGGTGATGATCGTGTGCTCAGCCGCCACTTTCGTCATGCTTGGCCTCCCAGGTCCCCAGACCTCAGTCCGTGCGATTATTGGCTTTGGGGTTACCTGAAGTCGCAAGTGTATCGTGATCGACCGACATCTCTAGGGATGCTGAAAGACAACATCCGACGCCAATGCCTCACCATAACTCCGGACATGCTTTACGGTGCTGTTCACAACATTATTCCTCGACTACAGCTACTGTTGAGGAATGATGGTGCAGATATTGAACAGTTCCTGTAAAGAACATCATCTTTGCTTTATCTTACTTTGTTATGCTAATTATTGCTATTCTGATCAGATGAAGCACCATTTGTCGGACATTTTTGAGCTTTTGTATTTTTTTGGTTCTAATAAAACTCCATGTCATTCCAAGCATGTGTGTCAATTCGTATCTCTCTATCTACAATATTCCGTGATTTATTCAGTTTTCAAATTTATACTGACTTTTTGATCACCCGGTATATAGTTTGGTACTTCTACACAAAGCATTAGTATAAGGCCTTATGCACAGTCCAGTCACGTTAACTGACCATCGCCTATATTCGACGTCGACGTGCAATAACCACTCTCAGACAGCAGGCGGCGGCACTAGAGTGGCGGTGAGGGGTATAATGCGTGAAGCGTGTCGGGGGACGCGGAAACAGTACAGTCATTGTGGTAATGCGGGGAACTGGAGCAATTTATCTGACGCCCAAAAGGGCATGATCATTGTCTTTCGGGTCAATGGTGGAATCTCTGAAACGGCTAAGTTTGTAAACTGCTCACGTATCACTGTGATCAAAGCACAATGTGCATGGGAAAACTGCACTGTCCAAAACCGGAGCTAAAGTAGGTGTGGTGCACCCGGCTCACAGATGACTGGCGTGAGCGACGGCTGCAGAGATGTGTAAATGGGAACAGACGTGCAGCTGCTGGGCAGCTGACCCCCAGATGAACCATGGGGCTACCAGCAGTGCGTCCTCAACGACCGTTCAGCGAACGTTGCCGCATATGGGCTCCGCAGCAGGCGCCTGCTTCATGCACCCATGCTGACTACTGTTCATCGTCGACGAAGACTGGAATTTGCGCACCATTACCGCAATTGGACGTCCGCCGAGGCGCCACAGGTTCCCTTTTCAGATGTATCACGTTTTATGCTCTATCGGACATGTCCGATACCCTGTATTCCCTGGGTGATGTCGTCATTCTGGAAGGCACAATGATTTGAAATGGTTCTAAGCACAATGGGACTTAACATCTGAGGGCATCAGTCCCCTAGACTTAGAACTACTTGTCCGCAGCTCGTGGTCGTGCGGTAGCGTTCTCGCTTACCACGCCCGGGTTCCCGGGTTCGATTACCGGCGGGGTCAGGGATTTTCTCTGCCTCGTGATGACTGGGTGTTGTGTGCTGTCCTTGGGTTAGTTAGGTTTAAGTAGTTCTAAGTTCTAGGGGACTGATGACCATAGATGTTAGGTCCCATAGTGCTCAGAGCCATTTAAACCATTTTTTTTAGGACTACTTAAACCTAACTAACCTAAGGACATCACACACATCCACGCCCGAAGCAGGATTCGAACCTGCGACCGTAGTGGTTCCGGACTGAAGCGCCTAGAACCGCGCTCGGCCACCGCGGCCGGCACAGTGATTTAAGTCAAGTATGCATGGTGTCGGAAGCGTACAGATCGGAGGGAGCAGCGTTATGGTCTGAGGAGTGTTTTCGTGTCATTCCCTGGGTGATGTCATTCTGGAAGATACAATGATTTAACCCAAGTATGGTCTATCGTTGGGAATCGTGTCCACCCCGACATCCAGTTTGTTTTTTCTCGGGGCGATGTAACGTGTCACACAGCTCACAGCGTACGTGCGTGGTTCGAAGAGAACCAGCTGTGGGACTACCTTGATCGAGCTGTCTGTGCCGTGGATCCTCAACAGAGAAACCTAGTGCAGCTGGCCACTCCCCTGGAGTCGGCATGGCTTCACATCCCCTGTCGCCACCTTCCAGAAGCTCACTGACTTCTCCCTGCACGTCTCACAGCGAAAAATAATATACAGAATGAGCAAAACAAAATAAGGCTTCAACTGATACTGAATAAAAATACTGAATACAGAATAAATTTGAAGTTCATTAAAAACAGGCATTAACTGAAAAATAACTTGATTCTAACAGTACTATGTAAAAAATTTAAGATAAGTCTATAATTTAGTTTGGTATTCGTGTTATCTACGACAAGAAGGTATTCATGGATGGATGGATGGACTGATTTAAAATTGTTGGGCGCTAAACATCGTGGTCACTAACGTCCTTTCTTAGGATCGAGTCTAAGTGATGAGTTATTTCTTAAAAATTTGGAGTAGCTAGTTCTCTGAATATTACTATCCGTGTATCGTGATTTAATATTAACAAGGAACTCTGGTCTGAATTACGCGCAATGGAAACGCTCCCTTTGATCGAACTGCGTGGCTTAATTTGTCTGAACATAAGACGACCTTGCAACTACATTATTGCCTTTCACAACCTTTTCCGTTACTCTTTTCATCAGAAGCTACTGTTCGAAGGAAGGGAGGAAGTGACTTGGAATTGAATTATTCTTGACAAACGGATTTTATAAATTCACGAGATTTATTGTTGGACACAACAACTCACTTTGACTGAAGAGTGACGAAATCGGTGTAATACACACATCACATATCAGTTCTGGGCGTTTATAAGCCCACCTTTCACGCGCCGCCACGGTATCTTTCCAAGTGTTTTGTCGGAGAAGAAAGCGAGTAATGACCCACAAATTCATTCATCGTTCCTGAAATTTTTGTTAAATTTCTACCAGGGGAATCAATCTAAACCGTAATACTTGCGATAGTCTGTTCCAAACGAGCATCAGCGTTATACGATATAATTATGAAGGACACTGTCGCTCTCCGTCGGTAAAAGTGTTTTCCTCCCCCTTAGTAAATTTTTGCTTTAGCAGAGAAGGTACCATTTTGTGAATAACTAAATGGAACAATATTTCTGGTGCACGCCAAATCACTGCTACGTCAAACCAATAAATTCCTTTACACTGAGATGACGAAAGTCACGGGATACCTCCTAATATGGACTCGGAATTCCTTTTGCCCCTCGCACTACAGCATCTCAACGGGGCATGGACTCAAAAGTTGTTAGAAGTCTCCTTTCACAACCTTTTCCGTTACTCTTTTCATCAGAAGCTACTGTTCGAAGGAAGGGAGGAAGTGACTTGGAATGGAATTATTTTTGACAAACGGATTTTATAAATTCACGAGATTTGTTGTTGGACACAACAACACGCTTTGACTGAAGAGTTACGAAATATTGAGTCATGCTGCCTGTACAGCCGTTCATAATTGCGGAAGTTTTACAGGTCCAGGATTTTGTGCATGAACTGACCTCTCGATTATGTCACATAAGTGTTCGATTGGTGGCCAAGTCATTTGCTCGAATTGTCCAGAATGTTATTCAAACCAATCGCGAACCATTGTGGCCGCAAAAAACGTGTGCTGTCATCCATTAAAATTCTGTCGTTGTTTGGGAAAATGGGAAGTCCATGAATGGTTGCAAATGGTCTCAAAGTACTTGAAAGTCTTTTCGGGTTTGCTGCCGGATCCTAAAATCAACTTGACTCGATATTTCGGCGATCCAACTGTTCGCCATCTTCAGGAAATGCTACTTCTGCTGATGAGTCCCGCTGAGAACTCAGCGGGACTCATCAGCAGAAGTAGCATTTCCTGAAGATGGCGAACAGTTGGATCGCCGAAATATCGAGTCAAGTTGATTTTAGGATCCGGCAGCAAACCCGAAAAGACTTTCAAGACTTATTACGCCGGGAAAGCCTACGTGGTCTCAAAGTACCTGAATATAACAATTTCCAGTCAATGGTCGGTTCAGTTGCGCCAAAGGAATCAGCCCTTTCCATGTAAACACACTCCACACTGCTACGGAGCCACCACCAGCTTACACAATGCCTTGTTGCCAACTTCGCTCCATGACTTCGTGACATGTGCGCCACACTCAAAGCTTTCCATCAACTCATGCCAACTGAAATCGGGACTCATTTGACCAGGCCACGATTTTCCAGTTATCTAGGGACCAAACGATATGGTCACGAGTCCAGAGAGGCGCTGCAGGCGATGTCGTGCAGTTAGCAAAGGCACTCGCGTCGGTCATCTGCTGCCATAGTCAATTCACGCCAAATTTCGCCACGCTGTCCGAACGGATGCGTTCGTCGTACGTCCCGAATTGATTTCTATGTTTATTTCACGCAGTGTTGCTCGTCTGTTAGCACTGTCAACTCTGCAAACGCCGCTACTCTCGGCCGTGCCGCGCGGGTTAGCCACGCGGTCTTGGGCGCCTTCTACATCTACATCTACATTTATACTCCGCAAGCCACCCAACGGTGTGTGGCGGAGGGCACTTTACGTGCCACTGTCATTACCTCCCTTTCCTGTTCCAGTCGCGTATGGTTCGCGGGAAGAACGACTGTCTGAAAGCCTCCGTGCGCACTCTAATCTCTCTAATTTTACATTCGTGATCTCCTCGGGAGGTATAAGTAGGGGGAAGCAATATATTCGATACCTCATCCAGAAGCGCACCCTCTCGAAACCTGGCGAGCAAGCTACACCGCGATGCAGAGCGCCTCTCTTGCAGAGTCTGCCACTTGAGTTTATTAAACATCTCCGTAACGCTATCACGGTTACCAAATAACCCTGTGACGAAACGCGCCGCTCTTCTTTGGATCCTCTCTATCTCCTCCGTCAGACCGATCTGGTACGGATCCCACACTGATGAGCAATACTCAAGTATAGGTCGAACGAGTGTTTTGTAAGCCACCTCCTTTGTTGATGGACTACATTTTCTAAGCACTCTCCCAATGAATCTCAACCTGGTACCCGCCTTACCAACAATTAATTTTATATGATCATTCCGCTTCAAATCGTTCCGCACGCATACTCCCACATATTTTACAGAAGTAACTGCTACCAGTGTTTGTTCCGCTATCATATAATCATACAATAAAGGATCCTTCTTTCTATGTATTCGCAATACATTACATTTGTCTATGTTAAGGGTCAGTTGCCACTCCCTGCACCAAGTGCCTATCCGCTGCAGATCTTCCTGCATTTCGCTACAATTTTCTAATGCTGCAACTTCTCTGTATACTACAGCATCATCCGCGAAAAGCCGCATGGAACTTCCGACACTATCTACTAGGTCATTTATATATATTGTGAAAAGCAATGGTCCCATAACACTCCCCTGTGGCACGCCAGAGGTTACTTTAACGTCTGTAGACGTCTCTCCATTGATAACAACATGCTGTGTTCTGTTTGCTAAAAACTCTTCAATCCAGCCACACAGCTGGTCTGATATTCCGTAGGCTCTTACTTTGTTTATCAGGCGACAGTGCGGAACTGTATCGAACGCCTTCCGGAAGTCAAGAAAAATAGCATCTACCTGGGAGCCTGTATCTAATATTTTCTGGGTCTCATGAACAAATAAAGCGAGTTGGGTCTCACACGATCGCTGTTTCCGGAATCCATGTTGATTCCTACATAGTAGATTCTGGGTTTCCAAAAACGACATGATACTCGAGCAAAAAACATGTTCTAAAATTCTACAACAGATCGACGTCAGAGATATAGGTCTATAGTTTTGCGCATCTGCTCGACGACCCTTCTTGAAGACTGGGACTATCTGTGCTCTTTTCCAATCATTTGGAACCCTCCGTTCCTCTAGAGACTTGCGGTACACGGCTGTTAGAAGGGGGGCTAGTTCTTTCGCGTACTCTGTGTAGAATCGAATTGGTATCCCGTCAGGTCCAGTGGACTTTCCTCTATTGAGTGATTCCAGTTGCTTTTCTATTCCTTGGACACTTATTTCGATGTCAGCCATTTTTTCGTTTGTGCGAGGATTTAGAGAAGGAACTGCAGTGCGGTCTTCCTCTGTGAAACATCTTTGGAAAAAGGTGTTTAGTATTTCAGCTTTACGCGTGTCATCCTCTGTTTCAATGCCATCAGCACCCCGTAATGTCTGGATATGCTGTTTCGAGCCACTTACTGATTTAACGTAAGACCAGAACTTCCTAGGATTTTCTGTCAAGTCGGTACACAGAATTTGCCACGGTTCGCGCAGCTCCCCCCGTCGCAGGTTCGAGTCCTCCCTCGGGCATGTGTGTGTGTGTGTGTGTGTTGTCCTTAGCGAAAGTTAGTTTAAGATACATTACGTAGTGTGTAATCCTAGGGGCCGATGACATCAGCAGTTTGGTCTCATAGGAACTAACCACAAATTCTAACTCTCGGTCGTTAAGTGAAGGCCGTCGGCCACTGCGTTGTCCGAGGTAGGAGGTAATGCCTGAAATTTCGTACTCTCGATACACTCTTGACACTGTATATAATGGAATACTGAATTCTCTAACTGAATGTCCCCTGCGTCTACCTGCAACGACCTTTCCGTGTTCAAAGTCTTAATTCATGTCTTGCGGACATAACCACGTCGGAAACCTTTTCACGTGAACCACCTGAGTGTAAACGACAGCTCCACTAATGCACTGCCCTATACCTTGTATATGCGATACTGCCGACGACTGTATACGTGCATATCGCTACCACACAACCGCTGTCGCCTCACTGTATAATCCTAAGGGCGTGTAATGATTGTTTCCGGCGGAACTTCACCACCTTACCAAACAGATGTCATTGACACCTTTATTGTTTCATCTATCGTGGGGAGGAGATAAGTGGGGAACAGGGACTGGTCTGAATATAAAATGTGTTGTTCTTTTTCAGGTGCACACGTTTCGCCAAAACGTTTTATTTACATTCAACGGGGATTTATTTTCAGGAATAGAAAATAATTACGTGTACAAGTTATAAGTTGTTTAAATCGTATGTATTGTGGATGTTATCTTAAATTACTATGTTTTATTTATTTCTATATAACACTTCAGAGATATTGTTCTACATTTTTTCATACTGCCAGTATCGCCAGAATCATTTTTAGTTCTATGTTTAAAGTATCATTTACGTCCCTCACTGACTTTTTTTATCTGTATTTTTATATTTGACAGTGGAAGCCTGTAGCAAAAACTATCCTACCATGCTTAGATTAGATTACATTCGATTTACTTTCATTCCAATTGATCCGTAGTGAGGAGGTCCTCCAGGATGTAGAATATGTCCAAAAAAAAACAATAATACATGAGAAATATTTACAAATTAAACAAATAAGCTAATGTACCTTCCACAGGTCCCAAGTGGAATGATCGTCATTTCTTAATGAACACTATATGAAAGAATCATTTTACAAACACTCATTTACTAAGATAGCATTAATGCACTGAATTTAAAATTTAAAAAAAAATGTTTCTTTTATTTATAAGATAATAAACATGTAATAGAACTCTTGCAATAATTATTTACAATGAACACATTACTGCACTGAAATGGTGCAGAAGTTAAATTATATACAAATCAGTTGGTTCTGCTGAGAAATTCATCAATGGAGTAGAAGGAGTTAGGCATCAATAAATCCTTTAGGCTTCTCTTAAACAGTTTCATTGGTTGTTAAGCTTTTTATGGCTGCTGGCAAGTTATTGAAAATTTGTGTTCCTGAGTAATACACATCTTTTTGTACAAGAGTAAGTGACTTTAAATCCTTGTGAAGATTATTCTTATTTCTAGTACTGATTCCATGAATTGAGCTGTTGGTTTGAAAAAGTTATATATTTTTAATGACAAATTTCATTAAGGAATAAATATATCGGGAACCATTAGCTAGTATCCCTAGTTCCTTAAACAGGCTTCTGCAGGATGTTCTTGAGTTCACATCACATATAACTCTTATTGCACGCTTTTGCGCCCGAAAAACTTTAGCTTGGCTTGATGAAAAAGTAATCCCATATGACATTATGGAATGAAAGTAAGAATAGTATGCCAGCTTTTTCATTTTTATATCCACTATGTCGGACACAATTCGCATTGCAAATAGAGATTTGTTAAGACGCTTCAGCAGTTCTGTGTGAATTTATTATCAAGTTGTAATCCCAAGAATTTAACACTGTCCACTTCTTCTAACTGCTTCTCATTGTATGTTAGAAATATACTCGTGGGACACCTCTTACAAGTTCTGAATTGCATGTAGTGTGTTTCTTCAAAGTTTAGTGACGAAGAATTGGCTAGGAACCAGTGATTAATGTCCACAAATATTTTATTAGCCGATCTTTCTAAGACTACACTTGATTTGCTAGTTATTACAATGTTTGTATCATCAGCGAACAAAACAAACTTGGCATCTGGTAATGTTACCAATGAGAGGTCATTGATATACCCAAGAAAAAGTAAGGGCCCTAAGATGGAACCTTGTGGGACCCTACATGTAATAGAGCATCTAAACATGTTAGGCAGGTGTAGAAATTACAGCTCAAATCTGGAGAATAATACAAGCCTCCAGCGTGATACAGAATCAAAAGAGATATAAACAGAGATCGCAGTCATATGTAGTACTTAAATTTAACGGGGTTCTCAAAGAAACCTGCCAATAAATTTATTTTCCCTTATAAATTTTTACATATAACGTGTTTAGGCCTATAAACAAAATAAATAATCATAAAAAAATGCTGTGTTTCAAAAACCATTTTGTACATAGTGATTGCATGACAGAAAATATAACCAGCGTGGAAAATATTTCGCGCACCTTGAGGTAGGCAACCTAGCTTACACCAGGCACATCTGGGGCATATGACTCAAATTGTGTTGCCTGTCTTAAGGGTTTGAAATATTTGCCATGCTGGTTACATTTTGCCTACCCTGTATGTGATCGCCATAGTAGTTTCATGTGAAAGCTGTTTGGAAGTCTATACTGTACATTTCATTTTTTTTTTTCTTATTGCTAGAAACAGAATTGTTATGAGGACCACCATCGGCAGCAATTTGACATTCACAGCTTGATAAATGTCTCCATATATTGCAGTGTGCAGCTATAAGGGTCCATGTTGCCCCTGCATTTTTTGTGATGTCTTCAGGATGCCTCTATTAGGTTCTGGTCTCGGTCTTTCCTAATCTCTTGAAATCAAGGAATGAATTTCCTCAGTCCGCCTATCATTTCATTGCTGCCCATTTCTATTTCATTCCCACGACAGTCTCCAATCTTCCACCATTGTCTACTTGCTGGTCCTTTCCTCTCTTTCCCTGTCTCTCCTAGAAACTCCCAGCGTATATGTCTCTATCGCTTGCTAAACGGCCCTCAGTTTTTAAATGGCTGCCGCATTTGAAGCCCACGTTTCACTACCGTAAGTAAAAACGGTAAATCACACTGTCTGAAATTTTTCGGGCAGGAAAAGAGAAATAAAACGGTGATTTGCATTTAAAGATGGCTCGCATTCTACACACTATGAAAAAATTAAATACAGAGAATGATCATCAAGCGTATTTTAGAACTGGTTGCCGGTTGGAGCAGAATGGCTGATATATCCTCCTCAGATCTGAGCTTAGAACTTATGAATGAAAAGTTCGTATTGGCAGTCAATGCGTTGTTCTGAGACAATATATAATTAAAATGCTAATTTTTTTAACAAAATAGGTGATTTACTAAAATTTTATAAAAGGTTCAAATTGAATGTTGCTCATGTTAGAAAATAACTGAAATAAGTACAATACTCAGAAAACTCAGTATTACACACTTAAAAATTATGTATATAATGCTACTGGATGTGGAAGTTGAGGTCGTTGCCGAAAATAATCACTGCAATCCCACATGGAAAAAAATGTCGCTGTACTGCATTGCCGCGATGAAAAAACAGTCACTTATTCGATAGTGTAGGTTATATTACGATATTTCAGCATGTACTACACACATTCCAGTCCAAAATTACTAAAAACAAGACATACTGACATTACAATACACAGCTTTCTTTAAGCAGACGCTGCCATCTGCTGGAAATATACAGAAACGAAAACAAGTGATGCACTAAAATCACACGGTGCCTAAAGTATATCCTATAACCAGGCACAACTAATTTATTTCATGAGCCAGAAAAAAATAAATAAGAACTTCTCAGTTTCTGTTTTCATTTCCCTGAGCAAAAGCAAGCAGCTTCTCTAAACGCACCGCTAAGCTCCGTTCTTAGTAGCACTACACCGCTGCCGAAGGAACACGTTTTCCTACATCACTGCCCGACGCCTTTCTGCAGGCGAGCATAAATTGAAACCACAATTTCTCCCCGAATACCGGGCTGCGTCTGAATGCTTTCGGCTGATTTTGTTGGGAACTCGTGATTTCTCTTCTGTCCGACTTGGCCAACAAGAAAACTTTCCTGCATTCCTTAAAAACTTTCTTGACCGTGACGGCCCCCGTCTCTGCTCCGTTGTTCGCTGCTTTCGCTTTCGCCAAAATGTCACATCGACCAAAGGTAAATAGACAGATATCTTTTGGTCGCGATTGAGCATTTTAAAAATGTCGTACCAGGCAGTCACTTGGAAAACTTGCGCCCAAGATAGATAACGCACGTCTGTGTGGTGGCGCCTTATCGAATCCTGGGGGTGGAAGAAATTTTCACAGCCAGAATTTGGCCGCCAATAAGTGGAGAGATGATTATTAAGTTCCTAATCAACAGACTTTTGCCATTGTCCACGCAATGTCTCATGGAATGAAGGCCTATAACAATGGATGAGAGAAGAAGATCATGTGCCGCAAAGGCTTTCACACCCTCCATTCTCTTATCATCTGATACTTTCACCTCCCATACGGTACACACATCTCTATATATAAAAGTCCACGTACTGAACGACTGACTGACTCATCATAGCCCACCCCAAACCGCTAGGGATAGGAGCTTGAAATCTGGAGAAGGTGTGGATCTTAATCTGTAGGCGTCGTTGAAGAATGGAATTTTCTAAATTCCAACAGTGAGGGGATGAAATAGGGGATGAAGGAATTTTTTGAAAAATTTCGCTTGTAGGCTAATTTATTTTGGAAAAAGGATTTGGAGAGGATCAGGATAATATTATTTAATAGGGGCAAATAATTTTTTGAGATTATTCTGGAATACATTATCGGCCAAAGGAGGCGTTTCGTCTATCCGAACAGTCACTATAGTAAAGGAAGAAAAAGTTGAATAATAATATTTCGTTCAGAATACATGGATATAAAAATTAAAAACGTTCTTGAAATAATTTTCTTTTTATACCTCTCAACGCTGTGGTGGCATGTCGTTGTGTCCCTCCATTATCACTGGTGTCCTTGCAGGTCCTAGCGATCGTCCAAAATTGTTACGGTGGATTTTGGCAGATTGACGGGCGTACACATGCGTCTAGTCTCTTGGGAATCTCAAAAAAGACAGACAGCTACTCATTAATTAGTGCTCGCTGGATTGCTCATTAATAATCATCTCTGGCCTCGCTGTCTTTCATCGTTGTCACAGACGGTATCGCTACCTAGTGGACAGAGAGTGCATCTTTCAATCGATTTAAAAATTACCACCACGCGCCTTTAAGGCAATTTTGAAGCCAGACATCTATGGACATTAGTATTTGACTTCTCGGTTAAAAATATAAAAAAATACGTGTTTCAATGTTTTTGGAAATTGAACCACTAATGAGGTGAAATACGGGATGAGATGTTCTAAAATATTTTATTATAAAAGCATTTTTGAAACTAAATGTACGAAAATTTAAATTCGGCTTCTCACTTACAAATAAAACACACACATGTCACTGTTTTTGAAAATTCTACCCCTAAGGGAATGAAATAGGCGGTGAAATGTTTTATGAAAATATTTCATAGCGAAAGCATTTTTAAAGCTAAATCTTTGAAAAATATGTCTTTGGCTTCTCAGTTACAGATGAAAAAGTATGTGTTTCACTGTTTTTGGAAATTCAACCCCCAAGTGGGTGAAATAAGTTCATTTCCCAGCCCAAACTGTTAGGGACAGAAATTTGAAATTCGGAGAGGGTGTAGATCTTATACCATTGGCTTCGTTCAAGAATGGATTGTCAGAAATTCCACTCCTAAGGGGGTGAAACCGGGGTAAAAGGCTTTTTGAAAGTACGTCGCTATTAAGGGAAAATTGTAGCTAGAACTACGGAAACTGTTATTTGGTTTCTCAGTCAGAAAGAAAAAAGTAAGTGTTTAAGCATTTTTGGAAATTCAACCACTCAGGGAGTAAAATAGTAAAATAGGGGGTGCAAAAATTTTTTAAATAAATAATTACTAAAGAACTACCAAAGTATTTTTAAGGCTACATCTATGATAATTGGTTAGAAAAAAAGAAATACTTGTTTCAGTGTTTCTGGAAATTCAGCCCTTAAGGGAGTGCAGTAGGGGATGAAAGATTTTAAGAAAATACACTCCTGGAAATTGAAATAAGAACACCGTGAATTCATTGTCCCAGGAAGGGGAAACTTTATTGACACATTCCTGGGGTCAGATACATCACATGATCACACTGACAGAACCACAGGCACATAGACACAGGCAACAGAGCATGCACAATGTCGGCACTAGTACAGTGTATATCCACCTTTCGCAGCAATGCAGGCTGCTATTCTCCCATGGAGACGATCGTAGAGATGCTGGATGTAGTCCTGTGGAACGGCTTGCCATGCCATTTCCACCTGGCGCCTCAGTTGGACCAGCGTTCGTGCTGGACGTGCAGACCGCGTGAGACGACGCTTCATCCAGTCCCCAACATGCTCAATGGGGGACAGATCCGGAGATCTTGCTGGCCAGGGTAGTTGACTTACACCTTCTAGAGCACGTTGGGTGGCACGGGATACATGCGGACGTGCATTGTCCTGTTGGAACGGCAAGTTCCCTTGCCGGTCTAGGAATGGTAGAACGATGGGTTCGATGACGGTTTGGATGTACCGTGCACTATTCAGTGTCCCCTCGACGATCACCAGTGGTGTACGGCCAGTGTAGGAGATCGCTCCCCACACCATGATGCCGGGTGTTGGCCCTGTGTGCCTCGGTCGTATGCAGTCCTGATTGTGGCGCTCACCTGCACGGCGCCAAACACGCATACGACCATCATTGGCACCAAGGCAGAAGCGACTCTCATCGCTGAAGACGACACGTCTCCATTCGTCCCCCCATTCACGCCTGTCGCGACACCACTGGAGGCGGGCTGCACGATGTTGGGGCGTGAGCGGAAGACGGCCTAACGGTGTGCGGGACCGTAGCCCAGCTTCATGGAGACGGTTGCGAATGGTCCTCGCCGATACCCCAGGAGCAACAGTGTCCCTAATTTGCTGGGAAGTGGCGGTGCGGTCCCCTACGGCACTGCGTAGGATCCTACGGTCTTGGCGTGCATCCGTGCGTCGCTGCGGTCCGGTCCCAGGTCGACGGGCACGTGCACCTTCCGCCGACCACTGGCGACAACATCGATGTACTGTGGAGACCTCACGCCCCACGTGTTGAGCAATTCGGCGGTACGTCCACCCGGCCTCCCGCATGCCCACTATACGCCCTCGCTCAAAGTCCGTCAACTGCACACACGGTTCACGTCCACGCTGTCGCGGCATGCTACCAGTGTTAAAGACTGCGATGGAGCTCCGTATGCCACGGCAAACTGGCTGACACTGATGGCGGCGGTGCACAAATGCTGCGCAGCTAGCGCCATTCGACGGCCAACACCGCGGTTCCTGGTGTGTCCGCTGTGCCGTGCGTGTGATCATTGCTTGTACAGCCCTCTCGCAGTGTCCGGAGCAAGTATGGTGGGTCTGACACACCGGTGTCAATGTGTTCTTTTTTCCATTTCCAGGAGTGTATTTCGTTAGATTAAAAAAAGATTTTAAAGCTAATTTTATGAAAAATGGTACTTCACTTCTCGGTTAGTTACATACAAATATTTGTTACGTGATGAAAGTTGCTATGGAAATATCTCCAAAAGAACGCAAAAGGCATATTAGTAGAAACTTTGGACTCCAGCTACCAGAATCGCTTTTTGGTAAGAAGTTTCGTTCGGTAAAGACCATGGTTATATGGTCTTAATTAGCGCGAAAAGTTTAGAAGGTGTGGCAGGTTGTGAGTAACATAAAAATTCTATTAAATAAAAACAAAAAAATTCTTGCAAGCCATACATTCTACATGAGAGAAGCAGCGGGCGACATGCTAGTCCATTATAGTCACGTAATTTAACAGGTAATCTTAAAGACGCAACAGTCGCATATCACAAGGAAAATGGTCATTGCGCGTGGAGAATGAAAGTTCTTACCGATTAGCCGGCTGAACACCGCCCCCCCCCCCCTTTTCTCACCCCCCCTACCCCCCCCCACCCCCACCCCCCAATTCGTGTTTTCTCAACCAGCAGTTTCATACGATGCTTTCTTTCTTTTCGAATGTTATACAAGGCGAATCTAAATAGCCTGCTGGCTGGTCCGATATCTAAAGTATAAGACTTATTAACCTTTTAAGTGAATTGGTAAACATAATCACGACTGGTAAACAACTGGAATTCTTCTTCATCATCCTCCTCTCCGTACCCTTGTGCCTCTATCCCGTATCGGCACATGGTCGTAATGGTTGTGGTCGGCTTTGGCACGGATAGTTTAAGAGGTGGCCGAGTGCCCCTCCTGTCGCTACATCGTTATCCCGCGGGACGGAGTATGTGTACCCCAACTGTCTGAAAGTAGTATTGGTCAGGTGAAAGCGAGAAAATTTTTTTTTAAATATTTGCAAATCGTGTAACCCAAGAGTCACGTGTGTACCAGCCCGGTATTCACCTAGTGGGATGTGGGAAACCGCCCAAAAACCGCAAACGGACTGGATGGCACACCGTCGCGCGAGGATCCGGGGCCGGCAAACTCCAGCATTCCGGTAGTGGCGCCATAACAAGCACGGGTACCTTGCCGGACTGCTACAAAAAAAGTCTGGCATTACTCTGTATAATAATTGTTCCCCTAATTCATTTCTATAAATATTTACCACCCCATTTCTCAAGACAGATTAAAAAACACACAATAAATTGAGCAAGTTTGTTCATTGATATTGCCAATGAGCAAATACCAACATGTTTTCTTTTTCATGCTGGGAAAAAACTTTCGTCATTCAATGAAGGGTAAAAACAACGTCAATGCATATCTGAATGGAGGGCTATCTTTAAAAGTGGTACATAGTACATACTGTCTAAAACTAAACTGAAACCAAATTTTTCCAGCGCTTTCGAGGCGAGTTGAATGCTTGCAAGTGTAAAGTCAGGTAATATCGATGATATGCGATAGGTGCTGGCACATAGATTCGATTGCATTGCATTCCTCGTTGTCAGGAGTTCACCGTGGATGTAAAGCGTACCATTAACACAATACAAAATATCTATTTCCTACGATAATTAATTATGTTAAATATACTGTTTGATTTTCCTAAATGAGGACAAACTGCCAGAAATTATCCCTGAGACGATAACGAGCAGAAAAGGTCATACGGACATATGGCTCGAAATGCATGGTGCTACAGAATATTCATTAATTGTTCATGAATGTACAGCCCAGTACAGTGCGTGTGCTTTCAATATAATAGCAATAATTTCGTGTGGCTCAGTGGCCTAGTGCAAATTTTTAAATCGAACGCAGCAGCGGTACCTTGCGTGTCGTAACCTACCACGGTTACCCAATCGGGGAAACGGAACCTACAGTTAACGACATGTGGTTTCTAGCGAGGTGAAGGCTAGGTTAAAAGGCAGAATGAAAAATCGTGGTCCGACTGACAGAACAGACAGCTTGCAGCCATTGAACTTACACTGTCAACTATCTCTAATCTCCACCTTCAGGTGCGTATATCTTCCTTGGAACGTATTTCCGATCGTATCTCCATGAGACCACACTTGCTCCTTATCCTCTCAGGCATCGTTTCCTGCAGTTTGTCCCCATTTAGCTAAACCTCCCTGTATATTTCTTTCACAAATCCTTAGTAAAGTGGTCATCGAAGACATGGAACAAGTTAAAAAGTCAAGAATCCTTTTTTCTTGTACGCATTAATGCAATAGTTATCTCGTTAGTTATGTCAATATACCGATTCTTAAGTTCTAAAACAGTCAATAAGCTAACGAAGTTGTGGCTTCTCATATTTAAAAAATGATACTTTCTATAAAAGATTAAAACGAATGTCAGATTAGAATTCGAACCCAGAACAGTGCAAGGCAGACAGTTTCAGTTCGCCAGGAAATTTCGAAACAGCGCACACCTCACTGCATAGTGAATGTCTGGAAAGAGTTTAGGTTGCTAATGCAGATCGCATTATTGTACCACGCTTAAATAGTATTTTTATAGAAATTGGCTAATGTCTCTGAAACCAATAGAGAAAGCTTTGGGACTAGAGAGAACGCGTCAGCACTCACAAAGATTTGTGTAAGCAGTAGATGTGTTTCCGATTTGTACAGCTCAAATTAACTTAGGAGCGGAAGGAAACTGCGGAGGATACTAAACGAAGATTTTCTTGTTGCTTATGACTGATATCCATGGTTGTTCCAATCAATAAATAACAACGTGAGGAACCATCATTGTCACAGCTGTTTTCCCGTTTCGATGGACTTTCAAACGTGTGACATTCATTTTCGGTAGCATCGGATGGAATTTTTTCATGACGATTTCCTAAAGGCTCATAAAGCCTGTAAATATGTGTTGCAGCCAACGTAGATTACTTTGAAGGTAAATACAGGTACTTTAATCTTATCTTTCGCATTATTTTCCATTCATAAATAACTCATCTGTTACCAGTCACGATTTTCTTTACTTTATTTTTCGCGCGACGCGTTTCGGAAAATGATTCCCATTTTCAAGTGCGTTTTTTGTGTTTGTTATGCCATTTATATTAAACAAATCTATGTTTTCACAGTCGCAGGCTTTCAGAACCATTTATAATGGATCAAATCAGATATTTCGCATTATTGTCTCGCGATATCTTTCGCCTTACTTTTAGATATTTCTAGTAGGCTACATTAACAAACATTAGCGTAGTGCTTGAGGAGATTTTCAGTGAGATCATGGTTTCGGAAACACTACTTCATGGGTGTGGTAAATAATCCTCTTCGTTCAGTATAATCCTGGCGCTTAAATCTAAGAAGGTGTCGTCTGTCTGCTTAACTGTCAAAATAGAGATACCTTTTTCGCAGCACAAATGTGGACGCAGCTTCGTTGGCCTACCCGTTCGTCCAGGTGGTTGCTGAGTGGACATGTATGCAACATAGTCACTTGACAACAGTCCAGTCAGTTCTAGTGATATGTGAACTCCAGCCGAAACAACCAGTGTTGATATGGCTGAGAGACACGTCAAACAACTTCTCTGAACAACAGAAATGTAGCTCTATACTTCAGTTTCTCAAAAAACATTGTTATTGAGCACGTTTTAACGTATTTGTATCGTACTTCAATATTTCATTCATACGACTCCACAGATTTCTAAACGATTTTTTTTTCAGAAGTGGACATAATAGTGTTCTGCCAGTGCTAATACTGTTTGTGGCCTCATGAAATGGAAATTGTTAGGATTCCTGGACCTGTACAAGAAATGATACGGGAAATGTGAAACGTGCTCCCCGTAGTTAATATGACTTGCTTAAGATAAATGCCAGGATCTCTCTTTAAGGAAACGTTTTAAACAAGGACACTCGTTTAAAAAACATCACGCAATGCCGGCCGAAGTGGCCGTGCGGTTAAAGGCGCTGCAGTCTGGAACCGCAAGACCGCTACGGTCGCAGGTTCGAATCCTGCCTCGGGCATGGATGTTTGTGATGTCCTTAGGTTAGTTAGGTTTAACTAGTTCTAAGTTCTAAGGGACTAATGACCTCAGAAGTTGAGTCCCATAGTGCTCAGAGCCATCACGCAATTCCTCTGTGCAAGTAGTTCCAAATAAACCCGCTTTGCCCACCAGAAAATGCTCCGATAGGAAGTGGTTTGTAGTTGCCTTCCTCCATCCTATTATGAAGTGTTAAATGTGTATTCGTTTCGTGCAGATGACAGAGAGGAAAGGGAGGAAGATTGGCGATTAACGTCCTATCGACATCGAGGTCATTAGAGATGGAGCAAAAGCTTTGCCTCAAGGAACGGAAAAGAAATCGGGCATCCAATTGGGGAGGAACCCCGTGGAATTTGCCTGGAGCGATTAAGGAAAGCACGGAAAACTTAAACTTGAGTGGCCGAACAGGGGTTAAACAGTCGTGAATTTACATCTTCATCCACATCGATACTCAACAATCTACCTTACGGCGCGTGTCGGAGGGTACCCCGCACCACTACTAGTCATTTCCTTTCCTGTTCCACTCGCAAATAGAACGAAGGAAAATAACTGTTTACATGCCTCCGTATGAACCCTAATTTCTCTATCTTATCTTCGTGGTCCTTACGCGCGATGTTCGATGGATGCAACAGGATCGTTCTACAGTCAGCTTCAAACAGCGGTTCTCTAAATTTTTCTCAATAGTGTTTCTCGAAAAGAATGTCGCCTTTCCTCCAGGGATCCCGATTTGAGTTCCCCATTTGAGTTGCGTGTTGTTCGAACCTTCCAGTAGTAAATCTAGTCCAGTGTGCTAACCACTGCACTACCTCGATCGGTATGTAGATGAACGTGATAAGTGCTTGTACACTGTGGTGTTGTGTACGTGTGTGTTGTTTTGGATGAAAGGAATCGTCTGGCCTCAAGAGGATCCCCGAGCTTACCGTTCCCTTCTGAACGACGGATCACCATCAACAGTATCACACGCCCTCACTTCCTGAGTCATGCGAAGAGGTTGATATTTAACCCAGTACAGTGACGCCAAGTCTGGTGACCACGAACTGTAATCGCTGCATCTCCTCCCCTTGCTGGTCAAATACAGGTTCTGGCCAAAAATATGGAAACACCGCGTGAAATGCATGTCTGAACATACGAGGGTGAGTCAAATGAAAATCTTACATTTGTAATAACAAATCGAAATTTCACGCCGTTATCCTGTAAGTTGGTAAGCGTGCTACAAACAGCGTGCAGAATGGCCTGTAGGTGCCAGCATAGTGCAGATGCATAGATACCATCGCAGTACCAGTATAAAGATGGCCGCCCCACTTGCGACTTGCACCAGGGAAGAACAGCGTTCTGTTATTCGGTTTTTGCATAGTGAAGGTATGAAACCTATTGAAATTCATCGACGAATGAAGGTTCAGTACGGTGACGCATGTTTGTCACGAATGGAGTAGGAAGTTCGCAAATGGCGTGACTTCAGTGGAAGATACTCCTCGTCCATGTCAGGCACAACGAGTCCTGACTCCACAGAACATTGCAGCAATTGAAGCCGTAGTGAAGGAAAACCGCCGAGTGACACTGAATGACATTGCAGCATGTTTACAGATTAGTCATGGGTCAGCACACCACACTGTGCATGATGTGCTCCAGTTTCACAAAGTGTCTGCAAGATGAGTGCCACGGCAGCTGACTCTTGAAATGAGAGAACGACGTGTTGATGCTTGTGAAGAACTTCTTCGGCGCTTTGAACGAGAAGGTGATGGCTTCCTTGCAAGAATCGTTACTGGCGACGAAACCTGGGTTCACTTCCACCAACCGGAAACGAAGAGAGCGAGCAAGGAATAGCGCCATTCCTCATCACCAAAACCAAAGAGTTTCGAACAGAACCATCAGCAGGGAAGGTTATGCTGACTCTCTTTCGGGACGAAAAAGGTGTCATTTTGGAGCATTACATGCCTAGAGGGACCACTGTCACCAGTGCATCATACACAGATCTCCTAAAAAATCATCTGCGGCCTGCCATCAAATCAAAGCGACGTGGGTTGTTGTCAGCAGGTGTCCTTTTACAACATGGCAACGCAAGGCCCCACACTGCCCGTGCAACAGTTGCAACAACCACAGACCTGCATTTTGACTGTTTTCCTCATCCACCATATTCACCAGACCTTGCCCCAAGTGATTTCCATATGTTCGGACCACTCAAAGACGCAATGGGAGGAAAGAAGTTCCGTTCTGATAAAGAGGTACGCCACGCGGTGCATGAGTGGTTGCGCGAACTTCCAAAAGAATTTTTTTCTAAAAAAATTTATGCACTTTATAAGCGCTGGAGGACTTGCATTAAGCGTGGGGGAGATGATTATGTTGTACCACTTATGCACAATAAATAAAATTGAAAAACATATTTAAGGTTTTCATTTGACTCATCTTCGTAAATACAGATGCTAGCCAGGTCTGCAGACTGCACTGTTATATTTGACCACGAACGGTACCAGCGCCATGCCATCAATACGTTGTGTCAGTCTTGCTCGGGACGGTTTTCTGTGTAGTTCTGAGTGGATTATGTTGGAGCTAAGTGAAATCGAACGTGGATGATTGTTGGCGCTCGTGTGGTGGATGCTTCCGTAACCAAGGCAGCAGAAGTGTTTGCTGTGTCGAGAGGCACCGTATCGGAAGCGGAGTAACGTCGTCTATTACGTCGCAACGCGGGCAAAAGTGTTTGTTGAGTGATAGTGACGGTCGTTGAAGAGGACTGCGACGAACAATAAGGAGACGCCGCCATAGAAATGAATGTGGCACTTGCGAATCCTGTAAGTACGAAAGCAACACAGAAGGAGCTCCAAAAACAGCAACTGCATGGACAGCTGGAATTCCAGAACAACACATCAATGATGTAAATGCCCGTAACGGGGAAACGTATTCCGGAAGCCACAAAATCTGGACGATGGAACAATAGGAGGACGTCATTTGGTCGGTTGAGTCGTGTATCACACTGTTTCCAACTTTCGGCCGAATTTGCTTGCCAAGGGTTAAACATGCAGGGGTTCAGTGGTTGTTTGGGTACCCATATTATGGTATTGCATGGGCCTCGTGGTAACTCTGCGAGGTCATATTACTGCCAAGGATTATGTGACCATTATCGCTGATCAGGTCCATGCCACGGGACAATGTTTAGTCCCCAATGGCGGTGCTGTATTCCAAGATAACAGAGCCACTGTTCACATAGCTCGCATCGTCCAGGACTGTTTTTCTGTGCTCGAGGGTAGACTATGGCACTTCCCCTAGCCACCACAGTCACCAGGTTCAAATGGTTCAAATGGTTCTGAGCACTATGGGACTTAACAGCTGCAGTCATCAGTCCCCTACTACTTAAACCTAACTAACCTAAGGACATCACACACATCCATGCCCGAGGCAGGATTCGAACCTGCGACCGTAGCAGTCGCGCGGTTCCGGACTGAGCGCCTAGAACCGCGAGACCACTGCGGCCGGCACAGTCACCAGGCGTCAACACTATTGAGCCTTTGAGGTCTACTTAGGAAAGAAGGCCTCCATCACTGTTACCTGACCTCTCCACTTTTTGCAGGGAGTGTGGTATATTTGAAACCATACAGGACCAGTATGCATCAATTCCGAGACTAATGCAGGCTGGTTTGAGTGCCAATGGTTTTCCTGCGCTGTATTAGGCATAGTATTGTGTTGTGTTTGTAGTTTTTTGTCATATTTTTGTCCAACCCCTGTACTTGTGCTGAAAATATTTTTTCAAGAAATTTTAATCACCAACTTTCTCTTGTGAATGCCAAAATATTTTGTTCGCTCCCACTTGCATAGGGAGACGTGACCACCGTAATAAAATAAATCAAAGCTCTCACTAACTATTTGGGTTTTCATTTTTCCCACGTGCTATTCGAAAGTGTAACGGCCAAGAAACTACCGAACTGGTTCTTTGTGAGCTCCAGAATAATCATGTAGATTTAGTAGATGTAAATGTAGATGCAACCTCAGCGTCGAATGACAATGCCCAAGCGTGTGTTAGTGACCTCGGCTACGAAATCGGGTGATTTCTGTGTAGTCGTTTTCACAAAAAAAAAAGTCTGCAACGATGCGCTTCCACCTTGTCTACACCCGATACGTCTATAACGAACTCTATATCGAAGGGAGTTCCAACGATTTCTATTAACGTCGCCCAACTTTTGCTTCATATTTCGAAACATACAGCAAATTTCTCTCCGTACCAATATTTGACGACGATGAAGCAATAAAATCCCATAACTCTACTCTTTATGTAACAAATGGTTATTTGAAAGTCTCAAATCATGTTACTAATGGTTTCAAACGAAAAAAAATTATTCCCGTAGGACTTTATTTCTTTCTGTGATGGACGACGCGTTGCATTCCCATTTGCAACCGGATTTATTCGCTTACATTAGCGCAGATATGACACGCGCGTGTGAGCTGTCGGGGAATTCGCGAACTCTTTCATTTCCTCACAGTAACAGAAAAATACATGTGTGTATACGTATAAAGAAATTTATTGTGATAGTTATGAGTGCGGAAATACGCAGTAGCTCATTGATAGTTATGAGTGCGGAAATACGCAGTAGCTCATAGCATTTCAAGCAGACAGTCCAGTTTCTCACGCACCTGACATAACACTTAGAAAGGCAACACACTTACACAATGTGAGCAAGGTATCAGTTTTCATCGTAATTAGCAAATGATATGATGACGATGATGATACGATGATGGCGATGATGATGTCAACATTGGGACCATTTCACACAGAATACTAGAATAGAAAATTCATTCGCCTTCTTGTCCGTGAAACATTTGCCTAAGTGATTTGCGGAAACTACGAAATACCTAATTTAGAATGATCTAACTGGAGTTTGAAAGCCGCTCATTACCTTGATGTTTCAAAAACGGTTATAACCATCACAGTCCCTTGAGAGACGAGAATATAGTTTAGTGGAAATGTTAACTCGTCGACTACCGATCAGCAAATTTCCTAGATCGCTTCCATCTGTATCTCTGCAGTAAATTCGCCTGCGAGTTTATGGGCTGCAGTTTCACCACACAACAAACAGCAATCACAAATGACGACTCTTCTGTTCCCCCTTTTTATTTTATTCGTTAGACTACTCTAACATTGTGACGTCATCATGCAACATGTGACTACAGTAGATATACAATAAAATTCTCAAGACGCAATAATAACAATGCTAATAATAACAACGTGATGGTATAACGTATGTTCCAGATTAGTTATAACAAACAAAAGATAACGGCAGTAGCTTGCCGTCGGGAATCATTTTAGCTTTCGCCCGGAATTTTTTAGTACAATCGTGGAAAATCTAAATCAAGAAAGCATCCTTTGGTATCGATCAGACGCAGCGGTCACTCCTACAACGTTTAGTACGGACAGATAGCGATACACGTCACTGGTCTTCTACGAACTTTCATACAGTCCAATAGCACGGATGTTCTATCACAGGGTTAGAGCGTTAACCTAATTATTGCACATGGTGCTCAGAAACAGTGTGGATGCTGCAGGGTAAGTTATACTGAGAAACGATTGTTAAGAAAAAAATCGGTACGTTGTGCCGCTACCGATGTAATTAGCGTTGAAGTTAGCCAACCAGGCCATTGAGCGCGAAAATTCAAGCGGCCCGCCAGATAAAATGAGTGTCAGTTGTTCTCATAGAGTTCTCAATTTTTGCATCGCTCTCTTGTTCGGACTCAGGAAACCAAACGAAAAACATGTTTGGCGGCACCGTCTCTGGCGGGACGCTTGAATTTGCGCCCGTAACGGCCTCATTGGCTAACTTCAATGCTAATTAACTCGGGAACGGTGCAATGTATCGACTTCTTTTTTCCCTAACAATTATTTCTTGACAAAATCTACCCTTACAAATTTTTCAGACTATTTCTGACTACCCTGTACATGTCATGCTCTTGATTGAATGTCATCTAAGTATTTTACTTTTGCGTTATTTAGTTGCTCTACCTGACACAAAGCTATTTTACGGAGACTTATCTCTTCAGAACAAAGCTACAGTGCTCTAAATCGGATAAACAAGTGTCCAAGTAAGCCTTTTGTTAGGAAGTGGACTATCACGTTCAACAAAGGAATGGCAAGCGTGCTTAACGAAGACTTTTCAACCAGTCGCCATCCAAAGAACATGACAAATCGAAGGTGAAATGTGGGTTGTTAGGCCGTCTCAGTTTCTTCGTATACAATCGACATTCCGACCCCTTCTGGTGCTACGGTTAGTTGAGCACTGTCAATGATCAGTGTCGCATTCACTTATAAAAGGGAGCTTCCCACGTATGTTCTGAAGAAGACGGGTTATTAGGTGAAATTCTTCCGGCAAACAAGTGGCATCACACGAACTCTCATTCAGAAAACGAACAACACACTCCAAACTTGAACATCAACAAGGTAACCTGTCTAATGGGGCCTCGGGAAACTTACTCACAGTAAAATTCGTGCTACGAATGGAGACAATATCAGCAGGGTGCTAGAAAATACGAAATATCGTCAAAGAAGTCATCTTAGGAGGTGTTATGGGATCATGACAAACTTTATCCTGAAGAAATTACATCAGAACAACTAATTAACGCTGCACTTTTGAGCATTGTCTTGCTGCCCCATTTTGATACCTAGCTGTTCTGAAAATGATGGTGGTAGACTCCCGAAAAAGTCGTCTGTGTCACACTGTCCCATTTTGATACGTAGTTATTCTGAAAATGATTCGAAGAACATCGAAAAGTCGTCTGTGGAGATGTTACTGGATTATGTCAATGCTTGGCCTGAAGCACTTACAAAATCATAAAAAACTAATTAACGCTTTAACTTTTGAACATTGTCTCTCATGCTACGAACGGGAAATAACATCAGCACGCTACTAGCACACATCTACGTGACACGTCCGCAGCTCGTGGTCTAGTGGCTAGCGTTGCTGCATCTGGCTCACGGGGTCCTGGGTTCAATTCCCGCCCGGGTTGGGGAGTTTCTCTGCCCGCGGACTGAGTGTTTGTGTTGTCCTCATCATTTCATCCTCATTATTCGTGACAGTGGCTTGCTTGAACTGTGCAAAAAAAATAGGACTGTGTAAATATTGGGACTTTGTACAGGTGCTGTTGATCGCCCCACAAACGAAACATCATCATCTATGTGATACATATGGAAGATCATTGAAACAGATCGTCTGCGGAGACGTTATCGTATCATGACAATGCTTAGCTTGAAGTAATTACAACATCAAATAACTAATTAACGCTTAACTTTTGAACATTGTCTCACCGTCCCATCTTGATACCTAGCTATTCTGAAATGATGAAATGTTCAAAGAAGTGGCAATTTCATTACTTTAGCATCTGGGAGCATATAATTAAAACGTCGACGTTGAGAAACTTACGCCTCATTCGCCAAAGTGCCTCAGCGGTAATGGAGATCATGTGAGAAAATAGGGATGATATTAATGAACAGAAGGGCCCGCCTTCTAACAGAACACATGTTTTGTGTTTTCCCAATGTTTCAGCACATTTGTGGCATTTTCAGTGGGTCTTCATTGTAGCGCTCATCCGACAAGGCTCAGAACACGTCAACTGCAACCGTAAATACCGGAGTTGGCTCAACCTAACGTTCCTTTCCCCAGTATGTGTTCCTCTGAAGTCAAATTTTGTGCCTAATTTTCCGAAAAAAATGTTGCAGGTGATGTGCTAATTATAAATCTATGGCTGGAATAGGTAGACAGTTAGAAAAACGATATGTAATCTGAAAGGAAGCTACAATTAGACACAAACTGAAAGGCAAAAGTAGCAAACACACGGCATTTGTAATATCAGAGAAAATCTGTTGAGGGTGCTGCATTGTGGTGATACGTGTTTGGGAAAACACAAAGATGAAACTGTGTTTTGCTAGAGAGCAGACCCTCCTAAAAATGTCTCTTGCAAGTACGAGCACAGAGTTTGATAATTCCAGATCGAATCTCGTATTTTTTAGAACAAGTTTGCTCTAACTGGTACACTGTTCAGTCACATAAATGTTACCACTTCTCAAAACCCTAAATAACCATCTTCCGCAGCGCGGACCGCTGTGAAACGTGCAGGTAGAGAGTCAATAAAGTTCGGGAAGCTACCGACAGGGAAGTGGAGCTATGACGACACCAGTGTCTGGCCAGTTGCGCCAGGTTTCTCGGTTCAGGTTCCATGGCGTGAACAGCCTGATCGAGGTTATTCCACAGATTCTCGATTAGGTTTAAATCCTTGGAAGTTTGGTGTCATGGGAGTACGGTGAACTCATCCTGGTGCTCTTCGAACCCTGCGAGCTGTGTGACACGTTGCATTGTTCTACTGGTAGATGCCATCGTGCTGACGAAAATCAGACGGCATGTAGGGGTGGACATGGTCCCCATGGACAGATGCATACCTGTGTTGGTCCATTGTGCCTTCCAGAATGACGAGATCACACAGGGAATCCCCTCCTCCAGCCTGGATCATTCTGACAATTGTTGCAGGGTGTATGCTTTCCGGCGTTTCACGTCGCAATGGCCAATGGCCATCTGTTCGATGGAGCATAAAACGTGATTCATCCGATAAGGCCACAAGTCGCCACTCTGTGGACAAACAGTCTCCATCGTTACCGATGGACAGCAGTCAGCATGGGTACATCAACCAGTCGCCTCTTGCGGAATGCAGTACGCAGCAACGTTCCCTGAGCGGTCGTTGAGGATACACTATTAGTGGCACCTTGGTTCATATGAACGCGCAGTTGCGCAACAGTTGCACGTCTATTTCTCCGCACACATTTCCGCAGCTGTCATCCACGGCCCGTGGTGCACCACAGCTGCCTCAGCGCCGGTTTTGGATAGCGCCATTTTGCCGTCTACATCTACACCTACATCTACATGACTACTCTGCAATTCACATTTAATTGCTTGGCAGAGGGTTCATCGAACCACAATCATACTATTTCTCTACCATTCCACTCCCGAACAGCGCGCGGGAAAAACGAACACCTAAACCTTTCTGTTCGAGCTCTGATTTCTCTTATTTTATTTAGATAACCATTCCTACCTATGTAGGTTGGGCTCAACAAAATATTTTCCCATTCGGAAGAGAAAGTTGGTGACTGAAATTTCGTAAATAGATCTCGCCGCGACGAAAAACGTCTTTGCTTTAATGACTTCCATTCCAATTCGCGTATCATACCTGCCACACTCTCTCCCCTATTACGTGATAATACAAAATGAACTGCCCTTTCTTGCACCCTTTCGATGTCCTCCGTCAATCCCACCTGGTAAGGATCCCACACCGCGCAGCAATATTCTAGCAGAGGACGAAGGAGTGAACTGTAAGCTGTCTCTTTAGTGGACTTGTTGCATCTTCTAAGTGTCCTGCCAATAAACACAACCTTTGGCTCGCCTTCCCCACAATATTGTCTATGTGGTCTTTCCCACTGAAGTTGTTCGTAATGTAAGTAGGCTGTTTAGGTTTTTATATTGGTAACGCCACGTAGCGCTCTGTATGAAAATCACTGGCTGTGCTGTGTGCAGTCTGTGGCTGGTTTGCATTGATGTTGGCTATTGTAGTGTTGGGCTGTTGGCTGTTAACAGCGCGTAGCGTTGCGCAGTTGGAGGTGAGCCGCCAGCAGTGGTGGATGTTGGGAAGTGAGATGGCGGATTTTTTGAGAGCGGATGATCTGTACGTGTGTCCATCAGAAACAGTACATTTGTAAGAATGGATGTCATGAACTGCAATATATACACTCCTGGAAATGGAAAAAAGAACACATTGACACCGGTGTGTCAGACCCACCATACTTGCTCCGGACACTGCGAGAGGGCTGTACAAGCAATGATCACACGCACGGCACAGCGGACACACCAGGAACCGCGGTGTTGGCCGTCGAATGGCGCTAGCTGCGCAGCATTTGTGCACCGCCGCCGTCAGTGTCAGCCAGTTTGCCGTGGCATACGGAGCTCCATCGCAGTCTTTAACACTGGTAGCATGCCGCGACAGCGTGGACGTGAACCGTATGTGCAGTTGACGGACTTTGAGCGAGGGCGTATAGTGGGCATGCGGGAGGCCGGGTGGACGTACCGCCGAATTGCTCAACACGTGGGGCGTGAGGTCTCCACAGTACATCGATGTTGTCGCCAGTGGTCGGCGGAAGGTGCACGTGCCCGTCGACCAGGGACCGGACCGCAGCGACGCACGGATGCACGCCAAGACCGTAGGATCCTACGCAGTGCCGTAGGGGACCGCACCGCCACTTCCCATCAAATTAGGGACACTGTTGCTCCTGGGGTATCGGTGAGGACCATTCGCAACCGTCTCCATGAAGCTGGGCTACGGTCCCGCACACCGTTAGGCTGTCTTCCGCTCACGCCCCAACATCGTGCAGCCCGCCTCCAGTGGTGTCGCGACAGGCGTGAATGGAGGGACGAATGGAGACGTGTCGTCTTCAGCGATGAGAGTCGCTTCTGCCTTGGTGCCAATGATGGTCGTATGCGTGTTTGGCGCCGTGTAGGTGAGCGCCACAATCAGGACTGCATGCGACCGAGGCACACAGGGCCAACACCCGGCATCATGGTGTGGGGAGCGATCTCCTACACTGGCCGTACACCACTGGTGATCGTCGAGGGGACACTGAATAGTGCACGGTACATCCAAACCGTCATCGAACCCATCGTTCTACCATTCCTAGACCGGCAAGGGAACTTGCTGTTCCAACAGGACAATGCACGTCCGCATGTATCCCGTGCCACCCAACGTGCTCTAGAAGGTGTAAGTCAACTACCCTGGCCAGCAAGATCTCCGGATCTGTCCCCCATTGAGCATGTTGGGGACTGGATGAAGCGTCGTCTCATGCGGTCTGCACGTCCAGCACGAACGCTGGTCCAACTGAGGCGCCAGGTGGAAATGGCATGGCAAACCGTTCCACAGGACTACATCCAGCATCTTTACGATCGTCTCCATGGGAGAATAGCAGCCTGCATTGCTGCGAAAGGTGGATATACACTGTACTAGTGCCGACATTGTGCATGCTCTGTTGCCTGTGGCTATGTGCCTGTGGTTCTGTCAGTGTGATCATGTGATGTATCTGACCCCAGGAATGTGTCAATAAAGTTTCCCCTTCCTGGGACAATGAATTCACGGTGTTCTTATTTCAATTTCCAGGAGTGTATTATGACTTTTGAACACTATTAAGGTAAATACATCTTCTAAGTGTTCCGCCAATGAAACGCAACCTTTGGCTCGCTTTCCCCACAATATTATCTATGTGGTCTTTCCAACTGAAGTTGTTCGTAATTTTAACACCCAGGTACTTAGTTGAATTGACAGCCTTGAGAATTGTACTATTTATCGAGTAATCGAATTCCAACGGATTTCTTTTGGAACTCATGTGGATCACCTCACACTTTTCGTTATTTAGCGTCAACTGCCACCTGCCACACCATACAACAATCTTTTCTAAATCGCTTTGCAACTGATACTGGTCTTCGGATGACCTTATTAGACGGTAAATTACAGCATCATCTGCGAACAACCTAAGAGAACTGCTCCGATAGTCACCCAGGTCATTTATATAGATGAGGAACAGCAGAGGTCCCAGGACGCTTCCCTGGGGAACACCTGATATCACTTCTTTTTTACTCGACGATTTGCCGTCTATTTCTACGAACCTTCCTGGCAGTAAATTACGAATCTAGTCGCACAACTGAGACGATACCATGCAGAATATACTTTCACGAATGTGGTACGCAAACGCCGGCCGTTGTGGCCGAGAGTTCTAGGCGCTTCGGTCCGGAACCGCGCTGCTGCTACGGTCACATGTTCGAATCCTGCCTCGGACATGGATGTGTGTGATGTCCTTAGGTTAGTTAGGTTTAAGTAGTTCTAAGTCTACGGGACTGATGACCTCAGATGTTAAGTCCCATAGTGCTCAGAGCCATTTGAACCATTCGGTACGCGAACAGTTTACAAACGTAGTCGTTCCGGAAATGCTTCCAACCCTGGCCCGAAGTAAATGATCATGCCCTTTTGGACGTCAGATAAACCGCTCTGCTTCCGCATTGCGACAACGACTGCAGTGTTTTCCGCATCCCCCGACACCCTCCACTGCTATTACTGCCACCTGCCGGTACACAGGTGGTGGCCACATTAAAGTGGCTATGTCGTGTATGTCTCATGCTCGTGATTGAATGTCATCAAAGTATTCTAGTTTTGCATTATTTAGTTGTTCTATCTAACCCGAAGCTCTTTTCCGGAAGCTTTTCTGTACAGAACAAGAGCTACGGTGCTCTAAAGTAGACAAAAAAGTGTTCAGTGAAAACTAGTAATCATTTTCCGAGGAAATGGAGTATCACATTCAACAAAGGAATGATAGGCGTACTTAAGAAAGATTGTTACCGACCAGTGGACGTCCAAAAACATGAAAACTCGAAGGTAAAATGTCCAGAGTTGTTTCGCCTTCTTAAGTCCATCATCAGTTCCTTCTTAGACATTCGATGTTACGGCCCCTTCCGCTGTTACAGTTTACTTGAACACTGTCAAAGACCAGTTCTGAGTTCACTTATAGAAGGGAGCTTTGTCACGCTAGTTCTGAAGAAGTGGGGGTTACTGGTTAAAATTGTCCTGGTAATGAAGTGACGTCACACAAACTCTCATTCTGAAGATGAACAACGCACTCCAAACTTGAACATCAAGACGGTGAGCTGTCTAATGGTGCCTCCAAGAACTTACTCATAGTAGCATTCACACCACGAATGGAGTTATCTTCAGCAGCCTACTATTACACCGTTTAACAAATATACAAGACCTTCGAAGCAAATGACTTGAGAAGATGTCTGCTGATTTTATTGATTCACGACAATGCTTGGCCTGGTGCCCAACACCAGAACAACTAATTAACGATTAAATTAGTATGTTTTTGAACATCGTCTTACTGCCCCATCTTGACACTTAGCAGTTTCTGACTGTTCCTAAATATGAAAGAGTTTATAAAGGGAAAAAAGAGTCTAAAAATGATGAAATGTTCAAAGAAGTAGCAATTTCGTGGCTTTAGTAATTGGTGGCATATGACTGCAACAGCGATGATGAGGAATTTACCCATCATTAGCGTAACTGCCTCAACGGCAATGGAGACATAGTGAGAAAATACAGATGATATTTGTATTGTTGCAAAACAAGTTATCTTTTGATACGATTTATGTTTGTTGACATATGATATATTGTAATCACTTCTGGGCGATTCTCGAACTATGAATACAAGGATACACCCCCTAAGAAGACACAGTTACATGTTCGTGTTTGACCAAACATGTTTCAGCACATGTTTGGCATCCTCAGTGAGCCTCTAATTTGAGGCTCAGAAAAAGTCTATTCCAACAGTAAACGCAGAGTTGGCGTAAACTAACGTTTCTTTTCCCATCCCCAATATGTGTTCTTCTGATATCACAATTTTGTGCCTAATTTTCCGCAAGAAGTGCACTTAGAAGTTACAGATGGCATGTTCCATTAGCCATAAATATTTTGATTGAATAAGTAGGCAGTCGCCGGCCCCTGTGACCGAGCGGTTCTAGGCGCTACAGTCCAGAATCGCGCTGATGCTGCGGTCTCAGGTTTTAATCTTGCCTCGGGCATGGATGTGTGTGATGTCCTTAGGTTGGTGGGGATTAAGGAGTTCTAAGTCTAGGGGACTGATGATCTCAGATGTTAAGTCCCATAGTGCCCAGAGCCATTTGAACCATTTTTGGAAGTAGGCAGTCAGAACAAAACGAGCTGTAGTTTAAAAGCAAGCTACAATTAGACGCCAACGTAATGAAAACAGTAGAAATCACACCATGTTTGTATCGTATATATTATCAGAGAAAGTAAATAACACCCGTTGAGGGTGCCGCAACTGTGGTGATACGTGTCTGGGATTCCCGGCTGGGTCAGGGATTTTCTCTGCCTCGTGATGGCTGGGTGTTGTGTGCTGTCCTTAGGTTAGTTAGGTTTAAGTAGTTCTAAGTTCTAGGGGACTTATGACCACAGCAGTTGAGTCCCATAGTGCTCAGAGCCATTTGAACCATTTTTTTGAACGTGTCTGGACAAACATAAACCTGTAACTGTGATTAATGTAGGCCAGGCCCTCTTAAATGTCTTATGCAAGTACGGGCACAGAGTTTAATAATCCCAAAGTGAACCTCATATATTTTAGAAAACGGTTACTCTAGCGTGTATTTATTTACATTTTTCTGCATAATGAAAGCATTGTTAAAATACTTTTCGTATTTCTTACAATGTATGTGCCTGATTGCGTATGTGTATGTGTGTGTGTGTGTGTGTGTGTGTGTGGGTGGGTGTGTGAAAGATAGAGAGACAAAGAGAGAGGGTGGGGGCTGCGTGCTGCCTTGTATGCAAAAGTACACAGTGCGGCTTTTAAGAGTGGAAAGTGGCAACCGGGCAGCGACAAGGTGTCGGCTATGAAAGCAAAGATGTTTGAGGAGTTACATAAAAAATGGGTCAAAGTGCTTATAATCCTACGAAAATCGGAATTTGCTCTGAAGTGTCAAGCTCAGAGGGCGGAGAAGGAGATGGTGTCCTTACCCTTTGTAGCCTCTCCTACTGACACTGAGTAATCGCGTTAGAGGTAACGAGGGAAGAACTGCGAGATAATGGGAACAATCTCAAATAATTAATTGAGGCAATCTGCAGCTGAAGGCCCATTAATTACACCATTAGGAGTTTGTAATAGTCTCCGCGCGCCGGACCGGACGGGAGGTGACGGGGACTACCCGTTAAGCAAGTTCTTCCTACCCCCCTCCACTAATGTCAGCTCCGTTTGCCACTAAGGGAACTGGATCCCGGGTCACTGTCTTTGGCGGAAGCTAATCTCGTGCCTTTAAAAGCTCAAAGAGAAGGCGTTAAGTCGGATGCTGCCACGGCTAGCTCCTTCAAGCAAGTTCCACACTAGCGGAAAGCATCACGATATTTTTGTAAAATAAATGCCAAAACCCTACTAAAACTGATACTTTTGGTAGAGGCTAGGGGGTTCGAGGGTGCAGAGAGAGAGAAAGAGGAAGAGAGAGAGAGAGAGAGAGAGAGGAGCAGGAGGAGAAAGAAGCGATCAACCCATTGCAGTTCCCGTTAAATTTTCGACTTTTATTAATTACTAGGCCTTGATTTTAAATTTAAAAATCTGTTGTCTGCTTAAATCAGTAACGTCAGGCTATTAGAGGAGAAATACCGCATTATAATGCAATAGAAAATATGTAACTATATTGCAAACAGAGTGAATTATACCTTCGAATCCGCTTGTTAAGCACACACTGGGCAAGATGCATTTAATACACAAAATCTCGTCAAGGAGTTCACTGCACACACAAACTTTTCCTGCTTCTGATCCAAGTCACTCGCTACACAACGCAAAAATCGCAGAGCAGCAATAATGTTACGTCGTCCATGGTTATAACACAGTACCACAAAATACATTGTCTACCACAGCATTCGTACTTGACATACACTAAAGGAGAAAAGACTAATCTCTACTTCTAACGACGTCACGTATAAATACAGGGTGTTCAAGAAAAGTGTAGAATACTTTGAGAGGTGGTACCACTCATCGAAAGTCCAATAAACGTGGGTCTGGAAACACATACTTCCCGAGATAACACGTGTTTACAGGAAGGGCTGTGCTACGCTTGGTTGCACAGTCGTCACACCGGAGCTCCGTCACATGTGTCGCCAGGGTATTAAGATATCTTGCTCACAGTACTCCACCTACACTATGTGGTCAAAAGTGTTCGGACACCTGGCTGAAAATGTCTTATAAGTTCGTGGCACCCTTCGTCGGTAATACTGGAATTCAGTATGGTGTTGGCCCACCCTTAGCCTTGATGACAGCTTCCACTCTCGCAGGCGGACGTTCAATCAGGTGCTGGAAGGTTTCTTGGGGAATGGCAGCCCATTCTTCACGGAGTGCTGCACTGAGGAGAGGTATCGATTTCGGTCGGTAAGGCCTGGCACGAAGTAGGCTTTCCAAAACATCCCAAAGGTGCTCTGTAGGATTCAGGTCAGAACTCTGTGCAGGCCAGTCCATTACAGGGATGTTATTCTCGTGTAACCACTCCGCCACAGGCCGTGCATTACAAATAGATGCTCGATAGTATTGAAAGATGCAATCGCCATCCCCAAATTGCTCAACACTGGGAAGCAAGAAGGTGCTTAAATATCAATGTAGGTCTGTGCTTTGATAGTGCCACGCAAAACAACAAGGGGTGCAAGCCCCCTCCATGAAAAACACGACCACACCATAACAACACCGCCTCCGAATTTTACTGTTGGCACTACACACGCTGGCAGAACGTTCACCGGGAATTCACCATACCCGCACCCTGCCATCGAATCGACACATTGTGTACCGTGATTCGTAACTCCACACAAGGTTTTCCAATGCTCAATCGTCCAATGTTTACGCTCCTTACACCAAGCGAGGCGTCGTTTGGCGTTTACCGGCGTGATGTGTGGCTTATGAGCAGCCGCTCGACCATGAAATCCAAGTTTTATCACCTCCCGCCTAACTGTCATAGTACTCGCAGTGGATCCTAATGCAGTTTTGAGTAACTGTGTGATGGTCTGGATAGATGTCCGCCTATTACACATTATGACCCTCTTCATCTGTCGGCGGTCTCTGTCAGTCAACAGACGAGGTCGCGGCCTGCACGCATTTCTGCTGTACATGTCCCTTCACGTTTCCACTCCACTATCACATCGGAAACAGTGGACCTAGGGATGTTTAGGAGTGTGGAAATCTCGCTTACAGACGAATAACACAAGTGACACCCAATCACCTGACCATGTTCGAAGTCCGTGAGTTCCGCCTAGCGCCCCATTCTGCTCTCTCACGTTGTGTAATGACTACTGAGGTCGCTGATATGGAGTACCTGGCAGTAGGTGGCAACACAATGCACCTAATATGAAAAACATACGTTTTTGTTGTGGCCGTATACTTTTGATCACATAGTGTATCTGCGAAAGCCCCATGAAAATTCCTCTAGTAGCTCTGGAGATTAGAGTCTTCAAAGAAGACAGACAGACAGGACAGTTCTACAGATTTGTTATTACTATAGATATAGATTAGTTTCAGATGTGTAAATCGTCATCAAATATCATAAAATATTCATCCAGTATACTTAACACAAATAATACAATGTCGTCAATAACAAAATATAACCTGCGTTCTTCTGTAATAGAACTCTGTTTCTTTGCTGAAAGAGTTACCTCTTTTGAAGCATCATACAGGATCATGAAACAAAGCAGACACGTAAAGAAAGCATCGACAAACACAGTGGCAGCGTACAACCTATACTATGGGTGAATAAAACTTCATTCATGTGAGACGATTGCTACAAGGTATCTTTTTTCCATTTTCCGCTACTGTATAACATGATTGCAGATCCGAGCTAATATCGCGGTCGTGTGGGAAAGATACGTAACAAACACAAAGTATTGTCGCCCCCTCCACATTCCACTTGAAACTGTAGCAATTTACATTACAAAGTAAGAATCACAACCAGTAAAATTTGCAATATTTCTGCTCTTGTTCCCAAAGCAAAATGTACGCATTGCTGAGCGACGTAATGGCTGTCCAATAATGAACTAGCAACGTTACGGATTTAATACACCAGTCACAAAATGCCTTGCCCCACGTAGCATTTACACATTCTCTCACTTTGCACAACAACAGAACGAGCAACATAAATGTAAACGAAACAGTACTTTGAAAAGTCATTTAAAACTAATGTAGCTGTTCACGTGCAATTACATGCTCTGGTTGTTGTTGCCATCTTCAGTCTTGAAGACTGGTTTAATACAGCTCTCCACAATGGTGTAACCTGTGCAGTTCTCTTTCTACAGAACCGTGGCAACATACATTCACTTGAATCTGCATATTGTCTGCTCTTCCTCTACAGTCTTTGCCTCTCATAAAAATGGTTCAAATGGCTCTGAGCACTATGGGACTCAACTGCTGAGGTTATTAGTCCCCTAGAACTTAGAACTAGTTGAACCTAACTAACCTAAGGACATCACAAACATCCATGCCCGAGGCAGGATTCGAACCTGCGACCGTAGCTGTCTTGCGGATCCAGACTGCAGCGCCTTTAACCGCACGGCCACTTCGGCCGGCTTTGCCTCTCATACTTCCCCCTATTACAAAATTAACCAATTAACCTGAATATGGACTAAAAAGCCGATAGGTAGTTCGTGACGAAGTAAATATAATTTTGTAGAGCATTGAGAGTGTTTCCTGCTTAATGTTAAATTAACTATTCCTTTACGGTAAGTGAACAATTCTCAGTTTTTTTAGTATTGCGGTCAATGAGAGATAGAGTTTCCACGATTTCAGTTTGAAGTCACAGGCTGGGTTGTGTTACCTATAGCTCACCACAACTCTAACTCTGTCTATCACTTACCGAGAAATTTACATTTTAGCTAAAACAAAATAGCGTGAACCATCGCAAAGCGGGTCTTTGGTTCACATTTGAGATAAACATGGATAAAAATGGATGACTGCCTAATAAAAACACTTGAAATAACTCTTTGTAACAGTGCTGCATTGTATCCATCAACATAATACTGAACTGCAGTAACAAGTACATATGACATAACGCTTAAAAATACTTGCACAAAAAATACTTTCTTTACCACGAAAGCAGGGTTAGTAGCGCAACCTCAAAGAGTTCTCTTACTGAGTCTAAGCTGTGTGGATACCGACGTAATAGTGCACTTTGTTAGGTTCTCTTACTCTTCCTTCAAGTCCCAGGCTCTTCTTCTTCTTCGGATGCTTCTTCGCCAAATAGTAAATCCACATCTACAGTGTATTTCTGTAAGAGCATGCAAAAATGTAACAGGAGAAATAGAATGCTCCACTGAACGATTTCAGGCGGGAAACCTGAGGTCGGAGAACCCAGCTAACGGATATATCTGAGTAAAACTGTCTACACCTTTGTCTAGCATTACTGTTTTCCAGCTTATTTACAACTAATATGTACACAAGTTTACAAGTACATTATTTCCCGGTGGATGTTCGAGTCCTCCCTTGGGCATGGGTGTGTGTGTTTGTCCTTAGGAAAATAGTTCAAATGGTTCTGAGCACTATGGGACTTAACAGCTATGGTCATCAGTCCCCTAGAACTTAGAACTACTTAAACCTAACTAACCTAAGGACAGCACACAACACCCAGCCATCACGAGGCAGAGAAAATCCCTGACCCCGCCGGGAATCGAACCCGGGAACCCGGGCGTGGGAAGCGAGAACGCTACCGCACGACCACGAGATACGGGCTGTCCTTAGGATAATTTACGTTAAGTAGTGTGTAAGCTTAGGGACCGATTACCTTAGAAGTTGAGTCCCATAATATTTCACACACATTTGAACATTTTGAACATTATTTCCTGTAAGGAAACAAGGAGGACGAGCCTGATTACTAGGAAGTCATGATGCGGGTTTTGTTTACTTTACTTGTCCGTAAGGTGGCTCTGTTGTATCGTATTTATATTATCTCACGACAAAACGTGCTATGAATATTCATTACTCAGTGCTATTCAGATACGTATATTACAAAACGATAGAGTAGTACCGTAGTACAGTTTCGCAGAATTCACTGAAATGTGTCTTGTGTGTGAGGAAGTACGTTGCAGTGCTCTCGCTGGTGAAAGAAATTATTTCCTAACAGGCATCATCCGCCGCGACGAGTGTTATTTCTCTCGATCGACGAATGCGGGAGATAGGTTCATTGGAAAGAAGAAACGAGGGACCTGGCAACATGAGGACGACTCGCAAACTCGATTTTGAAGAGAAGCTGCTGGTACGTGTTGCAGCGAAGCCCACTACAAGTCTAGGCGCTATAGTCTGGAACCGCGCGACCGCTAGGGTAGCAGGTTCGAATCCTGCCTCGGGCATGGATGAGTGTGATGTCCTTAGGTTTAAGTAGTTCTAAGTTCTAGGAGACTGATGACCTCAGCAGTTAAGTCCCATAGTGCTCAGAGCCATTTGAACCCACTACAAGTACTCATCGTATTTCACGTTAGATGGGCGCTGCACATTCTGGCGTGTGGCGAGTGCTTCACGAGCAACAATTATACACGTATCATCCACAACGAGTCCATGCTATGCTTACGATTGTGTCAGTGGTTGCTCCAACACTGGATTGATCGACCATATTTCCTCCAAATCGTGCTGTTTACTGATGTGACCTCATTTGATAGTGATGATATTTCGAACAGCAGGAATAGTCACGTGAAGATGAGGGAAACCCTCGTTCTGTAGTAGAATCACACAATCAAGTACGTTCTGCTGTGAATATCTGGGCCGGCGTTGTAGGCAACAGTCTCATTGGGCCATACCTTCTACCTGGCCATCTGAATGGCCACCTGTACTTGAGGCTCGTGCAAAGAGTCCTACCTGAGCTGTTGGAGAACGTAGCCTAAGCTTTTCGTTAGAGAATGTGGAAAAAACGTGACTGTGCATGCCTCGCTTCAATGCGGATGTCCACATCCATCTCAATACTATATTTCCTGGTCGCTGAAGTGGAAGTGGAGGACCTATTCCATGACCTGCGAGCTCACTTGGCCTGAATCCCCTTGATTATTTCCTATGGGTGTTTCTAAAGTCACTTGTGTATGAGACCGCAGTGGATACGGAGATGGGATTAGTTGCTCTTGGACTACATAACTCAAAATTGAAAATAATGCAGCGGTTTCAAATAACAAAATAAGGATTACAGTATACATCTACTTTCTGGTAACCAATCGTGTAGCACATGGTAGCATCAGTGTCCTTTTTATGTTGTAGAAACATTAGAGGGCCACAATCGTCAATTTTCAGGCTAATGTTTGGTGAGTTTAGAATGGGGTCCAGAGGATAGTGGGACTATTTGGTTTGTGTTTGTATTGTATTCTGCAGATTCTGTGGAGTGTGGATACAGATATTTTAACATATACGTCCCAACAGAACATGAATTTGAGGGGGAAGGTACAGGATTTCTCACAGAGTGTTTTCTGGTTTCTTCTTTAAGCCATAGGTGGGCAGTTAGCCGAAAATATATGTTGTATTGCAACAATTCTTCGCTTTTTAAGCTGATTATGTGTCGTCAAGGACATATCTCAAACCCATTAAGTCATTAAATAATTGCAAGTATAACCATTTCGTGAGTTATTACAAGTGGTTCGAGTGAGTACCTGCGTCTTTTGTGGGCCTTTCAGCATGTTTGATTAATTTCTTCACGTGTGAGTCTACAGTCTCGACGTAATTTAAAAACCACCGTAGGTTGTCAGTTCTGTTATACAAGATGACCATGTACATACGTTGCCGACCAGTTTCGACCTGAGTTGATGATGTGCGTATCAGATTTAAAGCCTATTTAGTGCTATGTTCCCACACACACACACACACACACACACACACACACAGACACACGTACGTACTCATATACACACATGTCAAAAAAATATTTATATCGTCTTGCACAGCTAGAGACAGGCCTTGTAATACTGATGTCAACGGGTGAAACAATGAAATATGATCGTCCAGAAAGTTACCCGTCATTACAACTGATCACTTGTTTAAGACGTACTGGAACTCACTCGAATGAGCACCTTCTCCCTCAGGTTTAAGACAAAAGCGATGTCTCTCGTCGCTCGTGAAAAGGTAGAAAACGTGATTTGGCTGAGCAGATAACACCTTTCCAATAATCTACAGTCCACTACCGGTGTCTCTTCGCCTGCCAACATTGAGACAGGGACTATCAATAAGACGTTCGCAACGCTGCTCCAGATGTCCATGTGATGGTCCTACGATCTAAAGCATATAATCAGAGCCCGGGTTTTATGTAATTATGTATCCTGTTTCTTTATATGTAGTAATAAGAAAAAGTAAAATGTCGACGTATTACACTTAAAAGAACCTTATTTTAAAGTTTTAAATTACATACTCTGAGCTATAATACATATTTCACATGATACTACATAATTTTAATATATTAATATTATTGCGGAATTATTATAAATTTTTGTAAGTCTCATACATTTTAATTACATAGCAATAAAGAAACATTTTAAGTTTCATTATTGTGTTTCACATACTGTCGTCAATCTCATTACATTCAAAACTAAATTACACAAGTTAGATGCCGACAACAATGACTCGTTTTAAACGCTCTCCTTTCTTGTTCTCAAAGGCTTTACACTGTGTAATAGTCAACTGCATTTAAGTTACCCGTGACACCGGTTGCATCGTCGTTGTCATCAAAGCTGAACACTTGGATTTCTACTGACAGTGTTTTAACCAATGATGGTAACGGAGTCCTCTGTCAAATTTGTGATAAACGTATAGGATGTACGATGAAATCTCAAACTGAACAACATTTATGAAGCAATCTCTATATTTTAGAAACAAAGAACGGATTTCTTCAGGGAAACAGGTTCTACTTACAAACTTGCAGGAACAGCCTACATCATCTAACAGAAAATTTTCCAAAGAACTGTTTTAAATTGACTGCAGGAAACATACACTGGGACAAATTTCAGGTACCTGAATTTAAACGTTTCTTACAGAAGTACTGCAACCACAACATTCCCTATGAGTCCACTCTCAGGAAGATTGACTTAGATTCTTGCTATGCTGACATGTAAGAAAAAAAGGGGGGTGATATTGGCAGATCACCCACATGGATCTCTGCTGATTAGACGACGGATACTGTAAGCCGATTCATCTAAAATCTAATTATGGGCAAGTTGGACTAAGATTGCATCTAAACCCTATATACCTTATTGTAAACCTTTGGAAGCCACAAATAGTTCAACAGTTGCTAGAGTCATTAACAATGGACTTAAGGTACTGTGCCCAGATGACATTGCAACGGGTGGCAGAGAAAGTTTGACATCAATTGCCAGAAATAAATATACTGATATCAAGCTTTTCTTGTAATGACCTTATCGTATACAACTATACGAGCAGCAGCTGTTGTACCTCTGGAGCCAGTGGTAACAAGGTGGGCAACATGGACTGGAGCTGTGATTTTCTACAGTAAGCACATTGAAGCTGCGAAGTCAGTGATGGAAGACTTTCCTTCTGATCTTTCGGTGTCTGTGAATGAATCCTTGTCGTCATTCGACAGTTCTAAAGTGCCCAGTTCAGTTTCGTACATCGCAAGTCACTTCAGCTGGCCTTCCACGAGTAACGTGAAACCGGAGGCTTCAGGAATGCCTGTCCAAGAGACTGTGGGGTTAATGGAAGATGCCGTTCGGGAGGTCAGTGTTGTACCAGGTGAAGCGGATGGTGTGGTTTTCAGTAAACTGCAATCTGTGCTGAATAAGAACCCTGGATACTGAAATTCTGTTATTTTGTCACGCTAATTTAACGGTCAAATTGTAGAACCACTTGAGAATATTATTCCTAGCACAATCCGTCTGTGTAAATATCCACCGGTGACCTTGCGACGCTGAGCGATCTTTCCCTATTTATAAAAACCATATCGTCAGACAGTAGACCGTGCATGGCAACAGAACATTTGGAAAAGTATATTACCACAGTGACTTAAATGCTTGAGTAGGAGACACTTCTACTTCAAAACTTCGTAGCAGAAGTAAACTGATTAAAAAAACAAAAAAATTTTACTAGGCAACCTGTGAACTTACATTTTCTAGAAAAAAAAATTGGGTTTCACATATAATAGCTTCATTACACATTTATTTACATATTCGCCAGTTTTGGTTACATATTTTTGTATATATTTCTTAATTTGACATTACATAAAATCCGGACTCTACATATAATAATCAACACCCATCTGGATAGTCAGCTTACCTACAGTGACATAACGTCAGGCCCATTGCCTACTCTGGTACTCAATGTCACCTGGTGGCACTGAGAGGACGTGACGCGGTAAGGTAAGTATGTAAATCGAGCAGGGATGAATGGAGGACCATTCTAGTCCTGGTACAGGCCACACGTGGGGAAATCCACTGAGTAAGCGATTTTTGACAAAGGGCAGATTCTTATGCCCCGTGATATGAGAACGAGAATTTCAGAAACAGTGAGTGGTCGTCAGCTGTTCGCATGCTGCTGTCGTGAGCATCTGCAAACAGTTCTTGAGGGACAGTGAAACCAATAGTAGGTGAGGAGGCGGTAGTCGTTTACACTTCGTGATAGAAAGTGGCTTGCCAAATCTGTAAAGCAGGCTAGGCGACAATTTCTGGCAGATTTGACAACACAACAACGTTGGTGTACAAGTGTTTCGGAGAACACTGTTCAGCGTTCATTGTTGAACATGCGGCTCTGCAACAGGCGCCGGCCGGTGTGGCCAAGCGGTTCTAGGCGCTACAGTCTAGAACCGCGCGACCGCTACGGTCGCAGGTTCGAATCCTGCCTCGGGCATGGATGTGTGTGATGTCCTTAGGTTGGTTAGGTTTAAGTAGTTCTAAGTTCTAGGCGACTGATGACCTCACACCTCAGCCAAACCTCGCCGCCCCGCCCCATCCCCCTCGCCCACGTGTTCACACAACGACATTGTCAGTTACGATTATAGAGGACACAGGAACATGGAGACCGGACCGTGAATCAATGGAAACGTGTCACCTGATCGGATAAATCGCGTTTCTTGTTGCACCAGATCGACTATCACGTCTAGAAATGTCACCATCCAGATGAAAGGCTACTCAAAACATACACCGCTCCACCGCCGCAAGCCGGTAGAAAAAGTATTGCGCTATGGGGGACATTCACCTGAGCTTCGTTAAGTTTGCTGTAGTAATCAAAGGCACCATGACAGGTGCGCACTACGTGAACGTTATTGCCGAATAACTGCGTCCCATCGTTTCGATTTCTTCCGCAATGGCGAAACCAACCTCCAGCAGGATAATTGTTAACGCCACAGGGCCTTATTCGTGCTACAATGGTTTGAGGAGCATGTTAGTAAACCCACTTTAACACAAATTCGCCTTATTTCATCCTGATGGAACACATCTGGGACGCAGTGGGGCACCAGCACCGCGCCCACTAATCGGCGATCAGCAGTTTTCGGAAACCACGTGACTTCTGGTACCACGTGTCTCCGAAAACCTACCAAAAGGCTTGTCGAATCCTGGCCATGAAGAATCGCTGCTATATTGCGTTCCAAAGATGATCCAACACGTTGTCAAGCAGGTTTTCATAATTTTTTCGACCATCTGTGTATACACTTTGAAAGATTACCGTCAAACCTTGCCTAGGGACGCCAGATGAAAGTTGATGTCATCAAGCCCTGAATGAAATTTGCGCAACGGATAACTGGGGAGGGGAGCTTGAGAGCGCTACCTAGAGAGCGTGCCCTTTCTGTACCATACCAGGCAAGGGGCTGGAGGGCTCACAAGCTGTGTGGGGTCCCTGCATTCTATATCTTTTATTTTAAATGAATTCCTTTAACTTGACTTCTTTGTGATTTTTAAGGTACGTTAAAGATTGATGACAATTGATTACCTATTTATTTTAAACATTATCACTCGACTTTACAGCGATTGGAGCAATTGATCCAGTTTACAGATATTACAATTTTACAACTTATAGCTCGGGTATATTGTATACTAATCTGCACGCACATTTCTACGGGCAAGACGGAATTGCGTTGGCCAAATATATACCACCAAATTCTCCCAATATTTTACATAGGAGATCCACTATGTGAGGAGCATAACGGGAAAACTGGGGACCAGATACATTAACACAGGGGTCAAATTTCCGAAATTAAACGAGAACATTCATTTCCTTACACAATCCGAAGCTGGAAATAAAAGAATTAGTACAAATATTCAAATACCTCTCTTCCATGCGTGAACATTGAGACAGGCGCACTGAGGGCACGTCTGCTCACTTACCCGTCTTCTGTAACACTCCCCGAATATGGCGGGCACCCGGAGGTCTTCCTGGGCCCCGGTGGAGGGGGTGGTCGAACCACTTGGCCGTGACCAACCTCTCCACCCCAAATCTTGTGACACTGGAAAGTCTTTGCCTTTTACCTGCCTGTGCTGTCTCTCTGATCCCCTACCCAGGAGTGAGGTTGGCACTACTATACTACAGAACTACTTCCAACTAAGATTTGGCCACGCTTTGCGGAAGGGTTTGAGGAGGATTAGGAAAGTTCATGTGCGGATTCACATTCTCGTACAAGAAATGCATAATACACGACACATATAAATACGTATTATGAAGCCTGACACATTTTTTTCCACCTGTCCACATGGGTTCAATTGGCCCGCGGCCGGCCGCGTCGTGCAATAAAATTGGCGGTGGAGCCGCCTCTGTTTCTATTTCCCCGTGCGAGCGAGCAGCAAAACCTGCTGCTTATAGAGCGGAAACTACTGTACCGTTTCAACTTGATAGACACCACGTCATGTACTGAATAATTCAGGAGTTGTAGTCCAGACGAGAAATAATATTCCGGGGGGTTCCGGCAGCTACTCAGATCTATCGTCAGTCATTAGTAACACATAGCGGTGAGGAGTTTCAATTGATCACACAGAGATGTTTCATAGAAATCTAGGTAATGCTTTTGAGTTACTGGTCAGTCATGTCTGTTGGTGGATTCCGTGACGACGTCTATCTTCTAAACGCAAAACGGCAGCGATCCTACGTGACACAGATTTGACAAGCCTTTAGTAGGTTTCAGAAGGTGTTTGGCTCCATATATCACGCGATATCCGTAAATTACTGACCGATGGCTTGTGGGCGCGATGCTGTCGCACAATAGCGTCTCAGATATGTTCCATCTGGATGATATCAGGCGAATTTGGTGGCCAAGACTTCATTATCACGGTCCCCAAACCACAGTAGCACGATTCTGCTCTTGTAACAAGGACAATTACCTTGCTGGGAGATGCCACTGCCATCAGGAAAGATATCAAGCATGAAGCCATACACTTGATCTGTGATAATGTTCACGCAGCACACAGCTTTGTGGCTTGGATTAGTACCACAGATCCCATGGAAGCCCAGGTGAATGTCCCCCACAGCATAACAGTTCTCCCACCGTCGCACATGACGCGGCGCATGGAGCGGTGCACAGTTTTAGCAACCATTCGTCTGGATGGCAGCATATCTGGACTCATTCATCAACGTGCTGTAGCCAGAAACATGATTCATCCGCCCAGGCAATACGTTTCCATTGATCCGAGGTCTAATCTCGATAGTCCTACGTCCACTGCAATTGTAATTAACTACGTCGTTGGGTGAAAATGTGAACGCCTTGGGGTCTGCTTCCATGAAGGCCTAATTTGAACAACATGTACTGAACGGCGTGGTCAGAAACATTTGTGGCTGCACCAGAATCGTGCTTTGTCGTCAGATCGGCCACAGATTGCTGTCCTTCTAATCCGCGCTCTGTGATAAACGTCTAACACACTGTCGCCCACTCGTGGTTTCTCCATCTTTCAACCCCTTCCCATAGAGCCTCACAACAGCAGCGTATCGCCCACAGAATGATTCTCCCCATTTGTCTGTCCTCCGATTATCTTCTGTCCTAACCTCCTCACGTTCGTACTACCCCACTTGTCTGTATTCGATCTCTCAATGGGCAGTGGTTATAATGTTTTGGCTTTTTAATGTGTAAGATATGCGATGTTTCTTAAATAATCGTTAAAATACTAATCGGAAGAGAGCAGTCTTGAGGCCTTGTATAAAACTGTAACCTACAGAAAACAAGCGATATTAATCTTCGACACAGGACATGAGTTGGTAATCCTTACATACCTTGCTCGTGCATTATGTTTGCCATTGGCGGTAAATTATAACTATGAAACCCATCAGTGCTTCACGTGATGATGATTTACGTGCCCCAATGCCATCGCTGCCTTTTGTATTCCATTTCTTAGACTCTATGTTAATCAATAGCGATTGCAACTAGGTATGTTATTTACCACCATTCATGGACTTGAAGAGTCTGTAGAGTGAATGTTGGGCTGGTGGGCCCCCAGTGGAAACACTATTGACAGTTAAGAATGAATTTTATTGACTTCAATACATGATGTAGTGAGGCGACCGCTGGCCGGTGCTGATACATGGGCAGCGGCTTCACCCTGGCTACCGAACCATAACGCGGCGCTGCTGACAGTGTGGCTGGGGTCAGCAGGTGGCCTCTAGAGGCCACAGCTATTGACATGAGCAGCGCACTACTTTCCCAGAGTCGTGAAGTACTCAGAGCCCTCGCTCCACTTGCATCACCGTGATGGCGCGTGAAGACAGATGTGCGTGGATTGCGACTCGCTGCCAACTTGTAGGATTCGGATGAAGTCCCAGTAACGACTCAATGTTGGAGCCGGCAGATCCAGGTGCCAAGTCGGCGGGGCTGTGACACCAAGTCCTGGCACCTAGTCATGTCGACCGGAACAAGAGACTTGCCCTGGTGTGGTGACATCGACCCGCTTGCAGCAGGGCTACTGTTGTGCGGTGCTGTTTACCTCTGCACTCTGCTATCCAAGTTTCTCAAGTCCATTGTGTGACCCACATGTCGCCACACTGGTTGCTACCGACTTGCGGCTGTTAACACAGTGATCCCTGGTGGCTTTCCACACTATTTATCATTACTTTTGCTGAAGACTTATAATTTGACTAAAATACCAGGTAGCGCAACTACAGTCTGAACATAAATCAGTACTTCCCAACAAATACCTAAGCTGTAATGCCGCTAACAAAGTCTTTATGGAGTATCTCGTTGTTTCCAGGAGACGAAACGCTAGACATTTAAATACACTTGAGATCTAGGGCTAATACCAATACAACTGAAAACATCAAGAATGTTTATTTTCTTTTTACTCCACCAAAACTTCAGAGTTGATCGCAACTACACGTGGATAAATAACCATGGAACTGTACCATTTCTACAGAAAACATTTTTTCATCTATTACTGACGATGACTGTAATTGGTTGAAATCAGTCACGAATGAATATAGTCTATGCAGCAAATGTTGATTCGTGTTTACTAGTAGTTTAACTCATAGTGCACTCAGTTCCACTCTAAACACGCCTCTGGTTGGTAATAAGTGAATCCTGTTTGCGTTGTGTCCACGATTCCAGTTAGCGCACATAACGCAGTTTGAACCCGACCTGTAGGGAAACGTGCTATTACTCACCAAGGATTTAGACTTCAGAATATCTGCCATCAACGTTCCTCAAATATTCCAATCAGGTAGGAAGGGACCTCTATCTTAGAACAGACAACAACTATTAACTATAATTCTATTTATTGGAATCAATTTTGCACATATTGGGTCATTACAATACACAAGAGCAATCTCAGGTATCGCCTGTTCAGACAAGGGGATACTGGTATTAAATTTTTCAAATAAAATAAAATATAAAAGATCAATAACATCACAGAATTCAGGATAGTTACTTATTTTAACTTACAGAAAGACTCTGTGGTGAAAGACTATACTAATGTCGAGTTGAACAATGTTACCGGCTCTAACAAATTTTATTCCTTCTCCACAAAAGTTAACCAGACGTGACCATCGAGTGCACAAAGGAAATACGTTAATTCTTGGGCCTATGTCGGCCTTAACACAAAACTTCCATCCGGTTTGTCCCCTAGTTCGTTTCCTGTGAGTTAGCCAATGCGCGGGACCTTGGATAGCGGTTCGCTCATTCGTTTATGCTCACTCATCTGTTGTCCCATGTTTATTTCCGTTACCGAAAACAGCTTTTTCTTTTTCTGTCAGACTGGTCAGCTGGAAGTACAGCAGAAACGCCTGCTTTCTTCCACCCTTGATGTTCACAATGCAACAGTGTGGTTGGTCCGCGCGTTGAAATCATTGTTAGCTGTAAACACACACTCTTCCCTCCCTCTCTCTCTCTCTCTCTATCTCTCTCTCTCTCTCTCTCTCTCTCTCGCCTTATTCATGCCAGGAAACTGCTTATCACCCTTGCTGCAATGCTCGATGCGTCCCCATTTCCAGTGGCAGGTCGTCGTCATCTTGGTGATGCGTTACAATGAAGCTTTTACAGATTATGGTCATGACCTCATCTACACAATCCACCTCCTTTACTTTACAGCCAGGCTTACATTACTACTTTAAGATTATCCAGGTTTCCTCAGTCGCAAAACTGGACAGTCTGATTGGAAACTACACTACTGGCCATTAAAATTGCTGCACCCAGAAGAAATGCAGATGATAAACGGGTATTCATTGGACAAATATATTATACTAGAACTGACAATTGATTACATTTTCACGCAATTTGGGTGCATAGAACCTGAAAAATCAGACCCAGAACAACAACCTCTGGCCGTAATAACGGCCTTGATACGCCTGGGCATTGAGTCAAACAGAGTTTGGATGGGCTGTACAGGTACAGCTGCCCATGCATCTTCAACACGATACCACAGTTCATCAAGAGTAGTGACTGGCGTATTGTGACGAGCCAGTTGCTCGACCACCGGGCCGGCCGCGGTGGTCTCGCGGTTCTAGGCGCGCAGTCCGGAACCGTGCGACTGCTACGGTCGCAGGTTCGAATCCTGCCTCGGGCATGGATGTGTGTGATGTTCTTAGGTTAGTTAGGTTTAAGTAGTTCTAAGTTCTAGGGGACTAATGACCACAGCAGTTGAGTCCCATAGTGCTCAGAGCCATTTTTTGCTCGACCACCATTGACCAGACGTTTTCAATTGGTGAGAGATCTGGAGAATGTGCTGGCCAGGGCAGCAGTCGAACATTTCCTGTATCCAGAAAGGCGCGTACAGGACCTGCAACATGCGGTCGTGCATTATCCTGCTGAAATGTAGGGTTTCGCAGGGATCGAATGAAGGGTAGAGCCACGGGTCGTAATGCACCTGAAATGTAACGTCCACTGTTCAAAGTGCCGTCAATGTGAACAAGAGGTGACCGAGACGTGTAACCAATGGCACCCCATATCATCACGCCGGGTGATACGCCAGTATGGTGATAACGAATACACGCTTCCAATGTGCGTTCACCGCGATGTCGCCAAACACGGATGCGACCATCATGATGCTGTAAACAGAACCTGGATTCATCCGAGAAAATGATGTTTTGCCATTCGTGCACCCAGGTTCGTCGTTGAGTACACCATCGCAGGCGATCCTGTCTGTGATGCAGCGTCTAGGGTAACCGTACTCCAAGCTGATAGTCCATGCTGCTGCAAACGTCGTCGAACTGTTCGTGCAGATGGTTGTTGTCTTGCAAACGTCCCCATCTGTTGACTCAGGGATCGAGACGTGGCTCCATGATCCGTTACAGCCATGCGGATAAGATGCCTGTCATCTCGACAGCTAGTGATACGAGGCCGTTGGGATCCAGCACGGCGTTCCGTATTACCATCCTGAACCCAACGATTCCATATTCTGCTAACAGGAATTGGATCTCGACCAACGCAAACAGCGATGTCGCGAAAGGACAAACCGCAATCGCGATGAGCTACAATCCGACCTTTATCAAAGTCGGAACCGTGATGATACGCATTTCTCCTCCATACACGAGGCATCACCAAACAACGTGTCACCAGGCAACGCCAGTCAGCTGCTGTTTGTTTATGAGAAATCGGTTGGAAACTTTTCTCATGTCAGCACGTTATAGGTGTCGCCACCGGCGCCAACCTTGTGTGAATGCTCTAAAAAGCTGATCATTTGCATATCACAGCATCTCCTTCCTGTCGGTTAAATTTCGCGTCTGTAGCACGTCATCTTCGTGGTGTAGCAATTTTAATGGCCAGTAGTTTATGTTGATGTCCTGTGAGTGATTCTGTCTCATTTTGTCCGTGCAGTTAGTAGTTTACGTTCCCTACACCATGTTGAACTTACGGTTTAGGTCAGTGTTGTACTTAAAAATTCATTTTTGGACTCCCTTGCTTTTCTACCATTTTCCTGTTGTTGCTTCCGTCTCCTCCTCTCTCTGTACTTTTATCTGAAATAAAAACTCTTCTAATACTTTATGGATGTTCATTGAACTGATCGACATCATATCTCTTTCTTGACTCTTAATAACTTCATGAAACGTTTATTTTATCCTTCCCTTTATTATAAACAGCTTTCCATAAACTCATCAGCTCTAAACTTTATACTTTCGCCATTATTGAGTCTGACATGAATCTCTTTCTCTAAATCTCCCTAACATTTTTTCTCTAAGCTGTGTACTACCACGCCTGTATATTCCTACAACACCTCACATGCTCTTTTGCATTGAGTGCGTAAGATAAACCCATTATAAAGACGTGATCTGTCGCTTTCTGCAATCAGAAACAGCAATAAAACATATTATAAATAACTGACGGTGCCTCTACGGTTCACCATCTAAATATCTCTCTTCATATCCTAACTAATGAATAGTCTCCCACGTTACCAACATTAACGAGATGGGGTATAACTGTTTACAGTTACTCACATGTGTTTATATTCTTATGGCATCCTCATATTTCTTACACTGCCTTATATATATGATTCTTTTGAAGTACACAAAGACAAGAACTTCAAGATGAATTATATATTAAGTTATTAAATTTAGCATCATATGTTAATATTTAAAAATATTTAGAACATAAACTTCGTAAATTAGGAGACAATACGGTTTTACAGAAAAACTGATACGAAACATTTCTGAACGTAATCATAGTATTCCTTTGGGTGACTCACACGGTATCTGCCTGATGATTTTCCTGTTTTGTGATGTACTTACTGTCTCCACGACATTTTTATGGATAATCTTACTAATTTCCACAAGTCCCTTATATGCTGCAAAGAAATTGTGGCAATGCTCTTTAGGTTTGCATGAAAGACGATGCGTTTTCACCAACACCTACTGTCCAATTGCATTTCATGCTATTAATATGTTTAGTAACAAAGTCGTCTTCTGTTAGGATTGGACAGTCATCCGAACAGTTCACGTCTCCGTCTCCTAGTCAGTTCTTCGACTTCCCTGGATTAGAACCTCGAATTTCTATAACACCTTGGTGTTCGCCAGCATCATCCGCCTTCTGTATTCCTTAGTTGGCGACTGTCGAACTACTTGGTCCTGCAAAAGTCTTGTTCGTCTGCTGAAATCCTCCTGATCTACTACTGTTTCCGTCATTTGACCAATTCCGTTTTCTTCTATTAAATACCACTTGAAAAGATCTTTATTGTTGTTGCCAAAATTATGCTGTGGTAGGTAATTTCTATTTGAATTGAAAAATCGACTCATATTGTTATTCCCCTTGCCATTTTCATTCCCATTATAAAATTTCTTCCCGTTCCTCGGCCTATTATTCCCATTACTGTCGCCCATCTTTCTGTTTTTTTCCGTCGTCTTCACTGAAAATAAATTCCAACTCATGAAGCATGCCTTTAAACACTTGTATATTATCACCGCCCCTGCCTACTGATGATTGTTAATATCGGAGTGGCAATTTGATTATGCTCATCCTAATTAGATCTATGTCCCTGTGCGGATTATCCAAATATTGGTTCCATTTCGCCATTTCATCGAAGAACTTAATTGGACTCTTTTCTCCCGAACTTTCGAATGATTTCTTCTGCAACAGTTCATATTTTATCCGGTATGAGCCTCTGCAGACCAGTACCTTGTCATAAATGCTGAATTAAATTCCTCATATGAATTGCACGTTGTCGCTATCTTCTGCATGGTTTCTGCAATCGCTCCATCCATATGTCCACAGATGACGTCTAATTTATGTCTGAAGGTGAATGTTGTGGAAGACCTACTTCAAATTGATTAATAAATGTTCTTGGGTATAGACTGTTCCCATTTTCTTTGTAATGTTGAAATTCACATACTGTTAGAAATTGATCATCGTCAAATTGATTTCCCGCATTCTTTTGTACCGAATTCTGGTATGATAAGTACGAAATGTTCTGTTGGTGGGTGCTGGATCTTTGCAGTGGCGTAAAATTGCCTATTTCAGACTGTGAAGTAGATTGTGGCATATTTCGCCTGTCCTGTAACGTTTGCTGTACTGGCGGCAAATGCTGTGTTGTAGCATAACTCGTATCGGCTTGTATTGAGGGCAGAGGTGTAAAAAATGGCATCTTCTGAACATCGTCCTCGTGTATAAAATTCCTGTGTTGGGCGCGTTGGTTTCCTATATGCTTCCAGCGTCTCACGGTTGTTTTGTGTCGTGGGCGGAGCTGGTACTAATGATATTTTGTTCGGCGGAAGCTCCTGTGCCGTACTCTCATTTTCTTGTAAATTATTTTCATGCGCCTGTAATTGTTCTGTGTTCTGAGACGGTCCTTCACTTTCTTAAGTACGTCCGTTTCGCGTCCTACCAGCAAGTCTACAGACACAGTGGATCCTGAAATATCACTACCACTGTCCATATGTGCTTCTATTGCTTGATTCAGTTCGCTACTAAGTTGCGTGAACTGTTGTTCGTTTTTCTCAGTTATTTTGCCAATATCACTCCCACGCCTTTTGTCACTCTTTTCTGGATCTAATTGTCTACTACTATGTGGCGTATATTGCTCGTAGCTTTCCATGCTAATGAATCAACACCTTCTACCTCTATTTGTGTTTCTGAGCGCAACGTATTGAACTCCGTACGTATGTGCTTTCATTCCGTCATTAGCGACCTGATTTCTTCTCAAGATTCTTTGGCCTCTTTACGAATCGTGTCTTATTGTTCACCAATATGAATACACGTATTTTGGATTTATCTGCCTATATCTTTAATCCGTGGCTCTGTCTTTGCACTCGATTCGTTTATGGCTCTATTCATATCTATCCTAGCCTACATTCCTGTATCCCTGCCTTTGTCTTCTGACTCAAATGCTGTATAGCTTTATTCTAATCCTGTATCGCATGGAATTAATTTAGGAACATTGTCGATATATCTGGAACATTCGTTCTTTCGTATGCAGCTCTCGGAGATACTCTTTCCCCATAGTTACTATTGATCTTACTTTCTCAATATACTACAGGATCACTGGCACTCCTTCTGTCCGCCCGCACTGATATATGTGGATTTAATCTACTCGCATTCTGTAGTAGTTCAATCTGCACAACATCAGATTCTGGTTCCGTGGAACTTTCTGCCTGTCTGTGACTACCGCTACTGATTCGTGTACCTCTAAGATTTTCACGACTTTGCATTGGGTGTGGTGAAGTCACAATATTTTAACCTACGATTCTGTCCTGCTGTATTTCACGTGAGTCACTACTTTCAAAGTGTTGCCTCTTAGCCGGTCGGGGTGGCCTAGCGGTTCTAGGTGCTTCAGTCTGGAACCGCGTGACCGCTACGGTCGCAGGTTCGAATCCTGCCTCGGACATGGATGTTTGTGTTGTCATTAGGTTAGTTAAGTTTAAGTAGTTCTAAGTTCTAGGGGACTGATGATCTCAGATGGCAAGTCCCATAGTGTTCAGAGCCATTTTTTGTTGCCTCTTACTTTCGTCACGATCGAGATTCTCTACTCCATAATTTGCCTCCATTCGGTTGCTTTCTGTCATTTCTGTCGTAGCATGTAACCTCTGTTCCTGTCTACACTGTCTTGCCTGGGATCTAGTCAATATCCGATCATAAGATGTAATGTGTTTCCAGAAAAGCATAAATATCCTATCTGATTCTGATTCTCTTAGTCCAGTTCCCCAATATATTCAACCCCTTTCAACGCCGTATCAGTCAACACATGTGTTGGAAGAAAATCCAACGCAACAGCGCCGTTGTAGATCGTGGAGCGAGCGCCAGCCGCACTAGAATCACTACTGCTCAACTACACAAAAGTGTTCAATATTGTGAAATTCTCTTAATTCAACTAAATTAATCCAGATAATTCAATGCAGTCTACTAGTGTGTCACACATGTACTTTAAATTATACTCCTACTGATATATACAAGCTCGAAGTATGACGTCTGTATTCAATGAAATCCAGTGCTTTCTTAACAATTGCTATGTTAATTAATTCAATAATTAACCATCCTGGCAGGGTCGCCATTATCAAAACACGCCTCTGGTTGGTAATAAGTGAATGCCATGTTTGCATTGTATCCACGATTCCAGTTATCGCGCATAACGCAGTTTGACCCCGATCTGTAAGGAAACGTGCTATTACTCACCAAGGGTTTAGTCTGTAATACAGTATAGTTTGATTATTTATTGTGCTTCATTGCGTAAACTATACTCTGAAAGTTAAGAAACAAGTTTGATCCATAATACTCACGCAAGTGGATTGTATCTTTGATTATCATGTTTCGTTACCTAATTAAATAGTGACCCTATCAGACGCTAGTCAGTTGTATCCTAACGAGCAGTCAATGCGCCGAAAACAGATCTGTAATAAATAAAAATCAGTAGAACAAAAACAGTACTTGTTATTCAGCCTTAAATATGGAAGTAACGAAAGAATCCATAAATCATTTTCGTGGTGTATTGTTAATTCTTAAGCGTGTCCAGACACTTTGGCTGACTGAAGTAAGCATTCAAGTTGTTTTACTTAATTAATACGAATACTAGTTGTTTTTGTAAATTTAGATTTAGGGATTCTCGGTATGGGGTAAAGCCCACAAACTTAATTATGCAGACTTTTCTTTGTCCAACAGGATTTCACAGCACAGGTCAGATTCTATTTGTATAATGAATCTAGTGATTTACATAAACATAACAATTTTCTTGACTTAATTACTGTATCATATACGTTTGTTAGAAAATATCTGAAACTGTACGCCATCGCAATTTCATTCAATAACGAATTAATTAGTGGAATTTTTATCAAAGCAACTACAGTGAAAGTAAAAAACAGATAATAGGATTATTTTAGGGGGATCGAACAGGTGATCTTTGTATCAAGGTCGACAGTTTCTAGAAATCCCTCACGATTCTTCTGATAGATAACAAAAGAGAGGATGAAAGTATCTTCAGTATCCAGCATAGTAGATGGTGGGAACGCAACTGCATACAGTAATAATAATAATAACAATAAAATAGCCTCAGGCAGCAGCAGCAGCAATTGTAAGTTATTTCATTATTCGTTTCGAGACTTCACATCTCATTTTGTGATATACCTGTGCATATAGTAAGAACATTTTTTCAAAATTACATTCGGCAATGCATATACAGCATAACACTGCTTCTTATAAAGTATACATTACATGCCAACCAGTCTGCTTGTCGTAAGATTACGTTAGAGGTCTAGTGCTAATATCATAATATGTAGAAATCACGATTAGTCATAGCAAATGTCAATACTACGTCAATAACATTTTCTCCCTTTGGATGTCGATGTCATTACAAATCATTATTACTCAATTTCCATGTGAAGTGAACCTAGATGCGATTGTATGACCACTCATCAACATAAAAACGTTTAGGGCTGGTACACACTCGTAGTGTAAGGTTATCTGGGAGTAGAAGGACCAGGAAAAATAAGGATTGAACATCATTCCTATCAATACTTAAACACTCCTCAACAAAAATAACAAATTAGGTCAACGGAACCTCGATATATTACGACAAAAATACGTAACAGGACAAAAGCATTTAGGAACAATTACTGATAAACGATCAACAATGTTAGATACTTCAGTGAGATGACATGACAAAAGGTTACAATATTAATTCAAATACTTGCTATCAGCTCGTCAAAAAATTCATGGAAACATGAAGTCTCAAAATTTAAATTTACAACAAATGCTATTCTCTTTTAGAAACATACAATTTGTGTGCCACTAGTTACTATTGCTGAAATATTTACAGCCAATTTCAGCAAGACAAGCAAGACAATATTTCACAAATTGTAATTACATAACAATCCCTTGAAAGGTTCTAAGAAAACATTCTTTAAAACAGGCGAGTTACAAACAACTATAGAGTGTGTCAGGATAAAATACAAGAAATGACTCAAGATTACCAACAAAAGGAGTTCATTAAAAGGAAACAAAAAATAGTTAAAGCTCTTGATATGAAACCATCACATGTCAGGCAGTGAGGTCCGACGAACGGACCAGAAATTACTTAGAGCACGCCCGATACGTTGCTCACCACACTTATTTTCTAAGCAGCCAGAGGAAACACACGTCAAGGCACAAACGTACAATGAAGCCTTATGAAAAGTAATCTTTAAGTAAAACAAACAAACACTTAAGTCATAGGATTACACGCTAGCGCTATAGACAAAACATTGTGAAGAGTCGCTAAAAGGTACCCATTCAAAATTAAATTACCTGTATGAGAAAATATCACTAATTGCGACCGATACGATAAAATTGGTTAGATAACATGACACAATAAAACACTATTCTGTGCCTCCTCGGCTGTTTAATCATAACTTCGGAGGTATACGATTGTAATAACGTCAAATGTATACCACGAATTAAGCCACCATGAACTCTTAATACTATAGGATATAGATAATTTAATCCGAACTCATGTAGATGGATTTGTATTTAGATGTCTTTATGTCATAAAAGATCCCATTACATTACACCGCTGATGAATCGAACTAAAAGGCTGATTTACTCGATGTAAAGGATAGTATAATACCTTAATCGTTTTCATGTTAGTGAGTGGTCATACACTCCCATACACACTGACCAGTCGGGATATTATGACAACCTAACTAATAAACTGTGTCTCCACCTTTGGCATTGATCCGGTGTCTCCACTTTTGGCATCGATAACAGCGGCGACGCGTCGTGGCATGGAAGTAATGAGGGCTTGGTAGGTCGCTGGTGGGAGTTGGCATCACATTTGCACACACAAGACACTTAAATCCCATAAATTCCGGGAAGAGAGGCTACGAGCTCTGACGCCACGTTCATCACATCCCAGGTATGTTCGATCTGGTTCAGATTTGGTGAGTTGGGGGGGCGGGGGAGGGAGGTGGGGGCAGCACATCAATTGGAGCTCACCACTGTGTTCCTCGGACCACTCCAACATACTCCTGGCCATGTGATATGTCGCATTATCTTGCTGAAAAGTGCCACTGCCCTCGGGAAACCTGATCGTCATGTAGGGGTGTACGCGGTCTTCAACCAGGGCACGGTATTCCTTGGTCGTCATGGTGCCTTACACGAGCTCCACTGGACCCACAGATGTCCACGTGAATGTTCCCCAGAGCATAAAGGAGCCGCAACCAGCTTGTCTCCGATCCACAGTATAGGCGACAAGGAGCTGTTCCCCTGGAAGACGACGGATTCGCGACCTCCCATTGGCATAATGAAGAAGGTATCGGGATTCATCAGAGCAAGCAACGCTCTGCCACTGCGCCAACGTCCATTTCGGATGGCCATGTGCGCGTTTCAACCGTAGTTACCGATGTTGTGGTGTTACCATTGGTAGATGCATGGGTCGTCGGCTGCAGAGGCACATCGGTAGGAGTGTTCGGTACACTTTGTTGAGACATATTTGTACTCTCTCCAGCATTAGAGTCTGATGTTAGTTCTGCCACATTTCACCCCCTGTCCTGCTTTACTAGTCTTCCCAGTGACGGGTGGCTGCCCAACCCCATGACGCCTGGACGTGGTTTCACCTTGGTTTCGCTACGTGATGAAGACACTCACCACAGCGTTTCTCGACCACCCTACAAGTCGTGCACTTCCCGAAGTGCTCGTACCGAGCCTTCGGGGCCTTCACAATTTGCCCTCCATCAAACTGAAATAGATCGCGCGCTTTCCCTATTCTACATACGGACAGCACGCTCATTGACACGACTTGCACCGTGCTTGTGTCTATTAGCAGTCGCTCCTCGTCAGGTGGCGCTGAAATCGCCTCGGCGGGTTTATATCGATAGTACGTCGGTGGTCATAACGTTCCGGTTGATCAGGATAGATACCTTTATCTGAGAATTGAATAATAATAGTGTATATTGACAAATGTGTAAAAACAGAAAATATTATCGACTTATTATTGGTACTATTAACTTAGTATGAATAATCATAATTCCTACATATTATGATTTTAGCGGAAGACCTCTAACTTAACCTTACGACAGGTAGATTGGTTAGCTTGCAACGCGTAATTTACAAAAAGTAATGTTATCTTGTTTATACATTGACGTATGTAATCTCGAAAAATGTTTTTGCTGTGTGTAAAGGCACATCTAAAGACGAAACGTAATGTCTTGGAATTGGTCATGAAATAAAACTTATAAAACTATAGCTGCAAGTGAGGCTATTTTGTTACTGTTATGAAGATAAAACTTTAAAAAGGAAGACTTGTTCTGTTGGACAGAAGAAAACTGAGTTTCAAAGCTTTATTTCATGATATACAGCTATATTAATAATCTTATTGTAAAAATTATTGCTAATGAATTTGTGCGTCATATACTTCAAAATATACATTTACGCTGTTGGAAATCACCTACAAAAACATTCAAAAAAATTTCAGATTTATATTTACCGAGAGAACATACACTCCTTATCAGAGAGGGTTGTGATTCTTTCCCGAGTATCTTAGTTTACAGAAGAAAAGGTGAAGTTACGACTTTCAGCCTAGTTCTGACACACTTTTTAATCAGCCAGTTCTTAGCTGCCTCCTTTGTAAATACCACAAAAAATCTTTTGACAGTACTTCTCTAGATTTATTTGAAACTGCCCGTACAGCACCCCAAACTAGACTTTATTGGGCTTAAACATTATGCAACAAGTTTCAGCATTTTATATTGTCTGCAGGATGTCAGAAAACCGACTGATACGTTAATGCTCATTCCTCGGATGCAAAAGAAAGTAAATAAATAAATACTGAAAAAATAAGTTTTGTTATTTTACTTTCTCTTCTACCTGAGAATATCCATACAGACAAAATTTCAATTACCTAATACATTTTGCGTATTTCTCATGTTGGACGCATAGATCGAACAATGTTGGACGCATAGATCGAACATGTGAGAACATGCAGAGAGAGAACCGTCAGAGAGTTGGACCTTTAGACATATGGAAAGCGAGACAGTGGTCCTCCAACAGACCTTAATTCAGTGCAATTTTTACTTCACTCCCTTGCATATTACTTCCGGCAAGTGCTTAAAAAAATAATATTTCCCGTAAAGCTAAAATACAGAAGCTCAGCCGTTCACTCCCTCGGAAATTAGGTATTGTCTACAGATCATCATAACAAGCGGTTTACGTCAACTACATTTGACGGACAGAATAATTTAGTCCCACATTCACTAAGGTAACTGTAACGTAAATACTGAACTCATGGCACACAGAGAGCTTCCGAGTTTAATCCAGCTCTGCTGAGCTTTCTTGCTCCGAGAAAACAAGCTGTTTATCTCCGGGACTGCGAGTAATCTGGTCCATCGTGTACTGTCGCTGTCACCGACACGAATTCGCCTCTGAGCCTTTACGCTCACATGGCCATGTACCGGCTACTGTTGTGTTAGAACCTTTAATCTCCTGCAGCGGTGTTTTCCTCTCTGTACCAAAATCCACGGGAGTATCTGCGGTTACGTTCGCCAATAAGCGTACAGACACGCGGTACTCAACTACTCCACGTTAACACGCCAGAGTGAAACAAGATAATCACATTTGCGTAATTACTTTTGCTTCACCTAAGTTACGAGTATGTACTAATGACGCAATGTGTAACACGCTCCCGACCCTGCTTATGTGGTAGGCAGATTGTACACAAAATAATAGAAATGGCCCCCTGTTAGAAAGTTTTCTTCGAATGAAAAAGCAAGTTTACTGTTACCAGCCACTGATTTATTTATATCTACAACGCGAATCGAAAATTTACACTTCCATCATCAGGTGGATTTATATATGTTAGAATGACATATGTGTGTGTTGTGATACGATTTTGGGATAACTTGTGGCACTGTCTAGTGGAGGAGCAAAACAATATTTCTGAATATGGTTTTGAGGAGGTTTTTGACGAGACTAAATGTATTTCTAAATTTGAAAATAAACAAGTAAAATAAAATACCTCCAGTGCTCACGTCACATGTAAACTCCCATATTTCTTAAACAAATATGATGTCTGGAAACTACTACATGCAAAGTATATACAACAAAACAGAAACATTATCTGAAAGTACAAAGAATATATATCATAACACTATATTTGGATGAAGTTTTAAAGGATTGTGGAGTTCTTTGTTTAGGTTGCCGAATATTTCAAGGGGTATGCAAATCCATTTCTGTCAAGTGTACATAGCATGAATTTCATACTCGTTTATACAATCAGGCGACATATTGCAAACTTTGAGTACAGTAATTATGTTACCAGCACTGGTAAGATTATACATAAATAACAATTTTGCCTGGGATTTAGAAATAGGGATGAAAGAACGCAGAGAGAGAGATAGAGATTCAGATACACAGTGAAAACAGTGACTGCAGGGGAGAAACTCTTCTGTAGTAGGAGGTTCTTGAGATTATATCTGTTACAGGTAATGACTAAGTAAAGGTTCGAATAACACATTGGTTAAAGCTTTAAAAATATTCAAGTGGATATAAAATTTATACTGTCAGTTGATGTACATGTAGTTTCAAGCTGACAGCAGGTAAAAGTTGTTGGTGTGATTGTACATTTCTAAATGAGGCCATTCCATTGTTTGTTTGCGAATTTGAAGGTAACATAACTAATTATGTGTTACGATAGAGAAAGGAACAGGTGACCACTGGAGGTATTTTATTTTACTTGTTTATTTTCACATTTAGAAATACGTTTAGTTTTTAGTCAAAAACCTCCTCAAAACCATGCTCTGTAATATTGTTTTTGTTCCTCCAGTAGACAGTGCCTCAAGTTACACCAAAATCGTAACACAACACACACATATGTCATACTAACACTTGTAAATCCACCTGATGATGGAGGTGTAAACCTTCGATTCACGTTGTAGATATAAATAAATCAGTGCCTGGTAACAGAAAACTCACTGTTTCATTCGGTATTAAAAATAGTCACGGTAAAGCTTAAGCTTAAATGTTCTCATTTAAAGTTTTCTTCGCGTTTGCGAAGGCGAACGAAAGTTGCTAAAACGATGTCACTGCATATCATGCAGTGCAAATTTGTAAATTAAAATAAATATGGCCCATCAGCAGTCCATCCTGACAGTTGCCATTTTTTACAATGAATTTATGCACACAAGTACTGAATCAAATACACATGAGTTCTCTACCATCCGTATAACACTTACACCATGCACTCACATTAATGTGAGCACTTGTCAAAAGCTTGAATATGGTCCCCAAGGATAGATGCATAATTTCGTTGATCCATTTTGCATTCCAAAATGACGAGATCGCTCTGGGAATGCCATGAAAACATTCCCTGCTTGAGCAGTTGACAGCATCTGGAAACTTCTATAGTTCCTTCTCCTGCAGTTCCTACTCCGTGGATCCGCGTCCACACATCAACTTTGGAGTATGGTCTGAAGATGGAGCGCCTCTGGACTGAAATCGGTCAGCAAAAAATAAGATTTGTGTGATTTAGACTGTTTTCTAAGTGCTATGTATAGATGTTCGCAGATGAAGCTGCTGCGTAAGGGTAAGTCGTAACATCACCATACTGTAGCAAAATGTGGAGTTATAAGATAGTTCTCTACTTCCTCTATATATATATATATAATTGTGCAGGAAAACAAACCACTTTAAAAATGAAATATAAGACGCCCAATGGAGGATTGTGGATTGTGCTTGATATTGGGACTAGTACTTGAGCCTAAGCATAACAAAACGTATTCAGATATTGAAACTGTATGTATTGAAATTTACATTAATATTCGAATACGCTATTGGCGATAAATTAGTGGGAGCAGTAACAATCGCAAAATATCTAGGAGAATCCATTCTCAACTACCTAAAGTATAGCGACCACGTAAAACAAGTTGTAACGTTAGATGTCAACTGAGACACGCTTTAAGAATAAAAGAGAACTATAGCTAACTCTCGGAACAAGTATTTAACACCTGTTCAATTGATTTCTTCAATTCTGATTGTCATTCAGGGACTCTCATCAGGTTGGATTAGTAAAGAATATAAAGAAGATCTGAAAAAGAGTGGGCTTTTCATCATAGAGTTCTTTTTTTATAAACACGAAACTTGCTCTTTAAACTTAATGTAACAGACACTACAAGGAAGCTTCATGTGTCAAGAAGAAACTTAATTGCTAAGTTTCCTAGAGGATACATTCTAAGGAGAGTCATGCTACCTTGAACATACATGACTTGACACTCAGAAAAACTCTAGTTGATGTGGAAGATTGCCGACAGTATTTGGTCCACCGCAATAATCACCAATGAAGTAATAAAATGAAAATGAAAACAGTATTATAAGTACTTACCGCCACAGACCGTAAAATTGTTTGTGAAGTCTGTATGCAGATATGAGAGATTAGCGCCCGATCTAAAAACGTGAGTCGATTCTGTTTTGAGGCAGTTTCTGGGCCACATGGTCCAACGTCAAATAACATATTACTTCCTCATTGTAACAATCTTGTAACAGCCTACATAGTTGTGTTTTGCAGAAGTTTACGGTTTTTGAAGAACCATAAGCAAGTTCCAATGTTTTCAGCGCGCTTCTACAGGTATATCAGAAAAAAATTTTGTTTACCTGCAATATGGCACCATACTCATTACCTAACTGTACACATTCCACAACTATATCCGTTTGTTTAGCATGTTGTTTAAACAGTTCAGGTATTTTGACTTCATTAATATAATTAACAGTGTGTAATTAAATCATGAGTTTGGTGTATATTGTTAATTTGCGTTCCGCAGATACCAATAAAAGCGCGATACGAATTTCAAACAGCGCGCAGAGAATTTTCATAGTTAGATATGAAATGTCTAAGCACAAACACTTAAATTTCCACATCAGCTAATTCGTTTTGTTTTCAATTTCATTCAAATTAAATCTTTCTCATACAGTTAGGAATGAGCCAGTGGTGTAACACCATAGGTGCTACACATAAAAAAGTCACACTTCATAGAAATTTAATTTTTAGTCCCTACACGGCTTCTTAATCGAATCAGTTTCAAGGGTCATTGCTCTTTACTAACCTCGAAACAAAAACTTTTTCTGCTTGATTAAATATATCATTGACATTAATCTTATTCACATGTTGTTGCTATCGTTGTTGTTGTTGTTGTTGTGTATTTCTAGTCTTTTACTAACTGCACCACACATACTGTTAGTTATATCGTATTGATGGCTTCATTTTAGCCAGTCGTTCATTTCATTTGTTTGAACCAGTCCTCTTAATGATACTTTTTAGTCTAATTATTCTTCTCCAGCGTCAATCCGTAAACTCCTTACTACGAAAATCACATCAAGGCTATTATTTCCTTCCCCAACCAGACTGCTGAACAGATAAAAGAACTTTTTTCACGCCACATTTCCACCACACAAACGCGTCTCTACGTACGTGCCGAAACTTCTAAAGTATCTCTTTCGATATACGTGACGCCACTCTCCACCAGTAAAATTGTACTACGTTAACCTTTGTTTCAATACGTTATGTTTCTGTTGTTGAGGTCAGTCCAGTGACTGGTTTGATGCAACTCTCCATGATACTCTATCCTGTGCAAACTCCTTCATCTCCAAGTAACTACTGCAACCTACATCCTTCTGAATTTGCTTAGTGTATTCATCTCTTGGTCTCCCTCTACGATTGTTACCCTCTACGCTGCCCTCCAGTACTATGTTGGTGATCCCTTGATGCCTCAGAATACGTCCTACCGACCGATCCCTTCTTCTAGTCAAATTGTACCACAAATTTCCCTTCCCCCCCCCCTTCCCCCATTTATGTTCAGTACTTCCTCATTAGTTACGTGATCTACCCATCTAATCTTCATCATTCTTCCGTAGGACCACTTTCGAAAGCTTATATCCTCTTCGTGTCTAAACTATTTATCGTCCATGTTTCACTTCCATACATGGCTACACTCCATACAAATACTTCCTGACACTTAAATCTATACTCAATGTTAACTAATTTCTGTTCTTCAGAAACACTTTCCCTGCCACTGCCAGTCTACATTTTACATCCTCTCTACTTCGACCATCGTCGGTTATTTTGCTTCCCAAACAGCAAAACTCCTTTACTACTTTAAGTGTCTCATTTTCTAATCTAATGCCCTAAGCATCACGTGATTTAATCTGACTAATTATCCTCGTTTTGCTTTTATTGATGTTCATCTTCTATCCTCCTTTCAAGACACTGTCCACTCCGTTCAACTGCAGTTCCACGTCCTTTGCTGTCTCCGACAGAATTACAGTGTCATCGGCAAACTTCAAAGTTTTTATTTCTTCTCCATGAATTTTAATTCCTACTCCAATTTTTTTTGTTTCCTTTACCGCTTGCTCAATATACAGATTGGATAACATCGGGGATAGGCTAGAATCCTGTCTCACTCCCTTCCCAACCACTGCTTTCCTTTCATGCAACCCGACTCTTATATCTGCCATCTGGTTTCTGTACAAATTGTAAATAGCGTTTCGCCTTATATTTTCTCCTTTCATCAATTAAATTCAATATCTCTTCTGTTACCCAAGGATTTCTACTAGCCCTCGTCTTCTTACTTACTTGATCCTCTGCTGCCTATACTATTTCATCTCTAAAAGCTACCCATTCTTCTTCTACTGTATTTTTTACCCCTGTTCTTATCAATCGTTCACTAAAGCCCTTTCTGAAACTCTGTACAAGCTCTTGTTCTTTACGTTTACCCAGGTCACATCTCCTTAAATTCCCTCCTTTTTGCAGTTTCTTGAGCTTTAATCTACGGTTCGGAACCAGTAGATTGTGGTCAGAGTCCACATCTGCCATGGAAATGTCTTACAATTTAAAACCTGGTTCCTAAATCTCTGTTTTTCCATTATATAATCTATCTGAAACCTCCCAGTTTCTCCACGCCTTTTCCACGTATACAACCGTCTTTCATGATTCCTAAACCAAGTGTTAGCTATGATTAAGTTATGCTCTGTGCAAAATTCTACCAGGCGGCTTCGTCTTTCATTCCTTACCCCCGTTCCATATTCACCTACTACTTTTCCTTGTCATCCTTTTTCTATTATCGAATTCCAATCCCCCATGACTATTAAATTTTCGTCCCTCTTCACTATCTGAATAACTTCTTTTATCTCATCATACATTTCATCAATCTGTTCGTCATCTGCGGAGCTAGTTGGCATATATACATGTACTACTGTGGTAGGCGCGCTTCGTGTCATTATTAAACCTACTCCTTCATTACCACTATTTGATTTTGTATTTATAACCCTGTATTCACCTGACCAGAAGTCTTGTTCCTCCTGCCACCGATCTTCACTAATTTCCACTATATCTAACTTTAACCTATCCATTTCCTTTTTTAAATTTTCTCACCCACCTACGCGATTAAGGTATCTGACATTCCACGCTCCGACCCGTAGAATGCCAGTATTGTTTCTCTTGATAACGACGTCCTCCCGAGCAGTCCCCGCCAGGAGATCCGAATGGGGGACTATTTTACCTGCGAAATATTTTACCAAAGAGGACGCCATAATCATTAAACCACACAGTAAAGCTGCATTTACGGCTGTGGTTTTCCCTTGCTTTCAGCCGCTCGCAATACCAACACAGCAAGGCCGTTTTGGTTAATGTTACAACGTCAGATCAGTCAGTCATCCAGACTGTTGCCCCTGTGACTACTGAAAAGGCTGCTGCCCTCTTCAGGAACCACACGTCTGTCTGGCCTGTCAACGGATACCCCTCCGTTGTGGTTGCACCTACGGTACGGCTATCTGTATCGCTGAGGAACGCAAGCCTCCCCACCAACAAGAAGGTCCATGGTTCATGCGGGAGAAATACGTTATATGCATCCAAAAAAATTCAGATCATTCTTTCTCTTTTTTTTACATAGATAAGTTTACAATATCCCATCATAAAATTAACATTCGCACAATATCAGTTACAATTGATTCTTACAAAATTATATAAAGAAAATACAAAGAGCAGTTTTATTTTTGAGTCGAATTGCTATCAGTCTGGCGTTGCAAAATGGTTCAAATTGCTCTGAGCACTCTGCGACTTATCTTCTGAGGTCATTAGTCGCCTAGAACTTAGAACTAATTAAACCTAACTAACCTAAGGACATCACACACATCCATGCCCGAGGCAGGATTCGAACCTGCGACCGTAGCAGTTCCGCGGTTCCGGACTGCGCGCCTAGAACCGCTAGACTACCGCGGCCGGCTCTGGCGTTGCAAGATACCAGCAGTTCTATCTAACGGACTTTCGCGATAGCTATTGTATTGCTCCCCTCTAAACTTACTCGTACCTGATTACTAAAATACGCCGAATAAAGAAATCAGTGAGTGCCATTTCAGTAGAATATAGCTGGGTGGGGAGGGGTGGAGAGATGAAACAAATATTTGATATCATAAATTTTTATTTGTGAGATGTCGAGAACTTTTCTGGAATATGTTGATGGTAAACAAATCCACCACAGTTGTAAAATGCTTTCATTAACCGGAGTCTTACACGACAGAAGTCGCTACACAAAAAAATGGTTCAAATCGCTCTGAGCACTATGGGACTCAACTGCTGAAGTCATTAGTCCCCTAGAACTTAGAACTAGTTAAACCTAACTAACCTAAGGACATCACAAACATCCATGCCCGAGGCAGGATTCGAACCTGCGACCGTAGCGGTCTTGCGGTTCCAGACTGCAGCGCCTTTAACCGCACGGCCACTTCGGCCGGCAAGTCGCTATACACTACCACAGTTTCGGGGTCTTAGACTCAGATGTATCTGAAATCTAACAGTCATAGGACGTCATGTCCATGCTAGCTGTTTGGGCATGGACATAACGTTGTACTGCTGTTAGATTTCAGATACACCTGATGATGGGCCTAAGACCCCAAAACCGTCTAAGACTTTTACAAATGTGAAGGAGTTATTTACCATTAACATTTTATAGCCAAAAGAAACACCATTGCCACTGTGTCCTGTGCAGAACGGGCTGGGACGTTGTCCTGGAGCAAAATCATCCCCTTGGACAGCTACTCACGATGCTTCCTCTTAATACCCTTCCCTAACCTTGTCAGAAAAGTTCCGTAGTCTGCTTCTTTGCCGGTTTGCCCTTCACAAGCATAATTTGTTGGCAGCACACCATGACAGTCCAAAAACACTCAGTATTATCTTGTCCAGTGGTGGTTGGTCCTTCACCCTTTCCGGCATAAATGTATCCAAAGGTTCCACAGCCTGCTATGCTCCTTGATGTCGGGTCATAGTGACCCCGCTGTCTGTAGTAGCGGACACCACCTAGAATTATGCAGCACGTCGAAAACTGATCCATTACTGGTTGTAACTTTCTTTCCACTATCGCCTCGACTGTGATGCGAAGGTGTTCCACTAATAGAGCCTTCACTTCTCTTGCGATTTCCGGTTGTCCACAAGACATAATCTGCCGCCTTGACCGTCGTCATTCAAACTTGTTTGCAGACAATGGGTCCGTGTGCGCCACTTATCCACTGTGTCATATGATCGAGTACTGTAGCTGTACATTTTCCTCAACTCGGCTTCTGTTGCTTCAGGGTTTACCCGTTTCAAAAGCTGAAAACAAATCACTGAACGATACTTACATCACCAATGTGTTGTGCCGTTTTTTCTTGCCTCCACTAGCGCCGTGCTACGGTACTGTGTGCATCAGGACTGCAGACACGTGCATCTAAATAAAAATTATTTGCCTTACTTTATTTCTACTTACTTGTATGTGGGGGAGAACGGACATTATTGGCAATCGACAGCCGTACGAACTCGGGTCGAAATAAATTCGCCGTGTGCGAATATCTTTGCACCTGCATTTGTACAGATACACCACTTATTAGCGACGTATGAAAATTTGTGCTGGACCGGGACTTGAAGCCAGATTTCCCACCTACCGCGAGAAGTCACATTAACAACTTCGGCTATCCATGCACACTTCCTGCACCGACTCAAACTTCCATATGTGTCACTTTCTACGTAACTGTAGCATAGTCCCCCATTCATGACATGGTGCTCGCAGCATTAGACTACATCCAGGTTACAGTCCCAGCCTTATACAAATTTATGTCACTTGTAGGCATTATATCTATACCTAATACAGCCGATGCTAAGGTATTCGCTCTTGGCATATTTATTTCGGGCTAATTTTTGTAGCTGTCGATCGTCAGTAATGTCCGTTTTATCAGACGTGAAAGTAATTTTCACGCCAAGGCGGTCAAAAGACGATAGCATCATTGTCACGATTTCTCACTGTCTCATCCTCACTAGTGCGAAAATCCTGAGTAGTGCAGCGAGCGTCAAGTCATAAATGTAGGGGATTGTGTCACAAGCATGTAGACTGTGTGACTTATGGAAGTTTGGGTTGGTGTGGGAAGCATGCATGGAAAGCTGAAGTGGTCAAGGCATCCGCTAGCGATAAACAGGAAATCCCGGTTTGAATTCCGCTCCGGTACAAATTTTCATATGCCACTAATAGGTAGTACATCTGGACACAATACAGCCGATGCCGCCGGCCGCGGTGGTCTCGCGGTTCTAGGCGCGCAATCCGGAACCGTGCGACTGCTACGGTCGCAGGTTCGAATCCTGCCTCGCGCATGGATGTGTGTGATGTCCTTAGGTTAGTTAGGTTTAAGTAGTTCTAAGTTCTAGGGGACTGATGACCACAGCAGTTGAGTCCCATAGTGCTCAGAGCCATTTGAACAGCCGATGCCAAGATTTTCGCACTCCGCGCATTTATTTCGAACTCACATTATTTTTTCGATGAGATAATTAAAATTTACGACTGTTCCTCGTAAGGGGTGATAAATTTATCCGATAATGAACAAAATTGTATCGTGGGTCATTTTAAAGTCGCATATGACTATCATAGCGAATATGTGTGAGAAGTTACAGTTTTAGTCACGAAGAGTCTAAGAGAAATGCTCCTTATTTGTGAATGTGTTTGGCGTCTTCCACACTGAGACGTGCCATTTCTCTTTGATTTGACAACAATTTTTCTGCAAATACTAATGACAATTTCAACAAACGTAGATAAAAAATTTTGAGACTCCTACCAGGCAAGCAATCGCTATTATTTTCTGTACGTTTACTGAGTCAATTGTTAAGAAAGCTTTATTTTTCTCTTGTCATTATTATAATGTCCTAACAGAGTTTTTCAACCAAAGATTCTCTTCCAAAGATACTGTTCGGCTTCTTGTAGCGTTGTCTTCAGCTACGAAGAAACTAGGAGTGGATGTCGGCGGAGTTATGTCGGAGGAGTTCCATCGACAGTAAGGTGACTGAAAAAGAAGCTTAGTTGTACCAGGATGAAGAACAAAACAACAACAAAGTAGATATCCCTATGGCTGACTGAACGGCAAGTGAAAGAGAGAGAGATTGCGAGAGCGATTTACTTGTGTAGCATAAAGCCCTTCCTTCGAAAATTTCCTCTCTTTATACCTTCTCTGTGTTATGGCAGATGATGTGTCACTGGTCTCATTTGTATTAAGACTGCAGTAGATGCTAGGTGCATTGTTACTTCCACCGCCCTGAGTTGAATTCATAAGTTCTGAATAATCTTCACCAACCTGCAGTCATCTATCGTTGTCCCCTGCGCAGAAAAGAGGACGTAGGTCGTGAATCCATCATCTTGGTGCTGCAATAAACTGTTAACGAGGAACTGATATTGTACGAAAATTGAATTTTGAATTGGTTTGTTTAAGCAGGATGCTACTCGCTTTTTATTAGCAGAATACGAGAAGCTGCACAATTATAGTCCATTTCATGAATCACAAATAACTGACAATCTACACACTTTCACAGAGAATAAACAAAATAATTAACTGCATGTTTGCGTAATCTCTATTAAACTAGTTCTCAGTTACATGTTCAAGAAACCGGAGATTGCTAATTAAGCAACACCGACTGTTGCAGAAAACATGTCTGTCCTCCGAGACTGCCGATCGAGCTCTTGCACTGACAAACCAGAGATTGCTAATTAAGTCTTAACTGATTCCGACCGCGCCAGACAACATGTCTGTCCACCGACACTGCCGATCGAACTTTCATCTGACAGCCGAACCACCTCGCTCACCAGCCAAGTTAAGCGCGACCCGAAGGCCCACTAAATGCTTCGACTGCCTTTTCGTTTACCAATTGTTTATTATTCTGCCGGTAACTAACACTTTTGAAATAATGGAATGATAGCCTGCTATTCACTGCTGCTTTTACACGAAATGCAAATAAATTCACTGTTTAGTTTTTCTAATATTAATAACAGAAGTTTACCATTTTGGCGTGCGACCTCCGAACGCAGCAGCCAATCGCGGAAAAGGAGCACAATTTAGGCTGTCTTTCTCACGATACTCATACCGAATAAACCATCTGTCACCAGTACCTCATACCTCACTACGTCATCTGCACACTGCTGCCTTCTCGACTCTTTTAAGAAGAGCTTCTTGTAGCTGAATATGATGGCTGTAAAGCCAGAAACATTACAACCTACTGCTCCATGTAATCCCTTGCCAACAGCTCTGGAACCCACTATTCGCAACCATACGAGCCGTGCTTCTATCACGTATCTGCGAGCAGCCCTCAGTACACCTTACAGCAGTCCTAAAGTTAGTACTCGATGTTCTTTCACAACTGCTAGCAGTTATATTGATGGTGTCTTCTGCTGTAGGGATGATTTCAGATCTCCACTCATCTACAATCTTAACTGATTGTATTTCCTGTTTCACAACTTTCCAGCCATGTTAAATTGAATAACAGACTTATCCTATCCCACCGCTGTCGAGACCCCGAAGCTTTCCGTTTCATGTTATAGAACTCAGTTGTCGATCTCTTCACTGCGCATCAAAATTTCGACACAAAAAGCCATTTACGCAGCTCCGAATATAACTTCAGTTTCTAGGTTTTCTAGTCGCAAAGTTCTATTTAAAACAATGAAACTATAACTTCGTGTAACAGTATGAGATGTAATCTGAAACCCTAAATTTGGAATTACATTACAACGCAACTATTTGCATCTGTTATTAGTCAATGACCAAAATGGGTCAAATGGCTCTGAGCACTATGCGACTTAACTTCTGAGGTCATCAGTCGCCTAGAACTTAGAACTAATTAAACCTAACTAACATAAGGACATCACACACATCCATGCCTGAGGCAGGATTCTAACCTGCGACCGTAGCGGTCGCTCGGCTCCAGACTATAGCGCCTAGAACCTCACGGCCACTCAGGTCGGCAGTCAATGATCATTACGACGTGACTAGTTAATTTGTAGGAGTATTTTATTTAGACTACCGCTATCAAATTAATGCTTTTGTTAGTTGTCATGTCTTACACCAGAAAAACTAGCATTACACCATGTCACAGATACGCAATGTTAACATCAGTTCACTTACGCAAGATAATATTTTACTGTACGACATTTGGTCTGTACATACACATTTACAGGGTGTATTTTTCCACGGTGCACAAACTCTAGGGATTGATGGATGAGAGGATACGGAACAAAAAAAGGTCTAATGAACTTATGGCCGTAAATTTATGGTTTCCATGTTAGATAGCATTTATTCATACTTTATTACAGAGACTGCGGTGAAATACGCGCTGTGCCACGCAACCACAGTTACAGTATGCATGGTTTCCTCCTAGAGGGCGGTACTGTTCCTCATACGTCATGCCCTAGCGCCCTCTCCTCCGATAGTAATTGGTAATTTTGTGTCCGATTCACTTCTCTTGCTGCCTCACCTTTTAGTGGATGTGATACAGCGTTGTACACAATGATTCCGTATTCGAATCGAGAGCTTGCCGACATGGTAGCTACTTACGGAAAGCAAACAGCAACGGGCGGCGGGCAGTAAGTTTGTATCGGTGGACCTATCTCCACCGACAACAACCACAGCATTCAACGTTTGCAGAACAGTGTTCCGCCGTTTGTCTGAGACAGGGTCGTTTCAGGAAGCAGGAAATCATGAAGGAAGTATCAGAAATGTTCGGACACCAGACTTGGAGGAAAATATGTTTAACACTGTGGAAGGCGACCGCCGTGTCAGTACCAGGCAGTTGGCCCGCCAGTACGATGTAAGCCAAAAGGCTGTGTGGAACATTCTCCATGACGATTGTTACTACCCTTATTACTTACACTGTGTACAGGGCTTACTAGACATTCCACATCGAGAGCACTGGTTTCTTCGCCAGCCCACCACGATCCCGGGATTTATGTCATCCATCCTATTCACAGACGAGTCCACCTTAACACGTAGGGTAAATTCAACTTTCATAACAGTCGTCTGCGAGATAGTATGCTGAACCCCCATGGTATGGTGATAGCGAAACATCAGAACCGGTACAGCCGGATGGGACCGTATTTTGGGACCAGTCTTCCTTGCACGTCGCCTAACAGGCCGGACTATCGGTGTTTCTTGGGGCTGACTTTGTCTCCTGTGCAAGAAGAAGTGTCATTCATGATTCTATGAGTGATGTGGCTGCTACATGATGGTGCTCCAGCCCACTTCGCCGTTAACATCCGGACGCATTTCAGTGGATCGGGCGAGGAGGTCCAGCTTCATGATCTGCGCGTTCATCGGATCTCAACCCGTGCGTTTTCTGGTTGTGGGGCCATCTCACAGGTATCGTTTATGCAGAGCCATTCCAGATGAGGAGACACTGGAGCAGCGTATTCACGCTGAATTTGACACTGTTCGGCCGGCCGCTAGTGGCCGTGCGGTTCTAGGCGCTACAGTCTGGTACCGCGCGACCACTACGGTCGCAGGTTCGAATTCTGCCTCGGGCATGGATGTGTGTGATGTCCTTAGGTTAGTTAGGTTTAAGTAGTTCTAAGTTATAGGGGACTGATGACCTCAGATGATAAGACCCATAGTGCTCAGAGCCATTTGAACCATTTTTTTGACACTGTTCGGTTGCACACTAACCGATGTAAACGTGAGAGACAGAACACGCTATGGAGCGTGCATGCATGCATCGAGGCACATGGAAACCATTTTGAACACATACTAGCACTGTGGCTGCACGGTACAGCGCGTATTACACTGTGATCTTTGTAACAATGTATGAGTGAATAAATGATCTTTACAGACGAATGGAAAAACTCATAGAAGCCGACTTCATGGCAGATCAGTTTGGATTCCGTAGAAATGTTGGAACACGTGAGGCAATACTGACCCTACGACTTATCTTAGAAGAAAGATTAAGGTAAGGCAAACCTACGTTTCTAGCATATGTAGACTTAGAGAAAGCTTTTGACAATGTTGATTGGAATACTTTCTTTCAAATTCTGAAGGTGGCAGGGATAAAATACAGGGAGCGAAAGGCTATTTACAATTTGTACAGAAAGCAGATAGCAGTTATAAGAATCGAGGGGTATGAAAGGGAAGCAGTGGTTGGGAAGGGAGTGAGACAGGGTTGTAGCCTATCCCCGACGTTATTCAATCTGTATATTGAGCAAGTAATAAAGCAAAGAAAAGAAAAGTTCGCAGTAGGTATTAAAATCCATGGAGGAGAAATAAAAATTTTGAGGTTCGCCGATGACATTGTAATTCTGTCAGAGACAGCAAAAGACTTGGAAGAGCAGTTGAACGGAATGGACATGGTCTTGAAAGGAGGATAATGGAATGTAGTCGAATTAAGTCGGGTGATGCTGAGGGAATTAATCAGGAAATGAGACACTTAAAGTAGTAAAGGAGTCTTCCTATTTGGGGAGCAAAATACCTGACGATGGTCGAAGTAGACGGGATATAAAATGTAGACTGGCAATGGCAAGGGAAGCGTTTCTAAAGAAGAAAAATTTGTTAACGTCGAGTATAGATTTAAGTGTCAGGAAGTCGTTTCTGAAAGTATTTGTATGGAGTGTAGCCATGTATGGAAGTGAAACGTGGACGATAAATAGTTTGGACTAGAAGAGAAAAGAAGCTTTCGAAATGTGGTGCTACAGAAGAATGCTAAAGATTAGATGGGTAGATCACATAACTAATGAGAAGATATTGAATAGAATTGGGGAGAAGAGTAGCTTGTAGCACAACTTGACTAGAAGAAGGGATCAGTTGGTAGGACATGTTCTGAGACATCGAGGGATCACCAATTTAGTACTGGAGGGCAGCGTGGAGGGTAAAAATCGTAGAGGGAGACCAAGAGATGAATACACTAAGCAGATTCAGAAGGATGTGGGCTGCAGTAGGTACTGGGAGATGAAGAAGCTTGCACAGGATAGAGTAGCATGGAGAGCTGGCTCAAACCAGTCTCAGGACTGAAGACCACAACAACAATAACAACAACAATCTTAAAAGTTGTAGTGCCTGAAAACATATGTTGTTGTTGTTGTGGTCTTCAGTCCTGAGACTGGTTTGATGCAGCTCTCCATGCTACTCTATCCTGTGCAAGCTTCTTCATCTCCCAGTACTTACTGCAACCTACATCCTTCTGAATCTGCTTAGTGTATTCATCTCTTGGTCTCCCTCTACGATTTTTACCCTCCACGCTGCCCTCCAATGCTAAATTTGTGATCCCTTGATGCCTCAAAACATGTCCTACCAACCGATCCCTTCTTCTAGTCAAGTTGTGCCACAAACTTCTCTTCTCCCCAATCCTATTCAATACCTCCTCGCCGGCCGCGGTGGTCTCGCGGTTCTAGGCGCGCAGTCCGGAACCGCGCGACTGCTACGGTCGCAGGTTCGAATCCTGCCTCGGACATGGATGTGTGTGATGTCCTTAGGTTAGTTAGGTTTAAGTAGTTCTAAGTTCTAGGGGACTGATGACCTCAGATGTTAAGTCCCATAGTGCTCAGAGCCATTTGAACCATTTTGAATACCTCCTCATTAGTTACGTGATCTACCCACCTTATCTTCAGCATTCTTCTGTAGCACCACATTTCGAAAGCTTCTATTCTCTTCTTGTCCAAACTGGTTATCGTCCATGTTTCACTTTCATACATGGCTACACTCCATACAAATACTTTCAGAAACGACTTCCTGACACTTAAATCTATACTCGATGTTAACAAATTTCTCTTCTTCAGAAACGATTTCCTTGCCATTGCCAGTCTACATTTTATATCCTCTCTACATCGACCATCATCAGTTATTTTACTCCCTAAATAGCAAAACTCCTTTGCTACTTTAAGTGTCTCATTTCCTAATCTATGAAAGTTAACAAATTCAATGTTTTTCATCCGCCATAATGATTTTGATGGATTTCTCTGGTTTCACAGGAAGATCTTGGATTCGGTGCGAAAGTTTTAAACTAAAAAATGCTTTTTTGTCATTTGTCCAGAGTAAGAAACTTCACGTTCATATGAAGGGTTTATTTCAATAGTAGTACAAGTCCGTTTTTGTTCATTCTGAGATACAGGGTCCTAAAGTTAAATAAGCGCTGAAAAATCTGCAGTTGAGATACCAGAAATATTCAAGTATATATACTTGAGTATATATTTGTATACTTGAGTATACATTCAAGTATATATATAGTATATATACTTGAATATTTCTGATATCTCAACTGTAGATTTTTCAGCACTCATTTAACTTTAGGACTCTGTATCTCAGAATGAACAAAAACACTATTGAAATAAGCCATCATATACACTCTAAGACAAAAGGAAAACGACTCACCAGGAAGGAATGACCCGAATGGTACGGAAATGGGTAGATGCCATGTGTATGGACAGACAAATAAACGATCACAATTTCAGAAAAACTAGATGCTTTATTTAAGAGAAATAACTTCACAAATTAAAGAAGTTAATAACGCGCAGTTCCACCTCTGCCCCTTATGCAAGCAGTTACTCAGCTTGGCACTGACTGAGAGTATTCTTGGATTTTCTCCTGAGGGATATCGCATCAAACTATATCCACCTGATGCGTTGGATCGTCAGAATCCCAGGGTAGATGGAGGGCCCTGCCCATAATGCTCCAAGATTTCTCAATTCGAGAAAGATCCGGCGATCCTACTAGCAAAGGAAGGGTTTGGCAACCATGGAGACAAACCAGTAGAAGCTGTTGCCGTGTAAGGGCGGGCATTGTCTTGTTGAAATGTAAGCCCAGGATGGGTTGCCGTGAAATGCAACAAAACGAGCCGTAGAATATGTCGAATTACCACTGCGCTGAAAGGGCGCCGCGGATGACAACCTAAGGAATCCTGCTATGAAATGAAAACTCACTGCAGACCATCATTTTTGGTTGTCGGGCCGTATGGCGGTCGACAGTCAGTTTGGTATCCCGCCGCAGTACAGGACGTCTCCAGACACGTCTTCGGCCTCGAACCTCATTGACTAAGAGTAGAATTGTCTTCAGTGATCAGCGCCACTTCGAACTGAGCCCCAATGACCAGCGTGTGATGAGACGCCCGAACAGTGATGGTATGTCAACCTGACTGTATAAGGTGCAGCCAACGAAAACGAGGTAGATAGAAAAAAATTAAGTAAACTGTTTATTACTTCAAAAGTAATGTTCATAACTGTTAATACATTTATCCCACGGTGAGTGAACACCGCCATTGTCTTCATGGAAAACGTTTTCGGCTGCCTACGGAACCATAATTGTAACCAGGCGTGCATCTCTTCGTCCAAAGCAAATCGATGGCGCGAATGTCTTTATTAAGGGCTCCAAAAAATATGTAAATCGCTTGCGGCAGGATCGGGAATTTGTGGGGGATATGTAAGGGCTCCAAGCGAAACATCTGCATCGTCATGGAAACAGCCTTGGCTACATGTGGACAGGCTTTGCCCTGCAACAAAATAATGCCATCCGTCAGCCTACCCCTCATTGACATTCTAAAACACGATGCCACAATTAAAGCACTGTGCTACTTGGACACTTCGAAATAATTGAACCACCGGCAAGTCTAAACACCGAAATGAGATGACCCCAGACGGAAAAATTCAGAAGATTAAGGTTGAGTGATCTTGGAGGTCTTGCTCGACTTACCCATCTTGGACTCTGTTGGCACGTTAGATGTATTACATAACGTTATATGACGAGGCTCATCATACATAAAACAAAATCGCCTAAAAACTGTAGGGCGAGTCATCCAAAATTTGGGTCGCAAATATTACGGAAAGGAAAGTGCTATTTACGTGCGATTCCCACAGAATGGATTGGTAGTCAGGGGCTCGTATTGTTAGCCTACCAGCAGATTGAAATAATACTTAGAAAGTGTAATTTCGTGTACATCTTTTTTCAAATGGAACAATGCCTATTGACATTAACAAACTTAAGCCACGGAAATTAGAATGTCAGTGGTGTTTGTTGCAGGACTCTAGTGCGAGAGACTTACGACACATTTTGAAATGTTTCCACACCGATACTTGTTTGAACCAGCCAAACCGCATAGTTGCTAGGTACGATGTTCTTGCGTATTGCTTGGGTGCACTGCCATTTGTTAGTCAGTTAGAGTGTGACAGTCCAAGCATTAGATAGTGAGTGGACGATGGGATTTACCAATACAGGAAAATCCGATATGTTCATTGTGTGTGGAGAGCGTAAGAAGAATGCAGTTCGTTCTTGTACGGTGTATGTGGCAAGATATCCCAATAGACGTCAACCATCGGGGCAATTATTTATCAGTCTCTTTAAACAGTTACGTGGAAGCGGTACTGTAACACCTAGACAAGGTATCAGAAGGTAACGACAGAAGAGGGGAAAATTAATTTTCTTGCAGATGTTGCAGTTGACCCGCGCGTTAGCTCCAGCGCAATGGCACGAGGAAGTGGCTGGCAAAGGAAGTGCCTGACTCTCCATCGTTATAGGATCCGTCCCTATCACATTTCTCTCTATGAAGTGCTGCATGGAAATGATCATCAGAAGCGTATTAACTTCTGTACATGGGCGCTAAGACAGGATACTCCATGTATCTTGTTTAGTGATGAAGCCAACTTACCGATCATGGCTTGGTAGGCAACCAAAACATGCACTATTGGTCTGTTGACAATCCAGTCTGGCTTCGCAGGTGGAACGTCAGCATCCAAGGAGTGTAAACATATAGTGTAGCATAGTGAACCATCAGCTCATAGTCCCGTTTTTCGTAGACGGAATACTGGACGCGCAAAAATATCGCAGCCTCCTGACGACCATCTTCCACGGATGCTAGAGGATGTTCCTCTGCAGACTAGGAGGAACGTGTGGTACCAGTATGATGGGTGTCCAGCCCATAGAGCACGAAGTACTTCAGCCTGTTTTCAGGAAACGGTTCCAAATCGTTGGTTTGGACACAGAGGACTTATACCTGGTCCGCCCATTTCGACGAATTTGACAGCTGTATACTTTTTTGTGGGGAAAGCTGAAAATACTGTCTACAATGACATACCAACTACATCCGATGACATGCAACAATGTATTACTGCAACCTGCTCGGGAGTCTTCGCTGAAATGGCAGCACGCGTGCTACAGTCGTTCCGTACCAAGCAAAAAGAGTGTTTTGAACACAATCTGTGATGGTTAGTTGTCTCGTTACTGGTCAGAATCCATATAACTAGTGTATGCATTTGTGTTCTTTTTTAGTATGTGCTACCACAGGCATTGTACAAGTGTCGGTGTAGGAACTTCCAAAGTACGATATCTCGTAAACGACTCGCAATAGAATCATTAACACGAAGTACTGACATTCTTATTTACCGTACTTTCAGTTTGTTCATTTAAACAGGCACTTTTCCATTTACAAAAGAGTATGTTTGCACCAAAAAACTTTTTCTAAGTATTATTACAACCTGCTGATGGGCTAACAATACGTGCCCCTGACTAACAATCCCTTCTATGGAAAATAGCACTTCCCATTTCCACAATATTTGCGGTGCAATTTTAGGTGATTTACTCTGTATAGGCCACGGGTGGAATTCGGGCTCGATTAGATGGGGACTTCACCGAAAATTTACGCTTAAAACACAAAGATACTACCTAAGGCAATATTTCACAATGAAGTCAGTGGCACTCCTAGCCACACGCAAACTTTTAATGGTGAGCCAATGTTTACTGAAACGTTTTTGCCCCAGCTGCCGTAGACTTCGATATTTGTCAGTTTTCCCGAGTAATTATGGTGCATACTGCTTACTGGTTGAATACCCGAGACTGTAGACAAATTGAAATTTTATATATCTTCACACAGTTATGTAAAATGATACGTCGTTTCCTATTTTCAGGTAAGGGTCCTAATGAACTCCATTCGGAAATATAGTAAATGAATTTGAAGTTTCTCGGAACAAATGACACTAAATCAAGTTTTAGTTTAAAAATTTCATACCGTTTCAGAGAATTTCCTGAAAAAATGGACAACAACACATTCCCAATTATTATCTCGGAAACTGCTCGTTTGCGGACTATGTTAGCTAGTGCGTTTTTGTTTCTACAGCGGATATTTTCACCCGCTCCAGTTTTCGCTTTTTTTTACGATACACCCCTTAGTCCCATTGCACATATTTCGAATGCTGCGCCTGTCCAAACAAAGCTTTTCCTGTGACACGTAAGCGCCGCTCGAATTTCAGAATGTGCGCCACCTCCCAGCGTGCAATATGATGGCACAGATATTCCCCCCGAAGCGCCGGCTGGATTCCAATCGAATACCAGGAGAATCAGCGCCACTACCGGGAGGCTGTGGAACGAGGAGCGGCTATGACGTCATCCTATTGACGTCAGGAGTGACGTCACGGCAGACGTCACACAGGGCAGGTGGAAATGCCGGGGTTCTGTGCCCCAGTTGTTAGTTAGTGCGCTCCAGCGTACAGCAGTGAGAAAAAAAAAAAAAAAATTCGATGAGGCTCGGCTAAAACTGTTCCGTATGCGGGGAATCCGAGAATCTGCTGACGTTCTCGATATGCTCTAAGACATAATGCTTTGTTTTTTACTCACTCCACCTTAATCAGAACAAAACTTAAAAGGAATAATCCTGATTTTTAAGTTATATGGGTAATATAAGTAGAATGTATCGCTGACTGTTTGCGGTACAATACCGATTTTTTTACGTGTATTTTATTTATAGCTACACACTCATGATATTTGTCATTAACATTCTTTAGATTCCTTCCGTACCAAATGGAGGAATGAGACTATTTTACAATTCAGTGTGTTTCACGTGTGAGCGTTTGAGAAATATAATTCAAATATGAACGTACAAGCGGAAAAACGCTCCAATCGGAGCACAAAAGAGGCGAAATATGCTCCCGTTTGAAAGATTGACTGAAAAGTGGGGTGCAAAGTGGACCATTCTACTTTCCTCAGCATCTTTAAAAACCTTCCTAAAAATTTTGCCATGTGAACATATTCGCGCTCTTTTTGACAAGCAACTCGCGGCTCTCTCCCGGAAGCTCCCGTAACTGTGTCTCGCCCACAACCTCTAGGCCTTCGCTGTAAGTTGCTCCTACCTATCCACTGCCTCATGACCATTCTCACTCATTTATTTATTGAGCTCATCTCATAGTCACCTTCGTCCTGTCCTACTATTACTATCTCTACTCAGTGTCACTGTCTTCATCTTGCGCTCTCTTACTGCTACTATCGCATTCATCCCCCCCTCCCCCCACTGCCGTTGTCTCTTCTCACTGTCAATACATCTGTCTTCCTCGTCACTCATTATCACTGACTCTCATCCACTTCCACTTTCTCCTTCCCTTTATTCTTTCCCCACTGGTAATGTCTCCTTCACACTTTTCCCAGCTCATTTCTGTCACTGTCAGTTATGTTTCACTGCCATTGTGTCTCCTTCGCTATATACCACAACCACTGTCAACCGTCGGCCAGTATTTATTATTTTTCCCTTTCCCAGCACCACTGTCTCCTACTCTCTCAGCACAAGAAACGCGATTATGTTCGCATGCCAAAATTCTTGGGAAAAATTTTAAAGGTGCTGAGGAAGGTGGAATGAGGCAGATGGTACCCACTTTTAAGTCAGTCTTTTAAATAGAAGCGTTTTCGCCTCTTTCGTTCTCCGATAGGAACATTGTACCTCTGGTTTCGTTCTTTTCCTACCACAGGGGGATATGTCACTCATATGAAAAGAATTTTTTATGGATCAGTAAAATTTTTGATTGTTCACTTACGTGAAAACGAAATAACGCAAAACTAATTGTCCATCTCAGACCGGATTTTACGTGCAGAAATATTATTCATGTGCTTCACTACTACAACATGGGTTTTTCACAACCTTTCTGATGATAACAGCCGGCCGGAGTGGCCGAGCGGTTCTAGGCGCTACAGTCTGGAACCGCGCGACCGCTGCAGTCGCAGGTTCGAATCCTGCCTCGGGCATGGATGTGTGTGATGTCCGTAGGTTAGTTAGGTTTAAGTAGTTCTAAGTTCTAGGGGACTGATGACCTCAGATGTTAAGTCCCATAGCGCTCAGAGCCATTTGAGCCATTTGATGATAACAGAGACTTCACAGAAATGTCTCGGTGATACGTCAATTTATAAGCTACGTTTCCGCCTTAAACCGAATTTTACGTGCGTATTTCAAGTATATACATAGGGTAACTTTGAACTTCTGTATCTCGAAGGGAAATAAAGATATCAAGAAAATTTTCAAGGCTGTTAGAAATCTTAGGAACATATCTTAAAAATTTCAGCCATTCGCTGTGCACAACCGTCTTGGATCCGCGGCTCGCTTTTGGTACCAAAGACTGATAAAAAACATTTGTTGGGGTTTTCTATGGAACCGCCCATGAACTGCTGGTGCTTCCACAAGTCCCTTAAAGCCAATTGTAGACCATATTAAATATAAAAAGAACGAACCGATTTACTCCATTTTCCTAAGGAGAAGGAAGTGTGTTATATTCATAGTTTGAGCACATACTTCTGGATAATGACACTAACACGATCCTCCTGTTGGGCATACTCGAAGCCAAAATCACAAAAATTACCAGGTGGCCTTATGTGCATCTCTGCTTGTTCGTCATCAATTGGCTCGTGAACAACACCGACCATTCCTACCCTCTATCATTAGCGGACACGAGAAATCATATCTTTACGTCAACGTAGGGAAAAGAAAGAGATGGTTGAGCCCAACCCTAGCAGCAACTCCCCGTACAAAGACCTGCACGCAACCACGAATGATAACGTTACGCATCTGGTGGAAAAGGACGCTGTGGTGTAACCATCACCGCTGACATTTATTGTTGACAGCAATGCTAACCAAAAATAACGATCAGGAGGACTGCGTGAAGTGATGCTACTCCACGATTACGCCCGCCCACATTCAGCTTGACTGACAAAAATACACCACACGGGAGTTGGGTTGAGAAGTCCTTGCGCAACAACGTTATCCACCTGACCTTGCGCCCTCAGATTTTTCACCTTTTCCGCTCTTTATCGAACAACCTTCAAGGAACTTCCGTTCCGGATGAAAATGTGCTCCGAACAAGACTTCACCACAAAACTATGTGATTTCTACAAGCGCGGAATATAAAAGTTACGAGAAGACTATATTATTGATAAGTGTCTGTTTTGTGTATCTGTTGTGTTTATTGATTTTATGGGAAAACACAACGAACTTATGCACCAACCCAATATTTTACACAATTTATTTTATGTATTGGTTTGCAAAGTGTCTCTTTCCAGGAGTTTCGCTTTATCGGTGACGAATCTAACAATGTCATTCACTTGCTATTTTAAACTCCACTCCTAGAGTTTATCCAGTCATATGAGGTCTGCTGTTTTTCGTGATGCTAAAAATTTATTTTAGGTTAAACTATGACGGGATGTGTCCAAGGCTCTCGGGTGTCCAGCCGGATCCGATCGTCGAAGTTCCACGATATTTCGGCGAATAACCGTTCCGCCATCATCAGGTGGTGCTGATGGACATCATCACCACCTGATGATGGCGGAACGGTTATTCGCCGAAATATCGTGGAACTTGGACGATCGGATCCGGCCGGACACCCGAGAACCTTGGATACAGCACATTCGTCGAGAAGGCCTCAGATCACATATGACGGGATGTCCTTGCAGTCACAATCGTGTGTTAACCTCGCCGTATATGCCATCTATCTGTAAACTATGTAAACGTTGTTCTGTGTATTATCTCATTTTAGCTATTAATGCATTATATTTTCTGAGGCAGAGATTGAGAACCTAACTTTTGGCTAAACGAGCGCGGAAAACAATGTAAAAACCTTCTTTAGGGTTTCCATTGTACCAGACGTGCTACCGGTAATCCACCGTGCAGGTTACATTCGGGTCTGGACCACCTCCCTGTGTCGCAAACCATCGTTCTACTCGTTATGGTCTAACAGGTCTTTCACTTACAGTTTTCAGTACATAAGAACTACATCAGCTTCTACTCTTGATTGTGGCTTTGCTATATTGTCAATTAAACCGCACAACTGAGCTTGTTGGTGTGGTAGTCACACCATTAGACCCGCATTCGGAATGACAACAGTTCAAATCCGTGAACAGCCATTCTGGTTTAGGTTTTCTATGGTTTCCTTCAATTGACAATCACAACGATTCGTTAGGAAGAGACACGACATATTTCTTACCCCATCATAGTCCCGTACGAACTTTTACTTCGTTTTAATGACCTCCTTGGTCATAAAGACGTTACACTTTAACCTTACTCTCCGTTTTTCTGTTACATTGCAGGGGTGTACTGTCCCTGATAGTGGTGACTATCGTCGCATGTAACACAATACCTTGCGGTATCATGTATACTGTTGCGTTGCGTTATTTCACTGTGGAAAACTTCAGAACTGTGTGAAGCAACGGAAAATTAGTTGATTCCTTGCTCAGGTTGTGCTCCGATCGAATTAGCTATGCTGGTGCGTGACACCATTCTCACTTATCCTTTTAACTTCACTAAGGAGCGGTCTGTCGATGTCTGTAGTTTATGCTCGCACATTTCCGTTTCGATTGTGGTGATGGTATCCTTGCCTCTGCCACCGGTGATGAACTGCATCCCCCTGTTCCTATTCCTTTGTTACTTTCACATAATTTATCATTGACACTGTAGTCTACATACACTAACTAGCCAAACATCACGATGTACTGCCGAGACTATCAATAAATGTCGTGTGACTAGGACCCTGCCGTCGGGTAGACCGTTCGCCGGGTGCAGGTCTTTCGAGTTGAAGCCACTTCGGCGACTTGCGCGTCGATGGGGATGAAATGAAGATGATTAGAACAGCACAGCAGCCAGTCCCTGAGCGGAGAAAATCTCCGACCCAGCCTGGAATCGAACCCGGGCCCTTAGGATTGATATTCTGTCGCGCTGACCACTCAGCTACCAGGGGCGGACATTTTTATGGATGACGATGCACGAACGTATCGACAAGTGCAGATAGAGGAACTTTTGGAACGAGAGCATATTCGGCGAATGGACTGGCCTGCCCGTTCTCCTACTTTACATCTCATCGAGCACATGTAGGAAGCGTTGGGGAGGCGTACTGCAGCACGCCCGCATGCATCAACGAACGTCCACCAGTTGATAACAGCGCTAGTTGAGGTATGGAACGTCTTAGCATGACAAGTTCGCAGCTAGTATGAGAGTACGTTGCAGAGCACGCACTGCTGTCCGTGGTGGTCTCGCTATTAAAATTTATGTCTCGCCTTTTGTAATGTCCAGGGGACATGTTATGGGGAAGGCTAACCAAAGACTGTGTTTTACTGGCAGGACACTTAGAAAATGTAACAGATCTATTAAGGAGACTGCCTACACTACGCTTAGAGAGTGTCTCAGAAATGATACAGGATTTGGGGTGGAAATCATTGAAAGAAAGGCGTTTTTCGTTGCGACGGAATCTTCTCAGGAAATTCCGATCACCAACTTTCTCCTCTGAATGCGACGGAATCTTCTCACGAAATTCCAATCACCAACTTTTTCCTCAGAATGCCCAGACTGAAAAGGGGCCACATATGGAAAAATCCACTCCCGTAAGCAACGTTGACAAAGGGCGGATTGTTGTGTCCCGGTGCCTGGAAACTAGCGAAGCTGCTCAGCTGTTCCCGTGCTTCTCCAAAACTTGTTGAAGGACGGTGAAATCACGAACTGGAGGTAAGGTGGTGGACGCACATGCCTCGTCACTAGAGCGGAGTAGTGTCAATGTATGGCAGATCAGATGGCTGAGTTGAGTGCTGGTGGAGGCAAAGGTGGTTCGGGACATATCGCTCACCACATATTGTTTAACATGGGGCTTCCCACCAGTGCCGCTGAAGGAATTTTCGAGTCGTTTTAGACACTTCGATAACTCGAGGTCATGGTGGGGAGTGTACACCGCCCATTAGTCATCGTAGTCCTGGTGTGATCGGCATGTGATGTCACTGTGACACAATTATGTCATTATTTGAGAAATTTATAGGGGGAACCGTATCAGCTCTTCGCCGAGACCTCGAGTTTTCACAGTAAGTATCTAAAACGACTCTAAGAATCCTTATATGGCACGTATTTGGTGTTTGTTCGACGTGTAGTGACAATTTCAACACATGAATTTTTAAAGAAGCAATTAACTACGTTTGATCGCGAAATGTTCCATTAATTTCGCATCTCGTATCGGCTAACGCTATTACCTGATCAATTTTTTTACTTCTGAAAGACTTTTTCAAGTTATTTCAAAGTGATGTCAAGGGTGAATGTCTAGTCTTCGTGTCCGTTTGTCGTCGTTGTTTTGCTGTATTTTTGTGACCCTCAATTTTTTCATTCAAGCAAGAGTCAGTGAGCAACAATAACAGGTGAATGAAATTACAGTTAGTGTTGCCCACTGAGTCTGATTTGGCCGGAAGAACTATAGTATTTAACGTAGCAGTATGTTCTAATAATTACACCTCGACACTTCTCAGGTGGATGTTCCGGTAGCCTAGAGGTGACGTTAGACCGAAACAAACAGGAGCTACATTACGAGCAAAATGCGGCAGCTGCAAGTAGCTGCATAGAAAATAAGTCTCTCACCCGGATGAACCTCTTCCTGTTACTTTGTCTGTCTTAACTCATCTGAAAATTGAAAACTACATTCATTGCTTTTATTGACAAAGCACCAGCTGCAGTTATATTGTAATCATTACAAGACGTTGATACTTCCTTTGGTAGTTTGAAGACTGAATGACAGTTTTACTTAAGGATACATATTCGAGACATTACTGTCAGCATTTTGTGTTCTTTCTTCCATGTCCTGATCAGTACTGTTTTTCCTTTCGTGTTAGCAGAAGCTGGAATTGAGCTTCCGTGCACTCATTGGCATGTTTCTTTTTCTTCACGGTTTTTGTATAGCTGCAGTCATTCCGTAGTTTTCTTTCTTGATTTGAAACTTTATGTTACTTAAGCTTATTATCTTTTTGATGTTCGTATTCTGTAATCAGTACTATGTTGTCTTTTCATTTGTGCTCTTCTGTATTACAGCTACCACCACCAAAAACATTCTTAGGGAAAACTGGGGTTTTCACTCTATAATATTCAAAAGTCTCTGGTGATGCTGAAAAAGCGAACGACTTTCAGTGAATGAGCTTTTAGTTCGCAGTACGCTTCAGACAAAGAAATAAAAATAGTTACGATAGCTACTGAAAATGAGGGCTGCCCCAAAATTCCCCCTGCTCACTACTTATGATTTTGCAGTCAGTGCACCTTGATATTATTCGTAACTACACTTTAGACACCAACTCTTATTATAGAAATGGGTATAAAGCTCATTGGTTTACACCTTAGGTCGTTCAGTCACCAGTCCTTGTTGTCACTGGCATCACCACTGTTGCTATATCTTTGAAGTGTGAGCTTCCTATGTGTGGGTCAGCTCAATAAACATATCAGCTGGAAGAACGTATTCTTCTTGCCGTTGGTGTAGATGACAGTTGTTAATACTGTCGAATACATTTGGAATCTGTGAGATCGTCGTCTTACTTCCTGGAGTGTCACAGAATTATCCTGCAGAATTCAGTTCATATTTTCTTATCGTTCCCATCATGTAATCTGAATTACTCTCAGTGTTTGAGACTGCGTTATCAAATTACTGATTCCTTCCTCCAAGAAGGTCGTTTGCGAAGAATCTATCACTCACTAATTTCACATTTTACATTACAAATTATCTTTTTTATCAATTACTATGGCAATGAGAGTTGTGTACAGGCAATACTAGCTCAATAGCTAAGTGCTAAAGTGCTCGCTTTGTGAAGCAAAACTGCATTTTCCTGTGTTCCTATACATCTGGAGGTTTAAGTGGTTCGTCAGCAATTTATGTCTTCTCTTGCCGGCCTACAAGCTGCCACAACGAAAAACAGGAGGAAATCTTAACTTCTGCACCTCAGTTATTATCACGAACTTGATCTGATATCCCCCAGATCTAAAGCTGAAAAATATTAAATTATTTCGACGTTGCGCCTTTGTTAAAACTTCCATTTTCCCCTTATTCCGACAAAATTTTAGTTTTTGAGAATACGCAGTGTGATTTCAGTGTGGCTCGGCTTAATTTACTAACTGAGTTTCTATATGTGTGCTTCCACTGCCTCATTCTCAGATATGTGGCAGTCCTATAATGCTGACTGAGTATGACGCCGGACTGCACTGACTTCCTGATTCGTGACGATCTGAACACGCTCATGTTACGAGTACTTTATTTTTAATTAAGACAGTATTTAGGCGTAAGGCTATCACGATAAGTTGCAGTTCATTTGTTTCAGTACTGTTCACATTTTATAGCGTTTGTCTACTGAACAAGGTAGATAAAAATGAAAGATAAATCAACAATATATTTTGTGGACTGACACTGTCCTTTGTTTAAGATATGTTTCTTTCTAGGGCTCAGCCCTTATTTTCTTTCAGTGGGGTTAACTTACGGTGGTTGAAATTCCCGCCTGGACATCCTGACTTAAGCTTTCGGTGATTTCCCTAAATCGTATAAGGAAAGAATTGAAATCTTTCTTTCAATGGGGCGCAGCGCATTTCCTTACACATTCTTCCCAATTCAAGTTGCTGCTTTGTCTGTAATGACGTCTTCAAAGGCACGCTTAACACTAATCATTACTTCTTTCTTTTCCCCCAACTTTGGTCACTGAACGCAAGTGTCGCACAAAGTTTGAATGCTCACAGTTCATCACATTCGACAATTCTCGGATACACTGTTACGGACGATAGTTGTAAACTATAAACTTTTCATCGAAGCCTGTTGGACCTCTTGAATATCACGAATAATTCAAGTTATTCATTTAATGAGCTAACAGTCGCAAAAGATCACAGGGAATTTCTTTCTTATTTTATTTGAACCTGAGATCTTGAAAATATTAGTGCTGCACTGTAATTCGATCTCAGATCTCTCCTTTTGCGAGATTTGAACCTTTCGGGAAAATACAGTTCCATCATTTCATTGCTTCCCCAAGATTCTGAACACCTCAAGGACTTGACAAAATGCGTGTCTTTGACTTCGAATCCCCGTACTGCACTAAAATTTTCATCGTGTCATTTTAAGCTGTAATACGTGCACACCTAATTATTGGTGAAGAATAACTTTATTTTTTTTACCATCCCTTTGTGAGTTGTCATTAAAAACGATAGGAAATGGTTTCGACTTCCAATAGAACACATAAACTTTTCGTTACGTTACTTCTAGTTGAAACATGCACAGATCTCGCTGCTGGCGAAAGAAACGGACATTTAACATCTAATCTTGACTATAACATAATTGTAATAGTATTCGAATTCGAATTCTGGTAAGGTATAAAAATTTTCATGCCGTCTTTTCATACTGGTAAAAAAATTTGATATTGAACATTTGACTGTGCTTTGTTAACAATTCGATTATGTACTGCATTCGAAATTATATTCTTCACTAAACCTTACCTCACGTCTTTTCGAGTCCAAACATGACCACCCTTTCTTGCTTGTAGATAAAACCATGTTTAGCATCTATCGTCGTTAGTGATAGGGACAGTAGTTAAAGAATAATGAGAGCACTTAGCGACTTTCAAAAAATCTTTAAACGCAATTTCAAACCTTTCAATAAGCTTTTTCTCGCTTACATACTTAACGTCAAATACTTAACGCATTATCTCACGTTTCAAGTAATCAGATGTTTTAAGCAGCTTTATACACGGAAGTTCCATTAGTTAAAGTATAGGGGTGGCGTATTTACTCGTAAATGCAGAAGCATGTTGCCTGAAATACTGACTCAATTCTGACACCACTTACGCCCCTCCATCCAAAGTGTATTCGTAATAATCCATCGAAATCAAACCTGTGATTTTAGAATTACAAAATCGGTGACTTCTGACAGCCTCCAGTTAGAATCTCGAGTAGGAATTATATATTTACCCGTTTGTTTTCACTATATCTTTGATACGGTCCTCATTCCGGTAGAAACATAGAGCTGCGTTTTATAGAAGACAACTTGAAATATACGTGACGGATATAGATCTCGGTGGATCGGAAAAGAAGAGCAACTGTGTTGAAATTTTCCAGAATTCATTTATTCTGTTCGAAAACGTTATTAGGACGTTAATTCATTTTAAAGGGCGGACTATAGATGATTGCTTAAATGCTTCGAATATGAGATTAAAATCATTCTGAGTTCCTTGCTGTTAGCTTTGCGTGCACACTTAAGGACGAAAGTAACTTTCGCATGATGCGTCACTGCCAAGTAATACAGTTCGAGTAAACTTGGACCATACATAGAAAGAACTGCTGCAATAAGTACAGAAATCAACTGTAGAAACACACAATGTGCAAAACAGAAATGACAAAATGGTTCAAATGGCTCTGAGCACTATGGGACTTAACATCTGAGGTCATCAGTCCCCTAGAACTTAGAACTACTTACACCTAACTAACCTAAGGACATCACACACATCCATGAACGAGGCAGGACTCGAACCTGCGACCGTAGCAGTCACACGGTCCCGGGTTGCAGCGCCTGGAACCGCTCGGCCACCGCGGCCGACAGAAATGACACTTTTATTCAAAGTAAATAAATACAATGAAGTCACCGCGATTTATGATGGACTACATCTACATGGATACTCTGCAAATCACATTTAAATGTCTGGCAGAGGGTTCATCGAACCACCTTCACAATTCTCTATTATTCCAATCTCGTATAGCCCGCGGAAAGAATGAACACCTATATCTTTCCGTACGAGCTCTCATTTCCCTTATTTTATCGTGGTGATCGTTCCTTCCTATGTAGATCCGTAAATAAAATATTTTCGCATTCGGAGGAGAAAGTTGGTGATCGGAATGTCGTGAGAAGATTCCGTCGCAACGAAAAACGCCTTTCTTTCAATGATTTCCAGCCCAAATCCTGTATCATTTCTGAGACACTCTCTCCCATATTTCGCGATAATACAAAACGTGCTGCCTTTCTTTGAACTTTTTCGATGTACTCCGTCAGTCCTATCTGGTAAGGATCCCACTCCGCGCAGCAGTATTCTAAAAGAGGATGGACAAGCGTAGTGTAGGCAGTCTCCTTAATAGATCTGTTACATTTTCTAAGTGTCCTGCCAGTAAAACGCAGTCTTTGGTTAGCCTTCCCCATAGCATGTCCCCTGGACCTTACAAAAGGCGAGACATAAATTTTAATAGCGAGACCACCACGGACAGCAGTGCGTGCTCTGCAACGTACTCTCATACTAGCTACGAACTTGTCATGCTAAGACGTTCCATACCTCGACTAGCGCTGTTATCAACTGGTGGACGTTCGTTGATGCATGCGGGCGTGCTGCAGTACGCCTCCCCAACGCTTCCTACATGTGCTCGATGAGATGTAAAGTAGGAGAACGGGCAGGCCAGTCCATTCGCCGAATATGCTCTCGTTCCAAAAGTTCCTCTATCTGCACTTGTTGATACGGTCGTGCATTGTCATCCATAAAAATGTCCGCCCCTGGTAGCTGAGTGGTCAGCACGACAGAGTGTCAATCCTAAGGGCCCAGGTTCGATTCCCGACTGGGTCGGAGTTTCTACGCTCAGGGACTGGATGTTGTGTTGTTTCATGCCCATGGAGGCGCAAGTCGCCGAAGTGGCGTCAAATCGAAAGGACTGCACCCGGCGAACGGTCTACCTGATGGGAGGCCCTAATCACACGACATTTACATTTTTATCCATAAAAATGAAGTCAGGGCAGAATACACCACTGAAAAGATGCACTTGCAGAAGGAGTACAGTGCCACAATAACACTGACCGGTGAGTGTACTGTGTTCAAAAATTTCAGTGTCAATACGCCCATGCAACATTTCGCCTCTCTATACCATAACACCTGGATCATCAAAACGATCATGTTCGACAATGTTCCTGGGTACATTACATGCTTCCACCTCACATCATACAAGGATATGTCTATAATGTCTATGCAGACTGAATCTGGTCTCATTCTAGAAGAACGCGCGATTGCACTCCCCGATGGCCCAGTTCCTATGCTCTTGAAATCATTGCAAATCTTTGAGCACTCTAGACCCACCGGTCAGTGTTAGTGTCACACTGTAAACCTTCCCCACGTGTGTCTTTTCATGTACGCATTCAGGTCGGACACCATTTCTATGGCTGACAATACGCGACCGCATCAAAGAACGCAGATGGAGGAGTTGTTGGAAAGAGAAGATACTCGGCGAATGAAATGGCCTACTCGTTACCCCAACGAATACCATCGAACACATGTGGGATGAGTGGGGGAAAGTATTTCAGCACGTCCTCTTGCAAGAAAGAGCATCCAACATTTGTCAACCGCGCTGGTGATGGAATGGTATGCGCTACTACAAGAATTCCTTACCAACCTCATGTCCAGTATGGGAACATGTGTGTTGCGGTCCATAGTGAACACACACCCTATTAAGAACCACGCCCGCCTTTTTTTTAAAATGTAAGGGACCATCATTAACCGCAGTGACTTCAGTGTAATTATTGTCATTGAATAATAGTGTAAATTCTGTTTGCTCGAACAGTCCGCTGGTGTACTGCCGGTCCAACGGACACAATATCTCGGAATCAGACATGTCGCTATCGTCAGGTGCGCTGACGAACTGAGCTGCAGTCTGGAACCGCGCGACCGCTACGGTCGCAGGTTCGAATCCTGCCTCGGGCATGTATGTGTGTGATGTCCTTAGGTTAGTTAGGTTTAAGTAGTTCTAAGTTCTAGGGGACTGATGACCTCAGAAATTAAGTCCCATAGTGCTCAGAGCCATTTGAACCATTTTTGAACTGAGCTGCTGAGGGCGGGCGGAGGTCCTAAATCCCCTTCCCCCGCGAGGCGTTCTCTCCGCGGTCCACGCCCGCGGTCGCTGAGAGGCTGGCGTCGGCGTCTGTCGTGGCGTCAGTGTTACTTCCTCGTCCGCCCTGGTCGCTCGTCCGTTTTCTTTGCTAAGCCTCTTTTTAGTTAGACTCAATGCTAGTTCCCATACCTTGCTGAGGTTATAGCCGCAATCTCTGTTGATGAGTCCGTCCCTGGTACGAATTTCGATAGCCTCTCTAACGACGCTGTCCCAGTATTTAGATGTCTGTGCCAAGACCCCGGTATGTTGGTAGTCCATTTCGTGATTTTCGGACGAACAGTGCTCTGCGACTGCCGACTTGTTGGGGTACATAAGTCGAGTGTGCCTCTGATGTTCTGGGTAACGATCTTCGATGGTGCGCACTGTCTGTCCAATGTAACACCTGGATCTCTTTACATTGGACAGACGGTTTATGCTCGATGCACAAAGGCCCTCGGAACAGAACTTTTCTGCGACGGATGGGTTAGCGTGCAGATACCGGTCTGTGTGGGTGGGGTTCTGGTAAACGCTGTACGTGAGACACCCATTTCATTTGCGGCGGACGAGGACATCAAGGAACGGCAAGGAACCTTTTGTCTCTACCTCCACCGTGAACTTGATGTTGTCGTGGATGGTGTTGATGTGATCCAAGAATTCTCACAGCTTTTCACGTCCATGAGACCAGAAAACGAACGTATCGTCGGCGTGACGGTAAAAGCGACTAGGCTTTTCAGGAGTCGGTCCAGAGCGATGTTTTCAAAGTACTCCTTGAACAGACTGACCAGAACTGGAGCTAATGGGCTTCCCGTAGCAACACCGTCCATCTTGTTGAAATATTCTCCATCATATAAGAAATACCATGACGTCAGAGTTTCGGAGTTCACGAAGACCATTACCATCAGCTCTTGTCATATTCGAAGTCGGCGGCTTGGATTTAGAAAGGATGCAGCTCGTTTCTCGGCGAATTTCTTCTGCAGTTTCACTGGGCATCTTGTGAACTGATTGTTCCACGCCACTTATTATGTCAGCAAAAGGGATACTCTGCGGCGATGGTGCATAATTAAGTCCCTTCTTGAGAGCCGACATGGCACCCGCGTCCATGTTTCTTGTCGTCATGTTGATAACGGCGCGTTCTGTTGTTTTCCGCTCTGCTCCATGCTGTTGCTGTGAAAGCCAGCCGAATGTCCCTTCTGCCTTTCCGTGGTTGTGCTCTGTGATGAGATTTGTTGTGTAACTGTGGCTGCATCAATCCATGCCCAATCCAAGGCCGAGAGTGGCTCCGACAATCCCAAGTGGACGGCCATTAACTCGCGTCCATTTGTATCCAACTGCTTTCTACTATGATGTATCCTCTCTCGCAACAGGGCGAAGCTGGCATGACGAAAAATTCTCTTGGCAGCAGCAGTGTTAATATGGCGGTTCACGTAAGCAAAACGTGGAATAGTCTTCTCTTCACGGCAACGCAAACATTACCATATGTGGTGCCGGAGCGGGTACCGGCGACGTCACGGAAGGCAGCGCTGCTGTACAGGGTGTTACAAAAAGGTACGGCCAAACTTTCAGGAAACATTCCTCATACACAAAGAAAGAAAATATGTTATGTGGAAACGTTTCCGGAAACGCTTACTTTCCATGTTAGAGCTCATTTTATTACTTCACTTCAAATCACATTAATCATTGAATGGAAACACACAGCAACAGAACGTACCAGCGTGACTTCAAACACTTTGTTACAGGAAATGTTCAAAATGTCCTCCGTTAGCGAGAATACATGCATCCACCCTCCGTCGCATGAAATCCCTGATGCGCTGATGCAGCCCTCGAGAATGGCGTATTTTATCACAGCCGTCCACAACACGAGCACGATGAGTCTCTACATTTGGTACCGGGGTTGCGTAGACAAGAGCTTTCAAATGCCCCCATAAATGAAAGTCAAGAGGGTTGAGGTCAGGAGAGCGTGGAGGCCATGGAATTGGTCCGCCTCTACCAATCCATCGGTCACCGAATCTGTTGTTGAGAAGCGTACGAACACATCGACTGAAATGTGCAGGAGCTCCATCGTGTATGAATCACATGTTGTGTCGTACTTGCAAAGGCACATGTTCTAGCAGCACAGGTAGAGTATCCCGTATGAAATCGTGATAACGTGCTCCATTGAGCGTAGGTGGAAGAACATGGGGCCCAATCAAGACATCACCAACAATGCCTGCCCAAACGTTCACAGAAAATCTGTGTTGATGACGTGATTGTACAATTGCGTGCGGATTCTCGTCAGCCCACACATGTTGATTGTGAAAATTTACAATTTGATCATGTTGGAATGAAGCCTCATCCGTAAAGAGAAAATTTGCACTGAAATGAGGATTGACACATTGTTGGATGAACCATTCGCAGAAGTGTACCCGTGGAGGCCAATCAGCTGCTGATAGTGCCTGCACACGCTGTACATGGTACGGAAACAACTGGTTCCCCGGAACACTCTCCATACAGTGACGTGGTCAACGTTACCTTGAATAGCAGCAACTTCTCTGACGCTGACATTAGGGATATCGTCAACTGCACGAAGAATTGCCTCGTCCATTGCAGGTGTCCTCGTAGTTCTAGGTCTTCACCAGTCGCGAGTCATAGGCTGGAATGTTCCGTGCTCCCTAAGACGCCGATCAATTGCTTCGAACGTCTTCCTGTCGGGACACCTTCGTTCTGGAAATGTGTCTCGATACAAACGTACCGCGCCACGGCTATTGCCCCGTGCTAATCCATACATCAAATGAGCATCTGCCAACTCCGCATTTGTAAACTTTGCACTGACTGCAAAACCACGTTCGTGATGAACACTAAGCTGTTGATGCTACGTACTGATGTGCTTGATGCTAGTACTGTAGAGCAATGAGTCGCATGTCAACACAAGCACCGAAGTCAACATTACCTTCCTTCAATTGAGCCAACTGGCGGTGAATCGAGGAAGTACAGTACATACTGACGAAACTAAAACGAGCTCTAACATGGAAATTAAGCGTTTCCGGACACATGTCCACATAACATCTTTTCTTTATTTGTGTGTGGGGAATGTTTCCCGAAAGTTTGGCGGTACCTTTTTGTAACAACCTGTATAATGTCGGCAGCAGCAACTAGAGGACAGTCACCACTTGACAGTGGCCGAGGAGTACTCGGCCGATATCTCGTGGATTTTAAGCCACTTGACGCGGCTGGAAGCCCGAGAAACCTTTATTAGACTTGTATTTTGACTGTTGAAAGTGATATATTAAAATTCAGACAGTTGTGAACACTCAGGATACTCCTGTGGAAATGGAAAGTACAGAATTAAGTAATTCATCTTACCTATGTTGTAATACAGGGAACTAATGTGTTATGTGCTATAGTATCCACACGTTCTCTTCTTGGAGTAAACCAAAACACCCACCGTTGTGCCGACGAATACAGGGTGAGTCACCTAACGTTACCGCTGGATATATATCGTAAACCACATCAAATACTGACGAACCGATTCCACAGAACGAACGTGAGGAGAGGGGCTAGTGTAATTGGTTAATACAAACCATAAAAAAATGCACGGAAGTATGTTTTTTAACACAAACCTACGTTTTTTTTAAAAATGGAACCACGTCAGTTTTGTTAGCACATCTGAACATATAGACAAATACGTAATCAGTGCCGTTTGTTGCATTGTAAAATGTTAATTACATCCGAAGATATTGTAACCTAAAGTTGACGCTTGAGTACCACTCCTCCGCTGTTCGATCGTGTGTATCGGAGAGCACCGAATTACGTAGGGATCCAAAGGGAACGGTGATGGACCTTAGGTACAGAAGAGACTGGAACAGCACATTACGTCCACATGCTAACACCTTTTTATTGGTCTTTTTCACTGACGCACATGTACATTACCATGAGGGGTGAGGTACACGTACACACGTGGTTTCCGTTTTCAATTAAGGAGTGGAATAGAGTGTGTCCCGACATGTCAGGCCAATAGATGTTAAATGTGGTGGCCATCATTTGCTGCACACAATTGCAATCTCTGGCGTAATGAATGTCGTACACGCCGCAGTACATCTGGTGTAATGTCGCCGCAGGCTGCCACAATACGTTGTTTCATATCCTCCGGGGTTGTAGGCACATCACGGTACACATTCGCCTTTAACGTACCACACAGAAAGAAGTCCAGAGGTGTAAGATCAGGAGAACGGGCTGGCCAATTTATGCGTCCTCCACGTCCTATGAAACGCCCGTCGAACATCCTGTCAAGGGTCAGCCTAGTGTTAATTGCGGAATGTGCAGGTGCTCCATCATGCTGATACCACATACGTCGATGCGTTTCCAGTGGGACATTTTCGAGCAACGTTGGCATATCATTCTGTAGAAACGCGATGTATGTTGCAGTGCTCTCCGATACACACGATCGAACAGCGGAGGAGTGGCACTCAAGCGTCAACTTTAGGTTACAATATCTTCGGATGTAATTAACATTTTACAATGCAACAAACGGCACTGATTACGTACTTTTCTATATGTTCAGATGTGCTAACAAAACTAACGTGATTCCATTTAAAAAAACGTAGGTTTGTGTTGAAAAACATACTTCCGTGCATTTTTGTATGGCTTGTATTAAACATTCACACTAGCCCCTCTCCTCACGTTCGGTCTGTGGAATCGGTTCGTCGGTATTTGATGCGGTATACGAAATATATCCAGCGGTAACGTTAGGTGACTCACCATGTATATGCCACACAGTTGTAAAATATTTCCATAGAAAAAACCGGTGAAGAGATACACACTGAGCTAGATGGCGCGGAGGAAAAAATTTGAACGGTGAAAAGATACACACTGAGCAAGATTGTGTGGCGGAAAAAAATTGCTCATCCTCACTTCTCTCTCCCAGTAAGTAGAGCCGTTCGAGAGATTCATAGCTTCACCTAACCATTCAGGTTTTGGTTTTCTGTGGTTTCCCTAAATCACGTAAAGAAAATTCCGCGATTGTCTATTATAAACAGCACAACTCACTTATTTACCCCATCCTTTCGTTGAACCCTGTCTGTAATGATCACGTCGTCGACTTTATCTTCTAAAGTGACACATGTGTTTGTTTTACTAGGGGCAGAACATTGCCCTCTTCTTTAAAAAAGTCATTATTTTCCTACTTTTGTAGCATCTCCGTTACATGCAAATAATGATTTTTCGGAAAAAAATTCAACGTTTGTTCCTCGACTCCCTCTAGAAACACGTGTGCTTCTGGCTAATGAAAGACCACTTTTAGCGCGAAATAGTCCACTCCGTATCGTTCGCTGAACGCGTGTTTGCGCCCGGTTACCGTTCGAAAATTCCCAAAATTATACCTTAATGAGACGGCATGATTGTGATCGTTGCCGGTCGGAATTGGATGTCCATTACGGCACACGCTTTTTTAATGCTCCAACTGCCCCGTCCCGGTCGTCGCACCCCATTTATATCCATTACAGGGGAACGAGAGCCGAATCTGGGTGGCGGCAATTTCGCTTCCATCTCCCGTCGCGGTGACATATTGCGCTGCCCGTCGCATATGAATTGCTGATTGGCCACTGTAAATATCAACGAGGCAGGAATTGTAACACGAATATACCGCTGGCTCCTATTTTTGTATTTATTTATAGGGGCCCTAAGTGTTTGCCGCGGTAGGAGCGCTGGGTAGGCGCTTTGTAATTGGTAACGCTTGGAGGCGTCAGATTTCCACTCGGTATAGTGCGAGGCCTAGCATTTCACGTCAAGCAAGAAGCGCACCAGAATACTGTAGCCTTTTAATTAACAGTATAATCCAGTTCCCAATATGTTATCAACGGTGACCTCGTAATGTGCCCCTTCAATGCTGCACATTCAGTGACTTGTCTTCGCGCCGGCATGGTAGCTCAGCGTGTTCGGTCGGAGGGCTGCCTGCTTTCTGTAATTTAAAAAAAAACTGAGTCAAGGAGTCAACGATCAACTTGAACAGATGTTTTGTGATGCCCACCCAAACCAAACGCAACGAACTATATCGAAAAATAAGCGGTTCTAGGCGCTTCAGTCTAGAACCGCGCTGCTGCTACGGTCGCAGGTTCGAATCCTGCCTCGGGCATGGATGTGTGTGATGTCCTTAGGTTAGTTAGGTTTAAGTCGTTCTAAGTCAAGGGGACTGATGACATCAGATGTTAAGTCCCATAGTGTTTAGAGCCATTTGAACCATTCCTGACTTGTCCTCAGACGAGACATTACTCATTATTTTAAAGTGAGTTGTGTCGAAGGATATAATTACATAGGATAATAAGAAGTTTTAGTTAGCTGATGATCTTAATATTAGCTTCGTTGTTTTCTTAAGAGACATGATAACGTCCGCAAGTTTCCTTCTAGTAAGGAAAGAACAAACTGATGAAAGGAATGTGATAACTGAGTAATCTAGTAGTATAAAGGAAATTCAAAGTGACTGTTCAGACAAAAAATAGGCAATCTAGAGATCTATCGCTCCAACCTTAAAAATGAATGGGAATCACGGGAGGGAAGGATGAGAATTCTCCATGTCTAGTATGCAGTCGCAGAAACGACAGGTACGATTGATTTACTATGGAATGGTAGTACACACCATGCATAAAATTCAAAGATTTAGTTGAAAATTACAAGTCAAGCTGAATGACAAAAAACTGCATAATGGTCTTTGTCTGTTTGCCGAAAGTTAGCGCTAGATACGAATTTTATTATATTTTCTGTACACCAAAAATATTTCAGTATGGTGTTGGCCCACCGTTAGCCTTGATGACAGCTTCCACTCTCGCAGGCATACGTTCAATCAGGTGCTGGAAGGTTTCTAGACGAATGACAGCCCATTCTTCACTGAGTGCTGCGCTGTGGAGAGGTATCCATGTCGGTGGGTGAGGCCTGGCACGGCATTCCAAAGGTGTCTGTGGGATTCAGGTCGCCACATTGTGTACCGTGATTCGTCACTCCACACAACGTTTTTCCAATGTTCAGTCGTCCAATGTTTACGTCCTTACACCAAGCGAGGCGTCGTTTGGCATTTACTGGCGAGATGTGTGGCTTATGAGCAGCCGCTCGACCATGAAATCCAAGTTTTCTCACCTCCCGCCTCACTGTCATAATGCTTGCAGTAGATCCTGATGTAGTTTGGAATTCCTGTGCGATGGTCTGGATAAGTGTCTGCTTATTACACATTACGACCCTCTTCAATTGTCGGCTGTCTCTGTTTGTCAACAGACGAGATCGGCGTGTATGCTTTTGTGTTGTGCGTGTCCCTTCACGTTTCCACATCACTATCACATCGGCAACAGTGGACCTAGGGATGTTTAGGAGTGTGGAAATCTCACGTACAGATGTATTTCACAAGTGACATCCAATCATCTGACCACGTTCAAAGTCCATGAGTTCCGCGAGGCGCCCCATTCTGCTGTCTCATGGTGTCTAATGACTACTGAGGTCGCTGATATGACATCACAGTGCACCTAATATGAAAAACATATGTTTTTGGGAATGGCCGGATACTTTTGATCACATAGAGTATCTGCACACCAAATTTAATGGAAAAGAGTTCAGCGGTTTAATCGTGAAATCGTAACAGACAGGGTTTCTTTCGCATTTGTAATATTAGTATGGATGTGTTTGAAAATCTTAAGACGTCTGTGAAATGAAAATCTGATACTGCGGAACATTCAACATCGTTCTACTCCACCCTTTGCCTTATAGCACGCTTCTGTCCTCATTGGCATGCTGCCCACAAGATGTCCTAGACACCGCTGGTCACGCTAGTACTAATCTCTGAGTTCAGTGTGTGTGTGTTGAGGTTGCCCGTAACGACACACTCAACTTCTTACCTGGCCCACGGCACGTTCAACAGAGTTCATTATGGCAGCGCATTTCATTCGGTTGACTCCCGTTTACTAGAGGTAGGTTTTCGTTGGGAGGACGCGGCGTGCTTATGTGTTATCGTCTTAAAAGGCGAACATATCGCCGACGTTTTACTATAGGGATGGGCAATATGTTGGCGGCTCTTATACCGACGCTGCACAGCTCTCAAAGTTGTCTCGATAACAATGGGAGGCGTCTGACACTCGTATACGACAGACACAATGTGTGATATACAGGGTGAGTCACCTAACGTTACCGCTGGATATATTTCGTAAACCGCATCAAATACTGACGAACCGATTCCACAGACCGAACGTGAGGAGAGGGGCTAGTGTAATTGGTTAATACAAACCATACAAAAATGCACGGAAGTATGTTTTTTAACACAAACCTACGTTTTATTTAAATGGAACCACGTCAGTTTTGTTAGCACATCTGAACATATAGACAAATACGTAATCAGTGCCGTTTGTTGCATTGTAAAATGTTAATTACATCCGGAGATATTGTAACCTAAAGTTGACGCTTGACTACCACTCCTCCGCTGTTCGATCGTGTGTATCGGAGAGCACCGAATTACGTAGGGATCCAAAGGGAACGGTGATGGACCTTAGGTACAGAAGAGACTGGAGCAGCACATTACGTCTACATGCTAACACCTTTTTATTCGTCTTTTCACTGACGTAAATGCGCATTACCATGAAGGGTGAGGTACACGTACACACGTGGTTTCCGTTTTCAATCACGTAGTGGAATAGAGTGTGTCCCGACATGTCCGGCCAATAGATGTTCAATGTGGTGGCCATCATTTTCTGCACACAGCTGCAATCAGTGGCGTAATGAATGTCGTACACGCCGCAGTACATCTGGTGTAATGTCGCCGCAGGCTGCCACAATACGTTGTTTCATATCCTCCGGGGTTGTAGGCACATCACGGTACACATTCTCCTTTAACGTACCCCACAGAAAGAAGTCCAGAGGTGTAAGATCAGGAGAACGGGCTGGCCAATTTATGCGTCCTCCACGTCCTATGAAACGCCCGTAGAACATCCTGTCAAGGGTCAGCCTAGTGTTAATTGCGGAATGTGCAAGTGCACCATCATGCTGATACCACATACGTCGACGCGTTTCCAGTGGGACATTTTCGAGCAACGTTGGCAGATCATTCTGTAATTGAAAACGGAAACCACGTGTGTACGTGTACCTCACCCCTCATGGTAATGTACATGTGCGTCAGTGAAAAAGACCAATAAAAAGGTGTTAGCATGTGAACGTAATGTGCTGTTCCAGTCTCTTCTGTACCTAAGGTCCATCACCGTTCCCTTTGGATCCCTACGTAATTCGGTGCTCTCCGATATGCACGATCGAACAGCGGAGGAGTGGTACTCAAGCGTCAACTTTAGGTTACAATATCTCCGGATGTAATTAACATTTTACAATGCAACAAACGGCACTGATTACGTATTTGTTTATATGTTCAGATATGCTATCAAAACTAACGTGGTTCCATTTTAAAAAACGTAGGTTTGTGTTAAAAAACATACTTCTGTGCACTTTTGTATGGTTTGTATTAAACAATTACACCAGCCCCTCTCCTCACGTTCGGTCTGTGGAATCGGTTCGTCAGTATTTGATGTGGTTTACGAAATATATCCAGCGGTAACGTTAGGTGACTCACCCTGTATATCGATGCTGGCTATGTGGTACTGCTTGGTTCACATTTACGACATTCGTCAACCGTCAGACGAATCACGTATTGTTATGTCAAGACAACATAACACCACTGATACACGTCAAATTCCAGTTATTTATCTCCTCGTCTCCTTCGCGCATCAAGATTCTTGGGAACTTTGTACCGTTGCCGATCGAGCACAGTTTGATCGTTTAGGTACACAGTGCGTGACAAAAACGTGAAGCGCCCAGAAGGGGAGGACGAAATGAAACTTTACGGGTAGTGAGGGTATGTGCTGTTATTTCAGTTATTACAAAATCGACTCAAGTTTGCAAAGAAGTTGACGGTATGAGCCACTTATCAGTATGGCGATGCATCGCCTCTAGGATGGATGCTTGCACTCTGATTCGTTGGGAAAGGGTGTCGAAAATCCTCTCCTGACGCAAGCTGGTCGACAACTGTTGTAACTGGTCATTGATAGCCCTGATATTGGCACTGGGTGGAGTTGGTGCAGGAACCGGTCCTCCCAAAGCTCCATCCATGACAGATCTGGGGATCTTGCTGGCCATGAAGGTACCGCAGTATAACGTAGATCGTTCACAGAGACACGAGATACGTGTGGACGTGTATTGCCGGGTTACAAAATGGTACCATGATACTGTCATTGCGAGGTAGCTCATGAGGACGAAATATGCCCGTGACACATATCTCTATGCCGTCAGAATTCCCTCAGTCACTACTAACCGTGACCTGAAGTATTACCGGACAGCTCCCCGCACCACTACACCAGGAATCACATCGCTGTGCCTCTCCAAAACATATGAAGAATGGAATCTCTCCCCAGGTCGCCACAATACTCGACGACGACGGTCATCCGGGATAGGGCAGAACCACGATTCAGGGATAAATACAGTGTGACGTCATTCGTTAACAGTCCCCGCTTCCCGGTCACGGCACCGCTCCAAAGGCAGCCGTTTGTGTTTTGGTGTTAACGGCTTGTATTGTATTGTACTGTAGCGGGGACCTAGAAACGACTGAGAGGCTTCATCCTGCTGTAACCCTCAGTGATTCACAACCCCACAACAAGCCACAAGAGTCCACCCAACCCACCACTGTCCCACACCCAAACCAGGGTTATTGTGCAGTTCTGCCCCCAGTGGACCTCCCCCTCCCACCCACCCCCTTTCCACCCCCGCGAACGTCTCATACCAGACAAGTGTAGCCCCAAATGTTTGGGTGGTAGAGTAATTATGGTATACGCGTGTGTGGCAAGTGCTTGCGCAGCAATTGTCGACATAGTGTACCAGAGATAGAATAAGGGGAACCAGCCCGCACTCGCCGAGGCAGATGGAAAACCGCCTTACAAACCATCCACAGGCTGGCCGGCACATCGGACCTCGACACTAATCCGCTAGGCGGATTCGTGCTGGGGACCAGCACGCCTTCCCTCTCGGGGAAGCAGCGCGTTAGACCGCGCGGCTAGCCGGGCGGGCGGTGTTAATGACTTACTAAGCATGGGAAGGTAATACGCAACTCCACTTGCTGGTAGTGCCCGAGCAGTGGTGCAGATTGACACATACTGTTGCTCTCGGATGGCAGGCGATGATGTGAAGGCGTAACGATTGGTGCACAATACGGCATCCTCCCTTGTGTTGGTCAGACGTGGTCGACCGGAACCTTTACGACGAGTGTGCCTTCCTTCATATTTCCATCATGTCCCAAATATGGCTACTGCCACATCCAAATGCCCCACAGATCTGGATACTGCACGATTCAACCAGCCGGCCAAATGTAGATCCATAATGAGGCCTCTTTTAAACTCTGACAAGTACTAGTAACGCTGTCACACACTAGCCCGTGCCATTTCCATGTCCTTCACAGTGGTCGCTCAACATCCGACGCGGTTCACCCCACTTATATATCCATCAAGCATGGTAACAACGATAAACACGAATAACACTAATGCACTCTGCTGGCACTTCTGTCTCTGAGAATTGCAATGCTAATCATTTACATACCCGCCGATGGTGTGTACACACAACGAATTTCTTCGGTCATTCGGGCATGCCTTCTGTGAGTTTTACTTTTTTTATCAGGCAGTGTACTTTGGCACTATCTGGGTTAATAAAAGCCTCCCAGTTGCCTCACTGGAGGCCGCACACAGCTCTATTGTATTCTTCTCGTGGTGTCTACGAGCTATACAGTCATCAGCTGTCGCTGTTCGCAGCTGGTAATCACTACGAAGGAGATGTTCAGTGTTTTGTGTTTCCTGAGTGGAGTTTAATATTCGAATGGCGCCACTACAGCGAGTAATTTCCTATACTGGTAATCCTTTTTCCCAGATACAAACAATATACACATGATTAACTTTCATTTATTCATTACACTGTAGGCTGTTACTCATAATTTGGGCATAGGCTGAATTCATTCTTAGATACATTATTACAGTCAGCAGCTGTTTTTTTTCCTATAGATCGGTAACTAATAACACAATATGCATTATTATGTCCAGTACAATATTACTTCCCATCGCTTTAACTACATCTACTATCAATAAATACTACACATACTAAGCTAATTCTATCACTGTCATTGCCATACAGATAGTTTCTCTCCTATCTGTCATTCACTGGCGTACACTATAACAGGATCGGCCACAGCATGAAACCTTCACACAGGCATGATGTGGTGCACATCTGCGGTATTATGCTCGGCCTGTCTCGCCATGTCTCGGCTTTGATCGGTTCTTCTCGGAAATAGTCGGTACAGCGCGTCATTTCATTCAGCAGTGCGATGTGACAATGTTTCCTCCGGCATTTAGTGCGCATTTTGGGATCGATACGACATTCTTCAGTTCTGCAGAATTGCGGAGTCAGCGTTCTTTGTTCTTCGTTACTTATTCGTGGTATAAAGCAAATTCAAAGTGATTGTTCAGACAGAAAAGAGGCTATGTAGCGATTTGTCGCTCTAACCTTAAAAATGAAAGAGAATCACGGGAGGGAAGGATGAGAATTCTCCATATCTAGTATGCAGTCGCAGAATCGACAGGTACCGTAAATTTACTATGGAATGGCATTACACACCATACAAATAATTCAGACATTTAGTTGACAATTACATGTCAACCTGAGTGACAAAAAAACTGCAAAATTGTCTTTGTCTGTCTGTTTGCCGAAAGTTAGTGCTAGATACGAGTTTTATTATATTTTCAGTGCACCAAAAATATTTAAATAATACCGAATTTTTTCATATGTGTTGCCATGAAATTTTAACCAAGCCACGTGCAAGTTTTTAAGGGTTCCTAGCGTTACTACATTATCATCTAAATACGGGCACATTCGCAATTTTCCCCACTTCCCACTGAGAGAGTGTGGCATGATTGTGGGTGGAGTGTACAGCCAGTGGCAGTACTCCGCACACGAGCGAGAGCACGGCATGCGTGCACAAGTCTTGCCTGTGTCTGCACTACAACTCATTGAATCGGATTATAAACAGTGATAACAGGAAGAATTTCGTAGAGAAAACTGGTGTTATTACTGTTTATTACAATATCTAAAGTCCAGATGTTCCCTAAAACAACGTTGAGATGCTGAAACCTCACTGTTCCGTTCACAACTGGAGAATGGTGGGTTGTTCTGACCAGCACTAATAATGTAGATTTAAGTTTACCTCCGTTACACAGGCGGCTGTATGTAGTGTTTTCTGCGGTACTGAGAGAGACGTTTACAATCTGAAACCACAAACTATGGAAATCATGAAGATGGAGCCAAATTCGTTTGAGCACTTTCCAAACATGGAAAAATCTGTATCAGCAGTGTGCTGTAGCCCATCAGTATGATGTAGAGGTGTTTTACTGAGGCTGAAAAATCCTCGAAAAATAAACGTATTCAAAAAAGCAGATAAAAATTCATTTGACTCCTTTCTGTCAGACAATCTCCACTCATTCCAAATTAATAATATAAGTGTAGACCAGATGTGGCTTAAATCCAAAGAAATAGTATCGACAGCAATTGAGAGATTTATACGAAATAAATTAACAAACGACGTAGCTGATCCTCCTTGGTACACAAAAGGGGTTAGAAGTCTGTTGCAGAAACAACGAAACAAACATGCCAAATTTAAACAGACGCAAAATCCCAAAGATTGGCGATCTTTTACACAAGCTCGAAATTTAGCTCGGACTTCAATCCGAGATGATTATAACAGTTTCCACAACGAAATTTTGTCTTGAAACGTGGCAGAAATTCCAAAGAGATTCTGGTCATATGTAAAGCATGCTAGCGGCAAGACACAATCCACCCTTTCTCTGCGCAATAGCAATGGAGATACCATCGAAGACAGTGCTGCCAAAGCAGAGTTACTAAACACAGCCTTCCGAAATGCCATCGCAAAAGAAGACGAAGTAAATATTCCAGAATTCGAATCGAGAACAGCTGCCAACATGAGTAACGTAGAAGTAAATATCCTCGGAGTAGTAGAGCAACTTAAATCACTTAATATAAGCAAGTCTTCTAGTCCAGACCGTATACCAGTTACGTTCCTTTCGGAGTATGCTGATGCATTAACTCCACACCTAACAATCATATACAACCGTTCGCTCGACGAAAGATCAGCACCCGAAGACTGGAAAGTTGCACCGGTCACACTAAAATTCAAGAAAGGTAGTAGGAGTATTTCTGGATTTCCGGAAAGCTTTTGACACTGTACCACACAAGCGGCTCGTAGTGAAATTGCGTGCTTATGGAACATCGTCTCAGTTATGTGACTGGATTTGTGATTTCCTGTCAGAGCGGTCACAGTTCTTAGTAATTGACGGAACGTCATCGAGTAAAACAGAAGTGATTTCTGGTGTTCCCCAAGGTAATTTTGTAGGCCCTTTGCTGTTCCTTATCTGCGTAAAAGATTTGGGAGACAATCTGAGCAGCCGTCTTCGGTTGTTTGCAGATGACGCTGTCGTTTATCGACTAATAATGTCATCAGAAGATCAAAAGAAACTGCAAAACGATTTAAAAAAGATATCTGAATGGTGCCAAAAGTAGCAGTTGACCTTAAATAACGAAAAGTGTGAGGTCATTCACATGAGCGCTAAAAGGAACTCGTTAAACTTCGGTTTGTGGGGAAGGCTAACCAAAGACTACGTTTTATTGGCAGGACACTTAGAAAATGTAACTGACTACTAAGGAGACTGCCTACACTACGCTTGTCCGTCCTCTTTTAGAACGCTGCTGCGCGGTGTGGGATCCGTACCAGATAGGACTGACGGAGTACATCGGAAAAGTTCAAAGAAAGGCAGCATGTTTTGTATTATTGTGAAATTTGGGATAGAGTGTCACGGAAATGATACAGAATTTGGGCTGGACATCATTAAAAGAATAGCCTTTTTCGTTGCGACGGAATCTTCTCACGCAATTACAATCACCAAATTTCTCTTCCGAATGCGAAAATATTTTGTTGACACCGACCTACATAGGGAGGAACGATCACCACGATAAATTAAGGTAATTCAGAGCTCGTACGGAAAGATATAGGTGTTCATTCTTTCCGGGCGCTATACGAGATTGGAATAATAGAGATCTGTGAAGGTGGTTCGATGAACCCTCTGCCATGCACTTAAAGGTGATTTGCGGAGTATCGATGTAGATGTAGAAATGGCTCTCTGTTATTCAGCCCATCCGCATAGTACTGGTACTAATGAAAAGTGTGAACATGTCGTTTGCATCAAGTTCTCTCTGCAGCTGTCTCTGACAGACAGTGGCGCCCTGGGGAGGGGTGGCGGGTTCCGGAGCTCAGACGGCAGCCTAGTGGGAATTTCTGCCGGCTGTGAACTGTGCGGTTTTATGACCGCTGGGGATCACGGACGCGAACAAACGACAAAGGCAGGGTTTTCTCCAAGACAGAAGACAAAGGACCTCGAAGTTCCGAGAGGGTGAAACGATCGGTACCACCTGGTTGAAGATCCTCTATAAGAAATGTCGTTATTGTCAACATACACGTCATAAACATTGTGTGTAACGACAAAGGGTGATTGGGAAGATCTGCCACTACCATGAAATCCAATTACCTGCAGTAACAAGCAAACATGTGTAGAATATCACCATTTTTTGAATCGAACATTACATAGTACGGTAATTTTTACTCTCACAGTATTGTATGGCATGAGAGAATGGCAGTTTGGTTTTCGCAGATGTGGAGCCACAAGTCGGATGATGCAATAAACCACGCAGCTGGGCTGATATACACGTCATTATACAGGCTGTTTCACTATCATAGATACAGACGAAAGTGGCGAGTAGAGGCCAATAAAACAAGCAAAACGTTACTTCCATGTATGTATGTTCCATATGTATATGTGTCCCACATCTCCTCCTAAACCACTGAACCGATTTGAGCTAAACTTGTTACACATATCGCTTACTTTCTGTAAAGATTCGCTATGAGGGTAAGAACCATCTATGTATCAAAGCGGTTGCGATTGAAGCTCACGACGCGGGAATACCAAATGTTTGAGTATGAGAGCACTTAGTCATGTTCAAGGAACTTTACACATAATTTCACAGCTCGCCTCTATGCTGAGTTGTCAGCGCGTTTGACTGCCTTGCAGCGGGCCTCGGTACGAATTCCGGCCGGATCGGAGAATTCCTCCGCTCAGTGATCTTGTATTGTCATCATCATCGACACGCAAGTCACCTAATGTGTGAGAAGACTTGCAACTCGGCGGCCGAACTCCCTCAGGCGGGTACTCCCATCCATCAATGCAATACGCTCATTTCGTAACTTCAAACCTTTACGAAACTTTTACTCGCTGACAACTCCCATAAAATGACGAAAAAAGAAAAAAGTTTAGCGCTTTCTATATTTTCGCTGTTCGCCCTACAATAAAACTGCCGCATCAGGCGTCACGTTTTAATTTATTACTTCTTTATTACTGGCTGTAGTAGTGACGCACTTTGCAGACAGTGTTCAAATAAACCACAGAATGTACAAGCAAAATTATATAGTCGCACGATCCATAGTTCAGGAAATATGACGTCATAACCACTAAGGTCCGGGAAAAACTGTCGCATCATATATGACGTTTAAATTTATTACTTCTTTGCTACTAACTCTATTCGCAGGACATTTAGCAGGGAGTATCTACATATGCCACTGAGTGTATCTACAGAATTATATCATTCAGGATATATGGCGTCATAAACACTGAGCTGCGTGAAAACGACACTGCAGGATGAAGTTCGCTAGGTATAAAGTGAAATATATGTAGAAATATGTGTGAAATATGTTCAATAATTGTGAAATTTGTGTGACATGTGCGTATGCGGGCAGAGCAGTGGATAAAACATTCCTCTTAAACCGCTGATCGATTTGAACCTATCTTGGCACACATACCACTTACTTTGTGGAAATATATGTTGTTGTAGGAGTAAGAACCAGCAATCTCCTATTGGAGTGGAGGTGATAACATGGAGAAAGAATGGGTGAAACAAGAGATGGACAGAGAGAGAGGGGGAAGGAGAAGGGCACAGATACAGGGGGAAGAGCACATCGACAGAGAGGGGGGAGAGGTGGAGGAAATTGACAGAAGAAGGAAAGAGGCGGCGACGGACAGAGAGGTGGGAGAAGGGGATGTGGAGGTGAGAGGGGGAGGGGAGGAGGGGAAGTGCTGAGAGGGGGGGGGGGAGGAGGAGGCGGACAGAGAGGGAGGCGGAAGAGAGAGATAGTGGGGAGTAGGAGCTGGGTTAATAGAACTGGAATCAATACACACCTAAGCAGCGCCGTGTGCTTAGCTAGTAATCTCAGTGAACACAGAGCAGGGAACGAATGGTTTCCCGCATACGAAATTTGCTCGAGTGCAGTCATGCCATGTTAAACATTGTTGATGTCTAGCGCTAAATTTACTTCCAAGCACCGAAAGTGTGGCCTAAATTGCACTTTGATAAAACGCTCTCGTTTGATTTTTATCACCATTTCCGATTCCTAAGTATTGGTAAGCAGCGTTTCGACAAGATGTGTACCGGTCGTGGCTTACCAGTACCATGACCTTCCAGATTCCCTGATTTGAACCTATTGGATTATTTTTTTCTATGTGAAGATACTTAAATACTTCTGTATATTCCAGATCTTGCTGGTGGTGTTGATTAACTAAGGGAACGCAAAATAGATAACTTTTAGTGTATTCGGAATATGTCTGGGATTTTTGAACGATTGATTTCTGGTCGATTGTGTATTATGACTATTTGAGTGTTTCCTTGTCCTCTACTTGCCCCTTTAGTTGGCACTTGTAATACTCAAACGTTCCGTAGATTGTTGCAATCATGGCAGAAAAGCGACAATTTATGGTGAATAAATGTATGTTGCGGATAATGCAGACTCTAGAGCTCTCAACTGTACAGAAATTGACTGAACAGCAGGAGCTTCTCTGGACCAGTTATCTTTTCCCCATTGCAACAGAAAACACGCTGCTGAACACTAACTGCTGTTTAACAGGGATACTTCCATACGACCAAGAACATAAGATGAACCGTTATTTCGAAACTCCTCTTTCTCTGATACTCACTTTGTACAACAGCCATCTGCTCACCAATGCCAAAAAAACGAACATAACGATATCTTCACGACACCGTGCAAATACTGACGTGCATCTACGAGCATATGCAGTCTGTACGCCACTGTCAGGTGAATGGCAGAATGTACTTTCCATTGTAGCACGTTTTATCTGTTTCTTCTTCATTTGTGTCTGGAAGGCCGGAGCAATTTCTGCTTAAATGTGTCAGTGCACACTCTAATTAATCCGCCCTTGTCTTCGCGGTCCCCACGTAGGCTGTCGTAGGCACGGTGCCCACATGAAACCTCCCTGATTTCCAAGTGGAATTAAAAAGAACAATAAGACGTAGATACTTGCGGTTTGTACGCATGATCTCTGGGGTGATGGAGGCTATTGCATCCACAAGTCTTCGATGGAGATCACCAAGGTTATGTACAGACGAGGCTAAATAAAGCCTTTCCCATAATCCCACTGGACGAAAGCCAGAGGGGTTATTTCCGGAGATTGTGGTGACCACTTGGGTCGGCCATCACATCCTATGGAAATGTTCGGTTCAGAAAGTCATAAACATGTAAACTCAAATCTGATGATCCACCAGCCTGCTGAAAGACCACATGTGGCTGAAGAGAGTAGAGGCTGAGGGACAGCAAATTGCTCAAACATGTCCAGATAAATAGGTTTTGTCACTGTTTGCTCGACGAAAAAAAAAATGGTCTAAGTACGATTTCTTCCATCAGTGCACACCGCAAATTCACCTTTCCGCAATGACTCTCATACTCCCGAAAACAGTGGAAGTTTTCCGAACCCCAGATGCAAATGTTGTGCTGGTCAGCCTTCCCGCATGTTTGGTAAGTTAGTTCGTCAGAGAAAACTATATGTCCTAGATATTTCGTGTTTTGCTCGAGTCAGTCCAGCATCTCAATAGCAAATTCGTGGCAAAACTGGAAGTCGTTTCACTTCAATGTTTACACAATTTGAACTTTGTAAGAGCCAAGTGAAGTCGTTTATGCAGCACCTTGTGAACTGTTGAGTAAAGGATATTTAGCTCTTGTGCTGCTCAACGAACTGACTTTGATGGGTTTCTTGACGGTCTCTTTGATCTCGTTTACCACTTAAACAAATGTTCGTTTTCTGCTAGAACACGATTGTCTGTTTACCCTCTCGGTAGCGAAGAAATTGTCATACAAAGCCTTAGATCTGGTAGATCCCTTCGAAATTAACGTCGGAAATTTCTTTGCACAGCAGTGGGTGACTTCGTATCCGCATACCACGCCATGCATGTAGGTGTAGTCATTTCTGGTAATTATTTAGCACCTGAAACAAACAAAAAATGAACTGTTTAGAAAAACTCTACACAAAACTTTTTGAGTTGCTTTATATGATGCAGCATTCCGCAAATATCTGTCTCATAGTTCGTTTAAATGCATTTGGAAATCAGGGTGATTTCATTTGGACACCCTGCACATTTCCAGATTCCTCAATACTGGTTCTTGATACATTGCATCCTCTCACTGAATATTTGAAGTCTGTCTTGAATCGTCTGGCGTATTCGTTTTGTTTAAGGCATTGGTGCTATGGAATTCGGAGAAATTTATATACAGCTCTAGCTCATTCATCGAATGCAATAAATTTACATGTGGACGTTATTGTTTCATCGTTTTTCTCGGGTGTTGGGATAGGATACCTAACGAGTTCAGTCCAAGCGAAGTGAAGAACTAAAAATCCTGCCTCTTTACCGCTGCCTAAACAGTAATCACGGGCATGTTTTGAGGGTGCATGTTTGGCCATTTCGCTTGACGGTCAGCCAAAAGAAAGTGCAACTCACAAGAAGAAGTAGGAATAAAAAAATTAAAAAAGGGGTCAAATCTTTTGTGAAAAGAGTAGTCTAAAAGAAAGAAATAAAATAGGATAAAGAAACCTTTGACTGATATTCGATCATGTACAAAGTGAGATGCTCATACATTGTGACATAAGATCCATAGTGAGATTCCACCAGACAAATATTCTCTAGTGCACTTTAAAATTCTCAGATACTAATTTAAACACTAAACTCCAAGTTCTCAGTCGTCACCTTATTTGCTGTACACGAGTTAGACCATCATTCCAAGGTGCCTCAAATATTTTTCCAATTTGTTTTATTTCTTACTCTTAGACAAATCCTTTCACATAACGTTTGACACCTTTTTATCAATTTCTTGTAAGATTTTTCAGAAGGAATGAAATATAATATATTTAAATACCGATTGGTATTCTGTTATTATTAAGAGTGTATCGATCAAGAGAAGACAGCGAAGTTTAATTTTATCTTATGATTTCACATTGGTTGACACATCATTTACATAGCCATCAGCAGCTGTTTGTGAAATATTTCCATTTTTCCTCAAATGCACTAATTAAGTTTTCCTTGATTACCCTGATTAATACCAACCAATACATCCTTTTTTTATCAAAACTAGACCTCATGCTGGACAATTTGATACTCCATTTGTCCACTTCCCATTCTTCGTTTGCCTACGAAAATTCGGACAACAACCGATTGTGTATTTTCTAGGGAGTCCAAAAAATAAATGATCAACCAAACGTTGCTAGAGCTTCCTTTATTCCCGACGTCCAAGCAAGACTATCATACCATCATCCCTATAACGAAATACAGCCCGACGAATATTTAGAGGAAATATTGCAGCGTGGAATGTGCGTCAAGGAAACCTAATAGGACCCCTAATGATTTCGTTATACATAAACGGTTTATTAAATTGGATCAGCAGCGCTATTACATGTTAACTTACGATCCTCGCCTCCATATGCAGTTATCATCGGAGGAATCGTAACGGAATGCAGAAATACTTGGACAACATTTTCACTAGGTATAACGAATGGCAGCTATCTTTCATTGTCGGTGACTGCAAGATAATGCCTTTAACAGAGGGGAAATAACCCCACAGTATCCGATTACAAGATTGGTCAAGAACATCTTTACATATTTAAATATGTAAAGTTAATACTAAAACGCAACAAGAAATGACATGAATACGTGGAATCAGTATTACGTAGAGTACATAGAAAACTAATATTTGGTAGAAGGGTTCTTGGAAAGCGCAATCCACATGTATTTATGTACGGCCGAACATTTTGTACAGATGTAAAACAATTGTAGCGTATCTGTAAAGGAAATTTCATACAAAATGCTATTGTGGAGTCGTCATCAAGCATGTACAACAGAAGAAGTCGGACGAATTCGGCGAGAGCTCTTGCATCGATCGTAACAGGTCGGTATAGCCCTCTAAGAGGCCCGGTGGGTTAAAAACACCGTTTACTCACACAGCTAATGTTACTTAATACAGGCATGTGGATCGCAATATTTATTGACCGTGTGCCTCCATCGCACGTCACTGTTTCCCGTAAGCGTTTATCTTCTCTTTGCTGCAATCACCAACCAGCAATCGCGTCCTGTAACTACCATGTTTAATTATCTGCGTGTCAGGGAAGCCTGCAGGTAATCAGGACCACAAATACCTCGTCAAAATCCACGTATATTCTAGCAGTAAAACCGTTGAAGTGGCTTGCAATGTTAATACGTGAGTTTGGTCACACAGTAACGTAAAACGCGATTAGTACTTCAGCCACAGTGGTCTATTTGCAGTACATTGAAACTTCTAGTGCTGTTCAGTGGCACTGTTCGTTGACTATCACCTCAACCACATAAAAATCACATTTCAGGTAATTAATTGTGGTTTTGATAGTCAGCAGAGTTTCTTGTAATTAATAACAATGACATTATTCCACCGGGATGTTTTCTAAAATACTTTATTCTGCATTACTAGTTCCAGTTACAGCTCAGTCTTAAGAGCACCTACAGTGTCGGATACATCTTCCCGTGATACCCACCTAATTACTACTTATTTATTGGAGTCAAATATCTTGAGAACTTAATCCGTGTGCTCCGACCTCCGTTCAGGCTACCCGCAATTTGTTTCTATAACTAATTCGCGCTCGTCGAAGTGACACTCGGTTTGAGCCGCCTCCGCCACTTCACAGTATAACAAGTACACTGAAGAGCCAAAGTAACTGGTACACCTGCCTAATATCTTGTAGGACCCCGGGGGCACGCGAAAGTGCCGCAACACGACATAGCATGGACTCGACTAATGTCTGAAGTAGTGCTGGAGGGAACTGACACCATGAATCCCGCAGGGCTGTCTATAAATCAGTAAGAGTAGCAGGTAGTGGATGTCTCTTCTGAACAGCACGTTGCAAGACAACAGATATATGCTCAATAATGTTCATGTCTGGGGAGTTTGGTCGTCGGCGGAAGTGTTTAAACTCAGAAGAGTGTACTTGAAGCCACCCTGCAGCAATTCTGTATGTGTGGGGTGTCGCTGGAATTGCCCAAGTCCGCCGGAATGCAGAACGGACACGAATGGATGCAGGTGATCAGACAGAATGCCTACTTGCATGTCACCTGTCAGAGTCGTTTCTAGACGTATCAGGGGTCCCATATCATTCCAACTGCATACGCCCCACACCATTACGGAGCCTCCACCAGCTTGAGTAGTCCCCTGCTGACATGCATGGTCCGATTCATGAGGTTGTCTCCATACCCGTACATGTCCATCCTCTCGATACAATCTGAAACGAGACTCATCCCACCAGGCAACATGTCTCCAATCATCAAGGGTCCAATGTCGCTGTTGACGGGCCCAGGCGAGGCGCAAAGCTTTGTATCGTGCAGTCATCAAGGGTACGCAAGTGGGCCTTCGGCTCCGAAAACCCATATCGATGATGTTTCATTGAATGGTTAACACGCTGACATTTGCTGATGGCCCAGCACTGAAATCTGCAGCAATTTGCGCAAGGGTTGCACTTCTGTCACGTTGAACGATTCTGTTCAGTAGTCGTTGGTCCCGTTCTTGCAGGATCTTTTTCCGGTCGCAGCGATGTCGGAGATTTGATCTTTTACCGGATTGCTGATATTCACGGCACACTCGTTAAATGGTCGTACGGGAAAATCCCCACTTCATCGTTTCCGCGGAGGTGCTATGTCCCATCGCTCGTGCGCCGACTATAACACCACGTTCAAAGTCACTTAAATTTTGATAACCCGCCACTGTAGCAGCACTAACCAACCTAACAACTGAACCAGACACTTGTTGCCTTATATAGGCGCTGCCGACTGTAGCGATGTATTCTGCCCGTTTACAAATCTCTGTATTTGCATGCGCGTGCCTATATCAGGTTCTTTAGCACTTCAGTGTAAATTGCTACTATAGTGCGCGTCATTTCGGCGACATAACGCGACAGTGTTTCGCCCCCGCGTTGGCTGTGTGTCGCCTGGAGAAGCAGGTTAGCCGCAGAAGCGAGCAGCGCAGCGGAGACCGGAGAGGCCTGGCGCAGTGGCCCGTCCGCAGCTGATGGCGTATAACTCAGCCGTTACGGCGCACCCAGTTATCGCCGCTCGCCGCTCGCCGCTGGCCACGGCGTTGATGTGCACCAACATCACCACCCTCCCCCCACACACCCTTTACCGGAAACGCGCTCTTTGACCCCATTGCGGTGGACTTCCGCAACGACGCTCTTGGACATGATATCCATTGGACGCAGAATTTCGCTACGATTAACTCCCTTGTTACATCCTGCAATCTAGTTGAACTTATATGCAGTTAAAAAAAATGTGTCTGTAAGGTAGCGGTGAATCTCTTTTCTTTCCCGCCGAAATAGATGTTGCAGTGCTTAAGTCTCACGAACTTTTTAATAACAAACATACCTTCAAATGATGTTGCAGTGCTTAAGTCTCACGAACTTTTTAATAACAAACATACCTTCAAATGACACTTTCTACTCCGTCCTTTGTATTCAAAACTGCTATTTCCGACAAGATTATTCGGCTATCTTCGCGTGAAAAACACATCTGATTGTCTTACAAAACCTATGAAGAGTAACTAATAATAATAACAAGAAAAAATGACAGTCACTTCTACAGACGAGAAGTAGCAGGGTAAAATTCCTTTAGTCCCTTTTACATTCACGCTCATAAATTAAGGATAATGCTGATACATTATGAAGCAAAGCTCTGGTGGGCGGTTTGTGGGTTTAAATCACCTCGGGGTATGACCATTCGGTGCATTTGACCTGCGGTCGTCGCACGGTGGCGCGGGCAGCAGTCCACATACGCAGTCGTGTGTTGGTGCATGTCAGAGTACGGTGCAGCGAGTAAGTGTGCAGACGTTTCCAGACGTGCTAATGGTGACCGTGTGTTGAAAATGGCTCAGAGAACATATATTGATGACGTTGTGAGGGGTAGAATACTAGGGTGAGTGGAGGCTGGTCAAACACAGCAGGTCGTAGAACAGGCCGTCCGCGTGCCTCAAAGTGTAATCTCAAGATTATGGCAACGATTCCAGCAGACAGGAAACAAGTCCAGGCGCTACAGTACGGAGCGTCCATAGTGTACAACATCACAAGAAGACAGATATCTCACCAACATTACCCGTAGACGGCAGCGGAGTACTGCAGGTGGCCTTGTTCGGGACCTTACCGCAGCCACTGGAACAGCTGTCTCCAGACACACAGCCTACAGACGACTGAACAGACATGGTTTATTCGTCCGTAGACCTGCAAGCTGCATTCCACTGACCCCTGGTCACAGGAGAGCCCGTAAAGCCTGGCGTCAAGAACACAGTACATGGTCATTGGAACAGTGGTCCCACGTTATGTTCACGGACGAGTCCAGGTATAGGCCTAGTCTGAACAGTGCTCCAGCCGGGTTTTCATCTGGCGTGAACGAGGAACCAGATACCAACCCCTTAATGTCCTTGAAAGGGACCTGTAAGGAGGTCGTGGTTTCATGGTGTGGGGTTGGATTATGTTTGGTGCATGTACACCCCTGCATGTCTTTGACAGAGGAACTATAACAGGTCAGGTGTATCAGGACGTCATTTTGCACCAGTATGTCCGCCTTTCCAGGGGTGCAGTGGGTCTCACCTTCCTCCTGGTGGATGATAACGCACTGCCCCACCGAACTGCCATCGTGGAGGAGTACCTTTAAACAGAAGATATCAGATGAATGAAGTGGCCTGCCTGTTCTCCAGACCTAAACCCCATCGAGCACGTCTGGGATGCTCTTGGTCGACGCATCGCTGCTCGTCTTCAAACCCCTAGGACACTTCAGAAGCTTCGACAGGCACTGGTGCAAGAATGGGAGGCTACACCCCAGCAGCTGCTCGACCACCTGACCCAGAGTACGCAAACTCGCTGTGCGGCCTGTGCACGTGTGCATAGTGATCATAACCCATATTGATGTCGCGTTTTGTAGCGCACGTGTTTCGCGACTGTTTTCTCAACTTATCACAAATACCGTGGACTTACAGATCTGTGTCGTTTGTGTTCCCTATGTGCCTGTGCTATTAGCGCCAGTTTTGTGTAGTGCCACGTTGTGTGGCTCCACATTCTGCAATTATCCTTAGTTTATGAGCATGAGTGTAGAAACTTAAGCTGCATTCTTTACACTAAGGTGACAGAAGTCATTGGATACCTCCTAATATGGCATCGAACCTCCTTTTGCCCGGCATGGAGCAGTAGATCGACGTGGTCCCCTGCAGGAATATTCAGCCCTGCTGAATCTATAGCCGTCCACAAGTGAGGAAGCGTTGCCGCTGCAGGAGTCTGTGCGCGAACTGATCTCTCGAATGTGACCTATAAATGTTCGATGGGATACATATCGGGCGATCGGACTGGGCAAATCACTCGCTCGAACTGTCCAGAATGTTTTCGAAACCAGTTGCGAGAGTTGTGGCCCAGTGACATGACGACTCGATGTCTTCGTGGAGTCTGCGTCAAACCCGAACACTACCATCAGGCCTTATCAATTGAAACCGGGACTCACCCGACCAGGCCACGGTTTTCCAATCGTCAAGGGTCCAACCGATGTGGTCACGAGCACAGGATAGGCGCTACAGGCGATTGTATGCTGTTGGCAAAGACACTCGCTTTGGTCGCCTGTTGCCACAGCCCATTAACGCCAAATTCGCCGCACTGACCAAACGGATAAGATCGTCGTAAATCCCACATTGATTTCTGCGGTTATTTCAAACGGTGTTGCTTGCCTGTTAACATTGACAACTGCACGCAAAAGCCGCTGCTCTCGGTCGTTAAGTAAATGCTGTCGGCCACTGCGTGGTGAGAGGTAATCCCTGAAATTTGGAATTCTCGGCACACTCTTGACATTGTGGATCTCGGAATTCTGAATTCGCTAACGGTTTCAGAAATGGAATCTTCCGCGCGTCGACCTCCAACCACCAATCTGTCAGTTCCCGCCGTGCGGCTATGTTCAAGTCGAAAACCTTTCACATGAACCGCCAGAGTATAAGTAACAGCACCGCCCTTTTATGCCTTGTGTACGTGATAGTACAGCCATGCGTATTTGTGTATATCACTATCCCATGACTTTCGTCACTTCAGTGCATTTCACACTTCTCGCTATTAAAATTGCAACACCTTGAACACGCCATGTAACAAACGTCGAATTGACATGAAGAGTAATTGATCAACATTTCAGCACAACTGGTCGAAGGGTGTGCGACTACAGCCATCTGCATTCTGTATATAAGGGAGATTAAGCAGCATGTTTCGTCTTAAGAAATGGCATCTCAAGTTCTGGGGGTTATTTGTTTGTGAGGATCGTGTTACATGTCGTGTAAGAACCAGACACGTCAACCAGCACCTTTTGGAATCCGATAGCTTCAGAATCGTGGTCTCTAGGCACTGGTTCATCGTTCCGCCATATTCATGGTTGTGTTAGCAGGGGTCGCATGACTACCATGAGACTATGGAATCGAATGAAAATTACATTACACAAAGAGACGAGTACAAAATTACCCATCGCTAATCCTGAAGTGCCTTCCTAATATTTAGTTTCTTTCCTGTTCATAGCTGGCTATAAACATTCAGTCTACCCTTTTATTTTGTTAAGTTGACTGCAAATTAACTCTACAAAACCTAAACTTGGCTATTATATAGTGAATTTTTCCATGCGCATCTCACGGCGGTTATAACATATTTTACATATAAACTCATTACTACTGTCACAGCCGTCAAACAGGGCAGTGCACTGTCACTTCTATTATTCATTGGGGTCATGAATGAGATAATGACGAAGGTGGCAGAGAGACGTACAGACGTTAAGATCAAAGCAATGATGTTCGTGGATGACTTGATGATCTGGGAAACAGGAAGGAGAAGATTCAGGAAAAGCTGGATACTTGGGAAAAAACTGTGAGACGGTATGAAATGAAATTTAGCGGAAACAAATGCGAGATCCTGATGACAACTAGAAAGAAAGATAGACCAAATAGCGGAATAAGGATTGGAGGTAGATAACTGAAGAAGGTGGGAAGTGTTAAGTACTTGAGAAGTGTGATAGCGGAAAATGGAAGAAATGAGAAAGAGGTCAGTGAACGTGGCAGACACGAAGAAGCATTACTGCGAATGTTAGGAGCCTGGTTTGGAATAAAAAAAATGGTTCAAATGGCTCTGAGCACTATGGGACTTAACTTCTGAGGTCATCAGCCCCCTCGAACTCAGAAATACGTAAACCGAACAAACCTAAGGACATCACACACATCCATGCCCGAGGCAGGATTCGAACCTGCGACTAGTGGTCGCGCGGTTCCAGACTGTAGCGCCTAGAACCGCTCGGCCACCCCGGCCGGCTTTGGAATAAAGATGTCCCATAAAAAAGCAAAAAAGTTGTACATAGAAGTTACTAAATCCGGTACTGACCTATGCATCTGGAACATGGATAATGAAGGAAACAAATGTAAGCAGATTACAGGCATTTGAGATGAAATTAGGATAGAAGTAACAAGGAGAGAGAGGATGAGGAATGAAAGGGTAAGAAACATAGTAAAAGAGAAAGCCTTAGAGAGCAGTAAAGGAACATCAACGCTAAGATTGTACGGGCAGTTAAAAAGAATGGAAAGCAAGAGGATTCCCAAGAAGATACATGAAATGGAGATGCGAAGGAAACGACGAAGAGGAAGACCAAAAGACAGAGGGCTGAAAGATGTGGAGGAGTCTGTCGAAAAGCCCGCATCTCGTGGTCGTGCGGTAGCGTTCTCGCTTCCCACGCCCGGGTTCCCGGGTTCGATTCCCGGCGGGGTCAGGGATTTTCTCTGCCCCGTGATGGCTGGGTGTTGTGTGCTGTCCTTAGGTTAGTTAGGTTTAAGTAGCTCTAAGTTCTAGGGGACTGATGACCATAGCTGTTAAGTCCCATAGTGCTCAGAGCCATTTGAACCATTTTTTTAGTCTGTCGAAAAAACTAGCGAGGACTGCAAAAGAGTGAACACAGAAAAGTGGTGGGTAAACAGGACTAGATGGTGAGGTTTATGTTCCAAACAGGTCCAGCCAAGAGCTGGAAAATGTTCAAAATGATGATGACGATTATGACTATTGTCATACCACATTTTACGCGTTTTAATCCCCTTTACCGCTAGTTTCCTATGCTTTCATTTAGTGTCTGCTTAACAGTGGCATCGCTGTCCCAGTTGCGCTATAGGCCCTACTTATCGCCTTGTGGCGTACTTAATAACCGATGGCTAGGAACACTTTGCCACAGCACCTTATAAATAAGCCGGCACGGTAGCTCAGCGTGTTCGGTCAGAGAGCAGGTTGGAGTCTGTAATAAAAAACTGAGTGGAAGGATCAACCACCGAACTTGAACAGGATGTCTTGCGACGTCCGCAACAAACAAACACAACGGTCAATAAAGAACAAAATGAATATATATATATATATATATATATATATATATATATATATATATATATACGCTCGTCGGAAGCAAACTCGACCTGCGGTGAACTGTAACCTGTTAAAAACCGATGTATTAGGTTGGAGCGTAAGTTCGTAGCGTTTTTGCTATACACGTTGGTACTCCTATTGCAGTGGGTTTATTTGTCGAATGTTGCTTTTTATTTGTAGTTCACTGTCGTTATTTGAGTTTACGCATTGCCATTTTGTCATTTGAAGATAGTAACAGGAGCTGTGGACGCTAGAAGAATGAGGTGCCAAGTGAAGAAATCGAAATATTTCTGACATTTTCTGTTTGAGTTCAGTAAAAGGATGACAGCAGCGGTGTGGCAGCCAGAAACATTTGCGCCAGAAAATGGTATTCCCGTTTTAAGGAGGATCGTTTTGATGTTAGTGACTCTTCACGTTCAGGACGACATTCGGGATTTGTTGAAGAACGTGTGAACGCATTTATCCATAATGATCCACTGCAGTGTACTCAAGAACTGACAAATGTGAAAAACTGCGGGCGTTCCACCATCGTGTGACATTTGCATCCAGGTACTGAAATCGAGTGTATGGGTATGCCTGCTCTAAGCCAAAATCACGAAAATCAGTGGGTGATCATATGTGCATCCCTGATTTCTCGTCATCAATTTGCTCGTGAACAACACCGACCATTCTTATCCTCTGTCGTTACTGGTGACGATAAATAATGTGTTTATGCTAACGTAAGGAAAAGAAAGGAAAAGGCCCAAATAAAGCAGCAACTGCCCTTACAAAGACCTGCTCGCATCCACAAAAGATAATGTCATGCATCTGGTGGAGCAGCGACTGTGTGTTGCACAACAGAATGCTTTTTCAAGATGTAACCGTCACTGCTGACATTTACTGTCAACAACTGAGATGCCTCGCTAGACGCAGTCCAAGACCAACGACCAGGAACAAAGCGAGAAGTGATGCCACTCCACAACAACGCCACCTGCATTCTGCTAGATCATCAAATAACACTATACGGAGCTGGGCTGGGAAGTCATTCCTCACTCACCTGATCTTGAGCCTTAAATTTTCATTTCTATCGAACAACCTTCAAGAAACTACCTATTCGGATGAAAATGCACTCCGTACGTGACTGGACGAGTGATTTCTACAGTTGCGGAATCGAAAAGTTATCCCATCGTTGTCAGCTGTTGTAAATAGTGAAGGAAAATGTATCATTGATGACTAAAGTCCCTGTTATTTCTGTCTGTAGTGTTTATTAAACTTATCGAAGAACGCTTTGACTTACGCACCAACCCAATAATTCCTTAAGTTGCATGGTCAGTGGCCGTCAAAGCTGGTCAAGCCATGTAGGAAACAGCACTTTACAGAAAACTATTACCAATGAGGGAAGGACTCGACTAAAGATCTCGTCTGCAATTGAGTAAAAAGCCATTCATTTTGTGTATCAAACCTTTCAACCTGAATGGCCTAAATTTTAAACATTTTTCAGAATGACTTGGAGCTCACTAACTCTGGAGTCAGTCAACATAGCAGAAATTCTTAGGCTGTATGGGTGATAAGTGCAATTTGACAACATAATTAGACTCCACTAGTTTATCATCTGCGCTCTCGATATTCGTACAGCTGGTGCTCTTTTCTGTAAAGGTCTCTTTGATTTTTTGTAGCGCCATCTATCTTCCCCCTAGTTATTCTTGCTTCTATATACCCTTGCATTTCTCATCCAGCCGTTGCTGCTTTGCGAATTTGCGCTTTTTATCAATTTCATTTCTTTAAATCTGTTGTCACTATTTCCTGCTCCATTTGCTGCGTTTTTACACATTCTCCTATAGTCAGTTAGGTTCAATAACTCGTGCCTTATCCAAGGTTTTCTAGTGTGCTTTGCCATTTTGTCTATTTGATCTGCTGCCTTCACTATTTCATCTCTCGAGCCTCTCCGTTCGTCTTACAAAACTAAGTTCAGTTGTTTCTAATAAAATAAAGCTCCATGACCTACGGCTCATCCCTTCCGTTTTAATAAATATGTCAAATGCAGTATATTCAGTGAAGATCATAATGATATGTAGGCAAAATTCAACAATTTCATAAAAATGTTTTTGTAATGACTGTCAGATCATTCTTTCAATTCTAGTTCACTTACACACGATCAGATGATCATTTGACGTTGCTTCTTTACAGCACAATTATCAGATCCACTTGAAAATGACCTGATGTAAAGGTTAAAATCAGTCGTGGACATAATAAAGTTCTTATTGGTTAGTGGAATGGCTTTTCATTAACTGAGATTACGTTTAAATTATAAACTCTACTGTACAACTGCCTCTCAGAATCTCTATATTGGTTCAAATGGCTCTGAGCACTATGGGACTTAACATCTGAGGTCATCAGTCGCCTAGAACTTAGAACTACTTAAACCTAACTAACCTAAGGACATCACACACATCCATGCCCGAGGCAGGATTCGACCTGCGACCGTAGCGGTCGTGCGGTTCCAGACTGAAGCGCCTAGAACCGCTCGGCCACATCGGCCGGCCAACTCTATGTTAAAAAGCAGAAAAATTTAAGCTCCTACAACAACAAGAAGGAATGTAACACCTTAAATATTTCCCATTTTCTTTTGTAGACGATAAAACACAACGTACTAATTTATTCCGCATCATGCTATATGAAAACATTAAGTCAAGCAAAATGTAGTACCCCTTAGCATCTTTTTGGGATACTTTGCTATCATATACGTAATAATATTGTGGTTTGGATCTCTAATTATATAATCACGTTGTAAAATACAACAAAAAACGCAAGTGTGACGAGTACTGCAGAATATTGGTTCAAATGGCTCTGAGCACTATGGGACTCAACATCTGTGGTCATAAGTCCCCTAGAACTCAGAACTACTTAAACCTAACTATCCTAAGGACATCACACACATCCATGCCCGAGGCAGGATTCGAACCTGCGACCGTAGGGGTCACGCGGTTCCAGACTGAAGCGCCTTTAACCGCACGGCCACACCGGCCGGCTGCAGAATATTATTCGAAATAACGTGGAACCATGAGACACTCGTACATGACTCCACCGTTACACTTCAATATTCTTAATAGTGCTGGGAGAGAGTCTTAGTTTTCAAGTCCTAATATTTGCAACATGTATTTGTAAAAGTGATCAGATACCAGTTGCAGAAATACAACCCGCTCGAATACCAACGTCGTCCGACTCAGTTGCCCCACCACAAAGACATTCCTTGCGTTGGCGATGAGGTCGTAAGGGAGGAAATAAAAAAGAAACGAAGAAAAAAAACAGAGGCAGCAGGAAAGCGCGCAGACAATGGCGACACGCCCCTCGCCTTTTCCTTCCAACGACTGCCATTACTTCTGTGACGTCAAAAACAAAGGAACATCAATATCGGCGGAACATTTACCCGCCGCCTTGAAAATAACGTCCCCAGTGACTCTTGCTGTACCACTGCACAATGCTTTTCTTCAGATATAACACCAGGCATGTAGTTATGTCGGCTCGTTTTCGACCGGGACCCGGCTGAGAGAAGTCACAGCTGCTTAAGGAATCTTTACTTCTCAGTGTTTCTGGTTCACTTGTTACAAAACACATCGTTTCAACGTCTTGTGAAAGCTATTGGCAAATGTAAACAAATTTTAACTACGTGCTTTATATGTTGTTGGTGTTGTGGTCTTCAGTCCAGAGACTGGTTTGATGCAGCTCTCCATGCTACTCTATCCTGTGCAAGCTTCTTTATCTCCCCATACTTACTGCAACCTACATCCTTCTCAATCTGTTTAGTGTATTCATCTTTTAGTCTCCCTCTACGATTTTTACCCTCCGCGCTGCCCTCCAATACTAAATTGGTGATACCTTGATGCCTCAGAATATGTCCTACCAACCGATCCCTTCTTCTAGTCAAGTTGTGCCACAAATTTCTTTTCTCCCCAATTCTATTCAATACCTCCTCATTAGTTATGTGATCTACCCATCTAATCTTCAGCATTTTTCTGTAGCACCACATTTCGAAAGCTTCTGTTCTCTTTTTGTCTAAATTATTTATCGTCCACGTTTCGCTTCCATACAGGGTTACACTCCATACAAATACTTTCAAAAAAGACTTCCTGACACTTAAATCTATATGTTAACAATTTTCTTTTCTTCAGAAACGCTTTCCTTGCCATTGCCAGTCTACATTTTATATCCTCTCTACTTCGACCATCATCAGTTATTTTGCTCCCCAAATAGCAAAACACATTTACTACTTTAAGCGTCTAATTTCCTAATCTAATACCCTCAGCATCACCCGATTTAATTATACTACAATCCATTATCCTCGTTTTGCTTTTGTTGATGTTCATCTTATATCCTCCTTTCCAGACACTGTCCATTCCGTTTAGCTGCTCTTCCAGGTCCTTTGCTGTTTCTGACAGAATTACAATGTCATCGGCAAACCTCAAAGTTTTTATTTCTTCTCCATGGATTTTAATTGCAACTCCGAATTTTTCTTTCGTTTCCTTTACTGCTTGCTCAATATACAGATTGAATAACATCGGGGATAGGCTGCAACCCTGTCTCACTCCCTTCCCAACCACTGTTTCCCTTTCATGCATCTCGACTCTTATAACTGCTATCTGGTTTCTATACAAATTGTAATTAGCCTTTCGCTCCCTGTATTTTACCCCTGCCACCTTCAGAATTTGAAAGAGAATATTCCAGTCAACAATGTCAAAAGCTTTCCCTAAGTCTACAAATGCTAGAAACATAGGTTTGCCTTTCCTTAATCTATTTTCTAAGATGAGTCGTAAGGTCAGTATTGCCTCACGTGTTCCAACATTTCTATGGAATCCAAACTGATCTTCCCCGAGGTCGGCTTATACCAGTTTTTCCTTTCGTCTGTAAAGAATTCGTGTTAGTATTTTGCAGCCGTGGCTTATTAAAGTGATATTTCGGTAATTTTCACATCTGTCAACCTCTGCTTTCTTTGGGATTGGAATTATTATATTACTGTTGAAGTCTGAAGATATTTCGCCTGTCTCATACATCTTGCTCACCAGATGGTAGAGTTTTGACAGAGCTGGCTCTCCCAAGGCAATCAGTAGTTCTAATGGAATGTTGTCTACTCCTGGGGTCTTGTTTCGACTTAGGTCTTTCAGTGCTGTGTCAAACTCATCACGCAGTATCGTATCTCCCATTACATCTTCATCTACATCCTCTTCGATTTCCATGATATTGTCCTCAAGAACATCGCCCTTGTATAGACCCTCTATATACTCCTTCCACGTTTCTGCTTTGCCTTCTTTGCTGTTAGGGATATAGATGCAGATACTGTGATGATTGGTACCTTAATATGTACACACTTCACGGTGTCAAGTGTTTTTTGTGAACGGCTTCTAAGAGTATTGCTGGATAGATTGTGCTGGGAAATAACTGTGAAGAATAAAATTCGATACGTTACACTGTTTCCGAGTTAATTAGCGTTGAACTTAGCCAGTCAGGCCGTTACGCGCAAAAATTCAAGCGGCCTGCCAGATACAATGTGTCAGTCGTTCCCAAAGCGTTAACGATAGAACACGAGACTGTTCAGTCTTTGGCTCGCGTTCGATCGTTGCTAACGTCCCATGTCTAATTTCTGTGTCACTCTGTTTTTTTTGTTTTTTTTGTTTTAAGGAACCAAACGAAGCACACGTTTGACAACTCTGTCTCTGGCGCACCGCTTGAACGGCCTGATTGACTAACTTCAATACTAATTAACCCGGAATCGGCACACCGAATCGAATTTTTTCCTCAACAATTACTTCTGAACATAGCCTACCACGCAACACCCTACAAGCTTTTCAGACTGTTTCTGATCACCCTGTACATATAATTTTTTTTTTCGCGAGTGTTTCGTATTCGATACTGTGACTGTGACAATGTCCATCCATCAGAGTTGGTTGATGCATTTTATAGCATTACAGGATTCTCAGTCATAAGTGTTGATAACCTAAATCGTGATGTGATTTCTGTTGATGAAATAATCTTTGTTTGCCTGCCAGCAGACAATGAAGATAATGATGATGAATCACCTGGCGAAGTTGTGCTCAATCTGAAGGCATTATGACACATACAGAGGCAACAACAGAATGCTTTATTCGAAACGGGGGAACCGTTCCTGGTGAAATTTCTGCGTGATCGTACTGCTCATACACGAAATGCTAACCCAGTCAAAAGAAAGCTAATATTTCCAGGTACTAAACTCACTGTGTTTTTCAGTATTCAGTCACAAAATGTGAAAAATACGTGTAATTTCCGTGTTAATGCGAAATAAATACAACGCACATGAGTGTGGCTTTAAGTAATGTTAGTCTAATTTTTTCTTCTGCATTTTCAGGTTACCCTGAGTTTCGGTAATCTGGGTTACCTACTATCTCACTTAGTACAGATTACCATTAGCGATATTTTAAGTGGATAAAATGAAGCGCGTATCGTCGGAAAATATATTTCAGTAGTTCAATACACAGCAGCTGCATTAATAAACTATTGGTAACAGCAGCTACTTATACCACTTTTGGTGCCTCGTGATGACTGGGTGTTGTGTGCTGTCCTTAGGTTAGTTAGGTTTAAGTAGTTCTAAGTTCTAGGGGACTGATGACCATAGATGTTAAGTCCCATAGTGCTCAGAGCCATTTTGAACCACATTTGGTATCGCCGCCACAGGCAGGCACGTGAGACCAGGAGTTCTGAGTGGTCGAAAGTCGGAATGATACGCGACTCCACCGTAGGCAGCGCGAGTGTCGTATACGTTGGGCATTGCCTCTGGAATCTTAACCATCCTGATGTGCCACGCATAGTCTGGAGATAGTCGCATGCTAGCCGTTAGCTCGGATTCTTGTTTCTAGGCTTACGCTCGTTTGCACTTTGGCAGTGATTTCTTCGCGCTGTTGCACTTCGATAACTCTTTGCCACTGACTACGCTTTTGGAATATCCGCTCACCGGTTAGGTTGACACTCGGTGTTTATATTTAGCACCACGCATGGTGCCCGCCGCGCTCATTCGGAGCATATTCCAGAACGCAGTCATCTCACTATGCGGGATACATAAACGACCGATATAAACGCTGACGCGTAAGTGCATTGAAGAGTAGAGACAGTTTTATGTAATTACCTCACTCGAACCTCATCCAGTCAGACACAGTTACAGTGTTAACGTAATCATATTCGAGAATATGTTTTTTTAAGAGAGCATACTATTCTGCTCTAGACTGCATCACAGTGTAATTCCCTAGCGCGTTGCCGTCCGGCGTCTTCTTTTCAGCAGTACACAATACGAATCCATTACATGTTCTGACTTACTTCAGACATAAACATGACCGGTACGTCTGTCCATGTACCAGAACAGGATAGGCGTTCAGTTTAAGATCTTGTAGGAGGAGTGGCTTCTGCTCTCTTGTGACCTTCGGTGCATACACCTTTACTGAAGTGAGCACCACCTACTGAGATGCGACTACTTATTCGCATCTACTTTACACTCAGTAACCAAGTTAAATAACGCATAGTGAATTGTGATCTTACGGTCTAATAAATTAGGCGTGGGCAAGTTAAGCGAATTAATTAATAATGATAACTCGTATTTAAGAACAATGATCATGAATGATAAAATTGGGAAATATTTATAAATTAATGTAGATGTTACCACGATTTTAAAGTTGGACAAATTTAATAGTTCATTCAGAAATAAAGCAACGTTATTCAGAAATAGTGTTCCTACAACATGTACTTAAACAAAAGTTATAGAATAATAAATATTAAACAGCAGCTGATATTTATAAACATAGGCTTCCGCGGCCATTGTCACAAAAAATGGTTCAAATGGCTCTATGCCACAGAAGCCGGCGAAGATTAGATGGATAGATCACGTAACTACGAAGAAGGTACTGAATAGGATAGGGGAGAAGAGGAATTTGTGGCACAACTTGACTAGAAGAGGGAACAGGTTGGCTGGACACGTTCTGAGGTTTCAAGGGATCGCGAATTTAGTATTGGAGGGAAGCGTGGCGGGTAAAAGTCGTAGAGGGAGACCAAGAGATGAATACAGCAAGCAAATTCAGAAGGATGTAGTTTGCAGTAGTTATTCAGAGATGAAGAGGCTTGCACAGGATAGAATGGAATGGAGAGCTGCATCAAACCAGTCTCAGGACTGAAGGCCACAACAACAACATCAGAAGGATTCCTGATTTTGTAAAACTACAGTGTGCCAAACAATGTGTGAAGATACACGACGTTATTTCATTATCAAACTTCACTATGTGATTTGCAACCTATTTTCTGCACCAAATGTTGCAATGACATTGGCACACCCATACCATTATCTGAAAATGTAATTAGTGTGGATTTTGGTACTGAACTGCTTGAATGCGATAGTGATTTTCAATGTAAAATCGTGGCTTTAGTGAGCTGTGCATATTCTTCTCTTCCACTTTGTTTCAATCACTTCATCAAAATCCCGCATTTGCTCTACGAGTACTAATACAAACACTACCAGTAATGTTGGATGTGTGTGTTTCGTGCTCTTATAATTACTTTATGCAGAGGGTTTTTGGTATTGTTGATTGAAAATGTAATGTACACTAACGTCATTGAATTATATACAATTTCCCTCCTATGATATTGATATCTTGTTACTTATGGTAGAATGCAACATTTCGCACGGAAATGATCGAGTATTGTTCTAAACATAGTTTCGTGCGGTTCAAAGCGTTCGAGGTCAAAGGTGTCCCCTGTTAGTAGTGCAGTATCGACAGTGCAGAAAACGTCAGGCAGAAATTACGTGACGTGTTTGTGGTAAGACAGTTCGACGCAGAGAAAAAGTAGCAAACACACTGTTGTGTATGCATATTTTGAAAGCAAATATAAAATATCTGCACTTATATCCGTTACACCCCGTATTCGTACGCAGGCCTGAGCTGGACAACGCACTGCAGGAGCACAGTAACGCAGACTGCAGTGGCACCGGAGACTGGGTTGGGGAAATCCCAGGACGGTTCCCGCCGAGTTGGGGGAACGGCGCGAATTACGGCGGATTCCGCACAATACGCTAATCCTGCGGCGCGCAATCGAACTTGAATAAAACCGTTCGCCTCCTTTCTTCCGGGGCTGACAATGAGCCACCTTCAGCCGTTCGCAATTAACTGCGCTTTAGAGACAGGCGAACAAAGAGTATTGATACCGCGAATCCCTCGTTACAGAACTACTTAAAGCTCTTTGGGCAGTGCGTCGCATCTCGAGGGCCATAATCAACTTGTTTCCTGAGAACTACTAGACGCTGAATTTCCAGTCCGAGCATTTCGCTAACATTAAGGGGAACTTCGTTATAAAAAAAGATTTTTTGTTTCAGAAGATAATTAGGCTGTGAGTAACTGTCATACGTTTTTTATGAGAATGTCACACTCACAGTGTCGTAAATATTTATCAATCAACTTGACTGCTACCAGCAATGAGTATTGTTTTATTAACTTATATAAGCACTATGCATTAGGAACTCTTGGAAAATATAAGGAACCTATAAAACCCTAACCTAAGTATTTCAGCAAAATTCATAAACTTACTATTAAAATATTTACCATAGTGTTTGAAAATACTGCTGTCTATTACTATGAAAATCCTCCCCATTTATCCCGAAAGAACTGTAAACGTTTTATTTTCTTCAGAGTCAGTTTTGCTGTTGAAATAGTGGTCACACATGACTTCGTTGTTATGACTCCATGCTTTTTATGATGTTGATCAATCTCTCAATGAAGCCATGGATCAGATAGTGTAAGCATTCTCTTCATGTTACGTGTTCGCAAGACATATAGTACTGCCCACAAGGCAATGTGGCATAACGTAAACAACACTCAATATCAATTCTCTGCCGCTGATATCGAGAAATCGACATGTCTCGAATCCATAGTTTGAGGGGTTTCTAGGCTGACAGCTACAGTCCCACCTATAGGTGTGGGGATGACGATGTGTAGGGGTAGAGTGTAAAACGTAACTCTGGAGCGACAGGATCAATTTGAACCATACTTAACGGACATATACCTTACTCTCTCGGAAAAAATACTGCGGGATTAACACACCCTTATCACCTCTTGGGGTGAAGGCGGGTACGGGACTGAAGTGACTTACAAAAGTAATCGAGAGTGACCGAAATTTGTGGAGATTTTATTATTTTAGGTGCTTCTAGGCTGACTGGTGACAGGCCAGATTACATTTCGCCTTTAGGGGTGTCGTGGAAATGAAAATGTCATGAGGTTTACGTTAAAGTAATCAGAAACTATGAATATTAATGTTGAATCTTAGTACTCGGTTTTGTTAGGCTGATTGGTGACAGTCGTGATAAACAGTGACCCATAGGTTTGATAATGAGGGTGAAGATAAGAAAGAGGAATGACATGTAAATCGTGCAGTTCGTGGAGCAGTTTCACCCAAACTTTCTCGCATACCACTAACTGCCTTGAAAATAAAACTGTAGGTTAAAAAAGGAAAACAAACTGAGTCTGAGGTAACGTTATAGAGGGCGAAGAACAACAACTTGATGTTTTTTTTTTTTTTCAAGACGTTTTGAAACATTGAAATAGCTGATAAACGATGTTTTTATTTGTATATACAAACAAGGCTGGTAGTTTCATATATATAAATATATATTTGTGGTGTTCAATAAGTAATGTAACACATTTTTTTCTGAAAGTATGTTGGTTTTATTCAGTATCCCAATACACCATATTATTCTCCACTCTTATGGCTACAAAATCCTCTTTTTTTCAACTTAATCTCTATTCAATGTAACAGGATTATGCCACCTTATTGTCAGGTCATGTATGCTCTCATGGTAGCATTCTACTGGTCGATGTCAGAGCCAAGGTCCTGCTGCCTCAATAACCTCCTATTCATTTCATACACGAACTGCTTCTGCTTCCCACAAAGTGCACCCTTCACTGGACCAAAGGGATGGAAGTCGGAAAATGTGATATCCGGGTTGTAGGATAGATGAGTCCAATGAAGTTTTGTTAGCTCCTCTCGGGTTGGCAGAGTTATATGAAGCTTAGCGTTCTCATGGAGAAGGACAAATTCGTTTGCATTTTTGTGGTGACGAACACATTGCAGGGTTACAGCTGTGTCCCGGCCGTTGTGGCAGAGCGGTTCTAGGCGCTTCAGTCCGGATCGGCGCTGCTGCTACAGTCGCAGGTTCGAATCCTGCCTCAGGCATGGATGTGTGTGATGTCCTTAGGTTAGTTACGTTCAATTAGTTCTAAGTCTAGGGGACTGATGACCTCAGATGTTGTCCCGTAGTGTTTAGAGCCATTTTGAACAGCTGTGTGTGGACGCTCGGCACGCTGGAAATGGGGCAGGTTTGCGCGATCGTTGCGATGATTAAAGATGCCTTGCCCAACGACTCGGCGTGCTTGTGTTCACTGTCAGGTCTCCGTAGACATTCTGCAAGCGCCTGTGAATGTCTGGGATGCTCTAGTTTTTCGCCAAAAGAAACTGAATGAAAGCTCTCTGCTTGGAACGCACCTCCGTTACGGACGCCATTTGGAAGCTACATACAGTGCCGCTACCTATCGGAACTTAACCGAAATTGGCTGAAGAAAAAACAAATGTGTTACGTTACTTATTGAAAGCACGTGATGTATGTAGACCGGTGTCGAGTACATCCTACTGAAGATAATACAAATAATACGTAATACATGCTATAGGCCGTTTGCTATGGAACTTGGAATGTCCTCCCACCGGAGGTTCGAGTCCTCCCTCGGGTATGTGTGTGTGTGCTGTTCTTAGTATAGGTTAATTTAAGTAGGTTTAAGTAGTGTATAAGTCTAGGGACCGCTGACCTCTGCAGTTTGGTCCCTTAAGAACTCACACACATTAGAACATTGACTAGTTGGAATGTGTTTCTGTGTTAGACTGTTTAGTACCTGCTAATATCTTACTTTTAAGTCATCGTACATCATAAAAGTATTTGCAGATGGTCTGTTAATCCTATATAATTTCTAGAACGTTCTTGTATTGCTATAAATGAAGTACTATAATTCCAATGACATGTTTTGTTCTCAAATGCCAAATATATCGATTCTCATGCATTTTTTCTTTGGTTTAGATATGTGCGCGACGTTTACGTTTCTTTCGTTTATTGCTAATAAATAAACACTGATCAGCCAGAACGTTTTGAGCACCGACCTGCTATCGATATAAACCTGTCCAGGCGATGCAGCGTACCTGGCGAATAATAACTGGTATTCAAGCACACGCACTGTGCATGTACCGAGCGTGCTGTTCGTGGGTAGAATGCCCGACCGCAGTGCCATTTTTCAACAAGATAGTGCACTATGTAACAAGGCGAGCAGTGCGATGGAGTGGTTCGAGAAAGCAGAATTCTAATTGATGTTCTGGCTCCCAACTCGCCAGATCTGAACCTGACTAAATACATCTGGGGCGTGGTCGTGTGATCGAATGTGACGTCAGAGCTCGTCGCCCCTCTCCCCAGTATTTACGGGAATTAGGTGACTTGCGTCTTACCAAGGCCTCATTTCTTCCATTTCATGACGCTTCGCAGCTGTTATCACTGCCAAAGGTGGACATGCCGGCTATTAGGTAGGTGGTCATAATGTTCTGGCTGATCAATATACAAGACATAATTAATATAAAACTAAAACGTCTTTGTATAAACAGTATATAATTTGTTACATTTAGTTTAAAACGTTGCTTCATCTTTGCACGAGGATACTTGTGAAATTTTCCATGAAATTGTCTGATATTTAAGTCGGATTGTTCGTTCAGAAAACCACTCTGGTCTTTTTTCATGTGCGTAAAAATTTCTAGTTCCTCAACAATGTTTCGCTGTATGTCTTTACGACCCATGTGTAGAACTGACATGCTTTGTGCTATGTCTGTCGTTTCGAAATTTTGCTCTCTCAAATGTGTACTGAACTCTGATGTATTGTTTTCGCTGCTGTTCCTATATTCTTGGACCGATGTTTACCGATATATATTCCTTCCACATTCTTTACATTTTAGTTTTGTAAACTCCAGATCTTGAATATTTTGTTGATTGTTCTAGTAAATGGTATCGTTACGTAACCGTTTTTGCCAGACTGTCCTGTAACCGATATAAAACCCTAATTAAAAAGACAAATCGAATGGGAATAATTAACCCCAGCCAATAAATGAAATGCTTATCAGTACAGTGACTGACAGTACTTAACTAACGTAGATTACAATTTCAAATTGAACTGCATGTTCACCTAAAGGAGAGACCTCTGTGAAAGCACCTTGCTGTGATGTGTGAGCGTAGTAGGTCATAACAGCCAGCAGGTGACCGCCCCAGGAGTATTCACGGAAGGGCCTCCCACACGCCTGCAAATGCCGAATGCCAGATGGTCAGGCTGGCGCGTTCTTTCAGAAAGCTGCCTCTCAGCACTGGACGCTAAAAGTTACAAAACAGATTGTATTTCCTGTGGTGCCAGGACACCGGAGTCTATTTTTTGCGAACTGCGTGAGCCATGGCGTTTGTACCGTTTAGGGCAGAGACCCAAAGGAACGCTTTTGTAGACAGAACGGTAGAATGCAGGACTTCTTCGAAATACACAGACCGGTGTAGCTGACATCTGTCAGTGGGATGGGGAACAGCGCAGTTTATGGTGCTTCTGAAGTTGTAGGACACCATCGCTGAGCTCAGGCCTTGCAATCTAAAAACCACTACGACTGGGTAACATAAATAATTTGAAATTGGGAGAGAGAAGCACGGCTTACCCGGTTTTTTCAGCGTCCGGCGTTATGAAACTTATTACTGGTTAACCAACTGAAATGAGAGTAGGCGAAGGAGGCCATCACGTTTTAAGTCAACTTTCCACTGGTCAGCGGTCGTAATAGTATCGTTCAGCTACTCAAAGTGACGTGACGATGGAAAGACTCAGAGACACGAGTCTTCTTTGTAGGAAACAGATGGCAGCCAGGCGTCTCTACAGCCGTGAGTCTTCCTAGCCAAGAGCCTCTTCGAGCACACTTGATGGTCTGACGAGTTAGGCATTTTTCTGGTTTATTTGAACTTAGACACAGATGCAGGTTGCTGGTACCAAACCAATGACTGATTTTGCAGTTACTTCGGCCTCCACTTGCAGATTAACATGATGAAAACTATTCGCAACAGCAAGACGAACTATAGAGAAAGCTAAGCTATTTTTACCGAGGTTCATTCAGAAGACTTGTCTGCAGCTATAGGCTCGAAATGCTTTCAGCTCCGGCCATAGACGAAAATGCATGTCTTTCTGTTGCGCTATTTGTCTTTCAACGTTATCTCTTCGGCAGTCACGGTAGGACTTCCACAAATACAGCTGTTCAGCCTGACGCGCGTTTATTTGAATCATATTTCAGATCCGAAGGCACTGTCTTATCACTATCAATCTTTGTCAAACCATTCATGATGCATTTTAGTGAAATAGACTGAATTAATTGATATACTTGTTCAATTTCGTAGATAATGAATTTCTTGATTCTTATTTTCGAGGGAAACGATTTATTTATCTCAGATAAACAGGGCCACTTCGCGTACATCTAATTAACGTAGCAATCACGCAATACCACGATCACTTGTAGTATGTTTGTGTTCTCACTGCTTTCTCTGATCTGAACACAATTTTTAGATTTGTTTTTTATAGGGCGTGTTGAATTTTTCCTGGCATTTGATAAAGCAAACTCACGAAACGACAGACATAGCACAATGCGTATCAGTTCCACACGTAGTTGATAAAGGCAAATTTCTAAACATTATTGAGACACTAGAGACTTTTAGACACATTAAAATAGATCCGGGTGGTATTCTAAACGAACCACCATACCAAATATCAGAAAAATTTATCGAAAAATTTGCAAGTACCCTCGTCTAAAGATGAAACAATCTTTGAAACTAAATGTAACAGACTTTATAATATCATTTTACACATTTATATATCAGTTATATTTTGTATATTTGTTAGCAACGGACGAAAGAAACTCAGAGGTCAGATATATTAGCTAAACCAAAGAAAAAAGCACAATAATCGATGTGTTTGGCAACAAAATATGTCACTGCAATTGTGAAGCACTATTAGCCTCATTTATACTAATATGACAACGTGCTAGAAACCAAATAAAATTACCGAGCGAAGTGGCGCAGTGGTTAGCACACTGGACTCGTATTCGGGAGGACGACGATTCAGATCTGCGTCCGGCCATCCTGATTTAGGTTTTCCGTGATTTCCCTAAAATCACTTCAGCCGAATGTGGTGGTGATTCCTTTTAAAGCCATGGCAGATTTCCTTTCCCATGCTTCCCTAACCGAGCTTGTACTCCGTCTCTAATGACCTAGTTGTCCACGGGACGTTAAACACTAATCTCCTCCTCGTCCTCCTCCTATTCCTCCTCCTCTTCTACCACCACCAATTAATAGAACATCTGAAAAAACTTCAATGAAGACTTAAAAGTCAAATGTAAGTAAGTACTAAACAGTCTGGCTCAAAAGACACAAAATTAGAGACGTATTACACTTCCCATATCATACAGCCTGTAGCACGTATTATGTATAACTTTGACGTGTTTTCTACAGGATCGCTAACCATGAGCGCGTGCTCGATACCGGTGACGTAAATTAAATATATGTAAAACAAGCAACTTTGTCTTTGTGTACAGTTAGAAATGTGTAACAACATGATAAGGTTAGAGCAGGTTAGGAGACACCGAGACGCTCAAAATTATACAGTTAACGATAACTCCTACATGAGTGTGTGATTCTACGGTCATATAACGACAGCCAAAGAGCGAGGAGCATCCAGAAGTGTGTACAGTTGAACTAACTTGTTCGAGATAAAAACAGTCATGCCAAAAAGTGCGGTAACTAATTCATTTAACTGAAAATACGGTTCCTGATGAAAAATCAAAGTTAGACGAACCTTAAATTCATACCGTTGCTGGTTGCGCTGGACACGAATTGCTTTGTTATTAGGCCAACTATGTTAACGGAATCACAGGGTCACAAAATTTATTAAGATTATAAACTGTGCCGAAAAAAATACAAATAACACTCCAGTGAGATAGTAGACATATGGTACAGTAAGAAGCTGTATAATTAATACTAAAATCTTAAGGCTTTACGTTTAGGTTTTGCTTATGTATAGGGTGTATTGATGATCTACAGTAAGAAGTAGACGTGTTCAGTGAGGGTGGACCAAGCAGCTTAGACCGACAAAGCCTACGGCTGGACACACCCAAACACGTTCGATGACCAGATAAACTTCCACGTGCTCGTCACCGATTAGCTGTCATTTTATGTCCGAAGCTCCACAACTGTGTTTTTTGCCATCTGTAATTATCTGGAAAATTGTACTCGATTTGGGCGCCGCTGTTCTGCTCTGAATATTATCAGGTTGTTTTTCTCTATCCTGTATAAAGAATTCATTCCTTTTCTTTGTATAAGCTTCGGATAAATAAGAAACTGGGAATCGCCGCATAATCATCTTGTATACTACAGGGGTGGATAAAGATACGCGAACACCGCGAGAAATGCATGCCTGAACATAAATGCAGATGCTAAGCAAGCCTGCAGATCGCACTACTGCATTTGATCACGAACGGTACCGTTTCAACATCCTCAGTACGTTGCAAGTGACAGTGCTGGACAGAAGTGTTCTGTGCAGTTTTGAGGGCATTATGGTGGTGGTCAGTGCATTCGAACGTAGCCAATTGTTGGTGTTCGGATGGTGAGTGCTTTCGTAACCAAATGGTTCAAATGGCTCTGAGCACTATGCGACTTAACTTCTGAGGTCATCAGTCGCCTAGAACTTAGAACTAATTAAACCTAACTAACCTAAGGACATCACACACATCCATGCCCGAGGCAGGATTCGAACCTGCGACCGTAGCGGTCACGCGGTTCCAGACTGAAGCGCCTTTAACCGCACGGCCACACCGGCCGGCTTCCGTAACCAAGGTGGCCGAAGTGTTCGGTGTTTCAAGACGGACTCCATCGAAGATTTCTACCACACCGGCTACACACTCTTGGCTCGCAACGGAAGTTAAAGAAGGGCCATCGCATACCGTCGCTGTTTGAAGTTCTGTACCTCAATCGGCATAAAAGGAACCTTTATAGGATCACTTTGTCAATAAATTCGCTTTTCCCAGACAAGATCTCATATATAAATAAAACATCTCGAAAGAAGCAAAGCATCTTCGTCGAGTTTCTAGTACACAAAGTGAAATCTGTAAATCCGTGTATCCTAGCCATGCAAATTCAATGTTATTTTGTATTCGTAAAGATAAGATTTCGGCGCTTAGTTCTGTCACTGACGCAAACTTCCGAAAGTACTTCCGTCGTTGACGTAAAACCAACAGGGCCATCTATTGGTGCATTGGGTATCGCGCTGTCACTAAAGTAAACATCCGAGGTACTTTAAATTATGAAGTCTTTTTTTGGGATCGGATTTTGATGAAATAAAGCTTATATGTTGCCTATGGAAACCCCACGAACATTCGTTTAATAGTTTTCGGGATCAGTGTGTTCAGAGAGACAGACACTTTGGGCTTATATAAAACTTTAAACTACGGTACCTCTTTTTTGTGATCCGATTTTGATTAAATAAACTATATAGGTTGGCCCAAACTACATGCAAATTACCTCTGCAAACCCCACGAAAATTCATCTAGTACTTCTAGAAATTAGCATGTTCAAACAAACAGATATGATACTTTTACAGCTTTTTATTAACTAGCTGACAAACCCGGTATTGCTTGATATTTATTTCTGCTTGATATATATTTTGTCAGTTTTCCATCAGAAATGACAACAGAAATCACCTATGTCTTGTTATGAAGTATCGAAAAAATTTCATCTCCATGTATTGATGAAAATACCTTTGAAATTGTGAAACAGTGGTATAAAAAAATATGCGTAATGTACAAATGTACACGTACAGTATCCGAATTAAGAAACTAGATACCCGACAGTTTCTGTAAGCTGGATGCAGCTGCTTCTCGCGTCTACAACGCGATTGTGTAAATAGCAACGCTTGTTCATAGCTCTGTGAAGCTATCGTTTTCGCCCATAGCCGTTTGCGCTTCGTAGTTGCAAGCTGTCAAAAGCTTGCTAGGTGTCACGGATTTCCTTAAGCTGATTCAGTTGCAGGAGTGTCTTAGTCGTAAATAATAAATGTATTAAAACTTCATGAATTTTTACGTATCTGTCTTTATGACGTCATATGACTTGAATTACGTGTTATACAATTATATACGCACATCAAAAAAGTTTTGCATCACCCCGGTTCCCAGAACTCCTCAAGACAGACGTTGACTAGGGATATTGTGTCACAGACACAGTCCCTTTGACTGTTCAAATATGTCACTATACCCGTCCAAAGACGTGAACAACAATCCATGAGCAGCATCAATTAGACGCAGGGGGTCCGACAGCCGATCAGTTCCAGTCATTCCACCAGAAAGGAAGTACATGGCTCTTATTGTCTGTAGTTCAACCATGCCTGGAGGATCGACACCGCGCACCGGCCTGTGTGGCCGAGCGGTTCTAGGCGCTTAAGTCTGGAACCGCGCGACCGCTACGGTCGCAGGTTCGAATCCTGCCTCGGGCATGGATGTGTGTGACGTCCTTAGGTTAGTTAGGTTTAAGTAGTTCTAAGTTCTAGGGGACTGATGACCTCAGATGTTAAGTCCCATAGTGCTCAGAGACATTTTTTTGATCGATACCGCGGTTCGATCGCGTCCGCATTTTTACTTTGTGCCACGAAGGGCTCTCAGCAAGGGAAGTGTCCAGGCGTCTCGGAGTGAACCAAAGCGATGTTGTTCGGATATGGAGGGGATACAGAGAGACAGGAACTGTCGATGACATGCCTCGCTGAGGCCGCCCAAGGGCTACTATCGCAGTGGATGACCGCTACCTACGGATTATGGCTCGGAGGAAGTCTTACACCAACGCTACTATTTTAATAATTCTTTTAGTTCAGCCACAGGACGTCGTGTTACAACTCAAACTGTGCGCAACAGGCCGCATGATGCGCACCTTCACTCCCGACATCCTTGGCGATGTCCATCTTTGCAACCACGACACCATGTAGGGCGTTGCAGATGGGCCCAACAACATGCCGAATGGACCACTCAGGACTGGCATCACGTTCTCTTCACTGATGAGTGTCGCATATGCCATCGACCAGACAATCGTCGGAGACGTGTTTGTAGGCAACTTGGTCAGGCCGAACGTCTTAGATACACTGTCCAGCTGGTGGTCATGGAAGGCGCCGTAACGGCTGTACAGTACGTGAATGCCATCCTCCGACCTATAGTGCAACATATTGGCAGCATATTGGTGAGTCATTCGTCTTTATGGACGACAATTCGTGCCCCCATCGTGCGCATCTCGTGAATGACTTCCATCAGGATAACGACATCGCTCGACTAGAGTGGCCAGCATGTTCTCCAGACATGAACCCTATCGAATATGGCTGGGATAGATTGAAAAGGAAGGTTTATGGACCACGTGACCCATCAACCACTCTGAGGGTTCTACGCCGAATGACCGTTGAGGAGTGTGACAATCTGGACCAACAGTGCCATGATGAACTTGCTAATAGTGTGCCACGACGAATACAGGCATGCATCAATGCAGTAGGCCGTGCTACTGGGTATTAGAGGTATCGGTGTGTACAGCAGTCTGGACCACCACCTCTGGAGGTCTCGCTATACGGTAGTACAACATGCAATGTGTGGTTTACATGAGCAATAAAAAGGCCAGAAATTATGTTTATGTTGATCTCTATCCAGTTTCCTGTACAGGTTACGGAACTCTCCGAACCGAGGTGATGCAAAACTTTTTTTGATGTGTGTATGTGTGTAAGTTCATTCAGCGACGTACGAGTATGTGGTTGCCAGGAGTGATAAAATTAAACTGGATGGATAAAGCGTCAATTTTTCACGCTTCTCATTGTTTATCACGTCAGTTCTCCTGACTGTGATGTGGAACACACACACACACACACATTCATTTTTGTAATATGGATGGATATAGATATAGATAACCAAAAGCGAAAGAACATCATCCGCTAAGTCACAATGCGGAAGAAAGTGTGTTTTGAGTGGTCATGAAAGACGGTTATTGAAGAGAATTGTGACGGAAAATAGGACGACGACAGCTGCTGCAGTTAGCGCAGAACTGACTGTCGCACTCGCAAACCCCGTCAGCTCCAAAACAACACGGAGGAACTCCATAAGCAGGGAATTGCAGGGCGAGTTGGAGCACTAAGCCGGCCAGTGTGGCCGAGCGGTTCTAGGCGCCTCAGTCTGGAATCGCGTGACCGCTACGGTCGCAGGTTCGAATCCTGCCTCGGGCATGGATGTGTGTGATGTCCTTAGGTTAGTTAGGTTTAAGTAGTTCTAAGTTCTAGGGGACTGATGACCTAAGATGTTAAGTCCCATAGTGCTCAGAGCCATTTGAACCATTTTCTTTGGAGTACCAAAACCGCTCATCAGTGAGGTAAACATCCGTAACAGGACAGCGTGGTGCAGAATCGACAAAACCTAGACTATGGGGCAATGGAAGAATGTCACTTGGTCGAATGAGTCTTGTTTCTCACTGTTTTCAACTTCTGGCCGAGTGTAAATCTCAAGAAGGAAACATAGCGGGAGTCCAGTAATGATTTGGGCAGCCATATCGTGCTATTCTAAGGGCCCTAAGGGTACTCTGCAAAACTGTAGTACGGCCAAGGGTTTGTGGCCATTTTGGGTTATCACTTCCATTCCGTGCTGCATTGTTTGTTCTCCAATGGTGATACTGTCCTCGAAGACGAAAAGACACATGTTTACAAATCTCGCATCGTCCAGGACTGGTTTTGTGAGCACGAGGATGAATTGTCTCATCTCCTCTGGCCAGCACCGTCACCAGATCTCATCGCTATTGAGCTTTTGCTGTCTTCTTTGGAGAAAATAGTGCCTGATCGCTATCCGGCTACCTCAGTGTGCCTGAACTTACCACTATTTCCAATACATGACCTGTATTTAACCACTCTGAGACGACTGGAAGCTGTTTTGAACGCCAACGACTTTCTTAAACCGTGTTACGCATGGTATTGTGTTCCGTTTGTTTGAATCTTCGATGGGATTCATGTCGAGCGATTTGGGTGCCCAAATCAGTCGCTCAAATCGTTTAAAATGTTCTGCATATCGATTACGAACAATTGTGGCCCAGTGAAACAACATTGTTGTTTGGGAACATGAAGTCCACGATAGGCTGCAAAGGGTCTCCAACAAGCCAGACATAACCATTTCCAGTCAATGATCGGTTCAGTTGGAGCAGACGTCTCAGTCCAATGCATGTAAATACAGCGCACACCATTTGGGAGCCACCATGAGCTTGCACAGTGCTTTGTTGACTTGGGTCCATGGCTTCGTGAGGTCTGCACCACACGCGAATCCCACCATCAACTCTTACCAACTGAGATCGGGAGTCATCTGACCAGGCCACGGTTTTCCAGTCGTCTAAGGTCCAACAGATATGATCAGCATCCCAGAAAAGGCGCTGCAAGCAATGTCGTGCTGTAAGCAGGGCACTCGCATCGGACGTCTGCTGCCACAGCCTATTTATTTCGTTGCACTCTCCTAAGGGATACGTTCGTCGTACGTCACTTAACGCAGTGTTGCTTGTCTGCTACCACTGACAACTCTATGGAAGCGCCGATCCTCTAGGTTGTTAGGTGAAGACCGTCAGCCACTGCGTTGTGCGTGGCGAAAGGTAATGTTTGAAATTTGGTATTCTCGGCACACTCTTGACACTGTGGATTCGGAAATTGAATTAGATAATAGTTTCCGAAATGTAATGTCCCACGCGTCTAGCACCAACTACCGTTCCGCGTTCAAAATCTGCTAATTCCCATTGTGCGGCCATAACCACGTCGGAAACCTTTTTGGTTTGGTTCAAATGGCTCTGAGCACTATGCGACTTAGCTTCTGAGGTCATCAGTCTCCTAGAACGTAGAACTACTTAAACATAACTGACCTAAGGACATCACACAGATCCATGCCCGAGGCAGGATTCGAAACTGCGACCGTAGCGGTCGCTCGGTTCCAGACTGTAGCGCCTAGAACCGCACGGCCACTCCGGCCGGCGAAACCATTTTAAATTATTCTGAGCACTATGGGACTTAACACTTGACGTCATCACTCCCCTCGAACTTACAACTGCTTAAACCTAACTAACTTAAGGACATCACACACATCCATGTTCGAGGCAGGATTCGAACTTAAGACCGTAGCAGTCGCGTGGTTCCGGACTGAAGCGCCTAGAACCTTTCGGTCACATCGGCCGACCGAGACCTTTTTACACGAATCCCCAGAATATACAGGGTGATTCACGAGGATATGCAAATAGTTTAATATGTTATTCCACAAGTAAAACTAAAGAAAAAGTTCATATAAACATAGGTCCGCAAATGTTTAGTTACGGAGTTGCGGCTAACAAAACTTTTTGCCTGAAATTTAGCAACTTTGGTAATATGAAAACACCGCAAAACTGTACGAGATTAAAGTAAAGCATGATTTCCATTTATTTTGTTGTTATTGATCTAGTAAATATAATAAAACATGTCCCAGACGTGTATCTACAGTAGTTTTTCAGAATCTCCAGAGAAGCAAAGACATAATTTCGTAAAATTTTTAATTTATTATCTACTTGTCCCAATTTGATTTTTAAATTCCAGATAATGGAACAAAGTTTTCAGCAGAAGTTGTAGAGAATTTAATTTTAGAAAAATGGTGGTAATAACGTTAACTGAAACTATATGAATGTGTCAGGTAATCCGCTTTTATTAATATCGTAGCACACGTGAATTCATGCTAAACTGGAAAAAACGCTCATTGTTAAGGAATTTGTACAGTGCACATACAATTTCATAGTACATTCACAATAAATGTTCAAAAAAGTCTCCACCGAGTTCAATGCATTTAGCTGCACGACTGAAACAACTCACTAACGGTTGCTAACAATGACATAAACGTTTCTTCATTCTTAATGGGAAGTTATCAAATTTACTTGTATAATGATCTTTGCTTCTCTGGATGTTCTGGAAAACTACTGCAAATACACGTCTGGGACATGATTTATTAGATTCACCACACCAATAAGAACAAAATAAATGGAAATCGTGCTTTACTTTAACTCGTACAGTTTTGCGATGGCTTCACTTCAGCGAAATTGCTAAATTTCAGGCAAAATCTTTTATTACCCGTATCTCCATAACCAAACATTTGCGGACATATGTTTATATGACCTTTTTTCTTTAGTTTTACTTGTAGAATAACATTCTAAAATATTTGCATATCTTCGTGAATCACCCTGTAAATGACAGCTCCGTCCATGTACTGCCCTTTTATACCTTGTGTACGCGATACGACCGCCGTCTATATGGTGCATATCGCTATCCCTCGACTTTCGGCACCTTAGTGTATAAGAGTCTATACTGTCAGAGACAGTCGAACTCATTTTCAGAGTCTAAAAACTCTACACCCACTGTGCATTCACCTTCTGCTCGTACTTTTAACTATTCAGCTATACAGATGACCATAGGAATGATGCTGTGAGTGGCACGAGAACTAGATTGTTCAGGGATAGGAATGTTATCCGCCTGCAGGAGCAAAAGCCCACAAGCACTAGAATGCCTGCCGAGGGCAGTCCTGGCCGCCATTAATCACCCAGAGGCCTCCGACGGAGATGGGGCGCCGCTTAATTCCGGACGGCGCACCCCTTGCCCTGTGCGCGCCGACCTTATCGATGGGGGGACTGGGGGAGGGGACGCGATGGCCTGGACGTCTCCTGTCAGCCGCCAAAGACAATAATGGCGCCCACTTGTGCCTTCTAGAAACTAATTCTCCGAGCACGAGCATTTAGAGCAAGGGTCCTCATCCTTTACAGACTTGAGATCTACTACATGCACTTTAGTCCATTTAGAAATTTACTGTCATAAAAATTCATAAATGTTTAAGCAAAAAACAACATAGTAGCCAAAATTAAACATTTTAATTACACAAAATACATAAAAGATATAGACCCACTATTCATTTTTCAAGATATTACAAATGTGAGTAGTAACGTCACCATGCAGAAGGAAAGAATTGTTAGGCGCGAGTGTTAAAGGCGGTGAAATGCAGATGGAGACGAAAGAGGCGGAGGCAGTGTTGTCAGATTCACCACCTACAAATACCGAGCGAAACACTCATTGTCAACAAACTGGTATTTTACAAACACTTCTCATCTGAACAGATTTCGGACAAAGATTTTGAAAGACCGACTCATAAAGCCATGGTGATTGACCGGTCGATCGCAATCGAGGATTGAGCATCCCTGATTTAAAGTAATTAGACACCAAAGTCTACTCTTTCACAATAACTCAGCTGTCCATGGGGCTTCGTACTACTTTTTATTGAAGACAGACTATCTCACAATCGAGGATCTACTGTACGACTAAACGCTTCACCTGGTTCATGGTCATGGTGTAGAGCCTCAGTTGCAGGTTGCCTACCGAACGGCTTAAGGGGCAAAAAAATTCGATTTCCAGTATATCACACAAACAGTGATTTACAACTTTATGTTAAGAGTTTAGCACAGTAAGACAAGTATTACAATTATAAATTGTGTAATATGTCCCGAGGCGATGCAACTGTCTGCGTGCAAATTGCCCAGTCTGTATTCACCCATTAAGACACAAAGGAATTACAGGCACCGTGTGCGGGTGGGCGCTGATTTACATCCATTGGAAAACTTGAAATTGATGCTGTACCGGGATACGAACCTAGGTCTCCTGCTTAGTAAGCCGATGCTCTGACTACTACTCAATCCGGACGCAGTCGTACGGACTATCCTAGCTCGCCTCCCGCCAGAAACAAATCCTCTGCTTATATCACACACTACTGATGTAGCGCCGTTGCTCATTTGCCTCATTACGCCCTTGTCCGAAAGCACAGACACCTATAATTAAGGCGAGACGGCCTATGATCTCTTTAGTGCAGGTGCACATCAGAATCGAACTCTTCCGAGAATCGCCAAAATGCAGCGAGTAATGAGAGTGATGGTCAAGGGGCACTACATTAGTAGTGTGTGGATAAGTTGAGGATTTTGACCTGGCGGGAGGTGTGCTAGGGTATTCTGTGCAGATGCAGTCAGTATTGTGTCCGGATATCCTAGCGGACGCCGACACGGTAGTTCAGCATTTTCGATCAGAAGGTTAGATGCCTTCTGTGCTAAAAAAGCCGAGTGAATAGATCAACGATTAACTTGAGCGGGTGTCATAGGACGTACGCCCCGAACTAATGCAACGAACGATAACAAACAAAATGAGATATTCTTTTAAAAAATAAAAATAAAAAATGTGGTCAGCGAACTAGCTCAGTAAACAGGAGATCCGCGTTAGAATATCGGTCCGGATATATATATATATATATATATATATATATATATATATATATATATATATATACATATATGTAGGGTGGTCCATTCATAGTGACCGGGCCAAATATCTCACGAAATAAGCATCAAACGAAAAAACTAAGAACGAAAGTCGTCTAGCTTGAAGGGGGAAACCAGATGGCGCTACGGTTGGCCCGCTAGATGGCGCTGCCATAGGTCAAACGCATATCAACTGCGTTTTTTTAATAGGAACCCCCATTTTTATTACATATTCGTGTAGTACGTAAAGAAATATGAACGTTTTAGTTGGACCACTTTTTTCGCTTTGTGGTAATTGGCGCTTTAATAGTCACAAACGTATAAGTGCGTGGTATCAATAACATTCCACCAGTGCGGACGGTATTTTCTTTCGTGATACATTACCCGTGTTAAAATAGACCGTTTACCAATTGCGGAAGAGGTCCATATCGTGTTGATGTATGGCTATTGTGATCAAAATGTCCAACGGGCGTGCGCTATGTATGCTGCTCGGTGTCCTGGACGACATCATCCAAGTGTCCGGACCGCTCGCCGGATAGTTACGTTATTTAAGGAAACAGGAAGTGTTCAGCCACATGTGAAACGTCAACCACGACCTGCAACAAATGATGATACCCAAGTAGGTGTTTTAGCTGCTCTCGCTACTAATCCGCTCATCAGTAGCAGACAAATTGCGCGAGAATCCTACATCAACATCGATTGCACCCGTGCCATATTTCTATGCACCAGGAATTGCATGGCGACGACTTTGAACGTCGTGTACAGTTCTGCCACTGGGGACAAGAGAAATTACTTGGACGATGACAGATTTTTTGCACTCGTTCTATTTAGCGACGAAGCGTCATTCGCCAACAGCGGTAACGTAAACCGGCATAATATGCACTATTGGGCAACGGAAAATCCACGATGGCTGCGACAAGTGGAACATCAGCGACCTTGGCGGCTTAATGTATGGTGCGGCATTATGGGAGGAAGGATAATTGGTCCCCATTTTATCGATGGCAATCTAAATGGTGCAATGTATGATGATTTCCTACGTAATGTTCTACAAGATGTTTCACTGCATGACAGAGTGGCGATGTACTTGCAACATGATGGATGGCCGGCCGAAGTGGCCGTGCGGTTAAAGGCGCTGCAGTCTGGAACCGCAAGACCGCTACGGTCGCAGGTTCGAATCCTGCCTCGGGCATGGATATTTGTGATGTCTTTAGGTTAGTTAGGTTTAACTAGTTCTACGTTCTAGAGGACTAATGACCTCAGCAGTTGAGTCCCATAGTGCTCAGAGCCATTTGAACCATTTGAACCATGATGGATGTCCGCCACATAGCTCGCGTGCGGTTGAAGCGATGGTGAATAGCATATTTCATGACAGGTGGATTGGTCGTCGAAGAACCATACCATGGCCCACATGTTCACCGGATCTGACGTCCTCGGATTTCTTTCTGTGGGAAAAGTTGAAGGATATTTGCTATCTTGATCCACCGACAACGCCTGACAACATGCGTCAGCGCATTGTCAATCCACGTGCGATCGTTACGGAAGGCGAACTACTCGCTGTTGAAAGGAACGTCGTTACACGTATTGCCAAATGCATTGAGTTTGACGAACATCATTTTGAGCATTTGTTGCTTTAATGTGGTATTTACAGCTAATCACGCTGTAACAGCATGCGTCCTCAGAAATGATAATTTCACAAAGGTACATGTATCACACTGGAACAACGGAAATAAAATGTTCAAACGTACCCACGTTCTATATTTTAATTTAAAAAACCTACCTGTTACCAACTGTGCCGGCCGCGGTGGTCTAGCGGTTCTAGGCGCTCAGTCCGGAGCCACGCGACCGCTACGGTCGCAGGTTCGAATCCTGCCTCGGGCATGGATGTGTGTCATGTCCTTAGGTTAGTTAAGTTTAAGTAGTTCTAAGTTCTAGGGGACTGATGACCACAGATGTTAAGTCCCACAGTGCTCAGAGCCATTTGAGCCATTTGTTACCAACTGTTCGTGTAAAATTGTAAGCCATATGTTTGTGACTATTACAGCGCCATCTATCACAAAGCGAAAAAAGTGGTCCAACTAAAACGTAGATAGTTCTTTATGCACTAAACGAATATGAAATAAAAATGGGGGTTCCTATTTAAAAAAAACGCAGTTGATATCCGTTTGACCTATGGCAGCGCCATCTGGTTTCCCCCTTCAAGCTAGACGAGCTTCGTTTTTTGTAGTTTTTTCGTTTGATGCTTATTTCGTGAGATATTTGGCCTGGTCACTATCATTGGACCACCCTGTATAAGACGAACTTAGGTTAAAAGCAAGTGTAAACTCAGTGTGAATATGCAACTGAGCATATCAGCGAAAATTATAAAAGCTGTTTGTAGCGATTTAGTGATTTCCCGTGTCCATTGCCTAAACGGTGAGAGTATTTACGCAGTCTCTAATGAAAACACATAGAAACAAGATTGTACGAGGTAATGAAACAGAAGAAGAGTGAGAAATCCGAAAAAAACTCAGAGCAGAAATATTATATTATCAACGAATGAGAAAAAGTGACAAATAGGCACACCTTTTTCGGTATTGGCAGCTAATGTGCATCTTCCGACATAAAAGATGATGCGATCTGGCTAATGTATCCCGTTGCTCACTTCACATAGGACACTAAAAGTGAAGAGATATTCGAAAATAAAGAAAGGACGAAGCGAGTCAACATCAGTTAGCTTAATAATAAGCGTGAAAACTTTGTATCCTTCCGCTTTGAGGAGAGGGAACAAGGTTCGATGAGAGAGCGATTTGATGTCGAACAGCTCTTGATTTAGTTAAAGGACAAAAGGTGCTTTCATCCGTATATTTAGAGCTAATGCGAACTGTGTACGTGTTTGTCACTGAGTGTGTTTCATTATAAAGAATAACAGCTCGTCAAAGGTTTTTGATTGTATAGAAAGTTTGAACAGTTCATCAGTGGTAAATAAATTACGTGGGGACAGGGGAAAATATCAAGCGTGAAAGCGAGGACGACAACAAATGAACATCGCTGCCGTGTTTACATCTCTTGTAGCACACAAACGGGAGGATACATCTAAAGCTGCAATCAAAATTGTGGCCTCTGTCGCTGATTCAGTGTAAATTGCAACGATAGCTGTCCGCCCTTTCGTCGTTGTTTACGAGGGGAACCGTTTCTGTATTATTCCATTACTGCTCTGGACTTGGCCATGTAAATACAGCTACTAACTTCAGACTCTCCTGAAAACTCATTGGTCCAGTTAGCTTTGTCTGGCAGATATAGGCAGACTATAAGTTTTTCTGAATATTTATATTTATTCACTTCTAGTAAGAAAACAGCAACAGCTTATAAAATACTACGGATAGCGATAATGTCAACAAGGACATTGCGTATATTTGTAGGAATAAGTTAAATACAAAAAACACGAGAAGGAATATTCTTCATGCTTAAACATAGAAACCAGATAAATACATTTAGTAAAGGTAATTCTGCCTCGAGAAAACAAAAATTTCTTCTTTTTCAACCAGGCACATTCCTGTGAAGTTTCACCAATATCGGGTCCGTCCATCTAGATGGGGGTTTCCCGTGATATCTGAAACTTTTGGCAAACGCCAGCATGGTTTCTTTGAACAGGACAAGGTATCTTCTTCCCTATAACTAAAAAATCCGAGCTTGTGTTCTGTCTGTAATGGTCTTATCGACGCAGGGAAATCAAACCTCAATATTCCTTCCTTCTCTCCTTCACATTTGTGAGGTAGTTAAATGGAATATTCGCAGGAGACGGGCGATCGGTTCCGTCATATATAATATCATCGAAATAGCCTTTCATGCCAGCCTTCTCTTCGGGGAAAATACGTTAAGCACAAGATAGAAGGGAAGTTAGATTTGAACTTCCTGTTTTCTTCGACGTCGTTAAGAATCCAAGGATAAAAAAAATGAAGAATTTAAAGCGAACAATTGTTCCCCTTGGATGTTCCTTGGTGTTTGCCAGGTTTACTAGGTGATACGAATGGTATTGGAAATTCATAAATGGTGTCAAGCTTATGGTCGACAGTACTCGTCCTGGTTAAGCAAGTCGCGTTGTGTTGTTACCAGAAAACTCCGCAGCCGATGAAGTCATATAGAAAACCACTGAATGACGCCACAGACATTGCAACATATTCAAAAATATCTTATGGTTCCTGACGCTAAATTATGCACCAATTTCACAGAGTCTATTGAAATAAAATTTAAGGAGATGGGACCTGGATAAACTGAAAGAACCAGAGGTTGTACAGCGTTTCAAGGAGAGCATAAGGGAACAATTGACAGGAATGGGGGAAAGAAGTACAGTAGAAGAAGAATGGGTAGCTCTGAGGGATGAAATAGTGAAGGCAGCAGAGGATCAAGTAGGTAAAAAGACGAGGGCTAGTAGAACTCCTTGGGTAACAGAACAAATATTGAACTTAATTGACGAAAGGAGAAAATATAAACATGCAGTAAATGAAGCAGGCAAAAAGGAATACATACGTCTCAAAAATGAGATTGACAGGAAGTGCAAAATGGCTAAGCAGGGGTGGCTAGAGGACAAATGTAAGGATGTAGAGGCTTATCTCACTAGGGTTAAGATAGATATTGCCTACAGGAAAATTAAAGAGACCTTTGGAGAAAAGAGAACGACTTGTATGAATATCAAGAGCTCAGTTAGAAACCCAATTCTAAGCAACGAAGGGAAAGCAGAAAGGTGGAAGGAGTATGTAGAGGGTCTATACAAGGGCGATGTACTAGAGGACAATATTATGGACATGGAAGAGGATGTAGATGAAGATGAAATGGGAGATACGATACTGCGTGAAGAGTTTGACAGTGCACTGAAAGACCTGAGTCGAAACAAGGCCCCAGGAGTAGACAACATTCCATTAGAACTACTGATGGCCTTGAGAGAGCCAGTCCTGACAAAACTCTACCATCTGGTGAGCAAGATGTATTAGACAGGCGAAATACCCTCAGCCTTTAAAGAAGAACATAATAATTCCAATCCCAAAGAAAGCAGGTGTTGACAGATGTGAAAATTACCGAACTATCAGTTTAATAAGTCACAGCTGCAAATACTAACGCGAATTCTTTACAGACGAATGGAAAAACTAGAAGAAGCCGACCTCGGGGAAGATCAATTTGGATTCCGTAGAAATATTGGAACACGTGAGGCAGTACTGACCTTACGACTTATCTTAGAAGAAAGATTAAGGAAAGGCAAACCTATTTTTCTAGCATTTGTAGACTTAGAGAAAGCTTTTGACAATGTTGACTGGAATACTCTCTTTCAAATTCTGAAGGTGGCAGGGGTAAATACGGGGAGCGAAAGGCTATTTACAATTTGTACAGAAACCAGATGGCAGTTATAAGAGTTGAGAGGCATGAAAGGGAAGCTGTGGTTGGGAAGGGAGTGAGACAGGGTTGTAGCCTCTCCCCGATGTTATTCAACCTGTATAATGAGCAAGCAGTAAAGGAAACAAAAGAAAAATTCGGAGTAGGTATTAAAATCCATTGAGAAGAAATAAAAACTTTGAGGTTCGCCGATGACATTGCATTTCTATCAGAGACAGCAAAGGACTTGGAAGAGCAGTTGAACGGAATGGATAATGTCTTGAAAGGAGGATATAAGATGAACATCAACAAAAGCAAAACGAGGACAATGGAATGTAGTCGAATTAAGTCAGGTGATGCTGAGGGAATTAGATTAGGAAATGAGGCACTTAGAGTAGTAAAGGAGTTTTGCTATTTGGGGAGCAAAATAACTGATGATGGTCGAAGTAGAGAAGATATAAAATGTAGACTGGCAATGGCAAGGAAAGCGTTTCTGAAGAAGAGAAATTTGTTAATATCGAGTATAGAGTTAAGTGTCAGGAAGTCGTTTCTGAAAGTATTTGTATGGAGTGTAGCCATGTATGGAAGTGAGACATGGACGATAAATAGTTTGGACAAGAAGAGAATAGAAGCTTTCGAAATGTGGTACTACAGAAGAATGCTGAAGATTAGATGGGTAGATCACATAACTAATGAGGAGGTACTGAATAGAATTGGGGAGAAGAGGAGTATGTGGCACAACTTGACAAAAAGAAGGGACCGGTTAGTAGGACATGTTCTGAGGCATCATGGGATCACAAATTTACCATTGGAGTGCAGCGTGGCGGGTAAAAATAGTGGAGGGAGACCAAGAGATGAATACACTAAGCAGATTCAGAAGGATGTGTGTTGCAGTAAGTACTGGGAGATGAAGAAGCTTGCACAGGATAGGGTAGCATGGAGAGCTGCATCAAACCAGTCTCAGGACTGAAGACCACAACAACAACAACATCGAAATAAGTGTTACCGTAGTAGGGACCTAAATTTAAACTGTGATATTATGATGAGTGTGCACAATTTGTGTGTCGCGTTGAACAAGAAGGTTGCAACAATCATCAGTAGGGACGAAACTTGGGCCCACTACCATCAACCAAATGCGAAGAGCGCGACCTATAAATGGCATTATTTCTCAACAACCAGACGAAAGTAGTTACATAGGGTAATTCAAAAAAAAAGTTCATAGACTGACATGACACATCGGGCATACAACAAGGAGAGGCCGAAGCTTCACAGCGAGTTTCCTTTTCACTGATGAGGTTGCGTTCTCACCCGAGGGCGTGCTGAATGTTCACAACCTGCATACGTGGTCGGATGTAAACCTACATGCTACACGTACGCATGCGTCACAACGCAAACTTACTGATAACCTGTGGGCTGTCATCGTCAGAGACTGTTTAACTGGGCCGTACATTCTTCAAAAAATGGTTCAAATGGTTCTGTGCACTATGACTCTTAACGTCTGAGGTCATCAGTCCCCTGGACCTAGACCTAACTAACCTAAGGACATCACACACATCCATGCCCGAGGCAGGTTTCGAACCTGCGACCGTAGCGGTCGCGCGGTTCCAGACTGAAGCGCCTAGAACCGCTCGCCCACACCGGCCGGCGTACATTCTTCCGGAGCGACTTGATGGTCGCACGTACCTCGTATTCCAGCGAGAGGTTCTGCTGGACATAGAGAATGGTTTTTGCCAAGCCTGTTCGTCGCGGCATTCGATTTCAGCATGACGAAGTTTCTGTGCATTTAGCAGACAACTGAGGGCACATCTACAGGCAATCTTTCTCGACTGCTGGATTCGTTGCGGTGGGCCAGTCGCATGGCCACCACTATCACCTGGTCTACCCCAATAGATTTTTTCCTGAGGCACTATTTGCAGGGCCTTGTGTATGAAACACCTGTTACATCGCCGGAGGACCTAGTGGGCAGATTTGTTGCGGCAGCAGATAGTCTTCGAGATACACCAGGTATCTTCGAGGTGGTGCGCCGTTCAATGCAGCTTCGATGTCAGGCGTGTCTTGATCTACATCTACATCTACATGGATACTCTGCAAATCTTATTTAAGTGCCTGGCAGACAGGTCATCGAACCACCTTCACAATTCTAAATTATTCCAGTCTCGTATAGCGCGCGGAAAGAACGAAAGCCTATACCTTTCCGTACGTGCTCTGATTTCCCTTATTTTATAATGGTGATTGTTTCTGCCTATGTAGGTCGGCGTCTACAAAATATTTTCGCATTCGGAGGAGAAAGTTGGTGATTGGAATTTTGTGAGAAGATTCCGTCGCAATGAAAAAGGCCTTTGTTTTAATTATGTCCATCCCAAATCCTGTAGCCTTTCAGTGACACGCTCTCCCCTATTTCGCGACAATACAAAACGTGCTGCCCTTCTTTGAACTTTTTCGATATACTCCGTCAATCCTATCTCGTAAGGATCCCACATCGCCCAGCAGTATTCCAAAAGAGGACGGACAAATGTAGTGCAGGCGGTCTCCTTAGAACATCTGTTACATTGCCGAATCGTCCTGCCGATAAAACGCAGCCTTTGGTTAGCCTTCCCCACAACATTTTCCGTGTGTTCCCTCCAATTTAAGTTGTTCGTAATTGTAATTCCTAGGCATTTAGCTGAATTTTCGGCCTTTAGATTTGACTAATTTATCGTGTAACCAAAGTTTAACGGATTCCTTATAGCACTCATGTGGTTGACCTCACAATTTTCGCTTTTTAGTGTCAATTGCCAGTTTTCGCACCGTACATATATCTTTTCAGAATCGTTTTGCAATTTGTTTTGATCTTCTGATAACTTTACTAGTCGATAAGCGACAGCGTCATCTGCATACAACCTAAGACGGTTGCTCAGATTGTCTCCCGAATCGTTTATACAGACGAGGAACAGCAAAGGTCCTATAACACTATCTTGGGTTTCGCCAGAAATCACTTCTGTTTTACCCGATGACTCTCCGTCAATTACAATGAATTGCGACTTCTCTGACAGGAAATCACGAATCCAGTCATATAACTGAGACGATATTCCATAAGCACACAATTTCACTACAAGCCGCTTGTCTGGTACAGTGTCAAAAGCCTTCTGTAAATCTAGAAATTCGGAATCAATCTGAAATCCTTTGTTGATAGCTTTCAACACTTCGTGTGAGAAAAGAGCTAGTTGCATTTCACAAGAACGATGTTTCCTAAATCCGTATTGACTGTGTGTCAACAGACCGTTTTCTTCGAGGTAATTCATAATGTTCGAACACAATATATGTTCCAGATCCTGCTGCATATCGACGTTAATGATATGGGCCTGTAAGTCAGTGGATTGTTCGCACTACTTTTCTTGAATATTGGTGTGACATGTGCAACTTTCCAGTCTTTGGGTATGGATCTTTCGTCGAACGAATGGTTTTTATGATTGTTAAGTACATAGCTATTGCATCAGCATACTCTGAAAGGAACCTAATTGGTATACAGTCTGGAGAAGAAGACTTGCTTTTATTAAGTGTTTTAACTTGCTTCACTACTCAGAAGATTTCTACTTCTACGTTACTCATGTTAGCAGCTGTTCTTGATTCGAATTTTGGAATATTTACTTTGTCTTCTTTTGTGAAGGCATTTCGGAAGGCTGTGTTTAGTAACTACTTTGGCAGCACTATCTTCGATACTATCTCCATTGCTATCGAGGAGAGAAGACATTGATTGTGTCTTGTCGCTAGAAAGACCTAGAGGATGGATCTGTACAAAACTTTGAGCATCTCCTGTAGTGAGAATCCATTTAGTAGTCCCGGATGGTCTTTGGGACACCCAGTTCCATGCGATTAATGGTCCTTGTTGTATCCCAATGTACTACTTCAGTATTTAAACTTTTTTAAAAAATTATCCTCTATACAGAGATATCTGTAGGAAACCTTAAGCTAAACCTTCAAAACAAGTCATTTTCGAACCATAATCAAAACGAAACGACGTGGACAGCTGTCTATTGGTGTCCTGTTGCAACATGAGGATGCACGACCCCACACCGTCCGTGCAACAGTCGTGAGAACCACACATGTGAAATGTAAAAGTTTTCAGCAACGAAAATACTCTCTAGGTCTATGCGCGTGCGAATTCCTATTGCGTGACACACTCAAAGAAGCACAAAGTCGCGTTCTGGTGAACAGGTGTGCCAGACTTCTTAGGGTATTCCTTTTCTGTCATTCAGTCACCTTCTTAGCGACGGTGAAATTGCAGTGTGAGTGATGAATACTGTGTCAGAAGTTGATACAGCATTTGCACGCTATACAGTGTTTCAAAACAATTTTTACGGTCTTCATTCGCCCACCCTTCTACAGACTCGGATTCGACAAGGCAGAAAAGGAAATTGAGCGTAGTTTGTTTTAAGGAATCATACCGTTAATGTTGAAACCACAAAAATTCTAACCAAGGTCATACTGCCAGGAATAAAATCCTGTACTCAGTTCCTCCTTTGACTATCCCTGATGCCTCCCCGAGCCAGGCAAAATAATCTGAGCTACTACTACATGCCGCTCGTTATCGAAGTAACAGAACACGAAATCTGGGATAAGTGGATGACGAGGTACTGCACTAAGTTTCGGCTTGTTTAACTTATCCCCGGGTGCGCGTGAAGTGTGTGTCCTCGTTTAGGTACGCTACAACATATTCTGTATGTCCCTCGGAAATTTAACGAGCGAAGTGGAGCAGTGTTAAACCACTGGACTTGTACTCGGGAAGATGGGGTTCAAATACTCTCCAGTCCTTCAGATTTCGATTTTCTGTGATTTCTCTAAATCGATTGTGCCGAGTGATGATATGACTCCTTTCAAGGGGCGTACTTTCCCATTCCGAGTCTGCGTGGACGTGTATTTCTTCTTTGCAAATAAATGCAAGGCAGTTTGTATTTTGTCATAAGCGTTTGTGAAGCATTTACAGTGGCCAGTAATACACGTTTGTTTTATGTATATAATAAATGCGTTTTACAGTAGTTACAAATGTGTTAATATATCACTTTTGTCTTGTTGTGCTCTGCGTTTCTTGTTGGAACAACGTTTTCAACAAATGTTTCGTCAGGTTAAATTATAATTTTGTGTTACTTACTATTTTTGATGTTCTTAATCCATATGTCACCCTGGATACTGTATTTTAACTATTATTTATAAAAAATCGGGCTACGTAATGAATCTATTTTTCCTATGCTGGTACATATCGCAGTCCTGGTACACATTGAAAGTCCTACCACACATAACCACAGCACGTTGCTAGAGAAAGTTAAACAAAGTGGTGGAGGCTATTGATGAAACGGATTATTGTACGGTAATTCGTTTCCTGCATTTAAAATGGAACGACGCTCCAATAATTCGTGTGGATTTGGTAGCAGTGTAGGCAACAATTCACCATCATATGACAGAGGTTAGGTTGCGCAGTCGCTTCCGCTGTGCTCAAACAAGTGTGAATGACGAAGAACGACTGGACAGACAATTTCTTGCACTGTGGCGGAATTGCAACCTAATTTGCCCTGTTTAAACGGTCAGGCCCCACTCTGTCCCAGGACACGAGAAAATTGAGAAAAAATATAAATAAAATAAAATTGATAATTACTCGTGGACAGGCGCAACAGAACTCTAACCAACGTCTCAGAAGAACACAGGTTCCAAAAAAGCTGTACGAGCAATTATATGAATAATTTGTAATCGTGTGCATCATCGAATTGCTAATTCTTCCCCCCGCCCCCCCCCCCGCCACCCCCCCCCCCCCTCAGCACTACAGCACACCTTCGATTAAATGGATCTTATTTAGCATATGTTTATTAACCAAAAAATAACCGCCCACATACAACAGAGCAAATGCACAAGCCACCTCACAACTAACGAAGATGCAAACTGAATAATTGTTTGAATAAAACAAATTTATACTGTAACACGCCCTAAAGCGGACTAAAAGTATAAAATAATTTCTACCAGCCCCATAATAATTCTTAACCCCCTTTCATATAGTTCCGAAAATTTGTGATTTTTTATAGTTATGAAAATACTTGTAAGATTTGTAAAGAAAAACGTGGGGCGTATGCAATGGATAATAGCTAGGAGATGAACTATTCGTACAACAATTACGTACTGAATGCAGCCCACGTTCTTCGTTTTAAATTTTACATATACACTCCTGGAAATTGAAATAAGAACACCGTGAATTCATTGTCCCAGGAAGGGGAAACTTTATTGACACATTCCTGGGGTCAGATACATCACATGATCACACTGACAGAACCACAGGCACATAGACACAGGCAACAGAGCATGCACAATGTCGGCACTAGTACAGTGTATATCCACCTTTCGCAGCAATGCAGGCTGCTATTCTCCCATGGAGACGATCGTAGAGATGCTGGATGTAGTCCTGTGGAACGGCTTGCCATGCCATTTCCACCTGGCGCCTCAGTTGGACCAGCGTTCGTGCTGGACGTGCAGACCGCGTGAGACGACGCTTCATCCAGTCCCAAACATGCTCAATGGGGGACAGATCCGGAGATCTTGCTGGCCAGGGTAGTTGACTTACACCTTCTAGAGCACGTTGGGTGGCACGAGATACATGCGGACGTGCATTGTCCTGTTGGAACAGCAAGTTCCCTTGCCGGTCTAGGAATGGTAGAACTATGGGTTCGATGACGGTTTGGATGTACCGTGCACTATTCAGTGTCCCCTCGACGATCACCAGTGGTGTACGGCCAGTGTAGGAGATCGCTCCCCACACCATGATGCCGGGTGTTGGCCCTGTGTGCCTCGGTCGTATGCAGTCCTGATTGTGGCGCTCACCTGCACGGCGCCAAACACGCATACGACCATCATTGGCACCAAGGCAGAAGCGACTCTCATCGCTGAAGACGACACGTCTCCATTCGTCCCTCCATTCACGCCTGTCGCGACACCACTGGAGGCGGGCTGCACGATGTTGGGGCGTGAGCGGAAGACGGCCTAACGGTGTGCGGGACCGTAGCCCAGCTTCATGGAGACGGTTGCGAATGGTCCTCGCCGATACCCCAGGAGCAACAGTGTCCCTAATTTGCTGGGAAGTGGCGGTGCGGTCCCCTACGGCACTGCGTAGGACCCTACGGTCTTGGCGTGCACCCGTGCGTCGCTGCGGTCAGGTCCCAGGTCGACGGGCACGTGCACCTTCCGCCGACCACTGGCGACAACATCGATGTACTGTGGAGACCTCACGCCCCACGTGTTGAGCAATTCGGCGGTACGTCCACCCGGCCTCCCGCATGCCCACTATACGCCCTCGCTCAAAGTCCGTCAACTGCACATACGGTTCACGTCCACGCTGTCGCGGCATGCTACCAGTGTTAAAGACTGCGATGGAGCTCCGTATGCCACGGCAAACTGGCTGACACTGACGGCGGCGGTGCACAAATGCTGCGCAGCTAGCGCCATTCGACGGCCAACACCGCGGTTCCTGGTGTGTCCGCAGTGCCATGCGTGTGATCATTGCTTGTACAGCCCTCTCGCAGTGTCCGGAGCAAGTATGGTGGGTCTGACACACCGGTGTCAATGTGTTCTTTTTTCCATTTCCAGGAGTGTATTATCATAGCGATTAAAAACTCACAATCACAAATTTTCAGATCTATCTGTATGGGGACAGGAAAAATTGTTTTACACTTTCTAGTCCGATTTAAAATCGTGTTATTTTAAAAATTTATTTTTAATTAAATAATTATTTTCTGCTTTTTAGTCTTGTATGTATGAAATTCTTCAGTAGATTTCAAACATCTTAATGAGATTAAAGCAGAGATGTGTGGTAAATTTCTGGTTTATTCCTGTTTATTTTCACCTAAGTCAACCAACACATTGTTTCTTCTGCTATAACTCGCGTGAAGACTCTGAAGGTAAAAATTTGAGAGATTCAAGATGACATGGAGGCGTAATTGCAACCGTTCTCACGAACCATTCATGGCTGGAACAGGAAAAGGAAGAAATGGCAGTTGTACACAATATACCCTCCGCAATACACCAGACAAGAAAGCGAGTTAATATTGCATTGTCATCCATTTCTGAGTTATGTCGAAAGTTTCAAGTGTTTAGCTCATCGAGAAGTTAGTTTAAAATAAATCGTAAAATTTGTACCAAACAGAAACGCAGACAAAAAAGAGAGCGAGTTAATAAAAACGTAGTAAAAGAAGTCACGTTCATACAAAATTCGTTCAGATTGCTCCAGGGATCACTAAGTTGTGCTTTTATATCACCCTTTTCACTCGCACTCTCTGCCGTACGGTTGCTAGGGATCCTTACCGTCACAGTATTTTTTTCACATATTGCAAGTGATATGTATGCCCAGTCTGGTAGAAATTGTTTGTTGCATTACAGAGGTGCACCTGTAAATCGAATGTCGCAGACTTTTTCTGCAGCAGATAATTCACGCACATTTGCTCCTGTAGGGGCCGCGACGCAAACACCTTCGTGCAGGAACACAAATTGGACGGGCAGTGCTCTGCGTTATGCATTTTTGTCATCCCGTTTTCACACTTGCGACCTACCCTCTTCGCTATTGCAAGCAGATGGTTCTTACCTTCACTCCCCTCCCACTCCCTACTGCATTTTCATCCAGTTCTGAGCTACGTTTAAAATTTCAAGTCTCTGGCTCATTGGGAAGTTAGTTTAAAATCAGTTGCTGGATTTGTACCAAACAGACAGACAGACAAGAAAGCTACCTAATAAAAAGGTGTTGATAAGAAAATAGGAATGCTGGTAACATACCATGAACAGCACAGTTAATGCATTATCGTAGCCAAGATTGACACAATGTCAGCGCCCACAACATTAGCACAAGTTTATACGCCAACTAGCTCCGCAGATAATGAAGAGATTGAAGAAATGAATGAATTCAAACAGTTAGGGGAGACGAAAATGTAGTTGTATTTGGGGACTGGAATTCGATAGTAGGAGAAGGAAGAGAAGGAAGAATAGTAGGTGAGTACTGACTGGACGAAAGGAACGAAAGAGGAAGCTGCCTGATAGAATTTTGCACAGAGCATAATTTAACCATCGATAACACTTGGTTTAACAATCATGAAAGAAGGTTGTATACTTGCAAGAGACCTGGAGGCACTGGTAGGTTTCAGATTGATTGTTTAATGGTAAGACAGAGATCTCGGAACCAGATTTTAAACTTTAAAACATTTCTAGGGGCAGATGTGGTCTCTGACCATAATTTATTGGTTATGAACGGCAGATTACAACTGAAGGAATTGCAGAAAGATAGGAAGTTAAGGAGATGGGACCTAAATGCGTTGAGAGAACCAGATGATGTTGAGAATTTTAAAGGGAGCACTAGGTTATGATTGAATGAAACAGTGGAAAGGAATACAGTAGAAGACGAATAGGTAGCTTTGAAATATGAAATAGTGAAGGCAGCGGAGGCTCAGATATAGGAGGTGCATTCAAGTTCTAAGGCCTCCAATTTTTTTTCTCCGGACTGGAAAGAGATAGACACATGCGCATTGTTTTAAAATGAGGCCGCGTTCATTGTCAATACGTCCCAGAGATGGCAGCACCGTACGGCAGATGGAATTTTACCGCCAGCGGCGAGAATGAGAACTGTTTTAAATACTTAAAATGGCGACGTTTTCCTTACTTGAACAGCGTGCAATCATTCGTTTTCTGAATTTTCGTGGTGTGAAACCAATTGAAATTCATCGACAGTTGAAGGAGACATGTGGTGATGGAGTTATGGATGTGTCAAAAGTGCGTTCGTGGGTACGACAGTTTAATGAAGGCAGAACATCGTGTGACAACAAACCGAAACAACCTTGGGCTCGCACAAGCCGGTCTGACGACATGATCAAGAAAGTGGAGAGAATTGTTTTGGCGATCGCCGAATGACTGTTGAACAGATCGCCTCCAGAGTTGGCATTTCTGTGGGTTCTGTGCACACAATCCTGCACGATGACCTGAAAATGCGAAAAGTGTCATCCAGGTGGGTGCCACGAATGCTGACGGACATCCACATGGCTGCCCGTGTGGCATTTTGCCAAGCAATGTTGACACGCAACGACAGCATGAATGGGACTTTCTTTTCGTCGGTTGTGACAATGGATGAGACGTGGATGCCATTTTTCAATCCAGAAACAAAGAGCCAGTCAGCTCAAAGGAAGCACACAGATTCACTGCCACCAAAAAAATTTCGGGTAACTGCCAGTGCTGAAAAAATGATGGTGTCCATGTTCTGGGACAGCGAGGGCGTAATCCTTACCCATTGCGTTCCAAAGGGCACTACGGTAAAAGGTGCATCCTACGAAAATGTTTTGAAGAACAAATTCCTTCCTGCACTGCAACAAACACGTCCGGGAAGGGCTGCGCGTGTGCTGTTTCACCAAGACAACGCACCTGCACATCGAGCTAATGTTAAGCAACAGTTTCTTCGTGATAACAACTTTGAAGTGATTCTTCATGCTCCCTACTCACCTGACCTGGCTCCTAGTGACTTTTGGCTTTTTCCAACAATGAAAGACACTCTCCGTGGCCGCACATTTACCAGCCGTGCTGCTATTGCCTCAGCGATTTTCCAGTGGTCAAAACAGACTCCTAAAGAGGCCTTCGCCGCTGCCATGGAATCATGGCGTCAGCGTTGTGAAAAATGTGTACGTCTGCAGGGCGATTACGTCGAGAAGTAACGCCAGTTTCATCGATTTCGGGTGAGTAGTTAATTAGAAAAAAAATCGGAGGCCTTAGAACATGAATGCGCCCCGTATAATAACACAAGCTCTAATAGAAATACTTGGATATCAGAGGAAATATTGAATTTAATCAGTGAAAAGAGAAAATACCAAAATGCAGCAAATGAAGCAGTCGAAGTGGAATACTTTACTTTACTTAACATGTGGCAAGGGCCTTATCGACCATACGCCTGCTCTATGAGCCTCTTCCACTTCTGTCTGTCCAATGTGCTGTTTGTCCAGTTGCTGTTGCTGTTCATCCTAATTGTGTTCTCGTGAATATTATCCCGCCATCTGATTCTGGGTCTTCCTCTTCCTCTCGTTCCATCTATTGTTCTGCTGAATGCCATTCTAGACAGACTATTGTCTGTCATTCTTGCTATACGGCCTGCCCAAGTCAACCTTCTCCTCTTGAGCACTTCGACGATGTTACAGTGTTTATGCAGCCCTCTTAATTCTTCATTTCTTCCTATTCGCCATTCCATGTTATTTTCGTTGTATACGGGTCCAAATATTTTCGTTAGTACTTTTCTTTCGAATTAACAGTTTTTCTTCGTCTTTATTTCTAAATATTAATGTTTCACATCCATATAACATCACAAGTATAATGGTCGATTGATATAAGCGGATTTTGAAGTTACTGCTAAGTGATCTTTTTCTTAAAATTTTGATGAAACTAAAAAATGTCTTGTTTGCTGTAGCTAAACGGGCATGAGACTGATAGAAAATAGCTAATCGGGAATGTCTATAGGACTAATGCAAGTCAATAAATGCACTTATAACTAGGGAAAAGATAGACAGATTAAAGAGACCTTTGGAGAAAATAAAAGTAGCAGTATGAATATTAATAGTTCATATGGAAAACCAGTATTAAGCAAAACAGGGAAAGCTTTAAGTTGTAAGGAATATATATACTAGGGAAAGGAATATGAAGTCAATATTATAGAAAGGTAAGGGGAAGTAGATGAAGATGCAATAGGAGACATGATTCTGCGAGAATTTAACAGAGCGCTTTAAGATGTAAGTCCAGAGAAGGTCACTGGAGTAGACGACATTCCCTTAGAACTACTGATAACCTTTGGAGAGCTAGCCATGACAGAACTATTCCACCTGCTGTGCAAGATGTAGGAGACAGGGGTAATATACTCAGATTTAAAGAAGAACGTAGTAATTCGAGTTCAAAAGAAAACATGTATTAATAGGCGTGAATATTACAGAACTATCAGTTCAATAAGTCATGGTTCCAAGATACTGACACGAATTTTTTACAGAAGAATGGAAAAACTAGTAGAAGCCAACCTTCAGGAAGATAAGTTTGGGTTCCGCAAAAATGTAGGAACACGTGAGCCAATATTGACCCTACGACGTACCTTAGAAGACAGATTAAAGAAAAGCAAATCTGAATTTTATCGTGTAGAGAAAGCGTTTGAGAATGCTGCATGGAATACAGAAAGCAAAAGGTTGTATATAGAGTCAGTTCCGAAACCAGACGGCAGTTATGAGAGTCGAAGGGCGTTAAGGTGAAGCGGAGGTTGCGAAGGGAATGAGACGGGGTTGTATTCATCCGTACATCGAACAAGCAATAAAGGAAATCAAAGAAAACATTTGGAGAAAGAATGTAAATTCAGAGAGAAGAAGTAAAAACCTTGGGTTTGCCGATTACACTGTAATTCTGCCAGAGACGGCGAAGGACGTAGAAGGGCAGTTGAACAGAATGGACAGGGTCTTGAAAGGAGGATATAAGATGCAAAAAGGAAAACGAGGGTAATTTAATGTGGTCGAAGTAAATCAGGATATACTGAGATAATTAGACTGGGAAATGAGACACTAAAAGTAGTAGATGCGGTTTCACTAAAAGTAGTAGATGCGGTTTCCTATTTGGGCAGTAAAATAATTGCTGATGGCCGAAGCAAAGAGGATATAAAATGAATAGTGGCAACAGCAAGAAAAGCGTTTCCGTAGAAGAGAAATTTGCAAACATCGAAGACAAATTTAAATGCTAAGAAGGCCTTTCTGAAAGTATTAGTGTGGTGGTGCTGTCTTGTATGGAAATGAAAAGCGGGCAATAACAGTGCAGACAAGAAGAGAATAGAAGCTTCTGAAATGTGGTACTACAGAAGAATTCTGAAGATTAGATGGGTAGATCGCGTAATTAATGAGGAAGTACTGAATAAAATTTGGCAGAAAAGAAAATTCCACAATTTGACTAAGAGAAGGAATCATTCGATAGGACACATTTTGAGACGTCAAGGAGTCATCAATTTAATAATGGAGGGAAGTGTAGGGGGAGGGGGGATGGTGATTGTAGGAGAGACGAGAAAAATACAGCAATCAGGTTCAAATGGATGAAGGTTGCAGTACTTATTCAGAGGCAAAGGGGCTGGCATAGGATAGAATAGCCTCGAGGGCTGCATCAAGCCAGACTTCGGGCTGAAGACTGCAACAACCACGTAACAGATTTAGGAGGGAGGAGTTTGGAGCTTATGAATGCTGCCGACACGACCCGAGATGGACACGAAATTCAAGAGAGAAAGAGAAGATGGCCTGTATCATATTTGGTAGCCCGCCTGGCTAGCCGTGCGGTCTAACGCGCTGCTTCCCGAGTGGGAAGGCGTGCCGGTCCCCGGCGCGAATCCGCCCGGCGGATTAGTGTTCAGGTCTGGTTGGTGTGCTGGCCAGCCTGTGGATGGTTTTTAAGGCGGTTTTCCATCTACCACGGCGAATGCGGGCTGGTTCCCCTTATTCCCCTCAGTTACACTATGTCGGCTATTGCTGCGTAAACACTGTCTCCACATATGCGTACACCATAATCACTCTACCACGCAAACATTAAAAATTTGGGGTTACACTCGTCTGGTATGAGACGTTCCCGCGGAAGGAGAGGGGGGGGGGGGGGGTACACTTGGTGCCGAACCACACAACAACCCTGGGCGCGGTGTTGTGGTGCGGCAGTGGAGTGGGTGGACTGCTGTGGCCTGTTGTGGGGTTGGTTGTGAACTGCTGAGGGCCACGGCGGGACGAAGCCTGTCCGTCGTTTACAGGGTCCCGGTTTAATACACAATACACACAACATATTTGGTACTTAATATTACTGCCAACTAAACTGGCTGAGTACAAGAAATTTAAGTAATTCGAAATCCACCGAGTCGGCACAAACAACGTGTGGAGAAGAAACCATGCAAGTAGGGGATCGTTTCCAACTTAGATCGAGTGGAACACAATCTGCAGGCGAAGAAGTTATACACACATAAAAGATCGTTTCAGGCATCAGCGAAACGGAACTAGAATATCGTGGCATATTCGTTACTCAGTAACGAATACATACAGTATGTGTCACTCCGACCCTAAAACAAAAGAACAAAACAAGCAGTGAAAATATGTGGATTCACCAGTGCCGGAAAGACGAAGGCCCATCCTTCATGGGGCAAGATGATTCTGAGTACTTTTTTTTTAGAACAGTCATGGAGTGAGCTAATATATTATGCCCGTAAAGGCCACATGGCAAAAACCGCATGCTGCCGAAATCCCTTTATGAGGCATCGCGGGAAGCTGTGCAAGGGGTTGTTTCTGATCCACGACGAGTACTAGTTCATTCTGCACATAGTACAGCCACACATGCTGCCTGCTTGGTGTTGCCTCAGAATTTCCGCCCTCCCCCGGCCACCCCCATCTTATCCACTTGATATGACAAAAAATGGTTCTAATGGCTCCAAGCACAATGGGACTTAACAGCTGAGGTCATCAGTCCCCTAGAACTTAGAACTACTTAAACTTAACTAACCTAAGGACATCACACACATCCATGTCCGCTGCAGGTTTAGAACCTGTGAACGTAGCAGCCGCATGGTTCAGGACTGAAGCGCCTAGAACCGCTAGACCACCGCGGCCGACTTTGACATGACACCTATTGACTTCTTCCTCGTTCTTCAGAAGAAGAAACCCTGGCGTGCCAGGCATTTCCAGAATAATGACGAGGTGATTTTTGAGGAGGAACATATCCTGAACTGGCAAATTTAAAATTTCTGATGGTCATACATTCTTTTATTGCTAACTAGCGGTTATAGTCTGCGCCACAGATCATCTTTGGGGTTTAGTTGAAACAGGAAAAAGAGGCAAAAACAATAAAAATTACAAAATGGTGATATTGCATACATTACCATAGGAGGCTCCACAATTAACAACAAAGACATATTATGAAACATGAGCCATAGAGTGCAGTTTTTCTAGTAGCGTAAAATACAACGGTCGAGGATAGCGTAAAATTGGTCTGAATAGTCACGTTACGTGTGCATGTCATTAGCTAGCACATTAAAACTACGTCAAAGAGATTCCTCCATCAAAAAATAAAATAAAATAAATAATAAAATCAAGAATTAAAAGACGTTATAATGAGATACATTTCAGTATGTATGATGCGTAATACAATATAAGATAAAATACAAATGTAGACAGTGCAGTGTGTATCGTACGTTTTCGTTCTTGTTTGTATATTTTAAAAGAGAGTGCAAGTTAACAACTATATCTAATCAGTATGGCATAGACATAAAAAAAAGTCTCTAATAAACTTAAGCATTCGGGTTTATCGGTATTCCTTCGTAGTTTCTACTTCATTTCTCTGCAGTGTACATGTATTTTCCACTGACTTCCACCAACTCACAGTCTATGTGGGACATTCAGTTACCCCAGTTTTTATTAATATAAAATTAATAACTGTGACATCAGATATTGCAGATTTGTGAAATATAAGCCGATTTACCGAAATTATTGGACACGCACGCAACAAATATTTAGATTTATTAGCGAACGTTTGCGGAAAATGCGATATCACCATTATTCAATTAATGATTTTGACACGGCGCTGTAACTGCGAGTAATTATCGGGGAATGCTACTAACGTTGGCTCTTGTTGAAACAGATTCAGTTTTCTATTACTGTTTTCACATGCGCGTGTGTTTCACTTTGCAGCGAATCGTGCGGGAAAACTGTTTTAAATTATTGGTATTTTAAGGAAACGTGTTTCTAAAACTTGTATCTGTGTACTGACTGTGCAGTTTCTTTGTTTTCGCTGAGTAAAAGTGACAGTCTACTGGTAACGATGTATGAATTCCTACGGCGTCACGTATATTAGACAGACAAACAAGGGTATGAATTAAATAAGCTGTGTTATCGACGGCTCACTAATGTAAAATTTTGATAACACTTAAATACCCTACTGAAGTCATGCGTCGGATTCTAGAGGAAGACATTATTACGTTATAGTTGATAGCTCTATTGATAGCTCTATTTGTAAACTAATCTTCGTGAAACCTACAACACCCGTAAAGAAAAGCTCAAATGAATCAAGTCTCGCCGATGTGTAGAGCAGTTACGACGTATCTGGTGATTTAAAATGAATAGGTCTCCTTTTCTCTAGAAATTTCGTCACACGACGTCGGCCCCTGTGAACGCAAAACCGTTACACAGCAGCAACGAACGGAAGTCAGGCAGTCATTTCATTATTTTATTTCATCGGACAATAATCATCATCGAAATTCGTTTTCACTTATTTTCTGGGTAGGCACAGTTTAAATTTCATTGAGTGGCTATGCGTCCTTATACGTCTACCGCGTTTGAGACAAATTGAACTGCCGTGTTTTCTGGTATAAAAGGTATCAGTTAGTACTCCGCCTAGAAGGATACTGACACACATCGATATTCGATACTCAGCCGTTATTTCAAAACGAAAGTAGATAAAATTTCTAGGGGCTGTGGCATATTAGCTGATACTTTTTACCGCAGAAAACATGTTAGTTCAACTTGCCTTAAACATGACAGACATATAGCCGCTGTATGAAATTTAAACTCTTTGATCTGTCAATAGCGTTGGAATGGTCCACCTGTCATCAACGAACCTAGCACACACGAAAAGTTAGTCACCAACATTTGTATACAGAATGTCGTAGGAGGAATGGTCAGTACTCAACAATTTGATAGGAACGCTCATTTGAAACAAAAAATATTTATATAGACATATCCGAATGGTTTTCGATACAGAACACATTTAATATAGGCCTACGTTTGTTGTTTGCGCGAGCACATATTTGTCTTGCTACCCACCTCTTTGAAGTTCCATTCTAGCCCAACCTACCTCGTTGCTTTTAATCTGTTTGCTCGGGATGACTTTCTGCCATTAATCTAGAGCAGTTGTTCATTGTGTGTTGTGAATGAAATAGTGCCAGGGATTGAGTGTGTATCAAAGAGAAGCATCTGTGTCTGACGCGCTATGACTGTCACGCATCTACACTAATAAATAATATGCAGTTATGGTGTACATTTATGGCTTCTGCGACGGTCGAAGAATACCGTCGGAGCTTCCCGACACGTCGAATTCCTGAGAGTTTTCACCGGAGTTACCAGCAGAATGTGTAAAAATACTTATTTTGCAAATGATACTTTATAAAATACATGTTTAATGTTTACTAATTGATGTGCATTTATAAACCTGACAATGTACTGAACAACACAGAAAATAAACGACAACGTACATTGAATGCGTTCTGCCTCGGAAACCAGACGAAGTTTGTTGCTTCAAATAATCGTTCCGGCCATATCCCTGAATTTTGACCATTCCTCCTGGCACACTCTGTATTTCCTTAATCATATGTTGAATAATAGGAAGAGAGGATCGTGTACAGAAGCAAACTGTCTATCACTATTAATTTTTTTTCTAACGACAAGGACGTGACGATAAGTATACAGCCAAGGTCCAATGAATTAAAACGTGTTCATTACACATTCGGAGAGGATATCAGTTCTTTCATAAATTTCAATCTCTTGACACGACAAATCGTAGAAGTTAGCACTATGAGAACTCTTTCTCTTTCTATAAACAGAATGAGATTTTCACTCTGCAGCGGAGTGTGCGCTGATATGAAACTTCTTCGCAGATTAAAACTGTGTGCCGGACCGAGGTTCGAACTCGGGACCTTTGCCTTTCGCGGACAAGTGTCCAAGCAGTTCATTTGGTAGAGCACTTGCCCGCGAAAGACAGAGGTCCCGAGTTCGAGTCTCGGTCAGCACCACAGTTTTAATCTGCCAGTAAATTTCACGGATTCATTGGTTAGACTGTACAACAACCGTCCACTCTTACGAAACCTGTTTGTATGAAACAGATAAGTCACTCAACAACAAAACAGAATTTATCAAACCCACGGGATGGAAGCCAAAAGTCATGTACTAAAACTATTCTAAGTATATGAAATTAGTCCATCAGTGTAACCGAAAGTGTTATGGGGTACGTGGTAAATTTTTGTCGAGATGTTCGTAAGAAAAATGTCCTTGATATATACAGCCTGCCAAAAAAAGAAAGAAAGAAAGAAAGAAACACTCAGAAGGCATGGTTGAATTTCAGTGTAGCTTTGTACACGTACATACCATCGGTAGTTGTGTGAAAGATGAGAGCAGTAGTTCTGTGTGATAGATAGAATGGTTGGCAGAGTGCGTCAGTGTTATTATCAGACATGGTGGGATATATAATGTATGCGAACAGTGTCAAACGTTGAGTGATCACTGTAAGGGATGTGGAGGTGCGACATACTCTTGTGAGACACAGTTTGAAAAGGGCTTCGTTATGGATATCTATTTGGTCGGCTTGTCCAATCGTGCAGTATCCAGATTAGTAGGGCATTCGGATGTGGCCCGATGTTGTTCAGCATGTGAGGGCAGGGGTACTCGCCGTCAAGGCAATGACCGATCGCCTCTGACAACCACAACGGAAGATCACCGTACTGTACACCAAACACATGGCAGTCTCTTCACATATGCGCCTCCCATCCGAGAACAAGTAACCTACTCGCTGCAACGGTCATCACATGCCAATGGCTGGAGACTAATAGCAGTCGGACTAAAAAATTGTTGTCCCACGCGTAAAAAGAATTGTTCAAATGGCTCTAAGCACTATGGAACTTAACATCTGAGGTCATCAGTGCCCTAGACTTAGAAGTACTTAAACCTAACTAACCTAAGGGCATCACACACATCCATGCCCAAGGCAAGATTCGAACCTGCAACAGTAGCAGGCATGTGGTTCCGGATTGAAGCGCCTAGAACCGCTTTTTTTTCCCTTCGATATAGTTCGTTGCGTTTGGTCGGGGCAGACGTCACAAGATATCCGTTCAAGTTGATCGTTGATTCCTTGGCTCAGTTTTTTTATTACAGAAAGCACGCAGCCCTCGGCCGAACACGCTGAGCTACTGTGCCGGCTGCTCGGCCACAGCGGCCGGCGTCCCACGCGTACGCTGCCATTAACACCACAACACAAACGACTACGTTTGGAATGGTGCCGTGACCAGTAACCATGAACTGCTGACGAATGGTGTCGTCTTCTGTTCATCGATGAATCGTGGTTCTGCACTACCCCGTATGAGCATCGTTGACGAGTATGGCGGCGACTTGGGTAGAAGTCGTATTCTTCCACTGTTTTGAAGAGACACAGCAGTATTACTCCAGGCGTCGTGGTGTGGGAAGCCATAGGGTACGACTTCGGGTCACGGCTGGTAGTGACTAAAGAAACTCTGGCGGCACAACGGTACGTCACGAACATCCTACGTCCTCAATGTGTTACCTTTCATCTGACAGTATCGTGGTGCCATATTTCAACATGACAATGCTCGTCCACACATGGCACTTGCCCCCATGAATTGTGCGCATGATGCAGTGGTCAGTAAGATCTCTAGATCTGTCCCCGATAAAACATGTGTGGCACTGCTAGGACATCAATTCTGTCCCAATGCTAGTATCCAAGATGTCAAGGGCAACTGCAACAGCTGTGGGCCAGCTTGCCACAGGAGGGAACACAACGGTTTTATGCCACCCTTCCCAGACTAACCAGTACATGAATCAGGGCCAAAAGGGGTGCAGCATCCCACTGTCAAGTTCTTGACAAATTTAATTCAATATTGTAATCACCAAAATAACATCGCCTATCCTCCCAACCAGTAGGCTTCAATTTAATTTCCTCCTCCCCTTCTGGGTACATCACTTTTTTGTCATCCAGTTTGCCGGTTGTCACAGGTGTCCGCTACGAACTTTAGAGGACATTTCTACAAAGGGTCTTGTCTGCTCCTCACCCACCATTACGACTACCGCTTAGCCTCGAGTAGCGATAACTCTAGTTAAACAGTGGCGCGCTAAACGGCAACATGTCTGCTTTCCCAGTAAACCGCACTCCAGCATATCAAATCGCAGTCCTTGCACGATTGCTTTCGCACCTTACTCTAATAGAATCAGGTGCTGTAATAGTACCAGTTTTTGCTAGTTAATTTTTGTTTATTGTTCTCATAAGCATCGATGAGTAAACGCAGGAGCATTGAAACATATATATCTTATTTTCTCGATAAAACATGGTTTAAATTTTACACCGAAGCGCCAAAGAAAATGGTATAGGCATGATTATTCAAATACAGAGATATTTAAACAGGCAGAATATGGCGCTTTGGTCGGAAACGTCTATATAAGACAACAAGTGCCTCGCGCAGCTGTTAGATCGGTTATTGCTGCTACAATGGCAGCGAGTTTGAACGTGGTGCTATAGTCGGAGCACGTGCGATGGGACACAACATCTCCGAGATAGCGATGGATTGGGGACTTTCCCATACGACCATTTTACGAGTATACCGTGAATATCTGGAATCCGGTAAAACATCAAATCTCCGACATCGCTGGGGCCGCAAACGAACGTGACTAACAACGACTGAAGAGAATCGTTCAACGTGACAGAAGTGCAACCCTTCCGCAAACTGCTGCAGATTTCAGTGCTGGGCCATCAACAAGTGTTATCGTGTGAACCATTCGACGATACATCATCGATAGGTTCCTTCGGAGCCGAAGGCCCGGTTGCGTACCCTTGGTGACTGCACGACACAAAGCTTTACGTCTCGCCTGAGCCCATCAACACCGACATTGGACTGTTGATGACTGGAGACATGTTGCCTGATCGGACGAGTCTCTTTTCAAATTGTATCGAGCGGATGGACGTGTACGGGTATGGAGACAACGTCATGAACCCATGGACCCTGCATGTCAGTAGGGGACCGTTCAAGTAGGTGAAGGCTCTGCAATGGTGTGGGGCGTGTGCAGTTGGAGGGATATGAGACCCCTGATAAGTCTATATACGACTCTGACAGGTGACACGTACGTAAGCATCCTGTCTGATCAGCTGCATCCATTCATGGCCATTGTGCATTCCGACGGACAATGCAACATGCTACACGTCCAGAATAGCTACGGAGTGCCTCCAGGAGCACTTTTCTGAGTTTAAACATTTCCGCTGGCCACCAAACTCCCCAGACATGAACATTATTGAGGATATCTGGGTTGCCTTGCAACGTTCTGTTCAGAAGAGACATCCACTACGTCCTATTCTTACGGATTTGTGGGCAGCCCTGCAGGATTCATGGTGTCAGTTCCCTCCAGCACTACTTTAGACAGTCGAGTCCACTTTCGCAGAAGTGTCACGTTGTGGCACTTCTGCGTCCTCTCGGGGGCCCTACACGATATTAGGCAGGTGTACCAGGTTCTTTGACTCTTTAGTGTATATTCATATGAGAGACGACGTGCCATACTATAAAAAAAAGTGAGGTTAGTAGTTCTATCGGCTACTTGTTTCCAGCAACAGATAGCTACATATTGCGAAAAAAATATCTGTGACATAACTGTGGCACATAATTACTTCAAAACTTTTGTTTATTAATTATGTATGAGCGTGGGCCATCAGTTAGTTTCTAACAACCAGGTAATTGTGAATAAACGTTTCTGAAGTGTTTGAGAAAAAGGAAAGAATTATTCATTGAGCAGAGATGTTGTTAGTCATTCAACTAAAGGAGTTATAGATGTTTTCATTCAACTACAGGAGTTATAGATGTTTAAGAGACGCTGATTTTCCCAACGTTCTCTCAGCTACGTTACGAAATATAAAACTCCCAGAAGAAGATATACAGATACGAGAAACTGACAAAAACAAGGAGCTAGAGAAATTAATCTTAAGTTTATTGTGAAATACGACAAGGTCAGTTGCTAAAAAACATCAAGACCATCCTTTCGCGCTCAATCCGAGGACTGGATGGCAGCAGTCTGGTTGTTAGCAGGTCCCCAGTCTTCGCAATTTTCTGCATTCTTATTCATTTCTTTGTAGAAGTTACATCTGCCTTTCTATTACAAATATGCGTATTTCAGTCATTGCCTTCCTCTAGTTCTTCTTCCCGTTGATACAAGCCTCTGTTTTTGCTTTTAGGGGTTTCAAATGCCTCAACACATGACTAATAATCTGAAATTTTCTATTTTCGAAAGTGTTCCATAAACTAACTTCTCTCCCAAATTTGAAGAGCTTTGTCGTTTATAAACTTATATCTGATTTTCAGGATGTGACTGCAATACACGGCTCAAAATAATGTATAGTCTCTTCGTTTCCTCGGCTCCACAGTCAAGGTCTCACGGCCATAAAATGCCAAATACTAAACATTTATATTTAGAAACATAGTCCTGATTTGTGGGTAGTTACTTTTAACTGTCATGCGTGATATCAAAGTGCGGCAATGATGCAGTAACTTTGAAGCAGGATGCACAGACGTCCATGATGCAGGCGGTCAGGGAAGGAAGCGAGTGTCATCCGATCTTGTCAGCGAGTGGATCAGGAGATTCGACAAAATTGTCTACTAAGGGCTATTCAGAACAAGCAAAGCGGAATGTTGTTATCGGACACTGTCCTTCATAATAATGTGCAGCGACATACTGCAGCTGCAACAAAGACGTGTTTGATCGCCCGCCATACAGCCCATACTTAGCTCCCTTAGTGTTTCATCTCTCTGCTTGCATGAACCGCTAGTTATGGGGCCAGCATTTTGTCACAGACAACTAACTGCAGACCAGCGCAGAGAACTGGCGGAAACCACAGGAAGCTGACCCCTATGAAGAAGTCATTGGGAAGTTGGCACAACGCTGTAACAAATGTCTAACTAGGAGCGGAGACTATGTGCAGAAGTATCTGGAAGGCGTATCTAAATGTTGAAAATAAAACATTTTCATCGTAGTTTCCATTTCCCAACCGACTGGACATTAATAAAAAAAAAGCCCTCGTACATAGTTAAAAATATCGACTGCAATTTGGGTGCTGCAATTGTCATTCTATTCTTCTTGTTGTTGCTCCTGTTTCCCGCATCTATAAGCGTGGCAGCCGGCCCTTTGTGGCCAAGCGGTTCTAGGCGCTTCAGCTGGAACCGCGTGACCGCTACGGTCGCAGGTTCGAATCCTGCCTCGGGCATGGATGTGTGTGATGTCCTTAGGTTAGTTAGGTTTAAGTAGTTCTAAGTCCTAGGGGACTGATGACCACAGACGTTAAGTCCCATAGTGCTCAGAGCCATTTTTTTTTTTTATAAGCGTGGCACAGATACTTTTTCCTTGTGTGATACAGAAAACCAGCGCAGCACCCGCCATGTCGCGGACTCTGTAGTCTATTCTCACTTACATCAGTGCCTCAAACGTTTCCTTTCCCCACTTCACATTATCAAACGTTTTCTGTAGCTCTACAAAAGTTTGTATGTTGTTAAATGCCTTTCAATTCATAGCTCTGTCACTAATTTTAAAGCTAACATTCCTTCTCAGGTTCCATTTTTTTTCGGAACCCTAACTGATCTTTTTAGAGTGTGGCTCCAACTTTTTGAGGGCGGTGTTGGTTACTATTTTCGATGCATGCAAAACTAGGCTAAGCGCTCGGTAATATTCACATTTTAGTTTTACAATTGGGAACAGTTCAAATGTGTGTGAATGTCTAAGGGACCAAACTACTGAGGTCATAGATCCCTAGACTTACACACTACTTAAACTAACTTATTCTAAGAACAACACACACACCCATACCCGAGGTAGGACTCGAACCTCCGGCGGGAGGGGCCGCGCAATTCGTGACATGGCGTCTCAAACCGCGCGGCAGTGGGAATTGCACCGTTTATCTCAAAATCCGTGAAAAATTTTCTCTTTTCATGTCTGCTATACGTAATAGTATTTAAAAGATCTTCGATTTCCATCTCTCCCACTTTGAGATATTGTGCAGAAATATTGGCTATAACCTCTAGATAAAATCGTGCAGGTAAGTGTCAGTAGCAACAGCTATCAGCATCTTGAAAAGAAAGTGTTTAGAATTTATTGGCACAAACAATAGTGTCACTCGGTAACCCACTAAGCAAGTGGTGAAAATCCGGTGACTTGATTTCAGTTATCTGAGAAGACGAAATCACATCATGTATAAAGCCGGCCACCCAAAGATTGTTACCATGTATTGACAACCTACAAATATTCACTCGACAGTATCAAAATGATCGACCATTGCCGTGATTTAGGATGCTACTAGAAGCCATTCTCCAGTCCACTTGATACACATGATGGCTTGTCTGAAGTCAGTTATCAATCCTAGCCGCTTCTAGTGTCTTTGGAAAGCATATTTTTGCTGACGGGCAGGAGGAGAGACAGATCTCATTGCGCCAGCGTGGTCGCCCAGGACGGGACCAGAGTTCCAGCTTGAAAGACGGATGGGCTCCCTTATCCAGTCGCTCACACGACGCTTCGTTACCCTGCAGCTGCAGGCAACGAATGGCTGCCACCTGACTCTCCCACACGCCTCCCTTCCTCGAGAGAAAATTTACGTCTCCCCTACATTCAGAAACCGAAGGAGAATTCCTTTTCTCCTTTTTTTTGTAGTCATACGTCTTTCAACACCTATGACGTATTCCTATCAGTTGGTACACGGTCATCACCTCATGGACTGGTACCTGTCACAGTGGAAGTCTTCTTTTCAATTCCACTACGCTTATTTCATTCTCCCAATACATTCTTCCCTGTGGTACTACCTCCTTTAGCAAATTAGCCCTGTAATTCCGACTTTATAACATTTTCCCTCAAACGTCTCTTTTGCCTGCATCTCTTTTTTACTGTTATTTCATCCCCCTCCCCTCGCCCCACATGGGAGGGGGTGAGATGTCAACAGTAAAACATTCCGCACTTCAGCCAAGAGCTTTCAAAAAAATATAACAAAGACGAAAAAATAAAAAGTTTACCGATGGTTTCAGAAAAAAATAAAGAGGATGAATTTTGTTGGCGTCTACATAAAAAACATTAAACTGTTCAGTCACTTATTACAAATTAAAACCAAAGAATTAAAACCTAAAAAACAAAAATATATACATTTTAAAACACAACCCAGAAAGATGACACTCTTCTAAGAAAAAGCAATGCAGATGAGCGTAAAAGCTGAAGGACCTGCCCTAGGAGGATTTGAGATGGAGAGAATATATTCTACACAGTTGTAGGGTGTGGGCAGAAAATACAGGGGTCCGTTAGATAGAAAAACTATGGAGATGAAGGTAGGTGACGGAGTGGACCGTATGAAGGCAGAAGGTGAGGAGGAGACTGGTGTTTGGGCAAGGCAGTGGTATTAAGAGGGGGTATGTGGAAGATGGAGAAAGAAAGGAGAGGGACTCCTGATATGGAGTGGAATAGGTGAGTATCTGTTATAGTTGACAAGACACATAAATATCAGGGCGAATAATCGTCGTCTGGGAGAGGGATTCGGTGGAAGTTGCATTGGGATAGGATATGGAGCGTGTCGCCGAAGTGGGGTGCAATTTTAAGGCGTGTACCAGGCCACTGAGCAACATTACATTGTTATTACCAGATAGGCAGAGGTTTGACGACGACGGCTGTTTTGATAGAGAAAGCCTAATAATACAAAACACCTTTCTCCATTCACTGGTTTCCCATTTGTTGTTGTGTTTGATGCACCTCTCCTCGCTAATCTATCCTATGCACGCTTTCTCGTCCCTGCATGATTACTGCAGCCTACATGCGTTTGAACGAGCTCGCTGTAGTCAAGTCTTTGTGTCCTACTATAATTTTTAATGCCCTCTGCCCGCTACCCTCCACTACTAAACTGATGGTTCGTTGATGCCGCTGGATGTATCATATCAACCAATTCCTTTTTTCAGCCAAGTTGTTCTACAAATTTCTTTTGTTCCAAATTCGGTTCAGTACCTCTTCATGAGTCATGGACTGTGCAGCTGGTCCCGGCGGAGGATCGAGTCCTCCCTCGGGCATGGGTGTGTCTTTGTCCTTAGGATAATTTAGGTTAAGTAGTGTGAAAGCTTAGGGACTGATGACCTTAGCAGTTAAGTCCCATAAGATTTCACACACATTTGAACCTCTTCATGAGTAATCACATCTACCCATTTCATCTTCAGCACTTTTCTGTAGCACATTCGTCTGTATAGCCGAGCGCGTTAATGCATCGTTTCCTGGATTCGGGTAGTCCCCGCCTGCCGCGTATGGAATCCGCCACGCCGAGTAACGATGAGAGTAGGTAGGCCGGCCAGCCTGTATGTGGTTTTTAGGCGGTTTCTCACATCCCAGTAGGTGAATGCCGGGTTGGTACCTCAAGTTCTGCCTCAGAAACACGCTACGCAGACTTTTAGAAAACGTTCCCACACTTGAACGTGAGATTCACTCTAGACACAAACAGATGAGGTACACAGATTCCGTTCTAGGGGAGAGCTGTGCCATCAGGAAGAGCACCCGGCCATCAATTTTCGCGAACATTGCCAAAACTAGTATAACAGTACCAAACACGTAGGAAAACGGGACTAGTCAAGGAAAAATAAAATTATGCTTCTGCTTTTCTTGCTATTGCCAATCTGCATTTTATATACTTCCTACTTCGGCCGTCGTCAGTTAGTTTGCAACCACATAGCAAAACTCGTCTAATACCTTTAGTGTCTCGTTTCCTAATCTAATTCCCTCAGCATCGGATTATCTAATTCGACTACATTCCGATGACCTTGATTTACCTTTACTGATGCTCATCTCATAACCAGTTTTGAAGACACTATCTCTTCCGCTCAACTGTTCTTCCAAGTCTTCTGCCCACTCTGACAGAATTACAGTGTCTTTGGTAAAGCTCCTATCTTTTTCCTTGCCTTTGAACTTCATTCCTTTTTTGGAATTCTCCTTGGCTTCCTTTAGTGCTTTTTCTGTGAACATCGGCGACAAACTACAACCAGTCTCACTTCCTTTCTTTCCTTACTGCTTCCCTTTCAAGACATTCGATTCGTATTATTGCGCACTACTTTTCGTACGCGTTGAAGATAACATTTCGCTCCCTGTATATTATCTCGGATACCTTCATAATGCCAGGGAGTTTATTCTGGTCAATGTAGTCAAAAGCTTTCTCTAAATCTATAAGTGCCACAGACATAGGTTTACTTCTTCAGTCTATCTTCTAAGATAGGTCGCAAGGTCAGCGCTGGTTTGCTTGTTCCTACATGTCGCCTAAAACCCAAACTGATCTTCCCCAGCATCAGCTTCTAGCAGCTTATCAGCGTTCTAAGGGATGCATTATTTTACAAGTGTCATTATTTAATCAACAGCATCCTACACACTGAATAATGATACACATAAAAAGAAGTGCAACATTTTTTAAGATTTTTTTGTTCATAACGTGTTCTTCTACATGAAGTGAAGTAAGGGATAATGCATTATAGTATCACGTACACCTGGTTTCATAAAGTAAAAACAGTATATGGTAAAAAAATCGAAACTGAAAGTCTAAAGAAACTTTTTGTAAATTGTCAACGATGCAGAGATGAAGAGGCATTCACAGGATAGACCAGCGTGGAGAGTTGCATCAAACCAGTCTTCGGACTCATGATTACTACGAAGCGTACTGAAAAGCAATGCCTCCGAACATTTTACGTGAAAATTCTTAATGCTTTTTAAATGGAACAAACGTTATTAACATTCTACAGCTTTATTCTTCATGTCTATATATCTGCAGCGCTCTGCCGCTAGAGAGATCCGAATTGTAGCATGCAACATGGTGGTGTGTAACGCAACTACGTCGCTGCCTGAGAAATCGCGTGCTGTAATCGAGTTACGAATTCGAAGAGTTCGTCCACATATGGAGCATGCTCTTCTTCAGCATGACAATGCCGAAGCACACAGGAGCGCTGCAACACCTGAAACGACTCGACGGCTTGGGTTCACCGTCATCGATCATCCTCCATGCAGTCCCGACTTGCCCCATCCGATTTTCATCTGTTTCCAAAACGTAAAGAACACCTTCGAGGACTTCACTTTGATGGTGATGTAGCGGAGGTGAGGCTGTGGCTCCGTCAACAACGTCAAACATTCTACAGTGACAGTGTGAACAAACTGGCCTCTCGTTGGGAGAAATGTGTTTGTCACCAAGGTGGCTAAGTTGACAAATAAATATGTAGATCTGAAGGATAGAGATGTAGAATGTTAATAACGTTTGTTTCATTTAAAAATATTTAAGAGTTTTAACATAAGAGAATTGGAGGCATTACTTTTCAGTACACCCTCGTACAACAAGTTGCTACCAGTGAAGTCATTTTACAATAAAATGGAAGTTTGCGCAACTCCTATTAATAGCCAACAGAGGCCATCGGTTTAGATTTCTTGTATGTGAAAACGGAGGCGTACAGCAAACAGACCTACCCATTAAATGAAAATAAGGAAATTGTCTTGCTTGATATACTGACAAAAATAAAAATTGTTACACCTTGAAGCACTATTTTAATATTTTTCGAATTTTGTAGAGATGTTCATCACGTGACGAGTATTAAAAGTCCGAACTGTCATTCCATTCGGAACTAATATTCATTTCTAATATCAGTACGAGGTGTGATCCTCACAGGCTGGAACATATTCTTGTATTCTTTTCGCATGGAAACAGACAGGCTACAAATGACATCTTGAGGATTTTCTTGCCATCCTTGAAACACGCGCAGTAACTTCACGAAGATTCCTGGTTGGAAGCACACGTCTTCCAATCACATATCGGAGATGCTCTATAGGTGATAAATAAAGGGACAGGCAAGTCAGTCACGAATATTTCTCAAGCAGTCCACAATAAGCAGATCCGTCCCATTGCTCCCCACAACTTGGTACCGGGAGTGAGGGAGGTACGGAGTCTGGAGACTCTCTGCTCCTGTGACCATCCACCAGGTCGGATATGGGCATCTTGGCGTATCCAACCGCTACAAGTAGAAGTGAGATTATCGCTGAACACCACAGATGCCACTCAAGGTCCCAGTTGATCCTGGCTCTACACCATGAAAGGCTCTGTTGTCTTTGGTAAGATGGCAGCGCAAACGGCTGTTGGCAGCTCTAGATCTGAACTCAGAATAATCCCGAACGAAGGTCCGTGGCGACACTCCGCCTGTAACCTCTCTCTCCAGATTTCAGCTGTTATCGTCTGTTTATTCGTCAAAGCCAGTTGAACAATATTTAGATCTTTTCATGGTGTCGTCCTTCTAGAAGAATGTGTGCCAAAACCTTTTGCACACAGTTTTTCTGAGTCCAGTCGTTCTGCATCCATTGTACTACAGCTAGATGCCTGTGCGATCTGTCCGTGATGATGCTAACCCGCCATGCCACTGATTTTATCTTTCTCGAAGTCCGAAAGATAACGATAAGCTGCACGTGCACGTTCTCTGGGCATGTAGTGTCGCAGTGCCCACCTGAAAAGTTCCAGTGACGTTAGTTAAACACACTCAGCATCCAATAAGCACTCACATCATCCTTCAGCTGCAGGAATGGTTTCTTTACTGCGCGGAAAATAATCTCGAATAATAACGAAACTTTAATGAAGCTATCCCAAAAGGATAGACACACTGCAGCATCAGTTTGGTAGGTTCTACACGCACATATATTTACACTGTCAACGTTATTTCACGGATTCTTAAGCGACATAAATTGGTTTTTCTTAATTCTTCATATTTTGATTAGGGTAAAGCCATAATCACTTTCCCGATGGTCATTAGCTTGTGATTGTGTAGTTAGCTTTGCTGACTCTCGATCAAGGGGCCCCGGATTCAATTCCCAACAGGGTCAGGAATTTTCTCCGCTCGAGACTGTGTGTGTGTGTGTGTGTGTGTGTGTGTGTGTGTGCGTGCGTGCGTGTGCTCTGTACGCATTACATTTCATCATCATCGTCTAATAAAAAGACCCGCACCAGGCGGCCGAACATCCCGAACAAACTCTCCCGGCCGCAGATGCCATTTGCACATTCCATTTTTACCTTCCCTATGTCCTGGACAGTTCTAAAGCTGACTTGAACAACGTGCATTGCACCTCAGAATTTTCACCCTACTTTTCTATACTATGTGATCAAAAGTACCCAGACGCCACCCAAACATACGTTTTTCATATTAGGTGCATTGTGCTGCCACCTACTGTCAGGTACTCCATTATCAGCGACCTCAGTAGTCATTAGACATCGTGAGAGAGCAGAATGGGGCGCTCCACGGAACACACGGACTTCAAACGTGGTCAGCTGATTGAGTGTCACTTGTGTGATACGTCTGTACGCGAGATTTCCACATTCCTAAACATCCCGAGGTCCACTGTTTCATATGTGATAGTGAAGTGGAAACGTGAAGGGACAGGAACAGCACAAAACCGTACAGGCCAACATCGTCTGTTGACTGACAGAGACCGCCGACAGTTGAAGAGGGTAATAATGTGTAATAGACAGACATCTATCCAGACCATCACACAGGAATTCCAAACTGCATCAGAATCCACTGCAAGTACTATGACAGTTAGGCGGGAGGTGAGAAAACTTGGATTTCATGGTCGAGCGGTTGCTCATAAGCCACACATCACGCCAGTAAATGCCAAACGACGCCTCGCTTGGTGTAGGGAACGTAAGCATTGGATGATTGAACAGTGGAAAAACGTTGTGTGGAGTAACGAATCACGGTACACAATGTGGCGATCCGATGACAGGGTGTGGGTATGGCGAATGCCCGGTGAACGTCATCTGCCAGCGTGTGTAGTGCCAAACAGTAAAATTCGGAGGCGCTGGTGTTATGGTGTGGTCGTGTTTTTCATGGAGAGGTCTTGCACCCCTTGTTGTTTTGTGTGGCACTATCACAGCACAGGCCTACATTGATGTTTTAAGCACCTTCTTCCTTCCCACTGTTGAAGAGCCATTCAGGGATGGTGATTGAATCTTTCAACACGATCGAGCACCTTTTCATAATGCACGGCCTGTGGCGGAGTGTTTACATACAATAACATCTCTGTAATGGACTGGCCCGCACAGAGTCCTGATCTGAGTCCCACAGAACACCTTGGGGACGTTTTGGAACGCCGACTTCGTGCCAGCCCTCATCGACCGACATCGATGCCTCTCTTCAGTGCAGTGCTCCGTGAAGAATGGGCTGCCATTCCCCAAGAAACCTTCCAGCACGTGGTTGAACGTATGCCTACGAGAATGTAAGCTGTCATCAAGGCTCATCGTGGGCCAATGTCATATCGAATTTCAGCATTACCGATGGAGGGCGCCACGAACTTGAAAGTCATTTTCAGTCAGGTGTCCGGATACTTTTGGTCACATAGTGTATATTACTCCCCCCAGTAATTCAGAAGAGTGAATTTCTACATCACAATAATAAAAACCTGTAAATGATCAGTTTGGACCTATGGTAAACGACTTGATCATCCCCACTATTGTGCCCTAGTAAGCAGTAACAATGAGTGAATTCAGTTTGCCTTCCTTTCCCTAAATCACTTGCGGTGAAGTCTGAGATGATTGCTTTGAGAAATGCCTTGCGCTATATCTCTAATTACTGTGTCGTCAACGGAACGATAAAGTTCTAACCTCTCTCTTAATAAGGTATACTTCCACTCGAGGGACAGCGTCCCCAACGACGTGCGAGTGAATAAAAAAAAGTAATCATCAATCCATCTACGAATGTCAGACCCAACAAACTGCAAGATAGACGCTGCTAACTCTTCAGAACGTAAACAATAGAAGAATGTCGTTATTGTGATATTGCCTATCTTCAAATTACAATTGGTCTCTATTGACCACATACAGCGATATTGGTCTTTGAGATTTTGCGCATAAGACGCCACCACCATTTATGAAGAGCTCGAGGAACTTTCAAACAGAAAGGAGTCCTATTTGCCGCCACGCCTCTTGCGCCACTATTTCGGGTCCCCAGTGGCTAGTACACGGCTCCTGAACTCGAGTGTGTATCCTGTTCCCGCAGTGCCAATACAAAAGACGAAGCAGAAGACGCCTTTATTGTGGCTTTCAGTTCAAGATTGAGAACGACGTGGACCGTATTACGTCTCGGGCGGCCCTTAATCTTCCGAATAGAAACCAGCATTCTGGAACTCACTAGACCAGCAAGATAAGTCGATGAGGGAAGCAGCTGGAAAGAATTACGGCAACGTACTGCAATCGCTCCACTGGGCCTGAATTCCGTGCACTGCCGTACGACGCTCTACTCCGAACGGCTCCACTATAGCAGGGTACCACCCCGTAATCATCCCAGTGAATAAAACGCGATGCCTCAAAACTCTCTGCTTCCTGTAACTCTGCGGTTAATATCGGCGGAAACATTATGTACTTTGTGGGGCGGCGGGTAAAAGTTAATCATTTGTTTGTTCGCCGTTTTATTCACGCGAGCCTGGCAACTAATTTTGTGGTCAGCCAGAAAGCGAAGGGAAACATACTGACCTTAGTTTCCAGTCTGCACGGCCACATTCTGGTCCAACTCACTGAAAGAAAAGTTTCTGTCCTCCTATTTCTTTGCGGGATCAGGACTTTGATTTTAAATAAAAGTATAAGTTCCAATCAGAATTATATTGCATAAAGCTTCTCCCATACCACACCTGGAAATTCACTATTTTCAATTGAAAGCAAGTCTTTCTAGTCTAACAGCACATTCAGCAGTTCAGAGGCGACCTCTACGGTACGTTCCTACCAGATTGTCTTTCGCCCTGACTAAAATTACTCAATGAAAGTTTGCAATAAATGTTCAAAATTAATGCTCTCCATGAAAGTAGAAATAAAGTCACCACTTGCCACGCGGAATTGTAATTCACACGGACGGCACACTAACAGTTACTCTTGCGAGTTCTAAGCGATCCAGGATGGTGTACAGTCCTTGCGAGTTCACTATCCGTTTTTACCGCAAAATACCCGCTTTGACACAGTTCTGCTCTGACGTCATCCGAGGCAGAGCGCCATCCGACGTTTAACACAAATGGATCTTACAGTAGCTGCTTTTAAAGAATGGGGCCCCTTCACGCCCAAACCGACGTGGTGGCCAAACCAAAAGTTCTACTGTCACCTCCGTATAACATGTTAGTTTTCGAATCAGGAATCAAAGGATGCGGGCTGTGAAGTTGTCCATGCGTCTGAGTAGGATTACTCATTTACATGGTCCATCAGAAGACAGAAAGTGGAAAAAAGCGATCGAAGGGTAGCGGTTTGTAAGGGCAGGGGGAAAAAAGTGCCAAGGCAAGCGCCAAGGGAAAAAAAACCTCTGCGACAGTAGGACGGGTAGTAAGATCAGTAGCGGCTTGCTATCTGCGACAGTGCATGCAAGGTGAGGTTATGTTAGTGCGACGTATCGTGCATCGTTACCTTTGTCGCTGCGTGCTCGTTGTAGATGGGCCAGTCCGGGTGCTGCAGCTGGGCTCCTGTGGATTCTCTTGGGCCTGCTGCAGTGGCTTCGTCCCTGTAACAAAGGAGTTCAGTGAGGCAACGCGTGCGTTGCCTTCCGCCCTCAGCTGTGCCGTGTCGTCAGTGACTTGGCACAGCTTCATCAGTCGTGCTGAACGGCTGCAGCCCGCCGCCGTTAGGTGTCCCCTGTTACTGCATGCCGCAGCTGAGCCTCCAGCAGCTCTGCTTGATCGACGATCTGTGCCGCAGCAACATCGGAGTACTGCAGGCCGTTCGCTCGCGCTTGCGCGATGATGGCTGCCTTTTTGGCTTCTCGGTCTCTTGCGGGGGCCGCCCCCACGGCAGTCGGCGTCGCCGCCGGTACCGTTGGGGCGGCGGTTGTCTTCTTTGCACCTTTCACCTGCGGCGCTGCTGGGGCGGCCGCTGGGGCGGGTACCCGAACGTCCTTCTTCGAGGTCGCAGGAGTGTTCGCATGGGTTCGAACCCCTTCTGCTGCACGATGGCCTTGGGCGAGGACTGCACGCAGTTGCCTCAAGGCGTCTTCCTTCTCTGCAGCCACGGCGGCTTTGAGGGCTGCTGTGGCTTCCTCCACGGCGGTGCCGAGGTCGAGGCCACAGCTCCTCTCTGGGGCGCTCACGGCAGGTGGAGCCGCTTCTGCGCCGTCTCTCAGCTGGGCCGGACTGGTCTGCGCCCGACGTCGTTGACGACGTCGCCTTCTCTTGCGCTGCGTTGGTGCGGCCGCGGCCGCCTCGCCGCCCCTGGCATGACTGTGGCTTGAGAAAACCCAAAGAGATTCTGGTCATACATAAACCACACCAGTGGCAAGACGCAATCAATACCTTCACTGCGCGATAACAACGGTGAAGTCACTGATGACAGTGCCACTAAAGCAGAGTTATTAAACACGATTTTCCGAAACTCTTTCACTAAAGAAGACGAAGTAAATTTTCCTGAATTCCAATCAAGAACAACTGCCAAGATGAGAAACATAGAATTAGATATCCTCGGTGCAACGAAGCAGCTTAAATCACTTAATAAAGGTTGGTTCAAATGGCTCTGAGTACTATGGGACTCAACTGCTGAGGTCATTAGTCCCCTAGAACTTAGAACTAGTTAAACCTAACTAACCTAAGGACATCACAAACATCCATGCCCGAGGCAGGATTCGAACCTGCGACCGTAGCGGTCTTGCGGTTCCAGACTTAATAAAGGCAAGGCCTCTGGTCCAGATTGTATACCAGTCAGGTATGCTGATAAAATAGGTCCACTCGCTCACAGAAAGATCTATACCTAACGACTGGAAAATTGCTCAGGTTACACCAATACTCAAAAATGGAAATAGGAGTAATCCGCTGAATTACAGCCCTATGTCACTAACGTCGATTTGCAGTAGGGTTTTAAAACATATACTGTATTCGAACATTATGAAGTGCCTCGAAGAAAACGACTTATTGACATATAGTCAACACGGATTCAGAAAATATCGTTCTTGTGAAACACAACTAGCTCTTTATACTCTTGAAGTAATAAGTGCTATCGACAGGGGACGTCCAATTGATTCAATATTTTTAGATTTCCAGAAGGCTTTCGACACCGTTCCTCACAATCGTTTTCTAATCAAACTACGTGCCTACGGCGTATCGCCTCAGTTGTGCGACTGGATTCATGGTTTCCTGTCAGAAAGGTGACAGTTCGTAGTAATAGACAGAAAGTCATCGAGTAAAACAGAGGTAATATCCGGCGTTCCACAAGGAAGTGTAATAGGCCCTCTATTGTTCCTGATCTATATTAACGACATAGGAGACAATCTGAGTAGCCGTCTTACCTTGTTTGCAGATGATGCTGTCATTTACCGTCTTGTAAAGTCATCAGATGATCAAAACGACTTGCAAAATGATTTATATAAGATATCTGTATGGTGGGAAAAGTGGCAATTTACCCTGAATAAAGAAAAGAGCGAAGTTATTCACATGAGTACTAAAAGAAATCAGCTAAATTTTGATTACGCGATTAGTCACACAAATCTGAGGGTTGTAAATTCAACTAAATACTTAGGGATTACAATTACAAATAACCTAAATTGGAACGATCACATAGATAATATTGTGGGTAGAGCAAACCAAAGACTGCGATTCATTGGCAGAACACTTAGAAGGTTCGACAGGTCTACCAAAGAGACTGCTTACACCACGTTTGTCCGCTCTATTCTGGAGTGTTGCTGTACGGTGTGGGGTCCGCATCAGGTGGGACTGGCGGATGACATCGAAAAAGTACAAAGAAGGGCAGCTCGTTTTGCACTATCGCAAAATAGGGGAGATAGTGTCACAGACATGATACGTGAATTGGAGTGGCAATCATTAAAAAAAAATGCGATTTTCGTTGTGACAGGATCTTCTCATGAAATTTCAATCACCAGTTTTCTCCTCCGATTGCTAAAACATTCTGTTGGCACCCACCTACATAGGGAGAAATGATCATCACGATAAAATAAGAGAAATCAGGGCTCGCACAGAGAAATTTAAGTGCTCCTTTTTCCCACGCGCCGTTCGAGAGTGGAACGGTAGAGAGACAGCATGAAGGTGGTTCACTGTACCCTATGCCAGGCACTTTATTGCGAATAGCAGAGTAATCACGTAGATGTAGATGTAGGAAGACGGGCAGCCGCACCAGCTGGCGACGTGCGGGCCACCGCACCGGACGCAAGTCGGCTAAACTTTACCGCCGCGGTCGCAGGCGCAGCTGTCGTGCTCACCGGAGCACTTGACGCACCGCGCCGCGTTGCGGCAATACTTCGCGACATGGCCCTCGCCCTGGCACCTGAAGCACTTGGGCTACGGGGGGTCCATGGCGGTCGGGAGAGCTTCTGTCGTAACCGGGAAGCCCAGAAACTTCCGCAAGTCGAAGATGTCGCTCTCGCCGTCGGCCGTTTGCACGGTCACGGCAAAGAGCGGCGCTCTCTTCTTGTTGGCTCGGTTGCGTAACCTTGTGGTTGCATTACCCAACCCGGTTCGCAGCAGCCCTTTCCGGACCGCTGCCTCGACACAGCACCAAGGTAACCACCTTAGGAGTACCTTGGTTGTCTTCTTCCTTCCAGCGGAAGGTGCCTTCTCACGCGCTGGCGGTGCCTCGACAATGTGGTCGGCCACGGCGACCTTGGTCGCCCTGTTGTCAGTCGCGTTTGCTGCTAGAACGCAGATCAGCGAGTCTGTGTCGACAGACTCGTAGACCACCTCGTTCTCGGCATAATTCGTCATTAAGTCGAACAGCGCTGTCCACCCGCCTTTGCACTTGACGTACAAAGGGGGAACAGGCTGCGACTCGTCTTCTCGGGTCTTCGTTGCATGGTCGGCAGACTCAGTGAGTCGCACAACCGAAGGACCTCTCGAAGCAGCGTACTTCCTTCCCATGCTGTGGGCCGCAGAACACGACAATCTGCTGCAGTTGTGAAAACAACACACGACAACTTGCTTCCCGCGGCGCCCACATCACAGAACTACCTCACGAGCTCACCCCGGCCGAGTAAGCGCAGCGCGCAGCAGCAGCGGTGCGCACATCTCGCTAGCTCAGGTCGCTCTGGTGCGGTGCCGGTGCCCCCTTCTACTGCTTCCGCCTGCCGTGACTTCTGTTAGGCTTCTTGCCTAGTTGATACATAGATTAAGCAGCCTACACTGCTGTTCCTACAGCTTCCTATGTGTTCTTCTTCCATCTCTTTCTTGAATTGTCGTCTGGTTGTCACTAGTCTTCTTCTTCTTTTGCTGCTGGTGCGTGGTCGCTACTCGCGCAGCAGGTCCGGCCAGCGTGAGGTCGGTCGCTAGTGGACTTGATTTCCAAGTCCCCTAATAAGTTGGTTGTCGGCTTCACTCGTTGCCGCGTAAAAACTTGCCGCTGCTTGCCGGAAGTGCTGTTTGAGCGGCGGTATTCCGGCAAGTTCGTGCGATTCCCTCGTTGGGAAATCGCGTGGCAGGTGCAGTGCGAGCCTGAGGGGTTTGTTCCGCACGGTCTGGAGCATCTTCACTGATGTGTCGGCTGCGTTTCCCCAGACAACGGCAGCGTACTCCTACACTGGCCTGATTAGTGTTAGAGTGTTCTGCCGCACTCTGGAGGTAGTGTCGACTCTGGGTTCAGCAGCGGGTACAGCAGGCGCATCCTGGACAGTGCCTTTGCCCGCACCTCCCGAATATGCGCCTTCCACGTCAGGTTCATGTCGAGGATAACGACGAGATATCGACCAGTACGTGACCACGGTACGGGGCCACCCATGATCTGCACCGGCCTGACGTCCGCTAGCATCTTCTTCCGCGTGAAAATCAGCGCCTGGCTCTTGCCTGCGTTGAATTTCAGCCGCCATTTGGTGGCCCATGCTCCGAGCTCGTCGCAGGCGAGCTGCAGGTGGCGACGCAGCAGTTGCGTGTTCATACTCCTCGCGAACAGCGCGGTGTCGTCCGCGTAAAGCGCCAGGTGAACCCTCGGCGTTTTCGGGACGTCTGCAGTGAAGAGGCAGTACATTAGGGGGCCGAGGACGGACCCCTGTGGTACTCCCACTCTGATGGGACGTGCTGTGGACTTCCCATCGTCGGCTCGCACATGGAAGGTGCGTTCTTCGAGGTACGATTGGAGTAGGCGGGCGTGCGACACTGGCACCCCCTGCACAAGTAACTTGTACAGGAGGCTGTTGTGCCACACGCAGCCGAAGGCGCCAGCGACGTCCAGCAGCACCGCCCCTAGGTACTCACGACGCTCCAGCGCCCCCATCGCCTGCTCCACGAGTCGCAGCAGCTGTTGTTGTGTCGAGTGTCCTCGGCGGAACCCGAACTGCTCGTCGGGAAGCAGGCCTTCTTCCCTGACGTGGCGGCGCAACCTTCTCGCGTACAGGCGTTCAAACACCTTTGAGGTGGAAGGCAGGAGGTTGATCGGCCTGTAGTTCTGGGCCAGCCTGTTTTCTTTCCCTGCTTTTGGAATGGTCACCACCTCAGCGTCTTCCCACGCCGATGGGTATCTGCAGCTCTTCAAGATGATGTTAAAAATAGCCGTCAGGACGCGGACCGCGTCAGGCGGCAATTTCCTCAGCAGCGCGTTGGTTGCATCGTCCCAACCACGCGCCTTCCTGGTTGGCAGGAGGGCGAGCTGCTGTTGCACCTCTTCTTCGGCTATTTCTTCTATGACGTCATCGTCCGCTCTGGCGGCCAGTTAGGCGGGCAGCCGCTCTTCCACCAGACGGACGTGTTCTTCGTCGACGACGTCTTCCAGCGGCGTGAATTTTGCCGCAAACGTGTCGGCTAGTATGCTGCCTTTGGCGTCTGGTTCCGCGAAGACGTCACTCCCCACCTGCAGCGGCGGAATGCGTTGGCGGCGCAGCAGGAACCTCTTGGTGTTTTTCCATGCGCTGCCGTCATCGATCCTGAGCGTTGAAATCGGGCCCGTCCAGTCTCGGTTTCGGGGGTCTGCTACTGCGACCGCAATGTGGCGGCAGCGCCGGTTCAACTCTCGCTTCGCGGCGGGGTCTCTTGTGACCTGCCAGTCACGAAAGAGCCTATTCTCCTGCCTGATAGCGTCTATGATGTCAGGAGGCAGCTGGCGGGAGTAGTCCCGTCGTTTCCTCGGGCCTTGCGGTGTGGCTGCAGCTGCTGCATCCAGCGTGAGACGCGTGAATGCCGCGACGGCCGCGTCTGCTCCCATTACGTCCGGGTCGGGCGTGGCGGCGACTGTCTGTGCCCCCAGTCGGTGTTGTGCAGCGGCATGCGGCTCTCCGGTGGTGCTACCCCATCTGTGTCCATGTCGAATATCACTGGCAAGTCATCTGACAACAGGGCACAGCGGAGAAACGCGGCTGTGTTGTAGGCGGCCCCCTTGATGATGGCGACGTCGAGGACGTCGCGTCGTGGGTATATGGTAGGCTCGTAAGGCCCTACCACAATCGCATCATGGTTCCTGGCTGCTCGGGCTGCATTTATATAGGTGCCGGAGCGGACGGCCGAGGGAACATCTGTTGTCTACGGCTATCTGCATACCGCAGCAGCCTCCAAACGACCGCTTTCTCAGGCACATAAACTTTAATAATATAGTTACAAATTACTTCAGAAATCTCTTAATTTTTACTTGTGTACAGTTAATGTGTTTGAAATCACAGAAAAAGTTTCAGCTCGCTAGACTGAAAACTTTGCCTTCTAGAATTTTTATAGTGTAACTAACGGTAGATCGTTACCTCTGAACCATACCTTTACTAACACTTATATCGCCTGTTATTAATACTACAACTCCCAAATTTGGTATTGCTTTATCATTTGGTATATTTTACCATACACTTTAACCAAAATTCTCTTATAATTAAAATTACAGGTGCTCAATCTACTACGATTGGGTATACAAAATTGGTTTTTACTTAATTACTCTAAAACTATAAGAGGTACCTTAACGTGGTCCTCAGTTATTATTTTTGGGGTGAACTGAAGCATAAAACAAATTTTCTTGTTTCTAAGTCCATTATTGAGCGCTTTTGATTTTTCCTAAAAACTAGATGCTACAGTTAAGTGAGACGCCCTATATATGCTGATTAACAAAATAGTTAATTCGTAGTATGAGCATACTGCTGGTCCCTTGTCAGTAAGATATTGCACTCCCTTGGGTCAGGAGACGTCTGATTTATTTGGGATTTTGACAGTCAATAGCCCGGATATTAGCCCTTGAATGAACTTCAAGTCCGAGCTGGTCCCACACAAGTTCTATCGGAAACACATCAGGGAACCATGCTTACCAGGCTAGCGCCTCAGATCGCAAAGGCAATTTATAGAGATATATTCCGTATGTGGACGAGCGTTGTCCTGTTGAAAGATGGTATCAGAATATTGTCTCATGAGAAGAAATACATGAGTACGCAAGACGTCTGTGACGTACCTCTGCGCCGTCAAAAAATCCTAAATAACTATTGGAAGTGGCCTCCAGCGTACCCGATTGCTTCTCGCGCAGTGACGCTGATAATACCAGTATAAATCCCAGAAACATTAGCGTTGCCATACTCGTAGAAGATGACCACTTGAGGTACTGCAGAACCGAGATTCATCGCTGAAAATGATGAGGCGCCACGAGCCGGTAGTCTGTGTTTCCCAAGTAAGGCACTACTTTAGAAGGAACCATTGTGTTGTCATGTTAACGGCGACACTACTGACTTAATCACGGTTCAGTAACCCAGTTTCGGCCAGCCCCAGCCAATGGTGCAGGATGACAGAACGTGCTGAAGTGAGCCCATTACTTGCTTCCAAATGGAAGGCGCAAATGTTAGATGGTTACCGTGTGCTTGGTGCACAAATGAAAACTCTGACACGTGGTTTCTCGTATATTACCGTTCTGTCCATTCTCTACCAAGTGCTCCAGGCGCTTGAATACTGCGCAATTCGACCAGCTGGTCACATGTGACTCACAATGATACGCCTTTCAAAATCTGTTAAGAGCTGGCAGCGTTGTGTCTTGCGAGTGAGGGGCACACGGAATTATCTGCGGTCCTTCCCAGCGCTCACTAGCTATCTGACGCTTAATAAGTCCATTACATATGCTGTCAGACCCGATAACATGTTCACGCGGTGACAATACAACACTAACACACTTTGGTGGCTGTTCTAGACGTCACAGTTGATGACAACTCCATTCACTTACATACTTGTTGATGGTATATTTAGGGTGTCCAAACTGCCAGTTTCGAAGCGCTGTAGAAAGAGAACCACTGCTCAGAATGACGTCAAATCTGGATAGCATATTAACACTGGGGGAAACGTCATGGAGCAAAAAAAATTAACGTGATTTATTCCAGTAGATGGCGCTGTAAACGTCTTAACGTAATGGGATCGGCTACTAATAACAGATGAACTGCAATACCACGGTTATGGTTTGAGTTAAACAGTTCAATGTGCATGACTGCACAAGTTCGGCAGTAAACAGTTGTGGCTCTATTAGTTAGGTAAACGCATCGTATCACATCGGATGGGAAAAATGGGTTTTTAATTTTTCTGAGACAAAAAACTGCTTAAAAGTAAAATTACATCGGTTTATAACTGTCGTAAGACTAGCGCAACACATGTCCACCCTTTTGTGCCACAAGCTGAAATAGAAAACAGCATGTTTACAACAGTTCGGTGTCTCGGGGGTCACATTCAGAATGCGTTGCATAATGCATGCCTTCAATTCAGATACGTTCGTAATAGGAGCACTGGACACAACATCTTTCAGATAACCCAACAGCTAGAAGTCACTTTGATTAAGGTCAGATAATCTGTACGGCCAGTCTATAGGGAAACGACCGCTGATAGTACTGGCATTTTCGAAATGCCTGAACAGCAACTGCTACATTGGCTGTGCAATGTGCGGAGGAGCGCCATCTTCCATAAAAAATAATCCTACCCACTCCTACACACTGTTGAAGGTTTAAAATTACATTGGTGCGCAAAAGACTCTCATAGCGTTTACAGGTAAACAGGACCCACAGGATTCCTCTCTACGAAAAAATATGGCTCTACGATAAATGATGCCATCATCCCACACCACACTCAACTTTGTAGAATGAAGTGATGCCCGGTTGATGTGTGTGTGAATTTTCTGTTGCCCATATTCTGCATTTCTGTGTGTTGACATGTTCTTGGAGATAGAAATGGGCTTCTTCTGTCCACAGAATGTTTCAGTGTTCCATGGCCATTTATTGCCCACTTCCATGCAAGCAAGAAATTCCAGAGCAAAGATTTGTGAACTTGGATGATTTTACGTGAATAGCAATGTAGAATATTTCTTAGGATTTTATGAACCGTGCTCGAACGCAAGTCCAACGTTCGGGGCATTCCCCGTGCACTCCACATTTGCACACCGCCATCCGACCCCTCATGTAATGCTGTGGCCTAATCTTCGACAGACACTGGGTCAACTGCTTCCCTCCCTCTGCCATACCGCACTGTCTCTTCGAATTTTGTAATCATTTCCTCCAGACGCTTAGAAGACCCTTCAGTGTCTGTAACTTCTGCAGGGCTACCGGCGCACAGTCACCGTTCTTGTAAAGTAGCTTTACCAGCAGCGCGCGATCCTTCTAAAGAGACGCTCATTCTGGTCGTCTCGGACGCAAACTGAGGATCAGCCGTATCTTGTGCGACTGCTGGTGTGAATATTCTGACGCTTACGTCACCATCTATTGGTCAAATATTCGTTACTTTATTTTTTCCCATGACGTCCCCCCCCCCCCCCCCCCCCAACATAAAAAATATTCTGTTGAAATTTGACGGCATCCTCAGCAGTGGATTTTACAGCGGTTTTAAATTGGAACTTTAATTATGGACATCCTATATGAGCACAGAACTGCATCTAAATCAGACCATTCCTTCTAAGTGCTTAACTTATTTTATCAGCCGTATGAGCACACTATGTGATCAAAAGTATCCGGACCCCTCCCCCCCCCACAAAAAAAAAATCCCCTTTTCATATTAGCTGCATTGTGCTGCTACTTACTGCCAGTTACTCCATATCAACGCCCTCAGTAGTCATTAGACATCGTGAGAGAGTAGAATGGGGCGCTCGACGGAACTCACGGACTTCGAACGTGGTCAGGTGATTGGGTGTCACTTGTCTCATACGTCTGTACACGAGATTTCCACACACCTAAACATCCTGAGGTCCACTGTTTCCGTTGAGATAGTGAACTGGAAACGTGACGGGACACGTACAGTACAAAAGCGTACAGGCCGACCTCCTCTGTTGACTGACAGAGACTGCCGACAGTTGAAGAGGGTCGTAATGTGTAATAGGCAGACATCTATCCAGACCATTACACAGGAATTCCAAACTGCATCAGGATTCACTGCAAGTACTATGACAGTTAGGCGGGAGATGATAAAACTTGAATTTAATGGTCGAGTGGCTTCTCATAAGCCACACATCACGCCGGTAAATGCCAAACGACGCCTCGCTTGGTGTAAGGAGCGTAAACATTGGACGATTTAACTGTGGAAAAACGTTGTGTGGAGTGACGAATCACGGCACACAATGTGGCGATCCGATGGCAGGGTGTGGGTATGGCGAATGCCCGGTGAACGTCATCTGGCTGCGTGTGTAGTGCCAACAGTAAAATTCGGAGGTGATGGTGTAATGGTGTGGTCGTGTTTTTCATGGTGAGGGCTTGCACCCCTTGTTGTTTTGCTTGGCATTATCACAGCACAGGCCTTCATTGATGTTTAAAGCACCTTCTTGCTTCCCACTGTTGAAGAGAAATTCGGGGATGGAGATTACATCTTTCAACACGATCGAGCACCTGTTCATAATGCACAGCTTGTGGCGGAGTGGTTACACGACAATAACATCTCTGTAATGGACTGGCCTGCACAGAGCCCTGACCTGAATCATATAAAACACCTTGGGAATGTTTTAGAACGCCGACTTCGTGTCAGGCCTCACCGACCGACATCGATACCTCTCGTCAGTGCAGCATCCCGTGGAGAATGGGCTGCCATACCCCCAGAAACCCTCCAGCACCTGTTTGAAAGTATGTCTCCGAGACTGGAAGCTGTTGTCAAGGCTAAGGGTGGGCTAATACCATACTGAATTCCAGCATAACCGATGGACGGTGCCACGAATTTGTAAGACATTTTCAGCCAGTTGTTCGGATACTTTTGAGCGCATAGTGTACATAAGTACCGTATCTAAACTATTTTATTGGAGGCAACTGAACATCACAGGGAAGTGTTTGCACTGGACCACTGGTATACGTCTAAATATTCTACATTGAGTAGCTCTAAACAGGATACTTTTTCCAATAAAATTTGTAAAAACACCAAGAAGTGGATCACACTACACGAACAATCTCAAACTAAACCTCTCGACGTGAAGCACAGTAGCCGCCACTTTGTGTGTAAGTTTTCTTGCATTTTTCTTTCCAGCAGAGGATTGTACTCCCATGGAATGCTGCAGCACTACGTACGCAAAACAGGTGGATATCGCGATAACGAATCATGTCTAACATTTCTGAATTCTTAAAACTAATTTCATAGGATGAACGTATTGGACGTGTGGAAAATTATTGGCTGCTTAAAATCATCAGAAGAGGATGAACAGGAGGACATCGTGATGAATGATACTTAAATCCAACGCGAATAGATGACTTATATGTATTATCTGGAACAGTATCAGTTTCAAAGAATATCCCGGATCGTCCCAAGGTATATTTAGAAGCTAAACAGCAAAACGGTTTTCAGTCTGTCAGTGCTCATACTGTTTGCCAGTAATCAGGTCTGTATGGCACCCAGTAGCAGGTCCACACTTCGCCCCAGGAACTAACTTGTAAAAATGACCATACCGAAGGGCTAGTTCTTATGAAAACCATGGTTTTCGTATTAGAGTACTCGAGTTCTGGAGGTTCATCCTCCAACATTTAAACTGGAGCCTCTAGCGCAACTTTCTACCGTTTGTCAGGCTAGTTACCCTTAACAACGGACTGAGTAGTAAAGAGACAATTTTATATGTAAACGTTATTTGATCAGTCCAGATTGGCGCGCTAAAGAAGAGACATCGGACACTCATAGGTAGCGACATTTTAAACCGCTGCCTCAAAATTTAGCTTGAGCACCGCTGGCGGGACTGTATCGTGTCGCCGCCGAGGACGTTTGCCCGTCACCTCTACCGTATACTTCTGCTCTCAGCGTGTTCTCGTTACTCAAGCGCATTAGACTGGGTAGACCACAGACAACTTTGGGAGTGATCACCGTTTAGTCTGTTCAGGGGTCTCATCGTTGCCCCGAAGGTTTCCTGGTTCCCGCTAAATCACTCAATGTGTGAAACCCTACACCTTAAACTATTGCATCAGACCCTACCAGTGGAAAGGGAGATCAACAGAATCAACCACAGTGTACTCACCAGTGTATTTACACACTGGGAAGTTGTGTAATCAACTTCAGGTTGAGTTTGAAAGCATTAGAGAATCACGAAACGCGTTTCAAGCATCACAGTCTTCTACGGCAGTGATTCTCAGCCTTGGGGGGGGGGGGGGGGGGGGCTACTTAACCCTAACGGGTAAAACGAAATTTCGCTAAGAATAAAAACGAAAGGCATCAATTGTGTTTCAGCTGCGAAACTAAATTACTTTTAAAATATCGTTACTCTCATCATTGTTTTATAAGACTGTAATATTTATTACAAAAGTTACAAATAATCATATATTTTTTTAAATAATACCATTAGCACCTGACACAATGTGGTGGAGGTTACAGCTTCTGAAACGAATGTACGGTCATGTTCCTCACGTTGTCAACCCACTACAAACATACATTGAACCATGCAGCAATGACATAAAAACTGAAATATATACATTGCTTATGCTTAAATGTCTCACGAAAAGGCCTTCTCCGTGTTGGTTATTCCCACCATAGACCAGAAATTGCTTCATTATTCTCTTCGCAACAGTGAACGAACAACCTGACAGCACATCCCAACAATAACCATGGCTAGTACACTGCCTTAGGGTCTATACAATATTATTATTATTGTCATTATTATTGTTAGTAGTAACAATAGTAATAACAGTGGCACACACAAAGCGTAGATAGCCAGAAGTATTAAAATTTCCGCCAATTCTGAAATCAGGAGTCCAGCAATCAAGTGATTTACAAACAGTATGTATAGTGCACACCCCCACACTTGGTTGATTTTTAATGGGAGTGTAGGGCGTGTAAAGCAAGTGTCGCTAGGGAGGGAAATGGTGCGGAGAAAGCATATTCTGTTACAAGAGTCTACCTCCAATGTGGATAGTTAGCATTCTTTTCGGAGAAGAAGTTGTAGGTACCAGTCTCGGTGCACTGAAAATTGCTTCGTCACTTTACGAAAATGTTTTATAGAAATACGAATATTAGTTGCCTCATTGACTCATTAGTTCGTAGTTTAATAAACACCTGCAAAAAGTAAATTTCATTTAAACTTCGGTCATTTCAAAAATAAATTTATTCAAAGAAAATACTTTTTCGTTCTGAAGTTTAGGTAGGTGCTAAAGTCGATGACGGTGGGAGTTACTAGCTAATATCTGATTGCACTCAGCGATAATGGTCTCAGAGAGGTTGAGAACCATTGTTCTAAAGAACATCCTACAATGTTGTATGATTTTTTTTAAGAGCGATAGCTATCTCAAGAAGAACGCCGAACATGAACTCAGTCTTCGCATACATCGTGCACGTTCTCTGTATGACAGAGATGATTTCCAAGACAAGGCTTTATTATTTTTCAGCACAGTCACCCCCAAATACATGTTCACCAACTTTTCAGCTTTCTCAAGACCTTAACAAAATAAGATTTGTCCAAGCGTGCGAAAAAAAGGTCTATCAAACCTTCAGCCTCAAAATTTGATGTGAAGCTTTTTCCAGCCAAACATTTTCTTTTCCGGTCTGGAAGTCAACCAGTCTGTGTACCTCCACGACGTAACCAGTTGAAAATAGCCTTGGTGGCTAAAACTGGTCGAGGTATTTGAAAAAATAAATTGTAGCTGGTGTTATTTGTTTCCAAACGAAACAAATATCACGCAGTTCTGGAGCAACTGTCCGAGACATTAATGAAGATGCGTCTTGGTGATACAAAAGAAATTTTTTCTATGCAAGATGTGGAAAGTTAGCCTTAACAGCATCCTTCAGTCTGTCCCGTACTGAAGCGGTGATGCTACTATTGTTGTGGATGCGATCTGTGAGATGTCCAGAAAACGTTAGCCCTGAGTCTTCCTGCATATGTATTCATTTTTGTTTTTTGAGGGCGCGTTTTCCTTTTGTCGTATAATGAAGACATCATATTTAATCCACTGTTACGAAACGTTAGTGAAATTCGCTAGAACAGTCTTCAAATAAGTCTAAGTACTCCTGACAAAAGTTCGCTGGAAGACGTTTTTGGTCAATGATTAACAGACGCGGCAGCCCTTGAGCAAAAACTTCCTCCTTCCAAAAATTTCAAATAAAGTATTGTGGTTACAACTTATCAAGATTTTATCGTATTGACGAGCCTGCATACCTTCATTTGGTGAACGCTGAGTACGACTTTGTGAATTATTGCCACTGTCTCCTCATTCATGTAAGTTTTTGGATATCCTAACTGTTCACCATCTTTAGTACAAATACTTGGCTATTGGGTTACTGCATAAGTTCGTAAAGTCTTTCATTAAGTTTGATAAACACGGCAGGTACACGGAACAGAGACCTAAGTCATCAATAATATATTCTCCATTACTGTTTACAACGGTCTGCCAGCGATGGGCAAATTTTTCGATTCCGTGACTGTAAGAACGACGTGGTTTTGAACCGAAGAACTCGTCGAGCTATGTTCGGAGAGTATTTTCATCCAGAAAAGTGTTTTTTGCCGGTCTATCAAAATGTGGACGGGCGTAATCGTGGAGTAGCAACACTTCATGCAGACTTACTAGTCGTTGTTCTTGGATTGCGTCTGCGGTACGTCCCAGTTGTTAACAATAAATATCAGCAGTGATGGTTACACCTCCGGAAGCAACTCATGGTACACCAGACCGTCGCTGTTCGACCAGACGGGCACATAACATTATCTTTTGTAGATGCGCGCAAGCCTTTGTGCGGGGAGTTGCTCCATTGTTTGGACCCAACCATTCCTTACTTTTCATTGCGTTAACCAAGAGACACCATTTATGGTCACCAGCTACGATAGAGGATAGGAATGGTCGGTGTTGCTCACGAGCCAATTGATAATGAGCAAGCAGAGATACACAAATGGCTACCTGCTAATTTTTGTGATTTTGGCGTGCGGTACCCTTCACCCGATTTGCAAATGTCGCACGATGGTAGAATGCTCACAGTATATCACATATGCCAGTTCCAGAGTGCACTGATGAGGATCATTGTGGATTAAAGCGTTTAAACGATCTTCATCAAACCCCAAAGTTCTTCTTGAACGTGGAAAGCCACCAATGTAAAAAGGATCCTCCTTAAAATGAGAAAACCATTTTCTTGCCGTGTTCTGTTGAATGATACTCCCCATACACGGCGTAAATGTTTCTGGCTGCGTCCGCTGCTGTCACCCCTCTATCGAACTCAGACAGAAGAATATGTCGGAAATGCTCCGCTTGGCATTCCATTTTCTAGCATCCACTGCTCCACTCACTATCTCCAAATGACAAAATGACGCCGACCATTGTGACCGAACGGTTCTAGGCGCTTCAGTCTGGAAGATTCGAATCCTGCCTCGGGCATGGATCTGTGTGATGTCCTTGGGTTAGTTAGGTTTAAGTAGTTCTAAGTTCTAGGGGACCGATGACCTCAGATGTTAATTCCCATAGTGCTCAGAGCCATTTGAACCATTTTTTGACAAAAAGACAATATGTAATTTCAGATAGCAACAGTGAACTACAAATTAAAAATGAAAATCGATAAATAAACCATCAGAAACCGGAATATCAACATACAAAACAAAACGCTACGAAATTATGCACATTTCGACATTTCGTAGAACATATTCACGTTATGTTGTGTGTGTTACGTTGAACAAAAGAGTGCAAAAATTATTATAAAATAATGTACACTGACGAGACGAAACATTAAGACCAAATTTTTAATAGTGTGCTTATCCACCACTGGAGCGCAATACAGCAGCGATTCTGCGTGGTATGGATTCATCAAGTACTTGGTATGTTTCCTAGGGTAGTGGCACCAGACGTCTAAGCACAGTTCTCGTAATTCACTGACCGGTGTTTCGTGGAGCCGCAGCTGAGACCCGATTAGCGAACCAGATATGTTCAGGCGAATTTAATGGCCAAGAAATCGGCGGGGGTTCATTACTAGGCTCCTCAGACCACTGTAGAACGGTTGGGGCTTGTCACACGGACAGTTATCCTGTTAGAAGATGCCATCACTATCTCGGATCGCATCAAGCATGAAGGTATCCAGATGGTCAGCAACAGCAGTCCAGCTCTGGCGTGGTGCCTTCGATTACTAACACAGGTCCCATGGAAGCCCAGGTGAATGTCCCCCATAGCATAATACTGCCTCCACTGGCCTGTCTCTTTCACAAGGTGCGTAGTTGTTTGGTTTGTTTAGGGGAGGGGGCCAAACAGAGAGGTCGTCCGTCCCATCGGATAAGGGAAAGGAGGGGGGGGGGGGGTAAGAAATCGGACGTGCCCTATCAAAGGAACCAACCCGGCATTTGCCTAAAGCGATTTAGCAAAATCACGGAAAATTTTAGTCAGGATGGCCCGATTCGGGTTTGAACCGCCGTCCTCCCAGTTGCGAGTCCAGTGTGCTAACCGTTCGCGAGGTGCACGTTTCGAGCAGTTGTTAGCCTGGATGATGCCGTATCCGGATGGAACAAACGTCCTGCTGTAACAAGACACGCGAATCATCCAATCGGGCGACATGTTTCCGTTGAGCCACGGTCAAGTCATGGGTCTGCGGAGACCCATGTTCAACCATCTGCAATGAGGGGGGTGCTCCGAAACACTTAAGTCTGTGCAAGCATTTTACTCTGTCGTCGGGTCTCCGATCTCCACATTTTGCGATGAGGCGGTGGACCGTGTCGCCTAACCGTGGTTTCATCGTTCTTCAATCATTTTCCATAGATGTTCACCAACACATGCGACAGCCGACCAGCTTCGGCGTTTCCGAGATATTCGTTGTCTGGCGCTGTGGCATCACAATCTGCCATTTGTCGGAGTCGCTTATGTCAGTGCATTTCTCCACTTGCGGCCCGTATCGTCGCTAGAATGATTCACACTTCATTTTTCACACTTTTCACTCTCCTCATGCGTCTCTGCTCCATTTCTATACCATCCTTACCACGACAGATGCCTGCAGCCTCACCAGGCGGCGTTTAATATAGACTATGTGATCAAAAGTATCCGGACACCTGGCTGAAAATGAAAGTTCGTGGCGCTCTGCATCAGTAATGCTGGAATTCAGTATGGTGTTGGCCCACCCTTAGCCTTGATGACAGCTTCCACTCTCGCAAGCATACGTTCAGTCAGGTGCTGGAAGGTTTCTTGGGGAATGGCAGCCCATTCTTTATGGAGTGCTGCACCGAGGAGAGGTACAGATGTCGTTCGGTGAGGCCTGGCACGAAGACGTCGTTCCAAAACATCCCCATGGTGTTCTGTGGGATTCAAGTCAGGACTCTGTGCAGGCCAGTCCATTACAGGGATGTTATTGTCGTGCAACCACTCCGCCACAGGCCGTGCATTATGAACAGGTGCTCGATCGTGTTGAGAGATGCAAACGCCGTCCCCGAATTACTCTTCAACAGTGGGAAGCAAGAAGGTGCTTAAAACGTCAGTGTAGGGCTGTGCTGTAATAGTGCCACGCTAAACAACAAGGGGTGCAAGCCCCCTCCTTGAAAAACACGACCACACCATAACACCACTGCCTCCGAATTTTACTGTTGGCAGTACACGCGCTGGCAGATGACGTTCACCGGGCATCGGATCGCCACATTGTGTACCGTGATTCGTCACTCCACACAACGTTTTTCCACAGTTCAATCGTCCAATGTTTACGCTCCTTACACCAAGCGAGGCGTCGTTTGGCATTTACCAGCGTTATATTTGGCTTATGAGAAACCACTCAACCATGAAATCCGAGTTTTCTCACCTCCCGTGTAACTGTCATAGTACTTGCAGTGGATCCTGATGCAGTTTGGAATTGCTTTGTGATGGTCTGGATAGATGTCTGCTTATTACATTACGACCCTCTTCAACTGTTGGCGGACTCTGTCAGTCAACAGACGACGTCGGCCTGTACGGTTTTGTGCTGTACGTGTCCCTTCACGTTTCCACTTCACTATCACCTCGGAAACAGTGGACCTAGGGATGTTCAGTAGTGTGGAAATCTAGCGTACAGACGTATGAGACAAGTGACACCCAAACACTTGACCACGTTCGAAGTCCTTGAGTTCCGCGGAGCGTCTGATTCTGCTCTCTCACAATGTCTAATGACTACTGAGGTCGCTGATATGGAGTACCTGGTAATAGGTAGCAGCATAATGCACATAATATGAAAAGCGCATGTTTTGGGGGGGTGTCCGGATATTTTTGATCACATAGTGTGATTAAAATAATGTTTCGCATATAATTCAACAGTATGGAAAAAAATATGTTTAAAATAGGATTCGAAAATGACGTAATCAAAAAAGTATCCATGTGTTTCCTTCGAGTCTTATGCCAAGATTTGAAAAACACTCCCCAACTTCTGATTTGGTATGGCAGTGATTTTCTGGTGAAAGTACCTTTACATTCGTCCAGTGTATTTGGTTTCTTCATGTACGCCCTTGATATACGTTATCCCTGCAAAATATTACACATGCCGAAATCTGAGGAACGTGAAAGCTAAGCAATGTCAACACGACGAGAAATTGGGCGACCATGGAATTTAGCGTCATCTTGTAGGACCCACATTCAGATGCGATTTAGGCGTATTCTTCTTATTTCACGTACCAGGAAATTTTCAAGCGCTGGCTATAACGCCGTCCAGCCATTCTTTGTAGCTCCATGTCACTTTTCTCTGTGAAGGGGAAGTTCATGCACGTCCTTAAGTTTCCGAGTTAGTGGAAAGAGCTTCACCGCTCAACACTAAGAACCAAGTCATTAGTCACCGCTTCAAACATTTGAAACAGTTACGCATTCTGCGTGATCGTGAACCTTTGGTTCCTGAACCACGGCCTTTTTGTAAGAGTGGAGATGCACATTATATTGAAGTATTCACCTTATGTCGCACTCAGATAGATGTTTAGCAGAAGCATATTTACAAACTGGTTGATACAGACTAGTCTCCACAATATGTCTTCTGTTTCTGTTTCTTCTGGTGTTCTGACACAATGGGCGATCTGCCAACTTTCGTTTTAGAGCTGGACCCGTTTCTCTGAACTTTTTCACCCTTAACAATATTATGGCAAGGGATGTAACACGTCCTGTTAGACCCACTCTGAAACTAAGACGCAATTGACGCTGAGCTGTAACGCAAGAATCACGACTTTTAAAAACTATCTTCGGGACAAATGTACGAAGCTTACACGACCATAGCTCCATAGTCACTGCAATGGCGTCGCATAGGCAACAATGTGTCGCAATTCGACAGTGAAAATGTTGTGTAATACGTGTGTTGTTATTAAAAACCGTCACATCCTCTTGTCGCACTCTGTAAATGAGTGTAAGTGATTAGACGCATAGGGAAGTGGGGACACTTGCCCTCTTTCCCCAAGATCTGGGGTACAGAATTCTAAAATAAGCTGATAACGGCAATAGTGCCTTTTTCGTTACGATGATGGTTTCGCGTTGTCCTGCATTCGAAGCACATGTGCGAAGATCGGATCATTGCCAAAATACAGTCTACAAACAACTCGCTGTCCTTGCAGGAACGGATCATTCTAACGCGTTCTAGTGCCCATTCTCAACATAAAATAAAAATGGCTGTAAAATAACTGTCCAACATCCTTTCCTAATTCCCACACGGTCACTCCGTCCTCCTACTGCATAGCTTAATAACAGCAGTAGTTCACCATTTATCTCTGGTCAAAGAGGGTACGTCACGTTATGCTGAGACCATATTCAGTTTAACAGTCGATTTACTGAAGAACACCGTTTCGTTATAACATAGATGTGTTCATCTCGTCTATAGACCAGAATCCATCAATCGACATTCAAAAAAATTAATTTTCTACGCTACAAGAGAGGGAAAAAGTATGACAAATCAAAGACAAAAAGATCTCCACTTGGAGAAATGTGATCTTCTCAAACCCCATAGGTGAAAAATGGTTCAAATGGCTCTGAGCACTATGGGACTCAACTGTTGAGGTCATTAGTCCCCTAGAACTTAGAACTAATTAAACCTAACTAGCCTAAGGACATCACAAACATCCATGCCCGAGGCAGGATTCGAACCTGCGACCGTAGCGGTCTTGCGGTTCCAGACTGCAGCGCCTTTAACCGCACGGCCACTTCGGCCGGCCCCATAGGTGAATTTAGCAGTCCAGTTGGCATGGCTGTACAATAATTTGTCAACTCAGTGGAAGGGAAGGGGCAACACTCATCTTGGTTCAATCCTAGGCTGTCGATTGGACCGTGCAGTTTGTGATTTTCTTGAAGGTTTCCAACACTCAACTGGTCTACGTTAAATTTAACTCAAATAACTTAAAAATTATATTGCTTTCAAAACACTTTTTATAAATCTTTAATTATGGCAGTCAGATTTTAAAATAATTACTATAAAATCCATTAACATTGTTAAATGTGCAATTTTGTAACCAAACATTGTTGTAGGTTACTGAATGAAAAGTCCCTCCAGGTTTTTTTTTTTTTTTTTTTTTTTTTTAGCTTTATTACGTTCGCACGGCCGGTTCCCAGATGCACTCGATAATGGCCTAATTTCGTCATCATTTAACAGTTCCAGTTTCCCGGGTACTCGTAATGAGCCTCTTCCACTTCGTTCTGTCCAAATACACCTGTTCACGGAGAACGTCACCCACTGTCCATCCTCTGGCCACTAGATCAGCCTTAATCAATTCCATCCTTCAGGTTCGTGGTCTTCCTTCAGGTCTTTTCCCATCCACGTGTGTTTCCAAATTTATTTTGGTTGTTCTAGTTGGCTCCATTCTCATAGGTCAATATCGGAATGAAATAGCTGTTAAACATCGTCGGTTTGGCCGGTTTTGGAATCAAGTCAACTCATAAAAGTGATCTTACTTGTTGGCAGAATTCACAACCTTTTAGCTCTCTGTTGGTGCTTTCATTTCTGACCATATTGTCACTGGAGATTACAGTTCCAAGATAAGGAAAACTGTCCACACACTCTAGTTGGTGGTCTCCTAGTTTTACACTTGCTGGTTGTCCATCTCTGTTGATTGCCATCACCACTGTCTTGGTCTTGCTGTTGAGGTTATATTTCTGGAACTGAGATTTCCATTCATCGAGTCTGATCTGTACTTCCTCTTCAATTTTACCCCATTTCATGATGTCATCAGCAAAGGCATATGCATTCAGTTCATCTGACTCCTCCTTGACGTTCTTCATTATAGTATACATAACAGTGATGAACAGTAGTGGGGACAGAGCACTTCCTTGCTGAACTCCACTCTTGGTCTAAAACCATGATGATCGTCCTTCCGCAATTTGTACGCAGCTAGCACAATCTTTGTACATCTGAATTCTTCTTATTAGTCCTTCAGGCACATTCTTTTTCTTCAGGCATTCCCAGATCTTAACTCTTATAATACTACCACAGGCATTTTCTATATCCAGGAATACAATGACCAGGTTCTTGCCTTTCTTCCACTACTTTTCCATCAACATACAGATGCTAAAAATTAGATCTATTGTTGATCTGTTACTTCTGAAGCCATATTGTTCCTTCTTCAGCTGTGGTTCTATGATAGTTCTCAATCTCTTTGCTACGATCTTCTCAAGTATTTTCAGCCCATGAGACAATAGAGTTATTCCACTATAGGTGGTGGTTTTCCACCTGTTACCTTTCTAAAACAGGGGAATTATTACACCCTTGCTCCAATCCGCTGGTATTTTGTTATCTGCCCATACGGCACTGGGTACTGGGTGCAGCCATTGTATGCCTTGGATACCTGCTGCCTTCATGATGTCTGCATTTTGGAGATAAGTTTGCATATAGAAGCAATTTGAAGTGCAGAGGTCAACATGTAATCGCGATTATCACGAATAAAAATTGAATTTGTGGAAAAAAGAAGGTAAATATCGTTTATGAACCTTTATTCGATGTTGGGTAACTTCCAAGAATGATTGCCTATCGAAGTTGCGGTGTCCAAACGATGCATACGTGCGATCATAAATCGATCATGCGACTCTGGTGGCGGCCGTTATGAGTATGTTTACGGTGGTCGCTACAGCAACGACGAAAGAAGGGCGTTACAAAAATACTTGTAATTGCAAAGGAGACGACTTACCTTACTCGTCGTCGGTGTTGTCAACATGTGAAAGTCCATTACGGTGGTCTGGATGGATCATTTGGAAGAGTCGACCCATGTATTCTTCCTGATACTCGTTCGTTTTCCGCACTGTCCGCAATGAAATTGTATACGGTATTTCAGCATCGAAACTATTCTTACGAAGTTTTACACACTTCGCACCACCACAGTCTACACAGTCCCTTATTTCCTCGTCCGGTAGTACTCCATATTTGCAACAAAAAGTCGAACAATTTTCTACGCTGTATAAACATGGAATTAGATTTTTCCATGCGAGTGAATACGCCGAAGAAACGTCAAGAACACCAGACATCCCACTTACGACATAAATTGTATGGGATTCACTAGCAACTCATAAATAATTCTCGGAGGAATGTAATTTAGAGCAATTAAGGGAACAACGGAAAACAGATAAAAATGACGATCAAAAATAATTGATCACAACGCCCGCCACCATAGTCGCATGATCGATTTACGATCGCACGTTCGATATGTATCGTTTGGGCACCGCAACTTCGACAGGCAATCATTCTTGGAAATTACCCGATACTGGATCCTCGGACCTTCATAAAAATTATTAGTGTGTTTAGCAATACAGTGCATAGTGATTTCTTCGCGAATTAACAGTACTGGGCGAATCTGCTACTACCACGGTCCGAACGACGGGCAATATTTCGCCGTCAGCTTGTATGTTCAAGATGTTCCCTAAGCGACTAGTTTGTTAGTCAGAAGATATCATACTGCCACTGTTGTTAAACCTTATAATTCTGAAAGTGTTTCCAGAACACGGCGACTGTAAATATTGTAGCTGCTAAGGGAGATGGCGTCTTCATCGCGAGTTGTAGCAGTTTTCTCCGACTTTGCCTGGCGTTCTCTGAGCACCGGAGAAGCAGAAACCTCTGACCTCCAACTTATCTTGTACCTAAGCCGTTCTCTCCTTACAGCAGCCATGAAGAAAACGCCTTCATCTATGGTCAAATTTTTTCACAGATTGTTTGTATTAGACAGGTAAAAATTTTGTAATGTATGCATCTAGGCAAAACATTCAAAAGGGAGTTTTTTTTAACGCAGTGCCTGTCTTACCTGTGTCAAAGGTCAAGCAATCAAGTTAATTAATTAACTTTTTTTACGGCGAACAAGCAGTCTCATTTCAAGGTGATGGGAGTTTCCTCATTGTAAAGTGTGGATTTCCAGTTCTGTATTTGGTTCTTCAACTGATCTGTTTAATAGGTGGTCAAAATGGTCTTTCAGGACTTCTCTCATGTCACTTTCTGTCCTAACCAGATTTTCATTTTTTTCTTCACGTGCTTTTATGGTATTCATTGGTTTTCTCTTACCTCTGATACCCTACACAACAGCTTCTCATTTCCTCTACTGTCCTCCTCCAATTTCTGAGTGAATATCTTCCAAGCCTTTCTGTTCTTTCAGCTTCCAGTTTCTTGATACGGTACATTTGTTCGAGGTTTCTGATCTTTGCCTCATCTCTAATAAGTTCCGGTTTATTTTTCTGCCGATTCCTCTTTTTCCTGAAGAGATTTCTTTCCCTGAATACTGCTCTCACACTTTCATTCCATCAAGGTGTTTTCCTTTTCTCTTGTCATCTCACTTGTCTTTCCACAATCTTCGGTGGCTTTCTTTATCAATGTGTCCCTTAGTCTGGTCCATTCTGCCTCTCCATTTTTCCTTTCGTCTCTTGGTAACAGTGATTTTATCCGGTTTTGATATTCAGCTCTCGTCTCTGTTTGTTGGAGTCCCCACACTTTGAGTTTTGGCATTTTCTTGTTCTGTACTTTTGGCACATGGAAATTTCTCAGGTCCGCTACTAACAGACGGATCTCGTTGGGGATTACTCTGACATCAGTTACCATTCTACCATGGCCTAATTTAAAGGCCGAAACCGGTCGTGTGAACTTAATAAGGTTCTAAAACAAGGCAATTGGGGCAGATTTTCATTAACTGAACATCAGTTGTGGAATGAGCAGAATCATCCAAACATCGAAAAACTAATCATTCCTGTAGGTATTATAAGTTGAAATAGCATTTTTAAAGTTTATTTCCTGTTTTTTCACGTTGAGGAAGATTAACCAGTGGTATTTTCGCTGGTTATTTTTGTTAATAATCAACAGGAACTTCTCAAGTATTCTGACGTCAAAAATGGCAATTTTTTGAATGTTGCCTCCTGCTGCATTAGTTTCTACGGACGTCCAAGTTTACACGTATAGAGATTCTGCACTGTGTACTCTGCATGTCCTTAGACAAACTTTTTCTGAATCATCGAATCTTATGAAGTATGATGCTTGCGGCAGAATATCACCAAAAGCAATTTTAAAAAACAGAAGCTCTTTCTGAAGAGAATGAAGCGGAATCAACGGCATGTTAACGATAGGACGCTAGCACCACGGAGTTTTCTAGTACTTTCCTTCCCGACGCCGACGAGACTTAAATTCTAATCTGCCTTCCTTTTTTCTAGTTCTTGATCCTGTAGTCTTTCTTTTGCGTAGTACTATTTTACAAGTGGAGCGAAATCTAAATAAGAATGCCTCAACTCTGATTTAATCTGCAGTTCCACTCCGCTACTAGTCCCGCAGTTAGCCGAAGCAACCATTTTAGTTGCGTGGCATTTTATAGTACAATTTGTAGCCAGGCAAGCAGAGTGCACTCTGCATGAACTACCTCACGCACCTGGAAGTTTCCTGCAATCGTACTCGCAGTCAGAGCAATGCCGCAAACGCAGCACCCTTGTAGAGCCAACGTTACCTCTGAATTTTTAACTCTTCTGTCTCGCGTGCTCTACTTGCGGCGTGGAATGCTAACTGCTGTGTTCGCATACGTCGTGTGGCCTGTATCGTTTAGAACGTAGCACTCGGAACATTCAGTGTCTGCGGAGCGCTAGAAGTACTACAATTGCAGCGGACTGAATACAAAAAAAGACGTCACTGTAAGTGCCATGGAACCTTGAAAAACGTGACTAGCCACTCTCATGTATCATTCTTGAGATACGCATTTGATTATTTTTTTTATACACTACTGGCCATTAAAATTGCTATACCACGAAGATGACGTGTTACAGACGCCAAATTTAACCGACAGGAAGAAGATGCTGTGATATGCAAATGATTAGCTTTTCACAGCATTCACACAAGATCGGCGCCGGTGGCGACACCTACAACGTGCTGACATGAGGAAAGTTTCCAACCGATTTCTCATGCACAAACAGCAGTTGACTGGCGTTGCCTGGTGAAACGTTGTTGTGATGCTTCGTGTAAGGAGGAGAAATGCGTACCATCACGTTTCCGACTTTGATAAAGGTCGGATGGTAGCCTATCGCGATTGCGGTTTATCGTATCGCGACACTGCTGCTCGCGTTGGTCGAGATCCAATGACTGTTAGCAGAATATGGAGTCGGTGGGTTCAGAAGGGTAATACGGAACGCCGTGCTGGATCCCGACGGCCTCGTATCACTAGCAGTCGAGATGACAGGCTTCTTATCCGCAAGGCTGTAACGAATCGTGCAGCCACGTCTCGATCCCCGAGTCAACAGATGGGAACGTTTGCGAGACAACAACCATCTGCACGAACAGTTCGACGACGTTTGCAGCAGCATGGACTATCTGCTCGGAGACCACGGCTGCGGTTACCCTCGACGCTGCATCACAGACAGGAGTGCCTGCGATGGTATACTCAACGTCGAACCTGGGTGCACGAATGGCAAAACATCATTTTTTTGGATGAATCCAGGTTCTGTTTACAGCATCATGATGGTTGCATCCGTGTTTGGCGACATCGCGGTGAACACACATTGGAAGCGTGTATTCGTCATCGCCATACTGGCGTATCATCCGGCGTGATGGTGTGGCATGCCATTGGTTACACGTCTCGGTCACCCCTTGTTCGCATTGACGGCACTTTGAACGTTACATTTCACATGTGTTAGGATCCGTGGCTCTACCCTTCATTCGATCCCTGCGAAACCCTACACTTCAGCAGGACAATGCACGACCGCATGTTGCAGGTCCCGTACGGGCCTTTCTGGATACAGAAATGTTCGACTGCTGCCCTGGCCAGCACATTCTCCAGATCTCTCACCAATTGAAAACGTCTGGTCAATGGTGGCTGAGCAACTGGCTCGTCACAATACGCCAGTCACTACTCTTGATGAACTGTGGTATCGTGTTGAAGCTGCATGGGCAGCTGTACCTGTACACGCCATCCGAGCTCTGTTTGACTCAATGCCCAGGCGAATCAAGGCCGTTATTATGGCCAGAGGTGGTTGTTCTGGGTACTGATTTCTCAGGATCTATGCACCCAAATTGCGTGAAAATGTAATCACATGTCAGGTCTAGTATAATATATCTGTCCAATGAATACCCGTTTATCATGTGCATTTCTTCTTGGTGTAGCAATTTTAATGGCCAGTAGTGTAGTTTGGTAAATACTACGAGAGCGTGCTGAATTTTTCGTGTGAAAAGTCTTAAGGCTTTTTAAATGAAACAAACGTTATTAGTCTTCTACATCTTTATTCTTCATGTCAAAAATATTTATTTCTCCGCGTAGTCACCATGGCGATGAACACATTCCTTCCAACGAGAGACTAGTTCGTTGATACTGTCACTGTACAATGTTTGATTTCGTTGGCGGAACCACAACCGCACCTCTGCTTGCACCGCTTCATCACTACTGCGGTGTAACCGCAGTTTGTTGATGTTAATAATAATGTCTTCTTCCTAAATGTGATTTCTGAGAGAGTGATTAGGTACATTGTGAGCTAATAGAACAGCTTAAGACCATGATAATGGATTAGGATAATCTGAGTCTAGGTTAGGTTGAAATGTAATATTTTGGTTCTGAGTTGGCGAATTTAAAGAATTTGAAACCAAAACTAGTTGGTTACGCTGACAGACTGACCTGTAGCTTACCCCGAGGTCTAGGTTAGGTTGAAATGTGACCATCTGGTTTTAAGTTGTCTAAGCCAACGAATGTGAAAGCAAATAAACTTGGCTGTGGTGACAGACTGACCTGTAGGTCTAGGTTAGGTTGGAGCGTGGCAGTTTGGTTGAGAGCTGGCGAGCTCAAGTAGTATACAACAGGAAAGAACTGGTTGTGGTGACAGACCAATCTGTGGCTTAGGTCACAGTATAATTTAGGTTGGAATATGACGGTTGGGTCGTGAATGCAAAGACGTTGACCTGTAGCGCAGCCCCAAATCTATGTCAGTCGGAGTTTTAAAATTTCGTTGTGAGTTGGCGAGGATAACGAGTGTTAACATGGAAATATGATTGCCGTAATATCTTGATCTGTAGCGTATATCGAGATATATGTTCGTCATTGCAGTAACCTACTTGTATTTCTTATTTCTAAATTTGGCGAAAAAGGTTCAATTACATCTTAATAGAACAAAGTACCAGCTGAAATTATTTACGAAAGAATATTGCCATTGGCTAAAGACAACCTACCAACGATTCATCGTACCGGTATTCATTTTGTTGGTTGTGAGGCTTATTTGTCTATATTTCTGAATATGTCCCGACTTACGACGCTATTGTCAGAAAAATTTCGCTGCTGTTTCCGAATAAAATGTAACCTACCCTTATTTGTGAAGCAAAGACCATTTAGAAGGAGAATCTATTTGGCTATCTTATATGACATGATTTTTCATGTTGAATTCCCATCGCGCGAGCCATCAACTTACTAACACTCTAAGTGGAGTACTAGTCTAATTTTTACTATGGCTGTTTTGAGATGTTTTGTTTATTAGCATGTTTTTCTTTTAGTTGCATACGATGTATTTTCCGACATCTCCTTCTATTTCTTTGCGATAAATGTTTACTTTTTGATGTGATACTGATCGTCGTGCCCAACAGATGTCAGTAATGTTTCGATTTACTGTCAAACTATTAATGTACACTTTTCTTAGCCGCATATTGTATACATACACTGAAGACCCAAAGAAACTGGTACACCAGCCTATATCGTGTAGGGCCCCCGTGAGAACGAAGAAGTGCCCCAATGTGTCGTGGCATGGAATCGACTAAGGTCTCAAGTACTGCTGGAGGGAACTGATGCCATGATTACTCCGGGGCTGTCCACAAATCCGTAAGAGTACGAGGGGGTGGAAATCTCTTTTCAACAGCACGTTGCAAGGCATCCCAGATATCCTCAATAATGTTCATGTATGGGGCGTTTGGTGGCCTTGGAAGTGTTTAAATTCGGAAGTGTTCCTGGAGTCACTCTGATGGAATTGCCCAAGTCCGTCGGAATGCACAATGGGCATGAATGGATGCAGCTGATCAGACAGGATGCTTACGTACGTGTCACCTGTCAGAGTCGTATCTAGACGTATCAGGGGTCCCATATCACTCGTAATGCACACGCCCCACACCATTACAGAGCCTCCACCAACTTGAACAGTCCCCTGCTGACATTCAGGGTCCATGGATTCAAGGTTGTCTCCATAGCCATCAAGTCCATCAGCTCGATACAATTTGAAACGAGACTCGTCCGACCAGGTAACGTGTTTCCAGTCATCAACAGTCCAATGTCGGTGTTGACGGGCCCAGGCGAGGGTAAAGATTTGTGTCAAGCGGTCATCAAGGGTACACGAGTGGCCCTTCGGCTCCGAAAACCCTTATCGATGGCGTTTCGTTGAATGGTTCGCCCGCTGACACTTGATGGCCTAGTATTGAAATCTGCAGCAGTTTACGGAAGGGTTGCACTTCTCTCTCGCTGAGCGATTCACTTCAGTCGTCGGTGGTCCCGTTCTTGCAGGATCTCTTTCCAGCCGCAGTGATGTCGGAGATTTGATGTTTTAGCGGATTCCTGATATTCCCGGTAGACTCGTGAAATGGTCGTACGCGCAAATCCCCACTTCATCGCTGCCTCGGAGATGGTGTGTCCCATCGCTCGTGCGCCGACTATAACACCATGTTCAAACTCCCTTAATTCTTGGTAACCTGTCACCGTAGCATCAGTAACCGATCTAACAACTAAACCAGACACTTGTTGTCTTTTATAGGCGCTGCCGACCACAGCGCTGTCTTCTGTATCAATTACAGCAGTAGAGTGTGTTTTTACGATGTTCCTTTTCTTTCTAATAATTATTTTGTATGCCATTGATTGTATTGGGTTGGTGCATAAGTTCGCAGTGTTTTCCATAAGTTTTATAAACACAACAGATACGTATAACAGAGACTTTAGTCATGAATAATATATTCCCCATCACTATTTATAATAGTCTGCCAACGATGGGGTAATTTTTCGATTCCGCGACTGTATAAATGACGTGGTTTTGAGGGAAAGAATTCTTCGAGTCATGTTCGGACTGCATTTTCATCCAGAAAGTAAGTTCCTTCAAAGTTGTTCGATCGAGAGCGGAAAAGGTGAAAATCTGAGGGCGCAAGATCAGGTGAATATGGTGGGCGGAATGACTTCCCAACACAACTCCTGTACACCATTTTTTTGTCAGTGTAGCAGAATGCGGTCGAGTGTTATCGTGGAAAAGCATCACTTCACGCGATCTTCTTGGTCGTTCGATTTTGTTGGACTGTGTCTGCAATACGTCTCAGTTGTTGACAACAAATATCAGCAGTTATGGTTACATGTCGGGGAAGCAATTTATAGTACATGACATCGTTGCTATTCCACCCGATGGATAACACTATCTTTCGTGGATGTGCGCAAGGTCTTTGTACGGGGAGTCGCTGCTTTATTTGAGCTCAGCCATTCCTTACTTTTCCTTACGTTAGCATAAGACGCCGTTTCTGGTTACCATGATAAGAATGGTCGGTTTTGTTCACGAGCCAACTGATGAACAATGGGAGTTGCACATGTAGCCACCACCTAATTTTTGTGATTTTGGCTTAGAGCATGTGGTACCTACACATCCCATTCAAATGTCGCGCAATGGTGGAATGATTATGAAATTTGCCAGTTCTCGGGCACAATGTCGCGAATCATTGTGGATTTATGCCCTTAATCGATCTTCATCAATCCTCCAAAGTCTTCCTGAACATGTCACTAATGTCAAAACGATTGTCGTTAAAACTAGAAAAATTTTCATGCCATGTTCCATGCGATAGCATTATTCCCTTATTCCCATACACGGTTTCTGGCTGCCACCACTGCTGTCATCTCATTCCATTTTCTAGCACCCGCAGGTCCATTCACTATCTCCAAATAACAATATGTAAACTCAAATAGCAAACGGTGAACTACAAATGCAAAAGAACAATCGATAAATAAACACATGCCATCCGGAATAGCAACATGCAAAACAAACACGACGAACTTATTCACCAACTTAATAATAGTGGTAATTTGGAGCAATGGTTGTGAATCGAGCGCGCAAGCCCCGAACAATATATATCGAACGTGCAACTCTATTGTTAATAAACACTGACCCACCTATTTTCTTCCATGATTTAATTAAAAAACATTGATTTACTTACTCAGTGGATCAAATGTTTTTAATTAAATCATGGGAGAATGTAGGTGGATCAATGTTTATTAATAATAGAGTCGCAGTTCTATACTCATCGCAAGCAGTGAGGCCCTGATATCGATTCCCCACGATTCTTCCAAATTACTATAATATTCGTAATTAGATGTAGCCACAGCCTAACATATTAGACTGCGATGTAGCGCTATTTGTTCCGTGATGTATCAGTAGTAAATTTTCGTGTTCAAAACTGCCTCTCTTTATTACGCCCTACAAGAGCAACACTGATATGACGTCACAGTCACTATAGTGTTCATGATGTTCGTCGAACATTCGTACGTCGCCGGTGAAAGGCGACGACTCGTATCTGATGTTCGCGTTAATCCCACAATGGTCGCTTACCTAGGGACAATTATTGTATTGAATTTAAAAGTTTTTCAGTCGAGAAAATCTTATCAATACCGTATTTAACTGGCTATCTTTTATGGTACATTATTATCCAATTACCTAGTAACAGTCAGTGACACCATATTACGTAGCCGTATTATCAAAACGCATTTACATTTTGAAATGGGAACTATGGAAATTAACATAAATTTTAATCTTCAAGAGAGGTAAAATTGTTAAGAGATTAATGAAATTCAGTTCGTTTGCCAATATCAAATGTTCTATGATAAAAGACATTGCGTTTCAAGGTATAAAATGGTGCATGAGCAATGCAGTATGGCTTCACTTTCCACACTTTATTTAACTAGTTTTAAAAACCTGTATAATTTTACTTGCCACAAAATTCTGTTCTGAAGAATTAACTTGTAATTAGCTAGTGCATTGCAGCTTCAGTGGAACGTAGCTATGTACATCGTAAAGTTTTAACAACATGTGCGTTTGTATGATTCACTACTAAACGGTATGTTTGTCTTCCCATGTAATCTTCAGCCAACAGAACTGCTACCGGTATATATTCTTGACACAAACAATTCAAGTGTCTGATTCCTGTGTTTTCTTATTCCTTTTACCACAGACAAGGCTATACTGTACCCAAAATCTAGCTAGATCTGCAATAAAATTCAGATTGATACACGACTGTGCGCTGTGTTCATCCATATTTATTACCAATATCTCCTGTATAGTTTCAAAATATTAAACATTACTGAAATGTCTAGAACTCAATATATTTACAAATGGTACACAATGACAAACACATGCCTCACAAGAAGAAGAAAAGCAGGACATGCTGGAAACTTGTAGGGGCGGTTTCTAACACACATTTCTTTGTGTGATCCTTATATAGGTCAGTAAATTGAAACACTGACTAGGAAACATCGAGGTGCTCTATCCTCAAGGTGCAACTCTCTCCCCTATCCCATATTCCTGGGGGATGACGGAGGGGCAAGTAGCCTCCGCCCTACCAGACGCTCATGGCCATACTCATCATATTCTAGCAAAGTCAACACTGTCTACCTTTCCACATCATTGTCTACCTCGTATAGTTTCCTGTACCTTATGTGAATGTTGAGTGGGAATTTCTTACAGGTTCTGAACTGTATACATTGAATCTTTTCAGACTTAAATTCTTTTGCAATGCTATCTGTGACACCAAAGTTTTCTCTAATGGTTGTTGCGATTCTCTAAGTCTGAGCAAATAATGAAATTTTTGAATGATAAAACATCACCAGTTAGAATCTTCTACAACTTGAGAAAGGTTGATTGTGTCAGTCATATTATACTATTGGAGAAACACTTTTTGTGGAAGGAGTGGTTCAGTCATAGCATAGCTTAGTTCATACTTCAGAAATGTGATTTAGAAAGTTACACTTCCGGTATAGGTTCAAGCCAATCAAAGAAGTATATTTCATAATCGGTCTTGTAAGAAATTATAATAGATGTCCCACTGGATTCAATCATCACACCATTGCCTTTCTTGCTCTGTGTTAATGATCAATCTTATTTCTGTAATAAGGTAGAGTTAGTCCTTAATACAGGTGGTAAACATCAGGGTATCAAGTCAGTCAAAAAAACATCAACAGGGAGAAGAGTGGATGATGATTCTGTTAAAGTTACTAACTGCTTTTGCACAAAACAGGTAGCTTGAAACTTGGCATAAACATGGCTCACCCAGGTTAAGGAATTCTGCTATCTTGAAAGCAAAATAAACCTTGACAGATGAAGCAAGGAGGGCATAAAAAGCAGACTACCACTGGCAATAAGGGCATTCCTAGCCAAGAGAAGTCTACTAGTATCAAACAGAGGTCTTACTTTGAGGAAAAAATTTCTGAGTAAGTACGTTTGGAACACAGGACTGTTTGGCAGTGAGACATGTAGTGTGGGAAAACAGAATGTGGTGCTACAGAAAAATGTTTAAAACTTGGTTGTCTGATGAGAATGAGTAGGTTCTCCGCAGGATCAGCGAAGAAAGGGACATTTGGAAAACACTGGCAAAAAGGAGGAACAGGATTATCAGATAATGAGTTACAATGCCAGTACCTCTAAGGTACTAGAAAGAGCTGTTCAGCGCAAAAACTGTTGGGGGAGACAGAGATTGGAATACGTCCAACAAATAATTGAGAACATAGGGAGCAAGTGCAATTCTAAGATGAAGCAGTTAACACAGGAGAGGAATACGTGATGGGCCGCATCAAACTAGTCAGAAGGCTGATGACTCAAAAAGAAAAAAGCAGGACGGTTTTGGGTCACAGGCTGAAGGTGTTGGTCCATGAGGTCAAATATTCTTTCTGTGTGGGCAGAGTAACCAACTACAATGAGGTGTCCTGAGTAAAGGCGTTTATGATCTTTAGAGGGTAGGAGGTCAGAGTGGTCGGGCTGAGAAGAGAGATAGACTCAGAAGAGAGGTCCTGGGATGGTCTTAAGGATTTGAGGAGGGACTGGAGTTCCTGAAGATTTGGAATGGGATCACTGTGGCGGGGTTTGTAGCTGTACGTATCTGACAGCTGGCTGAGTCACTCCACCAGGTAATCCCTGCAGTTCGTAACCACTATGGTGGAACCTTTTGTCAGCAGGTAGAATTGTGGAATCAGGATCAGTTTTTATGTGATGTATTGCAGTTCTTTCTGGGGATATTAGATTGGTTTCTATGTTGACAGATGGTGAAGTAAGGTTTGAGGTTACGAAATTCTGGGGGCAGTGGGGATGGATCACAGGTGGACAGAGGAGCGAATTGAGTCAGGAGGGGTTCAGTATAGGCATTATATGGAGTCTAATTGGTAGAATTGTTGGTGAAAAAGTGTTTCTATTGTAAGGCGGGGAGAGGGAGAGAAGATCTTTAACAAGCCCAGCATCACTGAATTTGGGAGTGGGACAAAAGTTAACACCAGTACACCTTTGTAAAGGAGTGATACTTGTTTGGGTCTGAGGTTTTTGAAGGAAAGGTTCATGACAATCTTTCGGGTTTGTTTAGGTTCTGGCTGACCACTGTGGTCGAGCAGTTCTAGGCGCTTCCATCCAGAACCGCACAACTGCTACAGTCACAGGTTCGAATCCTGCCTCAGGCATGGATGTGTGTGATGTTGTTAGGTTAGTTGGGTTTAAGTAGTTCTATGTTCTAGGAGACTGGTGATCTCCGATGTTAAGTCCCATAGTGCTCAGAGCCATTTGAACCATTTCTTTTAGGTTCTGATGGTGAGGTAGGTCTGTGAGGCAGAGTTTGTCTGCTGTGAGAGGATGCAGGGGAGATATGTTGGAGGCTCTTGTAGAGGTAGTGGATAATGATAGTCCAAGGTGGGAGTACTAGGTGAACAGGTTAGAGAGGTTTTTGCAGTGGCTTCTTGCATGCTGCTCTAGTTCCTAGGAGCTTTTGGACCTGATTTATATGGTATTGTAGGACTAGGCTGCAGAGGGCTACAGACTGATGGAATTTGAACAGCTACATGTCAATGTGGAAGGAGGGGTTGCAGCCGGAGATGGGTAAATTGACAGTTATGCCATTTGTAGTAGTAGTAGTAGTAGTAGTAGCTTTATTCATCCGTAGATCTCTGTTTACAAGGATAATGGACATGCCAAAGGCTTTACAAGATTAGATTACTTTAAAATAAGCTAATTCGTATACACATGTATTTACAGACTTCTAGTTAGAGATAATCATTAGATTTACTCCCAGTATACAATACATTTTTTACAAATAACTTATTAAATAATGTAGTGCCACACTGTTCACTCATATGGAGTCAGCCATAGTAGAATTCACAAAAGCTATACTTGATGCTCTTGATAAAGATGAGTGTGTCACAGGCATATTTTTGGATCTTTCTAAGGTGTTTGATATAGTCGCCCACAAGATTCTATCAAATAAATTAGAAGCATTAGGAATAAGAAGTGTAGCTTATGACTGGTTTTGATCATACCTAACAGATAGGGTACGAAGAATAGAGATAACACATACTTCAAATAGATCTAAACATTTAGTAAAACACTTATAAGAACCAAAATACATTAATATAGGGGTTCCGCAAGGTAGCATATTAGGAGCAATACTGTTCCTGATATACATCAATGACTTCCCCAGTATTGTTTCTCATGGTGAAAAAATTCTCTTCGCTGATGACATCAATATTACAGTCACTGAGAAAACAAGAGAACTCCTTGCCGTGAAAGCAAATGAAACTCTCAAGGAAGTTTATGATTGGTCAATAAGTAATAAAGTGACATTGAACATAAAGAAAACTAATGCCATGGATTTCAGTTTGAAGAGGAAAAATGACAATGTTAAATTAAATGTAGATGGCACCTCTATGGACTGCGTAACAAATGAAAAATTTCTAGGAATGAATATTGATTCTCAGTTGAAGTGGTGTGAACACACAAAGACGCTTGCAAACAGAATATCATCAGCATGTTATGCCCTCACAATCCTATCATCAGTGTGTAACATGCAGTGTCTTTTAGTTACATATTATTCATATGTACTCTCAATTCTTAGCTATGACATTCTTTTTTGAGGAACAAATGCACAAAATATGAACACAATTTTCAAACACCAGAAAAGAGCCTTAAGAATAATAACCAAAAATACTAGTCAAGCTCATTGTAAAGATCTGTTCAGAACACTGGGGATTTTAACTGCTTCATGTGAATACATTTACCAGTCAGTTGTACACATCAAAAATCGCACTGGTAATTAATGCACAAACAGCTCTGTCCATGACCATGCAACAAGAGAGAGACTCAGCTTACAAGAAAAAATAAACATAAAACTCAAAACAGCATTTTCTACCAAGGAATAACACTGTACAATAAATTAACAAAAGAGATTAAAGAAATTGGAAAAATACACTTATTTAAAAAGGCAGCTAAAAAGTACCTGTTATGCAATACATTTTATACATTGAAGGATTACTTAGCTAAAACAGAGTAGGGGTTTGATAAAAAATATTATACAAGTAAATAATAATAATAATAATTATTATTATTATTATAAAATATCCAGCATTCCACATAACACCTTCACTTTATGTTTCTTTTTCCTTCTCTCTTTCCTTTCTAGAAATACGTACCCCCAAGCTATGCATAGCACAATACTAACACCTCTTCCTCTTTCTGAGTTCAACATCCCACTCACTGAGGAGGGATGCTGACTCAGTTTTTCAGGATAGCGAATCGGAGGTTGCGGTACAGAAAATGGCCCAGATATCACCAGTAGGTGTGTGTTTGGTGTGTGTGTGTGTGTGTGTGTGTGTGTGTGTGTGTGTGTAGTGAGTGAAGTGTTATGAAACAGTGTGTGAATAGTGTGTGCAGTGACTAATAGTGAGATATGAGTGAACAATGTTGCATTACATTATTTAATAAGTTATTTATAAAAAAAGTATTGTATACCAGGAGTAAATCTAATGATTGTCTCTTACTAGAAGTCTGTAAATATATGTGTATACGAATTAGCTTCTTTTAAATTGATCTAAATTTGTAAATACTTTGACATGTCCTACATCCTTGTAAAAAGAGATCTACAGATGAATAAAGCTACTACTACTACTACTACTACTACTACTACCACCACCACCATCCAACTACGAAGGAGCACTGCTCTCATGACTCAGTACTACCCAGAACTGGAGAAACTGAATCACATTCTTCATCAGAGTTTGGATTACCTCTTATTCTGCCCTGAAATGACGAATTTTCTTGCCACTGTCCCCTCCATTCTTCCAGCAGCTCTGTTCCACCACCTGTGATGTTCACCTACTTTATTTCTTCATTGATAGTCCTTAGTGTCAATGTGCTGCGCTGTTCTACTGGGTGAAAAACGGTTGGTGCTAGTTCAACACTGATTACGGTAAATGATGTAGCGGACAGTTGTGTTTCACAGTTCTATACTTTCACTCTTCACAACCCCCCAATATTACACAGTTATATGGCCAGTAATTATTGGCAAATTTATAACCCCATTAATAGGTTGCAGGAAAATATCAGCATACTGCTACAATAGTTCACTGTTGAACCTCTATGAGCAGTAAAAACCTAACCACACAATTCACAGTTCTTGCAGAATAATATGGTAGGTACTGAACAGACTCTGTCATTGTTTTAACACATTGCCTAATTGTGTTACACTTATTCGACTGTTAAGTTGATGCATTGTTGTTGTTCTAACCAGCACAGATTCCTCATCTGAAAATTGGCCATGCACTGACTGTCTCTGAACCAAAAATTGGGCCTTTATATATCATCACAACAATGGGAACTGAAATTATACATTGTTTGATGTTTAATTTACAGAAATTACAATTGACACATAACTCATTAAATTAACTGAATACGTAAAAAAAATTGATCCTTTTTAACGGTTTCTTCTACCACAAGGGTTAAGCCAAATTATTTGTTTAAAGCGCAAAATTAACAGATATAGTTACCAAACAATACTTTTGACAAAACTGGTAATTACTTTGGAATTAAATGCTGGCTTTGGCAACATGCTTTCAAATATAGCCAAATAAATACCTAAAGAATGCCAGTTTTTCGTCTTCCAAATGTTTATAGTTAGTACAGAATTTATATTTGTTTGTAAGGCAACTATTTAATTTATGAAACAATTACTGTTGTCACCCTATAACAAAAGTATAACTAGTAATAGTCAAAATAAATTAGGAAATTGATGACATACACAAAACTAAGCACAGAATTAGATCTGGTGCTATATTCTATACAACTGAGGGCCAACCTTTCTCTTTTATGAAAATGCAGATTATACTTACATATGTGAATGGTAATAAGTTAAAAGTGAAAAAACAAATTTAAGGAGGCAGATGGCAAAACAAGAGAGGAAATAAAAAGATTCCAGCTTGCTTCGTCACATACCCACCATACCAACACAATATTCTTGCCCATCCCTGCTCCACCTGTATTCCCACCCCCTTGGCCCATGGTTCATATCCCTGCGACAGACATAGGTGCAAGACCTGTTACATACACCCATCATTAACACCGGCTCCAGTCCTGTCTCAGGCATGTCCTACTGCCATCGAAGGCAGAACCACTTGTGAAAGTAGCTGTGTGAACTACAAACCAAGTTGCAACCATCATGCTACTTTCTGCATGTGCATGATAACTAACAAGCTGTCTTTCCACATAAATGGCCACCACCAAACTGTGGCCAAGAGACTGCTGCATTACCTAGTCACTGAACATGCTACCCAATATGATGTTCTTCACTTTAATGATTGCTTGACAGCCTGCACATGACTCCCACTCTCCACTCCTCACACCATTATGACAACATTAAAAGTTCGATATTAAACCTTTTCGAAGTTCCTTGTTGCTATTATGGATTCTACAATTCCGTATGTATTGTCCCTTGACTGATATTTTACAGCATGTAATTAATTTTTATAAGAATGACATAATTAACACAGTTTAAAAAAATTTAAATCTACAATTAAAGGAAACAAAAATATCGTACTTGGTGTTTTAGATATAACCCGTAGGAATAATGTGAAATACATATGACAAGATGGATGTCACATATACTGCAGCTAGCATTACAAATGGAAACTTGTAAGCTTATTAAGACTGTTCTGTTCATATTTACAGGGCCCACAGAAGTTATCAACATATATCTTCTCTCACTTGCTGTGGCTGACCTGTTATGTGGCTTGCTGATTGTGCCATTATCTGTATATCCAGCTGTTGTACAGCAGTGGGTGTATGGAGACATTGTCTGCCGGCTTGTTGGCTATCTTGAGGTAACAGTGTAGGTTTAAGTTTTTATTATTCTGAATTGTTAGCACACACACTATTTAAGCATAGGAAAGTGGGCATTTGTACCTTTTTGTGTGTTAACTGTGTGGAAAATCTATATTTCACAAAGTAGAAAAATTTAGGAACAGAAACAAGTGTGAGTTCCTAGTTTACAAATCTAAAAGGTAGGGCAGAACCTCTTCTTTTGGCTTCTCAGTGTGGAGTTATTGTACTGCTCTAAGATAATCAGGAAGAAAGATCACATATAAATTCGCTAAAAAGACATGAAGTTGCTTTCATTACAAAACATTATATGTTGCTTAAAATGTAAAACACTATGACAAATATAAATAGTTTCTAATCAACTATGGTAGACACAATCACAATTCAAAACACAAAAATTATTTCCCTGAAGGCCCTTACAATTCTCTCTTTGGTCTAGTGCAAAGACTGTTACGAAATGACACAAGAAAGATAGAGAATAACAACAAATTATTAAACATGTTTAAAGATTACCTTATTATTCACTACTTCTCTAAAATTAGATGCTGTATTCATGAACAAAAAATGAAACTCTGTTCCAAGTAAAACATTCTTCTTATATAAAGTGAAAACATGTATAACTAAAAGTGACACCTTCTAAAGCGACTTTAGTACACAAAACTGCAATAAAAGATACAAATTATTTCAATATGGGCTCTGAATTTCTTGCGAGAGGACAACACACAGTTCTTCAGTCTATTACAAAGATATCAAACTAAATGCTCTCACACCTAATGTGATAAACAGAGAACATCATGCAAATTCAGAAGCTAATTTAAAGGTTATTTTATTAGCCACTCCTGCTATGTGGATATTTACATTCTGGGTTTTCAGATTCCCACTAGCAATATGAGTAATGACATTACACAAAAGAATACTTTATTATTACAGTGTGTAGTAACCATTTCCCTTTATTTGATACCAGTGTCTTCATATAACTGATAAATATGTAAAAAAAAGACAGAAAATTGTGCATAAAGTAGTATCAGTAATATGGATTGACACATGCCACTTCCTTCATGCAAAATACTAATTTGCCAGGGTTTTTAGTGTAATGGAGAAGGGCCAGTGACGTCTGTATTTAACATTAGTTACTACTCACCATATAGTGGAGATGCTGAGTCCCGATAGGAACAAGAAAAAGATTCACGATTCACACAATTATAGCTTTCGGCCATTAAGACCTTTGTCAGCAATAGACACACACACACGCACACACACAAACACAACTTGCGCACACATCTACTGTCTCAGACAATTGCTTCAACAGCTGGTTTCATTTGTCTGAGACAGTAGACATGTGTGCAAATTACGTTTGCGTGAGTGTGAGTGTGAGTGTGTGTGTGTGTGTGTGTGTGTGTGTGTGCGTGTCTATTACTGACAAAGGCCTTAATGGCCGAAAGCTATAATTGTGTGAATCATTTTGTTGTGCCTATCGGGACTCAGCATCTCCGCTATATGGTGAGTAGCAACTTTCCTTCCCCAATATTGTCCATCCTGGATTTTCCATTGTTTGATTTAACATTAGTTATTCATTGTTAACAATATTTAGTAGTTACTGTAGAAGCAATGTGTAATTGCTCTACAGGGTAATAGATATCATGACTTATTCCATATCTATTATGGGTCACTTCTGTGATGAGATCTACAAAATGTATTACATGAATTAATGAGTGTACAAGCACATAAGATATCTGTGCATTCACCATCATCATTTTGTGCAGTTTTCAGCCACTGGCTGGGTTTATTTGGCACAAAAGCCTCTCCCTTGTTTTCTTCTTTCTTTTGCTCAAATTCCTTCACTCCTTTCAGCCAGCTGTCTCTTGGACTTCCTCTTGGTCTGTTTGCCTTCCCTTTCATCTTGTGTGCCTCTCTATGTAGATTCTTCTTCTCCATTCTCTTAACATATCCATATCATTTAAGCCATAATTTCTCTATCCTGTCCTGTAATGGTTCACTAATTTGCTGATCCTCTTATTCCTTAACCTGTCCATCATTGTCACTCCAATACTATTTCTCAAGAATTCCATCTCTCTAGCTTGTATTTTGCTTTTCCCTCTGCCTTTCATTACCCAGGTCTCTAAGAAACAAGTCATGATCATGATATAGGATGTCCAATGCATAACCCTTTTGCTGTTTTGAGGGACATTCTTGCTCCATATTGTGATTCTAACACTGGGAATGATTCTGTTTGTCTCCATTGCTCATTTATTTCTCTAGTGTTTCTTCCATTCTCCTCTATTAAGCTTCCCAGGAACTCAGAACTCTCCATCCTCTTCAGTCATTCCTCACCAATTGTTATTCCTGTTCTGATTCTCTCCTTCTTATTTGTGATCATTGTTTCATACTTACTTATGCTAAATTTCATCTCATATCCTTGTACTATTTGTTTCTATATGTCCAAATGCTCCAGTACGTCTTCCTTGTTTCTCCAAATTATAAAACTGTCTGCCAACACCAGTTACTTGTGTCACTCTGCCTACTCCCTCATACATCACCACAGTGAAGAGCATCAGAGAAAGTGCACTTCTCTACCTCAAGGGATTCTTCTATTCCAGCCAGTCTGATCTCTGCCCTCCCACTTTCACACAGCTCACACCCCCACTGTACATTTCTCTTATCCTCCATAATAGTCTGCTTTCCTGCTCCAGTTTTCTCCAGGAACTCCTATACCTATATTATGTACACTGTCACAGTGGTGTTCCCATTATTGTCATATAGCAAAAATTAGATTTCCTGTGGGCCATCCTACACTGGAATCATATTGTTCTTCTCTCTCCTTCCTTTTATTTTTGTCTGAATTTATATTCCCAAAACTTTCTCAAAGATATTTGCACAGCAGCTCTCAATCTCTAATGACCTCAATGTCGGCAGAACACTAAACTCTAATCTTCCTTTTCACTGTAGCTCATCAATGTGATTTCCCAGTAGCTTCTGGACTCTTTCCTCTTACCTCTCTTGAAGATTGGGACTGTTATTCTCTTCTTCCAGTCTTCTGGATTCCTCCTCATTTTCTGTACAATTTTCAATGCTAATATCTAATTGCATTTCAAAGAAAAATCAATAATGTGCCTTGTCTCTGCACACACATTCACTTTCTTCTTTATCTAAACTGTACAAGATACAAAAAATGATAATTTGCATGTATATGCTACATTTTGCAGTAATTTAGTTATTGTTCAAGCAGTACAATAGGAAGTAGTGCACGCTTTTAGGTTTTTTCCCATCATAATTTCCATAGATCTTCAGTATCTGTTTTGAAATAAATGCATCAGCTACATCTACATCTTTACTCTACAAACCACTGTGAAGTTCATAGCCGAGGTTACCTCCCATTGTACTAGTTATTAGGGTTTCTCCTTCGAGAAGGGAAAGAATGATTGATTTAATGCCTCTGTGCGTGCTGTGATTAGTGTAATCTTATCCTCAAGATCACTATGTGAGCTATATAAAGGGGGTTGCTGTACACTTCTAGAGTCACCCTTTAAAGCTGGTCCATGAAATTTTGTTAGTAGATTTTCTCTGGATAGCTTATGTCTAACTTCAAGAGTCTGCCAGTTCAGTTTCTTCAGTATCTTTGTGACACTCTCCCATGGACCACACAAATCTGTGACCAGTGTGCTGCTCTTCTCTGTATATGTTCAATGTCCCCTGTTAGTCCTATCTGGTACAGGTCTCACATACTTGAGCAAATTCTAGAACTGGTTGCACAAGTGATCTGAAAGCAATCTCCTTTGTAAACCGATCACACTTCCCCTGTACTCTACCAATAAACTGAAGTCTACCACATGCTTTACCCATGACTAAGCCTATGCTATCATCTCATATCATATTCCTACAAAGTGTTACACTCAGTTATTTGTATGAGTTGGCTGATTCCAGCAGTGACTACTTGACATTCTAGTTAGATTTTTTTTTTTTTTTTCATTTTGTGAAGGGCACAGTTTTACATTTTTTAACATTTAAAGCAAGTTATCAATCTTTGCATCACCTCGAAATCTTATCAAGATCTGAATGAATATTTATGCAACTTCTTTCAGACAATACTTCATTATAGATAGCTGCATCATCTGCAAAAGTTGGAGGTTACTATTAATATTGCCTGCAAAGTCATTAATATACAAAATGAACAGCAAGGATCTCAACACACTTCCCTGGTGCATGCCTGAAGTTACTTCTACATTTGATAATGACTCTCCATCTGAAATAACAACCTATGTCCTTCCTACCAAAAGTCCTCAATCCCATCACAAATTTCACTTAATACCCCATATGACCGTACCTTTGACAATAAGCGTAGGTGTGGTACTGAGTCAAATGCTTTTCAGCAATCAATAAATATTGCATCTACCTGGTTGTCTTGATCCAAAGCTTTCAGTATGTCATATGAGTAAAGTGTGAGTTAGGTTTCAAATGACTGATGGTTTTGTAATCCATGCTGGTTCGCACTGAGGTGATCATTCTGTTCATGATACCTCATTATGTTTGAGCTCAGAATATGTTCTAAGATTTGACAGAAAATCAGTGTCAAGGATACTGGATGGTAGTTTTGTGAAGCACTTCTACTACCCTTCTTGTTATGGGTTTGACCTGTACTTTTTCCCACGAACTGTCGATGGTTTTTTGTTTGAGAGATCTGTTAAAGATTATAGAAGAGGGACTAACTTGGTGGCAAATTCAGTATAAAATCTGACAGGGATTCCGTCGGCTCCTGGCGCTTCATACAATTTTATCAGTTTCAGTTGTTTCACAACACCATTAACACTAATACTTATTTTGTTCATCTTTTCAGTGGTATGAGGATTAAATTGGGGCAATTCTCCTGGGTTTTCCTTTGTAAAGGAACATCTGAATATGGACAAGCATTTCAGCTTTTGTTTTGCTACCCTCAATTTTAGTTTTACACCTATTATGCAGTAATCTCTGTTTCTTTAGAAGTTCCTTTACATTGACTGTATATCATGGAGGTTCCTTCCCATTATGAACTGTTCTACTGGGTACGTATCTGTTTAGTGCATAGTAAACTTTTCTTTTAAACTTGAGCCATAGTTCCTGTACATGCTCCTCCCCTGTGCTGAAAGTTTCAAGTTCCTCATTGAGATATAACACAAATGAGTTTTTATTCAGTCTACTGAACATGTATATATCCTTCTGTTTAGTTGTCCTTTGTTCTTTGGTAATCATCGTTGTGACAACCGTGTCATGGTCACTGGTACCAGTTTTGACATGGACATCCTCAAAGAGGTGAGGTCTGTCTGTTGCCATTCGATCCAATATATTTCCATCATGAGTGGGGTCCAAACTACCTGTTCTAGGTATTTTTCAGAGAAGGTATATAATTACATTTCACAGGATGTCTTATCACATCCACCACTAACAAAACTGTAATTTTGCAATAGTTGGATGATTAAAGTCTCTATCAATGATTACAGTGTGATTGGGGACTTACATACAAGTAAACTGAAGTTTTCTCTAAAGTTTTCAGTTACATCAGGAGATGAGTCTGGTGTATGATATAAGGATCTAGTTATCATTTTATGGCCACTCCTGATACTGAGTGTATTTTAATGTTACAAATTTTCTCTCTCATCAGATGCATTATCAGGGTTGTTGACCATCATGTCATGTTCCAAGTTTTATCAAAACCTATTCCTCAAAACTTTTTACCTAATGATTTTTGTTCCTGTAGTTAAACTGTTGTAGGCATTAATTTTTATACTTAATTATTTTTTTTTTTCATGAGTGGTTTTTCCCTCCAAAACAAAAAGACCAGAATTCTCTTTCCATCTTTACCACGCATTGGGCCTCTTTCTTCTAATATGTTTATTATGCTAAAATTTTCTCAGAATTTATTTATGAAGCTAATTTTGCACCTGTCAGAAACAAACAAAGAACTGATGCCATGCTTTAAGATAAAACAGTATCAAGCCCTTAATCCACATACACTGAAGCACCAAAGAAATGGGTACATCTGCCTAACATCAGCTGGGGCCCCTGCGAGCACGCAAAAGTGCCACAACAAGATGTGACATGGACTCGACTAATGTCTGAAGTAGTGCTGGAGGGAACTGACACCATGACTCCTCCAGGGCTGTCCACAAATCTGTAAAAGTATAAGGGGGTGAAGATCTCTTCTCAACAGCACGTTGCAAGGCATCCCAGATATCCTCAATAATGTTCATGTCTGGGGAGTTTGGTGGCCATGTTCCTGGAGTCACTCTGTAGCAATTCTGGACATGTGGGGTGTCGTAGTGTCCTGCTCGAATTGCCCAAGTCCATCGGAATGCACAGTGGGCACTAATCGATGCAGGTGACGAGACAGGACGCTTACATACATGTCACCTGTCAGAGTCGTATCTAGTCATATCAGGTGTCCCATATCAGTCCAACTGCACATGCCTCACACCACTAGAGAGCCTCCACCAGCTTGAACAGTTCCCTGCTCACATGCAGGGTCTGTGGATTCCTGAGGTTGTCTGCACGCCTGTACACATCCATTCACTTGATACAATTTGAAACGAGGCTTGTCCGACCATGCAACATGTTTCTAATCATCAACAGTCCAATGTCAATGTTGACGGGCCCAGGTGAGGCATAAAGCTTTGTGTCATGCAGTCATCAAGGATACACAAGTGGGCCTTCGGCTCAAAAAGCTCATATCGATTATGTTTCATTGAATGGTTTGCACACTGACACTTGGTGGCCTACCATTGAAATCTACAGCAATTTGTGCAAGGGTTGCACTTCTGTCACATTGAATGATTCTTTTCAGTTGTCATTGGTCCCGTTCTTGCAGGATCTTTTTCGGGACACAGGGGTGTTGGAGATTTGATGTTTTAGTGGATTCCAGATATTCACTGTACACTTGTGAAATAGTCATATGGGAAAATCCCCAATTCATGGATACCTCGGAGATGTTGTGTCCCGTTGCTCATGCACCAAGTATAACACTATGTTCAAACTCACTTAAATCTTGATTGTAGCATCAGTAACCATTCTATCAAATGTGCCAGACACTTGTTGTATTATATAGACATTGCTGACCACAGTGCTGTATTCTGCCTGTTTACATTTCTCTGTATTTGAATACACATGCCTATACCAGTTTCTTTGGTGCTTCAGTGTAATTCATTCATATTTGAAAACACCTACCGAAGTAACTGCCTTCATAGTGATTACTCCATCTGATTAAGTACATAAAGGCATTCAGGTACATTACTTCAAAGTTGACTGAAGTGACAGTATGCATATGAACAGTGCATCCTGCATTACATTTCAGTGATAGATTGTTATGTTAACATGTTATATTGTCATACGAGAAAAATAAAGGAAATTGAAACATAATATCATTAAGCTAAAAGACACAAATAAGAAATATCTGACTAATTCCCTATCTAGTTTTTGCTGTTTGTGTGTCCAATTGTTTCTGTTTCAGCAGTTCATAAATCAATGCTCCACTTTGTATCTCACAGTGTGTCTTCTGCTTAACATATTGTATAAACATATTAACGATTCCAACTATTCCTAGTGATCTTTAGAAAACATTTAAACCAATTCACCAGAATTTCAGTACAACTACATCCACTGGTTTACAAGAGATTAGAGACAAGCTGCTCAAAGATTTATTTATTTTAAGTTATAACTTGTATTATTACATGCATGGACAATGTCAGGATGTTTACATAGATGTTATTTGTACACAAAGTTATACATTCTGTATTACATGCATAGGTATAGTTCTTTACTACATTTAAGAAAGTTTACCATTACATTTCATGTCAGTACCATCTTATATACACATTTCAGTAGAAGCCATGCTTTATGCTTCTTTTTAACCCTTAACTTATATCATACGATTTTGTAACATAACTAGTATCATGGTGTTTGTCAGACTCCAGTAGTTTACTACTGAATTATACAATATTGTCTTAACTTATTACTTGTTTATTGATCTGAACTAGTTATAACACATATTGTCAGTCATATGAAAGTGAAACACAGCAAAACATTGATAATCAAGAAGAAAATCCAGAAAATATGCATCTGATGTTCCGAAAAAGGTGGACCGTCCTATGTTTCTCAAACATCTAGAAATAAAACTTTTAATTATTATTTCTGTGATTTGCCTGTCTTCATAAACAATGAAGCAACAGAAACAAAGTTTCTGGAGAATTTTGAGGATAAATTCACATTTTGCTGTTAAGTTTTACATTTTTTACAGGTCGTAATGCAGGCATTATATAAATACAGCTTCCTGGTTTCTATCATAGACACTATTGTTAATGCATATTTCACCAATTTTCTTGGCAGATTCATCAGAAATCTACATCGACCATGGAAAGGCATAAATATTTCATCAATACAATTAGTACAGCCAGGAGAGTAACACAGCCAACAGTTCACAATAAATCTGGTTAACAATGTGGCTGTCAATTTTTTTTTTCCTTTCATTCCTGTCACCTGGGTTCTCAAATTGAAGAAGTATCAATATGAACAAAAACCTTTTCTTACAGTACTGTGAAAAACGTCATGTCTGCTTCCCCCCATAGAGAAAAGTTTATCTGTGTATTCATTGCCAGATTTGGAGATTGCTGTGAAGCCTGCAAAAGCTTTCAGTTCACAAACATCAAATATCATGTACAAAAGATATGATAGTACTTTTCTTTTACTGGTTTTATTGTTTAACCAATGTAGAATCTTATCTAAAATGTCTTGTATAAAACATAGACCCCGTACTTGTTCAACATCTGGATTCTTTGTGAAGGTATTAGCCCTGAGTTGTAGGATAGGAATCTGCAACATAATGTTAATTTGTCTTGTACTGACATTAGCTGGTGCTTGTGTTCATCTCCATGTGAAGCAGTTTCCCATACCACGTTTCCCACACCACAAAAGTAGAAATTACAGCAATGTTACTGTTTTCTACTTAGACAATCTTCACTGTTTGTATATCCTAGGTTCCATCATCTTCTTCATCATCATCCATTTCCTGTTTTGATTTCTTATAATCACTTTCTATCACATATCATCCATTTCAAAGTTTGGTTCATTTACTTTCAGAACTCATTGAGAATAACCAGTCTGTTCCAGCTGTTTTGAATGGTGAGATGGACCTGCTAGAGACTCCATATTGTGGAAATCAATTTCAAGACTGTGTCAATAACAACCATAATATATTAAACTACAATTGTCACAATAAATGCGAAATACGGATATAAACATGTATGACAAAAAATAATCATGTGGCTCATACAGTACTTCTGCCAGATGCCTTGGTGACTTTACTGTGGATTTACTGAAGGTCAAATAGTGTGAATGCCTCCCCATATTCATAGCAAGAAGCCAGCACTCCAGCTCAAAGGCACACTGAGGTGAAAGGTGATATGCTCCTGGAAAGTAAAGGGATGACCACCAGGATGTTCGACAGCTGTCTGACAGACATATGATAGCAGTTAAGTGTTTAAGTTTATGCCAGACAATGATTTTGATTCATTTGGCAGTGAATTACAAAGTACTGTCATCTCAAGATATGGGCTATTTGCTGCCAATATCATTCTTCAGCTGAACATAAGGAAGTCTGTTCTGAATTGTATTATAATTATGATTTTGCATATTCCTTTCTGTAACTTTAAGAGTCTTCTTTCACTAACATTATTGTTTCTATCGTATAGACAGCATCAGTAGTCCTGGCCCATGTAGTGAAGAGCTGTTGAACTCATTTGCGTTGTGGTGTGCAACAGGTCGAGCTACTGGATGGTCAAGTTTAATTCTCCACTGTTCAGCAGTGACCATTCATTGAAGTAGACTGTTTGTTACTTGTCTTGCCTCCTAGAATGCTGTACAGTAATTGCACCATAGCTGATATATAACTCTGGTGCTTTCAGACACAGCTCTACCCTTTATTGGGTAGGAAATGCATGTGACTTGACTCCAATAGGAGTTGGTGGATGAGCTGACCACAAGAAAATGACCCATGGATCGCAGGATTGGGAGTACACTTGGAATAGGGATGGACAAGAATATTCTGTAGGTATGGTGGATGATGAGATTCTAGTTTGGGGAATGTGGTTAGAATTTGGGGTAGGATATTCCTCATATCAGAATAAGACGAGAGGTAGGTAGTCAAAGCCCTGGTGGAGAATGTGGTTGAGCATTTGAAGGTCAGGATGAGATTGAATAATTGGAGGAGTACTGGTTGGTGGCTGGTCAACAGGTTTACTGGTGTAAGAGGAGCAAATGGCATGGGAGATTTGTTTATGGTTAAGGTACTGTCTGTCAGTAAGGCTCTGGTGATATTATCAGTATATTTAAACAACTACTGCTTTCCATTGGAGATGCAGCATCCAAAGATGGCAAGGCTGTCAGAAAGAGACAGGTGACAGCTGCCAGAATGGGAGTACTGTTGGTGTTTGGTGTGCATGATCTTGACAGTTGTTTTTATGACCATTTGAGAGGTGGAGATCGACATCTAGGAAGATGACTGAAGGAAGGATCAAATGAAGTCTATTTGAGGACAGGTGTTGAGACTGTGGAGGAAAGAGAGAAGGTTGTCCTTGCTGTGGGTACAGATCATGAAAATGCCGTCCGAAAACAAGAGGCTTTAAGTGTTGACTGAAGAGCAAGGATTCCTCTAGATGGCCCATAAATAAGTTGGCATACAATGCAAGTACTCATGGCAGTACCACAGATTTGTATGTAGATTTGGTATTTGAAAGTGAAATAATTGGGGGTCAGGAAGATAAGGAAAGAGTGGTATGTCTGTTAACAGGGAATGTTGGGAAAGATGGTGGCCATGGGCTTGTGGGTGTTGGTGTACAAAGATGTTGCATCCACAGCAACTAACAATGAGTTTGGTGTAATGGGACAGGAGCCATAGAGAGCCAATGACGGTAATGAGCAGTCTTGAATGTAGATTTATTTGTGGAGTTTGGGGAGTAGCTAAAAGGTAGAAGAGCTGGAGATTGTTGGTGTGAGATGATTTAAGTGTCAGGTTTTGGGATGGACCTAAGGCCATTAGGAGCTGCTTGAGGTCATGTTGGACTTCTGGGATGGTATCGTGGTTGTGTGGTTTGTATGCAAAGATGTCAGAAAGTTGGTGGAGACACTCAGTCACATAGAATTATGAGGGGTAACTGGATAGAATGGGAGAAAGATCTTAGTTGGAAAGAGGTTGTAACTGTTTTAAATAAGGTTCTATGTGATGTTTTGGTTGGCTGTTGTAAATATTTGCCTACTACTGGCACTATTGACTCCTGCTGCTTTTAAATTTTGTTGGCAATGTGTGCACACAACGAGATATATACATTATAAACAATTAAAAGGCTAATGGACATTATAACAAGACAGCTTCTAACCCCTGACTCTGGTATATGTGTGGAATATCATTAGTGATTATAAATGGCAGTTTTTTGGGGAGAGAGGAAGGGGCTGCTTAGCTGCCTGTAGACAGAATGCGGGCACTGTGTGAGCAGTAGTGGCTGAGATAAATGCCCGTACTGGATGAGTGGCTAGTTGACTGCACTGAGTACACACTGAAAAGAGAATCAAATGGAAAGGGACAGCATCTTCAGGGGTCTAATCAGCCATTAAACGATATGTAACGATTTAATCAGTCTGCTACACCACTCTCTTCCAAAGTCAGATGGGTGCTTTTTGTCAGCACACACTTTCCTATAGGTTCCTGGCAGTTTGTGGGCACTCTAGTCATCCAGGTATTGACTTTACATGACTGATCATGCCAGAGTGGAAACACAGGTATATACTGACTCAAAATAACTTCACTGTGAAGCAAAGCCTTAATTGCTAGTCCTTCCAAACTCATTTCCAGATAAAAACTCTATAACAACCATGCAATCTGGCTGATTCACATGAGCTGTTATGGAAGAAGGGGTTTGACAGTGATGCAGTCTAGTGCTGCAGACTTATTCATTCCAAGACTAATAAAACAGTACAGACTTGCAGAGAAGTTACATGCTGTTAGCACAAGGGTGACCATTTTTGTGCCCATAATGTAAAAATATTATTTTCCTTAAACATATAAAATACTTTTGGAATAATAGTCCCCCATGATTATTATAAGATGATGCATGAAAAATGCTCTAGATATGAGTTAATTCTTGTGCAGAATGTTTCGAAGAGAATCAGACACTTACACAGAATTTTAGCATTACTGTTATCTCTTTGGCACCTTTGGTTGTAGATTGTAAATGCTGCAGCTTAATATAACATAATGGTAGCTTTCCTCTTAACAAAGATCCTGCTCATTATAATAGAATGTATTTATAATTTATGCATAATAACATATATATTTTATTTCATGTACCGCATTCAATGAAATTTTTTTGCAGCTCATTTCTCACATGATAGATGGTGTGTGTGTGTGTGTGTGTGTGTGTGTGTGTGTGTGTGTGTGTGTGTGTGTTTGTTTGTTTGTATGTTTGTTTCTGAAAAACTGTATTGCACTAATACATTTATTTCTCTTGCAAGGTAACATTGTGGAGTGTGAGCGTGTTCACCTTCATGTGGATCAGCGTTGACCGTTACCTGGCTGTGAGAAAACCTCTTCGGTATGAAACAGTGCAGACAAAAACACGCTGTCGTTGCTGGATGGTCTTCACTTGGGTATCAGCCGCTATGCTGTGTTGTCCGCCATTGCTTGGTGTCAACAAACCAACATTTGATAAGGATGCTTACATATGTGTGCTTGACTGGAGTAATATGGCAGCTTATTCTGTTACAGTTGCCATTCTGGTACTTGGCCCCAGTCTCATAACTATCATTTACACATATTCTTACATATTCTCCACCATGCGTAAATTACGTAGTGGTGTTCCCATCCATGATAAAGAGTATGCAAGTGCACTATCTGAGAATCTTGCTAACCCAAGCCACATTGTGTCATTTGTGCTTGTGATAGTATTCTGGTTATCATGGGCACCGTATGCAGGAATTAAATTGTATGAACATTTTACAGGAAACAGGATTCAGATACCATATTTACATTTTGGAATTGTTTGGCTTGGAATACTTAATTCTTTTTGGAAATCTCTTATACTAGTGGCACTAAGTCCCCAGTTCCGACTAGCAGCACGTCTTCTTTGTGTGACAGTATGCTGTCGTTACAAAGGGCGGCTGCAAGGAGACCTGATGGGCATAGATCTAGATGAATGACACAGCCAATTGTACTTCTAAAACAGGGACTTTTATTTCATGCCCTACATAGTGCGACTGTGACATAAACACATCTTTCTATACCAGTTTACATTATTAAGTATTATTCACCATTGGTCATAATGTTAATATTTAATCTGCTACAAAACTACAAGAAGTGACAAGCAGCTGAGTAACCACTTGAGACTGTATGACATGTATTAAAACGAGCTATCTCAGAATTAGTTTGAATAAAGCAGTATGACCAGTGTTCTGTGGCAGTGTATAGAAGAATTCGTGACTTCTGATATGTGCTTCAGGTAATTCATCCAGTGTAGCATTTTATTAATGGCAAATGTTAAATTAAAGACTTCGGGATGAGCTTTAAAATACCTATGACTGAACCTAAAAGAACTGTTCATTTATTCTGTGTGTAGTGCATCTAGTGAAGAAGAAAACTTGAGCATTGCTTGTTACAGTATGAGGTATCAAAGCTAATGTTCTGAGTAAAGTGAATAGTGCCCTTAGATTGCTGATGTGATGTCATTGTACAAAATATTTTGTGTATAGCTAAAATAATGTACTTTTGGAAAAGCTTACTCCAAGAACAATTCAATTCCTACTTATGACATTACTGTGTTTATTGTTGTCCTAACTAACTAGTTAAAATGTTTCATAATATGCAGCTGTACATAAAAAATGGATGTTCCTATTTTCTAATATTTAGAGCTGAATGGATATTTATGTGTACTAAAAGTGTTTCATTTATGTCAGATGAAGTTTGTTATAATGTTATTCTGTCTTTTATCGACTAATATGTAAAGTGTTTCACTGTACATTCTTTATCTAGGGCTTTGGCTCATTATTTAATTATTGATAAGGATAATGAATGTTAAACTCAAAATAGAAGGCCACAGACAGGGTTTCACTATTGTTAATTAAATTTTAATACAGCTGAGTGTAGTAAGCGAAATGTTAAGCGAAGTTGATGTGCCACAATACAACTGTTGTGTCATATTTAGTTGAGGTAACTGTATAAAGCCAAGAGCTCAGATTTTTCATTTTACTTTGAAAATATTATGGCCATTGATTATTAAATTCATGCAAGGATATCTTAAAACAAATTTATTGACAGTGCATGTAGTCCATTATTTTAGAACAGTTAATGCTTTTTTTTAACATCAATCCATTACAGCATTCACATCAGAGTCATCTTACAATGTAAATTAATTTGTTACTTTCCTATAGCAATGAACTAAGCCACAAATTTAAACGAGGAACACTGTGCTCATATTAAAGAACCTCATGCTTCTACTCTTTTGATTAGTGTGAAGCTATATAAAAACCCATGCTTAGTATCAACTTTCCTCTGTTCTCAATCAAAATAAAGGTGAGTTCTACACATAAACATTTACCTGTAACATATATAAACTGCATGAATTACTGACATTTTGCAAATGCAAAATCTGTATGGCTGACAATATATGTGATGTGAAAGTGAATTGTAGTGTAGAATGATGATAAATACACCTATTTATGGAAGAAGATATATAAATACATTTATATTCTTGGAATAAGAGAAATGTATTGTATTTAGTATAGATTACAGGTAATTTTTGTAACTAAAGTTGAATAACCATTTTTATGTGTGAAATGAAAATATATTATTTGCAAAAAGTTTTAGTGAATTTTAGAAAAAGAATCACTGTAATGCACCTGAAAAAACACACTTGCAAAGAACACCCAAATCAAGGAATTTATACTGTGTAACAGGCAAAGAAACAGGTAACACGCCTGTTCAATATGCCGAAAACAACTTGGGCAGTTGACATGTCTCGTTTTACGCTGTCAGTCAGATTTTTTTCACACAGGTAATTTCAGTTCAAATGGTCAGTAAAGCAGTCTAGTCCACAAACACAGACTTTTTGAATTCACCTAAAATGTATGAGTCAGAATTCAATGAGGAAAAATTAAAAATACATAACTATAACAGAAAGTTTATGAATATCATATATTGGGGAAAACATTTAATTATTTACATAAATGCTACTGTCCATGACATTTGGCACAACAGTTATGAAGACAACTCATTTATCACTAAGCCCCAATATGTGTAATGAATAATGTCATGAGAAGCACACTATAAATTTTACAAAAATTACACAGAAAAAAATTAACTTTCAAACAATTCACAATTTTTAAATTTTATGCTGTTCTGCAAATCAGGATGAATTCAAGCTTTCTGACCATTATAACTGGCAACTGTACAGACATCTTATGCACTAATTTTTATGATTAATTAATTTTGCATGTATAGAAATAAGGTTTATAGTGACTGTACTGGTACATTTTTGGGAGTACAAGAGATATCTGTGAATTACTAATTAGTTTCCTTATGTCACACATTTTATTTCTGTATTTGTTTCTTACTTGGTGATGTCACTTACCTGTCTCATGTTACTGCCTTTCATATGAAATAAAATGTGATTAACACAGTGTTCTTTTTTTTATATATTAATGCTATGGAGAATTCTATGTTTGTTACAAGATAGAGAGCATGTTTTAGAGCCGTCGAGGCCGTGTGTTTCCATTAAGGCCTATACAATATTACTATCTTAATATTACACTGTGCAGATGTAATCAGTCCAGCAGAGTGAAGTTTGCCTAAAATTAATATTAATTCTTTCAATGATACTGGCAGCTGTAATATTAATCTCCATCACTTCCTTGCAATACTACATAATATATTCATTGTAGAAAATTCACCTTCCTGTTATATAGCAACTCAGAATCATAACTGCAAGCATCACAGTGGCATTGTACAAAGTATCTGAGTATGATTTTGTAGTTTTTGGTGTGTGTACTGATGACAGAAAAGATCTAAAATTTAATCTAAAGATGTGGACTAATATTCTCTAACGAAAAACTTTTTAGCAATCTTATTGCTTTGTAGCAAATATGTGGATAAATGTATTCCAAAATATCTTAGTAGGCCGATTTTGTAACAAATATTGTCCTTATTTTGTCACAGTTGGTCACTTGTATATTTATTATGATTTGTCATAAGTTGTGCAAGAGAGCTACATACAAATAGAAATATATTCACAAATTCCAAAATGACCCATGGCTCTATGAAGAAGACTGCTGCAGCAACTTACTTATATATATATATAAAAACTGAAAATTGTTGCTTCTAAAGTTATCATTTAAAGCAAATATAACAACAGGAACAGTACTATGAACACCACAATCAACTTTATGCCAAAAAACACACTACTCAAGAATATCCACACAGTAAGGATCTGAATTTGTTCTGTTTGTTTCAAATAATATACCAAAGTAACAGAAAAGTGGATAAACATTATTCGTACACTGAAGACCTTCTGTGCACTTTTTTATATGCCTGTAAGCTACAACATTCTCAATTAGCAAAAGTTTGCATGTAAGCAATATATCTATATAGATAACCACCAACTGTTACAGATAACAGTACTTTGGCACAGAAACGACAGCATCAAGGCTATCTCGACTTCAGTTGAATGGAACAGATTATGTTCATAGCTGCCATTTTTTCAGCAACTGTGTTACATACTTTTTTCAAAATAAAATTATGTTGTCACCTGCACAATTGGAATATTTGATTGTACTTGACCAGTTTTGACAGATTAATGTGTCATCTTTGAATGTTGAATATTGGCTTATTGTGAATGTGGCACACACACACACACAGATATATATATATATATATATATATATATATATATATAACAAATATTGTCCTTATTTCGTCACAGTTGGTCACATATATTTATATATATATAATAGGGGGAAACATTCCATGTGGGAAAAATATATCTAAAAACACAGATGATGTGACTTACCGAACAAAAGTGCTGGCAGGTCGATAGACACACAAACAAACACAAACATACACATGAAATTCAAGCTTTTGCAACAAACTGTTGCCTCATCAGGAAAGAGGGAAGGAGAGGGAAAGACGAAAGGATGTGGGTTTTAAGGGAGAGGGTAAGGAGTCATTCCAATCCCGGGAGCGGAAAGACTTACCTTAGGGGGAAAAAAGGGGTATACACTCGCGCACACACACACACATATCCATCCGCACATACACAGACACAAGCAGACATTTGTAAAGGCAAAGAGTTTGGGCAGAGATGTCATCTGCTTGTGTCTGTATATGTGTGGATGGATATGTGTGTGTGTGTGTGTGCGCGAGTGTATACCCGTCCTTTTTGCCCCCTAAGGTAAGTCTTTCCGCTCCCGGGATTGGAATGACTCCTTACCCTCTCCCTTAAAACCCACATCCTTTCACCTTTCCCTCTCCGTCCCTCTTTCCTGACGAAGCAACTGCTGGTTGCGAAAGCTAGAATTTTGTGTATATGTTTGTGTTTGTTTGTGTGTCTATCGACATGCCAGCGCTTTCGTTTGGTAAGTCACATCATCTTTGTTTTTAAATATATTTTTCCCACGTGCAATGTTTCCCTCTATCATATATATATATATATATATATATATATATATATATATATATATATACACACACACACACACATATACACACACACATTAGTGGGGATGAATTGGTTCTCATAATTAGCCTTGGGGAAGTACAGTTAATAAGAGTGTCTGTGCTGTACATAAGGCTTTCTGTGGTGGAGACTGATGGTTCTCCACACCTGAAATAAACTTCTTCGATCCTCGGAACGTTCTGTAGTAATTGCATGCACAGACTCTATAACTGTGGGTCTAAGAAAATCATACAGAGCTAATGTTGGACTCTGATGCAAGTTCCTTGTCACCTGACCACTTTTCCAACAGTTCATCCTCCCTGTAAGTTATTTGTCCTCTTTAACAGAAAAAATGATCTAGGAAAATCAATATTCAGTTGTCACATTACATAGTTTTATTTATCTTGCAAGCATCGATCCATCCAAAGATCAAATGTTGTTGACAGTAACATCAACTATTAAGCTCTATATTGTAAGTTAATAACTCTCAAATTAGGTTCTTTGATCACTAATTAAAGAAAATGAGAATATGTCTACTCTTTTCCATGTCACACCCTCAACCATAATAATTCCTTTTTTATTTCCACCAAAAAGTATGAAGTAAGGAATGGAAACCAAGGAATGCTGAGCACAGTGCATTCCCCAGAATAATTCATTATGCATATTATCTTTGTTGCACCATGCACATGGAATTTCCCTATAGATATAGTACAATGCCCCCAATGGAAGCAGAAATCTTAAAAGCATTAACAATCCTGCTTACAGTCCCATTCAATGACTCTTACGTTTCCAAAATTACAAATGGGGGAGGCAGAGCAATCCAGTTGTTTAATATTTGCATTAAAAGTTACTACAATAAGCTAATTGTTTGTTGTAAAGTGCTTGTTGGATAAAAAATGTTCTTAATTCTTTGCATTTTGAGTCACAATTTTCATAAAGCATAGTATGTTTGAAGCCAGTTACATATATCTGAGTTTAGCAAACTGGTTATTAATGTTGACCCAAAGAGTTAAATCAAAAGTTATAGGCTTGATATTTAATAACTGCTGCTCAATATTATAATTGCTGCTGGTTAGTGCTACAATTGTGACTACTGTTAGCTTTACTTGACTTGCTAACTTGACTGTACCATTATTAAAAGGAAACTGCAACTCGTGCTTTCTTTTTTATTTTACCTGCTAGTGCTACCATGGAGCTTACTTGCTTCATGTTTCTCAATTACAGTTAGGCTCACCAGAAAACTCCTAGCAAAGCTAGTCAGTCTTGGTTTACATATGCTGAATAAATGCAAACAGAGGTGTTAGTAACAAAGACACAAACCTGTGGCTGTAAATTGTTGCACAAACAGTTACTGAAGTTCACTCAGTAAATACATACTTTGTCTATATATGTTTGCAAAGTGTTTGTTTTTAGAGGTGCTTAACTATTAACCATTTCAGTACCATGTGTAATATAAATAATTCATTTACTTGCTGTTTAGTGATTATATTAGATGAAGAAATAGATACCACAATCTTAGAAACATGGTCAATTCTGGTAAATAATGCCTGTAAAACCATTTTGAAAATAATTCATTGGTGTCTTCAAAACATCTGCCAAGATGACGGAAGCACAAGCATTGGAGGACTTGAGAGGGTAGACACTGAAGTCCTCCTTGTTGTCTACCCAGGTTGGGATGGCCAGAATACGGGATGCCTCTCAAGATGCAAGTAGAACAGGGGCATTAGCACATCATACCAGAATCCATGATATGTGAACATGAAACACATTCAAATCCAAATAAGCAAAAAAAACTGCATGGTTAAAGTTCCCTGGAAGTAATTGGATTAGTATACAGCAGTTATAATGCAGCAAATGGCTTTCTGATGATACCAACAGTTAACTACTCTGAAGTCAGCTGATCTGAGAGTAATATTCACATTAGTACATTTGGACTTATTTGATCAAAATTCTTAGCACTTCAATATTGTCTTCATTGGGTAAAAGTTTTACTATGAATCAGTGAATGCCATAAAAATCACTGTCCAATTTTGAGCACCACACGCCTCCACAACATCAAAACTCATCAGTGAATGAACAAACTTTGCCTTAGCGACAATAATTCTATCTCTCCGGAAGCAGTGTCACTCTGCAGTTTTGACTCAACTATTCATTCTAATTCACTCCACATGCTTTATTCCATCATGACACTGGAATGACTTGTGTTCATGTTTCCATCAACTTCCATGCTTAACAGTCACCACCTTCACATCTTTATGTTCACCAGAAGCACTGATTATGGTAAACCACAGCATACATCAGCGGATGACTGCAGCTCTTAATTTGTTTTTGATGATATTTCATAAGGCTTTAGTACTGCATAAAACGAAATACTAGTACCCCTGAATCACTTGCACATTTCAGCTCAATAGCAAGAATTAAGAAGTATAACTCAATAATGCAGAACACCTTATGTCCATTATGAAAAACTAGTGTTGCTTGTATCAAGCTTGGTATAGATTAGATAATGAACTTAACTCAATGCTTTAAAACATTGTAATTAATTTACAAAACAAAGGTACTATTCTCATACTTGATGGAATAACCTTCAACAAGTGAACTACAAACAGTGCCATTAACATACAGAAATAACCTCAATGTATTTAAACAAATTTCAACAATTATTCAACTTAAATCTCGAAAGCCAGTGATTTTTTCCTGTATGCTTTACAAGATAAAATCTTATTCCTGACACATAGTGAAGAACAATGAAACACAAGATATACAAAGACATAACCATATAAATCTTACTAACTCAGTATAAAAGATTATGCTGAACACAAAAAGACATCTTATTTTGTAACAATATTAATCATAATTACTAGTGAATTGTCAACTGAATTCCCATGCATACCTTCCCACTGGCTCAGTTAATAAATTTCAGGGTAATATTTTCTTATATCTTACTGTGGATAGGGACAATTGATTTTGTAATTTCCCAGTTACCCCAAAAACTAAGCACCTGAATTTGGGATCCTCAGGATGACAAATGGACCTGTGTACGAAAGTTGCCCTTTCTTCCTGAGTAGTGACAAACAAGGACAGATTTTAACACCTTCTACCCCACTCTATACTTCTGTATCTTGATCAACTTCTTATCAAAATTCATTCTCCTTTTCATTGCTTTGTCAGTTAGATTGACAAAAGCTTCCTGACTTTCTCCTGTAAGTGTTATTCCATCCTTGGAACTTGTGGTATCTCATTAATCAACAGATTCCTTCCATTCTTCTGATACATCAACTCAGTTGGAGTATAATTAGTTGAAGAATCAGGCAAATTATTGATTATTTTCTCAAATGGCTTAATGTAGTCAATCCATAGCATCTGTCTGTGATGACAAAAGGCCCTAATAAATTTTACTAAGTTCCCAGAACATTCCTCTTCACGGGATTGGCTTCCAGATGGTACCTTGATGTTAATAATTGCTGGATTTGTTATCATTCTAACATGACTCTCCAATGATGTCTTGTAAAACTCGCTCCATTACCTGTAAACAACGCAAGTGGCTTGTCTTCTGAGGATATAATCATCAAGTAATTTCTTGATGATTGGTGGGGAAATATGTTGTGAACAGGTTATACTGTTCCCATATGCACGTGATAATGGACCACTGAGGTCCAAGGACACAGTCTCTAAAAACTATGGTATGTAGAACTTGTCTACTCCCTTTATTCGATGGCATGGCTTTCTGATATACTGTACATGTCTTAACTTGTGTTGGATCTTCCTGCATAGATCAAGAAAGCAGCAACTGATGCCAATTTTGTTCACACACTTCACAACCTAAAATTGACCCCATATGTAATATGTGTACCATATAAGCTTGCTCTCACAATCTGAAGGTATACCATACACACAAATTCTCAGAATCTTGACAGTTCTGATGAAACAATACACCAGTCATTACTTCTTAGTCTTGTTTAATCCTTGCCTCTCCATCCTGCTGCATTTGTTTGTCCTACATCTTTTTCAGCATCTTGTAATTTGGCCATGTTCTTACATACATCCAAATAACAGCATTGGCAGACATCATCTTTCATAAGTAGGTCTGAGAACTCTGTTGTCTGTTCCATATCTGTTGTATATCTGGCCCTAATACTTCTGAAACATGAGAGAATGCATCTGCAACAATATTATTTTTGCCGTCTATATGGACTACTCGGAAGTCATATTCCTGCAGCACTAACCTAGCATGCAGTAGTTTGCATGTCAGCAAGAAGGTTAATGCCTGATTATCACAGTATACAGTGTTATGGGTTCCATACAAATAGTAGTGTAACTTATCAAATGCCCTTATGAACGCCCGAGCTTCCAATTCAATGTGGCACAGACGGCTCACAGTTGGACAATAAGCTGCCCATGAATGCAGTTGGGCATAATGTCTTTCCCATATATTTTTCTAATTTGGAACAAACTAGCATCCAATCCAATTGATGATGCATCAGTAGTTAGACAAAATCTGAGGGCCATATCCAGATGGTATACTATACTGAATTGACTCATGCTATCTTAATGTTTTCAAATGCTGACTGGCGTTCAGAAGACCAATACCATGGTATGTTCTTTATAAATAACCTTTACTAGAGCTCTGCATTCATAGATTGGTCTGCTATGATCTTCTGAAAAATGATCCCATGCTTAGGAAACCCTTCAGCTCTTTCCTCATTTTTGGAACAGTTTCAGTCTTAATCACTCTTTATCTTCTCAGTATCCAGTAAGATTCCTTTGGAATTAATGAGGTGACCTAAACATTTTATCATCTCATGCCTGAAATGATATTCTGCAGATTGGCTGTGACATCTGCTTGCAAAAATGTTTTTAAAACTCTCTCTAATATAAAAACATGGTCTATTCACATGGATGTCTTGATTAATAAATCATCCATAACTAGTCAGTTGATTACTTAACTCAGGACCAAGTACTGTATTGAATGCTGCTGTGGAAACTCCTGAACTCACATGCAACCCAAAAGGCAATACTTTAAATGAAGAGCTCCTCCCAGCTTAAAGGAACACAGTATATTTCCTTGATTCAGCCACTAAGGGAACTTGCAAATATGAATTCAAACTGATGCTTGTGAGATACTTCACACCATAGAACTTCTGTATCAGTTCATCAGTAGTCTCTAAATGAGTTTCCACAGGCAGCATAATTTCATTAACATTCCTAGCTTTGAGAACCAACCTCACTTTTTGTCCTGACTTGGACTGCAATATAGGCTGCTCAAAGGTTTTATCAAGTTCTAGTCTAACGTATTGCTGATTTCTGCATCCACTGCTTCCGTCTGCGCCCATGGGATGAGATAAAAATTACGGCAAAATATCTTATGTGGAAATGTGGTAAATTGACAGGTGTAACCTCTAATTATTCCCAGATTCCCCTCAAACACATGTATGTACTCACTCAAGAGATCAAACAGTTGATTTCTTTGATGTCCTAATAAATTTTCTGGCTCTTCAACTTTAACTTGGATTATTACTCCAAGGAGTTAATTAGGTTTTCTTTTTGGTATCTCTAGCCCTCCAATTAATTCAAAAGCCTTGACAATATTTATCATGCTTACCCTCCTTCCATAACAGACTGACCTGAACCTCTGCATCTTCAATCAAAGAGTGATAACTTGCCCATGGAAAAGTCAGTCTTCGAGTCCCCTTCTTGGATGAAATTAAAGCCCATGATACATTCAGCGATTAACCCTTCTACTATTAGGACATCCATATTATCATTACTTTCTCAAGTTTTTCTTCCAGTCATGTTTGTATCTTTACATTCTTTGGCCTGGTGCTAATGGCTCCAAGTATATTGCAGTTGCACAACAGAAAGGTAGGTACATTAGTTCAATTTGATAGCTTCTAAAAAAGCAGTTCAAAATTACATTCACAGCAGTGCCTTGAGTCCAGTACAATAATAACATGTATATCTGCTAAAGTCACTCTTATAGCCGATTTCAATACCGAAGGGTACTCTTTATCAAGATTGTACTATCAGAGCACAGATCTTCTCTCATATCTATACTGCTGTTATTTCTTAACATTTGCACACTCCTGTCATAGTCCCCATACCACCCTGCAACCAACAATTGAATGCTAGATGTGTTTGGGATTAGTTTACTGGCCACTAGCAATTGGACAATCAGTATTGTAACAACATCTGTGGTTATGTGTGGTTCGGATCTCCACCTTACTATGTAACAGTTGCTGCTATGAGTTATTTTACAAATAGTTATTCTGATTTGACATACAATTGGAATTATGTCTCTTTTGTTTATTCTGGTTATAGTGAAATTTGTTATTCCTGTTCCCATTTCCTTGGCTCTGGTTTGGATATCCATTTTGGTGATAATTATACGTGTTGAGATGTGTGGCACTTGAATCGCATGACCTCCTCAATAAATTATTTGCCATTCTCTTGGCGTCAGGTCTTCCTGGATCAGATCAATAGAGTCTAATATGCAAAAAAGTCATCCAAATTCAACTCTGATGTCGCTTGGCAATTTTGCCCTCAGAATTCTAAGTAAACCTTTATGAAGTATGGGCTCATTCAGATACATGGTTTCATTAAGGTATTTTTCAAAATATTACCTGAAACTGCCATTGTGGAAATAGAAGTGCTCTGGATTGTACTTGTTCTCCAGAGTCTTCCTTGCCTTTTCAAGTTCACTATAGGTTTGGCATGTTTCACCAATCTCACCAGCCCATAGGGCTCAATCTCTATGTATGTATCCTGTATCTTTTTGGCATCAGTCCATGACTGCAGTAGTATGCTTCTAAAACCTCTTATGACTGCTACAAAGTGAATCATTTTTCTTATCCAGCAAATACAGTAGGAACTGACAATGCTTCAAAAGCTTCTTCTCCATAAGCGTTGTTGCATAGCTGGTTGTTGCATGGCAATGCACATGCACAAACTGCGACAAATTTCTTTTCAGTTCTGATGCATCATGCCGTTGCCATTCTGAGAGGGAACTAAATGAAGATACCCTCACACAACCATGCAATTAATTTTAATCATCTTCCACTGCCCCCTGCACATCAGTCAAACCTTGCTTAACCAATGCAAACCTTTCCCTCAATTAGACCAGTTCCTGTTTAAGGCTATTTGTACTCAGATCTTATTCCACTGACAAGTCAGTAATTGCAGTTTGCACTTGTTTGGTTAGCACCGTACAATTTCTTCCATTTTGCTTTCATCCAAGCAGCTAACTTAAGAGAGGACTTTTCTTCCTTTTTGAAAAACTGCTCTTGTATCTCCTGGTCCTGCTCTAAGTAAAAATTTGTCATGCATTCCAACAGTTTTGATACAGTATTGGCTACTGTTTCGTGACTTTCTTGAATTGTATTGGCTTCACTTGTAAGAGTGTGAGTAGCATCTGGGGTCATCTTGTGAAACTTCCTCAACTCACAAATCACCTTTGTTAATTCATTTGCTATATATTAGTCTGTTGCTCTTCTAATTCCTTGCTCATGTTTCCCAATTACCTTGTGATCTCAGCTAATGGATCCTCTATCAATATTTCAAATCCTAACACACATACACAATTGTGCAAATAAATGTTTAAGCTCATAAACAATAAACAATTAAGATCCACTCATGTTATAGCTATGCTAAGTCCTACTGTTATCTTTGACCATAAACTCTACTACATGCATGGATAACTATTAGAATTTTGTTACTATGTTATGCCACAAGGAATTAATGTACAAGTAAATTCTTGGGACAAGTGATTCTAGTTCTGATAATTAGAATAAACTGTTCTGACTTTTGTTTCTGCTGCAGTGTAAAATTTTTATGTGATGGATTGGACTCTGTGTGCTATGCACTTTCTTGTCTGCTAATGGTCAGTAACTACTGTACTGTAATTAAAATCAGACTTTGGTACAGATTCTTAGTCTCTTGACCACTTTCCAACAATTCGTCCTCCACGTGAGTTATCTGTCCATGAAATGATCTAGGAAAATCAATATTCAGTTCTCACTTAGTTTTATTTATCTTGCAAGCACCTATCCATGCAAAGATCAAATGTTGTTGAAACCATCAACATACATTCTTAAATCACTAATTCAAGAAAACAAAAATGTCTACTCTTTCCTGCCTCACAGCCTCACCAGAATAATTCCTTCTTTCTTTCCCCCAAAAGCCACGGAGTAAGGACTGCTGAGCAAAATACACTTTCTGGAATTTTTCATTATGCATATTATCTTTGGTGCACAATGCATACGGAATTCCCCAACAACATATGTAGTACAAAGCCAGTACTGAACTTTTGAAGATTACAGACCAATCTCTCAAAACTGGTAAAGTGTAGTAAAATATTCTTATTGTGCAGCTGACAGCTGAATTTTATTTTGGTAAAAATATAAGTCAGCATTTTCAGCTCTGTATTTGTCAGCCCTAACTTTTAAAACTGCTCTGCACTAAGTAAAATTTGTGAATTGCCATTTCCTTGCCAGTATTGCATGAGGAACAAACAGGAGTTGTAAACCTAAGCTACAATCCCATTATGCTGCTCTAAGGGTGGGGCAGAAATTACCACTCTTCACTTCCAGCAATACCTCTGAAAGTGGCAAAGAAAAAGCACTCAGACAGTAGTTCAAACTTAGAGATAAAGTTATTTTACAAGAAAAAATTACAATCACTTCTACAAAAGGTTACTGTAAGAAGGGTTTCTTTTCATTTCTGTAATTTATCTGTCTTTATTACTAATATTCTTCCCAAGCAAATTTCTTGAATATCTCATGCTTCTTATCACCTGTTCCTCAAAATTTACAAGAGTAAAAATATAAGAAACATTATCAAGCGCAAATACATCAATGAAAATAATCAATTTTTGAAAATATAATATAACTGGACGAATAAAAAATCTATGATCCAAGCAGTGGAGACCCATATAGAACACATACAGAGAAAACATATACAGAGGAAAAAACATATAGAAGTTTCCCTACACTTTCAGAGCCAGTGGCTCCTTTTTCTGGCAGAAGGGTTGAAGTGGAAGGAAAAAGTATGAAAGAAAAGGACTGGTGAGGTTTAGGAAATGAGGAGAGCTATAGAAAGGTTGTCCAGAATCCCTTGTCAGGGGAGACTTCCTAGATGGGATGAGAAGGAAAGCCTCCCAACAATCAGTTTTTCAAACTTTTTGGAAGGTAGGAGACGAGGTACTGGAGGAAGTAAAGCTGTGAGGACGGGGCGTGAGTCGTGCTTGGGTAGCTCAGATGGTAGAACAATTGCCTGCGAAAGACAAAGTCCCGAGTTCGAGTCTCGGTCCAGCACACAGTTTTAATCTGCCAGGAAGTTTCATTTCAGTGCACACTCTGCTGCAGAGTGAAAATCTCATTCTGGAATCAGTTTTTCAGTTCTCATCCCATCCAGTAAGTCTCCTGTGATCCAGAGTTTTGGGCAACTTTTCCATAACTCTCCCCATTTCTTAAACCTTGCCAGTCTTTTTCCTCCATCATTTTCCATCCCCTTCAACCCTTCTGCCAGAAAAGGAGCCAGTATCTCTGAAAGCTTGCATATTTCCTTAACTTTTATATGAGTTTTCTCTCGTTGCCACTTGGTGAGAATATTTTTTTACCTGTCCAATTATATTATATTAACAGGTGTAAGTAACACAAGAAGAACTAATGGGATATAAAAAAACCCAAATAAAGTTATATTTGCATTCCTGTTGTGAAATGATGGACTTTTTCACACTATGTGGAATTTGGCACTGAGTTATAATATTTTAAATATTTTAGGCAAGCTAGTACAATAAAAGCAATATCTGTTCTAATTTTATTGGCATAGAGCTTTAAATGGCATACATTTTGCTAGTGTGTCATACATGACAATTGCAAATGAGGAAACTATCTAGTGGCCAGAAAAAAATCTACCTGGGATTGTAGTAGCATCTCACCACAATGGTTGAAACAGTGAGATAATTAATTCTGAGAACCTCATACCTAGGAATCAGTTTATTTCTTCAGTTCAATGGCTATTTGGTTCTTTGACTTAGTGGGAAATGTGTATCTCTCAGGTGAAAGTAAATTAGTACAGTTCCATAAGTACATAAGTACATCTGTCAGGTAATGTGTTCATTTTACATGAAGCTATGAAATGTTTACAGAAATAGAATGTATACAAGCAACAATGGAAAGATGCCAAATGTCAGTTGTCAATGGTAGGCATACCATTGTTTCACATGAAACAACAAACTCGAAGTGTTATTCAGAATAAGCACAAAAGAAGAGTATCTCCTATTTAATATTTAAGATTATACAAAAGCTCCTTGTCTCCCTTGTAGTCAGAGATGATGCACTGGGGTGTCTTTAAGACTAAATGTAGGAATTATAATTGTTAATAATTATACAGTCCTCATGGAAAATAAAACATTCCCTTCACACATGTGACATCTCTCTACTACTATTACCTTTTTCTTGTGGCTCATCTCTTGATAATGATACTTTGGATAACTATTAATACAGAAAGTCTATTGCTATTTACTGTTGAAAGAGAATATTATTAATAGAAAAGAATCACATGAACAATTTTTTCTTTACTTTACATTTTCTTATTTTTACTATTCAGTACCAGAGGTATAGATATATTTAAAGTATAGCGTTGTATATGTTCCTGGATTCACATTGGCACAGCTGACTGATATTGCTAGATTCTTATGTTTGTATGTTATTAGTGTTAGGGCAGTAACAGTTAGCAGAAATGACAGAAAAACTAAAAAAGTCCCGTATTATGAGACACTGTATTGCAAATCCTTAACTGACTTTGCTAATGTCTACTGAGTTACGGGAGAGTACGTCAGCTGAAACATTAAATGTAGTTTAATTTCTTTTAATGAGCATTATAAATATATTTTTGAGTAATAATGTCATAAAACATGGAATCAGTCAATCCAAAACTATGAACATCACTGGAAATCATTTCACTCCATTTTGATGTCTCATTGTTCCTAACATCTTTGGTTTAAAATCTCCTGATAGTTTCCTGATAGTCTGATTAAAATTTAAATTTAGTATTTTATGGAAATCTCATAAGCAAAATACTAAAAAGACTAAAACAGGAGTGGTCTCATCTCAAGAAATTTTCAAGTTCTCTGGCAGTTTCTGCACCTCTTATGTTAAAAACCCAAAAATAATGTCAGCATTTTTTAAAGTAATCAATTTCATGAGGTAGTTGCATAATTTTAAAAATGCATGATTAACATGAGAACATCTTCTTTTTCAGTTCATCTTAGTAGGATACAGGTATAAAGAACTTTGAAATTCATTTATTGTCTAAGAGCATTTTTACCCATCCTGTTCTGTGTAGTTCACATGTAATGTCTTTTGCCACTCAGTTAACTTACAGTGGCACACTAAACTATTTGCTTGGTTAAATGTAAATGTTGGCTACCGCAGCCATTGTCACAGACGATAAAATTCTTCTGGGTTTGAGGCCGCATTGTCATCTGTAAAATTCCGACGTTTCAGTGACTGTTGCAAGGGGCCTTCCTCAGGGCATATTGCTAACTGCTGAACAAGCACTAGTTTGGATACTTGTATACTATGGAGGAGTACTGTCATTGGATGTGAGGGTGAGGAGGAAGGGTATTAGGGGTTCATTTTATTGGTCTTTGCATTGCATGTTGTCATTGGCAGAAATGGGGGTTTTCCATTGGAGTTTCCTTTACTGCTTGCCATTGGTGGAAATTGGCGAATAGGTGCTCATTCAGCAGTTAGCAATATACCCTGAGGAAGGCACCTTGCAACAGTTGCCAGAATGCTGGAATTTTACAGATGACAATGCGGCCTCAAACCCAGAAGAATTTTATTGACTATTCGCTTGGTTTTCAAAAACTTGAATGTCAGTAAAGTCTTTGATTTTTCTGTTTTGCTACAGATGTTTCCTTTCTGTGTTGTTACATGTATTTTTATGAACACATAAAGGCACTAAAGCTTTTTTTGCTCTCAGATATTTCTCTTAATTCTCCTATACACGAATAATATGTGAACTGTCATTTCTTAATCCGGTAACATACATTTACTCCATTCAATTTCAGGATCACAGCTGGGTGATGTGAATTTCTTGCAAGAATATTTCAGCTGACAACCAGATACCCACATTCAGCTGAGTTTTAAGTTGGAGTTTTCTGAGGCACAAAGCTACATTTATAAATGAACAAAAAATGATGTGTTGCATACACATTTAGCACTCTCTTCGGAATATTGTTGCACCTGAAATTTGCAGTTGAAGGTGTCAAATTGCAGGCAAGCAGAATTAAAATTCAGTGACCAAACATAAAATTGTCTCTGGATATAGCAATAGGCATAAAAATTCATCTATGTGGAGAAATTAAAGAAATGACCATGTCCAATGCCTCCTGAAGTTGAAAGCTACCATTGTGATTAATATGTCTTCCATCAAATGTACTTCCACAGATTAACAGTTGAATCCCAGAAGGATCTCTTTGTAGCTAAGATTTTCATGGGAGAATAATTCATGGAATGTCCCATGGTGGTACAGTGCTCAGTTATGGCTGACTTACTGCCCTGTGAAAGGTGAGTGTGGCGATCCAAACACCTTTCTTGTATTATTCATGTGGACTGCCCAGTGTAGGCTTTGTCACACTCCAACCCTCTACAAACTCAGATAATCCATTATTAAGTTCAGAAGAGCACAGGCCTTTGTAGGTAGCTCGAAAATTACTTTGATGTAATGGTACTTTTTAAGGATTCTGTCAAATGTAGATGAAATGATGCTCACAAATGGGAGGAACATCCTGGACTTGAACAGTTCCCTATCCTCTCTGTCTAGTGACTAGTCACATTTACTCATCACTAAAGGTGTGCAAAACTGACATGAAGAGCATCCATTTTCCTTGAACACAGTTGTAGTTGTTCCAATTCCTTTTCAAGATTATGCTTATCAGACAAGACATGTGCTCGGTACACCAGCATTCAAAGAACACCCATAGTTTTTGAAGGCTGGTGGCAGCTATAGCCCTGTAAATATAGGTACATACATGCAGCCTTGTGGTGAACTGAACTTCCTAGTGATCCATCCACTTTCCAACTGACTAAGATATCTAGAAATGGTAGACAACCATCTCTTTCATTGCCATCATAAATTGAGTATTCTTTTGGATAGAATTTAGATGTTGTAAAAACTGTGATAGCTGTTCCTCACTTTAGCCTCACACTACAAAAGTTTCATCTACATATCACCAGAGGATTTTTAATTAAACTTCATCTACAGTTATACTCTGTAAACCATGAGTAGTAGTTTGCTACCAGAGGTGACAGGGAAGTACCCTTGTCGATTTGTTCAAAATATTCACTGTTCATGAAAATTAATTTGAGGATAAGTCAAGATGGAACAAATCTTCTATATTGGATTTAAACTTACTGATTATGGAGACAATGAATTCATAAGAGTAGTGCTAGTGAAGAATGAAACAACATCATAAGTTTACTAGTATGCACAATCTGTGTCATAGGGACTTCAGTCAATTAATAGTCAATAGAACTATGTGTATGATACAGGTATTTGCCAACAGAAAGGTCTCAGTCATGAAGCAAGGTATTTTGCTAAGTCATAAGTTGATATGCCAATAGGCTGTAATGGTAAACATTTGGAGAAAGAGCTGTTACAATTTCTGCAATCCACATGAATATCCAGTTCATAGTAGAAGCAGAAAAAACTGGCTTTTCAGCGTTTATAGACATATTTATCAGAAAGTGGATGTATTAGTAGAGAATCCCATTTATTATTATCCTAAATGGATGGATCTTTATTTTCAGGTGTACAGCTGTCACCATTCTTGACAAACTATTGACATACTTTTAACACTGGTGCACTGAGCACATGTTGTATCTGATAGGAAGAGCCTTTTAAAGGAGTTAGAACATCTAAAATCTGTGTTCAAGCAAAATGGATATTCTTCAGGTAAGAATGGCACAGATTTAGTCAGGAGTACATATGACCACAACAAGACAAAAGGTGTAAGGACTAGGTCACATCCAAGGCTTCCCTCCATATGTGGGCAACATTTATTCCAAATTAAGCACAATTCTAAAACACAAATAAAAAAGAGGATTAGATTAAAATACTAACTATTCATCTACAAAGACTTGTGCTCATCTCATCTCAATAAAGTATAATCTGGGTTTTGTAGAAGACATGCGACTTAAGTACTGTGTCAATATGGGAAAGCCTGCAATGGCCAGACCACACAAACAATACACGAGAGCTACATGGAACACGATCATCTCAGTAAATCAGTCATAGTGGAGCGTTCTGTCTCCACAGGACATTAAATGGCTTAGTTTGCCATGAACTTCCTAACTATGCCAAACTCCATCTCATATTTAATTATTAAGGAATATGTGGGAATGCAATTGGTGGTAGATCTTACTAATCTTTCAACTGGATAAAGCATGAAACCCAGTCTGTTCTTCAATTTCTTTAATAATTGAATTTCAACTATGTGAGCCTGCAATTCAACAGCGAGCATGCATACAATAACACCAATACACATGCACTTGGGCATCTGAAAAGGAGCTCTATTTAAAAAAAGAGTACTGAATACAAAAGAAGGCCACCATTCAGCCATGACCTGTATTGCATATGCCACTGAGCCAATTTCTTTTCTATTAACACGCAATGTACACTGGCAGTCTCCAGCTGTAAAACTAACCTGAAGATGACAGTCTGATGCCATGCGAAACAAAATGAAGCCGTACATTATTGCAATGTTACCGACAAGCACTTACAGTTCACTTTTAATAATCTTCTACAGTCATAAATCAACAAATGTAACTAATATAAAAACATTTCATTAAAAAAATTCATGATCTTGTTAGAATATATACACAGTGTTTCGCTGCAGATACAGTTTCATCAATAGTTTGCTCAGGCTACAGATATGTCATCCTTTGTTTTCCAGATGGTCTAACTGACCACTCTGCTTTACAGTGCATTCAGTGGTTTTCCTCTTATGATATAAAGTTCTCGTTTTTATTGCTTCTTCTTCCTGTCCTCATGTTTAGCTGAGGTGACAATGCTGGGAGTCATTCTGAATTTCTCTACTGAATTTCATTTTTTATACAGTTTTTAATGTAACTGTTCATTATATTGGTACTGATATGTTTTTTTCTGGTAAGTACATTTTTTTATCCATCCCTTTTTAAATACTGAATATGTTAATTGATTCTCTAAGAATAATTTTAAATTTACCAATTTAGTATCTTCTTATTGTGTTGGGAAGTTTTACCACTCAGGGGCTTAGAAAGAAAAACATTCATATGGTAATATAGTATTTCAGTTTCAATGAAATTTTACAGAAATTCTTTTCACAAAACACATCCAGTGTTCCAACTGCAGTATGAGAAAAAACTACGTGCTTTTCAAATCACAGATGCCAGCTCATACAGTATAAGTATTTCCTTTTGTCTTTGTAACTAACCATCATAATGAACAGCAATGAAACGATAAAAAAAAAAAAACAGTATACAACTGACTCTTTCCTTCACTTTAGGAATGTTGGTAAAATTTATTGCAACTAAAGCTTTCCTTCATTGTGGGTGTGCTAATAACAGGCCATGCACATTCTATAGACTGTGTTATAAATATTAAAGACAAAATACACTAATTCAATCATTTAAAGTACCATGATAAATGTTCTTATAAAACAAGAAAATATCTACAAACATGACAAACTTCATAGACCTACATTTCCAATGAACAGATTCATCACTTTGCTGATTTCTACACAAAATTAACTCAGCTGCCAGTGGCATGTGGTTTACAATAAACTGTCAAAATAAAGATACTATTAATGATGATAATCCTAATCCAATTAAATACACAAAACTCTAAAAACGTAGATTTCAACAACAACAGTGTTGTTCTGTGCTTCCTTTCTAACTGAATTGTTCAATCATTGTAAGTCATTTTGAGTATATGTTATTGTACTGTAATCATCTGTACTGTACTGTAATCGTATTCTTCCAGCACATAAGAAAAAAGCTGAGAACAAAGAGCTCAAGCCTTTTTTTAGCATTTGTGTATAATCAAAATGATAAGAACTTGTTCTGATGTTTGTATAACTGTACAAGATGTAATATATACACATGTATATTTGTATATATTTAAGATGTATATTAGCATTTTGTTAAATATGGAGGCTGCATAGTATTTGACAAAGGAAACCATCCATTCAGAAAAAAATGTATCTAATAGTGTGTGAAATGTAATGTTGTTAATGTAATATAAATAAATGTATTCCTGTGTCACTTTGTAAGAGTTGAAAATGATTTTTGAATGCATGAGAAAGTGTACATCTGAATCTTGGACACAACTGACTTCAATTCTCTTTCCATAAACTGCAAAATTTTCTGTCAGCATAATTTATTTTTAGAAATTATATTTCTGGGAGCTATTGTAAGAAAAGTAAACTTTTCTACTTTTACATTACAAGAAATCTGAAATTTGCACAATTCCACAAATATTGTACAATGAAGAGTGAATATCACAGAAACAAATAGTAGGACTGTGTGTGGGTCAAGAAGTTTACAAGCTTTTCATGTGTGCAGATAGCAATATACACTGAGGAGCCAAAACATTATGGCCGCCTGCTTAACAGCGTGTTGGTATACCTTCAGAATGCAATACATCAATGATTCTAAGTGGTGTTGATCCGAGCATAGGTCAAGTAATTCCTAGAAAGTATGAGCCAGTAGTTGTGGGCATGGAACTGGCAATCAGTATTCAATCAGTATCCCATGTATTCATTGAGTTCACATATGGTGAATTTAAAATTTGGAGGCTATTTAATCAATGTGTATTCACTATCATATTGCTCAAATCACTATAGTATGGTTTTGGCATTGCCCTGCTGGAAGATGCCGTTGCCATTGGGGAAGACATCAAGCATGAAGAGATAAAGGTGGTCCACAATAATGTTCACATAGTCCACAGCTGTCACAGTGTCTTTGATTATTACCATAGGGTCCATGGAAGCCCAGGTTCATGTTCCCCAAATCATAATAATGCCCCCATTGGCCTGTGTCTGTGGCACATAGCATGTTTCAAGCTGCTATTCGACTGGATGCTGCCTACCAAGACAGGACCACTGAGCTGGCGTAACAAAAAATGAGAATCATCCAACAAGCAGACATGTTTCCATTGATACATGTGCCAATCTCAATGATCCTGTGCCCACTTCAGTCATAACTGACAATGTAATTGGGTCAACATAGGAACAAGTAATGGTCACTCACTGTGGACCCCCATGTGTAGCAGTGTGAGCTGAACAGTGAGCTCCAATGTTAGGAATATCTTCCATAGATTAATACAATCAGTCTTTTATTGGAATTATGTGGAACAAGTAAATTTACAGTATATGTATATGTGATTAGCATTGACATTAATGAATATATAATTTGAAAAATAAGAAAAAGGCAACCACTCACCTATGTTGAATCAATGCATGGAGCACAGAAACATATAACAGACAATACATTCACACTAGCTTTCAAGTGCTAGCTCTTTTTCTAGTAAAAGTACACACATTCTCACACACACATAGACACCCAAAAGCACACTATCGTAGCCACAGCGAAACTGCAGTGGCCATGAGAGTGCGCATTTGGGTGTTGGTGTAGTTGTTTGTGAATGTGTGTGCTTTTGCTAAAAAAAGAATCAGTGGCCAGTACTTACCACCAGGAGGTGAAATAATTGGTGCTACTTGTATAGATACATAAAATCTTCCTCTTCCCTTATCCTCACAATATTGCACCCTGTGACCTAGCTACATTTTAGCAATTTCTGCTGTTTTCAACACCGCTGGCACTAATATCTATATCACATATCTTAGCAGTGCTGCGAGAATTAAACTAGATCCGTACTCTCACAATTTTCCTCTGTAAAGGAAACTTCGAATGTGGAGTTCAGGATTTCTACTTTTTCTTTGCTGTTCTCAATTTCAGTATCTGGTGATCCATGTATGTTGTGGCTATAATGTTGGTACCACTGACAAGTTTTACATATGACCCAAACTTCTTTCGGATTTTTGAGAAGTTATTTGATAAGATACTGTTATCAGTCATCATTATAGGTTTCACTGATCGCGCTTTTGCCAGCTAAACATGTTTCATTTAGCGTCTCAAAATCTATACTCTGCTCCGTTTTATACCTATTGTGCAGTATACATATACATCTGTATTCTGCAAACCACCATAAGGTGCGTGGCAGAAGGTGCATTCCATTGTACAAGTTATTGGGATTTCTTCCTGTTTCATTCATGCATGGAGCACGAAAAGAATGATTGTTTGATTGCCTCTGTGTGTACAGTAATTATTCTAATCTTATCATCATAATCCTTATATAAGCACTAAGTAGGGGGTTGTAGTATATCCCAAGAGTAATCATTTAAAGTTATTTATTGAAACTTTGTTAATAGACTTTCCCGGTATAGTGTACGTCTATCTTAAAGAGTCTGCCAGTTCAGTCCCTTCACTATCTCTGTGACACTCTCTCATGGATTAAACAAACCTGCGACATTCATGCTGCCCTTCTGTGTATATGTTCAAATATCCCCTGTTAGTCCTATCTGGTATGGGTCCCACACACTTGTGCAATATTCTAGAACTGGTCTCATGAGTGATTTGTAAGCAATCTCTTTTGTAAACTGATTGCACTTCCCCAGTATTTTACCAATACCACCTGCTTTACCCACAGCTGAACCTATGTTATCATCTCATTTCATATCCCTACAAAGTGTTACACGCAGGTATTTGTATGAGTTAGCCGATTTCAGCAGTGACTCATTCATATTATAGTCACAGGTGCTACTTTTATGACGTGCAAAATTTTACATTTCTGAACAGAGCAAGTTGCCAATCTCTACACCACATTGAATCTTATCCAGATCTGACTGATTATTTATGCAGTTTCTCTCAGATAGTACTTCATTATAGATAACTGAATCATCTGCAAAAAGCCTGATTTTACTATTACTATTGTCTGCAAGGTCATTAACACACAACATGAAGAGCAAGGGTTCCAGCACATTTCCCTGGGGCACACACAAAGTTACTTCTATACCTGAAAACGACTCTTCATCCAAGATAACATGTTGTACCCTCCTCACCAAAAAGTTCTCAATCCAGTCACAAACTTCACTTGATACCCCATATGATCATGCATTTGACAATAAGCACAGGTGTGGTTTTGAGCCAAATGCTTCTCACAAATCCAGAAACACTGCATCTACCTGGCTGCCTTGAACTAAAGCTTCCAGTATGTCATGTGAGAAAAGTGTGAGTTGAGTTTCACATGATTAAGGTTTTCAAAATCCATGCTGGTTGGCATTGAAGAGGTCATTCTGTTCAAGATACATCATATGTTCTAAGATTCTACGACAAACTGATGTCAGAGGCATTGGTTAGTAGTTTTGTAAATCACTTCTACTACCCTTCTTGCAGATGCGTGTGACCTGTGCTTTTCTCCAAGAACTGGGCATGGACCGGGCATGGTTTTTTTGTTTGAGGAATCTACAATAGATTATACTACTATAATCTATTATATATTCCTCAAACAAAAAGAGGAGCTAACTCAGCCACAAATTCATTACAGAATTTGACAGGGATTCCATCGAGGCCTGGAGCTTTGATCGATTTTAAAGATTTCAGCTGTTTCTCAACAGCACCATCTTTTCAGTGGTATGAGGATTAAATTAGGGCAATTCTCCTGGGTTTTCCTTTGTAAAGGAACATTTGAAAATGAAGATAAGCATTTCAGACTTTGCTTTGCTACCCTCAATTTCAGTTCCTGTCTCATTCGTTAGGGACTGAACACTAACTTTGGTGCCATTAACAGCCTTTACGTATGATCAGAATTTCTTTGGATTTTGTGAAATGTGATTTGACAATACGCCTTTCATTTAGCATCTCTCTATCTATAGCCTTATGCTTTGTTTTACACCTATTATACAGTAATCTCTGTTTCTTTAGGAGTTCCTCTACAGTGACTGTATACCCTGGAGGTTCCCTCCCAATATATATTGTTCTACTGTGCACATGTCTATCTGGTATATAGTCAACTATTCTTTTATACTTGAGTCAGAGTTCCTCTACATGCTCCTGACCTATGCTAAAGTTTCAAGTTCCTCACTGAGATATAACACTACTGATTTTTTATCTAGTTTACTGAACAACATATACATTTTTCTGCTTGGTTTAATTGTTCTTTGTACTTTCATAATTATTGTTGCCACAACCATATCATGGTCATTGATATCAGTTTCAATGTGGACATCCTCAAAGATGCCAGGACTATTTATTGCCACTGGATCCAATATATTTCCATCATGACTGGGGTTCCTAACTGTCTGTTCCAGATAGTTTTCAGAGAAGGCATTTAGTAAAGTTTCACAAGATGTCTCATCATGCCCACCAACAACAAACCTGTAATTTTCCCAATTAAATGTTGGATGGTGAATGTTTCCACCAATGATTACAGTATGATTGGAGAACTTACATACAAGTGAACTGAGGTTTTCTCTAAAGTTTCGGTTACATCAGGAGAAGAGTCTGGTGGGCAACAGAAAGAGCCAATTATCATTTTATTCGCACCCCTAACACTGAGACTTACCCAGACAATCTCATATGCAGCTTCGATTTCTATCTCAATGGATCTGAGTTTCTTGTCTACTGTGACAAATACACCACTTCCATCTTCCATTTGCTTATTCTTTCGCTATACACTTAAATTTTCCCCAGAAATCTCACTGTTATCAATTTCAGGTTTCAACCCACTTTCCGTACCTAGCATTATGTGAGCTTCACTGCTTTTCATGAGTGCTTCAAACTCTGGCAATTTGTTGTGAATGCTTTGGCAGTTTCTTGTTAGTATTTTAATACTCTCACCTGTGGGAGGCATTTCTTTCGGTCTTTCACTGACACTTCTAGGTTTCCTACAGCTGTCATTATCTGGATTGAATGGAGAGTTGCCTAATCTAAAAAAAACACATGTTTGCACCACTCACTGTCAGCTACCTGAGTAGTAGCCTCTGATGTGTAGTGCACATCCTAGTGACCCTAGTTTTCAACCTGTAGCAGCCACCAGCCGGTCCCCAGTGATGGGGAACCCGTCCAAAATACTCTGCTCGGCAACATCCAGGTGGAAACACAAAAGTTCGTCCCTATCGAATGCCAGATCAGGACCCATGGGAAGGCAAGACAGTGCATCAGCATTCACATGTTGAGCCGTCGACCAGATATGAATCTCATAATTGAAATGAGACAAGTAAAGAGCCCAATGCTGGAGGCGGTGTGCAGCCTTGTCGGAAAGTGACGTTGATGGATGAAACAAGGAAACAAGTGGTTTGTGATCTGTAAAAAGATGAAATTTGGATCCATAGAGAAAAACACCAAAGTTATGAAGAGCATAAATAATGGTCAAAGCTTCTTTTTCAATTTGAGAATACTTTTGTTGGGCATCCGTGAGCGTTTTGGAGGCATAAGCAATGGGTTGTTCAGAAACGTCAGAAAAACGGTGCACAAGGACAGCACCGAACCCGTATTGAGAGGCGTCCGTGGCAAGAACAAGATGTTGGCCAGGTCGATAAGTAGCCAGGCACGGGGCCTGTTTCAGCACAGTCTTCAATTTCTGGAAAGCCACATCGCATGACACGGACCAGGGAAAAGACACGTTTTTATGCAACAGGCGATGCAATGGCTGAGCCACCGAAGCAGCAGATGGTAAAAACTTGTGATAGTATGCTATTTTCCCCCAGAAGGCCTGCAGTTCCTTAACAGATGTAGGGTGAGGAAGGGCATCGATCGCAGTGACAGTTTGCTGAAGCGGACGAATACCATCCTGAGAGAGTTGAAACCCCAAGTACGTGATAGATGCCTGAAAAAATTTTGATTTCTGAAGAGTACACTTAAGACCGGCAGTCTGTAAGACATGAAAAAGTGTGCAGAGATTTTGAAGATGTTCGTCAGTGGTGGAGTCAGTGACAACAATGTCGTCCTGGTAATTTATACACCCAGGGACAGTGAGCAATAATTGTTCCAAGAATCACTGAAAGAGAGCAGGGGCACTGGCAACCCCGAATGGCAATCGTTGGTATTGATAGAGGCCGAAAGGCGTGTTAAGGACCAGAAACTGCTGGGAAGCAGCATCGAGAGGAAGTTGATGATAAGCTTCTGACAGGTCAAGTTTAGAAAAATACTGGCCTCCAGCAAGTTTAGTGAACAATTCTTCAGGTCGAGGCATAGGGTAAGTGTTGATAAGGCATTGAGCATTTACAGTGGCTTTGAAACCGCCACAGAGACGAATATCACCATTTGGCTTAGCAACGACAATGACAGGAGAGGACCACTCACTGGAAGTGACAGGAAGCAAGACCCCTGAAGCAGTGAGACGATCCAGCTCCCGTTTGACCTGATCACGAAGGGCCACAGGAATGGGCCGGGCCCGAAAAAACTTAGGCCGAGCAGTGGGTTTGAGCGTGATATGAGCTTCAAAGTCATTTGCACGACCTAACCCAGGAGAAAAAGGGACGAAAATGTCGTCAACAAGGAATCCAACTGAGCATAAGGAATAGCATCAAAGATGATATTGACAGAGTCATCTATGGAGAACCCAAAAATGCGAAAGGCATCGAAACCAAAAAGATTCTCCGCGTTATTATGGTCGACCACAAATATGGGAACAATGCGAATGACAGGTTTGTAAGATACCTCAGCTTCAAATTGTCCCAAGAGAGAAATCTTCTGTTTATTGTAAGTCCATAATTGCCTAGTGACAGGTGACAGGATTGGAGAACCCAACTGAAGATTCGTCTGAGAATTGATGATAGTGGCAGCCGAACCAGTATCCACCTGCATGTGAACACCTCGACCAAGTATTTGGACAGTGAGGAATAACTTCCCTGAAAGGGAAGAAGTACAATTGACAGACAATACATAATCAGAATCAGCGTCATCTTCATGAACATCATGTATGCGGTCGGATTTGCAAACGGATGACACATGACCCTTTTTTTTGCATTTGTGACACACAGCCCAACGTTGTGGACAATCTTCTTGTGAATGTTTCGTAAAACACCACGGACATGAAGGAAGTTGCCCTGGGTTTTGCTGCAGTTTCTTAGAGGTTTGTTTACGGTTAGGCCGAGGCTGCGCTTGGGAGCATACTGCGGCCACGTCGGCCAGTGGGAACACACCACACGCTTCGTCAACATCGCACAGAGGTTGTATTTCCCCGATGTTGCCCCATGCCTCTATTTGCACTCCAGCGGCGTGAGAAATTTCAAAAGACTGAGCGATGGATAGGACTTCATCTAGAGTCGGATTTGCCAACTGAAGGGCCCGTTGCCTAACTTCTTTGTTGGGCGCCGATCGGATAATAGCTTCCCGTGCCATGGAATCAGCGTAGGATTCTTTGTGAACTTCAGTAACAAATTGACAATTTCTACTGAGGCTATGAAGTTCAGCAGCCCAAGCGCAATAGGATTGATTTGGTTGTTTTTGACAACGATAAAAGGCAACACGAGAGGCTACCACATGTGTTTGCTTTTGAAAACAGACAGACAGAAGTGAGCACATTTCAGCAAAGGACAAAGATGCAGGATCTCTCAAAGGAGCCAATTGTGACAACAACCGATATATTTGAGGTGAAATCCATGAAAGGAACAGAGACTTACATGTTTGTTCATCCACGACATGAAATGCTAAGAAGTGCTGTCGAAGACGTTTTTCATAATCAGACCAGTCTTCCGCTGTCTCGTCGTAAGGAGGAAAAGGAGGTAGAGACAACGACGAGAGACACCCCGCATTTGATACCGCGACAAAATCATGAATCGCATTTGTGAGAAGTGTTTGCTGTTCTATGAGACCTTGCAATAGTTGCTCTAAAGTAGCCATGGAAACATGTGGGTCAACGATGGAAAAGAAAAATCCCATCCTCATTGCCAACAGTTATAACTTCAAGTTGAACAAATATATTTCACGGAAGACGCAATACATGAAAGTCACAGATCAAGTAAACAGAGTAAAACGTGTGTACACTTTAACAGTCAAATCATAACTGAGTCCGAGTCTAGCGGCCACTGGCTGGCTGGCCGCTTAGGTGGCACTGCTGCTGCATGGCTGGCAGACAGAGCCGCACGTAGAGGACGCACGTAACTGCGCGGTGGCACTTTGAAAGATCGGCGAGTCACAACACAGAAGTTTGTACAACACTGACTTGGCATAGCTTCAGCCATGTCCCACTGTGACTGGCGTATGAACTCAGCTGACGTTTTGCAATCAGGTGATTGCTAATTGTCAGGTGCGAGCCAGTCTCTACCCCCCCCCCCCCCCTCCCCCATGGGAGAGCAGAGTGTCTGTGGTGTCTGTGTTGTCCTAGGTGTTTTCCGTGTACTTTGTCAGGAAGCGCACACTAGGATCAGAGCGCATCTTGCAGGCATTGTCGTCGAGGGTCCTGGAGCTGGCTTCTCTGCAACAGTCAAGAGATGTGGCTTGGTAGGACAGGGATGGATACTGGCAGTTCTTCTGTGACAAACATAGGCTTGACATGATCAATAGAGATGGTATTCTGTTTTACATTAACCATGATATCAAACATTTTGTCGCCCCTAGTGATAATTCAGTGTAGGCCCGTATGTGGAGGTGTTAATGTCTGCAACAGTCCACAATATCCAGATCTGAAATGTGCCAGATGTCCATAGATAAATGTGAGGTTATCTGTTGCTGGTTATACTGTCGTGGAGAACAGTTATCGTTATTCTGCTGGAATACAAATGTTAGAGGTTTATAGCTTCATATATTGTAAATATTCTCGCCTAGAGCTGCATATTGAAGTGTTTTGTACAGGTGTGGATGGCTAACAATTCTGTATCATGTACACTGCATTACTGCTGCATTGAAGTCAGCTTCTGGGAGAAAATGGCAAGAGGCTGTCAAACATCGTTCACATATTGGTGCAGAGCGGTGCTGATGGCTGATTGGCTCACTTCAATAACGGGTGTGACAGAGACATCCAAAACAGGATGTGCTAGTAGTGCTGCCTCAGCTATGCTTCATTTGGTCATCTCAAAAGCATATAACATTGCTTGGGCCCACTGCACAGGCACTTTGCCTTTAGTTTTGGGGCCTGATAGTGCTGCTGTTAGCGGTTCTTGGAGCTCTGCAACAAGGTTCAAAATGGCTCTGAGCACTATGGGACTTAACTGCTGAGGTCATCAGTCCCCTAGAACTTAGAACTACTTAAACCTAACTAACCTAAGGACATCACACACATACATGCCCGAGGCAGGATTCGAACCTGCGACCGTAGCGGTCGCGTGGTTCCAGACTGAAGCGCCTAGAACCGCTCGGCCACTTAGGCCGGCTCTGCAACAAGGGATAAGAGGCAATGATAAAAGTTGAGGTCGCCTAAGAACTGATGCAATTCCTTGATCGTTTCAGGTCAAGGCATGCTGAGAATAGCCTTGTTGCTTTTTGGGCAGTGGACATAATGCCTCGGGTGAAATAAGGTGTCCCAAAAACATAATTTCTGCCTCGATGAACACACAGTTGGCTGTATTTAAATGATTCCAAAATCATTGAGTCAATTCTAACAGGCAACATTCATGCTCTTCCAGACTGACTAAAAAAATGAGGATGTCATCAAAGTAGGCAGATCAGCAGCAATGCAATCCTCTCAACACAGAGTCCATAAATAGCTGCAATGTCCGTGCAGCGTTTCTAAGTCCAAGTGTCATATACAAGCTCCTGAGTAAGCCAAAGGGTATAATGGTGGTTGTTTTCTTATTTGCTGCTAACAAGTGAAATGTGGTTGTCAGTCAGTATTTATGTTGCTTATCTTGTAGCAAAATACTGAGGTCCAAGCTGGTGTTGACAAGAAATCTGCACCTGGTCTTCTGGTCAGTTACGAAAAGGGGTGCGGATGATGCCCAGGAGCACCTACCTCTGACAGATACTTCTGGCTGACATATGCACATGGTAGATTGCATTCATGTGCTTGCTCACCACACTGCTGGTGGTACCAGAACATTCCTGTCAGCTCTTGAGTCACTTGAGGACCAGTTCGAGGATGATTGACTGCGTGATCTGTGGCGGAATCTCTCCCTTGCATCACATTCAGCAAACAGACCATTCATCTGTCTGGCCAGGGAGTCTACCTTGTCCATGAGATTCTTGTTCAATCACTTGTTCAGGGATTCAGTTTTGCTCAATAGGCTAGTAATCCGGTTTGGTTTGCATTATAGCACTGCTGTACATTGGGGCTGTGTCCGGACAGGAGGCAGACACAATCATCTCTTGTATGGGATCCACTAATCTGTGACAGTGTTGAGAGACACCTCCATATTGGATTCCACAATAGTCTTCATTTGTACTGGTAGTCTGTAACACCATAACATGCAGAGCAACATGTCAGGTACAGTGTGTGGCTTCTCAGATGTCAGAGATACTGTGAGGGCTTGCAGTCCTCTATATCCTGTTGTGTGAAGACTTGCCGCACAGCACACACTCTTCTTGAGATTCAGTAATTCGATGAATTAGGCCAGCTTTGAGTCTCCAGTATGATTCTGATTTGGGTGGGGATGCAATGATGTCCTACACCTCAACAGTATATTTATGGTCAAGTTGGCTAACCACCAATGCAAACATTGTTGGATTCATCATTACTCCAGCACACAGAAAGGTCGCTTTTACTTGAGCAAACCAAAGTGCCAGATTATGCAGCCAAAACAGTAGGAGATATACTGGTAGTCTGGAGATCACAGGTGCTTCTGCTGCTCCCATATTTGTGCTTCCAAAATATTCAGTCTTGAACCATGGAGATGTATTTAAAAGTCTCCTTGGCCTGATCATGTCAGGGACATCAATGTCGCTGGTATCAGTTTGAAGTGCAAGACCAGCGAATCTATATCATGTTCATATACAGAAGAAGAGTGCGTGAATAATTAATCTCAACACTTTATTTCTTAAGGCACACAGTGTGGTGTCCATCTAAGATAGTGAAAAAAAAGCTTAATTAACCACAATCAGTATTAACCATACAGTCTCCATAACAACCAAGCAAAAGTAAAAAAGTAAATTTGAGAGCACAAAACATCTGCACCTCAGCAAAGAGAAGTCAATTTCAAGTGCTGCTTGAGGCCAGCGCATAAACTCAGCTGACATTTTGTAATCAGCTGATTGCTATCTGTCAGGTGCGAGCCGACTGTGGACACCCACAGTCTGTACAACCTCATAATCTGTAGAAACGTTCTGAAATTGCTCTTCTGCCTCTGGCACAGATCAAAGTTGATGACATGTAGTCAGGCAAAATTCCTTGAAGTAACAAGGAACATTTTACAGTGCAGGGTGTAATGAATACTCAGGACTGCCAAATTTGGTTTACCGCTAAATTGCATGTTGTGCACGAAGAGCCACTGCACTTGTTGTGTGTGACTGTAGATTCACAAGCACCTTTATTCTTGGTCTGTACTTCTTCGAAGAGTATACAGCCACAGGGCCTGTCAGGTGTACCATGATGTCTCTTGTAAAGTATCTGATTCATGCTTTGGAAGAGCACAACTGTGTGGAAACCACTGTTTTCAAGCACGATGGGGCAACACTTCATGACACTCACCCAGTGAAAAGATATGCTTATTGCAACCTTCCATGAACACGTTATCTCCAGAGACTTCCCTCATGCATGGCATTCAAGATCATCTGCAGTAGAGAAACACCAGGTTTCTATTGCTTCAATAGAAAAATTGATTGAAGCACCTCTGCAGGAATTTTTACAATACATGGCTGGAAAAACTCCAGAATCAAAACATTTTCTTCTAAATATAAGAGCGTATAACGCCAGCTTCCAAATGGGTTCTTTCAGTGTCACTTCAATCAACACTAATAGAGATGAAATCAATTATGTTTTTTCCATCAAAGGACAAATCTATCACAACATGGGATACTTACTACCACTACCCAATGAAGACCATAAATTTCTTCAAGTATATTTCATTGGAAATGAAGAAATAGAAATTTATCAGTGGACTAAGACAAGGAGTAGTCCAAGATCTGCAGAGGATCTTACACAAATACAATCAACCGGTTCATATATTCCAAACAGCACTAGACCGATTGATTTCTGATAATTACAGAGTTATAATTTTGGCCAACAAAAGACCACCTGGAGAACATAAGCATCAATTTAATATGCCTCGGATAGATGAAGTCGCCATCATAACTGTAAACAGTGAAAACACAACTCATGACATAACTGTACAATTGAACAACGAAGAAGAGAAGGACTAAAATGCATTACAAAGACATGCCATTCATGTGATGCCCTCCAATAGGCATTAATATTTCTGCACAGAGAGAATGGATATCATTTTAATGTGAAACAAATCCAACCTGAAACAGGCATAGACACAAACAAAAAAGGCACTTCCAAGTTCTACGCTTATTGCTTAATGAACAGCGTCAATGAAACATACAATCACATTCTCAACACTCACCATTTATTCCAGCAATTCCTGGTAAATGTGTAGGCAAAAATATAAGCACAATGGGTGCTTTATATAAGACTGAATCAGATGAAACCAAACACAGAAGAATACATCCACCTTCAAGATGCGATCATAAATGACAGAAACATTAATGACATTGGAACAATGGTAATCTTACTCACATCATACATAGGAAGTCCAAGACACATGTACAAATACACTCAAGGTGCCATGACCTACATAGAAACATATGGACATCCTGACTTCATAACATCCACACACAACTCGTCATGGCCAGAAATCAAAGAGCAACTAAGATATCAACAAGCCCCCAAGCATCGACACAACATAATAGCCCAAGTTTTCCAACAAAAGCAAATGAGATTTATTGAAGTCATCACAAAATATCATCCCTTTGGAGCTGGTAGATGTACAAAATCAAATGACAAAACAAGGACTGCCTTATTCACACAATCTCATGAGGCTACATGTAAGAATTCAATCCATGGATATCAACAAAATCATCTAAGCTGAATTTCCCAGTCCACAAGAAGATCCCCAACTATACAACATAGCAGTGAAAAACATGATTCACAGACCATGCAGCCCGCCAAATGCTAATTTGCCATGTATGCGTTATGAAAAAGGTACAAAAAGAAGAAAAAAAGAAAAAAAGTACATGTACAACACACAAACCAGAGATGGTGGCTATCCCAAATATAGAAGACAAACACCCAAAAACAGTGGCTTCACAGCATAAATACAAATATGAGGCAGCAACAAACTGGAAATAGGTAATCAGTGGGTAGTACTGTATAACACATCGCATTCCAGAATGTTCCACGCACACTTAAACATAGCATACTACAACTCAGTGAAATGCAGGCAGTGACATGGCAGAATTTCAAACAGCCAAAGACAGTGAACAACAAAACAGAAATGACAAGATCCTCATGTAGCAAATGGGAAGGTACATCAACAGTAACGAAGCAGCATGGCAGATTCCCAGTTTTCCCACACACAAACGTGAACCAACTGTGCAACATCTAGCAGTACATTTGGATAATGGACAGACAGTTTACTTCACAAAAGACACTACCAGAAAAACTGCAAGCAAACCACCTCAGAATACAACATTAATAGCTTTTTACCAACTGTGCCAAATGCTGAATGTTTCTATCTCAGGATATTGCTACAGAAAATATGAGTACCAACAAGTTTCACAGATCTCAAGACCAGTGATGGTTACCTATGGCAAATGTACAGAAAAGGATGCCAGTGCTTAGGACTACTGGAAAATGGTAACCACTGGGAATTAACACTACAAGAACTTCAAAAAGAGAATGAGTGATGACATACTCTACCAAATCTGACAAGCTCATCCTGAATCGACCATTGAATTCAATGACAACATCTTCAATGAAACACTCATTTGCTAGAAGATAAATGTTTAGCAATAGACAACCAGACTTTAATGCAACTTGGGATGCAAGCACCACGAAAAGATTGTATCAGTGTGCTACACTTCAAAATTACAACAGAAAAAATGCTATAACATCAACGAACTACTTCAATACATTGCTCACAACAAACCACACTCTCCAATGACAACCAAACAGAAATTTACATTGTTATCATGGATTGGACTGTCAATAACACTGTCAGAATTATTTACTTGGATGCACCAGACAGCACTCGAAAAACTTTTCTAATAAATCTATTGGTGGTGGAAATACATGCTAAACAACACATCACACTTGCTCTACTATCATCCAGCATTGCTGCCAACTTATGAAAGGAAGACAAACTGCCCATTCCACCCTGCAACTTCCATTGAATATAGCCAAAGAAAAATTCCTGGTATGTGAAATCTCAAGAGAATATGGAAGGGCTTAACTTCTCAAGCAAGGTAAAATTACCTTCCGGAATGAATGCAAATGGAACATAAAAAAATCACTCAGTCATGAACAGAACATTAAAATACTTGCATGGAAAATCTGAAGTACTGAGAGGAGCTCTACTCATAATCTCAGGAGATCTTGAATAAACACTTCCAGTTAACCTCATGTCAACACCAGCAGACGAGATCAATGCGTGCTTAAAAAAATCATATCTCCAGCCAAACGTACAAATGCTGCGACCAGCAAGAAATATGAGAGTTGAACTTTCAAAAGCCAAACCAACAGCACATTTTGCTCAACAACTTTTACAAACAGGCGAAGGCACATGTCCTACTGACCATACAACAGGCCTCATTAAACTCAACACTGACTTTTACAACATGGTTACTGCTGGAAATGAAATCATTGACCAAACTTATCCAAACATTGTTCACCACTATACCAATCTGGACTGGCCATTTGAAATGGGAATTTTGGCAACTAAAAATAATATTGAAACTTCCTGGCAGATTAAAACTGTGTGCCAGACCGAGACTCGAACTCAGGACCTTTGCCTTTCGCGGGCAAGTGCTCTACCAACTGAGCTACCCAAGCACGACTCCCACCCCGTTCTAACAGCTTTAAGTTTGGAAGGTAGGAGACAAGGTACTGGCAGAAGTAAAGCTGTGAGGATGGGGCGTGAGTCGTGCTTGGGTAGCTCAGTTGGTAGAGCACTTGCCCGCAAAAGGCAAAGGTCCCGAGTTCGAGTCTCGGTCCGGCACACAGTTTTAATCTGCCAGGAAGTTTCATATCAGCGCACACTCTGCTGCAGAGTGAAAATCTCATTCTGGAAAAATAATATTGTTGACAATATCAACTTTAATTTTCAAAAGAATATTTCTGGGGAAGAGAGAACATACAAAATGATTGACCCAATGGTAAACATTGAAGAAAGTGTGAACTCCTCTACAGTATATCTAAACTCTTTGCAAGAACCAGGAATATCATTACACTGCCTTCGAGTTAAAATTAGATTTCCGATCATACTACTCAGAAATCTCAACTCACGAAAACTGTGTAATGGAACAAGGATGATCAACAAACAGCTATCGAATAACACCACCAAAACTCATGACTGGAAAGTACAAAGCACACATGCTATTTATCCCTAGAATACCGCTGATCTCTATTGAACTGCCATTCCAACTTAAAAGACTGCAATTTCCAACCAAATTAGCCTACAGTTTTACAATTAAAAAAGCACAAGGAGAAACTTAAAGTATTGTGGCATCCACCTCAAAGACTCCTGCTTCTCTCACGATCAACTATAAGTAGCTTGCCCTCGAATATGAAATTCAAAAAAAATTAGAGGGAAACATTCCACGTGGGAAAAATATATCTAAAAAGAAAGATGATGAAACTTACCAAACAAAAGCGCTGGCAGGTCGATAGACACACAAACAAACACAAACATACACACAAAATTCTAGCTTTCGCAACCAATGGTTGCCTCGTCAGGAAAGAGGGAAGGAGAAGGAAAGACAAAAGGATATGGGTTTTAAGGGAGAGGGTAAGGAGTCATTCCAATCCCGGGAGCGGAAAGACTTACCTTAGGGGGAAAAAAGGACAGGTATACACTCGCACACACACACATATCCATCCACACATACACAGACACAAGCAGACATTTGTAAAGGCAAAGAGTTTGGGCAGAGATGTCAGTCGGGGCAGATGTACAGAGGCAAAGATGAAGTTGAAAGACAGGTGAGGTATGAGCGGCGGCAAATTGAAATTAGAAATTAGCGGAGATTGAGGCCTGGCGGATAGCGAGAAGAAAGGATATGCTGAAGGGCAAGTTCCCATCTCCGGAGTTCTGACAGGTTGGTGTTAGTGGGAAGTATCCAGATAACCCGGACGGTGTAACACTGTGCCAAGATGTGCTGGCCGTGCACCAAGGCATGTTTAGCCACAGGGTGATCCTCATTACCAACAAACACTGTCTGCCTGTGTCCATTCATGCGAATGGACAGTTTGTTGCTGGTCATTCCCACATAGAACGCTTCACAGTGTAGGCAGGTCAGTTGGTAAGTCACGTGGGTGCTTTCACACGTGGCTCTGCCTTTGATCGTGTACACCTTCCGGGTTACAGGACTGGAATAGGTGGTGGTGGGAGGGTGCATGGGACAGGTTTTACACCGGGGGCGGTTACAGGGGTAGGAGCCAGAGGGTAGGGAAGGTGGTTTGGGGATTTCATAGGGATGAACTAAGAGGTTGCGAAGGTTAGGTGGATGGCGGAAAGACACTCTTGGTGGAGTGGGGAGGATATATATATATATAATAAAGGGAAACATTCCACGTAGGAAAAATATATCTAAAAACAAAGATGATGTGACTTACCAAATGAAAGTGCTGGCAGGTCGACAGACACACAAACAAACACAAACATACACACAAAATTCAAGCTTTCGCAACAAACTGTTGCCTCATCAGGAAAGAGGGAAGGAGAGGGAAAGACGAAAGGATGTGGGTTTTAAGGGAGAGGGTAAGGAGTCATTCCAATCCCGGGAGCGGAAAGACTTACCTTAGGGGGGAAAAAGGACAGGTATACACTCGCACACACGCACATATCCATCCACACATACAGACACAAGCAGACATATTTAAAGACAAAGAGTTTGGGCAGAGATGTCAGTCAAGGCAGAAGTGTAGAGGCAAAGAAGTTGTTGAAAGACAGGTGAGGTATGAGTGGCGGCAACTTGAAATTAGCGGAGATTGAGGCCTGGCGGATGACGAGAAGAGAGGATATACTGAAGGGCAAGTTCCCATCTCCGGAGTTCGGATAGGTTGGTGTTGGTGGGAAGTATCCAGATAACCCGGACGGTGTAACACTGTGCCAAGATGTGCTGGCCGTGCACCAAGGCATGTTTAGCCACAGGGTGATCCTCATTACCAACAAACACTGTCTGCCTGTGTCCATTCATGCGAATGGACAGTTTGTTGCTGGTCATTCCCACATAGAACGCTTCACAGTGTAGGCAGGTCAGTTGGTAAGTCACGTGGGTGCTTTCACACGTGGCTCTGCCTTTGATCGTGTACACCTTCCGGGTTACAGGACTGGAATAGGTGGTGGTGGGAGGGTGCATGGGACAGGTTTTACACCGGGGGCGGTTACAGGGGTAGGAGCCAGAGGGTAGGGAAGGTGGTTTGGGGATTTCATAGGGATGAACTAAGAGGTTGCGAAGGTTAGGTGGATGGCGGAAAGACACTCTTGGTGGAGTGGGGAGGATATATATATATATAATAAAGGGAAACATTCCACGTAGGAAAAATATATCTAAAAACAAAGATGATGTGACTTACCAAATGAAAGTGCTGGCAGGTCGACAGACACACAAACAAACACAAACATACACACAAAATTCAAGCTTTCGCAACAAACTGTTGCCTCATCAGGAAAGAGGGAAGGAGAGGGAAAGACGAAAGGATGTGGGTTTTAAGGGAGAGGGTAAGGAGTCATTCCAATCCCGGGAGCGGAAAGACTTACCTTAGGGGGGAAAAAGGACAGGTATACACTCGCACACACGCACATATCCATCCACACATACAGACACAAGCAGACATATTTAAAGACAAAGAGTTTGGGCAGAGATGTCAGTCAAGGCAGAAGTGTAGAGGCAAAGAAGTTGTTGAAAGACAGGTGAGGTATGAGTGGCGGCAACTTGAAATTAGCGGAGATTGAGGCCTGGCGGATGACAAGAAGAGAGGATATACTGAGGGGCAAGTTCCCATCTCCGGAGTTCACATAGGTTGGTGTTGGTGGGAAGTATCCAGATAACCCGGACGGTGTAACACTGTTCCAAGATGTGCTGGCTGTGCACCAAGGCATGTTTAGCCACAGGGTGATCCTCATTACCAACAAACACTGTCTGCCTGTGTCCATTCATGCGAATGGACAGTTTGTTGCTGGTCATTCCCACATAGAATGCATCACAGTGTAGGCAGGTCAGTTGGTAAATCATGTGGGTGCTTTCACACGTGGCTCTGCCTTTGATCGTGTACACCTTCACAAACCCAATCATCCTGGCCGCCCCATTGTAGCTGGTTACCAAGCCCCCACAGAACGTATCTCTGCCTACGTAGATCAACACCTTCAACCCATTACATGCAGTCTCCCATCCTTCATCAAAGACACCAACCACTTCCTTGAACGCCTGGAATCCTTACCCAATCTGTTACCCCCGGAAACCATCCTTGTAACCATTGATGCCACGTCCTTATACACAAATATTCCGCACGTCCAGGGCCTCGCTGCGATGGAGCATTTCCTTTCACGCCGATCACCTGCCACCCTACCTAAAACCTCTTTCCTCATTACCTTAGCCAGCTTCATCCCGACCCACAACTTCTTCACTTTTGAAGGCCAGACATACCAACAATTAAAGGGAACAGCCATGGGTACCAGGATGGCCCCCTCGTACGCCAACCTATTCATGGGTCGCTTAGAGGAAGACTTCTTGGTTACCCAAGTCTGCCAACCCAAAGTTTGGTACAGATTTATTGATGACATCTTCATGATCTGGACTCACAGTGAAGAAGGACTCCAGAATTTCCTCTCCAACCTCAACTCCTTTGGTTCCATCAGATTCACCTGGTCCTACTCCAAATCCCATGCCACTTTCCTTGACGTTGACCTCCACCTGTCCAATGGCCAACTTCACACGTCCGTCCACATCAAACCCACCAACAAGCAACAGTACCTCCATTATGACAGCTGCCACCCATTCCACATCAAACAGTCCCTTTCCTACAGCCTAGGTCTTCGTGGCAAATGAATCTGCTCCAGTCGGGAATCCCTGAATCATTACACCAACAACCTGAAAACAGCCTTCGCATCCCGCAACTACCCTCCCGACCTGGTACAGAAGCAAATAACCAGAGCCACTTCCTCGTCCCCTCAAACCCAGAATCCCCCACAGAAGAACCACAAAAGTGCCCCACTTGTGACAGGATACTTTCCGGGACTGGACCAGACTCTGAATGTGGCTCTCCAGCAGGGATACGACTTCCTCAAATCCTGCCCTGAAATGAGATCCATCCTTCATGAAATCCTCCCCACTCCGCCAAGAGTGTCTTTCCGCCGTCCACCTAACCTTCGTAACCTGTTAGTTCATCCCTATGAAATCCCCAAACCACCTTCCCTACCCTCTGGCTCCTATCCTTGTAACCGCCCCCGATGCAAAACCTGTTCCATGCACCCTCCCACCACCACCTACTCCAGTCCTGTAACCCGGAAGGTGTACACGATCAAAGGCAGAGCCACGTGTGAAAGCACCCACGTGATTTACCAACTGACCTGCCTACACTGTGATCCATTCTATGTGGGAATGACCAGCAACAAACTGTCCATTCGCATGAATGGACACAGGCAGACAGTGTTTGTTGGTAATGAGGATCACCCTGTGGCTAAACATGCCTTGGCGCACAGCCAGCACATCTTGGCACAGTGTTACACTGTCCGGGTTATCTGGATACTTCCCACCAACACCAACCTATCCGAACTCCGGAGATGGGAACTTGCCCTTCAGTATATCCTCTCTTCTCGTCATCCGCCAGGCCTCAATCTCCGCTAATTTCAAGTTGCCGCCACTCATACCTCACCTGTCTTTCAACAACTTCTTTGCCTCTACACTTCTGCCTCGACTGACATCTCTGCCCAAACTCTTTGTCTTTAAATATGTCTGCTTGTGTCTGTATGTGTGGATGGATATGTGCGTGTGTGCGAGTGTATACCTGTCCTTTTTTCCCCCTAAGGTAAGTCTTTCCGCTCCCGGGATTGGAATGACTCCTTACCCTCTCCCTTAAAACCCACTTCCTTTCGTCTTCCCCTCTCCTTCCCTCTTTCCTGATGAGGCAACAGTTTGTTGCGAAAGCTTGAATCTTGTGTGTATGTTTGTGTTTGTTTGTGTGTCTATCGACCTGCCAGCGCTTTCGTTCGGTAAGTCACCTCATCTTTGTTTTTTTTATATATATATATATATATATATATATATATATATATATATATATATATATATATATATATATATATATATATATATATATATATATAAACATGGAAGGAAACATTCCACATGGGAAAAATTATATATAAAAACAAAGATGAGGTGACTTACCGAACAAAAGCGCTGGCAGGTCGATAGATACACAAACATACACACAAAATTCAAGCTTTCGCAACAAACTGTTGCCAAAGCTTGAATTTTGTGTGTATGTTTGTGTATCTATCGACCTGCCAGCGCTTTTGTTCGGTAAGTCACCTCATCTTTGTTTTTTTATATATATATATATATATATATATATATATATATATATATATATATATATATATATATAACAAAGTGAAAAATGTTGTTTATAAACAAGTTTTGTAAATAGTTAGGATATGTCATCAATAATTTTTTTACTTCTGATATGTTAAAGTTTATTCTTTTATTCCAACTACCACACAATCTCACATAACTCCTCAAGTGAAGCTGGGTACCCCATCTAGTTCCTACATAATTACTTCCTTATTATTTGTGGCACTGAAGATTAATTTGTAATCTCCCAGTTACCTGGCCCCTTCCATCACATCTCCCATATGCATGGTATGTTGGTCGTCCTCCCCCCCCCCCCCCCCCCACCCTCCCCCCACCCCACCCACCCACATCCAATCACCTCACTCACCTCTCTCTTCCTCTCCCTGTTATCGATTTGATCTTTAGTTTCCCCATTTGAATGAAACAGTCCCACCAGCATATCTGTTTCCTACACTGTTTCAGCTCTCAGCTCACTAGGTATTAAATGACAGATTTTGGGATGGCACAAGTTGGGGGTCTCCAAACACAACCATATAATTCCAGATTGTCAGAAAGGGACAGATGAACAAGCAATTAGCTGAAAAGTGCGATACTGTGTGAAAGATGTAAGTAAAAGTTGCTTACTTTTTCTTTATGCATTCAAATGCAAACAAAATGCAGTAGAGGTTGCTATGAACAACAATGGAGCACTTAAATCCAGCACAATAACAGAACATCAGACTAGGTCAAAATAAAGTTTTAACAAAACCACATTGAAAGTGTATTTTGAGCAGTTGTCTCAGAAGTCAGAGGTGCAAAGAAACTTTTTAGAACATTTCAAACTGTGAATCAGTAGAGAACACAGCCTAATAAAAAGTAACAAACCAAGAGGCAACACATGATATAAAGTGATCTACTGCCCCACTATCTCAACATCCTTTTTTAGATAACATATGATGTTTCACGTAAAAATATATTAACAATGCTGCCACTAGTCTGGTCCTGATTAGTTATTACACTAAATGCTGAAATTGATAGGTGGGCATATGAATGTTGAAAACAATTGTTTATTAAAAGAATTGCACTGAATGAAATGCACAGGGAAAAAACTGATTAATTTGTTGGATGGCCAAACAATTAAAAAAAGCTTTGGTATGTCATAATTACACAAATCCCCATGTGATGGCAAAAAAGGATACACTATGGGGCTCTTCTCACACACCACATTTTTCAAGTACTAATGTCAAGTGGACATATTTTTGAAATATTTGCACCATTTCTGGTGAGCAAATAATACTTCAATTTTTTAAAGGAAAAAAAAGTAAAAAAATTTTCAAAGAAAATTCTCCAGCCCAGAAAACAGAACTTACAACAAATTAATGGGCCACCTCTCTGAAAAACACATTTTAACAAAAGTCTAGTTTAGCTTCTGTAGCAGCTCCTTTATTGAAAAAGCAATATATTATCATGTTAAAACCACAATTAAATCCAAATCTGATGGCATGGTCACCAGTAAAGTGTAGTACTTCGCAATGAAAGCACATTTATTACCAGTGTACAGCCAGAAAAGAACTGAATTCCTTTATGGAGAGTGCTGCTATTTATATAAACATCAAATATTCATAAATTACAAACATGAGGGGTTTTGAGAACCCTCTAGAAACTAGAAGTAATTGCTGGTGGTTGTGTTTGAACTGGTGACCCACAGTACAGACTGCTGCACCACATTGCATGCAGCACAGCTCATGGTATTTCTCCCTCTCCTGAAGACACAGTGACCTGCTGTTTTAGAAGTTCTCATAGGAGGCAAGTACAATACTCGGGATCTAGATTTTGTCTTTGGTCCTCTGTATGGCAGCACTAGTGGATCCTCAAATTCTGGTCATGTTATCACATCCTCTTCACTATGATGAGTGCTGAAGGTGGCTATTTCCTCTGAAGCTTTGCAGTCACTTAGAAGGTCTTCAGTTTCCTTGAACAAGAAGTCCCCATCATCAGTCCATGCTTCAGAATTGCAGCAGAATGTTGTACAGATGATATGGAAGATGTATCTTTGCTTTTGTCTTCTTGATGAAGGGTCATAATCTTTGACTTTGTATGTGACATCCAAAAAGTAACAAAAGATACAAAATGACCCAAAGTAACACTTTTATGAATCTCCCTCTTTCTGCACAGGTGGAAGAATCCATACCAAGTCTCCCGGGACATATCTCAGTGACCTGTGCTTTGTGTTATAGTGCTCTCTGTCAATCTCCTGGGTGTTCTGGGTCCATAAGCAAGCCAACTGTCTTACTTTTCTGGTCCTGGAGATGAGATGTTTCATGCAGTCACCCTGAGTATCACCTGGTTGAAATGAGAACAGTGTATCATTTGTCATTACAGCCCCACAATCACTGAGCACAAAGAATGGTGTGAAAGCTGTAGAGTCTTGCTTCACTGTATTGTATTTAAATGTCACAATGGGCACCATTTTACCCCGATCTCTCTACTCAGAATGAATGTACACCAAGAGCATATTTGCCAATGTCTTATGAAAACGTTTTGTGTGGCAATTCACCTGTGGGTGGTGGCCAGTTCTCATCCTGTGGGTGATGTTGCAACATGAAATTACCTCTGATACTAGTCTTGATTGAAATACTTTTTCATTATTAGAGGTAACCATATGGAGTGCACCATTCTTTAGAATGAAACACTGTTATGAAAAGGATAGTTGCTACTCACCATATAGAGGAGATGCTGAGTCGCAGGTAGGCATAAAAAAGGGAATGTCACAAAATAAGCTTTCGGCCGAGAAACCTTTGTCAAAAACAGATGACAGAAAACACACACACACACACACACACACACACACACAAGTGCAAGTCACACACACATGACCACAGTCTGTGGCAGCTGAAGCCACACTACGAGCAGCAGCAGCAGTGCATGATGAGAGAGGTAACTGGGTGGGGGTACGAAGGAGGCTGGAGCAAGCAGGGGGAGGGATAGCAGGGTAGGTGTGGGGCTCGGTGAGTGCTGCGGGGGAGCGTGCATGGGCGAGGTGGAGAGACGGTAGGCAACTAGGTGTAGTCAGGAGCTTAGATGGGAGTGAGGGAGAGGTGGGAGGGGAGGGATAGTGGAAAAGGAAGGAAGTAAAATGTGCTTGGGTATAATAGAGGGCTGTTTAGTGCTGTAATGGGAACAGGAAAGGGGCTGATGGGTGAGGAAAATGACTAACAAAGGTTGGAGCCAAGAGGGTTACAGGAACATAGGATATATTGCAGGTAGAGTTCCCACCTGCGCATTTCAGAAAAGCTGGTGTTGGTGTGAAGGATCTAGAGGGCACAGGCTGTGAAGCAGTCATTGAAATGAAGAATGTCATTCTGGGCAGTGTCCTCAGCAACAGGATGGTTCAGTTGTTTTTTGGCCACAGTTTGTCATTGGCCATTCATGCGCACAGACAGCTTCTTGTTTGTTATAGCCACATAGAATGGAGCACAGTGGTTGCAGCTTAGCTTGTAGATCACATGACTGGTTTCACAGGTAGCCCTGCCTTTGATGGGATAAGTGATGTTAATGACCGAACTGGAGTAGGTGGTGATGGGAGGATGTAGGTCTATTACTGGGATATGAGCCATGACATAAGGGGTTGAGAGCAGGGTTTTGTAGGGATGGATGAGTATACTGTGTAGCTTCAGTGGATGGTGGCATACCACTGTGGGAGAGGTGGGAAGCATAGTGGCCAGGACATTTCTCATTTCAGAGCATGATGAGAGATAGTCAAAACCCTGGCAGAGAATGTAATTCAGTTGCTCCAGTCCTGGGTCATATCACTCCAGTCCTAGGTGGTACTGGGCACCAGCATGGCACCCTCCTATGCCAAACTATTCATGAGCCATCTAGAGGAATCCTTCCTAAACACCCAGAATCCTAAACCCCTCACCTGATTTAGATTCATTGATGACATCTATGCGATCTGGATTCAGAATGAGGACACCCTATCCATATTCTTCCAGCACCTCAACAGGTTCTCACCAATTCACTGCATCTGGTTCTACTCACCCCAACAAGCTGCCTACCTAGATGTTAAACTCCACCTCAAAGATTGATACATTACTACCTTCGTCCATATCAAACCTACTAATCACCAGCAATACCTCCACTTCATCAGCTGCCACCTGTTCCATAACAAGAAATCCCTTCCATACAGCCTAGTCACCTGTGGTCATCAAATCTGCAGCGATGAGTGGTCTCTCTTAAAATATACTGAGGGTCTCACAGAGGCATTTACAGACCACAATTATCCTCCCAATCTTGTACTAAAACAAATCTCCCATGTCTTATCTTTCCAGTCACCTGCCACCTGCCAAAGTCTCACCATCCGGCTGCAGAGGACCATTCCCCTCGTAACACAGTACCACCCAGGACTGTAGCAACTGAATTACATTCTCTGCCAGCATATCAACTACCAGCCGCCATGCCCTGAAATGAGAAATGTCCTGTCCACTACGCTTCCCACCCATCCCACAGTGGCATTCTATCATCCACCGAACCTACACAATGTACTCGTCCATCCCTACAAAACCCCTTCTCCCGACCCCTTTCCTCATGGCTCACATCCCAGTAATAGATGTAGATACAAGACCTATCCCATACATCCACCCACCACCACCTACTCCAGTCTGGCCACAAACATCACCTATCCCTGTGAAACCAGTCATGTGATCTACAAGCTAAGTTGCAACCACTGTGCTCCTTTCAGTGTAAGGTATTATCACTGCACAGCAATTGGTAGACATCTTTTTCATGACTTTGTTCATCATCAACAGCCAACATAGAAACATCATGTGCCACCCTCGTTCTTCACAAGGACCGCAGAAGAGGACCAAGGGCTTTCTGTAGGTTCAGCAGTGTCATATTGCAGCTTCTTCTCCATTTCCTGAAGAATTATCCCCTATTCAGCTAGTGACACCCTACATGAGCACTGGCTAATTGGTCGATTATCCCCAGTGTTGATACAGTGTTTTCTCCACTCCAGATCTGAATCTGAAAATTGATGTACAGAATGGCTATCACTCACTGACATTATCCCTTGGTCAATCCAGATTCTGTCCAATATCTACGTCTACATCTACATCTACATGGATACTCTGCAAATCACATTTAATTGCCTGGCAGAGGGTTCATCAAACCATCTTCACAATAATTCTCTATTATTCCAATCTCATACAGTGCACGGAAAAAGCGAACACCTATATCTTTCTGTGTGATCTCTGATTTCCCTTAATTTATTATGGTTGTCATTTCTCCCTATGTATGTTGGCATCAACAAAATATTTTCACATTCAGAGGAGGAAATTGGTGATTGAAATTTCATGAGAAGATCCCGCCGTAACGAAAATCACCTTTGTCTTAATGATGTCCATCCCAAATAATGTATCATTTCAGTGACATTCTCCTCCTATTTCTCGATAATACAAAATGTGCTGCCCTTCTTTGAACTTTCTCGATGTAGTCCACCAATCCTATCTGGTAAGGATCCCACACCGTGCAGCAGTTTTCTAAAAGAGGATGGAGAAGCATAGAGTAGGCAGTCTGTTTAGTAGATATCTTACATTCTCTAAGTGTCCTTCCAATAAAATGCAGTCTTTAGTTATCCTTTTCCACAACATTATCTGTGTGTTCCTTCCAATTTAAGTTGCTCGTAATTGTAATTCCTAGGTATTAAGTTGAATTTACGTCCTTTAGTTTTGATTCATTTATCATGTAACCTAAGTTTAACGGATTTCTTTTAGCACTCATGTGGTTGACATCACATTTTTTGTTATTTAAGGTCAATTGCCAATTTTTGCACCATACATACATCTTTTCTAAATAATTTTGCAATTTGTTTTGATCTTCTGATGACTTTACTAGATGATAAACAACAGCATCATCTGCAAACAACTGAAGATGGCTGCTCAGTTTCTCTCTTAAATCATTTATAGAGATAGCGAACTGCAGAGGGCAATGTCAGAAATCACTTCTGTTTTACTCAATGACTTTTCCATCAGTTACTACGAACTGTGACCTCTCTGACAGAAAATCATGTGGATTATAAGCCACTTGTGAGATACAGAATCAAAAGCCTTTTGGAAATCTAGAAATATGGAATCAGTTTGAAATCCCTTGTTGATAGCACTCAACACATCACGAGAGTAAAGGGCTAGTTATTTCAAAAGAACCATGTTTTCTAAATCCTTGTTGACTATGTGTCAATAGTCCACTCTCTTCAAGGCAATTCATAATTCATAATGTTTGAACACAATATATGTTCCAAAATCCTGCTGCATATCGACGTTAATGATATGGGCCTGTAATTTAGAGGATTACTCCTACTATCTTCCTTGAATATTGGTATGACCTGTGTAACTTTCCAGTCTTTGAGTATGGATCTTTCATCAAGCGAACGGTTGTATATGATTGTTAAGTATGCAGCTATTGTATCAGCATACTCTGAAAGGAACCTAACCGGTATACAGCCTAGAATGGAAGACTGGCTTTTGTTAAGTGATTTAAGTTGCTTCACTACTCCGAGGATATATACTTTTATGTTACTCATGTTGGTAGCTGTTTTTGATTTGAATTCTGGAGTATTTACTTCATCTTCTTCAGTGAAGGAATTTCAGAAGGTTGTGTTTAGTAACTCTGCTTTGACAGCACTGTCATCAATAGTATTTCCATTGGTATTGCGCAGAGAAGGCATTGATTGTGTCTTGCCACTAGCATACTTCACATACAACCAGAATCCCTTTGGATTTTCCGCCAGGTTTCAAGACAAAGTTTCGTTATGGAAACTATTATAAGCACCTCACACTGAAGTCTGCACTAAATTTTGAACTTCTGTAAAAGATTGCCAATCTTGGAGAGTTTGCAGCTGTTTAAATTTGGCATGCAACAGTGTTCTGACCCATTTTGTGTAACAAAGAGGATCAGCTTTGTCATTTGTTAATTTATTTGGTATACATCTCTCAATTGGTGCTGATGTATTATTTCTTTGAATTCAGGGCACATCTGGGCTACACTGACATTGTTAATTTGGAAGGACTGGAGATTGTCTCTCAGGAAGGTGTTAAGTGAACTTTTTTCTGCTTCCTTGAATAAGTATATTACTCATTTATGTGTGGAGGATTTGGGGGTTACAATATTCAGTCTCACTGCAACAACCCTTTGTTCACTAATCCTGTATCCGTTTTGATGCTCATTATTAGCTCAGGATTATTTGTTGCTAAGAGGTCAAGTGTGTTTTCACAACTATTTACTATTCGCGTGGGCTCATGAACTAAATGCTTGAAATAATTTTCAGAGAATGCATTTAGCACAATTTTGGATGATGTTTTATGCATACCTCCAAAATTAAACATGTATTTATGATAACAAACTAAGAATAAATTAAAGTCACTACCAACTATAATTGCATGAGTCAAACTCAAGTTTCCTTTGAGCCTTTCAGCAATTTTATCGTCTGAATTGGGAGGTTGTTAAAAGGATCCAGTTATTATTTTACTCCAGTTGCCAACAATGACCTCTGTCCATACTAACTCACAGACACTATCTACTTCAATTTTGTGACATGCTAAACTACTCCTAACAGCAACAAACATGCCACCGCCAACTGGATTTAGCCTATTTGTTCGGAACACCATTAGGTTCCTTGCAAAAATTTCGGCTGGACTTATCTCCAGCTTTAGCCATCTTTCAGTGCCTATAACAATTTGAGCATCGGTGCTTTCTATCAGTGCTTGGAGTTCTGATACTTTCCCAGCACAGTTAAGACAATTTACAACTGTTATATCAATGGTTCCTGTATTTGTGTTCTTCCTGTATTTGATCCTTATTTGATCCTCACCCTTTGTGACTGAAGCCCTTTTTGTGTTTTCCCGAGGCCCTCTAAGTTAAAAAATTGCCCTGTCCACGCCACACAGTCCCTGCTACCTGTGTAGCTGCCTCCTGCGTGTAGTGGTCTCCTGACCTATTCAGCGGAACCCAAAATCCGACCACCCCATGGTGTAAGTCAAGGAATCTGCAGCACACACAGTCACAGAACCATCTTAGCTTCTCTGCTTGACTCTGTACCAGAGGACCACAATCGGTCCTGTCAACTATGCTGCAAATGGTGAGCTGTGCTTTCATCTCACAAGCAAGACTGGCAGCCTTTACCACTTCTGTTAGCCACTCAAAACCAGAGAGAATCTCTTCCAGTCCAAAGTGACACACACCATTGGTACCGACGTGAGCCACCACCTACAGCTGGCTGCAATCTGTGCTCAGAGGACCCTGACGTGCTGGACGTCCATTGGATCCCCATGGCTGGCCCACAACAGTGGTGCCCACCCACTGCAGCTTCAAGCTGTGTAGCCAAAGCCATCAGAGCCTGGAGCTGAGAGTGAAGCGTCACCAACTTGGCTCACATCCACACACAACTATCACAATCCCTATCCATGCTAAGGACTGTGGAAAACTACACTACCCAGGCAAACGGACTATCGACACATGCTGTGGAACTCTACTATAGACCCTGATGAAAATGCAAGAACTGCATCTACTAAATGAGATTAATATGCACAGATTCAAAAACTGAACTGCTGAAGCACTCAGGTGAGACTACATAATTCGCCCCTTATTAAGAACTTGGAATATGTCACAAAATCAGTTTACTTTCCGACACAAACAAAAATGTGAGAACTGTGTCTATTAGGTATTAAATTACACACAGAAGTTCAAGGAACTAAACTATCAAAGAACATGGATGAAATTATACAATTCACTCCTGGTTAGGAACTCGTAAAAGTCACAAAATCGGTTACTTACCTGTTGCTGCTTCTGTCTTGGCCGATTGCAGCTATCTGACTGGCTGACTAACACCAACCATTGGTCACTAGCTTTCAAAACAAATGAACAAATTACTATCGACTCATACTACGGAACTCTACTGTAGACCATGACCAAAATGCAAGAACTGTGTCTAATAAATTAGACTAATACACAGAGATTCAAAGACCAAACTATCGAAGCACTCAGGTGACACTAAATAATTCACCCCTGATTAGGAACTTGTAATATGTCACAAAATTACTTTACTTTCATATGCAAATTAAAACATAAGAACTTTGTCTATTAGGTACTAAATTAACACACAGAAACTCAAAAAACTAAACTATCAAAGCCCACAGATGAAATTATACAATTTGCTCCTGGTTAGAAACTCAGTCGCAAAATCAGTTACTTCCCTGTTGCTGCTTCTGTTCACTGTTGCCTTATAAACTCTTAAACATCACAAAATCGGTTACTTCCCTGTTGCTGCTTCTGTTTGCTATTGGCTGTTCGATAACAGTTTCCACCCTGCATTGCCTGTAATGACAGCAGAGCAGAATTCTTGATGGCAGTAAGCTGCTCTTCGTGTACTAGTTTAGCTGTCGCTCTGTGCATACCTTCAGAGATGACTTGTGGCTGCTCATTGTATTTAGTGATCCAAAGTTCTCCTTGACCACCTACAATGCTTATGATAATCACTGGCATACAGATTTCTTTTGTGACTGTGAGTGGATTTTTGAAACTGGCAAGAGCTCTTCAGTTTAACGGTGCACCGTTGGACCTCATCTGACTGATGATGGAGGAATAAAATATTCAATGGCACACAACTGCATGGTGCAATCTTTGTTCCGCATGCTTGTTGTAATAGGTTTGTCAATTTAAAGTTTTGATCTTCCACAATCTATGAATGTTTCTGATGTCTGCAAGAAGACCCATCTGAGAATAACCTTATGACTACAGTCTACTAAAACGACAAATTCAAGGGACTGTATTCTCACATTGATAGTTATTGTTGCAATACATGTTCCTGTCAGCTAGACATGTTTCCCATTGGTACTTTTAGCTCCATTGTTTTGTCCGCAGCTCATGGTCAAGTGGCTAGCATTGTTACCTGTGGCTCAGGGGGTCCTGGGTTTGATTCCGGCCGCGTTACATATTTTCTCTGCCCGGGGACTGGGTCTTTGTGTTGTCCTCATCATTTCATCATCATTCAAGACAGTGGCTAGATTGGATTGTGTAAAAATTGGACTGTGTACAAATTAGGACTTTGTAGGGGCACTGATTACTGCACAGCTGAGTGTCACACAAACCAAATATCACCACCACCACTGTTTTCATATCACAGAACATAACCTTTTGCAGTTGAAAATGACAGGCATTCAGAATTACAGAAAATAAAGTCCCTGAATTGATTAGCACCCAGATAAGTGGGTCATCAATGATGACCTCAATGATATTTCCTGACTTCTTGGTGACTGTTGTGCACAGAAGATTTTCACCTGATGTGGCTTCACCTGTGTAGATTGTTGCCTCACTTAGTTTTCCTGAATTCAGCAGTAGGTGAGTGTGTGGTACCTCTGTACAGTTACGAGGTGTGACTACGGTGTGTTGAAGCAAGTCTTCATACAGAGTATGGCTGTAGGGTTCATCCCACAGGTCAACTAAAATTGTCTGCAGTTGACTCACATGAATAGGACTGTAGCATACAATGTGTCCAGGGCATCCACAGTGAAAACATACTGGCATATTTATATACAGAGGCAGTTTTGATTCCAAAGTTATTTTTATTACAAATAAGGTGTTTCACATGGTTCATGTTTCCTCAAATGGCTCTAAAAGAAAAGGAAAAGGAAGGTTGTAATTATATAAAATTAAAAGACAAGGAGCACAGTTCTCAGCTGCATTGAATTTTTAAAAAACATTTTAAAAAATATGGAATAAAATGAATTAGCACTCATGAAAGGCTATCAAAACAATACATATCACAGCTGGTAGGGCAGTTAGCCAGAGCAATGATAACAACTGTATAAAGGAACTGTCACACAAGATACACTGGGACAAAACAAAGTGTATGAACAAGCTTGGTACATGTCTTCTGTGACTCCTTTCATCAAGTGTGAAATACTGTCAGCTTCTTTCATATTTTAGTTCACCATGTGGATTAGGGCCAAACCAATCTGTATGTACGAGTGTGTCATTTTCCCCTCATGTTGGACACTGTTCTTGAATTGTTTTTCTGTAAAGTGGACTTGCAGCTGATCGTAACTAAATGCTTTCATCTATTTGACCTGGAATTGCTACCAGCTATTGAACTTCTCTTCATTGCTCTCAAACCACTGTTGGGCTGTGCTATCCAAGTAAAATTACACATTTGCCAAAAACATCATGTCATCCATCCCACCTATTGTATTAGGCAACCAATACCCTTTCAGTCAGTTCTTTGGGTCTTGACCGGTGCTTCTGGAAAATACTGATGAATGCCTGATGTGCAGCTGACCTACTGCTGTTTCAGAATCCATTGGTCTCCTGAATAAACAAAACTTGGGAACAATCTATTGCTTGTATTCTGGTTCCTGTCCATAAAGGCAATGGCTTTCACATTGCCTAACTGGTGCCAATGTGACGCAGATTGTTTGAAGTACTTTGCCCTCCCCAGCAGCAATGTCACATCGAAACCACAGTCAAATCCAAATCCAAAGACACATTTATAACTGATACCAACATACAGCCAAAACAGAACTAACTACAGTACAGAGAGTGCTGGCATTTATAAAACAATGAAAATTCCAGAATAGATTTCAAGAATCTTCTACAATTGACAAATACTAAAGAACAAATAATTTCTGGTAGTTGGCTTTGAACCAGCAGCCCACAGCATGCCAGCCAGTGACACAAAGTAGTACACCAAACTGCATGCAGCACAACTCATGGCATAATTATCTCACAAAAAAAGTCTAAAAGAATTAAAGCAAACAAAAATTACCCATTAGATATTTCCTGCGATTTTGCCAAAGTCTTTGATTGTACAGATAAAAATATTCTCCTAGGGCAACTAAAATACTGTAGTGTTCAAAGTATTCTCTTTGCATGGATTGAACTAACTGCAGTTGGTAACAAGAGTAAATTTTGAATGACCTGTGCAATTCACACTCCCAATACTGGAAATAAAAATAATTTCCACGTAGACAACACATCCCTGTTTAATGTTCAAAATCGGTGTTTCATATATTGATGCAGCAGTCCATAACAGGTTTCTAGTGGGCACTAGGCAGGAAAGTGAAAATCTGGAGATATTTAGAGCAGCATAAAGCAGTACCTTTTTAGCCACTCCTACGATCTGCTACCCCCCCATGATCCATAGACCTTGCCGTTGGTGGGGAGGCTTGCGTGCCTCAGCGATGCAGATAGCCATTCCGTAGGTGCAACCACAATGGAGGGGTATATGTTGAGAGGCCAGACAAACATGTGGTTCCTGAAGAGGGGCAGCAGCCTTTTCAGTAGTTGCAGGGGCAACAGTCTGGATGATTGACTGATCTGGCCATGTAACACTAACCAAAACGACCTTGCTGTGCTGGTACTGCGAACGGCTGAAAGCAAGGGGAAACTACAGCCGTAATTTTTCCCGAGGGCATGCAGCTTTACTGTATAGATATATGATGATGGCGTCCTCTTGGGTAAAATATTCCGGAGGTAAAATAGTCCTCCATTCAGATCTCCGGGCGGGGACTACTCAAGAGGATGTCGTTATCAGGAGAAAGAAAACTGGCGTTCTACAGATCGGAGGGTGGAATATCAGATCCCTTAATCGGGCAGGTAGGTTAAAAAATTTAAAAAGGGAAATGGATAGGTTAAAGTTGGATATAGTGGGAATTAGTGAAGTTCGGTGGCAGGAGGAACAAGACTTTTGGTCAGGTGAATACAGGGTTATAAATACGAAATTTAATAGGGGTAATGCAGGAGTAGGTTTAATAATGAATAAAACAATAGGAATGCGGGTAAGTTACTACAAACAGCACAGCGAACGCATTGTTGTGGCCAAGATAGACACGAAGCCCACGCCTACAACAATAGTACAAGTCTATATGCCAAGTAGCTCTGCAGATGACAAAGAAATTGAAGAAATGTATGATGAAATAAAAGAAATTATTCAGATAGTGAAGAGAGACGAAAATTTAATAGCCATGGGTGACTGGAATTCGGTAGTAGGAAAAGGGAGAGAAGAAAATGTAGTAGATGAATATGGATTGGGGGTAAGAAATGAAAGAGGAAGCCGCCTGGTAGAATTTCGCGCAGAGCATAACTTAATCATAGCTAACACTTGGTTCAGGAATCATGAAAGAAGGTTGTATACATGGAAGAACCCTGGAGATACTAAAAGGTATCAGATAGATTATATAATGGTAAGACAGAGATTTAGCAAGCAGGTTTTAAATTGTAAGACGTTTCCAGGGGCAGATGTGGACTCTGACCACAATCTATTGATTATGAACTGTAGATTAAAACTGAAGAAACTGCAAAAAGGTGGGAATTTAAGGAGATGGGACCTGGATAAACTGACTAAACCAGATGATGCACAGAGTTTCAGGGAGAGCATAAGGGAAGAATTGACAAGAACGGGGGAAAGAAATACAGTAGAAGAAGAATGGGTAGCTTTGAGGGAGGAAGTAGTGAAGGCAGCAAAGGATCAAGTAGGTAAAAAGACGAGGGCTAATAGAAATCCTTGGGTGACAGAACAAATATTGAATTTAATTGACGAAAGGAGAAAATATAAAAATGCAGTAAATGAAGCAGGCAAAAAGGAATACAAACGTCTCAAAAATGAGATTGACAGGAAGTGCAAAATGGCTAAGCAGGCATGGCTAGAGGACAAATGTAAGGACACAGAAGCTTATCTATCTAGAGGTAAGATAGATACTGCCAACAGGAAAATTAAAGAGACCTATGGAGAAAACAGAACCACTTGTATGAATATCAAGAGCTCAGATGGAAACCCAGTTCTAAGCAAAGAAGGGAAAGCAGAAAGGTGGAAACAGTATATAGAGGGTCTATACAAGGGCGATGTTCTTGAGGACAATATTATGGAAATGGAAGAGGATGTAGATGAAGATGAAATGGGAGATATGATACTGCGTGAAGAGTTCGACAGAGCACTGAAAGATCTGAGTCAAAACAAGGCCCCGGGAGTAGACAACATTCCATTAGAACTACTGATAGCCTTGGGAGAGCCAGTCCTGACAAAACTCTACCATCTGGTGAGCAAGATGTGTGAGACAGGCGAAATTCCCTCAGACTTCAAGAAGAATATAATAATTCCAATCCCAAAGAAAGCAGGTGGTGACAGATGTGAAAATTACCGAACTATCAGTTTAATAAGTCATGGCAGCAAAATACTAACGCGAATTCATTACAGATGAATGGAAAAACTTTTAGAAGCCAACCTTGGGGAAGATCAATTTGGATTCCGTAGAAATATGGGGACACGTGAGGCAATACTGACCCTACGACTTATTTTAGAAGCTAGATTAAGAAAAGACAAACCTACATTTCTAGCATTTGTAGACTTAGAGAAAGCTTTTGACAATGTTGACTGGAATACTCTCTTTCAAATTCTGAAGGTGGCAGGAGTAAAATACAGGGAGCGAAAAGCTATTTACAATTTGTATAGAAACCAGATGGCAGTTATAAGAGTCGAGGGACATGAACGGGAAGCAGTGGTTGGGAAGGGAGTGAGACAGGGTTCTAGCCTCTCCCCAATGTTATTCAATCTGTATATTGAGCAAGCAGTAAAGGAAACAAAAGAAAAATTCGGAGTAGGTATTAAAATCCATGGAGAAGAAATAAAAACTTTAAGGTTCGCCGATGACATTGTAATTCTGTCAGAGACAGCAAAGGACTTGGAAGAGCACTTGAACGGAATGGAGAGTGTCTTAAAAGGAGGATATAAGATGAACATCAACAAAAGCAAAACGAGGATAATGGAATGTAGTCAAATTAAGTCAGGTGATGCTGAGGGAATTATATTAGGATATGAGACACTTAAAGTAATAAACAAGTTTTGCTATTTGTGGAGCAAAATAACTGATGATGGTCGAAGTAGAGAGGATATAAAATGTAGGCTGGCAATGGCAAGGAAAGCGTTTCTGAAGAAGAGAACTTTGTTAACATCGGGTATAGATTTAAGTGTCAGGAAGTCATTTCTGAAAGTATATGTATGGAGTGCAGCCATGTATGGAAGTGAAACATGGACGATAACTAGTTTGGACAAGAAGAGAATAGAAGCTTTCGAAATGTGGTGCTACAGAAGAATGCTGAAGATTAGATGGGTAGATCACATAACTAATGAGGAGGTACTGAATAGGATTGGGGAGAAGAGGAGTTTGTGGCACAACTTGACTAGAAGAAGGGATCGGTTGGTAGGACATGTTCTGAGGCATCAAGGGATCACAAATTTAGTATTGGAGTGCAGCGTGGAGGGTAAAAATCGTAGAGGGAGACCAAGAGATGAATACACTAAGCAGATTCAGAAGGATGTAGGTTGCAGTAGGTACTGTGAGATGAAGAAGCTTGCACAGGATAGAGGAGTGTGGAGAGCTGCATCAAGCCAGTCTCAGGACTGAAGACCACAACAACATGATCTGCTAGAATACTTGAACTCATGGATGTAAATTTCACTTAACTCTTTACAATAAGAATAATTTTTGTTATTATCATTATTATTATAAAAATACTAAAAGTAAACATTCAGCTAGGACAAGACGGAAAACAAATTACAAATCCAGAAGCAGTGACTAGTGCTTTTAATACATACTTCTCAAATATTAGCGAACAATTACTCTGTGGTTTTATACCATGGAGTAATTGTTCAATAACATTTGAGAATTCCACTACTTCACCAAATAGAAATCCTGATTCCCTAATTTTTCCTCCATCCAACTCCAAACAAACTGTGCTCACAATCAGTAAATTAAAAATTTTCAACAAGTATAAATGAAATTCCAAATCATGTCTTTAAAAATGTAGGTGACCTCATTACAGTACTATTAACAAACTTTTTCAACAGTTCAGTCACAGCTGTAATCTTTCATCCTTGTTTAAAGGTAGTGAAACTCAAGCCATTGTTCAAAAAGGGTAAGAAAGATGACACAGCCCATTACAGACCTACTGTTTTGCTATCTGTGCTAGAAAAAGTTTCATAAGAGATTGCTAGATCTTCCAGAAAAGTGCAACATATTATCCACAGCCCAACATGGTTTCCAGAAAGGCCAATCAACAGAAACAGCAATATTTGAATTTCTGAGTGAAGTGCTACAAAACCTTGATAGTGGAGAAAAAAATAACTGGCATATGCCTTGATCTGTCTGAAGCCTTAGATATCATAGATCATAACCTACTGCAGCCAAAACTTGATAGTATTGTATCAGAGGTACATCTAACAACTGGCTTAGATCATATCTTACTGGCTAAAGCAAGTAATAAAAATGCAATTTCAAGAAGATACCAAATCAACCAGGCACTATTCTAAATACAAGTAAGTACAGTAAGGCTTGCCACAGTGCTCGATACTGGATTCCATCCTATTTTTGATACATACAAATCACTTAGCATTAACCAAACAGTGTCATAGCACTATCCAGTTTGCTGATGACACATGCACTTTAGTCAATCAGAAACTGCACAGACAACACTATCTGAGATACTAACTAGTGTTGTAAATTGGTTCAGCCAAAACAAACTAATAAAAAAATAAAGGTAAAAAAGTAGCATTAAATTTTCGTGTCAAGAGAAACAGTGAAGAGGATATAACAATTCAGATATTGGACACAAGCATTGCAAGTGTAGCTAATACAAAATTTCTGGAGATCTGAATCCAAAATAAACTTAGGTTGGATACTCACATTGATTGCATATTTAAGATATTAAGTACCATGTACTATTTAATGGGAGTGATTGAAAACTGTTGTCATAAGGACTGTCTAATGACTGCTTACTATCCCAATACACATTCTGTTCTGAGGTGTGGAATCACTTTCTGGGATAGCTCGTTCCTGTCTAAAACTCTTCAGGATGTAAAGGATAAAGTGAGTCTCATGTCCAGAATATAAAGGAACAAACCCTGCAGACCATTATTTAAAAGGAAGGGGATTCTTCCTCTTCCATGTATTTACCTCTTTGAAAGTGCAATGTTTATTATGACACACACAATAACAAATTCTACTGCCCTCCTCAAAAATGAAAAGCTTCATCACCATAACACAAGACAGAAAATTGACTTTCATACACTCCAAATAAAGACCAGTTTGTACAAAAAGGAACATTACATTGCAGTAAAATATTTACAATTAGTTCCCAAAAGAAATTAAAGTAATAAATGATCAAAAAATTTGAAGCAGTATTAAAAGAATATCTATTAATACTTTGCTTCTATAGTCTGGAAGAGTTCCTCCAAAATCGTTGAGAGCCAAAGAAAATTAATGTTAAGTTTGTAAGCCACATTCTTTATCACTTACAAAAATATTGTGTAAATGTATCTACTTGCAGCATGTAAAGACTTTAACCATTAACATTAATTTACTCATCTTTTCAGTTATAATTTTCTATTTAAAGTGGTTTAATTATAAGACAGAGCTAAAAAAACTAATGTGTTGTTCTGTAGATTCAGAGTTACTGAACCAAATAAAAAATACAAATACAAATACAAGTTTTACATTCTTAGTTCTTATTAATTCCACTATAAGCAATAAAGATGTACTGAAGGACATTGTCAGTGGTCTCTCCTTTCTTAGCATCTCAATTTCAGTAAATAAAAACAAGACATTTTACAGTCTGTTCCAGTTACCTTCAACAAACTACTCAACTCAGCCTTCCTGATGACAATTCCTCTACCCAGTTTCAATTCTATGAATTGAAGATACATGATTATTTAACTTTCAGTCATTAATGTGATTCATGCCAAATTACTTCATTACAGTGAGGTATTCACCCATTGTTTTCATTAAAAATAGCTTCAGTCTAATGTTTAAAAACTTCTGCCAACTTTACAATGGATAACTTATAAATTCTGTTGTAGATGTTGGGCAATTATATTGTCCACAAGTAAAAACATACACTGAAATTACATTTATTAGAAGACTGTCATTCCTTGGTCCTCTTACGAGGAAAATCATTCTCTCTTAAAGGTAACTAACAATGTTTTGTGACTGTCTCCTGACATTCATTCACACATAAAAATATTTAAAATTTCATTTTGAAACAACTTTATACATGTAAATAACTGCGCAAATGTAAGGCTTTTTCTGGAATCTATAGTTAAAACAGCAGCCACATTATGACAATACCTTATCTACTCAAGTATGATTTACAATTATACTGTGTAATACAAAATTACAAAATTTAGTTTTGATTTTAAAACAATATTATACAAAACAATGTACATGACATCAGAAAGTAAAATTACTTTCAGTATTTATTTGCATACAACCTCCAGTCAACCCTCATACATGCTTGCTCACAGGCAACAATGCATGTGCACATTGTCACCCCCCACCCCCCCCCTCTACCACCTCCACCACCACCACCACCACACACATGTACACACACACATTATACAATTATGTTTTGAGGCATTTCTTTGTATCACCACCAAGTGGTTACACAATAAATCAAAGGCAATGATATAATCATTTAGCTCCGTCTTTACACATACACAACCACTGGCATCCTACTGTTCACATTAGGTTATAAAATACATATTCACACTTCAAGTCTTATGTACTTATGAAAAACTTGAAAGGCTTTTCAGTTAAGTTTTTCATTTTTAATTTTAATTTGACATGGAAAAATCCATAGCCTCATTAATTGCATGATCAGAATGATCAGCTTCTGTCTGTTGTGTTATCATCATCTTTTCATTACTTGTTGAAGTTCCACCAGACAAGATTGAGTATGTTGATGTTGTTGCTTCCTATATAAGATATGAAAATATATTATGAAAAAACATGTACATCATGACACTGAATTCACCCTATGTACCAGAGAATTACAAAGTAGCTGCATTTGAAATGACTATTACTGATTCATCTCCAAAAAGTTGATAAGTGAAAAACTTCAGTGTAGAATCAAATAAACATACTTTTAATTTACTAACATCCATAGTGGATTTTAGGTTAAGCCAGCAAATGGTACAAATTAAATGAGAAATAAACTAGTTGCCAAAGTTATTTATTTGTTCTATAGCCTACTTGAGATTTTTACAATCTTGTTTCCAGGTAGATGTTATGGATCAAATAAAAAGTAATGGTGACTGTATGCAATGCATTTTGTGATTTAATTAACATGTTTTTCAATCAATTTTTAATCAGTTAAATAGGCATAGCTGTTTACACGTATTCATTTCTTTGTGTATTGTTAAGCTGAAGTTTCATTTTTATAAATTATTAGGCAAGAGGCAGATAAGCTTGTGTAACTCAGAGCTTTACTTTTCAAGCCTTTTTTTTTTAACATCAGTACCATTATTCAAATGATGCTCCTCTTTTTTTCCTCATCTCTTTGATTGAGTGAAATGAGCACCAAGCCACTGTTAGATCTCACAAGGGGTCTAGACAGACTAGCCTCCCTTCAATTTTCTTCACTTATATAGGATTTTAAGACCAGTGTCCAGACATTAATTTCCTAAAGTAAGTAGTCACACAGTGAAGCTTTCTGAGCACTGTTAATTACAAAACATTTAGAATACCTTACAATAGCCACCTGTAGCTCAGTGCATAGCTTCTGGTTATTTTAAACATGTCACTCGTTCAGTTCTTGAAAGCAGTAATTTAAAAAATATATATATATTTACATTGTATGTCCATTATCAGATTGAAATGTTAATTAGCACGTATTGAATCATGGTTTTTTTTTTATGTCTAAATGTCTAACTGTTAAGTGAAAAGAATTGTATTTATATCAATAAAATTGTTCGATCTCTAGAAATTAAAGAATTATATTTTTTATTTGATGTTCTGTTTTTATGTATCAAATTTAAATTTATGAATACTCACATTTTCATGTGTTTAGTAGTATTCAAAAGTGTTATTTTATAAAGAAATTATAATTCAGTATTTTCTCATTAAAATTTCCATTTGATAATAGTTACAGAATTCAAATAAAAGCAAAAAAAAGTTGCTACTGGCAAGAATCGAACCAACAATTTTGAATTACATGAGTTACATGCTACACATTCAGCTACAGGCAACAGTGTTGAAATATTTTACACTTTGGAGTACTTGGAACTCTTCAGCTCTTTGTAGGTCACTTTTTTTTAAGCCGTTCTGACACAGTCCTTCATATTCTACAAGTATGAAGAAAATTAGAGGGCCAATCCATAAGTTCCCCTTTTTAGATCAAGTAGTGCACTTTTACAAAGAAGAGGGTAGATGAGAAGGCTTCCAGAGGAAACAAGGATAAATGTGGAAGTTTAATAGGATTAAATGTAATTAATAAAACAGACAATAGAGCTATACTATATTTTTTGCTTTGACATTTCTTATTCCACTAGAGTAATCCTCTAGTGTTGCCAAAGCACACCAATTGCAGAAATTGTACTAGAAAATTATGTGACAGAATTCCAGGCTAGTAATTAACCTCCAAAGGCAATACTTATCTGCCAACAAACACACACACACACACACACACACACACACACACACACAAATACAAGAAAACTATCATGTGTTTTGGAAATATTAGTTCCTTTCTTGGGGATGAGAGAGGGATAGGATGGTGAAGGTTTAAAAGGGAAAGGTAGGTCACTCAAATTCCATGCTGAGAGTGTGTGTATTGTGCTTTCAATTATGGTTTCACTTAGTGTTCATCAAATCCTACTGTTACGTAAGAAATTTATGTAGTCTTGAAAAATAATCCAATAACTCCAAACAAAATCTGTGCTAATCAAAAACCAAAACTAAAGAACGTTAATTTTTAATAATTAAATTAAGTAACATCCCTTTATAGTTTTCATAATTTTCTACTAAAGGCTAAGTATGAAAAAAAACCAAAACAATTAGAATCCAGTCACTCAATCTGAAAATGTAGCTATATCCCACCGATTAAGCAAATTTTCTTCAATTCCAACGTACCTGCTGCAAAGACCTTACAGGTAAATCTTCTGTTACAAGGCACGATGAAACCCCATAAAATGTACTTCCCCCTTTTATTCTATTTCAAAATCGAATTTATTAGAAATAAAAACTTGAGGCATAAAAATCACTTTTACACACTTCTTTTTAAAGAAAAAAGTGATAATATGCGGACAATTTAACATAACAGTTTTAGGTGGGGATATTTTGAAGTATGGTTATGTAAGATACCAGAAGATGTTGGGCCTGTACTACCTCTACGACACTGTCAACTCAAGCAAGAAACTGCATGTTAGGTGTTACCAAATGCTTTATGTACTCTGCTTTGCTCTGGGTTGTGCATTGTACATTGTTTTGTTTTCTTAATTTTAAATGAGTGATGAGATTAATACTGCTTCATCCTAGAATTCAGGTATGACTCCTCTGACACCAGAAGGCATTGGCGATCCCTATGACCACGTGTTAGACCTACTCTCACACATCCACTGATTAACAGATGCAGACTGCCAGCCCTGTGATAGAGAGACAGGGCTTCTCCCCCACACCACTCCTCTTTCCTCTAATGCGTAGGCTCTCATTTGTTTATACTTGCAGCAGATTGCTGTCTTAAAGTGGCAACACTATAGTCTGGTACTTTCTTTCCAAACATACCTGTGAAAGTGATTCTGGCTCTGAAGGCTGCTTCAAATAGTCAAGCTGAAGTGAGGTCATCAACACAGACAATTCTTTGTCATCCTCATCAATAACAGTACCAACTTTCCGCAACAGTTTCACTTCCGCTTCGCTGCAAAAGACATTTTTAAAATCCAGTTGTTATAAGAAATATTTTGCTCATGAATTTGATCAGGCTATACATAAGGGTAAAGCACCCTCCCACATATGCAAGCATGAGTGCGCATGTGCATGTGTGAGCACACATGCACGTGCATGTGCACATGCACACTAACACCACTCAGCCACCCACCTACCCAACCAACCAACCAACCAACCAACCAACCACCCACCCAGCTACCCATCCACCCACCCACCCCTCCTCTCCCCCCACACACACACATACAAAATAATGGGGATGGAGAGAGACAAGAGTGTTACATGTCTATTAATATACAGGATAACTATCATCCCTTTACCAAGGATGCAAAATGAATTTGTATGGACTTCAAAAGATAATATCTATGTAGTACCTTCAGATGTAGGAACTATTATGAATAAATATGTAGCATGACACTTTTTTAAGGATTTCACTACTGTTGCTGTTGGAGTTGTAAGGCAAGAAATAAAAGTCATGATTATTGCTAGAAAAAAGAAACAAAATTTTAAATAAATGTTACAAAACACAAAATGTTGTCAAATTTTAAATAAAATGGAGACGTAGCTGTGGAACAGACCACTAAACTAACTAACAATTTTACGCACTCTTCGTAAGCTCAAAATTCGTGGTGCACACGACATAACATCTGGCAACCTTCACAAAGCAACAAACCCAGCTTCCTCAACTAGAATGTTGAAAAACTGTGCATATATAACACCAAATATTACCTAAAAAAATCCACTGAGGCAGTTCAGTAGAATCGTCACACACAGCATTCTTAAAACAGCATAGTTTTGATATTTTTGCAGGCATTTAATGAGACATCAATAGAATGGTGAACTGTTTCCGAACATGGTGCAAGAAGATGAGGACTTCAGTAGAATCGTCACACACAGCATTCTTAAAACAGTGTAGTTTTGAAATTTTTGCAGGCATTTAATGAGACATCAATAGAACGTTGAACTGTTTCCGAACATGGTGCAAGAAGATGAGGACTTTACAGAAAAAATATGTGATTTGATACACTGTATTTTATGCAGATCCAAACACATCTGAATGTGTAATTCCAACAATGTAGGAAAGGACAGACTGCTACTTACCATAAAGATGGCATGTCAAGTTGCAGGCAGGCACCTGTTTATGAGCCATCTAGAGGAACCCTCCTAGCCTCACAAAATGTCAAACCCCTAGTCTAGTTCAGGTTCACGGATGAGATCTTCATGATCTCGACTCAGGGCCAAGACACCCTATCTTCATTCCTTCACAACCTCAATATCTTCTTTCCCACCTACTCACCTAATCCTCCTTAACCCAGTGGGAACCTTCCTAGACATTGACCTCCCCCTCTCTGATGGCTCCATTCACACCTCTGCCCACATTAAACCCAACAACTACTAACAGTACCTGCATTTAATCAGCTGTCCTTCCTTTCACACCAACAAATCCCTTCCATACAGCCTGGCCACCCAAAGTTGCCATATCTGCAATGACAAGTACTCTCTTGCTCAGTATGCTGAGTGTCTCACCAACACCTTCACAAACAGGCACTATACACCAGACCTAGTTCAGAAACAGATCTCCTATGCCATTCCCCCTCACATCTCCGATCCTCCCGCCATCCCCAAGAAAAAGCCACAATGGAGTGCCCTCTTCGTCACCCAATACCACCCCGGACTGGAACAACTGAAACACATCCTACACCAGGGCTTTCATTACCTATCATCATGCCCTAAAACACGTGACATCCTACCCAAGATCCTTTCATTGCCTCCTAAAGTGATGTTCTGTCATCCATCCAACCTCCACAACATCCTAGTCCATCCCTATGCCACTATGCCACTCTCAATCCCAGACCCTCACCACAAGGATCATATCCCTGTGGAAGACCCAGGTGCAAGACCATACCCCATCAGAGTCTGGGCCACCTGTGAAAGCAGCCATGTCATATACCAGTCCTGCTGCAATTAAAGCACAGCTTTTAATATTGATATGACTACCAACCAGCTGTCCATCAGGATGAATGACAACTGCCAAACTGTGGCCAAGAGAAAAGTAGACCACCCTGTGGTACAACATGCAGCTGAACAAAGCACACTTTATTTCAATGGCTGCTTCACTACCTGAGCCAACTGGATCCTCCCCTCCACCACCAGATTTTCTGAACTGTGCAGATAGGAGTTATCCTTATGACACATTCTCTGCTCCCCTAATTATCCTGGCCCCAACTTACAGTAACATACTGCCCCACTCCCTCTATGCAACAGTTTCCAACTCCACTGTCCTATCATCTCCTACTCATTCTCTTCTCCTATCCCTGACTGTGTGCCACCCTCTGCCAAAGTACCTCCCCCCCCCCCCCCCTCATCTTTCCCCATTACCTCTTCTTTCTCACTCCGCTTTTCCCTGCTTCCATGCCCCACAGTCTCCTGATGTTGTGACTGTTGGCAGTCTAGTCCCTGCACACTCTTCCAGTGTTCCTCTCTCCCTCCACCTGTACATTGCTAACTCTTAGCTTCCCCATCCCTCCTAGATTGCTGCTTTCAATCCACATGACAGCTGCATTCTGGTCTGAGCTGCCAGAGTCTGCAGTCACGTGTTCACAAGGTGTGCTTGTGTGAATGAATGGGGTATGTTTCTTTTTCTTTTCCCTGGCAAAGGCTGTGGATGAACACTTATGTGTCAGTGTCTTTTACTTGTGCCTGTTAGCAACTTTTAACATGTCATCTTTACAGTAAATACCGATCTACATTTTCCTGCATTGTTGATATTACAACCTGGATCTCCATTGTTTGAACATGTAATATATTTGTCTTATGCACCATTTTTAGATGCAATAGAAATTATGAATTTTACTTTCAACTAAAAGTGTCACTGAGTCATACAAACTTACATTCTTGATAAATTTCCAAATCAGTGGGTGGAACAATGAGACATGATTCAGTTTTCCCCAGATTTATCACCACTGGATTTTGCCTATGTCAAACATCATGCAAAATAAACTACACTGGCAGAGTTTCTGGTGTGAAATGACATACAGGGAGTGGACAAAAATATGAAATAATCATGAGAATGCATGACTGAACATAAGTGCAGGTGCTAATCAAGCCTGGAGGTTGCACTGTTGTACTCAATTACGAACAGCATCTGTGCAATGTCCTCAATACATTTGCAAGTGCCAGTCATGGTCTGAACAGTGTTCTGTGTAGTTGTAAGAGCTAAGTGAATTCAAACAAGGGCAAATTGCTGGTGCTCATATTGTTGTGACAGTGCCACGACATTTAACAGTGCCGCCACGACAGTACACGCAAACGGCGATAGAGGCGCTCCGCAACTCGGCTGAGCGCGGGAGCGCCACCTAGCTATGAACGGCGCCGGCCGCATGTCATGCCACGGCAGTCAAACAAGAGATACTGAGTTGTTATCATGTAACGAGCTATTGTTTCTAAGTGAGTGTGTTTGAATATCCACGCAATTATTGGTGATTAAAGGTTATAACACTTTTTGGGGACGAGGATCGGATATTTTCACTGCGTTGTGGATTTGTGTGTTCGTGACGGGACAGACATGGAACAGCTTATGCAAGCTCTCATTGAACAACAAACACAGCTGACGGCTGCTATTCAGGCACAACAAACACAGCTGACGGCTGCTATTCAGGCGTTGTCGACGTCGCTTACTCATCGTCTGTCTTCCTCTTCTCCGCCTCCATTCCCTCCTTACGACGAGGCCGCTGAAGATTCGGAGGATTTTGAGAAGCGTTTGCGGCAACACTTCTTGGCTTTTGGCATTGTCGACGCTCCTATGTGTAAGTCGTTATTTCTATCTTGGATTTCCCCACGGATCTATCAGCTGCTATCTCAGTTAGCCCCTCTGCGAGAACCTGCCTCTCTGTCCTTCCAAGAAATGTGTGACTTATTGTCTAACTATTACCCAAAAAACACCCATGTCGTTGCCGCCCATGTGGCGTTCTACCAGTGTCGTAAACAGCCCCATCAATCTTTCCGGGCTTGGGCGGCGGAACTACACGGTCTGAGTAGGAAATGTCAGTTTGTCAAGCACACTCATCATGAGTCTTATGCTGATTCAATGGTTAGGGATGCTATTCTATGGCTTGCTCCTGATAAAGAAGTTTGGCAACATGCCTTACAACTGCCAAACCTGTCGTTGTCGGAAGTTCTAAGCATCGCTCAATCCTTTGAAGTGTCTCACGCTGCTGGCGCGCAAATAGACGCGTGGTGTGATGTAGGCGCTGTACAGTCAACTTTCGACACGGACAAATTGCCTGTTTCACAGGAGAACGAAGATGTGGCGGCAGTTCACTCGCGTAAACAACGTCGCGTTGGGCCGCAACGCTCTCAGCGAAAACAGCAACCACAGAAGCAGGTTCGTTCCGCACTTCCTTCTTGTCCACGTTGTTTCGTACAGCATGACAGGGCCGCGTGTTCAAAATGTTGGGCCACGTGTAATTCATGTAGGAAAAAAGGCCACATTGCTTCTGTGTGTCAGTACCCTAAAGTTCCTGTCGACGAGGACGAGGCATCGGACATGGATGTTAACTGTGTGCTTTGTCAAACAAATAAGTTGTTTGTTACTGTTCGTGTTCTGGATAAAGACATTCGCATGCAAGTGGACACTGGCTCTGCAGTAACTCTCATTAATTCTCGCGCATATTTGGAGTTGGGCTCCCCTCCCTTGTCTCCAGTTACGCGAAATCTGAGAACTTATAATAAACAGAAAATTCCTATCATTGCCCAGTTTGATACTTCCACTGCCTACAAGTCTGTTGTTAGGCCCCTCACGTTTTATGCGGTGGATCATGCGAGCACTGAAAACCTGTTTGGTTATGATGCTTTCCAGTTGTTCGGGTTCTCCATTAATGATGATGTGCACCTCATATCTGAGGATATTCCATATCAACAGCTGGAGGGATTGTGTTCAGAATTTTCGTCCGTGTTCTCTGCTGGTCTGGGTCGTGCCAAGGATTTTGAAGCCCACATTACTCTTAAACCTACAGCTCACCCTAAGTTTTTCCGGGCACGCCCTATTCCGGTGGTGTTGCGTGCACCTGTCAAGGCTGAGATAGACACGTTAACAGCTTCAGGGATTTTCCTTCCTGTTACTTCCAGCGAATGGGCATTGCCAATTGTGGTGGTTTCTAAACCAAATGGGAGTCTGCGATTGTGTGGTGATTTTAAAGCCACTGTCAATGCTCAGAGTCTCATTGCCACTTATCCTCTACCCCGTACTGAGGAGTTATTTACCAAGCTCGCTGGGGGCCAGTTCTTTTCCAAACTTGACTTATCGGAGGCGTACCATCAGTTGCTGTTGGATGCTTCCTCCAAGGAATTTCTCGTCATCAACACTCCTTGTGGGTTGTATCAGTACCAGCGGTTACCATTTGGCGTCGCTAGCGCGCCGGCCATTTTTCAGCGGTTTTTGGAACAGCTCACGGCTTCCGCTCCCGGCTGCATAGACTATCTGGATGACATTGTTGTCACGGGGGCCTCCACTGAGGAGCACCTTCGCAATTTGCATTCCTTGTTTCCGGTTTTGCATTCGGCTGGGTTGAGGTGCAATCTGGACAAGTCACAGTTCTTCCAACCCTCCATTGTGTATCTTGTTTCCACTTGTCCCGTGAGGGTATACGTCCTCTACGTCAGCACGTTGCGGCCATTAACGCTCTACCCCAGCCGTCTATGGTCAAAGACCTTCAGGTGTTTCTAGGCAAGATTGCTTATTATCACAAATTCATTCCATCCGCGGCGGCGGTAGCTCATCCTCTGCATCAACTGTTACGCAAAAAGTCCCTTTCTGTTGGTCCGACGAGTGTGAGCAGGCTTTTGTCTGCCTGAAGGCTCATTTGCAGTTGGCGCCTTGTCTTGCCACATTCCGTCCGTGTCAGCACTTGGTTCTGGCGACTGACGCGTCACAGTATGGCCTAGAGGCTGTTCTCGCCCATCGGTATGAGGATGGGTCGGAACGACCCATCGCCTATGCTTCCAAGACCCTCAACGATATGCAACGGCGTTACTCTCAAATCGAAAAGGAGGCGCTCGCTATCATTTACGCTCTAAAAAAGTTCAGCATTTTTTTGTATGGTTCTAAGTTTCACCTCATCACCGACCACAAGCCGCTGGTCTCTCTGTTCAGCCCATCAGCGTCGCTTCCGGATAAGGCAGCTCACCGCTTACAACATTGGGCCTTATACTTATCTCGTTTTCACTATGAGATTCACTATCACCCCATGGCCCAGCACGCCAACGCTGACGCATTGTCGCGATTGCTGATGGGCCCTGACCCGGTTTTCAATCGTGGTGAACTACTCTGTTTCCACATTGATGAGGAAGAACGTCGTGCGGTCGAGGGTTTTCCACTTACAGGTTTGCAGGTCGCGTCGGCTACTGCGCGGGACCCGGTCCTGCGTCAGGCGATCAGTTTTATTCAACGGGGTTGGCCAGACAGGACCAAGGGCCGGGCATCGGATCCCCTTCGCAACTACCATGCCTTGCGCCTTCGTCTGTCTGTTCGTGATGGTGCTGATCTTCTGGCCATGAATGGTGCATCTCCACGGGTCGTGGTGCCAGCCTCTCTTCGCGAAGATGTTCTCAAACTGTTGCATGAAGGCCATTGGGGTATTTCTCGGACTAAGTCCCTGGCCCGCAGGCACGTTTATTGGCCCGGTATTGATTCGGACATCGCCCACATGGTTGCTGCGTGTGGTCAGTGTGCTCAATAACTGGCTGCACCTCGTACTATGCCCTCTCCGTGGCCTGATCCGGCGCAGCCATGGGAACGGGTGCACACTGACTTTGCCGGCCCATTCCTCGGTACTTATTGGCTACTGTTGATTGACGCCTTCTCGAAGTTTCCGTTTGTTGTTCGATGTCCGTCGCCCACCACTGCGGTGACGATGCTGGCTTTGTCCAAAGTCTTTGTGCTAGAAGGTCTTCCATCCACGATCGTCACGGACAATGGCCCTCAGTTCTCTTCGCAGGCCTTCCATGGATTTTGTACTGGACAAGGGATTCATCATGTTACAGCACCGCCCTTCCATCTGCAATTGAATGGGGAGGTCGAGCGCCTTGTCCGCACTTTCAAAAGCCAGATGAAAAAATTTCTTAGTGATTTTTCCACAGATGACGCTCTGCTGCAATTTCTGAGTTCTTATCGCTTCACGCCTCTGGGTGATCGCAGCCCTGCTGAACTCTTGCATGGCCGCCAACTGCGCACTCTACTGCACCTGCTTCACCCTGTCAGACCTTGTGCTGTGTCCCCTAGTGCGGGAAAATACTCGGTGGGCGCCAACGTGTGGGCACGAGGGTATGGATCTCGCCCTAAATGGATTCCAGGGGTGGTCAAGGCTCTTCGCGGCCGCCGGCTTTGTGAAATACGTACGGACGATGGCATGGTTGTTTGCCATTACGACCAGATGCGCCCACGAGTGGTGGCCACACCAGTGCCACCGCCCCTTCCTTCGCCTCCATCAGCCTGAGAAGCCAGTCCTGTCGCTGCTGCCGATCTACCGTACGTGTTGATGCAGCCGATGTCGCTATCGCTTCCGAGTATGCCGGAACCGGCCCCAGTCATGACGCTGCCTTCTCCGGGACCCATCTCGCTGGAGCACACCCCTACGTCCACGACACCTATGGATGCTGCTCCAGAGTTTTCACTCATCATCTCATCCAGGAAGCACATTCCACGCACGAGCTTCCGTCCTGGACATTTTCGACCATACTCTCGTGTCTCTCCGCGGGATCTTCTCGGGGCCTCACAAGAGGCCATGGATGTCTCCGCACTGTCCATGTCTCCAAGGAAGTGGGTGGTTTTTTTTTTTTTTTTTTTTTTTTTTTCAAGGGGGGAAAAGTGTTGTGACAGTGCCACGACATTTAACAGTGCCGCCACGACAGTACGCGCAAACGGCAATAGAGGCACTCCGCAACTCGGCCGAGCGTGGGAGCGCCACCTAGCTACGAACGGCGTCGGCTGCATGTCACGGCAGTCGAATAAGAGATACTGAGTTGTTACCATGTAATGAGCTATTGTTTCTAAGTGAGTGTGTTTGAATATCCAGGCAATTATTGGTTACTAAAGGTTATAACACATATGGTGGGTGCTTCCATAATCAAGGTAGTCGAAATGTTTCAAGAGGCACCATATCAAAGATTCATATCATGTATCAGGGAAAACAGAAAAACATCATGGACACTTTCAGCTCCAAGATAACACAAACAGAGCTCCATAATCTGTGAACTGCAGGTCGAGCTGGAATTTCAAAACCACACATCAGTGATGCAAATGCCTGAAACAAAAAAATGTGGTGCCAAATCCATAAAACCTGAACAATGAAGCAATGGAAGAATGTTACTTAGTCAGATGAATCCCATTTCGCACTTATTCCAGCTTCTGATCAATTTTACATCCCAAGAGTGAAACATGGTGGGGGTTCCATGATGATTTTGGCAACTGCAGTGTTTTATTCCATGGGCCCCATAGTTACTCCACAAGGTCATATTACTGCCAAGTATTATGTGACCATTTTGGCTGATCAGGTCCATGCCATGGTACAAACTTTGTTACCAATGATGATGCTATGTTCCAAGACAACACAGCTCATGTTCACACATCTTGCATCATCCAGGACTGATTTTGTGAGCATGAGGATGAAATGCCACATCTCCCCTGGCTCCACAATTGCCAGATCTCAGTATTATTCAGCCTTTGTGGTCCACTTTGGAGAGAAGAGTGCATGATCGCTATCCACTTCCATCATCGTTAACTGAACTTCACACTATTTTGCAGGAAGAATGGTATAAGATTCCTCTGATGATACAAGACCTGTATTTATCCATTTCAAGATGACTGGTAGCTATTTTGATGTCAATGGCTTTCCTACACCATATTAGGCATAGAGGAAATGTGGGCAACACAGCAACTTAATATATAAAACTTGTACAATACATGTAAAACAGCCTTTGATTGCAAAACATTTTCATTAATTTTATGACCAGTTTCAATCTATCAATCATCACAAAATATGTCTATCACTCCAAACTAATCTATAATCCATACAAAACTTGTGACCTAATTTGGTGCCATGAATAGATGTAAAAATACAATGAAACTATGATAAACAATACTGTAAGGACCATCAGCTGTATCCTGATGGTGATCTTATACTATGGGTCATTTGTGTTTATTTATAATGCATCTAAACCACAAAACCACCTAGTACCAGTTCTATACCATTTGCTGTAATGCAAAGTGACAAGTGTGCTCATTTAAAGCAGTCTCCAATAACTTATCCAGTGAATCTAGTCATACTATTGACTGTCAACTGCTGAAACAGGGGTACATAGAGCATGGATAATAGATGTTTGTTATGTCTTACTACAAACAGCAAAACTACAAGAAGACAGACTGATTAGCCAGTACATGCTTCCGTGAGGTGGAATTTCAGGATTCCCAAAACACATATTAACAGTAGATGAAAACTTTTCCTAGCTTTAGGAAAGTCAATTCCTTTCTTATGGAGGGTAGTGATATAGAACTGGGAAGGTTGGAGAGAAGGGACAGGTCACTCAGACCAAATGCAAGAGAGGCCCTACCCTTTTTTTATGCTTTTGATGGGACTTGAAGAATATAAAGTAATCTTTGACCTGTAATTTTTTTTTATTTTATGGCTGGTTTCAAACTACACTAACAGAAAAAAATAACAACACCACGAAGGAGTTGTGTGACATTAAAAAAAATGTTGGTATTATGCAGACAGTATATCATGGCAGCCAGCCACGACCGTAAACAAACAAGATCTTAGACTGCACGAGGGCAGAGGAGTGGTGTGGGGGAAGAAGCCCTGTCTCCATCTTGATGGGCTACCATCCTACGTTCTGGGCTTAAACAAAAGCAGAACTGATATAATGGTTCTTAAGGACCATTGTTTCCTTTTGTTGTTCCTCAACACAAAGCAAATTGGAGCACACAAAGCATTTTGCAGTAGCTACAGCTCAACTGTTTGCTGTGGTTGGCAGGCATAGTTCAGGCCCGACCTCTACTGGTGTCTTATGCAACCATAGTTCAAAACACTCCCCACCTAAAACTGCCATGATATAGCATCCACATAATAGGTGTGTTTCCACATCTGAAAGATGTCTATTCAAATTTCACATGGGTCACATAAGTGTGGCACTAATAATACCACTATGATAATGCAAACAAGGTTTACTTTAAATACACACTGTAATGGTCGTGAGCACCTTTGAGACTGGATGTGGTAAGTTGGTGTTAGTCAAGAATGCCTTCAACACAACAACACTATGAATGCCTTCAACACAACAACACTATTATCAACACCTCACTGTGTTTGAACAAGGTTATGTAATATGGCAATGAGAAGCTGGATGTTTCTTCTGCAATACTGTAGAAAGACTTGGCAGGAATTTAGACTTGGCAGCAGTCATCATGAGAATGAACAGTCGCAAGAAGACCAGACTCTGGACGGCCACATTGTACTACTGAGAAGGAAGACCACTGCGTTCAGCATATGGCTCTAGTGCATCATATTGCATCTGGAGCAGCAATTTTATAACAGCAGCTGACACCACAATGACACAGTAAATTGTAACAAACTGGTTACTTCAAGGACAGTTCCAAGCCTGAAACCCTGTAGCAAGCATTTCACTGACCCCAAACCACCACCATCTGTGACTTGAGTGGTGTCAAGCGAGAGCTCAGTGGATGGCAGGGTGTAGGTTTGTTGTGTTTTCTTATGAAAGCTGGTTCTGCCTCAAAGCCAGTGATAACACTCATCCAACTACTGCTGTTGTAACCCAACATGCTCCACAGTGTATAGACATGTTGCCCTGGACTTCTCGATCACCCGATCTGTCTCCAATTCAGCATATATAGGATATCAACAGATTACAACTGCACTGTTGTCCACAAACAGCATTAACTGTCCCTGTACTGGTAAAACAAATGCAAAAAGCATGGAACTCCAGTCCACAAACTGGCATCCCAGCATTTGTACAACACAATGCAAGCACATTTGCATGCTTGTGTTCAACATTCTGGCAGTTTTACCAGCATTCCACATTTGCAATGGTTTACCTTGTGCTTACATTACCCGGTGATCTTGTAATGTTAATCACTTCAATAAGTTGTCTAGACAAATGTAGTCCCAAAATTTCATTGCTCTACATTAATTCTTTTTTTTTCCTGTGATTTACTTTTCCATCAGTGTATTAGATCATTGTCAGATATGTCAGTCACTCTAAACTAGAATACAAACAATAAAAGAACTTGTAGCCAAAATAGGTGCCATCTACAGATGTAAAAATATAATAAAACTGTGATAAACAACACAACTGGTCCTTACTGTAATGACTATCAGCAGTATGCTGTTTGGTTATTTTAGTTTTGTTGTGTTTTTACACCTATTGATGCTGCCTGCCTTGGCCAATGAATTTTTATGGTTTACTTGCAAATTTTTTAACGGTTTATAAACTTATTAAAGTGATAGACATATTTCATGATGATTGAATAGATTGAACCTTGTCATAAAATTAATGAAAAAAATTGCGATCAAAGGCCTTTTTATTTGTATTCTGCAAGTTTTATATATTGAGTCACACTGTCTTTCACTCTTCTTATTCCACATTTCATTAATTTAATGTGTATATCAGCAGTATTGGAATTTATGCTCATGAAGATAAGTACTGTGAAATAAGGTGAATTTGATCATTTACCTATTTTTCAACATTTTGATACCTGAGCACGGCATCTTAACAAGAATGCTGCAGCTGACCATTGTCGTGAATTTTTTACTCCTTTGCCTCTAACAATAGTATGTTGAAGTGTGTGGTACCAACAAATAGCACTGTCCATAAATGTAATTCATGTCCTGCACTCTTTGAAGTAAATACATCAGTTAGAAAACACCGGCTGACATCTTGTACTTCTGGTGTGTAATTAATAAGTTGTAATATTTTTACTTTCATATGAATATCTCAAGTGCTACTGTTTCTTTTTTGTTCATTGTGACTACCAAATAGATGCCACACATGCCTAAAAGTAAAATTGCAATTCTGAAGGGTGAATCACATCATGCAAGCATACAAGAACGTTCTAGGACCAACCCATAAATCTAACTACAACTCTGGATTTCTTCTAAATTCTGGGAAGGTTGTCAGGAACATCAAGAATTTGTAAAGCTTCAGCACGATACACACTTCCTTATACAACATTAGATGACATACAAACTTAAGAACAGATATAAATATAAGATAAAGATACAAAGGAATTGAAGACATTAGCTGCCAGTGGGCACTGATTTATGTCAATGGTGAAAGTTGAAAATCTGTGCCATGCTGGGATTTAAATCTGGGTCTCCTGTTTACTTGGCAGATGTGCTGACTGCTACGCCATCTGGACACAGTGGTTACCATAAGTACATTGACTACCTTAGCACATCTCCTGTCAGACCCAAATTCTCAACTTATACACACTGCTGTTGTAGTGCCCCTGCTCATTACCTCGCCAATTCCGTAAGAGTTCAAGCTTGGTGTGCATCTGCATTGAAGGGATCATTGGCTGTCATTGCCTAAATGTCTTTGTGTCTTGATTCGTAGTGGCGGCAGAATCAATAGTGTCTATTCTTTTGGATAAATATAAAATAGGTGGCCAACCAGCATGACCCAATAGTGAAGGAAAAAAAACCAATTGCACGAATATTGTGTTGAGCAAAATAGAGGTTTCCTTTAATGAATAATGATGTTAGGGACATCATAAAGGCATCTCTTAATCGAACAATGCAGATCTAAAAAATACTGTGTGACAATCCACCTAGTTGTGAGTAGGTAAAATGGATTTCTGAAAAGAAATAAGGAACTAACCATTAGAATAAGTAAAAACGTAAAGAGGGCAAGGGCAACAGTTACCTGAGAAACAGTATAAGATTATTTTAAGAACCTTGTAGTGTCCTTGAATAGTGTTCCTCACTCCAGAACTATAAGCCATGATGAGACCAACTTGTTGACGATCCTGGACAAGTGAAAGTAGTAGTGAAGCCATATACAAGGCATCCTGAAAGAACTGTTCATAGTTCAAGTGTCACTGTAATGGTAGCAGTGGGAAAATCATCTCTTCTATATTTGGACTGAAGGAGGTTTAACTTGAGCATGTTACAATAGGAATGTAAGTGGTTGATTTGACCTGACAATGTTTGAATCATGATTAATTGCCTAGCCTTATAACCGGCATTTCGAACTGAAAGTGATTATAGGTGACTTTTTCTCAAACCATCTGTCACTTAACATTATAACACAGTGCCAAGAACATGATATTGAGTCTGTGCTTCTACCACCTAGCTCTGTTCATTTACGTTGTCCACCTGACCTCTAAAACTTGCCTGGAGAAATGTGCTAGATGACTGGAAAAGGACAAATAGAGGGGTGACAGAAACATTGGAATTTCCTAGGTTGTTGAAAGGGGCCTTCGAAAAGATACCATTCACTTCTAAATTTAATGTTCTACCTTGTTTCAGAAAAGCAGGAAATTTTTCCCTTCTGTCTTGAGTAAGTCATTTTACAGATTCCAGAAAACACATATACACATGACACCGGCACACCAGAGGTTTTTTGGACACCAGCCATCAAAATAGGTTTGAAACAGATTCACTCTAACATATACAGAAAGAATGCCAAGCTGAGCAAAGCACGTAGCATTAACTACAAGAAAAGGTACCATTGCCAGGGACTTAAATGAAAGTGATAATGGCAGTGCTGAAAGCATGAGAAACCATCCTATGATTCTGATTCTGTCTCTATAGCACTGAACAGTAATATACAACAGCAAAAGTCAAATGAAAATGAAGGAATGAACAAGGGAGAGGATAAAGATGGGCAAGAATTCAATAAATATGATTTAACGACAGTGAAATTTCCTATGAAAAGAACATTCACGTTTTATTTTGATAAAATCTATCATTACACTAATGAAATAACATTTCTGAAAAAGACAGTTTTTGATGATAATGTTTACTTTGTCTTTCTGGAAACTGAAGATGCAACTATGGTAGAATGAGTACAAATTATTACAAAAAAGTTGTACAACAACACAGGAGTAGATGTAAACATAACCCTCAGTTCCATGAAAAAGATTCGCAGTGATCCAGAATTCTTAAATTTCTATTATAGACACAAAAAGATCTGTAGGAAGGGGCTGATTGCTGCAAAAAAGTCATTTAATGACAAAATAATATGTAATGCAGAGAATAAAAGCAAAGCAGTCTGGGATGTTATAAAAAAGGTAGCAAGGAGAGGCAAACAAATGCAGAATAACATACTGCTAAGGGAGGGGGATAAAGTAATAAATGATACACAGCACTTTGCAAACTATGTAAATGAGCATTTTTCAAGTATTGCAGAGAAGTTACAGCAAAAATTCCCCCCAAACAAATTTAACACCTGTAAATAATGTTGCACTAAATAAAATGATGTTTCTTCCAACCACAGATAATGAAGTCAGTAAAACAATTCAAAAACTAAAAAATAAAAAGTCAGTAGGCTCAGATGAAGTACCAATGTGTGTACTGAAATAATGCATAGGGATTATACAAGGCCCCTTAACAAATATAATAAATAAATCCTTCACATCAGGGACATTTCCAGAGCAGTTAAAACAGGCAAGAGTTGTACCTTTGCTTAAGAAAGGTAATGCAGAAGACACAGAAAATTACCGGCCCATTTCCCTGCTGTCAGCATTCTCAAAAAAAAAAAAAAAATAGAAGCAATTATGAAAGACAGATTAATGAGTTACCTGAATAAATACAATCATTTAAGTGAATCACAGTTTGTTTTCCGAAGTGGCAAAAATATGGAGTCAGCCGTAGTAAAATTCACAAAAGTTGTACTTGATGCTCTTGATAAAGATTAGTGTGTCACAGGCATATTTTTGGATCTCCCTAAGGCATTTGATACGGTTGACCACAAGATTCCATTAAATAAATTAGAAGCATTGGTTCAAGAATCATGAAAGAAGGTTGTATACATGGAAGAACCCTGGAGATACTAGAAGGTATCAGATAGATTATATAATGGTAAGACAGAGATTTAGCAAGCAGGTTTTAAATTGTAAGACATTTCCAGGGGCAGATGTGGACTCTGACCACAATCTATTGGTTATGAACTGTAGATTAAAACTGAAGAAACTGCAAAAAGGTGGGAATTTAAGGAGATGGGACCTGGATAAACTGACTAAACCAGATGTTACACAGAGTTTCAGGGAGAGCATAAGGGAAGAATTGACAAGAACGGGGGAAAGAAATACAGTAGAAGAAGAATGGGTAGCTTTGAGGGATGAAGTAGTGAAGGCAGCAAAGGATCAAGTAGGTAAAAAGACGAGGGCTAATAGAAATCCTTGGGTGACAGAACAAATATTGAATTTAATTGACGAAAGGAGAAAATATAAAAATGCAGTAAATGAAGCAGGCAAAAAGGAATACAAACGTCTCAAAAATGAGATTGACAGGAAGTGCAAAATGGCTAAGCAGGCATGGCTAGAGGACAAATGTAAGGACACAGAAGCTTATCTATCTAGAGGTAAGATAGATACTGCCAACAGGAAAATTAAAGAGACCTATGGAGAAAACAGAACCACTTGTATGAATATCAAGAGCTCAGATGGAAACCCAGTTCTAAGCAAAGAAGGGAAAGCAGAAAGGTGGAAACAGTATATAGAGGGTCTATACAAGGGCGATGTTCTTGAGGACAATATTATGGAAATGGAAGAGGATGTAGATGAAGATGAAATGGGAGATATGATACTGCGTGAAGAGTTCGACAGAGCACTGAAAGATCTGAGTCAAAACAAGGCCCCGGGAGTAGACAACATTCCATTAGAACTACTGATAGCCTTGGGAGAGCCAGTCCTGACAAAACTCTACCATCTGGTGAGCAAGATGTGTGAGACAGGCGAAATTCCCTCAGACTTCAAGAAGAATATAATAATTCCAATCCCAAAGAAAGCAGGTGTTGACAGATGTGAAAATTACCGAACTATCAGTTTAATAAGTCATGGCAGCAAAATACTAACGCGAATTCATTACAGATGAATGGAAAAACTTTTAGAAGCCAACCTTGGGGAAGATCAATTTGGATTCCGTAGAAATATGGGGACACGTGAGGCAATACTGACCCTACGACTTATTTTAGAAGCTAGATTAAGAAAAGACAAACCTACATTTCTAGCATTTGTAGACTTAGAGAAAGCTTTTGACAATGTTGACTGGAATACTCTCTTTCAAATTCTGAAGGTGGCAGGAGTAAAATACAGGGAGCGAAAAGCTATTTACAATTTGTATAGAAACCAGATGGCAGTTATAAGAGTCGAGGGACATGAACGGGAAGCAGTGGTTGGGAAGGGAGTGAGACAGGGTTCTAGCCTCTCCCAGATGCTATTCAATCTGTAGATTGAGCAAGCAGTAAAGGAAACAAAAGAAAAGTTCAGAGTAGGTATTAAAATCCATGGAGAAGAAATAGAAAATTTGAGGTTCGCCGATGACATTGTAATACTGTCAGAGACAGCAAAGGACTTGGAAGAGCAGTTGAATGGAATGGACAGTGTCTTGAAAGGAGGGTATAAGATGAACATCAACAAAAGCAAAACGAGGATAATGGAATGTAGTCGAATTAAGTCGGGTGATGCTGAGGGAATTAGATTAGGAAATGAGACACTTCAAGTAGTAAAGGAGTTTTGCTACTTGGGGAGCAAAATAACTGATGATGGCCGAAGTAGAGAGGATATAAAATGTAGACTGGCAATGGCAATGAAAGCATTTGTGAAGAAGAGAAATTTATTAACATCGAGTATTAAGTTAAGTGTCAGGAAGTCGTTTCTGAAAGTAATTTATGGAGTGTAGCCATGTGTGGAAGTGAAACATGGATGATAAATAGTTTAGACAAGAAGAGAAAAGAAGTTTTCAAAATGTGGTGCTACAGAAGAATGCTGAAGATTAGATGGGTAGATCACATAATTAATGAGAAGGTATTGAATAGAATTGGGGAGAAGAGGAGTTTGTGGCACAACTTGACTAGAAGAAAGAATCAGTTGGTAGGACATGTTCTGAGGCATCAAGGGATCACAAATTTAGTACTGCAGGGCAGTGTGGAGGGTAAAAATCGTAGAGGGAGACCAAGAGATGAATACACTAAGCAGATTCACAAGGATGTAGGCTGCAGTAGGTACTGGGAGATGAAGAAGCTTGCACAGGATAGAGTAGCATGGAGAGTTGCATCAAACCAGTCTCAGGACTGAAGACCACAACAACAACAACAGGAATAAGAGGAGTAGCTAACGACTGGTTTCGATCATACCTAACAGATAGGGTACAAAGAGTAGAGATAACATATACTTCAAATAGATCCAAACATTTAGTAAAACACTTATCAGAACCAAAATACATTAATATAGGGGTTCCGCAAGGTATCCTATTAGGACCAATACTGTTCCTGATATACATCAATGACTTTCCCAGTAGTGTTACTCATGGTGAATACATTTACCAGTCAGTTGTACACATAAAAAATAACATTGGTAATTACTGCACAAACAGCTCTGTCCATGACCATGCAACAAGAGATAGACTCAACTTACATTTACCAAGAAAAAATAAACATAAAACTCAAAACAGCATTTCCTACCAAAGAATTAAACTGTACAATAAATTACCAAAAGAGATTAAAGAAATTGCCAAAATACACTTATTTAAGAAGGCAGCTAAAAAGTACCTGTTATGTAATACATTTTAAACATTGAAGGATTACTTAGCTGAAACAGAGTAGAGGTTTGATAAAAAATGTTATACAAATAAATAATAATAATAATAATAATAATAATAATGATTATAAAATATTCAACATTCCACAAAACATGTTCACTTTATGTTTTTTTCCTTCTTTTTTTCCTTTCTAGAAATACTTACCCCCAAGCTATGCATAGCACAATACTAACACCTCTTCCTCTTTCTGAGCTCAACATCTCACTTATTATGGAGGGATGCTGACTGAGTTATTCAGGATAACAAATGGGAAGTTGCAATACCGAAATTGGCCCAGACATCACCAGTGTCCATGTCTGCATGTGTGTGTGTGTGTGTGTGTGTGTGTGTGTGTGTGTGTGTGTGTGTAGTGAGTGAAGTGTTATGAAACAATGTGTATATAGTGGGTGCAGTGACTGATAGTCAGATATGAGTGAACGATGTGGCATTATATAATTTAATACGTTAATTGCAAAAAAAGTGTTGTATACCAGGAGTAAATCTAATGATTGTCTCTAACTAGAACTCTGTATATAAAAAAACAAAGATGAGGTGACTTACCGAACAAAAGCGCTGGCAGGTCGATAGACACACAAACAAACACAAACATACACACAAAATTCAAGCTTTCGCAACAAACTGTTGCCTCATCAGGAAAGAGGGAAGGAGAGGGGAAGACGAAAGGAAGTGGGTTTTAAGGGAGAGGGTAAGGAGTCATTCCAATCCCGGGAGCGGAAAGACTTACCTTAGGGGGAAAAAAGGACAGGTATACACTCGCACACACGCACATATCCATCCACACATACAGACACAAGCAGACATATATATATATATATATATATATATATATATATATATATATATATATATATATATATATCTGTGTGTGTGTGTGTATGAATTATATATTGTATACCAGGAGTAAATCTAATGATTTTCTCTAACTAGAACTCTGTAAATATATGTGTATATGAATTAACTTATTTTAAATTTATCTAAATTTGTAAATACTTTGACATGTCCTATATCCTTGTAAAAAGAGATCTACGGATGAATAAAGCTGCTACTACTATTTTAATAGGATAGATTATGATATTAAGTATCTTTCATGCTGATAGCATCACAGAATTACTGACATTGAAATAATAAACAACATGCTATACAAACAGATAACACATCTGAACTGAAAACATAAAACATCACAAATCTATAGAGAAAGAGAGAGAGAGAGAGAGAGAGAGAGAGAGAGAGAGAATGATGTAAAATATACACTGAAGTCAAATAGCACACTGAAGACAACTCAGCTACTACTAGATGCTGGGGATGTCACTACATCCTCTTCCTTTGAAAGCATAAATTACACAATTCAAAGTATGCTCCATAGCTCAATGTTCACTGCGTTCACAGATTTTGTCATTAAGCTTTTACAGTTACCTGTTCCATTCCTTCTGCTTAATCTTGTCCAGAGTCTTCTTAAAAGGTGAAAACCAGGAACTTGTTTGGTCACATCACTAGTAAGGGATCCGTTTTGTGGGGTTTACTTTGCCTTTGCTCCTGTCAATCCCTTTCTTCATCAAAAACTTCTAATCTCTGGATTGTTTCCCAGAGAGGTGTCCTTGACTTCAGTCAATTCTCTGCATGTAAATGATGAAGAATTGGGAGAATGCACTGGTCTGATATCTTCTTCCGCCTTTTTTGTGGCAGCTTTACATCTTATGTTTTGTGGTTGAATACTGGCTAGCAGTGATAGCCAGGTTGTGGGGCATCAGTTTCAGTCATCCAGTTATGATCTTCAATGATTCTTCAGCTCTTCATCAACTTTTTTATGTGGTTGCTTATTGTTAATACTGGGGCTCAGTATTCAGCAGTACTATGTACCAGTACCAATGCTGATGTGCGCAATGTGTTTGTGTTACTTCCTCATGAGCTGCCTGCTAGTTTGGCTAGTATAGAATTTCTGGATTACAGTTTGTGACTCACTTATTCTAGGCGGTGCCTGCATTAAAGTGTACAATCAAGTTTAACCCCTAAGTATTTGAGATTTTCTCATGTTTAATTGGCTCTGTTGAGTTTAAGGCTCAGATTCCTGTTAGCTTCTTTGTTATTGAGATGCACAACAATACTTGCAGATTTAAACGAATTTGGTTTCAAGAGCCATCTGGTATAACACTTATGAAAAGTATGTAGATAACTATTCAGAGTAGCTTCTAGCTATTCAAATGACTGACTGTGTGGCAATAGCTATCACTGGCATAGGCAAATTTATGTGACTGTGTCTTGGGTAAATTCAATATATAAAAGTTGATAAGTAAGGGGACAAGTACTGAGCCTTGAGGTAGGCCATTGTAAAATGTTCTGACACTGCTTATCTTATCTCTCAAGACACTCTGAAAGTTCTCTGCAAAAGCATATATTTCATGGTTTTTCAGTGTTTGCTAGCATCTGATGACTTTTGCAAGTTTACCTATAAGCCCTTGGATCCAGACTGTGTCATACACTGATTGTAGATACAGTAGCACTATTCCTGTCTTCACTGCATCTTGCAAGCCTCTTTCTATATATGTGGTCAGCAACAATTATTGCTAACAGCAGCTTCTATTTTTCCTGAAAGCAGTTTTTTCACAGCAGCACATTTTCGAAATGTAACATTAAAAGGGTAATACCCTCTCAAACAGTTTTTAGGTTGTACATAGTAGAGAGAGGTCTAAAGTTCTTCGGATCATCTGCTGTTCCCCCAAGTTTAAGTATCGCAGTCGCCTTTACCTCCTTCCATAATTTTATTCCGAAGATAAGTAATTTAAATATAGAGGGCTTCATCAATACAAAAGGAACAGTTCTCACAAATGTCCTCAGAAAAGAAGTAACAGTGACTGCCCTAAAAGAAACTTGTCTAACAAAAGACACCATCTCAAGATGTCAAACCCCACTTTTCTCTGTGGTAACATACCAAGGACACAAAAAATCACACGAAGATAATTTGAATCTTCAGTTTCTACATTATACAGTAGGCAATGATTACATCTTCTACAAGTATCTTGTAAGAAAATGTTGGCAGATATTAGACTTTTTGTAGGTCAGGATGATTTGAAAGTATGACAAAACTGTTGCAAAATACAGGAAGAATAACAAAAAAATCTATGCACGGTACCACGACTGGCAGCGGACTGCAAATTCAATGATGATTTATATCCAGGAACATTTAAATTTGTTTTGAACACAGATGGTACATCACTAGAATCAAACTATAATAATCAAGTTTCTAAACAAGTGCTCAAAGAAATACAATATGGGATGAGTATGGGAAAGTAAGTGTCAGACTATGATCCTCTGATACAATCCTTGGAAGACATATCTTAATCTGTACAGGAGGTAGCTTACATAACTGATTTAGACAGTAAGAGTATAGTTCATACAGTTTGGATCCTCAAAAAAGATGAGTGAGCAGCTGCAGAAGTTACACTAAAGTACAGTCAGAAGTTCATTTATCCAGAGGCAAGATAAATGGTCGGTCAAGGATCCAGTCACTACTATTGGCATGCTTATCATGTATACCTCAATCAGAGTAACAAAGTGACCAACACTCAAGGATGGGAGGGAGCAATATAATTAGTTCAGGTTTCTCAGTGTACAGAATATGGTTGACGCAACAACAACTGAGAGCTTCTGGTTCTGTTATATTCACATGTTGCCCATAAATGTGCATTATTGGGTTCGCTTAGCAGATTGATAATAGCCTTATGAATTTTCTGCTCACTTCTGCAAATTAGTTTACAACACATCACCGTGTACAATAAACATGGCACATGGCGAAGCAGTGCAAGCAATGAAAACAAATCCTGAGTGTTATGATACCAGCTGAAAATGTCTGCAGCTGAGTACAGCAACTGACGCCTGAGGTAGCAGTGTGATATGACAGTAGTGATCACAATAGAAGGCAAGTCCAAGCACATTCTCTGATTGGCTGTTGCTATGATAGCTGTATTGTAAACTAGCTGTCAATCACTCCACTATTCTGATCCAGGTAGAAGTATTGCAATGGTAGAAATAGAGAAATGAGGTAACATATGAAAGTATGGACATAATTTGAAGTGTGTTTATGATATTGATACAATCAGTATTGTCAGAAACATATACAGTACTTGGTGGCATAAAGGAAACTACTGTAGAGACACATATTATATACACTATCTAGAATATAAATTAATATTTTGCAAGCAGCTCCACCATTCACATCATGAACTAAAGATGGAGTCAACATTAATTTGGGGCATCTACATATTCATTTCAATGTATTAATTTGATAAGCCTTATGGATTGTGAAATATGATAACTGTCATTTTGAAAACTGCCATGATTAAGTTAATAGACCACTTTCTTAATTTATTTAACTGGATTATAACACTAACTTTACTTGTGTGACTAAAAACCAAAGGAAAATAAATGCTGGTATCAGTGGATACAGATTTCAGAAAGCTTATAGTTCTTTGTTTCCAAGCAGGTGCAGTTGTACGTTTGCTAATAAATACAACAGCTGAAAACTGTATTTCAATTGCCAAGTGGCTATTAATGGAAGGCATTTTTAACAGACATATAAGCAACACTAACTATGGAGCTCTATGTCCATTTCAAGCAGAATGCACACTTTTATGCCATCATATTACCTGGATAACGAAGATACTTCATGTGCTTTTATGGGCATTAAACGAGCAAATATGTCAGATCCTGTTACTTCTGGATCACTAACATTAAACATAATGCCTTTTACAAGAGGTGCACCTTTAAGCTCTGAAAGAATGTCCAAGGGTGGGACCTCTTCACGATACATAATCTCATTTTCATTTTTCGCTGCCCTTTTCTTTCGTTCCACAACAGCATATGTGAACGTTAAGGCTTCATTTATTGCCTGTGTAAGAAAGAATAGTTTATTTAAGATATAGCAGTTATTCAGCACCTGTCCCATGACAACGTAAATACTTAAAACACTAAGAAAAGAAAAAAACAGAAAACCAACAAATTATGAGAAGAACTGATGACCAGTAATTACCTTTGGACACCAAAATGTATAATACTGCTGACAGACAATCCAAACAAAAAAGTAAAAGCAAAGTGGAATATTATGAAAAGGGAAAGAGGGGCAAAACAATTATATGCACAAATATAGAAATTAAACACAACAATGAATTGATATCTAACTCTGAAGCTGTGAAGAACATAATCAACAAATTCTTTTTGAGCATTGCCAAAAAATTGGTGAACAATAATCCAAACACAAAACATGAATAAGCAAACCAGAAAAATCACACACATACAGAGTCAATATTCATTACTACAATCATTATACAGGATGTTGCAAAAGCCATCAAAGAGTTGAAAAATTCTTATTAAGCTGGAATTGATGGTATTCAAGCAACTATCATCAAAGGTTATGCGTGTAATATTGCTGAACCACTAACTCATCTCTGTTACTGGTCTTTCCTGGCAGGTACCTTCCCAGAAGCACTGAAACTATCTAAAGCAATCCCTGTTTTCAAAAAAAGCGATGATAAGGACATGAACAACTATGACTTATCATAATTTCATCCTTTTTTTTCTAAGGTATTTGGAAGAATTGTACATAATAAACTGACTGGCTTCACAGATAAAAAAAGTTTACTGGGTTATCCCAACATGGGTATAAAAACAATAAATTTACAAAAACGGCAGTATATGACTGCATTAATATCATACTAGATCTGTTACATTCAATACAACCCAATAAAGATTTTTGACACAGTGGACACAAATATTGCTGGAAAAAATTGAACAGTACGGTATCAGAGAGCTCACAAACAAATGGACTAACTCATTTTTAAGCAATCACACACAGAAAGTCAGCACAAAATACACTAACAAACATCCCAGTTCAATAACTGAAATCCCACCTAGTACTAAAACTGTTAAACAGGGAGTGCCACAGTATTGAGGTCTCTACTATTCCTGCTGTATATTAATGACCTGAACCTGAATGTAGATGAACACACAATCAACAAAACCAAAAAGACAGTTTCTGTGAACTTCTACTCTTAAAAAAATGCAAGCAAACCCCTCTCAACCACTTGTGACAGAAAAAAACCAACCAACTGTTATTAATGGAGTATTCAAAAATTCCTAGTCTGTGGGTACAAGATAACCTGGAAGGGAATAAACATACTGAAAAAGTAAATACCAGAATAAATACTGGCTGCTATGCAATGAATGTGCTGAAATAATGTGTTGGCAGAAAACAGTAACAAGTACAAACTACATGTACATACAGGTCCACCTAAAATATGAGGTGATATTCTGGGGAAATTCTACGACTGCCCTGAGCACTTTCAGAATCCAGAAGAGAGGTATGAGGATCAGTAATGGAAGCAAACTCTAACAAACTCATCTTCATGAAGCTGGAGATCCTACCACTGCTCTGTCTATACATTCTTGAGACTGTAAATTTTTAAATAATCCCATAGTGCCAACTAAATCCAACTTAAGAAAAATAGTGGAATACACAAACACAACACCAGAATAAACTCAAATCTGCATGTATTACATTCAAACACTGAATTTTGTCAAAGGGAGCATTCCACATGGGCCTCCAGCTGTTCAAAAAGCTTCCCCCATACATGCAGTCAACTGAAGTTAACACTCAATTCAGTAAAGCTGTGAAGTCCTACTTGCTGTATCACTGTTTTTACTCTGTAAAAGAACACCTAGAAAAGTAATCTTGCTTTTAATGTTTAAGTGTAAAACATGGACTACGTAGTGAACATCATTTAGTCAATCTTTTGCAATTCACTAGTCTAGTCAGCACCATGTAGGTGCACAGGTGTGTGTGTGTGTGTGTGTGTGTGTGTGTGTGTGTGTGTTTTGTGTTATTTTACTCTACCTCATCAAAGGATAACTCCAAAAGCTAGCAAAGTTTCTCTCTTTTGTATGTACCTGTCAACAACTCAATGAGTCTGCTGTTTGGTGGGTGGTCTACTTTAATCCTAAAGTATTTATATTCAATAAGAATTTTCCTACAACATTTATGTTGCAATGTATTATGATACCATAATCTACCCACAATATATGTTAACAATGTTAGCAAATTTCCTTCAACATTTGTAATACACTGTGTACTATCAGATCACATGGCTTAAAAAATAAACAGAAGTATATAAAAGTACAAGTAAAAGGGACACACTATGTTACCTTCAAAAACTATGACTTCCTTCATTGGGGAGGATGAGGGATGTGTTGCGGAAGGTGAGAGAGACCCACAAGTAGTGAAGACAAGACTCAGAAAGCAAGTGGCTACTGCCTACCTTTGCAATATATGGAATATTTACATTTATACATGACTACTGGACATTCCTTAAGCTTTAATGATAGGTTACTCTTCTTGTAGGTTAATAATTTATCAGACACATTGCAAATGTGGTAAGTGGAAGACAAACTCTTGAAGCTGACACTTTGCAACAAGCATAGAATAACTAGGTCAGACATACAATTTATCAGTTCATGAAGACATATTGAAAAAAATAACTGTTTGTGGGTACATCCACTGTGATGTACATCACTGATGTACATTAAGTGGAATACCTGTGACTTGACCAAAGACTTTAGCGTGTTCTTAGCTTCCAAGCAGAACAGATGTGTATGTTTTACTGTAAATGATCGTGCTCATAAGCATTATTATTGTTTCTTACTACATCACACCTCTATTATATCACACCTGCTGTATAATCTCACTACATGTTGATGTTTGAGATGTCTTCCATATTTACATAGTTTATCACTCATTGAACCAAAGTCAGTTTTTTCTTTTTCTTTTTTTTTTTTTTTTTTTTTTTTTTTTTTTTTTTTTTTTTTTTTTTTTTAAAAAGCCATGCACTTAAGTTTAGCTACTTAGGTAAATAATACTTTAATATCTAACAATGGAATGTCCAGGATGAAATAACAACAGTATTATGAAAAGGATAGACTACTACTCACCATATACAGGAGATGCTGAGTCACAGACAAGTACAATAAAAATATTGCTATACATTTTACCTTTACCCTTTTGTGAAGTAGGAAACACACAAATTCACACACACACACACACACAAACACAAACACACACACACACAATGACCACATCTCTGTTGCTGGTGAGTAGCAATCTGTCCTTTTCATAATACTGTTGACACTTTAATATGTATAACATACCTCAATATTATCCATTCCTTTTGAAAGTCTGACAGCTTCTTCTAATTTCTCTGCTGCTGCTTGGTAAAAAGTAACTCGTTCGCCCATTTTCTGCTGTTCTTCTGCCTGCTGACCATGGTACAGTAGAGAGATACATGTGTGGTACACCATTTTGAATTTCGCATAACATTTCCAATTCTGTAACAAATTAAATAATAAAAAATTGTTATTGAGCAGAGAATAAAATATAAAAATAATTAAATAGGAATTTATAGAAAATGACTATCCAAGTCTTCGTTTCCACATCAATTCATATTTTATTTATTACAAATACAAAATATAATTTATTGTCATCACATGAACAATAAAAAATAATCATATGAAGTATAAGAAAAAATGAAAATCAAACAATAGAAACTCCTGGATGGAATATCAACAATGTAAGGACTGCTACTTAACCATAAAGATGACACATTCAGCAGAAGACAGGCACAACTAAAAGACACTTACACATTAGCTTTTGGCCTTCATCAGAAAAACACACACGCACACACACACACACACACACACACACACACACACACACACATACACAGGAAAGCAAGCACACCTCATGCACACATGAGCAGCTCAGCTCAGACCAGAAGATAAGAAAAAGTTTTGAACATGTTCTTTTATCTGTTGTCCTACAATTCCAAGTAATTTTATGATGTGTCAGTTATGACCTGTAGATTAAAACTGAAGAAACTGCAAAAAGGTGGGAATTTAAGGAGATGGGACCTGGATAAACTAAAAGAACCAGAGGTTGTACAGAGATTCAGGGAGAGCATAAGGGAGCGATTGACAGGAATGGGGGAAAGAAATACAGTAGAAGAAGAATGGGTAGCTTTGAGGGATGAAGTAGTGAAGGCAGCAGAGGATCAAGTAGGTAAAAAGACGAGGGCTAGTAGAAATCCTTGGGTAACAGAAGAAATACTGAATTTAATTGATGAAAGGAGAAAATATAAAAATGCAGTAAGTGAAACAGGCAAAAAGGAATACAAACGTCTCAAAAATGAGATCGACAGGAAGTGCAAAATGGCTAAGCAGGGATGGCTAGAGGACAAATGTAAGGATGTAGAGGCCTATCTCACTAGGGGTAAGATAGATACCGCCTACAGGAAAATTAAAGAGACCTTTGGTGATAAGAGAACAATTGGTATGAATATCAAGAGCTCAGATGGAAACCCAATTCTAACCAAAGAAGGGAAAGCAGAAAGGTGGAAGGAGTATATAGAGGGTCTATACAAGGGCGATGTACTTGAGGACAATATTATGGAAATGGAAGAGGATGTAGATGAAGATGAAATGGGAGATATGATACTGCGTGAAGAGTTTGACAGAGCACTGAAAGACCTGAGTCGAAACAAGGCCCCCGGAGTAGACAATATTCCATTGGAACTACTGACGGCCGTGGGAGAGCTAGTCCTGACAAAACTCTACCATCTGGTGAGCAAGATGTATGAAACAGGCGAAATACCCTCAGACTTCAAGAAGAATATAAAAATTCCAATCCCAAAGAAAGCAGGTGTTGACAGATGTGAAAATTACCGAACTATCAGCTTAATAAGTCACAGCTGCAAAATACTAACACGAATTCTTTACAGACGAATGGAAAAACTAGTAGAAGCAAACCTCGGGGAAGATCAGTTTGGATTCCGTAGGAACACTGGAACACGTGAGGCAATACTGACCTTACGACTTATCTTAGAAGAAAGATTAAGGAAAGGCAAACCTATGTTTCTAGCATTTGTAGACTTAGAGAAAGCTTTTGACAATGTTGACTGGAATACTCTCTTTCTAATTCTAAAGGTGGCAGGAGTAAAATACAGGGAGCGAAAGGCTATTTACAATTTGTACAAAAACCAGATGGCAGTTATAAGAGTCGAGGGACATGAAAGGGAAGCAGTGGTTGGGAAGGGAGTAAGACAGGGTTGTAGCCTCTCCCCGATGTTGTTCAATCTGTATATTGAGCAAGCAGTAAAGGAAACAAAAGAAAAATTTGGAGTAGGTATTGAAATTCATGGAGAAGAAATAAAAACTTTGAGGTTCGCCGATGACATTGTAATTCTGTCAGAGACAGCAAAGGACTTGGAAGAGCAGTTGAATGGAATGGACAGTGTCTTGAAAGGAGGATATAAGATGAACATCAACAAAAGCAAAACAAGGATAATGGAATGTAGTCTAATTAAGTCGGGTGATGCTGAGGGAATTAGATTAGGAAATGAGGCACTTAAAGTAGTAAAGGAGTTTTGCTATTTGGGGAGCAAAATAACTGATGATGGTCGAAGTAGAGAGGATATAAAATGTAGGCTGGCAATGGCAAGGAAAGCGTTTCTGAAGAAGAGAAATTTGTTAACATTCAGTATTGATTTAAGTGTCAGGAAGTCATTTCTGAAAGTATTCGTATGGAGTGTAGCCATGTATGGAAGTGACTCTGTAATACACTTAATACAGTTAAATTATTTGCCAGCACAATTCTGTATGGAATCGAAGATACAATTGACATATTAGTAACACACTAACTTAATTTATATCTAGTTAACTTGTCACTTCATTGTACACAACATTTTGTATAAAGCGTACCTGAGATTATAAACCTTACTACAGCGACATGGAACCACTTTCTTATATTGTTCTCATTCTTTTCATTAAAAATGAATGTGGGTACTCTTGGCTTCTTCTTTTAGAGTTATCATTCATATAAAAATTGAAAGACAGCTATGAAATAACACTATGTATTCTATACGGTATCCAGGAAGTAGGAACGAATATTAAAGTGGTATAGAACATACAAAATTTATTGGATTTACTTTTTTTTTCTTCTTTTACTAACACATTAAGCATCAAGTAATTTCTCCCATTTATGAAAGAAAAATTATATCCTCCATACAACCACCCAAGGCCACACAGCAACAAGCAACACATTCACTGACGTTCTCGATGACGCATTCACAAACATCTGGTGGGATGTCATTAATAACCCTTTTAATTTCATGCTTCAGTTGATGCACTGTTTGTGGTTTGCTCACATACGCTGCTGATTTCACAAATCCCCATCAAAAAATGTAACAAGGCATAAGATTGCATGATCTGGCAGGCCATTCCTGGTTGTCATGCAGAAAGATAATTTTTTGAGGAAACTTTTCATTCAGTAGAACAGTTGTTTCATGGAATGTGTGACATGTCACACCATCTTGTTGAAACCTAAAATCGTCATTTTCACCAATATGAGGGAAAAGTCAATCAGAAAGCACATTTTGGTAATGATCACTGTTCACGGTGACAGCAGCTCCCCACCATTTAAAAAAAAGTACAGCTTGATCACTCCTCCTGCACAGAACCCACACTACACAGTTGTGCATTGTAGATGCATCTCATCTTCCTCAGTAACTCGTGTATTTCCATTACCACAAATTCTGCAGTTCTGCTTATTGACGTACCCAAGTGCACCTCATCTGAGGTTGTTGTTGTGAAGTTCTCACTCTCCACCTGTCAAGCCAAGACCCATCGAGCAAATCGATGTCTCTTACCACAATCTGCAGGCTTCAACTCTTGTGTAAGTTGACTCTTGTACACATGCATTTTCAGATCTTCTGAAAGGACTTCTACAGTGAACTTGGTGAGCTTGTCGGCAAACTGATTTTCTGGGGCTTACGGTCAAACTGACAAGTGTTCTTGTGTTTGAACGGAATGTGGTCAACCTGTTTTCTTGACATTTGAAACAGAACCCATGGTCTCAAGCTTATGGATCAACTTCTGAACTGATGATTCAGTTAGAGCATCATTACATCTGTCACATGCTATTCACGAACTGTTGCTGTACGACTTTCACTGTTTTTGTAGTAACTTTCAATCACATGGATATGTTGCTCGGTGGGCATCTGCTCCATGATGAAAATAAACATCAAGCAACAATGCTCACCACACGAATGCTATCAGGCTACTAATGGGAAAGATCACGGATAACAAACATAAAAAAACCACAGCTTCCAACTGTCATATGGTGAAATGGCACAAAATTTAAATTCAAATTCCCAGACACCCAGTAAAAGATATGGTCAGAATTAACATGACGCAGTTACGGCAAACTCCTGTGGCACAAGAATATAGTGCAACAAATGTCATCTTTAATCAACTAGAATTAAACTTGCTGAAATTAAACAGGAGTCAGTGGGATGGAATCAGTGGCAATCTACTGGTATGAAATATTAGTGGAAACTATTTGGAAATGTTGAACAAGCTCTCAAGCTCTGATTTTTTTTTCCTTTTTGAGTACTGGTATGACATAAATTTTCATTTGTCACAAAATACTCATTATTACTTTATTTCCTTCCAGTGACTGATAAAACAACTTTCTGTGCAGTTAATATCTTATATCTGATTAATATTCATTTGCAACATTTCCATCTACCCAACAAATATATCTTACCATCCTCCATTACTCTAACAATACAACTGTCCATATACATCCTCATAATCAACTGCTTTTCTCTGATTTTTTAAATAACTGCAGACCAACTTACACAAAAACTGTTTCATTTTGTAAGATGCAAAGAAATGGGCTAACTTTTCAATTTGAACTGTCTGATACCAAGCATGTGTTTTTTTTAATGTCTAATACACTTCCAGTTTTGAAACATGCAATATACTTTCATTAATGATTCATTCGATACAATTTAGATCATAGCTGTTGGAACATTATCTTTCAGTCAAAGGTAATTTTCCTCATTTATGATTTTCACATCAGAGTTAAACATAAAATTTCATAACATAAGTCTATTCCTTCACTTTTAAGGACATGAACATGAAAAGGAATAAGTAGGTCCTAATTGCATTTATTAGCTTTAGTTTTTGTTTTATTTTCTCTAAGAAGTACAGAATGAAAAGTTAGAGATGTTTCAAAAAGATTACAATCATAACTGGAGGATTAACAATCATAATTTATTATTCATCATCTCAGGTAGGCCTTCTTGACTGAAATAAATTAAGTAAATTCACTGGAAATAATGTATTTAAAGCAAGGTACTTAAAATTAAGAATATAAACAAAGACTGCATAAGCCATTCACCCCAGAAAGTTGAATAGCAAAAACAAAATTAAATTAAAAGAAAGGCCACTATCTTGTAACACATAAATTGAAAAGTCAGGAAACATACACAAGTAATTTAACCAACACCTATTTTGAAACTTGTAAAACATGTCATTGTTCTGGAACATATGTGAAGTTATAAATAGCATGAAAGAGCACCAATTTAGCCAGTTCTGTTTGTGATTTCTTTCGAAGTTATTTCTTTAGTTATTATGAAGCATTACTATGTAAACGACACACTCAGTTGTTAAATTATCTCTTCCGGCAACTTCTTTTGTGAACAGTTCTTTGTAACTCAGACTGTTTTATCAACATGTTTCTGGATGAAAACACTGGAATAAATTGTGTGATGAAGAGCCAAACTGTATTTCAGTACTTTATGCCAATAGACCTGGATGTTTCACAGTATTACTCATGAAGGGCAAAGCCATCCTCTAGATGGCTGCTACCAAAGAAAGACAAGTAAATTCAGTAATTGCATATAATGCATTTATTGTGAACATTGTACATTAAATGCAGCATCAGGGTTAATCAGCATGCTTGCACGATAAAACAATGTGATATAAGGGCTGATGTCACATAGTTGTGTTATGATTTCCAGTGGAAAGATTCTTTTTTCCTTTTTCAATTACTCTAATGCCCTGCAACCCATTAATTTTAAATTTTATCATCATCTTTATCATCATCATCATCATAAAGCACTTGCTACATTTCTTCACTTTAAACCACATTAGTAAAGAAGCAGACGACCCAATCGTAAGATAACAGGCGCACCTGCCACTTAAATTAGAATTCCTGTATGAGGAAATGTCAAATTTATCCACTCCACACTCCATTGGTACCTAAATACAATATTTCAAAACCTGCTGCTCTTGAGTAGCCTCTTGGAAGTTACTGCCATGAGAAAGAACATGTTAAATTTATGATACTGTCTCTGATATTCCACTGTACTCTGCCACAACTGTCTACTTTGAAACACATTGCTGTTCAACATTCAGCAGTGACAGAATGAGTTATGTACTGTTAGCACAGTTCAGATTTGCATGGAAATAGAAAGTAATGCAGGCCATGGGTTATCCTAAACAAATGTTCAATATTTAGTGCTACCCAATATGTGTTAGTTTTGGCAGCAAAGATAATATTGAAGATTTTTATAGATACTTCTGTCAGTAAAGCACTAGTACAAGAAAATTAAAATCAAAGTATCTACCAGGGCCAATATTGGTATACCTCACAAAAAGTGATTCCCCAGCCAAAAACTGCTCCTGTCAGTTATTTAGTAGAGGTTTGTACCTGTCATACATTTTTTACACAATGAAACAAAAATATGCATTAAGCATATAGTAAAGACAGAAGGAGCACAGCTCTATAAAGTGACAAATTACATTCTTTTGAAATATTTTACACTGATAAAGGTATAAAAGAGAAAAACACTTAAAAAGTCTGAGTAGTTGTTCGATCATTGACCTGTGCCTAGTTATAGACTGCTCTAACATGAAATACAGGTAGGCAGCAGCTCTGGCAAAACTTTCAACAACAAACCGAAAATTTGCAATATGTAGTTTTTATGTGGAAACTCTTAATGACAAAACATCTGGGCCATTACAGACTCTCTATGAGGATTATACTGCTTATACCTGGGAAAAAAGTTACAGCGAATTACATGTATTGTCTCAACAAAACACAACTATTGATAGAGGAATCAATATCAATCGAGCACACATCCAAAACTACAGGAGTCACCTGATTTGTAACTTATTGATGTAGAAGTAAAGAATACAGCTTGGAAGTACAACCTAATGAATCAAATGTTCAATATCACTGCCATTTTGGTTTACAACTTCTTCAAGTCACACACATGCATTTGTGATGATTCTTCAACACTAATCTTCTGGAATGGCACGGCAGAACTCCACAATGATGGCCCTAAGTTGTACTGCATTTTTGGGTTTTCTATGGGACCCTCAAAGGAAGAAATCACATGGGTTAGTGTCCAGGCTGTGGGGTGGCAACATTCCTCCTACCGCATAACATTCTGGAAATATGTTTGACAATATCCTAAGGCCAAGTCTTTTGTGTAGGAAATCAAGCACAACGCTGGCAGTGTGGGGGTGTGCTCCATCCTGCAAGAACCATTTTGTCTGCAATGGAAGACATGAGGCCATGAGTTGAGGAAAGAATTCTTTTTGCAGCAAGTGTAAATAACAGTCACCGGTTACTGTAGCATTGAAGAAGAACGGACCGATGATTCCATGTCTTGACATTGCGACAAACACGCACACTTTCTCTCTGTAGGCGTCTTTCGTGTGGAATATTTTCGGAGGTTCACGTGCCCACACTCGAACGTTCTGTTAGTTTACAACACCTTTCGCGTAAAAATAAGCTTCGTCAGAAAACCATGTGTCGTGTAGCACTGCCTCTTGGTCTTGCTTGATTGCTCACTTTGCAAACCACAGTCTCCACTCCTTATTTCTCACAGTAAGCTTATGTGCCACAGTCATCTTGTATGGATACAAGCAAATGTTGGATTGAATAATTCTTTTTACAGATTGGCATGAAATTCCCAACCTGGCACTGGCTCTTCCTGTTGATTTACTCGGACTACGAGTCAAAGCCACTCAAACTGCTTCAATGTTTTGCAGCGAACATAAGGTATGTGCATGTGGCTGCTGACACTCCAAAACAGACCCAGTAACTTCAAATTTTTGATGTAATCTGCTTTCTGTCTGTGTGCTGGGAGCCCACCGTGTGCTGAAATGAGCATGAAACCTTCCCTGTGTCAATGTAACACTGTTTGTTGCCACGAACAGTAACACAATCTTTGTCTTTTGTGCGATGGTCAACCATCCTTTGTCCGTCATCGTGGCAAACAGAAATGGTAGACTCACAACAGAAGCGATGACTCACAATGAAATCTGGCATAATTTCCATGAACTGCATAAAGTTGAGCACACAATCTGAAAGCTATTGCCCCAATAGTATACTTGTAGGATTAAAATTCAATCAGGTGACTTATCGTGCACCACCCTGTATGTTAGCATGTATTACAAAGAAACATTTTAATAGAAATGTATCACGAAAAAGATGAAAGTTTGTCAATAAGGAAAGCAGAGATAAAGCCTTCATCACTCTCCAGCGTGGTGCAAACACGACAGGGCTTTAATAAGTGCTGCAGCCCCTGCCTATTGCCTATGTACAGCCATCAATCATACAGTCATGTACCATGGTTTGCTGCATTTCCTGCCTGCTCACAGTTCTTTCCTCTGAACATCAAACACACAATGGATTGCTCACAACTGAACATAAAGCAGTCATTGTGATGCCCTATGGTGCCAGCCTCACCACCAGAGGCATAAACATTGCCACAAACTGTACTGCCATTATGGCACTGTCTTGAGTCTGTGAGTCATGAACCTCACCAGGTGGTTCTTCTAGTTGCCACCAAATAACTTTACAGCCATCTTTCTCCTTCTTCACTCCAGGCGTACACTGACCACGCCTAGCAATTCCTCAATCAAAGTTCTCATCATCGAGCCAATGAGGGGGCTCTCACCACAGTGTACGTAGACTACACACATCCTTGAGCAATGAGGGCTCACCACTGGCCAAGGCCTAAAGTACCAACCTCTTACCACTGACCAAGGCTCCACAAACTACAGCCATTACTGAGCACACCATCCTCATCACTGCCTGTGGCCTCCCCAGACAGCATCCATCATCGAGTAACCTACACTCACCACAAACCAAGGCCTCACCCATGGACTAGAAGCTTGAGCCAAATGGTGCAACTCATGTCTCCAAAAATCTTAATATCATATTCCAGCTACTGGACTTAATAAACATACAAATTTTTTACTACTGGGCACTTCAGTTGTAGCATGTTATTCCCTTTCAGTCACACACTGAACTAAATATGATCCTACTGAGCTTCGTATGCCCACCCATTCCCCTGTCCTATCAGCTGGCTCAACTTGCCAGTTAGAGAGAGCATAAATTTACTACATACAGCTGCCTGAAAATGTAGATGGTCATTTGAGCATTATGTATTAAACAATGGCCAAGTGCGTATTTTCATTAACTGTGATCTGAGCTGTTTTTGGCTTTTTGATGTATGTGTGGACATAGTAAGCAGGTGACATTTGAAAATTATCAAAAGTTAACTATATTAGCATCAAATCCTCTGTTCTTGGTATTGCAAGGCTGGTTGGTGACACTTACAATGACATTTCACCTCTTTGAATCCAGGGGTGCACAGGGAGTGTCATATAAAAATAATCAAAAAGAATTGTCATCAACGTGAAAAGGAAAATTTTTGCAACACTAAGCTGATTGGGAAGAGTTTTGATGATCTGTCATCTTTAGGGATTACTGGAGACGAGGACTGAAATGAGCTGGTGCAAGAATAATTGAAAAAGAGGGCCGTTACTGTCATTCCCTACTGTATACACACTTTTAAAACTTATGAATAAAAGGAGGTTATTTTTACATGACAGACAAATTTTATTATTTTTACAGATGTAATATTGGGTGAATATCAAGATGTGCCATGGGAACAAAACTGCATTAATAATAATTAAAAATTATGTGTGCTGTAGTGCACTTTTTGTATTTTTCACTGCAAAGTGATGGCATATGTAAATATCCTCAACTTGTAGGATGAGATCAGTCACTAACAAGTTTTGAGTGAATGGGAAAGTACTGTTCAGCACCTGATGTGGATGCTTGCCTATTGTCTGATAAGATGAAGCAGTAAATGTAACTGATTCAATGTTGATTTAAAAAGGTTCTCATGCCTTATTCTGGATAAAAGTGTGACAAAGTCATGTAGGAGGCTAGCGACGATTCTAGTAAACATTAGTAGATCTCTAGTTAAGTGGGCTAGGCCACATAAAAGGTCATACAGCATGTAGAGAATTACTTTATTGAACACAAAGTATGCACAATGCATTTTGGAATTATTTCCATCTTCAGAAATCTACTCAAGTGCAAAGTAGCACAAGGACAAGAGTGTTACTAGTTGTGTTTGTAACATGAATCTGTCATCTCATGTTACATACAGAACTGGCAATGCTCTTGTCCTTGTGCTACCTTTGCACTTGGGTGACGTTATGAAGATGGAAATAATTCCCTAATGTGTCATGCATACTTTGCAATCAATAGAGTCATTCTTCATCTGCTGTATGACTTTTTATGTGAGCTACCCAGCCTAACTACAGAGCTATACATACTTATTCTAGATAACCAGCCCTTGTCTATCATCTCAACCAGCAGCTACATCCTACAGCTTTAACAACATCACCTGATGAGCAACAAGTAAGGCGAGGGGCTTAGGAAGGTTAGGACTGACCCCCATAAAATTGTGTTTCCCCTAACGATGAACCATATGTAGAATACTGTAATATAACATTAGATTCTGTAACTAGAAAACCAGGTTCATGATGCAGACATTGCATTAAAACCTTAGGATTTATGCTCTGACACTTAACTGAGCAACTACCAAGCCAAACAAGTCTCTACCATAACAATAAATTAGAAGGGTCACAAATAATTGAAAAGTGAGCTCAAACAACCACAAACAACATTCAGCTGATGGTGAGCAGAGAAGGGCAAGAAGATGATTGCAGGATACATGAAGATCTTGGTGAGGAAAAGAGGTATCTGAGATTGCTTCTTTCACTTTCAAGCAGGAGAACTTAACAATCACTGAATAGAAACAAATTCACCGATGGTGGACAGGTACATAAAAAGCAGAGAGCATTACTCTTTTATATTTTGAGCTCCTTTCGAATGTGCCCTTACATGTAATTTCTTGTTTGCTTGCTGCTTTTACAAACAGCCTTTAAATAATGGACCCAACAGTGCATTTAATTAACCTGACTGGTTCTCACTTTTATTATCATTCATAACAACATGATGACCATCTTGTCTATAAGAAAACATATTTGTAGACTGCACCTTACAGGTGAGTTCTGACTGATTTATATCATAAAGTATGTTTTGATTAATTGGTCACAGAATACATGAGGTTTTCTAGTAAATGACAGCATTACACATTTGGCTTATACAACATATGGCTATACTGTGGTTCACTGAGTTTCATATAAATTTCTCAGGATCTCAGTTTTCCCATTTTCTTAATTTCTTAATTAACAACCTATTCGGGTAAATACATGTCTTATCTGAATCAGAAAAATTAGGGCAAAGAAAGTATAATGTGTCAAATATGAGAAATAAACAAACTTAAAAGTTCGACTACAGAAAGTATTAGTAGGTTGGTGGAAATTTGAGTTATGAATAAAATTTCAGTTCATAACTTTTCAGAAAAACAAAACTCACTATGGGACAAGGCAAATTCATACTTTTGAATGGGCTAGGTTACTTTGGAAATAAACAATAAATCACACTTTCATGGTAATACGGCATGTTAATACAATCAAGGTTTTAGGTAAAACAAAATGGATCATTTGAATCAGCATAGCTTGAATAAACTAATGTGTGATGAGTCTTTATGAAATATTACCTAAATAAGATTTTCAATATTTTCTGTAGATATGGTATGGCAACTTCCGATATATGGGGTGTCCCTCTAAACCTTTCATTGCGAATGTCTCTGGAACCATAATAGATAGTGACAAATGGATTTCACAGGTGTGAATGTACAGCAGGGGCCCATGAAAATAAAATACTATGAGACATTCTAAACTGTGTGCAAATATTGGTTTCAACACAAACTTTTTTTTCTTTCTTTCTTTCTTTCTTTTTTTTTTTTAATGGACACCCATATTATTCCATATGCAATCTATTCCATGAGAAATCACAACCATAATGGCATTGGTTGCATTGCAATACGTCAATTACATCCTGAGAAATTGGGAAGCAAAGTTGATGCGTGAAATGAACAAAACATCCTGCTATTGCACTTCCCGTGACACAATGTAACCCCCACGCTGCTCATAATTGAGATGTGATTGGCATACATATCCTTACTTTCACTCTAATACAAGTGCCAAAAGTAATAATAGGGATTCCTGCCACAAACATTCATATGTACATAATGGTGTCCCTCGTATGTACAGAACAGTAACAGTCAGTGCAAGCCACCCCATAACACTTCCCAAGTCAACCCTGTACCTCTGCAGTTGTGTACAGGAATGGGCCACAATTGGCACTGTGTGTGTGTGTGTGTGTGTGTGTGTGTGTGTGTGGGTGGGAATGGGTCACTATGAGGCAGGCTGTTCTGTGTGGGAGTATGTACAGGTAGAGCCCACCCAGCTAGCCGCACGGTCTAACGTGCTGCTTCCCAAGCAGCAAGGCGTGCTGGTCCCTGGCACGAATCTGCCCAAGAGATTAGTTTCGAGGTCTGGTGTGACAGCCAGCCCTATAGGTGGTTTTTAAGGTGGTTTTCCATCTACCTCAGTGAATGCAGGCTGGTTCCCCTTATTACACCTCAGTTACACTATGTCAGTGATTGTTGCGCAAACACTCTCCACATACGTGTGCACCATAATTACTCTACCACACAAACATTTGGAGTTACACTCATCTGGTATAAGATGTTCCTGGGGGAGGGGGGAGGGGGGGGGGGGTCCACTGGGGGCCAAACCACACAATAACCCTGGGTTCGGTGTGGGGTGGCGGTGAGGTGGGTGGACTGCAGTGGCCTGTTGCGGGGTTGTGAACCACTGTGGGCTAGGTGGGACGAAGCCTCTCCGTCATTTCTAGGTCCCTGGTTTCAGTACACACAATACACAATGTACCAGTACTTTACACCAGCATACTGTGCATTGTAATTGGTGTCACTGTTGTAATCATGATATCAATTTACCTGTCTATCTGTTCTAGGCATTCAACATGGTATTCACAAATGAGAAAATGGTTGACATGATATTACTGTACGGAGAATGTCACCAAAATGGCACAAGTGTGGCACATGTGTGTGCCCAGAGATACCCAAAAGATGTCATCTGAGTCACCCTACCTTCATGAATATTGTTAGAAGGCTTCGCATGACAGAGCAGTTGTCTGCTCAAATGCGGATCCGGAGTAGAGGTGTACACATGAAGCAGCACAGGAAGCTGTTCTGGTGGCCACTGAAATAAACCCTCATACAAGTATTCATGAAACAGAGAGACAGATGGGAATCCCTCGAACAAGTGTGATGCATATTCTGCACAGGCACAAACATCACCCATATTACATGGTGTTACATCAAGGCCTCCATGTCAATGATGTTCATAATCACATGGAATACTGTCAATGAGTTTTAAAGCAAGACCATACTTTATGCGTAGGGTACTGTTTACTGGTGATGCCACATTTATAAACCATGGGAATGTCAACTTACTCAATATGCACTACTGGTCGCCAGAAAACCACACTAGATTTGCCAGGTTCAACATCTATGTCTGTGGAGTGTCAATGTATGGTGTGGTATTGTAGAACACCACATCACTGGCCCGTATTTCATTGATGGCACTGTTAATGAGTGACAGTATATGTGGTTCCTGAGGTGCACCTTATCTGAACTGATGGAAGACCTACCCCTTCATTTGTGTCAAATAATGAGGTATCAACATGATGGATGCCCTGTGCATAATGCCATGGTGGCATGACAGGCACTAAACAAACAAATCCCACATAGATGGATTGGACGGGGCAGCCCATTCAGGGATTTCCAGCACAGTCACCGGATCTCAACCACATGGAATTTTTTCTCTGGTGTCATGTGAGAGATGTGGTGTATCAGCATGTCCCAACAACAATGCCCAACATGAAAGTCCGTATTACCACTGCATGTTCTGCAATAACACCACAAACGCTGACAGCCATGAGTGGATCCATGATGGAGCACATGTGCAATGGTTCAGTTGTGTTGCAGTCGTTAACAACATTCAGTGACATGTCCTGTATGTGGTATGTACCACTGTCTAATTGTTGTATGACTAAGTACAAATAGCATGTAGCCCTTTGAGAGCAATTAATTTTGTTACTCTGGCCAGTGGTTATCAGTATTTCATTACCGTTATGTCCTTTTTAGTACTGTCACAAAACTCAATAAAGCAAGAACGAGTAAACCGGGTCCTTGTTTTCATAGGAGTGACTGGACATCCATATATTTCCAGGGCACATACTAACAGTGGAAATAACAATATGTAAGTATGGCATTTGTCGCACTGTAGTACATCAATCAAATCACGATTATGAGTAATGTGTGGGCCATGCCTGCATCTCAGTAAGTGCAATAGCAGCAAGTTTCATTCATTTCATGCATCAGCTTCATGCTCCAATTTCTTGGGTGTCCATTTAAAAAAAAACATAAGTTTGTGTTGCAACCAATATTTGCACATGGTTTAGAATGTCTCATAGTATTTAAATTTGTGAGCCCCTGTTGTACATTCATACTTGTGAAAGCCATTTGTCAATATCTATTGTGGCTCCAGAGATATTAGCAGTGAAACCTTTATGTGGGACACCTTGTAATATAGGAAAGGACGGAAAAAGTTATCTAAGGAGTAGAATGGTATCAATGCAATGTTTTATTGTTCTTCCGGGAAGAAAATTTGTAACATACAGACAGCGTGGAATGTCAGATCCCTTAATCGGGCAGGTAGGTTAGAAAATTTAAAATGTAGGTTGCAGTAGGTACTGGGAGATGAAAAAGCTTGCACAGGATAGAGTAGCATGGAGAGCTGCATCAAACCAGTCTCAGGACTGAAGACCACAACAACACATGGTATGACACAAAATTCATGTGCATCTATACATTCCCATCTTCCCTTTCTGAGGATGGACTAAAGTTCAAAAGCTATTTACTCTCTCTCACTCTCTCTCTCTTTTTCTCGTGTGTGTGTGTGTGTGTGTGTGTGTGATTTTTGCATATCTGTTATAAAGATAACACAACTTTTCTTGTGGTGAAGTCGCAAACTAAATACAAACCTCATATATTTTTGATCCTACAGTTTCTGGAATGGAAGAGTTATCTGCACCTCCTTGTGTAATTGTGTTGAGGGCAGATCTGTAATAATCTACTAACTGAACAGCCACTTTTGCTGTAAAAAATTGAAATATAGTTGTAAGTTTCACTGTTAGAAAAATAGATCACTACAAAGGTAATGAAAAAAATGTAAACAGCCTTAAGATTAGGATGCACAGAATATCTAGGAGAAGGAGGTGATTTAAAATAAGTCCAAGGACCTCAAAGTTACAAGGAAAAAAATACAAAACAGAGACAAAATGAAACTGTTTCCTTGTGAATTAAATGTCAACTGTACAACAAATTAAAAAGGGATTCTCATAAACACAAAAATCAACCTTTACATAAATTACAGGAATCTCCATGGGAACTTGCTGAGAGCAATTAGTTTTAAAGACGATGAAATAACACCTCTGAAGGCTAAAAACAACTTGTTAAAATTAAGTCTGCATACCTGACAAAGAGTCAGTTCAATAACCAGAATACAAGAATTTCAAGACTACACTTTTGTGTCCTGATTTGCACTAACTGTACCTTAATGGTGGCTACAGTTTCACTACACTTCACTTTAGAATTTTTCAGCTCATTCAGTTTTATTCTGAAACACATTCTCAGCACTTCTGTCACACAAAATTTTTACACCAATCTGGATATTGCAACTTCTAGAACACACAACAGAACAGAAAATTATGTACAAAGTAATATATTTCACCACATGTCCCAAATGATAAAATTACACATTACAATAACCTTATTTTGAAGAAAGTACTAAGCTGTCCCAAGTCTATAGCCTCTTTCTTTTTAGTAATTTATGTCCTGTATTTTTCTTTCTTATTTTTGTTCTGTTTTGTCTTGACACTTTCCTTTTGCAACCTCTTCATTCTCTCAACTATATTTTACATTTTCTCATCTGATGCTGTCACTCTTCACTCAACATTTCTCCTTACCTCCAAAATATATTCCTTAATAAAGACTAAAATAAAAACATATAATTCCTTCCTTACAGTGGCAGTTTATCATCTTGTATTAAACTGATTGCATTTCTTCCACTGTTTTTATTTTATCAGAGCTCCATATACCCAACTCAGGCCCAGGAGATTTATTATTTGCAGCTCAAAACTCTTCCTTCTCTCTCTCTCTCTCTCTCTCTCCCCCCCCCCCCCCCCCCCCGGGAAAAAAGGGGGGAAATTTATTTATGCCAAGACAACACAAAATCATGCTATGAACAAATATGTCTTACAATAATGAACAAATATGTCTTACAACATATTGTTACTGAGTAAACATTACAGCAACTGGAGCACACACATCACAAGTATCTGTCATGAGCAACAATATATTCCGGTGCCTCATCATGGATTGGTGAAGTTCCGTGATAATACCCATACAGTTTAATGTGAACTCCAAAAACAGTGTCATTTGGAACTTATTGCATTTAAAAATCATTTCCAGAGATGACTGAAGAGAGAAGTGATAAAAGAAATCCTAGTCTTATTGACGACTGAACCCTGTGTAATGTTCTCGCATAATAATTCACTTTTCAGTTCACTAGATTTTAATTGTTCAAACATATTTCCCAGTTTGTTGTTACAAAGGTCTTTATTATTTATGAAGTTAGTATTCAACAAGCTTACTCTTTTATTGGCAGGTATTGAATTCTGAGCACACTGGTAAATGACTGACTGAAACCTAGCAGACTGAAACAGTTAAATCTCACATAATAATATTAATTTGCTGCTATGCAGCTCTTACACAACTGGAGATGACTCAAATGTTGACATTTAAAATTCAATGGGTGTCAAGTCCCAGTCATGCTCTGCACTAAATACATACAGAGCATTATTGACTACTACTAAAAATACAGCTTAACAATGTTACTCCACCATGTTTTATGGCTCTATACTGTCTAGCAAGGGGAAGGTGCGGGATGAGGCTCACCAATTTGGCTCAAACTGTGTGAATAGCAGCAGGCAGATGCCCCTTGCGAGTTTCTAGAATATCTTGCCTGAGTGGACTATTGGAAAAGGTAAAATGCTCTCTAAAGATTTTCAAGTAAACTGTGGGAGATTTTTTTAATAATTTTCGTGTCAGTGGCTTAGCACAGGGGTCAGGCACACTGTCTGGCTACTTGTCAGCTTGGGTTCGATTCTACATCTACATCTACTTCAATATTCTGCAGCAAGTCACCTGACAGTGTGTGCTGGAGAGTGCTCTGGCTGATACCCCCTTACCTGTTCCATATGCAAATGACACATGGGAAGAATGATGTGACGATGCACCTGGCGCACCCTGCCACCACAGCAGTAGCCAGGTGAAGCAAGTGCACCACAATCACATGCTGCCTGTGCCCCAACCGACAAAGATGAACAAGTCAGGCTGCTGCTAGCAGAGACTCATCCACATGCATTTTCTCTGCTATACACAAGTGTTCTCGATTCAGACCAGCTCGTGCCAGTGTGCATGCTGTTGTCAGTGACAGGTCTCTGTACTTGGACAGTTAGAAGTTGTGTTAATGTTTCTCCAAGCTTCTCGTTATTCAGCATGCAGCTCTAAACCAACCAAATTTTTATCTATGTAGTGGTTGTCAAAAAAGAGTAGATGCAGCAAACAAGTGTTGGTAAGCCTCTCTCCACTGAGTAGATATATATGTGGGATTGCCAGCATAGTTTAACTTAATATTTGCTATAGTACCAGGTGTTTACAGTTAAACTTTCCCCATTTAACATGTTATAATACAGAAACTAGTTACCGCACGAGTACCAAACTTGGTAGCATTAATGTCCAGAGTATGGGGTGGATTTCCATGTGTCACAGCACCACCGTCCAGTTCCAACTATGGCCATCAGGTGCCATGATCAATCACCGTGATTCATAGTCTCACATGCCTGACCAGTTGCAGTGCACTTGTTGACATGTCAATGTAAGCTTGGACAAAAGGAGCAGGGCATTATTGGTGAAGCTCTATTATCAAAAAAACAGTAATGCTGCAGCTTCACTTCAAGAATTTTGCAGGCTGAAAGGATTACGGAAGGGTCTTCTTTCTCTACCTGCTGTGCAAAGCATGATGAAGTAGTTCAAATCAATTGGAGAACTGGGCTTTGCTTCAGGAAGAGGCCGACAACTGGCTACATCACAGGTGGTTGATGAAATAGCTGTTACTATGGCAGACAAGACTGCGTGCAATTCCCGTTCGCCAGGCAGTGTGCATGCCATGTCACGACATCTGAACATCCCGTGGTCCACTGTACAGAAATGTGCTTTGAACCATTCTCAAATGGTGTCCATGCAAGATACATATTGTACAGCATTTTGCACAACAGGACACACAACAACGTGTTGACTTCGCTCTCCACTTTCTTGCAAGGATTGAAGTTGATGAGGGCTTACCCTGGACCATCCTTTTGACAGACAAAGCTCATTTTTCTCTGATGCAAGAGGTGAAGAGGTGAACACACAGAACTGGCGAGTGTGGGGATCTTCACCTCCGGTCACCGTGCATGAAGTTTCTTTGTATGGTGAACATGTCACCGTATAGTGTGGCTTCATGGCTATGTTTGTCATTGGTCCATTCTTTTTTAGCACACTGGCACTCAAGGACCAAAGACATGTAGTGTGGTCCCCCTTAAACATCCGAACAACAACAACAACAACATGTAGTGTGACTGGCCAGCATTACTGCGATATGCTTTGCAAGCATGTCATACCCGCCTTACAGGAGTAAGACCATTGAACTCAACAGTTTTCATGCAAGATGGGGCCCTGCCACACATCGCTCGTGAAGTTCACCTGCATCTCCAAAACACATTTGGAAACAATCGAATTATCAGCAAATCCTTTCCAAATACTTGGCTGGCATGATCACCTGATCTCATTCCCTGTGATTTCTGGTTGTGTGGCTACCTGAAGGAGAGGTTTACTACGGAAACATTCGCACATGTGCCGATCTGAAGCATAGCGTATCAAGAGAGGTAGCCAGCATGCCTAAGGACATGCTTCATTGTGCTCTGCACAATGCAGTCCTGCACTTTTAGACTCTTCTGGGCACTGATGGGCGCCATATCGAGCCCGTTTTGTAGAAGAAATGGTACCGGTATGTAATGGTATGATGTACTGCAGCAGCACATTAGAAGTGTTTCAACTGAATTCCCCATGTCCTTGACATTAATGCTACCAAGTTTGGTCCTTGTAGAGTAATTAGTTCCATGTTATAACATGTTGAACATAGAAAGTTTAATTATAACCACCTGGTGTAATTCAAGAATCACTGTAATCAAAAATCTTATGAGAGCCTCTTCATGGACCTGGAGATCCTTATGCTGATGTGCTAACACATATACTCTTATTATTTAGGATGAACTGTTCAATTCATGGGTCAACTGAACATAAAGATGCTGTATTTTGCCTTCTCCCACAACCTTATGATGATGTGACCTGTGACATCATGTGTGTGCTAACAGAAAGAGAACAGAACACTTAACAATATTTCTTTTGTGTCTTTATCAGTTTTTGGAAAGTGTGTTATAGTGATATACTGATCTATAGCATAGTCCTACATCTAGATTACATTGAAAGGTGACGGTTTGGTTGTAAGATGGCGAAGCAGTACCAAGTACTTCAGTTAATCCCAATTCACACCCACAAACCTATAAGTAAAAAATAATTTCTTTATAGACTATGCTACCCTATTCTTGGTTGAGAATGGAGTTTTATGTTGTGATAAATAAGTCTAACAGGCTACTGGGAGATGTCAGGCACAATACTGATGATAACATATAATAAAAAAATGCGAACATTTGCACATAGGGATGTAAATTCTGCTTAAATCTACTTTTTATATTAAACACAGGATGCCTTTGAAAAGTATACAGAGTTTATAATGGTGCCTCAATTCAGTGAGTTACGTAACTGCCTTGTTTTAAGTATCAGATGGAAACAGCAGCTGAATAGTTTAAACAGAAGAATCAGGGTATTTTTCAAATAGTATCTTTTCCCTAATATAAACCATACACATATATTCAAACAATGGGGAATCCAGCATGGAATGTAATAATATTATGAAAAAATTGTTGCTACTCACCATATAGGGGAGATGGTGAATTGCAGATAGGCACAACAAAAAGACTGTCACTAAACAAGCTTTCAGTCAACAAGGAATTAGTCAAAAATATTGGTCAGACGCACACACACACAGGCACATGCGTGCACGCAAATGCAACTCACACACATGACTGCAATCTCTGGCAGCTTCAGCAGGCCTTGTTGAATGAAAGCTTATTTTGTGAAAGTCTTTCTGTTGTGCCTATCGACGACTCAGCATCTCCACTATATGGTGAGTACCAAAGACAAATAAAGAAGATCCTTGATGGTTCCAGTGGGCTTACCACTGCTGCTTCATACATGTATCTCAATCAATCACAATGTGATTTCATATAAGTCTCTATGGCAACACCTCAGTGTTGTTGCAGCTCTATGAATAACTATTGTTTTTGCCTGCAGCCACTCATAGTTCACAGCTGAAAGCTGGCAACAGTGCTGCCAGCTGTCAGGGGTTGTGAACTCAAATGGGAATCCCTGTACGGAAGACAACTTTCTTGTCATGGAACACTATTGAGAAAATTTGAAGAACTGGCATTTGAAGCTTAGTGCAGGTTGATCCTATTGCGATCAATGTACATTTTTTTGAAGGTCCACATACACAAGATAAGAAAAATTATGGCTCATACAGAGACATACAGACACTCAGTTCATTGGTGCAGTATGTATGTAGACTATGTAGATCTTTGACTGTATCTACTATAGTCTTCATTTGTTGTTAGTATGTTTTCCACGAGTTGGCTGTCAAGGTTTAACTTCATTTGTTCCAGGTGCCTGGAGCCTCTCCTTCACATTGGGGTTTACAGAACACAATATGGGAATGAATAAAAGACCACAAATGTTTGATAATAATCACTGTTGTCCCCATTTTATGTTACTTCCGTTTTATATGTGATCAAAGATGAACTCTACCACCCACTTGTGCATCATTCTGCTAAGCACAAAGTAGTCAACAAAACCACGATTTCACAGTCTGTGCCATCAGTATTCCAACTTTTCTGAACTGAAGAGTGACAACAGTTTTCCAAATATATCCTTCAATATCACAAATAATCCTGTCTATATTCTTACTAGTCACTATATGCTTCTGTTCCTCCTCCTCCTATCATTATCTCACACCCTAATCTTGCTTCAACCTAACCCTCATTTCACTCCACTTTAGTTCGTCTTCTCACCCTGTCACAGGCTTTGTTCCGAGTGATTTAGGGATTTAGGAAAACTACAGAAATCCAAAATGTGGATGGGCTAATGGGTATTTGAATTTCTGTCCTCCCAAATAAGAGTACTGTCTCATTAAGTGTTGTGGATTTTGGTCCAAAGTCTCGTTTGATGGATTCCCCCATAGTGGTCTATCCTGCTGAAGTCTTGTCATATCTGCATAACTACTGAAACCAAAACCACTTTAACCAGGTTATTCTCTCTATAATTTTTAGCCCCCCCCCCCCCCCCCCCGGCCACTTTTCCTAGGTTAGCAATTTTAACCACTCCTTGATGCCTCAGGATACAGTTTGTTAAGTAAGAGCATAGACGTCATTACACACAGATGGTACAAGATATCACATCCCAACAAAGGAAACCTTTGCCCACAAAGCATTAGTTTACTTTGAGTTCTTGACCGAGATAAGCAAGATGAGACATAAGTGCAGCAGACTTTAATATAAACGTATTAAATAATAAATTATATATAAAAACAAAGATGAGGTGACTTACCGAACGAAAGCGCTGGCAGGTCGATAGACACACAAACAAACACAAACATACACACAAAATTCAAGCTTTCGCAACAAACTGTTGCCTCATCAGGAAAGAGGGAAGGAGAGGGGAAGACGAAAGGAAGTGGGTTTTAAGGGAGAGGGTAAGGAGTCATTCCAATCCTGGGAGCGGAAAGACTTACCTTTGGGGGAAAAAAGGACAGGTATACACTCGCACACACGCACATATCCATCCACACATACAGCCACAAGCAGACAAGCAGAAATATGTCTGCTTGTGGCTGTATGTGTGGATGGATATGTGCGTGTGTGCGAGTGTATACCTGTCCTTTTTTCCCCCAAAGGTAAGTCTTTCCGCTCCCGGGATTGGAATGACTCCTTACCCTCTCCCTTAAAACCCACTTCCTTTCGTCTTCCCCTCTCCTTCCCTCTTTCCTGATGAGGCAACAGTTTGTTGCGAAAGCTTGAATTTTGTGTGTATGTTTGTGTTTGTTTGTGTGTCTATCGACCTGCCAGCGCTTTCGTTCGGTAAGTCACCTCATCTTTGTTTTTATATATAATTTTTCCCACGTGGAATGTTTCCTTCTATTATATTGGTATTAAATAATAATAATGACACTGTAAATTTTTGTGATTTAATTCAGAAATATGCTTTTAATTTAAATTTCACTGAATGTACTAGAAGAAATAGCCGCTCTGAAACATGTATTGACAATATTCAGGCAAATTATCAGTTTGAGGATGGAAGTAAATTCTGTTTAGATTTAGGCATATCAGATGATTAAGCACTGCTCATAGAGCTTCCAAAAGTAGAGAAACCAGAACATGTGAAAACACGTTTTAAAAGGAACTTTAGCAAAGAGAATGGAAATATACAGGGTGTACATAAAGTCCAAGAACACTTTCAGTTATTTATTGCACAAGAACTAAACATTGTACAGATGTCATACACATTGCATTTTAAAGAGAAACTCTGAAAGTTTTATTTACAAACATTCAATATGCGAACCATGACTGACTCGGTAGATGTCAATATGGTAATCCAATTCTTGCCATACCTGTCCCAGCATGGCATTGTCGACTGTGGCAGTCACTTCCTATATTCTCTCCTAGAGCTCTGCTGCATCATGTGGTAGAGGCAGTACATACATCAGGTCTTTAATGTGTCTCCACAGAAAAAAGCCACATGGAGTGAGATCGGTGATCAGGGAGGCCATTTCATGAAACAGCTGTCCCCTTCTGTAGCACAGCCAATCCACTGATGCAGCAGCTCAGTCTTCAGGTACCCATGAACTTCACGATGAAAATAGGGTGGAGCCCCATCCTGCTGAAAGATGAACGGAAAGTCCGCTTTCATTTCAGGCATGCTGTAACATGTCCGAGTAGGACAGTGTTCTTGGCAAAGAAGAATTGCCCATACAGTTTTTGACGTGACAAGGCACAAAAAACATTTACCTTTGGGGAATCCCACTCAAATTCAATGGATTTGTGTGGATGCTTTGTACCCCAGACTCGACAATTATGCCTGTTCACTTTCCCATTTGTTTGAAAATTGGCTTCGCCGCTAAAAATTAAGTGCTTAACAATTCAGTTGTTGCAACTGCAAATAAAACTCAAAACGATTGTATTTGTCATCGTCATTGAGCTTCTGCACTATCTCCAAATTGAATCGTTTCACAGACAACTGTCTCAGGACTTTCCACGCTGTCACTGGAGCCATTTTGAGTTCACAGGATGCATGATGCACTGATTTCTCCTTATGAATGTCTCTCGTACACACTCCACATTCACTTCACTCACACTGGAACGTCTGCTTCTCTTTGCCGGACACAAGCAACCCGTCATAACGAATTTGTTGTGCCAGTGGTAAATGGCCTTCCTTGTTGGTGTCTTCTTACCATACTTGGTTCTAGACATCTGCTGAACAGCTGCAGCAAACTTGAACACTTGTTTTTGTCGAAATCCAATACACAGAAAGCTCACTCCGCACCTGAAACTCGCCATGTTTCTGACAAGTGCTGACTATCAGCAAATTACCAAAATATGCTGTGGCAGTAGACATGAAAATATATTAAAAAAAACTTTCAGGGTTTCTCTTCAAAATGATATATGTATGATATCTGTACAATGTTTGGTTCTTGTACAATATATAATTGAAAGTGTTTCTGGATTTTATGTACTCCCTGTATTTTCTAACAAACTGAGAACTATAAACTGGCCTCTTGATAATAGTGTGTCAAGTGAAAAAAATTTCGCCAGCCAGAGTAGCTGAGTGGTTCTAGGTGCTACGCTACAGTCTGTAACCGCACGACCGTTATGGTCGCAGGTTCGAAACCTGCCTCGGGCATGGATGTGTGTGGTGTCCTTAGGTTAGTTAGGTTTAAGTAGTTCTAAGTTCTAGGGGACTGATGACCTCAGAAGTTAAGTCCCATAGTGCTCAGAGCCATTTTAACCATTTGAAAAAAAATTCGAAACATTCGTAAGCTGTTTCCTAGATGTTTTCAACAAAACTTACCCCCCCCCCCCGCCCGCCCAATGCCTGGTGACAGAGAGTGGCCAATAAAATAAACTGGATTACACCAAGAGTAAAAGTTTCTAGTGCCAGGAAAAGACAGCTTCACAATGAGTTAAGAGTTAAAACATAACAAAAATTCTGACTTTGTGGGATATGTAAAGAGATATTAGAATAAATTCAAAGAAGTTGTACAGGCAGCAAAAAATTTGGCTAACAACCTGTAAATTAGTAAACATAAAATAAATCAAAGGCAATTTGGGGTGTCATCAAATGTGAGTTGGGAGTAAAGAACAAGTGCCAAGAAATTGTCCAAATAAAAATTAAACATGATATAATTCTAGATCCTTTTCGAGTGTCAAACTGTTTCAATGATTTCTTCATAAATGTGGCAAAATCAGAAGTAGATATCGCAGCCCATCAGGACAAGGTAGATGACAACTTTGTGAACATGAAACAAAATGCAAGCCTTTAAACATTGAAAAGAATTTTCCCAAAAGATATAGAAGATGCTATAGCGTCTTTAAAAACCAAGAAATCAGCTGCGTGGGATGAAATTCCAACCACTGCAGTCAAGGCTGTTTATAACATCATTTCTTATCCATTGTCTAAAATTATTAATCAGTCATTGGAGGAAGGATATTTCCCAGATGTGTTAGAATATGCTGAAATAAGACCATTGTTCAAGAAAGGCTCACCAGATGACATGGGAAATTACTGCCCTATTTCCTTGCTGCCTGTTTTTGCTAAGGTGATAGAAAGGATTGTTGCAAAACATCTTGAAAACTTTCTTATAGTAAACAATGTTATAGTTAAAAATCAATTTGGATTTCAAAAGTGAAAAAATACAATAAATGCTATCAGGGAATTCACTGAAAAGATAAGCTCTACTTTAGACAAGGGTAAAAAGGTACAGATATTTTTTGTCATTTGACTGAAGCTTTTGACTCAGTCAATCAGTTACTACTTCTCCACAAACTAGAGAGGTATGGGATTGTGGACAAGGTATTGTAGTGGATCAAATCTTGTTTGTCAGAATAAAACAGAGTTAGTCTAAATAGAAATAGAAAAACATCATTCTCGGACTGGAAAAATATTTGTACAGGGGTCCCATAGGGCTCAATTTTAGAGCCTTATCTTTTTCTGCTGTACAAAAATGATTTACCTTTAAACAATGATGTTCACTCCATTTTATTCGTATATGACACCTCAGTTTTAATTGAAAATGACAATTTATAAAAAAATTCATGATACTGTGGAAAATATAATGGGAAATCTAGAATTACGGTTTCGGCAAAATGGATTAAAACTCAATGTCACAAAAACACAGTTAGTGCAGTTCAGTGCTGTAACATCATCAGCATCTCCCACAAAAAGAGCACATGGCGATCAGGAAATGACTGCAGCAAGTTATGTAAAAATTCTAGGTCTAAATCTTGATAAATACTTAAACTGGAAGGCACATGTATACTTCTTAGCAAACAAACTAAACAGCCTAGTTTATGTGATGAATGTCTTATCTGGTTCCATCCTTATGGACACCAGGAAGATAATCTACCACAGCTACTTTGAGACTATAATTCGATATTGAATAATTTTCTGGGGAAACTCTATGAACAACCCGAGATTACTGACACTTCAAAAGAGATTCATAATGAACATGTGTTTAGTCCAGACAAAGACATCAGGTCACCCATTATTTAAAAAATTAAAAATACTGACCATTCCTTCTCTGTACATATATGAATTTTTTATTTTCATATATAAAAATCAAAACTCACTTGACAATTTGCATTTCAACCATAATTACAGTACTCGTCACACTGTTTCAAACTTCCCTCTCATAATTTAAAACTTTATGCTCAAACACCATTGTACATGGGATTAAAAATTTATGATAAAGTAAATAACACAAATCTGTTATTTATCGAGTATGATCCACTAAAAAGAGTGTTATTTAATAAACTAGTGGAAAAATGTTATTCTTCAATTGAAGAATTCATACAGGTCAGTTTGGCAACTTGAAAAGAAAAGAAACAATAAAGATTATGTATTGTATAATAAATTGTTAATATATTGTATAAACTGTATTGCAAGCTGTAAAATGACCATTAGTGTTATATGTACAAATACAAATATATGTTCCTGTTAAACTGTTCATGTGTAAAATGCAGAAATGCTGCTGAAATATGTTAATTCTTATAACCTTATTTTTTTAAAGTAATTTGATGTCTCTCCAGTACAAAACTCTTTGATTTGTAACTGTACACTATGAGATGAATAAACTACATTCTACATTAATTCTACATATGTGTCATGTTTATCAAAGATGTTTGACATTGACTGCCAAATGTTGGTTCATCAACATAAATGAAGACTGGATACTACAGAAGGACAACGATCCAAACCAACACAGCATGCTTTGCAGAAAAGGAGAAAGGTGTGCAAGTACTGGATTGGCACTCACATTGCTTGACGCTTATCCTATTGAAAATGTATGGTCTTACATCAATAACAAGTTGCAAGGAAAAAAGATTTTCAACTTGAAACAGCTGCCAACACAAATTTCATGTGTTTGGTGATCTCTTCGACATGAATACATGGAAAACCTGGTTTAAAGCATGCCTCAGAGAAGCCAAGCAATTATCGATGCTGCAAGTGACTGGATGTATAATTAATTGTAAACTCATTTTTATTTTGTACATATATGATATTAGTATATGTTTTAGTTTGTTGTCACATACATTTTTCTACTGATCTGACCCACAATCTTATTGAATAGAATGCCTGTGCCATCAACCTATTCCTTATTTTAGTCAAGTTGTGCAATAACATTTTTTGCTTCCAAATTTAATGCAGCATCTCTTCATTAGTTACTCAGTCTATCCACCTAAGCTTAAGCATTCTTCTTTTTCACCAAAATTCAGAAACTAATATGTTCTTCCTGATGAAATCCTCTCGGGCTTCCATCCAGTTAGCTGCGTCAAAAATCCACGACGTTTTGATGAGTGTCATTCTCATCTTCGCCAGAAGATTCAGTTTTCGTTCCACAGACCCAAAAATGAGATGGTTCTCATGGATGTGGAACAAGTCAGGATGTTTAACATAAAAAAAAAAAAAAAAAAAATTGAATATGAGGGAATATGGAATAGTTGTAGGTAAACAACTAGAAATCTCTCAGATACGGATTTATTCACACTTAGCTTCTACACAGATACAAGTCCGGAGGCTAACTATCGTTAGCATCCAACATCCTGCCCAAAGCCCTCTCCTCAAAGATAGCACACTTACGCACAGAGCAAATATCGATATTTATGGCACCTCTACGCCACATAGCCCCCCCGCACAGTATGGAGTACGTCCCTGTGAATGGGGGGGGTGAGAAGTTAGGAAGGTAACGTACAGTTCTTCTGCGTCAGGCGGAAGCGGTCGACTGGTAGGATACCGGGGGGTGAAACCCGGTACGTCGACGGTGAAGTCAGCAAGCGACGCCGGCAGCTTAAGACGACGTCCCGTCCTGGAGTGGAGGTGTAGCATTTCGTCAGCCGGCAGGCGGAGAATCACCTTGCCAGAAGGCCTAACAAAGGCACGCAAATTGCCACATGCAGCACTTCTGCTCAATTTACAGCGGCGCACCACATGAGATTCTGCACTTCCTCCCTCAATATTGTCACACGCAAACACCACACACACCGTATCGCCATCTACGACAACAGATAATTTATGTATGTCATCAGGGTGCACATGTGTTGTGAATTCTTGGATGGCACCTGTACGAGCAATGGTAGGGAGGCAGGGAGGTGTGGGAAAGCCATGGCAGGGGGGAGCATCTTCTAAGAGGGGGGTGGCAGGTGCACTGGACTGTGCAGGAGACAGCCTCAGTGATCAGCTGACAGACGAGGGAGAGTGACCAAAGGCAACGAGGAGCCAGCGTGGATTGAACGGCGTGACAAAGAGCTGTCACACGAAGATGGTAACACAATGGTAGAATCCGAGTGGTTGGCAGTTCGACTGCGAGGGCTGTGAGGAGTGAAGCCCTGAAAAGATTGGCCACTCGAATTAGATGAACACGGAGAAGGAGCAGTGCTCGGCAGAGAAGCACGCTGTGGAGAATCAATACTCGAATGCATTGTATGGGAAGATGGATGGCCACTCGAAGCAGGAGTGGGAGAAATAGGGGCAGAATCAGGGAGGCTCACCTGAGGCTCAATGAAAGCTGGTTTCACTCGGTTGAGTGAGACCGTGGTTACAGAGTCTTTTATGTGGAGATCCATGTTATTCTCAGAGCGTTTGACAACCTTGTAAGGACCTGTGTAGGGCGACTGAAGCGGGGCTTTGACTGAGTCGTCTCTGAGAAACACGTACTCACAAGAGTCTAGCGTGCGTGGTACGTACACGCGCGGAGGTGTATGGCGGCTGAATTTTGCTGCAGTGCAAGCGCACCTGCTCGAGAAGTGAAGGGAGTTCAGAGGGCCGTGGAAGTGGGGTGGGAGTGACTAATTCTCCAGGCAAAACCAGAGGTTGGCCATACACAAACTCGGCTACGGAACCCTTGAGGTCTTCCTTGAAAGTCGCACGAAGGCCAAGAAGCACGAAGGGCAGTGCCTCTGACCATAGTGAGTCATGGCAACGCAGGGCAGACTTTAAGGTGCGATGCCATCGCTTGACAAGCCCATTGCTTTGGGGGTGGTATGCAGAAGTATGAATTTTGACAATACCACACATTTTACATAAGTCAGAGAAAACTGAAGACTCGAATTGTCGCCCCTGGTCAGTGGTGAGGTAACAGGTGAGCCAAATCTAGAGATCCACGAATCTAAGAATGCTCGACTTACTGTCTCAGAGGTAATGTTCGGAATTGGCACAGCCTCAGCCCACCGAGTCATCCTGTCAATAGCTGTAAACAAGTAACGGAAACCCTCGGAGGGGGTCAAAGGGCCTACGAGGTCGACATGAACATGATGAAACCGGCCTGGCGGTTGGGCAAAACAGCCAAGGGGTGGAGAAGTGTGCCTGGAAACTTTGTTCTGTTGAAACACCATGCATGCTCTTGCCCAAGACTGACAGTCACGGCACATGTCTCTCCAGACAAACCGTTCAGCTACCAGACGGGTGGAAGCTTTGACACCGGGGTGTGCTAATGTGTGTAGTTTGTCAAAGACCTGGCGTTGAAGGGGCTTAGGAATGAATGGCTGCAACATACCAGTTGATTCATCACACCACACTAAGTCAGATATGCCAGGGAAAGTAGAGCGTACCGGTTGGAGAGAGGAGCTGTGGTCTGAAATTAACTGCATGGTATCGGGGTCTGCCGATTGCAACTGAGGTAGGTCCGTTAAGTCAATTAAGGTTGTGACAGCACCAACACGCGAGAGAAAATCAGCGACCACATTGTCCGCTCCTTGGATGTAGCGAATGTCATTTGTAAATTGCAAGATGTAATCGATGTGACGAAAGCGTCGTGGGGGCGGATCAGCCGCAGGATTTTTTATGGCAGGAACCAATGGCTTGTGATCAGTGAGCACATAGAAATCTCGTCCCTGAACATCAGTTCTGAAGTGTCTTATGGCCTCATAAACTGCAAGTAATTCTCTGTCGAATGCTGAGTATTTCTTCTGCGCATTGTTTAGCTTTTTTGAGAAAAACTGCAGGGGGGTCGTAACATCGTTGTTTGTCTGACTCAGTACTGCGCCGATAGGTATGGGAAGATGGCTTGCGGAGTATGGATGTAGATGTAGATGTAGATAGCATTGTCACTAGCGTCAGTAGTGATAAACATTGTGGCATGCGCCCGTGGGTGAGCAATAGTGACAGCGGAGGCCAACAGCTGTTTGAGTTCGTTGAATGCCTTGTCCAAGTCTGTAGCCGACAAGTCATCTGCTTGTAGTGCCGCGAGGCATTGTTGTGTGGAGGCCAACTCGTGGTGTATGTCGTGGAGATGCAGCAGCATTTCCGTACGTTCCATCCGCAACTTCGAAGACTTGGCACACTCCACTAGCCACTTGTTTGTCCAAGATTGCAGCTCTAAGGATAGGTTTACACACTTCTTAGCACAGCAAACATGTTTGGTGTTAGCCGAACTGTCACTCGGCGAAGCGAAAGGAATATGTTTGTTAAAGGGGGGGGGGGGGGGGGGGGGGGGTAAAACACAGTATTATGCACAAAATCTAGTGACAACTGATAGTGCTTGGGGAAATCAATTCCGAGAATGGGTTCTTCAATTGTTGACACCAGAAACGTCCACTCCAGCTTGCACTCAGGCGAAAGTTTCACTGTATACAAAGTGGAGCCCGAACACTGTAGGGTAGACATGTTCACTGCACAAAGTACTGTTTTGTGTGGTTGCACTTTATTGGTTGCTAGGTGAACCGGCAGCAAAGAGACGTCTGCGCCAGTGTCTACCAGAAAACATACACCTGATCATAAATCGCGAACACAGACTCGACCACACTTACTGTTATTGTCCGAAGCGGAGTGCAACGTGGGATGGTGCCTGTTGTTTACATCGCAGGAGGTGGCACCGTAGCCTACCTGCGGTTGGAGTTTGAGTAAGAACACGGTGACTAGCATTTGCAAGCTTGCTCCCTGAATCTCGCGTGGAAGAAACAGTAAGGTTGGGCGGGCCTATGCTCCTGTGGGTAGTTGCTAGGTGACGGAGTATGTGCCCCAGAGTCTTCCACAGAGGCCAATGCACTGTCGTTGCGGGGAGTTGAAGGTGTTATTAGCAGCACCAGACAAGGGCGTGGCGTCAGAAAGCGTCTTAGTGCGGTCACGTCGAGAATGCAGTGCACGGAGCTCACGTTGCCTGGTGGAGTATGCTCTGTCGTCGGCGCATACATGTTCATTTACTGGCCTATCTTCATACGCAGAGATTGCAGTCTGGACAGGCAAAGGCAGCTTTTCAGTACCTATTTCTGCGAGCGTGTCATCAGGCATAACTTGCTCATCGACGAGAAGACGGATGCACCGCCACAGCTGGGATGGAGACCTGTCGCCGAGACGCTCTTCATAGATGAGCTGTCGCACATTTTCTCTCCTGGTTTTAGAGACGTGCTCCAGTATCGTCTGTTTCACCACAGCATACTTCCCTGCTAGGGGGGGTGCTTTGACCAGATCATAAATTAAATCGACACAGTCATGAAGATGGTTCATGAGGCAGGCGAAGCGTGCGTCATCGTCCAAAGCACAGACATTGAATGTTTGCTCAACCAGGTTAAACCAGAGCTTCGGGTGAGCGGGTTTGAAGTCTGGTAATTTCGGCAGATTCGGCACTGCAGTCACTGCGGAGGTGCGCCTATTACTTCGGATGGAAGTAGAGCATGCAGAAGATAGTGAGTCCGAATTATTGGCGTCCCGTAATGTGGGAATCGCGAAATTCACGGCTGAGAAGCAACGGACGCTCGAACGGTGTGAGGATCGTAGTCAAAATGTGCATTCTCATTGATGTGGTAGCTCAGAGAGAAGCCACAAGTGCTTAAGTACGCCGGTGAATGTCCGTTATGAACACAGTATTCACTCGACCGTGAGTGGTGGGGCTGGTTGAAGATGTCGGAGTAATTACTGTCCAGCACAGAATTGTTGACTTGATTAGAAGCAACGCAAGGATCCCACACACGTCCACTAGGATGCACACTCGGTGTGATATTTGCTGTTTGGCGAGCATTGAACACCTGTTGACTAGCCGGCGCGGAAGGATACACATGTGGCGGGAACTGATTCGAGTTTGAATTTACTACTGGATTTTTCAAAGTAACAAAACCTCGCTCGACGCCACGAACTGTATTGAATTGTGCGTTCGACACAGGAGTAGGAATGTTCCGACCAACACTCTGTGGAGAACACGTGGGGAGGTCTAGGCTAACAAAGCCAGAGTCCACGACCGTTGGAGGTTGGAAGAAACTGACGGCACTCTATGAATTCCTCTGCATGTTCCGGCTGAAGGATTCCGAAGATTCTTGCGGCATGTCCACTACGACGGCAGGAGTGCTGGAGAGATGTTGCTGGAATCCGGGAGGCGGTGAATGCTGAAAGGTCATTGTCTGGAGCTGAACAAAGGCCCTCGCAATCGCGGAGAAACCCGACGCTGTAGGCGTGTAAATAACCTTCGGGCGGTAACTTGGACGCGTATTACACAAAAAATGGGGTCACCAGTGAGGGAATATGGAATAGTTGTAGATAAACAACTAGAAATCTCTCAGATACAGATTTATTCACACTTAGCTTCTACACAGATACAAGTCCGGAGGCTAACTACCATTAGCGTCCAACATCCTGCCCAAAGCCCTCTCCTCAAAGATAGCACACTTACGCACAGAACAAATATCGATATTTATGGCGCTCTACGCCACAAATATAATACTCACTAACCTGATCAATTGTCAGGAGATTATCAAAATATGTGAATACATTAAGGTAACGTGGAACTGCTAATATTTACAGAATTAATACACTGTCAGAATGAAATATAGTTACACACTTTTAATAAATTTGTCACCACAAAATACCTAATCTCAATTACAGCACTCAAGTGCTGTCAAAACTGAAATCTAAAAGGCATTTTTGCTTAAGCTGGTCTAACAGTCCCTGTTAAGATATTCATCTAAAGAGCAGAAGGAGTTACCTATCAAAAAGTCTTTCAAACGCTGTTTAAACTGTGTTTTATCTGAAACCAAGTTTTTAATGGCTGCTGGCAATTTATTGAAAATTTGTGTTCCTGAATACTGGACCCCTTTTTGGATGAAGGTAAGTGATTTTAGGTCTTTATGTAGATTGTTCTTATTCCTAGTATTTATACTATGTATTGAGCTATTGGTTGGAAAAACAGGCACATTACATGCAACAAATTTCATTAAGGAATGAATATACTGGGAAGCTGTGGTTAAAATACAAAGTTCCTTGACCATGTTTCTACATGATGTTCTAGAATTTACACCAAAAATGAGTCTTATTATATGCTTTTCACACTGAAAACCTTTGCCCTTTGCTTGGTTTGACTAGCTACCCTAGAATATTATGCCATATGACATAATAGAATGAATGTAAGCAAAGTATGCAAGTTTCTTTATATTTATATCTCCTACATCTGACATCATTCTCACTGCAAATACATACTCGCTTAGGCGCTTCAGCAATTCTGTGGTATGCCCTTCCCAACTGAACCTATTATTCAGTTTTAATCCCACAAATTTAACACTGTCAACCTCTTCCATCTGCTTGTCTTCATATGTTACACATATGCTGAAAGGAAATCTCTAATGAGTCTTTTCAAAGTTTAATGATGGTGAATTAGCTTTAAACTATTTATTAAAATAAGTGAAAATTGGATTAGCAGCAATGTCTAATTTGTACTTGACTTGCTGCTTATTGCAGTGTTTGTATCATCTGCAAACAAAACAAACTTAGCATCATAAATGTACACAAGAAAAAGCAATGGATCCAAGATGCAACCTTGAGGAACACTACATGAAATTAATTTCCAAGGAGATGCAGAATGATTGCTTACTCCACAGGTCTTTTACAATGACACCCTTTATTTCCTGTTAGTTAGTAAGACTCGAACCATTTCACAGCACTTTTGGTGACACCATAATATTCTAATTTACTTAAGAGAATGCTGTGATTCACTGAGCTGAAGGCTTTTGAAAGGTCACACAAAATGCCAGTAGCCTCTAATTTGTTATCTAATGAATTAAGTACATTCTCACTCTAACGTGCAAATAGTCTCCTCTATATTGGAACCCTCAAGGAACCCAAACCATGACTTGGACAATATGTTATTTGCAGTCAGAGCTTAAGGAGATGCTTGGGCATAATCTTTTCAAATATTTTGGAAAATCCCAGCAAAAGTGAACTTGATTGATAGTTTTATGGTATCTACATATCCCCCTCTTGACAAGAGGCTTAACTTCAGGATATTTTAGCCAGTCTGGAAATGTTCCACTGATACGAGATTGATTACACAAGTAACTTAAGACAGAACTCAACTCGCATGAGCATTCTTTGATTAACTTCACTGACATGTTATCATAACCACTACAAAACTTTGATCTTAAGGATTTTACGATGGATACTACTTCTGTGAGTGTAATTTCTATTATACTGAAGTTATTTGTAAAGGCTGGTCTTAGATACTCCATTGCACTATTCACTGAACCTGATAACCACAAGCTGTCAGTAAGAGAAACAATGAACTTGTTTAAGAGGTTTGCAACACTATGTGCACTTGTTACCAATGTCTCATTTATTTTCAGAGCTATTTGTTCCTTTTCCTTTTTGGCCCCATCTGTCTCTGTCTTCACTATACCCTGTATATTTTTTATTGCCTGATGTAATTGTCTTTTTCTCACAATAAAGCTGCTTAGATTTCTGGATTACTTACTTCAATATTTTGCAGTATTTTTTGTAATGCATTACAATGCCAACATCAGAGCTGTTCCTAGGTAGTGAGCACAGTGTCCTTTTTGCCCCACATGACATCTTCATTCCTTGTGTAATCCATGTTTTATTTTTAGACTTCTGTTTGATTTGAAAGAGTATGTAACTTTATTAATGAATGCTGTGTATTTTCCTTTTGAGTCAGAAGTACTGTAAGCATCAATCCATTCCATGTCTTTGAGCAATCTCCTAATATTCTCACTTTTTGAATGCTTTATTACCCTAATGTACTCAGATTCAATAGATTTTTCATCCTGACAAGTTCAACATTTAACACAAAGTGCTGCATGTCATGATCAGGTAGCCCATTTACCATTGGTTTTGTGACATGTCTTTCTTCCCTAGATTTGTCTACAAAGACACTATCAATAGCAGTATCAGAACATACACATACCCTTGTTGGAAAAACAGTAGGAATTAAATTGAATGACAGTGTTACTGACAGCAATTATTGTTCACTGACAGAGCTTTTCAATAAATCCACATTAAAACCACTAGCAAGCACCATTTCCTTTTTTTTTTTTTTTTTTTTTTTTTTACTGTGAAATGGGACAGCAAAGCTTCTGTTTATTATTTTATTTTATTTTTTATGAAGAGGTTAAAGTTTCCTGAAGGTGCTCTGTATATACTTACTATTACAAAGGACATACTATGAAATACAACTTCTGTTGCACACTCTTCTGAACACTGGTCTGAGCAAATATAATTAATATCAATATTCTTGAAATTAAACCAGTGGAAACAACTTCTTTCTCCATATTTTCTGTTCAGAAGTAAGAAGCTAACTTGAATCCTGTAACATTTAACATAACTATACCAATGGTCACATGATGTTCAGAGAGGCAGATTATATCAACTGGTTTGCCCAACTCTAATTCTTCAACACAAATAAGCAACTCGTTAAGTTTACCCCTTAGTCTTTGGATATTCTGATGCAATAAGGATAATTGATTTTGTGCACTGGCTGAATTACATCTGGATAAGCCTAGTTTTTCTGCCAATTTTTGAATAACTCCAGTTTCAATGAAGAGTTGTTTGCATGAATTGTGTTCATTATAATTTGCTTTCTGGCTACCTGTTTTATTAATGTGAATGTCATTTTAAGCACGTCTCTCAATAGCTTTTATTTCTGCACTTCCTACCCAGGAAAGAACAGCTGCTCTGTCACTTGTAACCACTGGTATTTTACCACTTGTGGTGATGCCGCCCCCCCCCCCCCCCCCCCCCCATTTGCTGTTAGCCCAGACAGTTTTCCCTTTTCCCTTCCCTTTCCTGTTGAGGTGAAGACCATGCCTGGTATAGTCCCACCTACTGATAGAATGAACAAAAAGCACACCAATATGCCACCCCACACCTGATCCATGCAGCAATTTCACCTCTAAATTAACTCTTGTGACAGAAGAGTTTAAATGAGACCAGTCATGGTGTCGCAGAACAGATACAAGCCCAACACCAGTATGTCTCGTTGCTGAAGCTGCCTTTACCAGGTCACCCTCAGTTGAATAGTTAGGTCCCCATCTATGCTGATTCGCACTCTACCCCCTATCACCATGGTGTCTGCCTTTGTGAAGTCTTTGCAAAGTGAACCTACCTCCTCAATCACCAGACCCAGCCTTGCACTAGGTTTAAAAATCTTGTGACCTGGTAACCTCACCCTAGTTCATCCTGCAACAGTTGGCCAACACCTCTACCACGTGAACTACTTAACAACAAAACTTTCTCCTTCTTCACAAGTTTTTCTGACTTCTTAATTCTAAAACACTTTTTGGTAGTTTACTGTGTCCTGTCTACTTCTAAAACTACTTGTAGCTCATCACTTGCCAACTGTGACAACAGATCATACCTGTTTCCCAAGTTGACAACAAAACTGTCTCGGAAAGTTCTACTCCTATTTCTTCCACAGCCTGTTGTCTTTCTTTCCCCTTCTCCCCCTTAACATTTCCAGATCTTGTTCTGCCTTATCTAGTTCCACATGAATGGCGGCAATCTTCTCCTCCTGTGCCACCATCTTCCTATCTCTACAGCAAATCTTATACAAACAATGAAATCACAACTAGCTCTCCAACATGTACTTGGTTCTTGCAATTATTATTATTATTTTCGATTATTCCCATTTAAGAGAGCGTTTGAACTTGAATTCCTTTATGATGATTGTTTGTGTTTTTTCTGAGCCCAAATTTTCTTCATGTGTTCACTGTGTTGTTTCTTTCGCTCCGCTGTCCATTTGCATCCTGGTCTCTTCTGTGTTGTGGTGTCAAATTTATGTTTTTTGATGATGTTCCTGAATTCAGTTCTGTTTTCTGCATCGTTTACTGTTATTTGTGCTTGTCTGAGGTCCTCTTCAACTTCTTTTATCCATTTTGTTTTTCCCCTGCCTGAGTTGATGACTTTAAGAATTCGCTTTGAAATTCTGTTTTCATTCATCCTGTGGATATGTCCGTAGAACTGCATTCTTCTTTTCCTTACTGTATCTGTAATCTTGTCTGTGTATTTATATAATTCTGATGTTGGTCTCTTCTTCCAGATTCCTTGCTCTTGCAATATATATACATACATTTGCCCTTGATATATTTGGTCTCCCTACCTGATTACATCTTTTCACCTGCCATTTTCTTTGAATCAACTCCTATTCCTCTTTTAACAATTTCTTAATGACTGCCTCCCCCCCCCCTCCCCCTCACGCCACAATCACCATTTTATTGTATATCCTCCAGGTGTCTTCTTGTGCCTCTCAATCACCCTTCTCCCAGTTTCTCCATAAACTTCTTTCTCACTCATCCTCATTTTCTTTATCACTCAATTCCACCAGGAATCTGTGATTGATTTATACATTTTCACTTTTAACCTGCAGTATACAAATATTTTACAAACAAGATCATCTCTTGAAAGTTGCTATTTCATTTCAGGTACTCAGTAAACAATTATCTAAAGATAAATACAAAAGTTTGAAGGAAGAAGGTTTCATAATAATAAATTTCATTAAAAAATATCTTAAGAAATATTTTTCCATTACTGTATTTCTTTTGGTATTTCTATTATGTGTTCTCCTTTTAAAGTTTTTCAAATGACCACTCGATGGCACTATTTGATGTGGCTTTAGTACTATTTTAAAATCTGTCATTTCTTATTTTTAAACAAAGGCACTGAGTAGTTTGTTTACAGAAGTACCATTGGTTTACTATTTTCATAAGAACTAATTCAGTGAAAATGTCTCGAATATCTCTCTGTTCACCTTCCAGTAATCAATAAAATTCAAAATAGTCTGTTGACATTTGGTTTGCACGATTTTGTCTCGGCCATGGTTGTGTCACTAAGGAATTTTGTGAAGGTTGATCAAAATCTGTTGTTCCAAAACCACAATGATGCTGTGGTACACATGATTGAAGAGGGTGGTATCTGACTTACTGTGAGATAGAGGCATCCTTAAATTATGGAAAACTGCAGTACATTTGACTTTTCATAAACAGTTAATTGTGAAAAAGAAATGTTCCTAGTGGATTCTGCACAAATGGATCAATACTCACAACAGGCTTGTGACAACTGGCATTAGGATATGGTCCAAAAATTCAACTGAAGAAACGCTAAATATGTATAACCTGGAAACTAAGCAGCAATAACCTGTTTTAATGTTCCAAGATCAACCAAATCCAACAAAAGCAGTCTCTTCATCAAGAAATTCCAAATATATGATCACCAGTTTCTTTAATTAAAATTACATGTCGTGGCCATTACTATATAGCATTGATAAACAGTTTTACCAGAAGGTTTACAATTATTTGTTACCCACAAGTCATCAATCAAAACAGGAAAAGCAAATGAAAATGATGCATCATTCTTCATCTTGACAATGCCAACTGATACACAATGTTCCAAACAATTTATTACTTGGCTGACAAACACATTAAAATTATTGTGTCATTGTCTGTATTAACTTGATTTATTGATTATAGACTTCTTTTTGTTCTTTCTATGAAGCAAAAATGTGTGGACAGCAATTATCATCATTGCAAGAAGCTTTCAATCCTTCCAAAACCATGTTTTGAGGTCTCAACAACAAAGTGGGAAAAATGTTTCCAAAATTGATTACAAAACATGCAAAGTGTAGAAATTTCACATCTACATCGATACTCCATACGCCACCGTATGATGTGTGGCAGAGGGTACCCTGTAACCTGCTTAAAGGTTTATGTTTTGAGAAATATTAATATTGTGTGCACAAACTTAAAAGTCTGTTCTCATATTTTCATTTCAGACTCTAACATTGAAAGTCACTAAATTCTAAAAAAAAATTTAAAAATTGGTAGAAACATTTCACTGTAATATACTGCTTACCTGTTACTATAGGTCTCCTATTATCCATCATGCTCTTCTCCAATACACATTCTTGAGCCTGAGCCAGTGAAAGATAATACATAAACTGTATAATATCTGCAGCCAGATCCACTCCTGCTGGCTGTGGGAAGCTGTCTTTTAAATGCTAAAAAAAGGAGGGACAATATAATTAATTACATAATATTGTAATGCATTAATTACAGATGAGGTGTGGGATAGGAAGGGGCAGGGAGAGTGGATAGGGAAGGGGGAAGATGCTTTACTGTTGCTTGTGGGGATGTGCAGGTACGTGGTGCGGACAGGATGGTTGGCTGTTCAGTGCAGCATTTGTATGCAGTTCTTGGTGGAAAGGGGGAGAACAGAGAAGGAGAAAGGAGTGTGCAGGTGTGCAGGGAGGACAGCAAGTTTGTGTAAGGCTGGAGTGAGAGCAGGGAAGGGGACAAAAGGAGGTGGGGACTGCAACTGGTGAAGATCAAGGCCACGGGGTTATAGGTACGACAGAAGTGTTATAGGGAGCATGTATTTCAGAAAAGCTGGTGTTGGCGGCACAGGATATGAAGTAGTCATTGACACCAGACACACATGTCGTGTGGCAAGCTTGGCTACAGGGTGGTGGCCTCGGCCACAGTTTGGCAATGGTCATTATTGCTGTCAGACAGCTTGTTAGTGGTCATGTTCACATAGGATACCACACAGTTTTTTATAACAAAGTTGGCAGATCAGGTGACTGTCTTTGATAGGGTATGAGATGTCTGTGACATGACTGGAGTACATGGAAGTAGTAGGATGCATGGGACAGGTCTTTCAGCTAGACGTATTACAGGTATACGAGACATACGGCATGTAGTTGGCATCAAGTGTGGATTAGTGAGGGGTAATAATATTGCCTTGGTTGGGTGGATGACAAAACATCACTGTGGCAGAACTGGAGAGAACAATTCTCCCTTCCGGACACAATATTATTTGACTTTCAAAAGGCATTCGACTCAATTCTGCACTGTCGCTTGCTCCAAAAAGTGTGCGCTTATGGTTTATTCGACGACATATGCAATTGGATAGAATGTTTTCTCCCCCATGAGCCATGGACCATGCCATTGGTGGGGAGGCTTGCATGCCTCAGCGATACAGATACCTGTACCATAGATGCCACCACAATGGAGGGGTATCTATTGAGAGGCCAGACAAACATGTGGTTCCTGAGGAGGGGCAGCAGCCTTTTCAGTAGTTGCAGGGGCAACAGTCTGGATGATTGACTGATCTGGCCTTGTAACACCAACGAAAATGGCCTTACTGTGCTGGTACTGTGAACAGCTGAAAGCAAGGGGAAACTACAGCCATAATTTTTCCCAAGTGCATGCAGCTTTACTGTATTGTTAAATGATGATGGTGTCCTCTTAGGTAAAATATTCTGGAGGTAAAATATTCGGACCTCCAGGCAGGGACTACTCAGGAGGATGTTGTTATCAGGAGAAAGAAAACTGGTGTTCTATGGATCGGAGCATGTAATGTCAGATCCCTTAATCAGCCACGTGGGTTAAAAAATTAAAAAAGGGAAATGGATAGGTTAAAGTTAGATATAGTGGGAATTATGAAGTTCGGTGGCAGGAGGAACAAGACTTCTGGTCAGGTGAATACAGGGTTATAAATACAAAATCAAATAGGGGTAACGCTGGAGTAGGTTTAATCATGAATAAAAAAATAGGAGTGCGGGTCAGCTACTATAAACAGTATAGTGAATGCATTATTGTGGCCAAGATAGACACGAAGCCCACACCTACCACAGTAGTACAAGTTTATATGCCAACTAGCTCTGCAGATGACAAAGAGATTGATGAAAAGTATGATGAGATAAAAGAAATTATTCAGATAGTAAAGGAAGACGAAAATTTAATAGTATGGGTGACTGAGATTCGATAGTAGGAAAAGGAAGGGAAGGAAATGTAGTAGGTGACTATGGACTGGGGGGTAAGAAATGAAATAGGAAGCTGCCTGGTAGAATTTTGCACAGAGCATAACTTAATCATGGCTAACACTTGGTTCAAGAATCATGAAAGAAGGTTGTATACATGGAAGAGGCTTGGAGATACTGGAAGGTTTCAGATAGATTATATAATGGTAAGAGAGAGATTTAGGAACCAGGTTTTAAACTGTAAGACATTTCCAGGGGCAGATGTGGACTCTGACCACGATCCATTGACTATGAACTGTAGATTAAAACTGAAGAAACTGCAAAAAGGTGGGAATTTAAAGAGATGGGATCTGGATAAACTGACTAAACCAGAGGTTGTAGAGAGTTTCTGGGAGAGCATAAGGGAATGATTGACAGGAATGGGGGAAAGAAATACAGTAGAAGAAGAATGGGTAGCTCTGAGGGATGAAGTAGTGAAGGCAGCAGAGGATCAAGTAAGTAAAAAGACGAGGGCTAGTAGAAATCCTTGGGTAACAGAAGAAATAGTGAATTTAATTGATGAAAGGAGAAAATATAAAAATGCAGTAAATGAAGCAGGCAAAAAGGAATACAAACGTCTCAAAAATGAGATCGACAGGAAGTGCAAAATGGCTAAGCAGGCATGGCTAGAGGACAAATGTAAGGATGTAGAGTCTTATCTCACGAGGGGTAAGATAGATACTGCCTACAGGAAAATTAAAGAGACCTTTGGAGAAAAGAGAACCACTTGTATGAATATCGAGAGCTCAGATGGAAACCCAGTTCTAAGCAAAGAAGGGAAAGCAGAAAGGTGGAAGGAGTATATAGAGGGTCTATACAGAGGCAAGGTACTTGAGGGCAATATTATGGAACTGGAAGAGGATGTAGATGAAGATGAAATGGGAGATACGATACTGCGTGAAGAGTTTGACAGAGCACTGAAGAACCTAAGTAGAAACAAGGCCCCGGGAGTGGACAACATTCCATTAGAACTACTGACAGCCTTGGGAGAGCCAGTCCTGACAAAAATCTACCATCTAGTGAGCAAGATGTATGAGACAGGCGAAATACCCTCAGACTTCAAGAAGAATATAATAATTCCAATCCCAAAGAAAGCAGGTGTTGACAGATGTGAAAATTACCGAACTATAAGTTTAATAAGCCACGGCTGCAAAATACTAACGCGAATTCTTTACAGACAAATGGAAAAACTGCTAGAAGCCAACCTTGAGGAAGATCAGTTTGGATTCCGTAGAAATATTGGAACACGTGAGGCAATACTGACCCTACAACTTATATTAGAAAATAGACCAAGGAAAGGCAAACCCACATTTCTAGCATTTGTAGACTTAGAGAAAGCTTTTGACAATGTTGACTGGAATACTCTCTTTCAAATTATGAAGGTGGCAGGGGTAAAATACAGGGAGCGAAATGCTATTTACAATTTGTACAGAAAGCAGATGGCAGTTATAAGAGTCGAGGGGCATGAAAGGGAAGCAGTGGTTGGGAAGGGAGTGAGACAGGGTTGTAGCCTACTGCCGATGTTATTCAGTCTGTATATTGAGAAAGCAGTAAAGGAAACAAAAGGAAAATTTGGAGTAGGTATTAAAATACACGGAGAAGAAATAAAAACTTTGAGGTTCTCCCGATGACATTGTAATTCTGTCAGAGACAGCAAAGGACTTGGAAGAGCAGTTGAATGGAATGGACAGTGTCTTGAAAGGAGGATATAAGATGAACATCAACAAAAGCAAAATGAGGTTAATGGAATGTATTCGAATTAAGTCGGGTGATTCTGAGGGAATTAGATTAGGAAATGAGACACTTACAGTAGTAAATGAGTTTTGCTATTTGGGGAGCAAAATAACTGATGATGGTCAAAGTAGAGAGGATATAAAATGTAGACTGGCAACGGCAAAGAAAGTGTTTCTGAAGGAGAGAAATTTGTTAACATTGAGTACAGATTTAAGTGTCAGGAAGTCGTTTCTGAAAGTATTTGTACGGAGTGCAACCATGTATGGAAGTGAAACATGGACATTAAATAGTTTGGACAAGAAGAGAATAGGAGCTTTCAAAATGTGGTGCTACAGAAGAATGCTGAAGATTAGATGGGTAAATCACATAACTAATGAGGATGTATTGAATAGAATTGGGGAGAAGAGAAATTTGTGGCACAACTTAACTAGAAGAAGGGATCGGTTGGTAGGGCATGTTCTGAGGCACCAAGAGGTCACCAATTTACTATTGGAGGGCAGCGTGGAGGGTAAAAATTGTGGAGGGAGACCAAGAGATGAATGCACTAAGCAGATTCAGAAGGATGTAAGTTGCAGTAGGTGCTGGGAGATGAAGAAGCTTGCACAGGATAGAGTAGCATGGAGAGCTGCATCAAACCAGTCTCTGGACTGAAGACCACAACAACAACAATAGAAAGTTTTCTAACAGACAGAAAGCAGTATGTTATCCTGAATCAGGAGACTTCAACAGAAGCAAGCGTAACATCAGGTGTGCTCCAGGGCAGCGTAATATGTCCACTGCCTTTTATGATTTACATAAATGATCTGGTTGATGGTATTGACAGCAGCATTAGACTGTTTCCCGATGATGCTGTGGTCTACAGAAAAATAGTATGACACAAATTTGTGAACAAATCAATGAGGATTTGCAGAAAATAAATGTGTGGTGTAATGACTGGCAGTTATCTCTCAATATTAGTAAGTGTAACCTACTGCGTATAAGAAAGCGAAAATCCCCATTAATGTATGAGTACAAAATAAATGCCCAGTCTTTGGAAGCAATAACATCCATCAAGTATCTGGGTGTGACTGCTCGAAATGATCTCAAATGGAATGATCAGATTTCACAAGTAACGGGTAAGGTGAACTCTAGATTGCAGTTTATTGGTAGAATCCTGAAGTGATGCAGTCCTTCAACAAAGGAAATTGTTTACAATACGTTAGTTTGTCCAGTCTCAGAGTAATGTTCGTCTGTATGGGACCCTTACCAGTTGGGTCTGTTTCAAGAGATTGAGAAGGTCCAAAGAAGAGCGGCAAGATCTGTGATTGGTACATTTTGCCATCGCGAGAGCACTGCAAATCTCATAGAAAGTTTGAAGTGGAACACACTTGCAGATAGACGACATGCTAAACAGAAGGGGCTGCTCACTAAATTCCAAAATTTGATCTTCACCGAGGATGTAGAGCATATATTATTACCACCGACTTTCAGATCACACAATGACCACCATTCAAAGATAAGGGAAATTAGAGGTCATACTGAGGAGTTCAGACAGTCATTTTTACCTTGCGCGATCCGCGAGTGGAACAGAGGGGGGGGAAATATGTCTTTGGCGCGAAAAGTGCCCTCTGCCACACACTGCTTGATGGTTAGGGGAATATATATGTAGATGTAGATGTAGATGCAGATGTAGGTGTAGATGTACAAGTAGATATAGAATGAGAGGCAGTTGAAACCTTGATGGAAAATGTGATTCAGTTGCTCCTGTTCTGAGTGGTGCTGAGTCATGGAGGGGGCACCCGTTTGCTCGTCAGTGAGTATGTGGGAGATGGCGGACTGGGGAGTCATAGCATGGGACTTCTGTTTCTGGACAAGGTTGGGTAGCATAATTTCTACCTGTGAATGTCTCAGTGAAGCCCTTGGCAGAAGGACTGCTCATCACTTCAGACATGATGACCATGAGTGGCTAGACTGTATGGAACAGACCTTCTGGTGTGAAATAGGTGGCAGCTGTCAAAATAGAATATTGTTGGTGATTGGTAAGTCTGACAAGGGCAGTGGCATTGACAGAGCCATCTGTGAGGTGGACGCCGACACTGAGGAAGGTGGCCTGTTGGTATAGTAGGACCAGGTGAAGTGAAGTAAAGTGAAGTTATTGAGGTTCTGGAGAAATATGGGTAGGGTGTCCTTGCCCTCAGTTCGATCATAAAAATAGAATGAAAATATAGGTGTGAGTCCCATATAAATCATTTTCCTAAACTGATCATTTGATTTTCACCTCTCCTCATCACAATGTTTATGTTTGATCCAAGATTCTCCATTATCAATAAAACCCCTTCTTTTATTTCACTGAGAAGAAGACATTATCCCTTTCTCATACTTTTATAAGTAATATTTTAGTGTTGATTCTTTAATTTATGTCTATTGAGCTATATTATCTTCTGGCTTAAACACTGCAGTCTTTTATTATTCCAAGCTGTTACAGAGGAATTTTAATATTTTTGCTACCTTGCTCCAGAAACATCTTGTACATACTGAATGACTGACACTTGGAATCTGCAGTTAACAGAACCTCCGCAGAAGTTATAACCTTACCATGGACATAGTAGAGAACTCTCTGTGAATATTTGGACCCCACCGGAAGCTTTTGATACCTTGGGAAGTTTCAATAGACACATGCATAGCAACAAAAGTATTGCTATAGAATTAGAAAAATCAGGTTTCTAATTTATAAGAAAATTTATGATAAAGTTGAGAAACCATTATTTAATATTTTTTGTGATCATATTACAATCAAGTAAAAGTGGAAAGAGCTTCTGTTCATGTGATATTAGCAGACATGCAACAGAACAAAAGTTGGCCTAAGCACTAGCTATCAAAACTCTGATTCATTCACTTGGAAAAAGAGAGGAACTGATGGAAGAATTGAAGAAATATGGAAATCATCCAGTCTCCAGATCAAAGGAAACACCAAGGGGCAGGGATGTCAAAGAAATCTACAACAAAGTAACAAAGAAGGTGTGAAAACCTGACAAATTATCTGTGGCAGAGAGGACAATTCACTAGACAGAGTTTAGAGAAGGATAGACGAGGCAAATGTTGACAGCATTAGCGGAAAATGATAAAAGAAGTAAATACTACAAAAGAAATTACCACTGGGGAAAGCCAACAACAGAAGTTACAAAGTATAAACTAGACCCAAGAGGCACAAATAAATGAAATGAGTCTGGAAGTAAGTAAGTGAGAGTACATAGTATAGATGAAGTAAGGCAATGTAAAGGAATCAGATGAAGAAATTCAAAAGAGGCCTCATTTTCAGGTGATTTTCTGAATCTATCAGAAGTAAGTGGATAGTTAACAGCAGCAGATACTCTAGATGGATTTATAGAATAGGCACAGATTATTCTTCACACACTAACACTTAGTAAAGTTTCTCAGAAATGGACCCACTATTCAAAGGAGTATATAATGAAAAAAATGTCAGCTCTGAAGGAAAGAAGAACAATGATTAAGTTGAGAAGTCATGCCAGCACTTGTGTAAAGATTAGTAAACCATGAGGAACATAAGAAATTCCTTCTTCATGAGATTATAAACAATTTATTACTAATTTCTCACAATTCTGAAACACAGATTGGAGACAAATAAAATATTTGGAATGCTAAGGCACGCCTCAAATTTTAACTCTCCTTGTGACATTTACTTATTAAATTTTATCCCACAAACTTTTGCACTATTTTATTAACTCTCTACTCAAAAATATGAAGAGCAACATCAATTTATTACAGTAAAAATATAATGAGAATACCACGTGACAAAGACAGAAATGTCAAACAAAATGATGAAAAATAAGAGCATCTGATTGCTCAAGCATATGTTCATTTACACAAAACAAGTTCTTCTACTCCCGCCCTCCCCCCTTACACACACACACACACACACACACACACACACACACACACACATACACTACCACCACCACCACCAACACCAACACCAATGGCCCTTTTTTTCATTATTTATGAAAATAACTGGCAATGTTTTTAAATTTATTACATTCATACAGATCCCTTTGTGAAACTTGTCTAATCCCATGACATTACAAATATCATAATGAAAAGTCTATTTTAAGAACTCACCAAATAGTGGAGGTGTTGAGTTGTTGATAGGGAAATAAACAAGATTGAATTCTGTAAGCTCCTCCTTTGTTTAAAAGTAAGAGAAAGAGAGAGAGAACGTGCGTACGTACATGTGTGTATGTGTGTGTGTGTGTGTGTGTGTGTGTCAATACTCGTCCAGTGACCTCCCACTTCACGGACATCAAAAACCATTCCAAGAAAATATTGAACCATTAGACCTTTCGGTCAATCAGCTTCAGAAACAAATGGAAGCATTTTCATTGGCCATTTCCCCCTCCCACTAATGGTACTCAAATATGAACTGCTTTCCACCAGGAATTTTCTCAGAGTTTATTTCCAAGTGCTGGAGAACACCAGCCATCCTGGGGAAGTCACTCGTCCTTGAAGACATTGTAGTCAGCACATAGTATGCGATGTTCTTCTTGTTTTGGGCAACATTTTATTTGCTAATTTTAATGTTGTACAGGGACACTGCAGCTAATAAGGATAACTTACTTTCTTAAGCAGCAGTGTAGCATACTTCAGCAATGAGTAAGAAGCTATTCCCACATTCAGGGCACAGGCATCGGGACTGGCCGCGCAATATGGCACTGAAGTACACCAGTAGCATGAGGAAATAAAACTGGGAGTGAGCTGTGACAGTGGGTCCTACTCGGTGATTCTGAATGGCGGGTACCCACCAACATTTAGGCACAAAACTAAGACATTTTCTTTATCAAATATTCTTTATTAAAAGCCACCTTGAGCACAGTAACTACTAGGGTAAGCCTAAGTCTCTCTGAAGCTTTATTACTACAGTGCTATCATGCAGTGAAGCATTTGTGTAAGGAAAAGAACGACAATTATTAGTCTGCCAACAATCTACAAATAGTTCCAGGGTTGGTTGGTTGGTTGATTTGCAGGGGGGGGGGGGGGGGGGGCTAATAGCAAGGTCATTGGTCCCATCAGATTAGGGAAGGATGGGGAAGGAAGTTGGCCATCCCCTTTCAAAGGAACCATCCCAACATTTGCCTGAAACGATTTGGAAAATCATGCAAAACCTAAATCGGGATGGCCGGATGCGGCTTTGAACCATCATCCTCCAGAATGCAAGTCCATCGTGCTAACCACTGCGCCACCTCGCTCGATAGTTTCGAAGTTATACTAATTGTACAAATGATTTCTGTTGTGCATGAATCTCTTCAGTCGGTGTTAGGCTGCAATCCAGACTTGATGTCTGTGTAAACCATGCTCTCAAGTTTCCATAGTTTTGAAGTTATTTGTGTCTAACTGAGTAACTGTTACCAGTTTTACTCTGTTTGTCAATAGATCCATTGTAATGTCATCCAAGAATTTATGTAAAGCAGATTAGCTATTCACACTTCCACTTGTAGCTACATAGTCGGTATAGAAATGGGGATTAGCAGTCATGTCATTAAAGCAATTATGGTTACAAAAGTTAATAAATCAGTTAAGAAAGCTAGGAGAGTGTTTCTGATAGAAAGAGAAGATAAGCAGTTGTTAGCATCTCACTTAGACAGTGAACTGACATCACTTAGTTCCAGTAATATGGACATAGAGGCATTATGGACAAAGTTTAAGCAGATTATAAATTGTGGTCTGGAGAATTATGTGCCTAGTCAGTGGATTGAGGACAGAAAATACCCACTATGATTTAATAATGGCATTTGGAAAATGCTGAGGAGGCAGAGGGTGTTGCATTCTTTGTTCGAAAGAGAATGCACAAATGACGACAAGCAAAGCTTAGTAGAGATTCATGAGTCTGTGAAAATACCTATGCACAAAGCATACAATTGCTGCCACCCTCATACTTTAGCAAAAGGTCTGGCAGAGAACCCGAGAAAATTCTGGTCCTATGTAAAACTGCTGAGTTGGTCTAAAGGTTCCATCCAGTCACTTGTTGACCAGTCTGGTGTGGCAGTAGAAGATAGCAAAACAAAAGCCAAAGTTTTAAATTTCACATCCAAGAAATCATTCATGCATAAGAATCATACAAACATACCATCATTTGACCATCGAACAGACTCCTAGGGACAACATAGTAATAAGTGTCCCTGGCATAGAGAAACAACTGAAGGATTGAAAGCAAAGAGTCACCTGGTCTAGATGGAATCCCAATCTAGTTTTTCAAAGAGTACTCTACAGCATTGGCCCCGTAATTAGCTTGCATTTATCATGAACCTCTCGCCCAGAAAAGCTCCAAGCAACTGGAAAGAAGTGCAGGTGACTCCTATTTATAAGAAGGATAAAAGAATGGACCCACAGAATTACGTACCAACACACCTAAGATCAGTTTGCTGCAGAATCGTTGAAAATATTCTCAGTTTGAATATAACAAATTTTCTTGAGACTGAGAAGCTGATGTCCACAGATCGACATGGCTTTAGAAAGCATCACTCTTGTGAAACTCTGCTTGCCCTTTTCTCACATGATGTACACAAATGTAAGTTAATGTGGACGAGTAGGTAAAAGAAACCTGTAATACTCGGATACAGCATCATTAGTGTTCTGCTTGACAGAGTCACTTTGTTTAAATATCTGGTCATAATACTGCAAAGAGATTTGAAATGGAACAAGCACATGAGGATTGTGGTAGGAAAAGTGAATGGTCAACTTCTGTTTCTAGGAAATTGTAGTTTGTCTGTAAAAGAAACTATGTATAGGAGGCTAGTATGATCAGTACTTGAACACTGCTTGAGTGTTTGGGATCCATAACATGTTGGATTAAAGGAAGACTTTGAAGCCATTCAGAGGCGGGCTGTTAGATTTATTACTGGTAAGTTCAAACAACTTGGAAGTATTATGGAGATGCTTTGCAAACTCAAATGGGAATCCCTGGAGGAAAGGTATTTTCTTTTCAAAGAACACTATTGAGAAAATCTAGAGAACTGGCATTTGAAGCTGACTGCATAACAATGCTGTTGCTTTCAACATACATTGCGAGTAAGGACCACAAGAAAGATACGATAAATTAGTGCTCATACGGAAACAGTAATTTTCCCCCATTCTATTTGCAAGTGAACAGAAAAGAAAATAACTATTAGTGGTACAGGGCACTGTCCGCCACATGCTGTAAGGTGAGTTTCAGAATACCAATGTAGACGTAGATGCAGGTAGACTGTATGCATCTCTGAACGAATTCAGTGTGCTACAAGAATTGCTTCAAGGGACTACACCAGCAAAAACAAGACACAGATAAGGTAGTGAGGAATTCTAAATAATGACTCACTAAGTTGATCCAAGAAAAGCTTAACTTAAATTTTGCAGTCTCATGTGGAAAGCAACAACTAGTTGTACCGTATGTCACCTATCCTACTTTCTACCAACTCATGACTAGATTGAAATTTGTGGAGTTTTAGTACCATGGGGTGGAGCTGGGTGTGTGTGCTTTTAGCAGGATTAAGGGAAGACTGGCCCATTCTCCCCAGGCAGGACAAAAGTTTCCTTTCCTGGATCCCAGAAACTGACCCTAGCAAACCCGACAGCCACCAAGCAAGCGCACTCATGCGGCTAGAAAATGATATGTTACTCATATACTCTAGCTCTTAAGGATGATTTGTCCAAAAGCTATCAAAATCTTGTTAATTTGCCTATCAATGACTCAGGACCTCAATTATTTCATGACTTGTTACTTTTACTCCTTAAATCACAATATTTTTTGTTATACATACATATTAAGTCCAGTATTTTATGCAAAATCCTAAGAAGTCTGTCTATTAGAAACAGAACACAGCAGTCATAATAAGCACAACTGAAAGGCAAAGTTATGCATATTTCACATTATCTACGAGGGTGGTTTGAAAAGTTCTTGGAATGGAATAGAAAAAAAGTAGTTACATCACTGAAACATTTTTTATTTTTCAATGTAGTCTCCTTGTAGATTAATGCACTTCATCCAACGATGTTCCAGTGCCTTGATCCCATCTCGAAAATGAGTTTTCTCCAGGCCTGCAAAATAGCTGCCAACTCCGGCTATCAGTTCTTTGTTTGAAGTGAATCTTTGTCCACCAAGAAAAATTTTCAGTTTTGGGAAGACATGGAAGTCTCAAGGAGCAGTATCAGGTGAATAAGGTGGGTGTGGCAACAATTCATACCATAGTTCATGTAATTTTGCCATAGCGACAGCACTGGTGTGGGCATGCACTGTCTTGTCGCAGCACCCATCTTGAAGATAATTATTTCATTTTTAATTCTTCAGTTAAAATATGAAACATCATTTCAGATGACATCTGGCAAGCTTGATAAACTTCACACACTTTCAATTGGTGATCTTCCATGAGCATTTTGTGCACTTTTGCAATGATTTCTGGAGTAGTGACACATCTTGGGCGACCACTACGCTGATCATCATCTAAGCTCTTCCAACCAAATTTAAATTCATTTGTCCACTTGGCAGCAGTTGAATATGAAGGAGAAGATTCCCCCAGTGTATTCTGGAAATTGGCATGAATGTCCTTCGCTTTCATACCTTTCTTTATGAAGAGCTTAGTCACTGCTTAAATCTCGATTACTTCCATCTTCACGGATCACTACACAGGAACAACAACAGAGCCACATCACCAGCACAGCTCTCTTCCAAGAGCACTGACATGGCATGTGTTTACAGCTTACAGACCAATGAATCACACATGAACAACTTCTTGCGCTAGCGCTGACCTCTCGTGGTGATTCCAAGAACTTTTCAAACCACCCTCATACATGAAGTGTACCATTAATAAATTATGAGACAGAATTGGTGACATTTGAGAGGAGAAATGTCCAGAACATTTTGTATTTTGAAGGTAAGTCTGTCCAGTGATTCTGTCTCATATTTTATTAGTTTTCTCAACTGAATATTCCTTTGATACAATTAAACGATAATATTGTGCAAGAAAAATTACAGTACAAATATTTACCTCAAATGCCCCAGCTGCATACTGAAAATGGGCACAGGACATTTTTATACCATCACCTGATACTCTGGTATCCAAGGCACCTAACTGTGTGTGTAATGCTCCCATATTGTAGAGGATGCATAAAATTTCATACCGAATATCAGCTATAGTATGAACCATACTTCCATACACATTTCTCCTGAAAGAGCAGCATTTCAAAAATACAAGAATAATATTAGACTGGTAGTAAATCAAGTTACACCACGTAGTTACATGAAACGGAGTACAGAAATAAATAAAAAATATTAGATACACAAAGAATGTGAAGTTTGAAACTCAAAATGAAACTAAGAGAATAACGAATATTCAAGACTAAATAGTCAGACAATGCATTGATTCTTATAAAGCCAGAGGAGCCTTACAGTTAAATAAGATGGTAAAATGGACCCAGTCATTTACCAAACCAAGAGGAGCTACTCCTTCCAGCCAGAAAGGTATAATATGCCTGCACAAAATGTTCGTACAAATGGTAAGGGAGTATTCTGCACAAATAAGTCAATTTTACAGATGAGTTTTGATAACCAACTTCAAAAACACCATTATGGTTCTTTGGTTTATGCTCAAATAAAAAATACATGGACAAAACAGAAGTGCTTTTTTTGGTTAATGTGATGGATGGGCAGAGTGTGACTCCGTATCTTCTGTCTCATTTATAAGAGTGTGATTCTGCATCTTCTGTCTCATTTACAAATTAAATCAAAATATGAAAAATTCTTTATGCTATTAATTAAGTGATTATGAGGTTCAGTGGATAGCATACATACCAAACAAACTTAAAATGGAATCTCATTTAAGTTCCTAGTCAATGAGTGATTAACCCTCAAATACGTGAACCCATTAAGAGAGTACAACGTAATTCTTCTCATAATACAGTTCCTTCCAAAGTATCTGCATTTTACTCTTGCAGATAATGCACTGTTAGCTGCATTAGGCAGAAGACCTGCTTTGTTAATGCTGCACATTTTGCTAATCTTGACTGAGATAAACTCACCACACAGTGTTCTTCTTTGGCACACCAGTGTAGAAGTGTGCACAGAAATGGCTAAGTGAAAAATCCATGCAATACACACATTTATTTAAATCTGAAAAGCAACTTCAGAATTTTCCTTTGTGTAAGACCACCTGTACAAGATTCGTATGCCGCTTTGAAGCTCTATATTCACATATTTTACTGTTAGTGTCGCTTCTGCATAATCTTTCATTGATTGTGTCAATACCCAAATGTATTGTGATATATTGTGAAATACTGAACATTCACAAGTGTCACGATAAACTCTTACTTTTATCATCGATTGTAGGCTTGAAGTTATTTGTACTCTTTTAAAATTTTTGAGAATGGGAGGCCTATCCTCGTCAAAACAATTGTTCTCTAATTTCATTGTACAATTACATGAGAAACAGGTTATTCTGAGAATTTTCAGACACTCACGAAATTTTGTAAGTAACAGCTACAAAAGTTTCGGATACATAAATTGTTTTGAAGTAAATCAGTGTTTGTAGTTCATAGTTCTGCCACAGAATACACCAATCCTGAATTTCATTGTATATCAACACACATAAACATGGGTTTTTGAGAATTTTCAGTAGCTACTATTGTCCTTTACATAATCTATGAGCAATCTGTAGTAAATCAGCATTTGTGATATAGTTACTGTAGCAAATATTCCAACTAACATATCATGTTACATCCTTAGAGGAGTAGCCCTGTATGTTATCTGCACTTATCGTAAATTGACTCTTTTTTCAATTTTGCTAACAACTAATATTAGCCTCAAAGCATTCTAGCAAACTAGTAATTTTTTACAACGGTTTTTGTGTTGCATTAATTGAGTCTCATTTTGTATAATTGCTTAATTTCTTATAGGGAATTAGCAACTTTTTAGCTCAACAGATTAAAAGATAATCAGCATGCTTAACTTAAAGTTACTTGTTCACAGCCTTGTAATGTACTGTAGCAGCCAAAATGCAGCCCCACTGTGAATGCTCTTCTCAAACACAGGATGATTTGGTTGATATTCATAAGCAGCTGGAAGCTGCCCTGTCTACGTTCCAACTGCTGCTGTAATCAACGTGGTGGAAGAGCTCCCAAGAGTGTGATATCAGTACCAGAGGTACCTCAAGTACTATCATCTCCTGTGGATCCTGTCTCTTCTGCAGAAAGTACAGGATCTGTCATCACTAGTCCAGTTGACTGTGGGTGGTGTGTCAACAGTAGATCTAGGCATCCCACACAGGGTGGAGAGATACCAGGGAGGACTCAGTGTTTTGTACTGATTCCCCTAAACAACAAGTTTAAGGTGCTGTCTTTCACTGAAACTGAAACTGAAACTGAGCCAATGGGACTCATTTCACCTGTTTTGGGGAAACCAGTTTGTCTGGTGTCAAGAGTAAGCAAATGCCAAAGGGCATTAATTGTTGGCAGTTTAAAAGTATGGTAAATGATGGTACCCCTTAGGGAAATGGCAGCAACAGACAGGAAAGAACACTAGGTGCACTAAGTGTGTATGTTGAAGAGGCTATTCCAGCAGCCACTGAGGGAACAGGGTGTAACCAACTGCAGATTGTGGCGCACGTTGGAACAAATGATGCCTGTTGTCTAGGCTCTGAGGTCACTCTTGGGTCATTCTAGCAACTTTCAGAGAGGGATGATAATACCAGCCTTACACATGGAGTTTCAATGAAGTTTACAATTTGCAGAATTGCCCCGCAGAACTGATCATGGCCCTTGTGTTCTGAGTCGTGTGGAGGGACCAAACCAGAGACTTTGAAAGTTCTATGAAAGCTTGGCTGTGACTTCCTGGACTTTCCCGATAGGGTTGAGAACTGTAAGGTCCCCCTAAATAGGTCAGGTGCGCACTACACGTCAGAGGCCCAGAACTATCAGTCAAAGAGCAAAATAAATATCCCCCCCCCCCCCCTGCAGGTGGGAGTATTAAAAGCCTAGAGGTTAACTGCGGAAGCATTAGCAAAAATGTGCCAGAGTTTGAAGCACTCCTGAAAAGCAGTGAGGCCTGCATAATTCTTGGTGCTGAAAGCTGGTTGAAACCTGAAACTGATAGTAGTGAGATTTTCTCGGGAAAATTTAAGTGTATATCAAAATGATAGGCAAATGGGAAGTGGAGGTGGTGTTTTTGTTGCAGTAGACAAGAAACTCAAATCCACTGAGATAGAAATTGAAGATACATGTGAGATTGTTTGGACAAGACTCAGTATCAGGGGTGGGCATAAAATGATAATCAGATCCTTCTATCACTCACCAGACTCATTTCCTGTCATAACTGAAAACTTTATAGAAAATCTCAGTTCATTTTTATCTAAATTCCCCGATCAAACTGTAATCATTATTGGAGACTTCAATCATCAAACTATCAATTGGAAAATTACAGTATTGTAAGTTGTGGGTGTGATAAGGCATCCTGTGAAACATTGATAAATACCTTCTCTGAAAATTACCTAGAACAGATAGTTTGGAACCCCACTCATGATGGAAATATATTGAATCTAATGCCAACAAATACACCTGACCTCTTTGAGGATGTTCACATCGAAACTGGTACCAGTGACCATAACACGATTGTCACAAAAATGATTATCAAAGTACAAAGAACAACTAAAACAAACAGAAAGATACATATATGTTCAGTAAATTGGATAAAAAATCAGTAGTGTCATATCTTAACGAGGAACTTGAAACTTTCAGCACAGGGAAGAAGCATGTACACAAACTATGGCTCAAGTTCAAAAGAATGGTTGACTATGTACTGGATAGATATTTACCCAGTAGAACAGTTCATAATGGAAGGGAACCTTCAAGGTATACAGTCACTGTAAAGGAACTTCTAAAGAAACAGAGACTACTACACAACAGGTGTAAAACAAAGCATAGGCTATGGATAGAGAGACACTGAATGAAACGTCTTTGGCTGTCAAGAGAATAATGCATGATGTTTTCAAAGACTACTGTAGCAGAATATTGCCAAATGACATTTCACAAAATCCAAAGAAATTCTAATCGTATGTAAAGGCTATTAGTGGCACCAATGTCAGTGTTCAGTCCCAAGCGAATGAGACAGGAAGTGATATTGAGGGTAGCAACGCAAAAGCTGAAACACTCAATTTTCAGATATTCCTTTACAAATGAAAACCTGTGAGAATGGCCCCAATTTAATCCTCATACCACTGAAAAAGTGAACAAAATAAGTATTAATGTCAGTGGTGTAGAGAAACAGCTGAAACTGTTAAAATTGTACAAAGCTCCAGAGTTGTTGGAATCCCTGTCAGATTTTATACTGAATTTGCAACTGAGTTAGCCCCTCTTCTATCTATAATCTACTGTAGATCTCTCAAGCAAAAAACTGTGGCCAGGTATAGGAAAAAAGCACAGATCAAACCCACCTACAAGAAGGGTAGTGGAAGTGATCCACAAAACTACCATCCAGAATCCTTGCATTGATCTGCTGTAGAATCTTAGAACATATTTTGAGCTCAAACATAATAAGGTATCTTGAACAGAATGACCTCCTCAATGCCAACCAGCATGGATTACAAAACCATCAATCATGTGAAATCTAACTCACACTTCTCTCACATGACACACTGAAAGCTTTGGATATAGAAAGTCAGGTAGATCCCGTATATCTTGCTTTCTGAAAAGCATTTCACTCAGTACCACACCAAAGCTTATTTTCAAAAGTATGATCATGTGAGATATCAACTGAAATTTGTGGATGGATTGAGTTCTTTATGGTAGGGAGGATGCAGACTCTTATTTTGGACAGAGAGTGATCGTCAGATGAAGAAGTAACTTCAGATGTGTCCCAGGGAAGTGTGATGGAACCCTTGCTGTTCATGTTGTTTATTAATGACCTTGCAGACAATATTAACAGTAACCTCAGACTTCTTGCAGATGATGCAGTTACGTATAATGAAGTACTATCTGAAAGAATCTACATATATATTCGGTCAGATCTTGATACGATTTCAAAGTGGTGCAAAGTTTTGGTAACTTGCTTTAAATGATCAGAAATGTAAAATTTTGCTCTTCACAAAATGAAAAAAAGAAGTATTATATGAGTATAATATCAATGAGACACTGCTGGAATCGTCCAACTCATAATAATACTTGAGTGTAACACTTTGTAGGGATATGAAGTGAAATGATCACATAGGCTCAGTCACAGGTAAAGCAAGTGGTAGACTTCAGTTTACTGGTAGAACACTGGGGAACTACAATCGGTCTACACAGGAGACTGCTTACAAAATCACTCGTGCAACCGGTTCTAAAATATTACTCAAGTGTTTGGGGCCGGTACCAAATAGGACTAAACAAGTGATATTGAACACATACAGTGAAGGGCAGCACAAATGGTCACAGGTTTGTTTGATCCATGGTAGAGTGTCACAGCTGGAGGACTCTTGAAGATAGATGTAAACAATTTGGAGAAAGTCTGTTAACAAAGTTTCAAGAACTAACTTTAAATGGTTACTCTAGGAATAAACTACAATCCCCTACCTACCAGTCACATACAAATTGTCAGGATAAGATCAGATTAATTAGTGCAATGCACACAGAGTCATTCAAACAATCATTCTTCCCACACTCCATACATGAACGGAATGGAAGAAAACCCTTGTAACTGGTACAATGTTATGTACCATCCGTCTGCACCTCACAGTGATTTGCAGAGTATATAGATGTAGTATTTTGTTAGTTATCTGAACATTGCTATGACAGATTCTTGACAATAGTTAATCATTTCTTTCTATTACAGCATCTCTGGCTTACAAGTTCTGGAATGGTAGAACTAAGCTGCAACTCTCACACCACCGTTTCATGTACAAATGCTTTTGTTCATGTTCCACTTTTATGCAGTTTGACTAGTTTTTTTGATATTTCCTAGACCATTTTTCTGTGTCCATTTTATCCCCCCTTTGTCAAATCTTAGCATCTTGCATTTTCAAAGGCACTTTATGCCACCACAAATGCTATTATAGCAACCACAATTGTCTTTTCTCTTTTCATTGTCAAGTGTGATATCAAAATTGCTTCTCTGGTATGTTTAACTTTTCTGAAAGGAAACTAATTTTCGATCAGCACAATTTCCACTTTTTGTTTCAACTCTTCTGTATATTATGAATGACGTAGGGTAGTGGTATGACACTGGATTCACATTCGGGAGGACCGCATTTCAAATCCCTGCCAGGCCATCCATATTTAGGTTTTCTGTGAGTTCACTAAATCACTTAAGGCTAGTGCCAGAATGGTTTCTCTGAAAGGACACAGTCAATTTCCCTCCCAATCATAGTCTGTACTCTTTCTTTAATGATATCTTTGTTTATGGGACATTAATTGCTATCTTTTTTCTTTCTATCTTTTCTATATTTTTCTTCTAAGGTTACAAGTTTGCAATGTCCAAATGATTGTCCAAAATTTGTAAAAGTCTCACAGTAATATGAATTAATAAAATGTTCACAAGCTTCAATTATCAGGTAGTTAAATTTTTATGAGTAGTCCACAGCAGTTGTCATTTGGTAACTAACTGCCATATGGCTAATGGTCTCATCCTCCATATATTCAGAAGAAATACAACAGCTCACAAGATGTGTGAAGACTGGAGCAGGACTAAGAAACCCATACCTTCCGACTGTGGACACTATTATGTCAGGCTAACAATGCACCCTACTGATCCTCACTAGATAAAAAAAGAGAGGTGTTGTGGTCTCCTCCATGTAGATACATCAGATGTGACATAACATATTTAAGAAAAAGGGCATGTAATTGTTTCAATTATAGCTATGTGATCAAACCGATAATTTTTTTCCTCGGATAGTATGATATACCCCCCATGAACCATGGACCTTGCCGTTGGTGGGGAGGCTTGCGTGCCTCAGCGATACAGATAGCCGTACCGTAGGTGCAACCACAACGGAGGGGTATCTGTTGAGAGGCCAGACAAACATGTGGTTCCTGAAGAGGGGCAGCAGCCTTTTCAGTAGTTGCAAGGGCAACAGTCTGGATGATTGACTGATCTGGCCTTGTAACAATAACCAAAACGGCCTTGCTGTGCTGGTACTGCGAACGGCTGAAAGCAAGGGGAAACTACAGCCGTAATTTTTCCCGAGGGCATGCAGCTTTACTGTATGATTACATGATGATGGCGTCCTCTTGGGTAAAATATTCCGGAGGTAAAATAGTCCTCCATTCGGATCTCTGGCCGGGGACTACTCAAGAGGATGTCGTTATCAGGAGAAAGATAACTGGCGTTCTACGGATCGGAGCGTGGAATGTCAGATCCCTTAATCGGGCAGGTAGGTTAGAAAATTTAAAAAGGGAAATGGATAGGTTGAAGTTAGATATAGTGGGAATTAGTGAAGTTCGGTGGCAGGAGGAACAAGACTTCTGGTCAGGTGACTACAGGGTTATAAACACAAAATCAAATAGGGGTAATGCAGGAGTAGGTTTAATAATGAATAGGAAAATAGGAATGCGGGTAAGCTATTACAAACCGCATAGTGAACGCATTATTGTGGCCAAGATAGATACGAAGCCCACACCTACTACAGTAGTACAAGTTTATATGCCAACTAGCTCTGCAGATGACGAAGAAATTGAAGAAATGTATGATGAAATAAAAGAAATTATTAAGATAGTGAAGGGAGACGAAAATTTAATAGTCATGGGTGATTGGAATTCGAGTGTAGGAAAAGGGAGAGAAGGAAACATAGTAGGTGAATATGGATTGGGGGACAGAAATGAAAGAGGAAGCCGCCTGGTAGAATTTTGCACAGAGCATAACATAATCATAACTAACACTTGGTTTAAGAATCATGAAAGAAGGTTGTATACATGGAAGAACCCTGGAGATACTAAAAGGTATCAGATAGATTATATAATGGTAAGACAGAGATTTAGGAACCAGGTTTTAAATTGTAAGACATTTCCAGGGGCAGATGTGGATTCTGACCACAATCTATTGGTTATGACCTGTAGATTAAAACTGAAGAAACTGCAAAAAGGTGGGAATTTAAGGAGATGGGACCTGGATAAACTAAAAGAACCAGAGGTTGTACAGAGATTCAGGGAGAGCATAAGGGAGCAATTGACAGGAATGGGGGAAATAAATACAGTAGAAGAAGAATGGGTAGCTTTGAGGGATGAAGTAGTGAAGGCAGCAGAGGATCAAGTAGGTAAAAAGACGAGGGCTAGTAGAAATCCTTGGGTAACAGAAGAAATATTGAATTTAATTGATGAAAGGAGAAAATATAAAAATGCAGTAAGTGAAACAGGCAAAAAGGAATACAAACGTCTCAAAAATGAGATCGACAGGAAGTGCAAAATGGCGAAGCAGGGATGGCTAGAGGACAAATGTAAGGATGTAGAGGCCTATCTCACTAGGGGTAAGATAGATACCGCCTACAGGAAAATTAAAGAGACCTTTGGAGATAAGAGAACGACTTGTATGAATATCAAGAGCTCAGATGGAAACCCAGTTCTAAGCAAAGAAGGGAAAGCAGAAAGGTGGAAGGAGTATATAGAGGGTCTATACAAGGGCGATGTACTTGAGGACAATATTATGGAAATGGAAGAGGATGTAGATGAAGATGAAATGGGAGATACGATACTGCGTGAAGAGTTTGACAGACCACTGAAAGACCTGAGTCGAGACAAGGCCCCCGGAGTAGACAATATTCCATTGGAACTACTGACGGCCGTGGGAGAGCCAGTCCTGACAAAACTCTACCATCTGGTGAGCAAGATGTATGAAACAGGCGAAATACCCTCAGACTTCAAGAAGAATATAATAATTCCAATCCCAAAGAAAGCAGGTGTTGACAGATGTGAAAATTACCGAACTATCAGCTTAATAAGTCACAGCTGCAAAATACTAACACGAATTCTTTACAGACGAATGGAAAAACTAGTAGAAGCCAACCTCGGGGAAGATCAGTTTGGATTCCGTAGAAACACTGGAACACGTGAGGCAATACTGACCTTACGACTTATCTTAGAAGAAAGATTAAGGAAAGGCAAACCTATGTTTCTAGCATTTGTAGACTTAGAGAAAGCTTTTGACAATGTTGACTGGAATACTCTCTTTCTAATTCTAAAGGTGGCAGGGGTAAAATACAGGGAGCGAAAGGCTATTTACAATTTGTACAGAAACCAGATAGCAGTTATAAGAGTCGAGGGACATGAAAGGGAAGCAATGGTTGGGAAGGGAGTAAGACAGGGTTGTAGCCTCTCCCCGATGTTGTTCAATCTGTATATTGAGCAAGCAGTAAAGGAAACAAAAGAAAAATTCGGAGTAGGTATTAAAATTCATGGAGAAGAAATAAAAACTTTGAGGTTCACCGATGACATTGTAATTCTGTCAGAGACAGCAAAAGACTTGGAAGAGCAGTTGAATGGAATGGACAGTGTCTTGAAAGGAGGATATAAGATGAACATCAACAAAAGCAAAACAAGGATAATGGAATGTAGTCTAATTAAGTCGGGTGATGCTGAGGGAATTAGATTAGGAAATGAGACACTTAAAGTAGTAAAGGAGTTTTGCTATTTGGGGAGCAAAATAACTGATGATGGTCGAAGTAGAGAGGATATAAAATGTAGGCTAGCAATGGCAAGGAAAGCGTTTCTGAAGAAGAGAAATTTGTTAACATCCAGCATTGATTTAAGTGTCAGGAAGTCATTTCTGAAAGTATTCGTATGGAGTGTAGCCATGTATAGAAGTGAAACATGGACAATAAATAGTTTGGATATGAAGAGAATAGAAGCTTTCGAAATGTGGTGCTACAGAAGAATGCAGAAGATTAGATGGGTAGATCACATAACTAATGAGGAAGTATTGAACAGGATTGGGGAGAAGAGAAGTTTGTGGCACAACTTGACCAGAAGAAGGGATCGGTTGGTAGGACATGTTCTGAGGCATCAAGGGATCACCAATTTAGTATTGGAGGGCAGCGTGGAGGGTACAAATCGTAGAGGGAGACCAAGAGATGAATACACTAAGCAGATTCAGAAGGATGTAGGTTGCAGTAGGTACTGGGAGATGAAAAAGCTTGCACAGGATAGAGTAGCATGGAGAGCTGCATCAAACCAGTCTCAGGACTGAAGACCACAACAACAACAACAGTATGATATAAGAAGTGATCAAATCAGAATGCATAAGAATATAATAAATAAAATTAGTGGCTGGGCACACTGCTTCAGACCTGCTTACTACAAGTATTAATGGGAATGGTTGACGATAATGTAACACTACCTCGTATGGAGGTGAACTGAGCTCAACTGACATCACAGTTAGCAGCAGAACTGTATAAAGCTGAGGACATCAATGATGATCACAGAATATTTTGCTGAAAGCTCATGGAAATTTAATTGCTTGATACACCTATAAGCTTCAGAATACATTGGAGTCATCAATATAAAAGACAAAGAAAACACACACACACACACACACACACACACACACACACACACGTACACCTGTGCCCTTACACTGTGCTGTACCGGCTGGACACAGAATGCTGGACTGCATCCTGGCAGGTGGACTGGGGTGGGGCAGGGATTGTGCTGGGTTGGGTGGATAGAGGGAGAGAGAAGTGGGAGGCTGGAAGGGGGGTTGAGAATGGATAGCTAGCACAGCTCAGAGGGAGGCAGCACATTTGCTGGCTAGGAATGTGGGAGGGGTGGGTGGCAAGTGTACAGGCTAGGCAAGTGATACATGGATATCAGGGCCGGTATGATGCAGCACATGGTGAAAGTGAGGTAAAGGTGTGTACTGGGAGAAGACAAGGAAGATGAAACCTTTGGACAGAGGGTGTAGGGATGATGGGTTAAACGAGGCTGAGGCCTCAAGTGTTACCGGAACACAGGACTTGTTGCAAGGTTGGTTGGTTGATTCAGGGGAGGGGACCAAACAGTGAGGTCATCAGTCCCATCGGAGTAGGGAAGGATGGGGAAGAAAATTGGCTGTGCCCTTTCAAAGGAACCATCCCGGCATTTGCCTGAAGCAATTTTGGGAAATCACGGAAAACCTAAATCACTATGGCTGGACATGGGTTTGAACCGTCAACCTCCAGGATGCTAGTCTAGTGTACTAACCACTGTGCCACCTCACTCGGTAGTGTTGCAAGGTTAATTCCCATCTATGTAGTTCAGAAAAGCTTGTTCTGGAGGAAAGCATCCAGATGGCCTGGGTTGCAAAGCTGCCATTGAACGTGATCAACTTATGCTCAGCAGCACATTGTGGCACTGGTTGGTCAACTTTGTTCTTAGGCACAGTTTGGCAGTCGCCATTCATTCTGGTGAGCAGCTGATTAGTTATACTGAAATAAAAAGTTGTGCAGTGATTGCAGCAGAGTTGATAAATGACATGGCTGCTTCCACAAGTGGCCCTGCCTCTTTTGGGACAGGATAAGCCAGTGACAGGCCTGGAGTAGGAAATACTGGGTGGATGGAGAAGGAGGAAGAGGAGATTAGGGTTTAACATCCCGTCGACAAAGAGTTCATTATAAATGGAGCACAAGCTCGAATTAGGGAAGGATGTGGAAGGAAACCAGCCATGCCCTTTCAATGGAACCATCCCAGCATTTGCCTGAAATGATTCACAGAAATTATGGAAAACCTAAATCAGGATGGTCAGGGGGAGGGGGAGGAGGGGGGGGGGGGGGGGCAAACGTATTGCACTTGGTTCTTTCACAGGGATATGATCCTTAATGTATGCCACTAGGTGGGGGTTTGGCATAGGGATCGATGCTGATGATGTGTAGGTTGTGTGAGTAATGGAATACCACTTTAAGGAGGGTTGGAAAGGATGTTGAGGAGGACATCTCTCATTTTGAGGCATGATGATAGATAATCAAAGCTCTAACGAAGGATATGGTTCAATTTTTTCAGTCCAGAGGAATATTTGGTGATGAGAGGGGCGGAGGGGGGGGGGGCTCCTTTGTAGCTGATTCTAGGGGGTTGTGGGATGATAAGGGATGTGCGAGAATATGACATGGAAAATCTGTTTGTGTATTAGGTTTGTGGCATAATGAATATCTGTGTAAGCCCTTGTGAGGCTTTCACCACACCAGGCAAGGGAATTCTCAACACTCCTGTTACACTGTCCATTGGTGCCACACTGTATGGCAGTGATTTTCTGGTGTGAAATGGGTGACAGCTGTCAGAACTCAAGTACTGTTGGTGGTTAGAGGGCTTAAAATGGACTGAAGTGTGTATGAAGCCATGAGAGATGTGGAGGTGAACATCCAGGAAAGTGGTATGTTGGGCTGAGGAGCACAAGGTGAAGAAGATGTGTGAGAAGCTGTTGAGGTTGTGGAGAAATGACGATAGAGTGTCTTGGCCATGAGTGCATATCATGAAGATATCATTAATGAATCTGAACCAGACAAGGGGTTTCAGTTTTTGGGAGGTTACAAAGGTTTTCTCTAGCTGTCCCACAAAAGGTTTGGCATAGGAGGGTGCCAAGCAGCTGCCAATGGCTGTGCCATGGATTTGTTTATATGAGTATACCTTCCCCTCAAAGGAGAAGTAAATGTATGAGAGAATACAGTTAGTAACATGTATTAGGAATGAGATAGAGGGTTTGGAGGCTTAAGGATTTTGGGAGAGGAAGTACTCAATAGTGGCAAAGCCAATGGAGAGGCATCAAAAGTGATGAGTAGGATCCAGGAAGTAAAGTGGAGGGGATGGTGGAGAATTGGTGAAGTAAATGGTTAGTATCAAACAATGGAAAATCCAGGATGGAATGTAACAAGTTGTGTGTGAAAGCTGCATTTGCATGTGTGTGTGTGTGTGTGTGTGTGTGTGTGTGTGTGTGTATGGGTGGGTGGGTGGATGGGTGGGTGTGTGGGAGGGTGTGTGGGTGTGTGGGTGGGCGCGCATGCACACGTCGCACTTGTGTGTGTGTGTGTGTGTGTGTGTGTGTGTGTGTGTGTGTGTGTGTGGGCACACACACACACACACACACACATATGTGTATCTATTGTTGATTGTTGACGAAGGCCAATGGCTGAAAGATTTAGTTGTGAGAGTCTCTTTGTTGTACCTATCTGTGACTCAGCATCTCCGCCAAATGGTTAGCATCTTTGATGTGATAGCACAGGCTTCAGGCAATTGGTTGGATGTGTTGGTCAATAAGAGAGGAAATTCTTTCAGTGGTAGCACAATAACCAGCTACTATGCATCCAGCAGTATTGGGTTTGTGAATTTTGAGGAGCATGTAGAAGGTGAGTATGTGCGGTGTTAGGGTGTAGAGCAAGATGGTCTCAGGGGAAAGATTCTGGGACATGTCTAATGATTTCATTAGATTGGAAATACAATGGACTTCTATGATGGGATCACTGTAGCAGAGCAATTGATGGAAGCCTTCTGTTGTGTAGTCACTGTGATTCATCACAATAATAGTGACCGTCTGCAGGAAGGATGATAAGGTCAGGATATGCTTTGCGGTTGTGAATGCTATTGTTACTCTGCAATCCTAGTTAGATATGCCATGTCTCCAAAATTGAAAACCTTGACCTCCAACACCTTGAAGAGCATTCCAGACATCACATTTATAAATTCTCAAACCTGTTGACATCCTACTCCCACCTTGGAGCACAACTACCCGTCAACACATATACTACCCACAGTGAACCCCCTCACCATCCCCTCATAGCACCCAGACCCAGCCTAGCTGACATTTTCAATTTGTCACATTCTATAAAAATCCCGCCCAACACTCCATGAAATTTGGAGCACATACAGGCCCATAACACTGTTGTTAACATTTCCATTATAAACAGCAATACTACAAAAGTTTCATCTCTATCCAAACGTCTACCCTCAGCCCTACACTCTAGTTAATCATGTTGAGCTTTTCGAAGATTTACTCTCCTTCTTCCAAACCATACAATGAAAACAATTCTTTGCTATCAATCACACCACCTGAATCAAATCTATTCCCAACATTGAATCTTGCCTTTCCCAGTTCATACCAATTTGACCCTACCCCCCATCCCACCTAACAACCCCCAGGTCATCTTCCAGGAATTCTTTATCTCCAACTTGGCCTCACTATCTTTCTTTATGAGCTGGACTTGGTCAGGATGGGAAGATGAGTGGGAAGAGAGGCATCCAGTGGTGTTAGGAGAAAACCTTTACAAAACAAAAGACTGTTTCTAGTCACCAGAAGGGGTTTTATTTCTCCAAAAGCCTATGCCTAAGGGGTACACTAAATTCTAACTCACTACAGCAACAGGAGGCTGCTGTAGTTAAAATGAGAGGCTTTGCACCCTCAATGGGAGGATCTAGTGGACATGTCCAGTTGCAGACCAAGTTGGCAGACAAAAGAGTGTTCTCAATACTGATGCATTCTCATCAACCTGTATGGTGTGCCCAATATGACTGCCCTTCCTCTGCTGCCACTGCCGCCTGCCCCCCCCCCCCCCCAGTCCTTCTATTGGTGGGCAGCGGATGCTCCAATGGGCATCCTTCCAACAGTGATACTCAACATAGGTACCTAGTCAGCGGTATAGTGCAAGCAGAATACCATGGCCAGTAGATTCATAAATGGCAGGGCATGCATGTGGAGAGTGGTAGTTGTGGGAGCTGCGGGCAGACGCTGTAGGGGAAATGCTGAGCACTGGGGGTGGGGGCCAAAACTGAAACCTATGCTCACATTTTTTGTAAATATTAACCGGGACCTTTCATTCCCTCCCTTGCATGGTGACCATTCAAAATGATCTGTGACCTCTTCTTTGGTTAGTACCTAAAAATAATTCCAATGAAAATGCAAAAAATTATTTCACCAGGTTTCTCAACCATTTGTAAGTTTCAGAGAAGTGTCATGAGTGCGGAATTTTGAGTAGAGCCTACCAATTTCTCCTCTATGTTAAAATTTAATTCTTTTGCCAAAACTCAGTGTAGTTTACACAGTTTCACCTCACTAACATGTTGTGCAGATGCAACTGCAAGAGAATTCTGAAACAGTGGTTTATTAAGTGAGGAACTGAGGAATAGTAAGATCAGCATCTTACAAAAAAGTGCATCCTTGGTACAAAATATATGTGTAATGACTTCGCTTATGTTGTTCCCAAACCCATAACATTTCTTGTTTCGCAAGTTATCAATGACCCTTAAAAACTATTTTCTTTCAATGGAAAAGTCTGTAGGTAGTGGAATAAGATGGTGGATAATGAAGTTTTGCATAATAATTAAACAGCAAAATACTCTCCTCTTTGTGTGCTACCATTTGCCAAAATCTCATTTCCATGTCTCAAACCATTTATGAAATATAAGGAATGTTGTGGATATTTCACTCTAGCTTTATCGCTGGCACAGTGTGATCACAAATGAGTATGCTACGTCAGATCAATTTTCTCAAGACTGGTGACAGATAGATATGTCCACCACAGTCTAAAGAAAAATTCAATATGTCAACTAAATTTCATAAGCAGCAATATATTAGATAATAGGCAACAAATGCAAAATCATAGTGACCCCAGTTTTCAATTGCAAACTTTTTCAAATTTTGTGCAGTGTCTCACTTTCACATAAATATCACAGTAACTATGACCATTAATGAAATGGTGGGCACATCATAATGAAATGGACATATGAAGCTATAAGTAAAGCAAAAACGAAATTTTGTTACTGAATAGCTTCTAAAAATCATTTGAGAAACATTGCAGGGCATGCAGGTCGATTCTGTCATTGGCAACTGTCCTCCCCTTCTGAACAAATGAACGAACTTGCTTTGTATGAAAACTGGTCACAGCGCATCAGCAACTATATCCTCCACGACCTATACTATCACGAGACAATGTTCACGAGCACTGAGCAGGGGTTTTACAAAAAACATCTGCTACTTTGCCAATCCAGGCTCGACTACTGTCTTACCAAAGGGCCAGTAAAGTATGTTGTATGAAACACAATTAAAATGGAAAATTCAAAAAATATTTCGAAAACCCATTCCTCCTCTCAATAAAACTTCTCACCATGCACATTTCATCTCCCTTCTATGAGAGCTGTTTTATGGATTTTAAAAATGAGTTACAAATTATAAAATTGGATGCAAATTTAAATTTCTCCTTCAGAAAGTTCTGCCGACGTTTACGGTAATATGGGGCCTTAGAAATATTGGGGGGAGGAGGGGGGCGTTGAATTACAGCAAATTATTTAAGAGGGGCATGGTTTATAAATCATATAATTGTTTAAATTTGTTTGGTTTTGACATTTGTGAACGTCATGTGTAGAATGACCACAGACAACTTGTTAGAAAATTAAACAAAATTAAGCAAAATACAGAGAAATGACATTGTCGGTAGGGTCTTGATGTAGGCTTGCTGTTGCCATGCCATCAGTGTGAGGGCAGTCCGGGACAACTGCTATCAAAGCCAGTGGATGATGCGAGGGTTAGGGCAAGGTCGAGGTGGTCAGCTGGACAGTGGCTGAGCGGCTCTTGGCAGTAGGGATGTGATCGAAACCAACAGATCTGGTGTTGCATAGGTGACTGCCAGGCTCAGTGAGTAGGCCTCACAGATTACAGGTGACTGTAAACCTCAAGGAAGGGCTTGGACCACTGAAGGGCCCTCGGAAGAATTCAGCGTTTGGGGCCATTTAAAAAGTCAGGGTGTTGAGCTATTTAAAAAGTGACAGTAGCACAGTTATTATTAACACAAATGCCATGGAATGGACTTTGTTTAACAAATGAGGACAATTAGGCAATCTACACAAGTGGTTTAAGAAAAAAAGTTTAATCATCTATGTTTCTTAATAAAAATTGCAAAATAACCCTTCTGCCTGATATGCAGGGCTTTTAATTTTCAAATACAAAACTCTTTTATACACAATTATCCACTATAATGACTCTGCATGACCAATGCCAAGACACAGAACTTGACCATTCAAAAGGAACATCAATGTAATGGCACAAATCACTAATCTCTTTATCTTATCATAAGGGAGGGCTATGCCAACAGTGTGCCTAGGTATTAACCACAATATTTGCCCAATGGCTGCTACTTGGGTATTGTTTGAGATAGGGGCTTAAAACATTCACAACAGCCACAGGTACACAAAATCCATACAACAAGGAAAACAAGTACTAGAGTTAAAGGGGCAGTCATAGCACTGGGTGCATGTAATCTTTGATGTTCCATTCAATTACATAGACAATTGTGCACTCAAGAGTGATTCATTCATGTTCTTTTGCTAATAATTTGTTAAACAAATCTAAAAGTTGAGTCTTAGAATTGTAGGGTAACACCAGCCAACTGTCCGGGTATGATAACACAGTCTGTACATCATGGAGGTATAACATAAAAAGGTTTAAGACTAGCATTGTAGGACTAGGTTAAATGAGCAGAAAGCTTAACAGTGGGCATAAGTATGTCACAAGAAGAAATGTTAAACTATAATCCACTGGTAGCTATGATGACCCAGTAGGTATGAGGCACAAGTGTAGACTGATCAAAACTATTGAGATAGTTTGTGGCACAGAGTACAACAAAATGTTTCCGACAGGGACGAATCAAGGTTCATATATTGCAGGGACAGTACAAGGGCAAGGAGGAGTCTTAGTCTATTCTAGGAATAGTGCATCTTCACAGTCCCTTACCCCAGTATTAAGTCATTACATAAAAAACAGGTTTAACTGGTGTCGGTACAAGACAGAAAAGTGTTTACTCAAAAGTATCACCACATGTGTGACACCTTTACTAATGAGCAGGACATTGTTGGTTTGCCAGAGGATGTATTTTGGACTGGCTGGCCAGGCAACCAGAAAAGAGACTAGAGCGTAACATTCAAATTCACAATTACACAAGTGACAGATAAGAGATGATAGTGCCTGTAAAACATCTACCAGTCCTGATAAGTACACTTTGGCAACAGAATAATAATACTGCAGAGTTGATTTTCATACAGGTTAAACCAATTGCACTGGTGACAATAAGCGAAAGGAGAATAAATATTTGCAAGAACAGTTCATTGTGTGATGAGTTAGGGGTAAGATTTCATTGTAAACCTAGCCAACGAATAGCATGCAATGTAGTTGCATGTAATTGGGTTGTTTGGGTGTTATGCAACAGAATTTGTAGTGCTTTAGTTGCTTCATGGGTGGCAGTTAGGTTTGAGAGCTCCTGCTGCACAGTGACAAATTCTTCCTGTCTTGAATTCCTCAGTTTGTCACATTGTTGTATTAGTTAAGTAGCTACATTACGAATTTGGCTGGTAGTAAACAGGAGAGTGTATGAGCTGCACATACTGGCATGCAAGGTTTTAACAATTCTGGCCAGTAAAAGAAATGATTTGTCGAAGAGTTTTATTCCAATGACCAGCATCTGTTAGTTGGGGGTGCCAAATATTGTTTTCAGCACAAAACAATTCATGTTGAACCAAGCTCACTTGGTGCGTTGCGGATACACAGCATCCAAAATGCTTCGTAATGGTTCCTGGTTGGTAATAAGCACCTGTTTGACATCCCATAAAGATACAAAGAGTTCCTTCCACTTTGGCCCAACCTTCACAATAATTTTTTTTTTTTGCAAGCCATTTGTGTGTGTGTGTGTGTGTGTGTGTGTGTGTGTGTGTGTGTGTGTGTGTGTGTGTGTGCGCGCGCGCGGAGGGGGGAGGGGGAGCCAATCACCCTGAAAACACATTAAAACCATCTCCCTAAAATCTTGGACAAAATTTTGTTGAACAAATCACAAAACTCTAAAACTTGAACCACATTCATTTGAACATTACTGAAAATAGGAGGCAGATCCATCAGCAAACCCACTATGCCCCACTGATCTAAAAATAAAATACAGTCCAATAAAATGTGGCGCACAATGATCTGCACACGACAAGCACCACACATTGGAAGGTCCTCTTGTAGAAATAAGAAGCCATACATCATAGGATTGTGGCCTAAGAAAAGATGAGTAGGAAGGATCTTGTCCTGTCAATGTGGCTGGAAGGACGTATGCAACGGCTGAGTTGTGGGCTTTACTACATGGAGCTTGTTGTCAGTCACTTCCAACCACTCATCTTCCCATCGACGTATGACTTTGTACCTCAACAGTGAAGTGATAGCATGTAGAGGGGTGGCAACTGAAATAACTGAGGATCATAACATGTCTCCTTGGCTGCTAGATCCACCCTTTCATTCCCCGTAATAACCATGTGCCCTGGTACCCAGCAGAATGAAACCTCCTCCCCAGTCTTTGTAGCTGGAGGAGGGAACCCTGGATTACTTTATCTGCTGGGTACAAATGTTGGCGATAGTGAGGAGCACTCAGAGAATCAGAACAGACAAAAAATTTAGCACTAGCAGAATGTCTCATCTGCTCCAGTGCCCACAGTATTGCATATAAGTCTGCATCGAGGACAGTAAATTCTTGAGGCAGTCAGACCTTGAGGACACAATCTGGGGAAATGACAAGAGCAACCAACAGCATCCCCCCGCTTAGACACGTCCGTAAAGACAGCTACATATTTGAGAAGGGATTTTATTGAGTTCAAACTGAGAGTTCATGGACATTCCATAGACTGCCTCATAGGGTGTATACCCAGTTGATTTGTGCATACAGCTGTTATACGCTGAAGTGACATAAGTGGCATATCTATCCCAGTCTGTGTGAGTTTTTCCCATGTAATAGGACAGCATTTGAAAGATCATCTTATGGACGCATTTGAGGCAGCTGGTAGCCAGTGGATGAAAGGGTGCTGTGTGTCGTTTCTTGATCCTTAACAGTTTACATACTTGTCCAAATAGTGCAGACATGAAGTTGGAACCTTGGTCAGTTAATATAGCATTGGCACTTCCAAACAGGAGAACCAAGCGACTGACAAGGGCACAACCAACGACTTCAGCGACCATATCCATGATTGTGCTGGAATTAAGTACCGAGAAAAGTTATCAAGAACAGAGAATATGCACTTATTATTTTGTGTGCTTTGTGGAAAGAGGTCAACAGTATCTAATGCAATGGTTTGAAATGGTTTTGTAGCTTCTGTGAGGGCCTGAAAAGGGATTTTGTTCCTTGGAGGGGGCTCTCTTTGTGCAAAAGGTAAACAATTTTGAACATATTTCTGTACATCTATTTGTCTGCCTTTCCACAAAAAGTTACAGGTTATCCTAGCATTTGCAGTGCTTCACCCATCATGGCAGGTCTGCAAACCATTATAACATTGTGCTGCAGACTGATGACCTCAGCAGTTTGGTCCCATAAGATCTTACCACTGTGCCGTGGGACCGATGACCATCGCAGTCTGGTCCCTTGAATCCCCCAAACCAACCAACCAACCACTGTGCCGTAACATGCGGCTTTCTTCTTTAGGTATTACCACCACACTGTTACCCAAGGGGTCTCGTGATATAGAATATCATCTTCAGTGACATACTCTGGATGAGATGCATACATACAATTAATCTTAGCTGCATTCAGGCGCTTCATCATCACTGTATTCCTGAGAAAGAACTCCACCCACAGTGTAATCAGATGCCCCATGCAAAGAATAAATAGTTTTTCATAACCTGGGTGTATTAACAAAGGTGAATGCATTATTGTCCTCCATTTTTCTCAAAGCTTTGTCACACTCCTCTGTCCACTCAAATTCAGCACCCTTCTTTAACAATTTCATCAATGACTTGGCTATCATAGCATAATCCTCCATACAACAGCAATAATAATTTGCTAGTCCGACACATGATTGCAGCTCCTTAACATTTGTACGTACCGTAAAATTATCTACAACTTCTGTCAACCTAGGGTCTGACTTAACTCCATCTGAAGTAATAATATGTTCCAAGTACTAGACCTGTGACTTAGCAAATGAACACTATCTTCAAACTTAGGTGTGCATTTTGCACCTTAGATGACACATTCAATCCCTCATATAATCCAATAGCAAGCACAAAAGCTGTTTTGGGTTGATCTTGCGGTGCAATAAGAATTTTGTCATAGCCAGAGCATATGTCAAGGGTGGTAAAATAATTACAGTTCCCTAATCGGTCCAATGTTTTTCTGGTACAGGGTAGGGGTAAGTATCAGGGCTACTGACTTTGTTTACCGCTCTCATATTGACACACAATGATAGGATTTCCCTCCATTAATTGATTTTTTTTGGGACCATGACTACAGGTGATGACCATGCGCTTGCAGAGGGTTAAATTATCCCTGCAGCCAGCTGCTGCTGAATAGTTTCTTCAAAAACAGTCTGTAAATAATATGGTAATCTACATGTTTTCTGAACAATCAGTCTAGCACCTCTCACGAAAATTTTGTCCTGTATGAAGTTAGTTGCTGGCAAATACTGCTGTTCCTCAAATAGCCATTCATATTCCTTCAGAAATGAGTACAAAAGATTCTGACCTGACTCAGGCAAATGTACCAACTTCTTTTGGAATTTATTCCTAATTGCATGTATCTTTCTCACTGGAAAATTCTTCCTCTTACTTTGCTTAAACTGTTCTTCATATTGAAATTCTGTTTCTGTGAGCTCTTCTCCACTTGCCAGTATCATTCCCCATGGAATCTTGATATCTTCTTGACTGAAACTGTCAACACAAACTGGTACTCTAAACTTCTTTCCAAAAACTTCTGGTTTACTTGTGCTTCTCTTAACATGGATTTGCAACTGGTCATCAACATCATTGTAGCTGAGCAGATCGACCAGAAAGTGCAGTCTCAGTGGTATTTGAGTTTTCACATCAATCCAGAGAACTTTTCCTATACCTCCACTGATTCTGACAGGGGCTGTAGTTTACAGTGCCTGTGTACTTGGTTCTATTGGAGCTTGTGGAAGAGACCTCATAACCATAAGTTCCTCACGACTGAGGCACGTGGTTACTGACAAAACAGTGGATTGCCTCACTGAATTGAACAGTTCGCATCTTATAATCTATCACTGCCTGAAAATGGTGCTGGAAATCAATCCCTAAAATGGTATAGAAATCTTGTCTGCATGTTTTTTCCATTGATTTGCAGATTGACATTACAAGTTCCAGCTGATATTATGTCCTCACCTAAGCCACTTACCTTATACCATGATAGCTTGAGTGCATGCTTGTCACATTGGGGCACAAACATAACACTATTTTGAGCTCCGGGATCTACTAACATATGGACGATCTTTCCTCTGAACTTACCAACACGTACTAAATTTGCCACTTCATCAATCCTTCCCTTCTTGACTGGATACATAGATCTGGCTGGGGGTCAGTGTGGGTGGCAAGACCTCCTACTCACATTTTTCCCAAATTGTGTACTGTTCCACTGAGGCCCCACATTTTTTCTACCATTTTGCAGAGAAGCCCTCTATGGAAAATGTCTCTTGTGTTGTGGACATTTGTCACTCAGATGCCCAATCATGTGGCATTTTGTGCAACAAGGAGTGTGACAACAGTGCAGTTTGACTTTCCACACTGCTGGAAATTGGTATCACCAACAAAAATGAGGCACAATTCATTACTGCACACAGGGGTCAAAGCAAACCATCCTGCTTCTTCGAGTATTAACACTAATTGAACTAGCTAATGTGGAGAGATGGGGGAGGCTCCTTCGACCTACTCCTGATCTGAGGGTTGATTCCCCATATAAATACATCAATTGCTCTGGCTTCACCTGCCTCGATTAGCACATCATTACATGTTTGATTCTTCTGTAAGGCCTAAATGAGGTATGAAACAGTTCTGATGCAATCAAATCTTCTTCATTCTTCTATAGGAGTGTCAATAAGCAATCTTAGTAATAACTGCCACCCATTTGTCAGAGTAGTGCTCTGCTAACACCTTCGCCAACACTTCAAAAGTGACTGTGTCATGCAAAGCATTGACTGACTCCACATATGTACATGCATCGCCATAAAGTTTTAATTTTGTTACATTTAAAAGAAAACTTTCAGGCCAGGAACACATTTGCCTAATCACAGGCATTTTGGAGGAACATAGTGACATTTTCACCTGGTTTTCCAGAAAATGAACACAAAAAATTATCTACAGGGAGAATACTGGCAACATTAGGCATATACATGATAGGATCCATTGCAGTGGGTTTGGAAGAGCCTCCAGCAACCTGTATTGACGCCTGCTGGGTTTTACAGCAGGGCTCACGAAAAGCTTCATCAAGCTGCCTCTGTAACTCTGATCTGTCAACTGCCATTTGATTAACCTGCATCTGTAACAATGTGAGATTATCTACCTCATATTAGAAGCAGCAGCTGCAGAAGCTATTTCTGGCTGCTCTGGCAAAGTACGCAAATGAGTATCAGGCCTAGTTACAATATTAGGGCCAAGATATCTGAAGAACAATAGCGTTACAAAAGAAGGGTCTCAACAGTAGCCTGCACTAGATTAAGCAGCAACAAGTTCCCATGGCAGATGCTCGCTGTGCAGGCGGTGAAGGATGCTTTGCTACAATATTTATATTAACATCCTGTGTCACTGGAGGCAACATCGAAGGTGGTGATATCAACGGACGAGCGATACAGTGGCATCGGGCATTGCGATGACAAGGGAAGCGGCAGCTGCAGTGTTAGCTTCTATGTGTGGTGACAAAGTGGTATGAACCCTCAGCGGCATGACAATATGGCATGGCGTGGTCAATGGCATGCACCCGACTGCACCCGCAGTGATGCAATGACTGTGCCAACAGCGTGGTGCAATCCCGAAGAGCGCGTCCACATAGCAGAAGGGCCACCTATTGCCTAACACATTGATGGTACACTCCGCATGCATTGACACGTGGCGAGCACACAATATGCGCTTCCAAGTGCAAAACAGGACATTGGATTTTTTTATCACTGGTCAGGTTACATGGTAACTACCAGGCTAACAAGCTCTGCCAGACGGTATCCATCAAATTAAGCAATCCACAAAGTAAAAATGTCAGCTTGACCGAATGGTGAGCTAATACCACTTCAGCTGACTCCGCTCTGTACATGCTGGACTCGGTCAGGATGGGAAAATGAGGGGGTAGCAGGGTGTCTGGTGGTTCTAGGAAAAACCTTCAAATGAAAAAATGAAACGATTGTTTCCGGTTGCCAGAGGGGGTTTTATTTCTCCAAATGCCTATGCCTAAGGGGTATACTAAACTCTAATTCACTATGGCAACAGGACACAGCTGCAGTTAAACTGAGAGTATTGCGCCCCCAAAGGAAGGACCTAGTGGACACATCTGGTCAAGGACCACGCTGGCAGGCAAGAGAGCATTCTCAATACTGACACACTCTCAGCAACCCATTCAGCACGCTCGATGTGAATGCTCCCCAGTCCTCCTGTTGGTGGGTGCTTCACTGGGTATCCCTCCATCAGTGATACTCAACATTGCATCCCTAGCCAGCAGTACTTTCATGGGTCAATGTTCACATGGAATGAGTGTGGTTACTACATTAAACATCTGGTATTAAGCTGACCCACGCTGAGTCTGTCTAACCAAAGCGGCAGTAGCATATGTCATATGAAAGACAATCAAAATGGAAAATGCAAAAAAAGTTTTGAAATCTGTTTTTCCTCTCAATAAAACTGCTCACCATGCACACTTCCTCAGGTCTCTTCCTAACATTACTAATCTCTCAACAGAAGAAAGGACAGCAATTCACAACTTCAAAACTTCTCTTGACCTAATCACCCTACCCACAGACAAAGTCTCCACCACTGTTGCGGTGAATCACAGAGACTACCTGACAGAAGGATTCCCCAACACTTTTCCACCTACAAGCCCTGCCACAGTAACCCACCCCTGAAGTCCAACATGACCTCCAATCCCTATTGAAATTCTTAGGTCTATCCAAGAACCTACCCCTGAGTCACTCTCCCTTGTAGCACCAGTGGCACCACACTCACACACCTTCTATTTACTCCATAAACCCAACAATCCTGGATGTTCCATTATAGCTGGTTTCTGTGCTCCCACTGAAAGAATTTCTGCTCTTGTTGACAAACACCTTCAACCAACTGTCCAAAGTTTAGCCTCTTACACCAAAGACACTAACCACTACACTCACCAAATCTCCACCAAATCCATCCATTTACCCTCTGGATCCTACTCAGCAATTATATGCCACACTGAATACATCAACATCCCTCATGCACTTGGCATTGCCACTTCTGAACATTACTGCTCTCAATGTCCTTCATACTCCAGACCCACTCACTACCTCATTCCTTATACACCTTACCAACTACAGCCTCAAATGTATCCTTTGAGGAGAAGGTATAAAAACAAAGCCACAGCACAGCCATGGGTATCCACATGGCACTCTCTTATGCCAACCTTTTTAGAGGTCATCTAGAGGAAATCTTTCTAGCCTCCCAAAAACCCTAAACTAGGAGACGAAGTACTGACAGAATTAAAGCTGTGAGGATGGGACGCGAGTTGTGCTTGGGTAGCTCAGTTGGTAGAGCATTTGCCCGCGAAAGGCAAAGGTCCCGAGTTCAAATCTCGGTCCAGCACGCAGTTTTAGTCTGCCAGGAAAACCTGTTCAGTCTACCCACCCAGAACTTCCTACTCCAGTCCTGTCACTGGATTATCCTATCCCATCAGAGATAGGGACTTCTGAGAAAGCAATCATGTCATACACCACCTCTGTTGCAATCACTGCACAGCTTCTTGTTTCGGTATGACCACCAACCAGCTGTCCACCAGGGTGGACAGCCATCGCCAAACTGTGGCCAAGAACAATGTTGATCACCCAGTGGCACAATGTGCAGATGAACACAACATGCTTGATGTCCGTGCCTGCTTCCAAACACTTACCACCTAGATCCCTTCCTCCAGCTTTTTTGAATTATGCAGATGGGAATTAGCCTTGCAACACATCCTTAACTCCAATAACCCTCCTGGCCTCAATCACTGTTAACCCACTGCCCTCAGATTCTTTATCCAATAGTTTCACCTTCCTCTTTTCTGTCACCCCTCCCAGTTCACACCTCCACATCACCTTCGTCATATATCACAACCCACTGCTCTGGTACCTACGTATCACATGCCTAGCCCATACACATACCAACTCTCCCTCCTGCATTCCCAGCCAGCTAATCAGCTGCCTCCCTCTGCGCCACTAGCTACCCACTGCCAACCTCTAAATTATTTACATTCCCACTTTTTTATATCACTGATAATCTCACAGTTTTTACATTTCTTTCCCTGTGTCTTCTTTTGTAGTGAGATGATAGGTCTCAAACTCAATCAATTTATTTAAGTACAAATCAGTACTCTGACAACTGTTAGCTGCATCACTAAATTGCTAATTCTTCCACTTAAAATTACCATTTCTTTACTATGTAGCTCATTTTTGGCAGCACTTTTCTGTTATTGATTCGTATGTACATCTGCCATCAGTCTGCTATGTCCCCTGTATTTAGTTTTTTTTCTTTTTTTTTTCATCCGCACCTCAGCTGAAACAGTTCCTGCATGCAAAAACTTGATTTATTTCCAATTCTAGGTTATCTGGCCCATTATCTAATGCATGATGTAGCAAACATTTTTAACAACAATGCCTGTATACAAAACTCGATTTATTTCCAGTTCTAAGCTATCTGGCCACATCATCTAATGCACACTGTAGCAGAATTTTCAACTCTGAGATGCACTTCTTTCCAAAAGTTTTTAAATCCTTGATTACAAAAGGCACACCAAAGTCTGCAAACAGAAAATGACCTGTTGTCTGTTACTAATTATCTATTGCAACAAGAATAATTAAAATCAGAATTGTAAGCACACAGAAGAGTTCTACAGATAGTTATGAGTAGGCTAACAAAAATTCAACCAGAAAATGGAAAACAACTACACTGAGGTGACCAAAGTCATGGAAAACCTCCTAATATTGTGTCAGACCTCCTTTTTCCTGGCACAGTGCAGCAACTTGACATGGCATGCACTCAACAAATTGTTGGAAGTCCCCAGCAGAAATATTCAGCCATGCTGCTTCTGTAGCCGTCCATAACTGCAAAAGTGTTGCTGGTGCAGGATTTCATGCACAAACTGACTTCTCATAAATGTTCAAAAGGATTCATCTTCAGCAGACTGGGTGGCCAAATCATTCAATTGAACTGTCCAGAAAAATTTTCGAACCAATCACAAACAGTTGCTGCCTGGTGACATGCTGCACTGTCATCCATAAAAATTCCATCACTGTTTGGGAACACGAGGTCTGTGTGTGGCTGCAAATGGTCTCCAAGAGGTTAAACTGGACCAGAGGACCCAGTCAATTCCATGCAAACACAGTCCACACCATTACGAAGCCACCACCAGCTTGCACAGTACGTTGTTGACAACTTGGTTCCAAGGTTTTGTGAAATCTGCACCACACTCAAACTGTACCGTTAAATCTTACCAACTGAAATTGGGACTCATCGACCACACTGCAATTTTCCAGTCGTCTAGGGTCCAACCGATATGGTCACAAGCCCAGAAGAGGTGCTGCAGCTGATGTCATGCTGTTAACATAGGCACTAGCATTGGGTGTCTGCTGCTATATACCACCAATGCCAAATTTTGCCAAGTGCCCTAACAGATACATTTGTCATATGTTGCACATTGATTTCTGTGGCTATTTCACACAGTGTCACTCGTCTGTTGGCACTGACAGCTCTATGCAAATGCCACTGCTCTCGGTTATTAAGTGAAGACTGTCAGCCATTGTGTTGCCCATGGTGACAGACAATGCCTGAAATTTGGTATTGTCAGCTCACTCTTGACACTGTGGGTCTCAGAATATTGAACTCCCTAATGACTTCCAAATTGGAATGTTGCATGCATCTTGTGTCAACTGCCACTCAACATTCAAAGTCTGTCATTCTGCCATAATCACATTGGAAACCTTTTCACATGGATCATGTGAGTACAAATGACAGCTCCGCCAATGCTCTGCACTTTCATACCTTGTACACCATCTGTGTATGTGCGTATCACCATCCCATGACTTATCACTTGTGCAGAAAGACTATATTAAACTTCGATCCATTTAGTCAGTAAGAGTATTTTTGATAAAACTGTTTGCTGAGAAAAGATGAAACATAATACAGCCAAAATCTAGACTTACCATGTGAAAGAGACTGCTGCTGCACCATCTTTGAACATTGGAAATTTACTCTGCAAGAAATGAAGCTGACAGTAATATCGTGTCAGTGTTGAAACACCAGAGAAATCCTTCACAGCACACACAGCTGCAGCTCGCAGCCCTTCCAATGTGTGTATTTCATTGGAGTATGATTCTGGATCTTCATGATAGAAATCTCTGATGTACTGCAACAAGGCAAATTCAGTCACGTTACTCAATTACCGAAATGAGTCAATGTTAGCTCAACACAGTGCAACATGCAATTCTATACTGTTGTACACAACTTTCAAAGCATGTGCATCAGAAAATTCAGGTTTGCAAACTGCACCATCTAAGTTCGTGCAAATGAGAAGGAAAAACAATCCTTTAATGTTTGAATGCACCATTAGGGATTTGCTGTTTGACACAGTCACGTTGACACAGTACCTGGATGTTAAAATTACGAACAACTTCAATTGGAAAGACCACATAGATAATATTGTGGGGAAGGCGAGCCAAAGGTTGCATTTCATTGGCAGGACACTTAGAAGATGCAACAAGTCCACTAAAGAGACAGCTTACACTACACTCGTTCGTCCTCTGTTAGAATATTGCTGTGGGATCCTTACCAGGTGGGATTGACGGAGGACATCGAAAGGGTGCAAAAAAGGGCAGCTCATTTTGTATTATCACGTAATAGGGGAGAGAGTGTAGCAGATATGATACGTGAGATCTATTTACGAAATTTCAGTCACCAACTTTCTCTTCCGAATGCGAAAATATTTTGTTGAGCCCAACCTACATAGGTAGGAATGATCATCAAAATAAAATAAGATAAATCAGAGCTCGAACAGAAAGGTTTAAGTGTTTGTTTTTCCCGCGCGCTGTTCGGGAGTGGAATGGTAGACAGATAGTATGATTGTGGTTCGATGAACCCTCTGCCAAGCACTTAAATGTGAATTGCAGAGTAGTCATGTAGATGTAGATGTAGATTAAATATCTTGAAATGGATGTAGAGAAGGCAAGTGGTCAGTTTATTCGGAAAATTCTAGGAAATTTTGGCTCACCTATAAAGGAGACTGCGTACAGAGCACTTTTACTACCCACCCTTGAGCACTGCTTAAGTGTTTGGGATTCCCACCAGGTCTTTTTGTGGAACACTATTGAAGGGTTTAGAGAAACGTATTTGCAACACACTGCAGAGCAACTCTACTGCTACCAACATACATCTCACATAAGAACCCTAAAAACAAAATAAGAGAAATTAGGGCTCATACAGCAGCGTAGAGACAGTCATTTCTCACTTACTCCATTTGTGAGTGTATCAGAAAAGCAAATTACTAGCAGTGATACAAGATATTCTTGCCCCCTTTCATACATCATATGGTGATATGCGTACAGAATTGTGACACAGAGAGGGAATTGTATTCCATCAACTGTGAATTGAGATTCGAAACAGAAGAGTTTTACTTAAGAAGAGAATTAACATTTGTGTAGTATAATACACAGAAACCAAGAAGACTGATACAGCGTAGGCAGATCAAGATTCAAACTTGGATGCTTCTGAATCTAATATTACTACCTTAAAAAGTGTATGGTATCAGTTAATTCTGTAAAAACAGGATCTGATACAGTCATATTTGATAATCCATGATCTCCTCACTATGTGGTATTCTTGTGCACATGGTCTTTATTTCCTCAATGGGCACCCTGTTTGCCTGCATGTGGTGTGGAACACACCATACAACATGTAAGTGCTCACTGCAGCAAAGTCCATCAGGATCATCTGAATGCAGGGATTTTACACTTTACAAGTTTTATGCTTTTTATTGTATTGGTGGATTATAACTGTGTGCCAGACTGGTACCTGAATCCTTGCTTTTGGCAATCAGTGACCAATGAGAGTTGATTGGTAGAGAAAGTGCCCACGGGTGAGGGCTCCAGTTCTATACTCAGTTTCACTCTGACCGCATTCCACAATAATGCACACACTTGCTACAGAATGAAAGATTCAGGAAAGTGACAGAGCACTAAATCAACAGCAAGCACCTGATGTAGTTTAGAGAAATCACAGCTTTAAAGCAACAGGTTAACAAAGTTCATCTTAACTGCTGTGCCTTCTTCCTCACTGTCAGAAACAATAATGAATTTCACAGAACATTTGTATGCTACTGTTAAGAAACTGTAAGAGCTGATTTGTCAATAGTAAAAATCATCATCTTTCTCTTCATATTCATTAAAAATTACCAACAAATCCACTGAGTTATATTTATATTCATTAATTAACACATTAAAGAAGTTTCAGTAGCTATCTGGACTAAATATCAATACAGGCAACTGCGATATATTTTTCAAGTTTGAACTGCATAAGAGACTTATAAAACAAAATTCTGACAGCTCCAACTACATCACTGTTAATTATAACCAACAAAATAAAAGTTTTCATGCTCTCTTGTTTTTGTTCAGATATTGTCAATCAACCTGGGATTTATAAAGCCATGAAGCTTACAGTTGTAGTACTTCCAACATCAATAAATCTATAATTGGAAACTGCAACAACTGATACACAAGGGAAGAAGGGATTGGTAATGATCCTGTTCATGAGCTCAACCCAGTATTTGCTTGAAACAATGCATAAACACAATGAAAAACTTAAAAACAGATTGCCAAATAGGGATTTTGAAAACTGCTACCTCTGGGTTGTGAATTCAGAATCTGCACTACCATATCACCTCACTCTGTGCAGGATTTACATGGAAACAGCAGCAAAATGACTGAATGAACACTGGACACACAAATGTAGACGCCCATGGTGGGTGACCTCTATGATGGCAGAGATGAGTTGAGGCAAAGGGTTGTTGTCAGGATGTTGATTAATGGTTGCTCAAGGAAATGGCATCATTAGTCACACATTTTTATTACAAAATAAAGTACAACACTTGTAGTGAGACTCTGCAGCAGCTATGTGCTCCCCGTACTTGTGCCAACAGCAGTGAATGCAGCAATGCTGATGCACCAGACAGCCAGCAACTGTTGACACCAGTGGTTGGGCAGGAATTGTAGTCTGTGGGTGCACTTGTACCATCAGGGCAAGGCTTTGCAACTCAGGGCAGAATGCACCGTGAGACCCACCATAATTCTTGTAGCAGAATACAGCCCTCACCAGTGGTGTCCACCCATGCAAGCAGAGACGCACAGCGTCAGTATGCCCACCCAGGCATAGATGTAAAATGGCTGCACAGCTATAACTCTAACAGCTGCCCTCCAGGACACGGTCTGGCTGTAGCTGAAGTGAGACCAGCGGTGCCCCAACAGCTAGAGGCATTAAGTCCTTGGTGGTGAACTGAGCACCAGCAGTAATCCTGTTGTTGGTGGAGGGCAAGTCTCATGGTGACTGTTAGCAGATCAAAGTCGTCCCTTCACTCAGCATAGACCTCCCCTCATAGATGACACTGCCAAACTGGCATTTTGCTAAAAATGATGGGTATTTACATAGGTTTGGAGCTTTCAACATCAACACCAAAAGAGGCCCATAGCTTGGAGATGTAATGACCGCCCTGCTGATGCTGCAGTGGCCTTGTCTCTGTATTATATAGACATTATGAGTTGCTGGCCCCTAACTCAGCCTGCTATGTGGACATCAACCAGTAAGTTACTGCATCTCACATAACAGCATTTTGGCCTACTCTGCACTTTCTGCTTCAATGGTCTTTTTGTAACATCTATGACAGTGCAACTAGTTTACTCAGACGTGCTGCAAAATAGTTGTAATGTTACACATCTCACCACTCTGGCAGATACGGCCTCCAGATAATTCTGCAATGACTTAGCATACAGGTCTCCCATAAGTCCAACCCCTCGTCCAAGTCGTGGGAGATGGGCAACGGCACAAAGTAGGGGACTGCCTATAGGGGCGATGTACAGTGGGGACTTCGTGTGCCCCAGGACCGCTACGGTAGCTGGGAAGGCCCTATGGGAACCCTGAAACGTGACAGCTAACGGGGCTCTGGTGAAGCTGCGATAGGCCTAGCAAGCCAGTAGTGGATAAATCAACTGCTTTCAAAAAGGGAACATGCCTCGGATCACGGAACGGATTTAAAGGAAACCGACCAAGCAATGGAAAAGGATTACGAGATGGTTTACGACTGGGCACCTTAAACGTAAGGACTCTAACTGGGAAGTTAGAAGAAATTGTAGAAATGATGGAAAGGAGGAAATTGGACATCTTGGGACTTGCTGAGACTAGGTGGAGAGGAGTTGGTGAAAAACCACTAAGTAAAGGATGTAAACTGTACTGGATAGGGAATGAGAGGGGAAGAAATGGAGTGGCAATAGTGGTCAGAGAGGGTCTGCAGGAGGAGGTGGAAGGTATCAATGATCGAATGATAAAAGGCAGAGTACGAGTGAAAGGAAAAAGCATTGAAATCATCCAAGCATATGCCCCACAGGTGGGGTGTACAAAAAAGGAGAAGGAGGAATTTGAAGATGACATGCAAAAGCAGCTAAATGGAGGTAATCAGATTATAATAGGGGACCTCAATGCACATGCTGGCACAGACAGGAAAGGATTCGAGGAGATAATGGGACCAGAGGGCTGGGAGAACCGAAATAGAGAAGGAAAATTGTTGCTGGAATTCTGCAAGAGGAATGGGCTGGCGATCGCAAATTCCTGGTACAAGAAGAGAAGTAGCCACAAAATAACTTGGTACAGTGGAGACTGGTCCAAAACTTCAGTAGTAGACTATGTACTAATGGATAGGCAGATGATGAGCAGCCTCACAGATGTTAAGGTCTTTCCATCTGAGGCCTTAGACAGTGACCATCGGCTGTTGGTAGCCACCCTGAGAGAGAAAAAAGATAGGAGGGCAACAGACATACAGGAGAAAAGGTTGAAGACATGGATGCTGAAAGAGGATGAACGGAGGACCCAGTACCAGACACTGATCAGGAAGAAGCTGCCAAAGGAAGATCAGAGAACAGTGGAAGAAGAATGGGGAGATTTTAAGAGGGCTCTAGTTGAGGCAGCTGAGACTGTGTGCAGAAGAACTAGCACAAAGAGGAGAAGGACGGAAACCCCATGGTGGAACAACATATGTAAAGAGGCAGTACTTCGAAAGAACAAAGCCTTCAGAGAATGGTTCCAGACCCGAACAGAGGAAGCTAGGGTAAGATATAAGGGAAGCAAGAAAGTGGCACAGACCATAGTAAGGGCGGAGAAGAAGAAGTGGATGGAAAAATGGACAAGAATGTTAGAAGAGGACAGTGAAGGGAAAAAAAAGTACTTTACACCATGGTAAGAAATAAGAGGAACGACAGAAGCGAGTGCCTGAGGATCATGGATAATAATGGAAGAGTTGTGGAGGAAATGCATGAGCTCAAAAAGATTTGGAAGGAGTACTTTGAAGATCTGTTGAATGCCGTCAAGCGGGTAACTAACAGCGATGGAGAGCCTAAGGCAGCAGACGATTATAATAGTGGGGAAATTGATTATCTAACTTGGAATGAAGTGGAAGAAGCCATAAAGAGGATGAAAGGGGGCAAGGCACCAGGTTGGGATGAAGTAACAGTGGATATGATACGAGCAGCAGGAGAAGTAGGAACCCAGTGGCTATACAGAGTGCTGAGGGTGGTGTGGAAGGAGAACAGAATTCCTGAGGATTGGAAGAAAGGAATTATAGTCCCGATCTTCAAGAAAGGGGATAAAAGGAGATGTGAGAACTACAGAGGAATCACCCTGCTATGCCACTGTGGAAAAATCTATGAAAAGATCCTGGAGAAGAGAATAAGAAGCAGTATTGAAAGTAGACTGCAAGAGGAGCAGTATGGTTTCAGACCGGGAAGATCAACAACGGACCTCATATTTGCGGTAAGGCAACTGCAGGAAAGGCACTATGAGTATGGGAAGGACTTAATCATGGCCTTTTTAGATACTGAGAAGGCGTATGACAGTATCTATAGGGACAAGCTCTGGGATGTGCTGAACGCGAAAGGGATAGATGAAGAGATAACACGAAAAGTCAGAAAAATGTATGAGGGAAGTGAGAGTTGTGTGAAAGTGGGGAGGGAACATACTGCATGGTTCAAGCTGGAAAATGGGCTGCGACAGGGAAGTGCACTTTCGCCTTTATTGTTTATTATTGTTATGGATGAAATCCTACAGCAAGTATCAGATGCAATTGGAGATCATAAAATGAAAGCAGTGCTTTTTGCCAATGACCTGATGTTATGGGGAAATTGTGAGAAGGAGGTGCAAGAGCAGTTAGATGTATGGGAGGCAACGGCAGCACAATATGGAATGCATTTCTCTGCAAAGAAAAGTGAAATAATTGTCACAACAAGGAAGAAGAATAGGCCAAATGTGGATATAACTTGTGGAGGGGAAAAACTACAAGTGGTAGAGAACTTCAAGTACCTGGGAAGCATGATTGAAAGTAAGGGGGGAAACGCAATGGAAATAAATGAAAGGTGCAGAAAAGCAGGGCAGTTCTTCAAATGCATTAGGGGGCTTATTTGGAGCAAGGAGGTGCCACAGAAATCCAAGGGAATTATATACCGAACTTACTTTGTCCCCATATTGGCATACGGAAGTGAGACATGGGTAATGCACAAAAGCGACAAAAGTAGAATACAAGCTAGTGAAATGAAGTTCCAGAGGAGCAGGTTGAGTGTAACAAGACGAGACAGATTGCGAAATGTGTATGTGAGGGAAAGACTAAAGGAGGAACCAGTACAGGACAGGATAGAAAAATCAAGACTGCAGTGGTGTGGACACATGAAGAGAATGGATGAGGGAAGAATTCCAAAGAGGATGTTTGATCTGCAACTGGAGGGGAAGAGGCCCAGGGGAAGACCAAGAGATAGATGGGTGAAGGGAGTGAAGGAATGTGTGACGAGAAGAGGAGAGAACTGGACGAAGGTGGAAGAGGGGGAATGGTGGAAAGACAGAACACGATGGAGAGGCTTGTGTTCCCGACAGACCCAGCCAGTGGCTGGAAACTGTCCAAGATGATGATGATGACTTAGCATACAGCCTCAAACTGGTAACTGTATACAGTACATTTACCTTAAGACTAGTCAGTTTAAACCACAAGGTTCACTGACTGCTTACAATACACATGACATTAGCCCACTGGCTTTCTATTTACACTGATCAGTAACTTCTTTAAATGACCACTTTTAAACTAACAAGGTAATGTTACCAAACTCTCCACTCATCAGTACTTCATTCACAGGCTGAGTCCACAGAAATAGTGGCACTAACCAGAGGAAAAACTGCCTAAGCCTGTTACCAAGGTGTACAGAAAATAGTAGAGCCAAGTGGTCCATGACAATGCTGAGAGTTAAAAACTATTAAAGAAATATAAAAGGAGCACAAAATTAGGCCACTCAAGGCACATCTGCTCCGAGAGTAATACCTCCACCACCCTCTCATCCAATACAAGATGTGCATAGTAAGAGCTAGGTAGAAGAGGAACAATTAGAGCGGCAGAAAGGGCGTGCACAGCAAAACATCCACTGGAGATCAGCATGCCCGACTGTAACTGTGGTATTGTGAAAATTTTAAAGCTGAGAATAAATCTACTCTTTTATAAAAAGTGTAAAACATCTCTGCCAGCCCTTTCATCATCAGCCACTACAAAGAGGGGTGGGGGTATTTGATTGCACATAATAAAACCCACGAGTCAGACACTTACAACCAATATAAAGTTGACAAAGGGCAGTGAACCCTTTCTGGTACACACTAAAGGAGAGACGGCACAAAACAGAGGCATCTATGATGGCGTGCAGTTTGTTGGAGGGAGCAGTATCTCATCATACTCTGCTACAGTTGCAGCACACTGGAAGTCTTCTATGTTCTCTTAAACCTGTGCTTGGCATGCCCATTATCAACACTGTCTGTGTGGCTGCTTCACTAGCAAAGCAGTCAGCTAGCTCCTTCCCCTAAATTACCACATAGCCCCAGAACCAGAATAAAATGGGTGAGATCATACAGAAGTTAATGGATAGTGACATTACTGTGTAGTGAGGACAGCAACAGATAGTTCTAGCAATAGTTACCAGTTCTGTTATAAAGACCCTACAAGCAGTGTTATTCCTGACCTGTGTGAAAATATTTAGTGTACCATATTTTCTGCATCTTTAGAGCTATCAGTGTAAATGATTCAGCACCTCATATTCGTGGAGGATAGAGAACGCTATATCGGAAAACAATAGGGGTGACAGAGATTTTTAAGCCCTTGGAATAAGTCTAAGATGACCTGTAATATGGGTACACACCAGAGCATAGCATGTGGGTCACTCAATTATACACTTGACAGAACGGAAATGAAGGTCGTTACAAAATTTCAGACACATTCCAATTTGGAATGCCAAATGTTGGGTAAATTCTCCTGGGTGAATATCAACATAAAAAGCAGAAGTGAAAATCAGCTGCAAAGAGTCCATTATGTCCATTGATGGACCAAGCAGAGTGGTGCAGTGGTTAGCACACTGGACACACATTCAGGAGGACAATGGTTCAAATCCATGTCCGACCATCCTGATTTCAATTTTCCATGATTCCCCTAAATCACTCCAGGCAAATGGCAGGATGGTTCATTTGAAAAGGTGTGACTGCTTTCATTCCCCATCCTTAAAACATTCTGAGCTTTTGTTCTGCCTCTAATAACCTCAATGTCAATGAGACATTAAACCCCCAATTTTTCTTCCTTCCATTGATGGATACAAAGAAAATGGTAACACTCAATACTGAGTCACAAAGAATGTTACTCTCCTGAATTTGTCAGAACATGAGAAACAACAAAATTAAGAATAAAATCAGTAGAGCACCTTGGAAGTAAGGTGACATGTACGCAACACAATCACAGGAAATGGCCACACTCACAGAATGTGTCATGTACAGGCCCCTGCATTTGGGTACTAAGTGTAGAAGAGCAACAGGTCAACAGCTGAGAATGTGTCATGAGATGCACTGAAATGGGTTGGGGCTCACAAAAATAACACCAGTTGAAATTAGGTCATAGTTCTTCTATCTGGAGATCACTTACACACTACTTGATGCTCCACCACAAGGAATTATACGAATTAAAGTCCCCAAAGATGACAAAGGATGGTGGGTGGAGGGTGTGGTTTGCAGGATAAAATTCATCATTTTAGGGCATATTATTTCCATGTCAGATGGTAGATAGTTAAATTTTACAGTGACTTACACAGATGGTCAGTTGAATTCACATAGATATCATTTCTATTGCTGTGTGAAGAGCCACTCATTCACTAATCATATCTCTGTGAACAAGCACACAGACTCTTGATACCCTCTTGGAGCCAGCATTATTTCTATAGCAGTCACAGTAATGAGGAAAAGTTAGCTACTGATTGCCAAAGATCAATGTTTCTTGTAGGCTCACGCAGACTGCTGAGCAGGATGACAATAAATGTCACAATTCAGAGAAGCAGCAGTAATACCCATTGGAGTTCCATTGAATAAATGCTCTGGGAGGTACAAAAGGACCAGACTGGTAAGTCGCATCCCAGAATCACCATTTTGCATTGATTAGGACAGTATGTTACCTACACTATGTGATCAAAAGTATCCGGCACCTGGCTGAAAATGACTTACAAGTTTTTGGTGCCCTCCATTGGTGATGATGGAAGTCAATATGGTGGGTGCCCACCCTTAGCCTTGATGACAGCTTCCACTCTCGCAGGCATATGACCAATCAGGTGCTGGAAGCTTTCTTGGGGAATAGCAGCCCATTCTTCATGGAGTGCTACACTGAGGAGAGGTATCAATGTCGGTTGGTGAGGCCTGGCACGAAGTCGGCGTTCCAAAACATCCCAAAGGTGTTCTATAAGATTCAGGTCAGGATTCTGTGCAGGCCAGTCTGTGCAGACCATCCCATTACAGGGATGTTATTGTCATGTAACCACTCCACCACAGGCCATGCATTATGAACAGGTGCTCGATCATGTTGAAAGATGCAGTCGCCATCCTCGAATTGCTCTTCAACAGTTGGAAGCAAGAACGTGTTTAAAACACCGGTGTAGGCCACACAAAACAATAAAGGGTGCAAGTCCCCTCCATGAAAAACACGACCACAACATAACACCACCGCTTCCAGATTTTACTGTTGGCACTACACATGCTGGCAGATGACGCATCTGGCAGTAGGTGGCAGCACAATGCACCTAATATGAAATGTGTTTTTGGGGGTGTCCGGATACTTTTGATCACATAGTGTATTAACATGGATTCAGAATGAGATAGGGAAGGGGAGTCTGCAGTCACAGAGGTGACTGGAGTCACCTTCGCCTGATATAACACTTCTTTTGCTTCATGTCATTCAAAGTATTAAATTCTGTACCGTTTTATATGTTTTAAGATCAGACACAAAGGAATAACAGGCAGACCTGTGACCTACAGTCTGGAGATCCTCACCCACTGCCTGGTGTCTAATCATAGAACCTCAGGGTTCCCAAACGGGGATGCAGTCATGAGGCACCAGAAGGAGATGCTGCTTTTCTGTCTAACGGTGCACTCTGTTTACACTAATGAAACGAGAGTCAAAGAGGAAGTTGTCTACACCTCGATGTGAAAGGGTACAGCCTCTATGTGCCAAATGTTCAGTATCCACAAATAGGGCACATTGGTGAGTTTCAGCATGAGCAGTGAGTGTGAGCAGTGAGACTCCGTCACAGGAGAGAGGACATTCACATAGTGTTGCATCTTGCTGGGCACATCTCCAGAAGCCACAGGTGGGTTTCTGAGTTAATCAGGACATGTAGCCAAATCTAAGGCATTTAAAACACCACATGGCTGGTAAACCTTACCATCGCAATTGTGGAGCCCAACATTTATATTCTCCATGACTGTGCTTTTGGGATGAATGCTCCCATGCCAACTCTGTGGTCTTTTGCCCCTTTCTGAAAATGACTGGCAAACTGTTCCGGGTCAGGACATAATTATTCATCTGATTCTAGAGTCAAGAAATAGTGTAAAATAATAACCTGCCACATGTTACAGATTCTGGGGAAGCAGCTGAGCAGAACCTTGTAGTGTAGGTTTTGGGTTACTTGGCTCATCACGGCGTTAAACAGTTCTTCAGACCCTCAGTGAAAATCGCATTCATCTACAGGTAATGACATCCACCAGGAATGTGACTGGATGAGGAAAGTATGTAAGAATGGTGACAGCAAGGTACTGAAGGCAATACTGATGTCAGAGCTGAAAAAAAAATTATGGAGATTAGTGCAGATGAGTGGTCTCCAAGGGATCCACTGCAGTGAGAGAAACCCAAACCACATACGCCGCCTGCCAAACCAATTAAGGGCAAAGACAGCTACAGAGTACAATCATGAGATCCACAACAGTAAATGGGAAAGGACTAAAAATGTAATGGACTTCAGCTGGAATGTCAATAATAAAACAAGATGAGAAAAATAGTTTCGGTAGAAGGTGGGTGTTCCCAGGGGTCTGCCCACAGAGGGAGCAGGCCTTCCCACAGACATCCTACACCACAGACAAAGCATTAAAGGGGGTGACATCACCCAACATTCAGTTGTGTGCCACTCCGACAGTGCAAAACAGAGCATGTCATAAAAAGAGGTAAAGAGCAATTAAAACAGACGGAAGAAGCGATGACAAAGGCAAGAGGCAAAAGACACAGGGTAGAGGGTCTCCCTGACCCAGCACATGGCAAAGATCACACCCTAAAGGTAGTTTTAAATTTTATATCTGAGAATAAAAACTAGTGTCATGCAGAAGCACTTCAACTGTCATGGGTTGTCCACCAGCATGAGAGGCAACAAATTCAGAGGCCCTTGCTTACCATGCAGAGCCAGAAGAAGGGGCACTCAACCAGTAAATGAGAAACTGTCTGCAAGGAGTGACAGACGTTTAGACCTTGAAATACTTTGGTTCTAATTCATGGCCTGGGTACCAACCAAGAATGGGGGAAGGAACACAGGTAGTACATTCTAAGGAGGAAGAGGCGGAGGTCTTGGCTGAAAGCTGTGAGGCCACGCCAGCTGGTAATCCCACATGAGGGTGGGTGTCAGAATGCTGACGTCCCTTGTATTGCAAAAAGAATAGAATACGTTCGACAATCAGGAAACTGTCAAAGGGAGGTTGCATAGGAGACCAAGAGTTGGTACTGTTGGAAATGAAGATGGAATATCCCTATTTTGGTAAGGAGACTGTCTATGGGACTAGTCTGGTAGGCATCAGTGGCCAGTGGAACTCCATGATGACAAACTGGGCATAACAACTGGAAAGCTGAAGGTGTCAATAAACCATAAACTGGACAACCATGGTCCAACCAGGATTAGAGCAGATCCTGGTAGATAAGGAAAAGAGTAGTGTGATTGGCACCCAAAGAGGTGTGGGCAAGGAAGGAGACAGAATTAAGCCTTTAGCTCATGCACATGGGGCAGATAGGTCAGCTTTTGTCAAAGAGAAGAAATGAGGGCTGTGCAATGACATCCATGCGCTGGGTACCTTAGTACAGTCCTGGGTCAGGACAAACAGTGAGACAACAGAAATGCATGACCTGCACTTTTGTAGGAGAGAAATAGAAACCACTGGGAAAGATCCAACTGGGAGTCCAGTGGATGGCATCTTGGAGTTGGCAATCACTCAGGGCTAGAAAGGGAGTCGTACCCAATGCAAAAAGTTATCGACATACTTTACAGGGTTGATCAGAGGCTCGATAGAGGTCTCTAGCTCTTTGACAGTAATGAGGAAGAGCATGACTGCATGCTGAACAAACTGTGCAAGGCAATGAAACAGAAGATCCATTATCACAATTATTCCAAAAATGGAGATGCTTCCAGGGATGATGTCCGCTGTACAAAATCAAGTTCATGTTATGTCATAAAATCAACATGTTATCGTGGCAAGACAGGAGGCTACGTCTACAAAACAAGAAATATACAATATTAATAATCCTTAGTAAAAGAATTTTCTAAGTAATAAAGTAACACGACAAAGGAATTTTCTGAGTCACAGAGTAAAACATGTAGTGAAATTTCTATAGGGATCAACAAGTTAAAATGAGTTCAGGCTGGCTTGCTTGAAGTAATTAAAAAATTAAAGATGAGTAGACAAAGTACTAACTGCTCAAGAGAAGTTGTCAGAAACCATTCATGTATTATCACAACAAGTTAATAAATTACCTCTTGAGCAGGGAAAAAATATTGATGACCACTTCGCCTTACAAAGGGAAAAATTTGTCATGGAATTCACTAGTTGGAAGTCTAGAAAATATCAACAGTTGGAACAAGAGATATGCAGTAAAGTTGAAACACCTATACAGCATATCTCAGACCCGTGCAATAGCTCAGCAAACGTCATAAGACATGCTGCACATTGTGAAAAAGCAGCTGGAGAAAGTAATCAAGATTTAAACAAAGTTATGGAGGTGATGCACGACACACAGTTGACAATGCACAAACCAGATAGAATAGATACACTGGAGCCCTTATTGGGTCAGATGCAGAGTGAACACGGTACGCCAGCCGCTCAATTGTTAAAGCAGCTGCAGTATGTGATGGCAGCCATGTCAAATTAAATGTCCATATTAATGAAAGAAAATTTAATAAAACACCAGCAATTCCAAACCTTCTCCCTGGACATGCTAGGTACACATCTCTTTGTGTTCATATGGGCATTTCGTGGCATATTATACCATGCATATGGAGTGAAATCCAAAAAATTGCTTTTCTGAGTGGATAGATACATGGGGATGCCATGATTTGGGCAAACAAAGCTGGGAAATATTGTAGAACCTATGATGAATTTGAGTGTGCATTCTTGGTCAATGTACTGTATGAGCAGAATTCAAAAAAGATTAAGCAAACTTAATTTCCAACAAGGTAGCTTAAGGAACTATTTCAAGAAGTATATCAATAAAACTAGGTACTGGGACAAGTAAATGTCACACCACAACGTTCTGCATTTTCTGAAAGCTCAACTGCCCATTGACATACATGAAAAACTAATACACATTGGCAAATTCAGCTTCGCAAGCCATCAAAATGTAGCAGTTTCAGATTCAATTAATATCATTTACAAAGATCAAATGCTAGGACCAATCATCCACCAAATCAGTCTGCTGTTCCTAGCACAAGCAATGGTAGAGTATTTAAACCATCTGGCGATTGTCATGGGGTCCACCACAATTATCAACAAAGCTCTCACAGAGAACACCAAGCCAATGGTTATAACTACAACAACCACAGCAATAATGACTGGAGTAAACAGAAAAGTCAAGAATATAGATATAACCCCAATTACTACAGAGTGTCAATAATAACAATCATTGACAAAACAATAACCAGACAGGTACATCACGTAACCTGACTGGAGGAATCAACACCCGCCATTATCAAAGCAGTGGGCACTAGTAATTGATCACCAACTAGCAGGCTAGTAAACTAAATACGACCATGTTTAGCCCTGGAATGTTGGCCATGGGGTGGAATAATAAGGGCTGTTGTAAAAGAGTAAACCTACTTAGATTCAATTGTGTTATTGACATGAGGCAAGAGTTATGCTCAGATACTAATAGCTACATCAGTTATTGTTCAACATTTTTACAGTCTGTGATAATAGATTGCATGGACAGCACATATACCAGTTACAATAGCTCTGGTTATGGGCTCAATTGTAAATGTCATGCCTTCTTGACTTATTTCAAAGAATATGCCAATGAGTGACAGTTCCTATGTTGTTGTTGTTGTTATGGTCTTCAGTCCTGGTTTGATGCAGCTCTCCATGCTACTCTATCCTGTGCAAGCTTCTTCATCTCTCAGTACCTACTGCAACCTACATCCTTCTGTATCTGCTTAGTGTATTCATCTCTTGGTCTCCCTCTATGATTTTTACGCTCCACGCTGCCCTCCAATACTAAATTGGTGATCCCTTGATGCCTCAACACATGTCCTACCAACCGATCCCTTCTACTAGTCAAGTTGTGCCACAAACTTCTCTTCTCCCCAATCCTATTCAATACTTCCTCATTAGTTGTGTGATCTACCCATCTAATCTTCAGCATTCTTCTGTAGCACCACATTTCAAAAGCTTCTATTCTCTTCCTGTCCAAACTATTTATCGTCCATGTTTCACTTCCATACAGGGCTACACTCCATACAAATACTTTCAGAAATGACTTCCTGACACTTAAATCTATACTCAATGTTAACAAATTTCTCTTCTTCAGAATTCCTTGCCATTGCCAGTCTACATTTGATATCCTCTCTACTTCGACCATCATCAGTTATTTTGCTCCCCAAATAGCAAAACTCATTTACTACTTTAAGTGTCTCATTTCCTAATCTAATTCCCTCAGCATCACCCGACTTAATTCGACTACATCCCATTATCCTCGTTTTGCTTTTGTTGATGTTCATCTTATATCCTCCTTTCAAGACACTGTCCATTCCATTCAACTGCTCTTCCAAGTCCTTTGCTGTCTCTGACAGAATTACAATGTCATCGGCGAACCTCGAAGTTTTTATTTCTTCTCCATGGATTTTAATACCTACACCGAATTTTTCTTTTGTTTCCTTCACTGCTTGCTCAATATACAGATTGAATAACATCGGGGAGAGACTACAACCCTGTCTCACTCCCTTCCCAACCACTGCTTCCCTTTCATGTCCCTCGACTCTTATAACTGCCATCTGGTTTCTGTACAAATTGTAAATGGCCTTTCGCTCCCTGTATGTTCCTATGTTACCCATTAGTAACTATAGAATTCTGGCAGCTGTTGGCACAAGGTTGAAGAATGTTAAACTGCAGACCCATTTAGAAGTGATACTTTGAAATGTAGTAACATGATACACATTCCTTGTGATGGAAGGTTTAATGGTGGACTGCATAATCGTGATTAAGCTACTAAGAGAAAAGAACATGAAGCTAGACTTTTCCTTAGGATTTTTCAGCAAGTGCAGTACCAGCGTTGGTAGATCTACTAAAACATGATGATGTACAGGGAAGATCCTCCCAAGCCCTCAAAATTAAGCAGTTAGCTACTGAGGCACTAAAATTTGATAGACAGCAGCCTGTAAATAATGCCCCTCCTTGTACTAGGGACCACATGCAATTAAAAGCTTCAGAGTCAAGCTCCTTAATTGGGAGCTAATGCTCTGAATTATTAGACACATGCTAACTGGACATATGAATGCATTTTAGGAGAAGGCTAGAGTGATCTGAGGCTTTCAGTACCACCTGAACAACATACCACATAAAACCTTTTGTCAATGTTCCTATTCATTCCATGGCCAAAAAGACCTACTGTTGACAAAGATATTAGAGAGACACTTAGGTATGACAGCGCACAACTGAAACTTCCTGGTAGATTAAAACAGTGTCCCAAACTGAGACTCGAACTCGGGACCTTTGCCTTTCACGGGCAAGTGCTCTACCAACTGAGCTACCCAAGCACGACTCACAACCCATCCTCCCAGCTTTAATTCTGCCAGTACCTCATCTCCTTCATTCTGGAGCACACAACTCTCTGTCAGTGAGAGCTGTAATATGCTTAGTGAGGTGTTACCCAGAAGGAAACATTTCTGAACAGACATTTACATGAAGTGGTCTGTTCAGAAGGACAGACTGTGAAAGTAAACAGAAGCTTTAGGTAAATTACTATATACCAACTGTATTCCACCCAACTAATGTTGTTGAAGGCAAAGAAAAATAAATGGGTAAATCGTCTTCCATTAATCACCAGGAATGTGGATTCTTTGGATGAAAAGATGTGACCGCACTGCGATAAAGTTTTAGTAAGAAACTACCCTAGATCATCTCTGTTGTTGTTGTGGTCTTCAGTCCAGACACTGGTTTGATGCAGCTCTCCATGCTACTCAATCCTGTGCGAGCTTCTTCATCTCCCAATACCTACTGCAACCTACATCCTTCCGAATCTGTTTAGTGTATTCATCTCTTGGTCTCCCTCTGTGATTTTTACCTTCCACACTGTCCTCCAATACCAAATTAGTGATCCCTTGATGCCTCAGTATATGCCCTACAAACCGATCCCTTCTTCTAGTCAAGTTGTGCCACAAACTTCTCTTCTCTCCAATTCTGTTCAATACCTCCTCATTAGTTATGTGATCTACCCATTTAATCTTAAGCATTCTTCTGAAGCACCACATTTCGAAAGCTTCTATTCTCTTCCTGTCTAAACTATTAATCATCCGCGTTTCACTTCCATATGTGGCTACACTCCATACAAATACTTCCAGAAATGACTTCCTGACACTTAAATCTATACTCGATGTTAACAAATTTCTCTTCTTCAGAAATGCTTTTCTTGCCATTGCCAGTCTACATTTGATATCCTCTCTACTTCGACCATCATCAGTTATTTTGCTCCCCAAATAGCAAAACTCATTTACTACTTTAAGTGTCTCATTTCCTAATCTAATTCCCTCAGCATCACCCGACTTAATTCGATTACATTCCATTATCCTCGTTTTGCTTTTGTTGATGTTCACCTTATATCCTCCTTTCAAGACACTGTCCATTCAGTTCAGTTGTTTTACCAGGTCCTTTGCTGTCTCTGACAGAATCACAATGTCATCGGCAAACCTCAAAGTTTTTATTTCTTCTCCATGGATTTTAATACCTGCTCCGAATTTTTCTTTTTTTTCCTTTACTGCTTGCTCAATTGACAGATTGAATAACATCGGGGATAGGCTACAACCCTGTCTCACTCCCTTCCCAACCACTGCTTCCCTTTCATGCCCCTCGACTCTTATAACTGCCATCTGCTTTCTGTACAAATTGTAAATAGCATTTCGCTCCCTGTATTTTACCCCTGCCACCTTCAGAATTTGAAAGAGAGTATTCCAGTCAACATTGTCAAAAGCTTTCTCTAAGTGTACAAATGCTAGAAACGTAGGTTTGCCTCTGCTTAGTCTATTTTCTAAGATAAGTCGTAGAGTCAGTATTGCCTCACGTGTTCCAACATTTCTATGGAATCCAAACTGATTTTCCTCAAGATCAGCTTCTACCGGTTTTTCCATTCGTCTGTAAAGAATTCGTGTTAGTATTTTGCAGCTGTGGCTTATTAAAATGATAGTTCGGTAATTTTCACATCTGTCAACACCTGCTTTCTTTGGAATTGGAATTATTATATTCTTCTTGAAGTCTGAAGGTATTTCGCCTGTCTCATACATCTTGCTCACTAGATGGTAGAGTTTTGTTAGGCCTGGCTCTCCCAAGGCTGTTAGTAGTTCTAATGGAATGTTGTCTACTCCCGGGGCCTTGTTTTGACTTAGATCTTTCAGAGCTCTGTCAACTCTTAATGCAGTATCATATCTCCTATTTCATCTTCATCTACATTCTCTTCCATTTCTGTAATATTGTCCTCAAGAGCATCGCCCTTGTATAGACCCTTCATATACTCCTTCCACCTTTCTGCTTTCCCTTCTTTGCTTAGAACTGGGTTTCCATCTGAGCTCTTGATATTCATACAAGTGGTTCTCTTTTTGCCAAAGGTCTCTTTAATTTTCCTGTATGCAGTATCTATCTAACCCCTAGTGATATGCGCCTCTACATCCTCACATTTGTTCTCTAGCCATCCCTGCTTAACCATTTTGCACTTCCTGTCGATCTCATTTTTGAGACTTTTTATTCCTTTTTGCCTGCTTCATTTACTGTATTTTTGTATTTTCTCCTTACATCAATTAAATTCAACATCTCTTCAGTTACCCAAGGATTTCTATTAGCCCTCATCTTTTTACCTACGCGATCCTCTGCTGCCTTCACTACTTCATCCCTCAGAGCTACCCATTCTTCTTCTTCTGTATTTCTTTCCCCCATTCCTGTCAATTGTTCCCTTATGCTCTCCCTGAAACTCTCTACAACCTCTGGTTCTTTCAGTTTATCCAGGTCCCATCTCCTTAAATTCCCACCCTTTTGCAGTTTCTTCAGTTTCAATCTGCAGTTCATAACCAATAGATTGTGGTCAGAATCCACATCTGCCCCTGGAAATGTCTTACAATTTAAAACCTGGTTCCTAAATCTCTGTCTTACCATTATATAATCTATCTGATACCTTTTAGTATCTCCAGGATTCTTCCAGGTATACAACCTTCTTTTATGATTCTTGAACGAAGTGTTAGCTATGATTAAGTTATGCTCTGTGCAAAATTCTACAAGGCGGCTTCCTCTTTCATTTCTTCCCCCCAATCCATATTCATCTACTATGTTTCCTTCTCTCCCTGTTCCTACTGACGAATTCCAGTCACCCATACTATTAAATTTTCGTCTCCCTTCACTACCTGAATAATTTCTTTTATCTCGTCATACATTTCATCAATTTCTTCATCATCTGCAGAGCTAGTTGGCATATAAACTTGTACTACTGTAGTAGGCATGGGCTTTGTGTCTATCTTGGCCACAATAATGCGTTCACTATGCTGTTTGTAGTAGCTAACCCGCACTCCTATTTTTTTATTCATTATTAAACCTACTCCTACATTACCCCTATTTGATTTTGTATTTATAACCCTGTAATCACCTGACCAAAAGTCTTGTTCCTCCTGCCACCGAACTTCACTAATTCCCACTATATCTAACTTTAACCTATCCATTTCCCTTTTTAAATTTTCTAACATACCTGCCCGATTAAGGGATCTGACATTCCACGCTCCGATCCGTAGAATGCCAGTTTTCTTTCTCCTGATTACGACGTCCTCTTGAGTAGTCCCCACCCGGAGATCTGAATGGGGGACTATTTTACCTCCGGAATATTTTACCCAAGAGGACGCCATCATCATTTAATCATACAGTAAAGCTGCATGCCCTCGGGAAAAATTACGGCTGTAGTTTCCCCTTGCTTTCAGTCGTTCGCAGTACCAGCACCGCAAGGCCGTTTTGGTTAGTGTTTCAAGGCCAGATCAGTCAATCATCCAGACTGTTGCCCCTGCAACTACTGAAAAGGCTGCTGCCTCTCTTTAGGAACCACATGTTTGTCTGGCCTCTCAACAGATACCCCTCCGTTGTGGTTGCACCTACGGTACGGCCATCTGTATCGTTGAGGCACGCAAGCCTCCCCACCAACGGCAAGGTCCATGGTTCATGGGGGGGCATTTTGTAGGGATGGAATTTTAATTCTTTATGCAAAATTTGTCAACTGATTCATGATTGATTTGTAACTCACTAGCATGATGTCTAACTGACCGTCCTGGGCTTCTGACTGCCACTTGCCTTACCCTTTCAACATTTTCTGGTGTTGTTACTCTGCTTCTCGGGCCAGGATGCTTCTTATCCAGTATGTTTCCAGTTGATCTGAAGTTTTCCACCCATCTGAGGATTATGTTACGGCTCGGAACAGCTCCATGTCAACCGACATTAAACCGCGCACGAAACAATCGCTGCGTAGCAATAATAGACTCACCACTTTTCACGAAACTGTCATAGACAAACACTCGACGTTGTAAGTCCCACTGCTCCATAGTGACTGAGTAAATAAAATGGCATCTTGTGTGGATCAGAACTATCCACACCACGACCATCTCCCACCACCGGCGACGTAGTTCAAAACTGTCCATCTCCCTTGTGCCACCCTGTAGTAGTAGTAGTAGTAGTAGTAGTGGTGGTGTGTCACCCTGTTGTAGTAGTAGTAGTAGTAATAGTAGTAGTGGTGGTAATGTTACTGTAAGGGGAACATAACTACTGCAGAAGTGATAAAAAATGATACATTACTTTTATGCAAAAGTGTACTGATACAGACACAGAAAAACACACACACACACAAGAAATAACTTGGAAAAAGATAAACCTTTACCCTATCCTTGTAACAGATAGCAAATAATGGGATTTTATCATGCAAAAAATAAAACTCCAAAAGGTGACTCCTTTTAACCACAAAGATGTAGAACTAGACTGGTAGCAGCAATATTTATGAGTTAAATATTTATGCTCCCATTGGGAGCTTTGTAATGTATTTAGATATTTTATCCATCATGTGTCATTCATAGCGATTGTTTGATGGGCAGATGCAGTTACAAGCATGAGTGAGCACTTTATTATCATTGCTGCTGTTCATTTATTCAATAGCTTCTTGCTGAAACTGAACTACTGTACATGATCTTTCAGTCACTGTCTTCCATAGGAGAAGGACATAGTTTGTTAATCATGCTGAACGCTGCCATTTTGTGTGCTGATGAAATTGCAAAATCTGCAACTTCAGAACAAATGAAACTGGTGCTACTCAATTAAATTAAATAAAAAAACCTTGACACTGAGCATTAGCAAACAACATGAACACACACTGCACTGCACATGCCACTGCAGCAGCCAGGACAATGAAACAAAGCACAAAAGTAAGAGAGAAAAAAAACTCTCATGTGCAAAACCAGGGCGATTAATCCTTAACACAACTGCCTGGTGGGCATTTTTTTACCCTGCCACCAGTCATCCAGCACCAGTGCTGGCGGGGAGTATATCTCCTGTCCACTGTAGAAGCCTTTGTTTGTGTAGAACTACCGCGCAGATAGCATGTGTTCGTTGGGCGATAGAATAAAGTGTGCGGAGTGAAATTGTTTCAAGTGAAATGGCAAAATACCAAAGATATTTCATGTATGATTCATATGTGCATACAGAATTGGGCCATGCAGTAAGGAGATTAACTCAAGAGGAAATTCTTGATTTTCACGTTCCTAAAGGGAGTATGATTCATCGATTGATAAATAAATTTCGTTAACCAGGAAGTGTTCTCGGCAGGAAACTTATACAACCATGTACAGTATTCACAGAAAAAACTCTCAACAACACTGGGCATGCTTGGGAGAGGTCTCCTACAAAATCAGTTTTACATCTTTCTCAACTAATAGGAATTTCCGATGGCTGTGTTCAGGTGGCAACATAGTTACTGAAGTTACAGCCCTGCAAAATAACTGCAGTGCAAGAACTTAAACTGAGTGAACTTGTAAAAAAGGTTGCGATTTTGCGAATGGATTTTGAATGGGTTCATGATGGAGAAACTGACCCTCAGCAAACTTTCTTTTCGGACAAATCATGGATCCACCTAAGTGATTATGTTAATTCACACAATAACCATTACTGGAGTTCTGAAAAGCATAATGTAATATACAAGGCACCACTGCATGATAGAAAAAAAAAAATTACTAGTGTGGTGCACACTGGCCCTGACTTTTTTTTTCTCCAGGAAAGAATTAACAGCAAAAGATATGTGGAAAACAATTTGTGGGCTATTTTTTGATAATAAACTGAGACAGAATATGCTTTTATGACTTTTCGGCAGGACTCTGCATGGCATATACAGCCAACTTCTCATTACATGGAACTTATGAAATATTTCAAGACAGAGTTATCACTAACAACATATAGCCTCCTCATTCTCCCAATTTAACCACCTGCAATTTTCATCTCTGGGTTATGTTAAAAGACACAGTGTAAAAATCAAATCCACAAACTTCACATGAACTTAAAACTAACATCTGTCAAGAAATTGCTGCCATTTCTCAGAGGGAACTGCAGAGTGTAATGAGAATTTCCTAAGCAGTTGTCACAAATCCTTGAACACCTAATGGAGCAGTTCCAGCATCTCCTTGCTTAACAAATGTGGGTAATTTACTTTCCTTTTTTAAGTGTTTATTTTATACATGTTGGAAATAACTTACACAAGAAACTGTACTATACTTAATGTGCACCTCTTTTGTCACCCGCACCTCACCTGCTGGCCACATGCTGCAACAGTGGTCGCATTAATGATTGGTCACCCTGTACATCCAGCTGTCTTCATATAAGTAAAAAAAAGTGATTAACATTTTGTCGTCATCATGTGAGATCAAAGTGCTGGTTCAATTGAAAGTTCATTCTTGCAAATAACTCAAATTAGCTTCATTCCTATTTCAAATAAATTAAATGAGACAAAAAATAAAGATAATTTATACTGGCAATGATGTAATTAATAAGTTACAGAAGGAAATGGTAGGATCACTTTATAGCAGTCACTGTCACAAAGATCATCATGTAGTGACTAAGGTAGTGAAGCCATGATATTGGGGGACAAGTTGTAAGGTGGTGGTGGTGGTGGTGGTGGTGGTGGTGGTTAGTGTTTAACGTCCCGTCGACAACGAGGTCATTAGAGACGGGGCGCAAGCTCGGGTTAGGGAAGGATTGAGAAGGAAATCGGCCGTGCCCTTTCAAAGGAACCATCCCGGCATTTGCCTGAAACGATTTAGGGAAATCACGGAAAACCTAAATCAGGATGGCCGGAGACGGGATTGAACCATCGTCCTCCTGAATGCGAGTCCAGTGTGCTAACCACTGCGCCACCTCGCTCGGTACAAGTTGTAAGGTCAATAGCTGAAAACATACCATGGGAGGCACTGAAGTAGGTAGAAGTACATTCACATTCAGAAATAAAAAATGGAACATCTTGAACAACTAGAGATAGGATGTTCATATTCACAGGACATGTACATTAGTATGTTCTGCAGAAATAATTAGCATTTCAGTCAACTCGGTTCAGCACATGTCTTGTTGTCAAGCAGGCATAGAGTTCGCCATGTGTACTTGGTTCCACGCATGATGGCATCGGTGCACATAAGGTGCAAATAGTGTCCTGTGGTATAGCCATCCATGCTGCATTCACCTGATTCCAAAGTTCACCTGTGGTGACTGACAATGTGTCACAGCACTGTACCCACCATTTCACCATATCCCGCACACTTTCGATTGGCGACAAATCTGGTGACCTGGTGAGCCAAGGCAAAAGGCTGACATCCTGTGACACCAAGACGGCCTGAGTTCTTGCAGCAACATGTGGCCATGCATTGCCTTGCTGAAAAATGGTGCTGGGGTGTTGTGCAGAAAAGGTACGGCTACAGGTCACAGCATGTTGTTCGCATTGGTCACACAGATCACAGTGCTCTGTAAATGACCCCGCATAATAAGGCCTTGAGTTGGCACTGCATGTCTTGTGCAAATGCAGTCACTGCATTGCCACTCCTCCTGTCTGCAGCAAACCAAAACGCGGCCATAATTTTCAAACAAACAGAATCTGGATTCGTCCAAAAGCACTATCCAATGTCTTTCCTGTCCGCAGTGACATCGTTCCATAGACCAATGCTGTCTAGCATGTTTCTGCACATTCGTCGAAGGAAGGCGAAGAAGTGGACAATGTGCACGAGACCCATGGTATAATAAACAGTGATGGACTGTCACCCCTAACAGTGTACGATGTGTTACACTGTTCCTCTGTTGCCCCAGAGCTGAGGAGGATGCAGATCTGCTCCACAGTGCCAATCTTCTCAGGGGGTGGTCTGGGTGGTGCGACCTGACCCACCTCATCATGTTCTATGGCCTTCTGTCAACCACTCTGCATACACCCATTGCACGGGGCAAATTGATGAACGTGGATGACGATGATGATTCATTCAATTGACATAAAGATGGTGGTGTGATTGTCCACATTTTCCACACCTTGGGTTTGTCGTGCAGAGGGTTGACATATGACCAAAGTGTAAGCATTATGAGTGAGAAGACATAAGATTTCACATCATACCTGTACATGATGACTAACTTTTTGTGCAAGGACATTTCCTTCACTAACATGAAAGCATCTGTTTCTGCTCAATTATCCCTGGGACTTTTTTGTACGCACTGGCAAAATATATGTCTCACCTTTCAAGGATAACCCAAGGCACCTCATCTGTCTAGAGTGTAAGATATTTGTGGGAGATTAACATGTCTGAAGAGGTGTATGTTGTGCAGCAGAGATGGCTTTAATCAGTAGTGATCCAATCTGCATTTCTCCCTATGACTCAACTTCTCCAAATTTATTTTCAATGTGTTTCACAAAAAAAAAGTTATTATCACAGTAAAAGTAAATCTGTCTCAGTACAGATCAGGTATTGGATAAACAATTTCACTCTACATCTACATACATACTCCCCAATCCACCATACGGTGCGTGGCGGAGGGTACCTCATACCACAACTAGCATCTTCTCTCCCTGTTCCACTCCCAAACTGAACGAGGGAAAAATGACTGCCTATATGCCTCTGTACGAGCCCTAATCTCTCATATCTTATCTTTGTGGTCTTTCCATGAAATATAAGTTGGCGGCAGTAAAATTGTACTGCAGTCAGCCTTAAATGCTGGTTCTCTAAATTTCCTCAGTAGCAATTCACGAAAAGACAGCTAGAGAAAGCAGTCGGAATTGCCATTGCTCTGGTTTATTTTGATATGGTTCATGTTCAAGAAGTCTGCCCTGATGCCACCCACTCTGATCAAGGCCTCTCTCCATGGGCGCCAGCCAGCCACAGCAATGGTAATTATGGTAATTAGGCATGACGGGTGTTGGCAGGAGCATTGATGTGCCAGGAATACGACCATATACTCATTGGTATGCTTCGGAAGTAGCACATCAAGCAACACCAGTGTGATCCCATGTTGTCAGGGGACTCTACTAACAGGGTACATAATGACCCCATCACGTCGAATTGGCTACCATGTAGACTTTTATGTGGAATTACTGTGCACAGATGATCTTTAACACTGTATGCAGTAGGCACTACTTTAAGGCATTCTTGCCCAGCTGCCTCACAGTACAGAAAAATGTTTTGAGAGTGAAGGTCAGACCCAGAATGGGACCAAAATTTACATCAGCCAAAAGGTATTGTAAAGTAAATGAATGAATATGTGAAAAAGGAAACCAGAACCTAGGGGACAGCCAGGCCAACAGCAAAAGGGTGCCATCATTAGAAAGTAAGAGAATGGAGGATAGTTGGAGATTGCAGTACAAGAAAGGTAGTAGGTGCTGCAATAGGTTGGGGCTCCGTGCTCACAATGCATATACTCATGAGACAGCCTGAGTGCCCCAAGGGGTTGTGCAAGCATGTGGTCAGTTTTACACATAATTTATTAAACACAAAATATTCTTCTTGACAACAGAAAAATAATATAAAAACAGAACTTAATTTACAGCCAGATACAGTTCTTGAAGGGACCCACCAGGTTAGCCGAGAGCACTAACGCACTACTTCCTGGACTCGGGTAGGCGCGCTGGCCACGGATCAAATCTGCCTGGGGGATTAACAACGAGGGCCGATGTGCTGGCCAGCCTGCATGTGGCCTTTAGGCGGCTTTCCACATCCTGCCGGGTGAATACTGGGCTGGTCCCCACATACCGCCTCAGTTACACGCTTCACAGACATTTGAAAAACGTTCACACTCTTTCATGGTTTACACTAGATGCAGACAGCTTGAGGTACACTACTTCCATCCCGGCGGTTATGGGGTGGTGGCAGGAAGGGCATCCAGCCACCCCTTCAAAATTAACCAAGCCAAATCCAGCCTTAACAATGCCAACCCTGTGCAAAAATGCGGGACAAGGTGCTAGCAAAAAAAAGATACAGTTTTTGAAGACAGGGCTCAACAAGCGAACAACATACAATATCTTTAGTGCAATGAAAACAAATTTCAAAAGACATAACCCCAGCAGAAAGAATCGGGTTAGCAACTATTATAGTTTACAATAAATAACAGTAAAATTAGGTTCTGCAATTAACTGTAAAACAATAAACTAGTATACTACTTTCTGACTTAATTAAGATTGCTTACATTAGTACTCACATTTTATAGATCTATGACCACTCCTATCACCAACTAGTCACTAAAGCAGAACTACTTTCAACCACTTATAGGAGTGTGCAAATTTCTCAATACAATTTCCCATACAGTATGACATATAATATACTTCACTCTCACATGGTAAAATAGCAAGAAAGCTTTTGGTAAAATGGCATAACACTACCTATATACTCACAATGTAATAACAACAAAATCAATACGGCTCTCACTTTTAAAGAAAACATCCACACAACCAGCGAATGACACAACAACCATAACATACTGCATTGTATCAATAGATCTTTCATGTATACTATTACTGATCACCTGACACTCACTGCACACTGTACACTTTGTTGTACCACTCAGCCCAACAAGATACTGTGTCAGCCATTAACACACACAATTAATGCTCCTCTTGTAATATGGATGCCCCTGTCTGCATCTCCACTGAAATCACCATCCTCTCATCTGGGAACACATGCCAATCACCCCATAGGGTTGTTTCTGTCCACACAGTGGCTACACCCTGTGCTGATTGTTTGCAAGGTTCAGCAGACAGCTCCTTGGTGTACCAGCTCAGAAAAGCCTTCCTGTTCTTGGCTCTGCACCTACTGCTGTTGTCCACACCTCTTAATCCTGTAGCTGCATCTACAACCACTGCAGCAGCTTTGCCTGCTATGCTGATTGAGACGAGTGAGACCGACACCCTAGTAATGGCCTGGCACCTGACCATGAGTCATCAACAGGAGGTGCCACGGCTTTTGGCAGAGTCTCAGGTTGTTGTCACCACACCTTCTACTCCACTGTCTGCACCTCCAATTGTAACCTGCTCCAGCAACCTCAGGTGCCATATCAACTTGGTCACGTCCCTCAATGACAGCCAGCAAAGCTGCAGGCTTTCCAATCACTGCCCCATGGTCACAGCTCTTGCTTCCAGGAGATCTGTCCATTCTAATAGCAGAACAGATGACTGACTTCCTTCCCTCTCATGCCATTCCATGTCAGATCAGAATGGCACTAAATGTCACACACCATCCTCCAACTGCACTTTCTAGCCAAGCACCTGAGTGAGAGCAGCTGTCATGGCCAGCTAAACCAGGCAGGAAGAAAGTTGTGCCATGAATTTCAAAGGTATCACTATTTTGATAAAAGCCACATATTGCAGGAAATATTGTACTCCATTTCAATGGTGTTATTCCTTCTGCCACTGAGTATCCAGGGGCAGAATTTTAATTAACAAATCTATTTGAGGAGACTGCTGGGGCCTCAATGCCACCAGTTCAGGATAGTTTCATTGATTCCATTGTGGTTATCTGCTGTGGTGTCACACACACTGACTGGGGACTGTCTAAGGATGCCATTCAGCCACAACAGCCACCTGGCACTTGGATGTTGCCAGGAATCATAGTGACTCAAACAAAATAGGCACATACTCTATGGCTTATGTGGAGAGGTGGCAGCAGGAATTCCTTGCACTGTCAGCAATATGCAGCTACACAATGACCCCCTCCCCTCAATGGCCTGGCTACTACATTGAGTTTCAGATGGAGAACGTGATTCACCAACAACAGGGTGCCGGGATGGAGGAACATAAACAGGTGCTCTTCTCCGCACAGCTCACACTTCAGAAGAATTTGGAAGATTGGTTGGTTGGTTGGTTTAAAAGAGGGGGGGAAGGTACCAAGCTACGAGGTCATCAGTCCCTTGCTACAAAGGAAACAATGTCAGAAGGGTGAGGAGAAGACAATGAGACTTACAATACAAACAGAATGAAAGGAAACATCACAATAACAACTGAAGGGCAACAAACACTTAAATGGACAAAAGGGGACAAAAAAACCATAAAGACACAAGAAACAGGTAGTAGAGGTTAAAACAAGAAAGCAGGTTACCATGACTGGCTGACCATAAGTATAAAAAGGAAAAGCCAGCCACTCTGGAACACATTAAAACCTCCACCCTGAAAGCACTAGGGTGGAGGACACACAGGGACAAAGGACATGTTTTAAAACTTAGAGAAAATAATTAAACTCATCCTCACAAATAAAACGTAAAACTAAAGCTGCTGTTGAGGCATTGTTGCCCAACACCAAAGTTAGGGTGCTGGGAGGGTTAAAAGTCCACTGCAGAGCGGGTAATAGTGGGCAGTCCAGCAAGAGATGGACAACCGTCATTTGTGAGCCACAGCAACACCAAGGTGTGTCCTCACGCCGGAGGAGGTAACCATGTGTCAGCCATGTATGGACAATGCGGAGCCGACAGAGTACCACAGAGTCCCTGCGAGAGGCGTGCACATACATCTTCCACACATTCTTAGTTTCCTTAATGGCTCGCAGCTTGTTGTGCATACTGAGGTTATGCCATTTTGTCTTCCAAAGCCGCAAAACCTTGCGGCGTAATACTGAACACAGGTCAGTATCAGAGAGACCGATCTCCATAAGCAGTTACCGCGTAGCCTGTTTGGCCAGCCTGTTGGAAAGTTCATTGCCTGGGATTCCAACGTGACCTGGAGTCCAGACAAACACCACTGAATGACTAGACCGTTACAAGCCATAGATGGACTCCTGGATGGTCACTACCAAAGGATGATGAGGGCAGCACTGGTCGATAGCTTGTAGGCTGCTCAAGGAGTCAGTACACAGGAGAAATGACTCGCCTGAGCATGAGTGGATGTACTTAAGAGCATGAGATATGGCTGCCAGCTCGGCAGTGAAAACAGTGCAGTCATCTGGCAAGGAGTGCTGTTCTGCGTGTCCTCCATGAACATAAGCACAGCCAACGTGACCATCAACCATCAACACATCGGTGTCAACCACTTCATGGCCCGGGAACATGTCAAGAATCAAGAGGAAGTGACAGCGGAGAGTCGAAAGGTTAACTGAGTCCTTAGGGCCATGTGAAAGGTCCAGGCAAAGCCGCGGCCTAGGTTTTCATGAATGAACCTCAAGTATAGGTGGTAAAGGCAAGGACTCCAGTTCAGAGAGAAGGGATCCAACACGAACTGCAATTGTAAGCCCTGACCTGGGCCGCCGATGAGGGAGATGAACCGCCTTGGGCGGGAAAAGAAGATGGTAATTCGGATGCGCAGGAGAACTATGAATGTGTGCAAGGTAACTAGAGAACAATTGCGCACGCCTAACCTGCAATGGACGGACTCAGCCTCCACCAGCACGCTGGTCACCGGACTCGTCCTTAAAGCTCCTCTCGCTAGGCAAACGCCACGGTGGTGCACTTGGTCGAGTAAACGCAATGCTGAGGTTGCTGCCGAATCATAAACCACGCTCCCATAGTCAAGGCAGGGTTGGACAAGGGCTCTGTAGAGCTGCAGCGACATAGAGCAATCTGCACCCCAGTTGGTGTTGCTCAGGTAGCAGAGGGCATTGAGATGCTGCCAGCACTTCCGCTTAAGCTGATGGAGGTGAGGAAGCCAAGTCAATTGGGCATTGAAAACCAGTCTTAAGAATCGATATGTCTCCACTGAGGTGAGTGGATCCTCATTAAGGTAAAGTTCTGGTTCCAGATGAACAGTATGACGCCGACAGAAGTGCATAACACACGACTTTGCGGCTGAAAACTGGAAACCTTGGGCTAGAGCCCATGACTGTGACTTGTGGATGGCTCCCTGTAGGTGCCACTCTGCAACACCAGTACTGGTGGAGCAGTACGAAATGCAGAAGTCGTCTGCATACAGAGAAGGTGAGACGGACAGCCCTACAGCTGCTGCTAGACCATTAATGGCCACTAAAAATAGAGACACACTCAATATGGAGCCCTGCAGGACCCCATGTATATGGGGGAAACTATGGGAGGCAACAACTTGGACATGGAAAGTATGAAGCAACAGGAAACTGTGGATAAAAATCGGGAGCTGGCTTCGGAGACCCCACTCGTATAACGTAGCAAGGATATGGTGTCGCCAGGTGGTGTCATGTGCTTTTCGTAAATCAAAAAAGACGGCAACAAGGTGTTGGTGTCTGGGAAGGCTGTTTCGATGGTGGACTTGAGGGACTAAAGACTATCAGTGGTAGAGCGACTCTGGTGGAAGTCACCCTGACATGGAGCCAGTAGATCACGACTCCAGGATCCAACCCAACAGCCAACACACCATACGTTCCAGCAGCTTACAAAGAACGTTGCTGAGGTTGATGGACCAATAGCTATTCACATCAAGCGGGTTTTTACCAGGTTTAAGCACCGGAATGATGGTGCTCTCCCGCCATTGTAATGGAAAGACGTCATCGCACCAGATCCGGTTGAAGCTGATGAGGAGATGTCGCTTGTAGTCAGATGAGAGATGTTTAATCATCTATCAAAACCGGTGGTAGGCAGAAAACATCTTCCGAGATTGTCCTAAATGCTTTCTCCGAAAATTATTTCGAGCAGTTAGTCCACGAACCCACGCGAATTGTAAATGGTTGGGAAAACACACTTGACCTCTTAGCCACAAACAATCCGGAGCTAATAGAGAGCATCATGGCTGATACAGGGATTAGTGATCACAAGGTCGTTGTAGCTAGGCTCAATACCGTTTCTTCCAAATCCACCAGAAACAAATGCAAAATAATTTTATTTAAAAACGTGGATAAAGTGTCAGTAGAAGCCGTCCTAAGAGACAATCTCCATTCCTTCCGAACTGACTATGCAAATGTAGACGAGATGTGGCTCAAATTCAAAGATATAGTAGCAACAGCAATTGAGAGATTCATACCTCATAAATTGGTAAGAGATGGAACTGATCCCCCATGGTACACAAAACAGGTCCGAACGCTGTTGCAGAGGCAACGGAAAAAGCATGCGAATTTCAGAAGAATGCAAAATCCCAAAGATTGGCTAAAATATACAGACGCGCGAAATTTAGCACGGACTTCAATGCGAGATGCCTTTAATAGGTTCCACAACGAAACATTGCCTCGAAATTTGGTAGAAAATCCGAAGAAATTCTGGTGGTATGTAAAGTACACAAGCGGCAAGATGCAGTCAATACCTTCGCTGCGCAGTGCCGATGGTACTGTTACCGATGATTGTGCCGCTAAAGCGGAGTTATTGAACGCAGTTTTCTGAAATTCCTTCACCAGGGAATACGAATGGAATATTCCAGAATTTGAAACACGAACAGCTGCTGGCATGAGTTTAGAAGTAGATACCTTAGAGGTTGCAAAGCAACTCAAATCGCTTGATACGGGCAAGTCTTCAGGTCCAGATTGTATACCGATTAGGTTCCTTTCAGATTACGCTGATACAATAGTTCCCTACTTAGCAATCATATACAACCGCTCACTCACCGATAGATCTGTACCCACAGATTGGAAAATTGCGCAGGTCGCACCAGTGTTTAAGAAGGGTAGTAGGAGTAATCCATCGAACTACAGACCTATATCATTGACGTCGGTTTGCAGTAGGGTTTTGGAGCATATACTGTATTCAAACATTATGAATCACCTCGAAGGGAACGATCTATTGATACATAATCAGCATGGTTTCAGAAAACATCATTCTTGTGCAACACAGCTAGCTCTTAATTCGCACGAAGTAATGGCCGCTATCGACAGGGGATCTCAAGTTGATTCCGTATTTCTAGATTTCCGAAAAGCTTTTGACACCATTCCTCACAAGCGACTTCTAATCAAGCTGCAGGCCTATGGGGTATTGTCTCAGTTGTGCGACTGGATTCGTGGTTTCCTGTCAGGAAGGTCGCAGTTCATAGTAATACACAGCAAATCATCGAGTAAAACTGAAGTGATATCAGGCGATCCCCAGGGAAGCGTCCTGGGACCTCTGCTGTTACTGATCCATATAAATGACCTGGGTGACAATCTGAGTAGTTCTCTTAGGTTGTTCGCAGATGATGCTGTAATTTACCGTCTAGTAAGGTCATCCGAAGACCGGTATCAGTTGCAAAGCGATTTAGAAAAGATTGCTGTATGGTGTGGCAGGTGGCAGTTGACGCTAATTAACAAAAAGCGCGTGGTGATCCACATGAGTTCCAAAATAAATCCGTTGGAATTTGATTACTCGATAAATAGTACAATTCTCAAGGCTGTCAATTCAACTAAGTACCTGGGTGTTAAAATTACGAACAACTTCAGTTGGAAAGACCACACAGATAATATTGTGGGGAAGGCGAGCCAAAGGTTGCATTTCATTGGCAGGACACTTAGAAGATGCAACAAGTCTACTAAAGAGACAGCTTACACTACATTCGTTCGTCCTCTGTTAGAATATTGCTGCACGGTGTGGGATCCTTACAAGGGTGCAAAAAAGGGAAGCTTCTTTTGTATTATCACGTAATAGGGGAGAGAGAGTGGCAGATATGATACGCGAGTTGGGATGGAAGTCATTAAAGCAAAGACGTTTTTCGTCGCGGCAAGATCTATTTACGAAATTTCAGTCACCAACTTTCTCTTCCGAATGCGAAAATATTTTGTTGAGCCCAACCTACATACATAGGAATGATCATCAAAATAAAATAAGAGAAATCAGAGCTCGAACAGAAAGGTTTAGGTGTTCGTTTTTCCCGCGCACTGTTCGGGAGTGGAATGGTAGAGAGGTAGTATGATTGTGGTTCGATGAACCCTCTGCCAAGCACTTAAATGTGAATTGCAGAGTAATCATGTAAATGTAGATGTAGATGTATTAAATGGATGTCTATTTATATTGTGCAGCAGGCAATATTAAACTATGTTTGTTGATGATCACTGTTATGAGACCTGGTTGCCAGCTACCGCCATTTCATGAAAGTTAGGTGTAGAAGGCTAGACTTGGATTAAATAGTGAATATGGAAAGAGATGGTGAATATAATATTCCTGTGAGTGAAACAAGTGTTGGGCATAAAAGAAGAGAGACGAAGCAAAATCGTCTCGATAGTCAAAGAAAACGCACTCCCTGATACTGACTGCTGGCATGCTGCAAGAAGTGATGCAAGCAACCATGGAAGGAAATATTGTCTTGCAGGCAACTCTCTTATGCTGACATATCATATCCCAATAATCTGTTACATTCTTCAGGAGATAAAAACTGGCAAGATGCATTCCTTCTGTCATACATAGATATCTCAGCACCAGCTAGATATGTTGTCAATTCCACTGAAGCTAAGACTTCTAAATCTGTGTCTATCAGGTATGAGATAAAACTTCAAGATGGATGCCAATCACCAGTTTGAGCTGCAATATTTCAAAAAATAACACATTAATTGTAGGATCACTATGCCCAGATTGCTCGGCACTTTCAGGAACAGGGACTACACAGTAAGAACAAAGAGGAAGCTCAAGAGTAACTCAAGTTGAAATAATTATGACCTAACAAGTGAAAGAGCACATTTTGAAATAGAAGTGTCATTACAGCAGAGAAAAATGAGGTCATATCTGCCCCCAACATAAAATGTAAATACATAGTGGGAAAAGTTTTGCAAAGGACAAAGACAAGCAGGCAATAAAAACTGTTCTAAGTCAAAATTCAAGACAGTGTTCTAAAAGAATTTTAATCTTGGCTTTGGTAACCCTAACAGTGACACATGTTCAATGTGCAATGAGCTTGAACTGAAAATAAAGGTTGCAGAAACCGAAAGATGAGAGGAAGCGTGTAAAACTAACCTGCACTTGCATAAAGCCTCTGCAAAGAAGTTCCACAGCAACATAAACAGATGCTCCGAAGACACTGTAAAAGTTTCTTTGACGTGAAACAGAATCAACCTCTGCCAAAGCTTTCTTTTGGAGGACACGTATGGCTCTATAACCTGACTGTTGTGATACATGAACCAAAACAAGGTGCTGATAATCTTTTTCAATATAATTGGATATGAAACAGAAGGTGTGAGATGTGCAAATGAAATCATATCTGCACTACAATATTTTCTCCTGCAGTATTTGGAAGAGAGGACTAGAGATAATGGGAAGAGAGGACAGTAACTTGAACTTCTTTCAGACTCGTGCACCAGCCAGAACCAGAAGTCTATAATGCTATGTATGCTGGCACATTTTATAGAACACAATAGTGTTCTCTGCACTTACACCCTATTTTCCCATTTGTGGACACAGTTTCATGCCACAGCATCGTGCATTCGGTGAAGTTGAGATGGAATATCAGAAGGAAGAAGAAATCATATCATTTTGTGAAAACAAGAATTTTGTAACAATGTTTGGAAAGGTGAGAAGACTGGTTTTCCTACGACTTCAAATGGATGAAATGCTGAAGTCTACCTTGCCTTTCAAAATGATAGATGTACAAGCAATAAGTCGCATGCAAACCAATGGTGAGATTCAATGTGCTGTCAAGACAACTCATTTTTCTGGGTCAAAAGTATGTCGTGATGTTCTGAAGAACATTTCTTCATTCAAAGCCGTGAAACATGCTGTGATTATTCCCAAGATAAACCATAAGAGTGCAGAAAAGAAGAAAGAGATAATGAACCTATCACATTTCCTTACCATACGTGAGGATTTAGCAAGTTTCTATGATGACGTGCTCTCTGCCATTGGTGAGGAGTATGAAGACTGTGACAGCTCACGCAAAATTTATGAGGTTGAAGGTTCACGGAAGTTGTGTAGAAGAGAAAAAAGAAATATTATTTTAAAACTTTAATGTAGAAAACAGACATATTCAGGTATCATTGATCTAGTATGAGCACAAAACCAGTTTTGCTTTTCTACTTCCAGCAGTTGGTAAATGTTCAAATTTTTTTGTATACACAAATGCTACCTTAAAACGTATTCAAAAGCCCTAAGAAATTTGCTAACTGTAAAAAAGAGGTCCTTCTCAACTTGATTGTTAATTAAATAAATGTAGCTCATGTAAAATTCTATTTTTTGCATAAAGTAAGTTTTGCAGAAATGGTCCTCAATTAGGCACCACTCTCACAGGTGATCATGTGAACCATGCAACAGGTTCAAGTAGCAGAGTCATGCAGCTAGTAGCATAAGGCACCAAGATGATACACACTTTTAGCGGCCAATTACACACGAGTGGTTGCTTCCCTTTACTTAGGTTTCCAAAAATCATTGAAAACTGTTCTACACTGTCAACTGATAAACAAGATATGGTCATAAAGAGAATCTCACAAATGTGTTTGGCCCAAAAAAATAGAGTGAAACAATTCAGTATGCCATACAAAAATGAAAGTACTATAATATCAGGTCTGCTCGAAGGAAGCATAACAAAACTGTTAATGTTCTTAATTATCATAAATGATTTATCAGTTAGGGCCAACTGCATCGTCAGATTGTTTGCTGGGAATGCTATTGTCTGCAGGGAAGTGTGAGAATTGGACTCAAGGAACTGCAGACTTATCAAAGAATGGAAAATCTAGTACGGAAAGTAACAATATTATGAAAAGAAAAGTTGCCACTCACCTTACTGCGGAGATGCTGAGTCACAGATATGCCTGATGGCTTTTCTTTGATCCTGGTCCCAGTTTTAGCCTTTCGCTATAGTTGACTCCCTCAGATTTCATCTAGTTTCCCCTTTTTGCTTCCATTTCATCCGTCTTGCGATTTTTTTCCACGTATTTGTGTGTATTTTTGCAAAATGTTACTATTTTGTAATGCATCACTACACTCAATGTTCGTCCTTCTTTCTCTTCTTTCCTGTGTTTGTCTTGTTGCCTTACAAACCGTTCTGCATGCTCTACTTACAAGCCACCCTGTATCAACTGTCTCGGCTGCGTGCAACAGAAGGCTACAAGACCACGCTGATTGTTTGTGCAGAATCTTATTTCCCACATTACTCCTGCTGATATCATTAATACTATACCTTTTAATAGATCACTCTCCCTGCATCACTTTCCCATATTTTCACTTGTAATTTCCCGCACCTTTCCGGTGCCACACGGTCTTGTATCTCATCCTATGAACACCTCCCCAGCCCCCACTCTTTCACCATTCTATCCCAGTTCACACCCATTGATTGCACCTCATCCAGTCACATCTGTCGTCCCCCTTCTTTGTACTTACCCACCCTTGGAATTCTTACCCACAGTCTTATTTTCCCTCTCTTTGATCTCACTGTCACTTCACGCTAATTTTAGTGAGTTTTAGCCTTCCGCTATCATTGACTCCGTCAGATTTAATCTAGCTTCCCCTTTTTGCTTCCGTTTCATCCTTCTTGTGATTTTTCCCTCGTATTTGTGTGTATTTTTGCAAATTTTTTTTGGACCTAATTCTACATTATTTACATAATTTTTCGCATTTTTCCACCACCATGGATCCTTGCTCCTTCCATCTGCATCAATACAGAAGAGTTTCCTTATCCCTAGCCAGAGCCCAATCCCACATACTGTTCCTGTGTTGTTGCTTGACTCATGGAGTCCCCCAAAATTGCCTTACCATCAAATTACCCATCTCCAGCTGCAACCCCTCCTTCCTCAATGACTTCCACCAATTCAGATTCTGCCAGTCCTCCTTCCCCCCCCCCCCCCCCCACACACACACCATAATAGTCCTGCAAAACCATATCAACCAAGCCCAAACCTCCCTGCACGTACCTTATCTCCATCCATAAAATTCTCCTGCTATGCAATTCCAAATTCCTGGAACCCGTAACACACATTGAAACTCTTGCCCTCCAGGAACTAGAGCAACATGCACAACACCACGTCAAAAAGATATGCACCCTGCTGACTTCCTACTCCTACCTTGAGTATCACTGTCCACCACTTCTACAACAACCTCCAAGCCTCCTTCACATCCCCTCATAGCTGACAAACCCTGTCTTGCAGACCTACTGCATTCACCCCGCCCTCCAAAACTCCCTCCCACCACCACAAAGAATCCAGAACTTAAACAGACCCAAAACACTGTCAAGAACCTTTCCTCTAGAAGCCTTAGCCCCACAGAAACATCAGTCCAAAGGCCTCCCCTTTTGCCCCACTCCTAAATTCAATCATGCAGGACTCGTTAAAGACCTTCTCTCCTTTTCCTGGTCCCGACAGTGGAAACACTTTCTCGCCATCAATCAAACTCAATCTGCCTAACTCAGTTCACTTCTCTATCCAACTGTGATCCACCCCCACTGCCCCCAAATCACCATCTGTTAACTTTCCATTATTTCTTAAACTCGAACCTTGCCTCAGCATCATTCCCCAAATCCCTCAACATGCAAACTAACCTTACATCCATAGAAAGAGCTGCAGACCACCATCTAAAAACTGATCCCAATCTTATAATCCTACCTGTGGGCAAAGGCTCCACCACGTTTTGAACTGCAAGGATTACCTGGCAGAAGGACTCCACCAGCTGTCAGATACATCCACCTACAAATCTTGCCCCAGCGACCCCATTCCAGAAATCCAGCAGGATCTCCAGTCACTACTCAAATCCTTAGGCCCATCCCAAAACCTCCCCCAGAGTCCATCCGCAGCTTGTGGTCTAGTGACTAGAATTGTACCTCTGGATCACAGGGTCCCGGGTTCGATTCCTGGCTGGGTTGGGGATTTTCTCTGCCCTGGGACTAGGGTTTTGTGTTCATTTCATCAGCATCAGCATCACCATCAGCATCATTCATGACAGTGGCTAGATTGGATCGCGTAAAAAACATGGACTGTGTAAACAATGGAACTTTGTACCGTCACTGATGACCACGCATTTGAGTGCCCCACAAATCAAACATCATCATCATCCCTGGAGCCCATCTCTCTGCTCACCCCCACAACTTCCCACACTCCTACCTTCTACATGCTTCTTAAAGTCCATGAACCCAAACACCCAGGATGCCCCTTTGTGGCCAATTACTGTGCCCCCCCGGAGAGAATCTCTGCTCTTGTATACCAACACCTTCAGCCTATTACCCAGAACCTACCATTCTATATAAAAGATGCCGCAATTCCAGTCCCTACGCCAACCTATTCATGGGCCATGTAGAGGAATCCTTCCTATGCACCCAGAATCCTAAACTCCTCACCTGGTTCACATTCGTGAGTAGTGGATTGCGGTGTGAGACTTGTTCGAAGTATTTTCACTGGGGGGAATGCAGTGGGGAAGCCTGTGGGCATTCTGGTGAGATCCTCTCCTGGAACTGCAGGTTATGTAGCAAGAGTAAGTTGATAGAGGAGCAGGAGCGTAAGATCTGTGCCCTTCAGGTGCAGTTGAAAAACGCACAGGAGGAGCTAGATAGGATGAGGAGGGAGAAGGGGGTTGGGGAATGGGAGCTGGCTGTTGGCAAGAGATCTGCTAGGAGAAGGAGATTTTCAGATAGTTTTACTATTGGTGTTTGTAATAGATTTGACCAACTGTCAGAGTCTAGTGGAGAGGAATCTCTAGTAGCTGTAGATGTAGGAAGTATGCAGCAGACCTCAGCAGTTACGGTGGCTAGGACAGTTGCAAAGTCTAAGAGAAAGAAGAAGGTTCTGCTGTTAGGTAGTTCTCATGGTAGAGGTGTAGGCCAGCAGTTGCAGGAAGTTTTGGGGAGTGAGTACCAGGTCACCAGCATTGTGAAGCCTAATGCAGGATTGGCTCAGGTGACTTTTAACATAGGGGTGTTATGTAGGGATTTTACTAAAGAGGATCAGGTAGTGATTGTGGGTGGGGCTGGTAATAGTATTGATAGGGATGGGGAGTATGACATAGATGGTGACCTGGAAAAGATAGCCACTCAGACTGGCAACACGAATGTGCATTTTGTGGAACTGTTTCAGCGTCACGATCGGCCTCATCTTAATACAGCCGTCAGGCGTAATAACATGAGACTTGGGGGTGCGCTGATGACAGAAGGCATGAGTCACATTTCAGTGGTGTCGGTGGAGTCTATCAGTAGGACGGGTTTCACCAGACATGGCCTGCACCTCAACAGGTATGGGAAGGGGAGGTTGGCAAAACTTATAGGTGACAGCATAGGTGGGGGTGGTGGGATCACTCATGGGAAAATTCCGGTAGTTGTGGGTGTTAGAGCTGTACCTTTTTTAGATTGAAGTCAGCTGATAGGTATTCCTGCTTAAGGGAAGTCTCTCTAACAAAGAAACCACTTTCTACAAAGCTTGGGTATCCGATTAATGAGGGAATTAGTATATTTCATCAAAATATACAAGGTATTAGAGATAAAGTTAGTGAACTGCTTATAGATGTTGACTCTGAAATTATTGGTATATCTGAACACTTCTTAAATAAGGAGATAATTCAGAGGCTTCCTTTACCAGGATACAGGTTGGCTGGCAGCTTTTCTAGGAGCTCTTTGCGGTGTGGGGGAGTAGCCATGTATGTGAAAAACGGTATCCCATTTGAGTCAATTGATGTTTCAAAGTACTGCACTGAAAAGGTGTTTGAATGTTGTGCAGGTGTGGTTAAATTTAGTGGAGCTAAACTTCTTACTGTTGTTATTTATAGATCCCCAGACTCCGATTTCACAACATTTTTGCTAAAGCTAGAGGAGGTTCTTGGTTCACTGTATAGGAAATACAAAAAGTTAGTTATATGTGGTGACTTCAATATTAATTGTATAAGTGATTGTGCAAGGAAAAGGATGCTGGTAGACCTCCTTAATTCATATAATCTTATGCAAACCGTATTCTTTCCAACGAGAGTGCAAGGGAACAGTAGAACAACCATAGACAATATTTTTGTTCATTCGTCATTATTAGAAGGGCATTCTGTTAGCAAAAAGGTGAATGGCCTTTCAGATCATGATGCACAAATTTTAAGTCTAAAAGATTTTTGTGCTGCAACACATGTTAAATATAGTTACCAACTTTTTAGGAAAGCTGATCCAGTTGCTGTACAGACTTTTGTAAACCTTATCAAGGAACAAGAGTGGCAAGATGTTTATAGTGCTGATACAGTAGACGATAAATATAATGCTTTCCTCAAGACTTTTCTCGTGCTCTTTGAAAGTTGCTTTCCGTTAGAACGTTCAAAACAGGGTACTAGCACAAACAGGCAGCCTGGGTGGCTGACTAAAGGGATAAGAATATCTTGTAGAACAAAGTGGCAATTATATCAAAACGTTAGAAACAGTCAAAATCTAAATGCAGCAGCCCATTACAAACAGTATTGTAAGGTGCTTAAAAAAGTTATTAGGAAGGCAAAAAGTATGTGGTATGCAGATAGAATAGCTAAGTCTCAGGATAAAATTAAAACCATATGGTCAGTCGTAAAGGAAGTGGCTGGTCTGCAGAGACAGGTCGAGAATATAGAATCAGTGCGTAGTGGGGATGTCCGTGTTACTGATAAGTCACATATATGTACAGTATTTAATAATCACTTTCTGAATATAGCAGGTGAACTAAATAGAAACCTAGTCCCAACAGGGAATCATATAGCGCTCTTAGAGAAAAGTGTTCCGAGACTGTTACCTGAAATGCTCCTCCATGATACTGACAAGAGGGAGATTGAGTTAATAATTAAATCACTAAAGACCAAGAACTCTCATGGATATGACGGGGTATCTAGCAGAATACTGAAGTATTGTTCCACGTATGTTAGCTCAGTACTTAGCCATATCTGTAACTTTTCCTTTAGGAGTGGTCGGTTTCCTGACCGATTAAAGTACTCGGTAGTGAAGCCACTTTATAAAAAGGGAGACAGGGATAATGTTGACAATTATAGACCTATTTCTATGCCATCGGTGTTTGCTAAAGTTATCGAGAGGGTTGTATATACAAGGTTACTGCAGCATTTAAATTCACATAATTTGCTGTCAAATGTACAGTTTGGTTTTAGAAATGGCTTAACAACTGAAAATGCTATAGTCTCTTTTCTCTGTGAGGTTTTGGATGGATTAAATAAAAGGTTGCGAACGTTAGGTGTTTTCTTTGATTTAACGAAGGCTTTTGACTGTGTTGACCACAAAATATTACTGCAGAAGTTGGAACATTATGGAGTACGGGGAGTAGCTTACAATTGGTTCGCCTCCTACTTTAAGAACAGAAAGCAAAAGGTAATCCTCCGCAATATTGAGAGTGGTAATGATGTTCATTCCCAATGGGGCACTGTTAAATGGGGCGTTCCCCAAGGGTCGGTGCTGGGGCCACTGCTGTTTCTTATTTATGTAAATGATATGCCTTCTAGTATTACAGGCGATTCAAAAATATTTCTGTTTGCTGATGACACCACCTTGGTAGTGAAGGATCTTGTGTGTAATATTGAAACATTATCAAATAATGTAGTTCATGATATAAGTTCGTGGCTTGTGGAAAATAATCTGATGCTAAATCACAGTAAGACTCAGTTTTTACAGTTTCTAACCCACAATTCAACAAGAACTGACATTTTAATCAGACAGAATGGGCATGTTATAAGCGAGACGGAACAGTTCAAGTTCCTAGGCGTACGGATAGATAGTAAGCTGTTGTGGAAAGCCCATGTTCAGGATCTTGTTCAGAAACTAAATGCCGCATTATTTACCATTAGAACAGTATCTGAAATAAGTGACATTTCAACACGAAAAGTAGTATACTTCGCATATTTTCATACGCTTATGTCATATGGTATTATTTTTTGGGGTAATTCTTCTGATTCAAAAAGGGTATTTTTGGCTCAAAAACGGGCTGTTCGAGCTATGTATGGTGTAAGTTCGAAAACCTCTTGTCGACCCCTATTCAATAGTCTGGGAATTTTGACATTGCCCTCACAGTATGTATTTTCTTTAATGTCGTTTGTTGTTAGCAATATTGGCTTATTCCCAAGAGTTAGCAGCTTTCACTCAGTTAATACTAGGCAGAAATCAAATCTGCATGTGGAATGCACTTCCTTGACTCTTGTGCAGAAAGGAGTGCAGTATTCTGCTGCATCCATTTTCAATAAGCTACCACAAGAACTCAAAAATCTTAGCAGTAGCCCAAACACTTTTAAGTCTAAACTGAAGAGTTTCCTCATGGCTCACTCCTTCTATTCTGTCGAGGAGCTCCTGGAAGAGCTAAAAAATTAAGCAAATTCCAGTGTTACATTCTTGATTTTCTTTATTTAAACTAACGACTTGTCGCCTGAATATGTTTCTTATATTTCATTTTATCTGTTTCTACAATCGTGTTATAATTTCATGTATTGACTCGTTCCATGACCATGGAGACTTCTCCTAAATGTGGTCCCACGGAACAATAAATAAATAAATAAAAAAAAATAAATAAATTCACTGATGACATCTTTGGGATCTCGATCGAGGATGAGGACACCCTACCCACATTCCACCTCAACAACTTCTCCCTCACTTGCTTCACCTGGTCCTACTCAACCCTAGGACCCACCTTCCTAGCCGGCCAGTGTGACCGAGCGGTTCTAGGCACTACAGTCTGGAACCTCTCGACCGATACGATCGCAGCTTCGAATCCTGCCTCGGGCATGGATGTGTGTGATGTCCTTAGGTTAGTTAGGTTTAAGTAGTTCTAAGTTCTAGGGGACTGATGACCTCAGAAGTTGAGTCCCATAGTGCTCAGAGCCATTTGAACCAGCCACCTTCCTAGATGTTGACCTCCACCACAAAGATGGCTACATCAGTATCTCCATCCATATTAAACCTACTACCCACCAGCAATATCTCCATTTTGACAGCTGCCACCCGTTCCAAACCAAGAAGACCCTTCCATACTTCCACTGTCATCATCACATCAGCAGTGATGAGCAGTCCCTCTCAAAATATACTGAGGGTCTCACTGAAGCCTTCACAATGATCATTATCCTCCCAGCCTCGTACAAAAACAAATCTCCCATGCCTTATCTTTACCATATCACAGCGCCTCCCAAAGCCCCATCGTTCAGCCACAGAGGAGCATTCCCCTCATAACTCAGAACCACCCACAACTGGAGCAACTGAATTACATTCTCTGCCAGGGTTTCTACAACCTATCATCCTGCCATGAAATGAGAAATGTCCTGCCCACTATTCTTCCTATTCCTCTAACAGTTGTATTCCACCGTCCACCGAACCTACACAATATACCCATTCATCCCTACACAACCCTCTGTTCCCAACCCCTTACCCCAAGTCTCATACACTTGTAATAGACCTAGATGCAAGACCTGTCCCACACATCCTCCCACCACCACTTACTCCAGTCCATTCACAAACATCACTTATCCAATATCAAATGCAGGGCTACCACTGAAACCAATCATGTGATCTATACACTAAGCTGCAACCACTGTGCTACATTCTATGTGGGCATGACAACCAACACGCTGTCTGTCCGCATGAATGGCCACCGCCAAAATGTAGCCAAGAAAAAAGTGGACCACCTGGTTGCTGAGCACACTGCTACATAGATCCTTCCCATCAACACCAGCTTTTCTGAGTGTGCAGGTGGGGACTTTACCTGCAATATATCCTACGTCCCCGTAACCCTCCTGGCCTCAACCTTCGTTAGTCACTGTCCTCACCCATCCAGTCTGCCTGTTCCCATTCCAGCACTACACAGCCCTTATTCCACCATTGCACCCAGTCTTTTTACTTCTCTTCTTTTCTGCTACCACCTCCCTCCCCACCTTTCCCCTGCCAGCAATCTAACCTCCCAACTGCTACAAATAGCTGCCCTACTCTCTCTCCACTTCATCCCTGCATGCTCGCCAGCTGCACTGCGCTGTCTGCCATCCCTACCCATCTGTCCCCCTCCCCACCCCAACCTCCTCCTTGCACCTACCCCATCACCACTCCCATCATGCACTGGTGCTGCTGCTCACAGTGTGGCTACAGTTGTCTGAGACTGCAGTCATGTGTGTGTGTTGTTGATTTTTGACAAAGGCCTTACCAGCTGAAAACTTTATTTGTGACAGTCCTTTTGTTGTGCCTATCTGAAACTCACCGTCTCCACTATATGATGAGTGGCAACTTTCCTTTTCATAGTACTTGAACTGTAGACTAACTTGGACAGTATCCCCACATGACAGGTCCCTCTAAATGTGGGTAAATGGAAGATAATATCCATAACAAAGAGAAAAATCCTAACAGTATTTGGTGACAAGACCAGTGCAAAACTTCTGGGGCACATCAGCTGTTTAAATGTATAATAGTAGTACTTCAAAGCAGCATTAAAAAGGATGAACATGTGAAATTAGTAGTAAGCAGGGCACTGGAAGACTCAGATTAACTGGGACAGTCCTGGGAAGAGGAGGTGTGATGCACCTGTGAACAAAACCACTTACAACATGCTTTTGTGATTAACCTGGAAATACTACCCAGAGTTTGAGTCCTCATCAAGTAGGCATGACAAGGGACATTGAATTAATTCATTAACATGCAGCTAGTAACTTAACACACCAGCACAGCTCATACTAAAGTGTAATAGTGGAAAGGCATCCAAACCAGATGAGATACCAGTAAGATTCTACAGAGATTAAGTGAAAGAACTTGCTCCCCTGCTAGAAGCAGTTTATCACAGTTCACTGAAACAAACAGAGGGTACCTTGTGACCTTGGAAGAAGTACAGGTCCTTCCCGTTTCCAAGAAGGGACATTGGAAATGTGCACATAATTATAGGCTTATATCAATGACGTCAAGCTGTTGTACAATTATGGAACATGTCTGCAGACAGAGACCTTGTGAAACTCGTCTTGCTCAGTTGCTACACAAGATCCACACTGCTGTAGGTGTCAGCACTCAGGTTGACACTGTGTTACTAGACTTCAGGAAGGCATTTGAGACACAATCCCACACTACCATTCAGTGGGGAAAAAAAGAAAAGAAAATATGAGTTTACTGAGTACAGGACCAGATCTTTGACCAGATTCAAGACTTCCTTCCACAGAGAACTCAACATGTCACTTTTAACAGAACAAAACTGACAGATGTAAACCTAATTTGGAGTACCCCAAGGAAGTTGGAAGAGACCATCACTATTTTCTGAATGTAAATAAATGTAACATGCTGTACAGACAAAGGAGACGAAATCCACTGCTGTATGACACAATCATCAAAAACAGAATGCTGGAAGCAGTATCTACCATAAAATATCTAGGAGTAACCATCCAGTGCATCCTTAAATGAAATGACCACATAAAACAAATAGCAGGAAAAGTACAGGAAGTAGCTATAAGGGAACGTAACTCTTCCATGAAGTAAGTGGTCCACAAAACACTTATTCAACAATTTCTCTTAGTATTTCTCAACACTCTGGGACCCTCACCAGATAGAACTAATGGAAGAGACAGAGAAGATCCAACAGAGAGTGGCCCGTTTCTTCACAAGGTCATTTAGTCAGCACAATAGCATTACAGATATGCTCAACAATTTCCAGTGGCGAAATCTACAAGAGGTGTTGTGTATCGTAGAGTAATATACTACCAAAATTCCGAACAGGTACATTCCAAAGAGAGATGGACAACATATCACTTCCTCCCACATACATCTCGTAAAATGATAATGTCAAGAAAATTTGATAAATTAGAACTAATACAAATGTTTACCAACAACCATTCTTTCCAAATGCCAGTCACAAATACAACAGGGCTTGTAGAGTATTTATGCAGATGTAGAACTGAGACGCCCTGGGAACTTTAATATGTATCTTTGAAAATAAAACAACAGGGCTCTCATGAAACTCTGTAGGGTAAATTAAGACAACTGGCAGTAAAGGAAGATTGTAGAACAGTTTATCTCCATTCAGCATACATCTTACATCAGGATCATGAGAATATGATGAGAGATTGAGGTATGTTATGCCCCAAGGAAAATCATTTCCTCAGGTCTTGCATATATATATATATATATATATATATGTCGATGTAGCCAACTAATGCATACCAGAGACTAAAATTCCATTACTGTTTGTCAGCTATAGTACTGCAGTACTTACTGTTAAAGCATGGAATAATTCTGAAGCTAAATATCTAAATTCAGCATTTCAACAATCTGGAAACACAATGCACATTCCTTTGGCTCAAAATGTTGCATGCCACATGCTGTGGGAATGGCCATCTCATGAGGGTGAAGACTGTGTAGCTTGTGGTCTTGTGTCGGCACTATGGTCTACTAAATGTAACATCAAAGGCACTGCATACATATGATTCAATAAACCCTATCTGTATAGGTCACCTGAATTTGGCTATGTCACGATTTTAGTGGGACTAGACATTAGCATTCCTATGGTGTTTAGTTTAGTGGTCACTAACTGCCTTAAAGCCATACTCTAGAGTCCTTCACCTATCACATCATGCATAAATCTTTCTGTCCAAGTGCAAATCCAGCATCCTTGTGATATCTACTACATGATATCCAACAAGTAAATGCTGATAATACATCATCTTTTCCTATTCTTTAAGCCAAACTGTATGTTCTACTGTAATGCACCTGCTACCAACATTTGTGATAATTTTTGAGTTCTTAATATTTCCAATGATGAATTAAAAGTGGCAGTATTGACTTCTGCTGTCTTCTAGCCTCAAAAATTCCATCTTGTTGCATTATCTTGGCCTGTAGTATACCTACAAACTTCAGATTCATAAAGCTACACCAAAAAGTGACAGAAGGACCAACCCATACACATGCATTGAGGAATACAGTAAAACCCATCAGCTTTTTGCCATTGAGGTTATCAACCAGTATGACAACTATGAAATCATGCAGGCCAACATATTTTAACTATCAATCTACAGGGCAGCCACAAACAGTTCGAAAAGTTTGCAGGGATGTTGCTGAGTGGGTGGTACTTAGACAGAACTGTTAAGAAAAACATTTGATATGTTGCACCGTTTGTGTCTAACTGAAATTAGCCAAACAGGCCATCACGCATGCAAATTCAGAGGCAATACTGACCTTAAGACTTATCTTTGAAGAAAGATTAAGGAAAGGCAAACCTACATTTCTAGCATTTGTAGACTTAGAGAAAGCTTTTCACAAATACAGGGAGCGAAAGGCTATTTACAATTTGTACAGAAACCAGATGGCAGTTATAAGAGTCGAGGGACATGAAAGGGAAGCAGTGGTTGGGAAGGAAGTAAGACAGGGTTGTAGCCTCTCCCCGATGTTGTTCAATCTGTATATTGAGCAAGCAGTAAAGGAAACGAAAGAAAAATTCAGAGTAGGTATTAAAATTCATGGAGAAGAAATAAAAACTTTGAGGTTCGCCGATGACATTGTAATTCTGTCAGAGACAGCAAAGGACTTGGAAGAGCAGTTGAATGGAATGGACAGTGTCTTGAAAGGAGGATATAAGATGAACATCAACAAAAGCAAAACAAGGATAATGGAATGTAGTCTAATTAAGTTGGGTGATGCTGAGGGAATTAGATTAGGAAATGAGACACTTAAAGTAGTAAAGGAGTTTTGCTATTTGGGGAGCAAAATAACTGATGATGGTCGAAGTAGAAAGGATACAAAATGTAGACTGGCAATGGCAAGGAAAGCGTTTCTGAAGAAGAGAAATTTGTTAACATCGAGTATAGATTTAAGTGTCAGGAAGTCATTTCTGAAAGTATTTGTATGGAGTGTAGCCATGTATGGAAGTGAAACATGGGCGATAAATAGTTTGGACAAGAAGAGAATAGAAGCTTTCAAAATGTGGTGCTACAGAAGAATGCTGAAGATTAGATGGGTAGATCACGTAACTAATGAGGAAGTGTTGAATAGGATTGGGGAGAAGAGAAGTTTGTGGCACAACTTGACCAGAAGAAGGGATCGGTTGGTAGGACATGTTCTGAGGCATCAAGGGATCACCAATTTATTATTGGAGGGCAGCATGGAGGGTAAAAATCGTAGAGGGAGACCAAGAGATGAATACACTAAGCAGATTCAGAAGGATGTAGGTTGCAGTAGGTACTGGGAGATGAAAAAGCTTGCACAGGATAGAGTAGCATGGAGAGCTGCATCAAACCAGTCTCAGGACTGAAGACCACAACAACAACAACATCATATACAATTAGTATCAGCTGTTCTGATAGTGTAGACGATAGCACACTAGACAACTTAGCCTTTGACATGGGTTCGATCCATACTACAGTCCCATATCCAATTTTTGTACCATGCTCTTGTTAGGTTTCAGGAAACCAAACAAAGAACAAGTTTGGTGACAGTGTCCCTGGCAGGCTGCTTGAATTCATCTGCACAATGGCCTGATTGGCTAACTTCAATGCTAATTAACTCTGAAATGACACAATGTATCAAACTTTTTTCTTAACAATTATTTCGCAGCACAACCCTGCAAAACCCTTAAAAGCTTTTCAGACTGTTTCTGACTACATTGTATATCACCAGCTCAGAAGGAATATGGACTTTTTGAATGGCAATGATGTAATGTTGATGCCTTGAAACTTAATCAGAACTTGTAAAGGTCAGATTACAGAGGTTTCAATCAGGGAGATTAATACAGCAACCATATAAAAGGACTGTCATGACACTCGTTGGTTTTGCAGCTCCCAAACAGACTGTCATCTTCCATTCTATTCTGAATCTCAGTCTATCCTACAGATCACTCCAGCGGTGCAACCTTTATGTAAAACAGGTCTTTTTGTGATACATTCATTGGCTCACCTTCCAACCTAACCTAGACTTGGTCTACACTACAGTCCAGTACAACAGTACAATGTTTATTCTACAACACTTGTTGGCTCCACCAACTCACAATGAATTTGTCACCCTCCAAAATACCCAGACTTCAGACTAAGGTATAGATTAGTCTGCCACCATAGCTACAATTTAGTGTGAATAGCGACACTACTGGTCAAAAGAGATGGTTTTATCACATATTTAGTATACCCTATTGTGAAGGGACACCCTCCTCTAGCATTACTTTTTCTCAACAGAAGTAGTCAACAGCAGAACTGATATTTTAATTTTGAACAGGTTAATATTATCTCAGCTGTTTTTCTTAAAAAATCATATGATTTTGCACAAGATGTGTTATATTTCAAGCTAAAATCTCTAAAAAGAAATATTTTATTTTCTTTGTTACAATTGATATGTACTAGCTCTGAATGCACAGTTAAAATTACTTTTTTTTAGAAACATTTGAAATCATAAGATATTTAGCACATTATTATTAATTACCCAATTTGGTGCTATTTATTATCTTTATTTCTGGATTCATTTCTAAAATAATAATATAAATTAATAGAAATTCATTTGTCAAAAAAATTTGTAAACCCTTTGGAATATTGTTATCAACGCAGAGTGAAGTAGTAGTGGGCATGCCTCTGATGTGACTGGACATGTTATTGTATTTTGGAAGAACAATGTAATTTTGGGTTTGTTAATGTGAAAGTTCAAAAGACAGTGTGATATAGAAAAATGTGAGATAATAAATTACAGTGAAAACAAACAAAATTATACAGGCTTACTTTGAAGTTAATTATGTCAATTGGGACCATGAGATCCTAAAAATATGAAAATTTCAGCTTCAAAAATCATTCCCTTGACATGAAGTACTGGAGCCAACTACGAGAAAAGAAGATAAGTAAAAAGTTTATTTTAAATCTTACTCCTCTCGTATTTTTGAAAAAAGTGACTTTACCATCAAAAACAGTAGTGACAACATCAACAAATTTTGAGGGAGGGGGAGATTACAAGTGGGGGACGGACTGGGATCAATTGGCTAATAATGAAGTTTTGTCTGTTGCAAAAGAAGGGAGAGTGATTTGTGTCATTTGCAGACTATGTATAAATGAATTTCCGATAACATGCAGAAAGAAGACCAAGGGGTGCCCAATAAGGCAAGTCATATCAACAGTGACAATGTACTAACAACAATGAAGGACCAGATCGAATGAAAGAAGACTTTAAAACTACAACCAGGGCATCAAAAAGGAAAGATAAGTACAAACTATTTGTGAAGTTAATTTGTTTGTGGGCTCGTGTGCTTGTTAACAAAATGAATAGAGACAAGGGTAGGATCAAGGTAGAAGTGAAAGCTGTTGGATTCAGTCAGGACACGTCTGAGCCACATGAAATCATAGTCAGCAAAGAAACAGTAAAAAGTGATATTTTGCAGTTAATTTTGGCAAATCTCAAGGAAATGAAGACAGATAACAAAAGCAAATTTAGTGCAGTTAATGATCAGTTAACTGAAATAAAAACAGATAACAATAGCAAATTTACTTCACTACAAGGAGAATTAAATGACCTGAAAACAGAAAACAATATTAAAATGAACAGGATACAAGATCAAATGGACCAACTTGGCAATCCAGTTTCAGAGCTAAAAAATGGGTTAAAAGTGTGAATGAAAATGTTGATGTTTTAGAAAATAAATTTGTTGTTTTGGAAAATGAGGTGGTGGTTGAATCGGCAAGACAATCAAAGAATGTTAATGACATCAGAGTTGAACAAAAGGCCATAGTGGAAAAATGGAACAAAACACTGCCAGTTTAAAACAAAAAAAAATTTAATGTTGAAAACAATATGCAACAACTGTTTTAGATCAAAAAATTTCAGCAGTTCATGTGTGAACCAAAGTCTATATGCAAACAATGGTATTGCATGGTCCAACACTCCAATCAAAAGTTTTCCATCAAACAATTTACATACATTGGATTTTCTGGACCACTATATAGTTTTGTGTCAGGCATAAATGACAACCAAAAAGTTAAATTTGTTAAAAGATGTCTTGAAGGTAACACTCTATCATGGGTCAATTTAAATTTAAGTCAGTGGGAAACATATAAAAGTTTCAAAAAAAGTTTTTTAAATAAATTTTGGTCAGAAGCTGAACAGGGGAGAGTTAAAAGTGAATTTTTGAATGATTCTAATTATAGGAATAGGGACAGTACTTTGAAAGAATTTTGTAAGAACCAACTTAAAAGAAAAGAAATATGTACCATAGTAATTGGAATGAAAGAAATCACAATGGAAATAATTACAGAAACAGAGATAGGCCTAATGGTAAGTTCTATCAGGATCAAAGTGCCAACAGAGAGAGAAATTTGAACATCAGCAGGATACAAATAATGGGGATAACTATGGACATTTTAATAGAAGAAACAATCATTGAAGTAACTACCTGGGAAACGGCAGTTCACCTCAATGAAGATCCACAGCTTTGGGGTGAGGAAAACAACAAGCATAGGATCCCCAAGTTACATTTACAATTAGACAATAATAACAGTGTTAATGATATGGCACATGTATCTAAAATTGAACAGAAGGAATATCAGATTTCTCATTTATGTTTTAATCAAAAGTTTTGGGATACTATATTCAGTTATGGTAATGTAGGTGCTAATCACCAAAAAGACTGTGAGAGTAGTGAGAATTTTGATGTAGTATGTACTAATGATTTGTTCTCTTGGTCGGAAAACTGTGTTATTAATGTATGTAAATCAGGTGATGACTGTATTGGATCTGAACTACATGATATTTTTGATGTAGATGTGAATGAGAGCTGGCAAGTAAATGAGGTTAGTAAGTCTGAGACTGGTGGCTTATTTCAAATGAAAGAAGGTGAGGTAAGTGACTCTGATGGAGATGAAACTTGTATTGTTAGTGATGTTGTTGATTAAGTAATTTTGGAGGAATATGATGATGATGAGTATCAGGTATTTGAGGAGTTTAAAAATAATGAAATTTCAGAGTTATTTGTGAATGATGGAGACAATACAGGTAAGGTAAGTGAACTATGTGATATCGTAAGAAAGAAGATCTAAGCAGGAAGTGTAATTTTCACAGAAATGTGTTTTGTATTCCTTCTGTAACAAGTGATGTTAATTGTGTCATGGAATCCATTCATTATGTTCAATCTTTGACTGACAACATGAGTAACCAAAGTAATGTGATGATACCAGTAAAGCTGATGAAACCCAGTAATGACAGTGTGGATGTAGCATTTGATGAAATTGAAAGTGATGTTTTGCATAAGTGTCTATCAGAGATGATGATTCACATTTTGGGTGTCCTTACCTTGAGAATAAAATTTATCAGTGGGATGAGAACTTTTTGATTGATACAGGAAGCCCGATTTGTGGTAAATCTGTACAATTTAGAGACAAGATTAGGTATAGTAAGAATTTTGTGGAAATGCCCATTGTAGGTGTAAAGATAAGAGGAGCTACAGGTAAGCAGAGCAAATTGGTAAATTTCAGGTACTTTTAACTTTTAGTATCGAAGACAAAACCTTTGAACATGGATGCTTAGTGATCCCTAGTCTAGAAGAAAATATAAAGCACTTTGTCTTCAGGCCACAAGTGGCCCATCTGGACCATCCGACCGCCGTATCATCCTCAGTTGAGGATGCGGATAGGAGGGGCGTGTGGTCAGCACATCGCTCTCCCGGTCGCTATGATGGTTTTCTTTGACCAGACCCACTAATATTTGGTCAAGTAGCTCCTCAGTTGGCATCACGAGGCTGAGTGCACCCCGAAAAATGGCAACAGCGCACGGAGGCCTGGATGGTCACCCATCCAAGTGCCGGCCACGCCCAGCAGTGCTTAACTTCGGTGATCTCACGGGAACCAGTGTATCCACTGCGGCAAGGCCGTTGCTTGGAAGAAAATATACAAGGTGGAAAAAAATTGTGTCACAAAATTTTAACCCTGGATAGCGAAATTTTAACCGTGGATAGCTGATGCCACTAGGAACCAAAATTACTAATGTTGTGTAAGTCGACAACACACCATTTTTAAACTACGGAAACTTGGCGCCACGCGCTCCAATTGGCCGTGGGATTGCTATGTTGCCAGATGCTCGGGACGACGAACAATTGCGAATGCTTTGCCTGCCAGAGATTGCGATGTACCCAACATGGCCCGCACACTCGGTGATGTCACGCCAGTCTTCCACTCTACGGGCCTAGGGGCGAATCCACCAGAGTCCCAACGCATCTATTGTAGTTTCATGATAAGACATACCAGGAACAAACCAACAAACAGCTGTTAGTTCACGTAAGAAAGTCTTTTACAAACTGTGTCGGCCCCGAAAAGGTCCTTTTTTGCAGCTAGGACATTGTTTACTTAAAGCAGGTGCTCAAATTGGAGACCCACTGATGTGACACAAGCTTGGTAACATCGAACGGTGTTTTGCCAAACTCATTCAAAGATTTCTGGCATTGCCCTGATGTTATTCGCATCCGGCTGGGTGAACTAGAAACTCGAAGAATCCTCACAGAAAAAAGTCTGGTGACGTGAGGTCTGGTGATCGCAGGAGCCATATCCTACGAGCACCTCTGCCAATTACCCGACTGTCGAAGAGTTCCTTTAAATATCCGTGCACAGCACAACTGTTGCGTGAGGGTGCCCCATCATGCTGCAACCACATGCAAAGCCATATGTCCAGGGAACATCTTCCAGCAGGCTGGGTAGAGTTTGTTCCAAAAAGTGAAGGTAAATTTCCCCGGTAAGTTGAGGAGGTAGACGGACCGCCCCAATCAGGTGATCACCCACAATGCCTCCCCAAATGTTGAGAGAAAATTGTTCCTGGTGTCTATAGACGTATGTGACGTGAGAATTTCCCCTTGCCCAGTAATGAGCGTTTCAATTGTTGTAAAGGCTACCCCATTGGAAGGTGCACTCATCAGCAAAGAACACAATGGAGGGGAAGTTGGGATCTCGTGCGACATGTTGCAGTAACCATTGGTAAAGCCCTAGCCTATGTTTATAGTCCACCACAGGATTTAAGTCTTGGACAGGGTGGAAACTAAATGGATGCTGGCTGTCATCCCTCCAAACCTCCCAGACTAACTGATGAGTGACCCCCATGTCATGTCCAACCGCTCGAGTACTTATTGTAGGTGCTTCCTTGAAGTGCACGAGAACAGTCTCTTCAAATGCAGCATCCCGTTATGTTCAAGGTCTTACAGCATCACCATGCTATCCCGCTAACGAGCCTGTTTTACCAAGTTGCCGGTGAACTGCTGTGAACATTTGTGGATGTGGGTGGCATCTTGCTGGGTACCACTCCTCATACAACTGTCGAGTTCCATGCACATTACTGCAGGCTAGTCCATAAACAAAAACCCTATCTTGTTCTTCAAATGAATAGTGTGCCGCCACGCTTACTGTATGACAACCATAGTGCTGCCCACAACAGACAAACGGCAACAGAGCAATCCCACAGCCATTCAGAGCATGTGGCACAAAGTTCCCGTAGTTTAAAAATGGTGGGTTGTCGACCTACACAACATTAGTAATTTTGGTTCCTACTGGCATCAGCTATCCAGGGTTAAAATTTTGTGACACAATTTTTCTCCACCTTGTACATTATGTCTGCAGATTGATACAACTATATAATTGTGTTTTGTAATAGATTTGTGCTTTATCACTTAAATAGTTCTTTTTTTCATTGCATTTGGCTCTGTTTATTAAAGTTTCATTTGTGAATACTTTTTAATCCTATCTGACGTAAATCCTATATACTTGCTTTTGCAATATAAATAGGGAGAGCATATGCCAGGTGATGTGAGGAAGGTATTGAACGGTATATTTACTACACAAAACAATGTTGCAGGATTTGATGAGAATGTAAACAGGAAGTAACCTAATCATTGGAGCGTGTGATAAGAAATCTAGGGAAGAAGTGGATGGATCCATTCCCACACTACTGTATGGATGTACCCTTGCTGGTCCAGTCAACATACAAGAGACAACAGGCACTGGATAATGTACTCAAGCATCTGTCAGCTACATCAGTGTTGTGACTGAGATTGTAAATTGTTAGCCAAGAGGTTATCCTATATGAAAAATTCACAGAACTATTTGTTTAGAAAAATCGTCACTGGTGTGGACAGTGTTATTCCACATAAATGTATGCTTTTTCAAGTAGGGGGACTAACTTTTCAATACATTATGTAACTTGAAATCAGTATGTATTTTCTTTTAACAACTGTAAATGAATCTTTTAGGCCGCTATCTGTGTAGGTTAGTTCCTATGAACAATTAGCAAATAGTGTGGAAGACATTTACTAGTGTAGACAGTATCACAAGACGTATACATGTCTTATTTCATACACTGATTTTGGTCATCAAGATACTCGATTATGTCATCACTCAAAGCTATTTATGACTCTGATTACCTGCATTTACTCTGATTACCTGTATTTATCGTGAGTGCTACAATATTGGAACTTGAGTTGGGGTAAACTCATGCTTAACAGTGTTTTGGGTACCCCTGGTCATTGCGTCTGTGTGTGTGCACTCAAGGAGAGTGTGCAGCTATTGGTTGGGGCTACATGCTTCCTATAATTACTCTTTACATGTGATTGAACTTATTGATATATGATTGTGAACTTTATTCATTCTGTTGTGTCAAAGCATTTTTTGCTGGTGTGTACCCAGTGTGGTTTGGATTCAGTCCACACATTGTAAGCTTAGACCCTAATATTTTTTCATTGTTTCGCCCTTTCATGAGTCAACATATTTTTAAACACTCTGATTTAGTGTTGTATTCCTCCTCATAACTGAGTATATTCTCCTGGTCTGTACCCATCGTCATGAGTTTTTTTGAGTCGGCTCATTCGTCATACACAAGGGTTCTTACTTTTTTTCTCTTCTCTTTTGGAGATTTTGGAGGTGTGACTTTACAGATGTAAACTTGCAATTTGTAATTCTAGTAATTTACATTGTCTCTGCACTTATTTCTATAGTTTAGTGTTGTAATATTGTAGTATTGAGTTTGTATCATTTGTCTTGTGACAGTATGTTCCACAGATCTGAAAATCTGAATACCATGTCCTGATATATGTACAAATTATAACTTGTATAGTAGACATTTTTCTTATGTTTTCTGTAATATGTTATGTATAAGATATTTCTATACATCTGTATTCTATCTTTTAGCATCATTTTGTACACCATTTGGCAAACCATATAGTCTGTCACAAAATATTGTAAACATATTGTTTCCAAATTTTGTGGCAGGGATATTGTAAAGGGATACGACCCTCTAGCATTACTTTTCCTCAACAGAAGTAGTCAATGCCCTAACTTTGGAATTCGGAACAGGTTAATATCATCTAAGCTGCTTTTCTAAAAAAAAAAAAAAAAAAATTATATGATTTGCACAAGCTAAAATCTATAAAACAAAATTACTTTATTTTCTTTGTTACAATCAAAATGTACTAGTTCTGAATGTACAGTTAAAATTATTTTTTTTAAGAAACATTTGAAATTATGAGATATTTAGCACACTTAAAATTTCTATCATTAATAATGCGATTTGGTGCTATTTATTATCTTTATTTCTGGATTCATTTACAAAATAATAATATACATTAACAAAAATGTGCTTGTGAAGAAAATTTGTAAACCCTTTGGAATATTGTTCTTGCCACAGAGTGAAGTAGTAGTAGGCATGCCTCTGATGTGACCGGACGTATTTTTGTGTTTTGTGAGAACAATGTAATTCTGAGTTTGTTGATGTGACAATGCAAAAGACAGTGTGATGTAGAAAAATGTGAGAGAATAAATTATAGTGAAAACAAACAGAAAATTCCACAGGCTTACTTCGAAGTTACACTATATTACTGTTGTCTGATATATGCTCAGGTTTAGTAAAATGTATCCAAATCCTTCAATACTTTCGCTTTTGAATGTTGGCTGACACAAATTTGAAAGTCATCCTTTTTAATTGGTTAATATAACAACAAAAACAATCAATTTTTCACAAAATAATTTAATTGGATAGATAAAACATCTACTCACCAAGCAGCAGCAGAACACACACATAAAAGAATGTTATAGTTAGCCAAGCTTTCGGAGCCAGTGGCTTCTTTTTCAGGCAGAAGGGTTGAAAGGGAAGGGAGAGGGGTGAAGGGAAAGGACTAGAGAGGTCTAGGAGACTTACCGAGCGATATGTCTCCCCTGACCTACAGTTCTGGGTAACTTTTCTGAAATCTACTCCTTTTCATAGACCTTTCCAGACCTTTTCCTTCTTCCCTTTCAAGCCTTCTGCCTGAAGGAGGAGCCACTTGCTCCGAAAGATTGGCTAATTACAATCTTCTTTTATGTGTGTGTTCTGCCACCGCTTGGTGAATAGATTTTTTTATCTATCTAATAAAATTATTTTTTAACCAGCTAGTAATTCCTATTCAATAAGAACAATTATTTCTTTACGGTAACTGACAGTCTAACATTTCAAAAGTTACACAAGTTATTCTCACTTCAGTGGTTCATTGTTTAAAATACCTTCTGCACCTCATTATTTGATGTTTGAATTCCACAAAAATGGAAATCATAAAAATCACATTGAGAGGGCATATGAAGTAAAAGAATATAAAGTAATCTACACTGGGGTCTGGTTGAAGCAAAATTCAAACTTCCAGGGAGGAAAAATATTGCATAATACAGTAACATCGGATTTATAACAGATTAAGATGAAAAATCACAATCTGAGGTGAGGATTTGTTTCTTTTCCAGTTATTAGACTTAATCTATATCACATAAGTTTTTTTTTTTTTTTTTTTTTTTTTTTTTTTTTTTTTTTTTTTTTTTTTTTTTTTAAATCACCATGTTTCAATTACCTACACAGAACTTACGACAGTTTAAACTGATTAGCTCTACTGATTCTCAAAAAGTACTACTGACTAGAAATCAGTTCCCATAGCACAATTCAACAGCTTCTTTCACAGACTTATTTTAAAAATATTCTGTATTACTGCTATTTAATAAAATATCTCAGACTTGTGTTGGTGACATGTACACAAAAATATTCTGTATTACTGCTACTTAATAAAATATCTCAGACTTGTGTTGGTGACATGTACACAAATGTTTACATGTTGTTATATCCTACAGTGCTAAGACAAAGTAAAAATAATGTTCATCACAGAATTGATCTGACATCTAGGATGTATCCTGTCTGTAGAAAGAACCAACAAACTATTTTTTTCAACAGTAAGTTCACTTCAATAGTATCAACTGCATCTGTAGCCATGTACTGAAACTTGCACAATTTCAGTGTCTTTCTGCTTGGGTTTTGTTTGTGTTGAGTACGCATATATTATATGCAATGCCACACCCTTGTTCTTGCCAAAAGGTACTTTTGTTAGGAAGCTTTTTTCCTGAAACTGGGGTTACTTTGGCCCAATTTTACCAGTCTTTTTATATGTGGTAAGAAAACAAGGGATAGTGGCAGAGAGAACATTTCAAATACATTTTTCTAGCATTGTCAAAGACTTGTATCATCAATTAGAAAAGCTGTTAAATGAAACATAGGCTATTATATCTGTTGCTATGGTACCATAAAACAAGTGGGTCAATGTTACCCAAACTCAAGGGTGCTTTGACCCATTCAGTCATTTTTTCATGAAAAAGTGGTAATATACACATTCAGCAGCATGAGGAGCAAATCAAACACTACATTTTGAAAGGAAGAACAGGAAATGTTGAACTTTATTCTGAAATTGATACAGTCAATGTACAAGTACAGAATATTTCACCAATTGTGTAATTCATTTAGATGTTACATGGTACATTATGGTTACTATTTGCAAAGAGAATATGTCATATGTTAGGGATACTTAACAGTAGGGATGTGAGTCTCATTACACAAAGTTCTGAAGTCGTCGTATTAAAAAAATAGACGCATTTTGTTACTCATGTTGCAATGATGATTATTATCGAACCCTCCCAGGAATAGAACAGTTTGCCTTTTTGCTGTGGCCATTTCCAGTAGTACTGGGGTCTTCCCCATACACATCACTTCAGCAGCTTTCACTCATCTTAGTACCACTTCCAGAATATTGTTCTATGTTGTAGAGAACTGTATAATTTTGCCTAGCTGCTAGTTTACCTTTCAACATTTTGTGGTGCTGGATATCATCTTGTACAGCAGAGAAACTTTCACAATCACAATCAGATCCTAGCACCACTTTATCTTCATTTTGAGGTTACTTTGGCCCAGACTAAAGTAACCCTATATTTCGTAAGAATGTGCACTGTTTTACAGAAGTGTTAAGCATATTATCTAAATTGTATTTCAGATAAATGACAGTTCACTTTATTAAACATAATGCTGACATAATGCAAAACTACACACACTGTGTTTTTAGTTTAACTTATGTGAGCCCACTAGGCATAAGTTTATGGAATGTAATGGCTGTTCATATATTAATAATGAACATTGAGTCCCGTCTTGGCAATGCAATATTACTTCATGGAACTCACAATCTTGTGAATGCATTTATTCCATACTAATTACGTAATTTTTAGCAGGAAAGAAAGTTAAAACTTTTTTCCTACCAGTGGGCCAAAGTTACCCACAAAGACCCAAAGTAACTCCAACTTAGGGTATTCTTACATTATGGAGACAAGGTGATATATCCTCAGTGTAATGTACACTACTTAAAACAATGTTGTGTCTATATGTTGTTATATTATCTGAGTGACTTGCCCTATATTATGTTGTACACTTCTATACATTGAACAACTGGGAGGATCAATAAAGATACAATACAATAGTGAGCACATCTATGTTCAATGTAAACAGCAATGTGTTAAGTAGTGCAATTTTCTGGAGAAATGTCAGGTATCATATTACCATGTAACGACGAAACTGTGTAAGCTCCGTTTTTACTAGTTTATTGCTGGCGTTTAGTTTCTTTTTCAAAACGTAAACATTTATTGATGGTTTTGCTGAGACTGGAATACACTGCTCTTTTTTTATTTACGTAAATTATTGTTTTCCTTATCGCACTTGATTATTATAACTTTTTCACGTTATCTTTTTGGTTTTGTCATCAGCTGCAAAGTGCACACGACTTCATGTTAACCCACAAGAGTAAATATCAGTTCTCAGACCCCTAGACGAAATCACGTGAACATGGAATTTGTTCTTAAATTCAATACAAAAATCTAGCTGCAGCTACGAAACGCACTATGGCAAAAATTACCTGTTTCAGTTTAGGACCAAATGAAGTAGGTTCTGGGCTCGTTTTTCGAGCAAAACTCAGCATAGGTAGGCGCTGTACTGCCTCCATTCCGAAGTATTTCAGTGGTATGGATGTTCTTAACAATCACAACAACAAAAATCGTTCAGCTACTGAAATCACGGTTATGTCAAGCTTACTACTTGAGATCAACTGCATATTGCGCTCCCTCATACGTTCCGTTAATGTTTTTACGGTTTGCAACGTCATATCCCCACCGACCAGGAGCAAGCTAGGCAACGTTAACGCGCTATATACTTTTTGAATTTTGACACTTGTATCTCGGGTAAAAAGAGGAGAAGCTTCGGTCTCACTCGGGTTGTCTCCAGAGCCCTCGGATAAGCGGCAGTTGGCAGCACCGATGGGCGACTACGGCTACAGAAGGAAAGCGGATTTGTTTGGGTTTCGCACTGTTTTTTTTTTTTTTTTTTTTTTTTTTTTTTTTTTTTTTTCGCTTGGCTGAAGAGTCGAGAAATGTACCGCTGATAGCCCAACTCCCGCCCATATGAGGTGAAGGGGGTGGAACAACAAGAAAAGGAAAAAAAGAAAGCTGGATATGTTTAGCTGCGCCCAGCACGAGTTGAATAGAACCAGAGCGGAAAATATCCCCTTATTATCTTACGAGGCAGCACACAGTGGCAGCCAAATTTAAACAGTCGCGAAATCCCCAAAATTGGCTATCTTTTACAGAAGCTCAGAATTTAGCGTGGACTTCAATGCGAGATGCTTATAACAGTTTCCACAACGAAACTGTCTCGAAACCTGGCAGAAAATCCAAAGAGATTCTGGTCGTATGTGAAGTATGTTAGCGGCAAGAAGTAATCAATGCCCTCTCTGCGCGATAGCAATGGAGATACTATCGAAGACAGTGCTGCCATAGCAGAGTTCCTAAACACAGCCTTCCGAAATGCCTTCACGAAAGAAGACGCAGTAAATATTCCATAATTCGAATCGAGAACAGCTCCCAAACATGAGAAACGTAGAAGTAAATGTCCTCGGAGTAGTGAAGCAACTTAAATCACTTAACCCGTCAGTACACGCAGGTGGTCTGTCAGACCAAGGAGAATATTTTCACATTAATGTAATGCCTGAAAGTTGTTTCCAAGAAGCTATCTTCTCAGTACACTTAAGTGAGTGTAATAGCAGTCGTTTGGTATGGTGTATATGGTATTTCAACAATAGCACTTCCGGTTAGCTCACAACAAAGAGGTCTAGGGTCTCACAGGCCAACCGCGTGTACTGGTGTCAGCTTATTGTTAGCTCCGCCAAGATTATTCACGCGCGCGCATATTTGCGGTATCTGCTTAATTTAGTGGTAGAACAGATTTTTTCGTGCTTTGTACCTTATTTTAGTGTGTTGTAAGTGTTGTAACTGCATCATGGCTTATTCTTACAAGGCACAGGAAGAAGGAATTAGGAACTTGATTGAAGAAGTATAGGCTGAAAGTGACGCTGGTGATTTTGAGGATGGAGAAATCAACTTTGAAGATATCCAAGACCCAGATTGGAAAAGTGATTCCGACACCGAACAAAAAACGTCGAGTGATGAACCAGAAGACAGTGATTGTGGTGCTGACAGCGATATGTTTGTCGGTAAAGACGGAACAGTATGGAACTCACGTGCTCTGCCAAAGAATTCCTGCACACATTGTCATAACATTATAACTCATTTACCAGATGTGAAAGGTGCTGCGAAAAGTGCTACAAATCCTCTACAGTGCTGGGAACTGTTTTTTGATGAAAACATTGTACACATACTCGTTGACTGCGCTGATAGGTACATTCAAAGTATCCAGGGAAACTTTTCAAGGGAAAGAGATGGACAACAAACTAATAAAGCTGAAATAAAGGCCTTATTGGGATTATTGTACTACGCTGGTATAATACATGCTCATCGACTAAGTCTATAAGATTTGTGGCGAACAGATGGCACAGGAGTTGAAATATTTCATCTCACAATGGGCATAAACAGATTTCGTTTTCTCCTTCGATGCCTCAGATTCGACGATAAACAAACGAGAATGGAAAGGGAGAAAACAGATCACATGGCGGTGATAAGACAGGTGTTCAGTCTAATTGTTGAAAACTTCCAGAAGGCTTATACAGTTTCTGAATACGTGGCAGTTGATGAAAAACTAGAAGCATTCCATGGAAGATGCAGATTCCGACAGTAAATGCCAAATAAGCCAAACAAATATGGAGTAAAAATTTTTGCAGCAGTAGATGCAAGAACGCTTTACACATTCAACATGGAGGTGTATGTTGGGAAACAGCCTGAAGGCCCTTACAGACAGGACAACAGACCAGTTGAACTTGTTCAGAGACTTTGCCAACCTATCCTGAATACAGGCCACAACATAACTTGCAACAATTATTTTACGAGTTATGAGCTTGCAAGCACATTGATTACGAACAAGACGTCCATCGTTGGTACCCTGAGGAAGAATAAGAGACAAGTCCCAAGAAGATTTATTAACACTAAAAACGGACAAGAAAGGTCATCTATGTTTGGTTTTCATAATAATTGCACCTTAGTCTCTTATGAGCGGAAACGAAATAGAGTGGTATTACTACTGTCAACGATGCACCACAATGGAAATATTGACGAAAATACAGGGAATGATAAAAAAAACAGAAGTTATCACTTTCTATAACCTTACTAAGGCTGGAGTTGACGTCGTAGACGGAATAAGTGCAGCATATAATGTAGCTAGAAACACAAGAAGATGGCCAATGGTTGTTTTTATAGCATCATGAACACAACTGCGATAAATGCTGCTATTGTTTTCAACTCAAATCAGAAAGAACAACTGAGAAGAAGAGAGTTTTTGAGGCAGCTTTCTTTTGCGCTTCTGCATGATCATCTTCAGCAAAGAGTAATGTCAAAAATATTGCCAAGGAAGATAACTGAGAGAATTGGAGAGCTTTCCAGTGTGAAACTTTCTAAAGTGGAATCAACTGCGACTTGATGAGAACGGTGTGTGGATTGCAGAAGCAAAAACAGAAAAGCAAGATACATTTGTAAGAACTGCAAGAAATACATTTGCCTTGAACATTTTGTTACTGTGTGCCAAGACTGTATCAACAAAATATCTGATTGAATACATGCATTATTTTGATAACAGCTAAATTTTATTTATCTCCATTTGTGTAAATATTTTTGACGAAAATCCCATACATATATTTACTAAACTGATTTTTAATGATATTACTTCATTTAATAACGCTTCCCTCCATAATATACATCCAAATGAAAATTCAGAAAGATAGAAACTTCAAGAGTCTGTGAGACCAGCTGTTTCCAGGTGTGTGCACCACCAGGTTAATAAAAGCAAGTCTTCTTGTCCAGATTGTATACCAATTAGGTTCCTCTCGGAGTATGCTGATGCATTAGCTCCATACTTAAAAATCGTATACAACCGTTTGCTCGACGAAAGATCCGTACCCAATGACTGGAAAGTTTCACAGGTCACATCAATATTCAAAAAAGGTAGTAGGAGTAATCCACTAAATTACAGGCCCATATCTTTAACGTCGATATGCAGCAGGATTTTGGAACATATACTGAGTTCAAACATTATAAATAACCTCGAAGAAAACTGTATATTGACACACAGTCAACATGGGTGTAGAAAATATCGTTCCTATGAAACACGACTAGCTCTTCATTCACATGAATTGTTGAGTGCTATTGACAAGGGATTTCAGATCGATTCCGTATTTCTGGAAGGCTTTTGACACTCTACCACACAAGCGGCTTGTAGTTAAATTGCGTGCTTATGGAATATAGTCTCAGTTATGTGACTGGAATTGTGATTCCCTGTCAGAGAGGTCACCGTTCGTAGTAAAGTCTAGCTTTCCCCAAGGTAGTGTTGTAGGCCCTTTGGTGTTCCTTATCTATATAAACGATTTGGGAGACAATCTGAGTAGCCGTCTGAGGTTGTTTGCAGATGACACTGTAGTTTATCGACTAATAAAGTCATCAGAAGATAAAAAAATTGCATAACGATTCAGAAAAGATATCTGAAGGGTGCGAAAATTGGCAGTTGACCTAAATAACGAAAAATGTGAGGTCATCCACATGACTGCTAAAAGGAATTCGTTAAACTTCGATTACACGATAAATCAGTCATATCTAAATGCCATAAATTCAATTAAATACCTAGGTATTAGAATTATGGACAACTTAAATTGGAAGGAACACATAAAAAATGTTGAGGGGAAGACAAAAAAGACTGCATTTTATTGGCAGGACACTTAGAAAATGTAACAGATCTACTAAGGACACTGCCTACACTAAGCTTGTCCGTCCTCTTTTAGAATACTGCAGCACTGTGTGGCATCCTTACCAGATAGGACTGACAGAGTACATCGAAAAAGTTCAAAGAAGGGCAGCACGTTTTGTATTATCGCGAAATATGGAAGTGTGTGTCACAGAAATGATACAGGATTTGGGCTGGACATCATTAAAAGAAAAGTGCTTTTCGTTGCGATGGAATCTTCTCACGAAATTCCAATCACGAACTTTCTCCTCCAAATGCGAAAATATTTTGTTGTGCACCGACCTACATAGGGAGAAGCGATCACCACGATAAAATAAGGGAAATCAGAGCTCGTACGGAAAGATATAGGTGTTCGTTCTTTCCACGCGCTTTACGAGACTGGAATAATAGAGAATTGTGAAGGTGCTTCGATGAACCCTCTGCCAGGCACTTAAATGTAATTTGTAGAGTATCCATGTAGATGTAGATGTGGTGCCGACTGGCGTGGGCCAGCGTAGACTGGCGCGTTTCTACACCTGCCGGCGACCTGCAATGAGCGAAACATTCTTTGCCCGCTTTCGGAGCGCTAGTTGACGACGCGCTGGGCTAACAAATTCGAGGCGCCCGCCTTACAATCTTTCTCAAACAATTTTACAGTAACTATTCAATGTTGCTTGTGGACTTGTACGTGAGTTTCATGGTGAAGTGCTCATCATCTCGCTAATGGTCATAGTTATTCTGACATTCACATTCAAGTAAGAAACTGCGCAAAATTCGAAAAGTTTGGAATGAAAAATTTTGCATTTGGTGCATCTTACACCATACGGTAGTGTGTATTAAGTGACGTAATGAATTTTTCTTTAACCTTGGTAGGAGGTCACTATCTGTCTCCAATCTCGAGAAAACGGATTTTATATATTGTGTTACGTTCCCATCATGCATCCAAGAGAATGAAATATTCATAACATCCCTCAGATCTCCTAAACCGGTCCACACATGGAAACAAGATTCTGACAAAGGGTAGCACACAAAGAGGAGATTACCTTGCCACACAATTAACATATAGGACTTTCTTATGTACAGCGATACAGGTGAAGGTATAGTTTTTGCTTAATTTTTTCAAACCAATACTGTAATTCGTTAGGAGTCAACGACAGCTAGTGAAAATAGGATTCGCTAGTACGAAAATCAACATGAAATATCTTCTCCTATGTTACTGTAGACTAACACAAAGAGGTTTTCTACGCACCATTAATCTTCCTGGTCGCCAACTGCTTGTTTACTAAGATACTGTGTGTCAGAATTCTGTCGCAACAGCTACTGCAAGGTGAGTTTGTGCAAATTATACTGTGTTTTGGCAAAAGAACCAAAATTAAACGTGTCAACATGAGAAATGTATCCGTTTCATAATTGATGATGCTTCTTCAAATAAGAATACAGTAGCAACGCAGACAAAAGTAAATCGCCAATACTGCTGCAGTTTTGGCAGAATCGCATAACCCATCATATTTTTAATAGTGAACAACTGGAATGGATACTTACCAAATGACTTTCTTACTCTCTTCATTTGAGAAATATGAAAATAATTCACAGCAAACAGCATATCACATTTTTGTTCCTATCCCCATTCAGAGAGAAGTGGTCATCTTCTCCACCTTAAGGATACAGGCTACTTTTCCAGCTCAATACTATGTCAAAATCATCACCTATTTCTTTCAAGCATTGTTTATAATGTATATGTTTTACAGATCTTTTGTTGATATCAGGTAATGCAGCACACTTTCTAAACAAATTACAAGTATTCTGAATATTTTTTAACCTACTTAGGGTTATTAAAAAGCTACAAAGAAATTGATACATTTTTTTCCAAAATGATTCCTCAAACTGAAGTAACATTTAATCCAACATTATACATTTGAAAGAGTCCAAATTTTTACCAGATATGCATGACATGATGGCTGAGGTACAGACCTATTTAATTCCACCTATTATGTATATTACAAGGATAAAAAATATCACACCTTACATTTTATTTTTTATAATTTTTTTCCTAATAAAAATGTTATTTTTTCCATAATTTAGTTGATTCTGCAATAAAGGTTGGGTCTACTACATAAGTATGGACTATTGTAGGTTACAGAAAAAAATTAGGGCAATGCTTTATAAACTTTACAAAATATTTGTACCTGAATTCTGAAAAATACAACTTGTGGGAAATTGCAAATGAAGATATGAATCCAATTAAACTGTGCCTCAGAACATTCCTGAAGCATAGGCTTCATCTTGCAGCATTTCTTCATCTTCAAGCTTTCTCTTGGCATCCCTTCTTTGGTAAGTTGAAGAGCGTATCTTTTAGCTTCATGCACCTATTGTCTGTCACAAGCAAGCAATTGATCTTCCATATTAGAGCCACTTTTAAGTCTAAATTTCTCAGGACTTCCAACTTTCCTATCACTCCATCACTGAAACATATCACTGAATCTAGTACACCAACTTTTAATGTATTTAGTCCTACAAAAACATTCTTGTGTAATCTTTCCCATATGCAATGGTTGAAACTTTCATTTGTATTCTGAGTGCCCCTCATGAGGACATTTACTAAGCAAAACACGGTCACTCAGGTCTCTAAAACTTGGTTTTATTTCATTCATAAAAGGTTCAGGAAGAGAATGCTTATGATGGTATATTTGACCACTTCCTTTTGCTTTTCGTTAACCACACCAAGAATCTGCTCCTTTAGGGCAAAGGCTATGAACAGGGTGATCATCTGTGGACAACTTATGAAAGTAGGTAGCCCAGACAGTTTTTCTCATTGCTGTAGCATCATTCAGAGGTGCAGCTCGTCTAATGGACAGTCCATAATAACCCTGAAGAAGTTCTATTCCAGTTTCTGTCAATCTGCCTTGACCAGACAGAGATTTTCCATCAGATAGCAACTTTCCTTTAATTTCTCTTTGTAGCTTCCTCAGTCTAGCAGCCATCCTCTTTTGTACATGTCCACAGCACTTCAGTTTTGTTACCAAGGTACCACCATAAATTTAAGCATTTTTAACATTGTGCAGCATTGAACTCATTAATTTTATTGAAAGCTTTAGAGTCCCCATCGCCCAGGTACTTCATATATCTAACGTTATAAATGGGCACCAACCTCTGAAATATTTGTAGAGCTCCATCACACTCCATACCTCCACTGTAATCACAATATTTCTTAGAACACTGATATTCAATATGCCCTCCAGTATTACCATGGTAAGTGTGGCACTCAACATCAACAACTTTTCCATTCTCCAGAGAAGTAGCACTTAACACACCATTCAAGGAATGCTGTCCTCGACATTGCCATGTCTCATCAAGTTCAACAGCAATGTCCCTGGTCACACTAACGTTTACAGTTTCTTCTACTGCACGTTTCATTGATGCTTTAGACACAACCGCCAAGGCACCTAAAAGTATTTTTATGTGCTTGCTAAACCTACTGGGAGGAGGAAGGTCCATCAAACCACAAAACGTTTGAGCAGCTTTTTTCCTTTTCGTGTTGCACACATTGCATACACTAACTTCAAATTCACATCATATGAATTATGCACAATGTTCGAAGTCATTTTCGAGAAAGATTTATTGCAGGATCTACTCAGAACAACTAATTTTGACGCTAAACCCTTTCTGCTACTTTGTTGTTCAGTTATTTCCTGACAGCCTGCACCATCACATTGTTTACATTTCACCATCTCCTTTATCAAAGAAGATAAGATGTCCACATTAACAGCAAAAAATCCTCTTCTAACAGCGTCATTGTGAACACAAAAATTTGAATCATCAGGAGGCATGCCATTGTGGATGTTTCTTCCCTGAACTGATACGCAGGTTACTTTCAACAGTGTGAACTGGTTACCACGGAATTTCCTTTTATTGGAATTCTTGATGCGTGGCATAGTTCGTATTTATGGCACACTAAAGGATATGTACTTCCACAAATATAAGTAACACTTGGGCAACAAACATTCAGTAACACGTGAACAAACTGCTTCAGCAAAACAAAGTAAATACTAGCAAAGACAATCATTTACAGACACTAGAAGCATGCACTGTTACCAACATATACAATGTATCATAGGTATAATCGCTGGAAACAGAAAGTTCACAGTTCTTTTCGTAATAATACTGGTTTCTGTAACAGAAATAAAGGAGGTGTGGTGGCATACATGACTGTAACTTTAAAATTTGGTATATGTAGGTAATTTTTCATTTGAAACCATATAATGTTCAATGTTAGAGGGAAAGACTATAGAATTTAATAAAGTCATAAAAAATTCGAGTTTTCCACCATTTTTAAGTACCTTGTATCCTTAATTATCTTTTGATGTGTTCAGGATAGATTACATGTCTTTATAATCTATTTTAACATTAATGAGTTGTCTCAAGTGCTCTATAATACAATGTAACCTTGTTATCCACAGATAAACAGGAATCAAAGATGCTATTTCTAATAGGACAACGCCGAATTTTTGCTGCAGACTGTAACTGATACAACAAAAGTCTTTTGTGACTCTGAAGTTTTGAACTGAATGATAACTTGTTGAACCTTGCAAACTATCTCTCAAAGTCAGCATCACTGATAATTTAAAAGATATTTGTAGTAAGAAGAGGTACTCTCTCTCTCTCTCTCCCTCTCTCTCTCTCTGTGTACAGAGAGAGGACCAGGAAGATGGTATGCTATTTCCTGTACTTTTTCATATGTCAAAGATACCTGAAATGTCAAAAGAAAGTACTTCGGTAAGTTTCAGTCCCAGCTGATCATTATTAAAGATACATTTGGTTATAAGATTCCTCTGAAATTGCTGAGTTGAGGCACTTTATCTGATTGCAAGTTAGAGGATATCCATCTGGTTACAAAAATAATTGATACAACATTTAGTAGTACCATAATTTCTGTTCCATTGTCGTTAGACATAAGGATGAACGCACCAGTGTAGAAGCATTGGTAAACGAAATCATTGCTAGCGATAACCCTTGTGTGTTGTTGTAAAAGCCACAACATAGAAGCAGCCAGCGTCATCCACTCCTGCCAAGAAAAGATGTCATCATTATCATGAATAATGCTCAATGCGAAATTTTGAAGAAGGGTGGTGTGCTGGCGTAAGCTGTCGCCAGCACTCCAGTCGGTAAAGATGTAGCAAGAAGATCGATAGTAGGCGCTGGATCAGGAGAGCGGCCAAAGACAGTCTCGCAAGCTACACGCGCCAATGCCCTTTCGACCGCTAGTATGTAGACCGCCACTGCGGACCAGAGGGCTCAGTCTCAGTTACTAGTTCATGAGTCTCGTCTGAGTCAGTTTCAGTCTCAGATTCAGTCTCTCAGTTACTAGCTCAGTCACTACTCTCGTTGGGTCTGCAAATTCCCATCACCAGCTATGAGAGTGTTTAGCGACGAGTGTTTAGCGTAGTGTTTACAGCAGGACTTGTATTTCACCAGTAGTGAGGCTAATGTGGAATATTATAGAAGAATTTGTACCACAACACAGGGACTCATTTAAAGATAAGTAGCTTCCTGTTTATGTAAATAAAGAACCCTGTTAATGCATGTCTGCAGTTGTGTTGTAGAAATAGGATACTGGCCACCAAACAACTTCTGGTTTCCTATGGTACAAGACTCTACAGTGGCAAGGAGGATACAACAGTTACAATGAGGATAATTCAGTACAGATCGAAGTTAATCAACTTGACAGAAGATTTTGCTTGCTTCTCTTGTGTTATAACTTGCTAATTTGTTGTTATTTGGTCTTGCATGTATTCCAGGAGGGGAGTCACTTAACTATTCACATCTATCTTTGCAGAGGCTTTGCTTGCATTTTGCAATAATGCATTTGCACCAACCATGACTACCCTGCCCCCTCCAACCCATGGCCCCGCGACTGAGCTGCAGACCGCCAGTGTGCTGGACCTAACACAAGTTTTTCCGTTTCAGAACCAACAAATTGCTATCCTACTGACGACGGTAAAACACCCTCTGGCTGCACAAGCTGCGTCAGCCGCACAACTAATCAACTAACTGGCCCAACAAGTGCAGCCGACCAACATACCACCATTCCTGCAATTTAACGATACAGAATAGAAATGGCTCGAGTACCTGACTCAGTTCCACGCACATTGTCAAATTCATCATGTTCAAGATACTGTAAAATTACAATATTTCCTTCCGATTGTGGGGTCCCCAGTGTTCAGGCTAATACAAAAACTATTCCCAGCCACGTCTCCCGACGAACTCAGCTGTGAACAAGTAATCGCTGCATTAACCAAGTTCTATGACCAGCAAGTCTAAGTAGCTGCAGCCAGATATTAGTTCTCTCGCTTGCAGAAAAAGCCGGTACAGACGTACCACCAGTGGTACACAGAACTAACTGGCATGACTAGGAAGTGTAAATTTAAGTGTAGTTGTGGCGATTTAACGATAAGAGATCCAATAACATTCAGTGTCCCAGATAGTACAATATAGAAACAAATCCTAAAGTTCTCTGATCCACTTCCTCAAGCATTGCAAATCTTTGAGCAATAAGATTCGGGTGCCGTAGCTGCTGGTAAGTTTGACCATGTCCCGATTTGTCGGATCGATTCGCCCATTGCTCGCGACCGCCCCAAGCAGCCGCAACAACGAGCGCATACACAGCAGTGTGGATAGGCCTGTAAACTTAATGAACTCTTGCCCTAGATGTTTTGCTCGCCATGAAAGACAGGATTGCCCATCAAGTAACGAAACGTGTTACAAGTGTGGAAGGAAAGGCCGTGTCCAAGCAGTTTGTTTGCAATGACACAAAAACGCCAATTTTGCCCGCTCCCAGAAAGAAAGCAGGCTCGTGCAGATTCAGTGAATGCTGTGTTTTCAAAACCTACAACAGGTTCTGACAAAAGTAAAATTGAATTTGTGCCTCCTTCTCGCCCTAGTGCTGCGCAACGATGTTCTAAGAAACTATTTGTCTCATTACGCATTGCTGGCCGTCGTATAAGCTTTCAGTTAGACACAGGTGACTCATGTCATGTACGAACAGTTAGCCTTACCACGCCTTTCTAAATCTAGCAAACACCTCACTGCTAACAACGGACAGGCGAATCCAGTTCTTGGACAGTGTAGTTTGCCTTCCACTCACAAATCTCACACTAGCACAGTGAATTTTACTGTTTTGAAATCAAGAGGCAGTGATAATATTTTCAGTTTAGATGTCTTTGATTTATTTGGCCTTAGCATCCAAGACAAAGAACTTTCAGTATCGGCCTGTGCACCAAAAGACAGTGTCAATAGTTTTCTTAAAGAATTTCCTGAACTATTTTCAGAAAGAATGGGAAAAGCTAATAGCTCTATAGCGCATGTTACTTTGAAAGACGATGCACAGCCTGCCTCGTTCCAATTGCTTTAAGAGACAAAGTAGCCAGTGAATTAAAGAACTGCAAGATAATGGTGTAATTGCTACCATTCAAGCTAGTCAATGGGCAAGTCCTCTCGTTTTGTTGCCTAAGCCATCTAGTCGATTTCGCATTTGTGTTGACTTCAATTCTACAGTCAGCCCACAGACAGTAGTTGACACTTGTCCATTACCTCGGCCTGAGGAACTCATGGACAGGGTTGGTGCAGGGCGTTAATTTTCTAAGATAGATTTGCGTGATGCCTACTTGCAAATTCCATTGGATGAAGAATCACAGTGTTTGTTGTAAATACACACTTAGTACTGTTCAAGTAATTGCGTTTGCCCTTTGACAGTGATTCTGCACCCGCCATTTTTAAACGTTACTTAAAACAGCTGCCTGCAAAAGTGCCATTTTGGTCAAACTACCTTGACAATATTGTCGTCTCAGATCGTAAACCAGAGGAACATTTTGCCAATTTGCATTTTTGGAGTGTTGTCAGAAACAGGACTCAAGTGTCGTCTCGAAATGTGTGACTTTTTCCAAACTGCACTACAGTACTGAGGTCATGTGATTAACAGTCAGGGTGTTCACCTCTTCCAATCTCATTTGCTTGCAATCTGTGACCTACCTGCTGCTCACAATTTGTCTGAACTGCAGTCCGTATTAGGCAAGAGGGTACCACATTCGGTTCATACAGAATGACGCTCAGATCGCGGCTCCATTGCATTGCTTGCGTCGCAAAAATGTACCTTTTGCGTGGGCTAATGACTGTCAAGACGCATTTCAGAAATTCAAAAATTGTTTTCTTGGTGATAGATGTTTAGTGCATTTTGACCCTGCCAAGCTAGTAATTTTGCAATTCGAAGCTTCTTCTTACAGAATCGGCACTGTGCTTTCACACAGAATTGGTGCACAAGACAGATCTATTGCTTTTGCCTCAAAGTTGCTCACTCAAACGCAGTGCAATTATTCTCAAATAGAAATTATTCTCGCTATTGTGTATGGCGTGACCAAATTCCATCACTATTGGTATGGTCGCAGATTCTATTTAGTGGCAAATCACAAGCCTTTGCAGTCCTTGTTTCTTCCATCAAAGCTGGTTCCTATACGCACTGCTCAAAAATTGCAAATTTGGGCTTTGATGGTTTCACAGTATCAGTATGAATTTGTGTACAGACCTACGGCAGAGCATGGCAATGCAGACGCCTTATCCCGTTAGTGACCAAATTATTTCCAGAAGTTGTAGAATTTTTATGAACACTTTATTGGACTAAGAACCCATTCATAAAATCATAGTTTAAATCTTGAAAGTGAGATTTTAGCCCACGGGTGTAAAAAAATTAGTGGGAACTATTGTTCCCATCAAACTGAAAAATGTATATCCTTTATTTTTTAGTACAAAAAACGTTAAACATTACATTTATATTTGTATTACTTCATATTGTCCTCTGACTTCACCAATGTGATGTACTATGGAACTTAGAGGAGCATGGTGCTACACACAAAGGTACACAACAGTAGCTACACATTATTTTTGTTCTCTTTTTTTTGTTCTTGATGCTACATTGGCTGCATCTTCTGCTTGTTGTACCTTTTGTAGGCAAATGGGTTTCAACTTTCTCCAGACAAACGTCATCTGGTACTCCAGACACACCTCTTTTTGGAGTTTGAAAATGAATGGGCCTTCCTCTTTGCTTAGGACTTGAGAAGCTAGAGATAAGCTGACTTGCCAAGTGCAATCTAAATGTTCGCTGGTCTGCTTCTGTAGCTTTCACATAATGTAGGAAGCTGCCCAATCTACAAGAAAGAAAAAAAATCTGTGCCACCACTTCCATGAATGACGGCCTACAACATACTGCTCACGCAAATTTTTTCTATATATCTAGTATTTAAATATTCACAGCCAGTAACATTATATAAAACACTTATCCCTAGTTCAGTTATTTTTTTTTAAATCTCTTTCAAGACACTAACATCATTGAGTTTATTGATTATAGTCACCATTTATATAAAAAAAATTTATTGGATTTATATATAATAATTTTTTATTATATTTTTAATAATGAGTAATGTCCATATGGTAATGTATCTATTTTATTTTCCAATACTTAACTTTTATTACCATGAGGACTTAGTGGTTTTTTGTTTACTTGTATTGTATATACTTCATGGTTTTCACTTTTAATTAAATTAAATTTTCTATATTGTTCTTCATTGTTAAATAAACAACCTTTATAATCTTCTAAACTTATTCTGTTTTTAATAACACATTTTTTAATTCCTTTAGATTTCATTTTTATTTTGTCACCAACTTTATAAGCATACATTCTTGCTCTTAAACCGTAAAATTCTTCCATTATTTTTCCATTACATTCATCTTTCATTTTACCAACAACTTTCTTATTTACTTGTGTAATATCATATATATTATCTGTTGGATAATCACTTGTATCAAAATAATCAATCTTCGATTTCATATCTTCATAGAAATCTTCGGTTTTAATATTGCAAATATAACTATCTGTATCTTGATAACATAATTCAATATTTTCTCCATATTTAGGTTTCATAACTCTATAATGAAAATCATACATTAATTCTTTTGATAAATCAGGTATACTTAATCCAACATAAATAGGTTAATTAAATATTATTTTAGTTTTATTTATATGGATAGCAGCTAGATTTTCATTAAATATAGTTCTATGTTTAAAGTTTGGTTTAGCTACAAGTTGATCAAGTATTTTACCATTTGAAACTAATTTTATATCTTGTCTATTTCTTATATTCTCCATTGTTTTACCATATACAATATTATTCACTAATTTATAAAAATCATTTTCAAAATCATTTGTAGCTTTAATTCTTAACTGTGTGTATAGATCTATGTACTTCTTTAACCAATCAGACTATTTAAATTTTAAAACTTTATGTATTTTTGTAAGTTTCAATCCTAAAGATAAATATTGTTTAAGATTTCTATAATGTACTACATAATTACACTTTTTATGTAAAGTACTTATTAATTTACTTTCATTTGTACCTTGAATAAGTTTTCCTTCATGCACTAATGACATATCCTTATGTAAATCATGTAATTCTTTTGGATATTCTAGATCTACTTCAAATATATATCCACCCTGACTATTGTTTGACATTTCACTTATTTTTGTACAATTAAAATTATTTGGTTCTTCCCATTTAAATCCACCATATGTTAAATATTGGTTAATAGCATACCCATATAAATCATTTGCATCTAGATACATTATATAATTTGATATTTCTTTATTATTAAAATCTTTTAAATATTTATTGTTTACTTTTACATATCTTTTACATTATTGTGAAATTCCACCTCTTATTCCTTTTTCAACCATTAGAAGCATATCATAATCATGTAATAGGTCAAGATTTTGATTAGTAATTTTTAACATTGCATCCCAAGATAAACCTGGCGCTATAAAATACCAAGATGGATCTAATTATATGTATTTATACATGTTTTTCTAAAATTTTAAAAAACTCACTTAACAATAATACATCAGTTTTCAGATATAAATCATGATATTCACCAAGAGTTTTTATATTGAATTTTTTCCATGTTCATAATCTTCATCACTTATGTCACAATCATTTAATTCACTATAAAATTTATCTTTTGTTGATAATCGTGTTTCTTCAAATTTTTTCCAGGAAACCATGTAATCATATGGATAAACACCTTTTATAATTACTAAGGTATATAATTCTGGAGAAAGATACTTTCTAATAATTTTAATTGATTTTTCTTTAAATTTGATGAAAGTTTATCAAGTGAAGAAGCCATAAATCTCATTTTTAATTTTTACGTATATTTACTAAAGATTAGGTATTGATTTTCATTATCTGGTATTAATTCTATTTCTTTATTATCATAACCAAGTTCTTTTACAAAAAGATGTGAATCATAATCAGATAAATTATGTAGATAAACAGGTACAAAATCAGGTTGTTGCAGTTTTAAATTACAGGTATTGCATAGTAGAGCAGTATGTTTTCCAGTTAAATAATCATGATGACGTACTTTTTTGTATAACAAATGATTTTTTATTACAGTTATTATTATACTATTATATTATAGTGTAGTATATTAAATTATATTATATTACATTACTATTAGGTAATATTGATAGTAGATATATTTTGTAGGTTCTGGATTTTTGGATCAATCTTATGGAAAATAAAAAATGCGGGTGTTAACAAGTAATTTTTTACTTTTTATAAGATTGGTCTACCTACAAAATATATCTACTAATAATTATTCCTACTTAATCCTATTAATAAAATATAAACATCTTTCATTAATTGTGGTTTGACAATAGACAATAGAAATATACATGTTTTACACATGGACAACTCTCCTGGAGAAGAATGATCAACAGCATACTACAGTTTTCGACTACATCTCACAGTGGAAAGAAGCAGGTCCAGGTGAGGGCTGCACTCACCAGAGGGGTGGGTGCCGTGACCAGTGTCCATTGAGGTGGCTGCAGATGGTCCTTATTTAATACGCTGATGACCACCACTGCCGCCAGCCACTTCCAACAGCCCCCCATAGACCATCCACTCAAAATTAGTGCCTGTGGAAGTCTGTTAAATGAATTGTCATACATGTGGGTATTATCTACATTTCAGATGCACAAATATCAATACAGAACAGCGGTTTTCGCGCTATCTGTTGCATGTCGGAAATAAACACAGTTATTTTTACACCCAACAGCAAATTACAATTCGCAACCATTCCCTCCTCGTTATTTCTTAGCATCCAACAGAGTAAAACTAAGAACTTCGTCCTCGATACTCTTGTCGATGACAGATGAGAAGATCGGAGAGTTTGAAGGTCTATTACAATCAATTTTGTCGTATTTCTCTCAGTTCATGTATTTTTCTATCAGTCTTCTCAATTTCACTAAGTTTTCCGTATTTTCAAACATTTTATCCAATTACTCAAATTCCAATCCACTACTTTCAATCACTTGTCACAACAACAAAATGTCTCATCACATCAATTCATAATCAAACAATGACATTGCAGCATGGTACTCAATATCTGTACCATTGCCAAACCACCCCTCCATTATTTTGTGAGTGCTGTATACATGTGGACATATCATGAACACTGTTACACTGTCTACACCACGTGACACAAATACTGTTTCACAGTGTTGCAAATGGCCAAAAACAGAGAGGGGGTGCAAGAGCTATGTTCTTAGCCGAAACACTTTATAAATTTAATAAGATTTTATTACGATTGGCCATCTCATCCTATGCGGATGGGAGTCACGAAGTATTCTCGTATTTGCAGGATAAAGTCACAGATTGGAAGATCTCACGAATACCCTTGGTGATGACAATCCAGACAAACGAATCGTATCCATAGCAGCACTCTACCCTTTATTTCAAAGTGAGCTGCCCCTTTGTCCAACCTATAGGCTCAGTATCCTGAGCAAAGCTCTAGATGGTCTCTCTATGCACCTTTTAAGTGTTCCTCTGTCTTTAACCAAACCCCCCTCCCCCCGCCCCCGCACCCCGCATCCACGTCATTGTCAACTGTCACCGATTTAACTTGGAACTGACCAAAAGTGGGAAGGCATTATACGTATCTGCTACATTCCATGTCTCATGAAGAAACAGAATGAGCAGAGTTCCACATAATCAATACACTTCAATATTTTGCTTTCCAAATGAGCATAAGATGTGTTCCAAACTTGCACAAGTGACTGACACTAGTGTTATAAAGTGGTATTCTCATTCCAACACCATAACTACTGTCCTTGCAAAGACTGTTCCATACCAATCTTGCTATACGTGCGTGCTGATGAGGTTAGCACTCATTATTAGTGTACAATAGATATGAGCCTGTGAAATTTGAGAGTGATGTGGCGACATAATAGATGTTAAGATGAAGAAGAAACATATGGTTTATGCATGATGTAGTTCCAGATGGAAGGAGTTTGAAATATTTTATGTAAATCGTTTGTACACTAGAAGTCATTAAAATTGCTATAGCATGAAGATGACGTGCTACAGATGCGAAATTTAACCGACAGGAAGAAGATGCTGTGATACGCATATGATTAACTTTATAGAGCATTCACACAAGGTTGGCGCAGGTGGCGACACCTACAACTTGCTGACATGAGGAAAGTTTCCAATCTATTTCTCATACACAAACAGCAGTTGACCAGCGTTGCCTAGTGAAACGTTGTTGTGATGCCTCATGTAAGGAGGAGAAATGCGTAGCATCACGCTTCCGACTTTGATAAAGGTCGGATTGTAGCCTACCGCATTTGCGGTTTATCGTATCGCGACATTGCTGCTCGCGTTGGTCGAGATCCAATGGCTGTTAGCAGAATATGGAATAGGTGGGTTCAGGAGGGCAACGCAGAACGCCGTGATGTATCCCAACGCCTCGTATCACTAGCAGTCGAGATGACAGGCATCTTATCCGTATGTCTGTAACGGATCGTGCAGCCACGTCTCGATCCTTGAGTCAACAGATGGGGATGTTTGCAAGACAACAACCATCTGCACGAACAGTTCGATGACGTTTGCAACAGCATGGCCGATCAGCTCGGAGAGCTGTGATTACCCTTGATGCTGCATCACAGACAGGAGTGACTGCGATGGTGTACTCAACGACGAACCTAGGTGCACGAATGACAAAACGTCATTTTTTCGGATGAATCCAGGTTCTGTTTACAGCATCATGATGGTCGCATCCATGTTTGGCGACATCGCAGTGAACAAACATTGGAAGCATGTATTTGTCATCGCCATGCTGGCGTATCACCCAGCCTGATGGTGTGGGGTGCATTGGTTACACGTCTCAGTCACTACTTGTTCGCATTGACGTCACTTTGAACAGTGGACGTTACATTTCAGATGTGTTGCGACCAGTGGCTCTACCCTTCATTCGATCCCTGCGAAACCCTACATTTCAGCAGGATAATGCACGACCGCATGTTGCAAGTCCTGTACGGGCCTTTCTGGATACAGAAGATGTTCGATTGCTGCCCTGGCCAGTACATTCTCCAGATCTCTCATCAATTGAAAACGTCTGGTCAATGGTGGCCAAGCAACTGGCTCATCACAATATGCCAGTCACTACTCTTGATGACTCAATGCCTAGGCGTATTGAGGCCGTTATTATGACCAGAGGTGGTTGTTCTGGGTACTGATTTCTCAGGATCTATGCACCCAAATTGCATGAAAATGTAATCACATGTCAGTCCTAGTATAATATATTTGTCCGTTTATCATCTGCACTTCTCCTTGGTGTAGCAATTTTAATGGCCATTAGTATATTTTCAATTGAGGAGTAGTGTCCCAGATTTTGGAGTTCATAGAAAAAAATCAACTTAAATATGCTATAATGTTAAAGCAGCGTGGTTTCCGACATATTAGTCATGGAATTCAACGCTTTTAATACTCTAGTGCAAGAAATATATTTCCAACCTTTGACATACATTTACTTTGACATTTTTCTATTCTGTTCAAAATGATGACAAACTTTAAGATGATAAAACTACTACCTCCTACTCTAAAGAGGAAAAACGTAGGTTCTTTGTAACACATGCACTGCATAGGTTTCTGGAAGTATATAGAGCCCTCTGTTCCTGTCCAATTACGGTTCAGAAATTACGATACGCTCCCATCAGTCCTATAAAATGATCGTCAGCGACGAAAAATGCGTGAAATAATGACTTTTTATGAGGAAATAGACAAACACATGGCAGCATTGTTTGATATGTGAAATTACACGCCATACTGCACTAACGTTGTGAAGAGAACGCAGTTTCTTCCACACACTTAGGAACTGTCAAGCAAAAGTGTACACAGGAATTACAATACCTCACAAACCCCAGTCACTAACCTAGAATCACTGCAATTATGGAGCTGAAAACTCGATTTATGTTCAAAATGTGGCATGGAAATGTAGTATTTCACATGCATCTCTTTTGGCCTAGAGAAGGGTGCCGAAATAGGTTTTCCATCAGTTTGGTGGACATGATTCACCACATATGCATTGGAAGTCCTCTGCTGAGTGTGCTATGGAGATATTCGCTGTTAATGATTACAGGTAGATAGCGTTCTAAGTTACACCAGAACACGCAACTGTACACAAGTCGTCACTGCAGTTATTAATCTGAAGACTCGATGTGTGTCCAAGATGTGGCTAGGCAATGGTGTGCTTTGCATGCACCTTCGCTCATCTAGAAGAGGGTGCTGAAATAGGCTTTCTGTCGGTTTGGTGGACATGATTCATCACACATGTGTTGGCTACTGGCTGTCTTATGGAGAGGTTTGACTAGTTAATGATCCCAGGTAGACCCAAACGCGCAAACGTATGAAAGCAGGCTATGCCACACAACTGACACTGCCCGAGATGAAAACGGAAACAAATGATTAAATGTGCGATAAATGACCTGCCACAACATTCCCTCTCTCTAGAATGCATCATCAGACTATCTGGTTACAGCCCCTCTCAACTGATTACTTCATCTACTTTCTACCATCGTTTAAGGTAGATCCATATCAATTGAGAGGGGGATGGTTCTCTTTTCTAGGAAAGTATCCAAGACAGCAATCAACTTCCCGACTGGGTCAGAGATTTTCTCTGCTCAGGAACTGGGTGTTGCATTGCCCTAATCCTCATCATCTTATCCCCATCGACGCACAGGTCGCCGAAGTGGTGTCAAATCGAAAGACTTGCACCCAGTGAACAGTCTACCCAACGGGAGGCCGTAGTCACACGACTTTTTTATTTTTTTTTTTTTTTGTGATCAACTTGAATGTATTCCTATTACCATAACAGACATACTACAGTGTGTTGTTAAAAACCATGCAACAACAACTGTTTGTAGGGCATTTGTTAGCTGACACCACATGGTTCTGATTGATGGAGTACACAGAGGCAGAGTGTAAATACTGTTCATTAGAGTTTAAAACACTGAAACAGCCTTGAAAAGGGCAAAACTTGCGATCCATTCTGTAGTTGTATACTACAGAAGCTGGTAATGCAATGCTCTTTAGCTACAGAGGATGTAAAGTTTATCGTAGCCAAATGTAAGAAACTTTATAAAAATCTATAAGGTGATTGCCGATAACTTTGGGGTCACACCTGAGACTGTGATCCAGCATGTTTAAATTCATTAACCTTCATTTGGTGGTCATCGACATTAAGCAATCAACTCCAGCTGTCTTATCACTGTCCACGATCAATTGTTGTATCCTTGGTTCCGAGTGCTTCCATGTCGACTTCTTCTCATATTCCTCTAGCTTTCACACACTCGTTCCCATGTAGAAGAATTTTCCTACACCAAGTAAACATGTAAGTACTCTCTAATTCTCTCTCAATTTTTATTACATTTCAGTTCTAGTATAATATATTTGTCCAATGAATACCCGTTTATCATCTGCATTTCTTCTTAGTGTAGCAATTTTAATGGCCAGTAGTGTATTTTAAAATTGGTGTCACATCAACAGTCATTAACAAACCACGATTATTTGGGATGTCAGACATAGATTGAGACAGGGGAAGGAAGCCAGTGTGCACTCTGTGTGCATCCCGGGGGGAGTCATTCCGAATGTGAAACGGGTGCTTACGGATGTTGCTGAACAGTTCAAAGAAAACTTGAGTCTCGTTTCAAATACGTACCCCGCTCATACAATTATAGTCGGTGGTGACTCCAATCTACCCTCGATATGCTGGAAAAATTATATGTTTAAATTAGCCGGCGGCAGGCATAAAACATCATCCGAAATTGTACTAAATGCTTTCTCAGAAAATTATTTTGAACAATTAGTTCATGAGCCCACTCGAAGCGTAAATAGTTGCGAAAGCATACCTTACCTTTTAGCAACAAATAATCCTGGACAAATAGTGAGTGTTGTGACGAATACAGAGATTAACGACCACAAGGCAGTTGCTGCTAGGCTGAATACCGTAACACCTACAACCATCAAAATGAAACGCAAAGTATATTTATTTTAAAAAAGCTGATAAAAATGCTCTTAACGCCTTTTTAAGAGACAGTCTTCACTCCTTCCGATCTGATCATGTAAGTGTAGTAAAGTTGTGGAATGTTTTCAAAGAGATAGTATCAACAGCAATTGAGAGATATATACCACATAAATTAATAAGTGACGGTACTGATCCCCCATGGTACTCAAAACGGGTCAGATCGTTGTTGCAGAAGCAACGAAAAAAGCATGCCAAATTTAAAAGAACGCAAAATCCCCTTGATTGGCAAAGTTTTACAGAAGTTCGAAATATGGCGCGTACTTCAACGCGAAATGCTTTTAATAATTTCCACAACGAAATTCTGTCTCGAAATCTGGCAGAAAACCCAAAGAGATTCTGGTCACACATAAAGCACAATAGTGGCAAGACGCAATCAATACCTTTCACTGCCCGATAACAACGGTGAAGTCACTGATGACAGTGCCACTAAAGCAGAGTTATTAAACACGGTTTTCCGAAACTCCTTCACCAAAGAAGATGAAGTAAATATTCCTGAATTCCAATCAAGAACATCTGCCAAGGTGAGAAACATAGAAGCAGATATCCTCGGTGTAGCAAAGCAGCTTAAATCACCTAATAAAGGCAAGGCCTCTGGTCCAGATTGTATACCAGTCAGGTTCCTCTTAGAGTATGCTGATAAAATAGCTCCATATTTAGCAATTATATACAACCACTCGCTCACAGAATGACACGTACCAAAAGACTGCAAAATTGCTCAAGTCACACCAATACCCAAAAAGGGAATTAGGAGTAATCCGCTGAATTACAGGCCTATATCACTAACGTCGATTTGCAGTAGGGTTTTAGAACATATACTGTATTAGACTATCATGAAGTGGGTGGGTGGTTTGGGGAAGGAGACCAGACAGCGAGGTCATCGGTCTCATCGGATTAGGGAAGAATGGGGGAGGAAGACGGCCGTGCGCTTTCAAAGGAACCATCGTGGCATTTGTCTGGAGCGATTTAGGGAAATCACAGAAAACCTAAATCACAATGACCGGGCGTGGGACTGAACCGTCGTCCTCCCGAATGCGAGTCCAATGTCTAACCACTGCGCCACCTCACTCGGTGCATCATGAAGTACCTCGAAGGAAACGATTTATTGACATATAGTCAACACGGATTCAGAAAATATCGTTCTTGCGAAACACAACTAGCTCATGAAGTAATAAGTGCTATCGACAGGGGATGTCAAATTGATTGCATATTTTTAGATTTCCAGAAGGCTGTCGACGCCGTTCCTCACAAGCATCTTCTAATCAAACTGCGTGCCTACAGAGTATCACCTCAGTTGTGCGACTGGATTCATGATTTCCTGTCAGAAAGGTCACAGTTCGTAGTAATAGACGGAAAGTCATCGAGTAAAACAGAAGTAATATCCGGCGTTCCCCAAGGAAGCGTTACAGGCCCTCTGTTGTTCCTGATCTATATTAGCGACGTAGGAGACAATCTGAGTAGCCATCTTAGATTGTTTGCAGATGATGCTGTCATTTACCGTCTTGTAAATTCATCAGATGATCAAAATCACTAGCTAAATGATCTAGATAAGATATCTGTATGGTGCGAAAAGTGGCAATTGACATTGAAAAAAGAGAAGTGCGAAGTTATTCACATGAGTACTAAAAGAAATCAGCTAAATTTCGATTACGCGATAAGTCACTCAAATCTGAGGGCTGTAAATTCAACTAAATACTTAGGGATAACAATTACAAATAACCTAAATTGGAACGATCACGTAGATAATATTGTGAGTAAAGCAAACCAAAGACTGCGGTTCATTGGCAGAATACTTAGAAGTTGCAACAGGTCTACCAAAGAGACTGCTTACACTACGCTTGTCCGCCCTATTCTGGAGTACTGCTGTGCGGTGTGGGATCAGCATTGGGTGGGACTGACGGATGGCATCGAAAAAGTAAAAAGAAGGGCAGCTCGTTTTGTTTTATCGCGAAATAGGGGAGATAGTGTCACAGACATGATATGTGAATTGGAGTGGCAATCATTAAAACAAGGGCGTTTTTCGTTGCGATGGGGTCTTCTCATGATATTTCAATCACCAGTTTTTTCCTCCGATTGCGAAAACATTATGTTGGCACCCACCTACATAGGGAAAAATGATCATCACGATAAAATAAGAGAAATCAGGGCTCGCACGGAAAAATTTAAGTGCTCGTTTTTCCCACGTGCCGTTCGAGAGTGGAACGGCAGAGAGACAGCATGAAGGTGGTTCATTCAACTGTCTGCCAGGCACTTTATTGTGAATAGCAGAGTAATCACGATGTAGATGTAGATGTAGAATTCACTGACAGTGACGTCACCACCACTACACAGTGGCAGCTTGCACATGGCTCCAATCCAGTACCAAACAACAGAACAAAGGTCATGGTGGCCAAGTCAAGGCTACTATCCTGCTGGTACCACAAACACTTCAGCGACGCCGCACGCAAATGCCACACCCCATGACATTACCTAAACTGCAGTCACAAGGCATTGTAGGTGCACTGACTCAGACAACTACATCAAGTCTCCATGTCAACAGCCACCAGCACGCAATGATTCCACCTGCATGCAGTCAACAACTCCACGATCAGAGAGTATGGATCTACGACACGCAATTTTCACCTCTCGAGTCAACACCAACTCGCATGGACATTCTAAAACAACAATGTCATCGAACGTATGCTGGGCATTAATTTTCTTCGTCATTTCCGATTCTCGCCTGACATTACAAACGCTTCGCTCATACAACAGGATACCAGAGAATGAAGCCCTTGGCTTTCGGCTCTGACCGCACCTTCGTCCCTTGATCCAGTGTGCTGCCCTACACAGTAAGCTAACAACAGTTCTCCAAATGCCGACATTCTCCACGGGTGTGTTATGGTGACACAGGAACTTCTTTAATGCAGCAGCATTACGACAACTGCCACACCAATAACGAGACACTCCATGTAGAAAATGTCTGCTAGCTCCTGTGTATCAATGACACTTTGACTGTACTCAGATTAGCAAAAAAAAACTGTCATACATGGCATCGACCATCACATGCACACACTCACGCCTGTACTCAACCCATCTGACTGTACCTGACAGGGGCTACCGCACAGCACGATGATTAGTGACACAATATCTGCTTCATCGCACACAGCCTGTGCTCTGCTTTTTCTTCGTTCTAAAAAGCCCATATTATCAGAGCATGTGCAGTCCATGATGTCAGTGTGCACCAAATCTTATCAACCAATGGCTCATCTGTTTGGCATAAAGCACACCGACTAGCACTGGCGAACTTGCATGCTGCTAGAGAAGCGATTGACGAGATACTGTAGGCTGGCACCGTTTGTCCATCTGATAGCCCATAGGCATTGGCTATCAAATTAGTACCGAAAAAGATGGAACTCTTCGCCTCTGTGGCGAATACAGAGCCCTCAACACCCGTACAGTGCATGACAGTTACCCAGTACCAAATACACAAGACTTTACTCGTGCACTGGTAGCTGCACACACCTTTAGTGTATCTGATTGTATAAAATCCTGTTTACAAACCCCTATGCACATTGAAGAAATCGCGAAAACAGCTATTACCACATCCTCTATCCTGTACAAATACCTTTTCATGCCTTACAGGTTGAAAAACGCTGCGCAGACTTGGCAACGTTTTATGGCAAGATCCTCTACCACCTTAGTTATACAACGCACACCTCAATGACATCCTTATTTTTTCTGCCACCTCTGAAGAACAAGAGGGAAACCTGGAACAAGTTCTCAGAATTTTATAAGAGAATGGTGTGTTGATCTTTCATGACAAATCATAACTACATCAAAAAGAAGCCAATCTTGATATCGAGAAAACGGCAGTCATCACACCCTCCGGCCCCTATGAATACCCTTTCACGCCTTACAGTGTGAAAAACGCTGCGTAGACTTGGCAACGATTTATTGGCACGATCCTCTACAGCTTTAATCATAGCTGTGCACATTTCAATGACATCCTTATGATTTCTGCCTCCCCTGAAGAATGTGAGGTACACCTCGAACAAATTCTCTTACAGTCCAGTGGCATGTTGATCAATCATGACGAATCACAACTGCATCAAAAAGAAGTCAGTTTCCTTGAACACTTAGTGTCACAGGCATAAACCAACGCCAGACAGGGCAGACACCATATGACAGCTCCCACTAAAAACGAATGTTTCCTCGGAATTTTAAATTTCTACCGATTCCACCTGCTTCAAGCAGCTGCCTTACAGATGCCACTCATAGACTTTTATCAAGTCACAACAAAAATGGGGAAAAGGAGGCCAGATGGACCAAAGACATATTAAACGCTTTCAATCCGCAAAAGAATGTCTGGTAAACGCAAACACCCTCACGCATCTCATCCTGGATGCTCAACTGACTGTTACCACAGATGCGAATGACACCACAACAGCTGGTGGGTGGTGAAACCCAACATCTCCAGCTTTTCTCTTGCAAACTGACAGCTTCCTAATCCAAATGGTCGGCATTCGACAGGGAAATCCTCGTACCTTATGAGGTAGTTAAGTACATCCACGAAGATACCGAAAGTTGGAACGTCTTTCTACTAATGGACCACAAGTCACTTGTTGACACTATAAAACACCCATTGAAGAAAGTCACCACACGTCGCTTTCGTCTCCTGGATTTCATCTCACAGGACTTAAAAGACATGTAGTACTTATAAGGTACAAACGACATCATTGCTGATTACCTATCGAGAGTTAACACAATCTGCCTCGGCTCTGACTATAAACAGCTACCTGCCTCCCAACAAAGTGACACTAGCACTGCTGAACTACTATGCAGCAATGAACCATCGATCCTATGCGATGTCCTTCTCAACAAAATTGGAGAGCTTGTAACACTAAAAATGCGATACGAAATTTTTTAGCCGGCCGGTGTGACCGTGCGGTTAAAGGCGCTTCAGTCTGGAACCGCGTGACCGCTACGGTCGAAGGTTCGAATTCTGCTTCGGGCATGGATGTGTGTGATGTCCTTAGGTTAGTTAGGTTTAATTAGTTCTAAGTTCTAGGCGACTGATGACCTCAGAAGTTAAGTCGCACAGTGCTCAGAGCCATTTGAACCATTTTTTAACGAAATTTTTAACCAACAGCAGGGCCTTTCACATCTCTGGATTCGCCTCACTGTCTGCCTATTGACTGAGCGTTTTGTCTACTCCATCATTAAGAGAGACTGCCGCACCTGGCCACAGATGTACTTCTCAATGCAACAAGGTAAAATAACACGTCCAACAGCATCTCAGCCAGTTCGTGAAACACATAGCTCGCTTGCACCATTGTTCTTGTGGGCCCCCTTCCAGAGTGAGAAGGTTACAAGTTCCTCGATTCCGTCACATGGTGGGTTGAAGCGACACCCATTAGAGACACTGCAGCTGAAACGACAGAAAACGCTTTTGTTGATACTTGGATATTACACTTCAGTATACCAGAAACCATCTCCACAGACCAGTCTGCCATAAGTTGATTTGGCACTCATGACGGAACTTTGTAAACTACATCTACATCTACATGGATACTCTGTAAATCACATTTAAGTGCCTGGCAGAGGGTTCATCGAACCACCTTCACAATTCTCTATTATTTCAATCTAGTAGAGCGCGAGGAAAGAATGAACACCTATATCTTTCCGTACGAGCTCTGATTTCTCTTATTTTATCGTGGTGATCGTTCCTCCCTATGTATGTCGGTGTCAACAAAATATTTTCGCATTCGGAGGAGAAATTTGATGATTGGAATTTCGTGAGAAGATTCCTCCGCAACGAAAAACGCCATTCTTTTAATGATGTCCAGCCCAAATCCCGTATCATTTCTGTGACAGTCTCTCCCATATTTCGCGGTAATACATAACGAGCTGCCATTCTTTGAACTTTTTCGACGTACTCCATCAGTCCTATTTGGTAAGGATCCCACACCGCGCAGTAGTATTCTAAAAGAGGACGGACAAGCGTAGTGTAGAAAGTCTCCCTAGTAGATCTGTTACATTTTCTAAGTGTCCTGCCAATAAAACGCAGTCTTTGCTTAACTTTCCCCACAACATTTCCCATTTAAGTTGTTCGTAATTGTAATACCTAGTTATTTAGCTGAATTTACGGATTTTAGATTAGACTGATTTATCGTGTAACCGAAGTTTAACGAATTCCTTTCAGCACTCATGTGGATGACAGCACACTTTTCGTTATCTAGGGTTAACTGCCACTTTTCGCACCATTCAGATATCTTTCCTAAATCGTTTTGCAGTTTATTTTATTAGTCGATAAACGACAGCGGCATCTGCAAAGAACCAAAGAAGGCTGCTCAGATTGTCTCCAAAATCGTGTATATATATGAGAAACAGCAAAGGGCCTATAACACTACCTTGGGGAACGCCAAAAAGCACTTCTGTTTTACTCGATGACTTTCCGTCAGTTACTACGAACTGTGACCTCTCTAACAGGAAATCACTAATTTAGTCACACAATTGAGACGATATTTCATAAGCATGCAATTTCACTACTAGCCACTTGTGTGGTACAGTGTCAAAAGCCTTCAGGAAATCCAGAAATACGGAATCCATTTGAAATCCATTGTCAATAGCACTCAACACTCCATGTGAATAAAGAGATAGTTATGTTTCACAGGAACGATGTTTTCCAAACCCATGTTGACTGTGTGTCAATAGACAGTTTCCTTCGAGGCAATTCATAATGTTCGAACACAATATATGTTCTAAAATCCTGCTGCATATCGACGTTGACGATATGGGCCTGTAATTTTGTGGATTACTGCTATTACCTTTTTTGAATATTGGTGTGACCTGTGCAACTTTCCAGTCTTTGGGTCCGGATATTTCGTCGAGTGAACAGTTGTATATGATTGTTAAGTATGGAGCTAGCGCATCAGTATACTCCGAAAGGAACCTAATTGGTATACAGTCTGGACCAGAAGACTTGCTTTTATTAAGTGATAAAGTTGCTTCACTACTCCACGGATATTTACTTACACGTTTCTCATGTTGGCAGCTGTTTTCGATTCAAATTCTGGATTATTTTACTTCGTCTTCTTTTGTGAAGGCATTTCGGAAGGCTGTGTTTAATAACTCTGCTCTGGCAGCACTGTCTTCGATAGTATCTCCATTGCTATCGTGCAGAGAAGGAATTGATTGTTTCTTGCCGCTAACATACTTCACATACGACCAGAATCTCTTTAGATTTTCTGCCAGGTTTCGAGGTAAAGTTTCGTTGTGGAAACTGTTATAGGCATCTCGCATTGAAGTCTGTGCTAAATTTCGAGCTTCTGTAAGAGATCGCCAATCTTGGCGATTTTGCATCTGTTTAAATTCTGCATGTTTGTTTCGTTGTTTCTGCAACAGTGTTCTAACCCGTTTTGTGTACCAAGGAGGATCAGCTCCGTCGTTAGTTAATGTATTTGGTATATATCTCACAATTGCTGCCGATACTATTCCTTTGAATTTAAGCCACATCTGTCTACACTTACATTATTAATATGGAATGAGTGGAGACTGTCTCTCAGGAAGGCGTCAAGTGAATTTTTTCGCTTATTTTTCGAGGATTTGGGAATTACGGTATTCAATCTCGCTACGACAACCCTGTGTTCACTAATCCCTGAATCGGTTTTGATGTTCGTTATTAACTCAGGATTATTTGTTGCTATGAGGTGAAGTGCGCTTTCACAACCGTTTGCTATACGCATGGGCTCATGAACTAACTGCTCGAAATAATTTTCAGAGACTGCGTTTAGCACAACTTCGGATGATATCTACACGGTATTAAACATACTCCCACCTTCGTCTAGCACCTGCAGAGCATTGGACTGGTCGAGAAATGGCACAGGACCTGAAAGGCCAAAATCATGTGCCAAAGCAGATTTTGGATGAAAGCTCTTGCTCTGGGTCCTTCTTGGAGTGAGCACAGCCCACAAAGAAGATCTGCTAGCTTCGTTGGCTAAAATCTTATACAGTGAATCTCTGGTCATCACAAAAGACGAATAGCCATTCCCACCAGCACTTTTACAATGTGTCAAAGAACACATTTAACCCTCCTATTTACCACCACCCAGCCCTCAGACCGCATCTCAAGTATTTCTATACAAAGCCCTTTCAGCATGCAAATATGTTTTGTTGCACTATGTTACAATGCAGCCTACACTCCATTGGACGAAACACACACTTTTTACATCACTATCAGTAATAAAGTTATGGCTTTTAGTCCGTGAATATTATGACACAGAAAAGATAGCGGACATTCCTCAATGACTGAGTGCTGAAAATAAGATTTCTGCTGATCACTGAAAATTTTTAAGCAACAGCTGTTTGCACTAATGCAGTATGACTGAATTATGTTGTTTGGTTTGTTTCTCAAACTGAAGGTTTGTTTCAGTCTTAACCTCTCTTAAAACTTGGTTTCTTGGTCACCCCACCTTAAAAAATGTTTTTCTGAACCACGTACCCAGTGGTATTTTATCAATCGTGATAGTGCCTTCCTCCTTTAAATTTTCTGCTACTAGCCCAACCAGTTTATCCTTTTCCTTCCTGTTCAAGTGAAGATCATACCAAGTACAATCCTGTCTAGTGAGAGAATCGACAGGAACCACACCAATATGTCACACTGGACCTTACATGAGCACCCATTCCAACTCCAAATTAACTCTCCTGACCAAAAAGCTCAAATGAGGTGCCTGAGAGCAGATACAAAACCAGTATTGGTATGTCTCGATGCTGATGCAATCTTTGCATCTCTATACTGCACCCAACGTCTCTGTAAATGTTGTTGCCTCATCATCCCACTACAACCAGCGTGTCTTGCTTGGTGAAGTCTTTGCAAAGTCTACTAAATCCTCTGTCACCATTCCAGACTAGCACTAGGTTTAGAAAAATTTGTGAGCTTGTATTCAGATTCTAGTTCGACCTGCAAAAGTTGACCAACACATCTAGCATGAGAACTACTCAAGTATAACACTTCTTTTCTCTTTACTGGCTTCCCTATATCCTTAGTTTTCAATTTGCTGTTGAAAGTTTGTTGTGCCCTCCACATCTGTCCCACAACTTCCTATCCCTACTACGTATCCTATAAAATCACTGAAGAGCCTCATTTACTTCCTCAATTGCCATGTGACTACAGTCACCCACATGGAAAAAACTACAGTGCTGATCACACCAGAGACCCAATCTAGCAACTCTGCAGCAAGTCAGACACTTTTCACTCATGGTAAATACAATACCTTTGTGATAATAAGTTAAATTTCCCACAAACAAGAAAACACATTTACAAAAATTAGGCCTATACACAACTGTATGTAATCAAACTACTAGTACTAGTGCATAGTTTCTGAACCAACAACTTAAATTCAGCTACTTTCTGGAAAAATGAACTAAAATAATGAAGGGGTATGCTCTAATTAAATTCCTGTAGAGAAAAAAATGAATAGAGATTCTCGAGGTTTACAGCGTCAAAAACGTAAACAAAAGTACGGCTACAACCTGATTACGATCTTTTCGCTATTTCTGCAACATTATGTAAACAAAAGTGAAGCCTTTAATAGATAGCTTAAAAACCTATCTGCTGCACGTATATGCTATGTTATCTGTACTAATCTAACTGATATTATAACCAAAATTACTTATATTTACAAGAATAAAAAAAACTGGCACTTCTCGCTTGGTGCAGGGCTATCAACAAATAACCATTCAGGGTACTAGATTGTACAACAAACTTCTGGCAAAGATAAATAAAAATGAATTGTCTTCATTTAAGAAAGCAGTATTCAAATGTTTGCAGATCAGTCGCTATTACAGCCTAAATGAATACTGCCAGTGAACTTGTAGCAAATAACTCTAACAATTTACTGCATGTCAGTAGCACTTTTTATCAAGTGGTTACTCTAATGTGAATGAATTCTTGATCAAAAGTGTTAGAACTCAGATTTTATTTTTATATATCGGTCAGCTATATATTTATATAAAATACCGTTTTCATGCACTTTTGTAATTCATTTAAGTTGTTTATGCAATAAACTACTCCCGCTGCTACTATTACAAAAGTTTTGAAAATAAACTCCCTATACAAAGAGGGAGAGATCCTAAAAGTGGGTAACTGGAGGCCCATATCTGTAATGTCATAGAAACTATAACTAACTTCAAAGTATTAGATTTCTTGAAAAATTAAAATCTCCTCCTTACATTTCAACAGTGCTCACAAAAGTAGGAATACTGAAACACATATGGCTCAGTTCATAGAACATATTGGGAGCAAACAGGACCAGAACAATATCACTAAATTCGTAAATCCTGACTTAGCAATGTCATTTGATGCTGTATATCACAATGTTATATTGTAAAAATTAGATTAATTAGGAATAGGGGGAAATCAAGGGTAGCAAGAACTAGTTCCAGTCTTATTTCAAACATAGATACTCGCTGAAGGAAATAACCTCGATTAACGGTCAGAATCAGACTATTAAATTTACATCAAACTTCCAAAGAATTGCAGTGGGTTTACCCAGGGGGCAATATGTTAGTAATCCTCCCTTCTCTATTTGTCTAAATATCATTTAGGTAGCTATAAAGGTGCACAAATGACAGTGTGTGCTGATGACTGCTATAATAAGTGATGTAGAGCAGGCATAACCATACACTGTAGGCAGGGCTCTGAAGTACATATGGAATTGATCTGAATCAAAGTTCCTACCTATAAAGCTTAAAAAACAGTTCATTCATTCAAAAAAACATAGTCTCATCAGGCATTCATTCTTAATATAAATAACTGTCAAACAAGGCAGTTAGGTAAAACCTAGACTAGAAGCCCAATATTCTATATCTCACAAACACACGGTATTCAGTTTGCTTTGATTTGGATTTAATGACGAACATATGTAGAAAAGAATATGCCAAAGCTCAATAATCCTCATTGGTACATTCTGTAGTTAATCGATGAATTATATTCTGGGGGCGCAATAAAACAAATCTTAAAACAGTTTCACATTACAAAACAGACTGTAACAATAATTACTGTATTAATATGATCTAACAAGTATATTTTGAACCAAATACACTTCTGTTTCCTTCTGCAAACATTAAAAAAGTATAGTCAACATAAAATTACATTAGGTTAAAATCAGAATTGATACTGATCTTCAAACATACAACACAATGTCAAGCAACAACTTCTACATATAAGAGTAAATAAGGCCAGAATACAAAATATACTAACTTCTTGGGCATTAAACAGTGCAACAAGCTATCTGGTACCATAAAACAATCAAAAATAACTGTTTTAAACGATATAATTTTCTGATACCTCATCCTAAACTGCTTATGAATGACCGCTCTCTCAAATACAAACATTTGTTGTGGATCTTATAAGAAAAAATTGTGGTATAATCGTTCGCATGAAATACTGATGTTATATAATATATTATTTTTCTGTTCCTATTTTCCATTGCCCTCTTTTGGGTGTATTCTGCTGTTGTTGTATCAAGCTCTATGGTTTTTCTACAATGTGACTTACAATATCTGATTGTTACTTTATATACTCAATTTCATAATGCACTGCATATTCGTTATTGTATCAAACTGTGTGTGCATTTGATGAAATACAGACAACACTGATTCGTATCTGGATGAATAAACGAAATCGAATGACAATTTTTCTGACTTTTACTACCACAAGTGGCTCACACTGCCAAAACTTCACTTTCCATCGTTGGTAGTGGAGGGTGAAGCTTAGACAATGCCAGCCGCTCATCTTGGTAAAATGTTAGAAAAATCGTCAAACAAGTATTGGCAGAAGAACACAAGACAGCAACTGATCATTGAAGTCTCAACAATTTTGAAATGAAATAAAATTGAAGGCTCTACAGTCAATAACGGTTGTTACTTGCATAACTCTACTAAAAATCCAACAAAAAATTAAATACTAAAAAATTAAATAACTAAAAGAAATATTCTTTTATACCTGATGGAATATCTTCGCCTTTTCATTCTTTTGTAGGTATACATCACTGCTCTGAACTATCTGGACAGTGGAGTAGGAATACCTACAGAGTGAGTAATCATGGTGCTCACCAACATATATTACCTCCAAAATCACATGACTGTTGTACAGAGTACCATTTATCAAAAAGCACCCTGCAGATTTTTGAATGTAATTACATAGCTAGTACAAACTGGTTCCACTCAAATATACTGAGAATTTTGTACATGCATTTCATAGGCATTTTAATAACTGGCATCAACTTGGCTGGTCATATGTAAAGTACACCTATGCAAGATACAGTCAATACCTTCTCTGCTCAATACTACTGGCAAAATTACCGATGACAGTGTCACTAAGGCGCTTATTAAACTTACTTTTCCCAAATTGATTCACCAAAGAAGCCGAAAGAAAATAATGCAGAATTTGAGTCAAGAACAACTGCCAACATGAGTAAATTAGAAGTAAAAATCCTCAGTGTAATGAAACATAGTATGTTGATACAATATCGTCATATTTAGCAATCATACACAAGCGATCACTCTATGAAAAACCCATACTGAAAGCCTGCTCAAAAAAGAAAGTAGGAAGAATCCAATGAATTACAGATCCATGTTATTGACATCAATTTTCAACATGATAGTGGAACATGTACTGTGTACTTAGATTACCTTGAAGAAAACGGTCTATTGACACGTAATCAGCACAGATTCAGAAAATATCATTCTTGTGAAACTCAACTAGCTCCTTATTTGCATGAAGTGATGAGTTCTATAGACAGGGGATCTCAAATTGATTCCATATTTCTAGATTTCCAACATGCTTTTGACATAATTCCGCACAAGGGTCTTCTAATCAAATTGCATACCTATGTAGTATCACTTCAGTTGTGCTACTGGAGTCACGATTTCCTGTCTGAAAGGTCACAGTTCGTATTAACGCACAGCAAGTCATCAAGTAAAGCAGAAGTGGTATCCGATATTTCACAGGGAAGTATTATAGGCACTCTGCTGTTGATAATTTATTTGTACGATTAAGATTACAATCTGAGCAGTCTTCTTAGATGTTTGCAGATGATGCTGTCATTTACCATGTAGAAAAGTTATCAGAAGATCAAAACAAACTGCAAAATGATTTAGAAAAATATCTGTATGGTGCGAAAATGTCAGTTGTCTCTGAATAAGAAAAAGTGCGAGGTCATCCTCATGAGTACTAAAACGAATCTGTTAAACTTCGGTTACATGGTAATCACTCAAGTCTGAAGGATTTCAGTGTGACTAAATACCTAGGGATAACAATTACAGGCAGTATATATTGGAATGATGACACAAATATTGTTGTGGGGAAGGCGAACCAAAGACTTCGTTTCACTGGCAGAAAACTTAAAAGATGCAGTAGGTCTACTAAAGAGACGGCCTACAATACACTTGTCTGTCCTCTACTAGAGTACTGCTGTGCAGTATGCTTCCTTGCAAGACAGGATTGATGGACGACATCGAAAAAGTACAGAGAATCGCCATTCGTTTTACTTTATAACGAAGTAGGGGAGAGATTGTCAAGGATGTGGTAAGTGAGTTGGGGTGGCAATCATTAAAACAAAGACGTTTTGCTTTGCGGTGAGATGTTTTCGTGAAATTTCTCCTCTGCATGAGAAAATATTTTACTGTCACCGACCTACATAAGGAGAAATAATAATCGTAATAAAACACTGACAGGTTTCAGATAGATTATATAATGGTAAGACAGAGATTCATGAACCAGGTTTTAAACTATAAGACATTTCAGGGGCAGATGTGGACTGTGACCACAATCTATTGTTTATGAACTGTAGATTAAACCTGAAGAAACTGCACAAAGGTGGGAATTTAAGGAGATGGGACCTGGATAAACTGACTAAACCTGAGCTTGTACAGAGTTTCAGGGAGAGCATTAGGGAACAATTGACAGGAACGGGGGAAAGAAATACAGTAGAAGAAGAATGGGTAGATTTGAGGAATGAAATAGTGAAGGCAGCAGAGGATCAAGTAGGTAAAAAGACTATGACTAGTAGAAATCCTTGGGTAACAGAAGAGATACTGAATTTAATTGATGAAAGGAGAAAATACAAAAATGCAGCAAATGAAGCAGGCAAAAAGGAATACAAACGTCTCAAAAATGAGATCGACAGGAAGTGCAAAATGGCTAAGCAGGGATAGCTAGAGGACGAATGTAAGGATCTCAATAGGGGTAAGATAGATACTGCCTACAGGAAAATTAAAGAGACCTTTGGAGAAAAGAGAAATACATGTATGAATATCAAGAGCTCAGATAGAAACCCAGTTCTAAGCAAAGAAGGAAAAGAAGAAAGGTGGAAGGAGTATATAGAGGGTCTATACAAGGGCGATGTACTTGAGGACAATGTTATGGAAATGGAAGAGGATGTAGTTGAAGATGAAATGGGAGATATGATACTGCGTGAAGTGTTTGACAGAGCACTGAAAGACCCTTAGTTGAAACAAGGCATCGGGAGTAGACAACATTCCATTAGAACTACTGACAGCTTTGGGAGAGCCAGTCCTGACAAAACTATACCATCTGGTGTGCTAAATGAATGAGACAGGCGAAATACCCTCAGACTTCAAGAAGAATATAATAATTCCAATCCTAAAGAAAGTAGGTGTTGACAGATGTGAAAGTTACCGAACTATCAGTTTAATAACACACGGCTGCAAAATACTAACGCGAATTCCTTACAGACGAATGGAAAAACTGATAGAAGCCGACCTCGGGGAAGATCAGTTTGGATTCCGTAGAAATATCGGAACATGTGAGGCAATACTGACCCTATGACTTATCTTAGAAGCTAGATGAAGGAAAGGCAAACCTACGTTTCTAGCATTTGCAGACTTAGAGAAAGCTTTTGAGAATTTTGACTGAAATACTCTCTTTCAAATTCTGAAGGTGGCAAGGGTGAAATACAGGGAGCGAAAGGCTATTTACAATTTGTACAGAAACCAGATGGCAATTATAAGAGTCGAGGGACACGAAAGTTAAGCAGTCGTTGGGAAGGGAGTGAGACAGGGTTGTAGCCTCTCCCTGATGTTATTCAATCTGTATATGGAGCATGCAGTGAACGAAACGAAAGAAAAATTCGGGGTAGGTATTAAAATCCATGGAGAAGAAATAAAAACTTTGAGGATCGCCGATGACATTGTAATTTGGTCAGAGACAGCAAAGGACTTGGAAGACTAGTTGAACCGAATGGATAGTGTCTTGAAAGAAGGATATAAGATGAACATCAACAAAAGCAAAACGAGGATAATGGAATGTAGTCGAATTAAGTCGGGTGATGCTGAAGGAATTAGATTAAGAAATGAGACACTTAAAGTAGTAAAGGAGTTTTGCTATTTGGGGAGCAAAGTAACTGATGATGGTCGAAGTAGAGAGGATATAAAATGAAGACTGGCAATGGCAAGGAAAGTGTTTCTGAAGTAGAAAAATTTGTTAACATCGAGTATAGATTTAAGTGTCAGGAAGTCGTTTCTGAAAGTATTTGTATGGAGTGTAGCCATGTATGGAAGTGCAACATGGACGATAAATAGTTTGGACAAGAAGCGAACACAAGCTTTCGAAACGTCGTGCTACAGAATAATGCTGAAGATTAGATGGGTAGATCACATAACTAATGAGGAGGTATTGAATAGGATTGAGGAGAAGAGAAGTTTGTGGCACAACTTGACTAGAAGAAGGGATCAGTTGGCAGGACATATTCTGAGGCATCAAGGGATCACAAATTTAGTATTGGAGGGCAGCGTGGAGGGTAAAAATCGTAGAGGGAGATCAAGAGATGAATACACTAAGGAGATTCAGAAGGATGTAGGTTGCAGTAGGTACTGGGAGATGAAGAAGCTTGCACAGGATAGAGTAGCATGGAGATCTGCATCAAACCAGCCTCAGGACTGAAGACCACAACAACAGCAACAACAATAAAATAAAATAAATAACAGCTCATTCAGAAAGATTTTAATGTTCATTTTCCGCATGCGCTTTTAGAAAGTAGAGCAGTAGAAAAAGAAAGTGGTATAAAGAACCCTCTGGCAGGCACGTAAGTATGACCTGCAATTTAATCATCTTTTTGAAGTGATCCAAATGATAGCAGGTCCGCTTAGCAACAGAGCCTAAGGCCAATAAGTTGAGCTTGCAAAAATATACCCACCACCTCACCTTCCAATCACAGTTTATTGGACCTGCGAAAACACCACACTGGCTGACTGCCAAGCCACGTGGCGTGAAATAGGCGGATTCATGTACCCAAGTGACGCAACAGTGCCCTGATCAACCTGTGATTGCACCAGCCATGATGTTACGGTGATGCCTGTTCGCAGAGAACAGTGTTTCTTCCAGTGTGTGGCAGTGGAGTTGAGCAGCCAGGATGGCAAAGTTCTCAGATGACGATGGTATGGGAAAGAGGAAAAACAAGTGAAAAAACTTAAGTGAGTCACGGAAAAGTAAGTGTAACAGAAGGGGAATGTGCTGCACTGTAGAGTGAATTGACAGATGATGGAGCAGGTTTTATGAAAATTTCACACAGTCAAAAAAACACATTCAACATACTATTGAAGAAATTGGAAGATAATCTGAAAAAGTGAATCATACAAAAGAAACGCAATCACACCAACAGAATGGCTCGTGATTTGCTTGAGCTTAGTTAATACCTGAAAAATTAATGTGCACATGAATAACAGTAAACTTCCACAGTTCACTGGTAATCAAATATGTGACGTCAACATTCATTCACCACTGCAAATCAGATAACACAAATAACAAATCAGATAGATTTTACATAAGTAAAACTATGCAAGAGATAAAAATATGGTTTCTTTGTTAGTTTAAGTATGTGTAAAACTTGTTGAAAATAAAAATTCATTCAGACATTCAAACAAATCATGACTTTGGCATAAAACTAGAATACAACTAAACGTAAAACTTTCTTTTAGCCTGATTTTTGTTCAACAGGCGTACGAAAATACTGTTGCAGTTAATTTTTGAATGAAGTGGCTGGTTTTTATTATCATTCCTTGAAGTAGAATAATGAGAGCTTCGTGCAGGGGAAACTCGTTCAGCATACTTTGGAACAGAATACGTTCACAAGTGAATGACTCCAGAAATTGCTAATAGTCCATGAGTATTCTGAACTCACATTTTTGAATGGCTGTAAATATATCTGCTTCGATATAATGCCAATAACGCAATGGTTATATTTCAAAGATGAAGCCATTCCAGATTAATAAAAGCGTCAACAGAATGCAGTAGTGCGGTTGACACTTTCTGTGTTTTAATTAAGATATAAACTACAGTAGCAGCAGCAATTTATGGGGTTGTAGTATTTGGTAGCAACTTCTTTGTTTTCTTTTGCGGCATAACACAGCGAATGGAGCGTCTTGGTTTCAGATTGCGTGGCGCAGGACTTTGTGAATCTACAGTTTCATTAGTATTGGCTAGTCTTGTGTAGTTTTGAGTGTTTTCTTCATTTTCGCACGATACTCCTGTGAAATCTTCCTTTGTAATTTCGTCAATGTATGGAAGTGTAACATGGACGATAAGCAGATAGAATAGATGCTTTTGAAATGTGGTGTTACAGAAGAATGCTTAAGGTTAGATGGGTAAATCATGTAACTAATGAGAGGTACTGAAAATAATTGGGAAGACAAGAAATTTGTTGTACAACTTAACTAAAACAAGGGATCGTTTAACAGGACACATTCTGAGACATTAATGGATCACCAATTTAGTGTTGGAGAGAAGTTGGGGCAGTGGAGGAATTATAGAGGGAGACCAAGAGATGAATACAGTAAGCAGAGTCAGGATGTAGGTTACAGTAGTTATGAAGAAGCTTGCACAGGATAGAGGAGCATGGAGAGCTGCATCAATTCAGTCTTCAGATTGAAGACCGCAATAACAAAAACAACATCAATGTTAGTGCTGGCTCCTCTAACCTTGAAGAATTTCTTAAAAAAACTCAGCTGCTTCAAATATTTGTAACGTTTCACATTCTGGCTCTTTTGGCCATTCCCAGTTTTAGTTTTCTTCAAAGGCTTTTTGAAGCAATCTCTAGCATTCCCCACTATAGTTTCATATGACAGCAGTAAAACACAAAAAAGTTTAGCTATGTGAAGTCTCTGTATTCTCAATTTTCCACTAATTTCAACTAATTATTTCCACTGTCTATATTTTATGCGGATATTTGGCCTCTGGAGATGAGTTAAACATGATTTCATTTAGTTATCACATGGGGTATAGTACAGGTTGTATGATCATACAAGAAATCTGCAAGACAGTCACAGACAATATGAGGTCCAAATTGGTGCCTAATCTGACAGAAGAAATGTGGAAGAGTATCCGTAAGGAATTTCATGAAATGTGAAATTTTCCTGTCTGTAAAGGTGCTTTGAATGGGAAACATTTTACTGTCCAGGCTCCATTGAAAACCACATCACTGTTCTTTAAGGGGTATGCACATGAAACACATACTCTCATGTCATCAGACAGTTTTCCTGAGCTATTAAAGATGAACAAGTAAAATTTTATATGATGGTTAGTAATAGTATGGTGCAACTTAAAATTCAGTTTTCAAAATGATCATTCGAATTTAGAAATGACTATAAAATTCTTAATTTTAATAAATCTGTAATTATTTGTGTTTCTTCTCCCTACATCCTATAACACAAATAACTGCCAGAGTAGAATTGCTTTCTGTCTACATTCATATAAACAATTGTACATCAGCAATTCTGAATATTTTGGATATCAAAACTGATAATATTTGACATCTTTTTTATAGGAATCGATATAGGAATTTCGGCATGTATATCTAAATTACTCAGCTTAAAGAAAACATCTAAAAGGTTAGCTCTGTGTATTTGTTTGTTACAATGTGAACAATTTATAGGTCAAATATCAAGGTATTACATCACAAATGTCCAGAGAGAAAGGTACATAAGTGTAACTAAAGGTAGTGTCTGGGAAACTGTAATTGAAAGTTATGCTTGTGGGACTGATTATCGATAGTCGACAGGACACAATGCGCATGATCTATGGGGCCAGTTTCCTTGGTATTAAGTTTGAGAAGTGTGTTTCTTTTTCCACTTAATATGATTAGATGTTCTGTCACGCTGTATAAAAAATTTAAGTGGACATTAGCACAAATTTGCATAATGTTCTTTTATGTAGTGTGAGTTTCCCTACATAAGTGGTGACCCCAAAACTACAGTGGTGTGGCAATGAGCAGTTTTTCTATGCACATACACTGTGTCGAAACGTACTAGCATGTCGTCTACGCAAAACTCCATCTGCTACATCAACGATGCTACCCAGAACATCTACAAGAAACTCGACGTGATACATGAAACTCCCAACTCACGGCGTCCCAGGATCCTACGTCTAAAACCGAATCTGTCCACTACGTTACTTTTCCAACTACACCGGTCGTGCCGTCGTTTCCCGCGCCACTGCCACAAGATATTGCCTATCACAGCCAACAGTCAGATATCATTTACACCCCTCTCCACAGCAAGCTCACATCACGCTAAAGGCGGCATTAATCTCTCGCTGCACAGCGACTAACACAACTGCTGTACCAAGAGAAGTGCTGTGACAGGTTGCCTTCAGGTTTTGGAGGCACTTACACACTATGGTGGAACCTTGTGTGCTTACTTTCGCACATTTGGCTACAACAGCTGCCTGCACAGGTGCACTTAACCTTGATAGTGTATGCGAGTGAGCTATTAAGTGAGCTGCTACAAGTGGCCAACAGATCACTTGCCCTGCTCGGCTCACGTGCCAAGGTGGCGATCAGTGCAACCACCATAGAAAACGAATCCCCCTGATTGTTGCCGATCCGGTGGATGCTGCTGCCCAGCCTATGCTGTCACGGCTGACCAACGACAATCGGACTTGAAAAAGATCTCCAATCACTCCACACCACTATCAATCACCTGACAGCAAAGCTGCTACACTTCTGTCAACGAGAGGTTGCAGTAGAGGATACACATACACGATCGCGCCCCGCGATGCAGGCCGCACGATAGTTGAACAATGAAACTGGTTATTGCTGGTTCTACAAACGTTTTGATTAGCAATCTACCAAGTGCAGGGCACTATGTTCACACCCAAATGTCTCTCACGGGCTGCCTTAGGCGCAGCCGAACATGACGAACAGTGCCTGCGCATAAACTCACAGCAGAGCAAGACACTCCCATTTCATTGCGAGCCTATATTATACAGATCGACTTCAACAGCTGTTCATCCCTGATTGCTGTATGGCATGGATGTATTTGGTCGACACTGGATCAAATGTCAGTACCCTACAGTTAATTCCTTCCTCACAGACAGATGCACAGATGAGGTTCAATTGAAAGCAGTCGACGACTCAGCCATTCAAACATATGCACGAAAAACACTGGCAATTGACACTGGAAACGCAGAGAAACGCAACTGGACCTTTGTGCTCACCGAAATCGACCAGCCTACACTGGGGGCCCCATTTCTTGACGAAATACGCATTGACTGTGTAATTTCACAATGTGTTGTCCGTTTCGCTGAAGGCCGCATTATCCATGGAATACAGGACAGTTAACACCTCATGGCTGGCCGAGGGTGGAGAACCTCAGCGTACATACATTAGAGGGCGACAGAAGCTCGCGGAAGCATTATAACCACGATCTGTAATCGACCACCCATAGTTTGGAGGAATAGTGGTGCAAACAGAGACATGTCCAACAAGTTACATTTAGAAAACGACAGGTAGAAGACTACCATGCCGAACAAGGAATCTGACCTGCAGACAGCTCAAATGACCATAAAATGGCTGATGGCGTACCAACAACCCCCCACCCCCACCCACCCACCTACCCCCCCCCCCCCCCAGCTTCTCTTGCAGTGGCAGCACCCGAGCCACACTGACACAGAACATACTCGCAACTGATCAACTACGCGAACCAAAAGCCGCTTTCGACGAGATGTTACAAGAAGGAATCATCCAGTAGCTCGTTGTCCTCCGTGCTACGCTTCGTCTATAATAAATATGGTTTGTGGAATCCGAGCAGTGACTGTTGGGCACTGAACGCCCAAACTGTGCTGGACAAATATCCCATCCTGCATATAAAATATGCACATTCATTGGTCAGGATTACCCTATTCATTGTGTTGGACTATTGTAACCTTGCAGCCAGATTCCCATGGCCAAACCAGACATATTTAAAAAGGCAGTGACAGACGTATTTGGGATGTTTCAATTTTTAGTAATGCCATTTGGGCTCAAAAATCCCGCACAGACTTGGCAGAGGTTTTTGGATGGTGTGCTGGGAACGTTACCTTCTTGTTTTGTATACGTAGACGATATTTTGGTATTCATCAAAAATGCTGAGGACCTCAAGAAGCATTTGAAGGAGGTGCAAAATAGGCTCAGTGATCATGGAATAACACTTAACGAGGACAAGTGCGTGTTCAGAGAACTAAAGGTGACCTTCCAAGGTTACAAAGTGTCAGCTCAGGGCATTTTTCCACTGCCAGAAACATAAGAATAATTGCATACCCTCTCTTGACCTCAAAAATAATCAGGAACTCAGGCAGTTCCTAGGAATAATAAACTTTTACCGACGTCATCTCACTGGAACTGCCACCATTCAGACACCACTAAGCAACGCATTGGCTGGGCTTAGCAAAAATGGCAACACTCTCTCCTGTGGAGCCTGAGATGAAGTCAGCCTTCATGAACCTGCAAAAGAGTCTGCATGATGTGCTCTCGTACACCCTTCACAGGGAGCCCACCTAGCCTTAGAAGTCAATGCAAGCCAGTTCACAATAGGTGTGTGGCATTCCATCACAAGATGAACAGATATTGGTAACCACTAATTTTTTTCTCTCAGAAGTTATAAACAGGCCAAACTTACTGGACTGCATATGACAAGGTGACAGGGAACATCTCGCGATGTACGAGAGTGTCAAGTATTTTCACCCCTTCATTGAGGACAGACCTGTCACAATATATACCAACCACAAACCTATTGTGTCAAGTTACTGAAAAAAAATGATTCATGTTCTCCTCGGCAGCTCTCCAAATTGAGTACAATTTTCTACAGATGTGTGCCATATCCATGAAGCTGAAAATATTGTAGCAGACTATTTTTCATGCATCAACGTGCTAACTCCGATGTTGGATTATTCTGAACTTACAAGTGCTCAGACTTCAGCTGCACAGCTACAGTCTTTGCTGACAGATTCTTCCACCTGCAGGTGTTTCCAACTTATGAACACACCCTGCAGCTCATCTAAGGTGTGACACTTTTACTGCCAGACCACACCCATACATTGCTCCTCAACATGGAAACTTGAGTAGCCCATTTTGGGTGTTCATGTTTCGTTACCATCACCTAGGGACGCCACTTTTAGTCTGACCGTTCCAGCAATTGTCAAAACTTTGTGGCTTCAAGTGTAAACAGACAACCAGCTACCACCCAGCCAGCAGCAGCTTCGTGGAAAGGTGGCACTGCACCTTAAAGGCCACCCTGATGTGCCATGAAGACTCTTGTATTCGAGCATTGCCTCTGGTTTTGTTGGGTTTATGGACTGCCTTAGAAACTAATGTGGGCTGTTGATCAGCCGAGTTAGTAGACAGGGAACTATCACGTGTTGCAAGGGAATTTCTTGCGCCCAAGCAACTCCTGAACGAGGCACAGCTACCCCACTTCTTGCACCAAGTCAGAAAGCATGTGGAGACCCCTCATACAACTCCGACATCACAGCACAACATGCACCCAATTTTCTAATACAAGGCCCTCGATAGTTGTTGACATGTCATGCTTCACAAGGCTCTGGCACGACATCCTCTGCAGCCACAGTACACCGGTCTGTACCAAGCACTACGACAAGACACATACACAGTGGACTTTCTCCTCCAGGGCAATCCGACCGACGAACCCAGAGAGCGCGTAAAACCTGCTTGGACGCTGCCATCGCCACACACCACCCCACAGTCAACTTCACCGAGTCAGTGGTCCCATAAGAGCAAGACAGCTGTGACCAGCCCAACTATAATACCCTGGGACGGGATGTATCAGCAGAATCATCCTACAGCACCAACCCACCTACCGCCCACACTCGTGTGGTGGAAGTGAAGTTCAAATAGCCTGGCATACGTGGTGCTCTACACTTTACGTGACTATCAATAGTCGAAAGGACACAGTATGTCTTATTTTCAGGGTCAGTTTCTTTGGGACTAAGTACGAGACGTCTGTTTCGTTTCCCACTTGATGTAATTAGTTGTTCTATTACGCTGTATGATAAAGTAAAGTGGACATTAGCACAAATACACGTACATATTTCTTTATACAGTGCGAATTTTACTACAAACCTACGTTTTCTTCAATTATGTCTTCGCAGAACGCTCCACGATTGTACTCAGGACCTTCCTTGTCCTCAAGACTTGTCTTGCAACTTTCTTGTGTCTTATTTTCTTTACTGGGTCCTGAATAGACATTTCACCTCTAGACACATGACGACGTTCAATTTTCTCAAGAATGGTTAGAGTGAATTCACCGGCGCTGGAGTCCAAACACCGCAAAACATTCGCTCTCCCTATGTTTCCATCATTAAAAACGGTCAGAGAATTATACGTTGCGAGTTTTAAAACTGTAGATGGTGAAAACGTTGTCACTGGACAACGTTACACATAAAGGCATCCAGAGACTCGTTGGAATAGTGAGTTTTGTCGTGAATGTACCTCCTTAGTAGGTACAGAATTTACCAGAAAGCTAAAAGTGAGCTTGATAGCATTCAGAAATGTATTTCTTATTTGTCAAAAGCACACAAGTGTAAATGCCCATCTAACAGCACAAATACTTGTGATCCAGGGCATGGTTGAAAACGTCAAACAACATAAATTTTGTTTCGCTGCTTCCCATACGATTTCAAATATGAAGCTTCTGGAGCTAAGGAGCTAGTTGTCAACAAATTTTACTGTTGACTCTAAACAAAACGAAAAGATAAGTTTTTGTTCACTTTTGCACACATCATCCCCTTAGTTACAAGAAGACATTCTCCATGATTTTGTTGGCTCTTGCAGACACTCGATGTGACTTTATTGCCATTGAATCTGGTGCATATGGAAAGAGCAGTAGCGGATGGGCTTTTTGCCCATTCAGATTTAGGTAAATCACTTCAACAAGGCTCCTTGAATATATGAGCAAATTCTGTGATAGCATACACTGATACTCAGTCTCCAACTATTATTGAAGCCGACAAAGCAGTTCCTATGAAGACATATTAAATCCAATGACATCCAGGGAATAATTTGACGATTGTAACTACGACCCTTGTTTGAGTCATGCCTTGAGGAAATCAGAAAACTGTTTAGTATACTGTCTCAAAGCTTTTGACTTTACCATAGGCAGATTCAAGCCACTCCGACAAATGTGGATTACATAATAATACCCACCTGATTACTGCATAATTTCATGAAATAATACAATAGAAATACATATGATTATGTAACTCAGGAAGTGGATTTGAGCAGTGGGGATCACACATTACAATATGTACATTTGCAAGGAGGGAACATAGCGACAGATACACCTCATGTCAAAGAAATTCTCAATGAATACCTCTTTTCTGAGACTGACGTTCTTATCCGATTATCAAACACACAGATATAAAAAAAAATGTTACAATTATGGCCAAAATTCTTAAAAATAATGTTTTACCTAGCTTGGTTGCAATTATTGGCGTAAAATCAAAAATATAAGCATGTTTACTTACTAGTTGCTTTTATGTCTGCTCCTATTTTACTCTAGAATGTGTTCTTGAGCTCTGTGTCCATAAATTTAGGACTGGAGAGATTATACAACACAGGATAACTTATTGACTTATTGCAGCTTCCCCTCTACTGCCCAAGAGCTTCAGCAGCTGCAACTAGGTGGATTTTCTGTCATAAGGCTCTCTTTCCTTTTACAGTACAGGTCTCTAACAGTTAGAGTCATGACAAAAAATAGATTCTCTCTTCAGTTATGTAAATAAAAGTAAAGTGGCAAGAAATTTATAAATCTTGTGGCAGCAATCTCATTCTAGCCTTCATCAATTCCTTTTAATAATCGATTAGCATTAAAATAACACATCATACAGTAACATCTCTTTCAAATTCTAAAGGTGGCAGGGGTAAAATACAGGGAGCGAAAGGCTATTTACAATTTGTACAGAAACCAGATGGCAGTTATAAGAGTCGAGGGACATGAAAGGGAAGCAGTGGTTGGGAAGGGAGTAAGACAGGGTTGTAGCCTCTCCCCGATGTTGTTCAATCTGTATATTGAGCAAGCAGTAAAGGAAACAAAAGAAAAATTCGGAGTAGGTATTAAAATTCATGGAGAAGAAATAAAAACTTTGAGGTTCGCCGATGACATTGTAATTCTGTCAGAGACAGCAAAGGACTTGGAAGAGCAGTTGAATGGAATGGACAGTGTCTTGAAAGGAGGATATAAGATGAACATCAACAAAAGCAAAACGAGGATAATGGAATGTAGTCGAATTAAGTCGGGTGATGCTGAAGGAATTAGATTAGGAAATTAGGCACTTACAGTAGTAAAGAAGTTTTGCTTTTTGGGGAGCAAAATAACTGATGATGGTCGAAGTAGAGAGGATATAAAATGTAGGCTGGCAATGGCAACGAAAGCGTTTCTGAAGAAGAGAAATTTGTTAACATCCAGTATTGATTTAAGTGTCAGGAAGTCATTTCTTAAAGTATTCGTATGGAGTGTAGCCATGTATGGAAGTGCAACATGGACGATAAATAGTTTGGACAAGAAGAGAATAGAAGCTTTCGAAATGTGGTGCTACAGAAGAATGCTGAAGACTAGATGGGTAGATCACATAACTAATGAGGAAGTATTGAATAGGATTGGGGAGAATAGAAGTTTGTGGCACAACTTGACCAGAAGAAGGGATCGGTTGGTAGGACATGTTCTGAGGCATCAAGGGATCACCAATATAGTATTGGAGGGCAGCGTGGAGGGTAAAAATCGTAGAGGGAGACCAAGAGATGAATATGCTAAGCAGATTCAGAAGGATGTAGGTTGCAGTAGGTACTGGGAGATGAAAAATCTTGCACAGGATAGAGTAGCATGGAGAGCTGCATCAAACCAGTCTCAGGACTGAAGACAACAACAACAACAACAGTAACATGACGAATTTCATAAGTATTATTACTGAGAATGTGGAGTTGCTGAGGTTCACTTTACCCCATAAGTGTCAATATTCTGAAAATCTTTTGATTTAAGTATAATTTTAAAATTTTTGCTTTGGAGTTGGAGGGTAAAAATAACAATAAAGTGAAAATACAAAAACAGATTATGTCTCCACAAATTTAAAGGTGCTTTTGACCTGAATTAAATCGTATAGTAACTTAAAGTCACTTTTACGCTGAGTCTGAAACATATTTTGCAACAATATTTGCAGCACTGTTTCCATCTACTACTGGGCTATCGATGTTTGCAACATGTTGCGAACAGAAAAACGATGTTCAATGGCTGTTTCGTACAGATCAGAGAAAAAAGTATTGTTTCCAATATGCTACCACTAAATGGCACTGTGTGGCGTTAGTGTTTGTTTATGTTATAATATACTTCATATAGTAGAGTATAGTAAGTTAAGTCAAGACAACAAAGGCAACAGATATTTGATATTATCACATCTGTGAAGCAGAGGAGTGTCTATGGAATGTATGATATGAAAACTATAAAAATTCCAAGTTCAAGCAGGATTCCAGTCGGAAAATCGCTGTTTTGCATAATATCAGCAGCAGTGATGCTGAAAATAAATTGAAGTCTCCACCAACACAATCCAGAAAAATTGTACCAATTTCTCTTTGAGATAGAATTGAATTTATGTAAAAGAACGGAATTGAGTGTGGATACGGCAGAAGCATCGACAATGACAATGCTACTTTTATATTTGGATTGTATTTTCATAAACCATCAATCAACCAGTTATTTACAAACAGCAGGAGCTATCTGGGATATAGCTGACTTTGAAAAAATAGAATAAATGTGCAAGGCTTTGAAATTAATCTCCTGTTGACAAAAAGCGAAGACTGGCAGAAAATCTATGTTTCACAGAAACTGATTTTCTGAAATTTGTGTCTTTCTTTAAACAAGCAGCCCTAACAAATTTCTTAGAATTTAATAACTGGAAGGTGACGTCCCTGTAAATTTCAAATAGTGACTCCTTCCTCCTCATTCCCGCCACAGCTGCTATAGTATCCTTTTGTTCAAGATGATGACTATGCCTTTGTCTTTGTCTGCTTGTACTATTGAGTATTAATAATCAGCGCCATGTATCATTAATTAATCCTCTCCCCTGGATATAATACAGCTGTCAACTTGAATACACAATGTGAAATGTTCAACGCAGCAGAAGATACAGAAACGTTTGCCACTAGGATGACCAGGATTGTGAATGGCGAACACAGTTGCAAACATGTTGTATACTTCGTTGGAAACAATTTTGCGAAAAGAAACATGTTTCCAAACTCATTGTAAATGTGCCTTGTTAGTGTCTTTCTTTTTGCAATCACAGTATGATCAATGGCTATGCATAACAGTACGAAGTTTTGTAGAAAATTAGTCTACATGATAAATTATATTTACAGTATCTATTTCCGATGAGAAACCTAACTAACTTTATCAACAAAAACGAGGTAGAACTGCTTGTTGAGATAAGAGGCTTACTTTCCAGGCTGTTGTAAAAAGCAACATGTCTGTCTGAAAACAAAATAACACTAAAGGTCGTCTGTTGTGAAGCAAGATAGACTGTCAGTGGGGTTATACAACGTGGTGTCCATCTGTGCATTACCTACGATCGCCTTCGAGAGCTGCGATGCATGCAGTTTCTACTGGCACAGGTTTCGAGATGGCGTACGGTTCACGGAAAATAAATAATATTTCCATACTGTATCGTGTTGTACATGTTCTGCACCGTACCTACGCCATATAAGTCGACATTGGTACCTCACGACGACCGCGAATTACGACACATACGCACTGAACTGTGCACTATATATCAATAATGCAGCCACTGACAACGACTACACGTCAAAATTACGGAAACGAGAGCAGCGCATATACATACAGTGCTACGCAACCAATTCCCCAAAGAAGTGTATTTGTTAAAAGTGACAATGACACTCGCCAGTCAAGTGCAGAACAATGGGACATTCACCTATGTTACCAATGCCAGCTCTCCTGCAGTGTTGCATGCCAACCTAGTATAGGGCAGTAAAGCGAGTAAATTGTTCAAAGTCCCAGAACAAATCTATCTCGCTACATTACGGCAATTTCACCACTGAGACTGAGTCAGTGCAAAACACATCATGGGTGTTTCTAGCGAGCCAGAAAGCAGGCTTCAGCAGAATGTAGTGGGTAGAGCAGCCAAATAGGGTCATGTCACCTTCGTTATAAGACGAAGGAAAGGCTTAGCCAAATGCAACAAACGGTATCACCAGCGTCACAATCCAATTCTGCGCTATAACAAAGTCTTTAAGCAAGCACAGCAGGAGTAAAACCGCTGATACCTTCGTAATAGAAAGACCTATGTGGTCATGACGAATCACGCTGGGTAAACATTAGGTACTACTTGTCTCCATAAATACACCAGCAGTTTAGCTCGTAAGGCAGTTGGTCAGATAGATGGCTTACGTAACGTTCGCACTCGAGGTCCTGATTGCAGTGAAATGACGACTAGCACAAGTTGGTTGTAGATTTCCTGCATGCTATGGACAACAAGAGCCAGTACTGGAAGAGATGGCTATCTTGCCTTAATCACCAGTCGCAGAGCGTCTGTCGCAGATGGAGGACTTGAAGGTCTATCCTTCCCACCAGGATCAGCCTTCCTGACATTCTGGCAAACTGAATAGTGCCTACCTGGACGACAGGCCAATATCGTCGAACTTCACAACTACACAGCAACTGTCATTGCAGTACGATGGATGATGAAGAAAGATGGTGGGGACAGAGAACCTTCAAAGTAGGTGTGTGTAAGTTCAATACATGTACCACTATCACTCACTGCCATGGTGTCGCGGTACAGGGGCCACTGCAAGTGGCGAACTACTAGTGCAGCTGCAGGATGGAACGAAGTGTGTGGTGTAAGGTGCTGTGAGTGAGCTGAAGGCTGCTTACAACACAATTCCGCCGGCCGCGGTGGCCGAGCGGTTCTAGGCGCTACAGTATGGAACCGCGCGACCGCTACGGTCGCAGGTTCGAATCCTGCCTCGGGCATGGATGTGTGTGCTGTCCTTAGGTTAGTTAAGTTTAAGTAGTTCTAAGTTCTAGGGGACTGATGACCTCAGAAGTTAAGTCCCGTAGTGCTCAGAGCCATTTGAACCATTTTTGGCGCTAGTGTGAGTCGGATTACGGGCCGAAGCGGGCGAACTTCAGTCTGCCACACCATTCGCTCGCTCCTTATGAACACAAAAAAGTCGCACCCCAGAATGCTTATGAAACTAAAAATGAAACGTATTAAATTGAAGTGGTTTAAAAATATAGCCAAAACAATTCCTCAGCAGGCATTGATGGACAGTGCCAAACATGAGCCAAGACGCTACCTGTATTTTTATGGAAATAAATAACTGATTCTGAACCTTCTTTCACTGCACCTATCGGCGACCACAGGTCATTACCATCCTTATGAGGAAAACTGGCAAGGAGCGAATTGGAAGAGTGCCTCTTGACAACTCTACTTATGCCCTCCCAATAGTCGCCTCTTGCAGTGGGAACTGGCATAGCCACCCACAATGGTCGCCTCAAAGTAATTTAGTGCTTACCCTAACATACTGCCGTTCCATTCCGATCAGCCCTCGATGTAGTTTGTTATGGTAGACAGCATTCTCGCTGCTCATGGTGTATCAATGATGCTGCAAAATTCGTCATGCTCCACAACCACTTGGGTGAGCATGCAGACATGACTAGCGACATCATCCTTGCACCACTGGTGTGCAATAAATATTCTACAATGAAATAAACACTTCTGCAACATCTCTCCAGGACTCTTGAAGGACAAGAAGTACTCTACATGAGCAACTAACAAACAGAACCACCTCACAATTATAACATTGGTTACAAACATTAATCAACTCGTAACTGATGCCAGACTATACATTGTTGACATTGTGGGTAGCTGACCTCCCATCTAAAGTACATCTTTCCATGATCACCAACGAGGAGGAAGAATCAGACTACAGGTTTAAATTACTGGACACAATTCTTACTGTTACTCAACACACAGTGTATCAGTTTGGTTGACAACAATACCACCATACATGGACAGCAGCACCTGCCTCGGTGTGCACTGTTCCCTGTGACAGCCAAACCAGCCTAACCACACCCTACTGTTGTCGACTATGACGTCACAACCTCCAGCCTGGACAACATTCTTCACATGGCTGTGTCAACAAAACAAGCTATTGACAACTACACTCCCCAAGACACCACCCTGCGCCTATGCTGGTATCACACATAGTTTGGTAACCCTGTGCACAACTGCAGTCCATACTGTGACCACCCAAAAGGGCTGTGCTACTCGCAACAGGAGCCCCAATTTTGATGCCACTCACCTCATCTTAAGTAGCAAGGGACCATTACACATTTCACCGACATGAGACAATGGCAGACTCTGTATCTGGGATCACCTTGGACACATCTGTATCTGGTCGATTTCAGCTCCGCCATCAGTGTGGCACCACTGACATTACCCACCACACTCTATTACAAAACGGCAATACATATCCAGGCAACGAATAGTTTGACAATCACTGGGACATTAAACTTCCTAATCACAGATGAGTGAATCAGTAGTCAGTGCCAAATTTCTCTGTCACTTTTTGCTCCTATTGGATATGTCCAATGGCACACTCATTCAACATGACACTGGTTGTGTGGTCGCCAGTGTCATTGGCCACGGCCTCTTGGAAAAGAAACACACCTTTATTACATCCTCTCCAGTCTGGAAGCAACAGCGCGCCCCAACAGATGACCACTATCGTCTTTTACTTGATTGCATCAACACACTCGCAAAAACTCAACAAAACTAATTTCTTTCCTTCAAAGCCTGCATTCAGTGTCCAGGCCTCTGACAGGAGGCAATACAAAAAACGACTGAAGAGCTAACCATAACATGACATCACCGACAAAATCTTCGACCAAATCAACCATCAAGAATGACTTCCAATGTGCCTACAACATCTTCAGAGGCACTGCTGCTTACACAGCCTTCTCATATCGATAACATTAGTAATGCACCTCTTGCTCAAGTGCTGTCCACTCTTAATCCTGCCTCTCATGAATTCTATGCAAGTGTTATTCACCCAGTGCGCCACCACAAACGGAACAGTATACAGGATCCCCACCAAGCCTGAACCTCCAGTCCATCGCAGACCATGCGGCTCCCACCAGGCAAACTTCACGCCGCCAAGGCAGCAGGCGATGAACTTTTAAAAGCACGAATTGTTAGACACTTTAACAGGCTTCACCAATTAAACTAGCGCCAAAGGAAGATGGTACCTTACGTTTATGCGGTGACTACAAAACTCTTAAGGTCTATATTGTAACTGACAGTAACTCAGTTCCAAACATACGGGACATTCCTCGCTGCCATGTGGTTATTTCTGTCTTCAGTGTCCTGGGTTACAAACAAGCTTATCACCAAATACTGATGTACACATAGTATGTACAAAAGAGAACGATCATTACATATTTTGACCTATGTAAGTACCTGTTTACGTCATGTGGACTCAAAAACGCAGCCCAAAAGTGCAAACGGTTTCTAGGTGGTATCCTATTTTAGATATCCTTATGCTGCGCTTATCCTAATGACATTTCATTTTTTCTCAGGATAATGATATTTTAGGATCCCACCTCAAACAAATATTGATGTGCTTACTGGAAGTGGCATCATTATTATTGATGACGAAAACATCCGACTTCTACAAACTGAGGTTATTCTTCTCAGGCATGTTGTCAGCACTGCGGGCATTTTCCCTATATCACAATCGGTCGTATGAATAAAACAGAGAATATACTTTATACTCGGAAGTTCGGAGAAAGTTCTCTGGTTGGCATGAATAAAGCGAGTCTGAGAATATACTTCACCCGAGTATGTTCTCAGTGTGGGGTGAAGGGTGGGGGAAGTTGCTCAAAGCAAAGTATATTCTCCGATTTCGTATGAATAAAGCCAAAGAAGTTTCTCACAAGCGGAGAACATTCTCTGTTTTTGTGAGTGAGCTCCATAGCATACTTCGAGCTGAGTGAGTTGTGTTGTGTTGTGTTGTTATTAAGCGTTACTGAGTGTTTTTAGCGAAAATGGCGGAATTTATGTTTCTTGGAAGGCAAAGAAAGATATACGTAGTACGCAGGAACACAGAAGAAAGGAACTGTAGAAGTTTGTATAGATTTAACAGTCAAAACATTAATTGGCTGGCGAATCATTTTCTTCCGGAAAATCACGAAAGAAGAGGAGGCGCCCTTTCCAATGAATGCAAAATGAAAATATTTTTGCGCTATTTAGCGGATCCTGGTTTTCAGATAGGTGTAGGAGAAGATTTGGGAGTACACCGGACTACAGTATCAATAACATTTTCGTACGTTCTGCAACAGGTCAACAGGAAAGCACCGTTGTGGATCAGATTTCCGAGAAACATTAACGAATTAGAAACAGCGAAAGTTAATTGGCAATCGAGATACAAGTTTCCATGTGCGGTAGGGGCCCTAGACTGCACTCACATACCTATAATGAAACCTTCTTCACATGGAGACGAATACGTCAATCGAAAGGGCTTTCCTTCTATAAACGTGCAGGCGACGTGTGACAACAGTGAAATGTTTACGAGTGTTGATGCTTCATGGCCAGGGTCTGTACATGACGCTAGGATATGGAGAAACTCCGATGTCTATCGTATATTGCGTGAGAACCAGTGCAACGCCCTAATTTTAGGAGACGAAGGATATGGCATTGCACCGTGGTTAATGACACCCTTTCAAAATCCAGAAACACCTGATGAGAGGGCATACAACAGACTTCACTCTAAGGAAAGGGTGATAATCGAACGGTGCTTTGGACAGGTGAAAAGGCGTTTCCCAATTCTCCAAAATAAAATAAGGCTTGCCCAAACAAAAATCCCCAGTGTGATAGTAGCCTGTTTTGTTTTGCACAACGTAGCAAAACATGTAGGGGATGAGGATTTTGAGGCACCTAGTGATGACGACAACAATCTTCCAGTACTGGGAGAAGAGGAAGCAGCAAACGTACGTGTACGTGGAACAAATAGGAGACGGGAAATTGTGAATGTAATACGACAACTGTAATGTATGGGTGTCTGCCCAAAAATTGCATAATTAAACCCAATTTGATATTTTTTTGTAATTATTCCCTCATGAAAATAAAGCACAGTGCTCTGATGTTACGTAATAAAATGCTGTTTAGTGTTGTTTTTTTTTCATTCTCTATCATCGATTTTACTTTCAACAAAAATTGTTTAACATGTAACTATTTGGAACAGAGATACTACTGTAAATAGCTTTGGACACAACAGGTTAACATGAACTGCTGGAACCTTACTGTAATTTCTGTACTGTAACTTCAGCAGATTGATGGCACAAGTTTTTATTTTACTTTACCAAAATTGTTCCAAGGATGTGGAGAAGGTATTTGCCACGTGCTAGAGTGAATAAGTGCACAACTGTCTAACCTGCAGCATTTAAAATACAAACAAGTTAGGGTGAAGTGGGGTAAGTGTAACCATGTTTTGGCACAGTTCAACTTTGACACCAAATTGGCAATTTGTTATTGAAGATATGATTTTGAAATTTCTCATGCTTAAAGTTTGACTTACTGACTTTTAATAAATACACATTTTGTTTTTGAAAAAAAATAATAATATGGTCAAATAATTGTTTTCAAAATTTTGTGTTGTGAGATTACACTTGCCCCATGGTTCGGGGCAAGTGTAACCCCGCATTGTTGTACCCATACAGAGCATTGTAAAAGAGACTTGGGATAAGTGACCTGATTATCCAATTTTTACTGAATTTGAAGGTTTTTAAATTATTAAAATATCTTAAATTTTACTCAAGATATGAACTAAAGCACACGCCTCTTTGTATATTATGAAATACACAGAAAATGTTAGCTAAACTAAAAAATAAGTGTTAGCCTAAACCATAAAACACTGAAACAGAATGCATCATAGATGACTTATTTTTGTTTTAGGCCAGTAATTTATTAGTTTAAATTCTACAAAAGTAATTTTTTTTCTTTACTAGGCAATTTAACAAAAATAATAAAATATGTAGCCTCAAGAGAAATTCACTTTATAAGTTCACTTTCTATTATTTTTCATGGAAATTGAACTAAAGTTGTAGGCAATTTGTGTTTAATGCTAAACTGCCCTAATTCAACTTATTATATTCACACTTAGGCCCTAACTATTATTCAGTCATTGAACGTTGTATGAATCAAATGTAACACCAAATGTCAGGTCTCCCTTGTGACCCAAAGTAGGCTCAGGCAGAACTGAATTTTGAGTATGTCACTCTCTCGCAGAGTGAAAATGTAGACGTCCATTCAAGTCCAAAAATTAATTACCAATTTATGTCAGATTTGACAACTTCTGGTTAAAAATAACAAAGAAAGGAGTAAATTAACATGTGTGATAAATCAAAGGTAAAAATACAGCTTCTTTAAGGCACCATAAGCCATGGTTACATTAACCCCATGGCTACACTTACCCCACTTCACCCATACTCTTTTTGCTTTACTTTACCAGAAACTGTTTCAAGGATGTGGTGAAGGTATTTGCCAGGTGTTACAGTGAATAAGTGCACAACTGTCTAACCTGCAGCATTTAAAATACAAACAACTTACTCTTTTTGCTTTACTTTACCAGAAACTGTTCCAAGGATGTGGTGAAGATATTTCCCAGGTGCTACAGTGAACAAGTGCACAACTGTCTAACCTGCAGCATTTAAAATACAAACAACTTACTCTTTTTGCTTTACTTTACCAGAAACTGTTTCAAGGATGTGGTGAAGATATTTCCCAGGTGCTACAGTGAACAAGTGCACAACTGTCTAACCTGCAGCATTTAAAATACAAACAACTTACTCTTTTTGCTTTACTGTACCAAAAATTAGTGGCGAAGGTATTTGCCAGATGCTACAGTAAAACATGTTACTCTTTTTGCTTTACATTACCAGAAATTGTTTCAAGGATGTGGTGAAGTTATTTCCCAGGTGCTACAGTGAATAAGTGCACAACTGTCTAACCTGCAGCATTTAAAATACAAACAAGTTACTCTTTTTGCTTTACTTTACCAGAAATTGTTTCAATGATGTGAAGATACTGGCCAGACCCAACAATATAAGTGCATACACTATTGTTAACATTTCAGATTGGATTATATTACTCTTATTGTTTCGTTGTAAAGACATTCGTACTGAATAATTTTTGTAAGAGGATATGGAATTTGGTGAATGAGGAATGAAAATGAACATTCACTTTAAAAAGATGTTTTTATTAATAAAATTCGTTATGTAAATAAGACACTACAGAAAATTTGTTTCATTGTTTGTCTTCTTTGCGCATCAATTTCTGCTGCTTGCGTTTGAGTATGTCCAATTGATACAATAGGACCAGCCTTTGCAGCTCTGGAGTAGACAAATTACGTGTCTCATTCGTTTCCATGCTTAATCGCCGACGTTTAAGCACACTCTCATGCCCCGAAGCAGGCGATTGTGAAGGTACGACGACTTCGGGGCCCACGAGGTCCATATGGTCGGCTGGAAGAATTAGTGGTAGCTGCACAATTGACTCCTGTTCATACATGCAGTCTGTGTCAGCTACCTCCGAATTGCTTGGTGATGGGATGATAGAGGTGGAACCACCACCTACTGCACAAGCTCCTAATGAAAATTAAAAAAAAAAAAGTAATAGTAGTATGTCAGGATTCAGTTTCTAGTTAGTAAATATACCAAACAGATTTACGCAGAAATGTGGGGGAGGTTCGTCCAATTTCATGCATAGTACACTGTGATACTTTCACTGAAAAGTGGTGATGTAGTAAACGAAATTTACCAAACATTGTTTCATTTTCACATGTTAAAAATGCGTATTTGTCTGAATCACAATTTCAAAGCATTAAGCGCGTAATTAAAAAATCGAAAAGTATGGGACGTACCAGGAACTCTGTGGATAGTTGGGTTGCAGTCATCTTCGTCCAAAAACTTTAAAAATATCTGCTCCCAATTTTTCAGTGAAATCTTGATGTTCCCGTCTTATTCACATCTGTTTTCGCCTTGATACGGGATTTCATATTGTGCAGCTTCTTCATTATCTGCACGTCCGTTATTTCTTTCCCGAAATTAACCATATAACGGTGTTGAACTTCTTTAAGACAATCCGCTTTCTCTCTTCTTGCGGCCGGAGTTTGTGATTTGCTGATAATTGCGGGGTAATCTTTAATAATGTTAACAAACGCTAATTCTGAGTCTTCCATTTCGGCACAGAAATAACTTCAGAAAACTTTCGCTAACACAACACAGTGAACACACGCGCAAAGTCGCTAACGAAACAAACTGAGAGTGAGTGAGAACCAAAGTTGTTGGATTTTAATATCTTTGCTGAGAACTTACTCAGCAAGGAGGGGAAGTAGAGAGAAAGTACTCCAGGGTCAGAGATTATGCTTCCTAGTTTTTATTCATACGAAAGTGAGAACTTTCTTTGAGAATGTTCTTTTGCTCTGAGTATCAACTCTGGAGAATGTTCTCGTTTTTATTCATACAACCCAATGAGTCGTATGAATAAAACAGAGAATATACTTTATACTCAGATGTTCGGAGAAAGTTCTCTGGTTGGCATGAATAAAGCGAGTCTGAGAATATACTTCACCCGAGTATGTTCTCAGTGTGGGTTGAAGGGTGGGGGAAGTTGCTCAAAGCAAAGTATATTCTCCGATTTCGTATGAATAAAGCCAAAGAAGTTTCTCACAAGTGGAGAACATTCTCTGTTTTTGTGAGTGAGCTCCATAGCATACTTCGAGCTGAGTGAGTTGTGTTGTGTTGTGATTAAGTGTTACCGAGTGTTTTTAGCGAAAATGGCGGAATTTATGTTTCTTGAAAGGCAAAAAAGGATATACGTAGAACGCAGGAACACAGAAGAAAGGAACTGTAGAAGTTTGTATAGATTTAATAGTCAAAACTTTAATTGGCTGGCGAATCACTTTCTTTCGGAAAATCACGAAAGAAGAGGAGGCGCCCTTTCCAATGAATGCAAAATGAAAATATTTTTGCGCTATTTAGCGGATCCAGGCTTTCAGATAGGTGTAGGAGAAGATTTGGGAGTACACCAGACTACAGTATCACTAACATTTTCGTATGTTCTGCTACAGGTCAACAGGAAAGCACCGTTGGGGATCAGATTTCCGAGAAATATTAACGAACTAGAAACAGCGAAAGTTAAATGGTACTCGAGATACAAGTTTCCATGTGCGGTAGGGGCCCTAGACTGCACTCACATACCTATAATGAAATCTTCTTCACATGGAGTCGAATACGTCAATCGAAAGGGCTTCCCATCTATAAACGTGCAGGCCGACGCGTGACAACAGTGAAATGTTTACGAGTGTTGATGCTTCATGGCCAGGGTCTGTACATGACGCTAGGATATGGAGAAACTCCGATGTCTATCGTATATTGCGTGAGAACCAGTGCAACGCCCTAATTTTAGGAGACGAAGGATATGGCATTGCACCGTGATTAATGACACCATTTCAAAATCCCGAAACACCTGATGAGAGGGCATACAACAGACTTCACTCTAAGGAAAGGGTGATAATCGAACGGTGCTTTGGACAGGTGAAAAGGCGTTCCCAATTCTGCAAAATAACATAAGGCTTGCCCAAACAAAAATCCCCAGTGTGATACTAGCCTGTTTTGTTTTGCACAACGTAGCAAAACATGTAGGGGATGAGGATTTTGAGGCACCTAGTGATGACAACAACAATCTTCCAGTACTGGGAGAAGAGGAAGCAGCAAACGTACGTGTACGTGGAACAAATAGGAGACGGGAAATTATAAATGTAATACGACAACTGTAATGTATGGGTGTCTGCCCAAACATTGAATAATTAAACCCAATTTGATATTTTTTTGTAATTATTCCCTCATGAAAATAAAGCACAGTGCTCTGATGTTACGTAATAAAATGCTGTTTAGTGTTGTTTTTTTTTTCATTCTCTATCATCGATTTTACTTTCAACAAAAATTGTTTAACATGTAACTATTTGGAACAGAGATACTACTGTAAATAGCTTTGGACACAACAGGTTAACATGAACTGCTGGAACCTTACTGTAATTTCTGTACTGTAACTTCAGCAGATTGATGGCACAAGTTTTTATTTTACTTTACCAAAATTGTTCCAAGGATATGGTGAAGGTATTTGCCACGTGCTACAGTGAATAAGTGCACAACTGTCTAACCTGCAGCTTTTAAAATACAAACAAGTTACTCTCTTTGCTTTACTTTACCAGAAATTGTTTCAAGGATGTGGTGAAGATATTTGCCAGGTGCAACAGTAAATAAGAGCTCAACTGTCTTACCTGCAGCATTTAAAATAGAAACAACAATGTGTCTATGGGGACACCACGTTGAGTACCCACGCTGACTGCTGTTGACTGTGCAGTGACAGTGCGTTCATGTAGACCAGATGTACTTTCCTCATTGTAGTCTGTTCGCTAAATATAAAGAATATTTCTGTACGGTATCGTATTGTATATAATGCGCACGATACCTAGGTCATACGGATTTACAAGTATTTGCAAGTTTTCGTTGCCTGTGGAATCAAGGCTTACTCCACATGTTAGACCTCCATATGTTAAAAAGGCCCGTCCACACGCAACGATCTGTCTGCTCAAATGTCTGCGCACATCACATCTGCGCAGACAGATCGTTGCGTGTGGACAGAAGATTTGCACCAACCTGAGGTGTGTGCAAACCTGGAAGTTGGAGCTGGAGGTTTGAGCGAAACCTCTCAAATCTGTGGGTTCAAACCACATCTGCGCAGACAAGTTGGAGCGTGTGGACAGGAGATCGTAGCAAATCTGGCGCGAAACAGCTGTTAGCTCAACCTAGTGTTTGTATTTGAGCGCACAGGGCATTAAAATGGCTGATACTCGTCAGTGTTCTCGAGAGTTTGTAAGTGAATTCATTGAAATAAATAGAAACCACCCATGTTTGTGGATGATTAAGAGTACAGAATATAGTGACCGAGACAAATAGACAGCAGCATACAATGTTCTAATTGAAAAATTTTGGCAGTTGACGCCTCGGCAAACAGAGAAACAGTAATAAAAAAAAAAAATTCGTTGCGAACTGTTTACCGAAAAGAGTCATCCAAAGTTCAGAAATCTAGAAGATCTGGTGTAGGAGTACATCAAGTATACCAGCCAACGTTATAGTATTTTGATCTGCTTGGCTTTCTTAGTGATCAAGAAACGCCAAGACCAAGCAAGAGTACAATTGAAGATGAAATTGGAGTGTCAATATGCGAGGAAATGGAACACGAGGTAATGTAAAACAATATATTTCACATACGTTTATCAAAGGTTTATTCAAAATAATATATTTGTGTGCAAACATAATAGAAAATTAACTGCTGTTATAAAAAGAAACATGAATATACTTGTCCATGTTTTAGGTTCGCCCTGCAACTCTCGCAGTAAATCTACGTGAGAAAACTGCTTTCGCTTTAGCAGCCACTGTCTACACTGTTTGGACCGCTTTCTCTGTTTCCTGTGGTTGGTTTGAATGTTTCTTGCAACACAAGTTGCGAACACAGACCACAACAGAACTTCCTCCATTTCTATATTTCAAAATAACTTAATTAAATTTTTGACGTTTACGGGGAGCGTAGTCGCTTGCCACTGATATTTCTTTTCTATACCGACAGATGGCGGGCGAGTAGTAGATTGGGGTTTGTGTCGTGTGAACACACCACATTTGCAGCGATCTTTTGCATGTACAGACATCTGCGCCGATATCTGCGCAGACAGATCGTTGCGTGTGGACTGGGGTTACACTTTGCTCCATAGATGTTCCTACTGTATGCCGAACCACTTATTGTCATCTTTGCTGAAATGTAGACTTAAGTGTTTGTAAACAATTTCACGTGAAGCTAGTGCAATTGTGCATACACAATCTGCTGTAGTGGGATGTGTACAATACAGAAAAATGGATGACGGGTTAAGTGAATTAGAAGTGTTATACTCCATTGATGGTGAATACATAACGGATAATACGTGGGATGTGGCGGAGAGAGTTGCGAATTCTTCGTTATTGCCGAAGTTAGACTCTGGATTTGATTTACCACCTCAGAGAAAAGATTTCGCAAGTCATATACCCGTTGTTGCTCGTAATTTGAAAGCTCTCAAAGATTTTATGAGAACATTGAAGTCAAGTAGTAATTACGGAACAAAAAGTGCGAAACTTAAATCGAATTTCGCTGTTTCTTTGTTAACACTTTGTGGTGAACATGTTTGTGAGAATATATGGACAAATCAAGAAACTAATACCAACAGTCGTGAAATAATATCGTTGCTGTGTCAGATTTTCGTACGCGATAGCATTGGGGATCTTCTTGTCGGCGAGAAATGTTACTCGGACCCGGAAGTTCCAAGATTGTACAAACCAGTGTTAACTGCATTACGCCCAAAACTTCTCAAAGATACGTGGAAACATTTCCCAGGGGCTGTTGCGTGCTACTATTGGCTGTTATTCCAGGTGCACAGAAAATATTTAGGCGATTATCTCGGAATGATTGTTCCTACGGCGTTAATTATGACAGATGACTTCATTCCAGAAAATGCCGTGACAGGCATAAAATGTATTGCTTATATCGCAGAACATTCTACTAAGGCAGATTTATACTGCCATGCAGAAGTTATGTATTCAGCAGTAAAGCAGTCTTTGGTTCACAAGAATCCACAAGTCGTTAAAATTGCTGTCCCATGCCTTGTTAATTTATTGGACAAAATTGAAAGAAACTATTTGAAAGATGAATGTATTACAGAGTGGTGTAAGTACGACGAAACTTTCGAAAATATACTTGAACATTTGGAACTGTGGCAAAAAACAGACATTAGGGAAGCCTACTTGCAAAATTTACCTTTATTTCTTGAAAATATGACATTAAGTCTTGTTAATTGGTCGTCTCGCCTTTTGGAATTATTCAGTAACTATATGGAAATGGGAGGCCATTCTAGTCCAATTTTTTTGAAATATACTGTGTTGTCTCTTAAGGTTTATTTACAAAAAGTATGGCCAAGAATCCAGCATCATTGTAACAGGCTGCTGAGGATGCTTTTTAGATTCCTCATAGATGTGACAGACATACTACACAGTCCAGATGATACAAAGTTGTCTGTCTGCAATGTAGCTATTTATAATGAAGCTCTGAAGGAGGCTGAAGAATGTTTGTTCATAATTGGGTATTGTGCCCCTGAACAAGTGAAGACCACATGTTCCATACTGTTGGAAAAAGATTTATTCAGTGAAGACTTCCATAAAGTTATTCAAAAGATTGTTACATCTCTTTAATCGATTCCCTTCTGTTAGAAAGGAATGATAAGTGTATCTTGATGTTTCCATACAAGAGGCAGGCAGATTGTTTCTGCTATCCCTTGTGGAGTGATAACACAGTAATGCTACATGAACTGATCATCTTCAGCCTTTATTGATCAAACTTGGCAGTTAGAATACATACATCCTTAACATCTACAAATGTTTGGTTTATGACTTGTGTCTTTTAGTATGTATTTCTAATGCTTTATCTGATGTGCCTCACACTACAATGAATAGCTATTCTTTTATATTTGCACTTATGTAATGTATATTGTATATAAATTGTCTTTAGTGGACTTTACACTAAAACCATTTGCTGCAGTTGTGATTTGTCTGTTAAATATGTTTTGTTGTAATAAATTAATGAGGTACATGTGATTCCTTAAACTTTAAAATCTTATGTCTTGTTGTTATGTTCTTTACTGTGCACATCAACCAGAGAAATACATTGTATTAAGTAGTACAGTGACAGAAAAAAATGGGAACATGTTGACCTACATACTAACTAATCCCACTGTACAAAATATTAGCTGTCCCTTTAATAGAGCACACTGGTCTCTTTGAAGCACTGCAAGAGATGTAGAACTGATACTAGGTAGTCATTTGATCATCCACAGCTGATTTAACACATAGCCCTGGAGAGGTGCTATGTGCCATTCGGCTGTATGGAACCAGCAGAGTAAGATGGACATGGAGACATGACAGGAAGGAACTATTGTGTTTGGATATGCCCAGTTTATTAGTGTGTCAAAGCACTCTCTCCAGTGTGTCTGTAAGAAATGGTGTACAGCTCACACCCACGTAACAAGGTCTAAGAACAGTCATTGTAAAAGTATCGTAAGTGTTAGGGACTGGAGATGAATGTTGTTGTTGTTGTTGTTGTTGTTGTTGTTGTTGTGGTCTTCAGTCCAGAGACTGGTTTGATGCAGGCCTCCACACTACTCTATCCTGTGCAAGCTTCTTCATCTCCAAGTAACTACTGCAACCTACATCCTTCTGAATCTTCTTTGTGTATTCATCTCTTGGTCTCCCTCTGTGATTTTTACCCTACACACTGTTCTCCACTACTAAATTGGCAATCCCTTGATGCCTCAGAACATATCCTACCAACCTAACCCTTCTTCTAGTCAAGTTGTGCCATAAATTATTCTTCTCCCCGAGTCTAATCAGTAACAACTCATTAGTTATGTGATCTATCCATCGAATCTTCAGCATTCTTCTGTTACACCACATTTCGAAAGCTTCTATTCTCTTCTTGTCAAAACTAGTTATTGTCCATGTTTCATTTCCATAAATGGCTACACTCCATATAAATACTCTCAGGAAAGACTTTCTGACACTTAAATCAATACTCGATGTTGGCAAATTTCTCTTCTTCAGAAGCACTCTCCTTGCCATTGTCAGTCTAGATTTTATATTCTCTCTACTTGAACCATCATCAGTTATTTTGCTCCCCAAATAGCAAAACTCATCCACTACTTTAAGTGTCTTATTTCCTAATCTAACTCCCTCGGCATCACCTGATGTAATTTGGCTACATTCCACTATCCTCGTTTTGATTTTGTTGATGTTCATCTTATATCCTCCTTTCAAGACATGTCCATTCTGTTCAACTGCTCTTCCAGGTCCTTTGCTGTCTCTGACAAAATTACAATGGCATCCGCAAACCGCTAAGTTTTTGTTTCTTCTCCATGGATTTTAATTCCTGCTCCAAACTTTCTTTTATTTCCTGTACTGCTTGCTCAATATACAGATTGAATAACGTTGGGGATAGGCTACAACCCTGTCTCACTCCCTTCCCAGCCACTGCTTCCCTTTCATGACCCTCAAGTCTTAAACTGCGTTTGGTTTCTGTACAAATTGTAAATAGTCTTCATTCCCTGTATTTGACCCCTGAAACCAGAATTTGAAAGAGTGTGTTCCAGTCAACATTTTCAAAAGCCTTCTCGAAGTCTACAAATGCTAGAAACAGGTTTGCCTTTCCGTAATTTATCTTCTAAGATAAGTCGTAGGGTCAGTATTGCCTCACATGTTCCAACATTTCTATGGAATCCCCGAGGTCGACTTCTACCAGTTTTTCCATTCGTCTGTAAAGAATTCGTCTTATATTTTGCACCAGTGACTTATTAAACTGATTGTTCGGTAATTTTCACACCTGTCAACACCTGCTTTCTTTGGAATTGGAATTATTATATTCTTCTTGAAGTCTGAGGGTATTTCGCCTGTCTCATACATCTTACTTCCCAGATGGTAGAGTTTGTCAGGGTTGGCTCTCCCAAGGCTATCAGTAGTTCTAATGGAATTTTTTCTACTCCTGGGGCCTTGTTTTGACTTACGTCTTTCAGTGCTCTGTCAAATTCTTTGCAAAATACCAATCTCCCATTTCATCTTTCTCTACGTCATCTTTATTTCCATAATATTGCCTTCAAGTACATCGCCCTTGTATAGACGCTTTATATATTCCTTCCACCTTTCTATTTTCCCTTCTTTGCTTAGAACTGGTTCTCCATCTGAGCTCTTGATATTCATACAAGTGGTTCTCTTTTCTCCAAATGTCTCTTTAATTTTCCTATATGCAGTATCTATCTTACCCCTAGTGATATATGCCTCTACATCCTTACATTTGTCCTCTAGCCATCCTTGCTTAGCCACTTTGCACTCCCTGTCGATCTCATTTTTGAGATGTTTGTATTCCTTTTTGCATACTTCATGTATTGTATTTTTATATTTTCTCCTTTCGTCAATTAAGTTCAATATCTCTTCTGTTACCTAAGAATTTCTACTAGCCCTCATATTTTTACCTACTTGATCCTCTGCTGCCTTTACTATTTCACCCCTCAAAGCTACCCATTGTTCTTCTACTGTATTTCTTTACCCAGTTCTTAGTAATCGTTCCCTAATGCTCTCTCTCAAACTCTCTACAACATCAGGTTCTTTCAGATCCCATCTCCTTAAATTCCCACCTTTTCGCAATTTCTACTGTTCATAACCAATATATTGTGGTCAGAGTCCACATCTGCCCCTGGAAATGTCTTACAATTTAAACCCTTGTTCCTAAATCTGTGTCTTACCATTATATAATCTGTGTGAAACCTTTCAGTGTCTCCAGGCCTCTTCCAGGTATACAACCTTCTTTCCTGATTTTTAAACCAAGTGTTAGCTATGAGTAAGTTATGCTCTGTGCAGAATTCTACCAGGCAGCTGCCTCTTTCATTCCTTACCCCCATTCCATATTAACCTACAACTTTTCCTTCTCTTCCTTTTCCTACTATTGAATTCCAGTCCTCCACGATTATTAAATTTTCGTCTCCCTTCACTGTCTGAATAATTTCTTTTATCTCATCATACATTTCTTCAATCTCTTCATCGTCTGCTGAGCTAGTTGGCATATAAACTTGTACTACTGTGGTAGGTGTGGGCTTCGTGTCTATCTTAGCTACAATAATGCATTCACTATGCTGTTTGTGGTAGTTTACCCATGCTCCTATTTTTTATTCATTACTAAACCTACTCCTGCATTACCCCTATTTGATTTTGTATTTATGACCCTGTATTAACCTGACAAGAAGTCTTGTTCGTCCTGCCACCGAACTTCACTAATTCCCACTATATCTAACTTTAACCTATCCATTTCCCTTTTTAAGTTTTCTAACGTACCTACCTGATTAAGGGATCTGACATTCCATGCTCGGATCCGTAGAACATGTTTTCTTCCTCCTGATAACAACGTCCTGCTGAGTAGTCCCCGCCCAGTGATCCGAATGGGGGACTATTTTACCTCTGGATTATTTTACCCAAGAGAACGTGATCATCATTCAACCATACAGTAAAGCTGCATGCCCTCAGGAAAAATTACAGCTGTAGTTTACCTTTGCTTTCAGCTCTTCGCAGTACAAGCACAGCAAGGCCATTTTGGATAATGTTACAAGGCCAGATCAGACAATAATCCAGACTGTTGCCCCTGCAGCTACTGATAAGGCTGCTGCCCCTTTTCAGGAACCACACATTTGTCTGGCCTCTCAGCAGATACCCCTCCATTGTGGTTGTAACTACGGTACGGATATCTCTATCACTGAGGCACACAAGCCTCCCCACCAGTGGCAAGGTCCATGGTTCCTGGGGAGAGATGAATGTTATACCCTTTCAATAGCAATCTGTTTCAAACTAGATTGAAGTTGCTGTTGTCAGTGAATGTTGGTCCATTTCAACCAGATCCTGAGCACATATTGTGTGTGCAATGCATATTTGGAATTGGATACTCTCAAAAGACAGTTGCTCACAGCAGCATGTACAACTTCTCCACACTAAAGCGATGATTTACGCAGTTGCTGTCAGGAAGGGCAGGAGGCGTGGTTTTCCCCACATAAGGACTATCAAGGAGAGAGAAGCAGTGACGGGAAGGTAGCGTCGGCTGCTTCCTGTGGTGCTGGCTCCATTACTCTTAACAATATGTATAATAATACTTAACGTGTAGGGGCAGCTTAAGGTTGGCGGCTCTTTTTTGTTTCTGGCTACTCGAGTAAAATCAGCAACTTCTCATGGACAAACTGTAAAGGTGAATGTTTTCAGTGGGCAAATTAAACAGTAGTTGAATGGAGACATATAGTGTGGTCTACTGATTCGCTGGTTTGCCTCTCTTTAAATGATGCAAGATTGTGAGTGCATTACAGTTTCCATGAGAAATTTAACCTTGCAATGTGTGGATGCTGTAGTTCAGGCCAGATATGATTCTTTTGGGGGTGTTTTTTGTATGATGACTTCAATGCACTCATTCTGGTTGCAATGAATTTGAAACAGGATAGTGGTTTCAGCATTCTCAGTGCCTAAGTATTGCCCTTTCTTTCAAATTTTCATTGTGAGTACACTGTGGGCACTACAATCATGTGTAATGACAACATTCGTGTTCACAGGGCTCCAAGCATACATTCCTGGTTTGATGAAATCTCAGGGACTTTATCACACGTCAAGTGGTCCTTAAATCTGCCAACCTTGACCCCATAGAAGATGTTTCAGATTATTTTTTACAGCAGGTAAAAAATAGCAGTCAACACCCCTGTAATTTGGTAGTTCTAAAGGATCTGTCGTCCGTGAGTGGTCTCAGCTGGACATTGCATATCTGGAGAAACTTTTGGACTCTTCTCCATGTTGAAGAGAGGCCATTATCAAAGCTAGAGGCAGTGGTACTGATGTCTGCTGGGGTTGATTAATTTTTGCTCAGTTTGCTTATAATGCAGTCTGCTTATTAAGTTCCAGTCATGGCTGTAGCTGTGTATTTGCAGGGAATGTATATGGAAAGGAGGTGGGGGGTGTAGCAGGGTGGATGGTATCTAACATATTGCTGCATGAAATTTGTATTTGTTCTGTGCACATTTCACAAAACACTGTTAGCACTAATAGAAAAGGCATTATTATTGATCTCCTTGTAAAATGTAAACTGACAACTCTATAAAATGTAGCATTCAAAGTTTTCATTGCTCGCTTACAAGCGGTATTATTTCCAGAGTTGTTGTTGAGGACTGGCCATGTGTTAAATTGTACTGAATCTTAGAGGGGGTCCAACAAAGGACTCCTTGATTTTAAAATTAAGTAACATGAAAACTAAGATCAACAGAATGCAACAAATGGTAAATTTATTATGAAAGCTGTAAGACTCTTATACAGACATTCAAAATAGTAGCTACAAAAGCTGCTAACAGGTGGTTCTCTACAGCTCAAACCAGCATGCATAAATAAATTTGTCCTCTTCAGGCAGTCTTTACAATCACATCACAGTCTTTTCAAAACATCTACCATTCATATTATAGAGGTGGTGCAAATGAACTATGAATTTTGCAACTTGAAGTGTCTCAACAAAAATGGATGCAGTTGACACACAGACTTACTATTCTAGCCCGTCCAGTGGCTTTATATTCACCCCACAAAAAGTGGTCACACGGAGTTAGATCATGTCAGTATGGTGGCCAATCCATTCTGGCATTTGTAAATTTGGGACAGTAGTGACTCTATTCTCATATTATTCATCATGAAAGTGAATTGCCTGTTCATTGCAATGTGATTGGACCCCATCTCGGATGAATGATTTAATGTCTAGTTGATCGTTCAATATTTGCTGCATGGCACCAAAGTGTTCCATAATAGGAATGTAATGTTCACTAATTATCAATTCTCGCATGAAAAAAAGGTCCAGCAGTGCCTCTGATGCATATCTTAGGCCCAAACAGTAACTTTGAGAGAATGCAGTGGTTTTGTTTCACACAAATGGCGATTTCCAGAACCCCAAAATTGCCAGTTTTGTTAATTCACGAATCCGTTCTCATGGAAATGTGCTGCAGCTGTGAAGCAGATGGAGCCAGTGTCAAATCCTTCATTTTCCATAACTGCGAGAAACTGCTTTGCAGTATCAGCCCTTTGTCACACATGGCTTCAGGCATCACAATGTGATTTTGGAGTTTGAATGAAACTGTGCAGACTGTGTCTCAGTATTGTACGCGTGCTACAACATTTCAAAACAGTTTCTGCAGCAATTTTTTCAATGAATATCCTTGGATTTTGCTGAATATGTCTAGAAAATGTAGCTGCATTTTCAAGAATAACTACAGCTGGTCTGGGGCCAACATTCCCCATTAGATAGTCAGCCACATTGCCTGCCCATTCAAATTTGACGAACTTACAAATGGTTTTGCAGTAGGTCCTCTTGTAACTTTAAATCACATTTGAAATCTGTGCCTTGTTGCCGAATTTTGTGTTCTAACTAGTAATATTATGGTACCAGAAACACAAGTTTTTCAATGGAATACATGATTTCAGCCTCTTCATTGAGTACACTAATCTCCTTTCACATTTCAGCAGTGGAAATGCTTGCTCTGGACTTTGGAATATTATTTATAGGCACTGTGTATTGCGATTACAGCACAGTCTGTTAGAAGATTTTGTTAGTACTGCTTTGAAACACCTGTATATAATTCTTATAACTTTGACAATAAATTTAGAGGTTTCTGCAGTCTTCTTTTGATCTTCGTTTTCATATAACTTAATTTTAAAATTGTTTTAAATTACTTCCGCTATTTGTTTTACAACAGATTTTGTTAACTCTGCTCAGTGTGAGCGTGCAATTATGTACTGTTAAATAATTAACAATTCTTCATTTTATCTGCAACAAATGTCAATACAGTTACAACTAACTTATGTTAATATACATTTAAATACTGGCATCCCTGCAAAGACTATTAAAACTGTAGTTCAGTTCTGGTATCCTACACTAGTAAAATGTGTGCATAGCAGTACCTACACCAACTTGTTTATTCTCAGTGTAAATCTTTATAAGTGTATAAGCTCATAGAACTTTAAGAATTGAATTATTAGTTATATTAATTTGAGCTGCTTCATCATCCTATTCTGTTCCTCAATGTGTGGAAGGTGCAGATAGACTTTTCTGATAGCTTCTAGATACTCTTCATCCATCTAGTTACTTCTTTTGTCAGTGGTGTTAACTTAGTGACTCTATTCACAAATGTTCATCACAGTCTTGAGAACAATCGCCATCACCTCTCTTGGCATTGTTTTGTCCTTAAACCTCAGAAATACTTCACAGTGCAATTTTTTCACAGCTGTTTTGAATCTGACTCAATTGAAGCTTATGTAGGACTGAACTGACTGCAAAATATACCATTGCAATTATGATAGCTTTTTGTGAGCTCTTATTCAGCATGGTAGTAGGCTATGAAGTTACTTGTTTCTTCTGGCAAAATGGACAGACACCTCTTCTACTCTCCATAAAGTGGAGCCATTTGATAATTGTGTTTTAGACCTTAACAATTTTCTTATTATTGTGATATATACTCTTTAGTTTACTGACACCTCGCATTTCATTTGGGTGTGAAAATACCCTGTGGCTCATTACATTTATGTTCCAAATGTGCTCTGCATTTTACTGTTAACATTTATTCTTATTATTGTGAAACGTTAATAGCTGTATACCTGAAATTGGCTGTGACAGTGCTACATTCCTAGTGTGTTAAGTACAGCACTATGCAAAATTATGTGTATTTTATTCCAGTAATTAATTCTATCTAAATAAATGGCCACCTTTTTCGCGAAGTAGGCAATTTGTAGCCCTATCACAGAAGCACTACTACAAGCAGTTATTACTAAACCCAGTCTACTACATTATATAATCTACTACCAATTTAAATTTACTGCACAACAGTGTGTTACAACATCCTCTGCAGTCATTGTTACAGTGACTGTGAACTTCATCCTCAAAGCTTGTACTTTCCATACTCATGCCTAGCCTGCTGGCAGTAGTTTATATGGCTGTTTGGTTAAGGGGTGCAGCATTTTATTTAAATTGCTCTAATGCAGGAATTATTAAATAAAAGTAATCATTATTAAGGAATTGTTAACATTAGACCTTTATTATACTTAAAACAAAATAAACGTTCAGAGATTATACTTTGAAACAATCTTGGAAACAAAGTACTGCAGCACAATCTCTTCAGTTTCTAGTAGTTCTATATAGAGCTTTAAACATTTTTTTTTTCTTTTCTTTCATGAGAAAAGGTTGTAGTTTCTGATTAATCTCGATTCTCTTACTTTCTAACAAATATCTAAATATTGCATCAACATAGATATACCTCCATTTATCTGACGAAAGTTGTGTTGCTCTTCATCAACAGATGGCAGAGAAATATAGTTATTACCTGCAACACTACTGGTGGCAAGCTCACGATCAGGCTACAGCCAGTGCAAACACTTACAGAGTATGAGTGCATGTTTGAGATTCCCGACTTGACATGTTAACACTCTTTGTGCCTTATTGTACCAGCATTCATATAGTTTGGATGTTCCAGGCTGACAGTCAGTGATTTTTGTCATCGTATCCCTCCACTGGCCAGAGTTTAATGGGTGACGTGTAGCAGCCATACATTTCAGCTAGTGTCATTTATTTGTACTTATTTTCAATGCTATGCAAAGTCATCCAATACCTTTCTAGGCATTGACACTGTTAGGCTAGTAGTATAGGCCATATTTCCATATCTTTAACTGTTTGAATTACATTTTTATTTGGTAGTGCCTGTCTTCACCAGAGGCCAACTGGACATATGTATAGAGCACACATGTATTATATAAACTTGATTTCCTTTGGCAGCACTATGCCTGAGGAAGACCGTTTTTCTGTCCTACAACTATATGGCTAGGGGCCATGGCCTGTAAGTAAGTGCACCTTTTCACGTGTTGGCTTGGCTCTTAAGTAAATTAGAATATTATGGTGTCACCGGCAATGCTGCGAAATGGTTTGAGTCTTATCTATCTAACAGGAAACAAAGGGTGTTGTCGTTGAAAAATATCTGTGCAGTAAGCAGTCAGTCTTCATCTGATTGGGAATTAATTACATGTAGCGTTCCTCAAGGTTCCATCTTGGGTCCATTGTTTTTCCTTGTGTACTTTAATGACCTCTCGTCTGTTACATTGCCAGATGCTAAATTTGTTTTGTTTGCAGATGATACAAACATTGCAGTAAGTGGCAAGTCAAGTACAGATTCAGAAATAGCTGCCAATCAAATTTTCACAGATGTTAATAAATGGTTTAAAGCTAATTCACTGTTGTTAAACTTTGAGAAGACCCACTATATCCAGTTCAGATCCAGTCGGAGATTTCCTTCCAGCATGCATATAATGTATGAAGACATGCAGATCGACGAAGTTGACAGTGTTGAATCTCCGGGATTTCAACCTGATAGTAAATTCAGTTGGGAAGGGCATACCACAGAATTGCTGAAGTGCCTAAACAAGTCCGTATTTGCAGTGAGACTGATGTCAGATATAAGAGGTGTAAATATAAAATAGCTTTTGTACATTGCTTACTTTCATTCTGTTATATCATACGGGACAATATTCTAAGGTAACTCTTCAAACTGAGCAAAAGTTTTTAGGGTGCAAAAGTGTGTGATAAGAATCATTGTGGTGTAAATTAAAGAACATCATGTAGAAACCTGTTCAAGGAAATTTGTATTCTAACCACTGCTCCTCAATATATTATGTATTGTTGAAAGTAATATATCTCTATTTCCAAACAATAGCTCAATACATGGTATCAATACTAGGAATAAGAACAACCTACATCAAGATCTAAGATCACTTGGTCCAAAAAGGGGTTCAATATTAAGTAACACACATTTTCAATAAATTGCCAGCAACCATTAAAACTTGGTTTCAGATAAAGCATGGTTTAAAAGAGTTTGAAAGACTTTTTGATAGTTAACTCCTTCTACTCTATAGATGAATATCTTAGCAGAAACTGTTAGGCCAGCTTAAGTAAAAATGTCTGTTAGATTTCAGTTTTGATAGCACTTGGTCATAACAGTCAAGATTAGGTATTTTGTGTATGACAAATTTATTAATAGTACATAACTATGTTTCATTCTGACAGTGTATTAATTCTGTAAGTACGAGGCATGTTTTTTAAGTAAGTACCATTTTGAAATTAAAAAAGACATACTAAGATATCTCAATAATTTTATTTTTACATGAAAGCCTGTACCTTACTCTACTTTTCTGCCTAATTTCCATCAATATTGAGGCACTTGTCATGATGTTGTACCAGTTTTTGAATACCCTCCTCATCGAAGTCTGCCACCTGACTTGTTAACCACTGCATCACCACTGTTTTGACTTTGTCATTGTCTTGAAGACACTGACCGCCCAGTGTTTCTTCAAGTGCAGGAATAGATGGTAGTCACTGGGCGCAAGATCGGGGCTATACAGAGGATGATCTAGAGTTTCCCATCAAAAAGATGTGATAGATCTTTGGTCTGATTTGCCACATGCAGACAGGCATTGTCTTGCAGCAAAACGGTGCCCTTGCTCAACTTCCATGGACTGTTGCTTTGATTCTGGTGTGACGTAGGCCACCCATGTTTCATCGCCCATAGCAATTTGGCTTATGAAAACGTCACCGTCATTGTACCGCGCAAGGAAAGTCAATCCACTGTCTAAATGTTTAGTTTTGTGCACATCAGTCAACATTTTCGGTATCCAACGTGCGCAAAATTTTTGGTAATTCAAGTGGTCGGTCACAATGCCATACAAAACACTATGAGAAACATTAGGAAAGTCATCCTGCAAGGAGGAAATCATAAAGTGTCTGTTTTCTCTCACCTTATTGTCCACTTCCTGCGCCAAACTTTCATTAATGACCGACGGACGCCCACTCCTTTGTTTGTCATGCACATTTGTGTGGCCATCTTTAAATGCTCTCACCCACTTTCTTACCATTCCATCACTCATAATGTTTTCTCCGTAAACTGCACAGCTCTCATGATAAACATCCATCACTTTTAGGCCTTTGGCACTAAGAAATCTTATAACAGCCCGTACTTCACAATCGGCAGGACTCACCATTATCGGAGGCATCTTAAACACTCAGTACACAACGCAAACAAGGAAGAATCGGACTGTAATAGTGTCAGTGTGTAGATTAAGGTTCAGGCTTTCATGTAAAAATAAAATTATTGAGATATCTTAGCATGTCTTTTTATAATTTCAAAACGGTACTGACTTAAAAAACACTTCTCATATTAGCTATTCCAGTTTACTGCATTGTATTCACCTATTTTGACAAATGATCAGGGTAGTAGGTATTATATTCAAATGTTTTATGTTATACTTTCTGACGTGTACCACACCCACGAAAATCATCTCATTTTATGGGTCTGTGGAACGAAAACTGAATCTATCTATCTATCTTGGAAAGTTATAATTTTAGTCTTTCTCATAGAATGCAAGAAATTATAAAAATTCTTTAGAATGCACGAGAGATTGCTCATTGACTCTGCTGTAAATATGTCACTTTCAGTTTCTTGTGTCCTAAATGCTGGTTGAAAAATTATCTATTTAATTTTGTCAGAATTCCCATTTTTTGTTATTATTATTGCAGTATTTCGTCTACTGCCATCAACAGATCAAAACTTAGAACTTATCAAATTCCAGTGTCAACTGCTAATGAAACAAGCCCTGGCCTATTTATGCACACCTTTTATTGCAAGCGGCACTGAACTTAGCTTGACATGTCCGAAGGCCTGATCTGATGATGACAGTAGCCAAAACCTCATAAAAAATGAAAATATAATGAGTGATCCGAACAACATTATTCCCAAAAGTAAGCATTCTGAGAATGGCTCTGTGACTATGGCTTTGAATGTTATCCCAGAGAAAGAAATCTGTGGAGTGAATATATTTTGCTGGCGATATCTTAATCTCTGTTTGTACTGTTTTGTCTTTCCAATAGTTCAGGGAACAGCGGTATATGGGCATTATGAGGATGCCAAGGTTTTATGAGTATGTATCACTATTTTGATGTTTACAGCATCATATTCATCACAGTTGTCATAACACTATTGGCTTAACTAAAGGGATTATTTAGTACTGTCTTGTCTTTTCTAAGACCATACCAATTTGGGTTCAGTTTGGCTACCCTTTTGTAAGCCAGTAGTAGATTGCATAGGAGATTTTTAATATTTGACCCAAAGTATGTAACAAACACATTGGTCCATATGATTTTACTACTGGTGGGCTTTTTTTCCATTTCTTTATTATGATGCCCTTGACTTCCATGTGCACAAAAATTCTGCCTTGGAGAATTGACTTAAAATTCTGCCTTGGACAATTGACTTCTGTTAAAATACTTCCTGAGAAATTATTTGCTCCCTTGCTTTATGGAGCACTTCTGAACAGATTCTATTTCAGTTCGATTTCTTCCACCTTATCAATAGCACAATAATCATCGATATCCTTAGTGTGTGAAGAATACACCAATGTGTTCCAAACATTGTGGTCATTAGTTGAATTTTGCTCCATAAAGTGAGAGAGCAGCCTATTTCAACACAACTTCAAGCTCACTTTCAAACTAACACCTTTCTTATATGGGTTTGACAGCTGTAGAGTCTATCTGATCCCCTCCAGTAAAATTCTTATAGTACTGCATTCATATTTAATTTTACTTTATCAATATTACCACCACCAGTGCTCCTTTCTTGAGTTTTGTGCCTTCTCCTGATAATTGCTCTTGATTGTTAGTTCAGTGGCATGCGTTTAAACCATTTCTCTGCCTGGAAGTGATTTCTGATTTCCTCTTTGTGTTGACTCTGTGTTTAGCAAACAGATTGCTACAGTCGTGCATTTAACCGAACCTGATGATGAGGATTCTGATGCAGAGATATGTTCCTAAGTGACATGCTTTGTTCTGAAATATTCGTTACTCACTCACAAGATCATAAATGATTTATAAGTGTCCAGTGATGTTTGGAGCTCAATCTCCAACTCCTCTAGATAAGCTGTCGTCAGTATTGAATAATTCTGTATCTATCTGTATGAATGTGATAAGTTACTCATTCATGTTATCATCATGTCCCGCACAACATGGCTGTAATTAAAGATCCGATATTGTCTTGTTAATGACCAACAGATTCATTTCATCTATTACCTTTTACAGTTCTCCATTGTTATACTATTCTATTCTACAGAATGGGGTTACAGGTGCACACATTTATAGGAAGTTAACTTGGTGAACATACTCTGACATTATCTACATCTACATACATACTCTGCTATCCACCATACGGTGCATGGCGGAGGGTACCTCATACCACAATTAGCATTTTCTCTCCTTGTTCCACTCCCAAACAGAACGAGGGAAAAATGACTGCCTATATGCCTCTGTACGAGCCCTAATCTTTATTATCTTAAATTTGTGGTCTTTCTGCGAAATGTAAGTTGGCGGCAGTAAAAGTGTACTGCAGTCAGCCTCAAATGCTGGTTCTCTAAATTTCCTCAGTAGCGATTCACGAAAAGAACTCCTCCTTTCCTCTAGAGACTCCCACCTGAGTTCCTGAAGCATTTCCGTAACACTCACGTGATGATCAAACCTACCAGTAACAAATCTAGCAGCCCGCCTCTGAATTGCTTCTATGTCCTCCCTCAATCCGACCTGATAGGGATCCCAAATGCTCGAGCAGTACTCAAGAATAGGTCGTATTAGCGTTTTATAAGCGGTCTCCTTTACAGATGAACCACATCTTCCCAAAATTCTACCAATGAACCGAAGACAACTATCTGCCTTCCCCACAACTGCCATTACATGCTTGTCCCTTCATATCGCTCAGCAATGTTACGCCCAAATATTTAATCGACATGAATATGTAAAGCGCTACACTACTAATGGAATATTCAAACATTACGGGATTCTTTTTCCTATTCATCTGCATTAATTTACATTTATCTATATTTAGAGTTAGCTGCCATTCTTTATACCAATCACAAATCCTGTCCAAGTCATCTTGTATCCTCCTACAGTCACTCAACGATGACACCTTCCCGCACACCACAGCATCATCAGCAAAATAGCCGCACATTGCTATCCAGCGTATCCAAAATATCATTTATGTAGACAGAAAACAACAGCGGACCTACCACACTTTCCTGGGGCACTCCAGATGATACCCTCACCTCCGATGAACACTCACCATGGAGGACAACGTACTGGGTTCTATTACTTAAGAAGTCCTCGAGCCACTCACATACTCGGGAACCAATCCCATATGCTCGTACCTTAGTTAGGAGTCTGTCAAACATTGCAATGATTTTCTTTTTGTCTCATTACAGGGACTGTCATGAGCATGCTGATGGCAGACATTACTTAATACACAACTCTTCAGTATTAACTAACATAGTCTATGGCTTCTACTTCCCTATCACTGTCCAGTGGCCATTTAAATAATTCTGATTCAGAATCATTGCATCATGAGGATACAAAATCTCTCCATCCCCATCCATTTATTCATTCAGTAATCTACTTTACACGATATTCTTAGTGTTCATTTCTTCTGAACAAACATTTTATGTACTTTAAGTTCACTGCCCCCAGGAGATAATTCCATTTGACGACAAAGTGAAAATATGCTAAATAAGCCAACACACTTGTCTTTAGGTCAACACAGTGACATGTTTCTAAGGGCATAACATGCTGAACTAAGCTTCTTGGTTAGTTTCTGTGTCTTGGCACCATTTTAATTTGTTATCTAGCTGGACCCCAAGAAATTTTACAAATTGTGCTTTGTTCAATGTATGACCATTAATTTCTACTTCCAGTGCTAAAAGGAAATTATTGCTTGTCTGAAACTGCATAACGTGAGTCTTTGCAAGACTGAGACAGGAACTGTTGGCTGTGAATCACTTCTACACCTGTTCAGCTATTATCTGAGCTGTGTGTGATAAGTTTGAGTTTCAACCCTTGATGAGTATGCTTGTGGCATCAGGAAACATTCCAATTTTTGAGCTGTCCTTTAAAGTCAGTGGCAGAACATTGGTATTGTTGATTCTCCTGTCCAGGATTTTTATGGAATATTTTGAAACTGTCTTGATTTTGCTTAAAAATAACATTGGAACCTTACGTATGTTCCACGTACAGAAATATAAATGGATATAGATCAAGGTCGACAATGCGAAGTCGGTTTGTAGTAAAAACATATCTGTTACTGATAAGTCAGATATACACTATGTGATTAAAAGTATCCGAACACCTAGCTGAAAATGACTTACAAGTTCGTGGCGCCCTGCATCGGTAATGCTGGAATTCAATATGGTGTTGCCCCCCCCCCCCCCCCCTTAGCCTTGATGACAGCTTCCACTCTCGCAGGCATACATTCAGTCAGGTGCTGGAAGGTTTATTGGGGAACGGCAGCCTATTCTTCATGGAGTGCTGCACTGAGGACAGGTATCGATATGAGTCGGTGTGGGCTGGCACGATCTCAGCATTCCAAAACTTCCCAAAGGTGTTCTGTAGGATTCAGGTCGGGATTCTGTGCAGGACAGTCCATTACAGGGATGTTATTGTTATGTAACCACTCTGCCACACACCGTTCATTATGAACAGGTGCTCGATCGTGTTGTAAGATGCAGTCGCCATCCCTGAAATGTTCTTCAACAGTGGGAAGCAAGAAGGTGCTTAAAACATCAATGTGGGCCTGTGCTGTGATAGTGCCATGCAAAGCAACAAAGGTTGCTAGCCCCCTCTGTGAAAAACACGACCACACCATAACACCACCACCTCCAAATTTTACTGTTGGCACTACATACACTGGCAGATGACATTCACCGGGCATTCACCATACCCACACCCTGCCATCACATAACCACATTGTGCAAGGTGATTCGTCACTCCACTGTTCAGTTGTACAATGTTTACACTCCTTACACCAAGCGAGGCATTGTTTGGCATTTACCTGCGTGGTGTGCGGCTTATGAACAGCCACTCAACCATGGAATCCAAGTTTTCTCCCCTCCTGCCTAACTGTCATAGTACTTGCAGTGGATCCTGATGCAGTTTGGAATTCCTGTGTGATGGCCTGGATAGATGTCTGCCTATTACACATTACGACCCTCTTCAACTGTCAGCGGTCTCTGTTTGTCAACAGACGAGGTCGGCCTGTATGCTTTTGTTTGTATGTGTCCCTTCACGTTTCCATTTTACTATCACATCAGAAATAATGGACTTAGGAATGTTTAGGAGTGTGGAAATCTCACATACAGACATATGACACAAGTGATGCCCAATCACCCGACCATGTTCGAAGTCCGTGGAGTGCCCCATTCTGCTCTCTCATGATGTCTAATGACTGCTGGGGTCACTGATATGAAGTACGTGGCAATAGGTGGCAGCACAATGCACCTAATATGAAAAACATATGTTTTTGTGGGTGTCCAGATACTTCTAATCACATAGTTTTATGTACAGTATTTAACAGTCACTTTCTGAGTGTTGCTGGTGAATTAAATAAAAACATGATATCATTTTATTTCATATAATTTGCTATCAAATGTACAGTTCAATTTTAGAAGTGGTTTAACAGCTGAAAATGCTATATTCTCTCTTCTCTGTGAAGTACTAGATGGATTAAACAGAAGGCTTTGAATGCTCGGCATCTTTTTTTATTTAACTATGGCATTTGATTGTGCTGATCACAAAATATTGTTCCAGAAGTTGGAAAATTATGGAATACAGGGAGTAACTCTCAATTAGTTCACCTCTTACTTTAACAACAAACAGCAAAAGGTCATTAGAATGGCTACGACATGGGGTCTGAGTGGGGCATGGTTAAATGGGGTACCCCAAGAATCATTGCTGGGGCCATTCCTGTTTCATATTTATATGAATGATATGCCCTCTAGTATTACAGGTGACTAAAATATTTCTGTCTGCTGATGACATTAGCTTGGTAGTAAAGGCTGTTGTGTGCCATGTTGGCACTGTTTTTAAATAGTGCAGTTCATGACATAAGTTCATGGCTTGTAGAAAATAAACTAATGTTAAATCACAGTAAGACTCAGTTTCTAACACACAAATCAACAAAACACCATGTTTTAACTTCATAGAATAGGTCTATGATTAGTGAAACTAAACAGTTTAAATGTCTAGTTGTTCAGATAGACAGTGAACTGTCATGTAAAGCCCACATTCAGGATGTTATTCAGAAGCTTAATGTTGTCATTCCTCTGAAGTAAGTGATATTTCCACACGAAAAGTAGTCATTCACTTATGACATATGGTATTATATTTTGGGGTAACTCTTCCCTTTCTCAAAGGATATGTTTGGCTCAGAAATGGGCAGTTCAGGCAATAAGTGGTATAAGTTTGCAAACCTCTTGTCGACCCCTGTTCATTAGTCCGGGTATTCAGACATCGTCCTCTCTCTCTCTCTCTCTCTCTCTCTCTCTCTCTCTCTCTCTCTCTCTCTACCGTTATTCTTGTTAACAATATCAGCTTATTCCCAAGAATTAGCAGTTTTCACTCAGTTAATATTAGGCAGAAATCCAGTGTGCATTTGGTTCACACTTCCTTGCAGAAAGGTTTGCAGTATGCTGCTGCAACCATTTTCAATAAGCTACCACAAGAAATCAAAAATATTAGCAGCAATTCACATGCTTTCAAATCGAAACTGAAGAGTTTTCTCATGGGTCACTGCTTCTATTCCGTTAGGGAGTTCCTTGAAAAATTAAACTGATTGCTGCGTTATACTGTTGATTGTGTTTACATAAACTTGTGTGTTGTCATTTTTTGGATTTATAAACATTTCAGTTAATCTGTTATTACTTCTATGTTGTAATTTCATGTATTGACACATTCCACGACCGTGGAGATTTGCTCCTCAGTTTGGTCCTACAGAACTAGATGTGTAAAATACAAATAAATAAGTAATGGTTATGAAGATACTTGCACAGGATAGACTATTGTGGAGAGCCACATCAAATGAATCTTTGCACTGAAGACCACAGCAACAACATCGGAAATTAGGAACAGCATCAACTACTAACAGTCACTTTGTCTCTGAACAGCCATGAAAAATCAGTGTGTACCCATTTCGAAGGGTGTTCTGGTGTGGGTCACAGTGAAAACTATTGTGTGGTGGAGAACTGGTTTCATTAACATGCATGGGAAACTGTTTGTTTCATTTCATTGTCAATCAATAACCTGTTTCTGAAATATTGCCTTCATTCTGCTCACACCACTTCTGCCGCCATCACCACCATTACACATTCCCCACTAGGTCTGCATCTGTAAAGCCAGTCTCTGTGAGTTATTGTTCTATCACTAATTTCATGAATACCTGTCCTGCTGTGGAAGGGGCATTGGTCTCAGTCCAACTGGGTGTTGGCAGTTGCCTTAAAATTGCCACATATTCCTATAGCTGTGCTTGGTTTCTTTATCACTATAGCAGGTAGCCCACTAACACATTAATATAAGAGTAATTATTGTAATCAATCATGATCTGCTTTTACTGTATCTTTCAATGTACTGGCTGTGCCCTATAAAAAAGCTGTTATGCCAATGTTTCAAGTGTCAGTTGCACATGAAGACTACTTGCTCATAATAACATGGTTCAAGTAACTCTTGGTAATCATTCTACAGTTTTTCTAAATCCATGTATGGAATGCCCATTGGTACTAGGTCGCTTTGCTTTTCATTTTTGAACCCATGTAATGTAATATCACCAAAGCCAAATTTGTTACTAGTCATAGAGGAATTAATGAAAAATAGATTAAAAGCTACTTGTGGTGTGTGATTTGGCTCGCATTGGGATCATCTGTTTACTGCAGGTGAGCATTTACCACTGCTGTTGCTGTAACAACAGAGGGTCATTACATTGGTATATTTACATGTTTATGAGTAACACAGAGATCTGCAACATATCCACTTTTTTTTTTTTTTTTTTTTTTTTTTTTAAAGGAATGACGATCACATCATTCTGGTGGTGGCGGAGTGACAATTTTCTGTCCGCTCCCACATTAGAGTATCTCATGATGTTGTAGGAGTTACTAATATAACTACTTTACTGGCTTCTGTACAAATCATTGCCTTGTGAAAGTGCGTCTGGTAATGATGATGATGATATATTTTCACCAGATGACGAATAACTGCAAAATTGTCAGCTCATGAAATACATTCAGTCAAATGTTTTATGCAGAAAAATAATTATTTCCATAGATTAGGCAATTTTGCAACTTCTTTTACACTAGGATTGGAAGCACCTAATGCCCTGGCATGTACTTTATAATCAGAAGCAAATCGGTTGATGATTTCCCATTTAAGAAAATTCACATAGGAAACGTTGAGGAAAAAAGATGAAGAGAGAAAGAAAGAAATACCTGCCATTCAAGGTTATGACTGGACTGTAGCCAACCAGTAAAATGCATTTTTGCTATCAAAAATGTTTAAAAAGTTCTATACTGCTAGGTTCTACTTACCAGAGCAGTTTTTGGGCCACTTCTTATGGAGCGGCATTCAAAGAAAGCAGCTTAATTTGTTGCTGACTCAGCTCATTAATATTATTTACCTCTGAAAGCATGAAGTGACGGAGGTAAGTTGCAAGCATCTCAACGGATCACTATGCTGCTGCTCTGTCTGTCACTAATGTTTAGCGTCATCTGCTGGTGTAGCTCATGCTACTGTTGTTGCAGCATTAACTCCTGCTGGCCCTACACCCAGAACTTTGTACTCATAATGCATTGAAGACTGGTTTGATGCAGCCTTCAATGATAGTCTATCATGTGAAAACTCTTCATCCCTGCATAGCCCCAGAAACCTACATCCATTTACTGCTTACTGTAGTCAAGCTTAGGTGTCCCTCTACAATTTTTACGTCCCTCTCCCCCACCCCTCGCATTACGCTCCTTTACCAAGTTGATTCCCTGGTGCCTAAGGATGTGTTAAGTCAGTTCAGAACCTCCACATTAGTTATGCAATCTATCCATCTAATCTTCAGCATTATTCACTAGCACCAATTTTCGAATGCTTCTGTTCTCTTCTTGTCTAAACTATTTATCATCCATGTTTCCCTTCAGTACCAGGCTACACTCCAGACAAATAACTTCATACTAGACATCCTAACATTTAAATTTATATTTGATGTCAATAAAGTTTTCTCTTTTAGAATTGCTTTTCTTGTTATCACCAATCAACGCTACTCTACTTTGGCAATAGTCAGTTATTTTGCTATTCTAATAACAAAACTCAACAATTAATTTTAGTGTCATTTTTCAATTTAATTCCCTCAGCACCTCCTCATTTAATTAGACTACATTTCATTATCTTTGTTTTATTTTTGTTGTTGTTCATGTTATGTCTCTTTGCAAGACACTACCAATTTCATTCATCTGTCCTTCCAAGCCCTTTGTTGTCATTTTCAGAATTGCAGTGTTATCAGTAAATTTCTGAACTTCAATTCATTTTCCAAATTTCTTCTTTCTTTCCTTTGCCAGTTACTCAGTGTGCATATTGAACAACATGGGGAATAGTCTATGACACTGTCACTCCCTCTCCTCATCTACTGGTTTCCTTTCATGTTATTTGACTCTTATCACTGCAGTTTGGTGTCTGTACAAGTAGCAGATATCATCTTGCTCCTCATATTTGAGGCTATCAGCACTATAGTGGCCTAACCCACAGCACATTGGTTTGTGGGAATGGCCACTGGAAGATATTGATGTTTGCAGAATTGAAGTGTAGTGATTGCGGCATACATAATGTGGTATGGTGTCTGGTAATCAGCTATACGTGGTGTCCGGTAATTAGCTATACGTGGAGCTAACCGTAATAGCGTTTTTAGACCATTTTTTGTGTGGGCAGGGCCACTACTGTTTCGGCGCACTTGGCTGTAATACATAAAACATGTGGGATAGGCCATTATTGCTTTACACACTGTAGTCAAACATTGAACAAGATACCCATGAGGTGTTAATGTTCACCACCGTATCATCATTTACAGGGATGGTGTCGCCACTCGCTGGCCGGGGTGGCCGTGCGGTTCTAGGCGCTACAGTCTGGAACTGAGCAACCGCTACGGCCGCAGGTTCGAATCCTGCCTCGGGCATGCTTGTGTGTGCTGTCCTTAGGTTAGTTAGGTTTAATTAGTTCTAAGTTCTAGGCAACTGATGACCTCAGAAGTTAAGTCGCATAGTGCTCAGAGCCATTTGAACCATTTGTCGCCACACGGCTGTGCAGATGTCTTCAAGTTACGGTAATAACCACAGTGCATTGGGGGTATGAATTGCAGCAAGGTCATTAAAATGGTCTTTTTCAATGCACTGATAGCATGTCCATTGGGATATAGTACGTCCAGAGTCTCAATTACTTTCAACCCTGGTTTACCAAAACTGATGCCGGTAAGCGGGACATCTGGCTCATTGGAGTACTTATAAAGCATGATATGGGGAGAGGATGCTTTATACTGAAGCCACTGAATATGGAACCATTGCACCCTGGTATTTTGTGTCGACACTTTATGGTTGCAGTGGTAATGACATTAATCCAGTCAGAGGGTGTGTATATGTTCAGGTGAAATTTCCTGTTCTTCGCGATGATACTGAAGTCATAGTCACATGGTAGGTATGAATGCCCACTGGCTAGGAATTTATGGTGGATTACTTCTGGTGTGAAATCTGCATGCAGAACCATGAATTGACACAGTAGGGCCATTTTTATATTCTGATTTTGCCCACCACATTGATCCAAGTACATCATCAGTTTCTTTGTTTGGACATTATGTTTAATGTAATGCATGAGAGACAATCCAATTTCTTGCAATCCTCGGGATGCTTTGTCCTCACTCCATACATGCATGGTAGGTTTCTTGGTATGTAGATCGTGTATTCCAAGAGGCAGTATGTCCACAATTGTCACTTGTAGTAACAGATACCTGTCGTAAGTACCAGTGTCGGTAAAGTCCTCATCAGATCAGAGGCAATCTCGTTCATATCGTTGTCCTGATGCCTCCCTTCTGCTGCATCGTGATACATTCCCGTCCGCACGGTCTCGACCATTCATTGATGCAACTCTCTTTCATGTTCCCATTAACCCTTCTCTTCCACAGTGTCAGCTGCAGCATGTTTGATTTTATAGAGGCACATTATGGCAGGAATCGGTTACAGGGGGGTCAGGGGATGAAAGGACAGATTAAATCTTGTATTAAATATCTGACCAAACATGTAGTATGAGACCAGATCATCATGCTTGTCTTTATGTAAATGGTATAACTTCCCCATGCTCAGGTCTAGTGACAAATACTTCCGACCACTGTTTCATTCATTTATGCATAACGGCTCCGATATTCTGGAAACCATTTTATGAAGTTCTCTACCGCAACCATCTTTGCTATTGGTGTTTTATTTTTAGCAGGACACGCGCCTCGCTTATTGATGGGTGCGGTCTGGTGCTGCACTTTGTGCGAAAGAACCCTTGTAATCCTACCATCTGTTATTTGCAAAATGTTCTTAAGGAACATTTTACACACCTTCATGTCCATTTACTCTTCATTCTAGAAATGGTATAGGCGTATTGTTACTCATGACTATGTAGTCCCAGAGGAATATAAGAATGCTGTAGGAACTACCTTCACCATAGCAAAAATGTATGCCAACTGCAATTCAAAACTACCTAATGCATGGAATGAGTCAGAGAGATGTTGCCAATGTTCAGGTGAAAAATATCGACCACATTCCTTCTGACGCACATATGCTCTGAGGATGGGACATTTCTTTGGCACTATATTTCCCTTCACTTAATGTATTCTTCCCCTTTCGATCGCTTTTCTTTCCAAATGTTCTGTTCCCACAGGTGCGCATTCCGGACCCGTTTTCTTCCTCGTTGCAGTGCAATTACGGTACCAGTACTACGATCCCCCTACGATACATCCATGGTTGACGTAGTGGGTGTGGTATCCTTCGATGTATTGGGTAGATAGGGCTCTGCCAACATGACATGTAACTCATCCACTGTACCACTTGCACGCTGGCTGAATTGGCCAGGTGCACATTCCACATCTGAGGCATCGGTAGTAATTTCCAATCCAAATAGGTCTGAACTGAAAATGTTCCTTATCTGCACCAGTATCCATATCAAATTATACGAGTCCAACAAGGGAACGTAACACCATCCTTCCCTCGCAGTGCGGCTTCCACATCATCATCAGGGCTACTGCACATCTCGTTCTGTAGTGCACACACACTAATGACCATTCAGCAGTATGTCGACCACAATACTGTGAGTTTATACTGCAGCTGTGTCCTCCGCTGGCTGTCACGTGCTGTATGACGTATAGTACGCTGTCCCACCGGCCTACTCACTATGCATACACGGCGCAGTAGTGGCCTGTGTGGCATAGGCCACTATTGCTTCCCATTTCATATGGCACTGCACAGTGCATAAACAACATCTGACACTGCCACATTGTCCATGGCGTCCGAATACATGTCCAGCGATTGTAGGATTTTTTCCAAAAATGTGGTTAAGGCTACTATTGCACTGGTAGCCTCTTTTAACCCTGCTATCTTTAGAATTTCATTGAGAGTATCCAGTCAACATTGTCAAATGCTTTCTCAACATCTAAAAATCCTATAAATGTGGGTTTGCCTTTCTTCAGTCTACATACTAAGATAAGGGGCAGTACTGTCTTGAGTGTTCCAATATTTTTCCAGAATCCAGACTAATCTTGCTTGAAGCTGGCTTCTACAAGTCTTTCCATTTCTTTTTTTTTTTTAATAATTCGTGTTAATACGTGCAACCATGATTTTCTAATGACAGGTAAATGATATGGTCACCTGTCAATACCAACCTTCTTTGGAACAGAAATTCTTACTTTTTCCTTGAAGTCTTAGGCTATTTTTCCTGTCTCATATATCTTGCACATCTGGTAAAATAGTTTTTTCATGGCTGAGTCTTCCAGAGACCTCAATAATTCTCAGGGAATGTTGTCCCACTCCAGATGCCTTGTAGAATATAGGTAAGATTTTTATTGCTCATTTTTATACAATAAATTCTTATTGATTCAGCTTCAATGTGTTACAAAATTGTTCTGTAAAATATCAGCAGCTGACAGTGTGCAAAATGTGTTATCATTTTTGTATGCAAGATGTACTTCTAATTGCTAGTCAGGCTGAACTGTGTTTTATGATCAGCATGTTCAAGTGCTGATCCCATCTCAGTTATCTGTCCATCCAAACACCATAAGGGAGGAATATTAGGTTTTAGCGTGAAGTCGATGGTAAGGTCATGAGAGTTCCAGGACAAGTCTGAATGGGTCAAGGATGGTGAAGGAAATTTGCCACACCTTTTTTCAAGGAAACATACTGGCAATATCATAACCAATTTAGGGAAACCACAGAAACTTAAAACAGTATCGTCAGGCAGGAAATTTTAAAATTGGTCGCCCCAAATATGAGTCTTCATGAAACGGTAAATGTCAAAAAATAACAGTTCTGACTGTTTGACGAGTTACTGGAGACAATGAATGAATGAGATTTTGACTTTCACAATTCGGAACTATCAGAAATTTCTGGTGAAGAAGATTCCTTACAAGATACAGCTAATAATGACAGCAAGTTACAGTGATGACTTTGATGGTGGTAATAAAAAATTACATGATTTTATGACACAATTAATTAAAAATTTGTAGGAAATAAAAGTAGTTCACCTTTTTGGTAGGTCATGACAAGGAATCAAAATCAGAAACTGGTTCCAGGAAAGCTATTTTCAAATAATCTATGAAAAGACAGACAGTGGACAGAACCATACTGCCCAATTGACTACGTAACTGTGCTATTTGTGTGCCGGTCCTTCAAAGGTGAATCAGTTATTGACAAGTATCAAACTGATTAAGTGAGGAGGCAAAAGTTTTCATATGAATGAGAGCTTTGGTTGAGGAAATGTTCAGTGCAGATAGTTGGTGTATTGAAGGAATGTTGGTAAAGCTTTAGTTTTGGTCAATAAAGAATCATTTTAAGTTGATAGCATTTGTTGAGGAAATGTTGAGTAGCAGACAGTTGGTGTACCCTACAGATGTTGGTAAACGATGCAATTTCAGACAGTCAAGAAACATTAAAGAAAATTTAGAGAAGTAACAAATATTTATTAACAAAAATGGCACACCAAAAAAAGGCACAAAACTGCATGACAAATACTTCACATTTTTTCTGCAAACAATTTGTATGCTTCCATTCCAGTGATGTGCAGCTGCACAGCTGGCAAAAGCTCTCAAACACAATATCTTCCACAAGTTTCTGTTATTTTAGAAACCACTTGTGTGATTTGCAATATTATTTACAGTAGAGTGTGGAGTCTGTATTCTTGAATGAACATGCCTAAGAAGCTATAAGAAAATCTGATACATGAAACAGAGCACACACATATGTTTTAAAAAAGTTAAAAACATCTTCCATAGTTAGTTACCCCTCCATTGCTTTTATTTTAGTGACCAAAAAACATCAGCTAAACATAGTGGAAAGCTCAGACGTTAATAAGATGATCAAATATGTTGTGAAGGAAATTTTCTATAGAATGTACAGCAGTTACACAAATCATACAAATCATTTTAGTCACATCATGCATAAACATGGAAAATACATTGTCAATCTCTGTAATTGCTATGACATCTTTCAGAGGCATCGCAAGTCACGTGGCATGAGGTTTATGGCCTCATACTATGTGAGCTGGTTGCCTGGACTGTTGTAAGCCATTTTGGTGTTCATGTATATCCAAAAATTAAAGTGACATCTGTATCCTCTTCAAAACACATCCTGCAATCCTCAGGACGGTGTTTATTTTGATTTTTGGACTTTCCTATATCTGCCACATTAAACTCATGTCTGGATGTGTACTGTGATAGGGTTTCTTCTCGTGACTTGCCTGCCTGAGTCTATGGTGAATTTACCTGTTTCCTGTTTTATGAAGCCACATTTACTCCATGTATTTGTACAGAGTCTTATATGGAAATAGATGTTCCGTGATGTCTACAGAATCCAAAAGATCAGCTTGTGATCAGACATATGTACTGGTATTTTGAACTACAAAGTATGCTTGCAAAGTGCTGTGATGTACCATTGGAACTGCATCAAGTGAACTTTCATTTAGGAAGGCTGTTAAGTCATTCAATGGTTACTCAAATAAAAGCAGCAACAGACAACATTAGTATCACACTCCTAAAAGCAACTGCAGAAAGCAGTAACATGTGTCTCAGTTTGTCTCAAACAATGCAGAGGCATTGTATCAGTCTCATTATTTGTGATGTATCTAAATTTAAAATATTTTCATAATGCAACAAATTTTATCTAGTTATTCACCAAAAACCTTTTTGGGCCAAACTCCAAAATGCCTAATCATACTGCACAAAGGCTCATTGTGCTGGGCAGTTACTTGTCAAATTTTCAATATTCAGTTTACAAGAGCACACTGAAAAGTAAAGCTTCTGAATTTTTTATGTGAAAACTCTTAAATCTTCTCAAGCAAAACAAATGTTATTAACATTCTACACTTTTATTTTTTATGTCTGCATATTCTCACCCTGAAGACGAAACATTTCTCCCAACAAGAGAGGAGTTTTTTGATACTGGTGCTGTAGAATATTTGACTTTGTTGACAGAGCCGCAATCTTATTTCTGCTTGCACCGCTTCATCGCTATCAAAATTAAGTTCTTGTAGATGTTCATTAAATCTTGGAAACAGTTGGAAATCAGAGAGGGGTCAAGTTGGGGAGGATGATCGATGACAGTAAACCCAAGGTGTCAGATTGTTGCTGCAGTCATGTGTGTTCTGACATTGTCATGCTGAAGGAGAGGGCATTCCATGCAAGGACGAACCTTCAAAGTTGCGCTGTTTCTCATGCAACCACACAGTTACATTACACACATCTATGTTACATGCTACAATTTGGAGCCATCTCGTGGTACAGGACTGCAAATGTGCAGACATGAAGAATAAAGATGTAGAATGTCAATAATGTTGGTTTTATTTTAAAAAAAACTTTAAGAATTTTCATGTAAAAAAATTGGAGGTGTTACTTTTCAGCATGCAAACTCATTGCAATAATGTTCAAAAGCAGATGCACTATATATTTTGGCTATGGAACATGATCCAAACTTTCATTAACAGGAAACTTTGTTGTTGCAAATAAACCATCACATTGTCCAACCCTCAGAGAAGTTCCTTCTCAAGCGTTGTGATGCGCCACTGTGATAGGTGCTGAAAGATGGATAAAATAAATAAATAAATAAAAATAAATAAATAAAAGCTCCTATTCTCAGCCATGTACTGTCTTATATGCAACAAGGTTGGTGAACCACACTATTGACAGCATAACAGACCAGTCTTCATATATTTGACGAAACAACACCAACTGCATGATTTCAAAGGAGTTACCCTCTTAACATCTGGAAATGAAGTGTAATGTGGACACTACAATGTGGCCAGTCAGCCACAAGTGTGATGAACAAATGAGAACTTAAGACCATATAAAGGGTGAGGAACGGTACGGGGGGGGGGGGGGGGGGGGGGGGGGGGGGGGGAAGGCCCCAACTCACTATTGCAGGCATGGCAGTCTACACGCACATTCTTCGCTTGTGCTAAAGCAAAAAACTGATACATGGTTGCAGGTGTTGCTGAACTGTTCTATGGTACAAAATATAATGAACTGTGTAACTGCTGTGGTCGTACTTAGCCTGGGAGTTTATAAGCAGATTGTGTTGTGTGAGAAAGTCACACAGGATAATTGTTTTGAATATCTTCCTAAAGATGGGAATTAATAATATTGGCCTATAGTTAAAGACATCTTTCTTACTTCCCTTTTCATACACTGGTTTCACAACACTCATTTTTAGAACAGTTGGATACATTTACCCAATGTTGCAATTATTCATGTAGGTAATAGGTTTTGAGATTTTTTTGAGATTACTTTTAGGCACATCTTAGTAATTGCACTGGGTATGTCACACCATACAGATGAATTTTTTTTCTTTACCATTTGTGTTACCTTGCCGACTTCCTGCTCATTCACCTCCATAAATTCACATTCGGCACCTTGGGTGAGGTGGTATGGGGTCTCAAGCTGTGTATTTATAATAAGGGTTGGTTGTTACTCCCAGGATGCTTTACTTATATTATCAGAGTGCTTCATTGCTTTGTTGTTAATCTGCTTCCTAAGATTATTAGTTTCAGTTTTAAAAGTTATACTTTTTCCTTAAAAATCTGTAGATTAATAGCTTCACAAAGCAGGTTTAGATTGTGTATACTGTGCCTGAGCCTACTAAGACTTGGTGGGAGCTTCAGTCTAGGGTTACTTCCATTTTGACAATGCTTAACTACCTTTTGGGTTTCTGTGACAGAGCAGCAATAAACGTAATGTCTCAACAGGCTGGAATAGAACTCTTTCCATACATCATTAGACCATTTCACCTGGTACATAGAACGCCATTTATCCTTTGCTAGTTTATATTTAGGAACATTCATATTTGATCAGTTCAGAGCTTGTTTCTGGAGAACAACCTTCACTATTTTTGGCACAAATGAATTTAGGTACTCTGACAAAAAAGTCAGAGTAATGAAAATTAAGCTTACTATAATCCCTTTATCTATAGTATTTCTGTGATTATAGCTTAAGATATTTGTCTGGGGTGTGGCCTTGTACGAAAGTGCAACACGGATGACAGACAGTTCAGACAAGAAGAGAGTAGATGTTTATGAAATGTGATGGCGTAGAAGAAATACTGAAGATAGAGAGATAGAGAGAGAGAGAGAGAGAGAGAGAGAGAGAGAGAGAGAGAGAGAGAGAGAGAGAGAGTGTGCAGTAACCAGGTTCAAATGGATGTATGTATGTAGCAGCATTTTTTCACAGGTGATGGTATAGTAGCATTGAGAACCACATCTAACCATTCTTCACATTGATGATAATGACAATGGCAAGTTATGAGTTAATATGCAGAAGCAGCCATTGAAGGCTACTATCAACTGATGAGGAAATTTTTTTATGTGTGCTTTGAGGTTCTTGCAGTTGGGATTACATTCTTTTGTTCTGCACTTTCTTAACTTTAGTAGCTGATATATAAGACAGTACCACAAAACACATATCTTGTATCATGAAGCAACATGCTCTTTTGTCTGGTGCCCAATTTGTTTGTGTTACTCTACATTAATTGAAACAATACTGAACAGCACTTTTTACACAAATAATCGTAAAATACTAACATTCGTTCACCTGATGGAAGTAACTAAATTTTTGCAATTTTTTTTAATAATTAGTTGTAGAACAGTTATGATAGTTTCACTCACAAATATAACTCAAGGAGAAACTGTTATGAACTTTTGTTTCTTATATGACATAATCTGTTATAAATAGATACTTTCTTCCCACGTGTCTCATGGATAATTTCAGTGGTATCAGAAAATAGCACTATTATGTATTTATGTTCTGTGGCACAAAATATCATGTAACAGTTATTCTTAATCAAAAGTAATGGAATTACAATATATTGCCATACATTAGAAAACTCTAAAACAAGTCATGCATATTTTCCTTCATGCTGTTCAGTAGCATTAATTCTTGAGAATTTCTCCTGAATACGTAAGTTCCTAAATGTAAGCCTATATCCATCAGACTGTTATGTGTGATATAAACCTCTGTAGCACTGATAATAACCTGGCACTCTTATACACCACCATTATGAAACACACATGAAATAAAAAGAGTCAACTCAAGAGTAGTTAAGTTATTTTATTTTTATTTATTTATTTACAAACCTTCTCATATGATAATTTGTCCTGTTTCTTAAATACCATCGAGGTACTAGACAAAGGGGATATTTAAAGTAACCATTCTGTACCAGAACCAACAGCAAACTTAATGTGAATCTTTGCAATATGTCATTTATACTAAAATAAAATTATCAATAAAACTGCAGCATTGCAAATTAGCTCATTAGGCCTATGTTTTAAAAACTGACAAATATGACTGACCACATTCTCCCCTCTCCATCCCCCACACGAACGAAAATGAAACCACGATTAGAAGCAAATTTATTGCTATATAACACATTTGTGTTTAAAGTTCCAAAAACTGATAGTATCACATGAAATGTTTTAAATCACTAGATGAACGAAAGATGTACAGAAATTACGAAGCTGAACTTCGAGGGAAGCACCTTCATAATTTTTCATGACCATAAACATTTTAATTGGTGTAAAACATACGCTAAAATACTGTGCTGCTAAACTGTTTATGGGAAAGCTCTCTTCTGGCATCATTCATACAATACTACTATGCCTTTTACACAACAACAGGCATATCGAGTATATAATTGTTCGGTGGACATTAAAGTATCCCTTTATCCGGGATGACGTGAGAGAAAAGTAGATCCCAAAACTTAACAATCACGTATGGCACCTCTAATTTTGGACTTTTGTTCGTTTTCCTACGATATTTAAAGGCAACGTTTAATGTTTGTAGTTATGGCTAAATCGATGCAAATAAACTTATGTGAAGGGAGGAAAAATATTACCGATACACTGCAATCCTGCACTAGAACTCCCACATACCCACGTCTTCCTCATTACAAAATTCCTTATTACCGCGTAGAGGTGGCAAAAAATAACGTAACTGATAGAAATAACCGGTTACTGAGAAGTAACGGTTACTGCGATAACCGTTCCTCTGATTCTGGCAGTTATTTCAATAACTGTTTAGTGTCAACAGTGCCTCGCGCCATCTGTTGACCGAAGATCGTACTGCGCATTTGGAGGCGTTCTATAGACCATGGGAATAACTGTGAGACTGCGCGCCATCTGTTGATAAGAACTGTGTACTATTTCGTGGGCCTTCGTTACTTTTGGCATAAACAATTAAATAAAGTTAATGTCCGAGCCGTGGCTGATAGGAGCTGCAGTACAGGCATTAACAAGTACGGTCGTTCCCTTAAGCCACCGCCTTACGTGTTAATTTAGCTTGGACGGGTAGTACAAGGAAAGTTACTAAGGAATTCGAGCGACTATGGAAATAACTGTCAGAGCCGGTATTCTCCTCTGGCAGTTATCTTTATTGGCTCGTAGTTCTAGTTCTCTGGTAGTTATCGGGCTACTATCACAGATAACCTGGAAGCTGGTAACGGAATAACTGTGTGTCTAGACGTTCCTGACTCGGTGACTCCAGTTAAAGGTCGTAGTTCCAGGTGATATTTCCAGAGAGGATAGTAACTGGAGCGAACAAATATTTTCGTACTGCTACGGAAATAGCCGCTGGCCATCACGAATGACAAATAACATGTCAGAAAGTATAACATAATACAGTGGAATATAATAATTATTATCCTCATCATTTGTCAGGAGATTGTCAAAATACGTGAATATATCACAGTAACTGCTAATATTTACAGAATTGGTACACTGACAGAATAAAACACAGTTACGTACTTTTAATAAATTTATCGTACACAGAATACCCGATCTTGACTGTTGCAACCAAGTGCTGTCAAAACTGAAATATAGCAGAATTTTTACCTAAGCTGGTCTATCAGTCTCTGTTACGATATTCATCTACAGAGTAGAAGGAGGGGTCACTGGAAGCGTCTGATTCCACCCGTCTGCTTCGACGTAAAGGTGTTGTGGTGTGTGAATGTCATTACGGCACGGTGTTTATGAGTTGGTTTTTGTGTGTGTGTGTGTGGGGGGGGGGGGGGGGGGGGGCTGTCGATCTAGGTTGCACTGCCGGAATTTGCTGGTGGTAATTATTATTATTTTTTTTTTTTTTCTAGCTGTGATGTTTTGTGTATTTATGAAGTATTGAATGTGATTTAATTTATGTAGGGATGATTGATTTGTGGACTTTTGGGATTGTGGTTTTATTTTGTTGGTTTTTTGGCATCAGTAGCTGTGGTGGACCTATATAGGTCACCGGATGATGACCGATTCCCATTTTCATAATTGTGTGTGTTGATGTTTTAGTATCGTCATCTGAGGTTGACCTATGTAGGTCAAGGGAAATGTCTGATTCCAATTTTCGTACTTTTAGTTGTGGGTGTTGGTGTTTTGGTATGGTCACCTATAGTTGACCTATATTGTTCAAGGGAAGTGTCCGATTCCTGCAGATTTTTGTTGGTGTAGCAGAATGCTGTATTTTTTTTTTCTTTTTGTTCTTCATTTTGTGTTTTGGGATCATGGTGTGTTTTTTTTACTAGCTTGTCCTCTCCCTAAAACCCCCAACTTCCCGCAGTTGTCCCATTGGTTTGATTGTATTTTTGGTGGGAAAGGTTATTGTATTATTTATATGTATCTTCGTGTTTGTTGCCATGTGTATGTAGTGATGTCATAGACACACTTAAAATAGACATTTCCGGCTTATTGATGATGGGTGGAATCCGACACTTATGTATCAAATAGTCATTCAAACACACTGTAAACCGTGCCTTATCTGAAACCAAGTTTTTAATGGTTGCTGACTTGCTGGCAGCTTATTGAAAATGTATGTTCCTGAATATTGGACCCCTTTTGGACCAAGGTAAGTAATTTTAGGTCTTTATGTAGATTGCTGTTCCCATTTCTAGTACTGATATTATGTATTAAGCTATTGGTTGGAAATACTTGTAACAAATTTCATTAAGGAATAAATATACTAGGAAGCAGTGGTTAGAATACAAAGTTCCTTGAACAGGTTCCTACATGATGTTCTTGAATTGATACCACAAACGATTTTTATTACACGCTTTTACATGCGAAAAACTTTTGCTACGTTTGATGAGTTACCACAGAATATGTTCCCTTATGAAATAATAGAATGAAAAAATGTGGTATGCCCTTCCCAACTGAATTTATTATCGAGTTGTAGTCCCAGAAATGTAACACTGTCAACCTTTTCGATCTGCATGTCTTCATATGTTATAAACATGCTGTCGCTGGAGAAATCGAGCAGTTTGCAAATCTGACATAAAACTTGGATTAGCGTACTCACACTTTCCCCAATAGGACTAGCTTTTACAGCACAGGAGTAAACGAATCTGTCACATTACGTATATTTTTTGTTGTATTACAAGGCTGTACACTTTATTCTATTATGTGAGCAGCACAAGAAATTAAGCTTCGAATTTAACCTACAGTACTCAGTTTACATATTACTTCATACTTAAAAACGCACGTTGTTAACATTTTACTTAAACAGTGCTTTGGCGAAGTTCCGCGTACTTTCTGTCGCAGCTGCGAAGATAATATTTCTAATAGCGACCGATAACCTACAAACATATAATCTGAAACACTAATAATCGTTCTAACATCAACTAAAATGTACCCGGAGTTAATAAGCTGAGGTTATGACACGATTCATACGACATTCCTGCTATTTCACACTACTCGCAGTTATACTGATAACTAAACTGATGGATTCCAACTATGTCGTTATTTAACTGTCGGAGTTATCGGTATTCGCTAGCGAAAAATAACTTGGCAGTTATTAATAACCGTTAACGATAACGGTTATCAAAGAATAACTGGAACTGTGATAACGGTTACTCCAGAATAACCGTTTGGCCCACCTCTATTACCGCGTCTCTAATCGCTCTTCGATACATGTATCTACGGTCAAAGATGTTATCTGCTGTCTACATTACCAACATTAGCCTAGACTGGAAGGTTAATACATATTTCCATAAGCAACTTTTGAACCATCGTTAAAAACCTCATTTATGCCACTCTAATTTAGCATGTAAGTGCACTGCGTTATGTAAGAGTTTCTTTTTTGTAACGTTGGTATCACAACACTTTGCTGTCAAGCTCAGCAACGAACTTCTCTGATATAGCAGAATATAGTTGTTCTAGTCGATGAAGGTGCGAAATGTGCGGTGGTTGTTTGGGAGTCTAGGTGCTAAGTATACAGCTGACTTCGCATTGATGCAACTGTGTGCTTTAAATAAAGCCTCATGAGTGAAAACGCGTGTATACAGACCGAATTCAACATCAGAAGCCTCTTGAATGAGTGTCGCTGAAAGCTGACATGACCCTTGAAGATCCATTCTTTGTAGTCAAAGAGTGAGTAAATACAATTAACTGTATCTTTTCCGTAGGTCACCTGCACTCACACTAATAAGCATTGTTTAACAATAATATTTGTTGTCTTTTGGTTTCTTATTACTAATACGACATAAATAAATTATTGCATTGAGCCGGCGCTGCGGGAAAAAGTTTTCGAAATCCAGGGAAGAATAAGAATTTTGAAACTTCTCTGGTCTCCGTAGCGATCTACTAGTAAAGCATTTCAGACGATAAAATTCTTTCCTTTTTTAGTGAATGTGCCTACGTGTTAAATATTTATCCCAACGCAGGCGCTTAGTTACAAATCACTGTAGTTGAAAAGTTTCAGCGACAAAGCAATATACCCTACGGTGTTTCACATTCCTCAGTCTGTCACATGTGTATATGCAAGGAAGAAATAGGTGCTTCTGAGTTTCTTCTTCTCCTCTCAATAGTTATTGTGCCATGCGTATAACAGTGCCCATCAAATTCCTTCGTTCTTTTTTCTACGATTTTTGTTTGCTAATTCAAAAAGCGCACATCAGACATTTACAAAGCCCTTTCTATGATATAGATCAAAGTACAGAGTGTTTTTTGTTTCTAGTATTCGTAAGGCAAAGTGAGTGTGATGTCTGCATTGTTCCAGTAATTCAATATTGTGGATCTTCCAAGACATCTTGACGTTCACTTTTGTACTTTTCCATTAAAACAATACAACACTTTACAATTTGTGTATTGTATTAATACAGCATTGAACAAGCCCAGGCACTTCTTTTTTCAAGTGTAAAACATTCATTACGAAGTCGTCGCGTATACTGAAGGTTTTTTCCACCTTGGCACCCGAAAAAGATTTACCCTCACATTACAGCCGCTATGCACCGGCTGGAACCCCGCGGCTTTGTCATTTATGCTCTGACAGCCAACAATGAGACGGGTTCTACTCGTTTATTTTCTGTTTAAATCAGTTGCCTGACGTTAATCAGATGCCGAAGCATCTTGTCTATGCGCGAATGATAATGAGTGCGCCGAAGTTTGTGCTTTAAAAATACGGATAGTGACGTTCTGGAATTTCTTTTCACGCCAATTCGAGAACAAGGAAGTGTCTTGTATAAATAGCATAAGTTTAAATTCCAGAAAAATGTATGTTCGATTTAAAATGGGCAAAATAATGCACAGTGGAATTATGTGAAGCTTCTGCGACAAAGCAATTTCTGCCGTGTCAGTATGTCAGATAATAGCCTGTCAGACAAAAAGAGCGAGCTAAATGTAGTAGTTGCGTAGAAGCAAAAGTGAAACAGGTATGTTCGATCAATATGACTCACGTGAACGCCTGCTTTCGTTGTACATTCTTCGATGTCAACGAATAAATGAACCATTGCATGTTATTTCACTGTTGCGAGTTTTAAATTAGACTAAACATGAGAAAGAAAAGCAACGGCTGTATGTAGATCTAACAATCGAATTTGTAATACCAGTGCTGAAGCCAACAGGCAATAACAGTAACTTACCTCATTTTATATATATATATAATTAGAACTGAAAAATATTGAAGTGAATACGTCTGATAATACTAGGAAAACCTTAACAGACGGAACGGAAAATTGATATGCAAAAGTAGTTTCCAAAATCTGTAGAGAAATAAAAGGATTACGCATTTCTTTAATTGCCAGAGGCCCTATTAGCGTGCGAAGACCAGCGACTTGTTGGCGATACGAGACAGTTTCTCACGAACCGGGGAGATGTTCGTGTACCTCATCCTGTATCAGCTGATGGAGAAAAAATATGTGATATGAAATGCAGACTGTCCATTTTTCCTCTGAGAGGAAAAAGTGCAGAAGAATTAAATACTCTATTTTCTGGACCTAGCTTAGTTCCATTGTGAAACCCCTCGCTTTTCATGTCAGTGCTCCAGCAGACGCACAAGCAAACATAGAGGCAACGCCAGAACTACTTTGGGAGGAAAGGCTTCTTTAAAACTACTTTGGTGTGTAGGTTGTTGCTAAAATCAAAAAGGGGGGGGGGGGACGAAAGATTCAGGCTTCAAGAGTGTCGGATGTCGCAGGTCAATGAAGTCTTTTATGAACGTCGATAACTATTAGAGAACTAAGCAGTACAACTTTTTCTTCGCCAACCATTGAGAGAAACTCTTTCCCCTCCTTGTTTTCGGTGAAAGTAAATGATGAGGGATAAAGAAGAAAGGAAAAACATGACTATTTATATGGCTTCCTTATGACAACAGGACATAATTGGATCCAGAACACATGTGGAGTTACAGAAGCTCTAGGAACAAGAAACTATTTTGCATGTGCTTACCAGAACCCATTTAAAAGCCACTGACACATCTAAGAGACTAATAGCTCCATAGGCAACATGAACTTACTAGAGAAGAGATTAAAGACGGAGTGCATATGTTTGTTAGTGAAACATATCACCGTTTCCTAGTTCTCGCACTGGCTTTCAGTTGTTGAGGTTCCTTCTCGAGGATCTCTGCTTCCGGCCTACGGACACGTTGGCGTCAATCTGACCACCACAAACAGAAGTTAGGCTCATCGCTGAGCACGAGAGGATGCTACTCAGTGTCCCAATTTTACTGTGGCCTTACATCAAAAATGTTGCTGTTATCTGTGGTATAGTGTTAACGGTAAACGACCCATGGCAACTTGAGATATTAACCCAGTTTCCAGAAATTTGTTTCTGGCGTTTCGTGGCGACTCTCTACTATCACCCTTTACCCGTATTCCAGCTGTTGTCATCCAATAAAACAATATTCTCGTGGTATATTTCTTCTGGAAGAATCTGTCTCTGCTCTCTTTGCTCTTTGCCACACTGCTGTCGTGAGTCCGTCTCGTCTCTACTTGTTTTTCGGTAATTCCAGTACAGTCAGTTGCCTCTGTGGTCTGTCGGTATGCTACTTCCGTGTTCCTCATGCCAATGATTCGACCTCTCTCAACGCCTGAACTGCTCGAACATATCCGTTCGGTATGCTGTATTGTGATTTCCGACTGAAAAGTTCCAGTAACGTTAGACACACCGAACAGCCATCATGTGCTCACACCATCCTTCATCTGTAAGAATGCCTTTTTTCTGTACTGGAAATAAGCGCACATAAGAATGGGATTTTAATCAACATATCCTACGCCATGAGCATAATACTGGAGTATTAGTTTGGTAGCGTCTGGTCAAGGTGTTCATGGTCTAACACTTTCCATTTCCGTCAGTGCTGTTACTTCCAGGTAAAGAAACACATTTTATCTGATTATTGCATGGATCGCGTAACAGACAGGCTCTTGGATGTAGATTTTGTATCTCATTCCACGACAAAACAATTAAAATAAGGCAGTTAATGCTGTAGCTTTTATAGGTTGTAAGTTACTTGTAGCAGACTGTTTCATTAATACTTTATCAATATTGAAAGCATTATTGTAATCAGACTATAAAAAAAGGCCGAACTTAAATAGTTCTGTAATGTTCAGGCCACAAAATTTATAACCGGAAAAATATCTTAATAGCACTGTGAAACAAGAAAGGAAATGAACAGAGTAGCTAAAACTGATTAACTATAGATTGACAGGAGTGAACATATTTGTCATTGCCTCAACATATATATATATATATATATATATATATATATATATATATATATATATATATATATATACCTTAGAAGTACATGATATATTTTCCATATTTTGTTTAATAAAGTTATTTATTACAGTGAAGTATGCAAAGCTTTAAACAAAACGAGAGGATTGTATCGTCGTTGGCTTGAGCTACATGATGACCCAGGTAACAGTGTATCAAAAGATGAATTGGAATGGACTACAACAGAACTACGAAATGCGCTTCGCAGCATTGAATGGGATCTAGAAGATTTGGAAGATACTATTGATATCCTTTTTGAATGAATTAAGTTTTTTGCCAACATGAAATAGTTTTAGTATACAGCCTAACTTTTTCTTATTAATTTTATTTTGAGAGAATTACTAACGTCCGAATAGCGTTTTCTCTTCTGCCACAAACGTAGCATCCATGCTGTGACGAGATCTTTTGAACTAACCTCGAAAAATTCTTTTATATTGCGTCTTGCAATACAGTATATCACATTCTTTTGTGAAAGATTTGAAAAACGGTGTTTCCTCTTATTAATCGCGGTTGAGCGTAGAATATTTCAACGGAAGAATAGCGATACCTGAAGCAATTGTTTAGACAATCATTGTTTGCAAAATTATAGTTAATTTATAGTCTTTAAATATTTTACGACTTCTTATGGTGACTAGAGACTCTGTAGTTTGCAGCTAGATTACCCTTGGTGTTTGCTAGTGTGCGATGTTCATTGTATGTGATGACAGAAATGGAACAGAAAAAATATTTTTGATGCATAATACCGTCATAGTGCCACAAGTTGAATGACAGTACGTAGACACATGAATAATCGAGAAAGAGAGACCATGAATAATCGAGAAAGAGAAGAGACTCATATCACTCTCTCGAAGACCAAGCGAAATAGTTGAATGATAACGAGTTTTTAATATCGGCGTACTAATTTTAAGTATTCTGTCGTCTCCTCAGAGCGTGCGTTTCATCATCCAGTCAACGCCAGCCTCCTTCCAACCTTCTTGTCCTCTGATTCGTGACGACGGAACATCTAAACGAAAAACTGTAGTAAAGAGTAGAGAACAGAAGACGAGAGAAGAGAACGACCTGATGGAGAGAATCTAAAGCCTAATTGTCTTTAAAAGCGTCACTTGCTTTTACTGCTTGTTTTCTTTTATTTTTGATGTGCACGGGACATAATGTAGCAGTTAACGATCCATACAGCGGACAAACCATTGTCACCAGTTTTTAATCCAGTTTATCTGACGTATAGCAGGTCGTTGGAAGCTGTACGGGAAAACATTTCTAGGAGCCGCAAAGTACTCTGCAGTCATAAAATGACAAAATTTTTGCTGCATGACAGTAGGAAATACTTAATTATCCATTCTCGCTACCATAATCGATTTCGACGTTCGAGCCATTACGAATATGTTGTGAACTGAAAGGAGATGCGGAAGTGGACATTATATTCCTACAGCTGAAATGTTCACCGAGCGAGGTGGCGCAGTGGTTATCACACTGGACTCTCATTCGGGAGGACGTCGCTTCAAACCCGCGTCCGGCCATCCTGATGTAGTTTTTCCGTGATTTCCCTAAATCGATTCAGGCAAATGCCGGGATGGTTCATTTGAAAAGGGCACGGCCGACTTCCTTACCTATCGTTCCCTAATCCGATGGGACCGATGATCTCTTTGTTCGGTCCCCTCCCCTAAATCCACCCCCCCCCCCCCCCCACCACACCACCACTGCTGAAATGTACGCATTTCGTTTCGCCAACCAAAGTGAAAACTGTGTGGTGTGGTGGGTACTGGATAGATCTCGAACTTATTATATTGTTTCCCGTGTTTGCATCTTCTTAGGTGCTCTTCTTGACCATTCAGTTCCAGTCTACGTAGCGAAGCACTGATTGATGATGGAAATAGTTTTGAGATTTCACGATGAATGGTTCTGAGTCCACTTGCTACTAATCATTATCCATTATATGCTCCGCCTTTCTTCGGGGTGATACGTCTACTTGTGTGGCAGAGCAGGATTAAAGTTCGAAGTATTTTTTTATTTTTTTTTTATTTTTTTTTTTTTTTTTTTTTTTTTTTGTCTACGGAGGATGGGGGCAGTTGAAGTTTCGTCTCTTTTGATTCAAGGGTAAAGCAACCTGCTGCAGGCGTGATTCTTCTCTTACTGTTCCTAAAGAAACAGTATGTAAGAGGATCAAAGACATTCGTTGACTTCTATGTGGCAAGCAAATCTCGGAATTTTCGGAGTATGCTTTCATAGATATTTGGTTTATTTCTTTTTCTTTTGAAGCGTCTGCTAGTTTAAATTTTGCAGCATTTGTTCCGTATCCTCTCGCTAGTCAAACCAGTCTGTGGTCATTCGCGGTGCTGTTCTATGTAGTTGCTCGATGCAAACTAGAGAACAGGGAAATAACGTTCCGAAACCTGAAAATTGCATTTGATGATTTGCTGACGCTTTGGGATCTCTCCTGCAGTCTCTTCACAGGGGACGGCAGTCGCGCGTGAAAATATACTTCAGCCTGTCAATCCGTTTATCGTACTTTGTAACTAGTCGTACTGCCTTTCGGGGGGTGGGGGGGGGGGGGGGGGAGAGATTACATACTTACATATACTCACAAATTCAGAACATGGAGTTGATCTTATTTAATTCATTGTATTCAAAAATTAGTACTGAGCGTTTGGGTCAGATACAGGAATCTCGCATTTCCGTCGTGGGCAAGAGTTAGTTTGAAGTTGTCTTATCACAATCAGTAATATGTAGAGTTCCTTGTGACGTGTGGTGGATGCATTGGGTGAGAGGAAGCAAAATTGTGAAACGCGGAGGCGGCACACAGCATAGTTACTCCTCTAGAATAACACCAAGCGTGGCCCTGAGATTAATGTTTCCATTCGAACGGATCACAATCAGCAGTGTAGCATGCTCCCACTCCATGGGACACTGCGAAGAGATTTGGTAGCCAAGAACGGTCATTGCCCCCATTTTTTTAAAGATAAACAACTTTGCTGCGCCGCCACCTGTCTTACCTCTACGGGCGAAATCTGCTGAAAGTATCTTCCGCTACCATTAATAAAATTGGCTTCATGCATGCTGTAGTGCGTTAACGTCCTCGGTGGGGAGGTGGGTTTGGGTTCGTAGTATACAACACCAATAAAATATTTCTCCTAGACTTCCCTTGGTATCTTTCACAAACAAGTCAAAATAAACTTTCGTAAAATAACGTGCCAAGATTGCAATAACGTGAAATTAATGTCTGTGTTTACAACTTACTATACTAAAACGTTTCAGCACGCGAGGAAACACCAGAAATCGATGACGTTTTGTAACCTTGAAGAAAGTGTCTTTGTTAAAGATTTATGATTTATCAACACAACTAGAATCACAGAGTATACACGGCTAACGAAAACAGTCAAGCACCTCGAAGACATGGTTGGATGATAATATAACTTCGTACACGTACATACCCTTGAAGTCTATGTAAATTATTACAGTTGCAGTTCTGTGTGACAGGTAGAACCGCCACCAGAGAACATTAGTGGTGTTCGTTTTTAGTGCTGTTACCATTCTCGTAGGGTAAGGGAGGCGCATGAAAGCGTTAGACGTTCAATGACAGTTGCGAAGGACCCAGATGCCGCGTACTCGTGTTAGACGGCATTATCAGCACCGGACAGAGTGTGGAAAATGCCACATTGGGGATCTCCATTTGGCCTGCTGGTCCAATTGTGCAGCAGCCATCTTTCTGGGGCATTCGGATATGTTAGTGGCCCAATGTTGGAACGCAGGGGAACGTAAGGGTCGGCATAGTCGTCGTCGATGCTCCAATCGACCATGTCTAATCTTGACGAGGTAGGATCGCCATACCGTGCACGAAGCACGTCATAACCTCCTGACATCTGCTCTTGCCATCCGAGAACAAGTAATGGACTGCCAGCAACATTTTGTATTCCCGCACCATTGGTCGGGGACTAGCATGTTTAGGATGCCGTTAACACCACAACACAAACGGGTGCGCTTGGAGCTATGCCGTGACCAGGATGCCGCTCCTCTCGGAAGGAGTCCACTGTTTTATGCCGTCTACGCATTGGTCATACCAGGCTCACCCATTGTTTCCTCCTGCGTAACGAACCACTCCTGCAGTGTGATTGTGGAGCCAGACTGACGGTGTCCTACATATTGGTGGAATGTCCCCTTCTTTTGGCCCTTCGTGCTAAGTTTAGTCTTCCCAATATCTTAATTTTAATATTAGCAGACGATTAAGGAATGGCTGAACTGGTCCTCAGTCTCCTCTCTGAAAGTGGTTTTTATTTTCTCCTCTGAAAGTGGTTTTTATTTCTAGATGTAAGGTTTTGCCTTACTCCGGGAGCGGGGGCAGGGTGGTTGTGGTTGGGACCTCTCTTCATGTCTTATCGGTCTGCAAACCCACGATTACTCTTCCATGGAAAGACCGCCCTTTTTTCCAGTTTCTAGATTTGGTCTCACGTTTTGTGCTTTTTACTGTGCGTGTTTTAACTTCATTATTTTATAATTTGACTCCCTGACGATTAATCCACTTTTAGCGGACGCTCTTTATTCAGTAAGTACCTTCGGAATCGCGGGACTGATGATGACCTCGCCGTTTGGTTCCATAGACACTTTCCATCAATCAGGAAGAGCGGCTCTGCATTATTCCGGATGACCGTCGTCAGCGAGTGTGGCGGTGGCTGTGGAGAGGTCCCATCCTTCCAATGTTTCAGAGAGGCACGGCGGTAGTCCTCTTGCCGTCACGGTGTGGGGTGCCATCGTGTATGATTTCAGGTCACGGCTGATAGTGACGGAGGAAACTCTGACAGCACAATGGCATGTCAGTGACGTCCTGTATCCTCATGTGTTATGCGTTAATATCGTGGTGCCATTGTTCAACAGTACAGTGCTCACACTTGGCACGTGTCTTTATTAAGTGTCTGCGTGATGTTTAGGTACTACTGTGGCCAGCAAGATCCCCAGATCTGCCCCAATAGAAAATGCGTGGGACCAGCTCGGTCGTCAACTCCGCCCTAGCGCCAGTACCCAGGATATCAAGGACCAGTTACAACAGTTGCTGGCCAGCTTGCGTCAACAAAGGGTACGACAGCATTAAGACACTAGTCCCAACCTAGTCAGTGTGTGCATCTATGCCTTAGAGAGCGCACCGTTATATTGATATGTGGGATTATACTGCCGAGTTCTTTGTCAATTTGACTCGAATTTGTAATCAGAGAGAGATAACATAATGTACACTATGAGATCAAAAGTATCCGGACACCCCCAAAACATACGTTTTTCATATTAGGTGCATTGTGCTGTCATTTACTGCCAGGGACTCCATATCAGCGTCCTCAGTAGTCATTAGACATCGTGAAAGAGCAGAATGGGGCGCTCCGCGGAACTCACGGACTTCGAACGTGGTCAGGTGATAGCGTGTCACTTGTCATACGTCTGTACGCGAGATTTCCACACTCCTAAACATCCCTAGGTCCGCTGTTTCCGATGTGATAGTGAAGTCGAAACGTGAAGGGACATGTACAGCACAAAGCGCACAGGGCGATCTCGTCTGTTGACTGACAGAGACAGCAGATAGTTGAAGAGGGTCGTAATGTGTAATAGGCAGACATCTATCCAGACTGCAACAGCATCTACTGCAAGTAGTATGACAGTTGGCAGGAGGTGACAAAACTTGGATTTCATGGTCGTGCGGCTGCTATAAGCCACTCATTACGCCGGTAAATGCCAAACAACGCCTCGCTTGGTGTAAGGAACGTAAACATTAGATGATTGAACAGTGGAAAACGCTGTGTGGAGTGACGAATCACGGTACACAATGTAGCGGTCCGACGGCAGGGTGTGGGCATGGCAAATGCCTGTTGAACGTCATCTGCTAGTGTTTGTAGTGCCAGCAGTAAAACTCGGAGGTGGTGGTGTTAGCGTGTAGTCGTGTTTTTAGTGGAGGGGTCCTACACCCCTTGCTGTTTCGCGTGGCACTATCACAACACAGGCCTACATTGATGTTTTAAGCACCTTCTTGCTTCCCACTGTTGAGGAGCAATTCGGAAATGGCGATTCGATCTTTCAACACAATCGAGCACCTGTTCATAATGCACGGCCTATGGCAGTGTGGTTACATGACAATAACATCCCTGTAATGGACTGGCCTGCTCAGTGTCCTGACCTGAAGCCTATAGAACACCTTTGGGATGTTTTGGAACACCGACTTCGTGCCAGGTCTGACCGACCGACATCGATACCTCCCCTGCGTGCAGCATTCCGTGAAGAATGGGCTGCCATTCCCCAAAACACATCCAGCACCTGATTGAACGTATGTCTGCGAGAGTGGAAGCTATCATCAAGGCTAAGGGCGGACCAACACCATATTGACTTCCCGCATTACCGATGGAGGTGTAAGTGATTTTCAGTCAGGTGTCCGGATACATTTGATCACATCGTGTACCTCTCAACCTGTGAAGTTTCAATTCGTCACCTCCTCGTCTGGTGGGTGCCTCACTTTTTTTGTCACTATGTATCTCCAATGTAGGCTTTTCCTCTCATTTTAAAATGCATGAAGGGATATGAAAACAGTGTTTCAGTGAATATTAATTTATAAGTGGAATCGTGGAAAGACCAAGTATCGAAACGATAATAACTCCTTATCACAAAAATTTTGTCACAGTTTGATAGTACATGTAAATGAGCTGTGTATGGGAAGAGCTTCATTGCTAAAGACAGTCATCTTACAAAATACTGTAGCGGAAGGCGAGCAGCTGTGATGGAGATCGAAAGTAGAATTGTCGATAGCTAATTTCTAGTTTTTCATGCTAGCTCTGTCTCACGGAGCTAAACTTTATACTCGTTTTTTATTCATTAAAATTTCCCCGTGTGGCTACTCCTCGTGAAATTCTTACAGCGAACTCGTACATTTACAGTTCACTCTGGGTTTGTAAGATTTGTAATTAGTGGTAAAGAAATTGTGTAATTCTGCTCTGATATTACGAACTTCCTAATCTGTGAGGCACCTGTGAAACCAGGCGAGTTGTCACGTTTTTACGAATCGAACTCGTATCCGGAAAAGAGTGAGATGGTGCAGTGGTAGGACACTGGACTCGTACTCGCGAGAACGGTGGTTCGTACCCTTTTCCAGCCAGCCAGATTTAGGTTTCCGTGATTTCCCTAACCCTGTTAAGATCATTTCAAAAGCCACGGCTGACTTCCTCTTCCAATTCGAGCTTGTGCTTCGATTCTAATGACTTCTTCGTCGACAGGATATTAAACCTTAATTTTCCGTCCTTCGTTTCGTATCGAGGAGGAGTAGTTTCCCAGAATGCCTCGGGCAAAGATAGGGATGATATATTGATAACCCCGACATCTCTCTCTCCTTTCTGCTCAAATGAAATGGCACTCAGTCTTCAGTCACCTGCATATTGACAGATCTCTCTTCTAATACTCTTCCTCCATCTTGAATAAGGAATGCACCATAGGCTATTAAGCGTATTATGTATATGTTCTTCACCTATAAGTAATTATAACCAATCTAATATTTGCAAACTTTGTGTATTCCAGGCAGCCTCCACTAAAATATTTCTTTATGACAAATAGTTTCAGGAATTCGACTGTCAGATGTCCCTTGTTGCCTGCTTCACAAGAAGTGATCCTTGTGATATTTTAATTCTAGAGTGATTCTCAGCACTAGTTGCGCCATAAAGAAAAGCTTTAATCAATCTTAAGGGAATAAATTCGTACCGTATTTCATTAGTCATGTGACCCACGTGCAAGTTCATCTTGATGTTATATAGAGCCCTACATCCTCGTATTATTAAACGTATGCAATCTACATCTACATGGATACTCTGCAAATCACATTAAAGTGCCTGGCAGAGGGTTCAACGAACCACCTCCACAATTCTCTATTATTCCAATCTCGTATAGCGCGCGGAAAGAACGAACACCTATATCTTTCCGTACGAGCTCCGATTTCCCTTATTTTGTCGTGGTGATCGTTTCTCCCTATGTAGATCGGTGTCAACAAAATATTTTCGCATTCGGAGGAGAAAGTTCGTGATTGGAATTTCGTGAGAAGAATCCGTCGCAACGAAAAACGCCTTTCTTTTAATGATGTCCATCCCAAATCCTGTATCATTTGACTGACACTCTCTCCCCTACTTCGCGATTATACAAAACGTGCTGCCCTTCTTTGAGCTTTTTCGATGTAGTCCGTCAATCCTATCTCAAAAGGATCCCACACCGCGCAGCAGTATTCTAAAAGAGAACGGACAAGCGTAGTGTAGGCAGTCCCCTTAGTAGGTCTGTTACATTTTCTAAATATCTTGCCAATAAAACACGGTCTTTGGTTAGCCTTCCCCACAGCATTCTCTGTGTGTTCCTTCCAATTTAAGTTGTTCGTAATTGTAATTCCTAGGTATTTAGTTGAATTTACGGCCTTTAGATTTGACTGATTTTTCGTGTAACCAAAGTTTAACGGATTCCTTTTAGCACTCATGTGGATGACCTCACACTTTTCTTTACTTAGGGTCAACTGTCAATTTTCGCACCGTTCAGATATCTTTTCTAAATCGTTTTGCAATTTGTTTTGATCTTCTGATGACTTTATTAGTCGATAAACTACAGCGTCATCTGCAAACAACCGAAGACGGCTATTCAGATTGTCTCCAAAATCGTTTATGTAGGTAAGGAACAGCAAAGGGCCTATAACACTACCTTGGGGAACGGCAGAAATCACTTCTGTTTTACTCGATGACTTTACTACGAACTGTGACCTCTCTGACAGGGAATCACAATTCCAGTCACATAACTGAGACGATATTCCATAATCAAACAATTTCATTACAAGCCGCTTGTGTGGTACAGTGTCAAAAGCCTTCCGGAAATCCAGAAATACGGAATAAATCTGAAATCCCTTGTCAATAGCACTCAAAACTTACTGTGAATAAAGAGCTAGTTGTGTTTCACAGGAACGATGTTTTCTAAATCCATGTTGACCACGTGTCAATACTGTTTTCTTCGAGGTAATTCATTATGTTTGAACACAATATATGCTCCAAAATCCTGCTGGATAACGACGTTAATGATATGGGCCTGTAATTTAGTGCATTACTCCTACTACCTTTCTTGAATATTGGTGTGACGTGTGCAGCCTTCCAGTCTTTTGAGCGAAAGAATGTTCTTAACGTCTGGAAGAATGACCAGAACGTTGGCGACCACATAAGTGAAGGTACTAACTAACAAGCGAGCGAAGTTTCAGTGCGTACTCAACCTTCGGTATAACTAGTGGAAACAACCAAATTAATATTTCCATTAATAAGTGAAATATGATGCTGGTAAAAATCCCTCTACTCCGGAAATTGTTTCTGTCGCTGTATATTAGGGGGTCTCGTCCTTGCCCTTTTGCAAGAGGTACTTTGCGAGTTTTGAGAACAACTGTATTCCGGTCCATGCAAGGTGGACATATGAGAGCCTAATACAGTCTAATCCGTTATTCCGAAATTCGCTACTGTGCGGATTACAAATGCGCTGCTAAAGTTCTTCATTGTTGTGCTTAACATGTCATGGAGCTGAGGAATCGGAGGGTTTGCGTTTTCATCTAGCAAGGACGGCCGTTAGACTTTGCCAGCACATTATGTACATTTTGAGGCATTGGCCACTGACCGTCATAAAGTTCTTACCACGATAGACTTTATACCTAGAAAATCTCCTGTCTATAGGTACTGCAACAAATAACTCGGTAACAGAAGGGTGAGTGTTGGGAGCTGTTAATTGTGGCTCAATAGTTTTTATTCTGGCAGGATGGGGTCGATTTTCGTCGTCTGGAGGCCATATATGATTCCATCGATTAGAAGCATGGGAAGAGGCCTTTATGCCCCGTGTGGGCGGAATTAGTTTGCACACGTTCGCGGAAGGTGGATACATACCTTCAATCGCAACTGAAAAAATGTTGGACAGTTTTGTCAAACTGGTATTCTGTATTGAGTTGCGGACAAAACTCACTTTTGCCTCTTGTAGAAAACGAGTGCCAAGAACAGTAGCTACAGCACAAAACACGTGTTTTCTGATAAGAGATTATCAGATGTCTTGCGACTTCATCATCCAAGGCATATTCAAGTTGGATGGTCAGATACTATCTTTCTAATAGACGCAGAAGAATTTGGCGGTTTTCTTTCGGTTTGTGAACCATACTCCTGGGGAATAAGAAAAGATGCATTTGCTGAAACATATTGTTCGGTAGCAACTAATATGGCTGAGAATGCGCTTCTTGGCCCACACGTCCTTGCTGCTGCGCGGACATTGGATTGTATTTCCCGTGAGTTGTACGTAGCACCATTTGCAGCGTTTTACCGCAAGGAAAGCTTAAGGTAATCTGATTTAGCCCGCACCAAGCATTCATTTCGTTCCGTCCCGAGCACATTGCTCCAGTGTGTGGACTTCATCATCAAAGATGAAAACATTTCCACGAAACATTCCCGAGAAGGTCAGTGTGAATTTTGATGCGAGAAAGCATATCTACATCAAAACCACGCAAGCCGCTTTCAAGTGCGAGGTAGCGTGTAGGCTACTCATGGGACCACTATCAAGCCCCCCGCCCCCTTTTTGTTCCATTCGCGAATGATGCGTGGGAACACAGACAATAGGTAGGTCTATGCATGAGGTCTAATATTTATAGGAAATAGACTTCGATGCGAGCTGTAGCCTAATTTGCCATTATTTCTAACTCTGAAGTCTACTGGCGATTTGCCCCAGCTTTTTGTACACTAGGCGATATGTTATTGTTCGATTAACATTAAATTTCATTTATGTTTGACAAATAATATTTAGTAGGACTACGGAGCACAATTCTGCCGTTACCTTCAAATTTATGCCGAGAATTCTCCGACATGCATTTTAGTGTACTCCCAGTACAGTACCTAGAAATGGAAATGTCGTGTGGCTAGGGCCTCCCGTCGGGTAGACCGTTCGCCTGGTGCAGGTCTTTCGATTTGACGCCACTTCGGCGACCTGCGCGTCGATGGGGATGAAATGATGATGATGATTAGGACAACACAACACCCAGTCCCTGAGCGGAGAAAATTTCCGACCCAGCCGGGAATCAACTCACCGAACCGTTTCTGAACCGTCTCCATTTATAATAGAAACATATGTCGCAATTTATTCGCCTATTTTAGTTTTTGCTGTAAATGAATCATTTGGGACGCTGCAGCGAAGTCGCAATTTTATGTCTTAACAACACTGTCACTTCCTGTTGGAGGATAATCAATATTTAAGTACGTGGACATTTTCGTCGTAGGGGGCGTAATACATACTTCTATCAGCCGTTGAAATGGGGGAGATTCGAAAGAAACGCCCAGCATTTCGGCGAGGAAAAAGGTCCGAGCTGCACATTAACAAAATTTTTACTATTACTGAAAGTCTATCAAATGTTCATCTGTGGCGACGTTGTTTGCTCCGTTAACCACATGATGCTCTGGTAAAATGCTGAACTCGTAAATTCAGAAGTAGCGGCGCTACCCAGAAACTTTTTTACATCATGATATCAGGCTGATGACTGGATTGTTTATTTAGGAAAGGCCACACTCGCGTTCTTTTTTTACCATCTGAAGAGACGAATCTTTCGTCTATAGGACGTTGAATAAAGAGAGAACGACGAAAACTGGCGTATAGCAAACACTGTTAGTAACACTGAGACTTAGGCCTGCCTGACCTTTGGGAAAGTGTTCTTTCGGTACTGGGCAACGCAATAGCAATTTTAGATATTCCCTTTGAATCCTTCATCGTGTTTGAAGACCAGTCGCGAGTGACTAGTTGGCGGCGTTGTCTGGTATCTCAAGCACCTCAACCGCGTTGCACTCCACGCGAAGGCTACTTGATATATGGGTCGCGGAAAGGATACGCTCCGCGGAACACCAGTTGCTCAAGAGAATGGGATTTCTGCAGACACGGAAAGCAAGCAAGCGTGACTATTTCCTTGTCTCGGATTTGCCCTTGAGTTTCCTATTATTGTCTCATTCATACGTGTTACACCTCAATGGAAAAGCGCGTGGAATTTGCATTTTCCGTTTGCGGCAGGTGTGTAGATTCTCGGCAAGGTATCAGCTGGACAGGCTGTCCTAATGAACGTCTGATATGTATTCTGCAAGTGTGCAGTGCATGGCGGAGGGTACTGCGTACCAACATAGGGATCTTCTGTCTTATTCAATTCACGTATTGAGCGAGAGAAAAATGGGCAAGGAATTCAAACGCTGGAACAGTAATCTAGATTTCCCTTACAGGTGCATTGCACTTTCCCAGAACCCTTCCAATAAATCTTGCTTCTTCCATTCATCTTCCCGAATACTGATTTGACGTGATCGTCCAATTTCATAGCGCTTCTTAGTAGTGTCCCTGTAAGATGCGACATTCTCAAGAAGTTCGCCCCTAATATTCTAATCCGGTACTATCGGATTTTCTCTTTCTTATTGGTATTACCTTGCAAATATCCACAAGTAAAGAGAGCTGCTATTCATTACACAAAGTGGAAATATTTGTCCTGGTCTTTCTGTAGTTGTGCCTCTTCCCAATTTCTGTCTATCATGAGCTATCATGCTTCTGTGCCCTGCAATGAAGCATGACGGATAGTTTAGTGTGGTTGATGTTCAGTGCTCCTTGCACAATTTTACTGCTCATAGATGACACAAGTTCCGTTGTGCCAAAGCAAAAAAGAATAGGACTATCTATGTTGTCTAGCTGCAAAGAGAGAATGTAATTGTCAGTGCCCTGTTAGAAGGAACCACGCGGGAATTACCTTTTAACGAGTCAAGAAAACCACGGAACACTTAAATGTTGATGGCGGGACGGTGATTTGAACCCCTCTCCTCCCGAATTCAATTTCCTAAGTACAAAGGCACTTTCCTCAGTTCCCTGCTATACATCTACGAAATTACTTCCCTTGAATTGGAGACAACACACGTAATTTTCACGAGGCTAGTAGGAGTCTCACACGTGAGACAATGACCAGCTTTATTGGCTATTTCTCGCCTGTTGTTGTTATCATTAGTAAATGCGCTTTATTGCAACTACTACCACCACGTAGTTGTCATGTTAAAAAGTCCTTGACCTGATCGTAATCATCAATTACGGAAAGTGATATTGTTTTTCACAGGGGATCTGTAGGGTTTGGTCAAAAATATGGAACTGCATGCTTTAACATAAATGCAGATGCTAGCCACCCCTTCAGGTTGCGCCGTTGTATTTGACCACGGACGGCACCTGTGCAATGCGTTCAATGCGTAAATGCATTATGTGGATAATCCGAGACAACAAGGCCCCTATCCGCAAAGCTCACATCGCGCAGGACTGGTTTTGTGAGAACGAAGATGAACTGTCTCATCTCCCCTGGCCAACAGTCACCAGGTCTCAATATTATTGAACCTTTGTGGCCAATTTGGAGAGAAGGAAACGCGATCGCTATCCACCTCAATCATCGTTATCTGAACTTGCCATTATTTTGGTAAGAATCGTGTAAGATTCCTTTGAAATCGGCATGTAGAACCTGTATTCCCGAAACGACTGGAAGCTGTTTTTAATGCCAACGGGCTTCCTACGCCATATGAAGCATGATAATGTGTTGTTTTTTTGATGTTTCCATATTTTTATTTGCCCCGTATGTTATATGTTGTAATGCTGTTTGCTGCTTATTGACAAAAGCGCTAACGTCGAACTTAGCCAGTGGCAAAAAATTGTGATAAAAATTAGAACTGTGAGCGCAAAAATGACCACTTTTAAATTTCTAGCGCAAAAATGACCACTTTTAAATTTCTAGCGCAAAAATGACCACTTTTAAATTTCTCTTTAGTATCTTACCCTGGGAAAGTACGACTTGTAAGTTTCGAAACGGAAATGCTTGTTAGTACGGCAGTTGCGTTGGCAGAAAGGTGTGCGATAAGCGGCAAGCAATTAAGCACAAAAAAATGGTTCAAATGGCTCTGAGCACTATGGGACTCAACTGCTGAGGTCATGAGTCCCCTAGAACTTAGAACTAGTTAAACCTAACTAACCTAAGGACATCACAAACATCCATGCCCGAGGCAGGATTCGAACCTGCGACCGTAGCGGTCTTACGGTTCCAGACTGCAGCGCCTTTAACCGCACGGCCACTTCGGCCGGCCTAATTAAGCACACTAAGGGGAGAAATGTGATACAAGAGTAGATGTACCAGAGCCTCTTGATCAGAAGAGCCAGATCAGAAGAGCCAGATCTTTCAAGGTCCATTTAAGCATTAACACAAGTGGCGCTGAGGATTCGTAACAACAGAAATGTCTCCGCTTTTTAGATATGGGAGATGTTTGTCAAATGTACACTCATGCTCATAAATTAAGGATAATGCTGATACATGGTGGAACAACGCTCTGGTGGGCGGTTTGCGAGTTTAAATCACCTAGGGGTATGACCATGCGGTACATTTGACGTGCAATCGTCGCACGGTGGCGCTGGCAACAGTTCACATACGCAGAGGTGTGTTGGTGCATGTCAGAATACGGTGCAGCGAGTAAGTGTGCAGACGTTTTCAGACGTGCTAATGGTGACTGTGTGTTGAAAATGGCTCAAACAACACATTGATGACGTTATGTGGGGTACACTACTAGGGCGACTGGAGGCTAGTCAAACACAGCAGGTCGTAGCACGGCCCCTCCGTGTGTCACAAAGTGTGATCTCAAGATTATGGCAACGATTCCAGAAGACAGCAAGCGTGTCCAGGCGCTACAGTACGGGACGCCCAAAGTGTACAACACCACAAGAAGACCGATATCTCACCATCAGTGCCCGCAGACGGCCACGGAGTACTGCAGGTAGCCTTGCTAGGGACCTTACGGCAGCCACTGAAACAGTTTTCTCCAGACACACAGTCTACAGACGACCGAACAGACATGGTTTATTCGTCCGGAGACCTGCAAGGTTCATTCCACTGACCCCTGGTCACAGGAGAGCCTGTAAACCCTGGTGTCAAGAACACAGTACATATTCATTTGAACAGTGGTCCCAGGTTATATTCACGGACGAGTCCAGGTATAGTCTGAACAGTGGTTCTCGCCGGGTTTTCATCTGGTGTGAACCAGGAACTAGAACCAACCCTTAATGTCCTTGAATGTGACCTGTATGGAGGTCGTGGTTTGATGGTGTGGGGTGGGATTATGATTAGTGCACGTACACCCCTGCATGTCTTTGACAGAGGAACTGTAACAGGTCAGGTGTATCGGGACGTCATTTTGCACCCGTATGTCCGCCTTTTCAGGGGTGCAGTGGGTCCCACCTTCCTCCTGACGGATGATAACACACGGCCCCACCGAGCTGTCATCGTGAAGGAGTTCCTTGAAACAGAAGATATCAGACGAATGGAGTGGACTGCCCGGCTGGGGTGCTCTCGGTCGACGTATCGCTGCACGTCTTCAAACCCCTACGACACTTCAGGAGCTCCGACAGGAACTGGTGCAAGAATGGGAGGCTATACAGCAGCAGGACCACCTGATCCAGAGTACGCCAACCCGTTGTGCGGCCTGTGTACGAGTGCATAGTGATCATATCCCATACTGATGTCGGCGTACATGCGCAGGAAACAGTGGTGTTCTGTAGCACATGTGTTTCGGGACGGTGTTCTCAACTTATCACCAATACCGTGAACTTACAGATCTGTGTCGTGTGTGTTCCCTATGTGCCTATGCTATTAGCGCCAGTTTTGTGTAGTGCCACGTTGTGTGGCACCACATTCTGCAATTATCCTTAATCTATGAGCAAGAGTGTATATCGTGAAGACGTTTCAACTTTTGCTGACCACTTTTCTGCGCCACTCACAATACAGCGACGTGCGCTGCGCCCTGAACCCGGTAATGCTGGCGCTGGTGTGAATAGTTATCCCCTGGAAATCTTAGCGCGGGCCCCACCGCGGCAGCCGCAAAGTGCCGGCGAAACCTTAGGACGGCGTGCCGCCGCAAAGCGCTTTACCTACCGCCTGCTCCACCCGTCTCGCTTCTCGGAGCCCCTTTCTTGTTTCCGCGACTCACAGGATTCTCTGCCACGGAGACTCCAGACTATCGAGGGACAAACATGCAGTCCTCATTGACAACATTACCACTTCCACCACTGGCCTTTCAGTCAGTTGCGAACTTCATGTATCATGTTGAATTGTTGATTTTTGCTTCTAGTCTTCGGTCGTCTACGCACTCGATAGAAGGCCCTAAGCCAGGGGTTCCCAGTCTTTGTGGGACAGTTACTCACGAGCGAGAGCAGATATGAGCCATTATATACAACAACTTTTGCCACCAAACTCACCCTCTGAAACAAAATCTCATTATTTTTTAATTGATGAAGTCATTTATTTTATGCATCCAGGACACACACACACACACACACACACACACACACACACACACAGAGAGAGAGAGAGAGAGAGAGAGAGAGAGAGAGAGAGAGAGAGAGAGAGAGAGAGAGATTAATTACGTTGAAAGAAGAAGCTACAAAGGATATTCAATGAAATACAAACATAAAGTACACTACTGACCTTTAAAATTGCTACACCATGAAGACGACGTGCTAAAGACGCGAAATTTAACCGACAGTAAGAAGATGCTGAGATCTGCTTTTCAGAGCATTCAGACAAGGTTGTCGCCGGTGGCGACACCTACAACGTGCTGACATGAGGAACTTTTCCAACCGATTTCTCATACACAAACAGCAGTTGACCGGCGTTGCCTGGTGAAACGTTGTTGTGATGCCTCGAGTAAGGAGGAGAAATGCGTACCATCACGTTTCAGACTTTGATAAACGTCGGAGTGTAGCCCATCGCGATTGCGGTTTATCGTATCGCGACATTGCTGCTCGCGTTGGTCGAGATCCAATGACTGTAAGCAGAATATGGAATCGATGGGTTCAGGAGGGTAATACGGAACTCCGTGCTAGATCCCAACAGGCATCTTATCTGCATGGCTGTAACGGATCGTGCAGCCACGTCTCGATCCCTGAGTCAACAGATGGGGACGTTTGCAAGACAACAACCATCTGCACGAACAGTTCGACGACGTTTGCAGCAGCATGGACTATCAGCTCGGAGACCATGGCTGCGGTTACCCTTGACGCTGCATCACAGACAGGAGCGCCTGCGATGGTGTACTCAACGACGAACCTGGGTGCACGAATGGCAAAACGTCATTTTTTCGGATGAATCCAGGTTCTGTTTACAGCATCGTGGTGGTCGCATCCGTGTTTGGCGACATCGCGGTGAACGCACATTGGAAGCGTGTATTCGTCATCGCCATACTGGCGTATCACCCGGCATGATGGTATGGGGTGCCATTGGTTACACGTCTAGGTCACCTCTTGTTCGCACTGACGGCACTTCGAACAGTGGACGTTACATTTCAGATGTGTTACGACCCGTGGCTCTCCTCTTCATTCGATCCCTGCGAAACCATACATTTCAGCAGGATAATGCACGACTGCATGTTGCAGGTCCTGTACGGTCCTTTCTGGATACAGAAAATGTTCGACTGCTGCCCTGGCCAGCACATTCTCCAGATTTATCACCAACTGAGAACGTCTGGTCAATGGTGGCCGAGCAACTGGCTCGTCACAATACGCCAGTCACTACTCTTGATGAACTGTGGCATCGTGTTGAAGCTGCATGGGCAGCTGTACCTGTACACGCCATCCAAGCTCTGTTTGACACAATGCCCAGGCGTGGCCAGAGGTGGTTGTTCTGGGTACTGATTTCTCAGGATCTATGTACCTAAATTGCGTGCAAATGTAGTCACATGTCAGTTCTAGTATAATATATTTGTCCAATGAATACCCGTTTATCATCTACATTTCTTCTTGGTGTAGCAGTTTTAATGGCCAGTAGTGTAATAATAATAATAATAATAATAATAATAATAGAAATTAATACGTACGACAAATATTTATAAACATTTATAAAACAGACAGGAAAATAAAAAATAAACGGCAAGCTACTTCTCTTAATATTATGTGGAGAGCCCAGTATTCGGTGGTTTTGATTATTTTGTTTGCTGCATCAAGATCACTGGCAGTATATGTATCCGGCAAGTTCCTGCAGACCAGTAAACGTTGTTGGTTCTGCAGAACATCACACTGACAAATTTCATCATCACTGCTGAAGTACATTTAGGTTGACTTTGGATCATGACACCTCAGTTCTCAATTTGTTCAGCGTCCTGCATTTCACACAATGCATGTGTGAACCTGCGGCTGGCTCCTCTGACATTCGTTCGGAGTGCTTCGGACAAAGAATCTCCACAAAATTCCGCGCGGCGAGTTCCGGAAGATAAGAGTTATGTAGTTGTTGGCATGAAGCTCTTGGTGTGAGTCTTCGTCGTTGATGCTCGTGCCCAAACAAGGGATCCCTTGGACCAGTTTTCTGTGTCTCCCTCTCCACTTCTGAATCTACTTTCCCGCGGATACCCAGTGGTGCCATACACAGAATTTGGCACAGTTTATTGACAGGAGCCGGTCGAAGACAGAATGTCACACTGCGTCTCGTTGGAGGCTGTATCAGCCTGTTTGGCAAAGTGATGAATAATAAATCATTCTTAGCTAACTGTTAAAAAACGGAGTGTTTTTGCTGTTTTTTTACTAAGTAAGAAATAATGAGTTACTGAGGGGGTTGATTCTGCAATTTTCTAATAATGCTTTTCCATAAGGAACGTAAGCCGCAGCGACATTCTTGGTTAAATGTTTCTCCGATTTCTTGCTGCGTCAGAAAGGTGTGTAAACCGAAGCTTTCAACAACTTTCTCTGTCGTCATCGTAAGGAGTTATGTCATACGAAAATGATATGTGGTATTTTTCGTATTTATTTATGTCATGAAGGCGTCACGAAGTCATGAAATTTCCATATGGTACTATAGATTATGTCGATGTCTATGATGAACATTGTCGTGCCGATTCCGTTAGACGGTGGATAATTCAGCTTATTTCTCTTCACCCTTTCAGTACCGAGCGCCCGTTTCAAAGCGTCAGTGAAGGTATACCTCCTGTCCTGGTTAAAGTGTAACAACAGGAAACACTGCCCATAGATCTTCCGGAATAGGAAACCGAGTTGGTCTTTTTTAGGTTCAGGGCCTCTGGTTTCCACACACTGTTTTGTCTGCTGCTTCGTTGCTGGCATGAAGTTGTGAATCCACATTTCATTTACCGCAACAGATCGTCGCACAAAATTCGGAGGGATTCTGTTCAAAAAGGCCCATGCATTGCAGACATATTTTCCTGTATTAGGTTTTGATGAACATTCGGAAAATGCGGAATTCATATCGAACATATTTCTCTTAGTTGATTCTTCAGGCCATATGTAACGTACAACTTTTTGCAATATGACTGTGGCATCAGCTGTTTCATACACCTTTCATGGCTGATAGTCCAATATCATTTTGCACACTTTCTCCATTTCATCATCCGTGGTTTCACTTTCAGGGCGTCCTTCGCGTAGATGTGTTCAAGCGAAATATGGCCACGTTTAAATTCATCCGCCCATTTATTAACTGTTGACAATGATGGCGTAGACCTTTCACCGACGTTGGTTAATTCGTTGATAAACTACCAAGAAAAAAGTTTTATGATCAAACGTTATTTCATTTTACACTTTTGTATGATACATATACAACACTACTATAAAAAGACGTTTAAACAAACTATTCCGCAGATATAGCTCAATCGCGACTTACATTATCGCATAGCGGGCACCAAAATTTTTTAAAAAATCTGTTGGTATCTATGCTACCTCTGTGCCCCGCTGAGATTTCCCTCGCTTTCTCCTGTGTGGTTTATTATAGATTCATATGTTACATAGATATAACAGAAACATTCGTATTCTCATCGAGCGAGTAGAAGCAGTGGCAAGAGTTAGGACTCGTATTCAGGACGATAGTGGTCCAACTCCTTGTCCCGACAATCCATATTTAGGTAATTTCCCTAAATCGCGTAAGGCAAATGGCAGGATGGTTCGTTCGGAAGGCAACAGCCAATTAATTACCTTCACCGTCCGTCCCCGACCTGAGCTTGTGCTCCGCCTCCAATGATCTCGTCGTCTACGGAACGTTAAACTCCCAGCTTTCTTTACTTTTGATTTCTTTGCTCGTGGTACTGTATAAGCCAGGAACCGACGCATATTAGGTGTTGTAAATAGCTGGTAGCTTCATAACTATTCAATTAGCGTTAAGGTGGCATGTCTTTCGTGGTAAAGTTAAAATGAACGAAATAATTAAAAATACATTGATCTACTCGTAATCAGTAGCATACTGCAAAGCGCTGTGGATTAACCACTACTATTTAAAAAAAAAAGAAATAAACGACAGATATTTCAGCTGACAAATGTGACTGACGTCACTGGTAAATGGAGCAGCTCTCTTCACGCACGGGTGCATGTTGGTTATAATTAAAGTGCAACTGCTCACGAAGGTCCATTGTGGACTGTAATTATTGTATGGCAGCGAAACGTAGTACTTATGCTAATGCGTTAATGTGGGACCGATTTGCTCTGGAAAAAAAATTAGTTCCAGCTTTGGCCATCAAGGTGCTAATATGACACTGTACTCAATTTGTACGATGATATGACATCCACCCAGTCATTTGACAAGCCATAACGTGAGTCAGCAGTATGGCTGTCAAGAAAAGAGAGACGATGCACGGTTAGTGAAACTGTTTGATGTCAACGCCAACAATTACAGCACTCCATTGAGAGAATATCGCCGACTGAAAGGTCCGAGGTTTAAAGAAGACGATAAAGAAATTCGAAAACTGGGATGAGCTTGGTGTGGCACATGTAAGAGGGAAGCGCCCTAGCCAGGTGGAAGTTGTTGACGAGGTTGCTGTTCTTGTAACTGAGCACATGCTTGTGCAGTGTCTCGAGAATTGTACACTCCTGGAAATGGAAAAAAGAACACATTGACACCGGTGTGTCAGACCCACCATACTTGCTCCGGACACTGCGAGAGGGCTGTACAAGCAATGATCACACGCACGGCGCAGCGGACACACCAGGAACCGCGGTGTTGGCCGTCGAATGGCGCTAGCTGCGCAGCATTTGTGCACCGCCGCCGTCAGTGTCAGCCAGTTTTCCGTGGCATACGGAGCTCCATCGCAGTCTTTAACACTGGTAGCATGCCGCGATAGCGTGGACGTGAACCGTATGTGCAGTTGACGGACTTTGAGCGAGGGCGTATAGTGGGTATGCGGGAGGCCGGGTGGACGTACAGCCGAATTGCTCAACACGTGGGGCGTGAGGTCTCCACAGTACATCGATGTTGTCGCCAGTGGTCGACGGAAGGTGCACGTCCCCGTCGACATGGGACCGGACCGCAGCGACGCACGGATGCACGCAAAGACCGTAGGATCCTACGCAGTGCCGTAGGGGACCGCACCGCCACTTCCCAGCAAATTAGGGACACTGTTGCTCCTGGGGTATCGGCGAGGACCATTCGCAACCGTCTCCATGAAGCTGGGCTACGGTCCCGCACACCGTTAGGCCGTCTTCCGCTCACGCCCCAACATCGTGCAGCCCGCTTCCAGTGGTGTCGCGACAGGCGTGAATGGAGGGACGAATGGAGACGTGTCTTCTTCAGCGATGAGAGTCGCTTCTGCCTTGGTGCCAATGATGGTCGTATGCGTGTTTGGCGCCGTGCAGGTGAGCGCCACAATCAGGACTGCATACGACCGAGGCACACAGGGCCAACACCCGGCATCATGATGTGGGGAGCGATCTCCTACACTGGCCGTACACCACTGGTGATCGTCGAGGGGACACTGAATAGTGCACGGTACATCCAAACCGTCATCGAACCCATCGTTCTACCATTCCTAGACCGGCAAGGGAACTTGCTGTTCCAACAGGACAATGCACGTCCGCATGTATCCCGTGCCACCCAACGTGCTCTAGAAGGTGTAAGTCAACTACCCTGGCCAGCAAGATCTCCGGATCTGTCCCCCATTGAGCATGTTTGGGACTGGATGAAGCGTCGTCTCGCGCGGTCTGCACGTCCAGCACGAACGCTGGTCCAACTGAGGCGCCAGGTGGAAATGGCATGGCAAGCCGTTCCACAGGACTACATCCAGCATCTCTACGATCGTCTCCATGGGAGAATAGCAGCCTGCATTGCTGCGAAAGGTGGATATACACTGTACTAGTGCCGACATTGTGCATGCTCTGTTGCCTGTGTCTATGTGCCTGTGGTTCTGTCAGTGTGATCATGTGATGTATCTGACCCCAGGAATGTGTCAATAAAGTTTTCCCTTCCTGGGACAATGAATTCACGGTGTTCTTATTTCAATTTCCAGGAGTGTATATCTCATGGTCAACAGTACGGAAAGCACTGTCTACGTTACACTGGTAACCTTAGAAGATCCAGGTGGTGTAGCAACTGAAACTTCGTGTTCCGCAGCAACGTTGTGAATTTTCTCTTCGGTATCGGACACTGGTCGAATTGATGGCATGTGGCTGGTCAACAAGCACTTCTATTTTTGGTCCATCTTTCCGTGAAGAGAATACACACAGAGAGCGTGTCAGGGGTACCGTGACGTCTGGACGTCATCGAGGCCTCCTTGTACAGCATGTGATTCCTGCATTGGAAGAGCGCAGCTGTGTGGAAACAACTGTTTCCATTCAAGGTGGTGAAACAGCTCACTCAGTGAACGAGCTGGTTAATGCAGCCTCCACGAACGTTTCATGTCCTGAGGTTTTCCAGATGCATGACCTGCAATAGCTTCTGATGTGAATCCATGTGACTTGTAGCTCTGCGGATATTTAAATGAACGCGTGTAGCAAGGACACGTTTGGTATCTGTCTGATCTCAAGGTCAGTAGACACGAACACGTTGCTCAGATTCCACCGGAACTAATATGAGCTACCCTTTGAACACGCCGTTTTACAGATGAAGTATCTCGTCGACGTCACCTGTGCTCATCTTGAACAAATTGTGTAAGCAGCGGATGATGATAAAATCAACGTTATGCCTTTCTCACTTGTCGACCTTTTCTGCCCACGCTCAATTTCTAATCCATTACATATGGAAACATTTTTATACGTCTTACTTGCGTTCACAGAGCCAGATTTCCACCTAGTCTTCGAAATTGGAACTACTTTTTTCCAGCGTAGATAGATTCCGCATTATCAAATTAGTAGATTACCAAATTTCGCTGTCATACGATAATTATAGCCCACATTGGACCTATATGAGTAGCAACACTTCAAATATAGCGACGCGGTTCTTGCTTATGACAAATTTCGAAAGTGTTCCCGTATCGAACTCGCTATGGACTCAGGTACTAGCCAATCGCCAAAAAAGAGATATAATAAAAGTTACACTTTTAAGAGATGGCGCACACGGCAAGCAATATCACTGTCCTTAAGTTTCATTAATCCGTAAAACAAAAAGCAAATAATAAATACGTCGTGATAGTTGAAAATCTGTGCCAGACCAGTCTTCAATCCACATTCCCTGCTTTTGGTAAGTAGTCATCATAACCATTTGACTCTCTGAGCGTACATCCACGACTGACTCAAACTTCCATTGTCACCGGACTGTCAGGTGTGGTGTACATGGAAACTTTGGGGAACGCTGTCGTTGGAGGATCTTGGCTGATCCTGCCACAAGGGCAGGATGAAATCAGTGAAGATGCAAAGACAAGATATCATAGCAGTGCAAATCGCTCAGAATCACTGACCCTGTAATGTGTCGAGCTATCTATTTCATTTCATTACTTTCTCATTCAATCCATAATATATAAATCAATGAAAGGAGACATAAACGCACAGAAAGAATGTATCCAGCACTTACCGGTGGCATACTTCTGTAACGTTTCTTAATGATTCGTTTCGCTCGCAGCAGTCCTCTCGTTAAGTGAATTGTCACGGCCTTCAACTAGTCTGGAAATTCTGAGTGCCTGCTTATACACTTCACGGGAAAAAACCCGGACAGACTCAGATAAACTGAGAGTATGAAGGGCAGACTGTAAGTAATGGTGTCTTGGCGCGTGCTCAGCAGACAATGGACAACGCATCATTATCCAAAAACTTTGAGGAATTATTTTAGAGTTCTATTTATCCCATCGAAAGTATTGGAATTTAAGTCCGAACGGTAGCTCATTTCTAGTGCATAAGGGACGAATTAAATGTCGCTTTAGTGGAGGAACCATTTTAATGTTCCGTAAAGTGGTTTGGATAAACCATGGAAATTCTACAGCTGTAGTGCATGTTGCAATTTGATTGTTGTTCTTTCCGATTACAAGTGCAGTTGCCCCACATCTGGTACATTTTTAAAGTTTGTCAGTTGACTGAAGCCGGGCGAGGTGACGCGGTGGTATGACGCAGGACTGGTACTCAGGAAGATGGCGGTTCAAATCCTTGTCGGACCATCCAGATTTAGGTCTTCCGGGATTTCCATAAATCGCTCAATTCGAAAGATGCCGGAATTGCTCCTTTGAAAGTGCTCGACCGATTTCCTTCCCACATCTGAGCTTCTGCTCAGCTTCTAATGAATCTTTGTCGATGAGTTTTTATACCCTAATCTTCCTTGCGAGATAAATAAAAAATGGAGACGTGAGTAGATAACTCAAGATGGTCCACACGAACCTGGCAGCTTTCTGTTTGTGATAACAAAGGTAAACGTCTTTGACAGTGTACTTGAAACTTCTCGACCGGGCCAAGTCTCGATCTGGTAACCTTGTCTTTCATGGACAGTGATCTTGCCGATTTTTAAAAGATAGACTTCACCGTTGTGAACATCCCTGGACGTCTGTGTTAGATATAAGGAGCTGTATGAACTGCATTTCAGCAACTCGCCATCCGCTTTCACACCTTCGTCTGTCTCTGCTACCCAAGTTTCCTGCCGATCTGGGGTCTGACGCACTGGAACTCTCACAAAAGAGAACACTCCTTGCAGAATAAAAGATTCACTGCGACCGGTGTGCTTTGTTTATAAATTTCGAATGGTAATACAATACCATTTGTATATTACAACCGATCTGATTCATTTTTTGAACAGTGCATCTGTCAAATGTGCCCCACCAATCTCGGATACAGCTCGAGACTTCACTATATGTATAAGTGACTTTCTAGATGACGTCGGAAGCAGCAGGAGACTGTTCGCGGATGTTGCTGTTGAATACAGAGAAGTCTCAACGCTAGAAAACGGTAGCGAAATGCAGGAGGCTGGACAATTGGTTCAGTAATTGCAAACACAAAAAAGCACAAAAAATAGGTGGAAACTGCCGCTGTATGTTTACACTGTTGCTGAACGAGCACTGGAAGGAGTTACACCCATAAAATATCTAGCAGTGAGTATAAGGAGCAGAGCGACTGAAGTCGAACGGTCGCGTAAGAAAGACAGAAGCCAGACAGATTTTTTTGGAAGAATCCTCAGGAAATGCAGTCCAACCACAAAGAAGGTAGCTTACACACGAAACACTTGTTTTGTCAATACTTGAACAGAGCTCGTCAGACGGGGACCCGTACCAGAAAGGATTGATAGAAGTAACAGAGAAAATCCAAAGAACAGCAGCGCAATGCGTCACCGGTTCGTTTAGCAAGCGCGAAAGCGTCACAGAGGTGCTCAGCCAACTCCAGTGGCATTGCTTCACTGTGCGGTTCACCAATAAAATTCCGGGAGCGTACTTTCTGGGAGAGTCAACCAATATACAATATTTCTTCCACTTTCGCATATTTCGCGAAAGGCCATGATGGTAAGATTAGATATTCGAGCTCACTCGTGGGCTTACCGAACATCATTCTTCCCGCGCTGTGTTTGCAACTGGAGCAGGAAGAGGAGAAAAAGATAGTGGCACACAAATTACTCTCCGCCACGCACCTAAAGGTGATTTGCAGAGTAAAGATGTAGGTAACCCATTCAGTCAGATATAGCCTGAAATATCACGCGGATCGTCAACTGGATAATGTTCCGAGTAATGCTTACGTACACATGCGATTTAAGATGCCCTTGAAGGAATTAGTCATCTAATCTCTGTATGTCCATCTATTTAGCGATGGTTGCAGGACTCGGCTATTCTATAGAGGATGTCACATTAAATGCCTTTCAGCCGTCAATTTTCAACCTTATTTTACTGGGCAACCAATTCCAGCGTTTTACTACCATCTTCAGGCAGATGGTGGTCGAAGTGGTCACTGCAACAAAAATCTACTAAATTCAGTATTGCTGGCCCCTGTTTTGATCGGATGAGCTGTAACGCCATCTCACTGAAATCATTTCCCCCGGCTAGAGATTTCACGGCGGCACTGAAGAAAATACGAATGTAGCATCCCCGTGTGCTGACAACGATTAAATAACCCTCCCACGCTTTAAAGATGTATGGAGAAGGGCGTACCCTGCTAGGGGTATGGGAGGATAGCTACTCCCTCCCTATCCCCGTAAGGAGAAAAACTATACATAGTCACCAACTGAACTCGCAACTTGCCCCGTCAAACATCGAAATATCAGTTCAGTATCAGAGTGTAGCTAGCCAGAACGTTTAATGTGTAATGACTAGTAGCAGTGTTACCCAGAGTCAACGCATGAAATGTCAAAAATATTTCGTCCTCAGCGAAACTGATATGATAGCTTCTCCTCCATTTTCTCTCCCCCACCCCCATCCCCCTCCGCATTACTCGGAACGGAGCCGAAGTAGCGCGATGGTCAGCATACTGGAGTCGCAATGGGGAGGACGACGCTTCAAACCCGCGTCCGGCCATTATGATTTAGTTTTTCTGTGATTTCCCTTAATCGCTTAAGGCAAATGCCGAGATGGTTCCTTCGAAAAGGCACAGCCACTTTCCTGCTCCATGCTTCCCTAATCCCAGCTTGTGCTTCGACTCTAATAACCTCGCTGTCGGCGGAACGTTAAGCACTAATCGACTTCTCCTCCTCCTCCTCCTCCTCCTCCTCCTCATTCGGATCCTGGGTGCGCTTTTGCTTTGTGCGTGTAGGGTGTATATTTCGCGAACTGGATTGTGAGGACGGCACATGAGCAGCAGCAACGGATTTGTTTCTGACCAGTAAGGAATATTTTTTTTGTTTCACCTTACCCGATACAAGGTTACGGGTTTCTTCACTCATTGTAAGAACCCTGTCATAGGTCAGTTCATTAAGGAAAAATCTCGCAGCATGCGTTACGGTTCGTTATGGCACAATTAAATATACACCTATACCCGCGTGCCACCTTGCGGTATGTGGCGGAGGGTACTTCGTGGACCACTGTCACTTCCTCCGTTTCCTGTTCCAGCCGTGTACGGTTCGAGGGAAGAAAGATTGCCGGTAAAGCTCCGCGTGGATTCGAATCTCTGTAATTTTATCTACGTGGTCTTTTCGCGAGATATGACCTACGTAGGAGGAAGCAATGTTTTTGTTCTCTCTTCCAGGAAAATATGCTCTCGGAACTTTCACAGTCAACACACCGTGATGCAGAATGCCTCTTTCCGCAGTGTTTGCCACTGGAGTTGGTTGATCATCTCCGTGACGCTGTAGTGCTTACTAAATGAATCTTTTACGAAAGGCGCTGCTATTCCTTAAATCTTCTCTATTTCCTCTATCAATCCTATCTGACACGGATACCATACTGCCGAACAACATTCAAGTACTGGTGGAGCGAATCTGTTGTAAGCTACCTCCTTTTTGACGGACCCTATCCCTTGAGGATTCTTCCAGTGAATCTGTTTGGCATCTTCTTTTCCTGCAATTACTTTTATGTGATCGTTCCCTCCAAATCGCATACTCCTAGATATTTTATGCGAGTAACTGCTTCCAGTGATTGTTCTGCAAACGTGTAACCTTACAATAATGGACCATTTCGTCTAGTTACACGCAATACGTTACATTTATGTTGGCGGTCGCTTGTCCCTCCCTGGACAAAGTATCGATCCTCAGCAGGTCGTCCTGTATTTCACTACAGTTTTCTAGCATTCCGACTTCGCTGTATACAAGAGCATCGTCCGCGAAAAGAATCTTGGGGCTTCAGATGAACAATTATGGATCTATAACAGTCCATGCGGTAAGTTGGAAGTCACTTTTACGTCTGAAGACTGAGCTCTTACATCACAGATATTAAAGTTGAAATCCTTTTGCAAGATTTTGTGGAAAACTGGTACGATTTACCTGAATTGGGGCTCATAGTTTTCATATTGAGTGTGGAGAGCTCCTTATCAGCGCATGCCTGAGTGGTCGATATTAATTGGACTTCGTACACATTTCATACGACGAGTTGGTTTCATCTTTTGAGTGAAAGCTGATTCAACGGAAGGTACTAATACAAAAGCCTGTTTTACAGTGTAAAAAAAAACTTAGATATTCTATTGAATCTTCGACGGCACACCGCGATATTTTTATGATATATTTTATGAACTTGTACTGTGTTTATTCCAAGCTTTTATAAAAGAATTGTCAGTTATCTTTGAGAGAGTAACACTCGCTAGAGGGATGATGTATTGCGGCTAGTGACGCGACCATGACGTGCAATAATGAAATGGCGACGGAACAGTCGCCGCACCTTTACGACTGAGGCAACCTACAAAAAAGAAAGAAAAAACTCTACTATGAACACAGTGTGAGATTTCACTGGCGGATTACTACTAAAGTAACGTCTCTTATATAAGCAAGCAGGAAGTATACTCAGCGCAAATACAGCAGTTTGGTCAGGCTACGAGTATTGTACTCAGCATCTTTTAAGGTTCTTTGGGTCTCACCTTGTGTACTATCTCAGTCTGAAGGAAAGTAACATTGCAGTTGACGCATACATCTAGTAGATCATCGGAAACACAGAGTATGCCTTCCTTACGGTTTCTCGTGTGTGTGTTGCGAGCAAGATCGAATTCAGTGCCTGTTTCTTTCCTGTAGCAGAGTAAATATAGAAGGCCTGGACAACCAGCAAGTTGTTCATTAGTATGTTTGCGAGCACTGTGGCGTAACAGCGACTAGGAGAATCAGTAGTTTCCTGTTCCCGGCTGCACGTCTGCCTCACTGCACGACTGTCTCCCTTTTATGTAAGACGCATACGCCAAACCGGACATTAAGAAACGTCGTTTCATAACTTCCTTAACCCATTTCCTCAGTCGTTCTCTGTTCCTCCTGTACATGTGTATACGTAAAAAGGACAAATTCTTCTACTAAGGACCCATTAATATTAACGCGCATTATAATGCAAGGAGGTCGGCTCCACAGTACAAAGCGCGATCGCGCTATACAAAGTAGTGACACAAATTGTTATCACCATTCAGTAGCCGCACTGGTTCAAAGATGACTTAGTAATCGGTATTAGAAGTTTTGAAAACAGTCGGAAAGTGATGAAACCCGCAAACGCCCATATGGAAAACATGTCAGGTCCTATCAGAATTTGCAAGTGAATTAGCTCGTCTCGTCATTGTAATTGGCCGCAGATTTCTCGAACAGAACACAGCTTTCTGTGAGCAGGAAAGATCTGAGATCACTCTAATCTACAAAGAAGGCACCAGAGCGGATTCCACTCCCGTCGTCCTATGTCACTCACCTCTAATTATAGTAGCCTTCTGTAGCGTATTCTGATGTCAAGCAAAATTACCTACCTCGAGGGAAAAAACAGAGAAATCTCCTAACTAGACGGCACTTTCTTGAGACAAGGTAATTGCTGTTATGGCACAGCATTAATAAAGAACATACGTTTATATGGGTTATGTCTCAGATGTGCGATTATCTTTGATGAAATTATATCTGACGTAAATTGCAGTAACATCTAATTATATGTTGATAAAATATAAAACTGCTGTAAATATTGGCATCTAGCCGGGGATGAATCCCAAGTCACTTTGCAACGTTTTAAAGACTGAGTCCGGTTCTATCGCCGGACAGTTTTGTAACCGATGCCTAGTTGAGAGGCACAGGCTATTTTCTGAAGCCACGGTCCGACTTGGGAAGGTATCTCACACAGTTTGTCTTAACTTTAGCCTACAAAAATGCATGTACAGTAGTTTGTGAACTTGGATTCATGCTAATAACATTTTAACTCGTACTCTTCAATGCTTAACCCGTGTAGGGAGTTCTGACACTTGTACAGAACACCCTTTTCAAATTCACGATGGAAATATTTTTGAAAAATAGATTTACTGTCGGCTACTTTAGTCTTCCAGCACTGCAATGTGCTCTCGCATAGTCTGGCATAGAATATGAAAATGTGTTTCCAAGTAGTCAGTTATTTCTCGATAAAGGTAAGGGTAAATACAAGCCGTAACAGAAATTAGTCTTGGATAGGAATGGTCGCATTCAACTGCAGAATTGTGGTCGCTATTTTCTTTATTAAAGAAAGTAATTTTATTAGCTCAGACAGCCAGCTATACAGCGTTAGCTGGCAAGCAGAAGGATAACAGTTAGTTCGCCGATAAAAAAGGCGACGGAATACGCTTCCAAGACTACAAAGTGTTACAGAATGACAACTGGTAAAATACGGAACGGGAGATACCATGTGATGATGGGTGAAATTCCGATATTTTCTCGCAAGCGGTTAAAGTACTTAGGTGTCCTTTCCTCGCAAGCGACAGAAGCACTTAGGTGTTCTGTATAAACTACTCTACATAAAGGAGCTGAGAGATAACTGTCTCTGCGTACTATGAACAGTATAGTCACTTGCTTCATCTCTGTATATTGCAGTTTTTGTATCACAAAAGTGGACTTTAAAGTTAGCCATGGAAAAAAGACGGTTTGTTTTACCGATACGATCCTGTTTCATAGGTGCCAGAATAGACCAGCGACCAAATGCTAACAGCAGACTATTGTTGCCAGTCTGGAGTTTCACGATGAAAAATACAATAGGAGTCCAAACGGCTATTGATTTACTTACATAAGACGAGCATTCACATATTACAGGGCGAATGAGTGTTGGCAGAACGACACTGCTCGTCAATATTTGTTTTTCCGTCTCCGGTTCATTCAGTAGACGAAATTTTCCAAGAAAAATGTTCTAACCACTCCGACAGCCACTTTACCGTCCACTGAAACCCGTAAAAATAAACATATTTCGAATCCTGTAAAAAAAAATCAGGTATCGTTTCAGATTTAAGTGTTTAAAAATAGCATTCTGTCCGTCCACTGGCACTGTTTTAGACCAAAAGCGCTGTATCATAAACAAACAAGTCAGAAATGCTGAAATGACTCGTATATTGGCGAACTGTGGGCCTTAAGACATTCCGCTAAGCGCTATGTACCCTAACGAAGAATAATTATGGCCATCCGAATTGATGGAAAGCAAATCCTTAGCCACAGGTTCAAATGGTTCAAATGGCTCTGAGCACTATGGGACTCAACTGCTGAGGTCATTAGTCCCCTAGAACTTAGAACTAGTTAAACCTAACTAACCTAAGGACATCACAAACATCCATGCCCGTGGCAGGATTCGAACCTGCGACTGTAGCGGCCTTGCGGCTCCAGACTGCAGCGCCTTTAACCGCACGGCCACTTCGGCCGGCAGCCACAGGTGTCGAGTGCGAAATCGCTATAGGAACTACTTGCGCACATACTGTCAGAGACCCGTGTTGGCAGTAGAGACAAGAAGTTAATCTTGTTTTCTTGTAGCAGCTTGGCAGTAAATTTTAGTAACGTGTACTCATCAGCGAATAGAAGCATTCTACTTGTAATCACAGTGGACGTATCTGGTTTATGCCTCAATCCTCCTCGGTCGCAAACACGACGGCGGTGTCATGTTGGCTGGTGTCAGAGTTATCCATCATCATTATTCTCCTCCTGCTTCTTCTTCATATTCATGTCCTTACCGATCTATCTCTTCCCTGCCCGTCTGCTTGGTATGTCGTGTTCTGCTCCTTTCTGAAACCACAATCTGTTCTATGTGGGTCCATTCGTTTGAGATGACTAAACCACTCCAGCCTGGCTTCAAAGCCAAGTGGTTGTTTGATATATAAGGCGCGGCACACGTGCGTGTGCGTGTGCGTGTGCGTGTGCGTGTGCGCGTGCGCGCCTGCCGGGGTGGCCGAGCGGTTTTAAGCGCTACAGTCTGGAACCGCGCGACCGCTACAGTCGCAGGTTCGAATCCTGCCTCTGGCATGGATGTGTGTGATGTCCTTAGGTTAGTTAGGTTTAATTAGTTTAAGTTCTAGGGGACTGATGACCTTAAAGTCCCATAGTTCTCAGAGCCATTTGAACCATTTTTCTTGTGTGTGTGTTTTCTGATATTATTGTCTCAATTTTTTAATCGTAATTCGTAAGAACTCCATGTCCCGCACTAGTAATTTCCTATTCCTTTGTTGGTTTTCGTACATATTTCTGGACGTATTTGGTAACTGGTACGTGAAACATTTATAGGAAACCGCCAAATTTTTGCTAAATTCTGTATTTATTGTATACAGCATCTATGGCGAGTATTTATATGATCGTACGGCAGACATTAAAGTTTCAAATGGTGTATACAACATACCCATTATCCTAAAGTGTCTACTTATCTAGTTAGTGCTATGGAAGCAAATGGGGCTGTCGTACACACATCAACCAGTTCATAGCTCTACGTAGATTTGAAAGACATTCTACAATAATGGACATGTTGTATACACCACTATCTAACTTTAAACTCTGTTAGGTGATAACATAAAATGTCGAAACTAGTTGTAGTAAAATAAAACCTTAAAAATTTTTCTGCAGTGTGCGTATTCATCAAATCTGTGGAGTAAGACCTAAAGAAGATTCAATAGAATAAAGAAGCTCCTGTAAAATTACTTTTGATTTTAAGGAAACTTTTTTATCCCAATCAAGCTTTCTCGCCAGGTGGTAAAATTATTGTCCAGTGCATAATCGACCAGTGATTCAGCAGATGGTTGGTTATCAGTTGTTGCTGCAATGTCAATATAACTGAACTGCCATACTTGTAACAACTTTTTCGTGCAGTGTGATAATAGTACGGATGTCCCGTTGGCTAACGGTAAAACTGCCGGTTTGGACTTCCTCATTTTCAGAACAAACTGTAATATTGAATATTTTAATTGTTTAACTTCTTGTTTATGATCTTAATTTTCGTCCCCTGCCAAATTATCCGCAACGAGAAGAACCTGAAACTCATCTTTGTTGTTGACTCTTTCGATTCTCTTATTTTTTTCATCATTGCTGTGATGAATAAAATTGGGGAAAATGCATTGCCATGCTGTACTTTTTGCTCGATCCCTAGCCACTCGTAGCCATCATCTATTTCAATAGAACTCTGGCAGTGTTCGTACACCATTTTGACTCGATCAATTAAACAGTTCGGCGAGATATAATCTCAGTTTATTCCCAGATTTTATGTCTGTACTTTTCCCAAGCCTCCTCAGTATAATCAAGGAAATGAAGATTACATATTGTCCTTTATCACAGTGATTCTTCACAATCAACCTTACGGAAGATATCAAGCGTGTTTCTTCTAAAACCACACTGCTCTTGGAACTTCATGGCAGATTAAAACTATGTGCCAGATCGGACTTCGAACTCGGGACCTTCGCCTTTCGCGGGCAACTGCTCTACCGAATGAGATACCCAAGCACGACTAATGGAAGTACAGCTATGAGGACAGATCTTGACAGATCGTGGGTCGTGTTAGGGTAGCTCATTCGGTAAACCAGTTGCCAGCGAAAGGCAAAGATCCAGATTTCGAGTCTCTGGCACGCAATTTAATCTGCCAGGATGTTTCATATCAGCGCATATTGCGCTGCAGAGTGAAAATTTCGTTCTGCATACTGCCCTTCTTCAAGGTTCTATATTTTCGTTCAGTGTTAAATTCCAGTATTTTGAGTCCATCAGACAGAAGAGTAATTCCCCTGTAGTGTTGGTATCCGTCTCTCTTCTTTAAGTTTACATTATGAGGTAAAAATCTGCATTTTTTGCTAGAATGTAGGTTTCCATGTAATTAAATTGCTGTAGAGCAGAAAGCTGTGCACTCGATAGCTTGTTGAAAGAGGAAACTTCTTAGCAAATGCTACATCAATCCTGCGATCACAACTTTTTAAGCAATTTGCACGGCATTGCGAAAGTCTAATCTACTGCTGGAGATGTAGAGCGCCTCTGTGTTAATTCACCCACCGATATCTCTTCCTGCGTGACGTCCAAATGTGCCGTAAGACAGCGTAAGCTGTTAGGTAGCTGTGCGTCTGTCTTCCGCCCTTCGTCGGACTACAACCTCTTGTTTGGAACTGAACACTAGTCCTTTATCTCTGCCCGCCTTGCATCCGAACTGAAGTTGACCCCAAGTTTGTCTTTCCGCTTGACCAGTTACTCAGATAACAGATCTAGACAATACTGTTTATGGATGGTAACCCAAGCGTAACATTTCAGTGCGTATTCTTCATAGGTTGACTCTCAATTTCTAAACCGCCACATATTTTTACATACGCTTGGCGCCAGTTTCTCTATTGTTTCACGTAACCACATTCGTATAGTAACAATTCTTGCTGATTTCAATCAGGTTTTTTTTAATACTTCCGTCCATCTAAATATTAGTAGTAGCGTGCGGTGTAGTAGGAACATAAGACAATGTGTGTGATAAATATTGTAATTTTTAAGTAATATGTAGTGTAGACGGAAACGAAATATTTGTAAATCGCTGTTATACTAACTTGCTAAATAAATGCAAACTTGAACTGTAACTGTGTGTTTTTTATCTCAGTGAACTGGACTTCGTGACCAAATAAATGAACTATCGTTTGGGTGTATTTTTTTTAACAACGGCAAAAATCAAAGTGGCGAATGTTTTCTATTCAGCCATTGTAATCTAAGCAGCAGCAAATATCTCTAACTACAGTGTTCTTTGTATCGGTTTGACGTTAGTCAGTAGAGGTATTTTTTTGGGTACTTTGACTCGTATCGTTACAATATCGCTATTTTAAATCAACAGCTTGGAATGAAAAATTTACAGAATTTTCACCTACGTGTGCAAAGTAATTTTTTAAAATGCTTAAAAGTAGGGTTCACATCGTTATTGTTATTCTTTTTAAGGATTGTTTTTAAACTTCCGAGCGACGAGCGAGATGATGCAATGGAAATCACTATTTCGCTTTCATGAGGAGCAGGAATCAAAATCCCTCCGGTCATCCGAATTTAAGTTTTCCGCGCTTTCCATTCTAGTTCGACAAATGCCGAAATGGTTCCTTAGAAGGGCACGGCCAGTTTTCATCGTCATGCTTGTTCATCCAGTGTTGTGCCCCGTCTTTAATAGCATAGTCGTCAACTATTCAAAAAATGGCTCTGAGCACTATGGGACTTAACATCTTAGGTCATCAGTCCCCTAGAACTTAGAACTACTTAAACCTAACTAACCTAAGGACATCACACACATCCATGTTCTACGCAGGATTCGAACCTGCGACCTTGGCAGTCCCGCGGTTCCGGACTGCAGCGCCTAGAACCGCACGGCCACCGCGGCCGGCGTCAACTATTCGATGGACTGTCTTGTTCATGTGGGATTTCCCTTGAGACAAATATCTAGTTTTGTAATTTGTCTTAAGAGTGTCCATTTGCTCAAGTCTAGTTGTCATTTGTAGAACGCCGTGCCGTTTCATTACTCTCAGAAACAATAACGACCTTACGCAACCTCGCCGTTAAATCTCTGTTCAGCTTTTGGACCCGCGTGGCGAACTGCTTCATTCGTCGTTGCTATCTAATCTCGATTGAGATATGGGCACCGAATACGCCGTGTCCAACACTAAAGGCGAAGATCCCCTTTTGGAAAAATTACTTCCACCTGCGTTCTTCTTCACATTTGCGGTTGTTTAAAATCCATAATACCACCTTTAGACATTGTAATTCTGTTCCTTGTGGATTACATCTTACGCCACATTCTGTATGGGAGGAAGTGCACTACTATTATTGTAAAGTTACCATTATCTTATATTTCGTAAAATTATCGAATGTTACAAATTGTGCAAAGTGGATGTTTGGGTTATTATCGTTGATGTATTTTACCATGCACGTACTGACGTAAGGTAGACAGGCGAGTGTCAAACTCCAAGAAGAAAAAAAACACTTGACGAAACGCTGTGAAATTGCATCTTAAAAAATCATATTTTACACAAATAACCGGTAAATAAATCACAAAAAATGTTCAGCAAGTATAAAAGTTTCGTCATCCGTGTCGTTACTGGTCTGCGGACATCAGCAACCGGAAGCTAAACATATTTATTTCATTTTAATCTGTCAGCGATAGGGATATGTGACATATCATCCTAAAGTAAATCATAACACACACACAGAACTTATTGATCTAAAACAAAATAGAATACTGTAGATGACATATTCGTCCCAAGAGAATCAGCAATTGTATTGATATTTGAAGCCATTTTCATTTACTCGTCATTCTCAGTCGCACAAAGAAATGTGCAAGACTGGATAACGAATAAAAAGTATTAGTTTCCAACCGTATCAAGTAATTAAAATTACACGAGCTTTCGACCAAATACTCCTTGGCCATTGTCAAATGTTATTTCATACCACTTGACAATAGCCAAGGGCTACTTGGCCGAAAGCTAGTGTAATTTTAATTATCTGACGCGGTTGGAAACCTGAGAATATATTATTTAATGCGAGACTCTGTATTGATACTGAATAATAAATGAGAATTATTTCAAAACATAATAATAAGATAATAATGCGCCATGATGTTCGTGGAACGGCATGACAATAAAACAACACTATTACGATAGTAATTAATATTAGTATCACAGTTAACATTATTCTGCAAATATTGATAATCGATAAAGGAATGGGAACGTTTAGGCTATGGTGTGTTACTAAGCACTGTTTCGGGGTTCCCAGAAACAACTTGGAAGTCCAATTCAAACATCATAGCTTTCAGGTAAATTTACCCTTATTTTTACTTTCGAATCCATTTAAGCCTGTCGAGACTAGCTGTCTGAAGGTATGTTCTTTTAAGTAACCCCGCCTAAGGAAAATCGGAAGGAGCCATGGAAGATACTGGCCACCAGTGGTACTTAACGTCTTGCTTTTCACTTTTCTTCTTTAACAACATTCCTCTCGAAAACGATATGCTCATTAAATTTTATAAGACAAATGACAAGTCACATACATACGCTTAGCTTCATAATTATCGGGCTGTTGTGTAACTTAAAGTGGGATTAAACTTTACGTTAAGGAATTCAGTTCGTTGTCTTGATATTGTCCGTTCAGTGGGAGACAAAACGGAGACAGTAATTAAAGTTCCAAACGAGTGTGTCACTACTGTATATATATTAGGAAATAAAACTATTGAAGTCCGTTTCAAGTACTTCATATCGCACAGTTTAATTATTTGTTCCTCTATTTTACAGCTCTTTGGTGAAAGTTCTTCTACATTTCCTTTCTTCTTCTTCTTGAAAATCATGAAAGCGTATGATTTTTCTTTTAAATATTTCTTCGTTCTGAATATCTTCTAGGTCTTTCTATTTTTGCTCTCTTTGATACTAGCCGGCCGGTGTGGCCGAGCGGTTCTAGGCGCTTCAGTCTGGAACCGCGCGACCGCTACGGTCGCAGGTTCGAATCCTGTCTCGGGCATGGATGTGTGTGATGTCCTTAGGTTAGTTAGGTTTAAGTAGTTCTAAGTTCTAGGGAACTAATGACCTCAGAAGTTAAGTCCCATAGTGCTCAGAGCCATTAGAGCCTCTCTTTGATACTGAAGTACTGAAAAATTACTTTGGTTAATCTCTATTCTCTCATGCTTGTGATACACGCAAAAACAAAACACGTCTCTTCTGTTAGTTTGAGTTGTGGGTTATTTCTTTGATGTTCTTCGTTGTTTCGTAATACTTACTTGTTTTTGCTCCAGATTTTATACCAGCATTTTTCACTCCTTTTCGCATAATGTGTTCTCGTTGCCTTACTTTGGTCAAACCATTTATTTATATTACTACTCCAAGCTAATCAATTCTTTCACTTTATTGACTTTTACAGAACCAGTTTTAACGACTTGTGTGCTGCGCAAATGTAGGTCATGTACTCTATTTTGGATGTGGGGATTAGAAGGCTTGTTTTGTTTGAAATTTTTGCCAAAATATCTGTTTATGTGACGGTTTTAGGAAAAATAGGTACATTGTCTCCGAAGCGAGGCACTTAATTGGACGACTTGATGTTTGGTCCTCAATTTGCCTTGGGTCTTTATTCCAGTTTCTGGCAGTGACTGTTCCCACTCTTGCATTTTTTAATATTTTTTCCCCCGGGACATAGTTAAAGAGGAAGGGCGATTTACAGTATGCCCCATTGTCAGAGTATTGTTTTCATTTCGATTAGTTGTGATATTTTTGCTTGGAAGTTGGCTCACTATTTGTGTGACATTTTTTGATTCAGTTCATCAGTTTGTTTCGTACTATACATCAGGTTGCGTAGTGAACAGAATTGATCCATGACGCGAATGCTTCTTGGAAATATACAGAAGTCATCGTGTTCTGTGTTGAGGTTAAAGATTTGCTCTATATACTTTTCGGTATGTTGCCCACAGCAGTAAAGCAAGCAGAAGTGTAGTGCAAGATTATCGCATTTCGTAAGTAGTAAAATACACATATATATTAATACAGAGGTTGTAATAACTGTCTTTAACATAAAATTACAATAAAATCGTGAAACACTATGCGTGTAAACGTGTATATACTGGATGAGTCGCTTAAGGCGTAACACCCCCTTTATGTCGTGGACGGTTAAGATTTTCGGCAAATAGTAGTACGCAGAGATGCACTTCATTCAGGTACGTGTTCAAAAGCAACCAAAATATTGGAGAAAGTATATTTTTTAATTGAATTATGTACTTTTTAACGGCGCTCAAAAGTTATTGATATAACGCATGCTCATATCAAGCCATTCGACTGTTTGTCTGCGCTGCAGAAGTAGCAAGAGATTCTTGGTGCAGATAATGACACAGGTTTGCTTCAGAGCTCCGTTGGGCGGTATTTACACTGCAATAGCAGATTTCGGCCGTCTTGCCAATTTTAAAATAATTCTCGGGTCCCTTTACGCAACATTTCAACGCAGACATTAACAACATATACGCCGTACTCGTACTTTGTAGAGCTTATGACTACCCTCAGGAAGAAAAATACACTGTTTTATTAAACAGCAAACTTGCTTCAGTACCTCGGATGATACAACAGTTAAAAGTATTAACCATGCAACAAAATTATGTGGCACTCTGTGCACTATAATTTGCCTAAAACCTCGTTCAGGTATCTTGAACCATTCGCAAACTTAAGTGTGTTAACTCTTCTGCGAATCACATTGTGTATCGGGCTACTGAAGATACTTCGTATTAAATTGAGAAGAAATTGCTTAAGGTAAAATATACAGGTTGTTTCAAAGTCTTAGCCCCAAGTGTCTAGGGGTGATGGGTTCTGTTAGGGACAAAATGTTGCTTCCCGGCGATACTAGGCGTCGTTTTATTTAGTACACCGGCCTTGGGACGACAAGATTTCACCGAACTAGCAGGATCTACTAACCAGGTGTGCTGCATCTGCACACTACGCACCTCAATAAATTGATAAGAGCGGTTTTCAACAAGAAAACTATAAGAATGGGTGTCCGTAAGCGGAGAAAGGTGTTTTATAAGGGAATCAGGAACTCGGGATACCCCTTTCGCAGGATATCCCTTTCATGCGGAGCAGATACAGCATTATAGGCAACACACATGTGCACACTGCTACCACGTGAACAAAAATGGCTCTGAGCACTATGGGACTTAACTTCTGAGGTCATCAGTCCCCTAGAACATAGAACTACTTAAACCTAACTAACCTAAGGACATCACACACATCCATGCCCGAGGCAGGATTCGAACCTGCGACCGGAGCGGTCGCGCGGTTCCAGACTGTAGCGCCTAGAACCGCTCGGCCACACCGGCCGGCACCACGTGAACAGCCAAGGCGCCGTCGGCATTAGCCATAGGCGTCTCAATCTGAAGATGACTTTAACTTAAAGTCGAAATAGGTCATAATAAATAAATATCATTGCGTTCTAGACTGATGTTACTTTAAACAAAATATTACGACTCCTAGCGTCACCGGGAAGCGTCAGCGAAAATTTTGTTTCTAACGAAAGTTGTTCCCCATGACGTGAGGAGTAACTATCTAAAACTACCTTAAGTGGAATGACCACATAAAGCAAATAGTAGGAGAAAGGTGCCAGACGGAGATTCACAGGAAAAATATTGAGGAAATGTAACTCATCCACGAAGGAAGTGGCATACGAGTCGTTTGCTCGATCGATTCTTGAGTATTGTTCATTTATCTGGGATCCTTACCAGGTAGGACTGATAGGAGAGAGAGAGAGAGAGAGAGAGAGAGAGAGAGAGAGAGAGAGAGAGAAGTTCCAAGGAACAGCGGCGCGTTTCGTCACGGAATCGCTTAGTCGGCACGAGAGCCTTACGAAGATGCTCAACAAACTCCATTGGAAGACGTACCAGAGAGGCGTTGTGCATCACGGAGAGATTTACTATTCAGATTTCGAGAGAGCACTTTCCGGTAAGAGTCGGACAGCATATTACCTCCTTCCACATACGTATCGCGAAATTATCACGCCGAGAAAATTCTAGGAATTAGAACTAATACAGAGGCTTACCGACAATAATTCCTCCCACGCGCCATTTGCGAGCGGAACAGGGAAAGGTGGTTGAGTTTGTGGTACCAGAAGTACCCTCATCCACACACTGATAGGTTGCTTGCGTAGTACGATGTAGATGTGGTCTATCGGCCTTAGACGTGTGATGTGAAGACTTGAAACAACCTGTACGTGTAAAATTGGATTTAATCATGTGGACATAGACGTAACCTCAGCGTCATCGATATAGTGTTGCTACCAAATACCCGAGGATTGACATCCCAGAAATTTCTATATCATCCTAGAGCTCTTTTGTCGTGCATTACAAAAGTATACCTAACCTCCTCCGCCTTACTGAATAATAATTTCCTGTTCACAGACATAGTAGTGCAGCCTTGTGTCTACAAGAATGAACTGCAGGATTGCTACGTAGATCGCTGATGGCGACAAGATAATTGAGACAGAACTAAACGGGAGCAAACATGCTCAGTACTTGAAGGAAGTTGGATGTGTACCTCTGACAGCTCTTTATAGAGACGTTGAGAAACTGCGGCTTTCGCGGCGATTCGCTCGTGTGCATACTACTCACGTAGCTGCCGGCATATCGCGAACATTTGTCTCCCCGCAACGGGCCTGCATAAAAGCGGGCCATTACCGCCGCCCCGCGAAAAAGCTTTTCCGGCCCCGAGAGGGCGTTGTGGCCAAGCACGCTTCAAAGAAGTACAGCATTGTCTACGCGCGCCTGGGAAGCTGGGCATATCCGCACAGCCTGCCAGTCTATAAGCAAGTGCTCCCTCCCTGTGGCAGCGCCTCCGTCGGTTCCTCCAAAACCATCAGCTGGGGAAACCATCTAGCTGACCTTGAAAGAGTTCCCAGCTAGAAATGTGGCCGTTCGGTGAACTTAGATAAATCGGTTTCGATCTACCAACGCTTTTCAGCACTTATTCTATGGTGTGGGAATTGCGCTATGTTTGTTGTACTGCCGGTGAGCATTTTTTTTACTTCTCTCTTGGATCAAAGTTTCCGAATGTGTAGAAACTGCAAAACTTCAGACAAATAAGATTTTTTCGCAAAGATTCACAACTGAAGCAAACGCTGTCATAACGCAGCAGAAACCATAGCACCGTTGCTGAATGGTGTTTCCTTTAGTGTTCCACACTTGGAGTATTTTGAGTATCGGCGATGAAGAAAGGAAGATTATGGTTTAACGTCCCGTCGACGTCGCGGTCATAAGATACGGAGCACAAGCTCGGATTGTTTCAAGGATGGGGAAGGAAATAGGCCGTGTCCTTACAAAGGTATCATCCCCGCATTTACCGGAGTGATTTAGGAAAATCACTGGACACCTGAATCTGGACTGCTGGACACAGATTTGAATCATGGTCCTTCCGAACGCGAGTGCAGTGTGCTCACCAGTGCGCCACCTCACTCAGTATCGATGATGAAACAGAGCATTTTCTATCAGGGGACAATAGGCGACTCCTTGTGGGAAACGTAATTTCATTCTCGTTTACATGACTTACGTAAACCTTCATTAGCTTGACATATCGAGTTTTTCCTTTGTAAGTGCTTGGTATGAAATAGTGTTTCAGTTCTTCTGTGTGCTGCGTTAGACACAGTGAGCTTACTACGTTTCCTTGTTGGCTGGTACTCCATCTGATCCTCGGATCAACTCTCAGGAAATGGCACTGAATTGATCAACATACAATAAACTATTTGCTATTTTCTCACTAATATTCGATATATTTGTGGTTTTTAGGAGATGAGAAAATTCTTCTTTTGCAAATGTCGAAAACCAAAGGTTGGTAAAATACCCGTAAATGAAGATTGGACAGATGAAATTCATTAACTTGGCACTTGTCTGTGCATAATTTCGTTCTTACCATGGCGAAGAATTGATCACGTAATTTCACTTGTGACAGGCATTTCAAGCAACATTCACAGGGTGCCGGGAATGAATATTAATGGTCTAACGCCCCATCGACAACGATGTCAGTAAAGACGGAACACAAGCTCGGATTGGACAAAGTTAGGAAGAAAATCGATCGTGTCCGTGCCCAAGAAACAGTCGCGGCAATTGCCTTAATCAGTTTACGGAAAGCACAAGAAACATTTACGAATTAGGAGGCCCGAACGGGAATTTCAACAATCCTTCAGCGGAATGAAAGACAGTTTCGCCTTAACCACTGCACCTTCTCGTACGTGCAACGTACGGGAATTCGGAAAACACTGTGCACCCAAGAATAAGACAGTGGTTCGATATTCAAGTTAAACGAAAATACAATTTGAAAGAAAAATATTATTCAGTTGATCTACTTGTTACATATCATAGACACAGAAAACGGACAATATATATACAGGGTGAATCATCTAAAACTTGCACCGTAAATACTGCTGAAATGGAAGGTGCTACTGATATGATATTTTCACAGGATGGATTGGTAGTCAGGAGCTCTTATTGTCAGCCAATCAAGATATTGTAATGATACTTAGAAAGTGTTTTTTTTGTGCAACATGTATTTCTTTAAAAATGGAGCAAAGCCTATTGTCATTAACAAACTAAAAGCAGTGTAAATTGGAATGTCATTGATGTTTGCTGCAGGATTCTAGCGCGAAGTCGTTTACGAGATATCGTACTTGGAAAAGTTCGCGCACCGACATTTGTACAGCGCAAGTGCACACAAGTTATGTGGATTCTGACCAGTAACGAGACACCTGACCATCACAGGTTGTGTTCAAAATGACCACCGGCAGCACCAATATACGCATCCAGTCTGGTATGGAACGACTGCTGCACACGTGCTAGTATTTCAGCGAAGATGTCCGAGCAGGCAGCAGTAATAACAGGTCGTTTCATATCATCGGGTGAAGTTGGTATGTCCTTTTAGACAGCGTCTTCCAGCTTTTCCCACAGAAAGAAGACTACAGGTATCAAATCTGGGAACAGGCCGGCCAAGGTAAAAGTCCTCTGCATCCAATCCAGCGACGTGGAAACAATCCGTGAAGACATGCTGTATTACTCCGTGCATTGGAGATTGGACAGCCATCATGTTGCTACCGCAAGCTCCTCTTAGCCCGTTGAGGAACATCTTCTAATATCCGTGGAAGATGGTTTGTTGAGAGGCTACGATACTCGAGCGCGTTCAGTGTTCCGCCTATGAAAAACGGGCACTTGAGCTGGTGGTTCACTATCCCACACCACACGTTTACACTCCGTGGACGTAGGTATTCCACCTGAAGAAACCAACGGGGATTGTCAACAGACAAATAGTGAATGTTTTTGCGGTTTACGTGCCTATGTTTGGTAAATGTGGCGTCAACACTGAACGAGATACATGCTACATTTGGAGATGTCTTAATGCCCATGTACAGAAGTTAACACGATTCTCATAATCGTTATAATGTAGCTCTTGATGGAGTGAGATGTGATAGGATGGAACCTATGTTGACGGAGAATGTGTAGGACATTTGCCTGAGTCGTGCCACTTTCTCGTGCGATAGTGCGAGGGATAACGTGCGGATCAAGCGCAACAGCAGCAAGAACATTAATTTTCACTTCTTCTTTCGTCACTTTTTTCCCGTCTGTTACGTTGTCCAGGTGTTACATTATCACTTTCACGTAACTGGTTGAAGAGGCTGACAAATAATTGCGAGATAGTTGACGTCTGTTAGGATATCTTGCCGCATAAACCGTACAAGAACGAATAGTATTCTTCCTACAATCTCCATACACCATGAGCATATTGCCTTTTTCTGCATTGATAAATCGCATCGCCCACTCACGACCTACTGCTTGGACTGTCACTCACCGACTGACAAGCAAGTCGCAATGCACTCAGGAAACACACAAGCACAATGTAAGCAAATATAACAACATCGTACCTAGCAACTGCGCAGTTGAAAGGCACAAACAAGTGTCGATGTGGAAACTTTTCGAAACACGATATCTCGTAAACGACTTCCTAATTTACTCTACTTCTAGTTTGTTAATGTCAGTTTTTGCATTTAAAAAGCGTATGTTCGCAAAAAAATTTCTAATTATCACTACAATCTGTTGACTGGCTAACAATACGAGCCCTGACAACACCCCGTTCTGTGAAAACCTGACATCAATAGCACTTTCCATTTCCGCAAATATTGCGGATCCACCCTATATTCATACATGGACAAGTAAGGGTTAAACAGTTTAGGAGCAGCTGGAAAACAAAGTTGCAAAGTACCAGCGCTGTATTGTTTTTCTATTACATCATTAGTTTGACTCGTTGAACACGTCACGCCAACGGCACTGTGTTGAAGTTTGGATGTCGTCGCAGTCATAAAGATAGCTGCTTTCAATTCGACGGACTCTCCACTTCATTACGTTGCCTTTAGTTCTTGGCGTTCCTGATCAAATTCGATTGCTAGATCTCTCCATGTCTTTCATCCATCTTCCGAACTGCCTAGTAACTTTTCCTGAGTCTGAATACATCCCTAGTGTCGTCCAAGCACGCAGCTCATTTTTGCTCCCTTGCTGTTTGGGTGTGGTAGTGATTTCATTGTCGGTATTTAGAAAGCTCTTTGTGTATAAAAGTCGTTATTTTATTGTTGCTGAGCACAAGGCGTGATATACACTGAAGAGCGAAATAATCTGGTACACCTGTCTGATATCGTGTAAGGCCCCAGCGAGCACGCAGAAGTGCCAAAAGATGACTTGGCATGGACTCGATTAATGTCTCAAGTACGGCTGGTTGGAAGTTACACCATGAATCCTGCCGGGCTGTCCATGAATCCGTAAGAGTACGAGGGGTTGGAGATCTCTTCTGAACAGCACGTTGCAAGGCATCCCACATTTGCTCAATAATCTTCATGTCTGGGGAGTATGGTGGCTAGCGGAAGTGTTCCTAGAGCCATTCTGTAGCAATTCTGAACGTGTGGGGTGTCGCATTGTCCTGCTGGAGTGCCGAAGTGCGTCGAAATGCACAATGGACATGAATGGATACAGGTGAGCAGACATGATGCTTAAGTACGTATCACCTGTCAGAGAGGTATCTAGACGTGTCAGGGGTCCCATGTCGCTCCAACTACACACGCCCCACGCCATTACAGAGCCTCCACCAGCTTGAACAGTCCCCTGCTGACATGCAGGGTCCATGGATTCATGAGGTTGTCTCCATACTCGTACACGTCCATCCGCTCGATACAATTTGAAACGAGATTTGACCGACCAGGCAACATGTTTCCTGTCATCAACAGTCCAATGTCGGTGTTGACGGGCCCAAGCGAGGCGTAAAGCATTGTGTCGTGCAGTCATAAAGGGTAAACGAGTGGGCCTTCGGCTTCGGAAACCCACATCGATGATGTTCCGTTGAATAGTTCGCGCGCTGACACTTCATGGCAAAGCACTGAAATCTGCAGCAATTTGCGAAAGGGTTGCACTTCCGTCACGTTGAACAATTCTCTTCAGTCGTCGTTGGTCCCGTACTCGCAGGATCTCTTTCCGGCCGCAGCAATGTCGGAGATTTGATGTTTTACCGGATTCCTGATATTCACGATACACTTGTTAAATGGTCGTATGGGAAAATCCCCACTTCATCGCTATCTCGGAGATGCTTTTGCACCGACTATAACGCCACTCTCACTCACTTAAATCTCCATAACCTGCCATTGTAGCAGCAGTAATCGATCTAACAACTGCGGCAGACACTTACATAGGCGTTGTCAACCGGAGCGGCGTATTCTGCCTGCTTTTATATCTCTGTATTTGAATACGCATGCCTATACCAGTTCCTTTGTAGCTTCAGTGTATGTGGTATGCTTTTGTAAATTCGACGTCTGCTGCAACCTCTCTGTGGGTACATGGTGGCACTACAACCACTATGTATAAGTTTTATACATAGGCAGCCTGTGATGCTGCAGCTGCTAGAGTTAAGTGCCATGTCTACTTTCTTCGCTTGTGCATAGGCGCACCATATTGGGCTTACGTATTCTACTGGCTTGAGTATTCTGCTGGCGAACAGCACAACAAAGCGGCTGCTCGCAGCCTGACAGTCTTAGCTACTTACAATGTTTTAAGGCTGTTAAGTTTGGCGACTTCTTCTTTGAAGTTTTGGCAATGTGCTTCGAAAGATAGGATTCTGTCAACGTTAACTAACAAATAGTGAGGATTACTCCATGGCTCCATGTCCGTTCCATTTCACTTGACTTTTTGTTCTTGTTTGGCCTCGTTTTGGAGGATAAAATGCGCATGTCTGAATTTTGTCTGCATTATGCCGTAATTTTCTTGTGTCTTGGTATGAATGCAATCTCATGAAAACTTGCTGCTTGGATAGTAAGCGCTAGGTCCTCTGCATAAATAAAAGACTGGGTTGCAGGTCCAGTTGGCTGGTTATGTGGATATACACTGATGATCCAAAACATTTTAACCACATGTGTTGATCCACCCTTTGGAACATAACACATCAGCTCTTATGCGAGGCGTGGATTCGGCAAGTTCTTGATACTTTTCCGGAGGCGTGAGGCACCAGAGTCGGCCGGGGTTCTAGGCGCTTCAGTCCGGAACCCCGCGACTGCTACGGTTGCAGGTTCGAATCCCGCCTCGGGCATGGATGTGTGTGATGTCCTTAGGTTAGTTGGGTAAGTAGTTCTAAGTTCCAGGGGACTGATAACCTCAGATGTTAAGTCCCATACTGCTCAGAGCCATTTTGAGGCACCAGATGTTGACCAACAGGTCACACGATGCCCAAAAATTGTAGGGCGGTGGTTTGAGGATCTGATGCAGGCGCCCGATAGTCTCCCTTTCTGGCTTTGTGATATGGACAGTTGTCCTACTGGAAGATGCCAGCGCCATCGGGGAAGGTATGAAGCCTGAAGGGATGCAGGTGCCCGCAACAGTGTTCACGTAGTTCACAGCTGTCGTAATGCCTTCGATTTTTACCATAGGTCTCGTGGAAGCCCGGGTGAATGTCTCCCACAGCATAATACTGTCCCTTCCGGCTTTTGTCCGTGATACGGTGCATGTTTCGAGCAACCGTTCGCTTGGATGGCGCCTATCTGGACACGACCATCGGCCTAATGCAACAGATGGTGGCTGCGAGTCCCTTCCATTTCACTAGATTTGTAGCTCTCGCTTGGCCTCTCTGTTTCGAAGATGAAATCTGCATGTCTGAGTTTTGCCTGCATTAAGTCGTAATTTATTTGACTTTTGGTATGCATCGAATCTCATCAAAACTTGTTGCTTGGACAGTAAGGGCTACGTCCTCCGCATAAACAAAAAACTGAATTTCAGGTCCAGTGGGCTGGTCGTGTGTCGTTTGCTGCAGAGCCCAATGTTCAACAGTGTGCTCTGAAACACTTGGGCCTGCACAAGCACTGTACTCTGTCGTCAGATCTGCCACAGGTCGGAGCATATCCTACTTTACTGAGCGAGCAAACCTCCGATTTTCACGTTCACAGATGAGGCTTGGACTAGACACCTTGTTGCCTGCTCACGGTTTCAACGTCTAATATCCAGAGATGCTCACGACAGTAGCACATTAACTGCCGATCAGCTTCGTCCGTTCAGAGATGCTCGTTGCGAGGCGCCGGGCCATGGCAACATGAGAATGTACCCTTTATTAGAGTCGTCTATGTTAGTGACGTTCAAATATGTGTGAATTCGTAAGGGACCAAACTGCTGAGGACATAAGTCCCTATACTTACACACTACTTAAACTAACTTATGCTAAGAACAACACACACACCCATGCCCGAGGGAAGACTTGAACCTCCGGCGGGAGGGGCCGCGCAATCACTTGACATTTTAGTGACGTGTACCGTCGCCAGATGATCGGCCTCCCTTACCGTGTGGCGTACCCGCAACGCCAGCAGATGCCGTCCAGTCTCACGGTGAGCAGGTGTCAGTTTTTCGGTTCATCATCGTATATTAAATTGAAGAGCCGCCAATACGCTTTGCTGAGATAAACTGTTACGTTGTGCTCTCCAGCTATTCTTGCATGCCTGAAATTCCAAGGACGGAGCGCCTGTCTTTAACTATGAAAGGAGTCTGTCAGATTCGTGCCAAAAATTTTAAACTTGATGAAAAACCAATAACAGTTATTGCATCAAGAAATCATTTAACCCTATTCAAGCAAACCGCAGATGGGTTACTTCCCAGATATGGGTCTTTTGAATCAGAGATGTTCGTCTTTTTTAACCAACACGTAAACATCAAAGTAGGTAGATATTAGACACACTGCGTCAAGGCAATACGAAGATTTAATAATATTATGCACGACTTATTCAGCTATGAAAGACCGTAAAATCATAGATTGGTTGTGTCGCTTGTGGGATAAACTTCGTCCATCTGAAAAAGTGACGTGTGCTTCCTTGGAAATTCCAGTTTGTTGACTAGATCTTTAGCAGAGAAATAAAAGGAGTGATACATACACGGAATAGTGGCCTTAGCCATGCAGCTGTTTACATTATTTTGCTTGTTGTAATCACAACTTGTCGTTTGAAGTGTTGAGTGATAACTTTTTTGTACAAAATTAAGGCTTCAGTGACGACTAATTGATAAATTGCCTGTTGGCTTCTGTCTCGGCTTCTTATCAAACAACCGTCAGCCGAACAAACCGAGACTGAAGCGAAAAGGCAATTTGTTAACTTTTTTTTAATCGAATTCCGCCAATATAGCGTTGTGAGGTGTGTAACAACTTTATCGGGGAGATGGTAATTCCGTTTTGCCCTCGTACTGCGAAAACGATATTTCGAAATGGAGCTGCATACACCTCACGAATGTGACCAGTGCCCAGTCCTAGCTTATCCCCCAATAGCTTTGAACTTGCTCACGCTTGAGCGGTGCACATAAAGAAGAATGTTCAATTAAAGCTGAGCTAACACTGGCTACGCTGCATCTGCATCTACATCTACTTATATACTCTGTAAGCCACTGTCTAGTGCACTTTTGGAAACGTCTTATTCTTTTAAGGGCCCCGCGGTTTGAGGCGCCGTGTCACGTATTGCGCGGTCCCTCCCGCCGGAGGCCCGAGTCCTCCCTCGGGCATGGATGTGTTTGTTGTTCTTAGCATAAATTAGTTGAAGTAGTGTGTAAGTATAGGGACTGATGACCTCAGCAGTTTGGTCCCTTAGGAATTCACACAGATTTGAACATTTGATTCTTTTAAAATTAAGTGGCATTTGATACTGAGTGTTTTGATCACATTAATATCTTCCACATACACGAGCTGGTCAACGTGTTTTGGTCATTGTTTTAGATTGTAAACTATTCTCAATAGAGAGACACTAAAATAAATTTATTAAAAAAAAAGAAAAATCTTATATTCCTACGAAGATTATCAAATTGATGCACAAAGACTGTATTGTGCAACTCATTGGTAAATCCGCGATGTTCGAGGAACTGCCAACACAGTTCAAAAGGTAGCTATTGAACAGCCGTAGGTTATGTGAAAAACAGCGTCCTGTGCATTTTAATCTAACTGTTCCTACGACATCAACCGTTATAACACAAAGGTTTACATTTACATCGTAGTTGAAAAGTAGAATCAATTGCGTCGGTTCTTAATTGCTGAAGCACACACACTTCATATTTGTCGATTACAGCACCATCTGCCACGAAAGAGAAACAACGGTTTGAGCAAACCGTACGTATTTCTTTCGTGTAGATTCCGAATATGCAGTAAAAATGTGAGGCTCCCATTTTAAAATACAAGGCTGACTCCGCCCATCCTGTAGGGGTGTTTAGGAGGTGGCCAGTTGTAACACAGACAGCTGCCCCCTTTACTAATATTAAATTTTGACATAGAACATTTTTCTTCGTGCAATCCTTAGTTTTCGAGATATTTACTTGTCTTAATTTAAAACAAACGCCGTATATACTCCACAAGCCTCCGCACACTTCGTGGTAGAGGTAGAGGATTCCTCGTACCGATATTAGCGATTTTCCGTTTTATTCCATTCGCGAATTGAGCGGGGATAAGTGATTGTAGGTTCCTCTTGTCTTATTTTGGTGATCCCTGCTGGAGATACACGATGGTGACAACAGAATGGCCATACATCTTACTCGAATACACGTTCTTCAAACTTACGCTAGAAGGTTTTGCGAGTGCTACGTCGCCTTTCTTCTTAAAATTCCGATTTGAAATTCCTGAGAATTTCTTTTACACTTTTATATGAGCTACAACGATCTGTTACGAACCTGGCAGCGCGTCTCTGAGTTTTTGATCTGTTGTCAGTGCGTACTTATTAAGTACTCCGAACATCGGGACAGTATTTCAGGAATGGTCGCACAAGTCTTTTAAGTCGTTTCCTTTACAGGAGTAGTGGTACTGCACTTTCTCGCAACTTTCCAACAAATCAAAGAATTCCGTTCGCTTTCCCTAACATTGATCTTACACGTTCGTCCCGTTTCATACAACATCTCATTATTACCCCTAAATGGTTATACGATGGTGTGATATATACTGTAGAGTTCATTCCCTTTGTTTCAGAAATTATCTGAACGCGTACAGTTTCGTGCCCTATAAAAAAAGACATGGATAAATAAGGATCTGTTTAAGAAATTCTATACAAAGCGATGACCTAATGCTCTATCCCAAGAGCGTATCCAGCGAGAGGAAGGGGAGTGCAACCTCTCTCAGCCCCCTCCCCCTGTCGACACGAAGGTTACCGGTGTGATCCGATCACAACTTCGTAAAGCAGCTCAGATTATCTTGGATGTACGCACACGCCCCCTCCCCCCCCCCCCCCCCCCCCACACACACACACACACACACACACACACACACACACACACACACACAGAGTACCTCGTTCCACACTCCCATGTTGGTCACCCGGTGCCACGTTCACTGATGTCGGTACACTGGAAAATTAGAATTAAGTTGCGATTTAATACATGTGTATTTTTGTAAATGTCAGGTGCCGACTTATTCCAGTGAATTCCGAAGAAAAAAAAATCCCAGGAAGATGCCGGAACATCGCTTCGGCACGTTCCGGCCGAAATTAATCCCTGCCTCACATTATCCAATAATTCATTGTTTATTTCATCACAACAGTGGCATTACTTACATAATTTTTAGGTGTTTCATCTACAACTCTCCGCAAGCCACCTAATGGTGTGTGGCGGAGGGTACTTTTTGTTCCAATAACTGAGCTCTCCAACCATGTTCCATTCGCGAATAGCGCATGGGAAGAATGATTGTCGGTAAGCCTCTGTATTGTCTCTAATTTCTCGAATTTTCTCTTCATAGTCCTTACGCGAGACGCATGTAAGGGAAATATGTTGTTCGACTCTTCCCGGAAAGTGCTCTCACGTAATTTCAATAGTAAATCTCTCCGTGATGCACAACGCCTCTCTTGTAACGTCTGCCAATGGAGTTCGTTGAGCATCTCCGTAACGCTCTCGTGCCGGCTAAACGATCCCGTGACGAAACGTGCCGCTCTTCGTTGGATCTTCTCCATCTCTTCTATCAGTCCTATCTGGTAGCCATCCCAGGTAGAACGAAAATACTCAAGGATGGGTCGAACAAGCGCCTTATAAGCCACTTCCTTTGTGTATGAGCTACATTTCCTTAAGATTCTTCCTGTGAATCTGAGCCTGGCATCTGCTTTTTCCGCTGTTTGTTTTATATGGTCATTCCATTTAAGGTTGCTCTAGATAGTTGCTCTTATATATTTTCCTGGAGATATTGTTTCCAGCGGTTTGTCGTCAATAGTGTAGTGGATTTCTTGTCCTGAATGTGCGCAGTATGTTACATTTTTTTACGTTCAGGGTTAAATGCCAGAGCCTGCACCATTTATCAATTCTCTGGAGGTCATTTTGCAAATGTTTACTGTCCAGAAGATAGTTGCTGTTTTGCTGTGGACAACCGCATCATCTACGAACAGCCTTAGAGAGCATCAGACGCTTTCTACTAGATCATTCATTAAACGACAGTGCGGGATGGTGTCAAATGTCTTCTTGAATTCAAAGAACACGCCATCAACCCGAGCGTCATTGTCTGTGGCACTGTGGATCTGATGGAGGAACAGAACGACCTGAGTTTCGTAGGATCTCTGTTTGCGGAGCCCATGTTGATTATTATAGAGGAGGTTTTCCTTCTCCAAGAACATCATAATTCTTAAGCGTGAAACATGTTCTAATTCTACAACAGATTCACGTCAGCCATATAGGTCTATAATTGTGTGTATCTGTACTTCTACGGGAATAACCTGCGCTTTCTTTCAGTCACTCGGTACTCTTCGTTGTTCAAGCAATCTACGATAAATTACTGCTAGAAGTGGAGCAAGTTCTTTCGCATAATCTTTGTAGAATCTTGTATGTATCTCATCTGGTCCTGGCAGCTTTCCATTACTAAGCGATTGTAGTTGTTTTTCTATTGCGCGATCGGTTATCTCAATATCTGCCATTTTGACGTTTGTACGACGATTGAAAGGATGGACCGTGTTACTATCTTCCGCGGTGAAACAATTCTGGAAGACCGAATTCATTATTTCGGCCTTATCTCTGTCGTCTTTCAGTACGGTCACATACGACCAAAATCTCTTAAGGTTTTTATTCAGATCGGTTGACAATGTTTTACTTTCAAAGTCATTGAAAGCTTCATTCATTGCTCTCCTTACACTCATTTTCATGTCCTTCAGCTGTAGTTTGTCAGCTAGGGTTTTACTTCTCTTGAATCTGAGGTGAAGTTCACTTTGTTTATGTAGCAGTTTTCTAACACAGCTATTGTACCAGGGTGAGTCTTTCCCAAGTCTTAAGACCTTATTCGGAACATATTTGTTTAGGACATTGCATGATTCCTTTGAATTTTTTCCACTTGTTTTCCTCATCTTCGTCCTTATCACCGAATATTTGATGTTGACTGCTCAGATACTCTGAAATTTGTATCCTGTCACTCTTCTTACCTTTCTTAACATTCTTTGTCAGACCCGTTGTCGTAGACGCTATCACAGCCCAATGATCGCTGTGATACCTTCCTCTACTGTAACTGATTCGATAAGTTGACGTTTGTTTGTTGCCATGAGGTCTAAGACACCCTCACGAGTTGGTTCTCTGTCTGCTCACACCTAATTTTTGGACAGGATATCCAGAACAATGTCACACGAATCCCTGTGTCTGGAACCAGTGTTGACAGTATGACACAACCAATCAATACATGGAAAGTTGAAGACACCCCCTATTACAAAAGTATGATCAGGAAAATTACTAACAGTATTCTGCAAGTTCTTCTGAAGCGCTCTACCACTGGAGCTCCTTGCCAGGCGGTCTATAAATGCATCCTATAACAGTTTTTGACCGATCTTTGATACTTCACCCACATTAATTAACAATCGAAATCCGTGATAACCTCGCTAGATTTTATCGAAGTCTTTGTTCAATAAACACGCCGTCACCATTGGCGACTAACGTATCCTTCTGATAAATATTACATTTTTAACTTAGGATTTCGTTGCCATTAACTTCCGGTTTCAACCAACTTTCTGTTCCTAATACTATCTGTGCTTTATAACCTTCAGTAAGCTATACTAATCCTTGGACTTTTCCTTGGACGCTCTTGCATTTTAGGCGTTTCATGCTGTGTTTTCTGAGTACTGCATATATTTTAGGTATTTTTAACATAAATTGTATTCACTTTGAACATTTCCCAAAGTTTTAGTGAATCACACCATTTTTTAAAATTTGGTATTTGAGTCTTATTTTATCCTGGAGCAATGCATTGACTACCAATATAAACATTTCATTCATAAAATATAAGCTGAGGACGGAGGAGGTTAAGGCGTCAGAGTAAACGTGTCGGATGACGTAAGACAGGAATTAGTCAATCGATCGGCGGCCCCCTTTGAGCGGCAAGTTCGGTGCCTTCCTGTCCCCACCCATCCTTCCGTCCCGGCTGAGTAGTGTTCCGGCGCGCGCAGCGGCTGCGTCACACAGTAGGTCGGCGCCCGGCCGCCAGCCCGGCGACAATTTACGAAACGGGCTGCTGCTCCTTTGTATGCGCACAGCATCGACCGGCGCGATGCCCACTTGACTGTACGCTCTCAGGTTGCAGCCTCATTAGTCCACGGAGCGGGCGGTGCGCGGCTCCGCTGCGAGTATCGCTAGCACAGGCTATCTATCCACCCGTGCGTTCACTTCGCGGCGGCGAGCTCTCATTCAGCTCCACGGACCCACCGTATTAGTTTTCTTATTGCCGTTGCGTCACTTGCACCTTAAAATTTTGTAACAGTCTAGGTGGAGCAATGCTCGAGCCTCTTCAGTGAATCTTACGTTCCAGTACTCGCGGTGCAACATCCCCTGTTTTCGCTTCGGCGCTAAAGGCGCGTATAAACTAGGCCAACGAACAACAGAGACTGGTTTCGGCCGAACGCTTTTCACCAGTGCATCGGCGATCGGCTTATCCACACTAGATGAAGGGCATGGAGCCAAGGGATTCGGCCATGTTGGATGGAATCGCACTTCGCTCTGACAACTTGACGAAGTTGCTCACGCTAATCGTTGTTATAAAGTAGTGTTTCAATTACAATTTCACTGGCCGATATGAGGGAAGAAGATGATTTAGCAGTCGCCGCATGTGCAGCATTTATTTTCCTGCAAGAAGCTGAGCGTCAGAAAAAGAAGAAGAAACTACCCTGGTGGACGACCTCTCATTTAAAAAGTAGGGAGGAATGTGGTGGGATAAAATTGTCTGACCTTAAAGCCTGATTGGAACGTGGGCTATTTCATAATTCTTTTCGCTAATGAAACCTACAGATTTCGAATTTTTATTGAATTATGTAGGCCCTAAAATTTCCAAAGGTGACCCCCCTCTTTTAGGAGAGCTGTACCTGCAGCAGAAAGTTAAGTCACTACCAGTTTTGCTTTTGTCTTTTTGTCAATGAAGAGTTTATTTTCTTTTTCATATCGTGCATATCACTTTTAAAAGCTGAGTGATTTCCCTCCCAGTGTCTAATCTTTTCAGTTTGTTTTTATAATCGCAATTAACAGAGGCCCATAAACATTCCCGTTCACGATTAACTCTATCAACTTGATGCTTTCTTCATACTGCACTCTATACTTCGGTTTTTAAACACTGTAAATACCGGGTGATCAAAAAGTCAGTATAAATTTGAAAACTGAATAAATCGCGGCATAATGTAGATAGAGAGGTACAAATTGATACAAATGCTTAGAATGACATGGGTTTTTATTAGAACCAAAAAAATACAAAAGTTAAAAAAATGTCCGACAGATGGCGCCTCATCTGATCAGAATAGCAATAATTAGCATAACAAAGTAAAGATGATGATCTTTACAGGAAATGCTAAACATGTCCACCATCATTCCTCAGCAATAGCTGTAGTCGAGGAATAATGTTGTGAAGAGCACTGTAAAGCATGTCCGTAGTTATGGTGAGGCATTGGCGTCGGATGTTGTCTTTCAGCATCCCTAGAGATGTCGGTCGATCACGATACACTTGCGACTTCAGGTAACCCCAAAGCCAATAATCGCACGGACTGAGGTCTGGGGACCTGGGAGGCCAAGCATGACGAAAGTGGCGGCTGAGCACACGATCATCACCAAACGACACGCGCAAGAGATCTTTCACGCGTCTACCAATACTTTTTTTTTGTTCTAATAAAACCCCATGTCATTCCAAGCATGTGTGTCAATTTTTACCCCTCTATCTACATTATTCCGTGGTTTATTAAGTCTTCAAATTTATACTGACTTTTTGATTGACCGTTAGCGAGAGCAGGCTTTGCTTACGGGAGAAACAGCGACCATTGAAATTAAGTTTTCCAGGCCAGCCACAAGTCGCACTCGGTATGTTGTATTGACTGGTTTCGCTCTTTAATTTGACAGACAGCTACTGTAGCTTAAAATGTAAATTCCAAGAGTTTCTGATGATGCTCTTGTTAAATGAAAGAGCGAAACCGGTCAAGAAAGCATGCTAAGTGCGGCTTGTGGCACTCCTGAGAAATTTAACTACACGCCCTTTCTAGAGGCTTAGCAAATTGCTGCTGAACCAGCGAACATTCCACCCGGCGTCCAGAGAGAGAGAGAGAGAGAGAGAGAGAGAGAGAGAGAGAGAGAGAGAGAGAGAGAGGGGGGGGGGGGCGGGGTACAATCCCAACCAGCTGCCAACACTTTGACGTTACCGCCAGTAGACCGAACCCCAACCAAGCCTAACCGCTTCGTTGGCTCAGATTTGCCGCCTGCACACACTAAGCAAACCTCGGCCAACGAAGGGGTTGGCTGTTGTTCGTTGGTCTTCGATGACCTAGTGAGTACGCTCCTTTAAGACTCTGTACAGCTCTTGGCTTTTACTGGCATACCATGCGCTAGGCATGCAGTGTCAAATGACGTTCTCATCACAGCTGAGAATTTTCAGCAGCAGATTTAAAATGCAGGCTACTCGTTTTTAAGTGATGCAATAATAATGAAAACTTTATGAAAGGTATCAGCAGTTGGTTCGGCACCTGGGTATGCATTGAATAGTTGTCTATTTTTACATTATTGGCACAGTTACTATTCCCCAAATGCCTGTAATCTGATTAAAATTACTTCATAATTGACGTCTATCACTTGCCACTACACTGTCGCCACACCCGCTGCTAGCAACCTCTCGATCATGGGCGAGACCCAAACAAGGCGGGTCACCTCACAAGGGCTGTTAATGTATTACACGGAGCAATGTTGGAAGCTGCCGCCGCGAGGTATGACGGCAATGGGAGATGCCCTGTCGACTTCAGATTGTAAATGTCCAGTGACTGAACTGTGGCAGACGACTGATTAGCCCGGAATTACACTCATCCTAACCTATCCACAGTCTCGTGAACTGCAGTGTATCCGAGAAAACGGCGATCAGCAATCTGCGGCAGAAATGAAGTCACGATCGCTCTGTTCACGGCATTTGTGGTTAACATTTATGACCAAACTCAGGACAGAAAGAATTCACAAAATGTTTGCATATCCATCTTCCGCAGCAAAATTTCAGTTTTAGCGGTAAATGCAAATTGTAATTTCTCACTGTCATTGGCTACCTGAAATTACTCACACTGGCTAAACGAGATATCGCGTTACCAATCGATGAGCAGTCCTCGTTGGCACTTGGTTTCAGATTATAGGCAACACCGGCAGAATTCAGACGAAGAAAGAATGATAAGAAGAAAAATAAGAGCAAATAAAAAAGTCAATACGACGCGGCATAGTATCAGAAATAAAATATTAATACACTTAATTGAATAAAAATGATAATCAGTGTTTTGCTTGGATATAGAAGAATAAAAAGTTTTGCTGCGTTTGACGAGGTTCGAACCTTCGGCGTTGTACACTACTGGCCATTAAACTTGCTTGCTACACCACGAAGATGACGTGCTACAGACGCGAAATTTAATCGACAGGAAGAAGACGCTGTGATACGCAAATTTTTAGCTTTTCAGAGCATTCACACAAGGTTGGCGCCGGTGGCGACACCTACAACGTGCTGACATGAGGAATCTGATAGCACGTCGAAAAGATACAGTACTTTCAGGCAACAACTGAACTTTGACATTTACTATTGTTGTCATATGATCAGAGATTGAATGGGGGAAAAACATTAAAATCACAACAAGGTGCTTATAGAGGGAAGTGCATTTGTTTTTGACTTACAAAGTGAACCTTTGAGTAAATCAGCGACTAGGCCTCGTTACTTGATACTATATCTGACATATAATTTGACCAGCGAGAACATACCTCCTCTAAGCCTTCCTGATTATTGGCCATTTCAACTTCAGGTATGGTACTCAAAAACAAGATCCGTTCTTAAAGTTCTCGGCCATAAGAGACAAAGATGTTTATTTTGAAAACACAGTCATCAAGTAAATCATGACGCATTGTCCAATGAGGTTATGAGTACAACAGAATTTGTACTATATAACATTCGTCTGTCTCAACATTTGGTATGTAGCTTTGTTCACCCAATCATTTCTGTAGACTTGAAAACAAAAAGTAATCCCTGATACCCATATTCGGAGAATAGGACGACGTGAAAGCACTTTGAAACGACGGTCTAACATGTTTGTAGCAACAATCTGAGATATTTGTGAGGGCTCATTAATGTTGTGGAGAAAAGCTAACTACTTCGCACGAAACGTAGGCGTAGCCTGAATAACGCTCTTCAGTTTACCTGGTAGTGAAGCATAGTAGTCCCAACCCGTGGTCCTGTCCTTCCGCAGGTAGTCTGTGAGCACTAGAGTATGAGGGTCCCAGAAAATGTTAGTCATTTCCTGTTGGTAGAACCGTTTTCGCTTTTTTCGGTGCTTTCCACATTTGGTCATTCATTCTTTTTCGTCATGTCATTTGTATTTGTTATGTCTTCTCAATAGCGAATCCATATATAATCTAGTTGGATTCCTGGGGGGGGGGGGGGGGGGGGGGTCAGGGATTTTCTCTGCCTCGTGATGACTGGGTGTTGTGTGATCTCCTTAGGTTAGTTAGGTTTAAGTAGTTCTAAGTTCTAGGGGACTGATGGCCATAGATGTTAAGTCCCATAGTGCTCAGAGCCATTTGAACCATATTATAATCTAGTTTCCTGAAGCGTAGCGGTATTTACTGGAATTGCGTCCGAATAAGCGTAAACAATCTTGACCAGAGGCCACTCCACTGCGTTTTTGCTCGATGGTAACCAGAAACTGCACCTAGGAGCTGAAAGATTTATCATACGAAAAAAATCGTATAAATGCGGTGATCAGTCTATCAAAATATTTGAAACTCCAGTGAGCTCTCGTACTAGCAGCAGACAGTATTTAGCTACAGCGTTGTGAATTTTTTCCTCAGTTCCGTTGATGGTATAAATTTTTAAATGAGCGAAGGCACGTTTTGATCAATGGTCGGACGACCACGCTTAAATTTAAAAAACCACTTCTTAACGATTCAAAACGAAGATGATGACTCAGTCTCCATCCTATAAAACTCATTTTTTATATCCGATGGGCTTAAAACGAAGTATTTTACTTCAGTTCGTGAATCACTTCTATCCATTTATCGCTCGAGCGAGATGGCGGAGTGCCTGACTCACATTCCAAAGGACAGTAGTTTAAATCTCCGTACAGCCATTCGGATTTAGTATTACATGGTTTTTGTACATCGCTTAAGGCAAATTTCGAGATGGTAGATTTGAGAAAAGAAAACACGGCCGATTTCCTTCCCTATGTTAATCCAGTCCGAACTTCTGTTCGCCTCTAATAACTTCGTTGTTGAAGAGACGTTAGATCCCAGTACTTGTTTGTTTATTCTGACTCCACAAACAAGAAACTCGTCTTACGCCATTGAAATTTAACAGTGGTCTTGCAGAGAGTCGTTGTTCTCAAAGATCACACAACTTCGGCACATTCGTTCTTCTTCATTCTTAGACCAATAAATTTCAGGACGTGCTTCGTACATGCCAGCTGCAGTTGAAATTGTGTATAATGTGCGCGATCTGTTTCGGCTTTAGTCCGTTATCGTATTCTAGGCGTCACCATTTCAGTACAGCTGGACGAAGATAAGTCTCACCAGATGTATAGCTGCGGTCTGTGACCTACTGGTAATTCCATGTATTTTATAGTGTCGTATTTGTGCTAAAATGCAAATGCACCGTGAACGAATGTGAGAACGAGGGACTATACCTCATTAAACCTGGAGCGTAAATTAGCCAATACACACTCAGGCTCTTCTGCACATGAATGCTTATTGGTCAGTCTGCATTCAAGGAATAGTGCGCAGTATCCAGTCACGTCCCACGTCCATTCGTTCGTTCATACTGTATTCCGCCATTATTTAAAATTATGCCAGCAAAAGGAAACGATAGTGTGATGCCCTTGAAGTTATGTTAATTTACTCTTCTCTAAGAGCACGAGGAGACGTATTAAGTTTGTGAGTGCCAAACGAAAAATTTAAATCACTATGCTCTTACGTTCCCACCTTATAATATATTAAGACGAAGTTTAGGATTCGGTACAGGATCTTGCCTCGTTCTTCGATGACCGAGGAAAGCAAACACCGCTATGTGTTCAATTCCTCCCTGGCCCTATTCTGATGACGAAAATTTCTTCCACCGCCGTATTCGCTAAATTGCGACATTAGCCGCGTTGGTTGCACATGAACTTCGAAAAAATAATTTGAAACTAACGTGAAACTTCCTGGCAGATTAAAACTGTGTGCCGGACTGAGATTCGAACTCGGGACCTTTGCCTTTCGTGGGCAAATGCTCTACCATCTGAGCTACCCAAGCACGACTCACGCCCCGTCCTCACAGCTTTACTTCCGCCAGTACCTCGTCTACCTTGAATCTAACGTAACTAGCAAATGATATGCGCAAGCATTAAAGAGCTACCACTTCCTCTGCAATCCTCCGTTTCAACAAGCTTTTGCACAGTAAGTACTTCCACATGTTGAAAAATTCTCTATCCATATTCCCAATATTTCGACTATTGCTGACGCTGATTGTGTCCTGGAATACAGACGATGAATAGAAGCTGTTTGAATTATTAAAATAAATTAGCGATTTAGGGAAATCATGCGATATCAAAATCTGAGTGTCCGGACACGAATTTGAACCGTCGTCCTTCTGAATGAGTCAGTATGCTAACGACTGCTCCACCTCGCTCGGTACTTGATATCGAATCTCTCGGCTTGCCGATGTACCTCAGCCCGCGGCGATACTTGACTATGCTGCAGCTTTCACTTTCCCTGGAAGTAAAAAAAAAGCTGACTGACAACCAACTCCCGCCCTCTATAGCGGACAGCGTATCGTAGGTCACTCTGTGGCACGGCAGACTGCAGGCGTGTTCTGACAAGGAAATGAAATTCCTGAAGCGTGGCCAACCAAAGTGTCATGGGCAACCTTACATCTGAACTCGGCAAACGACCATGCGGTATGTGACGGAGTTAAGCAGTGCTCCAGAATTTTCCCCATCCATTCACCCTTGTGCGCGGCAATAAGCGCTCCAGTGTCAGTAATTGTACCCTAGTGGTCATTATGAGAGTAGAAGTTTGAGGATGTAGTGAAACATGGCCACTCGGTATTTTGAGACTAAGAGTTTAATGCGCTGCACGGCCCTCTCTTCATGTCTCCCTTTGGGGTTTGTCCAGCATTTTTGAAGCTAAAAAATTTGCGACGAAGCGCGCAATTCTCATTCGAAACTTCTCTCTCTCTCTCTCTCTCTCCTCCAGTGGTTCAACTAGACAGATGTCCCTCATATGGAGGGAGGTGGGAAAACGTAATGCATCAAGGGACACTGTCGAACATGATCATTTCAATGCTCCAGGTCTTATGGTGCGGGGAGGCATAAAGTTCCATGAGAGTACTAACCTCCAAATTTATGAACACGGTACACTGAGCGCTCAACGTTGTTGTCACTGTACTCATTCGCTATGCACGTACTAGTATTTTCAGAGGCGCATTCGGCCAGGCATCATTTTTATATGTGGCAATTCGGACCGTATCGAACAGCACAGGTCGAGCAGCTCTTGAAACGAGAGGATATTTAGCGAGTGGGCTAGCCTGCCGTTCACCGACTTAAAAAATCCCCTCTAGTACGTGTGGGACGCGTTAGGGAGACGTAGTTAATCCACATGCATCAGCGATCATCTAGCAATTGTCAACCACACTTGCGGAGAAGTGGAACGTCGCAAGAGCTTACCAATCTTGTGGCAAGCTTGGGAGCACGTTGCAGAACATGCATTGCCGGCCGTGGTGATCACACACACTGTTAAAAACCACGTCCTGCCTTTTGTAATGCCCAGAAGACCATGATAGGTTGCGGTTACATCAGTGCAATCATTGTATTTGAATAAAAGTGTCTTTTCTGTTATTTCGTGTTTCTTTCTGTTACCTTCTGTAATATACACTACTGGCCATTAAAATTGCTACACCACGAAGATGACGTGCTACAGACGCGAAATTTAACCGACAGGAAGAAGATGCTGTCATATGCAAATGATTAGCTTTTCAAAGCATTCACACAAGGTTGGCGCCAGTGGCGATACCTACAACGTGCTGACATGAGGAACGTTTCCTACCGATTTCTCATACACAAACAGCAGTTGACCGGCGTTACCTGGTGAAACGTTGTTGTGATGCCTCGAGTAAGGAGGAGAAATGCGTACCATCACGTTTCCGACTTTGATAAATGTCGGACTGTAGCCTATCGCGATTGCGGTTTATCGTATCGCGACATTGCTGCTCGCGTTGGTCGACATCCAATGACTGTTAGCAGAATATGGAATCGATGGGTTCAGGAGTGTAATACGGAACGCAGTGCTGGATCCCAACGGCCTCGTATCACTAGCAGTCGTGATGACAGGCATCTTATCCGCATGGCTGTAACGGATCGTGCAGCCACGTCTCGATCCCTGAGTCAACAGATGGGGACGTTTGCAAGACGACAACCATCTGCACGAACAGTTCGACGACGTTTGCAGCAGCATGGACTATGAGCTCGGAGACCATGGCTGCGGTTACCCTTGACGCTGCATCACGGACAGAAGCGCCTGCGATGGTGTACTCAACGACGAACCTAATGCACGAATGGCAAAACGTACTTTTTTCCGGATGAATCCAGGTGCTGTTTACAGCATCATGATGGTCGCACCTGTTTTTGGCGACATCGCGGTGAACGCACATTGGAAGCGTGTATTCGTCATCGCCATACTGGCGTATCACCCGGCGTGATGGTATGAGGTGCCATTGGTTACACGTCTCGGTCACCTCTTGTTCGCATTGACGGCTCTTTGAACAGTGGGCGTTACATTTCAGATGTGTTACGACCCGTGGCTCTACCCTTCATTCGATCCCTTTGAAACCCTACATTTCAGCAGGATAATGCATGTCCGCATGTTGCAGGTCCTGTACGGTCCTTTCTGGATACAGAAAATGTTCGACTGCTGCCCTGGCCAGCACATTCTCCAGATCTCTCAACAATTGAAAACGTCTGGTCAATGGTGGCCGAGCAATTGGCTCGTCACAATACGCCAGTCACTACTCTTGATGAACTGTGGTGTCGTGTTGAAGCTGCATGGGCAGCTGTACCTGTACACGCCATCCAAGCTCTGACTCAATGCCCAGGCGTATCAAGGCCGTTATTACGGCCAGAGGTGGTTGTTCTGGGTACTGATTTCTCAGGATCTATGCACCCAAATTGCGTGAAAATGTAATCACATGCCAGCTATAGTATAATATATTTGTCCAATGAATACTCGTTTATCTGCATTTCTTTTTGGTGTAGCAATTTTAATGGCCAGTAGTGTAATATAGCAGTTATGTATCAAGTAGTTACTTGGCAGTGACGCATCACGCGAAAGTTACTTTTGTCCTTGAATTTTGCACGCCAGTCGATAATTAAGCAGTTTACTAGACAGTCACTATATTCCTGTAAGGCAGTATGACTAGTCTTCTTCTTTCAGACCTTCGCCTGTCCCTTGGAGTCGGTCCTCCTAGTCTTTTTACGCCATACTGAATGTTTTTATGTCGTTGCAGGGTGCAATCCCGTCGTTTTCAGGTCTTTATAATCCTACACCATGTAGTTCGGTGAATGTCCAGGGCACGCTTTCGGCTCATGTATGCCAAGTACTTACAGTTCTTGTCATATGGTTTGGTTCACGGCGCGTGATATGCTCGTAGGAGCGTAGGCGATTCTCTTGTAACTTTTCCGCGTTGTTTGCCACCTTAAACAACCCTCGGACGTGGTCGTTCCTTATTCTGTCTTTTAGGATCACTCCTCCAGGCCTCCTTGTCTCTGTAACCTCTAGTTCCAGTTCCTCTGGTCTGCGCTTGCCCCACCTTTTTGAAACATATGTTAGAGGTAGTCTTATCGCTCGTGGTTAGATTTCCTTTGACTTCGATAGGCATTTTCGTATTGCAAATGGCTCTTATTAAAGTCCTCCATTTCAACGCCCCAATCCTTGCACGGTTTTCAGTGTCTTCATTAGTGGAAGCTGTGGATGTTATTACCGAACCGAGATACTCGAACAGATAGATTGGTGTTTGGAGAGCATTGTATAGATCTAGTTGCGGTTTCGAACTTGCGCCCGTTCTTGATAAGATGCGATACACTTACTCCGTTTTGGTCCCGCTTACTCTAAGTCCTTTATTTTCTAACGCCGTGCTCCAAGCACTAAGGTCGTCGTGAATTTCTGGTAGAGGTTTTGCTATTAGAAATACGGGGGTCACTCCAAAAGAAATGCACACTATTTTTGTAAAAATACAGTTTTCACTCTGCATGTGTGAAAGTTTTACAGTGTGTGGATACATCCTTCCCGCTTGCTTTCAAACTTAGTTCAACCTATTCCAGTGAGTGGTGCCGTCACATCATGTCTTCAAGATGGCTACTACACTTGACGTTCGTCAGAAGCAACGTGCTCTCATAGAATTCCTGTGCTGTGAAAACGAGACAGTGGGAAACATCCACAAGAGGTTGAAAAAGGTGTATGGAGATGCTGCTGTCGATCGCAGTACAGTTAGTCGGTGGGCAAGCAGGTTACGTGATAAAAGCGGACACGGCAATATTGAGGTTTGTCCTCGCAGCGGCAGGCCTCGTACTGCACACACTCCAATGTACAGAGAGTTAACGAATTGGTGACTGCTGATAGACGCATCACAGTGAACGAATTGTCACGCTACGTTGGGATAGGGGAAGGAAGTGTTTGCAGAATACTGAAAGTGTTGGCGTTAAAAAAGGTTTGTGCCAGGTGGGTTCCCAGGATGTTAACAGTGGCTCACAAAGAAACAAGAAAAACGGTATGCAGCGAACTTTTGGAACAGTACGAGAATGGTGGAGATGAATTTCTTGGGAGAATTGTTGGAAAAGTTATGGCTACGGTGTTTTTCGATTCCGAAGGACTCTTGCTTGTGGACATCATGCCAAGTGGAACCACCATAAATTCTGATGCATATGTGACGTCACTGAAGAAACTTCAAGCTCGACTGAGTCGTGTTCGACCACATCGGCAAAGGCAGGATTTTTCGCTATTGCACGGCCACATGTCAGTCAAAAAACCATGGAAGCGATCATAAAACTCGGATGGACAACACTGAAACACCCGCCTTACAGTCCTGACCTCGCTCCATGTGACTATCATCTCTTTGGGAAAGTGAAAGGCTCTCTTTGTGTAACAAGGTTTGAAGATGATGACACTCTTGTGCACGCTGTCAAACAGTGGCTCCAACAGGTTGCTCCAGAATTTTACCGTGCGGGTATACAGGCGCTAGTTCCAAGATGGCGTAAGGCAAAATGGCTCTGAGCACTATGGGACTCAACTGCTGAGGTCATTAGTCCCCTAGAACTTAGAACTAGTTAAACCTAACTAACCTAAGGACATCACAAACATCCATGCCCGAGGCAGGATTCGAACCTGCGACCGTAGCGGTCTTGCGGTTCCAGACTGCAGCGCCTTTAACCGCACGGCCACTTCGGCCGGCTGGCGTAAGGCAGTTGAGAGGGATGGAAATTATGTGGAGAAATGAAAATTTTGTTCGTAAGGGATGTATCTACACACTGTAAAACTTTCAAACATGTAGAATAAAAGATGGATTTAAAAAAAGTGTGCATTTCTTTTGGAGTGACCCTCGTATATCGTGATGGTATAAAAGTCTCACGGAGTTGATTTCTGTAGATGTTCTGTGACATTGTTCTGGACCAGATTGAATAACGGTGCACTCAAAGCAGAGCCTAGGTATGTATGATTTTCTAGCTGTGCATATTAATTGCAGTTAAATTCTATTACTTTAATCGATTTGCTTTAAAAAAAATGTGTATACTTTTAACATCGTGTGGCTAAAAAAGCAGCAATATGGCTGCTGCCAGCGCGTTATCTGCCATTAAAGAAAATAATGCGAATCGGTGGATACCATTTACTTGTTGTAGAGCAGGAAGAAACGTTACAGGTGGAGAAAATGCTCTGTGGGATACCTGGCGTGCTGGTTGCGGCATTGACTGGAATGCGAAACAATGCGGCTCGTGAGTGCCACTTGGCTTTTTTTTTCCGTCACGACTCAGCGGTCCCGGAAACAGAAGCGGGCGCGAGCGCAGGCGCTGCTTAGAAAGTGCTCACGAGGTAGAAGCAGCTACCGACCGCGAATTGCTCCGGCGCCGAGCAGCGGTAAGGCTAATTTGCGCTCGCGGTTATCGGCTCTTGTAACCGTGCGTCATAACCGGACAGAATCGTCTCACGTCAGTAGATGCGAAGAGTAGCACACAGAATTCACTGGGCGACGTCAACGTTTTAAATCAGGCGTATCGACTGAAAGCACACTATCTGATCAAAAGTATCCGGACAACTTAGTAGACATTAATAGGGTTTTTTTCCACCCTTCACATTTATGACAGCTTGAAGTGTGATGCGGACGGTTTCAATGAGGAGGAATGGCAGGCCGTCCTTCCTCAAGAGCCGAAACGAGAGGGTAGTCATGATGGATGCTGGGTCTGGGGCGAAAGATGTTCCATTGGGTTCAGATTCTGGCTAGGCCAGTTCATTTCAGAAATGTTAGTGTGCACATACCTCTGTCTCAAAGAGGCTGCTTCATGGCAGAGTATATTGTCGTGCTGATACAAGTAATCATCGTCTCCGAACTTTTCTTGTACTGCACGTATTACACAACACTATAAAACGTGTTTACGTCTTTCTACAAGTAGCGTTTTCTTAAGCGCAATAAGTGGACCCCACCCTATCCTCGAAAAACATCCCCATATCCTAGCGCTACGTGCTCCATATTTCACTGTTGGCACTACACATTATGACAGGTAAAGCTATCCACGCATTCGACAAATCCCAATCCTTCCATCGCGCTGGCTCTGGGTGTAGCGTGTTTCATACTCCAAATCCTCGTTCTCAGTCATCTGTTGCCCATTGATATCGCTCTGTGCATCACCTAATGCTTCGGTTAGCACTGACTACAGAAATGTGCGGCTTTTGAGGAGAGGATCAGCCATTGTACCTCATTATTTTGACCCTTTACGCACAGTTATTGTGCTAGCTGACTGTTGGTAGCACTTTGGAACTCATGGGTGATTTCTTCCGCTGATTTCATGCGATTTTTTTACAACCCTCTAGTGGTCCACGATCCGTGCCCGTCGTGAAGTGTGCTTGGCCTTTTGACAGTCTCGTCTCCAGTAGTTGCTGTTGGTAGCTTTAGAAGAGGTGAAATGCGTTTGACGGGTTTGTTACTAAGGTAATAGCGAATGAGAGGCAGCAACGTTCGAGGAATACATACTACGCACACTAAGGCATTGAAATATATAGATCTGGTATTCCAATACCCAAGGCAAAATTCATTTGTACTGATCTAGTGACTCTAGGTAAAATGAGAGAAGCAGGAAAAGAGTGAATGTATGAAACGAAAAAAGTGGAAGATTGTTTCCCGAAAGTGAACTGTTACCATTTCTTCCAATAAAAATTTGTATTATCCGCGTTTTTCGATCATGCGTGCAATCTCGGGTCCGCATTAGTCGGGTATTCAAAACTTGCTGTATTTGGTTGTAACTTCTGCAGTTAATTCAACTTATTACACTTTACTGTGTGAGTGGTTAGGGCCTACCTCTTGACTTTCTTACGAGTTTTCTATAGAAGATGTTCTCTGTGTTGAAATAAGTGTCCAATTAATTTACTTTTTCCTCTTCTGTATGATATTAAAGTGTGACGACTTGTCCGGACAACCAGGAAAATCGAAACTTCCCCGGGGAAACTGAACTTACTGGAAACTTCAGGGAAATGTCAAGAAATAGTGCAAGACTCAGATGTTTTTAAGAGGCTGTAGGGGGAGTTGAAGTGTTCATTGACGAAAAGAAATATTCTGAGTCATTTTGTTACAAGTCACTGAGGGATTGTGTTACGTTCTTTAGGAACAGTCGGATGTGGAGTCGTGTGTACTCCACAGTTTGACCTATTGGATAGTTGAAAATTCCTGACAGATTAAAAATGTGCGCCTGTGCGAGACTCGGTCGCAGACTTTCGCAGGCCGTTTCAAAACAACGTCCACGACGATCCAGAACTGGGGTGTCCGACGTGCTAGCTTACATCGGCCATATTGGAAGAAGACGAATATTTTTGGGCCGCACATAATATACTTAACACTAATAATAACTGCTGAAGGGAAAAAACGAAGAAAGGAAATGGGATGGACCAATGAGAGAGTAGCTTCATGTGACAGGAATTTCACACTGAAAAAATTCAGTTTATCGTAACTTCACAGAAACCGAATTCTGTGAAATTTATTTATATTTTACCGATCGTGTGATGGATGTTCACTTCTTGGGCCGCATTGATACTTGTTTTGGGCCGCAGGTTGGGCAACCCTGCTGTAGAGAAAAGAAAACTCTTCTAAAAACCACACCTATTAAAGCGCGCTACACAAGTGCAGTTAGAAGTGTAAGTAACTGTCAGGCCATTTCGAAGCCTGCTGAGTACACACACGATTCAGGTTTGTTGGTCCTTGGCTCAGCGGACAATACTCTGGCTATACACGATTCCTCTACGACAATCTAAGGAACTATTAAAACCAGGAAAAAATGTGAAGTTGTGTAAATAATGGTATTCAGCTATAAGCTCGTCATGAGAAATTATTTAATTTTACGTGCTTCAGCTCTAGTATCCTCCTGGCCACTTTCGATATTTGAAGATGAATTTCGAAGAACATCTCGATCATTCAATTAATTCAGCAGCATAAAGAGCAACAGCCTTGGTTCTTATATTCTAAACGAATCATTCCTTTACTTTTTACATTTACATCCTCAAGTGGCGATCAACAAGTAATGCAACACGTTCTCTCTCTCTCTCTCTCTCTCTCTCTCTCTCTCTCTGGCAGTATCGGTTGAAGAAATGCGGAGTCTGTTGCGGGACAGCCTCTATAGTTTGATAAAGTTTTAGTAGTTGGCAGCGTTATACGTAGCTTTCAAAATGGTGTCTGTAACGGGAGTGCGTTCTAAGGAGAGAGCTGTCAATGAGTTTCTTTAGGCGGAGAAACAACGTCGCAGATATTTTTCTTCCGCGTGCTGGCCGGCCGCACACAGCTGTGACTCCTGCAGTGTTCGAACGTGCGGACACTCTCAGTCGAGGTTTCCGACGGATCACAATCGAACACCTCGCTGCTCAATCTCTGTTGATAGTGCTGACACACTCCTCGGCCAGTTGGGATTCCCAAATGTGTGTGCCCGCCAGGTTCCTCCTTGCCTAACAGAAGACCGTAAAGAGCAACGAAGGACCCTCTGTGACCGCGCGGTATGAGGCGCCATGTCGCGGACTGCGCGGGCCCTCCCGCCGGAGGTTCGAGTCCTCCCTCGGGCATGGGCGTGTGTGTTGTTCTTAGGGTAAGTTAGTTTAAATAGTGTGTAAGTCTAGGGACCGATGACCTCAGCAGTTTCGTCCCTTAGGAATTCACACATTTGGGCCCTCTGTGCGGGATTGCGCAACTGAAGGATTGCACCGCGCGGGAAGCAGTAAGTGAATGGCGGGAAAGTTGTCGATACAGCAGAACGTTGGCTCAGATGTCGACCAGTAGAGTGGTACCATTAAGACATAAAGGCCCTCACAATAAGGTGGCGTAAGGCCGTCGCATTGAACGGAGAGTATGTTGAAAAATAGGGTATTCTAGCTAAAAGAGTGGGGAACAATTTAGTGTATTGGAATCCTGAATAAAATCTACCTGCTTTCAGTGTTGCATTGGTTACTGAATATAATTGCCTCTAACATTAATTTCAAAAACTAGCGAGCCAGTGGGTGTGTTGGACCTTCCATCGAGCTACGGACCCCCTTGAAGACGTCTCCCGCAGTCGGAGACGAAACGTTGGGAATCGACACAGAATTCATCAACCGACCACGGCATAACAGCCCGGATAATTATAATGGACATGATATTTCCGGCCGTGAAAGTCTACATTTTAGTACTATTCGGTTTGTTGACAACAGATTATATTTTTGCGATTACAATCTTTCTCGGCGTATTCCACTGATGAATTCTTCTCGGGTTATCAGCCGAGTGGTAGCGTCGTCTTGTCGCAACGTTTTCTTCGCCAGAAGATGATGGGTACGAAACTCATCCAAACATTGCGACAAGACGACGCTGCCACTCTGCTGATAACCCGAGAAGAATTCATCAGATTATATTTTTCACTTTTTTTCTGTAAATATTGAATATGCCACCAGGTTTTTTTCTTGTGATTGCGACCTACAGTGGGAGCAACGATAACCGTAATAAAGTAAGGAAATCAGAGCTCGCACGCAAAGATACAGGTGTTCCTTTTTTCCGCGCACTGTACGAGATTGTAATAACAGAGAATTATTTTGAAGGTGGTTCGATTAACTGTCTGCCAGGCACTTACATGTGATTTGTAGAGTATCCATGTAGATAGATATAGATCTTTGCATTTAACTTGGCAAAAGCAAGGCTGACTGCAGTAAATTTATAAAACTAACCGCGCTTTACCTGAACCGCGTGTGCGCGCGGGCATACGCAGGTATCGAATCCTTCTTTCTTTTCCGTAGCATTTATCCCGCCTAGTGCGGTGTCCGTTTTTTCAGGGGCACCATACAAACTAAGCTGACATGTGACACGGTAAAGTCACGTTAAAGTGCTAAGTGTGTGAGCCGTTTGTTGTAGCACAAGCACAGTTGTCAGTAAGAGGAACATCCTCACCAGCAGGTACGATTGTTTCCTTCTAACGTTATTAAATTGACAAGCAGAAGAAGAGTAGAGAGAGAGCCGATGAGAATGGTGGTGAAATGTGCTTCCAAGATATTGAGGTGGTATTAGAAGCCTTCGTTTAAAACTTCCACGCTGAGAGGCTGTAGTTGATATCTATGGTTCAAATGGCTCTGAGCACTATGGGACTTAACATCTGTGGTCATCAGTCCCCTAGAACTTAGAACTACTTAAACCTAACTAACCTAAGGACATCACACATATCCATGCCAGAGGCAGGATTCGAACCTGCGACCGTAGCGGTCACGCGCTTCGAGACTGAAGCTCCTAGAACCGCACGGCCACACCGGCCGGCAGTTGATATCCATCCCGAAATAAAATTCAGTGAGGCGAGGGTTTTAGCAAAGACAATACGTTATCATGTTCGCGTGTGTAAAGGCCATAGAGATTCGTAAACGTCGCTATAATTTTAACTAAAAACAATAAGGCGTTAAGTTAGATAAAATATGGATGTCGACTGTACATCAACAGAATGGCGATAGATTACGTTTAATCGAGAACGATGATGCCAACCAGAGATAATCAAATGATCGGCATCACGCGTGGGCGTAATAATAAGGGGAAATTGCGTTACAGATCTATGCCGTACGTTACTTTCATGCCGGTGCCACACTGTTACATTCCCCGAAGTATAGCAGACTACTGCTTACGAATGTTTCTTGTTATTAAGTTCTGTCGTGTGCGCGCAAGAGTTATTTTAACGCGATCGCGCCGGCGTGTACCACCAGAGGCTCACTCTGGACCCTCCCATTGCGCAGTGGCTCACGGTTACTGTACAAATTATGCTACCAGCAATACAGTGATGCATGATGTATTACCTGTCAGCCAGGCGCAACGAACAGTTCCGAGTAAAATTTTGTGTAAGGCTTAAACGAGACAGCTTTCTCAATAAATGAGATGTCACGTAATTTGTGATTAAATTAGTGTTAAATTATTTTATGCGATATGTCTCGTTTTATAAGAATGGACTTAACACCACTTTCAAAAGAAAAGGTCAGTATATTAAAGTAGTAACATAAGATGTTTGAACATGACCGGCGGCCCACAGCAAGAACCAGGAAAAGCAGCGCCGCCAGGTGAAGGAAAGCTTGAATACGCGCGCCGCCCAACAGAGAGAAAAGCAATTCTCAGAACGGGAGTGAACGTGTTAAGTACCAGTAGAACATTTTGGTGCTTTCGTGAGTACCACAAGGTTATGAAGGCATTTTCTGGTCCTACATACATATTTAATCCAGTAATACGATACATTTCGATCGTTAATGTGACTTTCTTTTTGTTATAGGTTTCTGATAGCGAAGAAGAGACGTATGTGGTATGGAAAGTCTGCTTTCGTTATTCAACATTTTGCATAATACCGAGTGACGAAACTCATATTCGGTCTACTTTCCAGTCCCGAAAACGCTGAGAACGTATTTTGCTATGTTTAGTCGTTTCCAGTCTTTCCTTCTCCCAGCGTTGATCCATCGAGTTTTTCGGGTTGTACTGATAGAAAATCTATAGGCAAACGACAAAAATAAAACCAATCAGTAAAAGTAAACAACACAGTCAAAATTCATGTATATAAAAGAAAACGTCGCATAAGAGTCCACTTCCGAATGGAATGTGATTCCTTTAGACTTCATACTATAGTCAGAAAGTTTAGTATACCTGCAAATGATAGTTTAAAACCATTCCACTAGAAGGCTTCAAGTTCGTGACGTCGTGAGAATTTCACTTATTATACGTTCATGGTATCACATGACGAATGGTGATTCCCTCTCTGCAGCTTTATAAATCCGGGGCGCACTGTAACCCTTGATGCAACGGTCCATAGCCTAATTGTCGCGAACATGAGCCTACCAGAAGATACATCATAGCAAGCATTCGCAGTCGAGAAGATTCAGCAAGAAGAACCGAAATGCAGGAAACGCCGCAAGGTCAACCCTGCAATGACCACCCATTAATAATAATAATAATAATAATAATAATAATAATAATAATAATAATAATAATAATAATGGCGAGCGGCCATTGATGCCACCACATACTCTAAGGCTGAAAGTTTTAACGGGATTAAACACACACTGTGAAAGTCTACATTGTCTGATTATTAGGGAAACTATTTTGTACATATATTCTTCCAGGTTTTTTTTGCAGTTGACACTTCATTAATTCATTGTACTGGGTCTGGCGGAATGAATAGTAGGATATAAAGAGAACATAACTTCGAAGCGAAATAACAAATTTATTGAAAGACAATTTGAAAACAAAGAAAAATATATGCTGTTACGTATTACATACGTTCTTTACTTTGTTTTGAATACAATGCCATCTAGATGGTCGCCATCGTGCTCCGCGCATTCCACAAGGTGGCGATCGATAGCTTCCACCGATTCAGAATCGTCGATGGGCTCTGTTTCACAGCTGTACGTATCCCTTTATTCGGTTCAGCCACGATATGAGGACGTGTAGCGTACACTTCATTCTTATAGTATCCCCGCAAGAAGAAGTCGTGGGTAGTTAGATCGGGCGACCGTGCTGCCCATTGAATAACTCCAAATCTGGAAACTAAAGAAAATGACGCCACGCCACGAGAGTCGTGGACTGGCGAGCCGCATGAGCTTTTGCCCCGTCCTGCTGGAGCCATATAACGTTGTTCAACCTGTGAAGGAAGACGTCATTTAATATTTGGAAATAACGATCGCTGGTAACATTTACTGCACGGCCATGGAGATCCTCAAAAAAAAAAAATGGACCGATGGTGCCAAACGAAGTCGCGCCCTACCGCACGTTCACAGTGTACGATTTTCTCATGCTGATAGCGATAATTATCTTGGTTACGTGGCGCCCAGAACCTGTAAATATGTTTATTTACACCACCATCTAGATGAGAAGGGACCTCATCTGACATTAGTATAGTTTCCCATCGGCGGGTCAGCTGCTAAACGTTTCAGGAAGCGTAAGACGAAGGTTTGTCGGGTAACTTTGTTGTTCGTTTAGTTCCTGTACGACCTGCAGTTTGTGTTGGTGGAAGTGCAGGTGAGATGTCGCAATGAATGACCTGACGTTGTTAGCGCCAAGGCATGTCTGGCAGGAGAACGGTGGACTCCGGATGAGTGCTTAGCGCCCTTGCTCCACTCGCTCCGCGGTCCTCTGCGTCCTGCTTCACCCTGGACTTCTCTTCTTTGCACAGATGCGGTAATCTGAACTGATGCAACCACCGTAGAATCATCGGATCATACAGGACTTTATCCTTTCGTTTCAAATTGAAACAGTGACGAAAGAGTCGCTGAAATGTGGGGAAACGCGTTATTTTCGAAATACCCCTCGACGGCCAATGATACAGATTCTCAACTCCACAAAGTCATAATTACAAATGACTGTCCTTCCGTACTGCACCGCGCTCATAGTTATTTCACTCAAGCGCAACAGCGTCTCTGTACTAAGTGACTGAAATCCTGCTGTTCATTCTTGCGGTCCTCTTCTTTGCATCGCGACGAGCTCGTTTCGGGAATTTTTGCCGTATTAAAGTGATCCTGTAATGATGCTACAGTTTTTCTTATTATACGATAAAATAATGTTGCTTACGTCTATTGATAATTGTTTGTTCTACAAGCAATATTTCTATCATATAATATTAAAAATGATTGTATCATTATTGTAGGAACACTTGAGAATGACATATTGCCGAAATGAGCAAATCGTGATGTAAATTGCTACAAAAACGTTGAAGAATACAATATGCCGTTATTGAACCTAAGTGCTGCGGGCCCAGCAAAAAGAAAACGTTAAGAGACTTAACTTTTTGACGTTCCGTCGACAACGAGATCAATAGAGGCAGATCGTAAGTCCGGCTTGCACACAAGCATGAGAAGGAAAAAAGCTGCGTCCTTAAAAAAGAATTGTCCACGAAAAATACCGGATGTTCAAAATTAACGTGCAGCTACTCACAGAGATCCAATTTGGGATGACCTCGCTGTCTGGTCTCCTTCCCCAAAACAACCCAACTCCAATTTGGGCTGTAATTATCATACGGCAGCGAAAATTGGCAGATTTTCTAATGGTTTAATGCGAAACACATTTACAGTGGAAAAATTTAGTCCCAATTTCGGCCACCAGGTGCAAATCTGGCAGTGTGAATGCAAGAAAAATATATAGCAGTGTTTTCATATACACTCCTGGAAATTGAAATAAGAACACCGTGAATTCATTGTCCCAGGAAGGGGAAACTTTATTGACACATTCCTGGGGTCAGATACATCACATGATCACACTGACAGAACCACAGGCACATAGACACAGGCAACAGAGCATGCACAATGTCGGCACTAGTACAGTGTATATCCACCTTTCGCAGCAATGCAGGCTGCTATTCTCCCATGGAGACGATCGTAGAGATGCTGGATGTAGTCCTGTGGAACGGCTTGCCATGCCATTTCCACCTGGCGCCTACGTTGGACCAGCGTTCGTGCTGGACGTGCAGACCGAGTGAGACGACGCTTCATCCAGTCCCAAACATGCTCAATGGGGGACAGATCCGGAGATCTTGCTGGCCAGGGTAGTTGACTTACACCTTCTAGAGCACGTTGGGTGGCACGGGATACATGCGGACGTGCATTGTCCTGTTGGAACAGCAAGTTCCCTTGCCGGTCTAGGAATGGTAGAACGATGGGTTCGATGACGGTTTGGATGTACCGTGCACTATTCAGTGTCCCCTCGACGATCATCAGTGGTGTACGCCCAGTGTAGGAGATCGCTCCCCACACCATGATACCGGGTGTTGGCCCTGTGTGCCTCGGTCGTATGCAGTCCTGATTGTGGCGCTCACCTGCACGGCGCCAAACACGCATACGACCATCATTGGCACCAAGGCAGAAGAGACTCCCATCGCTGAAGACGACACGTCTCCATTCGTCCCTCCATTCACGCCTGTCGCGACACCACTGGAGGCGGGCTGCACGATGTTGGGGCGTGAGCGGAAGACGGCCTAACGGTGTGCGGGACCGTAGCCCAGCTTCATGGAGACGGTTGCGAATGGTCCTCGCCGATACCCCAGGAGCAACAGTGTCCCTAATTTGCTGGGAAGTGGCGGTGCGGTCCCCTACGGCACTGCGTAGGATCCTACGGTCTTGGCGTGCATCCGTGCGTCGCTGCGGTCCGGTCCCAGGTCGACGGGCACGTGCACCTTCCGCCGACCACTGGCGACAACATCGATGTACTGTGGAGACCTCACGCCCCACGTGTTGAGCAATTCGGCGGTACGTCCACCCGGCCTCCCGCATGCCCACTATACGCCCTCGCTCAAAGTCCGTCAACTGCACATACGGTTCACGTCCACGCTGTCGCGGCATGCTGCCAGTGTTAAAGACTGCGATGGAGCTCCGTATGCCACGGCAAACTGGCTGACACTGACGGCGGCGGTGCACAAATGCTGCGCAGCTAGCGCCATTCGACGGCCAACACCGCGGTTCCTGGTGTGTCCGCTGTGCCGTGCGTGTGATCATTGCTTGTACAGCCCTCTCGCAGTGTCCGGAGCAAGTATGGTGGGTCTGACACACCGGTGTCAATGTGTTCTTTTTTCCATTTCCAGGAGTGTATAATGGATCAGGGGCGGGACGTGGGCAGAAAAAGGTCAAATAAGTGAGAAAGGCATGATGTTTATTTTATTATTAACCTCCGCTTACACACTTTGTTCGATAGGAGCACCGGGGGCGTGAACGAGATGCTGTACAGCGCTGGATTTGCACCTGGTGGCTAAACTGGAACTAATTTTTTTTTTCAGCACAGATTGGTACCGCATTACGCATTAAAATATCTGCCATTAGATAATTCCAGTCCATACTGGACGTCCGTGAGTAGCTGCACTTTAATTCATCTACATCTACATACATAATCCGCAATCCACCATACGGTGCGTGGCGGAGGGTACCTCGTACCACAACAAGCATCTTCCCTCCCTGTTCCACTCCAAAATAGAACGAGGGAAAAATGACTGGCTATATGCCTCTGTACGAGCCCTAATCTCTCTTATCTTATCTTTGTGGTCTTTCCGCGAAATGTAAGTTGGCGGCAGTAAAATTGTACTGCAGTCAGCCTCAAATGCTGGTTCTCTAAATTTCCTCAGTAGCGATTCACGGAAAGAACGCCTCCTTTCCTCTAAAGACTCCCACCCGAGTTCCTGAAGCATTTCCGTAACACTTGCGTGATGATCAAACCTACCAGTAACAAATCTAGAAGCCCGCCTCTGAATTGCTTCTATGTCCTCCCTCAATCCGACCTGATAGGGATCCCAAACGCTCGAGCAGTACTCAAGAATAGGGCGCACCAGCGTTCTATAAGCGGTCTCCTTTACAGATGAACCACATCTTCCCAGAATTCTACCAATGAACCGAAGACGACCATCCGCCTTCCCCACAACTGCCATTACATGCTTGTCCCACTTCGTATCGCTCTGCAGTGTTATGCCCAAATATTTAATCGACGTGATTGTGTCAAGCGCTACACTACTAATGGAGTATTCAAACATTACGGGATTCTTTTTCCTATTCATCTGCATTAATTTACATTTATCTATATTTAGAGTTAGCTGCCATTCTTTACACCAATCACAAATACTGTCCAAGTCATCATGTATCCTCCTACAGTCACTCAACGACGACACCTTCCCGTACACCAGCAAACAGCCCCACATTGCTATCCACCCTATCCAAAAGATCATTTATGTAGATAGAAAACAACAGCGGACCTACCACACTTCCCTGGGGCACTCCAGATGATACTCTCACTTCCGATGAACACTCACCATCGAGGACAACGTACTGGGTTCTATTACTTAAGAAGTCTTCGAGCCACTCACATACTTGGGAACCAATCCCATATGCTTGTACCTTAGTTAAGAGTCTGCAGCGGGGCATCGAGTCAAACGCTTTCCGGAAGTCAGGGAATATGGCATCCGTCTGATACCCTTCATTCATGGTTCGCAAGATATCATGTGAAAAAAGGGCGAGTTGCGTTTCGCAGGAGCGATGATTTCTAAAGCCGTGCTGATGCATGGACAGCAACTTATCTCTCTCAAGGAAATTCATTATATTCGAACTGAGAATGTGTTCGAGAATCCTGCAACAAACCGATGTTAAGGATATTGGTCTGTAATTTTGAGGATCCGTCCTTCTACCCTTCTTATATACAGCACCCGTTATGAACTCTTGATGCACCACTCGCAACGCAGCACGAAAACAAAGCAGAAATAAAAAAAAAAAAAAAAAAAACGAAGACACAAAAGCACAATATCCATCACTATAACACCAGTGAGTACTGCGAGAATAGGTTAACTTCTGATGTTAACAGACGACGGTAAAGTCCCGCGGTTCCGCGCACGCGTAGTTTGCAGCATACCCCTTACTGGCCGTAGTAATTGATCATCGACATCACTGACCTATTCGTGACGTGACTGGCGGAAGATTTTCGCGCATGCATGTGACGCGCACCTGCCGCGAGTAGTAAGTTTTGAGTCGCTGGCGCAAAACGGGCTTAATGCAGTAGGAACTCGGTAGCCGTTACAGTGCCGCCGCGGCGGCGAGCGTGAGCGGCCTATTGATTTTAAATGGCCGAGGTATTTGCAGCGAGCTGCTAATATCCGCTGCTGGACGGTACGGGCCGCGGCGCCTGTTCGGACAATTAGGTGGCGGCCACGAGTAATTGGGCCGGCGCCATCGCCTAACGTAGGCTAGCCTAGCCCAGCTGCAGCACTTGGCGGCGCCGCGGCTGCACGACGCCCGGGGCCCGCCGTCGTTCCGGGCGCGCTCGCGCCGGTCGGGCCGCCGCGGATCGTAGATAATAAATTTTTCAAGGCGGATTGGAAGGCTATTTCGTTTACTCGCCTTCTCTACCCCGCGGAAGTAAAAGAAATTGCAGCCATAATCGAGACGTAGGTAGGGTGTATCGATCCAAAACAACGTACCGCTGGGGCGCTATATACCGCGTCGCGCAGAGTACCCCGTCGCGCAGAGTACCCCGTCGCCTGCTCCGATAAGCTACGAGTTCATTTTAACGACTAAGATATTTAGCCAACGGGACACCGAAGTTGCTCGTCTGTAGCAAGACTCTTCTACATACAGAGATGTTACAAATGTTACTCTCGTACGGCGCGGTTCTCCAGCGTTATCGAGGAACGAAGCTAAAAGTTTTGTGACCGAGTTGAATGCCAGAGCGAACCGTAGAGCAACGGCGTTAGCGCAACTGGCTAAAGCGCTATTCGCACTGGCCGTCACGCACTGTCACGTAATGTTACGTCATGGCACCGTCACGTCAGGGTGTATTCGCGCAGTCCATCACGTCAGGTCACATCACATAATCTCAACTCGCATGGCTGTCTTCAACTGTTTGCAGTAAGTACCAAATAGTACGAAATAAGAAAGAACCAATAACAAAGACGTAGAATAACAACTGATATCAGCCATGAAAACTATGACCTAACGAAAGGATGAGTACATGGCTATACATCGGCAGAAAATGTGCTTGAAGATCACGTGATGAAGTACGGACGATGACGTCAGCCTTCAAAACTTTTTTTCCGCAGAAACATTGACGCTACCATGACGTGACGTGACGGTCAGTGTGAATGCCGACATTTGGTATGCTGTGTGGAATATTTTGACGTGGCGTGACGTGACGGCCAGTGTGAATTGGCCTTCAGACGGCAGACTTAAAGTCTGTCCGTACAGTCATCGATTCTTGTAACGTTTTTCTAATCTTCCCACGTCAGAGGTCCGAGTCCTCCCTCGGGCGTGTGGGCGCGCGCGCGCGCGCGCGCGCGCGCGCGCGTGTGTGTGTGTGTGTGTGTGTGTGTGTGTGTGTGTGTGTGTGTGTGTGTGTGTTGTCAACAGCGTAAGTTAGTTTAAGTTAGAAAAAGGAGTGTGTAGGGTTAGGGAGCGGTGACCTCTTCAGTTTGGTCCCATAAGACCTTACCAGAAATTTCCAAATTTTTTTCTAATCGTCAACCAATTACTAGTATGGTTACAACCAACCATGTTTCTTCGGAAATGAACAATAATGATGGTGAAAATAATATAATAATAATAATAAGAAGAAGAAGAAGAAGAAGAAGAAGAAGAAGAAGTAGTAGTACACTTCTATAGCAAGTTAAAAATTTCCCGAAGCAATTGCAGACTCTCTCTACATTATTGCTGGGCCTGAGATGATTATCTCATGAGAAGGCTGCACTGGTCTTCAATTCCTGTACGCGCATCAGTAAAATAGAGCAAGTGGAAAACGTTCTTAAAGGCCTTTTTGCAGTTTTCAAAAACGCGTTTTCAGCACTGTTGTGTTGTCGGTACTCAATTGAATGTTGCTAGACATACTCCAATTGTCAGATCCTGGAGAAAATGTTTCAAATTTTCATTACTAGAAAGTTAATTGTATTTGCGCCAAGCAGAGCTGTTTTTAGGACTTGCGTGCGTCAGCAAAAGCGAAGAACCCATTCCATGTAATTTCAATGAACACAATTGATGTGTTGGATTTACAAGATGGTACTGAAACATTGTCAGTGAAGGCAGCTGAGATCGCCATATGCAGTATCGCCGAAATGTATTATACTCATCTGCCTCAAATAACTATTAAAAATTCTTAATCTGAAGCACGGTAGAGGAGAGGAAAGACCAACTATGTTTCTCAGCTGGAAAAGAAAGATCTGTTGACGATGTTGCCGTTCCTTCCTCAACAGGACAGGGATTTTTGCAGTAAACTTTGTAACGTCTGATGAGAAGAATGGAGCTGTGTAAGAAACAGAATCAATGTGAGAGATTTGTCAGTTCTTTATACGCAAATACATATTTACGGAATATGTACAACATGAGATTTGTCATTTAGAACCTGAAAGTTAACCACTTCCACTCTTCTGCTGACACTTCCGATACTCATATCACCTTGAAATACTCATTATTTGCCTTAAAAAATATTATATCTGAACGGTCATTCTTCTTAAATATTAGTGTTTTTTTCGCAATCATTATTAAGAATAAAATGTGCTTGTCATAAACTGGCATTCATCTACATAAGTAAATAGCAAGCCACCGAACGGCGCATGGAGGGTACCCTGTCCCACTCGCAGATAGTGAGGGAAAAAGATTGTCTTTATGCGTCCCTATATGACCTAACTTTTCCTATCTTCGTGGTCCTTACGCGAGGTGTATGTTGGCTGCAGTAGGATTGTTCCGCAGTCAGTTTCAAATGCCGGTTCTTTAAATTTTCTCAATAGTGTGCCTCGAAAACAACGTCGCTTTCCCTCCAGACATTCCGTTTTGAGTTCCCGAAGCATCTTCGTAACACTTACGTGTTGTTCGAACTTACTGCTAACAAATCCAGCAGCCCGCCTCTGAATTGCTTTGTCGTCTTCCTTTAATCCGACTTGGTGCGCATCCTAATATTTGAATAGTGCTCAACAGTGGGTCACAATATGTCCTATATGAGGTCTCCTTTACTGATGAACCACTGTTTCCTAAAATTCTCCCAATAAACGGAAGTCGACCATTCGCCTTCCCTATCACAATCCTTACATGCTCGTCCCATTTCATATCGCTTTGCAACGTTGCGCCCAGATATTTAAATGACGTGACTGTGTCAACTAGGACTTTAGTAATGTTGCACTCGAACATAACGGGTTTGTTTCTGCTAGTCTTCCGCATTAACTGAAATTTTTCTATATTTAAAGTCAGCTACGATTCATCACACCAACTACAAGTTCTGTCAGTTGTCTTGTACTCTCGTACAGTCACTGAACGAAAACTTCCCGTGCGCCACGGCATCATCAGCAAACGACCGTAGCAACTGCTCATCCTGTCCGAAAGATCATTTATGTATATAAAAAATAACAGCGTTCCTCTCACACTTCCCTGGGGCTCTCCTGGCATACCCCTGTCTATGATGAACACTCACCGTCTGTAACTTAAGAACTCTTCGAGCCACTCACATCGGGGAACCTATTCCTGATGTCCCTACCTTTGTTAAGTCTGTAAAGGATATTAGTCTTTAATTTTGCGGATCCTTTCTCCTCCCCTTCTTATATTCAGGAGACACATGCACTTTTTTCCAGTCGCCTGGGACTTCGCGCTGGGCGAGAGATTTGCGGCAAATGCAAGCAAGGGGCCAGTGCCGTGGAGCACTCTTTGTAAAACCTAATTGGAATTGCATCTGGACCTGGCGACTTATTTGTTTTCAACTCTTCTATTCATCTAATATGCTTGTGCAGGCTTTCGCTTTGGTTTCATGCTTGATATCCAATCGCTGATGTTGTCGGCGTACCAATGACGACGATGAATTATAATTGCAATGATTTCAGTGTAATAACTTTTTTAGTGCGCTTATAAATATATAGACAAACGTCCATTTCGTGACGATTCCTTATTATACCTTGCCACTTTCGTAGCTTATCATTATTCTTATGGTTCCTTTTCGAAGAAGCTACAATTTGTTGTAGCGATACAAATATGTAGTAACAGGTTAGAGGAAAGAAAAGAAAATGAGGGGACACGAACGCAATAGGGATAGACATGTATTGTGCCGCCTTAAAGCGGCTGCACCTAAAGCCGCTGTTTGGCGTATGGCGCTTTCGTTGGTGTTCTGCAGTTACGGTAAATCTTTGAAACTCGATTGATGGGCACATCGTACTAGAACGACACTTGTTACGTCTAAATATGTACAATAAGGGCGCGAAAGAGGAGCAAAATCGGTAACGCATTGGGTGCTTGCTTTCCTTGTAAGATGAACAGCGTTCAAAAAGTAATTGTCGTAATAAAACACAATAATTATTCCTTGAAATTTTCAATAAACGGTGTATACAGCCAACCGGTCGCGTGAAGTTCGTTTAATAGGCCTTGGCCAGGTTTCAGTACCACTGAGGGTATCTTCTTCAGAAGGAATAAAGTCACATAATTTACATTACGTTAAAATTAAAAACACACATTACGAGCTAAAACGTTAAAGTCAGACAACAGCAATTATGGGTAAAGTCCTCCGTGGAAAACAGCAGAAATTATTATGCGCAGCGTAGAGCGTACATTGAACTCGGTAATTTTTTTAGAAATATTTGTTTGATAACAATTATGAAACCACAAAATAACTAACAAGTGGTTTCTCAACCAGTATTTCATGACCGGGACGATGATTTGAAATGAAGCACTCAGTAACCGATTCGAAACTCACTGCACGCTTTCCCCATAAACGATTGCAGAGGGCATTACGCGACTTGTAGGTTCGTATCTAGTAATGCACCATGCCATTCAAATCAACCTACGAGTTTATGACGGCTGTTTTAGCTTAAAAATAGTCGTAGCATCTAGTTCGTCGTCTTTGCACTAGACCCAGGTACCAGAAGCTGCGAGCAAATTAAGTCGCAGTCAACTGTTTATAGGTGTGTCGTACAAGACATGGAAATATGGTCAAGCTTGTCTTTTCAAAATTATAAGCTTCTGTTTCATAAGCATTCTTTCCCCTTCTCTCCAACAAACCGCCGTCCGCGAATTACGGAGCACTACAGTAGTTAGCAACGTACTCTGAGATGACAAAAGTCATGGGATATCTCCTAATACCTTGTCAGACCTCCTTTTGCCCGGCATACTGCAGCAGCTCGGCATGGCATGGACTCAACAAGTCGGAAGTCCACTGCAAAAACATGGAGCCATACTGCCTCTACAGCCGTCCGTAGTTGCGAAAATGTCGGTGCAGATTTTGTGCACTAACTGACCTCGTGATCAAATTCCACAAATGTTCGATGGGATTAAAGTCGGAAGATCTGGGTGGCAAATCGTTCCCTGGAATGGTCCAGAATGTTCATCAAGCCAATTGCAAACAGTTGTGGCATGGTGACATGGCGCATTGTCATCCGTAAAAACTCCACCGCCATCTGTAAATGTGCACATCGCTATCCGATGACTTCTGTCGCCACAATATATGTCCCTCGCATTACAGATTTGTTGAAGATCCTTCACATTAGCCAAGTAATTCCGTATAGCTGTTTTTCTTAGACTGATAGTATTTCTGAAGTTGATGCCAACATGATGCTGTATGATGGTGTTACAGACCATTTCCGCCCTTTGGGGCTAGTGACTAGTGTCGGGGCACAGGTTCTGATTGCGAAAGGACGGAGGGTGGACTCGGCCGTGTTCTTTTCAGAGGAACCATCCTGCTTGTTGTCTTCAGCAATTTAGGGATACCACTGAAAACCTAAATCTGGGTGGCTGGAACAGGTTTTGAACCGCCGTCCTCACGAATGCTCGTCCAGTGTCTCGACCACTGCGCAGCCTCTCTCGGTAGTGATGGTGCTGGAATGTGCGCTACAGGATGCTACACGATGGGCCCTCTGGCATAAAAACCAGACGTACGAGGTGTGTTAGAAATATAAATGAAGTTTTTGTTTTTTTTTTTTTTTTTGGAAAGAATTCAATTTATTCTTCTACAACAATGTTAAAACAGTCTTCATTAAATATTACACATTATGCGAGCGCTTTTCTCAATGCCCGAAACACTTCTGGATCTCGATCTTTTGGACAGCTTTTAGCTCTCTCGGTGGTGCATTTTTAATCTGATCTATGCTTGTAAAACAACGACCCTTTAAGGTCTTCTTGTTTCGGGGAGCATAACAAATCCTCATGGTGCCATGTTCGATGAATATGGAGACAGTGGCATAGTTACAGTATTGTGACTTAGTAAGCTTTCCCGACGGAATATCTTGTGATACTCTTGTAGAATTTGCACCCGGATCTTCAAGTCGCGTCGACACAGTATCTCGAAGGACACTCTGGCCGTTATCCTCAGCTTAGATCCTGCCTTTGCTGAGCCTCATTGAGCTATTGCTGTGCTGTAACCGCCCCCTACAGGGGGGACAAAGTATGCAAACATAAAAAACAAAACATATTACAACGCCTAATACTGTATAGGAAAACCACAAGCATTCTAAACAGCTTGCAGGCTTGTTGGAATGGATAAATACGTGTCCTCTATAGTTTTAAAAGGAGTCTTATACCATTCTTCCTAGCAACCGCTACGGTCGCACGTTCGAATCCTGCCTCGGGCATGGATGATGTGTGTGATGTCCTTAGGTTAGTTAGGTTTAAGCAGTTATAAGTTCTAGGGGACTGATGACCTCAGGTGTTAAGTCCCGTAGTGCTCAGAGCCATTTGAACCATTTGCCATTCTTCCTGCAAATACTGGCAAGTTCAGGTAACGTTAATGGAGGGTAGATACCGATCACGCACTCTTCTCTTCAAAGAAGACCTCAAATGCTCAAAAATATTACCTCGTGACTGTGGTGGTCAGGGAAGATGCTGGTATTCAGTAATGGTGTTGGACTACCCACAGCCTTGATGACAGCTTCCACTCTCGCAGGCATACGTTCAAACAGGTGCTGGAAGGTTTCTTGGGGAATGGCAGCCCATGCTTCACGGAGTGCTGCACTGAGGAGAGATACCGATGTCGGTCAGGACTCTATCCATTACAGGGATGTTATTGTCGTGTAACTACCCCGCCACAGACCGTGCAATATGAACAGGTGCTCAATTCAGTGATTCGTCACTCCACACAACGTTTTTCCACTGTTCAGTCGTCCAGTGTTTACGCTCCTTACACCAAGCAAGGCATCGTTTGGCATTTAGCGGCGTGATGTGTGGCTTATGGGCATCCACTCGGCCATGAAATCCAAGTTTTCTCACCTCCTGCCTAACTGTCACAGTACTTGCAGTGCATCCTGATGCAGTTTGGAATTCCTGTGTGATGGTCTGAATAGATGTCTGCCTATTACATATTACGACCCTATGCAACTGTCGGCGGTGTCTGTCCGTCAACAGACGCTTTTGTGCTGTACGTATCCCTTCACGTTTCCACTTCACTATCACATCGAAAACAGTGGACCTAGAGATGTTTAGGTGTGTGGAAATCTCGCTTACAGACGTATGACACAAGTGACTCCCAATCAGCTGACCACGTTTGAAGCCCGTGAGTTCCGCGGAGCGTCCCATTCTGCTTTCTCACGATGTCTAAGGACTACTGAGGTCGTTGATATGGAGTACCTGGCACTTCGTGACAGCACAATGCACCTAACATGAAAAACGTACGTTTTTGGGGGGTGTCCGGATACTTTTGATCACATAGCGTGTAATTCTTGACAGTAATGCGATCTTGCAGAGTATATACGTAGCCCCTGGAATACCACGAAATGCTTTCCCAAATCGCCGAACTCCGCCATATTTCACTCTTGGGACGTAAACTGGACCAGAAATTGGGAACAGTGTGAAACAACTCATCCGCCCAAAAGATTTTCTTCCATTTCTCCTTAGTCCAGGTTTTATAGCTTCGACTCTCAAGTTTTCCTGTTACGGGTATTTGCATTTTGGAATTCCAGCACGTCCTGGAATTCCCTGCCTATGGAACTCCCTTGGTGTTGCTTTGGTGCTGACAGGGTTCGCGAGTGCGACATTCAGTTCTGCAGCGACTTTTGCAGTTGTCCTCTCATTTTTCAGCACAATCCTTTTCAATGGCCGTCACTCTCACTCAACGCACACTTTCGTCTGTGTTGTGACATAGGGGATGGTTTTCCGCATTCCCTGTATGCAAGAATATATCTTCGATACGGTACGAACACCGAACGCCTCGGCTCCGTTGGATACGGAAGCACCCACCGTACGAGAATCAACAATTTGCCAACGTTCGATTTCACTAAGCTCAGACATAATGAACTCACAACTGCATAGAACAATGTTCTGACCACGGCTGGCACTTGCAATGTATTAAAGGGATTGCACAGGTATCGTTGGTGGTCAAATGCACCAGCGCAAGCCGTAGGCGTGGCTAGCTCCTTGATTTATTTTCATGCTTGCATTTCTCACGGTGTTTCCATATTTTTCTCTAGCCCCTGCATTTGGGGCAGCAGAGAGCATTGTGCGCACCACCAAATGACGTCATTACTGCCCGCACTGCAAACTGTACTAGTAGCAATGCCGTCAGTGGTGAAGGCAAACAAGAACAAGATATCGCTGCTGTAACTAGCTGTCACATTCTTCTGCCGATGGAGAACGAATATGTTTTAATGCAGGTCAGAGCAGGATTCCACTAACTGCTCAGATGACAACCGTTTCCTTTAGCAACAGCTATAATTCAGCAACAGCAGCGTCTCACCTGAGGATGAAGCCCAGGTGGACGGTCGGATTACTGTGTCAACTTGACTTGAAGATACGGGTGCAAACGCGCAGAGAGTATTACTAGTTACAGTATTGTTTTTGCCTAAAAATTTACAAACAAGTGACAAAGTGGTAGCAGGTGCACTATCGCGGTGCAAAAGCCATGAAGTCTTTCGTCACAGATGCAGTTTTCTTTCGGACTGCTTCACGCATACGGCGTCGAACTCGTAAGTCGTACTCCTTATTGATCGTTCGACCTTAAGGCGAAAACGCGTGTTGCACAATGCCCTTAAAATCGAAGAATGCAGTGAGCAAAGCTTTCGCATTTGACCGCACTTCGCCATCTTTTTACGGTCTTTGCGATCCAGAATGCTCCCAAAGGGAAGAGTCAGCCTTATATTCGTTGTCATATCAGTAAACCCATGTTTCATCACCTGTTACGACAAGTTTCAGAAGTTCAAAATTGTGGTGAATTCATCGAGTGGCCCTGAGCAACTTGCTCTTTTTATTCAAAAGTAAACAAACGGAACAAATATTGCTGTCACGCCTTTCACACACAAGCTGATATGCCAACATCGTCAGCGACTTCTCCAGTTCTGATTCGTCTATTGTTCAAAATCATTTCTTTCACTTTTCATTATTTCATCAGTTTATGTGGTACAGCGGCGTCCATTTCGCTCGTCGTCTTCAACCTATCCACAGTCTTCTTCGAAACGCTTCTGCCACTGGTAAATAAAAAACTAAACTCCGTGCGAACGGGACTCAGAAGGGCCAACGGCCCGGGTTCGATTCCCGGCTGGGTCGGTGATTTTCTCCGCTCAGGGACTGGGTGTTGTGTCGTCCTAATCATCATCATTTCATCCCCATCGACGCGCAAGTCGCCGAAGTGGCGTTCAATGGAAAGACTTGCACCCTGCGAACGGTCTACCCGACGGGAGGCCCTAGTCACAAGACATTCACATTTATCCTCAGCTGAGAAGTATCATTGGACATGGATGTGGAAGGTTGTCATTTTTCGTGACCAGAGCTGCTGCTTCTCAGTCGAGTAGCTTCTCAGTTTGCCTCACAAGGTTTAAGTGCACCCTGCTTGCCAACAGCCATCGATAGACCCGGACGGTGACCCCTCCAAGTTCTAGCTAGGCCCGACAGCATTTCATTAGTGACCTGACTGGAACTGGTGTTACCACTGCGGCAACGCCGGTGGGTATACCACTTGTAAACTTTGCTGTAGCCATAGCAGACTCAAGAAAAGCAATATTTACAAATTTCTAAAACTATGCTGTCGTTTATTGTGTTCTTACGGTAAAATTTAATACAAATTTTCTAGTCAATTTTTATACAAAATAAATTATCGCCGATACTGCCAAAATACGTTTAACCTCTTACAAAACTGATAACGGATTAAATGTTTGATATGTTATACACTGTAGAGAGATTTTTCAGGCATGTTTACTAACCCGACAACGAAAAAATCTTTCTTAGTCTGACTAATCCAACACGCGAGTGTAACGTTCCTATTACTTTTTGAACATATCTTATTTGTCGAAGGTAGCTCTTGCAAATGTTGTTCTGCAGTTCTGTTCAAAACTATATTATTGCCTCAAATTATCAGTGCAACAAACATGTACTTATACACAGGCTTAATAATTTTTCACCACGAGCCACCCCTAAATCCTTTTCGTATCGTTGTCAATTAGTCTTCAAGATTACGGTATTTTGAAACTTAGTCATGCAAAACGAGCATAAAAGACTAAATCTGGCACAAGAATCAGTTATTTCCTCTGAACTCTCCACGAACATGTCGCTTTTCTTTTCACGGTGCACGAGGTTTATGATCCATAACTGCCGCAAAGATAAGACAGCTAACACACTCACCGTACGAGAAAACTTTGAACTTTTAATGACTACTTGGGTTTTTACGGTGTCTTAAAACCCGGGAACACGTGGACTGTACGCAGGAGATCTCGGTCGAAATTATCTCTTATACTGATACTAGTGAAATAGTTAAGATTTTTGTGAGTGTGAAAAGAGTCCAGGAATTGTCGGACGTGTGTAAAGAACTTTAGCTGGGAAAAGTCTTGGCGTAGCTTTTACTGCGTGACGCAGCAGTACAGAATTTCAACGCATTTAGCGTCATTACAACGGGATATTTTAAAACTGAAGTACTTTCTTGTATTGCGTGTGTTGTATGCGGGAATTAGAAAATCACAATTCCCATCCTAGGTAGGTCAAGTTGGCCACAATTTTGTAGCTGCTTTCGGATGTTTCAGCATTTCCCGTTGTCAGAATTGTAAAGGACTTGTTGGGACTGGATTTAACACCACACCTACTCCAAACATTTCTTCCAGTACTAATAATATGACTGATTCTGTTACACATACATATACATCATGTAGAATTTTATCTTTAGGGTACCCGTCACATTTGTGGATGAAATGTGGAAAAACGTTAAGTTATTCACAGATAGGAATGATGCTGACTGTCGGGGCTTCTATTCCTGTACTGTCTTAGCTGGGAATAAAGGGGTTGCATTCAGTCAAGAGGACAATAACATGCTAAGGGAGTTACCTGAGATAAAAAGCAAAACCCATCACGGTGAGGCACCCATTTCCATGCCGTGGATTGTTGGAAAATGTTGCCACTTTTGACAGGTTGATCGTGCACTAGAAAGCGGCGAATGCTGCTTATTTTTCAGTTAGTTTACCTAGGCGAAGATTCTCACAGTCTTCATTAGTCTGAGAAATTATAGTAGGTATGCTGTGGAACTGAGCTACTTATGTCTTCTCAACATTACGACAGCTTTTAGTCTACTCCCATCCACTACTACCAGACGCTTCACATCAACTACTGTCCGAATGCCTTCTCTGCCTTCTACATGCACTCCGGTCTTTAGCGGTAAGAGTCTATGCCATTCCTGCACGTTTTATGAAACCATCTACTCACCTTACATTAAGCTTAATTTTCGGTATTATTCTTCTTTCGTGTAACTGAGCAAAGAACTTCCTTGGTCCAGTTACAATTCCGTCGCCTACATGTCCTGTCCACCTCTCTTTCACTTTCAGTACAGAATTACACCTTCCAGTCTATTTGTTTGTTTTTTCGCCTACCTAGTCCCACTCCAATAAGTGCACTTCTTTGTGTGTGTGTGTGTGTGTGTGTGTGTGTGTGTGTGTGTGTGTGTGTGTGTGTGTGTGTGTGGTGTTACAATAACAAAGGATGGTCTCATAAGTTTACACCGAAATAAATTGATATTTTTTAAAACTCATGGTCACAAAAGGGAAAACAACATTTTCGGTAGATCCATCTGAGAAGTACAGATATTTGCATGTTTAATATCTCTGCAAAGTACGCAGCTGGATTTATAGAAAAAAAAAGTCGTCGATAAATGTAGTTAAACTTCTTGACAGATTGAACATTTATCCCGGACCGGAAATCGAACCTAGTTACTTTGCCTTTTGCGGACAAGTGCTCTTCCGACTCAGCTATCCAAACGTCACTCACGACCCGCCGCCACAGTTTTAATTCCGCTAGCAGGAGAACAGTTACTCGCGAATGATGATGATATTTGGTTGTTGGGCGCTCAACTCTGTGGTTATCAGCGCCCGCATCAAATCCCAATCTTTTCACAGTCCAGTCACGCCACTTTTCCCGAATCATGAAGTGATGAGGGCAAAACAGCAATCAGTACCCGTGCAGAGAAAATCCCCGATCCGGTCGGGAATCGAAGACCCCGTGATGCAGAGGCAGTAACGCTAGCCACTTTTATTTTTTTTTTTTCATTTTGTCGTTGTTGATCGTTGTTGATCGTTGTTTGGTCGTTGCGGACGTCACATGACATCGGTTCAAGTTCGTTGTTGATCCTTTCACTCAGTTTTTTATTAGAGGCCCACCAGCTCTCTGACCGAACACACTGAGCTACCGTGCTGGCTGCCATTAGACCGCGAGCTGCGGCCTGAGGTACTCGCAGAGGCGAAGCTCTTGAAGCGCCCGTGAGTCGTCGGTCGAGCACTTGGCGAAAGGCAAAGAACAATAACTCCGATTAGATTACAGTATTTTCTGAAGATGGGTATTTAGTACCCCCGCCCCTCCATTCATTCATTCATTCATTCATTCATTCATTCATTCATTCATTCATTCATCCATCAATCCACCCGCGCCATCTTGGTACTGCGTAGGTTGATGAATACGAAGATATGGTAGGCAGTTTACAGAAGAGACGAGGCCTATTTCCATTTGTTCGGTTACGACAACAAGCAGATCATCTGGTTTTGCAGTCACGTGAATCCTAGAGAACAGCATCAGCAACCTCTGTGTGCCACAAGAAGTTGTGTTGTGCGCTGTGCCCGTATCAGCTATCGTAGAACACTGCTTTTCCGAAGGCGATCTATTCAGCGTTGTGCCAATGACTTCACAAAGATACGCAAACATGTTGGAAAACTTCGACTCTACAACGTCCTAATTACGATGTAAATGTGGTGACATTTTTTTCAACGAGACGGAGCAACCTCCCACACGGCAATAGAAAGCACACAATAGCACACAATGTTACTAAAATGCTTTGTATCTCGAAATGGCGATATCGCAATGGCCACTCCGTTCACCGGAGTTAACAAAGAGTGATTTTTTCTTGTGGCGTTAGCTGAAGAGTAAAGTGTGTCAGTATAACCCTCCCTCACCCCCACAAACAATTGAAGCACAGAAAGAACCGATCCGTTGGGAGGTGTTGTAAATGCCACTGGGAATACTGTAGACTGTGGTGATTAACTGCAGGACTCGTCTGTAACAATGGCTGTGCCTGAACTGACTTCTTACTGGTGTTTTTTTTTAAATTAAGTCGATTTACGTAATTTACTTAAATGCATGCTATTTAATGTGGTAAAAAGACAATTTGGAGAAACTTACTGATTTTTTTTTGCAGCATTTTCATAATCGTTTTTTATTGGGTTGTGGCATAAGTTCGTAGCGTTTTTCCATAAGTTTAATAAACACAACATACACATGTGAGAGACTTTAGCCATAGCACTCCGTCGTCAGGCCACGAGTGGCCCAACGGGACCATCCGACCGCCGTGTCATCCTTAGTGGAGGGTGCGGATAGGAGGGGCGTGGGGTCAGCACACCGCTCTCCCGGCCGTTACGATGGTATTCTTGACCGAAGCCGCTACTATTCGGTCGAGTAGATCCTCAATTGGCATCACGAGGCTGAGTGCACCCCGAAAAATGGCAACAGTGCATGGCCGCCTGGATGGTTATCCACCAAGTGCCGACCACGCCCGACAGCGCTTAACTTCGATGATCTCACGGGAACCGGTGTAGCCACTGCGGCAAGGCCGTTGCCTAAGAGACTTTAGCCATCTATAATATATTCTCTTTCACTGTTTACAGTAGTCTGCCAACGCTGGAGTAACGTTTCGTTTCCGCGACTGTAGAAATCACGTGGTTTTGAGGCAAAGAACTCGTCGAGCCATGTTCGGAGCGCCTTTTCATCCGGAAAGAAAGTTCCTTGAAGGTTGTTCGATGGAGAGAAGGTGAAAACCTGAGGACGCGAGATCAGATGAATAAGATGGGTGCGGAATGACTTCCCAACCCAACTCCTGTAAAGTGTTTTTTGTCAGTCCAGCAGAATGTGGGCAGGCGTTATTGTGGAGTAGCATCACTTCACACAGTCTTCCTGGTCGTTGTTCCTGGATTGCTTCTGCAAGACGTCTCAGTTGATGACAATGTCAGCTGTGATGGTTACAGCTCAGGGAAGCAATTCGTAGTACAACACACCGTCGCTGTTCCAACAGATGCGTAACATTATATTTTTTGGATGCGTGCAGGTCTTTGTACGGCGAATTGCTGTTTTGTTTGGACTCAACCATTCCTTTCTGTTCCTTAAGTTAGCATAAAGACACCATTTCCCGTCAGCGTTAACGGTACAGGATAAGACTGGTGTCCGCACCCGGTAGCTGAGTGGTTAGCGCGACAGTGTCAATCCTAAGGGCCTGGGTACGATTCCCGGCTGGGTGGAGATTTTCTCCGCTCAGGGACTGGGTGTTGTGTTGTCCTAATAATCATCCCTTCATCCCCATCGACGCGCAGGTCGCCGAAGTGGCGTCCAATCGAAAGACTTGCAGCCGGCGTACGGTCTTCCCGACGGGAGGTCCTAGTCACACGACATTTATTTATTTATAAGACTGGTCGGTGTTGTTCACGAGCCAATTGATGACGAGCAAGCAGAGATGCACACGTGGCCAACCGCTGATTTTTGTGATTTTGGCTTAGAGCATGCGGTACACATACACGCGGTTTTTGAACCTTCCACATTGAACGTAAATGATCGGAGCTCATCACATTTGGCAGTTCTCGAGTACACTGACGTGGATCATTGTCGATTAATGCGTGTAAACGATATTCATCAAAACCCAAAGGTCTTCCTAAATGTGGAGACACACGATCCTCCTTAACAAGAGAAAACTATTTTCCTGCCGTGTTCTGTCCCCATGCACGGCGCAAATGTTTCTGGCTGCCTCCGCTGCTGTTACCCCTTTACCGAATTCAGGCAGAAAAATAAGTCGGAGGTGTTCAGATTTCTTCATTACCGCTCCAATTTTCTAGCGTCCACTGCCCCACTCACTATCTCCAAATGACAACACGTATACTCAAACAGCAACAGTGCACTACAAATAAAAAAGACCATGGATAAATACAGCCATAGCAACCGGAATACCAACATGCAAAACAAAAACACTAAAAACTTATGCTTGAACCTAATACACTACTGGCCATTAAAATTGCTACACCAACAAAAAAAAATGCAGATGATAAACGGGTATTCATTGGACACATATATTATACTAGAACTGACATGTGGTTACATTTTCACGCAACTTGGGTGCATCGATCCTGAGAAATCAGTACCCAGAACAACCACCTCTGGCCGTAATAACGGCCTTGATACGCCTGGCCATTTAGTCAAACAGAGCTGCCCATGCAGCTTCAACACGATACCTCAGTTCATCAATAGTAGTGACTGGCGTATTGTAGCGAGCCAATTGCTCGGCCACCATTGACCAGACGTTTTCAATTGGTGATAGATCTGGAGAATGTGCTGGCCAGGGCAGCAGTCGAACATTTTCTGTATCCAGAAAGGCCCGTACAGGACCTCCACATGCGGTCGTGCATTATCCTGCTGAAATGTAGGATTTCGCAGGGATCAAATGAAGGGTAGAACCACGGGTAGTAACACACCTGAAATGTAACGTCCACTGTTCAAAGTGCCGTCAATGCGAACAAGAGGTAAGCCGGGCGCGGTTCTAGGCGTTTCAGTCCGGCACCGCGCGACTGCTACGGTCGGAGGTTCGAATCCTGCCTCGGGCATGGATGTGCGTGATGTCCTTAGGTTAATTAGGTTTAAGTAGTTTTAAGTTCTAGGGGGACTGATGACCACAGCTGTTAAGTCCCATAGTGCTAACAGCCATTTTCGAACAAGAGGTGACAGACGTGTAACCAATGGCACCCCACACGATCACGCCGAGTGATACGCCAGCATGGTGATGACGAATACACGCTTGCAATGTGCGTTCACCGCGATGTCGCCAAACACAGATGCGACCATCATGATGCTGTAAACAAAACCTGGATTCATCGGAAAAAATGACGTTTTGTCATTCGTGCACCGAGGTTCGTCCTTGAGTACACCATCTCAGGCGCTCCTGTCTGTGATGCAGCGTCAAGGGTAACCGCAGCCATGGTCTCAGAGCTGATAGTCCATGCTGCTGCAAACGTCGTCGAACTGTTCGTGCAGATGGTTGTTGTCTTGCAAACGTCCCCATCTGTTGACTCAGGGATCGAGACGTGGCTGCACGATCCATTACAGCCCTGCGGATAAGATGCCTGTCACCTCGACTGCTAGTGATACGAGGCCGTTGGGATCCAGCACGACGTTCCGTATTACGCTCCTGAACCCACCGATTCCATATTCTGCTAACAGTCATTGGATCTCGACCAACGCGAGCAGCAATGGCGCGATACGATAAAACGCAATCGCGATAGGCTACAGTCCGACCTTTTTGAAAGTCGGAAACGTGATGGTACGCATTTCTCCTCCTTACACGAGGCATCACAACAACGTTTCACCAGGCAACGCCGGTCAACTGCTGTTTGTGTATGAGAAATCGGTTGGAAACTTTCCTCATGTCAGCACGTCGTAGGTGGTGCCACCGGCGCCAACCTTGTGTGAATGCTCTGATAAGCTAATAATTTGCATATCACAGCATCTTCTTCCTGTCGGTTAAATTTCGCGACTGTAGCACGTCATCTTCGTGGTGTAGCAATTTTAATGGCCAGTAGTGTACTTTGCTCTATCCTGTGTCTGGAAAACACGATACGCGAGCGGCGCTTCCACGGCAGACCGATGTCCGTCGGGAGGAGTTAGTTCCGCTCGGAAATACGCTACAGTTGGCCGACAGGGGCTTAATTGCAACGGCGGTGGAGGGCCTGAATGATGGTGACGTGACGCCGCGTGCATTAGTCAGCTTCGTAGACGAGTGCTGAGCGGCGTGGGAGCGGGCCGTTCCCTATGCGGCGCTGTGCTCTGCGGCACAATATCGCCAGCATACCACTGCACTCGGCTGCGGGTGGCGCGAGGCGCATTCCAGCGCTCTCGCCTCTGCAGGCGCAGGTCCCGCTGCCTGGCCGTTTCAGCGTTCCGGAGCGGCGTCTCGGCCGCTTTGAATATGTGTATAACTACCAATTCCCGCTGCCACACACACACACACACACACACACACACACACACACACACACACACAACCGGGAGGCGGAGGAGGGAGTTGTTGTCAAGGAATGTTTCCGTGTCAGTTTTCCTCCTTACTTCTTTAACCTGCTTCCCTGTCGGCATTAAAGGGCTAAGTGAACCTCAACCGTGCTCCAATCCAAGCAATAATCCGATCGGTCACCGAAAGACAAACCCGGGGACCACCACGTTTGAAGACATCATAGCGTGGAAAAAGCACGTTGGGGGAGTCCCAGAGCAAGATCCAGCATGTCAGATATTCTGAACGCGAGTCTAAATGTAGACCAGTGAGATAGAAGAACGCCACCTACGTCACATTAACGGCATCCTTCTTGAATACATAGGCGCGAGACGCCATATTGGTTTCCATTTGGAGCCGATATGTATAATTGCCATTTCTAAGCACCAGCAAATTGAAGATCTTTCGAAAACTCGTCGTTAATTGTTTGATATGTTGTAATAACATTACCGGAAACATCATACTCGTGGTTAATGAGTTACTGTAACTTGCTTATCATGAAAGTATGCCGTTTCTGTGCAACGGCACGTTTGGGATCCATCAAAAACGCATTGTTGTTGGTAGAGTTTGTTATAATTAAATGCCAGTCAATAACCTGTCTGCGATTAAAGTTTTTCAGCAGATTGTAATACGAGTAGTATGGTCATAAATCATTCATGGTCGGTGTAGCGTAATGAAAAAAAAGTGTTCAGATGGCTCTGAGCACTATGGGACTTAACATCTGAAATCATCAGTCCCCTAGAACTTAGAACTACTTAAACCTAACTAACCTAAGGACATCACACACATCCATGTCCGAGGCAGGATTCGAACCTGCGACCGTAGCGGTCGCGCGGTTCCAGACTGAAGTGCCTAGAACCGCTCGGCCACAAGGGTCGGCCGTAATGAACAGTCCCAGAATTGTAAGGTGATGCGCAGCAGGTCCGCAACTCATTATATCCAAATATTTTTTGCTATCTATCGCGTTTACTATTACCTTGTGATACTTTCTTATTAGTTTGATAAAAGTATATTCTATAATACTAGATGTTGTGTAAATATAATGGTGCTCTTCTTAAGAGTTTGTTCGATTGTCGTAATCTACATGATAGCTTCCAGTACTTGCAGTAAGATAGTTGAAAATATCTTCTCTCAAGTTGTGTATTACACTTGTTGTAAATATTGTCCTGCGGAATAGGAACAGTGATCAAGTAAGCAAGACCTTAGGGTTTTACTAAAAAGTGGGAATGATGACATAATTTTTATCTTATGTGGAGATCTGTTTTAAATTTGTGTCGCACTATATGTTACGGAACTTTTATAAGCCGTTGTCCTTATTGGTTGTACGCGGCACTTTCCTTTTTGCCTTAAAACATTTGCATTGATATTGAAACTTTTATTCATGTATATTGCAGACAGAACAACGTAACTAGCATACGCAGAAAGGAGGAAATGAGCCTTTTAATAGAGCTGACGCAGGAATTTTACGCTCCTTCCATTTCGTAAACACTGTAATTTGCGAGCCACATACAGCCAACAACTGCCGCTGGACCGCGCTGCTATCGCGTTTACCTTGTTGAGGCACGTGTAGATGCACAAGTCACATGGTCTCTGAGCGTTCGGCAGCACTTTAAACTCGGCACGCTCAACGCTAAGGTTCGAAAGAACGGCCTGCGTGCCGACGGCTTTAGAGACGGAGCGCAAGCTCGAATCGGCGAAGGAAATCGTGTGTTCCCTTTCAAGGGAATCATCGTGGCGTTTGCAGTAAGCGATTCGTGGAATATATAAATCTGGATGTTTGGGTGGGGATTTGAACAGTCATCCTCTCGCATTCGAGTCCAGTGTTACCACAATGCCACCATACTTATCGATCACATAAATTAATTTATTTGTGTATAATCAAATACAGTTGTATGTAGTGCTCACTAGCACGTCTCTGGCACCTGTGTTCGTATATCTACATTGTGATTGTACAGTGCGGGAGAATTGATTGCCATCCCCTTATTTCCACTGAAATGCTAAATTAGAACCCAAGACAAATTACATGATGCCTAGCGCTTTCCGATCACTGCAGAGTTTCCTGGACAAAGACACGCGTCCACTCGCTGCGGAGTCTCAAAGTACAATATCCGGCCTGAGCAAAGGGACTGGATGCTCCAGGTAATCTCTCTGCCGATAGACAGCAAATTGTACTGCATAGGTTGACCTGCCTACCCGCAACATGCAGCACTACTTTCCACTTACTTAAACTTAGTTACTCCAGTGCTAATTAGCATATATACTGAGGTGGCAAAAGTCATTGGATACCCCTAATATCGCGTCGGACCTCCTTTTGTCCAGCGTAGTGCAGCGACTCGACGTGGCGTGGACTCAACAAATCGTTGGAAGTACCTTGCAGAAAAATATTGAGCCATACTGCATTTATAGCCGCCCGTAATTGTAAAAGTGTTGCCGATGCAGAATTTTGTACACGGGCTGACGCCTCGATTACGTCCCAGAAATGTTCGACGGGATTAGTTTTGGCCGATATGCGTGGCCAAATCATTCGCTCGAATTGTCCAGAATGTTCTTCTAACCAATCGCAAACAATTGTGGCCCAGTGACATGGCGTGTTTTCATCCACAAAATTGAAGTCCGTGAATGGCTGCTAAAGGTCTCCAAGTACCCGAACAAAAGTATTCCTAATGAATGATGGCTCCAGTTGGACCAAAGGACCCAGTCCAGTCCATGAAAAGAAAGCCCCCACCAGCTCGCACAGTGCCTTATTGACATCCTGGGTCCATGTCGTCATGGGGTCTGCGCCACGCTCGAACCCTACCATCCGCTCTTACCAACTGAAATCGAGACATCTGACCAGATCACGTTTTTACAATCGTCTAGGTTCCAACTGATGTGGTCACGAGCCCAGGAGAGGCGCTGCAGGCGATGTCGTGCTGTTAGCAAAGGCACTCGCTTCGGTCGTGTACTGCCGTAGCCCATTAGCGCCAAATTTTGCCTCACTGTCCTAAAAGTTAAGTCTGCCGTACGTCCTACTTTGATTTCTGCTGTTATTTCACGCTGTGGTGCTGGTTTGTTAGCACTGACAACTCTACGCAAACGCCGCTGCTCTCGTTCAGTGGCCGGCGGCCTTTGCTTAATGCTTTGTCCGTGGTAGAAGGTAATACCTGAAATTTGGTATTCTCGTCACGCTGTTGACACTGTGGATCTCGGAATATTGAATTCGCCAACGAGTTCCGGAACGGAATGTCCCATGCCTCTACCTCCAACTACCATTCCGCCTTCGAAGTCTCTAATTTAAGCCGAGCAGCCATAATCACTTCGAAAGCTTTTTCACGTGAATCATCTGAGTACAAATGACATCTCCACCAATGCACTGCTCTTTCATGCCATATGTACGCGATACTGTCGCCATTTGTATACACGGTGTTCGGAAATTCGCGTTACAAACTTCTAGGATTTGTATAGGGGACTGAGTAGATAATATGTCCGGAGGCGTGCCGTTTCCGTGCTACGACGATTTGAAAATGTGTTGGTAGTGCGACCACTTTCGCAAGTAATTGATTAGGCGTGACCCAGTAAATCACTTGTTTTACAGTTCCGCTCACTAATAACTAAAGAAATTGCTCGTGTGCTGATTTCTCTTCAACGGCATTATCGAATTCGGGTGTGTGGCGTTTCTTTGGGGCACCATAGTTGAGCTTGCTGAAGGTGAAGGTGAAGGTGAAGGTGTCATTTCCAGAAGCCGTTGCGTAATTGTGGCGAAAAGGGTATGCGATGGAGTCATATATTGTGGAGAACGGTGAAGATAAAGGCGACGAGCAGCTCTTCCATTACCGTGAGCTTCGCCATTGAGAAGGATCATGTCGGTGTATTGTGCAAATTTGTACGCAACCATTTTACTCTAATGTTCATAGACACGTGAATGAGATTCGAACTAGGTCAGTGAGGTAGGACAAAGGTCAAATGACATCAGTCGATCCGAATTAACCACCCAAACGTGATTACTCTGTTGCATACCTATGTTTTCAAACGGCTGTCGACATGGGTTCCTATTCGAAATATTTTGTACTGACTCCCCTCTACATGTCCTAGAAATTTGTGACGGGAATTTCCTAGTCCCTTATATGTGCGTATCGCTATCCCATGACTTGTCGGCTTAGTGTAGAGACCACTGATACCTGTAAAGAGCTACCTGTCAGTGAAAAAGTAACTACAGTCGCAATTAACTTTAGTATTTTTAAGGCAGTAGTACACAACTTTAAAACTATGTAATAGGCGTATCACCATAAGCTACTAGAGTATGTATAGCTTTTACAGAACGACTGGTTTCGGCAGCATGTCCTTTCTCAGGACCAAACGCAATACATTGTACCCAGTGGATGCCTGGAGATGCCCGAGACACTTCATACTCAAACATCGGTATGCCGAGCGGTCTAGGGCGCTGCAGTCATGGGCTGTGCGGCTGGTCCCGGCGGAGGTTGGAGTTCTCCCTCGGGCATGGGTGTGTGTGTTTGTCCTTAGGATGATTTAGGTTAAGTAGTGTGTAAGCTTAGGGACTGATGACCTTAGCAGTTAAGTCCCATAAGATTTCACACACATTTGAACATCGATGTGTGCATGCTTTCTGTGGACTGCACACTTTGTTTAATGGTTATTGTGTGATCTTGTTAGACAGTATGTGTCGTTTCATTATTGAAATCGACTACGTGATGATATCTTCTCACTCAGCGTCATCACTGGGGCAGAGGGGGGGGGGGGGGGGGGGGCGGGCGCTTTGCCTTGCCTTGCCTTAAGCCTCTTTTCAATTACAAGCCATTAGGTTTATGCCTTCTTCCATATTGGGGTGTTTTTCTCCACGCCTGTATTTTGACTTCATAGTCGGTGGAAATAAGGAATATAATACCTATGTGCACAGGTACATATAAAAGCAAGGAACTTTGCTGCATTTTCTTTCCCTAGTCTCACATTTTAGACACCTCCATTGGATGTAATGTGCTGCGTGTTGCATTGAGATTGACTGTACAACAGAAACTAGTTTCTCAGTAAAGATTATATTCTGTAGCAGCTTGCGGTGGTTCAATATCAAACTGTTTCAATTTCTGCATTATTTTAAACATCGCTTTTCTTTCTGTAAAAAAACAAATTGCGCTACAAGCAGTATACGTTTTGAATTAAATACTTTTTACATTATCTGTTACGGTATATCTGCTATCTTTCTAACAGCGGACAGAGCTGAAAAGATATTCCAAACGAATGAGAGAGTGGTTATTTCGTAATACTCCTAATGAGAACTGTGGAAATAAAATATTCGTACATGAGCAGTTGTTGTGGTTTTCAGTCCGAAGACTGGTTTGATGCAAGTCTCCACACTAGTCTAGTCTGCGCATGCCTCTTCGTCTCTACGTAACTACTGCATCCCACGTCCACTTGAATCCGCTTGCTGCATTCGAGACTTATTGTCCCTCTGTAATTTTTGCCGCGCCCCCCTCCTCCATACTTCCATCCGTTACCAAATTGAGGATTCCGTGACGCCTCAGGGCGTGTCATATCAGTCTGTCTCTGCCTCTACATACATGCTCCGCAAGGATGCCGATCGTGTGTGGTGGAGGGTACCCTGTACCACCACTAATCATTTTCTTTTCCGTTCCGCTCGCAAATAGAGGGAAAAAGGACTGCCTACATGCCTCTGTACGAACCCTAATCTCTCTGATCTTATCGCCATGGTCCTTGCGCAAAATGTACGTTGGCGGCAGAAGAATTGATCTGCAGTCAGCCTCAAATGCCGATTCTCAAATTTTCTCTATAGTGTTCCTCGAAAACAACGTCGCCTTCCCTCCAGGGATTCCCATTTGAGTTTCCGAAGCACCTCTGCAATACTTGCGTGTTGTTAGAACCTACCAGTATCAAATATAGCGGCCCGCCTCTCAATTGCTTCGATGTCTTCCTTTAATCCGACCTGGTGCGGATCCCAAACACTCGAAATGTACCCAACAATGGGTCGTACTCGTGTCCTATATGCTGTCTCCTTTACGGATGAACGACACTTTCCCAAAGTTGTCACAATAAACTGAGGTCGACCATTCGCCTTCTCTGCCACAGTTCTCACATGCTCACTCCATTTCGTTACGCCTAGATATGTAATCGACGTGACTGCGTCAAGCGGCACACTGCCAAAGCTGTACTCGAACGTTATGCGTTTGTTTTCCTACCCATCTGCATTAACTTACATTTTTCTACATTTAGAGCTAGCTGCCATTCGTCACACAAGTGGGTATTATTGAAGTCTGAGGTGGTTTTGCCCGTCTGACGGATATTGCACAGCATGTGCAATACTTTTTTCATGACTGGCTCTCGCAAGGACTTCAATAATTCTGAGTGTGATCTTGTCTACTCCATGTTTCCGCTTGGATCTTTGAATTTCCTATCAGATTCTTCTCGCAGCATCGTATCTGACACCTCATCCTCATTTACTTCCTCTCCCTTTTCCATAATGTGAACTGTACCGAGTAGAAAAGAAAACAATCTTCAAAACCATTTTTATGCGAGATATCTCGGGATAACACGAAATGCTTATTTTAATTAGCTTTCCTCATAGCTTTCGCTGCAGTTTCCCCAACTGCAGAGCTATCCTTCTCTTTATCTTTATTCTTGTATTCTGAGCTTTTTTGTCCATATTAAAGCTAATACACACTAAGCAAATTTGATAACACCATCAGTTTTTAAGAATCGTTTGAATTGTCTGTGGAAAGGAAACCAGTACACAGTAATTTCTCTTTGCCCACACAACATGTGTAAACAATGTTAAACGACGCCCGACGTCTCAGGCTAAACTGTCCTGGTACCATTTGTTGCCTCGAAATGTGTAGAATAAAGCTCACAGTTTTTGCCTGGAGCCACATCCGGCCGCTCGGCGACGTGTTGTATTACTGGGCGTCTGTTTGCGGTTTGTGCGCACAGACGCACAACACAGTTCTTGCTGCTGTCGTGGTTGCCTCTAGTGGTGATCCCTCCCACTAGGCCGCATGTAAGCAGTATGTTTTCAGCAAAGCCGACTACGAACACACATGTTGATAGGAGGAACTGCAGTACAGAACTTCTTCCTCGAGAGAAACTCCGACGCAACAGTGCACTGCAGTATTTGTGTTTCCATTATCGTTTTAATTAGTTATGAGCCGGCCGAAGTGGCCGTGCGGTTAAAGGCGCTGCAGTCTGGAACCGCGAGACCGCTACGGTCGCAGGTTCGAATCCTGCCTCGGGCATGGATGTTTGTGATGTCCTTAGGTTAGTTAGGTTTAACTAGTTCTAAGTTCTAGGGGACTAATGACCTCAGCAGTTGAGTCCCATAGTGCTCAGAGCCATTTGAACCATTTTGAATTAGTTATGATTTACAGTGACAAATGTGTAGGTCACTGCTGAAAGGATGAAAACCGACATTTGTCAGTTATTGTACGGAGTTTCTGTTGAGATGTTTCGCCTATATAACATATTCATATAAAGCAGTTTATATTCGTCTCCTGTATAGGGCTCCTTTTCACGAGCCGCATAAATTTGAGCAAAAAAAAACAGATTTTTTCCGCATAAGTAATCGCTGCTATACTGCTGACATTTCTTATAAAACAGGTGAATTGTTATATCGTTCATAATATCCAACTTCTAAACAAAATAGACAGGTTTTGTAACACTAGTGAACAGTGCACTAGAACACACTTCGGCGCATACCTCTAACAAATGAAATGATGGTATGGCATTGTTGGCCGGGATGTCCCCGTTCGGGTTCGGCCGCCAAGTGCAGTCTTATTTCGGTCGGCGCCACATTGGGCGACTGGCGGCCGATAATGAGGATGAAATGATGATGAGGACAACACAACACCCAGTCCAACTCTCGAGCCCGGGCCCAGTGCATGGGAGGCAAGCACGTTACCACCCAGCTAAGCAGGCGGATGAACTCAAACAAAGAGTGGTACCGATAGTTGGGGATCGCACTTTTGAACCCATCTATACGGTGATTTAGGTTAAGGTTCCAGGTATCACACCCAGCACACATTCGCCCTGGTGGGCCCTCATTTGCAAGTAATCGACGAAAGAAATCGGAATTTTGCATGGTATTCTAGAGTCTCAAAAAAGATCATTCTCCACAGAGTGGTATTGTGCTGTATCGGTTAAGGTACGTACCTGCAATGCAGAAGGTCTAGGGGTCGAATCTCGTCACGTCTTTCCAAATTTATTTTCAATTTTTTATCAATCTGACTTTGATCATTATTCTTATGTAGTTAATTAGTTTAAATGAATTTTAACATTTGTAATCCTTTAAAGCATCATTTTAATCAGTATACTACTTGGTTCATTTACTCTTATTTTGTCTTGAAAGAAGGGTGATTGGAACCCTTCTGTATATGATTTTAAGTACTTTGACTTATTCATCATAATACTTAAACGTTTGAAAACGCTTATGTGTCGGTTTAAAAAAACGAAAGACTAAATAATCTCTATTTGTTCTGCAGTGATGTTACGAACATATTTTTCGTTACAAGATTTTTTTTTTTTAAGAGCAATCTTCATACAAACATTTAAAACATAATTTCTTGTTGCTCTATTTACAAAATAAGCAATATGAGGATTTAAACGAAAGAAAGAAGTATGTTTCGTTCTCAATCCGGCGTATGTGTCAAGAATAAGTTTTCATTCGCCAGCGAAAAATAGCGGGCATTTGTCATTTCATAGATCGGTTTTACGAGCAAGAGTCGTTGGGTTGTTTTCCGGATTTTAGGATCATCTTGCTTTTCACAGTCTTCCATTGAGTCGATGTATACTTCACTCACAGTGCCTCTATCGACCTCGTCACCTTATTTATTGCTACACTTTTTTTTTCTTCTCTAATATTTGATATGAATTATATTTGGTTTTCGTCAAAGACGCTGGTCAGTGCAAACTAGTTGTCCTTCCAGTTAGTGACTAGTTCTCTAAGTGCTTCGTTGAAGTGACTAATCTCCTTCCGAACAGGCTCAACGGCACCGACCGGCCGCCGTGTCATCCTCAACCACAGGCGTCACTGGATGCGGATATGGAGGGGCATGTGGTCAGCACACCTCTCTCCCGGCCGTATGTCAGTTACGAGACCCAAGCCGCTACTTCTCAATCAAGTAGCTCCTCAGTTTGCCTCACAAGGGCTGAGTGCACCACGCTTGCCAACAGCGCTCGGCAGATCGGACGGTCACCCATCCAAGTGCTAGCCCAGCCCGACAGCGCTTAACTTCGGTGATCTGACGGGAACCGGTGTTACCACTGCGACAAGGCCGTTGGCTTCGTTGGCTGGAATTTCGAGGATAGAAGCCGCTACCCTTTCTGAAGGTCTGCTCTTCAGCGCAGCTTTCGCAATTTCCTCCGTTGTATTTTTGAATATTTGCCAGAACTGAGAGGAGTTCGTGTGGTTACACTGGCGAGTTGTTGCTTTGCTGAGAGCATTGAGTCAGTTCCTCTCGATGTTTAGGTGTGGTTCCTGCAATTGCTTGAGAGCTCAACATACGTTTCGATTTCGTTTTCAATGTCTCATGAGGAAACGAGGATTTGTGATTATTTTAGGAGTACCGTAGACTTGCGTGTTTTCGAGCAGCTCTTTACCGCTAATACATTTTGGCTCTGATGGTTCTGTGAGGGGATATCATTATGATTATAGACATAGTTTCTTATAACGTAGGAATTTTGTTTGTTGACTTCTGTTTCTTTTGTGGACTGACTAGAGTGTTAAATCGTTTCAGTATATACTTCGGTTGTGCCTACCATAGGGGCTAACAATGTAGATGCTGTGTTGTTGAGAGTTATATTGTTCGATTTGTAGATCGGTGTCGCCAATTTTCTATTGGACACGAAAACAAAAAATGGTTGAAGTGGCTCTGAGCACTATGGGACTTAACATCTGAGGTCATCAGTCCCCTAGAATTTAGAACCACTTAAACCTAACTAACCTAAGGACATCACACACATCCATGCCCGAGGCAGGATTCGAACCTGCGACCGGAGCGGTCGTGCGGTTCCAGACTGTAGCGCCTAGAACCGCTCGGCTACCCTGGTCGGCGACACGAAAACAAAAAATAAACTGTGTTCGTAGTGTAATATCGAAAAAATTCCATTTCCATGTATTCGTGAAAACACCTTTGAAATTGTGAAACAGTTTTCGTACGCTGAGCGCAGCTGCTTCGCTTGTATACAATGCCATTTTGTAAACACCTGTATGGCAACGCCTCTTCATGGTGTTATAGACAGCTATTGTTTTCCCCTACAGCCGTTTGCGCTTCACAGTTGAAGTCTGTCAAAAGCACTGCCAGATGGCAAGGATTTCCGTAAGTTGACTTAATTGTAGGAGAGTCTTAGTAGTAAAGAATACATGTATTAAAACTTAATGTATGATGCGACGTTTTAACGCAGCTCAGTGTTTTATGACGTCATATACCTCCTGAACTATGATGTGTAAAATGTTCTAAGCCCCCTACCCCCTCCAGCGATTGCTGACTTATGTCAAGGGATATCTGTATCAAGTTAGGTTGAAATCGGTCTAGTAGTTTGAGATGTGGGACGTACATACATGCATGCATGCATGCATGCATTTTATAATATTTATCGGTTTCATGAGCTTTTTGGTGTTTGTGTCGCCAAGTGTTTTGATGCAAGCATGGAACTAAACTGTTGATATGTTTGAGGAATTAGACTTCGATATCCTGTGGCACCATCACCACCACCACCAGAAACAGCAAAGTAAAATCCTGCATCGAAGCCCTAGGTGCCTATTGAGCATTAAAAAACTCGAATCCTTGATTCTGTTTGAATGTTGCAGAACATGTTCTGGTAGCAGTCCGATCCCTCTCTTGTTGCCTTCAACAACACAAAATGTATTCATCGCAGTAAGATGAACAGTTGTACTAACTCATTTGACTGTCATCTCGCAAGGGAAAGGCAAACTGCAAAAGTGTCACGAATTTTCTCAATAAACGGTACCAAGCGTGATTTTACAAAGAAAAAAGTTGAAATGGCTCTGAGCACTATGGGACTTAAGGTCATCAGTTCCCTAGCACCGCTAGGCCACCCGGCCGGCGTGATTTTACAGCGAAACCGTAGGCGTCCCTTAATTTCAGCAGTATCAGCGAATTTCTTTCTTGGATTGCGAAAGGTTGCTAATTACTCAGAAGAGACATTCAACGCACTTGGCCGTGGTACGTACATGCTAGTAATGTTGCGTACAGATCATAACTCTGAACGAAAGCAGCGTCACCCACGCATTCACGTATTGTGTTCAGCGCAAAATATGTGACGATGTAAATTTATCATGCATTGAAACAATACAGAGAAGAATGAAGTTCATTTAAATTACACAGTCCGCCCCCACGGAATGTCACATTTCCGTTCGTTCTACCGTGTGTTCGCTGTTTGTTTTAGGGCTAGATTGCTTTTGCTCTGCTGGTAATCTAATAGTACGGAGAGCTGTTGTCGTGACAACCTACACGGAAATTCAAAACAGGAACTGTATAAATGTCATGATTTATTGTGGAGCTACGTCCAAGGGGAAAAAATTGACAAAAAATTGTGAAATTTGAGTCAGTGAAATGTAAAGTAAGGAGTATAAAATCATTTTCGGTACGTGAACAACGTAGGGAGAAGAATAGCGCATAACAAAGGCAACAACTTCCTCATAGACAATGGCTTAGCAGCGGGCAAACTCCGACAAGAGACGGCATAGAAATTACATTCGTTTTAAAACCGCAATTTAAAAAAAAAAATTGTGCCAAAGGTTCTTGCTTCCTTGTCTTTTACCTTGGAAAAGTCCTCTAACGTAGGTAATCCGCGTCTGCATTCACAATAAACCGCAAGCAACCATTCTGCATAGAACTCATCTCAAGCCGACAGAACTGGTAGATTGCCAAGTTGGTCTCTGAAAAACACTGTCGACTTCTCCCCGACTACAAGCGAAGGATTGCGTCAGCCATTCTGCTAAGGCATACGCTTCAAGAGGAAACAAAACAGTCGTTACATCTTCTGTTCGCGATATAATATAAACAGACGCATTTAGAACATACTGTTTAACACAGCAGCCACAGGCCGCTGAAGAATACCAAGAATGCGCTGCAGTGTCCAGCTATGAGCGTGATTGCGTGAGACACGAACTTGCCGGTGGGGGGGGTGACTAGCACGGGAAGCAAATTCACTAATTCGTTTGCGGTAACCCTGCTCTTTGTAAGACCAGAATACAAAATGTGTTTTCTGTCTCATTGAACCCAACTTTTAGCTGCAGAAGTGTGTCAGCACATCTCAATTTCTAAAATATTATGAATGGGTGATATTATTGACACTATTCGCTTGAAAATAGAGATTCTGTTCCTATCAGTCCTAAACTCTTCTGCACGCCGACTGTGTAATTTCGATGTATTTCACACTGTATGCCAGAAAGACGCTTAGTTGGGTTACCTCGGTTTTACATCCACGTAAATATTCTGGAAGCAATCGTTCAATGCATGACGGAAGTTACTTTGTACCAATATTAGCTATCTTCTGCCCTATTCCAGTGGTGTACTGAGCAAGGAAAAATGAATGTATACGCCATGAGACGCGCCCTAGTGCCTCCTGTGCCTTAATGAACAACGCACCACTTATGAGATAGTCAGCAAAACTGGACAATTGGTAAGATAAGTTGCTGAATCTTTAACTTAAAAAAAAAAAGTGACATCCCAGAATGCCCAAAATTTAGTCCCAGTACTTGCGACGCTCTCTCGGAAACAGTAGGTGATAGTAGTAGATAGCTGTTTGTAGGGGGGTCTCAGCTACCAAAATATCATACGAGTGAACTATGAGACGCTTTGCGTGGAGCATCGAGGATAACTTTGCCCCGACTAGCGACACAGGCGCCATGCGTTGGTATCTCAGATCTCTACTGCCGGGTTCATGTGGGTAGCGTATCCTGGCGGGAACCTGACTGGATAATGTAACGCTCTAGCCTTCGAGACAGGGAGGTGACCCACACCCGCAGTGAGTCCGCGTGCGGAGATTTAACGGCCATGACTGTGCAACACCGGCCAGCCTTAAACATTAGTATGCTTTATGTATGGTTTCCCAGGTCCGCCCATGTAGGTACACGGGGTATCGAACGGAAAGTACCGATACTTTTATCGTGGTATCGTAAGAGAGGTATCTTACTGTTATGATATTGAATGAAAAGTGTAGATACCTTGGGTATCAACTCTTGGTTTTGATAAAAAGATTAGTGTAGATACTATCTGTCGGCTCCAATCTCTCCCGCTCTGTTTTTAAAACATGTGTAGAATGGAGAGAGAGAGAGAGAGAGAATTTTCGCAACTTTTAAACAGAATAAAGCAAACAGTATTTTTATTTCAGATTACAGTTTTCAAAAGTTTGAAGCTTGAAATATGAAAGTACAGGACATATTATCTGAAAACAGCTGAAAAATGGACAAAAGCAAATTAAATAAATCTACCTAAACTTCATTATTATACGTTTTATCAAAAAACAGCCATTCTATCTGCTGATTCAGTAATTCCTGCTCTTATACACTGTTTAAGCGAAAGAGTAAGTCGAATCGTGAAAATAGGGAGATTCCAAGTGAAGGAACTGCGAACGAAACCTAGTCGAAACCGTATGCCGGAGCGGGACTCTAACGTGGGACATTTGCCTTTCACGGGCAAATGTTCTACTAACCGAGCTACCCGAGCACGACATAGCCGTGCAGGGTGATTAAAAAATAGCGAACAGATTTCAGTTGTTTATTACAGACAAACTATAAAAGATAAAAACACATTGCGCATGTGACTGGATAGAGGAAGGTTCAGAGTTTTGACACAGTCGCGCTGTTGTTTGTTTGTAGCATTTTGGCTGCTACACCACAGAGCAATCATTTTATGTATTGGAATTTGCGCGCAGTCAGTCCAATTGTTAAAACCGAGCGAGGTGGCGCAGTGGTTAGCACACTGGACTCTCATTCGGGAACACAATGGTTCAAAGTCGCGCCCGGCTAACCAGATTTAGGTTTTCCGTGAGTTCCCTAAATGGAGGCAATTGCAAGGTTTCTTTGAAAGGGCACGCCCGATTTCTTTCCTGACACCATCCGAGCTTGTGCTCCTTCTGTAATGACCTCCAAGTCGACGACACGTTAAACACATTTTTCCTTCATTCCTTCTTTTCCAACTGCCCAAGTGCAAAGTGCATTCCGCCGTCGATTCAGTAAGAAGCCGCCTCTGCACAAGCAGATTTATGTATGGCATAGAAAATTCTTGGAAGCTGGTTGCATATGCAAAGGGAGGAGCACTGGTCGGCCCGTACGTCCGATGAAAATGTCTAATGTATCCGCAATGCGTTCACACGGAACTCTAGGAAGTCCACAAGACGGGCATGCCAGAATATTCGTCTTCCTCAGACGATAGTCTGTTCTCAGACGCCGCCTGCATGTGAATCCTTACGAATTGCAGGTATTGCAACAGTTGCGCCCAGGCGATCATAACAGAAGGTGCGAATTTTGCATTTGAATTTCCAGGATGTGGCAGAGGATCATTTTTCCAAATGATCTTTCCGGTTGAATCGACTTTCCAACTTTCGGGTAAAGTAAACAGCTATAATGTAAGAAGTTGGGACACAAAATAGTGCTGACCTCGTCGAACATGAGACTCACCGAAACTGAATGTGTTTTGTGCTGTTTTTGTGCTCTTTCTTTTCACAGTTTATTTATAACGGCGTTCCGCCTCACTTTCAGCTTGAGGTGCGGCGTTACCTCAACACCACCAACCCACAACGTTGGACTGGAAGAGGTGGACAGGATCTAGTTCATTGTTCATGGCGTCCCAGGTCACCAGGTCTTAGACCTTGTGATTTTTTTTCTGTGGGGGGTACATAAAACATAGTATTTGTCCCACTCATGGGAGCACTGCTTCAGGATCTGATAAATCTAATTGTTGAACCTGTCGATTCAATAAACAGGGACCTGTTCAGTCATATGTTGAAGAAAATGGACTCCCATTTCAATGTTGCTCGAACAACGCATGTTGCTCATCTTTGAGTATATGGTATAATGTCTGTCTGAACACACAACTCTGAACCTTCCTCTGTCCAGTGACTTGCGCAATTTGTTTCTATCTTTCACTATTCTTCCTTTTTGAATCCCGCTGTATTTCCGCCAGTACCTCCATTTCATACCGTCCAAACTTAACAGGAGTTCTCCTTCTCGTACCCTGTGGTACCAACACTCCTGCTTTGATAATAGCAAGGTGACGGGTTCGAGTATTGGTAGCTGCCACATTTTTCCACTTATAATTTCCATATTTGTAAACAAACAAAAATGTTATTTAACAAATATTAAATTAAAATTTTTATAAAGAAAGTTATTTTTAATTGCTGTTTGTATCAAACAAGATTAAAATTTGATACAAACACGTTAAATTCTTTATTGTAAATAAAAAATATTATGTCATCAATAATACTGTTCCATATCCGTAAATAAAAATAGTATTTTATTTTGTAATCGACTCTTCTTCGCCAAATTTTAATTTCTCGTGAATATTATGTTGTGCTATATTTTTAGACAATCAGCAGTTAAAAATAAAAACGTTAGTTTTGCAAAAAAATTTTGATTCATTATTTGTTAATGGACATTTTTGTTTGTTAATAAATATTTTGCGCTCGAAAATCTTAAAGACGATTTTTTCGCGTCCATTAGAGAATTGCGTTGTAATGGCGTAGAAAACTGATGTCCTATCTGTGGACTTCAAATCCTCTAAACATCAAAAGAAACCTAAGAGAGCCCGTCAGCCGGCCGAGCTGTCCGAGCAGTTCTAGGCGCTTCAATCCGGAACCGCGCAACTGCTACGGTCGCATGTTCGAATCTTGCCTCGGGAATCGGTGTGTGTGATGTCCTTAGGTTAGTTAGGTTTAAGTAGTTCTAAGTCCTAGGGGACTGATTACCTCAGATGTTAAGTCCCTTAGTGCTCAGAGCCATTTGAACCATTTGAAGAGCCTCTGTGATGTCTTCTTGTCAGTAATTAATACATATGATATCAACAGCTGTACTGTCTGCACTACGACATGTGTTTTGTGCGGTAACCCTTATTATTATTATTATTATTACTACTGATAAGGAGTTCTTGTGGTAGTGTTCCACCCCGCCGCCACCACCACCACCACCACCACCACCACCACCACGCTGTTGGATGGTCAGTGCTACAGTATGTCTCCCCAACTCATCCCACATGTGCTCAATGGGATTATGTCCGCGGCAGGGGGGGGGGGCGGTCATCCCTCTCCGTTCACCGAATATCTTCTCATTCCAAGACCTGCACTACCTGCGCATCTCGATGCGGTCGCGCATTGTCATCCACAAAAAGACACACGCAAGCACGCGCGCGCGCTATAACACCGGGACCACCACTACGATCATATTAAACACTTCCTGGGTGCATTTCATACATTCATGTGGCGAGAGGGAGAACACCCTTCGTCAGATCCCAGATACGAAGCATGTTCGGTAAGTAACGCCTGTTCGGTCGCAAAATGTTTTATTTGTAACAGTTAGCTACTTCTGTACATAGTCACCGCTCCGATTTAGACACTTGCGTAGCGTGGTACCAACTTCCCAATAACCTCGTCATAGAAAGAAGCCATCTGTGTCTCCTGCCAATTCTCTACGCTGGTCTACAGCTCGTTGTCTTTGCCAGAACGTTATCTTCATTGCTAGCTGTTCGTGTGAGCAGAGATCAAACTCAGGTGTAGTCAATTACAGGCTCTGTTGTGGGTGGTCAAACGCTTCCTATCGAAAACGCTGCAGGAGCATCTTCATTGCCCCCTTCAGCGTGCGGCCGAGAATTGTCATGCAGAAGGAAACGTATCGCAGTTATGTTATGTGGGCTGCATGACATCACGTGAAATCTCACCAAGCCCTCATACTTGGCGGGAGACACTATTGTTCTAAGCATCTTTACGTGCTCACTGTGCGTTCAGAACTGAAAAGACCTACGTGACGCGATCGGTGGGCATACTGGAGACACTGCCCAACACATCTGTGCGAAGCTTCATCGGATATTCACTGTGGTTTCCACTTAGCACCCCATGAGACCTTACTTTCCGAATAACCCTCGTATTTCGCGGTATAGTCCTTCTGGGATGACTCGTGCCTAAACTCCCTGCTACACGGCTGCCCTGAGTCCACCGTATCTTCTCTCCTCAAAGGCGGAAAGACTGCGATAAGTTGCACATGCATGTGCACGTGCATTTCCACGTCCACACATGTTGCCATCATCACTTGAAGAATTCCAGTAACGTGACACACACCGTACCTCAAGTGTAGGAATGGCTTCTTTCTGCACTAAAAATACTTAAATAAGCTCGTATAAGTATGAAATTATAATCCAGATATCCCAAGGACGTGGAAATTGATCGCTCTGGCCGAGCGCTTCTTTGTGTCACACTTTTCATTTCAGTCATTGTACTAAATGGATCATCTGTAACAGACGTTCATAAGAGTTCTGTGGAGTAATTCACGTTTACAATCTTGCTCTGGACATGTAATATTGTGAGAATCGTTTGAAGGTAACATTCTAACCATTCTTCATAGCTGTCGCTATTGGTTCAAATGGCTCTGAGCACTATGGGACTTAACATCAGTCCCCTAGAACTCAGAACTACTTAAACCTAACTAACCTAAGGACGTCACACACATCCATGCCCGAGTCAGGATTCGAATCTGCGACCGTAGTGGTGGCAACTTCTGTCCTTAGTGTCGTAATCCTCCGTCGGCTCGCGACAGCGAGTTCACGTTACACAAGAAAATGAAAGGGGGGACTAATAGGCGACTATAATTTCATGGTCGGCAGTTGGAAAACTTGCCGCCCAAGGCCGACGTGGTCTAGAGTACAGGTTTACGTGTAACGAGACACGCCGGTAGTCAGTGTTAACCTGTCACCAACTGCACCGTGTTTTTTGCAAGTCTGTTTGAACGCTCACAGGTGTCCTGCGCGTGAACCCCGAGTTCATCTTCGGGTCAGTAAAAAGGACCACCATCGTTTCACAATTGGCGTACAGCATTTAAGGGGCTCCGGAACGCCCTATACTTGCAATGTTAAAATAACGCTTATAAATTACATCTTTCCTCACGAAGTATTTGAGGTAGGAAGTTGAACTTTTTACAGATTGGAATATGGGCTACAACTTAACACAGGGATTTTACAAAATTTTAGTTCAGTTATTAAAGATGACTTTTTTCAATTGTAATGAAAATTCACATTTTTTGTAATTTTTTATTTATATATTCAAAAATATACAGTTTTTTGGAAAAAGGCTGTGTTAAATTATGCAGAAGGTACTGTGTAACATTTACTGAAAGTTTGAAACAAATATGTTTGGAAGATCCTTAGAAAACATGTAATTAGTATGAGAAAATAAAAGTTTTGGGAATCGAGCGACAAAGATTGGATTAACTTTTTAGTGCATTCCAGGTCCATAGGATGGATTATCTTCATCCTCTGCAAACTCCTCCTCCAGCTTCCTCTTGTTCCTCCTCCTGTTTACTCTTGCTTGTATTTCTAGACTCTTTACAGCCCTGTCTGCAGCCCGAAGGCGTTCCTTGTCTAAAGCAAGCATCGCTCGTTGTTGTGTTCGTAGATTTTGCTACCATTTTCTTCAGTTGCAGTTACTGCAACACTGTTCCAAAAGGTGGTCATGTATGAACACTTATCACATTTCAGTTGTATTTCACTAGCAAGTCCTACGTGCTTTATTATGGAGAGCTCCAGACCAACTTCACTACAATGAATACATCTTACACAGTTTGAAAAAATTCCTTTGAGAACCGACATATCAAATATTTCATTCACATCCGATTCGCCCATAAAACACTCATAGTTTTCACTCATTGAACCAAGCTTCTTCTGTGAAGTATTTTCTTTCCCACTTTGACTGGTATGGGCAGGTGTACTTGAGATGTTAGGTTCACTCACTTGGTTATCGTCTTTATTGTTTACAGTAATAACACATACCTTTGGCTTTCCAACATTTCTCCTTTTCTTAAAAGCCTTCAGAGGATTTCTAATAGCTTTACTTTTACTCATTATTATACTTCAACAAAACAGAGACTCAAGAAACAGAATTAATTACGAATATTTTCGAGATAACGACAGAGTAAATAAACATGAAAGAATCGACAATCATACCAGCGATACATATTGAACCATCACAGGTTAGCCACAACACATACTTTATCTCACATCACTAAAATGTACCTGATCAACACGGACGTTAATAATACCATTTGACAGCAGTTTAACAGCGCCACAGTGGGTCACGCCCATGTAGAACACATTTAAAAAAAAATTTAAAAATAGTTGTAGTCTTCGGAATTGAATAAATTATATATCTATTAAAAGGTAATAGTCTGCAGATTCAGAAAACGCAAAAAAGTAAAAATTGAACTTTTCATGATTTTGAGCCTTTCCGGAGCCCCTTAAGTGTCCTGAATTTAACGGCATGTGACTTTCAGAGTGCATGAGAATCACAAACTATAAGGAAGCACAGTTCTGCTTTGCAAACATGAAAGGCATTGATGTGGCCTAAGGAGTCGCGCAGGACGTAAACGGTTGGAAGAATACCTTCCGGCCATGAATGACATTAATCGAACTTTACGAAATATCGTTAAGAGCTAATGACATGTTTCCTCCCATATGCCAAGATACAGTAAGAGGAATTACTGTGCTGCATAAATGTATTGTCGTAACAAATGTGCAGAGGAAGACAGTAAAAATAAGTTTATTTACTAGCCATTCTAGGCGCTGGCGATTGGAAACTCCACGCGAAAATGAAGATATTGAAACTCATCCACATTTTGTGCGATGGGTTAGTTTGCAGAGATGCAAAAGTCTCAATTTGTTAGGCTACAGGGAAAGCACTGTTACTGCAGTACACAGACATCTTGGAATGACAACTTACTTTTTTTCCCTCCCTTCTTGTACAACCGAGCGAGGTGGACCAGTGGTAAGACACTGGACATGTATTCGGGAGGACTGCGGTTCAAATCCCTTCCAACTATCTAGATACAGATTTCCCATAATTTTCATAGATCGCTTGAGGCGGATTCCGGAAGAAACGGCGTAGCCTGTTTTCTTCCCCCTTTTCTTCCAATCCGACTTTCTGCTCCATCTCTAAGGACTTTTTCGCCGACGGCGTATTGAATCCTACTCTAACCTTCCTTCGCTGCGGGGGACTAGCCGAGCAGTCTGAGGCGCTGCAGTCATGGACTGTGCGGCTGATCCCGAAGGAGGTTCGAGTCCTCCCTCGGGCATGGGCGTGTGTGTTTGTCCTTAGGATAATTTAAGTTAAGTAGTGTGTAAGCTTAGGGACTGATGACCGTAGCAGTTAAGTCCCTTATGATTTCACACACATTTGAACATATTCTACCTTCCTTCCTTCCTTCCTTCGTAATTTATGTAATCACCAATCTTAACTTTAGTTCTGTGTGAAGTGGAGATTTTTAACCTGTGTGGTGGGGTATTATTATCATGTTGTGTACAAAACTTGTTCTGAAGTGTAGTTGCTGAATTTGACTCATCTACATTAGCGAAAACAGATGTTTTCAAACAAAACGAAGCGAAGAAAGGATACTGCGGAGACATGGCTCAGCTACAGCCTAGGGGATGTTTCCAGAATGAGATGTTCTCTCTGCAGTGGGGTGTGCGCTGCTATGAAACTCCCTGGCAGATTAAAACTATGTGCCAGACCGAGACTCGAACTCGGGACCTTTGCCTTTCGCGGGCAAGTGCTCTACCTTCCTTTCTTCCAGGAGTGCTAGTCCTGCAAGGTTCGCAGAAGAGCTTCTGCAAAGTTTGGAATGTAGGAGACGAGGTACTGCCAGAATTGAAGCTGTGAGGACGTGTCGTGAGTCGTGCTTGGGTAGCTCAGATGGTAGAGCACTTGCCCTCGAAAGGCAAAGGTCCCGAGTCCGAGTCTCGGTCCGGTACACAGTTTTAATCTGCCAGGAAGTTTCATATCAGCGCACACTTCGCTGCAGAGTGAAAATCTCATTCTGGCATCAGACACATTTGTGGAGAGGAGTAGTCGCAGGATATGATGGACGGTATGAAACACAGTACATACGTAATGGAGTTGGAGTGGTATATTTATAACGAAAAGTGGTACATATTTCACCTTTCGTGAAAGCAGGATGCTAGGAGTAAATAACATTCGTTGTTGTTGTTGTTGTTGTTGTTGTTGTTGTTGCATCTGGAGGGCGCTCAACATCGTGGTCATCAGCGCCCGTACGCTGACTGTGAGAGGCGAACGGGGCTATAGCACGCAAAATTAGGATAGCCTTAAATGCAACATAAGATCACATAAATATCGTTCCTGTTTGGCACAGGTGAGACTCCAAACATACAGGTCGATATCAGACTCTCGGTAAGGAACATGTCCTCCTCGGGCACTAATACACATTTTGCACCTGTTGTTCAAGCTGGCTACCAAACTGTAAAACAGTCGGTGTGGGATGTCGTCCACCACCTCTCTCAAGGCAGTTTTCAGGTCTTGCATGGTTCAAGAAGGGGATGTACGTTGACAAACACGTCTGCCAAAATCATCTAGGCATGCTCTATAGCAGTGGTTCCTAAACGTCTTAGCTGTGCGGACTACCTATCTTGTAAAAACTGCTTAGAAGCCAATGAACTAAATATGCAAGTAAAAAACATAAAGCCACAAAAATATATTTGTATGCGCATTTGTGTCAGTAGGCCTAATTAGTAAAAGACTTATGCAAAAAGGATTGAAAAATATTTGATTCTTTTATGAAGTAAAGATCTGTATTGTATTCACTTAGCTGTCACAGCTATATGAAAACTCAAAATCGAGTGGTCAGTGTCAAAAATAAGAGCCCTATGGGATTTTTGACATTGTGTGTCCCCCATGAGAGAATAAAGATCTACATTAAAACTGTTAATTTTAACCTGAAATCTAATTTTAGTCTTACTTTCAGTCTATTCCTTTACTTTTTTTAAAAAAGAAAGTAAAATTGTTCACACAGCTAGGTTCTCGAGAACCCCATCAAGTGGCTCAGTATAATTTTGGCAATTGCTGGATACCCTTGCCGAACACACATGCAGAACGAGATTGATAGTGTTGTTTCAAAAAACAAGTTTGGAGACTGATCACATGATACTTCAATTAATGTTTATGAGTTTTCTTCATTTCATGACATTTTAGGTTTTTTAAGTATTCTTTTCCGAAGGGATTTCTAATCCATTGGATTTTGCCCACATTTTTAGGGAAGTAGTTCCTAAAAGAAACATGAAAAGGAACAGATACTACTCTAGTAAGTCTAGTTAGTTGATTTCTCATTAATATGAATGAGGAACAAAATTTATACTTATAGTTTAAGACAAGTAATTAAAATAAGTTATAATTTTTGAAAATCGTTGCGTTTGGAAAATTAACTTTTAGAAAAAGATACGGTCTAAAGGAAATTAGTATTTACAATTAGGCCTACTAAAAATATTCGCATAAAATTGAGGAAAGTGTGTGATTTTAAATTGCCTGTGGCTGGTGGTCAAAGATTTGGGGGGAGCCGTTATTTGATCAGTCTCGACTTCGTTGGTCTCCAGAAAATCACGTAAGAATGAAAACACGTCGAAGGTATCTTTTCCAACTTTGAACCCACTGCTGAAGTTTCATTATCATTACTTCTACTTTGTCTTGTATAAAAAAAAAACCCTTATGAAAATCCTTGCCCTGCAGAGCAGTTAAGGACGTTGAAGGCACCGAAAACATTCGTCAGATATGCCAACCGTGTGAACCAGTTTTCATCGGTCACACACTCTAAGTAGGAACTTGAAAGTTCCACCCATAAGAAAAATCCTAACAAAATTTACGCCTCAACAACCACCTAACTTCGAAGTGAAGTAGAAGCTGTGTGTTCGCTGCCGATTTCATTACGCAAAACATCTCGAGTTCTGAGGCCTTTCGGTAATAAAGTTGAGGTCTTCTGTTGCCGGAAGAGCTTTTTGGGACACTCGTAGCTATTTTGCTACTACTTGCAATCAGCCATTGACACTCTCTACTTACAGAATATGATGTGACAGTTCCTTCATCACTTTACTGCTTCGTGTTACGGCAAAACTCCGTCTGAAAATAAGGATCTATATTGACGTGAAGTAGCACTAGCTAATAGCAGGCACATCCCCACGATACAACGCACAGTCACTGGATAGACTGGCTAAAGGTGGATTTACACATATAAGTGACGCAGCAGTGCCGTGACTGGCCCGTGAGTCCACCGTGGTTGGAAGTATTGTTGTAGGAATTTAAATGGCAGTTTCACAGTCACCAGTGAGGTGTCCGTGACCGTGACAGTGCAACCTGTGCTCTCGTCACGGGCGCCGAATTTCCAAAATTTCTGAAGGTGCACATCGATGGCGAAACGAGGTATGTGTATTCATGGAGGTCTCCATATTTTTTAAAAGACTACCTTTTATTTGTTTGTCGCTAATATACTGCACGAACGGGCAGAAGGCACGTGCTCGGGTCCCATTTTTATTTTTTTATTACTTTTTTTCTTTTTACTGAACATGGTTGTCAACGACAAACATATGACGAGTTTACCCATAGCGACAAGCAAACTGCTCGAATTCAAAAGTACATTGAAGAAGCAATGGTCAATATCGTGTTAGTTTTCCACAAGCGTCCACTTATCGTGCCCCGTTTGAAAATAGAGAAACTTTTTGCTCGCGTAAGAGTTTTACTCCACATATCCGCTCAATAGACCATCTTCTTTGTACTATTACCACGGTAACGTCCCTTTTTTCTGAACATGGGAACTTCCTGGTCTAAATTCTAAGCTCCCGCTTCCTTCCATACCATAGTGTCTCTGAGAACTAGCAAAACGAAAACAATCAAGATTACGTGAAAATAATTCGCCGAAATCGTAAACCACACCTCTCTTATCTGACTGAAACAAAAGAAGGAAAAAAATCAGTCACAGTACTGATGTAGTAGGTCACAACTCCCATATTTTTCGGTTTGTTCTTTGTTGGTGCTCAATATCGGAAAATAGTTATTCTAAAACAGTTGTTGTGAATTGAGTAGAGGATATTGTAGTGTTGTTCGTCAGAAAACGTCTGAGCATCTTCCACTGTTAATGTGGGGATTGCCTTTCGCTTGGCCAGAGACAGGCAAGGAAGGGGGGAGTGTCTTGGATGGTTGCCTTAGCACACTTTCGAAACAAACAGCTACGTTTTAGAGGTTAGAAATTTTAACTTCCATCTCAAAGTTTTAACTGCTCATTATTTTTTGATAATGGTTAGCGAGAAATGTTTGTTTTCTTTCGTTTTTGTCAAACTATAATCTTCAGTGCGCCGCACCCACATGATTACTTATGTGGGTGCTCGAGCCCCGGAGCATCCACGTAGACGGCGCGCATTGCAGTCATCCACACAGTTTCCATTTCGTCTCTGCTGTTTCCAGGCCTCCATTAAATGGGGGTCTGCAAACAGAGTATGACGGCGTTGATAATTCATTGCATTTTGTTGCATTTTTTTTAGTAAAACTGTCAACGATAGTTAATGGAGACACAGCTGTGTTGGATCTCAGCTATAACAGTGCATAAGTAATACATAGATTTATTTTCGATGTATTCTGAAATTTTGCCGGTGAAAATTACAGGCACTATTCAGCAGCTGTTTTCTCTCTTTCTTTTTCTATTTCGCAACGACTTAACTAAAAGCATTATTGTAGATACCGAAATGTCAGTATCAGTTCCACAAATCAGCACAAATGCAAAGTCTATTAGCGGCCAAATATGAAAAAAAAACTCAGTGAATGCTAATTCAGCATAATTTCCACGGGAACTGAGCGAGTTGATATAGCGGCCAACACATTCAACGTGCGTTCGAAACACCCGGGTTCCACTCTTGGATCGGCCATGCAGACTCGGTTTTCTGCTATCACCCAGGCAAGTGCCGGTATGGTTCCCTAAAAGGGCCAAGGCCTCTTCCTTCTACTCCGATAGTAAGAAATCCGAGCAAAGCTCCATCTCTAGTAATACTAGCAGAGTATCTGTGGACGGGACGTAAGACGCCAATCTTCCTTCCTTTCTTCTTTCTTGTTGTGTCTAGATACTAAATGAGCATATTCGAGTGAGTCATTCTTCTGAACAGCTGCGTCCGGGAAACTACCAACTCGACAAACTGCGATAGGATTGTGGCCAGTTATGTGTTTACGTCGTAGGCAGCCCAGCCAAGGGACCGCAGCTCGTGGTCGTGCGGTAGCGTTCTCGCTTCCCGCGCCCGGGTTCCCGGGTTCGATTCCCGGCGGGGTCAGGGATTTTCTCTGCCTCGTGATGACTGGGTGTTGTGTGATGTCCTTCGGTTAGTTAGGTTTAAGTAGTTCTAAGTTCTAGGGGACTGATGACCATAGATGTTAAGTCCCATAGTGCTCAGAGCCATTTGAACCAGCCAAGGCCGTGCATCAGCCCTGTAGCGCAGTGTGTGTGTGTGTGTGTGTGTGTGTGTGTGTGTGTGTGTGTGTGGACAGAAAAATAAAGCAGGGCAGGTTTCGACATGACAAAAAGACCACTACGTTGTCGATGGTATAGGATAGCGATAGGGCATTTCTACTCTTTCATTCTGTACTCGCTGACCCCGACGGCTGACGAGTGAAACCCTTGAAGCTCCCGATAATTTTTATCTTGTTTTAGACTCCTCACCAGCGTTTATGGCCCAGTCCCAAGTTGCCTGTGGTCCTGAAGTCGGCCGCGGCCAACGGGTTCAGAACCGCTGCTCTATAGGGTTTAGGTCTGGGAAGTATGCAGGCCATTCCATACGTTCAGTATCTTTTTCTAGTGTGTGAGATACCTCAGTGGTCCTGTACGGGCGGGCATTCTCGGCCAATGAACAAAAAGTCGGGACGTAGAGCAGCCTAAACAGACGTACACGATCCAGAATCATATCCCTCCAATACTGCTGTCCTGTACTGATACGTCGGGCAAAGATACCCAACGGTATTCGGCCATTGAGCATAATGCCTGCTCACACCATAACGCCTACGTCATACCGAAGACATTCATGAACATTCTGTGATGTGCAACGTGTTCCCCCTTCTCTCCACACTAACTGGCGGCCAAAATCACTTGCCACAGCGAGAGGGAGGACAAGGAGGAGGACATTACTGTTTAACATACCGTCGACATCGGGGTCATTAGAGACGGAGCACAAGCTCGTATTAGGGAAGGATGAAGGAGGAAGTGGGCCGCATCCTTTCAAAAGAACCATCCCGGGATTTGACTTAAGCCATTTAGGGAAAACACTGAAAACCTAAATTTGGATGGCTGGACGCGAGTTTATACCGTTGTCCACCCAAATGCCAGTCTAGTGTGCTAACCACTGCGCTAGTTGTTAAAGCGGTATTCGTCGGAGAACATCACTCTGAACCACTGTTGCCGACTCCATCCAGTATGGTCCCTACACCAACGAACTCTTTCTCAACGATGGCGTGGTTGAAGTGGGATGCGTTTAACAGGCTTCCGAGCAATACAGACCAGCCTGATTGAACCATCGCGAAATGCTTCTGGTAGAGACACGTGTACCGGTAGCGGTTGCAAGGTCTGCAGCGAACTGCCCAAGAGAGAGATGCCTGTTTCTTTTCACCACTAGAGCGAGGTATCGATCCTATAGCAGTGTGATGGTCCATCTACTGCCACCAGCATGGTTTCACATAGCATTTCCACTTTCAGTGGCCTTTTTTGGTCGCGAAATGACACTTTTTGACACACCCATTACTGTTACAACCATGCTGACACTTCCTGCGACATCGAGTCGTCCACGATTGATGCACTCTGATGGCGTCTCGCGGGCATGTTACGTACCACATGGAATGTCGCACTAACCGATTCCATAACCACCTTCGACAAACACCACACTGCCTGAACTCTCGAATGCACAAAAAGCGTTCGTGCACAGTCTTCGTTATGCGGTTAACAAGTCCCATTTTCTTTTACTGTCATTGGTCGTGTGTTTCTTAGTAATTGTCGTCTGTCTGGTTGTTTGGCAGTGGGTCTTCAGCAGTTGTCAAGTACATATACAGATATACCCCAGAATATTATCTTGGAGGGGATCATTGTTTGAAGATACGTTAACTTACTGCTTTCGATGTCCCGAAAGTTGGCAGTTATTCTTAGGAAAAAGTAGCTGAATGAGGGCGTTTCAGCCTGTGTACTATACGTAAATTGGAAATTTCTGTTAAGTTCCTATGGGACCAAATTGCTGAGGCCATCGGTCCATAGGCTTACATATTACTTAACCCTTTAACTGCTCTGGACGTGTAAACGCGCGCGCCTTTGTACCTGTCCCTGTGTGCTCTGAACGTGTTTACGCGCGCCACCAGTCCTTCTACCTGGTACTCTGAACGTGCCTACGCGTAGGAGTAGAGTACCAGGTAGAAGGACTGGTGGCGCGCTAAACACGTTCAGAGCACACAGGGACAGGACAAAGGCGCGCGCGTTTACACGTCCAGAGCAGTAAAAGGGTTAATCTAACTTAAACTGACTTACGCTAAGTACCACACACACACACACACACACACACACACACACACACACACACACACCTATGCCAGAGGGAGTACTCGAACCTCCGATGAGGGAACCGCGCGAACCGTGGGAAGGCGCCCAAGACCGCGCGGCTGTACTATATGGTTTTCCCAATTTAAGTTTTCATCAATCTTCACTGCCAAGAACTTAGAATTTTCTACGCTGTTTATTATATGTCACTATCTCGAGTCCTCGTTGTCTTATGTTGCTTTGATGTGACTATCAAACTGTTTCCATAACTAATCTGAATAAATTTGTGTGTGTTTCTATGTCATGAAGGCCATACTGAATCACCTGCGTACAGTTATTTGTATTGTCATTGTACACTGGACGAAAACTGACTGCCCCTCTGTTATTTAAGGCCGACCGTCTGCACGATCTAGCAACTCTGTTGCATGCGGATGTGTCTTGATGAAGTATTGTCTTCAGCTCGAATTTTTACATTGCTGTATCTGTTCATTTTCTAGTGGTTAACGTCGGTAAACGTCGCGCATTGCAATGTAAAGTTGCGGGTTCGAGTCCACACATTCCTTCATTTTTCATCCGCGTTTCGGCTATCTGCTAAAGGTATCAGTCTGAAGGAACCTTAAAGATAATTTGATTCCCTTTCGAACCCACCAGTAATAGCAACACCATTCACGAAAGAACTCGTGGCTGCGTCAAGATCAGAACAGTTGATGGTCGAAGGCGTCCTCGTCCTACAGCGGCCACTCGACGCTGGCGGCTATCAGACCAGGTGAACGGCAGTGGCGCGTCTTAGGCACGTCTCCGCTCTCGCACTGGAAAGCATGAAATTGCTTCTTATTGTACTTTGATTTTCCGTGCCAGATAATTTCGATAAACTGAGTGAAATTTGTGCTGTTATACAGCATGCGTAGCGTGCTACATGTATCAGTTGTCATTTTCTCTCTCTCTCTCTTTTTTGTGTGTTTTTTGTTTTAAAAGTTCTAGTATTTGCGTTGCAGCTACGAATTGGATTTTGCGTATGTGAATGTTATGAACGTTGTTTATTATAGAAGAGTCACAAGTGGAGAAAGGTCTCACATATACGGCATTTGTTCGCTTTAGTTTAGTAGAGGGTTGAAGGCAGCAGGACCGAGCGAGGTGGCGCAGTGGTTAGACACTGGACTCGCATTCGGAAGGACGACGGTTCAATCCCGCGTCCGCCCATCCTGATTTAGGTTTTCCGTGATTTCCCTAAATCACTCCAGGCAAATGCCGGGATGGTTCCTCTGAAAGGGCACGGCCGACTTCCTTCCCCATCCTTCCCTAATCCGATGAGACCGATGACCACGCTGTCTGGTCTCCTTCCCCAAACCAACCAACCAACCAAGGCAGCAGAGGTACCTTGAAACATGTGTGTCATGTATGGAGCGAGTGTTATCCGACAAATCACGTCAGAAAAGGATTTCCTTGTTTAAAGGTAGATCGTACCGGCATCACTGAAGTTCCACATTCCGGAAGTCTCGATAATTAAATGTGACGAAATGCGACATTTGCATTCAGTAGACTAGAACGTCATGACTGATCTTCCACATTCTGGAAGTCTGGATAATTAACATGTGCGACATTTGCATTCAGTGGACTAGGTTCAGATGCTAGAAACAGGAGTACTGCATGCTGTAATTCACAGCAAGAAAATAAAAGGTGTGACTGTTACTGCATTTTCGCTTGAACGTCGTCAGTTCGCTCATTGGGCATTCGTATGCAATATCGTTGCTGGTGATTAGTTACAATGCCTTCGGGTTCATTTCTTAGGACTAAATTAATGATTGACCCTTAACGAAAGACATTGCCTCAAGGAAAGGATAGTGTGAACAAATAATACTTTGCACGAAACTTCCTGGCAGATTAAAACTGTGTGCCGGACCGAGATTCGAACTCGGGACCTTTGCCTTTCGCGGGCAAGTCGTAAAGCACCTGCCCGCGAAAGGCAAAGGTCCCGAGTTCGAGTCTCGGTCCGGCACACAGTTTTAATCTGCCAGGAAAGTTTCATATCAGCGCACACTCCGCTGCAGAGTGAAAATCTCATTCTGGAAACTTCCCCCAGGCTGTGGCTAAGCCATGTCTCCGCAATATCCTTTCTTTCAGGAGTGCTAGTTCTGCAAGGTTCGCAGGAGAGCTTTTGTAAAGTTTGGAAGGCAGGAGACGAGGTACTGGCAGAAGTAAAGTTGTGAGGACGGTGCGTGAGTCGTGCTTGGGTAGCTCAGATGGTAGAGCACTTGCCCGCGAGAGGGAAAGGTCCCGAGTCAGCGCACACTCCGCTGCAGACTGAAAATCTCATTCTGAATACTTTGCATCTTCTGGAAAAAAAAGGGTGTTTTACGCTACGCACTTCTCTCCTGGGGCGTGTCCATCGGAGCTGGCATTTGTTGTCAATAATGATCAATGAGCGAACAGATGGAGTTTAAACAAATAAGCGGTAATACTCACCCTTCTGATTTTTGTTGCTTTGAATTAGAGCAACCAATAATCCTCCCGACATCTGAACCTTACCTATTGAATGCAAATGTCGCTCAAAGGTTAAATGGTCTGAGTTCGTAACATGCGTCAATTATCGAGTCTTCTTGAATGTAGAAAATCATTCACGTCAGAACGATCTTTACTGAAACAAGAAACTGTTTTTCTGACCTGAATTTTCCGACAGCACTCGCCCCATACAAGGCATAAATGTTTCAAGGCGTCTACGCTGCCTTCACTCCTCTATTAAGCGCAAAGCGAACAACTTGTCGCAAATGGTACACCTTTTTCCACTTTGCAACTCTCTTTTATAATGTTCCAGCAGCGTTCACAAGGTGCAGGTATGCAAAATCCGGTTTGTAGCTGAAAGACAAATACTAATACTTCAAATAAGTAAATGGCATTTGATAAATACACTCATACTAACCTACGCATGTTGTGAAAGTGCACGGTGCTCACTCGACTTATCAAGTTATTTCGCACGAAAAGTCTAACTACAATAACCTCTTCAGTTGCAGTAGTAGAAAAATACGAAGGGCATTCGATAAGCAGTGCAACACTTTTCCTCTGAAAGCGGGTTGGTTTTATTCATGATTCCAGTACACCATATTATTCCCCACTCTTTTGGCTACAAAACCCTATATTTCAATATAATCTCCGTTGCGACGGCCTTATGCCACCTTACAGGGAGGGCGTGTGTGTCTGCTTGGTACCACCCTACTGGTCGACGTCGGAGCCAACGTCAGCTGCATCAGTAACGTCCCCATCATCCACATACTGCTTCCTACAGAGTGCATCGTTCACTGGGCCGAACAGATGGAAGCTCGTTATGATCTTCTCTTAGGCGGCGAGCACCTTAGTAGGCACAGCACTTTGACTACCCCTCTGGTGGACGAATGTGTCAGTAGTACCAACAGAGACATCCAGTTAAGAGTGACGTGTTTGATTGTGATCCGTCCATCACCTCGAATGAGTGTGTCAGCACGTTCCAACACTGCAGGAGTTACAGCTGTGTGCGGCCGGCCAGCACGCGGAAGATCGGACAGGTTTCCACGACCTTGTTGCAATGACGACAGACGCCTCGCCCAACGGCTCATCGCGCTTTTGTTCACTGCCAAGTCTCCGTAATCATTCTGCAAGCCTATCAACATCTGCGAAGCTCTCGTTTTTCCCCCCCAAAGCAACTCAATGACAGCTCTCTGCTTGGAACACACCGCCATTCCAGACCCAATTCTGAAGCTTGCCTATAGCGTCGCCACCTACAGGAACGTGACGGAACTATAGAGTCTGAAGCGGGAATAGTAGATTACGTCTCACAACAAATTCCGGATTTTTTTCAACCGAAACTGGACGAGAAACGAAGTGTTGCCTTACTTATAGAACACCCGTCGTATATTTTTCTACATAATATTTGTATTATGCCTAATTAACGACACATGTTACTGAAATTTGTTGCATTAGATAGTAACACCTTGCGCAAGGTGAACAAAGTATTAGCTTGTCTATCTTAGGTGTTACAGAGGTATTGTCTGCAGATAAGTAAGCAGTCCCGTATGTCGTATACGACATGCGAGAAGCGAAGAGGATGAGAAACAGTTTTATGCTTACTAATGCACAAGCACAGACGTGCCCGAGATGTGCCAAGAGGGGCCACGCTGTAATCACCTCGTCCAATGACGACTGGCGTCAAGCGTCCGGTGACGAGTGGCGGGTGCCACTAAAGGGCGAAGAAACACTCCAGCATAAACTGTTCTGGTCGTGACGCAGCCACTTCTTTCGTTGAAGGTGTTGCTAATGCTGGCGGCGTAGAAACACAAAATGATGCAAATTATCTTTGAGATTGCATCAGCCTGATCCCTTTAACACACATCCGAAATGCTGTTAAAAAAAAATGAATGAGTTGACTCGAACTCGCAACTTTGCGCCAACAATGCGCGACGTTTGCCATTAGACCATCAGCAGATACAGCACTGTAACAGACCCCTTACTCTAGACTCTTCAGCATCATACATTGTTGCAGATCGTGCATATAGCTTAGAATTCGGAGGGGCGGCCAATTTTTGTGCCGTCAGGTGTCCTAGCCTCGCAAATGTAATTCCGTTTGTATTCACCCCTTTTGAGAACATCTCACAAGGCAATGACTGAAATCTCAAGGAGCCATAATTGGTATTTGAACTCGCAACATACAAATTTTTTAACAAGTAGTAAAGAAACATGATCATTATAATAAATTAAATATTGGAGTCACAAAATGCGCCGTACCACAAATTCCCTCCAATGTAGACACGTGTTCCCTGTTGTTCTTCTGTTCCAGTCCTCCATATCTTCCCTTGCACCAGCAGTGCAGTGAAACTTATCTTCTAGTTTACTGTCACCATCATTGCGAACAGCCATGCTACCACCAGTTTCTCCTCTTTAACTATTTGTGCTACAGTCATTATGAAATCTGTAAACATTATAATATATTTGTGTCTCGCAGAAGAAGAGCGGATAATTACGGTTGATCGATAATCCCTCGCTTTGGGGAGAAAAACGAAATTTCAGTAGAGGAAGGAGAACACTGGCATTTATTTTCCCTATAAGCACCTCAGTTATAAATAATCCTATACTTAAAAAACTCGCTGCCAAAATGAATATTCAGACTCCACACACTAACAAAACTTCTTGGCATATCATAAATGTGAATTGGAACCCAAATGCTGACCTTCTCCTTCTTAGGAGATAGTTCTTGCAGATTTGACCAGTTAATCGTACGTTGAGGAATGCGTGGAGCGCCCAGCTGGTAAGAGCGTTGGCTGTGTAAAGAATAGGTCTGGTAACAGTCCCGATTCAGCACGTGGTACTAATCTTTCAGGAACTTTTCCAACAAACCGGTGCTTTGCCGACAATAAAATAAGTCTACGCTACCGTGCCTAACATGCACCACGCGTGCTAAACGCTTCCCATGTGTAAATACCGGCTGTGGAAACATCGATGAGTTTTACCGCTTTCTCACACATAGCCAGTTAACATGTAGGACACATTCGCAGGTTACCTAACACAATACAGTAGGATTTCGACATAATGAACGGAACTCGGCCTTCATTTCTATCAGCCGAAGGTTCAAAGCATACTTCGTTGTTTATATTGACTACCTTTTCGTGCTATTGGTATGCAATGCTCAAAATTATATTTGTGTTTGGAGTACGGCGGATTGGTTACGTCATTCTGGTTCAACAACAAGTATCGCAGTCACACATGTTTGCCGTCGGTCTACAGAAACCGTTAAAGTCTGTGTCAACAGGCGATTTAAATCTCATCTCTAACAGCTGCAGAGTTACAAAAGTACATATTTATGCTAACCTACGGCAGTATATTAGCGACATGCCGCATTGAATGTTCTTTCATTGCTGTCAGTGGAAAAGGTATTTTTCACATTTTTGTTTACTGCAACAAAACGGTTAAACACAGACGTCTTCTACAGGTTATTGACAGTAACGATTAGCGTGTGGCTCTTACTGGAAGATTACTTCTGTCATAAACTTTAGTGTTACGTTTTATTTCAGCGCTGTTGAGCTTATACCTGCGGTAATGTTGTGTGACACTACACGACTTTTAAAGTTTATTATTTCTAAAAAAAGAAGCAAAGCGTCGAATATTATGATGCCGATGTCCTACTAGAGCATGGAGAAATTTGTCTGTCTACACAAAGATGACGCCGATATCAGTGAAATTTTGTTTTTATTATGTTGGTACGTGTTATGCCATATGTCCACATAAGTTTAAATAATAATTGTTTGTTTATATGACTTGTTGGCGCGTATGGGTATTTCTTTCAAAAGGATAAAATAAATAAATTGCAGTTGTTTCAAAGAAAATACCTCTTTTGTATACTGCACATCGAAATTTTTATTTTTATTTATGCACCCAGACGCGTTTTGTCTCTTTTACAAGGCATCTTCAGTAGGTGTCGGGTAACTTCTAATTCATTGCATCTAAGCAAATTGCTTTGTAAAAATGGCGAAACGCGTCTGGTTGCATAAATAAAAATAAAAATTTCGATGTGCACCATGCAAAAAAGACATTTTCTTTGAAACAACTGCAGTTTATATACAGCTGCTGCGAAAATGGCCACTTCAAGAAACGGATAAAGTAGAATGCATGATGTAATAAAATTCGTTACTTGATCCAACAAAACTAGAAATAATAATTATTATTTGGCACATTAATAGAAACTCGTGCAATCATAGGCATACATATACTTGAACCAATATTTATATTATAAATGCACGAAAATACAGTTGAATCTTATTAAAAGATGACCCGCATTTCAATTAAAAGTAAATATTATAGGCAATACACTTTAAAGATTTTTAGACATAGCACGACCCTTACATAAGTCGGCAGAGTGCAGCCCTTGTTGACCAGATGTAGTAGTTGACATGTAGTATCGTATCTACATATATACTCTGCAAACCACCGTGAGGTGAGTGGCAGAGGGTACGTCCCATTGTTTCAGTTATTAGGGTTTCCTCCTGTTCCATTCACTTGTGGAGCGTGGGAAGAATGATGGTTTGACTGCCTCTGTGCGTGCAGTAATCTTATCCTCACGATCCCTGTGCGAGCAATACGTAGGAGATTGTAGTATATCCCTAGAATAATCATTTAAAGCTGGTTCTTGAAACTCCGTTAATAGACTTTTTCGGGATAGTTCTCATCTGTCTCAGTGTCTGCCATTTCAGTTGCTTCACTAACTCTGTGACACTTCCCATAGAGTAAACAAACCTATGACCATTCGTGCTGCCCTTCTCTGTATTTGTTCAATGCCCCTTGTTAGTCCTGTCTGGTACGGGTCCCACACACTTGAGCAATTTTTTAGGATGGATCGCACGAGTAATTTGTAAGCAATCTCTTTCGTAGATTGATTCTTCCCCAGTATTCTGCCAATAAACTGAAGTCTACCACATACTTTACCCACGACTGAACCTACGTGATCATTCCATTTCATATCCCTACAAAGTGTTACACCCAGGTACTTTTATGAGTCGGCTGATTCCGACAGTGACTCACTGATATTACAGACATAATATTCTACGTCTTTTGTTTTGTGACGTGCAAAATTTTACATTTCTGAACATTTAGAGAAAGTTTCCAAACTCTGCACCAATGTTGAATTCTTATCAAGATCTGACTGAATATTTATGCGGCTTCTCTCAGATAGTACTTCATTACAGATAACTGAATCATCTGCAGAAAGCATGATTTTACTATTAATATTGTCTGCAAGGTCATTAATATACAGGATGACCAGCAAAGGTCCCAACACACTTCCCTGGGGCACAGACGAAGTTACTTCTACACCTGACGATGACTCCCCATCCAAGATAACATGCTGTGTCCTCCCCACCAAAAAGTCATCAATCCTGTCATAAATTTCATTTGATACCCCATATGATCGTACTTTCGTCAATAAACGTAGGTGCGGTACTGAGTAAAAATGCTTTTCGGAAATCAAGAAACACTGCATCTACCTGGTTGACTTGGTCCAAAGCTTTCAGTATGTCATGTGAGAAAAGTGAGAGTTGGGTTTCAAATGATAGATGTTTTCGAAAACCGTGCTGGTTGGCATTGACGTCATTCCACTCAAGATACCTCATTATGTTGTAGCTCAGAATATGTTCTAAGATTCTGCAGCAAATCGATGTTAAGGATACTGGACGGTAGTTTTGTCTATAACTTTTACTACTCTTCTTGTAGACGGGTGTGACGTCTGCCATTTTCCAAGAACTGGGCACGGTTTTTTGTTCGAGGGTTCTACGATAGGCTATAGTGAGAAAAGGGGCTAACTCGGCCGCAAATTCAGTACAGAATCGGACAGGGATTCCATCAGGGCCTGGAACTTTTTCAGTTTTAACGATTTCAGCTGTTTCGCAACATCACTGACACTGATATTTATTTATTTCATTAATCTTCTTCTTTTTATGATGATCAACTTCTTGCATTAAAATAAATGCTGCACATATGACGACTGCTAACTCCTTTTCTTCCCTCATAATATCGGCCGGTGAATTTGTAATTAAAACGCTACTTTCTAATAATAACGAAATGTGAGGAACATCGGATAGTTGTCAGAGCCAGCTGCGATTCCACGTCGCCGAATCTCTTGGCTCCAAGTCCTTAGTTTGGTGTAGATGAAAACCCGAACGCCAGTGCAATGGCTACCAACGTTCGGCCGAATCCATTCTCTGTCATGCGTTGGTCTGGAGTGGCCTAGCATGGACGTGCCTTAACACATTTTATCTAGGCCACTTTCGAGAATTGTAAGATTTTATTAAATTTTTATTTGATAGGTTACAAAACAGTTACCAGCCATTAACTTGATGATTTTACTTGAATACATTTTTCTTGCCATTACTAGTTCCGACCTTTTGTTTATCATATGGCTGCATTGTATTTACAGGACGAGCTGTTAATCAGATGTTGAATGCTTTGAATACCATGGTGCCCTACAGTGAAAATATTACAAAGAGATAAATATTCTAAAATGAAATGAAAATAGAGGATGAATTCATGTCGGATATTACGTGATAAACATACAGAACACGTACTTAAAAGTGAATGCGTCCTAGTTGCTTCGAAGGCTTGCAGGAAAAGAATACAAGTCTTTAAAGCAACTAAGGTATATGCGCTGGAAACATGACATTCAAAACATTGAATAACGTTTTAATAGTTCATCCTGTAGCCATCTGATGATGAACAATATGTTCGAAACAGTTAATCACAAGAAACAATAAAGTGTATTAAAGAAAAGTGTCAGCTTAGTGGTTGGTGGCTGTATTTAGAACATACGTTACAACACAGCCACAGAATCATCATAGTTTCATCTACAGACAAATAATTTTTATTCGACAGTTGGTTGGATTCGCAATACACGCAAGCAAAATTTAGGTACTAAATGTGATAATGGAACTAAAACGAATAAAATAACAATTTTCTGCTCGGATACTGTTTGTCCCATGCTGCAACTGGAACACAACGTCATTTTAGGAAAATCTGCGCAGTTGGGATTCATAGCGGTAGAAACGTACAGGGATGGACAAAAATACGGAAACACCGCAAGAAATGCGTGCTTGAACACACATGTCGCTGCTAGTCAAGCCTGCATTACGTCGGAGCACAGTGCATTCGAACGTGGGTAAATTGTTGGTGCTCTTATGGAGGACGCTTCGGTGTGTCATGGTAACCGATGAGTTCAGTGTTCCAAGAGGTACCATATCGAAGATTTATACTGCATACAGGGAAAACGGAAAATCATAATCCGATAAGTCTCAACCCGGACGAAAGTGGGTGTTGACTGATCGTGACAGAGGTCGTTGAAGAGGATTGTGACGAAAAATAGGCGACGACAGCTGCAACCATGTCAGCACCAAAACGAGAAGGGAGCTGCGTAAGCGGGGAATTGCAGGGAGAGTTGGAAATCCAAAACCACTCATGTGTGATCCAAATACCGGTATCAGGAAAACGTGGAGCCAAAGCCATAAAACCTGGTCCGTGGAGCAATGGAAGATTGTCATGCGGTCGGATGAGTCTTGATAGTAATGGGCATAACGCCCTGGTCCAAGCGACACTTCTCTGCCTGACGTTTCGCCTTCCACTGCTGGAGACTTCTTTAGAGGCCTCAACGACTCAGAAAGCTGTTGCAGAGTCAATAGAAGCTCAGCAAGCGGAACTGTTTACATGCATCAACGCAACGGTCGGTTCGTGACGTCATCAGACTGCTGCCTAAGATCGCGGAGTCGCGCTTATGTAACCTGGCTGTTTCGTTTAGCACTAGGAGCCACAACGTGTCCACTTTCAATCCTTCTTTTCTCTTGAAATTGGTTTTGTGCTTTTGAATTTCTGTGGCCTCTCTGTACATCCTAGCGTATTAATTACTAGATCTTGCTAAAACCACCATGTCAGAGAAACGAGTTTGGTGGTTTCCCGGTCTTAGTGCTTGAACTGCTACTGCTGATTTATCCCTCTTGCCCAAGCGACAGTTTCTCTTGTGTTCCTTGTGACGGGTGTTAACGGTTGTACACTTGGCCGCAAGTGCAAGGTATTTTATATACTCGTTTTGCGGCAACAGGCGGATGTATGTCATTTTCATTATTCAAATATTCTCGCACCTTTCTTGTTGAATTATGCACCGTATCAATTCCGTGTTTTCTGAGTACTTTGCCGGTGCGATCTGTGATAGTCTTTACAAATGGCCGGCCGCGGTGGTCTAGCGGTTCTAGGCGCTCAGTCCGGAACCGGGCGACTGCTACGGTCGCAGGTTCGAATCCTGCCTCGGGCATGGATGTGTGTGATGTCCTTAAGTTAGTTAAGTTTAAGTAGGTCTAAGTTCTAGGGGACTGATGTCCGCAGATGTTAAGGCCCATAGTGCTCAGAGCCATTTGAACCATTTTTTTTACAAATGGAAGGAAATTCCCTTTGGCTCTTTCATTAGAAACTTCAGACCTTGTAGGATATAGCGCCGTATTTCTCTCTCTTCCGGGAGTAGCCATTTGTTCTGAAGGCCGTTCTTAAATGATCGAGCACGTCTTCCATTCCTGTTTCACAATGTTTCCAGCTTCAGGCGAAGTTAAGTCGTACGTCCCAAGTGTGAAACATGGAGCGGGTTCAGTGATGATTTGTGCAACCATCAGCCATATCGTGGTATTCCATGGTTACTCTGCAAGGTTGCATTACTACCAAGGTTTACGTGACTATTATGGCTGATCAAGTCCATCCCATGATACACAATATTCTCCTATGGTGATGCTGTGTTCCAAGAAGACAGGGCCCCTGTCCACACAGCACGCACCGTCCAGGACTGGTTTTTTGAGCACGGCTGTACATTGTCACATCTCCTTTGGGCACCACTGTCACCAGGTCTCAATATTATTGAGCCTTTGTGGTCTACTTTGGAAAGAAGGGTGCGCAATCGCCGTCCACCCTCCGTCACCGTTACCCGAACTTGCCACTATTTTGCAGGGCGAAAGGTAGAAGATTCCCTTGAAAACCATACAAGACCGGTATACAGGGTGGTCCATAGATAGTGACCGGGCCAAGTATCTCATGAAATAAGGATCAAACGAAAAAACTACAATGAACGAAACTCGTCTTGCTTGAAGGGATAGCGCTGTGGTTGGCATGCTAGATGGCGATGCCATAGGTCAAATGGATATCAACTGCGTTTTTTTTAGATAGGAACCCCATTTTTTATTACATATTCGTGAAGTACGTAAAGAAATATGAATGTTTTAGTTGGACCACTTTTTCCGCTTTGTGATCGATGGCGCTGTAATAGTCACAAACGTATAAGTACGTGGTATCATGTAACATTCCGCCAGTGCGGACGGTATTTGCTTCGTGATACATTACCCGTGTTAAAATGGAACGTTTACCAATTGCGGAAAGAAAGTCGATATCTTGTTGATATATGGCTATTGTGATTAAAATGCCCAACGGGCGTGTGCTGTGTATGCTGCTTGGTATCCTGGACATCATCCAAGTGTCCGGACCGTTCGCCGGATAGTTACGTTATTTAAGGAAACAGGAAGTGTTCAGCCACATGTGAAACGTCAGCTACGACCTGCAACAAATGATGATGCCCAAGTAGGTGTTTCAGCTGCTGTCGCACCTAATCCGCGCATCAGTAGCAGACAAATTGCGCGAAAATCGGGAATCTCAAAAACGTCGGTGTTGAGAATGCTACATCAACATCGATTGCACCTGTACCATATTTCTATGCACCAGGAATTGCACGGCGACGACTTTGAACGTCGTGCACAGTTCTGCCACTGGGCACAAGAGAAATTACGAGACGATGATAGATTTTTTTGCACGCGTTCTATTTAGCGACGAAGCGTCATTCATCAACAGCAGTAACGTAAACCGCCATAATATGCGCTATTGAGCAAAGAAAAATCCACGATGGCTGCGACAAGTGGAACATCAGCGACCTTGGCGGGTTAATTTATGGTGCGACATTATGGGAGGAAGGATAATTGGCCTTCATTTTATCGATGACAATCTAAATGGTGCAATGTATGCTGATTTCCTACGTAATGTTCTACCGATGTTGCTGCAAGATGTTTCACTGCATGACAGAATGGCGATGTACTTCCAACATGACGGATGTCAGGCACATAGCTCGCGTGCGGTTGAAGCGGTATTGAATAGCATATTTCATGACAGGTGGATTAGTCGTCGAAGCACCATACCGTGGCCCGCACGTTCAACGTATCTGACGTCCTCGGATTTCTTTCTGTGGGGAAAGTTGAAGGGTATTTGCTATCGTGATCAACCGACAACGCCTGACAGCATGCGTCAGCCTCTCTTCAGCAGCTGGTGGACGTCGGTTCTCCGGTTAGCTTTATGTGGGTTCCTGGCTATGTCGGTATCCCTGGGAACGAAGCTGCAGATGCCGCGGCCAAGGCTGCGGTCCTCCAGCCTCGGACAGCTTCTTGTTGTGTCCCTTCGTCAGATTGTAGCAGGGTCATTTGTCGGCGCATTTTATCGCTGTGGCATGCCGATTGGGCTGCACTTACAGACAACAAGCTTCGGGCCTTGAAACCTCTTCCCGCGGCTTGGACGTCCTCCTCACGCCCTTCTCGGCGGGAGGAGGTAGTTTTGGCCCGGTTACGAATTGGACACTGCCGGTTCAGCCATCGCCATCTGCTGACGGCTGCGCCGGCGCCGTTCTGCCCATGTGGGCAATTGCTGACGGTTCGCCACATTTTAACGTCCTGTCCGGATTTTAACACACTGCGTCTTGATCTTGGCTTGCCATGTACTCTAGATGCCATTTTAGCGGATGACCCACGAGCAGCTGCTCGCGTTCTTCATTTTATCAACTTGACAACTCTCTCTAAGGACATTTGATTATGCTGGTTTTTTTTATCCTATGCCTGTCAGTCTGTCTTTTATAGTGTTTTCCGTTTCGTTGCTGTTTTAAACTTGTGACTCGCGGTGCATTCCTAACGTAGTCTGGGCGCTAATGACCGTTGAAGTTGTGCGCCCTAAAACCACAAAAAAAAGACATGCGTCAGCGCATTGTCAATGCATGTGCGAACTTTACGGAAGGCGAACTACTTGCTGTTGAGAGGAATGTCGTTACGCGTATTGCCAAATGCATTGAGGTTGACGGACATCATTTTGAGCATTTGTTGCATTAATGTGGTATTTACAGGTAATCACGCTGCAACAGCATGCGTTCTCAGTAATGGTAAGTTCATAAAGGTACATGTATCGCATTGGAACAATCGAAATAAAATGTTCAATCGTACCTGCGTTCTGTATTTTAATTTAAAAAACCTATCTGTTACCAACTGTTCGTCTAAAATTGTGAGCCATATGTTTGTGACTATTACAGCGCCATCTATGACAAAGCGAAAAAGTGGTCCAACTAAAACATTGATATTTCTTTACGTACTACACGAATATGTAATAAAAATGGGGGTTCCTATTTAAAAAACGCAGTTGATATCCGTTTGACCTATGGCAGCGCCATATAGCGGGCCAACCATTGCGTCATCTGGTTTCCCCCTTCAAGCTAGACAAGTTTTTTCGTTTCCTTGTAGTTTTTTCGTTTGACGCTTATTTCGTGAGATATGGTCCACCCTGTATATTTATCCATTCCGAGACTACTGGAAGGTGTTTCCAATGCCAACGGTTTTCCTATTTTCCATATTTTTTACTATCCCCTGTACGTACGAAAGTTTGTGTGAATGTCAATGTAGGAGTGGGATTCGAAATTTTCCAAATATGACAACGGCGGCAAGAGTGTCACAATCTTTCACATCAATCGGGACTGCACCGTCGGACCATCTGAGCGCGAGTCAAGCATTTTGCCGTCGAGAAAGAACTGTTAGCTTAGGATGCCAGAGGCTGGCACTTGGCGGTGAAGAGGACGACAGCACTTTCCTCTGATGTTTGGTCTGTTCTAGAAAGCGCACACATAAGCGTGCAGTGAAAGTCCTGTTACCGAAGCTCGGTGTTAACCAGAGTCCATAGGAAACCGGTCTGTCACCACGTAATGCGGTTCTCCACGTCGGCGTCCCGTCTACAACAACCGGAAACACTCTGGCAGTGGCCGCATTCAGAAATTTCAAAAAATTAATCCTATTTTGTTGTCTCTGTGGAGCCTCTTCCTTAATTCTGTATAATGCTTTTTGCTACCAAGCAAAGTCTTCAAGTTTCAGAAACGTCAGGGTCGATGGAAAAATGGAAAGTTACTGCGGACGAGTAGGAAGAATAAACCTATAACGTTCGGATACAGTATTACTAGTGTCCTGTTTGACTCGGTCAAGTCATTTAAATATTTGGGCGTAATGTTGCAAAGTTGTACGAAATGGAACGAGCATGTGGGGATTGTGGTGGGCAAGGCGAATGGTCGAATACGGATTATTGGGAGAATTTTAGGAAAGAGTGGTTCACCTGTAAAGGAGACCACATATGGGACGTTAGTGCGATCTATTCTTGAGTGCTGCTCGGGTGTGTGGGATCCGTAACACGTCGAATTACAGGAAGACTTCCAAGCATTTCAGAGGCGGGCTACTAGATTTATTACTGGTAGGTTCAAACAACACGTGTTACGGAGATGGTTCAGAAATTCAAATGGGCGACGTTCATGTTGAGAAACACTGCTGAGAAAATTTAGAGAACCGGTAATTGAAGACGACTGCCAAACGCCTCTACTGCCGCCAACATACACTGCACGTAAGGACCACGAAGACAAGACACGAGAGATTGGGGCTTATACGGAGGCTTATAGACGGTCGTTTTTCCCTCGCTCTATTTGAGAGTGCAACAGGAAAGGAAATGACTAGTTATGGTACACGGTACCCTCCACCACGCAACGTACGGAGGCTTGCAGAGTATGTATATGGATGTAGAACGAATGCCCTTCCGAGACCGGGCTCAACGATGAGTATGGCGAGAAATGAGAAAACGCTGCATACAGTCTGCACTAAGGCTGCGAAACGTGTATCACTGAATCATTAAAAATCCCAGTTAGAACCAACAGTATGTCGTATATTTGGAATTGTGTTAAAGACGCAGTTTGTTCAAAGTTCTGAATATTCGGTGTACACACTGTTCTCACTGTACAGAAATTACTTTTTCTTAGATAAAAAAGTATCTAACAAATAATATAACATTTTTAAGGAATCCGTAATTGTTCCATGTGACGTACGCAGAAAGTAAAACCTTAAAACATCACGACTATGTTCTTACAATATAAATTGCTCATCCCAAAAAGAACGGCATGAGCGATTCTATACAAAACTGCGCGTTTTACCACGCGAAACATTTGAATTATAACCTATTCAAGGTCTAAGAGAGGAACTTCGGCAACGCGAAGAACCGAAATATCAGTGTAATAGGACCAAACACACGTTTCAGTGTCATGACGTATTGCTGTATTTCCCTACGAAGTCTGAGCAACACATTTTTCTACTGACTGGATAGTGTTCCACAGTATCAAAGTGCACGTGTGGGTTCCAATAAAGTTGTCAAAGCAAAGTCCTCATTTCACATTCAACATCACTTCTGCACTCGAGCAGTCCTGTATCAAACGTCACACTAATTACATTTTTAGTATATGGTATTGGTATGTCAGTGTCATAACCTGCCTTTTGCCAAGCATAATTATTGTAACATAGACTTGTCAGATGTACATCGTCAAAACTCTTCTTCGAAGCGAATAGAGTTCACATTCTAATCGGCCTATTTCGACTGAGGTTATCAAGGGTTTGTACGAATATTTCTTCCAAAAAATTGTGTGTCCCCATTCCATCGACTGCCCATTTATTTCACAGTTCACATGCTTCACAGAAGTCTCGTCCCCAGTTATGATACGACCGATAACTTGGTTACCATTTCTCTCGTAATCTTCGAGGAAGGTCATTGCTGCTGCCATTCTCTTGTTTTTTTTTTTTTTTTTTTTTTTTTTTTTTTTTTTTTTTTTTTTTGTCCTCAGTTAGGATCGTGGGAACCCACCTACCACAAAATTTGTGGTAACCAAAACACTCCGCAACAGTTTCTTGCACCGAACTCCCTGAGCCGGCCGATGCAGCAGAGCGGTTCTAGGCGCTTCAGTCTAGAAGCACGCGACCGCTACGGTCGCAGGTTCGAATCCTGCCTCCGACATGGATGTATGTGATGTCCTTAGGTTAGTTAGGTTTAAGTAGTTCTAAGTTCTAGGGGACTGATGACCTCAGATGTTAAGTCCCATAGTGCTCAGACCCATTTGAACTCCGTGAAATTTGCGGAAAATGTCGCAAAAGTTCCATAATAGTGAAACGATTTTTGTCGTTGATTTTCATCACCAGTTCTTCAATCACAAGGCTAGACCTACCATTACGTTCACCATTATGAAAATTGGTACGGAGATGTTTAAAATCAATGCACCGTTGCCTCATTCGGCTTTCGCTCATTATTCCTTTTCCTACAAATCACAAGGTCGCGATAAATTTCAATTGTTTGCTGTGTCTTAGCAACAAAAACCTGATCTTACGCACCTCACAAGTGGCGAGATTTTCAATTGCAGCGCCCATTTGAACACGTCACAGAAAGCAAAGCAGCAGAGTCGCAGTCCACACGCTATCACCGATGGATGCGTACTGCGTGAAGGAAAGTTGTTGCACTAAGATGGCGGCTGTAGTACCGCTTACCGCCGCGATAGACCAAAACGTGTGTTCCGGATAGCCCTTGTACAATCCTCGATCAACAACGCTCTGCAGCCCAGCGTTAAGGAGATCGCGTAGCAAATTTCGAAGGGGAACTTCGCTGGATTGTCCTCAGTATCTCGACGACATAGTCGCTTAACAACGCTGTGCGTCCTGGCAGCGTAGAAGTAACGTCCATTGCAAGCAATTGATGTCAAATAGATTTACCAAGTACCTCGATGATTTCTTCATCTCTGACCTGAAAAAGAACCACTCGCCTATTTCGTCTTTGAAATTACGTCAGCTGGTTATTCGCTATTGAAGGGGACTTCCAGAGATGTGGGGATGCTGTAAAATATTTATAAGCCACTTACTAATCGTTATCAAATAATTGACAGCCATGGAAAATCGTAAAGGACCCTTGTACGTTAACTTATTAACACAAAATGAAATAAGGGTCGTGCAGGTGTAAGAATGTGAGTAAATTTCTACCAGCAGCATAGTGAACGCATTATCGTAACCAATATAGACAAAAAGCCAACACCCACAGCAGTAGTATGTGGCAACTAGCTCCGCAGACAATTACAAGATAGTAGAAATGTGTGAAAAACAAAATAAATTGTTCATGTAGTTAAGTGAGACGAAAATTTATGGTGGGGGATTGGAATTAACGGAGAGAATAATTTAATCATCATCAACACTAGGTGTAAAAACCACAAAAGAAAGAAGTTTGCATTTAAGAGACCTGGAGACACAGGAAAGGTTCAAAAGAGTAAACAATGTTAAAACAGAGACTCCGAAACCAAATTTTAAACTGTAAAACATTTGCACATATGGATATGAACTCTAACCATAATTTATTGGTTATGAGCTGAAGATTAAAAATTAATGAATTGCAGAGGGGTAGTATTAAGTAAATGGGAACTGAATAAGTTAAAAGAACGACACAGTGAGAGTTTCAAGGCAGTATTAGGCAACGATTGATTGAAAAAGTGGCAGGGAAAGCAATAGAAGACGAATGGGTAGGCGTGATAGGTCAAATAGTGAACGCTGCAGAGAATCAAATACGTAAAAAGACAAAGCGTAATAAAAATCATAGGCAGCCATGACTAAGAGATACAGACTCTGAGGAAAGAGGAAATGAGAAAAATGCAGCGAGTGAAGCAGGAAAAAGATAATATCAAAGTCTAAAAGACGAGATTGATAGTAAGTGCAAAATGGCTAAACAGGAATGGCTAGACGAGAATTGCAAGCATATACTCCTAAAAACGTGCACAACTAGGAGCAAGATACGTGCCACCTGCAGGTCAATTAAAGTTACTTTTCGAGGAAAGAGGAGCACCGGTATGAATAGAAAAAGCTCAGATGGCAAGGCATACTAAGCAAAGCAGGGAAAACTGAATTTAAATTAATATTATAGAAAGTGAAAATGAAGTAGGTGAAGATAAGTTGGGTGATATGATACTGCGGGAAGAATTTGACAGAAAACTGAAAGACCAAGTCGAAACAACGCCCCGGAGTGGACGAGTTCCCTCAGAATTAGTGAGAAGCTTGGGAGAGACAGCCACGACTAAACAATTCCACCTGGTGTGCAAGATATGAGACAAGGGAAATGTCCTCAGATTTCAAGAAGAATATAATAATTACAATACCAAAGAAAGCAGGAACTCACAAATGTGAATATTACCGAACTGTCAGTTTAATAAGTCATGGTTACAAAATACTGACACGAATTGTTTACAGAAGAATGGAAAATGCCGACCTTACGAAAGATTAATATGGATTCCGGAGAAATTTTGGGGGCATGAGGCAGCACTGACCCTACAGCTTAGTTTAGAAGCTAGGTCGAGGAAAGGCAAATCTACATTTATAGTATTTGTAGATTTGGAGTAAGCTTTTGACTATGTTAACTGGACTACACTCATTGAAATTTTTAGTGTCACAAGGATAAAATACAGGGAGTGAAATGTTATTTAGAACTTGTACAGAAACAAAAAGCAGCTATAAGCGTCGAAGGGCGTGGGGAAGCAGTGTTGAGAAGGGAATAAGAGAGCGTTGTAACCTATCCCCAATGTTATTCAATCTGTATATTGAGCAATCAGTAAAGGAAACCTAGGAGAAATTTGGAGACGAAATCAAAGTTGAGGGAGAAGAAATAAAAACTTTGAGATTTGAGGATGGTAAGTTTACTGTAATTTCTTCATAGGCACCAAAGGATCTGAAAGAGCAGAAGTGGCATGGAATGTGGTCTAATAATTAGGAAATAGGACACTTAAAGTAGTAGCAGAGCAGCTGATGAAGGCTATAGTACAGGGAATATAAAATGCAGACAGCCAGTAGCACGAAAATCATTTGTGAAGAAGAGGAATTTGTCAACATATTAAGTGTTAGGAAATCTTTGATAAAGGTATGGGTCTGAAGTAGCATGGTATGGAAGGGATACTTGGTGACAAGCAGTTAAAACAAGAAGAGAATAGAAACTTTTGAAATGTGGTGCTACAGAAGAATGTAGGAGATTAGATGGGTAGGTCAATAACAAATCAGAATGTACTAAATCGAGTCGAGGAGAAAGGAGATTCATGACAGAACTTGACAAAAAAAAAAGAGATCGAGTGATAGAACACATCCTGAGACATAAAGAAATCGTCAGTTTGGTAATGGAGGAAAGTGTGTTTTACACCCGTTATATGCTATCTGAGCAGAGAAACTATTACCAGAAATCTTTCTTATTAAATAAAGTCTGAAGTTGGACCGAGTCATTAACGAGCCTTGCTATCAGACCGCTTAAAACGCGCATCGCAGTGAGAGAAGTCTACGTTGAAACTGTTCATTACAGATGTCTTACGACATAGTATCTCTCACCCTGCAAATTAATAACCTGAACGCGCTTGAATGACCGTGACATTTAAAATGATATGTGCGCAAATTTCTGTTCGCACTAGCAAATCGGACTTGGTTAATAGTAGACAAGCAGGTTCTATGTAATGTATGTAAGTAAAACTATCTTAATGTAATGCCCACAGTGGCGGGCGAACAGATCGCGGCCAAGCCCCTTAATTCTAATTACAAAAACTCACCGGTTATCCCATGAGATGAGCTACTAAAATGTAATATTGTGATTAAAATAAATGACCAAAATGTAAGTAGATTCCTTTCTACCTAAACTTGTTACTCAATAAGTAGTTTTGCATGGACCGTATGTCAGTACAGATACAATCGAGAAGAAAAGCATGAGAACAGATAACATGAAAAAGAGTGTAAAAACGAGTGACACAAAAGTGAATAAGATTTTCCTTTCTTGCTGTCGGAGATAATAGCTAAATCAGCGTTACTGTACTGTGTGTCCTAATAGTATGCGAGTCCTATTCTCCTAATAACAGTATTATTTCCCCTTTAATGAAAGATCACTGTCTTTAAGTTATCCAACCACGAAAGAACAGAAACATGTAATTTAGTCCTTGGGCTTTCAAATGTGAGAGATAAAAATTGTAGAGGCAGAACAAGGGATCAATATAGTAAACAGGTTCAAATGGAGGTAGGCTGGAGTAGTTATTCAGAAATGAAGTAGAAATGTTGACTCCAACAGTGCTTTTACGCTGCGTCGTCTGTGGAGTGCTTATGTGCTTATGGTATAACTTTTAAATTCCATGCAGTGTACTTACGTATCTATTTGATTTCTTAATGTAATGTCGATATATATATATATATATATATATATATATATATATATATATATATATATATATATATATATATATATATGCTTTCCTGTTGCATAGTTTTTATGAGGCATTTGATAGTGATTAGCTAGAAGAGACAGCTACAGCGTGAGGAGTAATTAAAATAAATTTGATACTTAAAAATTTTGTACTTACTGATGGTCTATGCCAATGACAACGCAAATATGAACGACTGTAGTCTTATTTAACAGGATTAAACCGCCTCGATAAACGTAACGTCAGCTTATTTCTTTTCAGACAACCAACGTATTCGCTCTTCGCTTAGGCTCTATGAAAGTACCGATTAATAATCTACGTAATTCGCCGCTACCTGTTGTTCAATATATAAGCAGATCCAGAAGTCACAGCTGCTGAGGAAGCGGCGAAGCTTGTCTGTCGGCTGCTGAGAATAGCTGTAGCGTCCGTATTTTGGTAACTACCGGAAGAGCACCAGGAAGGCGTCTGTGTGACGCCCCTTCCTGCAGCTCAAGCCGAAAATTAGCAAAGACGACCGGCGTTTAGACTTTTCCTTTGGCTACAAGGGGACGGCAGTCTCGCTTCGGAATTCGTATTAAATGTGCAAAGAGGAAGGGTCTGAAATACAGCAGAGAACACAGCCCATATTACATTCTCTTGCGCAGGTCAACTGTGCCGCCGTCCTAGCTGCCCGCATCCACACATCCCCTCTCCAGCAGAGGAAGAAATAAATCAATAGAAGAGACTGTGTGAAATGGAAGGAGCAAACGGCTTAACGAAGAAGAAGATGGAGCGTGTCAAAAGGCGGAACTGAGTCACTATGCTGCAGTTATTAACATGTGTTTGATGTGTATGTGATCAGCTGAAATGTGAAGTATTCTGTGATAAATTATCAGTGCAATAAAAACAAAATATGGTTAAAAATAAGGGATAATGATATATATATTACGAGAGGCACAACATATTGGAAATAACGAGAAAATCAGGGAGCAAGTACGATAGGATTAATAAAACAATTTTTTCAGTTTTTTAAAAAGGAAATCTAGACAAATCTAAAAAGAAACAGCATTCAAAGATGACAAATGACGAACTGTTTTAAAAAATAAATACTTAAAATACAAGATGGGGATACATAACAAATCTCGAGCATCATGTACGGAAGGGAAGAAAACTATCAGGAAAGATGATGAAACAATATTATTATAACAGGAAACAAGAGAGAAGTACAGATAAAGAATTGAAGTTGTGACGTGAATAATTCACTTACTGATTAAAGTGGGAGATGTACTGAAAGCTGACGCATCACGCGAGATAATCATATGCAGATTAAAGCTACAAATAGCTTATTTTACGTGCCCCATGAGTCTTTAATTCTATTCCTAATAATTCTGAGCTGTTAACGATTGCCAGGCTCATTTGGCTCTGTGACTCCAGTGCTGCTTTTTTATTTATTAAGAGTTCCGAATCAGTCCGTGTCTGACAAGTTGGTGTATTTCTACGGCATGCTTAAATAGTATTTTTTTTTTATCGTTGGATCATTGCACATAAAGAATAATTCTTGATTATACCATTAGTGAAGTAAGTAACAAGCAAAAAAACTTAGAATTTTGATGCATCAAGTAATACTTTTCACCCCTTTTATTTCTGCAGAAATTGCCATTTTTTGTGTAAATGAGTTGCTCAAACTTAAGTTGTGTGGTAATTGCTAAAACACACAGTGTTGACTCAATGCGATCCGTGTCTTGAGGCAACGTAATTGAGTACTCTGACTTTATTCATCCACTATTTGAGAATGAGCATTTACAGAGTTCCCACAAACTTCACACACATTTCAAACATTTACGAAACTTCTTTCGCCGCTCCCCCTCCCCCCCCTCCCCCCCCTCCCCCCCCCCCCACACACACGCACACAAATGATGAAAGGGAAAAAAGTTCCTCTTACTATATTTTCGCTGTTCGTGCAGTAAAGCGTTTTAGTTTATTACTTCTTTACTACCGACTCTATTCGCAACACAGTTCGCAGACAGTGTCCACAATTATACCATTGAATGTAACAGCAAAATTGCCATTCTGCGACGCATAGTTCAGGAGATATGACGTCATAAACATTTAGATACGTGAAAAACTTGCTTTTGGTTCAAATGGCTCTGAGCACTATGGGACTCAACTGCTGAGGTCATTAGTCCCCTAGAACTTAGAACTAGTTAAACCTAACTAACCTAAGGACATCACAAACATCCATGCCCGAGGCAGGATTCGAACCTGCGACCGTAGCGGTCTTGCGGTTCCAGACTGCAGCGCCTTCAACCGCACGGCCACTTCGGCCGGCCAAACTTGCTTTTGCTTAAAATGTAGTGGAAATTATCCAGCCTATATTCATCCAGTGTTTCATAATGAGAGCACTCATAACAAACTTTAATATAATTTCAAACCTTTTCCAGACTACTTCTCGCTTACATGCTTAACGTCAAATATTAAACACATTAACGTTCAAAGCTGTTTTGTAAATGGGAGTTCGTTAAAGAATCTGGTGTTTACTGGTAACTGGCTAATAGGTTTAGCGGAATTGGACGGCCGCTGGTGGCCGAGCGGTTCTAGGCGCTTCAGTATGGAACCGCGCGACCGCTACGGTCGCAGGTTCGAATCCTGCCTCGGGCATGGATGTGTGTGATCTCTTTAGGTTAGTTAGGTTTAATTAGTTCTAAGTTCTAGGGGACTGATGACCTGAGATGTTAAGTCCCATAGTGCTCAGAGCCATTTGAACCATTTTTTAGCGGAATCGCGAGAAATCACTTCTGGAAGTGTATGAAAACTCTCATGAACAAAAACGCTTTACTCCATATGCCAGGCGTTCAAGATACCTAAACGATGTTTTCTGAAAATAATGGTACGCAGGAAAGTTCGTAATTTTGTTGCATTTTTGTACACTCTAACTTCAGTATGGACAGAGGCATTGATGCAAATACCTTTTTGAATTGATGTATATAGTTTTTGTCAGGGCTCGGAATAGAAAAATACGGCGATATAACGCTTTTAAATGTTGTCGCAGAAATTTTCGCAATGGTATTGGAGAAATGTGCCCAAATTGGAAGTATTGCGGGATAAACACTCTCAAGTTGGACTGTCATGCCAGAACGTGAGATAACAACTGGGTGGTCTGAAACGTACACCGTTCATGACTGGTTGTGTCATGGAATCACGGAGAGCTTGGTTATGTTGCTAGACAATCTCGCTCCACGCTGTTGGTATGCGGCACATTTTTCGTCTATATAACCGCGCGCATCTATGAAGCTGAGGGAGTCGCTATACGAACGTCTGATTCTTCTCAATCGAATTTCTGTCGGAGAACAGTGAAACTACTTCGGCGAGAAAATTTTTCGTTTCTAAAAAGGGATACGATGTCTTTCTGTGCATCTTTGTAGAAAGACAAAATTAGTCAGTACAGTACATTACTTCTTAGGGTTGCGTATCCCGAGGGGTAAGAATGGAACCCATGTAGGATCATTTTGTCCGTCTTATCTGCCTGGCGGCCTGTTCGTTCGTTCGTTCGTTCGTTCGTTCGTCCGTCCATCCGTCCGTCCATTCATCCATCTGTTAAGGTCCCTTTTTCCCCAGGAACGGGTAGATGTATAAAGTTGAAATTTATGCCAAATTCCAAGGTTTACTGTCCCCTGGCGGCGTAAATAATTCAAGATTTTAAGCCATTACAATCAAAACATACAACCGTATATGTCCATATTTTACATTCGCAAACTCACTCATCAAACTCTACCGATGAACTATGTACGGACATACCTATCGGGCCGGGTAGTCTAGCGGTAAAGCGTGTTCCTGGAAACAGAGGTCGCGGCATCGAGTCTTGGGCGGACTGCGTATTTTTTGGTCGTCCATTTAACCTACCCTTCAGCTCTCAACGATGTGAGCAGTCGCCAGAAACAAACGTTATTCATATTCTACATTAAACGGTACATCCCCTTTCCACGGTCGGAAAACTGGGGTTTGTTAGGCACACGCAAGTCGACGAAGTGGCGTCCAATAGAAAGGCTTGCACCAGGCCATTGTGCCATTCGAAATTGTCCGATTTTTTCACCTTTTCTTTGCCTTTTAAACCTCACTTCCAATGGCTCAACTTTTGATTCTAACCTCTTGTTGTCCTATGGTTAATTGTAAGTAAGAGAGAGCTAGAAATTCTGTCCCTATTGTTACGGAATGTTTCGAGAGCACGTACTGCAAGTTATTAGCCGCGTTGCGCCGCCAAGCACAGGCTGACAGTGGCAGACGACGCTTGAATGTTCCCGTCCGTATGGGAGTCTGAATTGTCTTACAGAAGTGCAGCAGGTTTGTCTGTATTCTGCTGTAGCTTATTCTCTCGCAGAGATCCATACACGAGATTCTGCGCGGTATACTGTCGCTGTCCCCTCCGTGACACTCCGCGTCGCTGAATGCTACCAGACGGTGCCTCATTGCAGCAGGGAGCAGCCCCCGTAACGGGTATATCCATACATATTATAAAAATGGATGTATGTATGTTCCACATCTCCTCCTAAACCTCTGGACCGATTTCAACCAAACTTCGTTCACAAATCTCTTAGCGTCAGGTAAAATCGTTGTGGGGGTAAAACCCCCCTACCCATCATGGGATGTGACGTCTTAAACAACGTGACGCGAAAGAACTGCCGCGCCACGCATGACAAAAAATGTATTACTTCTGTGATACTAACTCTATTCGCAATAAATTTCGCGAACAATATATCTATATATGCCTCTAAACGTGCCTACAAAGTTACATCATGGTACCATATATATTTCAGGAGATATGACGTCACAAACACTGACATGCGTGGAAAAACTATTGCATTCTGCATGATGTTTCAGTTTAATTAATTAGTGCTGCAGAATTTCAGTGTGTTTAGAGAGCGGCATCATAGAACCATCAAAAGCTGCTGTAACGTGTATTTCTTCAGACACCCGTTCTCAGTAAAGCAACCGTCTGCATGTCACGGATTACCATTACATCAGGATGAGGAACATTCCTTGGCGTCAAATACATAATCAGCATCAGTTCTAGAATCTAAATGAAATAGTAACAAAAGCAGTATGCATAAAGACATTAAAAGAAAGATTCTTTATCATTTAGCTACAATATAGCAGGTCAGCAACTGGAAGCAGTTAATTCCATAAATTATCTGGGAGTACGCATTAGGAGCGATTTAAAAATGGAATGACCATATAAAATTAATCGTCTGTAAAGCAGATGCCAGACTGAGATTCATTGGAAGAATCCTAAGGAAATGCAGTCCGAAAACAAAGGAAGTAGGTTACAGTACACTTGTTCGCCCACTGCTTGAATACTGCTCACGGGTGTAGGATCCGTACTAGATAGGGTTGATAGAAATAGAGAAGATCCAACGGAGAGCAGCGCGCTTCGTTACAGGATCATTTAGTAATCGCGAAAGCGTTAGGGAGATTATAGATAAACTCCAGTGGAAGACTGCAAGAGAGACGCTCAGTAGCCCCTGCGGGTTCGGGGGTTAGAATAGGCCCGCGGTATTCCTGCCTGTCGTAAGAGGCGACTAAAAGGAGTCTCAAACGTTTCGGCCTTATGTAATGGTCCCCTCTCGGGTTTGACCTCCATCTATCTAAATTATCCCGAAGAGCGAGCCAATTGGGGAAGGGCACCTTACATGGTGCACTGTATCCTTCGTGCAATTAGACCTATAGCCGTCTTTCTCGTCGTTGCAATGGTGTTCCGCTCGTTTTCGATCTCTTGGGCGATTACCACGCTGCACTCTGCAGTGTTTCTTTTAACTGTGACGACGACCTTGGCCATTTTTGCACCTAAGATCCAGCACGGTAGCCAGTCCGTTGTGGTGGGGTCGCCATGTACCCTCTTGGTTGTAGCCCCCTGACAACACAGGGATCCCCCCCAGGGGATCCACAACTCTTTTGTGGATACGTGCGTAGCGAGCACGGGGCCCCGAGCTAATGTGGCCTTCCTTCCTTTCCGGGCTGCATACCTTCCCTTTCCGCATCCTTCCCCATCCCCTGTCTTCACCCCCCCCCCTCACCTCTTGCTCTTTCCTTCACTTTCTCCCCCTCTGGGAGTATGGTTTGCGCCTACGTCCGGAGACGGACGCTTGTAAATGTACCGCATTCTTCTTCTTCCTTGCTTGTATGTCTTCTTCCTTCCTTTGTCCATCTCCTTTCCTTACCTCTTCTCTTTACCCTTTTCTCCGCTGCGGCGTTTGAGACCCCCTCTTCTTTCCTTTCCCTTTCTCTTTCTTCCTCCCTGTGCGTGTCTGAAGGCCGACCCACGCACTTCCATGCGTAGCCGGTGACGGGGTAACGCGTAATTCCCCGCCCCGGGTAGACAGGTAGGACACGTACGTACCCCCTGGTAAAGGCCAGGCCCAGGGAGGGGTGATTACCCGAGCTGATACCTTCCGAAAGTGCCGATTGGTCCCTCCGTCCGTATGTCGGGAGGTGTGACCTGAGGTGTGAACAATCACCTAAGGCGGGTGTGCCCTCGGTGAGGGCCCCCACAAGGGAGGAGCGCGCCATCGGAGACGCCGGTAATCATGGGGGATTCTTCCGCAATGGTTTCCTCACCTTCCACTATGTCTGCTCACAAACGTAAGTTCACTGAGTCTCAGCCACAGACGGTCCTTCCATCGTTGCCACAGTTCCTTGTTGTTTCTCGGTCTGACGAAGGTCACGACTTTTCCACGGTCAACCCTTTCATTATTCAGAAAGGTGTCGACGCAATTGCGGGTCCTGTAAAGTCTTGTTCCAGATTACGGAATGGTACCCTGCTGTTAGAAACACACAGTGCCCTCCAGGCTCAAAAATTGCTGCGTACTTCTCTGCTCCACACCTTCCCTGTCCGGGTGGAACCGCACCGTACCTTAAATTCCTCGCGTGGAGTCGTTTATACACGCTCCCTCGATGGATTGTCTGACGAAGAAATTCAGCACTACCTGTCTGACCAGGGCGTCACCGCTGTTCATCGGGTTATGAAAAGGGTTGACTCGAACATCATTCCAACCCGCACTGTCTTCTTGACATTTGACAAAGTTCAACTCCCATCAAAAATCAAAGCAGGCTATGAGATAATTTCCGTTCGCCCTTATGTCCCAAACCCTACGCGTTGCTATCGATGTCAGCGGTTTAATCACACCAGCCAGTCCTGTTCCAATCCGGCCAAATGTGTTACGTGTGGCAGGGATGCCCATGAGGGTGCTTGTCCACCTCCATCCCCTCGCTGCATCAACTGTATGGGTGACCACGCTGCTTCCTCTCGAGATTGCCCTGTTTTTAAGGACGAAAAGCTGATCCAGGAAATAAGAGTGAAGGAAAAGGTGTCGACCTTTGCTGCTCGAAAGTTACTCGCCAGTCGACAGCCCACCGTGCCTCAGAAAGGAAAATACAGCGCTGTCCTTGCTTCTTCTCGGCCAACAAAGGAGGCGGCCACGCAGACTTGCGACCTCACATTTAGTACCACGGTCGTCAGATCGGCCAGCGCAAAGATCGCCCGTTCAACCTCACCTCTTTCGCCTGCCCACTCTATGGCTCACCCTTCGTCGGGTTCTGCTAAATCTCGAGCCCAAAAGTCAGACGCCAAGTCTACAAAAAAAGAGCATTCTCGTGAAGAGTTTTTACGTACTGCAACTTCACAACCATCGGTTCCTCCTTCATCTAAACATACCTCCAAGAAGGCTACGAAGAAACACAGTTCCTCTCCTTCTCCGCCAAGGCGTGTCCCATCTACAGCACCACCTGGCGGAAATCGCCCTCGGCCATCTTCTGTGTCGCCGAGGCGCACTGTTGGTGGCCGGTCAACTGGCCGATCGTTGGTGGCAGGAGCTGCTCCTGACCAACCTATGGATCAGGATCTTCTGCCTTCGACTGAATGCCATTCCATGCTGTCGGTCGCAAGCTCTGAGCAGTCGTTGAGTTGACAGCACCCTTGGTGCCGTTCCTCCATTTTCTGTTCACCCTATGTCCATTATCCACTGGAATATCCGCGGCATTCGCGCCAATCGGGAGGAATTGTCGATCCTCTTACGATCCTACTCGCCGGTCATCTTCTGTCTTCAGGAAACAAAGCTGCGTCCCCATGACCACTTTGTTCTCCCTCATTTTCAGTCCGTCCGATATGACCTCCCCTCTGTTGAAGGCACTCCAGCCCATGGAGGACTCATGATTCTGCTCCATGATACTCTCCATTATCATCCAATCCCCTTAAACACTTCCTTCCAAGCTGTCGCCATCCGTCTTTCCCTTTCTGGATACACGTTCTCTCTTTGTACGGTATACATTCCATCGTCTACACCAATGGCACGAGCTGATCTCCTTCATCTTCTTGATCAGCTTCCACCCCCCTATTTGCTGGTTGGGGACTTCAATGCCCACCACCCGCTTTGGGGATCTCCACATCCTTGTCCACGTGGCTCACTATTGCTAGACGTCTTCCACCAAGCGGATCTAGTCTGCCTCAACACTGGGGTCCCTACATTTTTGTCTGCCGCCACGGCAAATTTATCCCATTTGGACCTTGCGGTCGGTACTGTTCCGCTAGCTCGGCGCTTCGAATGGTTCGCCCTTGATGATACACACTCGAGTGACCACTTTCCATGTGTTCTTCGACTGCAGCCTCAACTGCCATATATGCGCTCGCGACGCTGGAAGTTTGCCCAAGCCGATTGGACACTTTTTTCGTCTCTAGCGACATTCGATGACCGTCGCTTTCCCAGCGTCGACGATGAGGTCACACATTTTACCGACGTTATTCTCACAGCTGCGGAACGTTCAATACCACGCACCTCCGAATTGCCCCGGCGCCCTCCAGTTCCTTGGTGGAACGAGGCCTGCCGTGACGCAATACGTGAGCGGCGACGTGCTCTTCGCATTTTCCGTCACCATCCAACTTTGGCCAACTGTATCCGATATAAGCAGCTCCGTGCGCGATGCCGTCGCGTCATCCGCGATAGCAAGAAGGCAAGCTGGAAATTCTTTACTAGCTCATTTAACAACTTCACTCCCTCCTCGGAAGTTTGGAGTCGGCTTCGACGGTTCTCAGGCGCGCCTAGTTTCTCCCCGGTCTCTGGGCTCACTGTCGCGCATGATACCTTAGTGGACCCCGTCGCAATTTCTAACTCATTGGGTCAGCACTTTGCTGAGATTTCGAGCTCTTCAAATTACCCGCCAGCGTTTCTCCCGAAGAAACGTGCAGCAGAAGTGCGGCATCTTGCTTTCTCCTCTCAAAATCGCGAAAGCTACAATACTGTTTTCTCCATGCGCGAACTCCAACATGCACTCTCTACTTCTCGCTCCTCCGCCCCAGGACCGGATGGTATCCATGTCCAAATGTTGCTGCATTTATCAACCCATAGCCTGCGTCACCTCCTTCGCCTTTATAATCGAATTTGGACCGACAGTACCTTTCCCAGGCGATGGCGGGAAGCTATTGTCGTTCCCGTTCCGAAACCTGGAAAGGACAAACATCTCCCCTCTAGCTATCGCCCCATTTCTCTCACGAGTAGTGTCTGTAAGGTTTTGGAGCGTATGGTGAATTACCGTTTAGCTTGGTGGCTGGAGTCCCGCAGTCTTTTCACACCAGCCCAATGCGGATTCCGAAAGCATCGTTCTGCTGTTGACCATCTTGTTGCTCTCTCCACTTATATCATGAACAATTTTCTCCGGAAACGCCAAACGGTAGCAATATTTTTTGATCTGGAGAGAGCGTACGATACCTGTTGGAGGACAGGCATCCTCCGCACACTGTTCTCTTGGGGCTTTCGAGGCCGGCTGCCCCTTTTTCTTCGCGAATTTATGGCAGAGCGCACATTTAGGGTGCGGCTGAACACTACTCTCTCCCGTACTTTCTCCCAAGAAAACGGGGTACCCCAGGGCTCCGTGCTGAGTGTTGTACTGTTTGCCATCGCCATTAATCCAATTATGGATTGTCTCCTTCCTGATGTCTCGGGCTCCCTCTTTGTGGACGATTTTGCGATCTACTACAGTTCTCAAAGGACCAGCCTTCTTGAAAGACGTCTTCAAGGATGTCTCGATCGCCTCTACTCGTGGAGCATCGAAACCGGCTTCCGTTTCTCACCCAGTAAGACCGTTTGTGTTAATTTTTGGCGACGTAAGGAGTTTCTTTCGCCCTCCTTACATCTAGGTCCTGTCAACCTTCCGTTTTCCGACGTCGCTAAATTCTTGGGTCTTATGTTTGACAGAAAACTGTGCTGGTCCTCCCACGTTTCCTATCTTTCGGCTCGCTGTCTGCGTTCCCTTAACACCCTCCGTGTCCTGAATGGTACCTCTTGGGGAGCGGACCGAGTGGTCCTTCTCCGCCTCTATCGCGCCTTAGTGCGCTCGAAATTGGATTATGGAAGCATAGTCTACTCCTCTGCTCGGCCGTCTATTCTTCGGCGTCTCGACTCTATCCACCACCGTGGATTACGTTTAGTGTCTGGAGCTTTTTACACCAGCCCTGTGGAAAGCCTTTATGCTGAGACTGCTGAACCTCCGCTGTCCAATCGGCGGGCAGTCCTTCTGAGTCGTTATGCTAGCCATCTGTCTTCCACGCCTGCTAATCCAGCCCATAACCTTTTTTTCGACGCCTCCTTTGATGTCGGGTATGCAGGCCGCTCCTCCTCCCTACTACCCCCGGGAGTCCGCTTCCGTCAACTGCTCCATTCTCTTTCCTTCCGCTTTCCTAAAACCTTCTTGACAACTTGGGGTACAGCACCGCCTTGGCACCGTCCCCGGATCGACTTGCTCAGAGACCTATGTCAATTTCCCAAAGATGGTACCCCTACACTTGTTTACCGTCGGGCATTTGCTGCTCTATGTGCACAAATGACGGAAGCCACATTTATTTACACCGATGGCTCGAAAACATCGTTAGGTGTAGGGAGTGCCTATATTGTTGGCGACACCCCAAATCACTTTCGGCTTCCCGACCAGTGTTCGGTTTATACTGCGGAGCTCTACGCTGTTCTCCAGGCTGTCCACTACATCCGCCGCCATCAGCGGATACAGTACGTAATCTGCTCAGATTCTCTCAGCTCTCTCCTAAGTCTCCAAGCTCTTTACCCTGTGCACCCTCTGGTCCACCGGATTCAGGACTGTCTGCGCTTGCTCCACCTGGGGGGCGTCTCAGTGGCGTTCCTCTGGCTCCCGGGACACGCTGGTATCTGTGGAAATGAGGCGGCCGATATAGCGGCCAAGGCTGCAGTCTCTCTTCGTCGGCCAGCTCTTCAGTCTCTTCCGTTTACCGATCTACGGAGCGGTTTATGTCGCCAAGTTACTCATTTATGGCATGCGCATTGGTCAACACTTCCCCACAATAAATTGCGGGAAGTGAAAGCCGTTCCTTGCGCTTGGACCTCTTCCTCCCGAACGCGTCGTCGGGAGGAGGTAATTTTAGCTCGACTCCGGATAGGGCACTGTCTTTTTAGTCATCGACATCTTTTAAGCGGTGATCCTCCCCCACTCTGTCCCCACTGCTCTCAGCTGTGGACGGTCAGACACCTTTTAATTGAATGCCCCTATTTTAATCCGTTACGCTCCCGTCTACAGCTATCGCCTGATCTATCGTCGATTTTAGCAGATGACACGCGCTCAGCTGACCGCGTTCTACAGTTTATTAGTGACAGTGAAATGACGTCAGTCATTTGAAGCTTTTTTTTTGTGGACAACCAACCCCTTTCTATAGTGGACTTTTAAGCTTTCCTTCTGCCTTTAGTTTCTCCAATTTTCTGACTATGTTTCCATTGCTGCTGATTTTAAATTTCGTTTTTTTCCTGTTTTCTACGTCACGGGCTGGGCGCTAATGACCATAGAAGTTTTGCGCCCTAAAACCACAAACAAAAAAAAAAAAAAAAAAAAAAAACACAGGGATCGCTCTACTGATGCCTGCGCCGTTCACTCCCCACGTATGCCAAGGAGTAGATGCCCATCTCCCTGGGGCATCAGGACTCCCGGCAATGGCCATCCTGCCAGGTGGCCTTTGCTGTGGCTGGGTGGCGCCCGTGGGGAGGGCCCTTGGTCGGAGTAGGTGGCATCAGGGCGGATGACCCGCAATGAAGCGTGGTACATCATCTCTCGCTGGCGGCCAGCCGCCAGCAGTCTCTAAGCGTTCTCGGGCTCAATTTAATGCTGAAAAGTACAATCCGAAAACGTTCCCCTCTCTGGCCACGCCGTGGGAGGAACGTAAATCTCAGGATGGCAGTAGCACTTATTCGCCCCGATTCTTAGTTTGTACGAGAGCTGATGGGGAGTCTTTTCTCTCAACAAAGCCTCAGTTCTTCGTCGAGCATTTAGAGGACAAGTTTGGGGAGGTGGAGGGCTTGTCAAAAATGCGCTCTGGATCGGTCCTGATCCAAACGGCATCCTCTGCCCAGTCACGACGGTTACTCGCTTGTGACAAGTTGGGGGATGTTGCTGTTACGATCACACCGCATAAGAGTTTAAATATGGTCCAGGGAGTTATTTACCATAAGGACCTTCTTTTGCAGTCTGATGACGAGCTGCGCGCCAACTTAGAGCGCAGAGGTGTACATTTCGTCCGGCGCGTTCATCGGGGTCCGAAGGAAAATCAGATAGCTACCGGTGCCTTCATCTTGGCCTTCGAGGGTGATACGTTACCGGAAAAGGTCAAGGTGATGGTCTACCGATGTGACGTCAGGCCCTATATTCCTCCCCCGATGCGGTGCTTCAAGTGCTGGAAATTTGGCCATATGTCTTCCCGCTGCACTTCCAGCCTCACATGTCGCGATTGCGGACGCCCGTCTCATCCCGATACTCCATGTGCCCCGCCTCCCATCTGTGTCAACTGCGGGGAGCACCATTCACCTTGCTCGCCAGACTGCAGAATCTTCCAGAAAGAACGCAAAATCATGGAATATAAGACCCTGGACCGACTGACTTATACTGAGGCCAAGTGGAAATACGACCGATTACATCCCGTGCGAATGACGTCATCCTACGCCGCCGCTACAACACCTGTGCTCGCCCCATCAGTTTCACGACTTCCAGCCAGCTCGATAACCAGTAAGACTCCTCCTGCCCCCTTGCCAGTGGGGGGCTCTACCCACCGGGTTGCTCCTGCGCCACCTACCTCAGGGGCAACACCATCCCCCCCATCAGGGACGTCCGTCCCTGCTTCTAAGCCGGAGAAGTGTCCAACTTCTTCGGCTTCTCACGCTCGCAAGGGGTCCCTCGGGTCCCTCCCTTCCCCGGTTTCCACCAGTGGGAAGGCTGACGACCGCCAGTGGCGTAAGTGCCCGCAATCAGCTGGTCGACGGGCTTCACGATCCTCCTCAGTCCCGGAGACTGAATCGGTGAAGCCCTCCCAGCCAGTTAAACCCAAGGAGCAGCGTGAGAAATCAAAGAAGAAGAGCTCTAAGCCCAAGGAACTCGCGGTGGCAGCCACCCCACCGCCACCTTACAGCTCTGCGTCTGAGGACGAGGTGGAGATCCTGGCGTCCGCTGAGGACCTAGAACTCGCCGGTCCCTCAGACGCCATGGATAACACTAGCACGGGTGCTCAATCGGAGGCAGCAGGTGACCCAGCGGCGTAATCTGCCTTCCCCGTCCCGTCACGCCTTTCTCAGCCATGGACAATACCATCCTCCAGTGGAACTGCAGCGGTTTCTTCCACCATCTCGCTGAGCTCCGCCAACTTATCAGCCTTCACCCTTTCTTCTGCATTGCTCTCCAGGAAACTTGGTTTCCAGCAATGCGAACCCCCGCCCTCCGTGGCTATCGGGGTTATTATAAGAACCGAGCAGCTTATGAAAGGGTGTCTGGTGGCGTCTGCATATATGTCCTTCACACTCTGCACAGCGAGTCTGTCCCTCTCCAGACGCCTTTAGAGGCTGTCGCTGTACGCGTGTGGACGCCACAGGCTGTTACCGTCTGCAGTCTTTACATTCCACCGGATGGTGATGTCTCGCAGCTTGTCCTGGCTGCACTGGTCGCCCAATTGCCGCCACCTTTCTTGCTATTGGGCGACTTCAACGCCCATAACCCTCTGTGGGATGGGTCAGTGGCAACAGGTCGAGGCGCCATCGTTGAGCATTTATTGTCGCAGCTCGATCTCTCGCTGTTAAATGATGGTGCCTTCACACACTTCAGTGTGGCGCATGGCACCTACTCCGCCATTGACCTTTCCATCTGTAGCCATAGCCTCTTACCGTCTGCCCAATGGAGTGTGCATGACGACCTGTGTGGTAGTGACCACTTTCCGATCTTTTTGTCACTACCACAGCGCCACTGTTCTGGGCGCCCTAGCAGATGGGCTCTGAATAAGGCTGACTGGGACTTGTTCTCCTCCACTGCCGCTTTTGAGCCTCTCTCTACCGATGACATTGATGAGGTGGTTCAATCGGTCACCACCGGCATCGTTACTGCCGCCGAATCTGCCATTCCCCATTCCTGTGGATCCCCTCGGCGGAAGGCTGTGCCTTGGTGGTCGCCTGAGATCGCTGAAGCGATTAAAGATCGCCGGCGGGCGCTCCAGAGTCACAAGCGACATCCCTCCTTAGCGCACCTTATCGCCTTCAAACGGCTGCGTGCGCGGGCCCGCCTCCTTGTCCGCCAAGGCAAGAAGGAGTGCTGGGAGCGGTATGTGTCCACCATTGGCCTCCATGTCACTCCTTCGCAGGTCTGGGCCAGGATTCGACGCGTCTACGGCTATCGGACCCCTGCCAGCGTCCCTGCGCTCTCACTGAATGGAGCCGTGTGTACCGACTCCGACGTCATTGCAAATCGCTTAGCAGAGCATTTTGCTACGAGTTCCGCTTCTGCGAATTACCCCCCGGCCTTCCGCTCCATTAAAGAGCGGCTGGAACGTCGGAGCCTTTCGTTTCGCACCAACCACCCGGAATCTTACAATGCTCCATTCAGTGAGTGGGAATTTCGCAGTGCCCTAGCTGCTTGCCCTGATACCGCTCCTGGGCCAGATGGCATCCACTGTCAGATGCTGAAACACCTTTCAGTGGACTGCCAGCGGCGCCTTCTCGATCTTTACAACCGTCTTTGGGTCGAGGGGGAGTTTCCGTCGCAATGGCGGGAAGGCATTGTCATCCCCGTTTTGAAACCTGGAAAGACCCCTCTGGAGGTGGACAGCTACCGTCCCATTAGCCTCACCAACGTTATGTGCAAGCTTCTCGAACGGATGGTGAGCCGGCGCTTGCATTGGGTACTGGAGTCTCGGGGCCTTCTGGCTCCGTCTCAGGGTGGGTTCCGTAAAGGCCGCTCCGCCACCGACAATCTGGTGAGTCTGGAGTCGGCCATCCGTACTGCTTTTGCCCGCCGTCAGCACCTGGTCGCTGTCTTCTTCGACATGCGGAAGGCGTACGATACGACATGGCGTCATCACATTCTTTCTACGCTTCATGGATGGGGTCTTCGGGGTCCTCTGCCGATTTTTATCCGCAATTTTCTGTCGTGTCGTACCTTCCGCGTGCAAGTCGCGGCCTCGTATAGTTCCTCCCACGTCCAGGAGAACGGTGTGCCACAGGGCTCTGTTTTAAGTGTCTGTCTGTTTTTAATAGCCATTAACGGGCTTGCTGCGGCCGTGGGAAATTCTGTCTCCGCTTCCCTGTATGCTGACGACTTCTGCCTTTATTACAGCTCTACTGGCATTGCAGCTGTTGAACGTCAGCTACAGGGCGCTATCCGTAAGGCGCAGTCTTGGGCTGTAGCGCATGGGTTTCAGTTTTCGGCAGCCAAGACCCGCGTTATGCATTTCTGCCGGCGCCGAACAGTCCATCCAGAGCCGCGGCTTTATCTTGCCGACGAACTCCTTGCTGTGGTGGAGACCCACAGGTTTTTGGGGGTGGTTTTCGATGCCCGGTTGACTTGGCAGCCTCATATCCGGCAGCTGAAACAGACGTGTTGGCGGCATCTAAACGCTCTGAGATGCTTGAGCAACACCCGCTGGGGCGCCGACCGCTCTACACTGTTGCGGCTCTACCAGGCGTTAATCCAGTCCCGTCTGGATTATGGGAGCCTGGCTTATGGCTCAGCATCCCCATCTGCGTTACAGGTGCTGGACCCAATTCTCCACAGCGGGATACGCCTTGCCACTGGTGCTTTCCGCACCAGCCCCGTGGACAGCGTACTAGTGGAGGCAGGTGCACCTCCCCTGCGGTTCCGACGCCAACGTTTGCTGGCCGCTTATGCTGCCCATGTTCTAAGCTCGCCCGGGCATCCAAATTATCGTCTCCTGTTCCCGCGATCGGTCGTCCATCTGCCAGATCGTCGGCCCCGGTCTGGTTGTACAATAGCGGTCCGCGTCAAAGAGCTTCTCTCTGGGCTTCAGGTTTTCACTATTCCACCTACTTTCCGGGCTACCTTGCATACACCCCCATGGTGTGTTTGTCGCCCTTGCCTTCGGCTGGACCTGGCACAGGGCCCGAAGGACTCAGTCCCTCCAGAGGCCTTCCGCCGCCGCTTTTATTCTCTCCTGGCCACGTATCAGGGCTCTGGTATTGTCTACACTGACGGTTCGATGGTTGCTGGTCGTGTCGGGTATGCGCTCACTCTAGGGGACCGTTCCGAACAACGTTCCTTGCAGGATGGCTGCAGCGTTTACACTGCTGAATTGATCGCCATCCTTCGTGCCCTAGAGTATATCCGCTCCTGCTCAGGTGAGTCCTTCGTTATCTGTAGCGATTCCCTGAGCGGTTTACGAGCTCTCGACCAGTGTTTCCCTCGTTCTCGTCTGGTGATGGCTATCCACGAGTCTCTGCATACTCTTGCCTGTTGCGGCCGCTCTGTGGTCTTTGTGTGGACCCCCGGTCATGTCGGTATCCCGGGTAACGAACATGTTGACCGCCTAGCGAAAGAGGCCACCAGCAAGCCATCTCTGGACCTTGGCCTCCCTGAGACTGATTTGCGGGCAGTCTTCCGCCGCAAAATCTTGGCGCTATGGGACGATGAATGGCGCGAACTGACAATGTCCAATAAACTCCGTGCTGTCAAGGAGACGACGGCTGTGTGGCGGTCATCCCTGCGAGCCACTCGCAGGGACTCGGTAGTTCTTTGCCGGCTCCGCATTGGCCACTCCCGGCTGACACACAGTTATTTACTGCGCAGGGAGGACCCTCCTGTATGTCGCTGCGGGGCGGCTTTGACAGTGGCCCACATTCTGTTGGCCTGCCCCCTTTTAGCTGTGGTCAGGCAGACATTTGCGCTGCCTGATACGCTCCCTGCCCTTTTAACAGACGACTCCGCTGTGGCTGACTTAGTTTTACGTTTTATTCGGGCAGGGGGATTTTATCATTTAATCTGAGTGTTTCTGTTTTATTTTATTGTTTTGTGTTGATTCTGGCCTTTGGCCTATGATTTTACACTGATTTTTTAATGTGTTTCTAAGTGGTTGGCTTTTCCTTTTTTATTTCTATGGTTGGCCAACCACCGTCAATCTCTATGTGGTTTTCGTTCGTTTTGTCTTGTCTTTGTCTCAGTCTCTCCTGTTCTGTATCGTCTGTGATCTCTTCTGTTCCTTGTTTTTATTCTCTGTGGGTGTTCTTTGTCTTTGGAAAAAGGGACCGATGACCATGGCAGTCTGGTCCCTTTAATCCCCCAAACCAACCAACCAACCAACCAACCAGAGACGCTCAGTAGCTCGGTACGGGCTTTTGTTGAAGTTTAGAGAACGTACCTTCACCGAGGAGTCAAGCAGTATATTGCTCCCTCCTACGTATATCTCGCGAAGATACCATGAGGATAAAATCAGAGAGATTAGAGCCCCCACAGTAGGAGACTGGAATAGAAGGGAGAACCGATAGAGGTACTCAAGGTACCCTCCGCTACACACTGTCAGGTGGCTTGCGGAGTGTGGATGTAGATTAAAATATGTGGTATGCGATCACTGATAACCCAGAATATTACAACCATCTTCTTTACGCAGTGTTGGTTCACACTTGGAAAGCAGTACAGTAGCTATTGTGCGTGACATGGATCTGACAAGCCCTTGGCAGGATTCTCAGGTATGTGTCTACACACAGGTCACACAGTTCCCGTAAATTAGTTTGTGGGCGCAGAACTGGCGTCCGTTAGCGTCCCATACATGTTCCGCTGGGTTCACATTAGGCGAATTTTGTGGCCAAGACATCACGCTCATGAGACTAGTGCAGGACGATTCTTGTGACTTGGACTGTTATCCTGAAGGAAAATGGTATCACATGAAAGGATGCAGGTGGTCCGCAGTAATGTTTACGTAGTGCACAGATGTCATGGTGCCTCTAGCTACTACCACAGGTCCCTTAGAAGCCCAGGTTAACGCTCCCCAAAGCATAATACTACTACTACTACCACCACCACCACCAACAACCTTCGTCCGTGGCGCTGTGCATGCTTAGAACAGCCATTCTGCTGGATGATGGGTATCTGCACACGACCCTCGACATGGACCAGGCGACAAATTTCCATTGATCCACGGTCCAGTCTCCATAATGATGTGCCCACTGCAGTCGTAACTGACGATATCGTTGGGTCAACATGGAACACGTAGAGCCATGGTCGGCCACTGGCGGGCCGCGGAAGGTCAGAAACTGTAGCGCCAAAACTTTTTTGCAAGCATAAATTATTCAAATTAAGTTCGTAGCGTTCCTGCTTTGCATGTTGGTATTCCAGTTTCTATTGGTTTACGTATCGATTGACATTTTTTATTTGTGGCTCATTGTTGCTGTTTGAGTTTGCATATTATCAATTTGTCATCTGGAGATAGTGATTGGAACTGTGGACACTAGAAAATGGAGTGCCAAGTGAACAAATAGGAATATTTCCGACATATTCGTCTCTTTGTGTTCAATAGAGGGTTGACGGCAGCGGAGGTAGCCAGAAACATTCCCGCCCTGTAGGGGGATAATGCCAGTGGACAGAGCACGGCAAGAAAAATTGTTTTCTCGTTTTAAAGGGACCGACATTAGTGATTCTCCACGTTCAGGAAGACCTTCGAGGTTTGATGAAGATTGTTTAAACGGATTAATCCTCAATGATCCACGTCAGTGTACTCGAGAACTGACAAATCTGATCATTCCACCATCGTGCGACATTTGCATGCAATGGGGAAGATTCAAAAATCTAGTGTATGGGTACCGCATACTCTAAGCAAAATCACAAAAACCAGGAGGTGGTCATTTGTGCATCTGTGCTTGCCCGTCATCAGTTGGCTCGTGAACAACACCCATCATTCTTCTCCTAGGTAGTTACTTGTGACGAGAAACATTGTCTTTATTCTAACAGGAAAAGAAAGGAATGGTTGGGCCTAAACCAAATAGGAGCTCCCCGTTCAAAGACCTTCGCACATCCGCAAAAGATTATGTTATGCATCTAGTAGAACAGCGATGGTGTGGTGTACTGTGAATTGCTTCCTCGAGGTGTAACCATCACTACTAACATTTACTGTCAACAACTGAACCATCATGCAGACGCAGTCCAAGATCAATGACCAGGAAGACTGCGTGAAGTAATGCTACTCCACAATAACGCCCTCCTCCACTCTGTTAGACCGACAAAAAAACGCTATTCAGGAGTTGGGTCAGGAAGTCATTTTCTTACCCACCTTACCCACCTGATTTTGTGCCCTCAGATTTTCACTTTTTCCGCTCTCTATCGCACAACCTTCAAGGAACTTCCTTTACGGATGCAAATGCGCTCCGAACATTGCTCGACCACTTCTTCGCTTTAAAATCACGTAATTTCTACAGTCGCTGTATAGAAAAGTTACCCCAGCGGTGGCAGAGTGTTGTAAATAGTGAAGGAGAAACCAATGTAACCGCCAGAATGTTGAATGCAGGCATCCAGACGTGTATGCGTTGTGGTGTACAGGTGCCGGATGGCAATTTGTTCCATGCCTACTCCACTTGGTCGGTCAAGACAGGGACGGTTAACGCTGTCTTTGGATGACATTAGAGTGGTCGACCGATGATGTCCCATATGTTTTGGACTGGAGACAGATCTGTTGACCGAGCAGGCCAAAGCAACATGTCGACACTCTGTAGAGCATGTGGAGTTAGAACAACGCTATGTGGGTTCAAATGGTTCAGAGCGCTATGGAACTTAACATCTGAGGTCATCAGTCCCCTAGAACTTACAAGGGAACCTCCCCATCGCACCCCCCTCAGATTAAGTTATAAGTTGGCACAGTGGATAGGCCTTGATAAACTGAACACAGATCAATTGAGAAAACAGGAAGAAGTTGTGTGGAAATGTGAAAAAATAAACAAAATATACAAACTGAGTAGTCCATGGGCCACATAAGCAATATAATGGACAATGTGAGCTCAGGAGCGCCGTGGTCCGATGGTAGCGTGAGCAGCTGCTGAACGAGAGGACCTTGGTTCAAGTCTTCCCTCGAGTGAAAATTTTGCTTTCTTTATTTTTGCATAGTTATTATCTGTCCGTTCGTTCATTGACGTCTCTGTTCGCTGTAATAAGTTTAGTTTCTGTGTTTTGCGACCGCATAGCAAAACCGTGCGATTAGTAGACGAAAGGACGTGCCTCTCCAATGGGAACCGAAAACATTTGATCGCAAGGTCATAGGTCAACCGATTCCTCCACAGGAAAACACAGCTGATATATTCTGTACGACACTGGTGACTGCATGTGCGTCACATGACAGGAATATGTTGTCGACCCACCAAACTTGTACACTTGGCGAATGGGTAAAAAGATTCTTTTACCTTGCCCGATTTAGGTTTTCTTGTGGATGTGATAATCACTCCCAAAAAAAGTGATGAAAACATAAGAGTTTGTCACATAACCTGAAAATAAAAAGTTAAAATTTTCACTCGATGGAGGATTTGAACCAAGGACCATTCCTTCCGCAGCTGCTCACGTTACCACGAGACCAGGGCGCTCCTGCCTTCTCAGTACCCTTGATGTTGCACATCTTCGCATGAACTACTCAGTTTGTATATTTGGTTTATTTTTTCACAGTTCCACACAACTTCTTCCTGTTTTCTCAATTGATCTGTGTTCAGTTTTCTAAGGCCTATCCACTGTGCCAACTTATAACTAAATCTGAGGGGGGTGCGATGGGGAGGTTCCCTTGTTAGAACTGGTTAAACCTAACTAACTTGAGAACAACACACACATCCATGCCCGAGGCAGTATTCAAAGCTGCGACCGTAGCGCTCGCGCGGTTCCAGACTGAAGCACCTAGAACCGCTCGACCACAGCGGCCGGCTATCCTGTTGGAAAACACCTCTTGGAATGCTGTTGTTGAATGGCAGCACAACAGATCGAAACACTGGACTTATGAACATTTTTGCAATCAGGGTGCGTGGGATAGTCACGAAAGTGCTCCTGCTGTCGTACGAAATCGCACCCCAGACCTTAACACCAGATGTAGGTCCAGTGTGTCTAGCGCGCAGACAGGTTGGTTGCTGGCCCTCAATTGGCCTCCTCCTAACCAAGACTCGGCCATCACTGGCACCGAGACAGAACCAGCTTTCATCAGAAAACACAACAGAGGTCCACAACAGAGACAATGAACATGCTCCTGCAGCGTTTTCGATGGAAAGTGTTTGATCACCCTCAACACAGCCCGTAATCGGCTTCCCCTGAGTTTCATCTCTAGTCACACGAACCGCTGGGTATGGAGCCAACATTTTAGCACGGACAACCGAGGTGTAGACCAGTATAGAGAATTGGCGGAAAGCGCAGGCGGCTGACTTCTATAACAGGGTATTGAAGGGGGAAAAAAAAGTTCGTACAACACTACGACAGACGTCTAAGTCGGAGCGACGACTATGTAGTGAAGTAGCTGTAAGGTATAGCTAACTATTGCAAATAAAACTTTTTTTTTTTTTATTCTCACAGTGGTGTCCATTTTGCGACCTATTGGAGCTTACTTTCCGAATAGCCCTCGTAGCTCGGAAACGGGGCAACGTATCGATTTTGTTCTTAACAGTTATTTCTCAGCACAAGCTCCACTGCGGGACCCGTACAAGCTTTTCAGAATCTTTCTGCTGACCCTGTGTACTTTCCTCACTGAATCACGTGCACACAACGCCAGCAGGCGGCAGTCAATCTCGCTTTGGGCAGTGGTCATAATATTTTGGCTCATCAGTATACGTATATTATGTATTATAATGTCTTTACGCATATTATTTTTTAACTCTTTCATGTCGATGCTGCAACTGGTAACAATTAGGTATTCAGCGACAAGGAACCTTCCCTTAACCTAAGGCAACATCAGTCCGTGACTTGAAGGTGGTCGCTTGACCGAATTTGATTGTCTGTGAATAAATGCGTCTTACAGCATTTTTCGATGGTCCCATGATACCGGTCTGTAAATATGCGGAATACTCGCGACCTCCTGACCGAGGATTTCAGTGGCCAGCTCGATAGACTCGCATTCTGCCCCCCCCCCCCCTCTCATGTGGTAATCCACATTTAGGTTTTCGTGGTTTCGCCTAATTAGTTAAGCAAATTCCGGGCGGATATTTAAAAAACGACTTGGCGTATTCCGTAGCCCCAGTAGTATCGTGTGATCTCGTCAGCTTTTATTCCCAATCCTCCTTTATAGAGTTCAGGAACTCAATCTGTAAAAACGGGATCGTTATAGGATCACTTTGTAGTCTGTCACTCGATTTGTCTGTCTGTCTGTCCGTCAGATTGTTAAATATCAAGTTGAAATTTATGTCGTGTATTAAGGTCTACAGTCCCTTCGCGGCGTAAAAAATTGAAGCTTCTAAGTCAGTGCAATCAAAAGATACGGCAATTTAGGTCACATATTTTGATACTAGAAAATTCACTCATCCAAAGCTATAGGGCATTCCCGCTGACGTAGAATCATGAAATTTGGCAAGAAGCAAGGCTACACTGTACAAGCAAAGGAAAAATCATAAAATTGTTACACTGAAAACACACATATGTACACCACAAAATAGAAAGTGCAAGTGATAAATGCGATGTGACGAAAGTGGGCGAAATAACGCCAGAAATCAGCCAGCTGGAGCATAGAAACTAACGAATACATCTCCAGGACAAGACGCATGAGTTAACAGCGTTGGAAATCGCCACTGAAGATGCTTCCCAAATAAAAGAAGCGAAAGGTGTATGGCATGGCAATAAACAGTCTTCAATTAGTTGCATGGACGGAACATACCTCCACGAATTTATAGCAACTAAGGGAAAGACGGAAAACAAAAGGACGATAAAATTGTTAATTTATAAATATATCACACGAAAAAATTCTTTCGTCATTTATCTGACGTCCAACTTGATATTAACACATTCTCGAAAGTCTTCAAAGCCCTGAGACCGACATCTTGGCAGCATCAATATCGATAACAGGCAAAAAGCGTCGAAAGTCTCGATTCCCAGAATCGATTAACTTTCTGTAATCATTGGGTTGTTTTGAAAATCAGCCTTATGCAAACACAATTTTTGTATTTACCCAGACATGTTTCGATACCTGTGTGTCATCTTCTGTGGGTCAAATTTTTATTCCTTTCAAGTTCACTATCAGATTTATAATAATTTAACTGTAGTAGGCCTAAGAATTACAGTATGTGCCATTTGTTTTGCTTAGACGCTCACCTTGAAATAACAGGACGAAAAAAGCACAGAAACGCACATAAAATCTACCCATGAAACAGTTCTTGATAAATACGCATTAATTTTCTTCATGGCTAATTGCAGATAACATGCTGTCAAAAAAAAAGTTGAAAAAGAACACAAAAATGGGTGTATAATTAATGCAGTTCATCCAGCGATGTAATTTTAAGGTGAGCGTCTAAACAAAACAAAGCAAATGGCACATATTGTAATTCTTAGGCCTACAACAGTTAAATTATTATAAATATGATATTACACTTTACAGAAATAAAAATTTGACCCACAGAAGACGACACATTGGTATCGAAACATATCTGGATAAATACAAAAAGAAACTAATTGTGTTTGCGTAAGGTTGATTTTTCAAAACAACCCAATTTTAAATCGCAAACCTAGAAGAACATCAAGAGGAGCTTCAAACCTTAGTAAAATGAGTATTCTATATTCATATTTGTGCGGAACTCTCAGTACTCCTAATCGTACCTGGCCATTTTCTTTTCTAAACGCTTGGCCATCTGTCGTTCCTATTCTCGTCACTTTCTTTTTCTTTCGGTACTCGTGGTTCTATATTTCGCAAATCTATGGTAGGCAATGAAAACATCATAACTCCATCTGTCTTTGAAAACTCGAAATTCCAGCAACTAGTAACTCCATAATCAGAGAGAGATTTGAAAGTGCAAGGACTTTTCTAATCTGCTAATTACTAGGCTGCTTCTTCACATTTACATATGTAGCAGCTTTCTGTTCCACTTTATATTATTTTTTAAAAAACTTCTTTTGCTTCACCTGCAAAAATTAACAAAATGGAGTTAGTAGGTTTCCATTGCCTACCATCGATATGTGATTTTCTGATGTCAACTACCTGGTGCCCAACGTCATTGAAGTTACCTTGAAAGTCGGAGTATTGTGTAACAAAGTTTGTAGTGAACCTTATCTGGGGGAAAGGCACATATGCACCAAATATGGGAGACATGACAGTGGTGCGTATAAAGTATCTCCCTATTAAGCGTGGAAAATCGGGTGAAACTGTACTGTTCCAAGACTATTTTCCGAAGATTTGTATTGTAAACTTTAACGAGTACAGTATCGTTATGCTCATTTCAAGGACTCCCAAACGCCGTGGTTTCCTCGGACATCACTTCAGGCAAATGTCCGGGTCGTTCTTTTGGAAACTTACTTTTTTTTTTTCAAACTTACTTCTGTCTAACACCATTTATAAATAAGTGCTGCTTAAAGTACAATATACTGGATTCAGCATTTCAAAACAATTGTGATTATCATTAACTGCGAAGCAAAAAGCTTATCCTTCTGCCGAAAACCATGGTTCAGTAGCTTGTACCGCGTATGAAGTAGTAAGTAACTCTTTTTCGTAGCATTTTAATTACATTCGTGTCTATGAACCCAACTGCCAACTTTGTCTCTTTCGACTCCAGCAGCTGTTGGAGAGATTTTCTTTCCCCCAGACTCGCTGTTGATATTCCCGGAAGCACGTGCGAAGCAAGGCCAGCAAGAGCCGGTCGCGGTCTCAGCTTTCGCCGCGGGGTGCCAGATGCGTCAAGATTACAAGCGGGTTAATCTGCTCGGAAACTAGCTGTCAACTCAATTTAGGGCCGGTGACGCCATTACGCGCGCAATTTGCGGCCCCGCTGTCGTTCTGTGGATAACTCGCTGTTGCTGCCAGCAACTATCTTCCTTGCCAAATTCGAATGGATGGTTGCGCATCGCTTGACGATGTAAGCTTTCCAAGGTAACTAAAAACCTAATCTTCTAAGAAACTTTGTTTGCTAATTCATAACAAGTCTCGTATCCGAAATGTGTAGCATATCACTGTCTACATAACTAAAAATGTAAATCAAATGAATATCTATGGTTCCAGAGACATTTCCAAGTCTCAAACATCAATGTTGTATATATACAGACTGAAGCGATGGCTGCGAATTTGTGACCAAGTCTCCTGTTCACTAGGCAGATGCGCTAACCACTAGCCACCCTGGCAAAGTGGCTTTGCATAATTGCACGGACTGCTCTAGCCTCCATCCTCAATCAAAATTCCCATTCACTCCTGAGCCAACTTGGTATTCCTCCTAATCCCGAACAGAATTGCAGAGCCTCTCTAACTGTATCCGAACAGCCCCTCAGCATCGAACAAAATAGGGGATCCTGTCAGAAACCCAGGCATAGGTGCTTTAATGTGCAGGAGATCCGGGGTTTGAATCCCAGCCTTGATACAAATTTTCATTCTTTGCTTCAGTCTGCATATACAGGGTGGTTCATTGATAGTGACCGGGCCAAATATCTCACGAAATAAGCATCAAACGAAAAAACTACACGGACCGTTCGCCGGATAGTCACATTATTTAAGGAAACAGGAAGTGTTCAGCCACATGTGAAACGTCAACCACGACCTGCAACAAATGATGATGCCCAAGACAAATTGCACGAGAATCGGGAATCTCAAAAACGTCGGTGTTGAGAATACTACATCAACATCGATTGCGCCCGTACCATATTTCTATGCACCAGGAATTGCATGGCGACGACTTTGAAAGTCATGTACAGTTCTGCCACTGGGCACAAGAGAAATTACGAGACGATGATAGATTTTTTGCACGCGTTCTATTTAGCGACGAAGCGTCATTCATCAACAGCAGTAACGTAAACCGGCATAATATGTGCTATTGAGCAAAGAAAAATCCACGATGACTGCGACAATTGGAACATCAGCGACCTTGGCGGGTTAATTTATGGTGCGGCATTGTGGGAGGAAGGATAATTGGCCTTCATTTTATCGATGCCAATGTAAATGGTGCAATGTATGCTGATTTCCTACGTAATGTTCTACCGATGTTACTACAAGACGTTTCACAGCATGACAGAATGGCGATGTACTTCCAACATGATAGATGTCCGGCACATAGCTCGCGTGTGGCTGAAGCGGTATTGAATAGCATATTTCATGACAGGTGGATTGGTCGTCGAAGCACCATACCATGGCCCGCACGTTCACCGGATCTGACGTCCCCGGATTTCTTTCTGTGGGGAAAGTTGAAGGATATTTGCTATCGTGATTCACCGACAACGCCTGACAACATGCGTCAGCGCATTGTCAATGCGTGTGCGAGCATTACGGAAGGCAAACTACTCACTTTTGAGAGGAATGTCGTTACACGCATTGCCAAATGCATTGAGGTTCACGGACATCATTTTGAACATTTCTTGCATTAATGTGGTATTTACAGGTAATCACGCTGTAGCAGCATGCGTTCTCAGAAATTATAAGTTCACAAAGGTACATGTATCACATTGGAAAAACCGAAATAAAATTTTCAAACGTACTTCCGTTCTGTATTTTAATTTAAAAAACCTTCCTGTTATAGTTGCTAACTATTCGTCTAAAATTGTGAGCCATATGTTTGTGACTATTACAGCGCCATCTGTCACAAAGCGAAAAAAGTGGTCCAACTAAAACATTCATATTTCTTTACGTACTACACAAACATGTAATAAAAAATAGGGGTTCCTATTTTAAAAAAACGCAGTTGATATCCGTTTGACCTATGGCAGCGCCATTTAGCGGGCCAACCATAGCAGCATCTGGTTTCCCCCTTCAAGCTAGACAAGTTTCGTACTTTGTAGTTTTTCATTTGATGCTTATTTCGTGAGATATTTGGCCCGGTCACGATCAATGGTCCACCCTGTATACATCATAGATGTTTGAGACTTGAAAAGGTCTCTAGAAGCATATAGTTTCATTTCATTAAAGCAGCTGTGTTTGGATTGCAGGCAGGATCCCTCGTGTTTGCTCGATGTTGAGATGCTATTCCAGTACAGTTGGAGTGCCTCTGCAATGCTATTTGAGTTTAGAGGGAATACCAGAGGGGCTGAGGCGTGAATGTGAGTTTGGAGTGAGGGAGGAGTCGTTTTGGGGTAATCCGTGCAGTTGTGCAAAGCCACTGCGCCATGGTAGCGTGAGCTAGCGCATCTGCCCCATGAGCAGGAGACTTGGGTTTGAGTCATGGCTTTGGTACAAATTTGCATTCGTCTTTTAGTCTTCAAACATGAAAAATGTAAATGATCATTTGTTCGAAATCGTAAATCTTCGAAAGTTCTTACGGATTGTTCCTAAATTTTGACACGACGTTGCCTTCCAAGAAGCGCATGTTTTCGTAATGTATGTAATACATAAATAAATATTTAATACTAGTCAGTTCCAACTGAACTTTCCCTACTTAACACATTATAACACAGAAACCAATTACCGCACGAGTACCAGACTTGGTAGCATTAATTTCAAGGACATGACGAATAGAAATAATGCAGAATCAATACGAAGCATGTCCGTAGGTGTGCTGGCTACGTCTCTTGATAAACTGCGCTTCATATCAGCACATGTGTGAATGTTTCCTTGGTATACCCCGTTCTTCAGGTAGCCCCACAACCAGAAATCACAGGGAGTGAGACCAGGTGATCGTGCCGGCCAAATATTTGGAAATGGTCGGCTGATAGTTCGATTGTTTCCAAATGTGTTTGGGAGAAGTAGGTGAACTTCACGAGTGATGTGCTATGGGGCCCCATCCTGTATGAAAACTGTCTATTTCAATACGTCTCTCTCCTCTGGGGCGGGTATGACGTATTGTTGTGTCAAAAAAATTGTTCCCGCCGCCCGAAGTGGCCGTGCCGTTCTAGGCGCTGAAGTCTGGAACCGCGAGACCGCTACGGTCGCAGGTTCGAATCCTGCCTCGGGCATGGATGTGTGTGATGTCCTTAGGTTAGTTAGGTTTAACTAGTTCTGAGGTCATTAGTCCCCTAGAACTTAGAAGTTGAGTCCCATAGTGCTCAGGGCCACACATTGTTCCCGTACTGTACCGAAAGTCTTAAATGAATTTCTGCCCCTGATACGCCTTCCGACCACAAAAAACTGATCACTGAACGTTGCTCTGTTTTGGTGCAAATAGACTGCGGAGCAGCCATGATTAATAGCACGGCAGCGATAACGAAACTAACCTAGCGGCTTGAATATTTCAAAGGTATAACAACAAATAAACAAAGCATTTGTCATCAACGTAAAACGACAGTACTACCAAAATAAACAAAAATATAACTTGCGGATGATAATTGAGTTACCCTCGTAGTTTAAATGCTCCTCTAAACTCAACTTCCATACCTCCATTATCTACACTGCTTCTTGACGCCTGGGCTTCCTACTTCTGAATCAGTAAAACACGTAGGACCAAAAAAGTGTTAGTGTTTCATGTCTGGTCGTTGCCAAACATAGCGATCAAACAATGTTGTGGTACTTTAGCAGTCATTATAAAATGTTATATTACGTTCGAGATTTTGATGCTACGAAAACAAATACCTGGTCTATCGCAGGCACTAACTACAATTCCTCCTAGGAAAAGAAATCTAACATTCATAGGTGTACTAGCCACACCACATGAGGGACGACTGAGACAGGGCTTGATATGGTCGCACAGCTCCTAATACATCGTCAGGAAATATGCACTGCATGCATCCTGTGCCGCCTGTTTCGACTCCCTCTACGTCTGTCTAACCCCCTGCGGTCTCCAACCCCTCGCCATCTCTGCCCCCCATTTCCACCCTCTATCTCCTCGTCACCCCCCCCCCCCCCATCCTCCACCACCTAACTCTGCGCCCCCCCCCCCCCCTCCGTCTGCGCCGGGGCTATTTCCAAGGTTGGAACGTGGTCTCAGAACCTATTTAGTAATATTTAAAACGTTTCCCTCAATGTTCTCCAAAACCATTCTCTTTGTGTTGGGTGAAATTAATAAATAATAATAAACACCAGTACCTGTAATATGCAGTCCCTTGCAGATCTCAAGCTTACCTGTGCTGGAATATGACATAACACTTTGTCATATAAAGGGCAGTTATAAGAAAATAAGGCAGATGAAAGAAAGTAAGCTTTTTATTGTTTCAGATCTAAGTGCCATAACTGTTACTACTTTTTTCCACTGTAAGATGAAATGGTCAATTTACTTATTTTTTCCATTTGTCTCATTTTCATGTGATTGCCATTTACATAAGACAGGCAAGCTGAACAGTTGTTACATTGTTAGCAGCAGTCTACAATCCTGTTGCTGTATGCACATCTGTATTTTGCTCGGTGATGTGCAGTAGAATACCTAGCACAATACTTTGGCTTGAGCCTACAGCAATATCTGCCAGCTAAAAGACTGGACATTGGCTCAGTTGTGACACTAAGGTGGAAAGGAACCATGTCAGCATATTTTTGGAACAAATATTTGTAAACCCGCGATGATGTCATTCGAAATCACCTGACTAGACTGTGAACTCTGTTCATTTACATTTTGAAGAAGAATTTTGATGATGTGCATCTGACAAGCCTAAGTTACAATACATTGAGTTTACGAAAGTCGTGGGATACCTTATAATATGTATCACAACTCCTTTTGTCCATGCAGCAATTTGACCTGGCATGGGCTCAAAAAGTGATTAAAAGTCCTCTGCAAAAATATGAGCCATGCTGCCTCTTTAACGATTCATTATTGCAAAAGTGTTGCCAGTGCAGGACTTTATGTGTGAACTGACCTCCTGATTACGTCCCATAAGTGTTAATGGGATTCATCTCAGGTAATCGGGGAGGACAAATCTTTCACTCAAATTGTCCATAATGTTCCTCACACCAGTTGCGAACATTTGTGACCTGGTGCCCACATGGTGCATTGTAATCCATAAAAATTCAATCATTGTTTGGAAACATTAAGTCCATGAATGGCTGCAAATGGTCTCAAAATAGCTAAACCTAATCATTTCCAGTCAGTGATTGGTTCAGTTGGACCAGAGGACCCAGTCCATTCTGTGTAAACACAGCCCGCACTATTATGGAGCCAGCACCAGGTTGCACAGTGCCTTGTAAAAAAACTTGGGTCCATGGCTTCGTGGGGTGTGTCACACATGACCCCTACCATCAGCTCTTACCTGCTCAGATTGGGACTCATCTGACCAGGCCATGGTTCTCCAGTCATCTGGGGTCCAACTGACATATCTCAAGGCCAGGAGAGGTGCTGAAGGCAATGTCACGGTGTTAGAAAAGGCACTTTCATCAGTCATATGCTACCATAGTCCATTACCACTAATTTTGGCCACACTGCCCTAATGTATATGTTCGGTTATTTCACACAGTGTTGCTTGTCAGTTAGCACTGACAAAATGGCTCTGAGCACTTTGGGACTCAACTGCTGAGGTCATAAGTCCCCTAGAACTTAGAACTACTTAAACCTAACTAACCTAAGGACAATACACACATCCATGCCCGAGGCAGGATTCGAACCTGCGACTGTAGCGGTCGCGCGGTTCCAGACTGTAGTGCCAGAACCGCTCGGCCACCATCGGCCGGCTTAGCACTGACAACTCTACACAAATGCAACTACTCTCGGTCATTAAGTGAAGGCTGTCGGCCACTGCATTGTCCATGGTGAGAAGTAGTGTGTGAAATGTGGTATTCTCAGCACACTCTTGGCACTGTGGATTTTGGCATCCCCTAATGGTTTCCGAAATAGAATGTTCTATGCATCTAGCTCCAGCTACCATTCCCCATTCAAAATTTGTTAATTCCCATTGTGTGGCCATAATCACATTGGAAACCTTTTCACATAAATCATCTGAGTACAAATGACAGTTCCACCAACGGACTGCCCTTTTATACTTTTTGTACGCAATACCACTGTCATCTGCATATTGCTATTTTATGACTTTTGTCACCTCAGTGTGTTTTCTATAGGTGTGAAAACAGCTACTTGTCAAACTTTGTTAATTACAAAATAATGCAGAGCAGGGAATGGAGGAAGTGAACTCCCCTTAGCATGTGTCACAGGGGTAGAAATGGTGTGTGAGTCAACAAGCCCCAACTCCCCCACCCATTGCTAGTATTAACCAGATGCTTTGCGTTGAGCAGCTATCAAACGAGAAATTAGGTCATTTTACTGCACATTGTAACTCACCATCTCGGAGGAGAACTAACTTTGGGTGTACCCAGGGAAGTGTGTTTTCATCCTTCTTGTTCGTGTTGTATATTGATCTTGCAGACAATACTAATAGTAGCTTCACACTTTTCGCAGATCATGCAGTTATGTGTAATTAAGAACTGCCTGAAAAAAAGCTGCACAGGTATTCAGGCAGATCATGATAAGCTTGCAAAGATTGGCAACTTGCTTTAAATGAGCACTTTACGAAACAAAAAAAAGCATAGTGTCCTATGACTATAGTATCACCGAGTCGCAGTTGGTGTTGATCAACTCGTACAAATACCCGAGTATAAAACTTATATTAAAAACTTATATAAAAACTTATATATTTCCCACGTGGAATGTTTCCCTCTATTTTATTCATATCGAGTATAAAACTTTGTAAGGATATGACACAAAAATAGTCACACAGGCTAAGTTGTAAGTAAAGCAGGTGGCAGACTTCAATTTGCTCATAGAATACAAGGAAAACACAATTAGTCTATGAAGGAGATTGCTTAAAGATCAGATGTGTGACCCATCATTGAATATAGCTACATCTACATCTATACTCTGTAAATCACATGTAAGTTCCTGGCTAAAGTGCCTGGGATCCATTGCTGAACTGTGTGGGATCCGTACCAAATAGGATTAATAAAGGATATTGACTGTATGCAGAGAATGGCAGCGTGAATGGTCACAGGTTTGTTTGGCCTGTGTAAGTGTCTGCCAGTTCAGTTTCTTCAGCATCTCTGCAACACTCTTCCAAAGTTTCAAGAACAGGCTTTAAATAATGACTCTAGGAATATACCAAAACTTCCTTATGTCTCACTCATACAGAGATTGTGAGAACAAGATTAGATTAATTATAGAATGCAAAGAAGCAATTAAACAGCCATTCTTCCCACTCTCCACATGTGAATGGAGCAGCAAGAAGCCCTAATGTATAGTGGCTAGCGTTGCTGCCTCTGCATCACGAGGTCCCGAGTTCGATTCCTGGCCAGGTTGCAGACTTCCTCTGCCTGGGGACTGGTGTTTGTGTTGTCCTCATCATCATCATCATCATCCATGACAGTGGCTAGATTGGGTTGTGAAAAAATTAAGACTTTGTATGGGCGCTGATGACTGCGCAGTTGAGTGCCCCACGAAGTACCCTCTGCCATGCATTTCACAGTGGTTTGGAGAGTACGGATGTGGATTGTAGATGTGGAGAAGTTGTAAATAACACCCTGGTTGACCTGCGATTGCATTGTCAGTCGTATTGGAGCCAACAAATTAGAAGCACAGCACAATGTTTAATATGTAATGCATACTACACACATTATGGCTATTTTTAGATCCATAACATTGGCAGTGGCTGAACATAGAAGACTTGCTGCATGAAGCCATCAGACTGGTACTATTTAAAAACAAATTAGATGGCACAATGTGCAAGGAAAGTTTGACAAGCTGTGGTGAGATCTGATGTATTGTCTTTGACAGAGGGTAGCTTTTATTTACAGTGGGTGGAGGGACTTGATCTGCTGGAAGCTCAGCCTTTTTTATTAGTCTTACTAACAGTGGAATCCAGATAGATGTAACAGGTATCTACTATTTAAAATAACAGCAAAATAATATGTTAAAAAGGAGAGTTTAATATTTGATCTTAAAGCAGAAATGCAGTACATTTGTTGAAGAATAATATTAATTTATATCTGAGACTGACATCTTATTTTGGAGTGGATATGAGCTGAGATTAAAGTATTTTGTTACAGTTTTCGTAATGAAAAATATGCATGTTCTTCCAACTAATCTGTATATTTTGTGGCGTTTAGCAAAAGGCAGTTTTACCTAAACATCTTGCAGGTAACATCACCATAATTTTTTTTTGTTTTTTTTAGAAAAAGTTTGGTGGAAGCTGCAAGAGCTGAAGAAATGATAAATATATGCCTGGGGGAGGGGGAGGGGGGGGGGGATTGACAGCTGCTTTGTGGTTCAATAATCTGTGTACTGTGTGGTATTTTCTTATTATGTCTTGTAAACTATGGTTGCAGCCTTAACTTTTTCACGCATTGTTGAGAAAAATCCAGGAAAATTTAAAATTGACAACAAGGAATTGAGCAGCCGAAGGAATTTTATAGACCAAACAAGAGACGAAGTGAAGGTGAGAAATTTTGTTTCTGCTTTTTTTCCAAATATTAATTACAGATTGTCAACTGTTAGACTGAATGTCACTATAAAGTTGTTAACATACTGCTGTTTACAAAATAAGTAATTCTCTGTTCTCGTTTGATCTCCTCTGCAGACAATGAAAGACAAGATGAACATTTCAAGAGGTAGAGACAGGGATCGCACTGCAAGACAGGTAATATTACGTTTAATCCCACTCCCATCCACAGCTCTTTGCTTAATTTTATGTAAGTCACTTTGCATGGTTATCACATAATAGTCTAATAACATATCAATATTTTACAAGGTATGAATAAAAAATCCCCGAAATAACATTACAAGAATGAATGTACTTGGAAAGAATCTTCTTCTTCTTGGCTTCTAAGTGTGTCTAAGGTCCCATGCTAATCTCACATACTGCCACCAAATACTTCTGTCTTGTGCTACTTCTAGCTAATTACTTATACCCAGCCAGTTGCATATTGTTTTAATTTCATTTAGCCATGTATTTCCAGGTGTCTCCATTGAGCTTTTATGAAATGACTTCACTCCTAAATATTCTTGAAACCACTTGATCCTCTTTCATTTTGATGAGATGGAGTCAGAACCATGCTACATTGGTTTGAGGAGCATTATAGTGAATTCACATTGATATCTCAGCAACCAAATTCACCTGATGTAAATCATACGGTACCCACCTGGGTTGCTGTTGGGTGTCATCACCATGTATGAAAATCAGTGGCCTGTTATTTACTTGAATTACATGATCTGTGCGTAGTTTAGTTTTAATTTAGTTTAGTTATCTCATGTTCAATACATCATTTTCACGATTATTGTATCGATATGATGTGGAACAAGTCAAATTACGAGATTTTTTTATATATATATATATATATATATATATATATATATATATATATATATATATATATATAGATGGATTATTTATAATGAATTTCATTAGCGAATATATGTACTCTGATGGTGCAGGTAAAATACCCAGCTCCTTGAATATATGCCTACATGATGTCCTTGGGTGAACATCACTAATTATTCTCCCTGCTCTCTTTTTTGCAATCAATACTTTATGTCTAAGTGGTGAGTTACCCCAGAAAACTATTCCATAAGACATTATTGAGTGGAAATATGCAAAGTACATTAGGAGGCTGATATGTTTATTACCAAGACTCACAATTATACAAAGAGCGAAAGAAGCTGAACTTAATTGTTTGAGACACTCAGTGAAATGCATCTTCCTGTTCAAGTTGTCATCAATGTGAACACTCAAAATTTGAAGACTCTACCCTGTTAACTGAGGCCCATTAATATGCTACATCAATTGTCAGTATGACTCTGTTCGGTGTTCAGAACTGGATATAGTGAGTTTTTTCAAATTTAAGGGAGAGTCCATTTTCTGAGAACCACTTAATAATTCTTTGAAAGACATCCTTAACAATATCTTCATCTGCTTTTTCAGAAATGGGATTTATTATAACATTCATGTCATCTGCAAAAGTACTAGTTCTGCTTGCTGAACGTTACGTGAGAGGTCATTCACATGAATAAGGAACAGCAGAGGACCCAAAAGGAAAACCTGTGGGACTCCTTTTGTGATAACTCCCCATTCATTACAATTTACCACCCTCCCAACGTTATTTGTGATATTCAGCACAACTTTTTGCTTTCTGTTTGTTAAGCATGATTCAAGTCAGCTGTGTGTATAGCCTTCAGTTCCATAAAACCTGAGTTTTTCTAAGAGTGTGACATCTTGCTAGAATGCCCACTGACTACCCTGCTGCATTCCCCCCTCCCCTCCCAATGAAAATACTTTGGAAAGATCCCACATTGAAACCCACTACTTACAAACTTAAGACAATGCCCACACATCTCACTCATTGTAAAATTTTTAACAGGTAAAGGAGACATTTAGTTTTTTCAGCAACTAAGTTCAATTACAACAGTAGAGCTATTTAAACAACTAACAATAGTGGTCTCGAAATTCTCTCTCCACTAAGAAAGCAACAACTTTTATTACTACTACTACTAAGCCACATTTAATACCAATACCACCAAAACTTCACACAATTTCTTAGCTAAAACCAAAAATTCAAGTGGCCATTGGAACATTCAACGAAATTAAAATAGTGAATGAAAATTTTACTGAAATATTTCACTAGACACAATAAAAAATATCAGCTGAAAACCACTGCATGAAATTTGCTAAGCCACTTCAACACACAGAAAAAAAAGAGGTGGGAGAATGTTTCCAAAAAGTTCATTAAACCATTATTTCGCCACAAGCAGTATGAGACACCACTGAAAATACTAAATTTAATAACTGTGTAACAGTGCACAAACAATTTTGTCAGAATTTAAGAACCACTACAACTACAACTACAACTGCAATTGCATCCCACGAAATCTAAACACACTGCTAATATTTGGATGAAAGATTGAAAACTACTAAATTTAATATTCGAATATAGTGCACAAACCACATGCCGGCTGGTGTGGCCGTGCGATTCTAGGCGCTTCAGTCTGGAATCGAGCGACCGCTACGGTCGCAGGTTCGAATCCTGCCTCGGGCATGGATGTGTGTATTGTCCTTAGGTTAGTTAGGTTTAAGTAGTTCTAAGTTCTAGGCGACTGATGACCTCAGATGTTAAGTCCCATAGTGCTCAGAGCCAGTTTTTTTTGAATAAACCACATCTGGATCCCCTTTGTACCACATTGGTAGTGGTTGCTGTCTGGGTCCACTTAGACTCTGCTGTCAATGTGTGCAACCTCTATCTCCCTTCTGACAGGACACTTACAGCTGCTGCCTCAACTGCTCTCTCTCTGCAACTCCACTGTCTCCTTCTCTTTATAAGGGATTTTAATGCCCATCGCCCTTTGTGGGCAGTGCTTTCTCATCTAGTTAGGGTCTCCTCATAAACCTTCCAGCAGGAATATTCCATCCTGTGCCGTCTTCCTATCGTCCATACCATTGACCCGTGGTTCTTCACTCAAGAGTGCCCCTCCCCCCCCTCTTTCCCAAATCTGCCTACTAACAATAGGGTGTTTATTCTAACTTGAAACTTGAGACAACTAACTCTATTGAAAATAATGCATCATAAGAAAAAAATGAGCTACATGAAAAGTTAATATTAGTAAAAGGGTCATCTGCCTATGCTGCAATTGGCTACTTCCTAACCACCCCTCCTGTGTGAACAGGTCAGCCTTCTATTTCCAAATGGGAACCCCCATTTTTATTGTATGCTCAGGTTCTGCATCAAAAAATATGTATGGTTTACTCAAGCCATTGTTTTCCACTGAAGGTGGATGACGACGTAATTGGCAAATACCAGGTTTCCTGTTTCTCCAATTAAGAACCAACACACACATTCATACATTTCTTTTGTGATGTAAATGTAAACCTTTGTGTTCTAATTGTTGATATTTATGTTTGAAATTTACCGTGCTGTTTCAAATTTGATTTTACCGTACAGTATGGTTAGCTGTTTGAAGATCTGGTTAGAGACTACATTTTGCATGATCCAAGAACAATGATGTGGATGTAACAGTTTTCCTTTCCGACTGGGATGCTGGATATGAAAGCTTTACCTTTATGTGTGTATTCTCCTACTGCTACTTGATAAGTAGATTTTTCATCTAGCCAGTTACATTATATATAACCTCCTTCCCACCTCTGTGTCTGAACTTTTTCAGCCACTTTCCTTTTTACCACTGTCCCTTTTTTCTTCTTCGAATTTGTCATATGAGATTGGTTGTATTGCAGGTCTAGCATTACTTAATGGATTTCACTGATATAATTTCTAGGAGTTTAAGTTAAATGGCCATTTAGTGTGTTTATTACTTAATTTTCTGATTATTTACATTTGGTCACTGTTTCAGTTTCTTTAGTATTTACGTATATCAGTCCAATTAACTTTGGTGTATTTCACAGCCTCTTCTTGAGAACAGTCCTGTGAGAGTGCCATCTACTCATGGAACAACAAAATATTCAAAACTGGAAAATGAACTGGACAGTCCCAACAGACAATTCTTAGATGATACTCTGCAGCAACAGAACCATATGCTCCGTAGTCAAGATGAACAATTGGATATAATCAGTGACTCTGTGGGAACCCTTAAAACAGTATCCAGGCAGATTGGGAATGAACTGGATGAGCAAGCAGTGTAAGTATTCATCAGAACTAATGTAGAGACTTTTAGAAGTCAGATGTATTCTTCCTGTAAATATTAGCCACTCACTTAGATTTGTTTCTTGTCGTAATATCCTTCGCACTGTAACGAAACTTCTGTTTCCAAAACAGGGAGATTTAAATCTTTTTTTTTTTTTTTTTTTTTTTTTTTTTTTTTTTTTTTTTTTTACATAATTTGTTTTTCTATTTCAGTTGTGCATTTTTATTGCGTGGCTAGTTTCAATGACACTCAAACATCTTCAGATCTATGTAGTTGCTTATTCTGATGTATAGTTCACATACAGGCACGATGCGTTACTTACGCAAGTACATAAATCTAAAAATGATTGTGTGTGATTGAAACTAGTCACACAGTAAAAGAAATGAACAACTAAGATGGAAAAACAAATCGTATATAAAACAAATTTTAAAAATCAACACAGTTGCAGAATTCTCTTGCAATGAATAAGTTAACCATAGTCACAGTGAGACTTCGTTTTATGAGTATGTTGATTGTGGGGGGTTAATGCATTGTACTTCATTTTTAATGATTATTGTTGTGTGTGTGTGTGTGTGTGTGTGTGTGTGTGTGTGTGTGTGTGTGTGTGTGTGTGTGTGTGTGTGTCTTAATTCATAAGATTTGCAAGAACATAATAATTTTTATGAAAATTTGATGGAAATATCTTTTCACAGGATGCTTGATGAATTTGGTAATGAAATGGAAAACACTGATTCAAAACTTGACTCTACAATGAAAAGAGTAGCTAAGGTTTTCCATATTTCAAATGGTATGTCTTCCATTTTTTTTCATGTCTACAGTTCTTTTCTTAAATGACCATGCATAGTAATTGTAAGACAAGCCTTAAATCTTCTAACCCATATCTAACATCACAACTCTGTACTATTCCTGACATTATCAGGTTAACTATGCCTGCATGCTCAAAATGAAAATTTGAGTACCCATTGGGGAGAGCTCTTGTCCACAGCTAGTATAAGAGATTAAGTTTAAAGACAATTAAATGCTGCATGGTAAGTTTAAGTACCAATGTTTTGGTTTAAAATAGATGCAGTAATTTCTGAAGCATCATATGTAGAGAAAACTACTTAAAATGAATGTGTTAATTTGTCACTAAAAAAGCAGTCATCTTCAATATACCTGCTGGTGATTTTTTTTCACATTGTGAGATGGGTAATGCAGTTCAATATTTCATGTATCCCAGGCAACAGAAATATAAAGTACTTAAGAGCTTTAATGTGCATGTGTGTGCGTCTGAGAGAGAGAGAGAGAGAGAGAGAGAGAGAGAGAGAGAGAGAGAGAGAGAGAGAGAGAGATAGATCTGAGTGCAAGTGCACACACATCCTATGTCCTTTTTAACTTTTCCTTTTTTTCGTAGATCGAAGACAATGGATTGCTATTGGAGTACTGTCGGGAATAATGGTTATTGTCATCATCCTGTTCATCTTCACATGAGGAGACCTACAAGCAGATTTGTGACAGTGCATGAATTTGTGTTTTATTTTCTTTATACTGCTGCATACAAGAAGAAAAAGGAATTTTGGCACTGAGTGTGTAACATTCTTTGTGCAATAACTGTTACAAAATAGTTATAAATCATTGTTATATACATTGTTGAATAACATTGGGGGCTAGGATCACACAGTTAAATTTCTGATTTTTCATATGAAAGTGTAAGTATTACTGAAGGGGTGCTTTATTATTTATACAAGGTTTTTATTCATAGCTTATAGGATTTTATAAATTAGTTTTACTGTGCGTGTGATACAGCACTTTACCTAACATTCAAAATATGATCAAGAAGTAAAACTGTACTTACAGTGTGTTACTACAAAGTACATACTGAGATTTAAATAGTGAGTCAGCAGTTTTGTTTGCAGTTTACATTTATTTTCTGTAAATTCGCAGGTGATGCAAATAATGTATAATGTATATAATAGAAATAAAGAAAATAATTCTAAGTGCTGTTTTATGCATAAAGTTGCAAAACATTTTATTAACTCAAAAGACTATTTGGTGCCAACCATCAACTTAACCTTTAATTCTAGAGATAATCATCTGGTATGTGCAAAAGATGTAGATGGCAGGTAATATAAAAACTTAATGTACTGGAATTATTAGTGTTACTTATATGAAAAGAGGATTTTCACAATTAATATAAGAAAAATACCAGTAGATATATATAGATAAGGTGTGCATCTATACCATCTGTTTGGTAATGGATTTGATTTGAATTACTTGCAAATAAAAAAGGGACTTTAATCACAGCAAAAGAAAAGTTCTAGATAGAATCAGATCCTCTCCCAACAAAAATCAAGTGGGACATGTTACTCAGAGGAGCTTCATGATATAAGTGAGAGCTTCAAAATGTAAATAATTTCACATTGTCACTTTGAAAGATGGCACAAATTTCAGAGGGTTATTTGTACAGGGAGAAATTAATTTGCATTCTCTGAATGATCCATGTACAAATGAAATGTATGGACTGTGTTACTCCACTTTCCTTAGGTACTTATAAGTCTTTTAATAGTGTGTAAGATTTTATTTATGCTTGTCTACTACAATATTACAATAAAGTAAATAGTTAAAACTGATCATTTTCAGTTATCCTCTAGGGAACAGCTGTATTATATTTTACTGTTTTAAATTTATGGTGCTGCTACACTGTATTGTTATGCACACTCTTTACTGTTCCTTTATATTACAGTATTCTGTAGTTAAGTTTCTTTCAATGATACTTCGTGTAATTTTGTAAATACCTCATTTAGTTGTGATTTATACTGGTATGAACATTGTGTAAAAGACTGACTGACATTTGCCTGCTTTAAATGTGTATTTGCATATGCTACATTGGTATTGGCATAAAATTTTCATTGTTTGTTTCCAGTACAAATGAATTGTTCATAATAATTAATTTTGAACTGTGGGTGACAGATGCAGAATTTGCCAGTGTCAAGAATAAGAGCAGTATCACACAGTAAAATAACAATTTGTAATTTCAAAATAGTGCATCAAAATCATTTGTTTAGTATAGTAAATCCATCAGAGAAAGCATTCATATTGCAGCATTTTTTTTACCTCATCTGATTCAAAAATGAAACAAATTATACCTTACTAATGAATGTGTCGCATTTTTTAAATTACTGTATAGATTTCTCTTCGTCAGCAGCAGCAGCAATAGGTTGAATGACTGTACTGCTGTTAGAGATAAATGGCATTTATGTGGACAATCGTAAGTTTGAGATTCATCTCAATGAAACATGCTACTTGCAATAGGATTGACACTAACAAAATGTTAATTATCAAAAGATACAGCTGTGTTAATATAATAGAGTGTGGTATCAGACCACTTCTGTAAATACACTGGGTTTATATTTTGTTATGGTGATATGAAACTGAAGGTGCACAACTGAAATTTATTGGACTGAATTTCATAAGAAATTGGACCAGATAAGAGAAAATAAAAAACAAATGTATTGAATATTACAAGTATTTTTTGATTACAGAACATCTTTGGTTGTTAAATATTCATCCTATTTTCAAAAACAAAAAGTTTGCTGAAAAGGAGCAAACAGTACTTGAAACTTAGATACAGATATTTGATAGGTAGTCTAATATTTCTTTATGTGAAAATACGCAGAACACAGTTTATGTATATGTTAAAATTTCATTTATTTATTTGTGTTCTGGATTTAAAAAAGCAGACTTTACTATATGTGCAATAAATTTACAAATATAGTCAGTTATTTTCAGTTTTATCCAGTTAATGATCCATTAACCTTAACAACGAGAACTGATATACTGTGTAGACAAAGGTGCAATGGATTGATACATGAGAATCATGAAATTTATGTTTCGTTCATAAAAAATGTACATAGTAGCTGCACATCATAAGTGTGCCAGTTGGTTGGCTGTGTCTTTTTTCCCCCTTTATACATACAAGTAACAAAAGATTCTCTCAACTTCAATGTCTTATAGAACTGTATTATTGTGTTCTTAAGCTTTTTAAATAAATGTAGATTTGAAACTGTACATAATAATTTAAAATAGGCTCTAAGGATTATTGAAGTGTACATCAAAGGTGCAAGCTTATGGTGGTTCAGAAGAAAAAACCACTGTATAATCCTACTGATGGTCCCATTGTGGTGAATAACATGCGTCCTACAACTGCATTTTGTGCGGAAATGTTAAGTGAACAATTACTCAATAGGGTATTCACAGAAACTGGACTTTCTTGTCTTATTTTATTTACTCTCTCATACTGCTTATCAAAGTCAACTTTCTTCTTGATAGAAAAATGCGGAAAATCTGAAAATATCAAAAATGAAAATGGAATTGATTTTTAATTTCTGTACCATTTCTGTTAAATTCTATAATAAATTACAGAATGAACCTATATGGGCTTTTGTGAATAACATTTCATTTATTACCAGCACTAATAACAGTTGCAACAGGTGATGGAGTCAGTTTCCATAACCAGTAACTTGTGTGTGATTCCATACAGTTCAGCAGTCTTGCATGAATCAAATCTAAAGAATATCTACATAACTTAAAAAATATGCTAATACATAACTTCAGACCTGCTGACTTTCTTGATGAGAAATGTAAAGGGTAAAAGAACGGATCTGCAGAATTATAAATCAATATCCTTAACTTTGATTTGCTGCAGAATCTTCGAGTATATTCTCAGTTGAAATATAATAAATTTCCATGAGGAGAAACATCTTCTGCCCACTAATCAGTACAGTGTTAGAAGGCATGACGTATGTGAAACTCAGCTTACCCTTTTCTCACGATATCCTGTGATCTGTCGATGAAGGGGGAGTCTATATTGCTAGATTTCCGTAAACCATTTGACACAGTGCCACTCTGCGAAGTCTTTGGAGGTACAAGTACTCGGAATAAGTTTCCAGATATGCGAGTTGCTCAAACACGTCTGAAGTAACAGAACCCAGTACATTGTCCTCGATGGTGAGTGTTCATCAGAGACAAGATTATTGTCAGGAGTGCCCCAGGGAAGTGTAATTGGACTGCTGTATTTTATAAATACAAAAATGATCTGGCAGGCAGGGTAAGGCAGTCTGCAACTGTCTGGTGGTGGTGATGGTGATGGTGGTGGTGGTGGTGGTGGTGGTGATGATGATGATGATGATGATGCAGTATTGGGGGGGGGGGGGGGGATGTCGGCATTGAGTTGCTGTAGGAGGATACAAGGCTTAGACTAAATTTCTGGTTGATGTGATGAATGGCAGCTAGCTTTAAATGTAGAAAAATGTAACTTAATGCAGATGAGTAGGAAAACAAATCCATAATGTTCGAATACAGCATTAATAATGTGCTGCTTCACATAGTAATGTCGATTAAATATCTAGGTGTAACATTGCAAAGCAATATGAAATGGAATGAACATGTAAGGATTGTAGTAGGGAAGGCGAATGGTTAACTTTGGTTTATTGAGAGAATATTAGGAAAGTGGTTCATCTATAAAGGAGACCACATATAGGGCAACAGTGCAATGCATCGCTTCATTGCTTGGAGTAGTACTCAATTGTTTGGGATTCGCATCTAAAAGAAGACACCAAAGTAATTCAGATACAGGCTGCTTGATTTGTTGTGGTGATGATGTTGGTTTGTGGGGCACTCAACATCGTGGTCATCAGCGCCCACCCAAGTTCCCAATATTTACATTTCCAGTCCCACCACTTCCTGAATGGTAATGGGATGAGGATGAGGTGGTGGTGGTGGTGGTGGTGGTGGTGACGACGACACAAACACCCAGTTCGCAGGTGGAGAAAATTCCCAACCCAGCCAGGAATTGAACCCGAGACCCCATTATCCAGAGGTGGCAATGCTAGCCACTGGACCACGAGCTGTGGTCTCTGGATTTGTTACTGGTAGATTTTAACAATATGCAAGTGTTACAGAGGTGCTCAAATGGGAAACACTGGAAGGAAGGTGGTTGAGCACAAGGACCATGAAGATAAGATTAGAGATTGCGGGCAGTACAGAGGCATACAGACAGTCATTTTTAACCTCACTCTATTTGCATACTTTACACTATATTCTTTACTAGTCTATTCAACAAAGGAAAATTGGAGGAGAAAAATCATGCAGTCACAAATTTCTGTACGGTGGCAGGAGGGAATGTCATGAACAACATACTAAAAATCCCCACTATTGGGGTGTGAGGATGGGAGTGGGAGGGAGCGAGAGGGGAGAGGGTATTTAAAGGTCTCTTTTTTTATTTTTTATTTTTTATTTTTTTTCTTAAATAACTTGAAAACTGCAGCAACTAGCAAACATTTTTCCCAGTACAAAATTAAACAACATTAAATTTGCTAAAAAAAAGATCTCATTCATTTTGTCTCTATTAAAAATAATATTGGAAAATCTCAGATTATTAAAAATAGTGTTGGAGTGGTATAAAATTATAGTTTACTGTTAAATGGAGTGGTTTAAGTACAAATATTAAATTTGTGAACCACCTTAGTGCAGTAGAGCCATAGTAAGGGATAAAACTGTTGTGTTCTGGGGGGTGTAACAGGGTGGAAGGGGTGTGGTGGAGGCTAGAAGTGTGAGGGAAGGTAGGTCATTATATTGTGGTTGTGCACTTCTCTCCTTAATAGGTCGGCAAGCTGAAGAGTGAGCAGATCATTCCCCAGTCTATCCACCCCACTACATCAAAGAAGCAGTACAAGGTGTTTCACAAACTTATACTGCCCCTCTGCAGTGCATCTTATGAATTATTGGTGGCACATTATGTAGACATGCTCGGACACCGTTTATTTCCCACAGAGTGCATTAACACTACTTGTAATACAGATATGAGTGACTAACAATGCTAACAAAAGAAACTCATGTGGACATAAGAATGTAAATCTCTGCACCCTGTTCTACACTGCTAGAGGATAGCATTTTTTCAGAAAAGGCAATTTAACTCATCACAGGTGTTGCTCACTTTTCAGTTTACAGGCAGACTATACCTCCCCAGTATGTTGTGTCCATTTCTTTTAAGGTAGCAGAGAAAATAACTTTACTGAGCTCATGTTTATGTACTGGAGTTATTTTCTGTTTATTAAATGGGTACTTATTTGCAGTTGTTAAGTGAACTTTTATATAAAATGTGTTGCTGTAATCAGTGTCTGAATAATTTGTAACTGCAATGTTACCAGCAACCTCCTTAGTGTTGGTGGGAAAGGGACTGGATTGGTAAATGTGGCACTTTCCGGTGTCTGTTGTTTTATTGACAGTGAATATCAAGCCATGTAATTTTGTGGTATTTGCTTTTTGGTTAATTAATGATTGATTAGAAAGTTATTGCATTTCTCTCACCACTAATTGTGTTTCTGGTAGACTGCATAAATCTCAGAATGAGATTTTCACTCTGCAGCGGAGTGTGTGCTGATATGAAACTTCCTGGTAGATTAAAACTGTGTGCTGGACCGAGACTCGAACTCGGGACCTTTGCCGTTCGCGGGCAAGTGCTCTACCAACTGAGCTACCTTGGTAGCAGGTTCGCAGGAGAGCTTTTGTACAGTTTGGAAGGTAGGAGACGAGGTACTGGCAGATGTAAAACTGTGAGGATGGAGTGTGAGTCATGACTGGGTTGCTCAGTTGGTAGAGCACTTGCCTGCGAAAGGCAAAGGTCCCGAGTTCGAGTCTCGGTCCAGCACACAGCTTTAATCTGCCAGGAAGTTGCATAAATCTCATCCGTTCAGGAAATGCTGGTACTTGTGAGTTGGCTGCACAGAGTGAGGCCGCTTGCCACACTTTGCGATATCTTCCAAGGTGGGTGTCAATATGTCTGATGGAATGGGATTTATCATGTTCAAGTCTAGAACAGTAGTCTGCTTTAATGCATCGCTTGACTTAAGTCAAAGTATCTGAAGTTCCATGACACCTAGGTGACCTATTTCTCTTGCATAGGGAGACAATTTAAGCCTCTGGGCCTTTTCAGATGTTGGTAGGGCTGAGGCTGGGTGATTATTTCATAACCTTCATGCTGTGAAAGGTATTTCAGCCAGTGACATTGGAGACAGTAAAATCAACATTGTGGAATACATATTCACTGTGTTACATCTGGGACAGGTTCTTCAGTGTGGTAGACACTTCCAACTGTTGAACTTTATATATATAAACAGCTCACTTACCAGCTGCAAATAAGTACGTAAGAAACAGAAAATAATTCCACTATGCAAACAAGAACTCGGTGAAATTATTTTGTTTGCTAACTTAAGAAAAGTTGACAGGGAATGCTGGGGAGTTGTAGTCCGTCTGCAAAATGAAAAGTGAGCAGTGCTTGCGGTGGTGAAGTTACCTTTCCCCAAAGAATGCTACAACTGCCATACAGAAACACTAAGCTTCAATTTTGCCTCTAGCAGTGTAGAACTGTGCAGAGATCTATTTAGAATATCCCCATATGTGTTACTTGTGTTTTTAGTGTTAGTAACTCATATCTGCATTCCACGTAGTGTTAATGAACTTTGTGGAACATAAACACTCCCAGCACATGTCTGCACACTGCATCACCAGTGGTTCATAAGACATGCCAAGGAGGGTTGATATAACTTAGTGAAACACCTTGTAGGTGCTTCTTGTGACATATTGAGGTGGACGGAATGGAGAATTACCTGCTCACTTTTCCATTTGCAGACCTATGAAAGGGAGAAGTGCACGCCCACCATACTCCCTGATACGTATATCCTCCACCCCTGCCCCCTCCATCCCACTTCCTCCCTCCACCCCGTTAAACCTTCAGAACACACTAATTGTATCCCTTAATATGGTTCTACTGCACTTGGACGTGGTACACACATTTAATATTTGAACTTAAATGATTTCATTTAAGAGTAAACAGTAATTTTATACCATTAAAACACTATTTTTAATAATCTAAGGGTTTTTGAAAACTATTTACCCCTAGAGAAAAAATGAATAGAACCTTTTTTTGTAATAAAATGAATGTAATTTAATTTTGTACTGGGAAACATTTTCAATAGAAGCTGCACTTTTTGACTTATTGAAGAACAATGTAAAAAATGAGACCTTTACATGGCCTCACCCCCATGGTCATATCCCACCAGTGGGGATGTCTAGTATGTTGTCCATGACACTCCCACCTACCACTGTACAAAAATTTATGACAACACAATTTTTTCCCTTATTAAACTCTCTTTGATTGTCAGCTGGACTATAAGTACAGAGAATAAATGCATGTTTTGTGTACCTGTACCATCATAGCATGTTTCATTAATCTCAATACAGTGCATGAATCATATGCCATAAATCCCTCAAAGGGAAGACTCTGGTAAGCAGAAAGAAGTCGGTGGTCTATATTTCAAGTACTGTACTGTAGAATGACACAGTTATGAAATAATATTATATTAATAGTAGGGTAAGGTGGGATGAAGTGACCAGAGTGGGAAAAGTGGCCAATGCATATGTTTTACCTTGAACAGTGCTGCTGACTGTCGAGAAGTGGTCATCGAAGTTATACACCATCATTGTGATCACTGAGTTTGACAGAGGAAGTTTGTGCCTCCCCCCCCCCCCCCCCCCCTTTTTAAGGTAAAGCACTTTTCTGCTTTTTCAGTCATCTGATGAAGGTAAGTCATTTATGTTATTCTGGTTACCTCACTTATATGTAGACTAATACTTTTTGACAATATTAATGTTTAAATATCATCATCTGGCATAGTTCCTATTGTGTCTTTTGGTTTGGTAGTTTCATCTGTGAACCACTAATGCCAACAGTGTGTCCAATCACGAAAAGTTGACAAGATGTTTAACCTCATCTATGTTCCGTTATATTTGGCCTAATTCAAATACCTGCTGGAAAATAGCCTGCTGCAGCTGCCTGGCATTGTTTCAGATGCTAGGACATCTAGATGCCTAGAAAATACATCCAGGAATTGGGCCAACTAATACAGGATCCTGCTGTGATGGTACTTGGCACATTACTACCTTAGACAGGGAAAAGCACTTTCTATGTAAGCTTTTGGACAAATGTGTCTTGTTCATATATATCATTCTGTTTTTCACATAAAATGTGAGGTGTGATACCTTTTGATATGGAGATTGAGTCGCCAACAGGTACAATGAAAAGTCTACTAAACATTTAAGCTTTTACATTGTTTTCGACCACAACGGCCACAGAATCATGGATCTGCACTACTCCTGGCAACCAACTTTAGCGAGTGTGGTTGTGATCTGGAGACAGGTCCCATTCTTCCATTGTTTCGGAGAGGAACAGCTGTGTTACTCCCGATGTTGTGGTTGGGAAGCCATCAAGCATAACTGCAGAACATGGCTGGCAGTGAAAGAGGGAACTCGAATGACGTAATGGAACATCACAGACATCCTGTGTCTTCATGTGTTACCTCTCATGTTCCAGTATTATTGTGCCATTTTTCAACAGGACAGCACTTGTCCACACACTGCATGTGTGTCTATGAACTGTTTGCCTGATGTTGAGGAACTCTCATGGCCAGTAAGAACCCCAGATCAGTCCCCAATAGAACATGAATGGAACAGTTTGATCGTCAACTCTGTGTCAGTGTCCAAAATATCAAGGACCAGTTACAATCGTTGTTGGCCAGTTCGCCTCAGAAGCGGATACAACAGCTTTATGACGTCTGCCCAGCAGAGTCAGTGCATGCATCAATGCGAGTGGGAGGTGCTATGTTATATGATAAGTGGACTCATACAGCCAAGTCCTTTCAAAATTTGACTTGATTTTGTAATCATTGTAATAACATCAAATACCCCCCTCAAACCATGAAATACTAAGTTGCTCTTAATTTAATTGAAAGAGAACATGTCGGCCTTCAATAATAACAGCTTCAGTTAAGTAAAATTACCAAATACCTATGGCAGACCTATATGTATCAGTAAGAAAATAACAGTTTAGACCTCAAAATTCAAAACCTAACTTAAGTTCAAGAATCAAAGCTGAAGCTCTCCGGTTCCAAACTGGTCTCAGAATTCAGCACAACAATTCTGGCTTCAACTCTCTCGTTGGTGCACCACATCCCAGAGCCGGCTGGCCAGGCTAAGCATGAAGACGGCACTCGGAGTCAGCCATGTATTACAACCCGCCCACAAACATGCGCAGCAACCACTCGCCAGACTCCATGTCCAAGACACTTGCACATGTGCTCATGTTAGTCGCCGGGTGGACCTCTCAACCTGTCCTCACTCTGTTACCACTCCCCAACTCCGCACCCCGTAATTCCCTCCTCCCCTTCTGTGTACTTGACTTTTTTTTTTCAAGTAGTGTAGACTGATAAGTATACCAACAAAACTTGGTACTGAAGTCCTTATGTACTGTTGTTAAGTGTGTATATTGTAATTCTGTAAGAATTCCTAGCTCAATTGTTTTCATGGGAATTTCATGCTATATTTAAAAGTCAAAGCCCTAAAATCACGGTTTTTAAAGTGTTTTTACAGTGGGTTGTACACTGCTTTCCTTTTGCAGTCTCGTTTTCCTCTGCACTACATTATTTCAAAACCAGCTTCTGCCTTCCTACACTATCTGGTTGAAAGCATCTGGAAGCCCCTATGGAAAATGGAATTGACTGCTACCTGTCACAGGAGGCGGACCCACCAGTATAAAATGAGGCGGGTGTATTGTATCATCAGTACAGAAGCAATAACAGCAGAATAGGTTGGTCAGGAGAGCTCAGTGACTTCAAACCTGGACTAGTCATTGGAGGGTAGTTGTAAAAAATCACATGAAATCAGTGGAAGGAATCACTTGTGAGATTCCAGAGTGCTACCAGCAGTGCAGCTAGCACAATGACTATGCATGTGGGGTTAAAAAGAATGGGTACAGTGGCTGAGCATCTCCTAATAAGCCATAAATTTCTGTAGTTGACACTATGTGGAACTTGAGGTCGTGTGAGGAGTGACACCACTGGACAATGGATAACTGTAAATGAGTAATTTGGAGTGATGAGTCACACTATACCCTGTAGAGAGGTTTGCGTTTGGCACGTATTTGGAGAACATTACCTGCCATAGTGTGTAGTGCCAACATTGAAGTGTGGAAGAGGTGTTGTTACGTTATGGGGGTGTTTTTCATTATTAGGGTGTGGTCCACTTATCGTGCTTAAGCATGCAGAAGTAAGTGAACTTATTTTATGGCACTTTGTGCTGCTTACAGTAGAGAAACAGTTCGGAGATGGTGACCGAGTGTATCAGCATGACAGTTCACTGTGTCATGAAGTAGCATCTGTGAGAGGACAGTTTGTGGACATACAGACACCTGATTGAAAGTGTCGCCCAGTGGAGAGAAAGAAATCATAAAGGCGTAGGGTGGACATACCCCACATCAATATCCTATAATATGTATCTGGAAACTCTTGATCAGATAGCGTATATGCATGCGTCTAGGCACTTTGTGAGCTTCTGATCTGAAAATATTTGATTTGATCTATGTAGACAAACACTGAATAATCCAGAACATACAAATATTAAAGACATATTTCGAGAACCTTCCAGAAATGACAAATACTAAATAACAAATTGCTGGTGGTTGTATCTGAACTGGCAACCTGCAGCATGCATGGTAGTGTCAATGACCACTGCATTACATTGTATACACCACAGTTCATGGCATAGCTCCCCCTCCTGGAGAAACAGTGACCCACTGTTTCAAAAGTTGTCATTAGAAGTGACTATGTCGCCCTGGATCTACATCTTGTAAGCAGTCCTCAGTATGGCTGCACTGGTGGATCCTTACGTTGTGGTCATGTTGTTACATCCTCATCACCATAAACATCAAAGGTAACCCCTACTATCAAAACTACATTACACCACACTACATTTCTACTGGGTCTTCAGATTCCTTGAACCTCCCATCACTGATTTGTGCCTCTGGACTCAAGTAGGACTTCATATGTCTCTGTCCTTTTGCATTCCTCATGAAAGGTCATAAGCCTCAACGTATCATCTCACATGCAATGAAGGTTATGATGAAACCCAACGTAGTACTTCAGTTACTTTTCCAATACTTTCTATTTCCAAACAGGCTTAAAAACCCACACCAAGTGTCCCAGGCTGCATCTCACTTGGCATTATAGTGCTCTTTCTTGCTCCTGGGCATTCAGGGTCCAAATGTGAGCTGGCTGCCTTGCTTTGTCAGTCCTGGTGCTGCAATGTTTCATGTAGTCATTCTGAGTATCATTTGGTTGAAACAGGATCAGTGTATCCAGTGTCATTTCAGCATCGCATCAATGGAGCAGAAAGAATGGTGTGAAACCCATAGTGTCTTGTTTTGCTCTGTTGTAAGTAAAAGTCACAACGGGCAGCATTGTAGCTCAAACTTTGTGCTCAACATCAGATTACATCGAGAAGCAGCAGGAGAACACACGTATAAAAAGGTACTAGTATCGCAGTTTGCAAGGTTTTGGAGCCAGAGGCCCCATCTTCTTGCTGAAAGCTTGAAGGGGAAGGGTGTGAAGGAAAAGGACTGGTGAGGTTTAGGAAAAGAAATAGTGTTCAGAAACATCACGCAGAACCCCAGGTCAGGGGCAACTTACCAGATGAGATGAAAAGGAAACACTGATTGTTGGGGAGTGTTCTCAAGTTTTCAAATCTCATCTGGTGTAGTCCCTAACAATCAGTCTTCCCTTCTCATCCCATGCAGTAAGTCTCCTCTGACCTGGTTTTCTGGTTGATGTTTCTGAACTCTACCCCTTTTCCTAAACCTCACCACTCATTTTCCTTTACCCCTCTTCCTTTCCCTTCAATCCTTCTGCCAGGAGTAGGAGCCACTGGCTCTGAAAGTTTGCAGACTATGATATCTTTTTATGTGAGTGTTCTACTGCTGCTGCTTCATGAGTAGATTGTTTATCTATCCAATTACTTGTATTTTCAAAAACTAATTATTTTGTTGATACATTACTTTGAGAGCATATCTCCCAATGTCTTATAAAAATGTACTGAGAGGCCATTTGTCGGTGGATGGTAAGCAGTTGTACTGTGGATGACATTGCAATGTGAAATTATAGTCTCAACTGGAAAATGTTTCCATGATGAGAAATCATCTAATGGAGTGCACTGTGCTTCAGAATGATGTCTTACTAAAGAAAATCTGCAGTTTCTGGAGCATTGGCAGTCAGCACAGCTTTTACGAGGTACTCAATTCAGACTATTATCAATCGATTCCCATTTTTCGACTTTGGGAACCTCCCCATGAGCCAATTCCATTACAGAGGAATGGTGCTGCTGCAAGCAGGATTGGTACTAGACTCCCTGAAGAAACCAAAGCATATGCTTCTGTCAGTGGCATTACTTGCAGTGGCTCACATAGTGTCTAAAAGATTGGTAAAATCTTGGCCACTGATAATAGCATCTGATTCTGCTTAGTCTTCATGAATCCCAGCTGACAAGGTGTGGGAGCGCCATGGAAAATACTTTAGGATTGCTCACCACAAATGAGCTGGGATGACAAGCAACAATCTCCACCCCATCAGATTATAGTTCCTCTTATACAATGTTCAGTCTATTAACACTCTCTGTACCAGGCCTATTTTATGCACCCGTCCCTAGAAACCGGGCAATTTTACCAATATTAAAAAAATTACTGCATCAAATCTACTGTTTGGATTGTGGCAAATTTGGTACCATCTTGAAGCTGCACATTTCTACTTTAATTCTGAGTGAAAGAAACTACTTTACAATGCACAGCTTTAAGGTACAGTTATAGAAATCACTTAGATGTTTTAAGAATTTAGAAAAAGTCATACGAATAAGGGAATACAATTGTGATTTATTTTTAACCAAAATTGTGGCACTACATTACATGTTTCTGATAGTATACAGTATTACATATAAATTTCACACAGAATCATATTGTTTTTTAGTGTGGAAAATTTTAAAGCAAGGTTCCAGGCAGAGTGCAACGCCACACTGTTCACATTCGTATCGTGTCTCTTTGCGAGAAGCCTTGCCACTCTGTTTCTTGCTCCTGGAACTGCACACGTGACACACACGAGCAGCATACTTCTTAGTAGTTGCAGGTATGTGCTGCAAAAAATGTCTCTTTGTTAGCCGACCTACAGTTCCTTCATTTCTTGGAATGAATTCAAGTGTGTCGTCTTCAACAAGCTGAACTGCAAGCACTGTTATAAAGTCTGTTATTGTAATTTTCTTCCTGTGCACTGCATTGTACAGCCAAAATGCATTTGATACTCCCATAAGCAGCAAATGGAAATATAATTTTCGCCACCATTTCACAGTTCTGTGCTGGAACGGATTGTACTGCAGGCGTTGGTCTCCAATATCCACTCCAATTTTATTGAGGTTGTAATCAAGTACCTGAAGTGGTTTCAATACTACAGACCCATTTCTCTTAGTATGCGTACCAAATGTTGCTTGATGCCTTGTAGACAATGTATACACATCTCTCTTATCTTTCCACTTCATTGCCAATACATTATCTTTACGCCGAAAAGACATTTCGCCCTTTTTCAGCTTAGCAGATACTAAATCTTTAGGCAATCCTTTCCTGGATTTGTTCACAGTACCAACAGCTCCAGTGCCTTTCTCTGCCAGTTGCTGAAATAGCTCTGGACTGGAATAAAATCGATCTAAATACACAGTGTGGCCTTTGTTCAGCAAGCTGCTGTCAGACAACAATCGCAAAATAACCGCAGACGAAGAATTGTCAACAATATGCTTACCAGCATAAACTTCAAAATTTACAACATAGCCACTACTGGCTTCAGCAACAGCATATACTTTCAGTCCATACTTATGAGGCTTATTTTGCATGTAAACACGGAAACTCACACGACCTCGAAATGGGCAAATTCCTTCATCAATTGTCACTTTTTCTGAGGGACGATATGCCTGGATACATCGCTCCTTCAAATTATTATAATATGGCAAAACTTTGTAAAGTGGATGAAATCCATCTTCGCCTGGTTTTTTCTGATTTGAATTGTCAACAAGATGCAAGCATGACAGTATCTGAGTGAAACGCAAACGGCTCATGACATGGGGACAAAAGTTACAACTAAGAACAGGATTAGTGCTCCAATGGTCCGCAATTTTGGGCTTTTTCGAAACACACATGTGGAAAATAATACCCAAGAAACGCCTCATCTCACTTATAGTCACTGGCTTCCACGAACTCAAAACTGAATGGGGCTTCAGATTATTTCCTCTTCTTTTCTTCTGTATTGTCTGTGATGCATACAAATTTGTCTGTCTCTTGAGTTCATTTACGTCACTGTCAGTAAGGAACACTTTACTGCAATCCAGTACAGAACTCGACTCATCAATATCCACTAGTATCTGCCTGGGTGTCGTGTTGACAGGCAGAGGTCGGTAGGTGTCAACTGCAGTCCACTCACTGTCTTTCGGATACGGCACAGCTGCTGGATTTGAAGCAACACCTTCAACATCATTCTCGTCTTCATCTGAAGACAAACTGTCATCAATCTCGTCTTCTAAAAAGAATATCACATTATGTGTAACTACATACATCGTTTACACATGTTCAACAGATATGTGCGTACTGCACAATTACGTGGAAAATTCGGAAATACGTACCTTCAAACACACCATTGCATTCAGAATCGTCTGAATCACTCTCTACATTATCCAGAGTGTCGCTATGATTGATCAAATCCGCAATTTCTGCGTCTGATAAACCGCGCCGAAACATGATGACAAACAACTGAATGATATACAGACTGAGAACGCAAAGATAAGTTTTAACATGAATTACAGCGCTGCCGTGACATCTATGGACGCATTTTGTTAATAAACATCTGAAAAACGTATAGCGCTGGCCAAACCCGTAGAAATAACGTTGCAGTGTTTTGAATGAAATTAAATGTAGCGGCCCGTAAATTTTACGGGCTTGGTGATTTTCGCGCGATCCCAGGCCCGTAAATTTTACGGGCTTGGCGCTTAGAGTGTTAAATGAAATCCACTTTTGGTGGATTTCTCATTCTTCATGAGCTCTATGGTTTTGAGCAATGCTGGAAATTCCCTCTGTTCATCAGCAATGTCATGTTATGCAGTGATGACTGAGATTTCATCCATGCTGCTGTGTTCTACCAAAGAATTCTCTAAAAGACTGTCAGCGACCTTGTGTTTGTGTTTCTTTTTGTATACCATGATGTTGCACTCACGAAGCCTCAATACCCATCTCACCAGTCGACCCGACAGATCTTTGTCTAATCGGCCTTAATATGTATAAGGGCACTGATAACCTCAGCGTTGAGCTCCCATAAACACCAAATACACACACACACACACATACACACACACACACACACACACACACACACACACACACACACACACACACACACACGTGTGCTAATCAGAAGCATAGAGAATAGTGATCTGTCACAACAGAGAATAGTTTGTCAAATACATAGTGCCTGAACTTATTAATGGTCCAGACAACTACAAAGCATGCTTTCTCAGTGGTAGAATAGTTCATCTCAGATTTGGAGAGTACTCTGGAATCATAAGCCATTACGTTTCCAGCATCTTCTTGACTTTGTGCTAGAACTACCATATCCCAACTCCTAGCATTGGTGTGGAGTTCTGTCTTGGAATTCTCATCAAACAGTGCTATGACTACAGATGATTTCGGTGCCTCCTTAAAGACAAGAAAGATCTTTCATACATCCCAGTCCAGGAAAATCTGGCTGCTCCCTGCAGTAATTTTCACAAGGGGCATGTCTTAGTACAGAAGTCTTTTATGAATTATCAGTAATATGAGCACATTCCAAGAAAGCTTCTCATGTCACAAATGTGCTGTGGAGTCAGAAAATCTGTGACTGGCCTTATTTTCTCTGGATCAGGACAGACTCTACTGGAATTCATTAGGTATCCTAACATTTTTATTTCCTGGGTCATGAAGAAGCACTTTTAGTGGAAACCAGCTGTCTGAACACACTCCGGCACAGTTGTCAGGAGGCTTAAATGTTCTTCACATGACTTTGAAAAAGTGACAATGTCATCCAGATACTAAACACACGTCACCCATTTCAGGTATGAAGCACATTGTACATCATATATTAGAAGGTAGCTGCAGCATTACATAACTCTTAGAGGCTGTTGGGAGATATGAAAACAGTCTTTTCTCAGTTAGCCTTAATTTTCAAATAGCCTGCCTCCAAGTTCATAGTTGAGAAATACTTTGCTTCTCCCACACAGTCTAGGGTATCATCAATGTACATCAGTGGGCAGAGATGGTTTTTGTGATTTTGTTCAGTCATCTGGAATGCCAGGTGGCATCTTTTCTCACAAGAACCACAGGGGAGGACTAGAACTCTTTGAAGATTCAACGATATCATCTTGCGGCAATTTCTCCATTTCCACCTGCATTATCCATCACCTGGCTGGTGATTCTCTATGTTAGTACTGACTATTTAGCGAGCAATCTCCAGTGTTGATACAGAGTTTTATTGTTGCCTGGTTGATCTGTCTTTTCTTCATTCTGGATTTGAAAGCATCTGAAAATTGGTACAGAAATCCTGCCAGTCACTGGCATTGTTAAAAAGTTTCACAGTTGAATTGAGCATCTGGATAGACAATTAGCACTCATGTCATTGATGAAGGCAAGATTACCATGTCTGCAATAGCAAACAACTTCCCAGAGCAATATTTGTGGTGCGTAGTTGGTGAAACAGCTTCATCAGTTGGGAGCTCAGATCTTCCACAGTCTGTGGCTGCTTTTGATATCTGCAAAAAGTTCCAGTTGAGAACAACAATCCATTAAAAATTACAAATTCAAAGTGCCGTGTTTTGTCATTGATAGTTATTTTTGCAATATGTATTCACGTCAGCTGTACATATTTTCCATCTGCAAGCTTCAGCACAATCCCTTTCATATTATAGAACTTCATCTTCTTTATCTGGCGACAATACACATCATGACTAAAGAAAAAAGTGGCCCTGACTCTACTAGCATCTAGACTAGTCGGCCATCGATGAAATTTACTGTCATCTTGTTAACTATCATCCATGGAGGATTTTCAGCTGTGTTTTGCCGTCATCTCCACAGGTGGTTCTCTAAATTAGTTTTCCTGATTTCGGCAGCTAGGCAAGTGGCTGATACATCAGTATGGCAACATGGAATGGCTACGGCATTTTGGGAAGCAACCTCGCATGCAGTGTACGGTGATGAGATTCAGCCCACAGGTTGACTATAATCTTCTGCATTTCACTGGCATGAATAGGAATGTTGTGATGACTAACACCTTGTGGTGCAACAGTTTTTGAAACCTCACATTCTTTCTCTGAAATAGTGCACATTGTTTCCAGGGCATCCCCAGTGAAAATCCAACAAATTTTCCTCCACCCTCCAGTTGTCTGTTCTTCTGTGGCATGTTGCACTTCCTAAAGGAGTTGTACCTGTATTGGTTGGATACTGGGTTGTCGATTGAAGGCAGCAGCATAAGTCCAGGTTGGATGAGTCTACTTTTCATTGTGTGTTCAATGGAGACCAGTGCCCAAGATTGAAACACCTCTTCTTCGACATTCTCTATTATCTCCTGATATTCTTCTTGATTCAGTATTCTTTGCTGCTATCTCCTGTGTACCCAGCCAGACAGCTCTGGCTGCTATAAAATGCTGTATCTCTTCTCTTAGAAGATGGAATATAAGAGGAAGGAGGTGATAGTGGTCTTCCATAACTGCAATACAGATCACATTTTGGAGATTGTCATACCTGTTTCGCTTGACTCTTTTTCTGTTGCATTATTTTAATGCTTTCACAGCATTAGATTATTTCCATTGTTGTGCCATCCTTTAAGAGAAGAGTTTGGACATGATGTCTGTGACTCCTTTTGTTCCTGAGTTGGTCTTCTGCTAAATGGACTTGCTGTTGATTGGCACTAAAACTTTTCTTCAGTTTGTCCTGTAATTTGTTCTAGCAGTTGAGCCTCTCTTCATTGTTCTTCAACCATTACTGGGCTGTGCTATCAAAGTAAAAGTACACATTTGCCAAACAATCATGTCATCCCAGCTTTTGTAATTGGCAGCTTGGTTGAATCCTCTGTCATTTCGTCAGGTTCTGATCACATCTCCAGAAAAGACTGAAAGATATCTTAGTGCTATTTTGAAGTCCACCTCTCTCCTGAACATATGGGTCTTAGGAATGTACTGTTTGTATTCCATTTCCTGTCCATGTAAGCAACAGTTTTTATGTTGCCTATTTAGAACTACAGTTATGAAGATGTATTGAAGAACATGGCATCTCCACCAAACATTGTCATGCTGAAACTACAATGAAATCCAAATCCCAAGGCAGGGTGATAGGTGAAATACAAAACTTGGCCCTGGAAGAACATTTATTACTGAGACCAGTGTAGAACCAGAATGGAACTGACATCCTGGATGTAGAGTACAACTGTTGACACAAACATCAAATATTCCAGACGCTGGTATTTTTACCAACATTGAATATTCTAGCAATGGAAAGTCCAGGAATGAATGATGACAATATTATGAAAAGTAAGTTTACTACTCACCACATAGTGGAGATGCTGAGTTGCAGACAGGCACAACTAAAAGATTGCTAAATAAGTAAGCTTTCAGCTAAAAGACGCACACGCAACTTGCATATGCATGACCACTATCTGTGGTTGCCAAGGCCAGAATGCAAGCAACAGCACATGATGGGAGAATCAATCTGGGTGGTGTGGGTAAGGAGGAGGCTGGCATAGAGGTAGGGAATGGTAAAGTGGTGCTTGTGAGAGCATACAGTGATGAGGTGGGGAGAGGGTAGGGCAACTTGATAGAGGGCAGAGGAGGGGGGGGGGGAGGAGGAGGGCAGGGCAGCTGAGTGGGGGTGGGGGGAAGAAAAGGAGAGAAGTAAAAATGCCTGTGGGTGTGTTGGTGGATTAGAAGACTAGTCCTGGAGAGGGAATAGCGAAGGGAATAGATGGGTCAGGGACATTGGCTAGTGAAGTATGAGACCAGGAAGATTACAGGAATGTAGGATATATTGCAGGGAGAGTTTCCACCTGTGCAATTAAGAAAAACTGGTATTGGTAGGAAGGATCCAGATGCCACAGGCTGTTAGAAGCAGTCATTGAAACAAAGAACATTGTGTTGGGCAGTATGCTGAACAATTGGGTGGTCCAGCTGTTTCTTGGCCACAATTTGTTGGTGACCATTCATGCCCATGTAGAACGCAGCACAATGGCTGCAGCTTAGTTTGTAAATCAGGATTTCTTTTGCAGATAATCCTGTTTTGGATGGGATAGATGCTGCTTGTGACTGGAATGGAGTAGGTGATAGTGGGAGGATATAGGGATAGGTCTTGCATCTAAGTCTGTTACATGAATATGGGCTCAGAGGCAAGGGGTTGGGAGGAGGGGTTTAGAAGGGATGGATAAGGATATTGTGTAGGTTTGGTGGGCAGTCAGATACCATTGTGGGAGGGTTGAGAAAAATAGTGGGTTGGACATTCCTCATTTGAGCACCCAGTGAGAGAACGGCAGAGAAAGTGACTCAGTTGCTTCAGTCCTGGGTGGTACTGAGTCACGAGGGGAACACTCCTCCGTGGTTGGACGGTGGGACTTTGGGAGGTGGTGGGTGACTGGAGATATAATGCATGGGAGATGTTTCTGTACAAAGTTGGCAGGGTAATTTCATTCAGAGGAGGCCTCAGTGATACCCTTGGTATGTTTTGCGAGGGATTGTTCATCACTACAGATGCAGCAGCCATAGATGGCTAGGCTGTATGGAAGAGACTTCTTGGTATGGAATAAGTGGCAGCTGTCTAAGTGTAGGTATTACTGGTGGATAGGTTTGATAAAGATGGAGTCCTTCCATCAGGTAATCCTTGTGGTTCAAAACAACAGTGGTGGAGCCTTTCTCAGCAGGTAGGATTATAAGGTCAGGATAAATTTTTAGGTGGTGGATTGAGGTTTTTTCTGTGGATGTAAGGTTAGCTTGCAGGTTGAGGAATCTGGAGAATGATGATGAGGCAAGGTTTAAGGTTAAGAAAGTCTGAAAAGTCAACAGGGTGTGATTTGGGGGCAGTGAGGGTGAATCATGGCTGTATGGAGGAGTGAACTGGCTCAGGCAGGGCTAAAAATTGGTTTTGGGTTGATTCTTATTGGTAGGGATGTTGACAAAGAAGTGTTTCCACTGTAGGGGCTAAGAGAAGGAAAGAAAGTCTTTAACAACAGGTCCAGCACGATTGAATTTTTGAGTGGGACAAAAGGTAAGGCACTGAAGGGACTGATATTTCTGTTAACTTTCCAGAACCTCAAAGTTTGCCTCATCATCATTCCCCAAATCCCTGAACATGCAAGTTAATCTTACATCAATAGAAATAACTGCAGTCCATCGCCTGGAAACTGATTCCAACCTTATATTTCTACCTGCGGACAAAGGCTCCACCACTATTGTATTGAACCACAAGGATTACCTGGTGGAAGAACTCCGCTGTCTGTCAGATTAATTCGCTTACAAACACTGCCATGTGGCAGCATCCTAAACCAACCTACTCAGGGGGGCAACTAGAGGTATCTTTCATAACCACCCAGAATCCCAAACATCCAGAACCTCAAAACTGTCTCCCCCATGCACTTCACATGATCCTTCTCAACCCAAAAAGCCATGGTCCTTGATGTTGACCTCCACCTCAAAGATGGCTACATCAGTACCTCCATCCACATCAGACCTACCATTCACCAGCAATTCCTCCTTGTAACTCAGTACCAAATGGGACTGAAGCACCTGAATCACATTCTCCGCCAGTGTTCTGACTACCTCTCATTGTGTCCTGAAATGAGGAATGTCTTACCCACTACCCTTCTCACCCCTCCCACAGAGGTATTCTGCCACCATCTTAGTCTACACAACATTCTCATCCATTCCTACACAACCCTTGCTCCTGACCCTTTGCCTCATATCCCTGTAAGAGGACTGTATGCAAGACCTGTCCCATACACCACCACCACCACCACCACCACCACCACCACCACCACCACCACCTACTCCTGTCCAGTCACAAGCATCACCTATCCCATCAAAGGCAGGGCTGCCTGTGAAACCAGTCATGTAATCTACAAGCTAAGCTGCAACTACTGTGCTATGTTCTACGCGGGCAATAGAACCAACAAGTTGTCTGTCAGCATGAATGGCCACTGACGAACTGTAACAAAGAAGCAGCTAGACTACCAAGTTGTTGAGCACACTGCCAAACACAATGTTATTCACTTCAGTGACTGCTTTACAGTCTGTGACATCTGGATCCTTTCTACTAACAACAGCTGTACTGAAATGCGAAGAGTTGTGTGTGTGTGTGTGTGTGTGTGTGTGTGTGTGTGTGGTGTTGTTGTTGTTGTTGTTGTTGTTGATGTTGATGATGATGATGATGATGAAGGCCACAATGGCCAAAAGCTTTATTTGGTAGTCTTTTTGTTGTGCCTATCAGCGACTCAGCATCTGCGCTATATGGTGAGTAGCAACTTTCCTTACATAATATCGATCGTTACAGTCTATCCAGGATATTTTCCATTGTTTAATCTATCTTTTTCATAATATTGTCATTGAATATACTAGAATATACAAACATTACAAATTTAGATTATTTCAAGAAGCTTGTAGAAATGATTAATACTAAGTAACAAATAATTGCTTGTGGTTGGGTTTGAATTGGCAACCCACAACCCACCACCCACCTGCCAGGTTGTCTTCCTTGCCACTACACTACACTGCATGCACCACAGTTCACAACACTGTTCCCTCTCCTATAGAAACAGTGACCCACTGTTTCAGAAGGTCACACTGGAGCTGACTGCAATATGTTTATGAGGGTCACTCACTAATTAAATGGACAAATAGCTGGTAGCAAAACTGGTTTACTAAAGCAATACAGTTTTTGTAGATTTATTCTTGTAATACTCACCAATTTCTATAAATTTGCTTAATCTTCTTAGGTAACTTCTTGTCCCTTCAGCGAAGAATTGTTTACCTAGTTCTTAAAGCCAGTTTTGTACTTTTTTTATCCTTTGTCGCTGTTGAACTTGATGCCACACAAAGCACCTTTCATCAAATTGAGAAGAATCTCCAGGGCCAAGGCCAGATCTGTTGTGAGGATGAGCTAACAGCACCCTTTCCTTTACAAATAGTTTCCAGCATCAGATGCACTGTAAAAGATCAAGCATTGTGCTGAAGGAGCACCAAGTCTCCCCTCTGCATACTGGATGTTTCCTCTGTATCACGGAGTTGACTTTATTCTCAATTATGCCTGAACAGTATAGGCTGTTGACACTGCATCGCTCCTCAAAGGAAATTGGACCATTGGACCATGGGAACTGCAAAACATGATAAACATGATCTTACCAGCTGATGGTTGTTCTGAATTCCTCATGAATAGGTAGGTGATTTTGGATGTTTTCACTATATATTTTGATGCTTGCATTCTGGCTCAGAATGACGTATCCAAGTTTTACTACAGTTTAAAATTCTGTGCAAAAACATATCAGTTCACCATTGAAACCTGATGTAAATGAAAAATCTTGTGAACCCATCCCAAATATGTCCTATGGTGATTCAGTTTGTTTTGAATAGTAGAGGTGAAATGTGGCAACACTTACTCAACATTTTTTAAAAATTTGTTCAACTACAAGCCATTGGTCCTCTTGGTCATCAAGGCTGCTACTGATGCCGGGAGGGTACTCATTGGTTATGCTTTTTCAGCTACTTCTAAAATTTTTCACTCATACATAAAAACTCTCACTGTTCATGCAACTACAGTTGTACTGTTTGTTCTTTCAAGACAATGTTTCTGGCGGTTGTAAAAGTAAAAATCATACACTCTAAGTGCATGTGATGGTGGGGGTGGGGGGATGGGGAGGGGGAGGGAAGATTGCTTCACAAATTGATCAAGTCAGTGACACATTGGTCCACCTCTGGCCCTTATACAGGCAATTGTTCAGCTTGTTATTGACTGAGAGTTGCTGGGTGTCATCCTGAAGGACATCGTGCCAAATTCTGTCCAATTGGTGCATTAGAGTGTGAGAATCTTGAGCTTGTTGGACAGTTTTGCCCATATTGCTCCAAACATTCTCAACTGGGGAGAGACCCAACGGTGTTGTTGGTCAGGTTAGGGTTTGGCAAGCATGAAAACAGCAGTAGTAACCCTCATTGTGTATAGGCTGGCTTCATCTTGCTGAAAAGTAAGCCCAGGACTGCTTGCCTTGGATGACAACCAAAAGGGTCCTGCTGTGAAAAGAAATGGCCCCCCAGAGCACCACTCATTGTCATGCTGTATGCTGGGTGACATTCAGGTTGGTATCCACTGCTGTCCATTGTGCCTCCAGACATGTTGTCACATCATTGGGGCGCTATTCAAATTAAGACTAGATCACTGAAGACAGTTCTACTCCAAGTAAATATGAAATGTAGGAAGGGGAAGGAAAGGAAAAGGATGGATGGGACACTATAATGGCTATCCACACAGGGAATTGTGGTAATGCAATGGCAAAAGTTGAAAATTGGTGCCAGACCATGACTCGAACTCAGATTCACCACTTGTCATAAGTGGTTGCCTTAACTGCTTTGGCCATCCAAACATGGTTCCTGATTGACTCAGATTTTCAGTTATCACATGATGCAATGCAGTGCCGCTCATCATGACCCACAAATCCAGATTCCCATATGAGTTTGGACAATATTTGTGCATTTGCACTGAAATGAACATCAGTCAGCAGTTCCCTTCTTTTCTAGAAACTTGTATATCTGAGTGGTGTCTGTTCTTTCAGATACACCCAGCAGTAAAGACACCACTCAGGTAGGTATATACAATTCTACTCCAGTCAATGAGATTCCAGGCTGAAGTAGTGTATGGAGATGATCCGGACTGCAGTGAGATACCAGACTGGAGTGATGATCTGAGGTGCCATTTCTTTTCATAGTTGGACCTCTTTAACTGTCATCAGAAGCATCCTTGCAGCACAACAGGATGTCAACAATATTCTATTTTTCCCTTGTTCTGTTTGGGAGTGGAACAGGAAGAGAAGATGCTAGTTGTGGTACGAGGTACCCTCCGCCATGCACCGTATGGTGGATTGCGGAGTATGTATGTAGATGTAGATGTTGTTGCCCTTCGTGACAAGACATCCTGGGCTTACATTTCAGTAAGATAATGCCCACCCGCACATGGCGAGAGTTTCTATTGCTTGTCTTCGTGTCTGCCAAGCACTACTTTGGCTAGCTAGGTTGCTGGACCTCTCCACAGTTGAGAATGTTCGAAGCATTATGGGCAGGGCCCTCCAACCATCTTCAGATTTTGATAAGCTAACAAACAAATTGGAGATAATTTGGCATGATATTCATCAGGATGACATCCAACAGTTCTCAGTCAATGCCAAGCTGAATCACTGCTTGCATAACAGCTAGGTATGGACCAATGGGTTGTTCGCCTGCTCAATTTGAGAAGCTCTTTCTCTTGAATGTATCATCCAATTTTTGTGAAATCATTTGTCTGTACATGTACATCACCTCTTCCAATTTCCATCTCATTTGTTTAATTCCTTCTTGGTGCATTTTTTTTTTTTTTTTTTTTTTTTTTTTTTTTTTTTTTTTTTTTTTTTTTTTTTTTTTTCATACACAACCTGTCAAAAAATGTGAGGCACCCAGAAGACATGGTCAAATGTCAGTGTAACTTCACAAACATACACACAATAGGGAGACATATAAATGATTCCATTTCCAATTCTCCATGACAAGTACAACAGCCACCAGAATGCATTAGTATTGTTAGTTTTTTCGCATTGTTACCAGGCCTGGTAGAGTACATATGTGAGCATGAACAGTATCAGATGTTGAGTAATCGCTGACATGTGTGTAGATGCCACATAGTCATATGTTATCAGCACCTGACAGAGTTTGAAAGAGGACTCACAGAATACTGTTTTGTGGGGCATTCAGATGTGACTGGTTTGAAGCTGGACTACACGGGAAAATGAGGGAAGCCATACTTGTCGTCAATGTTCTGGTCAACCATACCTGACTACAGCAAGATAAGATCGCCATATTGTGCACCAAGCACATTGTAGCCCCTTCACATCTGGACCTGCCATCCGAGAACAAATAATAGACTCCCTGCAACACTCTGTCATTCTGCACCTCTGATTGGAGACTAGCAGCAGCCATACTAGGGAATTACTTCCCATGTGTAGGCTATGGTTAACGCCACAAAATAAACAGCTGTATTTGGAGTGGCGCTGTGCTCAGGAAGCATGGCTTGCTGATCAATGCTTTGTGCATTGTGTAATGAATCACATTTCTGGACTATCCTGTATGACCATCACCAGCTAGTATGGCAGTGACCTGGGTAGAGGTCCCATTCCTCCAGTTTTTTGGAAAGGGCACAACAGTGTTACTCCTGGTGCCATGGTGAGGGGAATCAATAGATATAATTTCAGGTTACAGCTAGTAGTACTGGTTGAGTGAACACTGACAGCACAGTAGTACACCACAGACATCATGCAACCTCATATGTTACCTCTAATGGGATAGTATTGTGGTGCCATTTTCAATAGGATAATGCCCATTCACATAGGGCATATTTCTCTTTGATATTGAGGTAAACTTGTGGCCATCAAGATCCCCAGACCTGCCACCAATAGAATGTGTGGAACCAGCTTGGCTGTCAACCCAGTGCCTGTATCCAGGAAATCGAGGACCAGTTACAACATTTGCAGGATACCTTGCCTTAGACGAGGATACAATATTTTTGACCACCCTTCCCAACTGAATCAGTGCATACATCCAGGCATTGGTGTTGCAAATCACTAAAATGAGATCATGTATCTCCTCAACCCATCAACTTTCATTTCATTTCCTCCTCTCTATCAGAGTGCTTCAGTTTTTTTGTCACCCAGTGTTTGGACATTAAAATTACAGAGAATTTCCATCCACAAGTCCAAATATTCTGATAAATTGTGGTAATGACTGATTAGGTACTCTTTTACTATGTTTTTCAATATCTGGAAAGTTTTTTCTGCCTGATGTTTCTTGCTAACCTGTTATATACCTGGACAAGAATATGAAACTCCATTTGGAATCCTTGACAACAATGTAGTCTATATGAAAATTATTTTTACATCTACTCTCTTTAGTCCAGTCAAATAGCAGATATACCTTGCAGAAGGTGGGGTAGAAGAGTTTATTTTTTCAACTCGTTCATATGGTTGGAAAGATTAGAAAACCGAGTTTTTCCAACAAAATTTCGCTTGGGAAAACTTTCTGCAGTCAAAAAACTTGGAAAATTTCGAACTTTTTTCAGTTTTTTTTCAAAATAGCTCAGTTTTTTTGCTCCTGTCGCTTTAACATCTATTTTCTTTTCTAAAGAGCACAAAATTCTCCACAAATTTGATTCTTGCCATTTTTTTCTACTCATATCTAAGGCGCTACAGCGTCTCAAAAAATACCAATTTTTTCAAATTTTGAGCATAGTGGCAAAATACCTTATTTTTTAACATTATTTTTTTTCAGTTTCTGTTTGTGTAGTATAAACACATTATACATCATGTTATATGTTGGAATTTATCATTTCACTTTCAGGTATTAATTTCTCTGTATGCAACATGAGGATTGCTGGGCACCCAACTATTGTGATTCTTACATCACTACCTGAAGTTCACTATGGGCCACCTCAGCCCTGGTACTTGTAAAACTATAAATATAAAAATACATCATTAAGACACACACACACACACACACACACACACACACACACACACACACACACACAAAATAAATTGTGTCAGGAAACTGAACTATTATTAGCTGCAATAGGCAACGTAATTAGGTAAGTAATTATTCTTGTGTATAAAAGCCACACAGTTGACTTTAAAAGTAAGTAGCTTTATTACAATTAAAATGCATTGTCAGTTACTAAAAAATGTTGACAGTTCTGGGTGTGTAATACTTGTAATATCACACTTTAGCACACTTGAGACAGATATGAGCATCACTTCCAACGTTTTGATGCGCCAGGTTCCTCAGTGTCACCAGAAATACCTTGAGTTACAGATTCAGGGTCTGTACATAGAGTTGATCCCAGATTGACCTCTTCTTTAAACAGCGAGTCAGCCTCAGCAAGTTCTTTGATTTCGTCAGCGGTTTCCTCAACATCCTCCATAACATCTTCTTCACTGTCCCATATCAAAATTTTGGCACTTTTTCACAGTTGACCCCAATACATTTCTTGCAAATTGAAGAACATTTCAAACCTACTTTTCTGCAGGAGCACGCTCCACCACAGTTCAGCTTGCATGAGCATGAAACAATGTGAAGAAGTGCTTCAGGTGCTGGATCTTGGCTCATTATAACGGGTATTGGACCATGGTCACTGTGATTCCAGCCCCATTTCTCAGGAGGTTTCCAGTTTCCCATCCAACTTCGGACTTGTTGGTAAGTCCACAATGAATGATGTAGTGCAGCATCTTGTGTAGGTGGCAACCGTGCAAGATTCAGTTTGCTTTTTGTGGCAGACTTGGCGAATAGCTGGTACCGCAAATGGTCTAGTGTGTGCGAACTGCTGACACCTCCACTATACAATGCAATAGTAACCTGTTCTCCTGCTGTTATTATTTCTTCACAGGTAGCTATCATTCTCTCATTAATGTACTTCTTGTAGCATGCTTCGTGCACCATCACTTCAATGAGCGTTTTCAAAAAATGGGTGTGAGCAGACTCCCTGCGTTTAGCACTACAATCGATAAGTGTGCTCAGTCCTTTCTTTTTCACATTGCGTCCACTACTCACCACAGTTTTTTTCGCAAATGAAACACAAATTCATGTCAGACATACTCATTTTCAGCACCACAACATATACTGAATGGAAGCGACTCCAAACTGTAGGACCCTTATTGTTGTGTGCTAATAGCTGTCAGCGCGCTGTGAACAATCACTGCTAAAGAACAATTCCTACATACTTTTTCTTATAACTAATCATTAACATTAATCAACTGTAGAAAATGTATGGCACCTGCATGCAATCGTATTACATATTGTAACACAAATGAACTTCACGCAATCCGACGTGAATGTGTTCGTAGTTACTGAATATGATGCTGTTTGTCCTGGCCCTGCAGCAGAGTGAGATGGTAAATTCCAATGAATAACATGATGAGTAATATGTTTATACTACACAAATAAAAACTGAAATAACTGTTCAAAAATTAGGTAATTTGTCACTTTCCTCGAAATTAGAAAAATTGGTATTTTTTGAGGCGCTGTAGCGCCTTAGATACTGGGAGTAGAAAAAAATGGTAAGAATCAAATTTGTAGAGAATTTTGTACTCTTTAAAAACGAAAATAGACGTCAAAGCAATAGGAGCAAATGAAACTGAGATATTTTGAAAAAACTGAAAAAAGTCCGAAATTTTTGAAGTTTATTGCTGCAGAAAGTTTTCCCAAGAGAAATTTTGTTGGCAAAACTTGGTTTTCTAACCTTTCCAACAATATGAACGAGTTAAAAAAATAAAATCTTCTACCCCACCTTTTGCAAGGTACAGGCCTTTTTTCTGACAGTTTCACTGGACTACATCTGCAAGAAGGAAGTCAGTACCAAGACTAAGTTATCTTTGCACCATTCAATCTTTCGACCAACTTTGTTGTATGGGAGCAAAAGCTGGTTGGATTCAGGTTACCTTATCAATAAGGTTGAGGTTACAGATATGAAAGTAGCTAGGATGACTGCAGGTACTAGTAGATGGGAACAATGGCATGTCCACAATGAGGAAATCTAAGAAAAACTGGGAATGAACTCTATAGATGTAGCAGTCAGGGCGAACAGGCTTAGATGGTGGGGTCATGTTACACGCATGGGAGAAGCAAGGTTACCCAAGAGACTCATGGGTTCAGCAGTAGAGGGTAGGAGAAGTCGGGGTAGACCAAGGAGAAGGTACCTGGATTCGGTTAAGAATGATTTTGAAGTAATAGGCTTAACATCAGAAGAGGCACCAATGTTAGCACTGAATGGGGGATCATGGAGGAATTTTATAAGGGGGACTATGCTCCAGACTGAACACTGAAAGGCATAATCGGTCTTAAATGATGATGATGATGATGATGATGATCTAGTACTGTGGCTGTGAATTCCACATTTTATCATAAATTCACTCTTGTTATTTAACCACCTATATTATTATGGAATAAACGTATTGGCATGCAAGTGTAGAGTCTCTGAAGAAGCTACTTCAAACTATTCAGTTCCCAACTTTACACAATATCTTTGCTGATTTTTCTTTATTTTTATTTTCATTCTTTTTTTTTTCTGCATGTTCTTAGAATGCTGAATGACAGTATGCTAGCAATCTCATCTGCACATCAACACAATGAGATTGTTTTCTAGGGGCAAATCAAATAGAAATGAGATTTTTTGTCAACCCATCAATGTTCTGGTACTGCCACATTATTATTCATCTGGATATCTAGAAACTTCACACATGGAACTTCACCCAGAATGTGTCCATTGAACTTTACTTCCAGAATCCTGTGAGTCATTAAGATTTGTATGAAACTGGAGAACAAGATTTTTTGTACAATGCACCACAGGTATTTATAGGTACTTACAGAATATCTGCTGAGACCTGGCAGTGAACAAACACATGGTGAGTCACTGGGCAAGGTGTCTGTCAGGATTGTAACAAGGTCATGCAAATCTCCCCCATGCCAGCTGGCCACACACAGCTGTGACTTCTACAATGTTGAAATGTGTGGACACATTCGTTCAGGGTGATAGACAGATCACAAACAAACACCTCACTGCTCAACTGGACATCTCTATTGGTAGTGCTGACAGACTCATCCAGGGGCGCCAACTTATAAAAAATATTGGCGGGGGGGGGGGGGGGCATACTGGAGGTCTTGCCCCGGGAAATTTTCTGAAGTTTAGATGAAAAATAGTGAGGTTTAAAGTTTTTTTAAGCCCTCTAGAGTCATATGATCAACATCAGAACCCCGAAAAATAGACTCTCAATAACTCGATGCTCTGGGAAACTCGACAAGCCTGACACATCTTTTGGCTTTGAAAAAAGAAACAAAACATAAACACACATGGTATTTTCATAATATATCTCTGAAAAGACTGAAATTATATTTAAATAAATCCTAAACTATCATTAAAAGAATAAAACATAAAATATTGCTGTTGCACAATAAAAGCACTTTGATTAATAAGTGAAATAGCTAATTTATGTTTACTTTGAATTTAATGCCTTGTAAATAGCGGGTAGTAATCAAGTATTTGGAAATAACTAATGCAGTACTATAGTAATATAGTAATACAGAACTAGAACTAATATTTTGAAACTGAAAATTTTACATTATTTATGTATTTAATTCGCTACTGTACAAAGATTTTTAATATTTCTCTAAATGCCATTATTAGGGTTCAAAATGGCTCTGAGCACTATGGGACTTAACTTCTGAGGTCATCAGTTCCCTAGAACTTAGAACTACTTAAACCTAAATAACCTAAGGACATCACACTCATCCATGCCCGAGGCAGGATTCGAACCTTCAACTGTAGTGGTCGCACAGTTCCAGACTGTAGCGCCTAGAACCGCTCGGCCACTCCGGCCGGCCATTATTAGTGCTAGAGTGTCTTTAGAAAGGTGCAAATGTCGACTGTCTGACTGTATTACTGAATATGTCGTCGTTGATGATTGGTCAGATATCCAATTCATCCAAAACATCTCAGTGGGCATGAAGAACAGCCAAGTTGTGCAGTCGCTTGTGTCCCATTGTTCACTGGAGATACAACTTCAGACATATAAGGGTGCTAAATGGCCGTTCTGCTGTTGCTGTTGTGATAGGAACTACCTGGAGAAGCTTAACATGCTTCACTACCTCACATAACATTTCTCCAACTGCAGGCTCTTGAGTAATGTACTTTCTTACATCACATGTTTTTTAAGGCCAGTTGTTTTTTTTATTAGCGATATAGGCTAACATATTCAAGTGTAAGTGCAGTCTCTCAATGTCTAGGTCAATTTTGAAAAATTCGGTTGACTTTTCCAAATTTGTTTCACTTCTGTTTACTAAAAGCAAGCACTCTTGTTCAACTGTAGTGACCTGTGTGAGTCCAGTTGAAGCAAACTGCTCAGTAATGCAAGATTGCACCGTTTCACAAACTTCAATGTAAATAGCTTTGTAGTATTCCTTTGGGGTTTTGGAAGTGTGTGGTGAGCTGGCTTTGTTGTTTTCATACGTCTTTGATATACTTTGATTCTGAGGAAGCAAGGGATCATCAACTTGCGAAGGTTTTTCTTTTTAAACACAATTCCCAAAAGTGTTCAAAACTATCACACCTTCCATTCAATATGCAAATCAAGCCCTCGTATACTTTTTTCCAGAGCGGCAACACTTAGATAAGGGCATTGAATTTTTTCATTGATGTCCTCTACTGGCTTCATTATATGACAATAAATACATAAAAAGAAATAAGTATTGAATTGTAACATTAACTCAAGGTAGCCTGCACATTTGTAACCTGCCTCTGTTTCGTCCTCTGCAGAAAATGTTTCAAAAAACTCTAGAAGTTCTTGAGAGTTTTTCAATATTCTAGAGATACTAGAAGCTCACATAATCCATTGGGTCAGGCAAAGGAGTTGTAGACCAGCTTGGTCTCTCACAGCATACGCTTCTGAAAAGTCCCATCCTTTAGTTGGATTCCCTTACTGTGTTTATTAAGTACTTGGCTAAAGCCATAATATCCCTCATAGATGTAAGATGGCAGAGACTGTCTACAACTGCCAAATCTAAACAGTGAGCATTGCAGTGCACATAATGTGCTTTCAGTTGTACATCCGAAACTAACTTTTTTCAGTCCTTTGAACTTAGCTCTCATATTCGAGGCACCGTCATAGCACTGTCCTCTTAAGTTATCCATTGACAAATCAAGACAAGCAAACACGTCTTTTAAAATACTAAACAGAGTTTGTGATTCAGTGTTGTGGGTCTTGTATAAGCCAATAAAGTCTTCATTGATAATTAAGGAATCATTGCTGATACGAATACAAAATGACACTTGTTCGTGAATCAGAGAATCACTTGTTTCGTCAACTGTAATAAAAAAATGTTCAGTCTTCTTGACTGAAGCCAATACCTTTCTCAAAACAGACTTTCCTAGTAGATCAATGAGCTTGTTTTGAATATTGTGGGACATCCACTTGTACCCCGAACACCCTAACCAATCTTTCAACTCAGGTATGTCATTCTTTCGGAGTGCCAACAATTGAAAAAGATTTGAGTTTACATCTTCGTACCCTCTCATTGCTAATCCTTGTTGGCATATAAAATTTTACAGTAGTAAAATTTGTCTCAAGAGCTAAACTGCCATTCTTCAGATTGTCACATAGAAGAAGGTGTAATTAGATGAATGACGAACACTGACTTCACTTAACGAAGGTTTATTCAGCACTTGCACATAGTTCAGGTGAGTTTTGAACTCACGACCCTCCATGCAAAAGTCTAGTATCATAACCACTACACCACAGTGGCGGTGCAACTCAGCTTCTTCTGTGACATTGCTCCCTCCTTAAGAGAACAGCGTCTCAGTGTTACGTCCTCCTAATCCAGAAACGAGTCATCGGTCCTGCATACTCCAACTCCTGATGACTGATGTTCGCCCTGGCACTGATCTTCTTAGAACTTCCTTTGCCACTATGCTCTTCATCACCACTCTGCTTGTTGCCTGTCACTGGAGCTTCAAATTTACCCTGGGTTGCAGGATCCTTAAAGGGCTTCAATCGAAGGACGTGGACTGTATCTCTGATCTTTCATCGTCTTGTGTCGGGATCGAAATCTTCAACTTCATAAGTAACATCAGACAACTGTCTTACAACCTTACAAGGTCCAAAGTAGCGCCTGAAGAGCTTCTCAGAGAGACCAACCTTCCGAAAAGGAGTGAAGATCCAGACGAGGTCACCAGGCTGGTAGACAATAGAGCAGTGGTTTGCATCATACCTTTAGCGACCATTTCCTTGAGCCTGCAGCATGCGGAGTCGAGCTAATTGCCGAGCTTCCTCAGCTCTGGTTAACACCTGGCTGATGTAGTCGTCATCCACATAATCAGGATGTAACGGAAACACAGTGCCCATTATCATAGTCGCTTACGCCCATGTACCAGCAAAAATGGCGTAAATCCTTTGGTGTCTTGTTGTAGGCAAATGTCATGAAAGGTAGCACCTCATCCCAGATGCTCTGCTCAACAATGATGAACATTAATAGCATATTGGCTAAGGTCTTATTAAGGCGTTCAGTAAGCCCATTAGTTTGTGGATTAGTAGGCAGTCCACATGTGATGAGTAATGTTGCACTGACAGTTTATCTCTGTCACAAGATTAAATTGAAAAACTTTCCCTCGATCCGTAATTAACGACCCTGGGGCACCGTGTTTTAATACAATGTCTTCCACGATGAATTTGGCTACCTCGAATGCTTTGTCTGTTTTCACGGCTTTTGCAATGGCATAGCATGTCAGATAATCAGTGCAAACAATAATCCATCAATTGCCACTAGCAGACGTTGGAAATTGTCCGAGGTCAATCCTAACACGCTGGAAAGGCGTTTCGGCTGGTGAAATTGGTATGAGTTGGCCAGGTGGTTTCTGAGGAACTGCTTTTCTCCTCTGGCACTCTTGACAGTGCAACACATAGTGACGGACACTCTAAATAAACCTGGCCAGAAAAATATCTTGCGGACCCTATCATATGTCTCAATAAATCCTAAACTTCCGGCCTTAGGTGTGCCATGGAATTTCTGTAGAACATCTAAGCGCATGTGTTTAGGAATCACTGGCAGCCACCTCTTTCTAAACGGATCAGTTTTTCTTGCAAAGTAATCCATTAACTACCTTAAATTGTCCTTTCATATCCTCTGACCGATTTAAGGCAAGCATAATTTGAGATATCTTGGCGTCCTTCTGCTCAGCAGAGAGATCATGGAGTGCAGCGAGACAGTCACTATCTTCATCAGTCTTGATGGTATTGCACAGGGTTTCTTGAGAGACATTCGACATCTTGGTGTTTTCTTCCACTTTTGTACACTATGGTAATGTCATACTCTTGAAGATGTAGTGCCCATCTGGCGAGTCATCCTGTTGGATCTTTAAGGCCTGTCAACCAACAAAGTGAATGATGGTCTGTAACAACTGTGAATGGCCTTTCATATAGATACTGTCGATTTCTGCACATGGCCAAAATCACAGCAAGACATTCTCTTTCTGTAGTTGAGTAGTTTCTCTTGGCTTTTCTAAGTGTCCTGGAAGCACAGGATATAACCGTACAGGGTCAGTCATCAGAGCTTTTCGCAGCACATTGAAAGAATCTTGTTGAGCACCTCCCCAGATAAATTTAGCATCAGCTTTTAACAGCTCTTGGAGTGGCCTGGCTTTGATAAAAAAGTCTTTGATAAAAAGGTGGTAATAGGAACATTATCTGAGGAAGCTTCTCACATCTCTAATACTTTTAGGAGAAGAAAATTCCATTATAGATCTCACCTTTTCTGGACCTGGCCGCACACCTTCACTTGACACAAGGTGTCCAAGTATTTTAATTTCTTTTGCTCCAAAGAGAGACTTTGTTTGATTTAGTTTCAGTCCGCCTTGTTGGAGACACTTAAGAATGACCCTCAGTCTTTTTATATGTTCATCAAATGTCTCTGAGAACACTTTAATGTCATTTAAATTACAAAGACACGTCGTCCACTTCAGGTGACGTAGAAGATTATCCATCATCCGCTCAAAAGTAGCTGGTGCATTACACAAACAAATGGCATTACCTTAAACTCATAGAGGCCCTCAGGGGTGATGAATGCAGTTTTCTCATGATCAGCCTCATTTACTTTGATTTGCTAGTATCCCAAGTACATGTCCATGGTTGAGAAAAACTTAGCCCCCTTCAGACAATCTAGTGTATCGTCAATTCGTGGAAGAGGGTAAATGTCCTTTTTAGTTATCTTATTAAGCTTGCTGAAATCAACACAAATGCGCCAACTGCCATCTTTCTTCCTGACGAGAACCACTGGTGATGACCAGGGGCTCTGTGAAGGCTGAATGATGTCATTCTTCATTATTTTCTCTACCTTGTCGTGAATTATTCGATGTTCCATTGCTGACACATGGTATGCTCTCTGGCTTATTGGTTGATGGTCTCCAGAGATAATCTGGTGATTCACCATCGATTTGTCTAATTTGCTCTTCACCTGTGGATTGAAGCATTCAGAGAAGTCTTGAAGAATAGTAAGTAGCTTTTTATGTTGTTCCTTAGTGAGATCTGGTAATAGTTGAGCTAGAAGATCTTCTCTTGTAGTACTAGCACTAATTTCGCCCACGGACTCGGCATGGGAGGTTTCTATGATGCTCAGCTGTTCTACAATTAACAGCTCAACATTTGCTACGCACACGCATCTTGGAAGGCTCTGTGGTTCTCGGCGACAGTTAACTATCCATAATTCACTGAATATGTTCTTAAACGAGATGACAGAGGCTGGGATGATCAAGTTATTCTTTAGTGGTATGCTTCTCTTACATCCCACTACAAGATCCATGGGTTGGTGCATGGCTTGACACATGACAGTTACCTTTCTAGTGCTGACTGCAGGAATGATAACTTCATCCAGCACACATTCTCCACACACTGGGATGCGCATCCTCCTGTCCACAGTATCTCATCTCATCTAGCATAATCTTCGAGCGACCACAATCTATAATTGCCTAAGAAGCTTTCAAAAAGTCCCACCCGTGAATGACATCATGACTACACTCTTGTAAGACAATGAATTCTAAGGGCTGTGTATGGCCAGTTACACCCACGCGAATGGTACATCTTCCTGTAGGTTGTACATATTTCCCATTAGTCACCTTCAGCAGAGATGTTTTGCTGTCAACAAATATGGTTTTCTGCAACTGGCAACGGTACTTCTCCGAAATGACTGAATATGATGCTCCAGAGTCCATAAGAGGTTGGGCTGGTGAGCCATCCGTGAGGATATTGATGTAGTTTCCTATCATTTTTGTAGTGATTGACGGCGGAGGATTGTTCTCTTCGGCAACCTCACCTCCAAGGAAGGTCGCACCCTTTAGTATTCCAGGTTGCGGTGACTAGGTGATCAGCTGGAGCTTCTAAACAGCGATGGAGACCTTTATTGGCGTGTTGGGGAGAGACCTCTCCAGTGCCTAGCTTGTGGCAATGGTGACCTACATTGTCCTGCACCCACATCTTCTTCTTCATCTTCGTTGTCCCGGAGTTGGTGTTGGCTAAGATCAGTCTGCTGACATCTGGCGTGGGTGTTATCAAATATCCGCCGCCTTTCTTGACAACAGTGCACCACATGTCCCGGTCGTCCGCAGTGGAAACATACTGGTTGGTTATCCTGAGTCCTCCAGACGTCAGTCTTCCTTGGCGACCAAACAGGTTCCTCATGTGGCATTGTAGGAATGTAACTTCTCCTGGGTCTCGACTTTTTCACCATTTTAAAGGGAAATGAAGGACGAGATATTGGGTTCAATGTCTGTTCCACTTCCTCCCTTATGACCTCTTGAAGCGTCTCGGTTTCTTGCTCGTTGTGCAATCCAAGTGCCTTCTGAACTTCCTCTCTCACTATATGACGAAGAACACTTGTGAAATCAGTTTGTTCCTCCATCACAGACATTGATACGATGTTTGGAGGCTGTTCAAACTTCTTGCATGTAATTCTTTTTTCATGCATTGTCACGATATACTGGCACCATTTTATGAAGTCGTCTGCTGTCAAAACCTCCTTCAGGAGTAGAACTTGACACATGTCCTCAGCAACACCCTTCATGAGATGTGCAACCTTATCTCCCTTCTTCATTCATTCTAGGATCCACTAGTTTACACAGCTCCAAGACATCTTGAATGTAGGATGCTGTAGTTTCTCCTGGACGCTGTGCCGTGCACTTTAATGTATCTTCAGCCTTGCACTTCTGTCGTGTGTTGCAGAAATACTTGTGCAGTTCCACCTGGAATACTTCCCAGCTTGTGAACTTCTCCTCGTTGTCCTCATCCCATTGCTTGGCAGTGCTCTCCAAGTAGAAAAATATGTTAGCCAAACACACGGTGTCATCCCATTTGGTAAATTTGGCTATATGCCACTTGAATATGGCTCGAACTCGGGTTTATCGCCATGTAAATGGTGGCTCTGTCGTGGCCTTATGGGAGCCATTGTGTCATTGATAATGTGTGCTATCACAAGTTCCAATACCCGGCGCCTACACCAGAATAATGTCAAGTAGAAGAAGGTGTAATTAGATGAATGATGAACACTAACTTCACTTAACGAAGGTTTATTCAGCACTTGCACATACAAGACTGCGGAGCAAACTGCCTCCAGCCAAAACACATACAGTATATATACAATATAATGGAAGGAAACATTCCACGTGGGAAAAATTATATATAAAAACAAAGATGAGGTGAGTTACCGAACAAAAGCGCTGGCAGGTCGATAGACACACAAACAAACACAAACATACACACAAAATTCAAGCTTTCGCAACAAACTGTTGCCTCATCAGGAAAGAGGGAAGGAGAGGGGAAGACGAAAGGAAGTGGGTTTTAAGGGAGAGGGTAAGGAGTCATTCCAATCCCGGGAGCGGAAAGACTTACCTTAGGGGGAAAAAAGGACAGGTATACACACGCACACACGCACATATCCATCCACACATACAGACACAAGCTTGTCTCTGTGTCTGTATGTGTGGATGGATATGTGCGTGTGTGTGAGTGTATACCTGTCCTTTTTTTCCCCCTAAGGTAAGTCTTTCCGCTCCCGGGATTGGAATGACTCCTTACCCTCTCCCTTAAAACCCACTTCCTTTCGTCTTCCCCTCTCCTTCCCTCTTTCCTGATGAGGCAACAGTTTGTTGCGAAAGCTTGAATTTTGTGTGTATGTTTGTGTTTGTTTGTGTGTCTATCGACCTGCCAGCGCTTTTGTTCGGTAAGTCACCTCATCTTTGTTTTTATATACAGTATATATACAGTTACAGAACATTCCAGTACAATGATTCTTGACATTCATGGATACTTCTAGAATGTTCTCAAACCGAATACAGAAATTAAAATTTTATAGTTCAGGTGGGTTTTGAATTCACTACCCTTCATGCGACAATCTAGTTTCAGAACCGCTACACCAGTGATGATGTTACTCTGCTTCTTCTGCGACAATATCACTGTTTAACTGTTCATTCAATTGGGAGGCCACACTTTGGTTAGTAATAGAATTTAGTTTCAGAGCACCTTCTTTAACCGTAAACGTATTTTCATGAAGACAGAATTTTTTCAAAGCCTTTTTCAGTTAGGAAACATCTGCCTGTTTCTAAATTTTGCAAAAAACTTTGTCGGTAGATGCTTCATGTTCTAGCCATGTGTATTTGATCAACAAAGACTTCTGAAATGATCTTCCCTTACCGGATTGCCCAGGTTTTGGCTGTGAATGGTTCTTGCCCCAAGACAACGAAGCAATTGACGACACAATAATTGCCGGAGGTTGACTTGCAATATCATCAACTTCCAAGCGTGCCTTTTTGGTAACAAATTTATCCATTGCAAACTTAATTCACAAGAGACTAAAGTAAATGAATAAAATATATTCATATAAAATAGTGCACTAGACACTAAAAATCGAAACACTCAACACGTCTGCAGCATGCACTGAATGAAACTATCCACACTGAATGACTGCAACAGCAGGGTAGGCTTTATATAGCCTCAGCATTGTAATGTCTCGAAGCATCAAGGCAACGCGAGGTGGAGGGTTCCAGGCACTTCTGTTCCAGTTCTTTTGATGTTGCCACAGCCGCAGCACTGGCCCGCCAGCACCAGACTGTACCCAAAGATTCGCACACCGCGACAAATTCTAAGTGTGTCCCCAGCACCGCAACACTATCATGATTCACACCACTCGTTTTCAGTTAACCTGCTTACTATCATAATAATTATTTGTTTTAACTCATTACTGAATGTATTTTAAAAGGTAACTATCATCAAACAAGTAAAGTAAAAAAAATCCAATATAATTGTGTGATTTTACAAAGAATAATATAACTAATAATTTTCTTAAATTATTGGGGGAGCTTTGGTCCCCAAAAGAATTTTTGAGGGGGCTCGGGCCATCTGGCCCCATGGAGTCGGCGCCTGTGTACTCATCCACCAATTGGGGTACTCGAAGGTGAGTGGCTGCTGGGTTTCTCGCCATCTAACAGAAGACCATAAAGATTATCTGTACAGAACTGCTTGCGCATTATGAGGCTGATCATAACTATTTTTTGTCAAACATTGTCACAGGTGATGAAAAATCAGTTCATCCCCCTCAACCAAAAACGAAACAACAATCCATGGAGTGTCGCCACATCACCTCTACTCAGGCAAAATAATTTCAAAGCTGCACCATCAGTGGGTAAAGTCATGGAGATGGTATTCTGAAGGTGTTATTCTGTTTGGTGTTCTCTCTGATGGTGCAACAATCATCTCTAAAGTGTATTGTGCTACCCTCAGGAAACTGAAAATGACTCCAGTGTATTCGTTGCCACGGAAATGCAAATTAACTTCTCCGTCTCCATGACAACACAAAGCCCTAACAAGTCTGTGCAGCCAAGAGCAGTCCAAAAAAACTTCAGTGGACTGTTCATCATCATCCATCCTGCAGCCTGGATCTCGCACCTTCTGGCTTCCATCTGTTTGCCCCGATGTAGAATGCACTCTACAGGAAGCGGTTGAAGGATGATGGGGAGGTTACTGATTCAGGAAGATGGTGTCTCTGATGTTGGCCAGTAGAGTGGTCCCACGAGGGTATACAAGCCCTCCCAGGAAGATGGTGGAAATCCTTCACATTGAACAGAAGATTATGTTGAAAAATGGGGTTTTGTAACCAAAAGAGTGGGGAATAATATGATGGACTGGAATACAGAATATAACCAACCTGCTTCCAGAAAAAAGATGTGTTGCATTACTTACGGAATGCCTCTCGCAATTTATGTGGGTCAAGAACAGGGGTGGGCCAAGCACCAAACCTTGTGGAACACAATATTTTATGTTTTTTCCGCTTCTAAGTTTAACGTTATTCCTGTTGTACCATTTGTTAATGTGGCCCTGTGTTATCTGTTGTTAAGGTATGCCTTCATTCATACGAGGAATGCTGCTGAAACAATGCTATTTTAGTTTCTCTACTATAAGTTTATTATCTACAGTTCAGAGCCTTGAAAAGATCATATGGAATATCAGTGGGGTAATTCTTTGTAGTTTTACCATAACTGATTTAATATATTGCCTTGTCGGTAGGAATGCTTTTCAGAAGCCAAAGAGAGCTGCTGTTAAAATGTTATTCTTGGAGAGGAATTTTAATGTTGTGTTGAAAACTACCTTTTCAAAAATTTTTGGGAAAATGGGATGGAGGGAATTGGTCTATAATTAGAAGTTACTTGCTGATTTCCACTTTTATAAATGGTTGTTACTACTGCATACTTCAGCCTTTCAGGAAATACATCATGACTCATTGACTGGTTAGAAAGTTACCACAAGGAGGCACAACCAAGTCAGTACAAAATATTAGTACTTTGGTTGAAATTCCATTATGTCCAGACAGTTTGTTCATTGTCATTGACATAATTTTTGTCATGTCCTTTTATTTGCCAAAAGTGATACTTCTCTTTTTATTTTGGCCTGTGTGTTTTCAGCTGCTATTTGGAAGAATCTGTGAATTTAGTAGCCAGTCATTTGAATTTAATTTCAACTATCGCATTGTTACTGTCATCAGGCAGTTGAAAACAATTTGCCTTATGGACATTATTTGTTTTGTGTCCAAAATGGGTCCCAATTGCCTTTGCTTTGTTCTTGCAATTTTGATTTTTTTCTGCCTAGCACATTTCTGCCTTTTGATGACATAATAATGAAATTTATTACGCTGTTGTTAGTGCCCTTTAAATAAAACTGTTTTTTCCTGGCACAAGAAACTATGCTCCCAGATGCCATGGAATTGATTTGTTGTTGTTGTGGTCTTCAGTCCTGAGACTGGTCTGATGCAGCTCTCCATGTTACTCTATCCTGTGCAAGCTTCTTCATCTCCCAGTACCTACCACAACTTACATCCTTCTGAATCTGCTTAGTGTATTCATCTCTTGGTCTCCCTCTACGATTTACCCTCCACGCTGCCCTCCAATACTAAATTGGTGATCCCTTGATGCCTCAGAACATGTCCTACCAACCGATCCCTTCTTCTACTCAAGTTGTGCCACAAACGTCTCTTCTCCCCAATCCTGTTCAATACTTCCTCATTAGTTCTGTGATCTACCCATCTAATGTTCAGCATTCTTCTGTAGCACCACATTTCAAAAGCTTCTATTCTCTTCTTGTCCAAACTATTTATCGTCCATGTTTCACTTCCATACATGGCTACACTCCATACAAATACTTTCAAAAATGACTTCCTGACACTTAAATCTATACTCGATGTTAACAAATTTCTCTTCTTCAGAAACGCTTTCCTTGCCATTGCCAGTCTACATTTTATATCCTCTCTACTTCGACCATTATCAGTTATTTTGCTCCCCAAATAGCAAAACTCCTTTACTACTTTAAGTGTCTCATTTCCTAATCTAATTCCCTCAGCATCACCTGACTTGATTTGACTACGTTCCATTATCCTCGTTTTGCTTTTGTTGATGTTCATCTTATATCCTCCTTTCAAGACACTATCCATTCCGTTCAACTGCTCTTCCAAGTCCTTTGCTGTCTCTGACAGAATTACAATGTCATCGGCGAACCTCAAAGTTTTATTTCTTCTCCATGGATATTAATACCTACTCCGAATTTTTCTTTTGTTTCCTTTACTGCTTGCTCAATACACAGATTGAATAACATCGGGGAGAGACTACAACTCTGTCTCACTCCCTTCCCAACCACTGCTTCCCTTTCATGTCCCTGAACTCTTATAACTGCCATCTGGTTTCTGTACAAATTGTAAATAGCCTTTCGCTCCCTGTATTTTACCCCTGCCACCTTCAGAATTTGAGAGAGAGTATTCCAGTCAACATTGTCAAAAGCTTTCTCTAAGTCTACAAATGCTAGAAACATAGGTTTGCCCTTCCTTAATCTAGCTTCTAAAATAAGTCGTAGGGTCAGTATTGCCTCACGTGTTCCAACATTTCTACGGAATCCAAACTGTTCTTCCCCGAGGTCGACTTCTACTAGTTTTTCCATTCATCTGTAAAGAATTCGCGTTAGTATTTTGCAGCTGTGACATATTAAACTGATAGTTTGGTAATTTTCACATCTGTCAACACCTGCTTTCTTTGGGGTTGGAATTACTATATTCTTCTTGAAGTCTGAGGGTATTTCACCTGTTTCATACATCTTGCTCACCAGATGGTAGAGTTTTGTCAGGACTGGCTCTCCCAAGGCCGTCAGTAGTTCTAATGGAATGTTGTCTACTCCGGGGGCCTTGTTTCGACTCAGGTCTTTCAGTGCTCTGTCAAACTCTTCACGCAGTATTCGTATCTCCCATTTCATCTTCATCTTCTTCCATTTCCATAATATTGTCCTCAAGTACATCGCCCTTGTATAGACCCTCTATATACTCCTTCCACCTTTCTGCTTTCCCTACTTTGCTTAGAACTGGGTTTCCATCTGAGCTCTTGATGTTCATGCAAGTGGTTCTCTTATCTCCAAAAGTCTCTTTAATTTTCCTGTAGGCAGTATCTATCTTACCCTTAGTGACAGTCGCTTCTGCATCCTTACATTTGTCCTCTAGCCATCCCTGCTTAGCAATTTTACACTTCCTGTTGATCTCATTTTTGAGATGTTTGTATTCCTTTTTGCCTGCTTCATTTTTGCATTTTTATATTTTCTCCTTTCATTAATTAAATCCAATATATCTTCTGTTACCCAAAGATTTCTACTAGCCCTCGTCTTTTTACCTACTTGATCCTCTGCTGCCTACACTACTTCATCCCTCAGAGCTACCCATTCTTCTTCTACTGTATTTTTTTCCCCCATTCCTGTCAATTGTTCCCTTATGCTATCCCTGAAACTCTGTACAACCTCTGGTTTAGTCAGTTTATCCAGGTCCCACCTTTTTGCTGTTTCTTCAGTTTTAATCTACAGATCATAACCAATAGACTGTGGTCAGAGTCCGAATCTGCTCCTGGAAATGTCTTACAATTTGAAACCTGGTTCCTAAATCTCTGTCTTACCATTATGTAATCTATCTGATACCTTTTAGTATCTCCAGGATTCTTCCAGGTATACAACCTTCTTTCATGATTCTTGAACCAAGTGTTAGCTATGATAAACCTATGCTCTGTGCAAAATTCTACCAGGCGGCTTCCTCTTTCATTTCTTAGCCCCAATCCATATTCACCTACTATGTTTCCTTCTCTCCCTTTTCCTACTACTGAATTCAAGTCACCCATGACTATTAAATTTTCATCACCCTTCACTATCTGAATAATTTCTTTTATCTCATCATGCATTTCTTCAATTTCTTCATCATCTGCAGAGCTAATTGGCAAATAAACTTGTACTACTGTAGTAGGCGTGGGCTTTGTATCTATCTTTGCCACAATAATGGGTTCACTATGCTGTTTGTAGTAGCTTACCCGCATTCTTATTTTCCTATTCAATATTAAACCTACTCCTGCATTACCCCTATTTGATTTTGTGTTTATAACCCTGTAGTCACCTGACCAGAAATCTTGTTCCTCCTGCCACCGAACTTCACTAATTCCCACTATATCTAACTTTAACCTAGCCATTTCCCCTTTTAAATTTTCTAACGTACCTGCCCGATTAAGGGATCTGATATTCCACGCTCCGATCCGTAGAACACCAGTTTTCTTTCTCCTGATAAGGACATCCTCTTGAGTAGTTCCCGCCCGGAGATCCGAATGGGGACTATTTTACCTCCGTAATATTTTACCCAAGAGCACGCCTTCATCATTTAACCGTACAGTAAAGCTGCATGCCCTTGGGAAAAATTACGGCTGTAGTTTCCCCTTGCTTTCAGCCGTTCGCAGTACCAAACCAGCAAGGCCGTTTTGGTTAGTGTTACAAGGCCAGATCAGTCAATCATCCAGACTGTTGCCCTTGCAACTACTCAAAAGGCTCGTGCCCCTCTTCAGGAACCACACGTTTGCCTGGCCTCTCAACAGATACCCCTCCGTTGTGGTTGCACCTACGGTACGGCTATCTATATCGCTGAGGCACACAAGCCTCCCCACCAACGGCAAGGTCCATGGTTCTTGGGGGGGGGGGGAATTGATTTAAGAAGTTAAATAGCAACAAACGTTCACAACTTCGACAACTTCATAATTTATATGGTACAAAATTGTGTTCACCACTCATCATTCTCATTATTGCAATTAGCACTAAGAGTGTGAACAAAGGACTGCAGACTGTAGTCGTAAGACTATGTACATGGGACGCGGAGGGAGGGAGGGAGGGAGAATGTGTATCTTTCAGTCATTTCCATGAACATTTAGAAAAGTGAGCCTTTATGTTATTTTTTTCTTTTCTTTGTGGAGCCTTTTTCTCCCTTATGTCTTGACTTACTCAAAATTCTGTGGTTTGCTGGTTCCACCTGTGGACTAAGTATGCTCAGCCCATTAACGAGCAGCTTTTCCCAGCTCGAATATTGTCTGCGCCCAGTCAGGCTTAAACCAGCTCACATGAGCTACCCCCAAGGAAAGCAATGGAAAGTATCAAAAGTATCATGTTAAACAAAGCTTATATAATTTTTTTAGAATTTATTGCCATATTTGAGCTTTGGTTTTCATGCTATTTTATTATCCCGCAGATAGCTGAAACATTTGGAAATTAATATATGTAAGGATATAGATGCTTTTAGTAAAAGTTGTGGGGGTGAGGACGATGGTACCAACAACCCCCCTACCCCTCCTCCCACTCTGGATCCACATATGTATCTGTAGTGCAACTGTTGGTTCTGTTTCTTAGTTAAGCCTGATTGATGAGAACACTTAGTTGCTGGAAATGTTACAATAGGGGTTCACACCAAGATTGATATCAGCTTCATCAATCAGAAAAATCTAAGATGAAATCAATATTGAAATTCCCATAAGTATCACTTTGCTAAATATTAGTAGAATCATCATCCTTTCCTTATTGAAGTACTGATGGAGGTCTGTACACTGTCAAGAGTGCTATCTTGTATATTTACAAGCACAGCACTCACACTCTTTTAGGTTTGTAGCCAAAAACTTTATTCCACATTCTGCGTATAAAGCCACAATCCTTTCTTTACATTACACCCACAGTAATATAGTAATAATTTTTATCCACTTAGATGCATCTGTTCAGTTCCTGGAATTCAAAACGGCATTCTGTATGCCTAGTACATTGTAAAAATACCTTTATGTTATACATTTTTCAGGAGTGATATGACAAGCTCATGCTTCTTATTCAACAACCTTCTTATGTTCGGATGGAAAAGTCAAGATTTATTATGATTTTTACCATTTGTGCAGTCCACACTGCCATTTTTCTCCCCCAGTGATTGTTGCAGCTGTGTCTACAATTACTTGGCACTCTGCCCCTTGAAAGCAAAAAAATTACAAAAAAAGGTCTGGCGAATATACTAAAAATCACAGTGCTCTGGTTACACTGAATTCTTCTGGAAATAAGTTGTGCAAGTAACCCCTTACTAGAAAGAATCAGATGTAGACCACGATGTGTGTTGCAACCACATGAGGAGGCAATGCATCAATCACACCTGTATGTGAATGCCCCACACTGAAGCACTTAGTTCACATGTCTAATAGAATGCACCATCTAGGACTTGTCATATTACGCAAACAATGTTACAATCTTTACATTAACATGAGCAGCATTCCCAGCGAAGAGATATGCCATATGTCATCCTCAATCGCATTGTTGAGGTTATGGTCCAGACTTCGCTGCCACCTACATTGATCACTGCATGATCTTTATCGAGATATTTTCCCCAGAGAGCCTAAATCACAGGTGACAGTGCTGAGCTCGCAACTTGCATAAAACATACTATTACCAAGTATGCCATATCCAGAGAGTCCTGCCCTAACATAAGACATTCCCCTGCCATGAATGACTACATCCAAAAACAAGGATCTTTGTAGTCTATTTCATCCTCTGACTACTACTTGACTTATCTTTTACTTTTCTCTCTCTCTTCTCAGGTTTTTCCTGTATGTCTTAGTTGGTCTGCTCACTTTGGCCTAAGGTCTTTGGAGCAGTGAAGTTGTTGGAGACATCTAACCTAAAGTTAACAGAGTTGTAACTTTACAGAGTTGCAAATTTTCTTAAACTCGTGTTTGATTTTGTAGGTTTGACAGCAGTCCAACCATATATCTTATTTTTAAAATTACTGCTGACAACTGCAGCTCTCAACTGCTATGATTCTACATTTTCTGCTTCCAGATCGGCTTTGAGTTTTAAAATCAATTGCTCCTTCTTCATAATAGTAGAAGGATAAGCACAGCTACTGCAATACCAACCATTAGCAACATATCCATTCAAGGAGGTTGCTTCATGACATCGAACATGAAAACATGTAAAGGCAGCCATCAACTGTTGAGTATTCTGTAAAGTTTCCACATTTTTTCAGTGCAATAATAATGGAGATATAATAGGGGGAGGTGGCTGTACATTGTTTTGAAGCTGGTACTGCCATGTTAACAGGCCCTAAACATTACTGTACTGTCTACAATTGCTTCTTGTTCTTAACTTCTGTCATGAAGATGCAACAGTTGTCTGAAATGGTAAATATTACAGTACTTTCTTGAATAACACAGTGTGAGGAATGCATTTTCACAGTTTTTCTGGTCTTAACAGCATACTTGATCAAGTTACAGATGCAGTTAACTTCGTTAATGTAAGTTTCTTTATGTGACACATTTTGAATAACCAAGAAGAGAAGTATGCTGTGATGGATACATGTGGGTGGGCTTACAGGGCTGGTCACATTGCCACCCGCATCGCCCCCACCAGTCAGCCCACACGCTGTTCGCTCATTTCCCTCGTCAGATGACTCGACTGGATCGAGTAACGAGTAGTTTTATTTTTCTACGTGGCATGCGTGTCTGCGTCATCATATTTTATATGTTTCTGTCGGGCATGTACGAGAAAAGTCGCGGCCATTCTAGTGATCTTGATACATTATTGTGTCTGGCATTTGTTCGACAAAAGTTGTGAATATTCTACTGTTTTCTTGTACAGAGAATCTTCGATAAGTAGTGTTATAAATACAGACTATTTGCTAGTTTACATTCAGAAGCAGAAATATTAAGACTGATGAATGAATAAGTAAAAACTTCTAGTTGTAGCAAGTGCAAGTATGAAGATTAGTCCAGAGTGAGAGTGATCAGTTGATTGTCAAGTATTAATAATAGTAATTCATAGTAATTTCTCAGTAAAAATATTGTTACAAGACTCATTTTTTTTATTGTGGTAAAAGCAAGCAGAGGTAGCTCAAGATATCTTTAGCGCCCCCTCCTTGAAGTATGTGATGTGAAGAAACAACTTTTCGTAATCCAACATTTTCCTTAATGCAAACTGATGTTCAGTCTATGTCCTCTTTCCGTGAATGCTGAGAACATATTTTGCTGTGTTTGGTCTAGTTCCAGTACTTTCTTCTGACAGCTTCCACTTGAAGGGCTTTACGAGTTGGAATGATTGGTTGGTTAGTTTGTGGGGGTTGAAGGGATCAGTCTTCAAAGGTCATCGGTCCCTTGCTCCATGACCATAAAAACTCACAAGGCGTAAAAACAAGTAAAAGAGGCAACAAGGGACGACACAGGACAAGAAAGACACAGACAAAGACCAGAAAACAAGGAAATAAAAGCACATAGAGATTTACAGTGGTTGGCCGGCCATAGAAACATAAAAGGAAAATCCAACCACCAAGAAACACACTAAAAACCACAATCTAAACCCGTAGGCAAAAGGCCAGACTCGACACAAAAAAGGAAACAAACCCTTAGATCGAGCAATAAAAGCCCCCCGCATAAATAAATGACAGAAATAAAAAACACACAATAGAAAGTCCAGGTTGAGATATCAGCAACATTAGGAAAAGGACAGATTGGTACTCACCATAAAGATAACACATCGAGTTGCAGAAAGGCACAATGAAAAGACGGTTACTCATACAGCTTTTGGCCAAAGCCTTATTCAGAAAAGAAAATACACACACATTCATACATGTGTGACTGTCTCCAGCACCAGCAGCTCTGATGGCAATTCAATTGTCAGGTTATATGAAAGCAGCAATCTGGAGTGGGGTGAGGAATGGGGAGGGATAGCAGAGTACGGGGGGAGGGGGGGGGGGGGGGGGAGTGAGGAAACAGCTGTGTGGCGATGCAGGGACTAGGTGACGGTATGACAAGACTTCCAGGTATAGTGTCAGGAGGCTCTGGGGCAGGGAGGTGGGAAGGAGAGACAGGGACAGAGGAGGAGGTGACATGGAATGGCACAGAAATGGAGCATGGAAGGGAAAAAAGATGGGTGAGTGTGTCAACACAGAGCAACACACAGTGAGGGTGACAGATGTGAATAGGAAAGAGGGAATAGGACATATGGGGGTGGAAACTATTGGATGGAGGTTGTGGGAACAGTTGTTTACTGTAGGTTGAGACTGGAATAACTTCGGGAGTGCAGAATGTGTTGTAAGAATAACTCCCACCTGTACAGTACACAAAAGCTGGTTGTGGAGGGGAGGGTCCAGGTGGCTTGCATGTTGTGCCACCATTTGACAGTGCCCATTCAATTGGATGGGCAGCTGGTTGATAGTCATACCAATATAAAAACGTCTGCAATGACTGCAGCAGACAAATGACATAGCTGCTTTCACAAGTGGCCTGGCCTCTGATCGGATATGATAAGCATGTTACAGGTCTAGAATAGCAAGTGCTAGTTGGGTGGATTGGTCAGATCTTGCATCTGGTTCTTCCGTGGGGATATAATCCCTCTGGTAAGGGTCTGGGATTGGGAGTTGCATAGGGATGGACTAGGATGTTTTGGAGGTTGAGTGGGTGATGGAACACCACTTCAGGAGGGGTGGGAATGATTTTGGTTAGTACATCCCTCATTTCAGGGCACGGTGATAATCAAAGCCCTGACAAAGGATGTAATTCAGTTGTCCGAGTCTGGGGTAGTGTTGGGTTATGAAGGGGGACACTCATTTGTGGCTAGTTCTTGAGGGTGGTGGGAGGATTGAGGTTGTGTGGGGAAGTGGCATGGGAAATCTGCTTGTGAACTACACCTGGGAGATAGTGCCTGTCTGTGGGGTCTTGGTGGGACATTCAGCATACTAGGCAAGGGAGTTCTCATTACTGCTGTTACATTGTCCCAGGGTCACTAGGCTGTATGGAAGGGATCACAGTTGTTGAAATGCAGGTACTGTTGGTGGCTGGTGGGTTTAATGTGGACAGAGGTGTGCATGGAGCCATCAGAGTGGAGGTGGTCAACATCCAGGAAGGTGGCACACTGGCTTGAGGGAGACCAGGTGAAGCAGACGGAACAGAAGTTGCTGAGGTTGTGAAGAAATGAGGATAGTGGTGTCTTGGCCCTGAGTCCAAATCATGAAAATATCCTCAGTGAATCTGAACCAGACCTGTAGTTTGGGGCTTTGGGAGTCTAGAAAGGTTTCCTATAGATGGCCCATAAACAGGTTGGCATAGGATGATGCCATGCAGGTGCTGATGGCTGTGCCATGGGTTTGTCTGCATACCTTCCCTTCAAACGAGAAACAGTTGTATATTAGAATAAAGTTAGTAAAATGTATGAGGAATGAATTAGTGCATTTGGAATCTTCTGGACATTGGGAGAGAGAGTGTACAGGCAGCAGTGTCAACAGTGATGAATTGGAATTCAGGAAGTAAAGAGATAAAGATGGTGGAGAGTTGAAGAAAGTTGTTGGTATTTTAGACATGGGAGGATATGTTACGGACAATGGTCGAAGGTGTTTGTCAATGAGAGCTGAAATTCTTTCAGTGGGGGCACAATAAGCAGCTGCAGTGGGGCACTCAGGATTGATGGGTTTGTGGATTTTGCAAAGGAGGTAGAAGGTGGGCATGCAGGGTGTCATAGGGGTGAGGAGAAAAACAGATTAAGGGGAGAGATCCTGGGAAGAGCCTAAGGCTTTAAGCAGGGATTGGAAGTTATGTTGGACTTCTGGGAGGGAATCACTGTGGTAGAGTTTATAGGTGGAGTGCTCAGGTAATTAGCAGAGGTCTTATGTATCAGATATTCACTGTTATTCATAATGACAGTGGTGAAGTCTTTGTCTGTAGGTTGAATGATTAGGTCAGGATTTGTTTTACAACTGTGTATGGCTGACCTTTCTTCTGCTGAAAGGTTAGTGTTCTTAAAAAGGAGCCTGTAAAACGATGGTGTGGCCACATTGAAATTAAGGATCTCCAGGAAGGTGGCTAGGAGCTGTTAACCAGGAGAAGGGGCGGGGAAGGGGAGGGGGGGGGGGGGGAGAATCATAGTTGAATGCTGCTATGAAGTGAGAGGGGTAGGTTTCAATGTTGGGATTAGGTTTGCTTTGGTTGGGGAGCTTGGTGGCAAAGAAGTGTTTCCATTGCACGGATCGGGAGAAGGAGAGTATGTCCTTGACAAGTCCAACGTGGTTAAATTTGTGTGTAGGATTAAAGGTGAGGATATTGTGTAGCAGAGGGTTTTGATGGAAAGGTTAACAACAGTGTTCTTGGATTGTTTCAGCTCTGGATTTAGTGTAGTGTTGGTAGTGAGTTTTGTGGAATACACTAAGCTGACAAGTTAGGCAAGGCAGGGTTTGGATGCTATGAATGGTTGATGAGGAAGAACACTGTGGGTTGGATAACTTATGGAGGTGATGCCTGGAATTCTCTTCTAGATGCTGGAGAGCAAGGGATTCCAATGCCAGAGACATGATGTATATAGCAGGGATTGCACAGCAGCATCATCTTGTGGAGGGAGCAGAGATGGTTCTGGGATGCCTGTGCCATGGATCCACGGATATGTGTTTTTGCTGCACCAGGTTTGTGAGGGACAAGGATTGGCAGAATCCGAAAAGGTGAAGCTAACTGTGGAAGGAGGGGTGGGAACCAGAGAAAGGAATTTTTATGGTTAGGCCGTTGGGTGGGGGGTGGGGGGTACTTACCAGGTTGGATTAATAGAAGAGATAGACATGATCCAGCGAAAAGCAGCGCGATTCGTCATGGGGACATTTAGTCAGCGCGAGAGCGTTACGGAGATGCTGAACAAGCTCCAGTGGCGGACACTTCAAGAAAGGCGTTACGCAATACGGAGAGGTTTATTATCGAAATTACGAGAGAGCACATTCCGGGAAGAGATGGGCAACATATTACTACCACCCACATATATCTCGCGTAATGATCACAACGAAAAGATCCGAGAAATTAGAGCAAATACGGAGACTTACAAGCAGTCGTTCTTCCCACGCACAATTCGTGAATGGAACAGGGAAGGGGGGATCAGATAGTGGTACAATAAGTACCCTCCGCCACACACCGTAAGGTGGCTCGCGGAGTATAGATGTAGATGTAGATGTAGATGTACTAAATGGTTTAGACAGCATTTAAGGAAGAGGACATGGAAATGGGTTTCAGCCAGGGAAAAGGATACTTTCCTGAACTGGTGCAGAAATATGTTGCAGGGGTTCATTGTGGCACAAATGAAACAGAAAATGATGTAGGGTTTGGCTAAATGAAGGTGTTAGGTGGTTGTGAGGGGGGAGCTGGATAACAGAAACCAACACGTAAAAATACAGACAGGTAAAAACATGTGCAAATACGTGAAATAATGAAAAAATGTGTAAAGAATGTACAACAGTGGAATAAGGAATGGGTGTGGTTTATAAGAATTCACATATTGGGATATGGGGAGAGAGAGAGAGAGAGAGAGAGAGAGAGAGAGAGAGAGAGAGAGGACAGGGCATTGGATAGGTTAAGATTCGGAAGTTCATGTGGCATGGGTAGGAGTAGAAAATATAACACAATAACACATGAGGATGCACGAGGGAATGTCATCAATAGGAATAATTATAATTATCAGTGGGAACAATATGGGGCATGAGCTGCCGCATCAGAAATCTGTGTGTTCACATAGTCATGTGATGTGCATGGAGGAAGAGATCATTCATGGAGTGTGACTCTGAAGACAAAGCATGTATGGTTTGGCAGGTGATGAGAAAACATAGCCAAGAATGGAGAGAACAGGCACAAAGGATAGTAATGCTTTATAGAATAGTAACAAAGGAAAACATAACAGGGTTGTGGGAAGGAATACAAGCTGTTGGGCAGAATCAAACAATGTGAAGTTCAGGTTGGAATACCATCAATATCAGGAAAAGGATGGATTGCTACTCACTGAAAAGATGACACATTGAGTTGCAGACAGGTGTAATGAAAATACTGTTATACATTTACCTTTCAGCCAGGACTTCTTCAGAAGAGAAAACACACACACATTTACACAAGCAAGCAGACCTGATGCACACATAACTGCTATCTATAGCAGCTCTGACCAGAATGCAACCATATGTTATACGTAAGCAGCAATCTGTGGTAGGTGGGAAGTGGGGATGGATAACAGGGTACAGGTGGAGGGGTGAGAAGAGTGCTGTCTGATGGAGTATGCAGGGACTAGATGGTGGCAAGACAAGACAGACAAGCAAAGTGATGGGAGGCTGAAGGGCATGGGGGTGGGAGGAGGAGAGAACAGGAACAGCAGCAGGGCATGGAAGGTTCTTGCATTTTATTTTGCACACCTACCTGTGCTACACAGACTTGTGAACCTTCATATAACCAATCCCCCGTCCTCCTCTCTCTCTCCTCCCTTATCCCAACATGGGCACACTTTTGTACCACATCTCTTCCTTTATCCCACCCCTCATATCTTTTTTAGATCTTTTTTTTCATATTTTTGTGTTTTTTTACATACCTATATTTTCACATATCTGTTATCCAGCTCCTATCACAATCACCTAAAGCCTTCGTTTACCATATCCTACATCATTTCGCGTTTCTCCAGTGCCATCCCTGTCACAAAGGACCACTGCTGCATCATTCTGAACCAGTTCAGAAAAAACCAGGTACTGCAAAAACACATCTCCATGGCTCAGGCATCCTAAAACCAACTCTTCTCCCTCTGCAAGATACTGCTGCTGTGCAATCCCTACTACATACATCATATCACTGACACCAAATCCCTTGCTCTCCAGCACCTGGAAGAGCATTCCAGACACCACCTCTGTAAGTTAACCAACCTGCTGACATCCTAGTGCTGCTTTGGGGCACCGCTTCCAACCCCTATCCTATCCACAGTGTCTTCCTCATTAACCCCTGATAGCACCCAGAACCCGCCTACCTACTCTTTCACCTTACCACATCCCCCAAAACTCATTACCAACACTACACTAAATCCAGAGCCAACACAATCTCGGTACACTGTTGTTAATCTTTCCACCAAAAAGCTCACCCCTACAGAAGTTTTAGGCCTATGCAGAGGCCTCACCTTTAGCCCTACATACAAATTTAACCATGATGGACTTTTAAAAGACATACTCTCCTCCTCCTGATTTCTGCAATGGAAACACTTCTTTGCCACCAATCCCCCCACCCATAGCAAACCTTGAAGCCTACATTGAACATTGAAGCCTACCCCTCCCAGTTCATAGTACCATCCAATCATGATCCTCCCCACTCTTGCCTAGCAGCTCCTAGTCACCTTCCTTGAAATCCTTAACTCCAATTTGGCAACATCATCCCTGTCCAGGCCCCTTCTTAAGAAAACTAACCTTTCAACAGAAGAAAGGACAGCCATACACAGCCTTAAAACAAATCCTGACCTAATCATTCTACCTGTAAGCAAAGGTTCCGCCACTTTCATTACAAATCATTGTGACTACCTGGTGGAAGGCCTCTGCTAATTATCTGAGCGCCCCACCTATAAATTCTGCCACTGCGATCTCCTATGAAACCATTCTGTTCTAATCCCTATGACGCCACATATCCACCTTCTACATGCTCCCCAAAATCCACAAATCTAACAATCCTGGATGCCCCACTTGCAGAATTTCTGCCCACTGAACAACATCTCTAACCAACTGCCTGAAATGTAGTCTCCCACATTAAGGATACCAATGGCTTTGTTTATCAATTCTCCACCACTTCCACCTCTTCAACTCCTCGATCCCTACTCATCACTGTTGATGGCGTTTCAGTATACACCAGCATCCCTCAAGCCCATGATCTTGCTGCTATTGAACACTGACTTTCCCAATGCCCTTCAAACTCCAAACCCACTACCTCATTCCTCTTACACCTTAGTAATTTTATCGTAACACACAATTATTTCTTCTTTGAAGGGAAGGTATACAAACAAATCCATGGCACAGGCATGAGCACATGCATGGCACCCTCTTATTCAAACCTGTTTATTGGCCATATAGAAGAAATCTTCCTAGTCTCCTGAAACCACAAACCCCTGCTCTGGTTCGGGTTCATTGATGATGTATTCACAACCTGGACTAAGGGCCAAGACACCCAACTGCCATTCCTTCACAACCTCAACACATTCTGCTCTTCAACCCAGTGTGCCACCTACCTGGACGTTGACCACACATCTCTGATGGCTCCATCCACATTCCTGTCCACATTAAACCCAATAACAACCAGCAGTATCTGCATTTTGACAGCTGTCATCCCTTCCACACCAAAGAATCTCTCCATACAGCTTTAACCCAGGGATGGCATAAAAGTAGTGACAAGAACTCCCTTGCCCAGTATGCTGAAAGTCTCATCAAGGCCTCTACCGACAGACACTATCTCCCAGATCTAGTCTGCATGCAGATTTCCCATGCCATTTCCCCACAGACCTCAAGTGCTCCCACCACCCCGAAGAACTGGCCACAATTGAGTGCCCCTTCATAACTCAATACCACCCTGTACAGGGACAACTGAACTACATTTAATGTCAGGGCTTTGATTATCATTATGCCCTGAAATGAGGGAAATGCTACCCAAGATCATTCCTACCCCTCCGGAAGTGGTGTTCCATTGCCCACCCAACCTCATCAATATTCTAGTCCATCCCTATGCAGCTCTCAATCCCAACCCTTTGCCAGAGGGATCATATCCCTGTGGAAGACCCAGCTGCAAGACCTGTCCAATCCACTAACTCTACACTTCCTATTCACAAGCTTACCCTACCCCATCAGGGGATAGGCAAACTGTGAAAGCAGTCATGTCATATACCAGCTCTACTGCAATCATTGCTCCATTTGTTATATTTGTATGGCTACCAATCAGCTGTTCACCAGGATGAATGGCCACACCAAACTGGGGCCAAGAGCAAAACAGAGCATCCTGTGGCACAACTTGCAGCTGAACATAACTTGCTTGATTTCAATGGTTGCTTAACAGCCTGAGTCATGTGAATCCTCCCCTCCACAACCACTTTTTCTGCACAACGCAGATGGGAGTTATTCTTAAAACACATTCTCCACTCCCAAGCTACAGTAACCTACTGTCCCCACTCAACAATTTATGGCCCTTCTGTCCCATCACCTCTCCCTACTCATGTCCCCACACCCGTACTATAATACTGAATGTGAAGATCAAAAAGGGGAAAGAGAGAAAAGGAAGAATGCTAAGCTAATGGTAGGAGAAGGAATGTAGCATCAAGAACCTAAGAAATGGTGTTCAGGGAGAAGTAGTAGAAGAAATGGTGGAAAATATAGGATAAGTCAATATAAACTGAGGATAGATAGCTAACAGAAACCAAGCACAAATCATAAAGCAAATTTCAGTCTCATAATTTCTAAGGCACTGGTATTGGTGAGAATGAGCTATCTATACATATTACGTTCCTTAATACAGTGTAGAGCTACTTTTTGCCTCGGAAATAACACAAATCCTCCTGAAAATCTATGAAAATCAATCTTGAATCACAAGCAATATTGTTTTATACTGCCCCTCACAATTTATGAATACAGTGTGCATATTCATATGGAGGTGACTGAAGAGGTTCAGGGACTAAGCCGTTTTCCCAATATAGGCAGCAATAGCTGAATACTATACAAATCTGTCAACTGTATGGAGGAGGGGTGGCAGCAAAAATGAGTCACACTTCTTGCGCATCAGACAGATGAGCAACTTTTCAAACTGTGAAGAGAGATAATCAGTATCATGGAAGATGCAGTCTCCTAATGGGGAAGATACATGCACTGAAGAATTAACAACCCAAACAATGAGAACCTCTATATGACTGCCAAACAATTAGAGAAGTTACACCATGCTTCACAGGTAAATGAAGACAGCCTTCATTTTACATTATCCCTGTGCATATTTGTCTTGTGGCAGCGAAAAGTAGATATGTTGACTTGTCAAAGTACAGTATTATTTGCACTTGTCAGAAGTCTCTCTTTCTTCACTGAAGGTGATCTTGCCATTTATATTCATCTGTTCATGAAGTACATCACCTTTAGGGATGTAGAATGAGTCAAGGTATACATTAACAAATGACACAGAAATCATAGAAAATTACTGTGTGTACTGCATTAATAAAAACTATCACTCTAATAAATGCTAGATGCTGTGATACACTAGAAGTACAAAACTCAGTCTTACAGGAGCAAATTGTTGGAAATGTAAAGACATAGAATGCTCCATTGTTAGTATTTCTAAAAATGATGGAGGCAACTGGGAAGCAAGGTTCATCATGGACCTTAGACAATTATACAGTATAACAATAGGTTACTAATTTCCCTTACCTCACATCTCTGTGATATTAACCAGATGGAACATGTGAAGTAAAACATTTTTCAAAGCTTGACATGGTAAGTGGCTAACAACAGATTGTGATCAATGAGAAAGGTAGGAAGATATAACATTCAGTTGTAACAATCATGGCTATGAATATAAAATATCTGTGGGCCTAAGGGAAGCTCTAGAATACTTAAATAGATTTGCGAACGTAATCTTTTCAGGACTATTGAGAATGAAATGCTTAATTTATAAGAATAAAGGAAATTCCTGGATAGAAATTATTAATTTATTAATTTGTATGATCTATGTTTTATACTATGGTCACTCTGGGTAGATATACAATTAGAAACTCCAAGCGATATTTGCATGAACATAATTTGCAGCTGAACCTGAAAAAATTGAACTCCTAAGAAGGGAAGCTACACTAAAGTGCCAAAGAAACTGGTATGGGCATCTGTATTCAAATACAGAGATATTAAACAAGCAGAATACGGCACTGCAGTCGGCAAAGCCTATATAAGACAACAAGCGTCTGGAGCAGTTGTTAGATTGATTACTGCTGTTACAATGGCAGGTTATCAAGATTTAAGTGAGTTTGAATGTGGTGTTATGGTGCACAAGCAAAGGTAGCGATGAAGTGGGGATTTTCCTGTATGACCATTACACATGTGTACCGTGAATATCGGGAACCTGGTAAAACAGCAAATCCCCAACATCGCAGTGACCAGAAAAATATCCTGCAAGAAAAGGACCAACAACACCTGAAGAGAATAGTTCAGTGTGACAGAAGTGCAACCCTTCCGCAAATTGGGTCAGATTTCAATGTTGGGCCATCAACAAGTGTCAGCGTGCAAACCATTCAACGAAACATCACCGACACAGGCTTTCAGAGCCAAATGCCTACTCGTATACCCTTAATGACTGCACGACAGAAAGTTTTACACCGACAATGGACTGTTGATGACTGGAAACATGTTGCCTGGTCGGACAAGTCTCGTTTCAAATTGTATCGGGTGGATGGACGAATGTGTACGGGTAGGGAGACAACCTCATGAATCCCTGGATGCTGCATGTCAGCAGGGGACTGTTTAAGCTGGTGGAGGCTCTGTAATGGTGCATGGTGCGGGGTGTGTAGAGCTGGAGTGATATGGGACCCCTGATATGTCTAGATAAGACTCTGACAGGTGATACATATGTAAGCATCCTGTCTCATCATCTGCATCCATTCATGTCCATTGTGCATTCCAACGGACTTTGGCAATTCCACAGGACAACACAACACCCCACACATCCTGAATTGCTACAGAGAGGCTCCAGGAACACTCTTCTGAGTTTAAACACTTCCTCAGGCCACCAAATTCCGCAGACATGAACATTATTGAGCATATCTGGGGTGCCTTGCAATGTGCTGTTCAGAAGAGATCTCGCCCCCTTATACTGTTATGGGTTTATGGACAGCCCTGCAGGATTCATGGTGTCAATTCCCTCCAGCACTACTTCAGAAATTAGTCAAGTCCATGCCACATCGTGTTGTGGCCCTACTCAATACTGGGCAGTAATATCAGTTTCTTTGGGTCTTCAGTGTAATTTTATATGTGATTAGAGATGAAGGAATTCCGCCAGACATGGGAAAAATGGAAAACGTAAAGTTTGTGCTAGATCATAAAGGACCAAGGAATTAAAGGGGTTCACATTTTTGGATAGTTACTATTGTATGTTCAATCCAAGTTTAACAAATTTCTAAAGCCACACCATGAACTTTTAACAAAGGGTATAGGATGTTGATGAATGAATACAATATATGAAGCACAGAAGGAAAAACTAATGAAGCCTCCATTGCTTCAATGACCTGATTTCAGAAAGGTATTCATAACTATGTTCCACCAAGTCTTTTCTGGTAGCATAACTGCATACAATGTTTTCAATTTTCAGGCCCCATCAGTTGAGATAAAATTCTTGAGCTCTTGACGTGTGTCACCACCATCATTCTCAGAAGTTAAAACTTCTGACTGGCAGGACAGGCAAGCTATATAAAGAGCAGAATCCAGAATGTTCTACAGGTGAGTTGAATTAATTCGATTGCAGGAAAGTCAGGTGGGAAGTGTGCCACAGATCCAGCTTGCCACATGTGTGATGAAAGAAGGTGTGAGGACAGGTGCCATATTTGAAACAGTCATGCCTGTCAACCTGTAAATGTCATTTTCCTCCATTTCCATTCTGTGTTCAGAGCTGTCCCTGTTGAAATTACTGCACTATAACAATATTTAGTTACCTGAGCCAAGATCCTTGTCTCCTCAAACAGTACTCTGTGCCGATTCTCAAGGCAATAATTCTGCCACAACAACTTGTCCAGTTTCCTTTGTTTTATATGGCTGATGTTCAGCAGAGTGCTCAGTGAGCATGCTGATGGTTTGTTCTATGTAAATACTGATGTATTCACAGGGAATACTATAGACACTTGGCAGTGTATGACCAATGTTGTCTTCACCAGGGCGTAACTTTTCCTGAATCTTCGGAGTGGGAAGACTTGCTGAAGGCTTTGCCTCTACCGCACTGTCACAAAGTGATCTCCGCCGCTTTCGCCTAAAAGCATATACATTGTCTTTCTTGTTATAGCTGTTGTCTTTCAACACTTGAAATGATCTAGATTAGATTGTAGATTATCATCACCAGTATTAATCAACACTCACTGTATTGGTGTTCAAGACCACTTTCTTGTGCACAGGATGGTGGAAACTACTGTCATTCTGGTAGCTACTGGTGTGTGTTGGCTTCCTGTACACTGAATGACCGAGCTCACCACCTGCCTTGTGCTCCGATAATGCATCCTTGATCGATTGCTTGCCCTCCCTCTCCACCTGTCTGTAAATTTGATGCTGAGATGTTCACCATTCATATGACCTACAAAATGCTGTAGCACCCATGACGCCATATTAAAAATGTGTCAACAACATACTGAAAAAACTGAGACGGGCACAGCAGTTCAGAGTTTATTCTTCAAAATATTCCATGATGAAACTCACCATGGCCAGCAACGCAACTGTGGAGAACCTCTCACTGTGCTACCCATAATTCTTCAATATTAACCATAATACAGGAAACTTGTCACCAGAATGGGGTTAAACAGTTTAATAATATCAGGTAGAAATTCAGACCAAAAGACTTTTCACAGACACCCTCGTAAAAAATACCACCACATCTAGACTAACCACAATGTAGGCATGGTCTACCTTCAGTTTTTTAAGCATCTCCACAAGCACTAGTGAATAATGTGCTGCTCAGAACTGCAAAACTGTAAGTAGGCAAGCCATTGGCTCTTAAAATTGGTGTAAGAGAAATCCCAACTCATAATTTTGTTACACATGCCAATAATGAAGCAGTAACTACATCAGATAACGGTAAGCATTTGCAGCTTGCATGTTCTTATAAAACAGTAAATAAGGCACAAAAAATTATAATGCAAAAGAAGAGGACCTGACAACTACAGTGTTCCCAAAGAAGCACTATTGACAGTATAGCTTTGGAACATGGCTAATGATGGTGAATGATCATATCTTGATGTGATTTTTTAGCATGAAGGACATGAGTTCCAAACTTGTCCAGTGGAGACCGAAGATGAATTCACATAAGATGAACAGCAATGTTGAAGCACTTTACAGAATAAGACAACTGACTCAAATGTTCAACAGAATTCTACCAGGAGCAATCTGACAGAACAGCAACTTAAAAACAAACCCAAAAGTGAGTACAACGGTATTGTGACACACACATGCCAGGTAGCTAGAACAAGGAATATGATGAATGTGTGGCAGGCACAAGTAATTACAGGGAAATAAATGATGCAATAGGCTCAGTAAATGAAGTGAAAGTATTTTAAAATAAATCCATGACAACCCATTCGGGAAGTGCCCAGAGATGATGGCAGTCACGGAGGACGTTTGTGTAGCACATAGTCTTCAGGCATGGAATTCTATATGCCCTCGTACAGACTGAGGTTCCAATTTCTTAAGAGATCATTTCAACAGGGTATAACAAACAGCTAAAAAATAAATTAGTGGTTGATAGTATTTGATGCAGAGATTCTTACATGCTTGAGAGAAGACACCATACATTACTGGATTATTTGAGCACCTAGCATGAGAGATCACCCTATGCAATCTTTTTATTTAACAAAACTATATAAAGCTATATAAGTTATACACAATCTGAATTATTGTACAGACAAAGGGTAAATATACCGGGAGCATTACAAGAAAAATTGAGTAAGTTAAGTATGATTATGATTCCAATGTAAGCACATTAAAGGCAAGAAGCCCACAATGCAGCAAGGGAATCGATAATAAATAAGAATACTAATAAGAAGTATTTTGATAATATTCTGAACTGTGTGCATGAAGTAAAGTTCTGCTTTTTGACAAGGCAGTCAATTGTGGCCACTCCAGAAAAGCAGTCTCACAGTGGAGAGAATCTTCAATGTGGTAAACATAGATAACCCACATGAAGTAAGACCACAAGAAGAAAAGAACAGACATACAGACTACAACACTATTTTAATTTTAGGTAGTGAAGACAAAGTTCAAAATGCTCAATCTCAGCTTACCTATAACACCATATCCACACAAGACCATCAACAGTTGGTGAGAAACTTCAATACTGTTGTTTCAGTACTATCATTAGATATAATTCTATAATGCAGGAAGAAAAATTATAAAGGGTTTTAAACTGAAAGAGTGTACACAAGAATGAACATAAATGTAATCATAAAAAAATTATGTAAACACAATTAAATATTACACTAACTGGTATGACTGAAGTGTAACACAAATGTTCTGGGCAGAGGAGCTACCATATTTAAGATCAAAATAACAAGTCTTGCTGGCATTTACCACAAAATTTGTTGTGTTGGGGAGTGGGTGGTGGCCGTGCTGCTTGGAATGGGGTCTTCGGTCCCTTCCCCCCTGCAGGGTCGGGGGACGTGGGTTGCGTTGCTGTAGGTGCAGTTTGTTGTTTGACGCAATTATGATGGGCTGCCGGTGAAAGGGGGGATGGGTGATGGAGAGGGCTCGTGCATGTGGCCAGTTGTGGTATTGGGGATTTGAACTTGTGATGGATTTTTGTTGTGGATGTGGGGAGGGTGGCTTTCTTGCCGGGGGGGGGGGGGGGGGGTCGGACATCTTGAATAGATAATGGATGATGGTAGTGCATAGAAGTGCGGTTTTCGAGACAGTGTCGTGTTGGAGTTTGAATTTGGCGCGGTTTTCTAGTGGAGGTGGGCCTGTGGTAGTGGATGGTGGTAGATGATGGTGAATGATAGTGAATGTTAGTGGATGATAGTGAGTAGTGGACGAAAGTTGGGTTTTGCAGCCATTGACGTGTTTGAGTTTGAGTTTGCAGGGAGTTTCTGGTGGAGGCGGGTCAGTAGTGGTAAGTAGTAATAAGTGATGGTGAGTGGTGGTAAATGATAATAAATAATAATAAGTGATGGTGAGTGTTTGTAAGTGATGGTCAATGATGATGGAAGGACAAGTGCGGTCTTTGCATGCATTGTCATATTGGAGTTCAGGCTTCCCGCCGGTTTATTTTCTGGAGGCTTGGGTTGGTGGATGTGGCACGGTTGGACTGTTTTCCCACCAAGATTCGGACTTCCTGCCGTTTTTTCTGAGGGTTGGGTTGGTGGACGTGGCATAGTTGGACTGTTCTCCCACTGGGGTCCGCCATCTTGGATGGCGTCGTGCGGCGTTGCCGGGTCTGCGTGCCGCCATATTGGATGACATCATCGCCGCCATCTTGAGTGAATTTGGCAGCAATGGAGGGTGGGGTGGGCATGGGTTGTCCCCCTACTGACGGTACGTCCAGAAACACTACTTAGACTGAATCTGCTGCCTTCGGAGAAGAGCACGCGACAACTCCCCGTTGGACCAGCCTCTATGCTCTTGGCGTCATAACCGCCTGTGTAAGGTGTCAACGCAACACAACCTACTGGTGGTCGGGCTAAGAGACCACTCCATGCAGTCGTCGTGCCACTGTGGAGTTTGAGATTGTGTGCCTTGAAGTCCTGTTAAATGTGGTTCCAATAAGCACCCATTGTTTGACACGGGTTCTTTCTTGCTTGTTACACTATGTAGTGGTCATCTGCTACTGTAGCTAAGCCACTGTCGATCACCTCCTCTCCTTTGGGCAACAGTGCCTGCGGTTAACAATGCTACCTTATGGATTCATCAGAAGTTCGCTGAGGCTTTTTGCGGGTGATGCTGTGGTACATCGAGAGGTTGTAACAATGGAAAATTGTACTGAAATGCAGGAGGATCTGCAGCGAATTGACGCATGGTGCAGGGAATGGCAATTAAATCTCAGTGCAGACAAGTGTAATGTGGTGCGAATACATAGAAAGAAATATCCCATATCATTTAGCTACAATATAGCAGGTCAGCAACTGGAAGCAGTTAATTCCATAAATTATCTGGGAGTACGCATTATGAGTGATTTAAAACGGAATGCTCATATAAAGTTGATCATCGGTAAAGCAGATGCCAGACAGAGATTCATTGGAAGAATCCTAAGGAAATGCAATCGGAAAACAAAGGAAGTAGGTTACAGTATGCTTGTTCGCCCACTGCTTGAATACTGCTCAGCAGTGTGGGATCTGTACCAGATAGAGTTGATAGGAGAGAGAGAGAGAGAAGATCCAACAGAGAGCAGCGCGCTTCGTTACGGGATCATTTAGTAATCGCAAAAGCGCTACGGAGATGATAGATAAACTCCAGTGGAAGACTCTGCAGCAGAGACGCTCAGTAGCTCGGTACGGGTTTTGCTGAAGTTCCAAGAACACACCTTCACCGAGCAGTCAAGCAGTATATTGCTCCCTCCTACGTATATCTCGCGAAGAGACCATGGGGATAAACTCAGAGAGATTACAGCTCACACAGAGGCATACCGACAATCCTTCTTTCCACGAACAATATGAGACTGGAATAGAAGGGAGAACCGATAGAGGTACTCAAGGTACCCTCCGCCACATACCGTCAGGTGGCTTGCGGAGTACGGATGTAGAAAATTTTATAATGTAACACACTTGGAAGCAGCAACAAAAGGAACTGCAGCACCATGGTGTTATCTCAGAGTAGTGTGATACATGTTTAGTTAGTCTTATCAGACAAACAGGTCTTTATTACAGGCACCAAATATTGCGTCTCTGTGAGTAAAAAAGCAATGTGTTTATACTAAGCTACAAGACCAACAATGCATAATGGGCTAAAATGATTGGTTGGTTTGGAATGAAAGGGACTAAACTACAAGATCATCAGTTCCTTCAACCATCTTGTGGCAAACCAGGAATGGTCAATGAAGGAACGTGGTGAAAGGCAAACCCTAGAAAGCCTAAATGTAACTGACACAATAAAAAACAGAAATAAAAGCCCAGAAAGAAGACCGCACACACAAGTCAAAAGATCAGTCAAGACAAGGCTTTAAAGCCAACAGATAAAAAGAATAAAGAGAATAAAACGGTGGAAAAGGTAGGGGCCAGGCTGGGCCATCGAGCAAGGACCGACAAAGAATACCTGGTGAGGTGGACAGAGAGTGGGAGGGAGGGAAGGGGGGGGGGGGCGGGAGCAGGAGAGGGGTGCTCCACCAACCCCTCAGACGGTCAATGAGGCCAAAAAGCCCTACCTTACAGGGGTGCATAGAAACCACTTTTGCAGGAAAAACTTATCACCAGATCAGCCGCTTTGGTGTCATCTGCTAGCACCAGAGGAAGCTTGTCAGTAAGATTAAGATGCCACCTCAAATCAGCCAAATGAGAGCAATCTATGAGTAAGTGGGCCACCATTAGGTGGGTTCCGCACCGGCAGTGAGGAGGATCCTCATGTCGGACAATGTGGCCATGGATAGCCACTTGCGGCCAATGTGGAGCCAACAGAGGACGGTGGATTCCCTGCAAGAAGCACGCAGGGAAGATTGCCATAGGGTTGTGGTCTCCTTCATTGTCCTCAATCTGTTTGAGAAGATCAGGGTAGCCCACTCTGAGTTCCATACCTCCAGCAATCAATGGGGTAAACATGACCAAAGATCCAGTTCTGGGACCCCCACTTGCAGAATCGGCATCCTGGTGGCCACCTTGGCCAGCCAGTCAGCTCGTTCATTTCCCAAAATCCCAACATGACAAGGGGTCCAAACGAAAATAACAGCTCCCAGGTCGATGGAGATAACAGGCAAGATCCTGGATAGGCATAACCAGTGGGTGAGAAGAGTAGCACTGGTCCACAGCCTGAAGGTTGCTATGGGAGTCACTACAAATTAGGATACACTTGCCAGTGGAAGAACGAACATGCCTAAGGGATAGTTTAATGAGCATTAATTAAGCAGTAAAGACACTGCAGCCATCTGGCAGAGAGTGCAGTTCACTGCACCATGCATGTGTGTACACAAAACCTGTTCGTCCATCGACTATTGAGCCGTTCTGTGAATACCATTTCCAAACCCGAATATGTCTCAAGGACAGCCAAGAACAGGTGTCAAAAAATGGTTAAAATTATCTATTGATGATTACTAACAGCAGTTCTGAGTATGACAGGGAGTGTAAGCAGAGAGAAAAATAATTAGTCTAGGGGGAGAACATAGCACACCACTGACTGTTAATGAAGGTTTCTGTACTTCAGTACTGTAACAGTTTGCCACAAGTCACCAACAGAGATCAGACCTTCACCCCCCCCCCGGTCTCTCTCTCTCTCTCTCTCTCTCTCTCTCTCTCTCTCTCTCTCTATGTGGGGGAGGGGGGTGCAGCAGTGGCAGTGTCTATTCCATCTTTAATACACTCATAGTACTCTACCTGTTTCACAATTAATGTGTTTCTCTAGCACCTTCCTTTCCTGCCATGATCACCTACAAGATTTTCCATCTAGCTACATCAGTCTCCCTCTCACTGCATTCAACTGGTTAAATTGTGTTGCTCAATCCCCCTTGATGAATTCATATCTCACTTCAAAGTGGTTTTAAACAATAGAATAAATTTCACATGTGGGTAAGCTTGAAGATGCCTTTCTCTCGAACAATGACATAGGCCTACACCAACTCAGCTCCACTAGTTTCTAGACTGACACAAATTCTATCTAATGCCTCATGAAAGAGGCTGATTTGAGCTGTCAATATTCTAGACACCAAAGTTACAATTCCAAAGTACAGAAGATATTTCTTCACAGCACTACGCTCCTGTCAGCCCTCAGGAAAACACTTCTTTAATAGAGCTTATAACTATTTCTTCTCATACTTCTCTTGAAGATAATTGAACAATATTTATAGCTAAACTAATAGAAAGGGTTTGAGGTTTTGGCTACAATGGATGCATAAACAGATCAAAAGGCGCACAAGTTGATTCTAGCTTGATCGGTCAGTACAGAAACATTAGCAATAAATGAATTTATTTCACTAATCATGTATACAGGCCCATTATTAGATTTAAAAGTAGGAAGCAGGGTTATTAAACACTCCATCAACAATGAGGTCATTAGATACCCCTTGATTATAGAAGGAATTCAGCCAGATGCTTTTCAAAGGAATCACTCCAACATTCCTGCCAAGTAATTTAGGGGAACCATGGAAATCCTAAATCTGGATGACCACACAGATTTTTGAACTGTCATCCTCACAACTGCAAATCCAGTGCCTTTAAGAACTACTCGCAAGGCTTAATTTTGACAGATCTTCCTAGTTTGACCAATATTGCAGCATTATGTATTGAAGGAGAAATGAAAAATCACTTGGGCAATTTTTTCACATTTGAATGACTTCAGTGTCTTAGACATTTATTTTATTTCTCATTTAACAGAGTAACTTTAATTACAAACAATTTCAAGTTTGTCTTTGCAGGCATTAAAGCTGTATCATCCTCTTTTCAGGATCATATGCATATCTTTTGAATGCAACTGTAAATTTCACAGGGCCAGTATCATTTCCATCATCTTGTACAGCAACATTTTTACCCTTTTTCTTTGAGCCTTGATTTATTTGAGAAATAGTTGTATCTTTCAGGCCACCTGCAACAGAGTAATATACAGAATATGCTGCATACCCAAATAACCTGGAAATTATGTGGCAGTATACATGCAACAATAATAGATACACATGAGACAAACTGAACCATGTACTGTATACATTTAAGTCCACACATGCTGCAAAATGCAAATAGGCCTGCTTCTGTGGATATTCTAATAATCTATAGTATACGTAGATCTTGATCTACCCATATGAATAACATCTATATATGCCTCATGCTTAAGATGGGTGTACACACAACATTATCTAAAATCAGGCACAGAGATTTTTATAGAGAGAGGCATGTAGATGATGTAGAGATGACAGCACAGAAAAACAGGTCTGTATGTGCGTTCACTGAATTACCAGTTAGGAAAAAATCAAACAACAGAAAATCCATGATGGAATGTAACAACAATATGAAAAGGGAAGTTGCTGCTCACCATATAGCAGAGACGTCGAGTCGCAGATAGGCACAACAAAAAGCCTGTTACAAATAAAGCTTTCGGCCAGTAAGGCCTTCGTCAAAAATAGACCACACACACACACACACACACACACACACACACACACACACCCACGCACACACACACACACACGTGTAATATTGCAGGTGATTATGTGACCTATATATTATCAGTCAACAAAGATGAAAGGTATCACTCTCCAGTAATTCAGGAACTGACCTGGAATTCTGATGTTTATTTTCCCACTCTGGCCAAATGCTCCATCTATTACTCCCTCTTCACCAGTGGACAGGTTCACTTTTAACCCTACAAACAGCTGGATGTTTGTTTCCTTCTTGAAAATGTCCTTTCCAATTACTTCATTTGCATTTTTTATTCTGTCAACAATTCCAGTCTTGCATTTGTCTTTGTAAACTTTGAGTTTTGGTAGTACAGCAGTGGAATAATTTTTATCAACAATCCTCTCAAGCATCTTTCCCCAGAATGCAATTCGACAACTGTTACTATTGATATCAATGTCCAGTTTTGAACCAATGACAAGGGAACGAGAACTTGCCAATATTGGTTTCTCAAACTCAAGTAAAACATATTGTTTTAAAGGTAATTCCTTTTCTATCTGTTTCGTGCTATCTGATTCATCAGACAGTAACTCATCTTGATACTTGTATATCTGCTGAAAACTGAAGGAATCACCTCTGTCATCAGACTTCTCACAGCTTTTATCATTCTCCATGAGCCCAAAAACTGAAACTTTTGCCATCACAGTTTCATAACCAACACTTATATGAAATTTCATTTTTGATTTTACAGAACTCTTGAAATACCTGATCTTCTGTGCAGAAATAATTGCAGCATGTATATTTGTGATATATCCTGGGCAACACACTAGCCCTCTTTCTAGAAGTTTTGGATCAAACTGTGTAACACATATACCTAGTCGATCTCCTTGTGACGCCTGTTCAACTGGCTGACGAAACATCTGCATTGTTTTTACCTTTTTAGTAACTTGCATTGAAGGGATTTCAATTGCCTGAAAAGAAATGAAACATATACATAAAAATTATGACACAACGTTTTTATAGTCAAATGACTATTCCAAGAGGAAAAAGTACAGTCATGTTACACTATTCAGACTGAAAACTTATGAAAAGAAATTCATGCTATAAAAGAGTAGCCAATCTCTATTACTATTTCTTGCACATTAAAAAAGTCATAATAAAAAATTGAATGATAAGACTGATTTGAAAAGAAGATGTAACACCATGAATAGTGTTTCTATTTCCTTCATTGTCACTGCCCCACCTATGTTTGTTGACATGTAGCAAATGCAGACAGGGAGGGGGAGGGGGAGGGGGGGGGGGAGGGAGGGGGGGAGGGAGAGAGAGAGAGAGGGGGGGGAGGGAGGGAGGGAGAGAGATGTTATGGGGTGTGGAAGGTAGGCAGAATTTGGAGGACTTGACATGCAGAATCATACAAATTTACCTAACTTTATAACTTAGGTTGAGATCAATGTAGTTAAACTGTGCAAACTTTAAAAAGGTATTAAAAATACAAACACAGTCAAATCACACTTACTGTCTCTAGCTTTTACTCACAGTCACCTAAATAATCACACACTATCACCAAAATTATAAATATGATGTCTATTCTAAAGTCTGCTAAAACCCCAATAGATCAGCAAAGAGGGGCTGCAGTAAGAACACAGGAAAATTTGACTGGTTGATCATCTACACACAACCTGAAAAAAACATTAAACTCTACCCCCCAATAATTGAGAAATGAAACCATGCAGTTCAAAAAACTTAAAAAGCTGTATCACATACATATATCTGTCTGCTAAGATAGATGGCAGATATGCAGTTGAACTAGCCTCCACATTCAGGTCTGAAAATAAAATATAACTTATTAAAATGCTGTGTCCTAAAATTGGTATGCGAAAAGACCTGGAAAATCTGCTAACTCCACCTCTTGCCTTTAGCAGCTGCAGCCAATCATCCATCACTTCCAGATACTCTCATTCCTGTGAATGCATGGTTTTGTACCTCAACAGTAATGTCACAGTAATGTGCGGGGATGTTACAAAGGGCCATGGAATTTGCAGCATCTGTTTTTCTGGCTGCCTCTTCAGCCAGTTCATTACTTTAAGTTTCAAAGTGTCTTGGCACCCAGTAGTACTTCTTCCCCGCCTTCTTTATAAGCAGAGCACAGAATTATGGATATTCTGAACTTGTTTGTGTGTTATATTGAATGAACGTCAGTTCTGGAATCAAAGCACAGATGAAATTTCACAACCAGAATATCGTTCATCTGCTCCAGAGCTCTCAAGGTAACATTTAGCTCCACCTAAAACACTCTGTATTTATTTGGTGAACATATCTCAAAGAAAAACTCAGAGAAAATCATAGAGAAGTGAAGACTGTCATTTCATTTAGACCCATCTTTGATTTCTGCTGTACAATTGTGGTGCTAATTTAAAATTTCATGAAACATTGAGTAAAAATAAACCCAGGAATGCAGTCCCTGCTGTACCTCAATAAACCTGAAATTACTCTGGGCATAAGCTGGTTCATCTACATCTACATCTACATAGATACTCCGCAAGCCATCATAAGGTGTGTGGTGGAGGGTACCTTGTACTATTATTTGTCAATTGCTTTACTGTTCAACTCGCAAATAGAGCAAGGAAAAAACAACTGCCTATATGCCTCCATATGAGCCCTAATCTCTCATATCTTATCTTTGTGGTCCTTACACACAATGTATGTTGGCAGCAGCAGAATCGTTCAACAGTCAGCTTCAAATGCCAGTTCCTTTAAATTTTCTCGATAGTGTTTCTTGAAAAGTGTGTCGCCTTCACTCCAGGGATTCCCATTTGAGTTTCCAAAGTATCTCCGTGACACTTATGTGGTGTTCAAACCTGCTGGTAACAAATCTTGCAGCCCGCCTCTGAATTGCTTCGATGTCTTCCTTCAATTCAACAAGGAATGGATCCCAAACATCGAGCAGTACCAAGAATAGGTCACACCAGCATCCTATAGGTGGTCTCCTTTGCAGGTGAAACATACTTTCCTAAAATTCTACCAATAAACCAAAGCCAGCCATTTGCCTTCCCTACCACAGTTCTCACATACTCATTCCACCTCACATTGCTTTGCAAAGTTATGCGCAGATATTTAAACGACTTGACTGTGTATACGAGTATTACGGGTTTGATCGTCCAACTCATCCACATTAACTTACATTTTTCCACATTTAGGGCTAAGCTGCCATTCAACACACTAACCAGAAATTTTGTCTTTGTTATCTTGTATCTTCCTACAGTCACTCAACTGCGGCATCTTACTGTACACCCCGGCATCATCAGCAAATAACCGCAGACTGCTGCCCACCCTATCCGCCAAATCATTTATGTCTACAGAGAACAGCAGCAGTCCTATTACACTTCCCTAGAGTACTCCTGACAACACCATTGTCTCTGATTAACACTTGCTGTCGAGGACAACACACTGGGTTCTATTATTTAAGAAGTCTTCAAGCCACTCTCATAACTGTGAACTTATTCCATGTGCTCTTACCGTCATTAACAGCCTGCAATGAGGCACGGTGTCACATGCTTTCCAGAAATATGGAATCTACCTGTTACCCTTCATCCGTAGTTCCCAGTATATTATGTGAGAAAAGGGCAAACTCATTTTCACACGAGCAACGCTTTCTAAAATATGCCGATTCATAGACATAAGCTTCTCAGTCTCAAGAAAGTTTATTATATTCAAAATGAGAATATGTTCAAGGATTCTGCAGCATACACAAGTTAGGGATATTGGCCTTTAATTTTATGGGTCCATTCTTTTACCCTTCTTATATTAGCTTCTTTCCAGTCACTTGGGACTTTGTGCTGGGCGAGAGATTCATGATAAGTGCAAGCTACATAAGGGGCCAGTGCCGTAGAGTACTCCGGTTTCACCCATGTGTCAAGGTTGACATTTGTCCCATATAAACAGTCTCTTGGCCATGCTTTGCACAGATCACACATCCCTTAATTATTCAAAGGTGAATTTCAAAAATCATTTCTATGGTAGGAAGAGCAACAGTTTGGCATACTGGTGATTACAGAACATCACAGAAACTGTATGCATAACACATTAAGAAGAGATGCCACTGAAAGGTGAGTAGTAACTTCCCGGCCTAAGCACAGGGACTGGTGGATAGAGTCGATGAGTTTGATACGTACAGGTCTCATCGACCCATACTCAGTGCACCCAAAATTAGGCCAGGATCAGAAAGAAGCCTTATAAACTGGTACAGTTCCCAGGACCAGTGGCTGTGGTTCTTTAGGACATGCAGTGAATTCAAAGAACTGTATGTAATGTGCTTTAGGATTCAACCGTGCTCTCTCACTACCTCTCTCTAATCCCTTGGTTGTGGTAACCATAATAGCTTTGAATCAAATATGAGACCCGTAAAGCTCTCCCAAATCTTTCAGGCTGGATGCTGAATCTAGGCTGACAATGGTGGTGGTTTTAGCAAATCGCTTTACCATGGGCAATGTCTTCAAGTGATGTTTGGAGACACTCTTCCTCCTGTACAATAGCTATGGATAGTCACAAGCTTCAAATATAGCCAGTTCAATACACATAGTCCAGATGGCCTCGGTAAGCAACCATTTTCGTTGCTTTCTTTTGTACACTGTTTAATCTCTCAAGAGAATTGAGATTGGGAAGTGGACACTGGAGTGCAAATTGCCAATCACTTACTATTCAGCAGTATCCGCAAGGGTGTATTGAGATAGATGCGATATGGTAAGGCACCATAGCTTTTCTGAAGTGCATGCTGTGCCCATTGTTCTGAAGAGAGGGGGTTCTCACCAGCTTTATCCAAAGGGCACTTATGGCCATACCCTAAAATCACACTGTCTGCAGCACAAATGCAAAAATGCTTGCAAGTTGCTCCCTGCAGTCTACCAGTGCTGTGTGGTAGAAAATTAGTTCTTAGTTCTCCCTCCACCCGCCTAATGTTTTAGGGCCTCTCAACTCTATGTCTTTATTACTGTCTATGTTAAGATCATGTTTGTGCTAAAAATCAGAATGAGTAAGAAGAAAATGGCTGAGAAGGAGTCACATTATGCAAAACAAAAATTTTGTGAATTCTTCCACTTCAAGCTCAGTGGGTAGAAGATTACTGTCAGTGGGCTGATTTGTAATCTGTTACTTAACAGAAGTATCGTGAGAATGGCTGTTACTAAGTGTTTTACATCCAGCAACAGATTGTAATTGAGTGCCAGAAACATCCAGTCAGTTGTCGTCACATGTAATGAAATTTGTAAAACACAAATGCTTTATAGCACTCGAGGAAGGCCAATCTGACTTCAATGCATAATTTTCAACTACAACATTGCAAAATATTTAACACTTTGATTTATATTGTGAAGAGCATTTCAGTTCCGGTAGTGCACTTAATTTTTCATTTTGTTGGCAAACTGAAAATTTATCGTATTCTCCAAACACAGAAATCAATTTCTTCTTGACTTCAGATACAATAAAGTACACATCATCAAACCTCAACTGAAGAAAATCTGAAGGCTACGGAATAGCACTTTCTCCAAGACAGTTGGAACATAGGTCATCTGCAAATAGCAGGAACATCATGGAGTTCATAAAGTCCTTATCATAACTAGGAATTGCCTCCACTGAGTGCATTTTATGACTTTATGGCATTCTAATTGATTAAACAATCAATACTACAACTCCTGCTTATTTACAAAGCACATAATTGTAACTACACCAACATATATAGATTCAAAACCATCACATGAGAACACCTCATACAAAACAGAACATAACCATCCATATTTGACTGTGCTGTACTGTCAGTTCATCATTCAAACTGTTTACATCAGCTTCCATACAATAATAATAATAATAAAAAGCAACATCCACCATCTTTCAAAGAAAAACACGGCACAGCAGAATTGTGATGATGTTGGTGACAGTCAGGCATTTCAGTGCTTGGATGCTGCTTTAAGTAACTTTAGGCAAGTTCTATGCCATATCATTTGCTATCTCTATGCTGTAATCTCAAAGGTTCTTTCCATTAAGGCATTATACCACTAAGAATGACAGTAAGGACAGTCACATCTAAAATTAACAGATATCAACCTCTTACTCGGAATTATAGAATGATACCAATTCAAAAACTGGAAAAGTTTTGGGTTGTGGAGAGTTGAATGAATGCCTCATTTATTGAGCTACATGAGTTTGGAAGGCCACTGAGCAATAACATATGCCTTCTACCTATTAATAAACAATAATAAATATGAAAATTACTGTCATTTTATTACTATCTGTTTTATGATATAAACACATTTTGGAACGTCCATGAAAACTCAAATTCAACTACAATACTGCTGATCATGCTTCAAACTACATTCTACATCTACTTGGATACTCTGCAAATCACATTTAAGTGCCTAGCAGAGGGTTCATCGAACCACCTTCACAATTCTCTATTATTCCAATCTTGTATAGTGCGTGGAATGAATGAACACCTATATCTTTCCGTACGAGCTCTGATTTCCCTTATTTTATCATGGTGATCATTCCTCCTTATGTACATCAGTGTCAACAAAATATTTTCGCATTCGGAGGAGAAAGTTGGTGATTGGAATTTCTTGAGAAGATTCCGTCGCAACGAAAAACCCCTTTTTCCAGCCCAAATCCTGTATCATTTCTGTGACTCTCTCTCCCATATTTCTTTCTTTGAACTTTTTGATGTACTCTGTCAGTCCTATCTGGTAAGGATCCCACACCGCGCAGCAGTAATCTAAAAGAGGACGGACAAGCGTAGTGTACGCTGTCTCTGTAGTAGGTCTGTTATATTTTCTAAGTGTCCTGCCAATAAAACACAGTCTTTGGTTAGCCTTCCCCACAACATTTTCTACGTGTTCCTTCCAATTTAAGTTGTTCGTAATTGTAATACCTAGGTATTTTGTTGAAGTTATGGATTTTAGATTAGACTGATTTATTGTGTAACCGAAGTTTAACGAGTTCCTTTTAGCACTCATGTGGATGACCTCACACTTTTCGTTATTCAGGGTCAACTGCCACTTTTTGCAACATTCAGATATTTTTTTCTAAATTGTTTTGCAGTTTGTTTTGATCTTCTGATGACTTTATTAGTCGACAAATGACAGCATCATCTGCAAACAACTGAAGACGGCTGCTCAGACTGTCTCCCAAATTGTTTATATAGATAAGGAGCAGCAAAGGGCCTATAACACTACCTTGGGGAACGCCAGAAATCACTTCTGCTTTACTCGATGACTTTCTGTCAGTTACTACGAACTGTGACCTCTCTGACAGGAAATCACAAATCCAGTCACATAACTGATACAAAATTCCATAAGCATGCAATTTCAATACGAGCCGCTTGTGTGGTACTGTGTCAAAAGCCTTCTGGAAATCCAGAAATACGGAATCGATCTGAAATCCCTTGTCAATAGCACTCAACGCTTCATGTGAATAAAGAGCTAGTTGTGTTTCACAAGAACGATGTTTTCTAAATCCATGTTGACTGTGTATCAATAGACAGTTTTCTTCGAGGTAATTCATAATGTTCGAACACAATATATGTTCTAAAATTCTGCTGCATATCGACGTTAACAATATGCTCCTGTAATTTAGTGGATTACTCCTACTACCTTTCTTGAATATTGGTGTGACCTGTGCAACTTTCCAGTCTTTGGGTGCGGTTCTTTCGTCGAGCGAACGGTTGTATATGATTGTTAAGTATGGAGCTAATGCATCAGCATACTCCGAAAAGAACCTAATTGGTATACAGTCTGGACCAGAAGACTTGCTTTTATTAAGTGATTTAAGTTGCTTCACTACTCCAAGGATATTTACTTCTACGTTACTCATGTTGGCAGTTGTTCTCGATTCAAATTCTGGAATATTTACTTCATCTTCTTTTGTGAAGGCATTTTGGAAGGCTGTGTTTAGTAACATTAGTTCTTCATTTATACATGCTTGCTGCAACTGTAACATGAGAGCTAAGTATCATGGAGGGTTGGCAAGGGATATCCGGATTAACTAATTTGAAAGAAACTAGATTCTTTGGACCATATTGAAACACAGTGGGATAATCAGAACTTTAGCCAGCACTGATCAGTTTGCATCAAATACTCACACTGGGAACTTTTTACAAGAATCATTCTTCTATGTCATCATCAAAAAGATGAAAAATCTCTATAACACTGCTTCCATTCCACGCCAAAAAATACATCACTTGTGACTTTCCACAACACCCCTACACTTCTGATAAATTCTACAATGACTACATAATTCAGGTTATCACAAAGTACAGATAAAATTTGTAGAGTTATAACAACACCCCGATAATTAAAAAGGTACCATCAAAACTCATTCTGCAAAGCTACAGTTGTGAAAGGAATAGACTATGGGCAATTCTATGATGAACTAGACATTCAAGACATTGCCCTATCACATTGGTGGTTCGGGCACACAATGAACACAATCAAGTGCATGTGAATGGAGACATATAAAAACAATTTACACATCATGCTGTATTAATATCCAATATTTTCAAAAAAAATTTAACAACACCAATAAATACCTAAAGAACTTCATTAGTTATATCAACCTCTACAGCAGAAACTAAGATCAGTTCCTACTGTGCAACAGTAACAATACACAATCTGTCAAATAATTTTTTTAATTCTCTATAACTATTTTTAAGAGAGAAATAAAAGATTAAGTCTACATACATCATTAACATTTACAGATCCCTGGAGAACAGTTCCAGTCATTACAGTCCCCTGTCCACGAATGCTGAAGCAATGATCAACAGCAAACAAGAATGGTTCCGAGGTACCACGGGTGGGAACATAAGCATATTGTTTTAGTGTTTCTATAAGTTCTTCTATTCCTGTGAAACAGATTATATATTATTACCACTTACAGGGCATGCATCATATTTCAATATATAAAACATAAAATGTAACTACAACCTCCTTCATAGTCATCAAAAGAAAATATTACAATATTTTTCATTTATACAGGATTTATCAGAAAACAAAAATTGACATAAGGAAATGATATGGTAATACAGTCAAAATCATTCCAGTAAACATAGATCCAGAAAGATGCCATTTGTGAGATAATTTTGAACGTGTGGTTATAAGCTGCCATTTGTGACAGCACGGGAAAAAAAATTTATTGCACTCTAAATTAAATACGATGTCTCTTGTTGTCTTCACTGATGATGATAAATTCAGCTTCTCTTTCCTGAGTGGATTAGTAATCGAAATAATGAAATTAAATTTGTTCTTGATGCTATTAACCACTGAGACAATTAATCACTAGGCATTATCCAGCTGCAAATTATGTGAAATGATGACCTGTGACTACAACATTTCAATTTGCGCTAATAAAAGTTTATTGTCTCTAAAACTGTCACATAAACCTAAAGACTGGTGAAACCAACTACTTCAGCAAGTTGTTAAAAGCGACTTGAGCCTCCAATATAGCGGGAGGTAAACTTGCTATATAGAACTTAATAAACTGAAAAAACTGCTGAAAAATATTAATTTTGTTCACTGCTAACCGTTAAAGGAAAATCAACCACAGACTAACCCATACTTAATTTGAGTCAAACTGACACATGATGCTACTCCTAAGTGCTTATTTGTGGTAAAATCATCAGAGACCCTTGGAGGTAAAACTGGGATAAAGTCCAACTTTAGTATTCAGAAACAGAGTCCAAAACCCACATCACACGAGAATTACAAGTCCAGATGGTCACCTGGGAGAAGATAACCAGACATCTGACTAGGCCCTAAGTTTTCTAAGTCCAGCTAATCGACTGTCCATAAAATTTTTATCTCCCTAAAGCCTGTGTGCCTGGAATCACCACACAGCTTGACCTACATGCTGCTTCAGTTAGATTGCAAAGAACATTTTCCAACCAGCACAGGTCCCACTCCAACCACATTGCACCGAACTCTCTCCCTGCCATGATGGCTGTCGCCCTTATATAGCCTCAGTCCACCTCCTCCACAGAATTCCTGTATATGTCGCTTAATGAGGTCTGCAGTTACATCAGCCTCACTTACATCTTTTGATACAGAGTATTTATGAATTATGTGACTGCCCCATTAAGCTACGTGCCAAAATTCTTGTCTAAAATGTTGCAATAATCAAAAAGCATTCTCTCTCTTTGTGCTGTTAAATATTATTACAACTATTAATTTGGTACCACTTCCCTAACAAATTTTTACTGATCTTACCATTGCTCTACTCAAAATTTATGTATCTTCAACAGTTCATCAGTTATGGATGACATAAATAAAAAAAAAAGAAACATACATTAAAAATTATAAATTTTAAGAACGAAAGATGATGAATTGTGTGTTACAACCTTCACCAATGCATACTACCTTGCTGTCTGTGAACTTGTTTCGATTATATATCAATTTTCAACTAAAGTCCAACTAAAATGTGTCTCACTGCTGAATTAATTATGCTATAAATCTTGTGTATGTACCCGTTGAAGCACCCCACCAAGAGCTTAATTTGATTGCCCAATCTTCATTCTACATTAATTGGTAAAGAAATAATTATACTTTTGCTGACTGGCACTTACAGGAAAACTTCTTGATGGGTGTATCTTTTTATATATGATGATCGCCATGACTCATGGCTGGGGAATATGGTACATGTATGATGGGAACCTGGAATGTTTTGTAAGTTAATTGTGAAACAATGCCATTGATAAAGTTAAGGAATTCAGGCATTGAATTGTACAGTCTTGTCAAGATTCATGAGATGATACAGCAGTGTTTGAAGAATCTGTAACTCATTGCAGTGATAGGTGAAGTATTACACACAAATATGAGGACAACAAGTGTAAAACTGCAGTAAACTATAACATGAAATGAGCCAAACTAGCACTGAATTTCTTGTTACATTTCAAATACATTTGTACTAAGTAGGACAACATTTCATACTGAAGTCAATGGCGGCTTACAACCACATGTTCACAATTATTTTCCAAACTCATGTCTACTGGAATGTTATTGGTTCTATTTTCGCATATCTTCAGCCACGTCAGTTTTCATTGTTAATTATCATACACATTATTTTATCAAGTTACATTTACTCTTTAACTGCTTATCAAAAACACTGATAAATAAAAGTTGAACACCATAAAATGTTCAGAAAATAGCTTTTTAAAGTAAAACATTTCATCTGAATATAGGTAATTTGACATCATACTCAGGAAAAAAAGGAAATCACACTACAACAATATGAAAGGGCAATGTAAAAAAAGGAACTGCAGAGTAGCAATCTTGAAGATGGAACCTAAAGGGAAAGAAATACTAAAAATAATTCACTTACTCTTTGCAGAGTACAAGCTAAAACGATTTAATGTAGTCCTATAAAAAATTGTCACGCTGGAAACAGAACCCTGCCTTTCACATTTGGTGTACAATCAGCTGACCTAGACAAACATACCTCACAAACTGACAAAGTTTCAAGGGAAAAATATCATGACAATTTGAAGCTTTGAAGTAGATTATTGGAAGGCCTCATATTGTGCACACCGCATGCGAAAGGATGTTTGGATTTGAATCCTGGACCAGCACTTAACTTGTCAAATACAGTTAAAAAGAAAAATGTTTACAAAATAATTATTTTTCAACCATGTCCCTGGACTTTCAGATTACAGGAACACTCTTATGTGGTTAACTTACCCAATTGTTACATAAAATTGTGTCAACTAATCATGTAAAAAAATTAAGAAAAATAAAAAATAAATGACAGAAATATATTCTTAATCTTGGTGGCAAACTGAAGTAATACAGAGTCAAATTTGGAAAGTTAAAGCAATAGTTACTAACCTGCTAGAAAGAAAAACCAAATTAAAATTCTTCTTTCTTAAATCCCCTTTTTTCTTCGCGTATGTTTCATTTACATCAAAACATAAGCACTTATTTTCTACTGTAGGCAGTCTGTAGCTTGATAAGTGTGTAAGTTGAGGGGGGAGGGGGGGGGGGACATTTTCCCTCATTACAGTTGAGCATCCCACATGCAATATAGGTAACAATTAAAATAGGTACCCTGTATTGAGAGAGGAAGCAGCAGTATTTTGGTCTTGTTCTGGAAACAGTCTCTAAATTTACCTGAAGTGATGTAGGAAAATCACTAGAGAAATAAATCACAATGATCTGAGTGTGTCTTTTTTCAATTAATTATACAGCAATGCACAGAGCAATAACATTTTCCATACAATGACACACTACTACTACTACTAGTAGTAGTAGTAGTAGTAGTAGTAGTAGCAGCAGTACTAGTACTAGTACTAGGAGTAAGGAATGATGAGAAAGAATAATACTTTGTTCTAAATTGTATACATCATGAACACCAAAATTATGCTCAGCAAATGGACATTATTAAACACTGTACTATAAATGCATTCAAGGAACATCTCAAAGAATATGAAATTAAATTAATAAGTTATTACAGACCACTTCCGAAATAATTAGTGCTGGTGATGTTCTATTTAGGCAATATCAGTCAGGGATATTTGCTTTGGTATTTCTTAAATAGAAAGCTGTTTATTTACTTCATACAATTTAACTGCTGTTTACTAAATACTATTTACATCTGGAAGCATGAAGAATTATTTTGGGAACAGAATTATTGCATACAGTACTAACAGGTGTTTTCATTATCAGATTAAGAACAACAGATACCTTGCACAGTATGAACGCCCCAGTTAAGTAAAGGAAAAATGATCTATAATAAATTTGTCATTTTCTATAATTTCTTCCAATTATACATATTATTTAACAGATGAACGATATACTGAGAAAATAAGAAAAGGTAAGAGAGACTCAACATAAAAAATACATACCAACAGAACTACTGTTTAAATCAGAATCTCCCCCAGATTTTGCAGAAATACTAACTACAGGAGCATCTTTAAAGACAGTGTTTGCTAAAGTATTTTTCATTCTCTTTGTCATCTGTAAAATGTAATAAGTTAATGAGCTTTCTTCTGTAATTAAAGCACTGTCCTGTTAGATAATTATAAAATTATCTTACCTTTTCAATCATTACTCCTCTTTTCTCAGGTGGTAGTAAATCAATTTTATTTAAAACAACAATCATATGTTTGCACGTTATTTCCCCAATAATCAAGCACTCAGCAGTTTGAGTCTGCATGCCTTTTATTATATCAACTACAAGTATCATCATGTCTATAATCTGAGCTCCTGAAATATTTAAACGATCATTATTTCAGTAAAGACAACATTACACAGGTTCATTCATTAACCAGCAAAGTTCCATATTTATAAAGGTAAAAACACAGAAAATTATTTCTTTTATAAATATAAGGCAAGCCACTTGGTCAAAGTCTGTTGTCATCTACACAAGAGAGAAAATTAGTTGCATGAATCTGTGATATTATTCTAATAATTTAAATAAAATATTTTGAGTGTTTCAAAGAAAATTTAAATTATTCTTGCAGATTTCTGTATGGTAGAAGTTCAAGTGAAACTTACTGATAAAGGTGATAACACTGAAAAGTCTACCAAATGGAACATAATAGAAATACATAAATATGTTGCAAGGAAGTTAGGACGGGGAAAATATAATGCAAATGGATAAGAGCACCTTGATCCAGAAACAAAGCAAAACCGTATTAACAATCTATACCATTCCTTACTAGTTTCCTTATGCCAGACATCTGTAACCTAATAAATTAATTGCAACACCAATAATTTAGATAAATAACCTTCTATTTCCACAATTACATTATAGCTCAAATAAAATAACTCTGTGATTGACAAATCGCAGTGTTGCTGGCCTGCAGCAAGCTAAACATGACAAGATTATTTGTATATCTAACCAAACAAGCAACTCAGTATGAAAACAACTACACGTGCCTGGTCACTGGCTCTTCTACTCAACTTGCTTGAACTGTTTGTCCTTACTAGCAGCTTAGTCTTTACATGAATACATTAATATTTTCCAAAGAAATTAATCTGAACTACATAGGCCTGCTTACAAAGCAGTATTCCTTGTCATGCTGCTACACACTGAACATTGTTTCTTAGCACAGACAAAACAGAAGGTTTCAATCTCAAATCTAGGTTATCATATAATTTTCAGAAGGGGTGGCTGTGGGCAGAGATGTCCTGTATTTTTATTTATGTTCAATGGGATGTTTTTGGAGATGTCTGCATCATGGTGAATTACTAAATTCTGCATCCTAGACAAAGAAGTAACAATAATTATTTTTGTGTTTTGTATTATGGTTACGCGCATCATAGTGCAGATGAAATAGCTTTTTACCATCAGAAAGAAAGAGCCTACCATTAAGAAGTAAATGTATTGTGAAGAGAGGCATTCTAAGACAAAGGTGCCCTTCCCCAGTAGGAACAAGGGCTGCCCCCACCCTTGACCCACAGCTCTCAGGGAAAGCAAAAAATGTAGTGTAGGTTTTCTCTTTCAAGAAAATGATTCAAAAGTCAATATTATGCTGTCTCTAACAAGGTCAAAACTGGAACATTTTCATGACTACTTACACATTGCTATTCATCTTCCAAAATACTGAACATACTCCACACTCCCTGGTCTGGCCCCCTCTCCCCCAAACTATCTTATGGGTGCGCCCTTGCTGTCCAACACATGTACAGTTTCACCCAAACTTCCAAGGTTATAATTATATAGACAATGTAGTATCCTAAAACGAGCAATTTCAGATAGGAACTAGAAATGACTGTTTTAGCAGTATCAAGTCTTGAAAGAGTAATGTGCGTAAGACATGTGTTTGTAAACTGTTTGTGTTTTATACTGAACAATCACTTTACATCCACATCTCAAATCCCCATCATCTGCTGAGCTGGAATTGTGTAAGATACTAATACCACCCTATTTGAATGGTACACATTATTTTGGGCTCATTCGAGATGTGTTGCCACACTTGTTTGGACTTTACCTCTTATTTTCCATGAGAGGACATAGTAGGCAACACAATGGTGCACCAGCCCACTTCAGTTTTCATGTCCATGAGTATCTAAACAGTGGTTGATACCTGGACATACAAAAATAAAAATGCAACAACATTTTATTCATGACTGTACTTCTTGCATTGGGAATGGGGATTGTTATTTGCGTAGAAGTAGTGAAACTTGAAAAATGAAGTAGCAACAGCAGAAACCACAAGGAGATCAGCATCATCAAATAATCTAGTAAATTGTGTGAATGTGCTAAAGCTGTTGAAACATAAATAAATGCAATAGACCAACATGATGAAAAAGACATGTGACAAACTATAATAACAATGGAGACTTCAGGTAGGAATATCAATAATGAGGGAACTAGCAGAAATTGTGGCAAGTAGCAACCCAAGTTTCAATGTCGTGGATATCACCAATCCTCATATTGCACTTAAGGAAATGCTGAAAGGCTGTGAGAGGTCATTTAAGACCTGGCAGTGATTGTGTGCTAGCTGGAGGTGCAAACAATGTGTGTAGAAGCAAGAGGTCATGTGCACAGAGTGTTCTGATTGAAGCTTTCCAAAAATGCCAAACGCGGACTACTACAGCATTAGTATACCAGAAAGAGCCGATCTCATGGAAGTATCATGTGTTATCTCCAAATAACATCCATCAAAACAAAACAATTGTAAAGATCTGCACTGATTACACAAATGCTACATTTGCATGTGCAGACAGTACCATAAGAGGCCACTTCATTAGACATGGTCTTCATGGAATAGAAAGGCCAAAGAAGCTATGACCATCGAAATTCTGAAGGTTGTGAAACCATGTACTCATGGGAAAAGCATGACTACTCATCTGCAAGACTGCCAGTCACCAGAACCTAATGTCAGGTCAGCCAAAGCAGAAGTCACATCACCTACAACAGAAGTCATGTCAAAGAGTTAATTTAAACTTTTGTATAGCTTTCAGACCTTGTTTTGAATATGCGTGACGCAATAGGAATTAACAGGTGTGTAACTCACATTGGTTTATTCTAATTACAAAGTCAGGTTAGTATCTGATGCAAAAAACTGAAGTAGGCTAGATAGTGTGCTAGACCTCTACCTGTTCATCTCAATATCAGAAAGGCAATGCCCTGACTGTCCGACTCATCATCGCCCAGCCCAAAATGCTAAGGACAGAAGATTGAAATTTGAATAATGGGACCATGTTTAGCCCAGAAACTACAACAGAATCATATTAATGGATTTTTAACTGCTTCCTCACGCAAAAATTTCATGTTTAAGAGTGAAAAGTAAATAAACTGTGTTTTGTTAAACTAATATAAGGGAAGGAAAACATCATTTGTTTACTTTCATCCTTGAAAAAATACAATAGGAATGTTGGACCCAGCAGGCCACAAACTTCAACAAAAAATTTTACTTAACAGATAACTCTTCTGATACATCAAAGAAAATTATTATGTAATCATACAGTCAGTATTTTAGTCTAAGCATGTAACACGTTGTGACTGAAAGGCAAAATATAAGCAAGAACCCTGTTGAATGAAATAGAGAGAAAACTGGAGATACTGTCAGTATGAGCAATACAGCTGGTCTCAAAAACAGAGTCCAAAAAAAGTTAAAGACCCTGGAAGAATATATACATCTCATCTGTACATCACAGTGAGTGAATAGAAGTTACAGCCACATCCACACCAAACATAAATAATTTAATTTCATGTGGAATACAGTCATCTCTAACTTCATGTATGCCATGCTCACTCGCAAATCAAGAAGAAACAGCTAACTTGGAAGCAGCAGCTCAAGGTACATTTGTTTATTTCTTTCTCTTAGGCCTTATGGAAGTATTGTAGACATATAATTTTGACAAGTCTCAATGTTGTAAGGATGTGAGGACAGGTCAATAACTTGCATTCGAAGAGACAAATACTGTGATGAGAGTCTGAAATATACTGTCTATTAGCAGAGCACATGTCAAAATTTATATCAGTAGTTAACAATTTACAGATACACTGTGTCAAGGATCAAAAGGTAAAGTGTGCTGGCAATAGCACAGGGAAAATTTTATGTAAAACAGTGAGAATGAAATAAGAGGCTTTGGAATACATATGATGGAAGTATTTCCATGACATGGTATGCTCGTTTAGCATATATCTGGTATTTTAGCTGCATAAACTTTCATGTAATTCTTTACTGTCCAAATATAGTGCTGATCACTGAGTGAATTCATTGCCTCTGCCACATCTTAATCTTGCCTATCAATCTATCACTAACATTTACAAAGCTTATATGATTACAGTGCCATTAAAAAAACTGCAGTAGCAAACACTGCTTATGTTTTGCCATTATGCATGGCTGTTCTCACAAGCTCTAAATTTGGAAACCTAAAAGCTAATTATCAAAAATAATCTGAATGTCGGATAATGTAATAAGCCTGGAAATAACAGTAAAACCATCACCACCATCCAACTGTACAATATTCCTTTATTAATGAGTCTGTTATAAACTGACAATAATTCACAGAACACATAGCAACAGAAATTGTTGAGTACGCTAATGTACTAAATTTTCTGATTCAGCATGCACTTATACAAGTGTTCATGAACATATACAGGTAATCAAATATATACTGTATGAATGTACAAAATGAAAACTGAAAATCTCTAAGAACAGTTGGAAATTTACGGTACAAAGTGTAAATGTATTAGGCCATTTAAATTCATAAATCACGTCGTAGAAACAGCTTACATCCTAGTGGAGGGTTATTATTTGATTCCTATAGTGTATATGAATTTACGCACCACCAATAATTGTTCGTATCAGAGAGGCATGGCCAGGACAGTCCACAAATGTGAACTGCAAAATCTCTTTATCACTATATTTCGTAAGATGGGGCGGCATGTCAACCTGAAAAGAACTAAATCCAAGATCAATCGTTATTCCTCTTTCTTGAGATTGAGGATTCTTGTCAAACGCCGCTGTGCTGGCAACTGTACTAATTGCTTTTGCTAAAGAGGTTTTTCCGGAATCAACGTGACCCAGAATGCCTACATTTAAATTCAGAATTTGTCTACCCATCGCTATTTGTTTTCTAGTCACTATAACAGAATACCGAAACTGGAGCTATGCATTAGGTTATTTAGGTTATGTTGTTTTGACAGTAATGGATGGACTCCACTGTTCTGACAATTCATAAACATTAAGCTGCTTTCTTGGATATCCACTACAACTCAGAATGAAACGACTGTCACACGCTTGTTTTTTGGTAAGTTCCGCTGCAGATGTTTGAAAATCGCGCACGTCCTCTAACTAGCACTCAACAAAACACTCTTTGCCCACATTACTCTGCGGCTATGATGTAATTTCAAGGTGTTATCTCGTACATTAATGAGGCACTGGCTACAAAAATGTTGACGCTAGCGATAAACAGAAATCCGATTATTACATGAATCTCATCCGATTATTACATGAATCTCATGATGTGAACTGTACAGCGCCGATATTTATTGTTTACCAATGGTGTGCAACTTTGCACTATGTATGTGTGAGTGAATGGGGTGGTTTGGGAGAATCTAAACCTGTTATGTATTTTTTAAGTTATCCTTAATTTATCTTAACAAACGCGACACATTTTTCTCGTTTCTCTTAGTAAGGGAAAATTTTCAGTTTTCAGAAAATTGCTTTAAAAATTCAGGTAATCAGTTAAATCTGTTGCCCACTATTCGTGTTAATAAAACTAAAAATCCGTGGTTTAGCTCGATTCAAATAAGTTCTAGCTGTTCTGTCTCATTTTGACACTAGCACGGCCAGAGATCGTTAGCACAGCGAAGAAATACATCTTTGATCGTAAGATGTTTGTTATATTTAGTGTGCGAGAAGCGTGTTGTCGAATGTGATGTGTTGAGTGTCTTGTGTTTAGGAATCGAGGATTTCGGAAAGTAAGTCGCATGTCTTGATTATCTATGAATCCTAAATGTAAATCACTGAACCCTGGCTAGATTTCACAGAAAGTCGTTTGTTCTCCAAGGTTTAAAACAAATCGTCGTAAATGCCGCCGACTGACATTTGCCTTATAACTTAATCTCTTAAAATGAAATTTTGACAATAACTTCCTCGTGACATGTTTTAGTAACCCATATTACGCAAGATATGTTTTTTGCCATATGTTATGATGGTTCCAGTATTTTAAGATAGCAGGTCACCTCAGCCACTGTTTTCAGTGATAGTTGTCTTCTCGGAATCAGCGTAAATGAAGAATAACCGGTACCGATTGTGTAGTTTCTCACTGTATGAAACCAGCTATTTTCTCTGATTTGTAACTGCCGAACCTGTGGAAGCAAAGAGCCTATTTGAAAATGCCTTTGGCTTGGCTTTTGCAACCGTTTGATTAGAATAATTTGAAGTACGAACCGCAATACGTGATTAACACCGAACAACAATTAACGCGCTTAAATTTTAAATGAAAACTATTGCATTAAAGGTATTTTATACAATGAGACTTCTAACAATGCAGTTTGCATTTCATTTTACGTACCACTGCCTTTTTTTCTTTTTTGTGTCACTCCTAATTAGTGTGAACAGCGTTCCAAAAGGCACTGTATTTTGGAGACACTTTCGTAGAGTTAGAAGGGACGTCTTAATCATGTGTGCTGGTCTTCTATTGCTGATACACTATATGCACTGTTTGTGATTATAGGTAGCTAACACAGGTTTAATGTCAGTTCTCCATTTTTGATGTTTATGCATAACATTCTTTACTGAATATCTGAGAGATGGATTATCGTAAAAAAAAAAAAAAAAACCCATAGCTGAACCGTAAAATGATATATTGAGTTTTAAACCGTACTATGAAATTAAAGCACAGACTACTATACACCAAAATGCAAAGTTGTCTCAATATTTTCCATTTTTTTGTGTTTGGAGACAAAAATGTGCACAAATATCTATCTGAATTTATTTTCTAAGACTCAGTTTTCTTGTCTTTTAGTGCTAGTTGTGGAATATCTCGGTCTCTCGATAACAATCAGCGTCACTCATGACAACCCTGAATTGTTGAAGTTTACGGTACTCGCTCCTTTTTGGGGCCAAGTGCTCTTTAGAGAGCAGAATGCATAGATGTGTGTTCAAGCAGATGGGAATAATTTGGTTACACTGACTAAAGGATTCTTCTAAGAAATACCAAACTTAGGTAACCTGAAGATGCCTAAAAAGGCGAAACGCGTAGTTAAAAAATAAAAAAGTAAAATTGCAACCAAGATAACCAATACTATAATTTGGTTTGATATCCATGCTTTTCTCAGTGGCTCACTTGGTCCCTTTTTGACCTTTTTTCATACTCAGAAACATACCGATGTTTCTGCTGCTGCTGCTGCTGCTGCTGCTGCGAAACAACCATGTTTAAATCATGCATACAGTGGCGTGTTCGCTGTAATGAAAAACTACTACTGTGACGATTGTCGGCCGACGTCAAGTAAAATGAAATTGTTGGATAAAATCAAATGGCATACGTTTAATCTTGCTGTATCTGCTTGCCCGCTACTCCCAGCGCCTGTTTTATGTTACCATGTTCGCCCATGTAATGCCTAGTTACTTATTGCTAGATACCTTTTACAAATGTTCGTTAACCTGTCTTGGAACGTATCTCCACCCCCACCCTTACTCGTATCTCCTATTGATAAAGATTTTGCATATACTTCCTACTGTTACCTCTCAGTTTCGTGATTGACCAATAATTTTTTATCATTCCGTGGCACTCTATTTCACGTGCTTAAAGTTTATTAAAATAGGTTTTCCCATAGAGCAAGATTGCATAGTGGCCATCACACTTGACTCATCTTCAGAAGGATCAGGGATCACATCCCTGGCCGGCTATCTAGATTTGAGGAACTCTTCGACAACGAGACGGTAAATCTCCCAGTTTTCTCGCGGTTCGCGTTTCGTTTTATACTACACACTGCAGTTATATATAATCTTCAGTGTCATGCCATTATTTTTATAGCAGTTCGTACGTTTTCTTTAGAATGTTTACCTCACAAGCACAACCTGATTCTGATGTCTCACTAGCTCCAGTCGGCCTTACTTCCTAAATAACCATATTTTTTCACATTTTCTAATGCCGCAGCCAAACTTTTTTTTTTAAGAACGGCGCTATGTCCCTTTTGTAGTACTCTTCGCGCATCTGTCAGTGTTAAAATGACCAATAATCCTACTTAAAGAGCGGAGGGCAGTGTATATGCGTAGTAGCAAGGGGTTTTCCTTTCTAGTCGTCACAGTCTGATCCCGGCCGAAATGCCGATTAACCTCTACAAACTTTGTGATAAGTGAGGCATTCGTTAGGAAACTTTCCTTTTGTTCAAAAATGGCTCTGAGCACTAAGGGACTTAACAGCTATGGTCATCAGTCCCCTAGAACTTAGAACTACTTAAACCTAACTAACCTAAGGACATCACAGAACACCCAGTCATCACGAGGCAGAGAAAATCCCTGACCCCGCCGGGAATCGAACCCGGGAACCAGGGCGTGGGAAGCGAGAACGCTACCGCACGACCACGAGCTGCGGACTTCCCGTTTGTTATCAAGAAAGCTTTAACACGTGTGTGTCGACGTTTTGATGTGTTCTGTAATAACGTTACGCTGCTCTCAAACAGAGTTCCGTAACGGTGGCCGAGCTTTCGTACACTCTCGTCGTTGAACTCGCCCGCCAGCGACCTTAATCATGACTGGACGTCTGTCACGATAGCCGACATGCCAAGTTGTTTGTTGACCTTGCCCTTCGTAGCTGTTTCTCAATTTTCTTTGAAGTTTTGCTGTTCACTGCTGAATATTGTTGTGCCTCGTTAGACAGATAGATACAAGGGTCACCTAAATTTATAGAAACGACCAGCAATGGTTGCGTTTGAGAAGTGACGTCACTATTTTAATTAATTTATAGTTAGTTGTACATTTAAAACAGTAGCAGCTCACAAATTGGCTGATTCTACTAATTAGATAGAGCGTTTACGAAACTAATTTTGTGACAAAATGGAAATTTCGCTTGTTTCATTGGTGTGCAGAATTTCATCGTGATCGTAATTCCATCAGCGATATATTTCGTGAAGTTCGACCAAAGTGGATTGCAGTTTAAAAAAATAAGGACGCTGTGCGTACGCCTGCCATCACGTCAGTTGCCGATCCCGGGCAAGGACTTCGAAAACCCCTGACGTATGAGTCAAATCGAATTACTTTCCCGGACCCACACGGCCTGTTGATGACTTTTTCGAAAGCGGTACGGGGCATTCGATTGTCGGCGGCTTCTAATTGTTCCCAGTCAAGAAGTATGGAAAATATGTACGTAGGAGAGCGACTAAGCGTGCTTGCCATTGGCATTCTAATATAAAAAGATTCATTTAGTGAATTTAAACTATGATTTATTAAAACCGATTTTCAGTCAGTTGAGTATCTCTAGACAAAAAAGGTCTGGGATTGCCCCGACCAGTTGATAAATAAATAAAAATAAACCGGACACCCTCAAAACTGGGACAAATTCGGGGAAACACGGAGGTATGTCAGCTCTACCTATGCGCAAAATGTCTGAATAGGATGGACATTCAACAATCCGCGAGATTTATTTATTTTTCATCCTTGGATCACTTTTGGTACTACACTACTTGCCATTAAAATTGTTACACCAAGAAGAAATGATGATGATAAACGGGTATTCATCGGACAAATATACTAGAACTGACATGTGATTACATTTTCACGCAATTTGGGTGCGTAGATCCTGAGAAATCAGTACCCAGAACAACCACGTCTGGCTGTAATAACGGCCTTGATACGCCTGGGCATTGAGTCAAACAGAGCTTGAGTTTGGATGGCGTGTACAGGTACAGCGGCCCATCCAGCTTCAACACGATACCACAGTTCATCAAGTGTAGTGACTGGAGTATTGGGACGAGCCAGTTGCTCGGCCACCATTGACCAGACGTTTTCAATTGGTAAGAGATCTGGAGAATGTGCTGGCCAGGGCAGCAGTCGAACATTTTCTGTATCCAGACAGGCCCGTACAGGACCTGCAACATGCGGTCGTGCATTACCCTGCTGAAATGTAGGGTTTCGCAGGGATCGAATGAAGGGTAGAGCCACGGGTCGTAACACATCTGAAATGTAACGTCCACAGTTCAAAGTGCTGTCAATGCGAACAAGAGGTGACCGAGACGTGTAACCAATGGCACCCCATACCATCACGCCGGGTGATACGCCAGTAAGGCGATGACGAATATACGCTTCCAATGTGCGTTCACCGCGATGTCGCCAAACACGGATTCGACCATCATGATGCTGTAAACAGAACCTGGATTCATCCGAAAAAATGACGTTTTGCCATTCGTGCACCCAGGTTCGTCGTTGAGTACACCATCGCAGGCGCTCCTGTCTGTGATGCAGCGTCAAGGGTAACCGCAGCCATGATCTCCGAGCAGATAGCCCATGCTGCTGCGGCAAACTTCGTAGAACTGTTCGTGCAGATGGTTGTTGTCTTGCAAACGTCCCCATCTCTTGACTCAGGGATCGAGACGTGGCTGCACGATCCGTTACAGCCATGCGGATAAGATGCCTGTCATCTCGACTGCTAGTGATACGAGGCCGTTGGGATCGAGCACGGCGTTCCGTATTACCCTCCTGAATCCACCGATTCCATATTCTGCTAACAGTCATTGGATCTCGACCAACGTGAACAGCAATGTCGCGATACGACAAACCGCAATCGCGATAGGCTACAATTCGACCTTTATCAAAGTCGGAAACGTGATGGTACGCATTTCTCCTCTTTACACGAGGCGTCACAACAACGTTTCACCAGGCAACGCCGGTCAGCTGCTGTTTGTGTATGAGAAATCGGTTGGAAACGTTCCTCAGGTCAGCACGTAGGTGTCGCCACCGACGCCATCCTTGTGTGAATGCTCTGAAAAGCTAATCATTTTCATATCACGGCATCTTCTTCCTATCGGTTAAATTTCGCGTCTGTAGCACGTCATGTTCATGGTGTGGCAAATTTAATGGCCAGTACTGCATATTGGATACTTCATGATATACATGGATGTGTTACAAAGTATCTGGTACTTGCATAAAAGCAAAGATATATAGGCCTACAATTTTTCAGACATTTATAAAAGAGTTTAAGAGTCTACACAATGCAAATAAAATTACTTAGCCATATCGAATACTTCGGTATGTGCCGTTTTGCACGAACGTTTAGCGCTGAAAAATATCTTTTCCAACTGGATTCCGCACAATTTGACCGAAACTCAGACCTGTGTCTGTTGGTGTAAGGACGTACTCAAATAGTATGTTCGAGAAAATGCAGAATCCGTATGCAATATTGTAACAGAAGGCGAAACTTGGATGTGTTTGTACAAGCCGGAAACTAAACAGCAATCAACTTTTTTGGTGTTTCGAGATGAACCGAAGCCAGCAACAGCGGTTTATTCGCGAAGCATCTCCAAGAAATGGTCGCGACCATTGCTATCTAGGATCGATGATAAGTCAGAAGTGCTGAACGGTATACAGCAATTTGGTTGCCAGGTCTTCGATGAAATCAGAATAAAACTAAAACTTGGCATCATTGTTGGTCGTGATAATGCCAGCTGTGACACAGCAAGTTACGTAATTGATTATTTTACAGAAAAAAATGTGATTAATGTCTCATTGACCTATTTATCTGAACTAATTTTTGTTGCTTTGTCTAAAAAAAATGAGCGAATAATGACTTTCTTCGTCTCAAGAACCCGCGAATCCTTCCAAAACAATGTTTTTGATGTACCAATACTAAACTGGAAAAAGTTATTTCGGTATTAGGTTGAAATATAAATTACAAATAATCTAAATTGGAACGATCACATAGATAATATTGTTGGTAGAGCAAACCAAAGACTGCGATTCATTGGCAGAACACTTAGAAGGCGCAACACGTCTACCAAAGAGACTGCTTACACTACGCTTGTCCGCCCTTTTCTGGAGTATTGATGTGCGATGTGGGATCCGCATCAGGTGGGACTGACGGATGACATCGAAAAAGTACAAAGAAGGGCAGCTCGTTTTGTATTATCTTGGAATAGGGGAGTTAGTGTCACAGACATGATATGTGAATTGGAGTGGAAATCATTAAAACAAAGGCGATTTTCGTTGCGACAGGATCTTCTCATGAAATTTCAATCACCAGTTTTTTCCTCCGATTGCGAAAACATTCTGTTGGCACCCACCCACATAGGGAGAAATGATAATCACGATAAAATAAGAGAAATCAGGACTCGCACAGAAAAATGTAAGTGCTCGTTTTCCCGCGTGCCGTTCGAGAGTGGAACGGTAGAGAGACAGGATGCCTCTGCCAGGCATTATTGTGAATAGCAGAGTAATCACGTAGATATAAATGTAGAACGTTACAGAGGTGCATGAATTTTAAGGTGGAAAATATTTGAGAAACAAAACAAGTTTTTCTTTCAGTGTTCTAAAGGCGGGTCTCTCCAGATATACTTTGCATACCATAGATCGATAGCGAGAACCTCAAGGACATATAACATGTCACGAACACGAAAAATACATTTTACGAAAGAACGGATATATGCTAATGTTCCTCGCACATCTCCTAAGTGAAAGGATCGTAAAGGATGTGGAATAAGTCTACGTTGTGAAACATATGTTCATTTAAAAATTAATATCTGTTTCCACAACCCTGTAAATGTACATACATCGAACTAAAACTACGTCTTCCCTGTATTCGAGAAAATTGTCATACCTCCGATGCCCCTGCGGGCTCGCTTTCTTGCATGAGTTCGTGTGTGGTGCCGACGGGTCCCGAGCTATTGCAGCCTAGGCTGCATTTCATTCGCCGTCGTTGCTCCTTCCCTGCTGCCCCCTCCTACCCCTCTCTCTGTTTTCTTGACCTGGCTGTCCCCTTGGTTTCCTGAATTCCTTGCGATTTTGTTCCACTTGCCCTTTCGTCCTTCCTTTTTGTCGTTTTTGTTTCTCCTTTGAGTTTAATCTCCACTTCTAAATTTTCTCTCCGTAGTGTGAGCCATTTGGGGAAGAACTCCCTCCATACCGTCTACAGCGTGGATTCCTCTCTCCCTTCCCTCCTCCTTCCTTGCCACAGCCCTCCTCTGTCCCGCTAGGTCACCTGCAGGTGTAGGCAGTCCGTTTGGTGGGTCTGTTTTGTACCCATCTGGCTGAGCCCCGTGACAATACAGGGATCACACTTCTGACACCTCATCTATTGCTTCCCCATGTGTGCCCAGGAGTGGTTACTTTTCATTCTGGAGCGTTGGAGCTCCCGGCAACAGCCACCGTGACACGCAGTTATTGTTACGGCTGGGTGGCTCCCTTGGGGAGAGCTTCGGATCAGAGTGGCTGGTGTCAGAGCGGATGCTTTGCTTATGAAACGTATCAAACTCCAAAAATTTGGCCGTTATTCTATGATCATCTCTTCGGTTGGTAAGGGATCATTGAATGCTGCTTCTTATGACCCTGTAGCCTTCCTTTCCCTGGCTGCGCACTGGGAGGAGGATCAGGGTCTCCTGGACTCGCATTCGGGAGGACGACGGTTCAATCTCGCGTCTAGCCATCCTGATTTAGGTTTTCCATGATTTCCCTAAATCGCTCCAGGCGAATGCCGGGATGGTTACTTTGAAAGGGCACGGCCGACTTCCTTCCCCATCCTGCCTTAATCTGATGAGACCAATGACCTCGCTGTTTGGTCTTCTCCTCCAAACAACCCAACCCCAACCAGGCTCTCCGGCTTGGGGCAAAAGTCTTTCCCACTACCTGGTCTGTGCTAGTATAGACGAGGACACATTCACCACCACAAAGCCATTAATTTTTGTGGAAAATATCGAAGACAAATGTGGCGAAGTGGAGTGTGTATTAAGATGCGGTGGTGTCCTTGTTGATCAAAACTACTTCTTCTGCCCAGTCTGCAGCTCTTTGAGCTTGTAATAATCTTGGCGACGTTCCGGTGTCCGTTACATCTCAACAGTTTTCAAATATGGTTCATGGAGTCATTTTGCATAGGGACCTCATTGTTGAAACTGATGGGGAACTCTGGGTCAGTCTAAAACAATGGGGCGTTCATTGTGTTCTGCGTGTGCAGAATGATTGTAAGGACAATCGCACAGTTATTGGCGCCTTTATTCTGGCTTTTGTGGGAGATACCCCCGTGTAGAAGCTCAAGGTTATGTGTTATCGGTGTTGTGAAGATGTATGTCTTGCCGTCCATGAGGTGCTTTCGGTGTGCGCATATCTTCCTGATGTATGGCGGACCATCTGTATGGTGAATGTGGACACCCACTCCATGAGGGGTGCCTCTGTGCTCCATCACCCATGTGTGTTAATTGTCACATACATCACTCTCCGCACTCACCAGATTGCCCAGCTTACAAGAAAGAAAAGAAGTACAGGAGTATAAGTCCGTTAAACATTCATCTTACACTGAGGCTCGTCAGAAATATGACCGACTTCACCCCTTGTAAGTGACTTCTACTTTTGCTTCCGTTATGCCCTTTCTCCCTCTTCTCTCTTCCTTACCCCAGTCCCATCCCCCCTCCTCTACCCCTCACCTGCAGTTCCCGCACCCTCCCCTCAGGTGCCGCTCCTACTCCCCTGGCAAAGAGCGACGGGGCTCCCTTGCAGACTCTTCCCTACAACATCTCTCAGGTCGAAAGCCTGCTGCCACAACATGGCCACAGGACGCAAAATCTGTGCGCCCTATGGTCGCCTGCTCTCTTTCAGTTCCAAATCTTGTAGAAGCCTGCGCTCCCTCTGTGCCCTGCACTCTGCAGGCTGTGGAAGAGGAGAAGACGAAGAAGAAGAAACAACGTAAGGCCCAGGACAAACCCATCCCTGCCCAGTTCCCCTGGACGTGCCATCTCCCCCCTTGCATCCTGAGTCTGACATTTTATTTATGGCTGTCACCCCATAATCGTTGGTGAAGGGTGGTGACCCAGTGGCGTGATTGGCTCCAGCTCGTTCGCCTCCCATTTGGATACCCACTCTGTTCAATGGAAGAACTGTAATGGATACTACCGTCACCTCCCAAAGTTGCAATCCCTTATTGCCCTTTATTCGGCTGCTTGTGTTGTTCTCCAGGAATCTCATTTTACTGACGCTCATTCAGCGACTCTGTGGGTTCTGTCCTTTCGGACTGAACTGGGTTGGTCCTCTGAGGGCTTCTAGTGGTGTTCACACATTAGTCTGTACAGATATTGTTAGCACATGGATCCCACTTTATACCACATTGGAAACAGTTGCCATCTGGGTTCACTTGGACGCTGTGGTCACGATTTGCAATCTCCGTCTTTCTCTTGACAGGCCACCTACGTCTGCTGCCCTAACTGCCGGCCGCGGTGGCCGTGCGGTTCTAGGCACTCCAGTCCGGAACCGCGTGACTGCTACGGTCGCAGGTTCGAATCCTGCCTCGGGCATGGATGTGTATGATGTCCTTAGGTTAGTTAGGTTAAAGTAGTTCTAAATTCTAGGAGACTGATGACCTCAGATGTTGAGTCTCATAGTGCTCAGAGCCATTTGAACCATTTTTTTGCTGCCCTAACTGCAGCCTCCACCTCCTTGGTGATGTGAATGCCCATCACCTTTTGTAGGGCAGTTCTTTCTGTATAGTCAGGGGTTCATAATTGACCAATTTTTTGCAGACCACGACCTGTGCCTTCTTAACGACGGTTCCCCTACTCATTTTAGTGCCGTGTGTGACACTTTCCTTGCTACTGATCTTTCGCTCTCTTCCCCCTCCCCTTCTTCCTTCCTTAAACTGGTCGCCACATGATGACCTCTGTGATAGTGACCACTTCCCTTTGATTCTCTTGTTCCCTTTCAACCTTCCGATGACCAGGTTACCCCATTGGGCTTTCCATCGTGCTGATTGGCCTCTACATACCTCCCAGTTCGTGTTTACACCTTCGACATGTCGTATAGATGTTCATGATCTGTCTGATAAGATAATAAGCACTGCCATTATTGCCATTCTTCACTTGACAGCCCCTGTTCGCCATCGGTTGGTTCTGCAGTGGAACATGGCTATTGCCACTGCTATCCGTTATCTTCATCACACCTTGCAACATTTTAAGGGAGATCTGCCCTCTGCTGGTCTTATTAACTTCAAACGTCTTCGCGCCAAAGCCTGTTACGTAATCAAACAGAGCAAGCGGGTGTGTTGAGAACACTTCAGTCTAGGTCCTTGTAACCCTTCATCATGGAAGTGGACTACACTCCACATCCTCAAAATTTGTCAGTGGCACTCTTCTATGTTGGGCCTTGCCCTTCCTGGTGCCTTTTTACAGCTCCATCAGCTCTCATGAAAAACCTGTGAAAAACCTCGTAAGTTTTACCCCTTGTCTGGCAGAATCCTACAATGGGGAACTTCTTCTGTCCCTCCCTTCATCCCACGATTCTGCTCCTGGCCCTGATTCTATCCATAACCAATTGCTTCAACACTTCAGTCCTCCACAACGACAATCTCTCCACCAGGTGTTTAACTGTATTTGGCTCCAAGATATATTCCCCTCTCAATGGAGGAACGTTACTGTGGTTTCTGTCATTAAGTCCAGCAAGGATCCATTGTCCCTTGATAGTTACCGGACAGTCTGTCTGACCAATGTCCCCTGCACGTTACTAGAACGAATGGTGGCTTGTCGGCTCTGTTGGCTCCTTGAACCTCGTGAGCTTTCATCTTCTTACCAATGTAGCTGTCAGGAAGGACTGTCTCTGATGGACATCTGTTTCGATTGGAAATGGCTATTCGATAGACCTTTTCTCATAATTGCCATCTTGTCGCAGTTTTCTTTGATCTCTGTAAGGCTTACGACATAGCTTGGCACCAACATTTCTTGGATATTCTTTTTGGCAACAAGCTTTCTCCATTGTTCCATCTGAAGGTTGACTGTTTTCGTAAACTCAATGTGCCTTTACTTCCTTGCCCACACCTCTTGGGGTGCAGATGGTTCAGCCCTAAAAGCTGAATTAAATCATCCATCTTTTAACCACATGAGCGTCTGGCAACACAGTCATTGCTCAAAGTAGCCTTTCTGCGGCTCCCAGTAGGGGGCACTAGGAGAGCCACCTTCCTCCAACACTGACCTTCTTGCTGTGCACACGTATTACCTGCTCCTGGCTGATAAACTTCGACGCCGCCGTGCGATTATCATCAGTCCCGTCTTGCAGCAGTGATTACCACCACCTTAAAATGTCGCAGCGCTGAAATATTGTGGGATTTACGCAGTACGATCCGGCAGCAAACCCGAAAAGTATATTTGCCACAATTTTCACCGTGTATACTTAACAAGAGTCCAGATTTGCGATTGTAACGGCCATTCTAAGCATTTATCACATAAGGCACAATGTCGTAGCGATCTTCCACTTCGTGAAACATAACCATGTTACAATAGAAGCCTGTCCTCTTCCACAAGTACTTGTAAACGGAACTTACTGTGTAGCCAAATGGGTGGTAGACTACCGATGTAAAGGTCCAGGATTCAATCCCCAATCAGTAAAAGGAATTTTCTGTCACTTATCGCTTCTTCCACCTGTGGTAATGGTATGTATATATGAAAACTGCCGAGTTCCCTGGTTTCGAGTCCACGTTAAACCCCGCCCCCCCCCCCCCCCCTTTAATCCAAAATACTGTAAACCATCTCTCAGACGACTACGATTTTTGTCTCGTGATATTTCACATAGAACTGCAATGTGAAATAGGGATTCTTCTGTGCGCCTTCGTATTGGATAGCAAGCTACACGCACCAGGGCTACACCTGCCAGAAATCTTGCATAGCTGATGCCTTTTTTGCCTTTAGATGTCGCACAGACATTCTAGCGTTGGCATGTCGCATTTCTGTTGAATATTACCGCCTCTCCGTGGTAGAGAAAACTGTACCAATGCAACGTGTTTTACTTGAAACATGTGGATGTTCAGGACAGACTCAGTAAATTCCCATAGGGAGACAATGAGGACAGCGATAATGACTCTGATTTTTGAAGTATTTAGTGATCAAGACATTAAATTTGAGCAGGAAACTGAAAGCGATGAAGATGTGAGAGGTGATGACAATGGAAGAGTTTACTTCAATCAGAATAGATGTTTTCACCGGAGAAAATAGCAGCTATTAACTAATGTCAGAGGAAGACAACTCATCGTCGTCATCTTGTCGGTGCCTGGACAGTGACATGGCGAAGAGTCTTTGAGTAAACCCTGCTGCTGTGGAGATACAGAATCTCTTTTGTACCCAAGATATTCTAGACAAATTCATTCTGTGGACAAATCCGAATATATATGAGCACAGTACGTTAAAAAACGCTTATCTTATCTACAAGATGCTGATGTCATTGAATTGAAGGCATTAATTGGACCATTAGAGCATTCAGCCATTTTCAGATCAGTGAACGAGTCGTTTACAGCTTGTTTACAACTGGTGGAATGGGAAGAGGCGTTACAGATGTAATTTTAGCAAATGAAGACTCTTTTTATTATTTGCATTATGATTTGACAATCCATACAATTGTGAAAAGAGAGAGAAAGGGTGGTAGTCAGTAGTTTCACAAATGTTTCTGCATTTCATTTAAAACGTTCAGCTTTGCTATCCTATAGATGCAACGGTGCGTCGATGAATGGTTGTACCTTTCAGTGGAAGGTGAAGGTTTAGAATGAACAAGAAAATAGGGATGTGAGGTAAGCTGCTCTGAACAACATAGTGAATGCAGTACCGTAAACACTCGTCGCAGCAGGAAAGGTTCATATGCCAACTAGCACTGTAGATGATGACGAGGAGATTGAAAGAATGTATGATGCGATAAAATAAGTAACTCATGTGGTTAACGGAGAGAAAAATTTTACTTGATGGGGGACTGAGATTCGATGCTTTGAAAAGGAAGATAATGAAAAATCGTAGGAGAATGTAGACCGTAGGAAGGAGTGAAAGAGGAAGCCATCTGATAGAATTTTGTGCGGAGCATGATTTAATTATGGATAACATTTAGTTTAAGAATCATGAAAGAAGATTGTTTTACGTGGAAGAGATTTAGAGACACTGGAAGGTTTCAGACTTATTATAGAGGGTGAAGAAAAATACGCGCACTCGGACATCGCAGCGCAATTCCTCACGTACTAGCAATACAAAAAGTCTCACGAAATTTCGCGCATATTTCGGGCAGGAAATAGACGACAAGATCGGCAATCTGGCAACACTATAATCACATGTAAGGTAAATACCTCTGTTTTCTGTGTACTCTGCCCCAGTGGCCCACCGAAATTATTTGCAAAGCATGGTGCTAGCCCCACTGGTGACGTAAGGCCTTAACTAAATGAATGGACATGAACACGGCAAGAATAATAGTTGGTATTAATCGATGGAACCACTGAGGGAGGGCACACAAAAAGCAAGTTTGAAATCTAGTAGATGCAGTGGTGCGAAACAATTTGTATCCACGACGTAAAAAAGGTTTCTTTAAAAGCTGAGTAATGAAAACGATTGTATTTCCATTTCTGTGTATGTAGTGCGTAACTGCAAATGTTTTGTAGAAGACCCACTGTAATCGCTGCATGACGATTTAAAAGCCAGATAGCGTACCACGCAGAATACTTTTAGCGAATTAAAAAACAAACAAGCCTCGATCCAGAATCGAACCCTCTACTTCCTGCATGCTTACCTAGAACACATCCACTGCACCAACTGGACAGCAGTACCACTATAGCCAGTCAGAGGTAGTTACTCTACATGTGATTGTAGTGTTGCCAGATTGCCAATATTTAATCCATTTACTGTCCGAAATATGCGGAGGACGAAATTTTTGTAACACACAATTTTTGTATTGCTACTATGTGATGAATCGTGCTGCAAAGTCAAATTACGCGAATTTTTCTTAACCCTGTATATCGGTAAGACACATATTTCGAAATTAGATGTTAAACTGCAGAACTTCTACAGGTGCAGATGCGGACTCTGACCATAGTTTGTTGATTACGAACCGCATATTAAAGCTGAGAAATTGCAGAAAGCTTAGGAAATTAAGGAGATGGAACTTGAATAAGTAGAAAGAACCAGAGGTCGTTGCGAGGTACAATGGAAGTATTATCCATAGTGGACCGAAATAGGGGACAAGAATACAGATGATGACGAATGGCTAGCTTCGAGAGATGAAATAGGGAAGACAGCAGAGGATCAAGTAGGTACAAAGACAAAAAATCGTTGGAGGAGATAACCTGGCCTTTGAGCGTCCATACACTCCCCACCACCACCCCAGAAATCCTTGGATATCACAGGAGACGTTAAGTCTAATTGATAAAAGGAGAAAATATAAAAATGCAGCAGGCGAAAGAGGATGCAGACATATAAAAATGAAATTGACAAGAAGTGAAAAGTGGCAAATCAGGAATGGCTGGAGGCATGTATAACTAGGGGAAAGGTAGGTAGTGCTAACAGGAATATTAAAGAGATCTTTGGAGAAAAGAAAAGCAGCTGTATGAATAACAAGAATTCAGATGGTAAACCAGTATTAAGCAAAGAAGAGAACGTAATGTGGAAAATACATAGGACGACTATATAAGGGAAATAAACTTGAAAGCAATGCAGTAGAGGAGGAAGATGAGGTGGATAAAGATGAGATAGAGGATATGATACTGTGGAGGGGCATTCGACAGAACACTGAGGGAACTGAGTCGCAGCAAGGCCCTTGTAGTGGATGACGTTCCCTCAGAAATACTGATGTCCTTGGGAAAGCCAGCCATGACAAAACTATTCCACCCAGTGTGCAGGAAGTATGAGGCGGGTGAAATACCCTAGACATGAGGAGGAATGTGATAGTTGCAGTTTCGAAGAAGGAAGATGCTGATAGATATTTTATAAACTACCAGTTTAGTAAGCCATGATTGCAGAAGAATCGGAAAACTGGTAAAACCAACCTCAGGGAAGATCAGTTTGTCTTCCAGAGAAATGTAGAAATACATGAGGCAATACTGAACCTACGACTATACTTAGAAGATAATTTAAAGAAAGGCAAACGTATGTAGCATTTGTAGACTGAGGAATAATTTGACAACGTTGACTGGAATACACTCCTTGAAACTCTGAAGCGAAATATTATTTACAACTTGTACAGATACCAGTCAGCTATTTGGGAGTCGAAGGGCTTGAAGGCGAAGCGGTGGTTGAGAAAGGAGTGAGACTGGGCTTTAGCCTGTCCCTGGTGTTATTCAGTTTATGTACTGAGCAAGCAGTAAAGTAAATCAAAGAAAAAATTTGGAGTAGAAACTAAAGTTCAGGGAGAGGGGGGAAAAAACTTTGAGGCTTGCCAATGACATTGTTATTCTGTCAGAGGTTGCAAAGAATTTGGAAAACAGTTGAATGGAATGGACAGTGTCTTGAAAGGAACACCAACAAAAGCAAAACAAGGGTAATTCAGTGGAATCGAATTAAATCGGGCGATGAGGGATTTAGATTAGGAAGTGCGACACTAAAAGCGGTACATGAGTTTTGCTATGTGGGATGTAGAATAACGAGGATAGTCGAACTAGAGAGGATATAAACTGTAGACTGGCAGTGAAAAGAAAAAGCGTTTTAGAATAAGAGTATTTGACAATGTCGAATATAGATCTAAGTATTATGAAGTCTTTTCAGAAAGTATTTATCTGGAATATAGCTGTCTATGGAAGTGTAACAAAATAGATCATGAAACTAGAGATGAGGTACTGAATAAGATTGGGGAGACGAAGAACTTTCTAACACTACTAACAGTGGGGCTCAGTTGACAGGACACATTCTAAGGCATTAAGGAATCGTCAGATGCAGGGAAGGGGGGGGGGGGGGGAGACGAAGACCAAGAGGCAAGTACAGTAAGCATGTCGGAATTGATGTGATTTTCAGTATTTATTCAGAGATGAGTAGTCTTGCGCGGATAGAGCAGCATGGAGAGCTGTATCAAACCAGTCTAAGGACTGAAGAAAGGAAAATGCTTAGCGTCATGTTTGAAGGCTGGATTGTGTGTTTACATGAGAAGCATTTATCGTAAAAATTGAGTTCCGCAGTGATGAGGTTTCCGCCTACTTATTTCAGTGATGGGAATCAGTGGTGCCACGATGGCAGATAGTGCTGTAAAGAACTGCTTGCTACAATACACGCCAAGAACAGTGTCGACAAAATTCTCAGTGGCCATGCGTACTCGAGGGTTATGAGAACTCATACATTGACTAAACTTCGCCTGGATAATTTGACTCTTAATGAGGCGTAGCTGAGAGAGAACGAGCAGAAATCAAGAGTGCTAAGTGAGAAGTAACTTCTCCGTTTTGCCAGAGAGGATGAAGCTGTCCAGATTGTTCGTGCTACATTCAAAACTGCATTGGAAAGGCTGGAAAGGGAAGGCCCTACCTCTGAACTCTGGGTGCAGTATTGTCAAATGATCGTACGGAAGATATCAGTTGAAGCAGAGAGGATGGGTGATTGGGAGCTTCATATGGATACAAGAAGTAAAATGCTCCCTTTCTTTCACTCAGTGGGTCAATGTTTTTACACTAAAAGTGCTCGTCTACAAGACACGAATAGCCTACAACACCGGATGCTCCCAAACAAATTTACTATTTTAACTGAAGAGGACTTCATGATTTGCAGATCTGGCACATTTGGGTGAATTCTGTCGACAGATTTAACTTTAGAGCAAGTTCTAATGAGGTCAATCAAGAGCCAGGGAGGATTAACACGTGGTTGTGATATATCCAGCAGCTTTCTCAGTGGACTGGAGGAATGATGTACATGCTAAACATCTGCAAAGGGCTAGAACGATTTTGGAACATTTCTTCTACAATATCAGAACAACACATCGATACAAGACAAGCGCCTCGATGGTATCAGAGTACTAGCTGCTTCTAGCGTTTCACATCTAGGGAGTGCGAACGACAAACGTTAATATAGTGATACCTCCTGTGAACCTGACAGCTCATTTCTATGTAAAGCGAACAGCCTCAAAAGGATTTTATACAACCTTTGCATGAATTAAATTCAATTATGGCTGTTTAAAAATACTTAACATCGCCTTTTAATGACTGACAGCCTTTTTTGCGCTTATGGAGAAGAGGAAGGTATGAACTATATGATATTAGGAAGTTCTCTCAAGGAACTGGGGAAGTCCACATTATCATCCACTGCAGACTCTAAGCCCTGCAAGCACAGTAACTTTTTTTCTTTTTGCAGCCGGCAACACGAGTTCACTTGAAAGAGCGGCCTTTGTGAAGGAGCAAAACCGGAACAAAGTAACACATTGCCTGAAAATGGGATTCTAATTGCAGAATACGTCGGAAAATCAATCAGAAACTTGAAGTGTAGCGTACACATTTAACTTCTTTTCAGAAAAGTTCACGATTGTCTGTATTCCTGATGCTTCCTGTGGCATCAAAAATTATCTAAATTGGAATCTCGGGCTGCGATGGACGACGCTTTCGCTACCTATGGAGAGTGTCTCGACCATAAGCACATCTCGTGCTCTATGAAGTCCCAACTTCAGCAACGTATGTTTAGTGATGCGCACATAGAGAACAGACTAGTGCAATCGTCTAAGATGCAAATGATGTTAACGCAGGCGCAAACAATTCAAAACTCCACAAACGATTTTTTCCGTTATACATTCCCCGCTGTTATGGTTACGCGATCATTCAATGGTACAGTATTCAAGTGCATAAATATCGCGAGTTTCTGCGAAGCCACTGCAGGCAACAGATCATAATTAATCGACATTGAGAAAAAAACTATTTAGATTTTTGTTGCCAGCGGGCTCTGAGAAGTGTCCGGCGCTAGATAAGTAATGACCACGTGTGAGCACGTCGATAAAAGAAAGGATGTATGTGGCAGTCTCACTTCTGGCAAACTCGACAAAGAAGTATCCTCAGAGACATTATTGATTTCCTGCAAAGTGTTGGAACACACAGATCACTCGGCAGTAGCTCGTTTTGCAAATGACAGACTTAATGTGCCATGGCTTGAGTTAATTCTAAAATAAAAATCTCTTGTTACGTATTCGGATTCTGCGACATACATGCTGAAGGCGGCATCTGGCCTGCCTATTCTAGCAGCATTTAATCGATTCTGCTTGCTGCCTGGTCCAGGCACTGCAACATATCGCTGCGAAGAGCATACAATAATTTTATATGCCAACAAAATGCTTCTCAAAGCCTCGCATCGTGTGTCGCTCTACAGGAAACCACTGCCGAACCTAGTGTCCTGCCTATTCAAGCAGCATTTAATCCATTCTGCTTGCTGCCTGGTCCAGGCACTGCAACATATCGCTGCGAAGAGCATACAATAATTTTATATGCCAACAAAATGTTTCTCAAAGCCTCGCATCGTGTGTCGCTCTACAGGAAACCACTGCCGAACTTAGTGTTGTCTCCCGAGAATGTCCTGACAATTTGGGGAACAGGAATTGAAGCCGTCAGTTTTGTAATGATCTTCAAGCCACGAAATCTGTCACTTACTCGTTTCCGCGAAAATGTTCAATTTCAGTACGAGGGGCACAAAAGGCTTTCACCGAACCAACAACCGGGAGTGCTTCCTGCTTCTTTGCCAGCAATATTGAAGAATTATAATCTGTTGGGTTGCCGTTGCAGAAATCGTTAGCAATTGAGCAAAGGATAGTGAGTAAGTTTGACACTATTTTGGCAAGAGATCCAGGCTACTCTACTTTTGCTACTATCTGCAATATCCATAGAGGGGAAGAGGAACACAATCCAGCAGGATCTTTCAAGGAGTATTTTATCTACTAAAATTTGCACCATCGACCTTCTTCCTCGTACAGAAACATTAGTTATGATCGGCAACTTTCTGCGAATTGGTTGAATTTGGGGAAATACCTGCGCTACAAAACGAAAGATAAAGTGGGGTACCTTAGAAATATTAGTGACGATGGACAGTGTAGCAGATGATACCGAAAATTTTCTTTTATTGTCGCAGTATACACTTTAAAAATTAAAAATAAGTATTATGATGTACTTTTCCTGCCAATAGAGTAATTCGAATTCAGTTGAAATTATTGTTTTATGTTAAATACACTGTCGGAGAAAATTGCAACACCGAGGAGTTATGCGACATAAACGAAATTTGATAGTCGTGTTTCTTCATTTGAAAGACGATATCTATTCATATTTCGCACCAGTCGCGTAAGAGTTGCGCTAGAAGCTCCACTATAAGGATGCATATCAGGTTTGTTTGAAAGACGTGCAGTAACGGTTGTGAGCGTTAGTTACTTTTGAGACTGGACGTAGTGAGTTGATGTTAGTCTGTAATGTCTCTAAGACGATAAAGACGCCGTTATCAGCACCTCGCCGAGTTTGAACCAAGCCGTGTAACAGGACTACGAGAAGCTGGCCATTTCTTATGTGAGATTGCAGAAACACTTGGCAGGAATGTAGCCACTGTACATGTTTGTTGGAAGCGATGGTCACGAGAATGTAAGGTCGGAAGAAGAACGGGTTCTGAACGGCTATGTGGCACTATCGAGAAGGAAGACCATCGTGTTCCGCATTCTACTCTGGCGCATCATGCTTCACCTGCAGCAGCACTTTGAGCAGCATTCGGCACCTCAGTAACACAACGAACTGTTGGAAATCTGTTGCTTTAAGGACAGCTCCGAGTCAGACGCCCTATAGCGTGCATTTCATTGACCCCAAACAACCGCATTTTGCGACTTCACTGGTGTCAAGCGAGAGCTCACTGGAGGGAAGGGTGGAGGTCTGTTGTGTTTTCTGATGAAAGCTGCTTCTGCCTCGGTGCCAGTGATAACCATGTGTTGTTAGAAGGAAGCCAGTTGAGGGCTTGCAACCAACCTCTCTGCGTGCTAGACACACTGGACTACACCGGAACTCCTGGTATGGGGAACGATCTCGTATGACAGCAGGAGACTCATGATTATCTCACAAAAACTGACTGAAAATTTGAACGTAAGTCTGGTGATACGATCTGTTGTGCTGCTATTCATGAACAGCATTCCATCAGTGTTTTACTACAGAATAACGCTCGCCAGCATACCGCTGCTGTAACCCAACATGTTCTATAGTGTGTCGACGTGTTACCACGGCCTGATCGATCACTAGATCTGTCTGCAATAGAACACACATGGGACATCATCGGACAATAACTCCAGCATCATCCACAAAAAGCATTGACTGTACCAGTATCGACTGACCAAGTGCAACAGGCATGGAACGCCATGAGATACCTGTTTTCCATGAAATTGATAGATTAAGGTTCTTTGATGTTGTGGGGAGGCTTCAGTGTTGACAGCCACAAGGATTTTGTCATTGTCCATGGTCGCCTTATCACCAGGCATTACGTCAGACGGATCCTGTGGAGCATTTGGTAGTTGCTGTATATAGTGGCGGCCCTGAATTCCTTTTAATGCCAGCATCCATGTGGCAGGCGTCTGTGGGGATGTCATGTGAAACATGGACATTGGTGTAATGGAATGGTGAGTCCCGACAGAAGCTCCATTGTGCATATGTGGGACATGCTTGACACATGTGTTCATGATCGTCCTGTTCCACCACAGCTCTCCAAGAAATCTCTTGGGCTTTATCTTTGAAGAATGGAGGCGGATAGCACAGAGTGACCTCCGTAGACTTACACAGAGCGTGTCACTTAGGTGTCAGGCAGTGATAAACGCTCACGGAGGACATACATGTTACAGAAGTTGTCAGAGTCCAATGAAAAGCACACAGGATGACGGAATGAATGACTGTTTCCATTCTGTTTAGGACATCTTGTGGTCGTTACAGTTTTTTTTTTTTTTTTATGTAAGCGATCAAGGATGTAGTGGTGTTTTGTCATGTACTTAATTTGTGTTAAAATAAAGGTGTAATTTGCTAACATACCCAGTCCTCAATTATTGCTCAGTGGAGTATGGCAGGCGCCCAAAGTCGTGTTCCTCTAATTCTTTTGAGCGGTGGATGTGGTGTGAATCCACTAAAACTTGCATCGCAAATATTGAAGAAATGCAAAGCGCTACTGATGTGTGGTTTTCACGGAAAGGATGGTAGTCAGGGGCTCGTACTGTTAGCCAATCAACAGAATGTAATAATAAGTAGAAAGTAAATTTTTTGTGCGAACGTAAATACTTTTTTAATGAAACAATACTTGTTGAAAATTTTCACACTGACACATGTACAACACTTGTGGTAGCACACTCTAAAGAACAACATAAGTGCATACACCAGTTATGTGGATTCTGACAAGTAACGAGACAACTCTAAGACAGGCAGCAGCAATACACGGTGCCAGTCTGGTATGGAACGACTGCTGCACACATGCTAGCATTTCGGGGCAGATGTCCGAGCAGGATGCAATAATATGTCGTTACGTATCAAAGGATGTAATTGGAATGTCCTTGTAGACAGCATATTTCAGCTTTCCTCACAGAAATGAGTCTACAGGTGTCAAATGCGGGGGATGGGCCGGCCAAGGTACAGGTCCACAGCGACCAGTCCAACGATATGGAAACAATTCGTGAAGACATGCTATAGTACTTCGTGCACTATGGGCTGAATAGCCATCATTTTGGTACTACAGGTTCCTCCTAGTCTCCAGAGGAACGTCTTCTGGCATCCGTGGAAGATGACCGGTTAGGAGGCTGTGATACTTGTGCACGTTGAGTGTACTGTCTATGAAAAACGTGCCTATGAGCTGACGGTTCACCGTCCCACACCACACGTTTACACTCCATGAACGCTGATGTTCCACTTGACGAAGCCATTGGGGATTATCAACAGACCGCAGGCCGTTGTGGCCGAGCGGTTCTAGGCGCTTCAGTCGGGAACCGCGCTGCTGCTACGGTCGCAGGTTCGAATCCCGCCTCGGGCATGGATGTTTGTGACGTCCTTAGGTTAGTTAGGTTTAAGTAGTTCTAAGTCCAGGGGACTGATAATTTCAGATGTTAAGTTCCATAGTGCTCAGAGCTATTTGAACCATTTGTCAACAGACCAGTAGTGCATGTTTCGGCCATAGCATCGTTATTCCAAATGTCATCCTCTACTCTGTCTTTGTGTAAATCGTAGTTTCGCGAACGTAGTTTTTCCTCGGCCTTCATTCCTACATTTTCTATGTTTGATTTAATTGTTAGCTGATTTCCACTACAAGTGGCAGTTTTTATTAAACTACATTGTTAGCATTTTCGTCCTACACACAGTTATCACCTCGTTACCCTCTTTCTGTTCACTGGTACATCAAACAGTGTTATCCATAACCAGAAACGTTGGCTCCGTTCCCGAAATGTTGCGTGGAATGTAGGATTATCATCCAGTTATTGAAGCGTGTGGATAGAAATCCGGCGTCAAGATTGCAATTTTTGTGTGATTATCGGTTTCGGCTCATTGCCGAGCCATCTTCAGAATAAAATATGTAAGGATTGTCACACACTGAACAACATTTTAGATTGATCTGAAGATGGCTCGGCAATGAGCAGAAGCTGGTAATCAATAAAGAAAAGTTGCTATCTTGACGTACGGTTTATATACACACGTTTTAAATAAACAGATCGCGTATCTCATCGTTGGCAATGATAAAGAATAACATCCAGTTATTGCTCCTCTTGTGGTACATATGGGATAGCGATATGCAAATGGCGGTACGCGTACAAAAGGTATATAAGGGCCGTGCATTGGCAGAGCTGTCATTTATACTCGGGTAATTCTTGTGAAAAGGTTTCCAACGTGATTGTGCCTGCACGACGAGAATTAACAGACTTTGGACACGGAATGGTAGTTGGAGCTAGACGCGTGGCACATTCCAGATCGGAAATCGTTAGGGAATTCAATTTTCCGAGATCCGCAGTGTCAGGAGCGTGCCGAGAATACCCAGTTTCAGGCATTACGTCTCACCACGGACGACACAGTTGCCGATGGCCTCCATCTATCGACCGAGTGCAACAGCGTTTACGTAGACTTCCAGTGCTACCAGACAAGCAACGCTGCATGAAATAACCGCAGAAATGACGTACGACGAACGCATGCGCTAGGACAGAGTGGCGTAATTTGACGCTAACGGGCTATGGCATTACACACCGATGCGAGTACTTTTGCTAGCAGTAAGACATTGCCTGCAGCGCCTCTCCTGGGCTCGTGACCGTATCGTTTGGACCCTAGACGATTGGAGGAAAATCGTGGCCTTGTCAGATAGGTCCCGATTTAAGTTGGTAAGAACTGATGGTAGAGTTCTTGTGTGCGCAGACCCCAAGAAAATATGGAGCCAAGTTGTCAGCAAGGCACTGTGGAACCTGGTGGTGGCTCCATAATGGTGGGGGCTTTGTTTACATGGAATGGACTACGTCCTATGGACGTCTGTCTACTTGGAGACCATTTGCAACCATTCATGTACATCATGTTCCAAAATTCCGATGGAGTTTTTGTGGATGACAATGCTCCATGTCATCGGGCCATAATTGTTCGCGATTCAGGACAATTCTTGCGAACGGTTTGGCCCCCTAGATCGCCTGACGTGAATTTATGGGACATAATCGAGAGGTCACTTCGTACACAAAATCCTGCACCGACAACACTTTCGCAATTATGGACGGCTCAATATTTCTGTAGGAGACTTCCAACGACATGTTGAGTCCATGCCATGTCGAGATGCTGCACTATGCCGGGCAAAAGTTGGTCCGACATGATATTATGAGGTAACCCATGACTTTTGTTGCCTCAGTGTACATATTAGTTGTAAGTCGCGTAAGGAAGGATTATTTCCTTCTATAAGCCAAGCTCGAATTGCCTCCCTAATGAGTTGGCCGTAGACAGTGTATTAAACCTCGGTACTCGTTCCTCTGTCCTTCGACTGAACCTGTGGCAACAGAGACGGAAATGTGGATGTAAAAACTGACCAAATGTAAGAGTAACATCATGTAAATGGTAGTCGTTCAAATAAACACTGAAACGTCGGATTACACTGTCGGACACTTAAATTGAAAGATCTCATCCTAAGATTGAGAAAGGAAGCTGCGATATAACGCATGCTGATGCATGAGGGAATTTGCCAGTTCATGGTGATTGTAACGTAATAACTTTAGTGTCGCATATTGTTAAGCAGTTTCATTTGTGCTTTGATTGGAGGATCCCTTTTTACATTAGTTGTCCGAGAATTAATTGTAATCTGTAACAGCTTGGTATTACATGTCAAGTGTCCACCATAAAGTCACCAGTTGCTATTTGTGCTGTTTTTGCAAAAAAATATTTTCAGCTTTATTTTTATATTGGATAGGTGGAATTTGCCCAAATTAAGTTTGCTCATGGTATGTTTTATACGACGTCAAGCTTCACTGCTGTGTGACGAGACTGTGAGGTCAGCCGCAGGCTTACTGACTCTCTGCTGGAAACGCTGATTATTCTTCTTGCTCTCGTATCGCTGCCAGTAAATATCCTTGAAATTAACATCATAGCATCCATCAATCAGGTATATAAAATTTCAAACCAGAGATTTCATTTGTAATGAGCAGGTCGGTGTGGCCGAGCGGTTCAAGGCGCTTCAGTCTGGAACCGCGCGACCGCTACTGTCGCAGGTTGGACCCTGCCTCAGGCATGGATGTGTCCTTAGGTTAGTTAGGTTTAAGTAGTTCTAAGTTCTTGGGGACTGATGATCTCAAATGTTGAGTCCCATAGTACTCAGAGCCATTTGAACCATTTGTAATGAGAAGTGAAATGACATTTTGCATTGACACTAGATTTCATATGAAACACTCCATGAGAAATCAAGTGTTCGTACTGACTACATCCGCACAAAAAAAAAAAAAACTCTGCAGAAATACCAAAAGCCGGCCAGACTGGCCGAGCGGTTGTAGGCGCTACAGTCTGGAGCCGCGCGACTGCTACGGTCGCAGGTTCGAATCCTGCCTCGGCCATAGATGTGTGTGATGTCTTTAGGTTAGTTAGGTTTAAGTAGTTCTAAGTTCTAGGGGACTGGTGACCTGAGATGTTAAGTCCCATAGTGCTCAGAGCCATTTTTGAAATACCAAAAGAAACTGCATCTGACGGTTCATTCATGGTCGCCCGATGTTGTGTATACGGGGTGAATCACCCAAAACTTACACTGCAGATATAGTGAAAATTGAAAGTGATATTGGTGTGCTGTATTCACAGAATATATTGGTAGTCAGGAGCTCGTATTTTTAGCCCGTCAACAGATTGTAGTAATACTTAGAAAGTGTTTTTTTTTAACAAGATACTTTTTTAAATGGAACAATGCCTATTGACATTAATAAACTAAAGGTGGAGTAAGTTAGAATGTCAGTGGTGTTTCTTGCTGAATTCTAGCGTGAGTCTTCTAATGAGATATTGTATTTTGAAAAGATTCTACACCGACAATTGGACAACACCTGTGCAAACGTGCCAACTTTTACGGTTTATACATAAAAAATCGCAGAACTTGCAGCATTTTACAGTTTTACGGATGGACGGTGTCATTTTACGACTTCGCGGAAAAAAGTGAATCGTTAACGTTCGATAATCACCCCACTTCCGCACAATCGATTGTTTGCGTGGGTCGAAGGCAAGTCTGCGGTAGTCAATAACACTTTCTTTGATATGGCCGGTATGATGTTTGTGTCGTTATTGGAATTGAATTTAAAACCGTGATAACAGTTCTTGCATGTGTCGACAGGCTCTGCTCCACAAATTCTTTGTTTCGCCCCGTTCGTTTGTTGTGATTTAACCAGCATTCTTTGACTATGCCTGAACTAATTACATTCGTTCCACGTGTGTGTGTATTTTTTACCATGTGCATATTTCTTGTTCACGAGGTTGGCGTCATGTTCATTTAATGGTTTAAGACTTTGTGTGCTTTGACATATTTCAATGAAGTGTTTGTTATAATTTTATGCGACTTTCAGTGATCCAGGTTCCTTTCGATACTTCAGTACATATCGAGACATTTGTTCTCGTACTTTTCATACGCTATATTCCTGTGTTGTAAAATTCATGAATTAATCCAATACAAAAGACATTTTTTGAATCATGTTCTGTTGATTTTCCGTGCATGCTAAAATCAAAAAAAGGGAGAAAAATTTGCCTTTTGCACGGTGTGAGGGTGTGATACTAATAATGCATATGGTGGAAGAACGACGTAAGTAATCATGAGAAGTGCCGTGAACACGTAAGTTATGCTAAATAGAAGAAAGATAATGAGAAAACCAACACCTTTATATCAAGTCTGGAAACGTTGACAGTGACGTAATTAGGGCCGAGTGTTTACTTGCTTTTTGGTGGAACACAATGTGCCATTACGTGCAGTTGATCACGCTGGTGCTGTATGTAAAATGTTACGCACGAAAACGATATATATATTGTAAGTAAAATGGCAAAAACTGTATCATCTGAAGTTGTTAAGTGCCTTCAGAACGCACCATTTTCTTTGGCAGCGGATGGAAGCAATGATACGAATGCCAAGTTGTATCCTGTTGTTATTAGATTCTATGACATTCAGCAGGAAAAAGTAGTCAGAACTATGTTATCCATACCAGAGTTAGACGGGTACTCGTCAGAGCGAAACGTAGATAACCTGATGTTATCGCAGCTGAACTCTCATAACATACCGATTGAAAACTTTGTGGCTTTCTGCTTCGACAATCCTTCCGTTGTGATAGGACACAAAAGTGGGGTTTGAGCATTCTGAAGGAAGTTCAACCAGGTATTGCCATCATTGGTTGCATTTGCCACCTGATTAATCTAGCAGTTGAAAAAGGTGGCCGAAGATTACCACGTAAAGTGGATCAGAGCGTTGTTGATATATTTTATTTCTTAGATAATAGTATCAAAAGAAAGAACGCCTTCATAGATATAAGAAGTTGCACAATAAAGAGGCAAAGAAAAGTCTGAAGCATGTATGTACTAGATGGTAGTATTCTTTAGGCAGATGTTTGGACTACTGGACCAGTGGGATCAGCTTCTTTCTGTCTCCAAGAGGAAGTAATTTTATGTACATACAACATTTCCACAAGCTTGACTTCTTTCAGAATACCTAGAGTTGACGAAGTGGATTCAAAGACTATCAGAAGAAGAGAATTCTTGATTCTGCTGCTACCTATTCCTGTATTTGACAAATTGAATGTTGCCGTTTCAGACTTTTTACGCACAAGCTCATTTTTTATTAGAACTTCTAATGGATTTGCTAAAGCTATCGTTCACCAAGTGTGTTAAGCCCAACATTTTCAAAAGCATCTCATTACTTGAAGTTGAGTACAACTTGATTCAGAATCAAAGAAATGATGATGAGTTAGTTATTGACCTTCAGACTTCGAACATAATGAATGATCTCCAATATACAGATGAATCCCTTTTCTTTTCAACAGTGAGAAACTACTCTTGTACTGTCTCTGACTACATCATCAACAAGTTTGATATGTTAAGCATGCACAAGTTACCAGGTTAGACAAAGTTGAAGATGCAGTTTTCTTTTTTGTTGGAAAAGTTCACTAATAGTTATGCAAGGAAGAGAATGAAACTACAGAAGAGGTCGTGAATGAGCTTCAGAGGCAGTTCACAGCTCTTCTGGTAGATGGCACTTTGGCTGCAAATCGAGATGCTGCAAGTGATTCCCGTTGGGCGCAAATGTCAAGAATTCGTGGAGCTGATGAACTTCTTAAGTATAACCGTATTTATAGAGTAATGCTCTCTATTCTCACCATACCCCGTAGCAATGCAGAATGTGAACGTGGTTTCTACGTTGTGAAGAAAAATAGAACAGAGTTCAGATCATCCATGTCCAATGAATCTTCGGAGTCTATTTCTTTTTTGAAGACCAGGAGTTCTGGTCAGTGTTATGACAAAACATTTTCTCAAGAGTTTTTGCAGCAAGCTAAAAAGGCCCCAACTGAGACTTTAAAATCGAACTAGCATGTGATTTACAGTGTGTATTATACTATTTCTTGCCTGTGTTACGTTAAACAAGTTGTATTGTGTAAAGCTTTGTTCAGTTATCGCGTATCTGCTTTAATTTAGCAAGGAAGTCCTGTTATGTATGCTCCAAACCAATATTCACCACGCCTGCTGCTGTTTAACATGGATTTCTTCTTGGTTGTTATGTTCATTTACAAATCATTGGCCTATGATGTAAGATTTCATTGAAGTATCCTGTTGAAAGTATGAATTATTGTGTTTTGTAGCCCAGTAGTAGTATTATTATTTTCGTCAAGCCAGGGTATGTAAAAATATTGTTAGGTTTTTTGTCGCACGTAAGTTTTACTTATAGCTCTTTTCAAAAGTTGGCAAGTATACCTGTCGTAACAAACACTGAAGAACAACCCAAGCGCATAAACTAGTTACGTGGATTTTGACCATCATAGGATGCGTTCAGAATGAACTGCAGCTGCAGTACACACTTCCAATCTGGTGTGAAACGACTGCAGCACAAGTGCCATCGTTTCATCACAGATGTCCAAGCGGGTTGCTGTAATACGTCTTTACATATCATCAGGTGTAGTTGGTATGTCCTTGTAGACAGCGTCTTTCAGCTTTCCTCACAGAACACTCTACAGGCGTCAAATGCTGTGAACGGGCCGGCGCTACGTACAGGTCTTTTTGCCTACAAACCAGCGATTTGAAACAGTTCGTGAAGATATGCTGTAGTGCTCCATGCACAATGGGCTGGACAGCCATCATGTTGGTACCGTAGTTTCTTCCTAGTCTACAGACGAACGTCTTTTAGCATCCGTGGAAGATTGTCTGTTACGAGACTGCAATACTTGGGCGCGTTCAGCATTCCGCCTATGAGAAACGGGCCTATGAGCTGATGGTTCGCTGTCCCACATCGCACGTTTACACGCCACGGACGTTGACCTGAAGAAGCTCGCAGGAATGGTTGGTAAATGTGGCTTCATCACAAAAAATGATACGTGATACATCTGGAGCATCCTGTCTTAACGCCCATGTATTCTCATAATCGTTTCAGTGCGGCTCTTGATGGAGAGACGTGATAGGGCTTTTAATATATGTCGAGGGAGAACGCATAGGACACTTACCTGACTCGCGCCACGTCTTCGTCCGATTGCGCGGTAGCTAACGTGCGGATCAACTGCAACATCAGCAAGAACATTAATTTCTCCCTCTTCTGTCGTCACTTGTTTCCTTCTGACACGTTGTCCAGTTGTTACACTACGACTTTCACGTATCTAGTTGAAGAGGTTGACAAATAATTGCCGAGATGGTTGATGTCTGTTGCGATATCTTGACGCATACACTGTACAAAAACGAACTGCACTCTTCCTAGACTCTCCTTACACCGCGGTAATGTCGGCTTTTTCTGTATTGGTGAATTCCATCGCCCACTCACTCCCTTTTGCTTGGACTGTCACACACAGACTAACAAGTCGCATTGCTGTCAAGGAACACACCAGCCCACTGTAAGCAAACATAACAACATTGTACTTAGCAACTGCGCAGGTTGAAAGGCACAAACAAGCATCGATGAGGAAAATTTTCAAAATTTACTCGCACTAGACTCCAGCAACAAGCACCACTGCCGTTCTGATTTATCCTACTTTTAGTTTGTTAGTGTCAATAGGCATTGTTCCATTTAAAAAAGTGCATGTGTGCACAAAAAAAGTATCATCTATGTATTATTACAATCTGTTGACTAGCTAACAATACGAGCCCCTGACTATCAATCCATACTGTGAAAACCGCACATCAATAGCACTTTCCGTTTCGACAACATTTGCTGTTCAAGTTTTTGGTCATTCACCATGTGCAATTAGCGCGCTTAGAAAGTTTTTTAGACAATTGCTTACCACTTTAGTCCGATTACTTTATCGGAGGGTGCTGATCAAATTGTTGAGTGGAAAGGAGCGACCTGCTGCAGTTTGTATTGGCATGTATTTTGCAAGGTCATGGAGCTTGGGGGAAGGTAAATTCCACGCTTAGGATATGCAGTTGCAGTAGACAACGAGGAAATGGGTTCTGAATTTTTGATTTGGCGGTCGGTGGCATCCTAGATACGGTCGATAATTTGAAATCAGATACAGTTCGTTATCGTGCGCGTCAAAGCACTGTAGGCTGTGATGTGGACAGTTGTCACGGAAGAGCCACCTCCGCCGAAAAGATACCAATTATGAAAGTATTATCAATAAAAACATTAATAAAGTGCCATCTGGACCTTCACCGTGCGTATTGGAGCAGAAGAGGTCTAAGGAGATCTAGATGAATGTCCCCATACCATAAAACTGCCTGTGTAGTCTGTATGCGTCTCGCATTGGCGGCATCTTCGTGATATGATATGAAAGGAAGCTCGATTCATCTGACTAGTCAACTTACTTCTAATGTAGATAGACCAATCGCCGTAACGACGCCACTCTTGAAATCTGATCCGCTGTGGAATCCCATCTACAACAACGTGTAATGAACTACGTTTTCCGAAGCACTTGTACCTTGCAAACTATTCCAAGAATCCGTCTAAATATTACGATTCGCTTCGGGGCCATTTTCGTGCAGTATCGGCATGTAGTCTAATCTATAGTTACAAATTTCAACGATTAGTGCTATTACAAGCGGAGGGAGAGCTTTCGTTTTTATTGTATGCGCGTTATTCAGTGAATGTCTGCCATTGAACATATCTATTGAAAGAGTTTCGAATGCAGACAGGAAGGAAAAACAAGAGGAAAACCGAGGGTCGGTCCGGGTGTCCAGCAACAGCTGCTGCGTGAGAAAATGCGTTTAGTGCTGTATGAATAATTGACGAGGACGTCTGCTGCGCCTACCGGTACATTTATTCTATCCTTGAGTCGGATCGACGTCCATCTATACGATCTTATTTGTGAGTCCGCAAGTGAGGGATATTTGAAGTCGTCTCGAGTGGACTTCTGACGCCACAGGAGGACACATCGCCACGGTCATACTTGAATACAGCAAAACACTTAACTACATATTGTTATGAAATACTTCTTCCATTATGAATGTGTTCACATGTGCTACCATGTACGTACTATCGCCCCTTTTACGGTTTTTATTGGAGTGTGTGGCGTCTTAGTGCCTGCGCACGAGATGGTATGAAGAATACGGTGTTAAGGAGTCATTAGACTTAGATTTAATTACAGCTAATTAAAGGCATATGTTTCTGTCGAAACATGAATATCGTATTTTGTGTGGCTTTTGACGTAGTGACTTTGAGCTGGAAAGTACAAGCCCAAAATACCTGTTTTTGTTATATTTCATTTAAATCTGTCATTTATGAAAAATACACAAATTTAGGAGTTTGTTGAAAACTATGTCCACAGCCTTGGTGAAATTTTTAAATGAAATCATTCCTCTTTTGTCTCTTAAATCATTATTTACCGCGACTGCAGTTTCGACGTGTGGTCATTTTCAAGCATTCTGCAAACAATCAGTCGTCAGATATAAAAAACGTAATTATGAAATTAACGAACGTTAAAAGTGAAAATTTTAAGCTTAGTTACGTGGAATGTTGTAACCCACTTAATAATGTAAACATGTGACACGCTGTGTAAGGGCAGTTGCATGTGGTGGTGTGAATTTATCTGCATTTCCACATACCATACACGTTAGGAAGCTGGTGAAATAATGATGTAAACACTTAAATTGAAATTTAATGTACCAGGCGTGGTAGAGGGATCATAAAAGCGGCAAAGATGTAGACACACAAAGAGTATGAGCTATGGATTGCAAAGGTGCTAATAAATGTTTAGAAATCTATGTGTAGGGAGGAGAAAGGTGACGAAAATATGTGTTAAATAAAAACCGAATCCACAAACGATCCTGAGAATATAGCTTAAAAGGGGATAAAAAGATGAAGTGACTATCAAGTCACAGTACAACAATATTAAGTGTATTAATTCGACGACTGATTGTTTTCAGAATGCTTGAAAATGACCACATGCCGAAATTGCAGTCGCAATAAATAACGTTTTAACAGCCAAAAGCGGAGTGATTTCATTCAAAAAATAAATTTGTTGGCTCTAGTTTACGTCGTCTACGGGAACAGGCATCGAATGTGATGCATACTTAGGTTTATTAAAGTTACGTATTGTAGGTGTCAGTAGTGATCGTCTTGAAATAAAGTTAAACTTGAGTCAAAACCTTTAGTTTATTTGACACCGTCAAATTTTGACACATTAACGTCATTTAACAACGTCAGATACCTCGCCGATGGTATCAAAATTAAGCAGGCGGATTAAATATGGCTGTTCGCCATTGTATACAAGATACTACGCCCCTCTAAATATTAGCAGAAAGGAACTGTTGTAAAATCCTCCAAAAAAACTCAGAAGTCAAATCGGCACCTCAGCCTATACGGGTTGATACATAGATCGATCGACAGCAAGTCGTGTAATTACATCACAGCTGTTACCCTGTCAGGTTTTTGTGACCATTTGTTGGAAAGTTAAAAAAAAAAAAAAAAAAAAAAAAAACAGTTTGATATATTGATTGTAGGCCTTCGTTGTCGGTTCCCATGATTGGTCGGAACATTTCCGAAGACAGTGTTACAGGACATTTGTGATTGGCGTTACAGAAGTGACAACTTTAACCCTTTCTTGCGAATCAAAGCTAATATTGTTGCACTAGTTAAGACTGAAGCTTCTAGCAGGTTGAAACTGTGTGACGGACCGGGACACGGAACCTTCCTTTTCGAGGACAATGCACTTACTGTAACAGCTTTACTTCCGCCGTTACCTGTCTCATTGTTAAGTCCGTTTTGAAAGTGTATCAGTGCTGATGATCGATCCGGGTACCATGATAAACATTTCATTTGTTAATCAGTAGTGCAATACATCGTTTAATGCATCTCGCGTGCCGCAAATGATTGTTACAGCGCGCGGATTCCGACCGCGCCCGCTAATGGGCGATGCTGTGTCATCTCCCAACACAAGGAGAAGGAACATTTCGCTATGGTGTCAGCTATTTCGTACACTTTTCATTGGTGAACGTACAGCAGCTTGCGCACTTTCTCGTTGTTTCGATCTGTTGTTGCAGTTTTTGGACGGCCTTCAGTTTAAATGGCTGACAGTAAGCTCCGCTGTAATCATCAAGGATATACAAACGCGGTTTGCATTCGACTACGCATTGCTCAACTGCTGGAAATGTAAGGAAACAAAAGAAAAATTCTCACATGCCATAGGTGACAAATTGTCCAAAACAAAAATAATAAAAAGCTATTAGCGCCACGAGTTTTCAATTCATTCCTTTGAACCGAAAAAAGAAATAAACACTGCTACGTGAAAGATCCGAGAGCAAATTATTTCGCAAGTTAAGTTGACACAAGGTGGCCACTATCTGTTGGAAAAATATCCGGAGACCTGCTGGGGGCGCTTTCAGCGACGTGCCTGAATGTATGTAGTAAAACTGCAGCCCATTTTCCTAATTAGCTGAAACAGTAGAAGGTAGTGAATGTTGGGCGATGGCGACTGGAGCGAAGTCGACACATAATAAAGGTGTTCCATTGCTTTATAATAGGGTACATTATCGAGCTGATACTGTTCCTCTACTCTACGCAGTACACAATGCTGTAAAATGCCATGTGCTTTAGGATTTAGCTTTTTGTAAAGCGCCATAACCACGGAAGAACATTTCCGACTCCTCCTTACTTCACTGTCGGCGCTACACATGATGGCAGGTAACGTTCTCTAGCCATTCGCCAACCTAAATCCTTTCATCGGATTCGCACGTTACACCGTGATACTTCACTCCAAATCACTCATTTCCAGTTATACACTGTGCAATTGCTTCTCTTTACCTAACCTCGAGTATCGCCTACCACTGACTACAGAAATATGTGGCTTCTGAAGAGCTACTCGAACATTGTGCTAGCCGGACTGCTGGAAGCAGTTTGGCATATCACGAGTGATTCCTTCGGCCGGTGTCATTTGATTTTTGACAACTAACTCTCGTATTGCTCGACGGTCCAGGCCAGAGCTGTTACAAAATATCATTACATCGAAATTTTTGTCAAAAAAATATCGATATATAGAGCCGGTCATTACTCCACGATATATTGATATCGAAAAATAGGATCTAGGGCCGATATTTTTATTTTATAGTACATTCTTTCGAAATTTTCGTTAAATATTTGAAACTGTTCTTTTGAAATTGTAATAGAACAGAGTTTTACTTTCACTGTGTGAAGGAGTCTTACTACTTTTTGAGCTTTCATCAAGTCCAGTCTTTCACTTTGATTGTGTAAAGCAAACGTATGTGGCTCAAAGAAGAAAACAGAATGAACTGGAGGGGGGTGAATGGAATAACAAGATTACCGATATGCAGAAATTTCACACCAGCATTCTTCAAAAACAGTTTCTGAAAATTATTAACAAAAATCTAAATAGTAAGATTGGTCTTTGCAGTGGGCGGAGACGTGTGAGGGGAAATGTTGACGCTAATCAGCGCTCTATGCCATCAACACAAACTACAACTTTTGAGCTTGAAACCTTCCCGTCTCCTCTATATCTCTTTTGTTACTCAACCTTCCCTTCTACAATAAGCTATGAAAACTTCCCTTAGGATTTCTACCTCTTGCTTAATAATAAATGAAAACTTCCCTTTGAAATTAATTCTCTTTCTCAATCTTAGCATACAAATTTAAATGCTAGAATGAGATTTTCACTCTGCAGTGGAGTGTGCGCTGATATGAAACTTCCTGGCAGATTAAAACTGTGTGCCCGACCGAGACTCGAACTCGGGACCTTTGCCTTTCGTGAGCAAGTGCTCTAACATCTGAGCTACCGAAGCACGACTCACGCCCGGTACTCACAGCTTTACTTCTGCCAGTATCTCGTCTCCTACCTTCCAAACTTTACAGAAGCTCTCCTGCGGACCTTGCCCGCGAAAGGCAAAGGTCCCGATTTCGAGTCTCGGTCGGGCACACAGTTTTAATCTGCCAGAAAGTTTCAATTTAAGTGCTGCTTATTAAAAGTTATTTTCTGATTATTTCGACGAAACATAGAATGTGTCATCGTCGTGGCCCTCAGTCGTTACCTGCAATAACCCAAAACTGTTCCTTACCTATTTTACTGTTACTGGATCGCCATCTGACTGCTACATCGGACTGTGACATGAATATACTTACTCTGTTTTACTATACTCTATTAGCTGCTGGTGGGCTGTCATAATAAGTGGCTGTATTTATTACCGAAGATGACGTTATTCTTTTATAACATAACTGACGTTATTCTTTAATTAATTTGACTGAAGTTACGTAATTCATAGTTAAACTTTTTCTTGACAACAATAAAATTTTGCAAAGTTTTACGTTGATAGTTTTTTGAGTTGGATTATAATCAGTAATGCAATATTGCTGAAAAAAATTAGTTATATTCTGAATGAAATGATTTTACAAACGTTCAAATGGGACTTACTTTCTACAATAATCTTACAACTAGCAATGCGCAAACATACCTTCAGTAGTCTTGAGTTTCTCAAAAAATTATTTCAATAATATTAGTTCCTCTTATGATAAGTTAGCTGATGTCTCTGTACATCCGTTTATAATCTCTTGTAAATCATAGCATGGCTGGTAGACACACCGCTCCTCTCAGCCTCTCGCTTCAGACCTGCTACCGACTCGCTTCACATCTCGCTAGCTACTGACTTCCTACGAACGCTCTCTTGCCATCAATGCTTTCTGGTGTAGACAATCCCTGCTGCCATTACAAAGTGTATCAATGCGCGGTCTTTCCCGCTCTTTTTCTTAAAATGTGTCCATACGCGGTCTCTCCCCGCCCTTTTTAAAAATATATCATTCTGGGGTCTCTCTCGCCAACAATACTTTGGTGCAGACATTCCCTGCTACCACAATTATTTCCAGCATGACAAATATTAATTATTCCTACTTAATCCTACTAATAAAATATAAACATCTTTCGTAAATTGTGGTTTGACAATAGACACTAGAAATATACACGTCTTACAAGCTCACCACGCAATTTTGGCACTACAACTGCTAGGTCGCTGACGTTGACAGAAATATATATATAAAAGAACTACGGCAGTCGACATGAAGTGTTCCGGACAAATCGTATATGTGACGAAACAGAACGACAGACACCTTTCTTTTATTGTGCCATTTACATGCAGTTACCATTCTTAGCAAAGTTGTTATTGCCAAGCGTGAACGTGCATCGTTTTCCTTACAATTCTTGTTCTAAGGGGGATTGGCAGGCTGCTAGCTTGTTGATGTACAGAATATCTAGTAATAATCAGTACTTGAATATACAGCCGTAAACCAGCCTTATATATTTATAGGCCAAAAATGACTTTTCTTTTTTTAAAAAATATCGATGTATCGGATGTACGATATTTTTTAAAATATCAACAGTCCTAGTCCAGGCGTTGATGCTTAAGGCTGCCTCGTCTTTGTGTAGTTTGGCTTTCTTGTTTTCGCTTGGCAATCACACCACAACCAGTCGACTTGGGCAGATTTATAACGGTTGGAATGTCGCTGATGGATTTGTTACTCATGTGGCATCCAATGAGTAGACGACGCTCGAAGTCACTGCGCTTTCCAGACCGACCCATTCTGCTGTTGATACTTCCGTGCCGACAGCACATTACTCCCTGTTCTCTTTTATATTGGCGGTTCGGCCTCCAGTGACGTCTAGTGATCAGTTCCGCATTATATAGTTCTGCCCGGATACTTTCGATCAGACAGTGAATGTTATTACACACCACATGCCAGCATCACAAAAATAGAATTTCATTCACATCAACGCTATGTCTATGCCAGGCATATAACTTTTCAGCCTGCCATCGTTTATGTTTCAGTGCTTCATTAGTGGAGCTGCACTGTAATATTTGCAGTATAAATAATTCTGCGATGCTGTTGGACTAGAAACAGTTAATGTGTGAATGCTCCCCTATCTTAATGCTTATTTGGACGATTCACCTTTTCGTGATGTTAGTTTTATTTTTGGCCAGTCTTTAATGCTGTCGGGACCGATGTTTATAACGCACACGCTGGCGACAAACGGACAAATCCGAAATTGCAGAGAACTGCCTTGATACCGATCATCCGATCGGATTCAACAAAACAGAGATTCCGGCGCGCAATTTCATATTGGATTAGTGTTATTAAGGAAGCTGTTGAGATTACAGTAGCAAGTGACGGAGAGCTTTTTGATTAAATTCTTCTTATAGTCCTCCTCCCTCTGGTCAGACAACGGAGTGATAGTAGTAGCGTCCCTTGCTAACCCTTTGTTCGCTAATATTTCACTACCGATAACGTCTGTCGTTTGTTATCTTTGGTTACGTGGTTGCACGAGTTGTCCATGGCCTGGCGTGTCTCTCTGCATTCTGTCTTTTGGTTTCTTGTGTGATGGAACGAAATTCCACTGTGGATCTCCTGGTTCGCGTAGCCCCGCCCACCGAGCCTTTAAATTGCCATACGCAAATATCTCACGTTTCAAGTGCGGTTCGGAAATGACGGGGTGTTCATTTGTCGCAATATGGGTGGGATGCGTGGTCTTCATAATTAACGTACAAAGTCAACTTTAACAACCGACAAACAAAACACTGGCCACCCAATCATTAACAAAGAAAAAAGAACTTTACTACGCCACCATTTAACAAGAGCCGTGTAACTGGTTTAATGGGGGATGTGTACTAGCACAAAAAATCGGGATGAAATCCTGAATAAAATTATTCTAATGATAATTTTGTCATATGTATTTGTTTTATGAAATGATTATAGTTGCAAATAGAGGAATATATTTAATAGTTTACGAGTCTCGAACCGTAATTAAATAACTAATTTTAGGTTGCATCCTGAAGCATATATTTAATACACACATTGCCGTTATGTAACATTTTTGGTATTATACATATCATCTGGCGCAAAAACAGTTTGCAAATATCGTATTGTTTGAGACTTAGTTGCTACGCGACAAAGAAAACTCAAGATTTACCGGTAGAAGCAAAATGTGAAAGTTTTTGCTGATTTATCATAATGGATTCAACAGTATTAATAATGGCCGACGATCCATTTTTTTTCCAATAACAATGCGAAAATGAAAGGATACTGCGCTAAAACGCTTTTACTCGCGCTCTCCCTCCCTCCCTCCCTCCCTCCCTCCCTCCCCCCAAAAAAATACTGCAGTTGGTACAGTTGATTTTCTTTGTGACCTGTAATTACAGAGTTACTGAAATGTTTAGTGTCTTATCACTTACTACAATCTATATATACTTTTACGTAACAAGTATTCTGCTCGGTGCCCGGAATCGGCACGGAGCTATTACTACGAATGCAGGTTCAAGTCGTAGCTTTTCTTATTATGGGATCTTATAAAATGTACAATACAAAATTGTTTATTATAGGATGTTCAAAACTGATTATAATAAAATGTCTTGGGTATAAAATTTTACTTTTTCATTTTTAATCGAAAATTTGCTGTCCCTAAATGAACATACCAATCTTTATAGAGATAATGCTGCCCTTGGCAGACTTTATAGTGCAATACAGTAAAAAGATTATTTAACATATATAACAAAGGACGAAGTCGTAGAGACGGCTAAAACAGAGAGGGGGGGGGGGAGAGAGAGAGAGAGAGAGAGAGAGAGAGAGAGAGAGAGAGAGAGAGATTAGATGAACTCCCAGTGCGCTGGCGAGAGGAGAATTAGAAGGATATCGAAAATTCTTGAAATCGGACATAATTCGTATGCGTTTACTTGCAGTATCTTAATTATTACCTTTGGTTGCTACTATCAACCTTTGAGGATACTGTAAACCCAAGATCATCTTTTATGACCAGGAGAATTTCAACAACTCTGGGGCAACGCCAATTCACGCTATAGATCCACGTAGTCACCTCATAGGAAGCGTCAAAACAGGCAGAGAAATGTGAAGCTGCATCTGGATTTTCTTCGTTTCTGAATTATTGCGTCTACTGTAGCGTTTGGGTGGACAAGAATTAATACAGCCGCCCGTTCTGTGCCTCATAGCTGCAATGTGCAATTCTCTCTGCAGATTCTTTACTAGTTCATCCTCGGTTACTGATCTCCACTTCATAGGACATTGTATAAAATTGATCTTCTCTATCTTTAATTCCTTGATTATAGTAGGGCGAGCTGTCTCGCGCGCCATGGTAACAGAGAGCGCTAATGCGCTGCTTCCTGGAGTCGGGCAGGCGCGCCGGCCCCGGATCGAATCCGTCCGGCGGATTAACGACGAGGGCCTGTATGCTGGCCAGTCTGGATGTGGTTTTTAGGTGGTTTTCCACATCCCGCTAGGTGAATACTGTACTGGTCCCCACGTTCCGCCTCAGTTACACGCCTCACAGATATCTGAACACGTTCGCATTATTTCATGGCTTACACTAGATACAGACAGCTGGGGTACACTACTTACGTCCTGGGGTGTTCGGGGTAGCGGCAGGAAGGGCATCTGGCTATCTTCTACACCTAAAACTGCCAAACCGGTAATAACACGGCCTCGTTGGCGCGGGACAAGGCAAAAAGAAAGAAAGAAAAATAGGGCGAGTTGTCTCAGTTCTTTGAAATTCCTAGATATTGACTTCTGCAATGTCATACTGACGTAAATAACCTTTTGTGTTGTAATACACAGTCAGATGTTCTGGCACTCTGCTACCCAGCTGATCTAGTCATCAAGCTGCATGCGAGTGTCAATTTTCGGATGTAACAAACATCTGGGGTTTATGGTGGCATGTATTTGGCATATGTGCATAAAGAAATTCTGTAATACGAAGAATTACTTAAATTAACACCTTTCAAATGACAACAAAGTAAAAGTCTAACGGATGCAAGTCAAGAACACGTGCGGTATTCCAGTAATTTCTGCGCGACTCAGCTGTGTGGTATACAGGCAGCTGAAACATTTCACGCTAATGTGTTGTGTGAAATTCCGAAGTTCGCCGCAATGTCTCATGGAGTAGGGACATTTGGCCCAGTTGAAGAAGACACGCCTGTCGTGTGGGAGCATTAAGGCCAGCGGCTCCCCTTTTGTGCTATTCGAGGAGAATAGGCTACGTGCAGTTATCGGATTTCAGCATTACCCTTTTCTATAGCATCACCGACACACACAACAGTACACTCCACGCGCATTCATCAGAATCACCTTCTCCAAACAGAACAAACTCCCGATTATCTGTGTTAATGCGATCCGAGGCTGCACAGGTAACCGGAAAACAAGGGTAATCCAAAATACATATGTTTTTGCCAGAAGCTTTAATTTATTAATACTGTAGTTACAAAACGTTCTACAGATCACACATGAATTCACGCTGCATTACTCACACGCTATTCGACGGAAAGTAACAACTTTTTATAAAATTACTCTAAGCCATTTGACTATCAATTTTTGCGGAGTTAATGACGTTAATGTCTGGTCATTTTAATTGCTGCCGCATTCGAAGTAACAATATGAAAAAAACTTACCTTTCCATTATCCAACTTGGGAGGGGCTGAGACAATACAGGGTTATTTAATAGTACTTCCAGGGTCTGAGAAAGCGACTGCGCAAAAGTAACACACACACACACACACACACACACACACACACACGTGTACGGAGCATATCGCTAAGCTTTTAAGTCACACTACAAGAGCTCAGTACGAGCACCATTTGTGACGCAGCAAACGTCAATACTAGAGTGCAGTTCTTTGCGTGTCCAGCAAGGCGCAACAGCAGCCCGCTTTGCAAAAGTGTTCACTGGTTGTCTGCTTCGAGGCGCGAATTAATTCGACGCGACAATACAGAGCAGAGGGTTAGCAATGAAACTTTAAAAGACAGCACAACCAACAGTAGCAGTCTATTGTTATAAGAATCCTGTAATCCATTGGCGGGTTTCCCTTTACCAGTGGAACATTGATACATAAAAACGACAGTCAGCAAATTCTCGTTGATTCTCTGATCACTTGCCGTGGGACACATATGTACCGGTTGTTTCATATCACATGCATCCAGTTCATTTTCTGGTAATAATATTGCATTTTTTTGTTTCTGTTTCTCATTCACATTTTTCTTCGACGATTCTCGTAGGAAGAATAGAAAAACCTTGGCGAATTTTGCACCACGTACTCTGATACCAAATCAACGCCGTTTAGTGCCTCGGTATGCGTAAAAACCGGTTCCTCGACCACCTCATGTACGTCCTCTTTCTTGTCGAACACACTTAGTCCACTGTATGTGTTAATTAGAACGCCGCAAAAACAAGAATAAATTAATAAAATTAAGCTAAAGGAGGAAGAATATCTTGAAGACGGCATTATAACGTAGAAAAGTAGGTGCTTATGTTACTCGTATTGACGCGAGAAACTGCGACTGCACTAGAAAAAAATCGCAGAAATGGTGTAAATTGTCGCTCATATGGAATTTTTAAATTCCAGCATCTGCTTTTATTGGTGACGCGAGTCCCTTTTATTGAATATGATAGTATGCAGTATAAGGTTGTATACTGTACGAAACGTCGTGTTTCCTGTCTGCATGGGGCAAATTTCGCAATATGTATTGTTACGCCTCGCCGACGCCGAAGAGCGTTATATCACGAAGGATACTTAGACGAACTTTGCGAACGTTGTGTTTGTACGGGGAGTGATTCTGTCGGAGGTATGTGTGTGAAAAACGCAGGTCGGAGATCAGAATACTCGTCAACTCTGTAGTGAGCCACAAATTGCGACGTCAGCACAAGGATGGCACGTCATCCCTCATCCACATGACTGTGATGGATCGTAGAGCTTCACCACGAGACTTGGTGCAACGATGAAGCATTACCACACGTCTGCTCTCTTCTGCTCTCACACTTCGTTGGATACTGTTGGACCATGTGCACCGTTAGCTCCGATTTAGATTACCATGGTGATCTAGAACGCTATTCGCATTTACGAGTGATTTCGACTACATGAATTTAGGTCACTCAATAGCCTCAACTGCAACGTGGAATTTGTTGACCCCAAAGCAATAGCCTTTCTTCGAAGCGTTCGTGGTGCTCGGCTGTGTGTTACAAGACTTTCTTTTTTGGTACGGCAAATACTGTTTCTCATGCCCATACAATTAACGGGACGGCCCTTGACTTTGTTAGCAATTTCATAGTTTCGTGAATTCCGAAAGTCCACACGAAGAGTCACTTCGGGCTATGATAGGAGCTGTCGAGGATCCCATCCTCAAGAACCGATTAAAAATATTTGTTTGTTTCGACGTCGTAACGGCATATAACTGCACTATTTGTATCTCTGTACGTGGTCTAAATTTAGTTCAAATGGTTCAAATGGCTCTGAGCACTATGCGACTTAACTTCTGAGGTCATCAGTCGCCTAGAACTTAGAACTAATTAAACCTAACTAACCTAAGGACATCACACACATCCATGCCCGAGGCAGGATTCGAACCTGCGACCGTAGCGGCCTCGCAGTTCCAGACTGACGCGCCTAGAACCGCACGGCCACACTGGCCGGCTAAATTTAGTTCATCTACGATCACTCCTTCGTTATAAGTATCTGACTCAGTGTATAAGTACTGGATTACAGGTTCAAAGCTAAAATTCCCAGTAAGTACTAGGATTTTTATTTGTCTCGTATCACATCTTACACGTCTGGCAATGCTGGTTAATGTGAAACATGCAGAGGTGCACTGTGGTACAGCGTCCACATTTAACTGTTGGTCTCTTGTAAGTGGATGGCTAATTTACTTCTGAAGTCGGAGGAAGGATAGAGCGTACCACGTCTAGTAGAACCAGTAAAGCACTGCTGGTGTTCAAACCAACCTTGTCTTAATGACAGCTTTAGGTTTTTATAAGAAAAGACGCTGCGAAGAAATACGACAGTAAATTGCAAACAGAACACGAGACCGAACAGAGGAAGGTGTAATTTCGTCAAGTCCATACATTATCTTAATGTAAAATCCAAAATAGCGTGATGTAAATACACACATCAAAAAAAGTTTTGCATCACCTCGGTTCCGGAACCTGTACATAAAATTGGAATAGAGATGAACATAAACATCATTTTTGCTCTTTTTATTGCTCATGAAAACCACACATTGCATGTTATACCACCATACAGTGGGACCTTCAGAGGTGGTGGTCCAAACTGCTGTACACACCGGTACCTCTAATACCAAGTAGCACGTCCTCTTGCATTGATGCATGCCTTATTCGTTGTAGCATACTGTCCACAAGTTCATCAACGCACTGTTGGTCCAGATTGTCCCACTCCTCAACGGCGATTCGGCATAGATCCCTCAGAGTGGTTGGTGGGTCACGTTGTCCATAAACAACCCTTTTGAATCTATCTCAGGCATGTTTGATAGGGTTCAAGTCTGGAGAACATGCTGGCCACTCTTGTCGAGCGATGTCATTATCCTGAAGGAAGTCATTCACAAGATGTGCACGATGGCGGCGCGAATTGTCTTCCATGAAGACGAATGCCTCGGCAATACAGTTGCACTATCGGTCGGAGGATGATATTCACGTGACCACCATCGGTGTACGTCGGCCCCACATAATGCCACCCCAAAACAGCAGGGAACCTCGACCTTGCTTCACTCTCTGGATAGTGTGTCTAAGGCGTTCAGCCTGACCGGGTTATCTCCAAACACATTTCCGAAGATTGTCTGGTTGAAGGCTTATGCGACGCTCATCGATGAAGAGAACGTGATGCCTCTCCTAAGCGGTCCATTTAGTATGTTATTGGGCCCAGTTGCACCGCGCTGCATGATGTCGTGGTTTCAAAGATGGACCTCACCTTGGATGTGTTGAGTGAAGTTGCGCATCGTGCAGCCTATTGCGTACAGTTTGAGTCGTAACGCGACGTCCTGTGGCTGCACGAAAAGCATTATTCAACATGGTGGCGACGCTGTCAGGTTCCTCAGAGCCATAATCCGTAGGTAGCGGTGATCCACTACCCTGTGGATGTCATCGACAGTTCCTGTCTCTCTGTATCTCCTCCTTGTCCGAACAACATCGCTTTTGTTCACCTGAGATCCCTTGACACTTCCCTTGTTGAGAACCGCTCGTGGCACAAAGTAACAATGCGGACGCAATTGAACCGCGATATTGACCCTCTAGGCATGGTTGAACTAGAAACAACCAGAGCCGTGTATCGCCTTCCTGGTGGAATGACTGGAACTGATTGGCTGTCGGACCCCCTCCGTCTAATAGGCGCTACCCATACATGGTTGTTTACATCTTTGGGCGGGTTTAGTGACATCTCTGAACAGTCAAAGGGACTGTGTCTGTGATACAATATCCACATTCAACGTCTATCTGCAGCAGTTCTGGGAAATGGGTTGATGCAAAACTTTTATTGATGCTTGTACAAGGAACAACTGCACAGATTGGCGCATCATGCCGGTGACGACTTCGTTCTCAGTTAAGTGCTAGTGATGCTAAGTAGTGTTCATTGTCGACTTGAGGTAAAATGCCACCTTTAAAATTGTAAAAGCTCCTGATTTGAGCATCAGCTCAGTCTTAAGACGATGGGTAATGTCAACTGAATTTGATGAAATGTTACTGTGTTAATTAAAAAGTTTGACAGCAAGGAGATGATGAACTGAAACATTTTGTTGGTGGAAGACAATAGTAAGACGTCAGCACTTTGGCTACAATCATTGTGAACCCACCACCATATGAAGTACTTGTTACTTCACCGTTGTAACTGCGTAAAGGGCAGCGGTGCTATTCGAAAACCCTCTTCCGGGCGGTCGCCATGTTAACGAAGCCGTGGTGGCGAGCATTCCGGTGTTAAGAAGACTCCCGTAAGGCTTCCAGCACCACTTTATAAAAGAACAGTGGCGTGGATGAAGTTCAAGGGCACTTGTTAATGCAGGGGTGCCACTTTCCCTTTAAAAGCAACTCGATGAACAAGAACTAGACGCATACAGAGGGTGGATGCAAGCTGTGAAAAGGGCCGCAGGAAACGTAATCTGGTGGCCCCCACGTCTAAAAGCACTCCGCAAAGGAGCTGTGGCTCCGAACATATGCCTCAGAATCACTTTTTGTACGGGGGATACTCACGCAAAGGCGACAAGTAGATGCTAATAGCTCTTAACAAAAGAATGGAGAATGTTAGAAATTTGACTGTGATATGCAAATTAAGCATAATGCTGAGTAGATGAAGAAGTTAAAGTCTAAATCTTTAATTTGGATAAATGACACTGGTGAAGAAACACGAAGAGATGTTCTGATGCACGACATGCAACTGTTAAATTGTCCTTTATTATAACTACCAGTTTCAGTTTTCACTAACATCAGAGCATCTGTGTAAGTCAAAACAAAGCTTGAAACAACTAGAAATCAGTAAAGTCTAGTCAATTGTACATGAGTGTCATAAATGTATATTTAACAAAAGATAAAATATTAGTCACATGTCAGAGTATATCATATTAGTATAAAAATCAATAGAAACGCTGCAGTTCAAATGGAGCAGTATCCTAATAATAGGGATTGCCATATTGGTATGATATGCTATGACATGTGATTAATAATATATCTTTTGGCCGTAGGCCATTAAAATATCATTAATTTTTAACTGATTGGACTTGATGCATTTCTAGTTGTTCTGTGCTTTGTTTTGATATATACAGATGTCGTGATGGTATAAACAGAAACGGGTAGTTACAATAAGAGAAAATTTAACGCAGCATGTCATGCATTTTTTTTTTTTTTAAATGCTTAACACCTATTGGGAATCGCCTTCAAGATATATTCACAAAAATATTTTTCGACCGTTACACTAAAGGCAGTAGTTATTAAACTGAAGGCGGCGTTGTCCTGATCACATTAATAATCAACTGAAGACAGTTATAAAAATTGCCAATTAAAGCAATTACGTATAGAATCTCATTTAATTCATTGATGTAACCTGTCAAGATTAGGTCTATAAGGCAATTGTTACGTATAACCATATTGGGAAATTACTACGATGTAAATAAAAAAAACAGTCTACATTCATTCGTGACGGTTAAAATCGTAAAGGCAAATTACAGGAAGGCAGATGTAAAATATGAGCGCCGGCAGATATGATAATGGCAGAAAGAGTGAGAGAAAGAGGCATTTGATTAAGAAAGCAGTGTAGATAAGGGAAAAGAAACTGGCGGACTGACAGATGAAAAGAGAAAGATGCGTAACAAGGAAAAAATGGTAGCATTTACTTTACTATTTGACACGGAGGAAACTGTCCATCTAAATTAGTTTGTGGGAAACTTTTTGATGTTAACAGAATGGAGAACTTCAGCTTCTTCTAAAAGCAACAGGGCAGTGAAGTGTGCGCCAAGTTCATGGTAGCTTGTTGCAGAGGCGGACAGCTGGAACAGAGAAGGGGTTAGAAATGTTTATTTATTTATTTATTTGTTTATGGACCGACACAGGTAGGGTATTGGGTAAGGTAAACCCCTCATTGGATAAGTTAGACCTTGTGTTTCAATCATTATGAGATGATAGATATTTAATCTCCTGTGTTTCGCACTGGGATACATGCACACTTAGTGCCCTATGAAATGGATATGCTGCATGGTAGTCGCGTGTAATTTGTCTGGCTGCAACCATGCTAACTGGGCGTATGAAACATGGCTGCAACCATGCTAACTGGGCGTATGAAACACTGATATCGCCGAATAAATGAATGTTGTTGATGTAACCCACACAAACATTCGTGTTTTATTCAAACCGTCTGCAGTTTCCTTTATTAGTGCCTTGTTGGATAACATAGTCGTAGTGGAGGTTCGGTAGAGCAAGTGATTTCACTAGTTTGCGTTTCATGGTGCTACAGTGCAGTGCGCAGGAGACGGTAGCGCTTGTACTACCGTCATTTCCCCCTTTACCTGGTACATTCGCGAATTGTGTGTAGGGAAAAAGCGGTTGGTAAGCCTCCGCATGAGTTCTAACTCCTCTCTTTTCCCTGTCGTGGACATTTTGCAAGATGTCTTTCTGTTCTCAGTAATTGATGATAGATTTTAAATTAGACGAATTAACATAATGACAGTCGACGTTTTTGGAACTCTTGATACTGAGCGACTTTTATCGAATAGGTTGCAGCTAATCTTAAGGCTGCGCGTTGTAATGCTGGTTAGCTAAGTGAAGCAGAGATTTGGTGGCTTGGCTTCTACTGAGTGGAGTTCCTTGTTATAAGGTTGATGCGTAAGTTCGTACCGTTTTTCCATAAGTTTAAAAACACAAGAGGTACACATAACAGAGACCTTAGTCATCACTTCGCTGGGGTAACGTTTCGATTCCTCGACTGTATAATTCACTGGTTTTGAGGCGAAGAACTCGTCGAACCATGGTTCAAATGGCTCTGACCACTATGGGACTTAACTTCTGAGGTCATCAGTCCCCTAGAACTTAGAACTACTTAATCCTAACTAACCTAAGGACATCACAAACAGCCATGCCCGAGGCAGGATTCGAACTTGCGACGGTAGCTGTCGCGCGGTTCCAGACTGTAGCGCCTATAACCGCTAGGCAACCCCGGCCGGCGATCCATGTTCGGAGCGCATTTTCATCAGGAAGGAAATTGCTTGGAGGTTGTTCGACAGAGCGGAAAAGGTGAAAAATTAAGGGTGCAATGTCAGATAACTAAATGGGTGCGGAATGATTTCCAAACCCAACTACTGTATAGTGTTTTTTGCCGTCTAGCGGAATGCCTTCCTGGTAGGTATTATTGGACTGCGTCTGCAAGACGTCTGTTGACAATAAATGTCAGCAAGTTGTACACCACACTGTCGCTGTTACATTAAGTGCATAACATTCTCTCTTGTAGATGCGTGTAAGTCTATGTACGCGGAGTTGTTGCTTTGTTTAGGATCAACCATTCCTCTCTTTTTCCCTATGTTTGCATAAAGACGCCATTTATCATCACCAGTAACGATACGGTATAGGAATGGTCGGTGTTGTTCGCGGGTCAGTTGATATCGTGCTAGAAATGATGCACATATGACCCCCCCACTCCCGAGCGAGGTGGCGCACATTGGTATGGCATTCGAGAGGAACACGGTTCAAACCCGCGTCCGGCCATCCTAATTTAGGTTTTCCGTGACTTCCCTAAATCGCTTCAGCCAAATGCCGGGATGATTCCTTCGAAAGGGCACGGCCGATTTCATTCCCTATCCCTGCCTAACCGAGCTTGTGCTTCGTCTCTAATGATCTCGTTGTCGACGAGACATTAAACACTAATCTCTCATCTTCACCGCCCGTTGATTTTTGTGCTCTTGGCTTAGAGCATGCAGTACCCGTACGATGGTGGAATGATGACAGTTTATCGCGTTTCCCAGTTCTTGAGTACACAGAAACGGATTATTGTGAGAGTCACTAATTTCAAAACGGTCCTCCTTAAAACAATAAAAAACAAAAAAATTCTTGCCGTGCTCTGTCCAGTGGCATTATCCCCATGCACGGCGCAGAAATTTCTGGCTGCCTCTGCCGCAGTCGCCCCTCTGTTGAAATGAAACCTAAGGATATGTCGGAAATGTTCCAATTTCTCCCCGTGGCACTACATTTTCTAGCATCCACGGGTCCACTCACTCTCTCCAAATGACAATATGCAAACTCAAATAGTAACAGTGAACTACATATAAAAAACGACAATCGATAAATACACCCATAGCAACCGGAATACCAGCATGCAAAACAAAAACGCCGAGGACTTACGCACCTAGTATACGAACTTCCGGAAAGCTCAGATCCTCCAGCCTATCCGTCCGCTGTCCACGTCACGTCTACATCAAAAGCAGTAGTTCGGAGACGCCATACTGAATTTCGTCCTGATCAATTGATGCCCGTATTTGGGCGGTTCCATATTATAATTTTCGCCCTGAGAATATAGCATGCCGTTTCAAAGCACCAACGGATTGACAATCTCCTCAAAACGCGTCGTTATTTGCACGATTTGTTGTAAAAAAAAAATTACAGGAATCATTCTGTTGGCGGTTAACGAATTTTCGTATTTCGTTGTTTTCGTATCATAACTTCCATGTTATGAAAGTATGCCGTTGCAAGTCAGTGGCGCACTGAAAATGTATCAAAAACTCGTCACTCTTGGTAAGGTTTGTTATTATTAAATGTCAGTCAATTATATACTGCTGCTTAATGCCTCCAGGGCATCATAAAATATGACACATAAGCACGTAAGTTCACAGTAGTGTAATGGATAGAGACGCAAACTTACGACATCCAAGTTAGTGGGTTGTGGGTCCGCGGCGTCTTGATTCCACCAAATTTATATTATTCACCTTTGCGTTTTGTAAAATATTCTGCGACTTTATTATTAATTTAATAGAAATATATTCTTTAATATTATACATGTGTATATGAGCTCTCTGTCTCTCTTGTTCCATTGTGTAAACATTCCAGTAAATATGAGCCAGCGAATTGTAAGATTGCTTTTTTCGTCATTGCCTTATTCAGTCCCAAATCAGAATTTATTTATTCGTCCAAAATATACACCACAACACCAAAAATTAAACTTCTGAAGTTTAGACTAGAAAAGACGAAGAACATACGCATGCAACGAAGCTAACATTCGCAGCATTAAAAATCTCCCCAAAACGCTTCTTTTATTGCTGTGTATTCGTCCTGATAAAGTGCCGGGAAATGTTGTTGTTGTGGTCTTCAGTCCTGAGACTGGTTTGATGCAGCTCTCCATGCTAATCTATCCTGTGCAAGCTCCTTCATCTCCCAGTACCTACTGCAACCTACATCCTTCTGAATCTGCTTAATGTATTCATCTCTTGGTCTCCCTCTACGATTTTTACCTTCCACACTGCCCTCCATTGCTAAATTTGTGATCCCTTGATGCCTCAGGACATGTCCTACCAACCGATCCCTTCTTCTAGTCAAGTTGTGCCACAAACTTCTCTTCACCCCAATCCTATTCAATACCTCCTCATTAGTTACGTGATCTACCCACCTAATCTTCAACATTCTTCTGTAGCACCACATTTCGAAAGCTTCTATTCTCTTCTTGTCCAAACTATTTGTCGTACATGTTTCACTTCCATACATGGCTACACTCCATACAAATACTTTCAGGAACGACTTCCTGACATTTAAATCTATACTCGATGTTAACAAATTTCTCTTCTTCTGAAACGCTTTCCTTGCCATTGCCAGTCTACATTTTATATCCTCTCTACTTCGACCATCATCAGTTATTTTGCTTCCCAAATAGCAAAACTCCTTTATTACTTTAAGTGTCTCATTTCCTAATCTAATTCCCTCAGCATCACCCGACTTAAATGTAAATGCTTAAATGTAACTGCGGATAAATACGCTACCTATATGGCTGGTTCAAATGGCTCTAAGCACTTAGAACTACTTAAACCTAACTAACCTAAAGACATCACACACATCCATGCCTGAGGCAGGATTCGAACCTGCGACCGTAGCGGTCGCGCGGTTCCACACTGTAGCGCCTAGAACTGCTCGGCCACACCGGCCGGCTATGCTACCTATAGATATTAACTTAGTTACCTTTTGATATTATTCAGTAGTTGCTTATGAAACGGGAAGAAGATATGGTATGTAAAATAGGAGTGGAGTACAGTACAATGTGACGCATAAAGACGACAGCGAAAGTTACTTGAACACTTATGAATCGAACCTCCAATCATACCGAGCGAGGTGGCGCAGTGGTTAGCACGCTGGACTCGCATTCGGGAGGACGACGGTTCGATCCCGCGTCCGGCCATCCTGATTTAGGTTTTCCGTGATTTCCGTAGATCACTTCAGGCAAATGCCGGGATGGTTCCTTCGAAAGGGCACGGCCGGTTTCCTTCCCCATCCTTCCCTAATACGAGCTTGTGCCCCGTCTCTACTGACCTCGTTGTCGACGGGACGTTAAACGCTAATCTCCTCCTCCTCCTCCTCCTCCAATCATCTGATTTAGGATAAATATTGCTACTGATGGAACAGTTCTATGCCTTTCGCTGCATAATCCGTATAATGGTATGTTATTCTGCAAAAAGAGCTCCATTTTCCCCTTAATGTGAAATGAACGACGTAATAAACTGAACATGCTACACTCGTGACAAGGGCTTAACCCAACTTCATGCAGCTTGGGTTTTTCCTCTGTTTTGGAAAATTAGAAGGCGTCCGGTGAACTTATATGCTCCAGTGAATGTGAAGCTGAAAGCACAACAATGGATTCCAGTGAACACGATACAACCTTTCCTGACCAAGAATTGTAAAGTAATTTTACGCTACTTTGATGATTATATGAAAGAATGTAATGGCGCCATAATACATTTCTGTTACGTTTATTTCCCAAACTTCGACGAAGTTCAGAAAGTCACCGTTTGTGTTTACCTTGATCTAGACTGTTCATGACATTTTGGGCTGTACAGATGACATACTATTTCGTCTTGTAATCTTTGACGAATTGCTGGTAGAATAACGCAAGCAACATGTCCGCTGTAGATCAACGTGGAAGCGTAAATGCCGCTGCTACAGGTGCTCACTGGTCATCACCTGGTGTGAGGGGAAAATCTGGAGACCTTGGTTTTAGTTCTTTGCTCCACATTCTTCCGGATGATGTAGTGCTTACATCCTCACAGCAAGGCGAACGTGTTTTGCAGCAGTTAACTGGAATTCATTAAACAAGATGCTAGACTTGTTTGACAACTTGGTATACTTGTAGTACCTTTTGTCTGACCTTTTGTATCGTTCCGTAGACGCGTGTGCGAGGAGTTCTTCGGATAACAACTGGCTCGTTAGTGCTTTCTGTCAGATATCAATTTTCTACGTATGTTTATAACACTGTTTTGTATTTTTCCTCGAAAGTGTGGAATTATAAATATAAATTATGTCCATTTTATAGTTTCTTTGGGTGGCTATCTTCCTCAATAGCCGTTATATATTAATTATTTATTTTCTCCATCTTAAATGTGCTGCAGTTTAAGAGAGTTTTACAGCAGACGTGATTCGCCTTTCTTTGCAAAGCATCAGCAGTGTTGATTCTGTAAATATCTGTATTATGAGGGATAGTCAAATGAAAACGATACGGATAGAAAAAAGTAAGTGAACTGCTTATTATTTCAAAAGTAATTGCCATAGCTGTTAATACATTTATCCCACTGTGATACAAGACGGTTAGTGCCTTCATAGAAAAATGTTTGCGGTTTCCGAAGGAGCCATAATTGTACCAAGGCCAGCACCACTTCGTCCGAAGCAAATCGACGGCCACAAATGACTCTCTCTCTCTCCTTTTTTTTTTTTTTTTTTTTTTTTTTTTTTTTTTTTTTTTTTTTTTTTTCTCAGGGTTTCAAAAATAGGGAGATAACCTGGGGAGAGATCAGGATTGAATGGACGATGTGTAAGGGCTTCGCTGTGTAATTTTTGCAGCCTGGGCGAAACAACCTTGCCCAGTGGGCGGGCTTTATCTTGCAACAGAATAATACCGTTCTTTAACATTCCTAGGCGTTTGGACAACATGGCGCGCTTAAATTTTTCCAGTGCCCACGTACCCCTGTGCTTTAATTGTGGCGCCGTGTTCCAGGAGGTCAATGAGCGTCGTCCTCTTGCAGTCAAAGAAAATGGCCACCATGACCTTTCGTAATCTGGCGTGCATGGCTTTGGATTTTTTTGCGGGAGGGGGGGGGGGGGTGTTGAATCCATGTGTTTCCATTGTCGTCTCTGATGCTTGCTCTCCGGCTTAAGATGACGACACCACGTTTCATCTGCCGCGGCAGTACGGGACTGGAAACGATATTCTTCATCGTTATACCAGGTGCTTCAGTGATGCCGACATTATGTTTAACTTCTGTCTAGCGGTACGTGGATAATTTGCAAAAATTGAAGCGCTCCATCAAGTTCAAACGCCCAAGGACGTTGACTGACGGCCCCGTTCAGTTGCAGGATAATCCAGCCCATATGTTGCGCCCCCCGCTCGGAGTGGCCGCGTGGTTTGAGGCGTCATGTAACGGACTGCGCGGCCCCTCCCGCCGGGGATTCGAGTCCTCTCTCGGGCATGAGTATGTGTGTTGTTCTTAGCATAAGTTAAAGTAGTGTGTAAGTCTAGGCACCGATGACCTAAGCAGTTTGGTCCCTTAGGAATTCACACTTTTGAACCTTTTTGAACCATATGTTGCCAGGGTTGATTCGATTACGCTGCAGCAGTTTCGCTGGGAAATCCGTACACATCCTCCATGCAGTCATGATCTCTCCCCATGTGACCGAGCGAGGTGGCGCAGTGGTTAGCACACTGGACTCGCATTTGGGAGGACGACGGTTCAATCCCGCATCCGGCTATCCTGATTTAGATTTCCCGTGTTTTCCGTAAATCGCTTCAGGCAAATGCCGCGATGATTCCTTTCAAAGAGCACGGCCGACTTCCTTCCCTAATCCGATGAGACCGATGACCTCGCCGTTTGGTCTCTTCCACCAAATCAACCCAACCCCCCTCTCCCTATGTGATTTTCATTTTTCTGGAGCCCAGTTCTACGGGAACACTGAGGCGTTGCCACAGTAACGTAAACAAAAGCTCACGATCTGATTTGTCGTCGTGGGTGCGCGAAGCACGTGCGCCAAGGCCTCGTCAACTGTCAGACCTCTTTGCTTGCCGTACGCACAGTAGCAAGGTCCTACTTTAAATCTTACTAAATAGACTCCGCCAGTATGTAGACAGAGAGCTATGTGAAGAACAAGCTGGATTTCGGAAAGGAAAAGGGACCAGAGACTTTATTGATGATGCTAAAGTCTTTGTGTCGACAATAATAATTTATGGGAAGTACTCAAAAAGATGGGCGTACCAGACATCTCATTTACCTCATATGGTATTTATATTCTGTCCAAGGAACCACGGAGGCTACCATATATGGAGCAACTAAATGGGTCAAGACTCACAAAAGGGTACGGCAATGCTGCATGTTGTCACCTAATTTATTCAGTCTGTATGCAGTGCACATCATGAAACCGGAATTAAAATAGTTAGAATTAAATATAAATAGCTTAGATATGCAAGTGCTACCATACTTATGGCAGAAATTGAGGAAGGTTTAAAGATCCTCTTACTGAAGATGGAAGAAGAAAGCGCAAAGGCTGATCTAATGCTGAATGTCAAGAATACGAAAATTATGGCAATCGTGCCTATCACGTTGTAGCATATAGGAGAAGAAATAGAGGAAGTAGTTTCTATGTTCAATTATCATGGTCCTAAAATTTCTGCTGGTGGTGACTGAAGCCACGAAATCGAGGGACGCTTGTTACTTAGCAGAAAGGCAGTGTCCAGCCTTGACAATGTTTTGAAGAGTAGAGACATAAATAACAAAAAACCGTATAGTAAGGGCTATGGTCTTTTCATGATGTTCGGATGTGAGACGTGGATCATAAGAAAGACTGATCGGCATAGAATAAGCACCTTTGAATTGTGGCTTGGAGGAAACTCCTTAGAGGTTAACAGATCGTAAAGAGAGCGAGTAAGTCGGTATGACAGCAAATAAAACCAGATTGCTACTTGGAAGGTCTAACAATGAAACAAAAAAGGACCTACTTTGGGCACATCATGAGAAGACATGAATCGCTGTAAAAGACGTTAATGCTATGGAAGTTCGAAAGCACAAGGAGAAGAGGGCGGCAAAGGATGAGACGGGATCACAGAAGTAGTGGATTCCAACCTGCAAAGTCCGGGAGAAGGTGTAGTACAGGAGAAATTGGAGTGCATTAATTCACGGGGTCACGGAGAGTCGCAATCTATTGAACGGGGGGGGGGGGGGGGGGGGGGGAGAGAGATAGAGAGAGATGAGACGTTTTGAGGCAGTGCAACTCATGGCGCTCAAATTTCTCTCACTATATTCACCCAGCATATGAGAATGAGAGCGCTTATTGACTTGCAACAATTTTTACACTTAATTTCGAAACTTTTTCTCAAAGATACCCCCACAAGAAAGTGAAAGGGAGAAAGTTTATCACTTATTACATTTTTACTGTTTATGAAGTAAAATTTTGGTTTTAGTTTCGACTTTTTCATTTGTCTGTGGATGAATAATTCGAAACTAATTACACCAACATACTTAGTGTTTTTCGTTTTCAACCATACATGATTAACGTCAGATATGTAACCAATGGCAACCTCGGCCAGCAGTTCTGTACAGTGGTGGTGCCCATTGTACGATTTCGCGCTGTCAATTAGTTCCGCGCAAGCTGGGAGGAGCGCTGTGTTTCGTCTGTTAACTCCGTACCGTTTACTTAAAGTTGATTTATATATATGTCTATGTCTGTATGTTCATTTTTACTCTATGCTTAGGTCTGTCATGACTGTCATTGTGCATAGCTCGTAGTAGCCAGTCAATAAGAGAGAGTCTTAGCCTGCCGGCCGCGGTGGTCTCGCGGTTAAGGCACACAGTCCGGAACCGCGTGACTACTACGGTCGCAGGTTCGAATCCTGCCTCGGGCGTGGATGTGTGTGATGTCCTTAGGTTAGTTAGGTTTAAGTAGTTCTAAGTTCTAGGGGACTGATGACCACAGATGTCAAGTCCCATAGTGCTCAGAGCCATTTGAACCATTTTTAGAGTCTTAGCCGTTTTCTTACGAGTCTTGTCTTGGCGTACATTGCGTCTAAAAGACGTACTATATTACTTGACCGACGAACGAATAAAGTCCCTGTCATCCCAATAAGGATACATCGCTCGTGCGTTATTTATCGTAAATTAAACAGGCTAGTCGATCGGATGGGCCAGTACTCAGCCCTACGGCCAAAAACTCAACAACACATTTGTAAAATAATCAGACGTTTGAGGCTGTTTGTATATGGGAGTTTGAATCGTTAGAGAATCGGGGGTGGGGCAGGCGAGAGGTTACTGGAAGTCTACATATGGTTCTATTTTTGCTGTTTATAGATTAATAACAATTTTTCCTTTTTAATTTACTTATGTTGTTTATTACTTTTTTTCGCAAGTTCTGAAGTCGAAAGGGTTTTTCCTAATGGTTAGCAGGTGTTAGTCAAGAAAAACTTGGTTTCTCTTTCAGCCTTCGCGATTTGTCGACTTTTACGATCCCACCTTTTCTTTTGTGAGGTGCAAGAACACAAATACAGAAAAAGGAAACTCGGGTTCGTATAAGACTATCCGAAGGGTGAAAGTGCGACTTAGTTTTTTCACCTCTGTCTTTCCTAACGAGGGGAAAACTTATCAACTACAGAACATGTAAAATGGAGTAAGAAGTATCGTTAAGTAAATCGTACGCCAAATTCGTAAGGAAAAACTGCTTTTAATCTGTATATAGCAAAATGTAAAAACGTGTAATATGTACTGGATCTACAGACCACCAATAATGATGTTTGTGAATGAAAGTGAATCGTGTCTGGTGTGAAACTTTAAAATTGCAGTACGCTTAAGACAGAAAAAAAAGTGTGTGTGTGTGTGTGTGTGTGTGTGTGTGTGTGTGTGTGTGTTGAATTTTGTTTTTATAAGTTCTGAGTTACTGCGACGTGACGATGGCTGTAGGCGAAACGTCGTTGTAAATAGGTATAAAGTCTATTAAGCGAACTGGGCGGCTTTATTAACAAAAATCCATGACAAGTGTCGCTTAAATCTGTTAAAGACCGACAAGAAGAGATCGGCTATATTGCAATTGTAAGATAGAGTGCTGATCTATTATATACAAGGCAATGTAAATTTCCTAGTGATAAATATGAACGTTACATTACAGAGATCCCCGGTAGCCTTGTGAGGTGGTCTCGCTGTGCGCTTTAAACCGTTGGGCCTCGCTCTTATTCTGTTGCCACCGCAGCATTCCAACGGATCGCTGGTCCCCATCCTCCGCACCGTTCATAAAGCAACGGTCCAGAGACCCTTCGCCCAGGTACGCCACATACATATTCATTCGTACCTCCACGATCTGTCAGTCCCTTCCGGCTATTGCTCGAGCGTACACGGTAGCTAACTTCCTACCTGTAAATCCACTTACCAGTTTTCGGCAAATTGCTGAATGAGGTCCAGATTCTCTTACCGTCCAGCTTAGAACGACAGTTTCTAGCCATGTTATACAAATCTTGTCTTAGAAGAAAGAAATTTTATGCAAAGCAGCTCATGAATTAGTGACGACTGTAAATTTTATAATATAAGGATTCGCATTCTTTCCCCTGCCCTATCCGCTACCATCGCCACACCCAGGAATGCTGTTAATTAATGATCGGCGATGAAAAATTTCATTATTTAGGCTCAAATACACATGAAAATACACATTTACTGTCGACTTTCTTTCGTACCGACGCACCACTCTTAAAAATATGTTACATTCAAAACTTGTCGTGACAAGTGAGAGTTCTACCTTGATACCTCCCAACCGGTATTGTAGTAGTTGCTAATCAAGTCCAAGTATTCAATTTTTTTTTTATTTTTTCAGGAGGAGAATGAAATTTTTTGTGAACATGCATGGTGACGCATCTGGCCCAATGTTCTTTCCATGATGTAAATGCACTTCGGTAAAATTCTGGGGGTTGACTTTTACACCATCGCTTGACACAGGAAATAAGGTCTTTCTCACTATCAAATGTTTTACCACGCAGGTGGGTCCTCAGACGACCAAAGAGGTAAAAATCAGATGGAGCCAAGTCCGGACTGTAGGGAGGGTGAGGAACAATTTTCCAACCCATTTTCCTGATTTTCTCCTGCGTCATTATGGTTGTATGGGGTTTGGCATTGTCATGGTGTAGTCTGATGATCTGACCCTGAAGCTGTGGTCTATGGGTCTTAATAGCACGTCGCAGCTTGTCCAGTGATAAACTGTAACGGTGCCGGTTAATTGTGGAGCCAGGTTCCAAAAAGTCAGTGAAAATGACACCACACTGATCCCAGAAGAAGGAGGCCATCACCTTTCGGCCTGCTGTTCGTGAAAGTCTTGGTTTCGTCTTTCGAGGGGAACCCCGGATGACGCCACTCCATGGATTGGGTTTTGCTCTCAGGTTCGGACAAAAACAATCATGTTTCATCCTAGGTAATGACGCCGTCAAAACACTGTTTCCACTCTTCAGTATAGGTCTTCCTGATAGCCTCGCACACATTCTTCCTCATCGTTTTCATTTCTCTTGTCAATAATCTAGGCAGCCAACGTCCAAAATTTTTTCTGTACCCTAGTGACTCTACCAGTGATACCACACTACCCAATGACAAACTAGTCATTTCAGCAAGCTCTCGTGTTGTCACACATCTGTCATTTTGGATGATTTCATCAATGGTCTCCTTATTCACATCACTCACTGCCGTCAATGGTCAACCGCATCGTGGATTGTCCAGTAGAGAGAAATCACCTTTAAACCTCTGCAACCACCGCTGGATACTGCTGCGATCCACTGTGTCCTCCGCATAAACAGGAAGGAACTTCCTGTGAATCATTGTGGCAGAATCATCGCCTGTCGTGAAGAGGGAACTCCATCACCGACCGTTGTCGCAACCGACATCTACTTCACGGTCCATTATGGGTCACCTGTAAATAAAAGAAAATAGTTTTATATACCAAATTATAGCAAAATGTTCCAAGTACGTTCACAAAAAATTTCATTCTCCTCCTGCAAAAAATAAAAAAATAGAGACGTCTGTGCAAAACCTTTTGAACGCCATTTGTATGTAGTAATTCATTTTCAAAAAATAATCTATACGTTTACAGAAAATCTACTTTTTGAACTTTATTATTGGCAAAATCCATGATAACAGTACTGATTTAAGTTCAACGGGAAGAAGGGGCCCAATTAATGATAAGACTCACAAGTGTTTAGAAGCCTGTCATTGATGTAAAACAGCTGTCGTGTTTATATGTAATATAAAATTCTAATGTGGTAGCTTTGATTATGGGTTTATAGTTATGCCAGTGACGGATCGTGCTCTGTTTCTATGCCCCCGTCTCCCCGCCCTCGCTCTCGGCAACTGGCGCCTGAGTAGGGCCGGTTCTGGTGAGTTCACTGTAGTTTCGTAGTTTAATATTATTTTCGCTACATGAGATGTGGAGTGGTATGTAGCCTGTTTCATCTTACATGGAGCTACTCGAGTGAAAGCGAATCTTCCAAGTTTGTTTCAAGCCCAGTGTTATAAATTAAGGATATGCACACACTGATTAAAAACAAGGCATTGATTCTGCCAACGTCAGTACACTGAAGAATGTAATCCTCAGCGTTACAGCTGCCGTTACACTTTCCCTGGGTAATGGTAAATTCAAAACTGCGCCTAAACTATTTTCTTCGGTCCTAGAGAAAGCCTTCAGATATCAAAATGGAGAAAAAAGAGGACGAATACCTGCTGGCCGAACACACTTGCATCACGGTCGTTTTTCTTAGAGCATTGCACTGTTTTGCTCTAATGCAGGTACTCTTATTGAACGGAACGACTTCATACAGTGCGCTATAACATGTATATAACCAGCATATCCAAAAGAAAATAGTGCAAATTAATAGTAACTTGGTAGAATCAGTTAGTGCAAATTAATAGTAACGTGGTAGAACCAGTTGATGAAATTTTATATTTAAAGCACGTGGAGACTATGGACAGGAAAAGTGATGAACAGAAAAATAAAAATGACCGGAAATGGTGTCGGTAAAGTAAATAAGCTTTTATTAATTGTTATGGACTTTCATTTACAACATACTTTTAAAGAGATACTGCTAAACACGAAGTAAACTCTGCCACACACCCTAAGGTGATACGTTGATTGTAGATGTAGATGTTTATGTAAGCTTCATAACCTGAAAATATATTTTAATGGCATTAATTATTGAATAAGTCGTTTGTTGTGAAATCTCAATCAATCCAGAAAATTAAGTTTAACCGCAAAATTTTGAAACAATTGTACTATCATGTAGAAGACTTCATTAAAAAGAATAAATATTTTTCAAATGGCTCTTGTTTAGCGCTGGGAATTACCAGAGAGAGAGAGAGAGAGAGAGAGAGAGAGAGAGAGAGAGAGAGAGAGAGATATGGGTCAGGGAACAGACAGGAGTGGAAGACGTTATTAGAACTGTAATGAAGGTTAATGTGACATGGAGGCAAGCGATTGGATGGTGGGGAACTATGTATATTTTTAAAATTTATCCCAAGAGATTAAAAAATACAGAGGTGACTACTAATGGATGATGGATACATGGCAGTAGAAAACGGAGGAGTTGCAAGGGTGCTTTTAGCAGAAAACTGTAATGCATGGTAAGGTGTAGAGGTCTTTATCTAGCAGAGTATGGCAAAAGGCTACGACGACGACGATGATGTTGATACAGGCATTTAATACAAAATGTTGGTAATTAGGAGCGGTAGAATTTCGTTCCACTCGAGTATGAGGAAATTACACTCGATCGATAGTTGAATGGGAATGTGTCTTGTTTCATAAGGAGCATCAATTAAGGGGATGTATATCACGTAATAATTCGTAAGGTGCAAGGAAGTCCTCAATGTACCGCTTACAAACGTTACCCATTCACTGAATTATGTTCTTAATGAAAAAAGAAACATTGGTTTGAAAATGAATTAATTCCTGCCAACTTCTATAGTCCGAGACACAACAAGCAGTCTCTCCTTTTCGCCGCGGGAAGTAGGACAATAATGGTTTGGGCTTAGGAGTATATTTTGTTTCCTCCATGCGCCCTTCTGAGATTCCCTTGCCTCAGTGGCTACACATTCACACACAAAAAAGAACAACGCAAGCCGTATGTTAGGGGTTTTCTAGTGGTCCTCCAGCAACAATTACTGGCATCTCGTGACCTCATGTTAATTGAGTTAGTAAAAAGAGAAAAATCGCTGATAACCTTCAAATGCAAGTGAATTCATCCATCTCTCTTTCATGTTTTTCTGCGGCTTTCTGGTATTTCAGCCAGAAAAGCTGTGCGACGTGTTACTAAGATGAACATGTGTGTTTAAATGACAACGGCGGCATGTTTCTTTCTTCATGTGTACAAAAACCTATCTTAAGGTAAAATTCCTTTCCTAGATAAAAAATTGTTCATTTTATTAGCCATTAACTCTGTTATTTGATTATATAAAGCAGGCATACACATTCAATGAAGCTTGAAGTCACGTGAATGGTGTTCGAAAGGCCAGTCGTAATGTTACCTGTATCAGTGTGGGGAAAGGTTATTAAGAAAGATATTGTTCTGTTTCATAAGTTTTAGAAGCTCTTACAAAATGGATCTTTAAAATATATGTCGTTGTGCGGTATACAGTTCTGCATAGGTAGACCTTCAGTTATCTGTTACAAGTGCTGCTTTAGCCCAGAAAAAATCTTTCGAAAGAATCCGTAGTACGGTAATAAATGCCTGTTACATCCTCCTACCTTAATAATACACGATGACATGAATAGATTACTGTAGGTGTAAGATAAGGAATATAGACACCCCTTAAGAATGGAGGGGACGCTCTGTTAGGAAATAAGGTAATTGTGAATGTACACGCTGCTTCAAAATGAATATACAGCTTTTAAGGTTTTGTAGCACATATTACATTCACCTTACAGTTATAAGTAATACACCAACTGAAATAGAAACAGAACAGTTTTTCTTACAGTTATTCAGTGTGAACACCGATCACACATCGAGTCGATAGGCGAGTTGTTCCGAAACCTTGACAGTGTGTCAGGAGTAACTGCTGCAATAACACTGTTTCCAAAGTCGGATGGATCAGCTGGTATCGGAGTCACATACACATGATCGCGTCAGGTCGTGTGTGAACGTGGTCATGCATAAAATTCTGTGTCAACCGATCCCTTGCGCCCAATCCACCGGTCGCATACAACGTCGTTTAACCAGTCTCGTACTGAGTTATGCCATTGAGACGGCGCACCATCTTGCTGTCAAACAAAGATGTGTTGTTCAACGTCAGTTACAATTGATTTACCGGAAAAGAAAGGCCCATAAACTTTCCGGGGGGATGTTTGTTGGGGGCTAAGCGTGGAAGACTCGCACTCGTTCAGCACATCTTTCAGTCACTCTTTGTCATTCCATACCCTTCCCATTGCGCACTGGTGTACTGTTTGAGTTGCTCTATCATTTGGTGTATTATTTACAATTGTAAGTTGAACATAATAAATGTTACAACGCCTTAAAACCGGTTGTTCATTTTGAAACATCCTGTATTATTTATTTACTTTTGTTTCGGTATATTTACAAATACTACGAAAATACCTGAGATAGCTGTAATGATATGGTTTTTCATCATAACTGCTTAACTCACAATAAGAGCAAAAGTTGCACGAAGAAACTCTTTTCGCTAGGACATTCAGTAACCCATGGTACAACTAAAATGTATACTGTATTCTGAATATATCATTTGTAGAATATGTGTTGCCTAGTCGTGCTCGTTATATGCTGCTCATCCCCCGTAAAAAATCACGGAGTACTCTGTAGACCTGGATATTATTCGTAGAATTAACGCGAGTGTTGGGCGTTGACGCTTTAGTTGATCACAAAGATAGATGTGAGTAATGCGCCGTATTGTATACAGGACATTTAAAGTAACTTTCCTGTGGAAGTAAACCCAGCCAGCGGTATTTTCGGGGATTATTCTTTTTATACTACGAACGTGAAAAAGGTCCCATGCATGCTGTTGTATAAACCGTTATTAGATGCACATTTTCAAAAGGCGTACCGCTTGGCTTTAGTTCCGACGCCGCGGGTACAGCAGAGAAACGCAGAAACTCTAGTTACGACCGCAGTTGGTAAAAGAAACATTATGTGAAGCATCTTGAGAATGAAGCTGCATGTAGCATGTGTCTGTTGTACAACACGCTCTACAGTTCGCAACTGCGATACCTTGTCGGAAAAGACGATTTTGTACAATATACGATATCTCGCAAATAAGGGATACCAAAATAAACACAAAATTTTCTGTGGACATATGTCCCGTTGAGATTTATCCCTGTGGTACGAAAAATATTTTGGAAACCATGCCTGCGGTGCACCTCACAGTTGTATTACGTCCATGTGTCTGTAGTTTCTTTACGCAAACCTTTACCGGTCTGTTAAGAGAATATTTTCAGACTATACTTAAAATTTATCTACCCTGTCCTCCTACAGACAAAGTAAACTTGGGTCTCACGACCGTGTAATATCATACCTGTGCGACATTTTTCTTAGCAGTTGTGCGGAATTCATTTTTCTTGACCTTCTGGGCCACTTGTGAACTGAGAATACTACACTGGATTGATATTCAAGAACAACTGCGCAATAGTTAACGCTGAATGCTTCACTGTTGTGGCCAGTGATTGCTAAGGAGAACTGTCCACAGCAATCTATGAAGAATACTGGCTAAAATTACATGTATTAATGCAGTAGCTAGTAGATATATACGCGACAGGACACTTCCATGTGATAGAAGAGTTAAAGAGGTCCCGCAGGACGTCGTTTTTAGAAGGCCAAGTACAAAAGAGAGCGTCTCGCGTGGGTTGCTGAAATCGCCGATAGGCCCGCTGAATACTTGAAACAGATAGGCTGGTCAAATAGTTTAGAACTGAGGATATTACTTCACAAGTCAGCTACTAGAAGATACCCGTGGAAGACAGTTAGAAACAATTTGCACGCGTAAAAAGCTGTTCTCAACGCTGAGGTTGTTTTGAATACCGCACTGCTTCTAGTAGGCATGATCCTGTTACAGATGATATGCCCTTACTTTCTTCCAACCTCTAAACTGAATTACTCGCCAGTTGTAGCAAGACATATAGTTTAAAGTGGACACCCAGCCACAGAGCAACTTGTCATTTTTCATATTAACAAAATCATTGCCAGAAGTGAAAGAAGCGGCAAGTAACAGAAGAAAAACAAGATAGACTGGGGAACGAACTCTGTACCTACGGTTTTGGAGTCTGACGCTTTTCCTCTGAGCCGTCAAGCCGCACTTTTATGATTATATTTAGTTAGTTTACATACAAAACAATGGCATGTGAATCTTTTCATATATTTTAAAGTTAAAAAATGTGCACTCTCGTTTAAAGGATGTTTACCGCAATTCAAGAGACCATGTTATCCAGTACGTACTGTCTCGAAGATTAGAAGGGTGCGTTGTAGAATATTAAAATTCCAGTGAGTCAGTTCTCCCTCAGCAGCTATATTTCTTCAATATTAAGTGCCTTTTCCCCGATCGTTGTACACATCGAAACTGATGTGACGGACAAATCTTGTAACATTATGAAAGCTTCAGTTAAACGTACCCGAGTGTGTGCGCCTGCCTAGTTACGATGTGTATAAAACAAAATACATCACGCTTATGAAAGTTCGGGGACATTTTATTGAAGGTGACAACGGCCACTTAAGCCAACGCTCGCACGTTATCAAATCTGATTAAGTTTTCACTTTTTTACGCGGACGGTAATAGGTATTCAGCTGCACTAGCGCGTGCGCGCGCTTGTGTGTGTGTGTGTGTGTGTGTGTGTGTGTGTGTGTGTGTGTTGTTTTTTTTTGAAAATGTCGTGTTGGGCAAGTGACAGCTCTGTCTGAAGAATAAACAAAAGTTTGGAATTACTTAATTTCTAATAGGAGAAACATTTGCTTTATATTGTAGTTTCATATTCACTGCCAGTTCTTGGGAAACTGTCATTTAAGTTTGTCGCTGTAAGCCAATACTATACACTGATGACAGAACGAGTAATATAGTTTTTATCGCCAGAAACTTTAAATACAGCAAAATCAAACTGGTAGGGTTAGATTGAGTGCTTTATTTACTAAATATTTATGTAACAACAAACTGCCGTACCAATTACTAAAAGAGGTGAGTATTACAGAAGTTAAATTGTTTTATAAATGTCATGATAAAATGGATACCTATCTGAAGGTTCTTTGCCTGGTTTTCAGCAGTGAGATCTAAGTAATTCTGTGTATCGGCGTTGACATAGCTATCGTTCGTCATCGTAACAACCACACTTAAAATGACCTTCAAACTCAACATTACTGTTGGCAAGCCTCGCGGCCGCTGCGTTGGACGAAGTTCTCCAGCACACCCTTAAGCTCGACGGGAATATCACCGCTGTGAATAATTTCTGGGTTAGGGACACACTGGCGCAATTCTACATTAACACCAGAATCGATACCATAGTACCGAGTTCGTCATTTTCTGCCGTAACATTCCACGCTACATCGCAGTAAACACACACGCTATGGCCACACAACATTTAATTTGGGCATGCAACTATTAAACAGCCGCTGCAAAGATCTTACGCTGAGATATAAACTGACACACATAGTCGATGTACTCAGCCTACATAAGCGGTGCACGCGGATGTTAAACGTCAAGTTGACAAAAGCGATAAGGTGAATAAAAAGGTGAGAAAATAGTTTACCAGTCGAATATCTCAAATGCTAAAATTTGTGCTCTTATAGCTAAAATAAAATAAGAACGAAAACGTAAAAAAAAAATAGAACTGCCATGAGTTGTTGTTATAAGGCTTTGAGGATACCTGGGCTGCTCAGTACGCCGCATCGCCGGCCGGAGTGGCCGAGCGGTTCTAGGCGCTACAGTCTGAAACCGCGCAACTGCTACGGTCGCAGGTTCGAATCCTGCCTCGGGCATGGATGTGTGTGATGTCCTTAGGTTATTTAGGTTTAAGTAGTTCTAAGTTCTAGGGGACTGATGACCTCAGCAGTTAAGTCCCATATTGCTCAGAGCCATTTGAACCATTTTACGCCGCATCGATTATCGTCATGTGGAATGGGTAAATCTTTATTTTCTCGGGAGATTGTTTCTCTGAGATCCCACTTGTTTTGATCCTTATTGGGGAAGTATTAATGTTCCTTTCGGTCTGTCGTTGATAATCGCGGCATACACAAGGGTGCATGTCAGTGAATATTTACGTTAATTAATTTTATCTTATCTTTGAGTATTTCAGTGCCAGTTATTATTATAATGCATTCCAGAGAACACTTTTGCAGTTGCTTCCCCTTACGTAGATACGTTGACAGGAAGTGTAGCTTCGACTGTATGTAGCAACCCTAGTAATTAAACTCTATTTTTGCTATATTTCTTGATAGTTGGGTAAGTTACTGCTTGCTTCATGGGTGCTATGTGACCCAGTCGATAGATCGTAATAATATTTGAGGTGCTCGTTTTCCCCAACGATAAATATTTTGCGAACCACCTGCTGGACCTAATGAAATTAGGTCCATTGTTTTAAACAGCATGAAACCATTAAGCCAAAAATGACTAACAGTTTGTATTTTCCTTCAAATAAGGAAAAACCTTTCACTTTGTTAATGCCAATTAGCGGTTTCTCTTATCTTGTCTTCCTCTTGTAACGTTTGTTGTGGGCAGCAAGAAATACAGGTGAATTGATCTTTTTCTGTGTTATTGGCCATTTCTCTCGTAGAATCATTTGTTAACTATTGATACCCTGCAATTAGTGCTTCCGCTCAGAGCGAATACTATTTTGAAATAGTGCTGCTAAAACGATTAGAAAACGTTGCAATTTAAATAAGCCTTTCACAGTGTGATACGGTACTTTTAAGTTCCTTACATCTGAGGAGGAGGTGTAATGGTATGAAAGGCTGGAGCAGATAGTTAACAAACTGTTCTGTAGGTCTGTCAGGTTAGTAAGCTTAGCCCTCGTGATATTTTACATAAAACGCATCATGACCCAATACTTAAACTATTTTGCTGTGGGCAGCAAGAAATACAGGTGAATTGATCTTTTTCTGTGTTATTGGCCACTTCTCTCGTAGAATTATTTGCATATAAAATTCTTGTGATAGTTAATTATGACATACATCGTCTTGAGCCCCAATATATGATCCTTACGTGAGGCAGGGTAACTCGTGAGAGCATAGTTCTGTTGGCGCAAGTTCGCGGAATTTCTGTGTTCTTGTGCAATAGTCGATCAGTTATGCTTTAACGTGGTATCCTGGGAATGCAGTTGTAACTACGATATTGTTATCCAGCTTTGAGTCTCAGGCATAGTTCTCATGCGTGATAATCGCCAACGGCTACTCCACATCTTTCTCATTACTAAAGAATTCTCTTTCGACCTCATCCCAATCTGAAAGAGAACGGAAAATGTTCAGTACTAGAATGTTGGAGAAATTGAAAATGAAACACTCTTCACTCGAGTCAATAAAGAGGTTTTATTTAATTTAACCACGGCCTGTTAAAAGAAGCGAGACGTAGACAACGCAAGAAGTATTTAAATCTATGGGGAAACTATTTATTTCACAGTTTTAATTCGGTTTCTCGCTTGCAATTTTCTGTGACATACCTTCTTTACCTAAAAGCGAAATTGGTCGCTGTTAAGCAGCTTAACCTTGCTTGAATACTGCATTACACGCTCTTTCGTTAATTTTCAGCCGATACCAAGACGGTGATTCTGCAGAGCTTGTTTATTAGGGCGTATTGACGCAACAATTCGGAGGTTCTCCAGTTATAGGGAATATGTCTCTTGGCGGAAGCTTGTGAAGGTCCTGTGGCATGCTCGTGGAGAGTGTGAAGATATTATGGGGGGAGCGTGTGTAGGTACTGTGGCCAGACCACGATGTGCAGTAATTAAGAATCTCATTTTTGAGATACTGATGTTACATGAACACAAACTGGCACAATAACTTGTCTGAGACAAGGTACAGTGTGAACGAAGTGTGGAGCTAAGCAAGTCAACTCAGAGAAATATGCTTAGAGCGTTGTAATGCTAGTGAATCACACAGGAGACACGATCGTATGTCAATGTAACTTCGTAAACACACATACCATCGGCAGGTATGTAAATGATAATAGAATCGTCTTTTCTGTGACTCACTGTGGGTTTAAATATGGCCGGCTTGTCGAACCATGAAATATCCAGATTTTTCGGGCATTAAGTCGTAACGATGGCCCTATGTTGGACTGCATGGGATCATCAGGGAAGGCACATACGTCGTCAAGATTCCGGTCGACTATCACAAGGGAGCATCGCTTTGTTGTGCACCAAGCACATTGTTCCCATTCAGATCTGTGCCTGCCATCCGAGAACAAGAAATGGACTCCCTGCACCGTTCGATATCATCTAATTCCAGTGGTTGGAAACTATCAGCAGCCGGATTTGGGAATCACTGTATTGTGCGTGTCCCCCCACCCGTTAACTCCACAACACGAACGGTTGCTTTCGGGGTGGTGCCGTGACTGGGAAGCACGGACTGGTGATGCATTGTGTTCATCGATGAATCTTGGTTCTGCACAACTTTGAATGACCATCGTTGGCGAGTATGGCAACGACGTGGAGGGATGTCCGATTCTTCCAATGTTTCGTAGAGGTACAAGGTGTTACTCCTGGCATCATGGCGGGGGAACCGTCGGGAATGATTTTAGGTCACGGGTGGTGGTGATTGAGGGAACTCTGACGGCACAACGGTACGTCAGAAATCAAAATGGTTCAAATGGCTCCGAGCACTATAGGACTTAACATCTGAAGTCATCAGTCCCCTAGAACTTAGAACTACTTAAACCTAACTAACCTAAGGACATGACACACATCCATGCCCGAGGTAGGATTCGAACCTGCGACCGTAGCGTTCGCGCGGTGCCAGACTGAAGCGCCCAGAACCGCTCGGCCACGCGACCGGCCCTTCAAACATCCTACGGTCTTATGTATTATCTCTCATGCGACGGTGTAGTGGTGTAGAACAATGCTCGTCCACATATGGCACGTTTCTCTGTGAATTGCCTGCGTGAGGTTGGGTCATTTCTGCTGCCAGCAAGATCCCCAGATCAGTCCCCGATAGAACAAATGTGGGCTTAAGTCGGACGTAACAACGTCCCAGTGCCGGTATCAGGGATATCAAGGACAAGTTACAGCAGTTGTGGACCAGCTTGCCTCAGAAGAGGATACAACGGCTTTACGACACCTGTCCGACTCGAATTAGTGCATGCATCCAGGCCACAGGGTCAGGAACTTCATATTCATAAGAGAGCTCATACTGGGAAGTTCATTGTAAATTTGACTCGATTTTGTAACCACCGAAATGATGTCATATACCCTCTCAGCCCTCAGCCCGCGAAGTTAAAGTTTATTTCGACCTTCCTGTCTGGGCGCTTCGCTTACATTGTCAGATATCTTGTCATCTGGTTGTAAAGTGAAAAACCTGAAAGTCAGCTTTTCACGCGCTCGTTTTGTAATTTGAATTACTGGTGAACTGTTGGGAAATTAGTTGATTTGCTTCAGTGGAATGCGAAAAGCACGGGTGCTTAATAACTTTCTGATATTACTGTATAGACGGCCAAGTCTGCAGGCATTGGTCCAGATTCATTTGGAGAGGGAGGGGGTTAGGTGCGTCACAGTTTGTTACTCTCTCTTCCACCCCCTCCCCTCCCACGGGAATGTAACTTCCGTTCGCACCTATGATGTGTCACAGTGAACACGAATTTAACAATGAGAATATAAAAAGCTGTGATAAAAATAGTGTTTAATAACAATATAATGCTTAATAATTCTTGATAATGATCATTTGCTTGGGTCAGGAATTAATGTTCAAAGAAATACAGCATTCGTCGCTATATTTGATAAGTACATGTGGGTAAATTTGATTTCAGAGATACACTGACAAAAAAAAAAGAATCGAGTCATCGAGAAGAAGTTGTGCGACATAAACGAAAGTCGGTAGGCGTGTTTCTACATCTGAAAGATGATGTCTATTCCGACTTCGCGCCAGTCTCATAAGAGTGGCGCTGGTAGCGCCTCTGTGAGGATGCAATTCAGGTTTGCTTTAAATACACGCTGTAACGGTCGTGAGCGTTAATTAATTTTGAGACTCGGCGTGGTGAGTTGATGTTAGTCAAGACTGCCTTTAAGGCGGAAAAGACGCCATTGATAACACTTCACCGTGTTTGAACGAGATCATGTTACAGGGCTACGAGAAAATACATGTTCCGTCTGTGATACTGCAGAAAGACTTGGCAGGAATGTAGCCACTGTACATGATTGCTGGCAGCGGTCGTCCCGGGAATGTACGGACACAAGAAGACCGGAATCCGGGCGCCCAAGTGGTACTATCGAGATGGCGCCATCGTGTCAGGCATATGTCTCTGCATTTGTAGCAGCAATTTGAGCAGCATTTGACACCACAGGGACGCAAAGAACTGTGTTACAAATTGGTTACTTCAGTGTCAGCTCTGAGGCAGAAGCCTTGTAGTGTGTATTCCACTGACCCCAGACCAACGCTATTTGCAACTTCAGTGGCGTCAAGCGAGAGCTCACTGGAGGGCAGGGTGGGGGTCTGTTGTGTGCCGCGCGGGAATAGCCGAGCGGTCTAGGCGCTGGAGTCATGGACTCTGCGGCTAGTCCGGGCGGAGGTTCGAGTCCTCTCTCGGGCATGGGTGTGTGTGTTTGTCCTTAGGAAATTTATGTTAAGTAGTGTGTAAGCTTAGGGACTGATGACCTTAGCAGTTAAGTCCCATAAGATTTCACACACATTTGAACATTTTTTTTGGTCAGTTGTGTTTTCTGATGAAAGCTGGTTCTGCCTCGATGCCAATGATAGCCATGTGTTGGTTAGGAGGCGGCCAGTTGAGGGCCAGCAACCAACCTGCCTGCGTGCTAGCACACTGGACCTACACCTGGAGCTATGGTCTGGGGTGCAATTTCGTGTGACGGAAGGAACACTCTCGTGGTTATCTTACGCAGCCTGATTGCAAATTCGTACGTAAATCTGTTCATTCATGGACAGCTTTCCAGGTGGTGTTTTCCAACAGGATAACGCTCGCTCAAATACCGCTGTTGTAACCAAACATGCTCTACAGAGTGTCGACACGTTGCTTCGGCCTGCTGGATCACCATATCTGTCTCCAATCGAGCATATATGGGACATTATCGGACAACTCCAGTGTCATTCACGAACAGCATTACCGTCCCTCTACTGAGCGACAAAGTGTAACAGATATGGAACTCCACCACACAAACTGACATCCAGCACCTGTACAGCATAATGTATGCACGTTTGCCTCCTTGCATTCATCGGGTTATTAATGTACCATTATCTTGGAATTACATTTACCTGTGTTCTAGGGATCTTAATCTCTCAAACACGTTACGTAGAGAAATATATTACTGAAATTTTACTACTTCACATTATTTTTTGGTGTTGCTATTTTTTACGTCAGTGTATAACAGCAACAAACTCTCACAACGGGACACAGGTCTGCACACTATTATTTCTCTTCGAGTCTGTAAATGAGGGGAATGCTGTTTGTGTCACTCATTTCCGCCTACATTCGAGAAGTCAGTTATTTTTTCTCCTAGTGGATGGACTCTCCCTTCTTGTCTTGGATTACTCAACTTCCCATGGCTTCACGGTTCTGCCTGTGGACTCACGATCCATGTCGGATTTGTCGTCGACTGCATGTGCGGTCAGTCTGTGAAAGGGCGCGGTCGCCTTCCACTGGCTGAAGCGTTCTTTGCATCTGGTAGCCCAGCTCGCCCTTACAGCGATAGCTGAAAAGTATCTTGTGTGTAATTTCTAGAGTTCCTTGCCAATATCGAGGCATAGTTTCTAGGTTACTTTATTTTCCGAAAGTTAGCTCTTAAATTTGGAAATTGATATACGAAAAAAATATAAATGCTTTTACTGGATTTTTTTATTTTTTATTTTTTTTGGGGGGGGGGGGGGGGAGCGGATCAAGACCACCATGATATCCCTCACTGTATCCGCGCCTGTAAGTGTTATGGGCTGCTGCCGACGTGACCAAGGAGTTTAAAGTCATTGCGTAAGCTGCATATTCACCAGAGTTGGTTTCTCAAGACTGTTGGGCAGTTACGAGACCTTTTTGAGAGACAAGCTGCTTCTTAACAAAGATACTGAGCTTCACGTGATGAACTAACCGTTAGGCATTGTTGTACTGACTTCCGCCACAAGTACGTACAGTACCAATGCTGTGGCTCAATGTGGTTAACTGCAAAAGAAAGACAAGTGAAAGCACAAATTTCTGACATTCATGGGAATTGGATCTATATCTATATCCGGATCCCACTCCAGCTACTGCCGGGTCTGCGTGCTGAGTCCTCTCCATTTGGCTCGGTCCTCCCACCACTTTTCTTCCTCCACTTGCTGCCAGGTCACACCTCTTCTTTCCACAGATATTCTCACTTCCATTTTCCACCGTGTTGTCGGGCGCCCTCTAGGTCTTTTCCCCATCCATCTTTAGTTCTTCCATAATTTTGGGGAGTCTCTGCCCATGCATCCTCTTAACATTATTGGATATATGTCCTAATCTCCTTGTCCTCGTTCCCATCTCTTTGTCCGTCTTCTCCTCCTGCCCCCTCTTCTATCCATCATCTCCTTTCTCGCGCCATCTCTTCCTGCTCCCTCCCCCCCTTTCTGTCCATCTCCTCCTTTTCGCTTTCTATGTCCATTTTCTCTCACCCTCTTTTCACAACCAATTCCCCGCTCTGTCTGACCACGAGCCTTGTTTATTGTTGTTGCAGCTTCTGGTTCTGTAATAGTGTTATAATCATAAGCCGATAAACTGTAAATAAAAATTTTCTGTTTGCTAGCATCGTTTCACTATTACATATTTTGTATGTTTATGTAATATCTCTATTAAAAATATATACCCTATACGTACCCCACACGTTTATTGCAGTAACGTGTAAACGTTAGAAGTAAATCGATCGAACACCTTTAGAGATTTTTTGTAACAATGTTTCCTCATTGTCCTTCACGTATATATTTATATAATATATCTATTGAAAATATACAGCCATTGTTCGTCCAAATGTTCATCAGAGTAATGTGTAAAAATTGGAAGTAAATCGGTCAAGAACTTATTGAGTTTTTGGTAGTAACATTTCCCTTTTATACGTTGCTTATTTATATATATATATATATGTGTAATAGATAATCGAGATAGAGATATAAAGACACGCGTTTATGCGAACGCGCGAGTACTTTCCTGAATATTTTTTTCCTATGTCTGTGCGCACGCGCTTTTGTGTACAGTGGCAACCGAAACCCCGCACTCGGTTTCCTACGTTTCTGTAAATATTTCTCTATCTCCATAGAGGCACAAAAATGTTCCTGACAAGAGTGGCGCTGTAGGGTGCGTTGATTCTGTTGACCAGAGTATTTAACTCTGAGCCTCAGACAGTTGACCTTCACCGACGAATATCTCTGTCGTCATGCCCTTCAATTATGTGTCCTCTGAGTTGCTAAGATGTATCAACGAAACAAATCAGCCTGTAAAATAATTCATTTAAACTACGTAAGTTTGTTATTATTGATCGGTAATTACTGATGTCCGGCAATTTGAAAATTGGACGTCATCTTTGGCTACTTAGAGGTAGACTTCTCTTCACGTAAGACGATCAAAGAGGCCCCTACTTATTTAACATGCTGTTAAACGTGATAAATGAACAGATAGTTGTAATGTATAGAATAAGCATTTTAAATCTGTTGTGGGTTTCGTGAAAATGGCAAATGAAACATAATTTTCAAAGCAACGTCGCTATTTTACTGCGAAAAGCGGTTGTGGACATTAATGTAGACAGATACACCAAGCCACGCTCGCGTTAAATGACCACAGAAAATCATGGCAGCGACGTTATTAATGCCGGTGTGTGAAACAGCACTCATATTAAATCCGGGATATCCCTAGAAGAATGCTGTTCCTAGAACAACTTGGAGGACGAACATTTAGCATTAGTCTGAGAAGTAGATGATGGCCGTTACACTCGCCTAGCCATATGTTTAACGATACGTTGGTAATAGAAGGTAATTACAGCCGTAGCTGTACTGAAGTGGTGGTGTCATCGAGACGTATTCAGTGCGAGCCTTCATTTCAGGTGGAAGACACGTGCTGTAGTGGTAAAATAAGTTAATATTCTAGAATGGATGACATGGGGAACAGTCCGATGCCATTGAAGTTTTGGAAGGTATAATTCAATGATTGTGGAATAATTTGTAAGTACTGGATAATAATGAAGATAAAAGAATAGTTGATCACGCACTGGATAGATATGATGGGAGGGGCCCTCCAAGGTATACAGTCGCTGTAAAGAAACTTCTACAGAACTACAGAAACGGAAACTACGCCATAGTAGGTGTAAAACAAAGAGGTATATCCGTCAGTCCCACTTGATACGCATCCCACACAGCATGGCAATACTCCAGAATAGGGCGGACAAGTGTAGTGTAAGCAGATCTGTTGCACCTACTAAGTGTTCTGTCAATGAATCGCTGTCTTTGGTTTGCTCTACCCACAACATTATCTATGTGATAGTTCCAGTTTAGGTTATTTGTAATTTTAATCCCTAAGTATTTAGTTGAATTTACAGCCTTCATATTTGTGTGACTTATCGCGTAATCTAAATTTAGCGGATTTCTTTTAGTACTCATGTGAGTAACTTCACACTTTTCTTTATTCGGGGTCAATAGCTACTTTTCGCACAACACAGATATCTTATCTAAATAATTTTGCATTTCGTTTTGGTCATCTGATGACTTTACAAGACGGTAAATGACAGCATCTTCTGCAAATAATCTAAGAGGGCTACTCAGATTGTCTCCTATGTAGGTAATATAGATCAGGAACAATAGAGGGCCTATAACACTTCCAAGGGGAACGCCGGATATTACTTCTGTTTTACTCGATGACTTTCCGTCTATTACTATGAACTGTGACCTTTCTGAAAGGAAATCACGAATCCACTGGCACAACTAAGGCGATATCCTATAGGCACGCAGTTTGGTTAGAAGACGAATGTGAGGAACGGTGTCGAAAGCCTTCTGGAAATCTAAAAATATGGAATCTATTTGACATCCCCTGTCGACAGCATTACTTCATGAGTATAAAAAACTAATTTTATTTCACAAGAACGATATTTTCTCAATCCGTGCTGACTGTATTTTCTCAATCCGTGCTGACTGTGTGTCAGTAAATCGTTTTCTTCGAGGTACTTCATAATGTTCGAATACAGTATCTGTTCCAAAACCCTACTGCAAATCGACGTTAGTGATATGGGCCTGTAATTCAGTGGATTACACCTATTTCTCTCTTTGGGTATTGGTGTGACTTTAGTAACTTTCCATTCTTTAGTTACGGAACTTTCTGTGAGCGAGAGGTCGTATAAAGGAAAACGCAGGATAACTGCCCAGATTTAGTTTTCTTACCACTGAAAAGATGAGTGAAATAGATATTTCTCTGTGGCGTTGAGAAACAGCTGAAATCGTTGAAATTGAACAAATGCTCCAGCGCCCGATGGAATTCCTGTCAGATTCTGTTCTGAATTTGCAGCTCAGTTAGTCCCTCTTTTAACTACACTACTGACCACCAAAATTGCTACACCAAGAAGAAATGGAGATGATAAACGGGTATTCATTGGACAAATATATTATACTAGAACTGACATGTGATTACATTTGCACGCAATTTGGGTGCATAGATCCTGAGAAGTCAGTACCCAGAACAACCACTTCTGGCCGTAATAAAGGCCTTGATACGCCTGGGCATTGAGTCAAACAGAGCTTGGATGGCGTGTACAGGTACAGCTGCCCATGCAGCTTCAACACGATACCACAATTCATCAAGAGTAGTGACTGGCGTATTGTGACGAGCCAGTTGCTCGGCCACCATTGACCAGAAGTTTTCAATTGGTGAGAGATCTGGAGAATGTGCTGGCCAGGACAGCAGTCGAACATTTTCTGTATCCAGAAAGGCCCGTACAGGACCTGCAACATGCGGTCGTGTATTATCCTGCTGAAATGTAGGGTTTCGCAGGGATCGAATGAAAGGTAGAGTCACGGGTCGTAACACATGTGAAATGTAACGTCCACTGTTCAAAGTGCCGTCAATGCGAACAAGAGGTGACCGAGACATGTAACCAATTGCACCCCAAACCATCACGCCGGGTGATACGCCAGTATGGCGATGACGAATACGCGCTTCCAATGTGGTTTCACCGCGATGTCGCCAAACACGGATTCGACCATCATGATGGTGTAAACAGAACCTGGATTCGTCCGAAAAAATGACGTTTTGCCATTCGTGCACCCAGGTTCGTCGTTGAGTACACCATTGCAGGCGCTCCTGTCTATGATTCAGCGTCAAGGGTAACCGCAGCCATGGTCTCCGAGCTGATAGTCCATGCTGCTGCAAAAGTCGTCGAACTGTTCGTGCAGATGGTTGTTGTCTTGCAAACGTCCCCATCTGTTGACTCAGGGATCGAGACGTGGCAGCACGATCCGATACAGCCATGCGGGTAAGATGCCTGTCATCTCGACTGCTAGTGATGCGAGGCCGTTGGGATCCAGCACGGCGTTTCGTATTACCCCCCTGAACCCACAGATTCCATATTCTGCTAACAGTTATTGGATCTAGACCAACGCGAGCAGCAGTGTCGCGATACGATAAACCGCAATCGCGATAGGCTACAATCTGACCTTTATCGAAGTCGGAAACGTGATGGTACGCATTTCTCCTCCTTACACGAGGCATCACAACAACGTTTCACCAGGCAACGCCGGTCAACTGCTGTTTGTGTATGAGAAACCGGTTGGAAACGTTCCTCATGTCAACACGTTGTAGGTGTCGCCACCGGCGCCAACCCAGTGTGAATGCTCTGAAAAGCTAATCGTTTGCATATCACAGCATCTTCTTCCTGTCGGTAGCACGTCATCTTCGTGGTGTGGCAATTTGAATGGCCAGTAGTGTACAATCCATCCTAGATCCCTCGAACAAGACAACGTGCCCAGTAGTTGGAAGACAGCACAGGTCCACAAGAAGGGTAGCAGAAATGGTCTACAAAAGTACCGTCCAGTATCCTTGACATAGATTTGTTGTAGAATTTTAGAACATATTCTGAAATCGCACAATGAGGTATCTCGAACAGAATGATCTCATCCATACCAACCAGCATGGATTCCAGAAACAGCGACATGCTGCCTTCGATCAAGGTAGTCAGGTAGATGCGGTATTTCTCGGATGCCAAAAAAATATGACTTATTACCACACCTACGCTTATTATCGTAAGTACGATCGTATGGAATATCAAGCGAAGTTTGTGACTGGTTTGAGAATTTTTTATTTTGTTTTTTTAGGTAAGACGCAGCAAGTTACCTTGGATGGAGTGTCGTCGATAGGCGAAGAAATAACTTCGGGTGTGCCCCCAGGAAATTGTTCATGTTCTATATTAATGACCTTGCGGATAATACAAGTAGTAACCTCAGACTTTTCGCAGATGATGCAGTTACATATTATGAAGTACTGTCTGAAACACTTTGCACAAATATTCAGTCAGATCGTGATAAGATTTCAAAGTGGTGCAGAGATTGGCAACTTGCTTTAAATGTTCGGAAATGGATAAATTTGTACTTCACAAAACGGAGATACGTTGTGTCCTCTGACCATGATATCAGTGAGTCGCCGTTGTAATCGGCTAACTTATACAAATACCTGAATGTAACACTACGTGGGGATATCAAATGGAATGTGCACATACGCTCAGTCGTGGGTAAGGCAGGTGGCAGACCTCAGTTTATTGGTAGTATACTGAGGAAGTGTAATCAGTCTACGAAGGCGACTGATTACAAATCGCTCGTGCGACCAATCCTAGAATATTGCTTAAGGTTGTGGGACTAATCGAGGATATTGAACGTATAAGAGAATTTCAGCACAAATGGTCACGGGTTTGTTTGACCTGTTCGAGAGTGTTACAGAGATGCCGAAGAAACGGAACTGGCAGACCCCTGAAATTAAACGTAATATATCCCGAGAAAGGCTCTTACAAAGTTTCTAGAACCGGCTTTAATTGGTGATTCTAGGAATATACTACAACCCTCCTACGTATCGCTCCTGTAGGGTTCGTGGGGACAATATTAGATTAATCACAGTACGCACGGAGGGATATAAGCAGCCGTTCTTCCCGTGCTCCGTACGTGGGTGGAAGGAGGGAAACCCTAATAACTGGTGCAATGAGACGTACCGCCTGCCATGCACTTCACAGTAGTTTGCAGAATATTGAATCTGACGTAGATGTAGAAGAGCATGGAGACTAGATTTTATAGCTTAATGCGCAGTGCGCTAACAGGCAGGGAGGCGACCAAACCCGTCTCGATTTCGAACGCTTGATTGACGGCCGTTGGTCTGGTACGCCCTAGTATGGTTTTTAGGCAAATACTAGGTTATTTCTCAATCTCCGGAACAGGAAATACTATACATAAACAAAGTAGAATTAGTAGAAAGATGGCGCAGACCAGTTCCCTCTCTTAGGTCAACTGAAAGAGCATCCGCCCCGAAAGTTAACAAATCTGAAATAGCATACCTTATAATAAGCGAACTCTGTGACCACGAGATAATCTTTGGGAAGGAGGAAGAGCAGACTGAAGTAGACCGGGCGTAGTCGAGGATGCAGATAAGAACTTCACCTCCCAATAACGGACTTCGGGAAATAGCGGTAAATTGCAGATCCGCTGCACGAGACCATACAAAGAAAAGCGCCCCCAATATAAGGCAGATTGCTACTAAAGTCCTCAGAGATCAATGGTAGTGGTGCAGTGAATTTCATCGTGGTTGCACGAGCACGACTAACAACAGTTATCCAGGCCGCCCTGTTACGGATAGAAGTAAAGAGCTGGCAGTAACATTTGCGATGATGGACGTCCGCCTAGGAAAGACAGACGAGATACCAAAGGCTGTGAACACCTTAAGTGAACACGTATTGCACACTGTTAACAAAAACTTATAATCGTGCAACCATTTTGTAGCGTTTTTCTTCAAACAGAATTCATGTTAGATTCTGAGACAATGAGTCTCGTTCCTACAAATTAGATGCTTTGCAGGACTCACCCATCAAGTTTAGAGCATGTGACGCAAATTCCTGCCATTTTTGAAAACATGTCTTCGAATGTTGTGAAAGTATAACGAAAACCCACATTACCGCTTCAGTAGACCTTCTAGATTGGTTCTTTCACGTTTTTCAGGAGAAGGAATTGACATGGGCTTTCCCTAGGCAGTAAGGTGGATATTAAAGAGGCTGGATTCGGGACTTCTGAAGAAAATGATTGGGTTGCGACCCTCCAGTGAGCAGGCATGTAGTTGTGATGGAGACCCCATAGAAACCCACTAATGGGTCACACCTCCTGGATCTTTCCAAAAACTATGCATCTCCTTCTAACGAACAATCTTTATCTCACATTCCATACATACTTTACTTTTGTTTCGTGAGCTTAATCGGCGAAGTCCATAGCTATCTCTTTGATCCGATCGGTGGGGAGTCATGTTTTGTATATTGCTGCGATGTTTAATATATATTTTGACCTTAAGAGCTACCGCTATCAAGTACATGTAGACAAAACTCCTAATGATGAGCATTCTGTTTCCCGGTTAAACAGCAGGACCAACAAATATTTTTCGCATAAATATTATCCTGCAACATCTTATTATAGGTTGCTGAGTCAGTCACAACAATGCAGTAGACGTTTTGGTGAGTGCTGTGACTTCGTTTTTACTGGTTTCCTGTACGCGGAACGCGTTTTCTTCGAAAGCACCTGTTGCTGAACGGCCGTTTCAACTTTCATTTTCAAGGGAATTTTTTTCGTGCCGGTATTTCTATTTCTAATTACCTTGTCGTCGAGGGGCCGTTAAACCGTAAATTTCCCTTTTTTTTCCTCTGTGATGTAGGAATTCAGCGAACTGACAGCAAGCATTAGACACAAAGATAAAACTCTGAATGGTAATTGGGATCGACCAAGAAACTGGATCGCACGCTAACTTGTTCTGAAAGCTTTTTCCAAAAAATCCTACGAAACTGCACACAGTTTCATTTCACTCGCCCATAACATAGAGTACTGAAGTGAAGATCTGTCCAGTCGCACATGCAAAATTCGTCGTATCTTACCAGCTGACACGTTGTTATCTTTTGTGTGACAGTACGCGGAACCAATTCAAAACTGTTAGACTCACACCCGTCCGAAACGTAGCACGCTGTTACGTGACGAGGAGTATCTCACATAATCATCTCTGTGTTTTCGCTTGTTTGATCGCCATTACGCTTTGGTCGTGCCTATGAAATTCTCACTACATCATGCACTTCTGCTCGGTGTTGCAGTTCTCCGAAAATATGGGACATTATCAGCTGACTCAAATGTACATTTTGCGGTTTTTGCCCTGCATGGAGGCTTTAATCTAAGTAATCAGGCTATGATGGTAGTATAGTCTACAAAAGTGCAATCTAGTATTTAAATCATGCCGACTGTAGTTAAATATAGAAGAATAAATTAAGCAAAATTAACAAAATAGTGTAAAATAAGGAAAAGTACTCATTCGTTGTTAGATACATGGGCTTTTGCCTGTTGAACAGCGTTCGCTCTTACCCCAGTGTGTGAAATACAAAAACGTTCAGTACAGTGGAGGTGTTAAGAGAGATTTCCGCAACGCAAGTAATATGTATCTTTAAATTATCATTACGATGAGATTTATACTGGACTTCCCCCACATGAAAACAGTATGATCTACTTTATTAGCCGACCAGTTAAAAGTGAATAAGCTGCCAGAAATGTTTTTTCTACGATGTATTCAACTTTTTTCAGTAGCTGACGAAGTAAAACAGTTGTCTTTATGTGATAAGAAGTATTGGCGTAAAAGAATTATGTGTGAAATAAAACTTTCGAGGAATAGGCACGAAGAAAGCAACGATATTTATTTGTAATTCCCCACAAGTAAAGTGAAGGTGCTCCATCCTAATGGTTGATTTGAACAGCATAGTGCTTTAGAAACTATAATCTTACTCTAGGTGGTATGCCCTTGAATGCCACCGACGACTTAACTGACATACCAAACCAGTGGTGAAGGGACCCACATTACGTTTTGGATATCACTGAGATGCAGCGATTATGAAGATATTAAAAATATCATTTAGGCAGTCACAAAGTTACCAAATCTCAAGTGTGTAGTCGTTGCAGAATTGTTACGTTGGTCCCATCCTTCCTCCCAGCTAATAATACTTTCATGTAAACACTCTTCTGAAATAGTAACCTGTAATTATAGAGTAGTTAGCACAGTTTGCACACAGACGTTATCCGCCGTACCAATACACCGTTCCTGCAGTATTTTATTCTGATCTGAAAATTGTTCTTTTGCAGTAATTCCTTGGTCATGCAATGTACACACATCTTACCATCTAATTTGTAGACATTGAATATACTTTCAACCACAAATACATTTTTCCATCGCTTTGGGTCTTTATTAACATAGCTTTTTGCGACATTTTTTTCCCCTACTCACCTTTTGTTAGCAGCCTTGGTTATCCAAAACGCTCTTAAACTTCCTGTGGGCCGACTTTCGTCCCATTCCCCTCAACGCTGAGGCAATAATTTTCACCTTACGCTTGCAGTTTTATGACATTTCTCTGGCTGGTCTCTTTCTGCTAGTATCTCAATTTCTTTAGCAACACACGTTGTTGCCAATGGTAGAGCGGGTTATTTTTAGTAAACGCCAAATCTCCTTGTTCAAAGTAACTCTTTTTCGTGAAGGTTGATCATTAGCTGTTGCTGATCGAAGGGGGCGCGTGACGCCTTTCTGTCTATGACATTTTAAATTGAATCTTCCAAGTTAGCTGCTAACAGTTTTGTTATATTTCGTAACTAGGCCTATTTCGACGGTATTCCATTGTCAAGTATACCTGCGAATATACCGGTTGGTTGCGACATTGCATATGGACTTAATTGTGCATGTATACTTACATATAGCTAAGCGAGCCGAAGATATTGCATCATTGATGAATTCTTTTGTCAATTGTCGCTTTTTTATGATGGCAAAATAAAGTCACGTAGCAATTTTACAGGTAGTTGGCAGTTCTCGGGGATGCTGTTCGTTTACAAAGTGTTTACAGCTAGTTAGCGGTATTGTTTGAGATACAGACAAAGTAGTTGTTTGTATAATCTCTGGTTATTAATTTTTTGTCTGTTGTCATGTTCCAGAATGTCAGTATAGTTTTGACGTCAACCTGTACGTTTAATATGGCGTGCGGATAATTTTTCGTGTTTGTATTAATTTCCAATTCTTCCAGTATGTTCATGGCAAGTCCTTTGGTAATTTCCAAGAATGTTTGCCTATCGAAGCCGCGGGCTCCAAACGATAGATAGGGAACGTACGATTCTAAATCGATCACGCGACTGTGATGGTGCGCGTAACGAGCATGTTTATAGTGGTCAAAACAGCAACGACAAAATAACCGCATTACTAAAATAGTTGTGATTACAAAGAGAAAGTCCATTTGATGTTTACGCTACGGGAAGCATTCCGTTTTTGCCGTAATCTGAGTTGACTCCACCAATGTCACGCAAAAATATGAGTGGAGTGTAACATTTCCGACAGAAATTCAGTTTTCTACATTGCATAAGCATGGAATTTGATTCTTCCACATGAGGAAATCGGCCGAAGAAACGTCTACAATACCAGACATCCCACTCACTGCCGTCATAAATCGTTCGGGATTTCCCAGCATCTCAGAAATAATTTATGATAACGCCCGCCACCACAGTCGCGTGATCGATTTAGAATCGCACGTTCGATATATATCGTTTGGATCCCGCGGCTCCGATAGCAAAACATTCTTGGAAATTACTAGTCCTTCCGGTATTATATGTAAGACTTGAAGTGCAGTTTCTATTTTGCCGACTTCATGGTTTTGGTTTCTTGAATGCACGAAGACTTTCTATTGAGTGCAATCACTATCTCTAGTATGTTCTCAAAATCTGTTGCTAAAATTTCGTCCTCTTTGTCCAGTGTAAATTTGTTTTGATTGTCACATGTAATTCTGTATATGCGTAGATTAGAATATTCATATTTTTGATTCTTCCAGAGCGGAGTTCTGTGTTTAGGTTGCTGGCAGTTCTGAATGCTAATTTTATGGGTGTATTTTTACTGTATTGTTCATCTCGTTGGACAGTTTTCCCATGTAGACCTCAGGTAAGCTTGCGGTTTTTTGTTTGATTGGAGTTTCTGTTGTTAGTGTTATATTACAGTGTATTTGTTGGTCTATAGGTTCTGCTTTTTTTATAAAACATTTGTAATAAATTTGGGTTGAAGTTCTTTGTGTAGGCTATGTATTGGAGTTTAGTTGTTCCTTTCCGTGTTGATGGTTGTTCTGTTGGTAGATTTGTAACCCTATTAATCACTGGGCGAAAATAGGCATATTTTTGTGATTTTCGATGACTAGAATTGCAGCTGATTATGGTGTTTGCTGTAGGTGGTTCAAATGGCTCTAAGCACTATGGGACTTAACATCTGAGGTCATCAGCCACCTAGACATAGAACTATTTAAACCTAACTAACCTAAGGACATCACACACATCCATGCTCGAGGCAGGATCGAACCTGCTGCCGTAGCAGCAGCGCGGCCACAGCGGCCTCCGTAGGTGGTTCTCTGTAAATTCCAAAAAGATGTTTGTTGTTACTGTTGTTAATTGTTAAGTCTAGGAAGTTTATAGATTTATTTGATTCTATTTCTAAGGTAAATTTCGTTTTTGGATGCAGTGCTTGGCGAACCATTTGGATATCTAAATCGTTTCCGTATATAGGTAACAAGGTGTCGTCGACGTATCTATAATACTAAGGTATATAATTTTGTTTCGGTGTGGTCTGCTGTAGCGACGAAAATATAACTGTTGGACTACAGGGAAGAATTAAAGCGTTCACATGACATTCATTGCTTATTGAGCGACATTCATTGCTTTTTGAACAAGGCAAAATACGTTCGTAGCCTCGGTACCCCCCCCCCCCCCCCCCAAAAAAAAAGTAGTTGCGACGGCTACCAGTAGGTGCTATTTCCATCATCTAGAGCCTCTGGTCTGAAGATGGTCATATAGACCGGGATGTGACTTGACTCATTATATACAAAAGACAGAAAGTACTTCATGTATATAGACTGAATCGGCGACTGAAATTTTTGCCAAGGCCGGAAATCTTACCCTGGTCTTATGTTTATTAGGCAGGCGCTTAGCCACATAGAAAGAAAGATCCTTTATCATTTAGCTACAAAATAGCAGGTCAGCAACTGGAAGCAGTTAATTCCATAAATTATCTGGGAGTAGGCATTAGGAGTGATTTAAAACGGAATGATCATATAAAGTTGATCGTCGGTAAAGCAGATGTCAGACTGAGATTCATTGGAAGAATCCTAAGGAAATGCAATCCGAAAACAAAGGAAGTAGGTTACAGTACACTTGTTCGCCCACTGCTTGAATATTGCTCCGTACCAGATAGGGTTCATAGAAGAGATAGAGAAGATCCAACGGTGAGCAGCGCGCTTCGTTACGGGGTCATTTAGTAATCGCGAAAGCGTTACGGAGATGATAGATAAACTCCAGTGGGAGACTTTGCAAGAGAGACTCTCAATAGCTCGGTACGGGCTTTTGTTGAAGTTTCGAGAACATACCTTCACCGAGGAGACAAGCAGTATATTGCTCCCTCCTACGTACATCTTGCGAAGAGCCCATGAGGATAAAATCAGAGAGATTAGAGCCCACACAGAGGCATACCGACAATCTTTCTTTCCACGAACAGTGCGAGACTGGACTAGAAGGGAGAACCGATAAAGGTACTCGAGGTACCCTCCGCCACACACCGTCAGGTGGCTTGTGGAGTATGGATTTAGATGTAGATGTAGATGAAGGCAGTTTGGCACAGCGGTTCACACAACTGTACGGATTACCCTGGCACACCTCTCTCCTCGATCCAAATTCTCAGTGCCCCGCCCCATGTTCTGGAATAGCACCTCAGCATTGAACATAAATGGGGGATCCAGCCTTTAACCCAGGTGCAGGTACTTATACAAATGAATTCACTCGCCGCTTCAGTCTATACAGGGTGTTACAAAAAGGTACGGCCAAACTTTCGAGAAACATTCCTCACACACAAAGAAAGAAAATATATGTGGACATGTGTCCGGAAACGCTTGCTTTCCATGTTAGAGCTCATTTTATTACTTCTCTTCAAATCACATTAATCATGGAATGGAAACACACAGCAAGAGAACGTACCAGCGTGACTTCAAACACTTTGTTACAGGTAATGTTCAAAATGTCCTCTGTTAGCGAGGATACATGCATCCACCCTCCGTCGCATGGAATCCCTGATGCGCTGATGCAGCCCTGGAGAATGGCGTATTGTATCACAGCCGTCCACAATACGAGCACGAAGACTCTCTACATTTGGTACCGGGGTTGCGTAGACAAGAGCTTTCAAATGCCCCCATAAATGAAAGTCAAGAGGGTTGAGGTCAGGAGAGCGTGGAGGCCATGGAATTGGTCCGCCTCTACCAATCCATCGGTCACCGAATCTGTTGTTGAGAAGCGTACGAACATTTCGACTGAAATGTGCAGGAACTCCATCGTGCGTGAACCACATGTTGTGTCGTACTTGTAAAGCCATATGTTCTAGCAGCACAGGTAGAGTATCCCGTATGAAATCATGATAACGTGCTCCATTGAGCGTAGGTGGAAGAACACGGGGCCCAATCAAGACATCACCAACAATGCCTGCCCAAACGTTCCCAGGAAATCTGTGTCGATGACGCGATTGCACAATTGCGTGCGGATTCTCGTCAGCCCACACATGTTGATTGTGAAAATTTACAATTTGATCACGTTGGAATGAAGCCTCATCCGTAAAGAGAGCATTTGCATCTGAAATGAGGATTGACACATTGTTGAATGAACCATTCGCAGAAGTGGAGGCCAATCAGCTGCTGATAGTGCCTGCACACGCTGTACATTGTACGGAAACAACTGGTTCTCTCGTAGCACTCTCCATACAGTGACGTGGTCAACGTTACCTTGTACAGCAGCAACTTCTCTGACACTGACATTAGGGCTATCGTTAACTGCACGAAGAATTGCCTCGTCCATTGCAGGTGTCCTCGTCGTTCTAGGTCTTCCCCAGTCGCGAGTCATAGGCTGGAATGTTCCGTGCTCCCTAAGACGCCGATCAATTGCTTCGAACGTCTTCCTGTCGGGACACCTTCGTTCTGGAAATCTGTCTCGATACAAACGTACCGCGCCACGGCTATTGCCCCGTGCTAATCCATACATCAAATTGGCATCTGCCAACTCCGCATTTGTAAACATTGCACTGACTCCAAAACCACGTTCGTGATGAACACTAACCTGTTGATGCTACGTACTGATGTACTTGATGCTAGTACTGTAGAGCAATGAGTCGCATGTCAACACAAGCACCGAAGTCAACATTACCTTCCTTCAACTGGGCCAACAGGAGGTGAATGGAGGAAGTACAGTACATACTGACGAAACTAAAATGAGCTCTAACATGGAAATTAAGCGTTTCCGGACACATGTCCACATAACATATTTTCTTTCTTTGTGTGTGAGGAATGTTTACTGAAAGCTTGGCCGTACCATTTTGTAACACCCTGTATACATAAAATCATATCAGTGTGAGATCAATACATTTTCTGAAATTGTGTCATTTCATTTGTATACGTAGCTGCACCTGTGTTTCAGGTTGGATCCCCCATTTACGTTCGATGCTGTGGTGCTATTCGAGAACATGGAGAGCCTTGGCAATTCTGTTAAGTGTGCGGGGGGGAGGGGGGGGGGGGAATTTAAAGTAGACTGGGGCGGCAGTGAGGCTTTGGATCGAGGTGGGGGGCGTGCGAGGGTAATCCGTGCAGCTGTGTGAACCGCTCTGCAAGTGGCTAGCGCACCTGCCTAATAAGGAGGACACACGGATTCGATTTTCGGTCGTGGTACAAATTTTCACTCGCCGCTTCAGTCTATATATATAAAATTATATCTGCATGAGACCAGTAAAATCTCTGAAATTGTGTCATTTCATTTGTACAGAAAATATTACATGTGGGTCTACATTTTCATATTTTCCCAGCAGTGACTGGCCCATTAGTTTCGGATGTGCGTTGGTAGAATCTCCGTTTCTTCCACTAATATTTCGACCGTCTTTCGTGTGATCCAATCGAATGAAGCTACGACAGTCACCTTCACCTGTTTAAATCTGCAGACAACAGATATACATACATCAAGGATATTTGCGTAGACATCTAACTGATAGGGAAACTGAAACGATGTTCATACACTCTTAATAGGCTGACCTAAAGCACGAGCGGAAGGAGAAGACTACACTATGCAATGGCACATTATTTGACACATTAAATGGACCATACCAAAAAAAAAACAACACAGAAACAGATAAGAATTGGCGAGACCTCCCCCACAAACACACACAGAAGAGAGAGAAGTAGGAGGGGGAAGAGTAGTGGGGGGAGGGAGGGGGGGGCATGATAACAAGTGATCGTCATGTATGTGTTTGTGAAGTTTGAAGTGTTAACATGCGAACATAGTTCAATAAAAACATATACATTGTCTCTACGTGTATTTCGACTGTAGATGAGCATGTATATGTGAAACAAAAATTGCTGTAAGCAAGCCCGATATATTTACGCACAACTTACGTCTATCTACAAACTGTTTTGTTTGCTGACCAACCAACCTAATAATAGTGTCATTTCACTGCAGATGGCTAGTTACATAAAAATTTAAAAAGGTCCTACAGAACGTAACCTTATAAAGAAAAAGGTAATAATTACAACCGACGTAGAATGTTTTTAAATATAATTTTTCATCTCGATAATTATTTAAAGGATTATGCGTTTTGCAAACCTGGATAAAAGTACCCACTCAAGATGGCACAAATTTGCTGAAACTTTTTTGGGATTAAGCAGAATAGTTGCTTGCATACTAGGCGGACCTTAATTTCCATAACTTAATCTGCAAACGCGCTTAGTGTGATGGCTTCGATACCAAACTATGTTGATTCTAAAGACATGTTGCTGTAATGGGATGTCTGTTGTTAAAGTGGATAATGTGGTACACCAGAAGACCGTGAAGAAATGGAAGAATTATGTTTAAGGTTGAAGAGGCTTAAAAGCTTAATAAAGAAACAGAACACCATCTGTATCGCAATTTCTTTTATTAACCTTCGGAGACATGTTTCAATCTGCCCTGCCTGTCGTTTTCAGATCTGAATTTGATAAGGTAAAAAAGAGGCAACAAAATAAAAATTACAAAAATGTAACATTACAAACAGTGCCATGGTAAAACTGGATAGGCATTTCGCGGTATGCAAGAATCGTTTAACAGTTCTGTAGTACCTAGACATGTTTCAGCACTGTATGAGGTATCTTCAGTTGGATTTTTGTTCATTTTCTTTCTCGCATGACGCTATTATTTATGTATGCTGGCACGTTTATATCTCCCATACATTATAGCTTGTCTGTTTTTGTTGTTTGTGACGCTTATTTCTACTGCTGTTGTAGTTTCTTACTGTTACACAGGCATTTTGTATAATTTGTCAGCAAAGCACGAGGTTCCTACCGACCTTTCACATGTGTGAAGAGCTACGACATCCAAAAGATGATTAATACCATCAAAGGTAGCACAATTGAGATCAAAACATCATGGAAAAATACACGTACTTGGTGCCGCAAAGTGCAGTTTTTGTCAGCGGTGGTATGAATGACATAAAATTAACGGAAAAATACAAAGTATGTAGCGGAAATAAATAGTATAATCAGCCACGTAACATACGCACAAGTCATTGGCTAGTACATCGGTACAGCGTAAAGGAAATTCTTCCGTCATGAAATAAAAATGAACAAAATCATAAAGTACGGTAGTCTAATAATATATTCCCATATGTGTTATAAAGCAAAAGATAAAATACAAATGTAGAAAAAAACTACACCGTGAGCTGTAGAGTATACATATTTGTGACAATTATATTGGTTCCTATCTTTGTATTTTATTTTTTGCTTTATAACACACTAGCTTATCGCCAGCTGCTTCACTCTTGCAGACTGTGTGGTGTGTACAGATATTTTTTTTCTTTTCTCTAGTCGATTTTTATGGCGTTTACAAATTGCAATATCTTCTAAACGTAATTAAGACCATGGAAGCATGGTCTTTCCCGCATGTATTTTTAACCAGAAAGAGATTCTGGTAGCTGGTACTTTGGTGGTCTCTGTTAAACCTACCTTTTATATCATGTGATGATATTTCCATAGAAACCTTCATCTCCTATCATATTTTTTAACAGCCAAATACCAGTTTTCATAGATTTAACTTTCAAAATGTTTTAATGTATTTTCATTAAAATTTTCATCCTCTTAGGGGTTGAATTTCCAAAAACATTGAAACACTTTTTTTTATTTCTAACCGAGAAATTAAATACCAGTTTTCATTTAAGTACCTTTAAAAACGCTTTATTACTGATGGAGTAATGATTAATTTTTTTAAAAAAATCTTTCACCAAGTATTTTACCCTCTTAGTGGTTGAATTTCCAAAAATGTGTAATTTTATTTCTGAACAAGAAACCAAATACTAATTTTCTTAGTTATAGCTTCAAAACTGCCTTAATAGCAACATAATTTCAAAAAGCCTTTCATCCCTATTTCACCCCCTTACTAAAACATGTCTGTAGTATAAGATAAACACTCACTCCAAATTCGAGGTTTCTATCCTCAGCGATTTGGGCTGGGAGATGTTGAATCAGTGAATCAGACAGGCCCTATTTCGCTCCGATAGAGGTTGAATTTCCAACAAATATTGAAACGCGTACATTTTTATGTCGAAACGAGAAGCCAAATACAAATTTTGGTAGATTTAGCTTCAAAAATTCTTTCATAATGAAATTTTTCCATGAAAACTTCCATCTCTTATTTCACCCCCTTAGGGGTCGAATTTCCGAAAATATTAAAAGACAGTTTTTATTTCTGACCGAGAAACAAAATACCTATTTGACCCCCTTTGGGGTTGAATTTCGAACAATCGCTTCTTAAACGATGCCTACAGTATAAGACCAATACCCACTTCATATTTCAAGTTTCTCTCCTTAGCGGTCTGGATTGGTCGATGATGAGTAAATCAGTCAGGAGGTTTCCTTTTCTTTATAGAGATAACGTATATGGATATATTAATTGAAGGTGTTTTTAATTTTGTTGATTACTCACTCCCGTATGCGATCATGGATCCTGAGACATAGCGTCCGATCATGGGTCCTGAGACATAGCGTCAATCAGTAAAAGCGTGGCGAAGATGATACAGTGATATCCGTCCTAGAGGTATCGAAGAGCACAAGTTATTGTGGCAGAATGTTGCCGTGGCGGTAAATTCTGAACGAAATCCGGTGATCTGTGGGTGAGGAGTAGCACGGGCGTGAAGTGCTCGCCGCTGAGGGAAGCAGGCAGGAGGGGACCCCGGAGGGTGGACGCAGGGCGCAATTTGGCTGAGTGCGTCGCGGCGCGGCGCGCAGCCGGAATGCGGCGTGTCCCTTCTGGCTGCCGGTGCCGAGAAAGTGGCGCGAGCGTGACTCCGCAACGGAAGCGCCAGCTCCGGAGGCGTCTCGTCTCTCCCAGAACTGCATTCTTATTACATTTCGTGCTTTTAGAAACAACTCTGTTGCAAGGAAAGTGCAATCGCAGTAGGCGTGTGCGCATTTGCACACGCCTCTAATATCTGGAGGAGTTTCAGTATAATTCAATTTTATCAAGTACTGTCTGATGATCTGCCTCCTCATAGATTGTTATGTCTCCCCCAACCCCTTTGATACCGGCAGTTCCAACTTCCATTTCTCCGAGGTGTCTTGAAAAAATAATCTGCAACTTTTTTTCTTTTAAGGAATTTCTTTTATTCGTCTATATCTTCGGAAAACTCCCTGTGAAGCGATTATTTATTAGTGTACGATCAGTAAACATCACACCTTCGATGCTTGAAACAACAGAACGACATATACCCGAACGGTATGTCGTGCAACGATATACCTTTCCAGGTACATTCAAAGGATATGTTAAAAACTGCCCGCAAAATCTGTTGCGAATAGAGTGAGTAGTAAATTAAAACGCCTTGCTTGATGCCGCAGTTTTATTTCATGAACAGCGAAAATGTAGTTAACGATTAACATCATTTTGTGGGGGACGTCAGCGAAACAATCTTGAACGTTTGCTATTTTGTGTAAAGTTTATTGCAAATGAATAAGTGCTCCTATTCTCAAATACTGTATGAATATAGCCTCCTATCTGCGCACGGTGGATTACGCTGCCTTAAGACAGTTTCTAATTTTAGCTGTAGATCTGTTGTGCTAAACTTGTAACATAACATTGTAGCTCTTAATGTTGGTTTGTTGGTTGATTTGGGGGACTGGAGCAAACTGCGAGGTCATCGGTCCCCTTTGGATTAGGGAAGAAAGTCGGCCGCGCCCTTTCAGAGGAACCACCCCGGCATTCGCCTGGAGCGATTTAGGGAAACCACGGAAAACCTAAATCATGATGGCCGGACCCTAGTTTCAACCGTCGTCTTCGACTTCAGTGTGCTAACCACTGCGCCACCTCGCTCAGTCCTACTCATAATCTGTAAAATGACAGCATTTTAAATTTTGTCAGTAACTGTATGAAATACTGAAAATCAAACTTTTGTTCAAGCCGCTAGATAAGTAGCCAGCAACTGGGCTCGAACACCGTGTTAGCCGTTTAGTAGTACACTGATGTGAGAAATGTCATGGGATACCTCCTAATATCGTGTCGGACCTCCTATTGCCCGGCACAGTGCAGCAACTCGACAGGGCATGCGCTCAAAAGTCATTGAAAATCCCCTGCTGAAATATTGAGCCATGCTGCCTCCATAGCCGTCCATAATTGCGAAAGTGTTGCAGGCGCAGGATTTTGTGCATGAACTGACCTCTCGATTATCTCACATAAATGTTTAATGGGTGGCCGAATCACTCGCTCGAACTGTCCAGAATGTTTTTCAAACCAATCGCAAATAATTGTGGTACGGTGCGTTGTCACCCATAAAAATTCCATCTTTTTTTGGGAACATGAAGTCCATGATGGCTGCAAATGCTCTCAGGGTAGCCGAACATACCATTACCAGTCAATGATCGGTTCGGTTCAGTTGGACCAGAGAACCCAGTCCATTCAATGTAGACACAGCCCAAGCCAATATGGAGCCACCACCAGATTGCACAGTGCCTTGTTGACAACTTGGGTTCATATCTTCGTGAGGTCTACGCCACACTCGCACTGTACCATCAGCTCTTCCCAACTGAAGTCGGGACTCATCTAACAAGGCCACGGTTTCCCAGCCGTCTAGGATCCAACCGATATGGTCACGAGCTCAGGAGAGGCGCTGCGGGCGATGTCGTGTTGTTAGTAAATGCACTCCCGTCGTGTGTCTGATGCCAAAGCCCATTAACGCCACATTTCGCCGCACTGTTCTAACGGATACGTTCGTTATACGTCCCACATTGATTTCTGCGTATATTTCACGCAGTGTTGCTTGTTTGTTACCACAGACAACTCTACGCAAATGCCGCTGTTCTCGGTCGTTAAGCGAAGGCCGTCGTCCACTGCACCGACCATGGTGAGGAGTAATGCCTGAAATATAGTATTCTCGGCACACTCTTGTCGCCGTGGGTCTCGGAATATTGATTCCCCTAACGATTTCCTAAATGGAATACCCCATGCGTCTAGCTCCAATTACCATTCCGCGTTCAAAGGCTGTTAATTCCCGTTGCGCGGCCATAATCACGTCGGAAACTGTCATATGAATCACCTGTGTACGCCATACTCTCGCTATCTGTGTGTGTGTGCGTATCGCTGTCACATGACTTTTGTCACCTTAGTGTATAGGTGCCAACTTTTCTTCCAATCCTCCAAACACTGCTTGAACTCGACAGTTGGGATAAGTTTTAACTTTCTCAGCGATGAGTTTTAATTTCATCTGAGCTTGTAAAACGACGACCCTTCAAGGTTTTATTTTTGGCAACAGAAAATGTTCTTTTTTGGACCATGTCTGACCAGTATAGAGGCTGGGACATCGTTGCAGTATTGTTTTGGACCAGAAATTTACTAAAACTCATGAAGAGTGGGCAGATGGATTATCGTGATCAACAAATCTTTCTTTCTTTTTTTTCGGACTGCTTCATGCAAACGGCATTGAACTTGTAAGTAGCATTTCAGATTGACTGTTCTACCTTACGGCAAAAATTCGTGCTACACTATCTCGTTAAAATCGAAGAACGCAGTCAGTCTGTTTGAATGCACTCGCCCAAAATGCTTCCACTGGAACGACTGAGCCTTATTTTCGACGCCACATCCGTAAATCGCTGGTTCATCACCTGTCAAGTTTCAGTAATTGAGCACAGCTGTTGACTTCATCTAAGGGCTGCTGAGCAACTTGCGTTCACACACAATGTATTTTATTTCGAGCACAATTTCTGAAGACTGTTGCATCGTTTATATCTTCAGAGTAACATAAAAAAATTATATGAAATGGGAGGAACGATTAGAATCAGTACTAGGGAAGAGGAATAATTTGTTGGAAGAGTTTTCGAAATGTGATAGATCTTTAAAGGGAGTCACATACAAAATAGTACGTTATCAGTGCTGGAACGCTGATCCAGTGTGGAGTCCTTATCATAGAGGCAACAGAACAAACGTCAAACTAATTCAGGGACATGGTGCTAGGATATTAACAGACCGATATGTCCATACGGAAGTGTTACAGAAATGCTTAGGGAACTTAAATGAAGTTTTAGAAGATATGTGAATCTATTCTGGTGAAATCCGATTGGTTACTCAAAGGAGACAGTCCAACAATTCTGTAGCAACTGTCATTTATCCAGTGTAGGGACCAGTAGCAGCTAAACAAGATGAAACAGAAATGGAGAAAGAAGAGGACAAGGAGGAAGAGGAATATGTCACCGTGGTAAATGGGGGTAACTCGCCGTAACTCTGTCTCGGTGATATAGAGAGGAACGCTTTCCATTCTTGTCGATATCTTTTTATATCATGCAGCAAACTCTTCCCTTTTATATGTCGTGGGCTTTTATGAGAACAGTAACTCAATGGAGGACGCTTAATGGAACGCCTGAAAGAGAGGGGAACAATAGCAGCCTTTCCTTGTGGTGCCTGTCTGTCAGTAGGCTAACAGCTGCATGCAGCAGCCAGGGAAAAGATGGTGAGATGCGGAAATTCTATCCGAGCAGTTATATGGAATTGTTCCGTTAGAAAAGGTATGCGTGCGCAGTTTGGCAAAATTTTATTGAAGAACTGCGTAACTTTATTTCAAGTAAGAAGTAACTACGGGGCACATTGTTGATCTTTTTAAGTAGTAGCACTCACTTATCAAGATGTCACTGCGTTTAGGGGATAACCACAAGCCCTTTTGAAAGAGGACTGGTGTCTTTTTCTTTTTCTACCAAACATTCGAAAATTCCCGTGCTTGTGAGATGCGATTTATTTCTCTGATTTTCAGATTCCTATCGATGAGCATTCTGTGTGGCATCAGTATTAATTTAAATGACAATACTTTTTTCGGCTGTCATGTTTGTAGCATTTAGCTATTACCATACATCTTTTTGTCTACTTTGACTGGGAGGAATGTCATACATTGGAAACCTGTTTATCTGGTCCTCGTTAACCGGTATCTCCGGTACACTATTTGATGCTCCAGAAGTAATAGCGGAAACAATCAACAGCGACAATCATTAAGTCTAAATTCAGCCAAGCTTCATACACGGTTCATGGCACGGTCTCAGTTAACAAGTTACAGTTGAATTATACAATACTTCTTTGCCCCCGTGTATTGTGGATGTGAAATGACATCTACATGGTACTCCGCAATCCACATTACGGCGCGTAGCGCAGGGTTCCCCGTACCACTACTAGTCATTTTCCTTCATATTCCTCTCGCAAATAGAGCGAGGGAAAAACTACTGTCGATGTGCCTCCGTACGACCCATAATTTTTCGAATCTTATCTTCTTGTTCTAAGGCGCAAAGTATGTTGGCGGCAGTAGAATCGTTATGCAGTCAGGTTCAGATGCCCGTTCTCTAAATTTTCTGAACAGTGTTCCTCGAAAAGAATGTCTCCTTCTCTCCAGGGATTCCCATTTGACTTCCCGAAGTATCTTCGTAAGACTTGCTTGTTGTTGAAACTACCAGTAACAAATCTAGCACAGGGAAAGAAATCTCTTGGTTGTGTCCATGGACAGAGTCGATCCGTCGGAGATCGCTGATGCATTTGCAAACATTCCAGGATACTCAGGCTTAAGTGTTAATGTCATAAATGACTTGCTGCGAAATGACAGTGACGCTAGCTGTAGCATGATTTACAATAGCGAAATTATCACGGTCTGTTCGTCTGCAGACAGTGGCGATAGGCGTGTTGTATTGGCTAAGTAATTTGGTTCTCTGTCTGAAGGCATTCCGATACATACAGCGGCAACAACGCTGCTAGACAAAATGATGGTTTATTCGGAACGCCAGGCGGAAACGGTTTCGGTTGAAATGATACTGGTGAAAAGGCTGCCCGATCTTGCTGCACGGCCTTAATATGTCTGATGAAAATTTGTATGAAAATAATGTATAATTTCTGTGTTCGTGTGTGTTCATGGTATTTCAATGATGATGTCCGCAGCTCGTGGTCGTGCGGTAGCGTTCTCGCTTCCCGCGCACGGGTTCCCGGGTTCGATTTCCGGCGGGGTCAGGGGTTTTCTCTGCCTCGTGATGACTGGGTGTTGTGTGATGTCCTTAGGTTAGTTAGGTTTAAGTAGTTCTAAGTTCTAGGGAACTGATGACCATAGATGTTAAGTCCCATTGTGCTCAGAGCCATTTTGTTACAGGCGGCCTATGGAGAGTCTGTTCTTCCCTACAGCACAGCTCGAAGGTGGTTTAAAATGTTTAAAAGAGGGGAGACAATCAGTTTCAAAGGAAGGTGCTCAGTTACTGCTCGTACGGAAGAAAACATCAACACCGCTGTTGTCATTGCGAGAGAGGATCGACGAATTACCTTCAGATCATTTTCTGAAATTCTGAACATTTCACTGGGTGCCACCCACACGTTGATAACAGAAAAAATACCCATGACACGTGTTGGTGCGCGACGACTTCCAAGACTGTTGATTGCCGAAGAAAAGGACATTCGCGTGCAGGTCTGCATGCATTTAAAGTTGATGTTAGAGGAATATCCGGCGTTTCTTTCAAATGTAATCGCTGCTTATGAAACTTGGCTACATCATTTTGATTCTGAGAGCAAACAGCAAAGCTCTATGTGGAAATCTGCTTTATCACCAACACCCAAAAAAGCAAAAGTGGTTGCTTCTGCTGGGGCAGTTATGGTCATCTCATTCTTTGATATTCATGGAATTGTTTATCAGCATGTTGTAACTGCACACACATCAGTAACTGGACAGTACTACAGGGATGTCCTGAAAGTATTGCAAGTCCGTATCAGGCGCAAAAGATCACATTTGCGTGAAGCAGGCTGGATGCTGCACCACGATAATGCGCGGCCGCACATTGCCAATGTTGTTGCTGAATATCTTGCAAAAATCAACGTGAAGTGCATCCCTCACCCTCCCTGTAGTCCGGATTTAGCCCCATGTGACTTTTTTCTGTTCTCTAACATGAAGAAACGCCTTCGTGGGAGGCATTATTAATCATGAGATGCAGTGGTAAAGGCTGGGGAGGCGGTTTTGAAGGACCTCTCAAAAAATGGTTTCCAGCGTGTATTTGAAGACTGGCTGAAACGCTGGGACAAGTGCATCGCATTCACGGGCGACTACTTTGAGAAGGACCATAAAAATTATGAGAATGAGTAAAAGTATGTTGTCAAAAAAAAAAAAAAAAGATCATTCTTTTTGAACAGCCCTCGTATGTACTAGCGCGTTCCATGACTAAGTGGCTTTGGCTTACACGGTGACACAGAAGCTGGCTGGTCTGTTAAATTTCTGCTGTGGCATCAAGCAACGGGTAAACACGGTTTTAGGAGAACTGCTTCGTACAAGCGGACAGGCAATGAAACACCGTTCTGTTCGTACATATTATTCAGCATTTGGCATTGATCTGGGACGTTGCTGGAGATACAAATGCCATGCCGTCCGCCAAGAGAAGTCGGTGGCGGGGGCTCTGATCTAAAGCGGCTCCACGCTAATGAGGAACAGGATTACAAAGCTCAGCTCACGACGGTACCGCTTTATTAACGTCGTTATAACTCGGAAGCTGATAATGTTATTAGGTAACGATGCAATTAAACAAATAAGCACCATTCACTTATCAGGTTGTATCTGTATCGTGACACCACGGTACCTTCTTTGATGTCAAGACTTCGTTCTGTTCTTTGTGTGATAACTATGAATTTATTTAAAAGTCACAGAAAGCATAGCACATTTACGCAAAGGCTTAGCATATCTGACATGGGTTTCCGCAGAAATTTATCCCGGGGAGGATAAGATTATAATATTAACCTATTTGACGCAAATCATTCGGTGAATTTGGAGACGTATCGTGCCTCCAGTAATCAAATTCGTCAAGTAGTACTCTAAACGTACTGTACCCCAAACGGTTAATAGTTTTTCACTCATTCCTGAAGGTAAATTGCTTTCATACCAAAAATGTAAGCATATTTCATTAGTAATTTCAAAGTACGTCCTTTTTATTATTAATAGGAATTAATATGATACCACCTCTTCAGTGGCAGTGACTTGAAATTACATTCTCATACGCCTACACATTCACAGAGTTAGGAGAAATACAACTAGAAAATCTTTGGAGAATATGTTTCTATTCCAGTAATATTAGGGTAAAAATAAAAATTAAAAATAGAAAAGAGAACGACAGCAAAAATCTTACTGTATATTAAGAAAAATAATACAGCAGAAAATGTCTTCTATTACTTCTCTTGAAAATGGAAAAAAAGGAGAAATACACGATTAAAAATTATTTACGCTGTTTTCGTAAATCCGCAATACATTGCTTACGAAACCTAACATCGGACCATGCTAATGACTTTATTAGAGTATTTTCATGCCTCCAAATTTTTAACATTGATATTTGTAATAAAAATGAAGCGAGGTGGTGCAGTGCCCAGCACACTGGACTCGCATTCGGGAGGGCCACTGTTCAAACCCGCGTCATGATTTAGGTTTTCCGTAATTTCCCTAAACCACTCCACACAATTGCCGAGATGGTTCCTTTGAAACGACACGGCCGATTTCCTTCTCCATCCTTGAAAATTTAGGCGCTCATGATCTGTCACTAATCAATGCCTTCGACGTCGACAGGACGTCAAACCCAAACCTTCCATCCATTTTGATATGATGTAATTAATGTTGAACAAAATGTGTTATAAAAGCTATATTTTAGGTGTTTGCGTGAAGTATAATCATTAAGTGTAATTCAGTGCCTGCATTCAACTAGGTGAATGGGGGAAACCTTCGAAAACCGCCCGCAAATAGGCCAAATACAGCACTAAGGACAGTACTTGTCTCCGGCGTTGTGCAGCCATGCCCATTGGGTTGAACAATTTGCAACAGTATGACTACATGTCCCACTGTTTTGCATAAAATTCCAAATCATACAAACTCCGAGAGGAGCAAATCTTTTCGACGTAGAAACTTCAAGCCTTTATTCCTTTTCTAGAAACAGATAATGGTTTTTAAAAATGTCACTCTCTTCCTTGCTATTGCATCTGCGTCCACGCAGATAAGCACACCTTTAGTATGAAACGTCGCTATTTTACAAAGTTCAAATCACTCTGCTGTGTAAAACTTATTATAGCCTGACCACATGTCATATTTGCGCACGGTCAAAACGTTAACTACTTGTGTCGTTCAAGTTGTGCAGGAGAGGCAGGAGCACCCTTGTTGGTGTTGGGGACGGATTTATTAGTGTGCTTCAGTTCCATTTACGTTCCACTGCTGAGGAAGGAGAGAAGTATCCTGGATTATTTCGAAACTGTTCTGCAAAGGTTTCCATCCGTATGACTGCAAGACAACGCCGAAACTAACTGCAACCCCACCCCGAGTGGAGGAACAGGCTCAATTTCTCGTGAAAAATTCTGACAGACTGGCAGATGTAAGTTACACCGTAGTTGCTAAAGCCGAGATACAGGGTGACGGTTATTCAACTATATGAAATAAAATCGTCAGAACTTCTGAACGGTTTGCCTTAGGACGTTCAAACTGCACAGTTGGCCGCAGGGAATGATGGGAATTAATATGCGCAATATGGTTATGTTTAGCGACGAAGCCCACTTTCATTTGGATTGGTTCGTCAATAAGCAAAATTGGCGCACCTGGGGGACTGAGAATCCGCACTTCGCGATCGAGAAGTATCTTCATCCTCAACGGGTGACAGTGCGGTGTGTAATATCCAGACACTGAATAATCTGTGCGATGTTCTTTGATGGCACGGTGACTACCGATCGGTACGTGAAGGTTTTGGAAGGCGTTTCATCCCCATTATCCAAACTTTAATAAGCCACGGCTGCAAAATACTAACAAGAATTCTTTACAGACGAATGGAAAAACTGGTAGAAGCCGACCTCGGGGAAGGTCAGTTTGGATTCCGTAGAAATATTGGAACACGTGAGCCAATACTGACCCTACGACTTGTCTTAGAAAATAGATTAAGGAAAGGCAAACCTACGTCTCTAGTATTTGTAGACTTAGAAAAAGCTTTTGACAATGTTGACTGGAAACTCTCTTTCAAATTCTGAAGGTGGCAGAAGTAAAATACAGGGAGCGAAAGGCTATTTACAATTTGTACAGAAACCAGATGGCAGTTATAAAGAGTCGAGGGGCATGAAAGGGAAGCAGTGGTTGGGAAGGGAGTGAGACGGAGTTGTAGCCTCTCCCCAATGTTATTCAATCTGTATATTGAGCAAGCAGTAAAGGAAATGGAAGAGCAGTTGAACGGAATGGACAGTTTCTTGAAAGGAGGATATAAGATGAGCATCAACGAAAGCAAAACTAGGATAATGGAATGTAGTCGAATTAAGTCGGGTGATGCTGAGGGAATTAGATTAGGAAATGAGACGCTTAAAGTAGTAAATGAGTTTTGCTATTTGGGGAGCAAAATAACGGAGGATGGTCGAATTAGAGAGGATATAAAATGTAGACTGGCGATGGCAAGGAAAGCGTTTCTGAAGAAGAGAAATTTGTTAACATCGAGTGTAGATTTAAGTGTCAGGAAGTCGTTTCTGAAAGTATTTGTATGGAATGTTGCAATGCATGGAAGTGAAACGAGGACGATAAATAGTTTGGACGAGAAGAGAAGCTTTCGAAATGTGGTGCTACAGAAGAATGCTGAAGATCAGATGGGTAGATCACATAACTAATGAGGAGGTATTGAATAGAATTGGGGAAAAGAGAAATTTGTGGCACAACTTTACTATTAGAAGGGATCGGTTGGTAGGGCATATTCTGAGGCATCAAGGGATCACCAATTTAGTATTGGCGGGCAGCGTGGAGGGTAAAAATCGTAGAGGGAGACAAAGAGATGAATACACTAAACAGATTCAGAAGGATGTAGGTTGCAGTAGGTAATGGGAGATAATGAAGCTTGCACAGGATAGAGTAGCATGGAGAGCTGCATCAAACCAATCTCTGGACTGAAGACCACAACAACAATATCCGAAGTGGCCCTGATTTCGACAAGATGTGGTTCATGCAAGACGACTTCGATCCCGTCGAAGCAGGAGAGTGTTCGATGTCCTGGCCGAGCACTGTGGGGACTGCATTCTGGCTCTGGGGTACCCAGAGGCCCCTGGCATGGGCCTCGATTGGCCGCTATATTCTCCGGATCTGAACACATGCGAATCCTATTTGTGAGGCTAAATTAAAGACAAGATGTACAGCAATAACCCGAAAACCATTGCTGAGCTGAAAACATCCATTTGGGAGGTCATCGACAGCATCGATGTTCCGACACTTCAGTGGGTCATGCAGAATTTCGCTATTCGTCTGCGCCACATCATCGCAAATGATGCCAGGCATATTGAACATGTCATATCCTAAATCCGAATATCAATAGTGATGTTTACCTGTTGAATAAAGTGTGTGCACGCCGTAGTTTCTAACTAATTTACGTTTGTTTTCATATAGTTCAATAATTGTCGCCCTGTATTTCCTTCGGTTGTGCTAAATCTGCGGTTTAGTAGAATTGCAGGCAATCATTATTAGAGATGGAAAGTAATAAATTAAAAGTGTGTATCCTAGATTCCAAGAGTTTTCATTTCGCATGTTGGTGCTTCAGTTTCCTATTTGTCGACTTCTTTTTGGTTCAGATTGTGACGTTGACCTTGAGTTTCCAAAACTGAACTTTTCATCTGTGATTGTTATTTTATGCTTACCGCACTTATTTAGAAATTCTGAGTATGTCGATATGGTATTTGTGCACGGGTTTTGTAGTGAAAACGCTACTACTTGCAGAGAATACTGTAAACGCATTTCCCAACACACAGTTCCAGATTCAAGAGTATTCACTCGAGTTTTCACTGAATTGCATGAGTCTTGTTGAGTTCCCGGCAGTAATATTTCATCTGAACGCGCAAATGAACAAGGTGGGGGGAGATAAAATACGTTATTAAGTAGGTGGAACGTAGTCCTTCAACAAGCACATGCAGAATCTAAATCTAACATTCCCCGGAAGACGGATCGGCAGAAATACGTTTCTTGGACAACTCCTCGGACCTTACCCCTTAAAATTTTTTTCTTGTGGGGAATGGTTGAAAGACGAAATCTACAGAGAAAATGAAACACAAGAGACGAATTTCTCGCGCTGCCCTCATAAAAGAACGCTAAGACACCCCCAGATGTCAAGAGATGTCGGAAGGGCATTTAAGTTGATGGAGGAATTTGTGAAAATTAGTCTTGAACGCAACTATTTGCTTTTGCCTTAACATCTTCTATAAGAATTTGTTGTAGTTACATGCTAACGGCTGTATCTCTGTAGCCAATAAAAACTTAACAAATATTATACGGAATACTGTATTCGAAGTAATGTGTACAACACCGCCTCCTAATATATTTACTGTTCCTCCTGAAATATCATATAATGTCATCTCAAGATGTCCTACTAATTGTATCCAATATTATCAGGAACTCGTTCGATTCTCTTCCCGCCCGGTCTCAATGCAGTTATGCGTAATTCAAGAAAATAACCATCAGTGTTGGTTATTTACTACTACTTCCACGGACTGTAGAGAAACTGCGTGACAGGGACACTAAATACCCACAAACATGTAGCTAATAACTGATAATTACATGGTATTAACACTGGCGTAAACATTCTCTTTATTCTCTTTTATAGTATATTACGAGTAATTTGTATCTGCGTACGCCGTGCGAACGTATTGTTCCGGACGTGTCTGTAAGGAAGACACCAATAACGTTCCTGCGGTGTATTTTGAAAGCTGCACCCTGTATTATCCAGACACAGGAGGGAGTATATAATGAGTGTGGGATGAGGGAGCGGGAAGCTAATTCTGTTGCAGCAGAAATAGTAGCGGGGATTGAGTGGTTAGGGTGTTCGGAAGACGAGGTTCAGTGCGCCGACGTCTGAAGAGCACGGCAGTGCCCCATCTGGCTTGGCATCGCTTCCGTGTGCTCGAAAGCGAGATCGGGCGGTCGTAGGCCGGTAAGTCGGCAGTGCGTTCGCGTAATACCGTACCATAGGCAAGCATACAGATTGTAAGTAAAAGAAAGGAGTTTTACGTCTATCTGTGAAATAGTTATTTTTCGTACTTATTCTTAAAACAGGCAGTACCTCTTAGAGGGATCCCGCTCAATGGTTAAGACAACTACTCCAGAATTCTGATTCCAATCTCACACCTGCTGTCCTGGCTAAGTTTTTCTATTGTTCCCAGAACTACTTCAGTACTAACATTACCCCCCCCCCCCTCCCAATCTTCATCACCACCACGAACTACGGCTACTAATGCCCTAGCTGTTGTGAAACAGCCAACCTTATAAAAACAAAATGTACATATTTTGTAGAACTGGGACGTAATATATTCTAAACTAGCAGCATTGTAGATTCCATTCAAAATATTCCAAGTTCTGGGATGTTTATTTGACTCTTGGTTTCTGCCTTTTAAAAGATCTGAGCTATTAAAATTTCCATATCACTATAAGGCGATCGATATTTTATGCTCCTAAAAAGCACATGAAATAAGAAACTAACATTCGCCTACAAATGGTCATTACGGAACAATCGAATACGTAGTACTTTTGTGCAGTGTGTAAGATGTTTGTGGACCTCAAATTGCCTACCAGCGACACACTTTAAAGTAATTTTGCTAAAACGACCAACATTCGTTTGGAGAAAATGTATTCTTTTTTCTTTAACGACCAAATAAAAGCTAATTCAACATGCAAAAAAATAAGAAAATAAAGACACTGGCCTGACTTTGGTCGTTTTGTGCTGAGGAGACCAGGTGAGCGAGTGAATTAGTTTGCTGTAAAGGGGAAAGAATTTAGTAAACCTCATTATTACTGATACCTGTTGTGTCCAGCATTACCGGACAGTTTCATGAGCAAGGAAGACCATAGGCTATCTGAAAACGCGCACACATGTTTTTGTGGGCGGCTTTGACATCGTGTGCGAATATCTGTTATGGAGTGAAATAAATTAATGGAAAAATTAATTTAAATTTTTTCCTTCAATTACTAAAAAGAAAATGCCTCTGAGCACTATGGGACTTAACTTCTGAGGTCATAAGTCCCCTAGAACTTAGAACTACTTAAACCTAACTAACCTAAGGACATCACACACATCTATGCCTGAGGCAAGATTCGAACCTGCGACCGTCGCGGTCGCGCGGTTCCAGACTGTAGCGCCTAGAACCGCTTGGCCACTCTGGCCGGCCCTTCAATTACTGTTTCAGAGTTTACTTAATAGATCTCGTATGCTTCAGCACGGAATGTAACCACTAGTGAATATGCGATCGGAGTTAGAAAGTCTTCTGCCTTGTATCTGTCGCATGCACTCGTTAATTTCTTCCTGTAATATGAATTGTGTCTTACTCCTTAACATTTTCGGGCGTCGTTTGTGCTCCACCTTTCCTTCGTTTGACAAGAGGAGGGAGGAAGGAATATTAATGCTTAACGGTCTTCCGTGGGCGAGGTTGTTAGAAGTGGCGTAAAAGGATGTGTAAGGAAACAGTCGACGTCCTTGTGAAGCAAACCATGGATAGCCTAAATGTGTATGGCCAGTCAGGTACCATCCTTCTGTTCAATTACAAGGAACTCTTGAAACAGTAATACCATCTTGCAAGTGATAAATACACTACAGTTCGTGTTTTCGCTGAAACGACGCTGACGACATAACTATAAATGCTAATTTTAAAATCTCACATTAGTTGTACGGTCGCAGGTTCGAATCCTGCCTCGGGCATGGATGTGAGTGATATCCTTAGGTTAGTTAGGTTTAAGTTATTCTAAGTTCTAGGGGACTGATGACCTCAGAAGTCCCATAGTGCTCGTAGCCATTTGAACCATTGTTTTGGGAGGGAGCAATGTGAGCGAGACTATCATATCCTCACTCGTTGCTGATTGGTCGTGGTCTGCCTTAATGTGGTTTATAAACCGGTTTCTACACTTGTTTATAAAAATGCGCAGCCAGTTCTGTATGTCCATCTCGTAATCACAAACACTTACGATGCATACATAACACTGCACGAAGTTCATACCATCCCAACAGTTGGTGGACACTACTTGACTCTCTTAGGATAACTGGTGTTTCTTGGTGATAGGAGGAGAATCTGACGAAGGAATTAAAATACTTTACTGATTCGCGAATGGATTAATTCCAACATTACCAGACCTCCCGCAGGCAGGAAAATACCAAGGAAGGCGAACTTAAAACCGCATGTTAATGGAACCTTCCGTTGCTACTTTATATAACAATTTCGTATTTAAGGATGAAAAGTAGATAAATTGCGTTATGGTCCGCAAATATTTGTTTAGTGCTAATCGGTTTCCGATTTATGAAGCCGTCAACAGGTAACAAATGGCTAGCGTCCATGAAAGACACTAGTGTGCGTCAAACCAAACCCAGAAAACTTGAAATTCTTCAACTGCGCAAAATCGATGGTCATGACATTGTGTACGAAGTGTCAGATAAAGTGGTCATCACTCATATTACGTATCAAATATGTCGTAATACTTACTGGCTTTTACTTTCTGTAGTGTAGTACAACTACAACTGCATACAGAAAGAAGTTGACAGTGGATAAATTACAATGTAAATAGTGGCCGCTGAATGAAGTACCCGTTTCCGTACAAAAAATCACATAGACTCTAAGCCAATACTACTTACATGTTGACAGAATTGTTGTTGTTTCTTGAACTACGAAGATACAGGCATAGAGACCGCTATGTCCATTGTAATTTATTCATAGACGGTTGCATGACGCTATAGTACGTGAAAGTCTCTTAACAGTTGAGGTTTGGTTTGTTGCTCGCTGTCTTTTGTGGGTGCCAGGCAATTGTTTCTTAGTAAAAAACCAATTTTAATAAGAAAATGCGAAGTATTGGCTATTCACTCTTGAGGATAGAGGATACTTAAAAATGGTGGAAAATGGAAATTTTTTATGACTATTAAATTCTACAGTCTTTCCTGATTGCATTGATATATACATTATAGGGTTTCAAATGAAAAATGACCTGTATACCAAATTTGAAAGTTAAGGTCATGTATGCCGCCATGCCCCCTTAATTTCTGTTACAGAAACCATTATTATTTCGAAAAGAACTGTGAACTTCCTGTTTCCAGCGATTATACGTATGATACATTGTATATGTTGGTAACAGTGCAGGTTTCTGGTGTCTGTAAATGATTATCTTTGCTAGTGTTTATTTTTGTTTCACTAAAGTTGTTTGTTTACGTGTTAATGAGTGTTTGTTGTCCAAGTGCTACATATGTTTGTAGAAGGACGTATCCTTTAGTGTGCAATAAATACGAACTATGCCACGTATCAAGAAATTCAATAAAAGGAAATTCAGTGGTAACCAGTTCACAAACAAATCAAGCCACACTGTTGAAAGTAACCTATATATCAGTTCTTCAGGGAAGAAACGCCCACATGACACGCCTACTGGCGATTCAAATTTTTGTGTTAACGATGACACAGTTTGTAGCGGATTTGTTGTTGTTGATGTGGACATCTATCTTCTTTGATAAAGGAATGGGCGAAATGTAAACAATATGATGGTGTAGGCTGTCTAGAAATAACTGAACAACAAAGTAGCAGGAAGGGTTCAGCGTCAAAATTAATTGTTTTGTGTAGATCCTGCAAAAAACGTACCTCGAAAATGACTTCGAACATTGTGCATAATTCGTATTATGTTCATTTGAAGTTAGTATATGCAATGGGTGCAATAGGAAAAGGAAAAAAGGCAGCTCAAACGTTTTGTGGTTTGGTAGACCTTCCTCCTCCTCCTCCCAGTAGGTTCAGCATAAAAATACTTTTAGGTGCCGTGACGGTTGTGTCTAAAGCATACATGAAACGTGCAGTAGAATAAACTGTAGCCGGCCGGAGTGGCCGAGCGGTTCTAGGTGCTACAATCTGGAACCGCGCGACCTCTACGGTCGCAGGTTCGAATCCTGCCTCGGGCATGGATGTGTGTGATGTCCTTAGGTTAGTTAGGTTTAAATAGTTCTAAGTTCTAGGGGACTGATGACCTCAGAAGTTTAGTCCCATAGTGCTCAGAGCCATTTGAACCAATGAACTGTAAATATTAGTGGAACCAGTGACTTTGCTGTTGCACTTGATGGGACATGGCAACGTCGAGGACATGGTTCCTTGAATGGTGTTGTAAGTGCTACTTCCCTGGAGAATGGAAAAGTTGTTGATGTTGAGTGCTTATCTAAGTACTGCCAGACCTGCCATGATAACACTGAAGGACATATTGAACATCAGTGTTCTAAGAATTATGATGGTTACGGTGGAGGTATGGAACGTGATGGAGCTCTAAAAATATTTCAGAGGTCGGTGCCCGTTTATAACGTTAGATGTACGAAGTACCTAGGCGATGGGCACTCTAAAGCTTTCAATAAAATTAATGAGTTAAGTGATTATAGTGACACCTTGGTAACAAAACTGGTGTGTTTTGGACATGTGGAAAATAGGTTGGGTGCTAGATTGAGGAAGCTACGAAGAGAAATGAAAGGAAAGTTGCTGTCTGATGGAAAATCTCTGTCTGGCCGAGGCAGATTGACAGACACTGAAATAGACCTCCTTCAGAGTTATTATGGACCGGACATTAGACGAACTGCACCTCTGAATGATGTTACAGCAATGAGAAAAGCTGTATGGGCCACTTACTTTCATAAGTCGTCCACAGATGACCACCCTGTTCACGGACTTTGCCCTAAAGGAGCAGGTTATTGGTGTGGTTGTCAAAAAGCAAAAGAAAGTGGTCAAATATACCACCATAAGCATTCTCTTCCTGAGCCTGTTATGAATGAAATAAAACCAATTTTTAGAGACCTGAGTGACCCTGTTTTGCTTAGTAAATGTCTTCATGGGGCACTCATAACACAAATGAAAGTTTCAACCTTTGCATATGGTAAGGATTATCCAACAATGTTTTTGTAGGACTAAATTCATTAAAAGTTTGTATACTAGATGCAGTCATATGTTTCAATGATGGAGTGATAGGAAGGTTGAAAGTCATGAGAAATTTAGGCATAAAATGTGGCTCTAATATGGAAGATCAATTGCTCGCTTGTGAGAGACAACAGATGCATGAAGCTGTAAGATTCGCTCTTCAAGTTACCAAAGGAGCAAGAAGTGCTAAAAGGAATGCCAAGAGGAAGCTTAAAGATGAAGAAATGCTGCAGGATGAAGACTATGCTTCAGGAATGTTCTGAGGCACAGTTCAATTGGACTCGTATCTTCATTCGCAATTTCCCGCAAGTTGTATTTTTCAGAATTCAGGTGCAAATATTTCCTAAAGTTAATACAGCATTGCTCTAATTTTTTTCTGTAACATGCAATTGTCCATACTTATGTAGTAGACCTAAACTTTATTGTAGAATCAACTAAATTATAGAAAAGTATTTTTATTAGGAAAAAATTATAAAAATTAAAATGTAAGATGTGATATATTTTTGTTCTTGTAATATACATAGTAGGTGAAATTAAATAGGTCTAGTACCTCAGCCATCATGTCATGCATATCTGGTAAACATTTGGTCTCCTTCAAATGTATAACATTGGATTAAATGGTACCTCAATTTGAGGAAGAATTTTGGGGAAAAATGCTTCAATTTCTTTGTAATATGTTAATAGCCTTAAGCAGGTTCAAAAATATTCAAAATACTTCTAATTTGTTTAGAACGTGTGCTGCATTACCTGATATCAACAAAAAATCTGTGAAACATATACATTATAAACAGTGCCTAAAAGAAATCGGTGTTGATTTTTACATAATATTGAGCCGGGAAAGTACCCTGTATCGTTAAATAAATCTGCTTCATTGTGTGCTGTTTTGTTTCCCGATCTTACTTGATTTAATGCAATACTGCTGACAATAGAGATTTTAACGCTTCTGGGAAATTCTTATATTGTCAGTTATGATGTCCGGAGCTCAAACATGCGTTATGTGAGGAAACAATAAAAGCGAAAATAGGTACCTGCTAAGAACTTAGACTTTTGTCTTGAAATTGGCGTAATTCGTTACGGGCGTTGGCAAAGACACGCGCACTGTCTTTGTTGAAAGCAGCGATTTATTTGAATTTAATGCAACATTTCAAATTACTTGTTGAAGAGGTATTGATAAAATCATTGCTAAACGACCCGTAACCAGTGATCTTAATCGTTCCCCTGTTACTGATGCACTTTCCGTGAAGCTTCGAGAATGAGGAGTTGTTATCAGATTCGTCATTCGAAGAAAGTTTTCTTACGTTTCACCATACCGATGCGAGCGATGTACTAGAAACAGAGCACGAGGTTGGAGTGGATGGGGAAAGGAAATGGACCGTATTGTTTTAAAATTAAACACCGCGGTACACGCCTAAAGCGATTTTTAAGGAAATCAGGGAAAACCTTCATGTGGATGTCGCTACAGGGATTTGAAACTCGCTTTCCTGAATTGGAATCCTGCATGTTAACATCGCTCTATAATTGATCACTGGAGGATTATGATACTCCATTCGCTATGTGTTACTTAGTGTCATTAAGCACTACTAACGTTTTGTATAAATCGCGTAGGTCATACGGAAGAAAAACTCAACGCTCATTGAGACGTCGATGACAGCTACCAACGTTGAGTAACGTTTTTAGCGAGATGTTTTCGCATTAATGTAGCGGCGTCGGTACAGGCGAGGTTGACATAGTGAAAGAAAAAAGGGCTAATTAGTACCGTGTAAGAAATGTATTGTGTCGTTAGAATTTTTTATCCATGCACGGTAATGAATACTGAGTGTCTGTTAACACGAGCGTAGCTTCGCTACGTATTCGGTAAAATCACGAGCGTAAAGAGATTTTTCTGTAAGTCGTCAATTAATGCTCTCACGAAACTATATGCCTCGGTCGTTTCTACCCAAGATCTAGTTATCAACGTGGCGAATTGTCTATTGAAGTCCTCTTCAAGCCGAGCGTTGTGTTAGCGCCGGTGGATATGGAATCATAAGAGCATCTGAATCAACCACTGTCACGATAATTAAACAGCAGTTATCTTTGACTGGAAGTCAGTTAAATATTTATTAATAAACCAATACTTAAATACAATAGCATGCCAGACTATGCAGATAAGGATACAGCATATGGTTGCACTGTTTTTTCTTCTATTTCGTTTTTTTCCTACATGCCGTGCCCCAGCTACCCAGACCACCACTCTGGCAGTACCCTGGCTGTCACTTCAGCGGCCTGGACATGGCTCTTAGAACAAATTTCGAGCTGCGACGGTACAAGGAGACGCTTTTCCTGGCTAAATAGCAATGTACAATGAAATTAGAATGGCCCACTCGGTACTCTAGAAAGAAGGACGAATAACAGAGTGACTCCAGACATACTCACTGTTAAAGAAAAAAAAACTTGAACACGCGTACCATCCTCCGGAATGGTAAAGGGGAACATATAGACCTGTTTGTGCCTCAATAACATGTAAGTTCTCGTATCTGCTATGAGAGGTCCAGAAAAACTATATCGAGCTGGAAAGAAAATAAAATATTACGCAACACGATAACGCCTTTACGAACATTGAGGACGACGCCAAGGAACTGGTCTGGTTCTTAAGGCGAATAGTTCTGGCAGTCAGCCTCCGTGACCTCGTGGCTGCGTTGCTCTCTCTTGAAGGTGAGGTCGTGGGTTCGACTCTCACCTCCGACACGGACTTGGGTTTCAAACGAGGCATGACTTTGCGTTTTCTACGTAACTACTGGATCTGTGGTAACAACATGAGAATAAACAGTAGTATATATAACAGTGGGTGGTTTCCGTATTATAGCCTTTCCATCAAACATCTAGGGGTGATAAGATCACTTCATGGGGAACAAATTTCGTTACGGACAAAATGTTCGCTTGCACTTTCCTCGTCGCTAGTCGTCTTTTTATTGAATTCGCCGACCCTGGGACGACGAGGTTTGACCAAACTAGCAGGCTCTACTAACAAGGAGTGCTGCATCTGCGTATACCTTAAGAACGCCACACACCGTTGGGTGGCTTGCGGAGTATCAATGTAGATGTAGATGTAGAACTTGTGGCTGGACGCGATCGACAGCTCGGCCTACCCCCTTTCACATGAAAGAACTATACGTAACACACACTGCATACGCTCACCGCAGAATGCCAACGCCCTGCCACCTCTTACGGGTATAACCAGCAAAAGACGCTTAGCGTCACACCAGCGAACATTTTGTCTCTAACAGAAGTTGTCTCCATGACGTAATCTATCACCCCTACACGTTTGATGCAAAGACTTTGAAACACCACGTATATAATAGTGGTTTGTTTCCACACTAACATTTCAAAGCCAGTACTTTGGTAGGACACACAAACCCATTCCCATGCCAGAGGGTTACAGTAGGTGATTCTAATGGAAATGGGAGGGGGGAGGGGAGAGACCTCTTGATTACATCGTACAGAGGGTTAAAGGAACCTGCCAGCGTAGGTACGAGTCGTTCACGCTGTGCAGCCACTAGTGCTCATAAAGAAACAATTTTAATGAATCGCCTTATGGCTCCTCAGCAACGCGCAGTGTAGAAAGCCTGGTGAGTTAAAGTCTGCAATCGTCTAGGCAAAATGTATTTCGGAAGACCCAATGATTACATAACTATTACATCATGACGTTTTTGACTAAAGACTTCGAGGCAACTCTTATTCCATTTGAAAAAAACAAGTTGATAGCGGTATCTCGGCAACTGGTATAGCTATGACAAAAGACTGTAAGTCGTTTTGTGAAGACTTTCGTACTATTCTGGGCGAAAGCAGAATCATAACATGTCAGCAGCTCCGAAAATATTTGAAGCTTAGAGAACGAGAGACGGTGACACGATGGTTGGGGGAGCAGGTTAAATCCTGCTTAAACACTGCAATGAAAAACCTCAAATACTAGAGAATGGAAATAAGCGCTGATTATGTGGAATAGTTACCAAACGTAAATTAATAAATTATACAATACTTCGTAAGTTCTACCCTTCAACATTTCTTTGTAAAGCTTATACACTGCTCAAAAGAATTACAAGAACGTGACTTTGGGCTTTGCCATACTCCACTGAGCACCAATTGAGGACTGGGTATGTTACCAAATTATACCTTTATCTTTCACAAACTAAGTACACAACAAAACATAATTACATCTTCGATCGTGTACATGACAGTGTCGAAAACAAAATGAACCAAGTCATTCATCCCTTCATCTTGGGTGCTATTCGGTGGACTTGAGAGCTTCGATAACATGTGGGGCCTCCGTGAGCCATTTATCAATTCCTGACACCTGCAGAGGCCACCCTTTGGTATCCGTTCCCGCCCTTGAGAATTCTCGGAGAGCCTGTGATGGAATAGGACGACCCAAACATGTCCGTCAAGCACGTCCCAAGTACGCACCATGGGGTTTAGGTCGGGACTCTCCGCCTACCGTTCCATTACTTCAGTATCCATGCTTCCCAAGACATTCCTACTGATGCGCGCCTTATAGGGACTGGTATTAGAATTCAGGGCCACTACCGTATGCAGCAGCCACCACATGGTCCAATAAGATCTGTTCGATGTACTGCCTGGCGGTAAGACGACCATGGACAACAACAAGACTAGCATGGCTGTGAAGACTGAAGCCTCCCCACAACATCACAGAACCTTGGAAATCTGCCAATTTCCTGACAGCATTTGGCAGGTACCGCTAACCACGAGTCTCCGCACGCGAACAAGGCCATCAGTTTGCGTCAGAGGATATCTGGATTCGTCTGTGAATAACACGTTTCGCATGTGGGCTTTCGGAAGTTGCCACTCGACATGAAAACAGCGGAAATGATGACGAGCTACAAGATACTGCCGTGTCAAGCGAGGTGCTCGAACAGGACGTCTGGGTCGTAAGATCTTTCCTCTGAACCTGTTCATTACAGTAGAGATTGAAAATACCGCTTAAGTTCTAAATTTCTTTATTTTCACATTACCGGTTTCGGACTGTTATAAGCCCATCTTCAGGTGTCGTAGCTACAGCTTATAACAGTCCGGAACCGGTCGTGTGAAAATAAAGAAATTTACAACTTAAGCGGTATTTTCAACCTCTGCTATAGTGCTCAGTTGCAGATGTTCTTCCAACTGGATTGTTTGCTGTTCATTACAGTCTGATCGGACACAGCGACTCCAGTGCCCCTTCTGACACCGTCTTGCAGGGCTCTGGCGGTATCCGTACGACGCCGCCACGCAGAGATGACCAGATATCGGTCTTCACCTGGGGCTGTAATGCGGCGGCAACCTCGTCCAACTACTATTGTGTACTGACTGACCTGTTTCCCTGTAAACTGTCCACAGCCTGTGAATGATCGATACATGGAGAGACATTGGCATCTGTAGCAACACGACCGAAAGTCCATCCTTTTTGGATCAAACAGACCACCCCTGCAACTTGCACAGCATTAAGATTGCCTGTGCTTGGTTGAATTCAACGTCCACAAATGGCAACTGCCATCTGTGCACGTGACTAGAAAATGCCACCTGACACTGTAATGTATGAAACAGTCAATAGCTGGCGAATTATTTCAATTATCGCCTGCACTGTAAGCAAAGATCTCAGACCATGCTATAAGACCACAGGTAGTGCCCGTATCACAATAGACTTATCGGACGTTGGTTCACATGTTCCCGCAAATCTTTTGAATATAATATAATATGTCAACGATTTGTTGTCGAGACGTGTGTGTATTTCGTCAATAGTTGTTCAAAATATAATTTCTAAGAGCATAAGCTTCGTACAAGCTGTTGTTTGTGTACACTCAATTGTTCAAAACCAGATTTGGTTCAAAAAATGGCTCTGAGCACTATGGGACTCAACTGCTGAGGTCATTAGTCCCCTAGAACTTAGAACTAGTTAAACCTAACTAACCTAAGGACATCACAAACATCCATGCCCGAGGCAGGATTCGAACCTACGACCGTAGCGGTCTTGCGGTTCCAGACTGCAGCGCCTTTAACCGCACGGCCACTTCGGCCGGCAAAACCAGATTTCCGTGCCATAATACGTAAGACAGAGTACTTGTATTCTTGAAGGAGCCAGGTCCATATCCTAGTTTGAAAATTTTGGCAATACGTTTGTTGTGATAACTTGAGCGTCTGTCGAGATTCACATTGGAATTTGTTACTAATGAGATTGACACCTGGTGTGTATGTGCGTGTTTTTTTTTCTGTGGGCATTGTTTGCAAGACCACAGTCTCGTGTCTGGCTTTACAGCGTGGCCTTGTTCTGTTGCAGGTCTGTGGGCTGCAGCATTCATGTAGGCGACGTGGGCGTCGCCCTGTCAGCTGCCCTGGTGAGTCAAACAACGTATCCGCATTCTGCCTGTGCATCGACAAAAAGATTCTTACATTTTCCGGAATAATCGCGAATTCACAGAACAAATGGCGTTTCATACATAATGTAAGGTATGCTTCAGACGCAGAATGGAGTTGATTGCATTGCTACGAAGTCGTTTTTCATGCGAATTCCGATGTGAGTAGCTGTCCATTGAAGTTATCGACCATGACAGCGTGAATTATTCGCTCTAAGATGGAATAACTACACTACGTGCGGTCTATGACCGCTTCTCAGAGCTAGTGAAGGTCGACGTAACTTGATTGAATGATAGATTGTGATTGTTAGACTAATTACCTCATGTAATTACGTCGTCAGTCCTAAATTCTCTCTCCAGGCGCAGTCATGGCACATACCCTCCAATGGTTGCGCCGTTTTATTGTGTTCAACACGTGGTTTATTTTAACTGCCTATTGTTTCCGATCAGCTTCTGGGAATATTGGCGACAGCTGTTCGTCGCGACGAACTCGTACCGCCTGCCCATCCCCAATCCTTTGTTGTGGGTACACACAGCGTTTTCAGATAGAGATTTCGAAATTCCGCCATAGAAGGAAAAAAAAAAAAAAATCCTGAGAATGATAGAATCCGGCAACTTTTCTCCAAACATCGCAACACTGCCTATTCCTTTAAAATTTTGTTATCAATGTGGGCAGCTTGAAAAGGTGGAACTGTGTGTTCGGAGCGATAAAATTATCGTACTTATCAAAAAATTATAGTACATAAACTGAATAATAGTCTGACCAGCAAAGTAAAAGGCCTGCTCTAGGAGCGCCACATTCGCTTTCCTATGCTTGTTTCATTGTTCCACGGATATACCATTGACGCACCACCAATATCTCCAACAAAAAGAAAGGTCATCGAATGATTTGACGATAGAGTGACATCTGTTGAATATCCAGAAAACTAAGTATGTGCGGTTTGAACTAAAATATCAGAGATGGCATTAGTAGTAAGACTGGGCCCATAAAATACTTCCCCAGTTTCCCCCTATACCGAAATTTTCTTCCTCAAAAATTCCCTCATATAATGTTTTCCCCTAATATTACGAAAAAAAATCTGAAGTTGCTGGGTACGTAAACTACTTTATCAGTACGTGCACTGCTGTTGTACTAAATGCTACACACGACCGGTGGAGGGTTAATACGTGCTCGGGTTTTCGTGGGCTCCACGCAGTTGTAAGGACTACTGACAGAAAGCACAACAAAAAAAAAATATGACGGCGACAGGAAATGTTTTAGTCAGCAGTCATTCAAATGGTGTTATACCGCCTTGTATCTCTTCCAGTCTTGTGATAACTTTTTTGTCTCGGTTTTTGTAAGATAATCTACAGGGTGTCAACTATTGAACTATATGGGGAAAAAACGTAAATTAGTTAGAAACTACGGCGTGCACACACTTTATTCAACACGTAAACGGCCCTACAGATATTCGGGTTTAAGTCATCACATGTTCTATATGTTTACCATCATTGGCATGATATGGCGCAGACGAATGGTGAAATTCTCTGCATGACCCGCTGAAGTGTCGGTCCATAGATGCTGTCGATGACCTCGTGAATGGCAGTTTTCAGCTCAGAGCCCAAAATGCTCCTCCAGGACATCAAACACTCTCCTGCTTCGATGCGATCGAGCTTCGACTTGCATGAACCACATCTCGTCGAAATCAGGTTGGATAATGGGGGTGAAATCATCTTCTAAAACCTTAACGTACCGTTCGGTAGTCACCGTGCCATCAAGGAATATCGCGCCGATTGTTCCTTGACTGGGCATTGCACGCCACACTGTCACTCGTTGAAGATGAAGAGACTTCTCGATCGCGAAATGCGGATTCTCAGACCCTCAAATGCTCCAGTTTTGCTTATTGATGAACCAATCCAAATGAAAGTGGGCTTCGTCGCTAAAACAAACCACATACCGCGTACTAAAATCCCCATAATGCTCCGCGGCGAACCGTGCAGTTTGAACGTCCTAACAGAAACCGTTCAGGAGTTAAGACGATTGTATTTCATATAGTTCAGTAATTATTGTCCTGTATTTTATATGTCCTAATATTTACTCCAGTAATTTTTCCCTTATACTGGCGCTTTTATCCTCGGAATAACTATCCATCGATAATTCAGTACGCATCCCGTCCATCTCTCCCCTTTGCCGACAGCAACTATTCATAGACGTTTTACCTCGCCTGTTCCCACTAGTACCTCTTCATTTCGTACTTCATCCACCTAATCACTTTTCAGCAAACTTTTGAAGCACCTTATTTTAAATAGTTGTCTCCGCCTGTCGTATCGATACTTCATAATAATCCGTTTGTAATTGTGTGACACACACAGTTTCAGAAACTTCCTTCTCGATGCCACATTAGTATTTTATATCAACAGGCTCGTTTTCTTGAAGACTGCTTGCATCGGCTGCACCAGTATTCTACTCATGTCTTTCTTCCTTCGCCTATCCTCTTTTATCTCATTACATACACTACACAACTCTTTTTCATGACCTCTTCCGCCCTGCCCTACACATTTAGGTGTTCGTGGTTTCCCTAAAACGATTAAAGTGGGAGGGCTCATTTGGAAATACCCGGTTGATATGCTTCTTAATTCTTTATCAATAATGAACTCGTCGTCGGCTTTTACATTAAACACTGCTCTTCCTCCCTTCCTTGTATTGTGCCTTCTCCAATTTTCCGTCCACAAAAATACTATTCTGTTTCTGTTAACTCTTCATCTCTTTCATCTTTGCTATATTTATTCCCCCGAACGTCCTCCTCTTCACTTAGCTGTTATGGGGGTAATTTTAATATGAATAGCTCATCCACTTTTTATTAACTATCTGTCAGTCATTTATCTGTAATGTTACTGTAAGTCCTTTGCAGTCTTAAGCTATATCGTCATTTACTATGTATTTTACTTTTCTCGAGAACTTCTTGCTCATTTAGAAAACTAAAATAACAGTATTTTAAAGTCTTCATTTGTGTGGTCTTACTGCCCGTAGTTGCTTTATAATTATTGAAGATTTTTTAAATCCGTCTTTACAACTGCAAGAAAATACCTATTTTTGGTGATAGAAATACAAATTTTCTAGTACTTGCAAAGATGGATTTACCATTCCTTCAATAACAATACTTTAGTTGCACCGCCCATGAAGCTGTGACTGTAACCCAAAACATATGAGTTCAACTTATTTAACATTTTACCCGGAAATGCCAACGCAGCCGAAACTTCGTAGTACACAAAATACAAATAAAATGAAGCTAAAAATAACAAATGCAGGAAACTAATTTCTTTCAAGGCACGGTTCAGTGCTCCCTCGCACTAGCAAATGGCTTGGCTGTGTGCTACAGTTTGTATAGAACCGGATTTCGTGGCCTTAGCTCCCATGCCCGACCCCCCACGCACTGCCCATAAAATTATATGACCGCAACCCAAAATATATGTCTTTAACGGGTCAGATACTTTACTTGAAAATGGCTACATAGCCGAAACTTCGTAGTACAAAATAAAATGGATATAAAAAACAGGCATTGCAGGAAACTAATTTCTTTAAAGGAATTAAACAACATTGTTTAAATATATAGGTATTAAATTTTGATTACGAGACCCGGTCTGAAACCTACAAACCACAGTTAACCATAAACTGTACTTCTTTGAGCGCTAATAACTTAAGCCGTCGTACGACCTCAAAATAAACGACCACCGCCACCGTAGCAGAGGCTGCTAATTGACGCTAAGTTTGTCTTCATAAACCCACTGGTAGCCAGTCGGAATCCTAGTGAAGAAAAAAATTTTTGATAATAAAGGATTTGAAACCGATTGTGATTACACGCTCATTGTAGCACTATACTGCACAGCTAATCATGAAAACTGCAACATCGGGGAAAATAGCAAATAACGAAATAACACTCTTTGGGCATATACGGCATACTAAGAACAATATACACACATCGAAAAGAGTTTTGCATCACTCCGGTTTCCAGAACTGAAGATAGACGTTGACTGTGGATATTGTATCACAGACACAGTCCCTTTGACTGTTCAGAGATGTCACTAAACCCGCCTTGAAATGTAAACAACCGTGCATGAGCAACGCCTATTACACGGAGGGGTTCGGACAACCCATCAGTTCCAGTCATTCCATCAGGAAGTAGGTACACGGCTCGTGTTGTCTGTAGTTCAACCATGCCTAGACGGTCAATACCGAAGTTAGATTATGTCCGCATTGTTACTTTGTACCAGGAAGGGCTCTCAGCGAGGGAAGTGTCCAGGCGTCTCGGAGTGAACCAAAGCGATGTTGTTCGGACATGGAGATACAAGAGATATAGGAACTGCCCATGACATGCCTCGCTCAGGCCGCCCAAGGGCTACTACAGCAGTGGATGACCGCTACCTATGGATTATGGCTCGGAGGAACCCTGACAACAACGCCGCCATGTTGAATAATGCTTTACTTGCAGCCACAGGACGTCGTGTTACGACTCAAACTGCGCGCAATAGGCTGCATGATGCGCAACTTCACTCCCCACATCCATGGCGAGGTCCATCTTTGCAACCACGACACCATATAGCGCGTTACAGATGGGCACAACAGCATGCCGAATGGACCGCTCAGGATTGGCACCACGTTCATCTTCACCGATGAGTGTCGCATATGCCTTCAACCAGACAATCGTCGGAGACGTGTTTGGGGGCAGCCCGGTCAGGCTGAACGCTTTAGACACAGTGTCCAGCGAGTGCAGCAAGGTGGAGGTTCCCTGGTGTTTTGGAGTGGTATTAGGCGGGGGCGACGTACGCCGCTGGTGGTCATGGAAGGCGCCGTAACGGCTGTACGATACGTGAATGCCATCCTCCGACCGATGGTGCAACCATATTGGCGAGGCATTCGTCTTCATGGAAGAAAATTCGCTCCCCCATCGTGCACATCTTGTGAATGACTTCCTTCAGGATAACGACATCGCTCGACTAGAGCGGCCAGCATGTTCTCCACACATGAACCCTATCGAACATGCCTGGGGCAGACTGAAAAGGGCTGTTTATGGACGACGTGACCCACCAACCACTCCGAGGGATCTACGCCGAATCGCCGTTGAGGAGTGGGACAATCTGGACCAACAGTGGCTTGCGGACAGTATGCCATGACGAATACAGGCATGCATCAATGCTAGAGGACGTGCTACTGGGTATTAGAGGTACCGGTGTGTACAACAATCTGGACGACAACCTCTGAAGGTCTCGCTGTATGGTGGAACATCATACAATTTGTGGTTTTCATAAGCAATAAAAAGGGCGGAAATAGTGTTTATGTTAGTCTCTATTCCAGGTTTCTGCGTAAGTTCCGGAACTCTCGGAACAGAGGTGATGCAAAATTCTTTTTGATGCTTGTGTGATTAAATTTGTAGTGATTTGGGGGTATGCAGGGTGCGAAGTTCAGTAGACATTGCAACACCTCTGGCAGCAACAGTGGCTCAAACTCTGGTGGCCATCACGCACATCTGTTCGTTGCAAGCCATCTTGCGGTGTGCGGCGGAGGGTATTTTATGTGCCACTGTCACTCCCCTTCCCCTTTACTTTTCCATTCGTCAGTGGTTCGTGAGAAGGACGATTGCAAGTAAGGCTCCGTGTGGACTCGAATGTTTCTGATTTTGTCTTGATTGTTCTGCTTCATGGTACGGTTTACTGTCCCGCGTGTGTTCCTAGACGACTAAACAGATACATTGCTTCCTCCTACGTATATCTCGTGGAACTAATAAATGTCAGGAACGGTGTGGAAGGCTTCGGCATCTGACAGGTAATGCAACGTCATCACGGTATACTTAATCCATGTTATCACCGTCCACTCGACAAAGATGTGTCGCATTATTTGGGAGTGGTGCGGTGTCTGTCCGTATAGTATCACTGCGCCTTGTTGAGCAAGGTCTGGCTTCCCGGCGTCTCTTCTCCTCCTATTAGCACTTCACAAATGAGCGGTTCTTTTACGTGTTTTTGGTCATTTACTGTACAGACTATAGTCATATCTGTTAGTGAAACCAGGTTTAATCAGAATACATTGATTACTGAATCCGACTGCGCAAACGTCCAGGGCAGCCCGTAGATGAGTTATTCATTGTGAAGAACAGGTGGTTGTATTGTTCGGCAGCCGTAGTTGAGGAAATTCTGCAGGTGTTACTGTAGCAGCTCCAGCACACCTATATTCTAGCACAGTAACGCCTGCACACAGCATAGGTCTGAATATTCTGTACAGATGTGTCATGCTTTCAAGAAATCAAAGAAAATGTTTGTGACCATATGGGAAGGCGTTCTGAAACATTATCAAATTTGATGGATTGGAAACACAGCATATGTAATGAGGTGGCGATGTTACAAAAAAGCCGGCCGAAGTGGCCGTGCGGTTCTAGGCGCTGCAGTCTGGAACCGCGAGACCGCTACGGTCGCAGGTTCGAATCCTGCCTCGGGCATGGATGTGTGTGATGTCCTTAGGTTAGTTAGGTTTAACTAGTTCTAAGTTCTAGGGGACTAATGACCTCAGCAGTTGAGTCCCATAGTGCTCAGAGCCATTTCACAGCATATGTCCTCGTTACATAGCGTCACTAAACTACGTAGTGTATCGACGTTTATAGGGGTTTATAGGTATATACGTAAAAATTGCTGTATTTGAGTTTTTTCAAGCATAACTCACAAACCCAGGGAGAAACTTAAACCAAATATGGCACACATTTGCTCTCCTGCCTAGAAAAAACAACCTTCATCCACCTAAGAGTGGGTAAGCGTGGCCAGGAGGTGACATGTGAAAGTGATACAAAATAGCAGTATTAATTTGGAATCCATAGTTTTGGAAGTTGCCAGGCTTATAGGTGACAACGCTGATCACATTCTCTTCCTGCCGATGTGAGAGGAGGTAGTAGTGGGTGGCGTAAGAACAATCGAAAAAGGCCAATTTTAGCGTCAGAAGTTCTAGACTAACTGGTACAATCCAGCGACATTTACGAGGCGTGCTAAAAAGTAATGTCTCCGAATTTTGTACGTGAAAACTCTTAAAGATTTTTAAATAAAACAAACATTTTTAAGAATCAACATCTTATTCTTCATATCTGCATAGTCACATTTCTCCCAATGAGAGACCAGTTTGTTGACGACATCACTGTGTGTTTGACTTTGTAGCTGGAGACACCCTCACCTCTGCTATGAACGTTAAGTACTCGAAGGTGTTATTTACGTTTTGGAAAAAGATGAAAATCGGATGGCGCCAAGTCGGGACTGATATGGAGGATGATCGATAACAGTGAATCCAAGGCGTCGGATTGTCGTAGATGTCGCATCGCTCGTGTGTAGTTTGGCACTGTCATGCTGAAGAAGAGAGTTATACATATGGATGAACTCTTCGAATTCGAAACCCGATTACAGTTCGCTGTTACTTGCGTCGTCATAGTTATATTACACGCCGCCATGGTACACACTACAATGATTCGGAGCCTTCTAGTGGCAGAGGGCTGCAATATGTATACACGAAGAATAAAGATGTAGAATGTTAATAACGTTTGTTTTATTGCGAAAGGTTTAAGAGTTCTTACATAAAAAATTCGGTGGCATTACTTTTCAGCACACCCTTGTCATTCTATGTTTAGTGGAACAGAACTTTGAAACAGCTTAGTGAAACATGCAGAAACTTTTTTACATGCTATTTTTCTAAGAAATCATTCGTCTTGCTATAGACAGACTCACATGTGTATGTACTGTATTTAGATTGGAGAAGCCAGGGCAAGGCAAGGGTCAGAATCAGGTGGCGGCGTTAGTTACTCCAGACATTCCATACTTACGCTGGAACATACAGTCATACACAAATCAGTTTTTGCTCGTTCAAGAATTTATTTATTCCTGCTCCCGGTGGGGAAACCAATAGTTTAGTTGAGGACTAAGTTTTGTTTTATACTAACATAATAATAAATCAGTGAAATATTTTACTTTATAATACTATAAACACTATAAAGTTAAGCTGTCAGTGACCCGAAGGTTCGTTTGGACACACGATGATTTACTGGTGATGATCCAATTGGTAATACCTCAGATTGTGAAGTCATTTATAGGAGGAACCTGGTGTTCAGCGTAGATAGCGAACGAAGGCAGAAATTGACAATTTCCACATTAGCAGTTCATTGGCAGAGGTGAAAAGAGTGATAAGTGACAGAAAAAAGAACCCTAGAGTTAATGAGCATCGAACCCAGACCTTTGAATTTATGGTCTGGTAGTTTTCTATACTACTGATACTTTTGAAAAGAAAAAAAAAACTAAACTTGACGCTATAGAGACATTTGATTAATTTTTCTGTCTGATAGAACCCCGGGTAAACGGGAAAGAGCAGACACAAACTCCCCATCTCAAGATAATCGATGAATGGTCCACTGAGTCCCTCACACAAATTCTGCAACATGCTCTTTGTGTTCCTATGAGCACCAGTGTATTCTGTATCAAACCACCATTTTTTTTAATTTGAAATAACAGTGCCTTTCGCATGAAAACACCGTGACATCTTGTGGTACACTGACTTACTTCACGAATGTAGTGCGCTGCACAGCGTTCAAAGCAACAGTCGGCGCGGAAATTGTGCTACGTGATTGTGAGAGATAGTGACATGTTTGTTATTTTTTTTAATCAAATTGAGGAGGTAGTTGATAGTGAAAATAAATACACTGTGTGATCAAAAGTATCCGGACACCCCCAAAAACATACGTGCTGCCACCTAATGCCAGGTACTCCATATCAATGCGGAGGTCCACGGAACTCACGGACTTCGAACGTGGTCAGGTGATTGCGTGTTAATTGTGTCACAAGTCTGTACGCGAGATTTCCACACTCCTAAACGTCCATAGATCCACTGTTTCCGATGTGATAGTGAAGTGGAAGCGTGAAGGAAAATGTACAGCACAAAAGCGCATAGGCCGATCTCGTCTGTTGACTGACAGAGACCGCCCGACACTTGAAGAGGGTCGTAATGTGTAATAGGCGGACATCTATCCAGATCATAACACAGGAATTCCAAACTGCATCAGGATCCACTGCAAATACTATGCCAGTTAGACGGGAGGTGAAAGAAGTTGGTTTTCATGCTCGAGCGGCTGCTCATAAGCCACACATCACGCCAGTAGATGCCAAACGACTCCTCGTTTGGTGTAAGAGGCGTAAACATTGGACGATTGAACAGTGGAGAAACGTTATGTGGAGTGACTAATCACGGTACACAATGTGGCGATCCGATGGCAGGGTGTGGGTATGGCGAATGCCTGGTGAACATCTGCCAGCGTGTGTAGTGCCAACAGAAAATTCGGAGGCGGTGGTGTTATGGTGTGGTCATGTTTTTCATGGAGGGGGGGGGGGGCTTGGTACTATCACAACACGGGCCTTCATTGATGTTTTAAGCACCTTCTTGCTTCCTACTGTTGAAGAACAATTCCAGGATAGCGACTCCATCTTTCAACACAATTGAGCTCATGTTCATTAAGCACGGCCTGTGGCGGAATGGTTACACGACAGTAACAACCCTGTAATGGACTGGCCTGCATAGAGTCCTGACCTGAATCCTATAGAATACCTTTGGGATGTTTTGGAACGCCGACTTCGTGGCAGGACTCACCGACCGACATCGATACCTCTCCTCAGCGCAGCACTCCGTGAGGAATGGGCTGCCATTCCCCAAGAAACCTTCCACCACCTGACGTTTTGCTTGTTGTTTAAGACTGTAATTTATTTTAAGCGTTATGAGCCCATGAAAGTTCAGAGATGTTGGATTGCGTGTAGGAAAAATGCGAAATTGCTTTCAAATGTATCACATGAAATGATGGTGTGCTGAAAATTTTACGTCCCAGTGACTCCAAAGTGAAACCACCTCCTTAAAACAATTGATTGTTTACTTTTGCCAGTATCTTTTTGTATTCGTTACTTACTACGACAGTAAAGTTTATTTTTGTGAACAATTTTAAGATATTTTTTCGTAGTGTTGGGACTCACAAGATTAAGATACAAAGGGTACTTTCCGCGTGCATCCAGCATCGTTATCTTAGGGCCAGACAGCTTGTAGCTGGTGGCAGAGACTAGCGAAGTTTCTAAAACGTACTGTTAAACGTGTAGGTTAGTGATGCTAAAGATGGAATGAAAGTACTTGTAAGCGAAGCTCGTTATTATATAGTTTCGTTTCTTCAAACACTTTCTGGTTAGAAGTCCGTTAAGGTATTTGAGACAATTTATCTTTCTACAAATATTGTAATAAAAATACGAAATTACACTTCATCTGAAGATCAATGCAGTCCTGTAATATAACTTACCGATGTGTAGTGGAGAGTAGTCATGAGAAAATAACAGCTTTGTTTTTATTTGCAGATTTCAGGTATTGGTGGTAAGGGTAATTTCGGGAAGTTGCTGAATTCGGGTGCTGACCAGGTAAAAGTTGAGAAGTTTGTGTGAACCGCCTGGCAACACAGACTGTAATGAGGTGGCGATGTTACAAAAAAGCCGGCCGAAGTGGCCGTGCGGTTAAAGGCGCTGCAGTCTGGAACCGCAAGACCGCTACGGTCGCGGGTTCGCATCCTGCCTCGGGCATGGATGTTTGTGATGTCCTTAGGTTAGTTAGGTTTAACTAGTTCTAAGTTCTAGGGGACTAATGACCTGAGCAGTTGAGTCCCATAGTGCTCAGAGCCATTTAAGTTACAAAAAAAAAAAAAAATATCATCGTCTCGTTCCAAGATCTATTTCAGTAAAATATTGTTCTGTACTGAGTGAACGTATCATATTTATACTCTTATTTTGGCAACATAGTACTACTGTCAGTACGTGTGTAAGCATTACACTGCTACGGTTCGCTCTCAGTTGTAAGTATTGCTTTTTCAAAGTACGACAAAGACCAGGTGCGCAGCTTTGTGACCTCTCCAAGAAGAAATCTCTTTAAGAGGGCAATGCTGGAATTACTCCTTTGTTAAATTTCACTTTCGTGGGAAGGCCGTGTAGTTGCGCTCGCTTCCCTCGCGTCGTGGGAAACACTAGAGGGAGCAAAAAGCTTTTCAACTGTCTTGCAAACAGGAGTGCGGTATTCTCTCTGCGCTGACAACAGATTGCAACATTATGTACATTTCCGCCGACCAGCACAATGCTATGCGCTGATGTGACGTTTTTACTTCTGCATTTAAAATCGGATGCGTTCTTACTAGGATTTTTGATAAAATATCGATATATATCGGCGACATTTTTTTTAACCCATGTATATCTATATATCAGTATCGAAATGGCAATAATGAGTGCAGTTATTTTTATTGTATATTATATTTTTTCGCCATTTTCGATAAATGTTTGAAGTTGTTCTTTTGAAATTGTAGTAGACCATAATTTTATATTCACTGTTTGAAGGAGTCTTACTACTTTTTGGGCTTTCATCACTTCCAGTCTTTCTCTTTGACTTTGTGAAGCAAGTATAAGAGGGTACAAAAAAATCTGATTGCACTGGCGGGTGGCGGTTTTAATGGAATAACAAGATATCCGATGTGAAAAAATAGCACAACAGTTGCATTAAGAAACAATTTTTAAAGCAACTACCGTGCTGTTGCCTCACATTGGCATTCTTCAAAATCAGTTGCTGACATTGGTGAATAAAAATCTAAATGATAAGATTTGCCTTTAATCGGCGCTCAGTGCTACCAACAGTAACAGCAACGTTTAACTTCACCACGCAATTTTGACACTACGATTGCTAGGTCGCTGACATGCAAGTGGTTATCGCCAAGCGTTAACGTGCATCGTTTTCCTTACAGCGAGCATAAGCAGGCTGCTAGCTTGTTGATCCACAGAATATTTAATTATCTAATAATAAATCATTACTTAAATATACAGCTCTAAAATTGGCAGTATATATATATATATATATATATATATATATATATATATATATATATATATATATATATATATGGCTGATAGGTCGATATCGATATTCCGTCCGTCGATATATCGGTATACCGATATTTTTTCGATATAGCGAGGGCCGATAACTATACTTTTTAAATGTCGATATATCGAAATCCCGATATTCTTAAAAAATATCAATAGTCGTAGTTCCTACATCAAGTTGTTATCCAATTAACTAATCGCAATATCCTTATCGTAGAAGACAGTGCAGCATTGGGTCAGCTAGTTGGACGCTTGCGATTTCGCAACTATCGATCGCCTAGAAATAGCACAGCCAACTCTGTGTATTATAAATGTTGGTCGTGAAAAAGAAGTAACTCTGTTTCATTGAGAAAATTCTGTGAACAAACGCAAAACGTTCTTCAATACGCAGAAAATGTATCTGACTCTCGCTTACGTGAGTTATCGATGGATTTCTAGACGATGTAGTAGATTCTGTGTTCCTAATGTACTAAACAGAAAATGTTACAGCATCATCAATGCTATAAAAGTGTCACCCTGTTCTTAAAGCGAACTTTTTGAAGAGCGATAATCTTCTTTGTGCTTCAGCAGCAATTACACTAACAGGCAAAGCAAGAGATATTCGCCATGCCTTAAAAACTGTTTCACGGGGGACAGAAGTAGACAGTTTTTGCCAGTTTTGATTTCTGATATTTATATTAGGGCTGTAGCAGCATGTGGTTCAAAATGGCTCTGAGCACTATGGGACTTAACTTCTGAGGTCATCAGTCCCCTAGAACTTAGAACTACTTAAACCTAACTAACCTAATGACATCACACACATCCATGCCCGAGGCAGGATTCGAACCTGCGACCGTAGCGGTCGCGCGGTTCCAGACTGTAGCGCCTTGAACCGCTCGACCACTCCGGCCGGCAGCAACATGTGCACCGAGGAGTCAAGCAGTATATTGCTCCCTCCTACGTATATCTCGGGAAGAGACCATGAGGATAAAATCAGAGAGATTAGAGCTCACACAGGGCATACCGACAATCGTTCTTTCCACGAACAATACGAGACTGGAATAGAAGGGAAAACCGATAGAGGTACTCAAGGTACCCTCCGCCACACACCGTCAAGGTGGCTTGCGGATTGTGGATGTAGATGTAGATGCACCTGTACCCGACTTACTACCGGGAAGATTTGAACCTGTATGGGAGTGGCATGTGCATGCTTTTCTGATGGTGATCAGCTAGCTTTTTGTTTTCGTAGAGGCCATGTTAATTTTAATTTGTTTTCCTATTATTGAGTGGAATCCAATCTTCGAAATTCTGAAGGTAGCAAGGTTAAAATACAGGGAGCGAAAAGCTATTTGTAACTTGTACAGAAATCAGACGGCAGTAATAAGAGTAGAGGGGTATTAGAATGAAGCGGTGGTTGAGAAAGGAGTAGACAGGATTGTATCTCAGATGTTATTCAAGCAGTAAAGGAAACCAAAGAAAAATTTGGAGAGGGAATTAAAGTTCAGGGACGAGAAAGAAAAACTTTGAGATTTACTAATAACAATGTAATTATGTCAGAGATGGCAAAGGACTTGTATGAGCAGCTGAACGGAATTGGTAGTGCCTCGAAACAACGTTATGAGATAAATATCATCAGAAGTAATAAAGGCGGTTGGAATGTTGCCGAATGAAATCAGACTGTGTTGAGGGAAGAAGATTATGAAATAAGACAATGAAAGTAGTGTATGAGTTTTGTTATATTGACGGAAGTAGGGAGGATATAAATGTAGATTGGCAATAGAAAGTAAGCATTTCCAAGCAAAAGGGGATTTGTTAACGTAGATTCTAAACTATTGAATGTTAACAGAACTTTCTCTAAAGTACTTGCCTGAAGTGTAGACTTGTACAGAAGTGAAACGTAGACGGTTAAGTAGTTCATACTAGAAGAGAGTAGAAAATTTGAAATGTTATGCTACAGCATAGCGCTGAAAGTTAGATGCATAGTTCGTATAACAAATGATGTAGTATTGAATGTAATTGGGGGGGGAACAGTAAATATATGGCTGTGGCACAACGTGACTAAAGAAGACCTCGATTGATAGTACACATCCTGATGCAGCAAGGAGTCGTCTGTTTGGTAATAGAGGCAAGTGTGGGGGTAAATGTTGCAGAGGGGTGACCAAGGCTCGAATACAGTAAGCAGATTCAAATGGATGTAGGTTGCACTGGCTATGCAAACGTGAGGACAGACTTGCCTGGAGAGCAGCATTAAATCACTCTTCGGACTGAAGACCACAACAGCAGCAGTAGCAGCAACAGTAGACTATGTATGCGACGGGGTGATGTACGCTGTCATATGAGCCCCCACTCAGGAGTCATTAACTGTTACTGCATGTGATTCAAGCATGGCAAGAAATTCCTCAAGAAAACATTCGGAATCTATCAGGGACATCAGTTCCGAATGGAATGAAAGTTTAATCATTTAATACTCCTTGTGTGATAACCATCTCCATAAACTTTGATAAAAATCTGACTAGTGCTTCTCGATGATTTCCGTCAGTAGTAGTAATATAAAACACTTACGGAATAGACAAGCTTGGAGAAGTGCATTAAACAATTGATGAAATCTTCTCGTGATGTCTGCCGAGTCCTGGCGTTATGTTTCAGCGTTTCGACGAGTTTCCTATTAGGTGTGGGAAAAACCGACAATCGAACCTCCGGCGGGAGGGGCCGCGCAGTCCGTGACAGCCCCTCACCGCACAGCCGATGCTGGTATTTTAGTTCTGAATAACCGGTATTTTTCGGTATTTGTTTGGTCTCAGTTATAACAGGCGCTCTTTTCATTATTACTAAGAACTGTATGAAAAGCCGAAGTGTAAATTAGCCATAGCAGCAGTGGTAAAATATTTGGTTTTTAACACACATTTTTTGTCAAGAACGAGTAATTTTTGTTAGTAAAATCTCCATTGTTTTGAAAGATTGCATCATTGTAGAAAAAAGGAAAAGCGATCAGTGCTATTTTAATAACAATGCCTGAAAAACGAGCGACAAACACATGGCATAGAAATTGGTACAGCAGTGGTAAGACAATAATGTACCCGTTACCATAGAATGAAATATTCACTCTACAGCGGAGTGTGCGCTGATATCAAACTTCCTGGCAAATTAAAACTGTGTACCGGACCAGGACTCGAACCCGGGACCTTTGCGTTTCGCGGGCAAGTGCTCTCCTGACTCTGACTTATTAAACTGCTAGTTCAGTAATTTCCATACCTGTTAGCAACTGCTGTCTTTGGAATTGGAATTAGAACATTCTAGCTGAAGTCTGGCTGTATTTCGCCTGTCTCACACATTTTGCATGCCAGATGGATACGTTTTGTCATAGCTGGCTCTCACAAGGCTGTCAGTAGCTCTAGAGCACTTGCCCGCGAAAGGCAAAGGTCCCGAGTTCGAGTTTGGTCCGGCACACAGTTTTAATTTGCCAGGAAGTTTCATACCTGTTACCATGTTGTGCGGCCTGTTTGATGGTACGCGTGCTGTGCATTGTGGAAGAGATACCCCATCTGGTCTGTGTGGAAGTTTCTCGGTGTCGTCGTCAGACATCAGTTCTGTTACAGAATGGAACAATCCTTAGGTTGGAAGCATTTTACGAAGTGCGTTATCAGCACAGTACAATGCTCCATTTGCTTTAAAAGCTTAAATACGGGAGCAGCCACAACGGACATGGCCCGGCATATAAGAACTGCAAATTTAAAAAAATGGTTCAAATGGCTCTGAGCACTATGGGACTTAACTTCTGAAGTCATCAGTCCCCTAGAACTTAGAACTACTTCAACCTAACTAACCTCAGGACATCACACACATCCATGCCCGAGTTAGGATTCGAACCTGCGACCATATCGGTCGCGCGGTTCCAGACTGTAGCACCTAGAACCGCTCGGCCACCCCGTCTGGCTGCAAATTTAAGATTTCATTCATAATTTACAATAAAAATAAAAAGTAGATGATCTGCTGCCTGTGTCTGCATTTACTTGCTTGTAGCCATTCAAACGGAAAAATTAACGCCAAAAAAAAGAGTTCAACACACTTTAGTCTGACTATTCGTAATGCCGAAATAGTTGTATGATCCTCGATTATAACATGATTTTTGAGCCGAGTTTCAAGAAATTAGAATGAGTAAGAGAATAATGGTGATATTTCCTAGCGTTGAACTACTTACCAATTTCGAGAAAAAAAAGCGAACGGTGGGCGGAATAAGTTTTCTTTTCTTTGCCTTCAGTCTGTGTTCATTTTCTACGTTTATTACAGAAAGTAACAGGAATAAAAGAACTGATAATGGGTTATTTCAGAAACCAATTACTTTGAGCGGTTTTAAGGCAGGTTAAGTACGTATTGAAATAAACCAATGCAACCGAAAACCGATTGTTCCAGCAATCACCGACATCCGTATTTTCTACACGCCATTTTCAGGCAAAGTGACGAGTCCGAAACGTTGCGACAGTACGACACCACGATTCGGTTGATATCCCGAGAACAGTTCACCAATGAATGTCTCCAAGAAAGCCTGCATTTCATCATGCATTAAAGGGGCCTTCGGACTGAAGGCAACGACGATACTATACCGTTACCTAGAGATGTGGTTAATCTCAGACTCAGTTCCGTTGAAATGAAGCGTTATATCGCGACTTCGGTCGCCACAGTGTGTATAACAAGTAGGTGGCGCAGAAGAAAGTCGCTGCAGGCGTTCCAGCACGCGCGCCTCGCCGTCGAGCGGACATCCTGCGTGCTGTTAGCCGGCCGCGCGCCTACTGTCACACGCGCGTTTATTTTGCCGGCGTGTGTGAAGACGGACCTAGAAACCCCCTCTGGCGCGACGGGCCGGGCGAATCAGGGACGCGTCGCGACCACGCGCTCCGCAGTCGCGGTCAGTGGCCCGGCGGCGTAATCGTCGCTCAGCTGCGCGCCCCACCGCCTCGCGGAACACGGCTCGCCGGCAGTTCGCCACTGGCCTCACTGCGGACAGCACTCCCGCCGCGTTACAGGTCGCTGTCGTGACGAATTGCGTCGATGTGTTTGGTATCGGATTAAACCTGCGCGCACTTCCAGAGTGATTATGCACTGTGGCAGTGTACGACGTCGTCAGCTTCAGTAACAGTGCGCAAGTGTGAGCAATTTCTGTGAGTAACTAACACTCGGACTAGTGCCAGTAGTTATACTCTAGGGCGCTGACAGTAAAGTGTGTATGTCTGTGCGTGTTTGTGTACATCTGTGAGCAGCGACCGCCGCGATCGGATAACTCTCGCGTGCTGCGCGCCAGTGGAAGAAGAGTTTGCCGGAAGGAAGTTGCGCGCGAAGCGCCGTGCGGAAGTTTCCTCCGCCGCGATAGAGACCGCCCAAACCTTCCAGGTCTGCACTTTTTTTTGTTTTATTCCGCGCCCCCAAACATCCGGATTCCCCGTCCGCGGGCGGAGCTATTTTCGGAAGTGTCGCTCCCGCAGCCCCGCCGTGGCAGGTTAACGACCCGTCTCGGAGAGGTAGCTGCCAGAGGAGAAGACGGAGGTCCGGCGGCGGTCACAGAGGGAGGAAGAGGCGGCGAGAGGAAGCCCCGGCGTCCAGCTGAGCGCGGCGGATCTGGTTTGTCGGGGTCCGCTCCCTTCCCGTCCCTTCCCGCGGGACCCTGCGCGTCCGTCGCCTACCTGCTAGCGGTCTGCCGCGGCGCGGCGTAGTGTGGCGCTGCAGCGGCGTGCTCGCTGCAGTCGATACACCCGCGGCCTAACGGTCGCGTGCTTGTGCTCGTGCTTGCGTGCCTCCGCGTGGTGTCGTGCGCGCCTGCGGGATGCAGAGGGGACCATGGTGGCGCGCCAAGGCCGCTGAGACATGGTCCGCCTGACCACGGGTCCCAGCGACCATCACAGCCCGTGGTACTGCGGAGACGGGTACGTACTCCTGCTGCGACCGAACTCCCGTAGTCTCATATATACCAGGTGATCAAAAAGTCAGTATAAATTTGAAAACTTAATAAACCACGGAATAATGTAGATAGAGAGGTAAAAATTGACACACATGCTTGGAATGACGTGGGGTTTTATTAGAACCAAAAATAACACCCCATATTGCTAGACGCGTGAAAGATGTCTTGCGCGCGTCGTTTGGTGATGATCGTGTGCTCAGCCGCCACTTTCGTGTTGCTTGGCCTCCTAGGTTCCCAGACCTCAGTCCGTGCGATTATTGGCCTCGGGGTTACCTGAAGTCACAAGTGTATCGTGATCGACCGACATCTCTAGGGATGGTGAAAGACAACATCTGACGCCAATGCCTCACCATAACTCCGGACATACTTTACAGTGCTGTTCACAACATTATTCCTCGACTACAGCTATTGTTGAGGAATGATGGTGGACATATTGAGCATTTCCTATAAAGAACATCATCTTCGCTTTGTCTTACTTTGTTATGCTAATTATTGCTATTCTGATCAGGTGAAGCGCCATCTGTCGGACATTTTTGGAACGTTTGTAATTTTTTTTCTTCTAATAAAACCCCATGTCATTCCAAGCATGTGTGTCAATTTGTACCTCTGTATCTACATTATTCCGTGATTTATTCAGTTTTCAATTTTATACTGACTTTTGATCACCCTGTATATGTATATGAGCGGTGCATGTGTAAGAATTTCTCTGCGGTGTACGTGTAACGTACTACGTTGGCGTGCGAAGTATACTTGTACGTGTCGCCTTGTGTAAAAATCACAAAGTGGACGCGCCCCTTCCTCTCTACAACCCCCTATTCCTTGAATTTTTTTGTGAATTATGCTATTCTGTCCTGTGTAAGTCTCTTAATCCGTGCATAGCTACCGCCACCTGCCAGGTGTATTAAGCCTTGGTCTTCCTCTAAATTTTTTACAGCGCCACAGTTATTTCCATTTCCAGATTGACAAGTCTCTGAAGGCTTAGGATGTGTCCCATCGAACGATCCTTTTTTTTACTCAAGTTGGGCATAATTTTCTTTTTTTTCCGAATTCGATTCGGCACGTCCTCGTTTGTTCTCCGACCTATCTACCTAATCCTTAGCATTCTTCTGTAGCGCCGCATCTCAAAACTTTAAATTTTCCTCTTGTCTGTATTGCCTATCGTCCACATTTCAGTTCCAACCAAGCAACCAAGGCAACACTCCAGAAAAATCTCCGTAACTCTTAAATTTGTTAATTAATGTAATGTAGCTCCATTTTTTTATTTATTATTATATTTTTAACAACTTTATGAAGATCTCACGACCGGTTTCGTCCTTTCTATTTGGTCATTGTCATGTGAATGAGAAACTGTCACATGTTAATACATGATGGTCTTATAGGTCTTTTTAGTATCTAATCATTCGAAGCTCTTAACAAGCAGTCCATTGCGAATGATATACAGGATGTTTGGAAATTACCGTTACAAACTTCTAGAACGTGTAGAGTGGAATCAGTACGTAATGTTTTGAATATCCAAGGACGCTACAGAACGTCAAAATTATCGGCTCCGGCAGCTGTAAATACATGTATATTCAAGGTGACTCCGTGATATTATAAATTTTAAAGTAAAATGGGCAAAGATAAATTGATTGATTTTAGGTACGGAACACAGTTCCGGAAACCACTCAGTCGAAAGTTATGAGACAAAACAGTTCTGATACCTCTGACAGTGGAATACGTCAGACGGTACTGTTGTTGCTAAGATCGTACAGTAGCAAAAGTTCACCGGCGGTAGTATGGACCAAAACAAGAAAAAATGTCTACTAAACATGGGCTCTAAAATGCATACCTTAAGAGCAATTTGCACTCGTTCAGTAGAAGATGTGGCTGTCACACTAGCGGAATGAACACGTGCTCATAGCGCTTCAGGTATGCATTTTAGATACCATGTTTACTACATGTTTTTTTTTTGTTCATATTGCCACCTCTCAACGTTACCTATTCTGCAATCTTACCAGCAACAATACAGGTACATATAATCCAGTGCCGGAGGTATCATAACCGTTTTTTCTTATAACTTTCGACTCTCTCGTTTAATTGATAAATTTATCTTTATCTATCTTCCTGAAAAGTTCATAATATCATCACGAGATCACCCTGTATGTACATATATTTACAGGCGCCTGTAACTCTGACGCTCTGTGGCGTCTTTGGATGCCGCTTCCGGACATAGGTTCCTATATGAAACTTGATCTATTAAGTCCCCTGTACAATCTCTAGAAGTGTGAAACAGAAACAGTGAAACACACTGTATGTACGATGCATGTGTCAAAATACCTGTGATATTTACACACAACGCACATTCCTGTATGAACTGTACGATGGATTTGGAAGTGTAGATGTCGCTTTGAGTAAAAGTTACGAAAGGGACATCGCCCACCCTCATCCCCCCTCTATGAATTTTTCGCAGTTTTTGTATGTTGTTGTAGTCAATCCGAAGAATGGTTTGATGCATCTCTCCATCCTAGTTTTATACTTGAATATTTGCTCGTCAGTCTGGGACCCATACCTGATAGAGGAAACATACGTAAAGAAGAGCAGCACCTTTCGTTACAGCTTCATTTAGTAAGCACGAAAGCGCCGCGTAGATGCTTAGCTAACTCCAGTGGCAGACAGTGCAAGAGAGACGTTCTGCATCATGGTATGGTTTGCTATTGAAATTCCGAGACCTTACGGTCCTACAACAGTCAACCAGTGTATTGCGTACTTTTACGTATATCTCGCAAAAAGATTATGAATATAAAATAAGAGACATTCGAGCACACACGAAGGCTTGCAAGAAAGTGTTCTTCCCACGAACCATTCGCCACTGGAACGTGAAAATTGGCGGATAGTTCACAAAATAGCCTTTGCAACTGCCGTAAGGTAGCTTGCGGAGTATTACACTACAGATCAGTCTGTCACCACAACCAGATTTCGTGGGGAGGGAGGGGGGAGACTCAGTATCACAATCTGTCCTTCGCCATGTATTTATGTATTTTTGTTCAGTTTTCGAATACAGTCGTCTGTTTGCGCATGTTAGAGAGAGAGAGAGAGAGAGAGAGAGAGAGAGAGAGAGAGAGAGAGTGAGTTTGGGGGGGGGGCCGCTAGTCAGTGACTGCATAATTACAAGGGACCGTAACAGCGAAAACACTTAACAGTAGTAACGGAGGACGTTTTTGCGCAATACTACAAGTGAGAGAAAGTAAAGCTGTCTTCCACCCGAATGTTGGGTTGAACACCGCACTGCTTTACTGCCGTAAGTACCTACCACATTATGATGTGTGGCATACGAAATTTGTGTACCTCTATCGCTTCACGCCTTCCTGTTCCGGTCGCGAATGGTGCACGTGAAAAACGATTGTTGTTAAGTCTCCTCTCTGATTTTACCTTATGACCTTTTCGCTAGGATATACATAGTAGAAATCAATATATGGTTGACTCCTATAAGAACGCACCACCTCGATGCTCAACGCCTCTCTTGAGGCATCTGTCACTGGAATTTAATTAGCATCTCCGTAACGTTTTCGCTCTTACCAAATGAACCTACGGCGAAACGCACTGCTCGACTTTCTTCTGTTTTCTCTATCAAACCGCTCTAGTACTGGTCCGAGACTGACTTCCAATATTCAGGTTTTGTTCGAACAAGGGTTTTGTGATCGGATGTTACTGCTTCCGGTAATTGTTCGGCAACTTGTTTGTGTACGTTGAGGGTGGACTGCCAATCCTTGCACCAAGCGTCGGTACAATGTTTTAACGTTGCAACTCATCCATGTCGTATATGGGCCTATTGGAGGTCTTTGTAATGACTTGTGAAGACAGTTATAGAGAGACCTACAGATCAGAATGGATTCCAATACATATTTCATTTGCGAGAGGTGAAAGAAGCGACAGAAAAAATTCTAAGGCCCGAGTAACTATTCATCCCTGAAACTTTAGATTGGTGTTCTGTTATTTATCCATATAACTACAGTCACATAGGTCTCGATATATATAACTAAAAATGGAGGTCATGATACATATAACTTAAATTGCCGCGGAAGATGTAAATCGCTAGGGGTTTTTCTTCACACTTGCACCTTTTATGTGCGACTCTGTCATTCTACTTGCCAAGAGTGCGTAGTTTACGTTTGATAGTGTACTTATCACAAAACATGCAAATTAGTAACTGCTGGTACAAGTTGCAATTTTTTTCTGGGGCTTTCTTTGTGTCTCGGACACCATTCTGACTGATGCAGCATTTTTCTTAAGGGTGTAATGAAACTGAAAAAAAATTTAGTCGCCTTTGCGACAATAATTAATATCTAACATTTGTGTTCGAGTACTAACACATAATATTTCGTACATAATGGGTTGTTTGTCGAGAGCTGTGATTGATTAGAAATACACAAACAAATCGATTAGTTTGTTACTTTCATTTGGGACTTCACTACGCGTTCAAATAAAAGTGAAGCAGTAAATCGATAGTGTTTTGTCTATTGGAAAACACTCGTCGAATGTCTCATAGATTTACCATGAACGCGGCAAATTCAGCGCACTGCACTGTGGCACTAGAGCAGGGTTTCGAAAACTGTTTTCCGCGGAAATCTGGTGTTCCTCCGGAAGAAAGTGCTTCGCGAAAAACTATTAACAACATGGCGTTTTTCCGACATTTTGACGATATTATTTTTTTAGGTTTATGATTTGTGTGTTATTGGTTATGTTCTAAAATTGGAATAATCACTGATTAAAATACGTCTTTCTCATTGTTTAAAATTTGTTAACCTCGATAGTAAATAAGGTGGAAATCAAAGTCCCAGGATTCTCAAAGTGTTCCGTGAGAGCAGAATTTTAGGAACTCCTGCAGTAGAGTAATTGCGTTGTGTATAGATAAGTCGTATCAGCATGAATGACAATTCCCAAAATCGCATGTTACGTGCATTATTTTTAATGCCTTTTAGTTCATTGTACATAACTGCTGACCCAGAGTTTTCGCGGACTCAGAAACATGAGTGAGCATTAAAAAATCATTGCCAGAAGTAAAACAAGCGATGAATTGCAGAAAATATCCTAGGCCTGACTAAGAGACTGGCTTCCTGATTCCAGGGCAACTATCCAGATCAAGGAGATTGCCGCGTTCTTCCATGGGAAAAAGACACTGCCGCATAGCTTCTCCAATCCGAACTTTTGCTACATCTGTATTGACCTTTTCCCTGGCAGAACGACAAACCCCAAGCTTCCTTTGTGTATATTGTTTTATGGTCATTAGGCCGTGTTCTGAGAAATAGTTCTGTTACTGACGTTTCATCTCCTAAAGCTAAAGACGTTTCAGAGGTTATAAAGACTCGGATACCAATTTCAAACTTAAACAAGCTCAGCAAGTCCAACTGTTTGTTTACCCACACAACGGGCGGGTCGTGACGTTATCACAGCGTTGCCCGAGGTGCCACTGCTTAAGGTCACCTGCATTATATGATCAAACCTCAAGCATTTATTCTTCTATAAAAAAAATTACGGAATTTTTTGTTATAAATGTTACACTGTTGTCATTGCTGGTAATCAGCAATACCCAAAAAATATGTCTGCACCATAGAAAGATGTTTATGTCATTAATTGATTATACTGTGAAATTTGGCGTAATTTGAAGTGAAAAGGCCATCAGTGAGTACTGACATTTAGTATGAGCAAGATCTATGCTTTTACGTCTGTAGTTTGGCTCGTTATATTGAACCCTTAAACCAGAGTAAAGAATAGAATTCTTAATTTTTTCAAAGCAAGATGTCAAATTTTAACGAGGACCACACTGAGTTTTATACATATCAGCAATCGCGCCTCCTCATAATTTCTTTTGAAATGTGTGTCAACGGCATTGTACAATATAACTAATTTTTGGTAGCCATGCTGCCTCGTGATGACTGGGTGTTGTGTGATGTCCTTAGGTTAGTTAGGTTTTAGTAGTTCAAAGATGTAGGGGACTGATGTTAAGTCCCATAGTGCTCAGAGCCATTTGAACCATTTGGTAGCCATGGATGGCAACTTAGAAACATAATTAACTGTTTTGTATTAGAGGAGTGCGGAAAAAACGTAAAGAATTTGGTTCGTCGCTTACTGTTTGTCGAGTAATAGGCGAGTGTGTTTTCAGGAGGGCATCTTGAGTCCACTAATTTAGATTCATTTTTTCTAGATCAGGGGTCACCCGTGGGCCGTATCCGGTCCGCCGACGATACTAGAGTTCGCCTGATAAAATGTATGGAACACGAGACGTTTCTGTCGTCCTGCTGATATCATTAGGACTGCGTGCAGCAGTTAAATCTGACAGTGCTGCTTTTGCTGCAGGATTCGTGTATGGTGAGCCACTCGCGTTCCTTCTGAGTTTTTCGAGCAGCAGCATGGCCATCCATCACGAGAAACTTTGTCCCTACTTCAGCAAGTCAAGAATTCCATCTCAAAATTTCTCCCGTCGCCGGCATCCCGACATACGAACCCGGATATCTTTGTACACAAGGATATACGAACGTGTTGTCATGTCTTGTTGCGTACAGTCTCTGTTAAATCACCTGTACAGATACCGTTCACAGGCGTTTGTCCCGTATGCAGTTCATTCGGCGACTTGCACTCAGTCTCTGTCAGTTCCAGGCTTCTTTTGAAAAAACTGATTCTGAATTCTGTGACTTGTCTTATCACAAAGCAGTGAAATGGCTTAGCTGCGATAAAATCATGTTGCGTTTTTACAAGCTCCGAAAAAAAACATGTTTTTCTCAGTGAGAAAAAGAGCTGATTCACTGCTGTCAGATCCTGTCTGGCTGTCAAAGTTGTCATTTTGGTTGACATCACATTCCACATGAATGAACTGAATTTGAAACTTCTGGGAAAGTATAACCTCGTCTGTGATCTGTACGGAATCATCTAAGGATGTCGGAGAAAACTGTCATTGTTCGAAGCACAACTTGAAGGAGAAAACTTTTCTCAGTTTCATTACAATCCGCGAGGACGTCAGCTTGATTTTCCGAAAAAAAATTTCCGTGAGTTGAAGAAACAATTTTTCGAGAGATTTTCAGGTCTCAACGGAACTGAGAATGGCGTTCTTCTGTTCCACAATCGGTATGATGTACACTTAATGACGTGCTACTTGAATTACAGTCGAAGGTCATTGCTGTGCAAGCAGATGACTCGGTAAAAGAGTAGCACAGTGAAGGAAAAATTATTTAATTTTATTGCTGCTTTCCTGATGTTGAGTTTCCGAAATTGAAAAAATTTGCCGCTTTTACAGCATCGGAGTGTGGAACATCTTACGTCTATGAGCAAAAGTTTTCCAAAATGATGTACGTTAAGTCAGCACATGGAACGAGGTTGACTGATGAACATTTAAAAGCAATTCTCTTTAGTAAATGCAGCAATTTCAGACCAAACGTGGACGATATTTTGAAAGCCAAACTTTAGTTTCACAAGTCTCACTTACATTTTTTTATGCTTATTCTTGGTTTCTGAGATACGGATATGTGCACGCTAGGTATGTGTGAATGCTGATCTTAGCTTCTCGTTTCTTTCCCAGAAGTTTCGTTCTGGCTTGCAAGTATGGTACAAAATGACGGTGCAGCCCGCACTCGTCATTTTCTCAGTTATCCGGTCCGCTGTGAAAAAAGTTTGGTGACCTCTGCTGTAGATCATTCTGCTGCATTGTCCAGTGCATCAGTAATCTCAAATGAGGTAATCTTAACCTACTACACGAGTGTTTTTTGTTGCGACAGAAGTGAGGTTCCTGCCTAAATGTCTCACGCGGAAAAACTTTCAGAATCCTTGCTTCGCGTAGGAAAGTAACTGTGTCATCAGCTAGGAGATACTGCACATTCCACAGTGGTATATATTTTCAAAATAATTACAAAAATTCACGAGTAAATCTTCTGGGGCAAACAGAAACAGTAAAACTCTTGTCATTTGGTTACCACAAGGCAAAATATATGAAGTGCAAATGGATCGCCGACATGACTGATGGCGATAATAGCACAGATTATTATGTAGACTTTGGTTGACATTTGTTTTTCTTTTTAAAAAAATCTGCCAGGAAGAGTAATGGAAATAATGTCATTGTGAAAGAGCTATTTTGATTGCTTGAATTTTTAGACACAAGACTAACGTTTCCTTAGTTAAGCGTTACTAGTAGTAACAGTAAACTGAAAAGTTCTTTCCGCGTACAAGGAGAGTTCCTAAAGATTTTAACTGTGCTGCCGCCAGTGTTTTACTTCACTGGGACAACTGCGAGAAGTCGGCACCCTCAAAGGAGGGACAGAAAGTCGAAGTCTACCGAACTTTTAATGGGATTATCTGCTGTTATCGAGCTGCTGTCTGTGTAAGCCACTTCTTTCACTCTTAATGGGAGGCGGCGTCCATTCTGCTGAGTACTGCCCTAAAAGGAGGAATATTTGTATAAGCCTTTAAGGCGCAGAACTAGCGAAGTAATAAGAAAGAGGTACTTATGCATAGAATCCAAATGGAATTTGTTCGTTATTCGCTGGCATATCTCGTCATTTTCCATATAACTGCTGTGAAACAATTTATTACGTGTTCATGCGAGCTTTCATCTTTTCAGAGGGCAAACAAGATACAAATATAATAACACTGCTCTGATATTAAAAGTATAAAAAGAAGAAGAAAACAACATTGCGACGAGAGAATATTAAGGAATTTATTCGTTCACATTGAAGATAGCATTCTGTGTTTTATTTCTGCTTGCATTATTATTTCACACATCGGTTTGTAGACGTTATCTAACATAACGATAGGAGTTGGCCCATCAAAGGTATGGCTTTAGTGCTCACGTATTTAAAGATGGGCGTTCCTGTTCTGATTATCCGTAAGTCATAGTTACTTGGGGATGTTAATAGTGTCCATCGTTTATCGAATGTAAATGCGTTGGGACAAAAGCTTTATGCGAAAAATTATATCTTAGCTCTGTGCGCCCCCATTGTTGTAATCCAAGTCAAAAGGGGATTCCTCTAAAATTAGGAATTGCTACCGATCCGTATTACATAGATACGAACGGCGGTGCATCTCGCCCAACTCTGGTTTTTCTTCTTCTTCGCGGATGGATCATTTAGCACCACGCGTAATCAACATTTGTTGGCCTTCCTTTTCGCCCAGTATTCCTTCATACGCAACGAATGGCCTAATTTTCGTTGCGCAGACCACGTATGTCGGTTAGTTTTTCTCTCGTCTACCTCTAAAAGCTCCGCGTGTGTGTGATTTTTCTGATTTCATTACTGTCATGTAGATTTGGAGACCCTAATTCTCTCAGGTTATTATTATTATATTATTTGTATTTTTCAGTCTCTTCGCAGTGATTGGAAATAAAGCCCTGACGTGATTTTGACATTTGAGTACGTGATATATCGATTTAAGTGCTTAATGCAGAAACTTAAGGCAAAAACACCAGCGTAAAATAATGTCATCAGTCAATTATTAGGCGTGTCGCAGTAACGCGCTTCAAATGAATTTTGTGTTATGACAATTTATAGTTATTTACGTATGATATAGCTTAAAATACTGGATACCATTTTGAGGGGATTGGTCCCTAATTCCTGGTTCCACGTCATAGCTTTGTCGTCCCTTCTGAAGATCGAATACCAGACTATAAATGCTTTATTAACGTTCCAAATCAGTGAACGAGGCAAGCGTAAATGCCAACCGGCAAAGATGCTTCCACTCTTATTTTCAGAATTCCTTATAGTTGTGAATCGCTGTATGCTAAAATAGCAAAAATTTGAAATAAATGTTCAGCTGAGTTGGCAGAATAAATGATTAGTTTTAAATATCAACACAGTTGCAGAATCTCTGGCGGCGAATATGTAACAGTGAATACCAAAAATGACTCGAGATAGGAAATGCAGCATCATTCAATTTTTCTGCCGTCCCTCATCTGCAAGCAATACAATTGGATGTAGTTGCTGGCAATTCCATGTAGCTGCTGGGATGCAACTTTCAAACAATGTTATACTGGAACCCATAGACACGTCTTTTTCAACCACAACTTTAAATTATACATTCTTAAACAACAGCAGCAATTATCATCAATAGCCTACTACAGGGTGACAGTTATTGAACTATATGAAATGAAGTTGTCGTAACGTCTGATCGGTTTCCATGCAACTGCACGGTTGGCCGCGGGGCATCATGAGAATTACCATGGTTTGGTTTAGCGACAAAGCCCACTTTCGTTTGGATGGGTTCGTCAATAAGTAAAATTGACGCATTTGGGATTGGGACTGCGAATCGCAATCGAGAAGTCTCTTCACCCTCAACGGTTGTGTGATGTGCAATGTCCAGTCACTGAATAATCGGATCGATATTCCTTGATGGCGCGGTGACTGTCGAACGGTACGTTAAGGGTTTGGAAGATGTCATCCCCATTATCCAGAGAGACTCTGATTTCTACAAGATGTGGTTCATGCAAGACGGAGCTCGACCCCCTCGAAGCAGGAGAGTGTTTGACGTCCTGGAGAAGCGTTTTGGAGACCGCATTCTGAGGCACCCAGAGGCCACTGGCATGGGCCTCGATTGGCTGTCATGTTCTCCGGATCTGAACACACGCGTCTCCTTTTTGTGGGGGGGCTATATTAAAGACAAGGTGTACAGCAATAACCTCAAACCAATACCGAGCTGAAAACGGCCATTTAGGAGGTCATCGACAACATAGATGTTCCGACACTTCAGAGGGTCATGTAGAATTTCGCTATTCGTCTGCACCACACCATCGTCAGTGATGGCAGGCATATCGAGCATGTCATAAACTAAATCCGAATATCTTTAGTGACGTTTTCATGTTGAATAAAGTGTGTCCAAGCCGTAGTTTGTAACCGATTGACGTTTTTCTTTTTTCATGTAGCTCAATAATAGTCACCCTATGTGTGTAGAGGTGTATCCACGCCAGACAGGTGACATGAAAGTTTTGTGTTCTTGTCTTGCCGCTCAGGTTGGTGAATGCCATTCGATAGCAGTACGAATGACATCCGTTAAAACACTCACGATGGGCCAAAATTTGTATTTTAAACAAGTGATAGTTCAGTGTGATCCGTATTTTAATTCTTGATTCTGCGTTGTGGCTCAGAAGTGAGTGACGTGAAGCACCAATCGCCAGTCTTCCTGTATCGCTGTCTGGGCTAATGCATCAGAACACTCAGTGCCCCACATGGAATATTCAAGCACTAACTTCGAGGGCACAAGAAAAGTTGAATTATGTGTGTCAGTTATCGCGTAAAGAGCAAGAACTTCGGAGCAACAAAACTCAATTGGAGGAAGCCGTATCTTGTTACTGATTTCTCACTCATGCCATTCGTGACTACGGATAAACCCAGTTTCATTCTTTCCTTTAACCCAAGTAACTTTTTGTGAGCTTTCGGCGCTGACCAACTAGTAGTGAGATGTTCCTATTCAGTATCGTCACCTGGGCCAGCAGTTAATGAATTTCTATAAATACCTCTTCAGTTGTACTAGTCACCCCTAAAGACAGACAATCGCAGGATGTTAAAAGTGAAATAGTGAAGAGAACGGGTATCATGTTGTCTGTGAAACGACGAATACAGCGCACCGACTCTGTTTTTCCGTGTGGGGGTGGGGGGGGGGGGGGAGGTAAAAGAAAGATGCCGGAGAAACCACCATTCACAAATTAGAATGTTCACCTTATTCTGGAAGGAACGCTCAGCGCTATCCCCGGTGAAGCAGAGTAAACTTGAGTGTCACGACTCCATTCCACCGATCCCTCTGCCTGGAAGCACTTTCTCTTGTGATCAAGAAACATTTCGTTTGTCGTAACTTTTTGGTAACTTCTGCCCTGTTTGATCGACTGCCAGAAGAGAAACCTTTTAAAATATTTTTTGAGGCAGTAGTGTAGTAGCTTAAATGGCTTAGAACAGAATGAAACATACGTAAGTGATATCTGCCCTTTACCAGTGATACCAGGTTTACAACCTTCACTGACTAGCGCATGTCTCATATATTAAATCGACACATTTCAGTTTTTCGTGTATTTATTTTAATTTTTTATACATGTTTTTAGAAATATGATTATATAACGCGAATTATGAACTATAATCTTTTACAAAAATACCGTACTAATTTAACAAAATAAGTTCCCTTCAAGGAACAAGAGTAACTTCCCTGGTTAACCTAACGTTGTGCAAGCAACACAGTTACCTAATCAAAAGTGCGGCGATATTGGATCCACTCTTTACTTCATTTTATTTGACCACATCCGGCTTTCAGTGACTTTAGAACGCCAGCAGCCTAGACACTCCGAAACTCTACATTCCATACTCATATCAGTCTTAATTATTAAAATACCGTATTTTAGGTTGGTACGTTTTAATTTTTCCAGGTTTTGTTGAAACTGCTGTGGAAGTTCCAGAGATCTCACAATTTAGTGACTAATCTGTACATACCTCTAGGTATTCTTTGGGTCACTTAAGGCCACGACATTTTTCCCAGATAGTAGATACTGCTCCAGGTGTTTAGCGTAATGCTGCCTAGATATATAAATACATTTATTTTCATAAATATTTATCTTCAAGATAAAAGATTCCAGAAGCTTTGAAGAAATACATCGTAGGACGAATGTCAACATGGGGGTTGTGTATTGGTTGACTTCAACATCTGTAGACTGCAATCCACCGTGAACCGCATGGCAGAGGATAATTTCCATTGCACCAGTTATTAGGGCTCCTTCCTGTTCCATTCGCGTATCCTGTGTTAGTCCTATTTGGTACGAGTCCCACATCTGTGAGCAATATTTTACTATGGGTCGCCCAGAGTTTTGTAAGCAATGTCCTTTGTAGACTGATTACATTTAAAGTATCCTGCCGTCTGCTTTACCTATGACTGCGTCTGTTCGATCATTTCATATCATATCCATAAAAATTGTTATACTCAGATGTTTGTATGTTATCTCCAATATATAACGTGTCAAGTTCGATGTTTGATTTGTATAACACTAACAAGCAAAAATGGTTGTTTCGCTATATAAAATGGTGCAAGCTGTTCGATATTCTGAAAAAAGTAGGGGTAAGCTATAGGGAGAGACGGGTCATATACAATATGTACAACAACCAAGAAGGAATAATAAGAGTGGACGATCAAGAACGAAGTGCTCGTATTAAGAAAGGTGTAAGACAAGGCTGTAGCCTTTCGCCCCTACTCTTCAATCTGTACATCGAGGAAGCAATAATGGAAATAAAAGAAAGGTTCAGGAGTGGAATTAAAATACAAGGTGAAAGGATATCAATGATACGATTCGCTGATGACTTTGCTATCCTGAGTGAAAGTGAAGAAGAATTAAATGATCTGCTGAACAGAATGAACAGTCTAATGAGTACACAGTATGGTTTGAGAGTAAATCGGAGAAAGACGAAGGTAATGAAAAGTAGTAGAAATGAGAACAGCGAGAAACTTAACATCAGGATTGATGGTCACGAAGTCAATGAAGTTAAGGAATTCTGCTACATAGGCAGTAAAATAACCAATGACGGACGGAGCAAGGAGGACATCAAAAGCAGACTCGCTATGCCAAAAAAGGCATTTCTGGCAAAGAGAAGGCTACTAATATCAAATACCGGCCTTAATTTGAGGAAGAAATTTCTGAGGATGTACGTCTAGAGTACAGCATTGTATGGTAGTGAAACATGGACTGTGTGAAAACCGGAACAGAAGAGAATCGAAGTATTTGAGATGTGGTGCTATAGACGAATGTTGAAAATTAGGTGGACTGATAAGGTAAGGAATGAGGAGGTTCTACGCAGAATCGGAGAGGAAAGGAATATGTGGAAATCACTGATAAGGAGAAGGGACAGGATGATAGGACATCTGCTAAGACATGAGGGAATGACTTCCATGGTACTAGAGGGAGCTGTAGAGGGCAGAAACTGTAGAGGAAGACAGAGATTGGAGTACGTCAAGCAAATAATTGAGGACGTAGGTTGCAACTGCTACTCTGAGATGAAGAGGTTAGCACAGGAAAGGAATTCGTGGCGGGCCGCATCAGACCAGTCAGTAGACTGGTGACAAAAAAAAAAAAAAAGAATGTGCCGCACTGATACGTCATATGTTCAGGAGATAAACAGACGGAGGAATCCGTGTAATAAGAGCAAATGATCAAATGCAACACTCAGTATAATGTTTAAAAGACCCTAGTTGTCTTTTCTATTGTGAAACCTTAAAAAAGAAGTAACAAAGGTAATCTGAACATACTGCACCTACTTAAAGTAATTATGAAATACACCGTTGTTCCTTCATGCGCACACGCTGCTTTTACAGGCTGTAATAGGTTGAAACTTGAATTAAATGAGCCACATCGCTGTCCACAGCCACAGTGACGAAAAGAAAAACAACAGCGGGATGGTGGAAGAAAATTGATTGGCACGATGACACTTTTTCTCCCGTTACCGATTGACGTGAGATCGTATTTCATCTACGTCCAAAGTAATATTTCTGCTGTGTGACAGAGTGAACGACTTTTAAGCTGGCGCTGCCTGGCGTATAGCTTCCGACGGCCCAGTTATTCACGTCGACCCTCCGATTAACGTTCCGTTATGTTAATGCCAGGCGTCGGCCGCTTTCTTCCTACACCCTTCACCACACGCCGAGGGACTGTGTAATTGAAAATCCTGTTAGGGAGGGCGCTTGAGACAAAGCGTTTTGGGTGTGTAAGGTGCAGCTACGGCCTCGCGTCGTTGCTGAATTCCAGGTGACTGACTTAGAATCCATGCATACGTCTCTTCAGATTTATAAACTGCGATAAAGAGAAATTTAGCAAGCAGCACGTACTACCTACCAGTCGAAAAAGGTGGCCACTAGAAATGCTGAAGACTCTTGTTCACACACTTTCAACAATTAGGACGTTCTTCTTAACCATGTTAGACATTAGCGGGCATTGTCATTGCCTTCAACGCTACACGCTACGCTTCATCCAATAACTGATACACATATCGTGATCCGGAGGACTAGCTTGCTCTAGCATTGTTTCTATGGGTATTTATGTCGATCTTAAATAAGAGTAGTCAGTGAACAAAGTTTGGTTAGTTCCGGATGTGACGCAACAGGAAGGTGGAGACTGTGGGTATAATCTGCTACAGTTGAACGATTTAAAGCACAGATCTGAGAAAAGGAGACCAGATTGTTATAATTTCCCCCTTACGCGTTGTGACCAGACTTCGTGAGCAACAGCGGTTTCTAAACGATGGCAAAAACATTGTTGCTTGTTATAGCCATAACTGATTGCTTCAAATTGTAGTAAATTTTTCAGTAAGTTATTGAGCACTCTTGGCTCTCTGATATTGTGTCTGTTTACATAGATCTAACCGTTGCCCCATGAAATAGCCACATAATGCGAGAGCACGCATAACGTGGACGTGCAAACATTAACACTGTGAAGAATGCTTAAACTACATGCAAAGCACTGATCTGCACATAGTGATAAATGAGACCACGGCCTCGGGAGTTCTAATTTCGTACTAATCTGTACATAGCATCAGAATGCAATTCGTAACCGCATCTGGTCGTCGTGTCATCTGCAAACAGGCATGAAAGCTAAGTCTCAAAACAATTCTATTGCATAAATATTTTAGAAAATAAGGTATGGACTAATATTTTCGTTCTCAAATATACTACTTTAAATGTAAAATACGATTTGTACGCAGATGGTAACTCATTTCGCTATTCTACATCTACATACACAACGTGCAAGTCATGGCGTAAGGTACCTTTTACCATTACTAGTCATTTCCTGCCGGGTTTCACTCGCAGATACAACGAGGGAAAAACGGATGCCTATAGGCCTCCGTATGAGCTCATATTTTTCTTATCTTCGCGGTCCTTCCGCGAAATGTACGTTGGCGCCAGTAGAATAGTTATGCAGTCAGCTTTAAATGCCATTTCTCTTAAATTTTCTCAATAATGTTTCGCGAAAAGAACATCGTCTTCCGCTGAATTGCTTCGATATCTTTCTTTAAGCAGACCTGATGGGAATCCCATACACTCAAGCAGTACTCAAGTATGGATCGCTCTAGTATTCTGTACATGATATCCTTTACAGATGTACCACATTTTCCTAAAACTGAAATCGACGATTCACCTTCCCTACTACCGTCCTTAAGCGCTCGTTACATTTCATATCACAGGAGGTTTGCCTAATAACGCCTTCAGTTACAAATTTTTTCGTGTTTTATTAAATTACACGATGCTTTTCGCGAATGCCGTAGGCTACACTCTGGAAAACCGAATTGGGGCTCCATCAGGACGTGGCGAATTAATTTGTATTCAACTCTTTCAGTTGTTTGCCTACGACATGGATGCCTGTTACTGTGTCCTCCACCCAGGAGTCTGTGCGGCGATAAAACGACCGTTTGTTTATACGATAGACCTGTGTGAATGCTTTTTTAAACCCTGAAATTTAAAACTTCAGCTTTCCTTTTGATGTCTAGTATTGCCACACCAGATTGTTCAATGAGTGACTGGAAAGAAGCGTTCGAACCGCTTAGCGATTTTCCGTAGTACCCGAATTTTATCGGGTACTCGGCAAGATCTTCTGCTAAGATGTGGCTGTAGTTGTTGGATGCATCGCGCATTGATCTTTTTAGAGACGGACGAATTTCTACTGGCTTTTGCCTGTTGTGATTTGCACGTTCTTATTCGTACCGAGAGTGCAACAGTCACTGCTTCCTCGACATTTTCCAGCGCGATTTACAATCCGTTTGAAGTTTGCCCGTAGCTCCTCTACTTAAGCTATCATATTGGAAGTAAATGATGTCCATTCATCGTCTTAGTGGGATGCTAACAAAACAAAGGAGAAATAGTGCTTATTCAAATTTCCCAGAACTCGATAGCTCTTCACAGCAGCCTTTCAGTAGCTTCAGCACAAGTATCAGTTATTCAACATCACTTAGGCGTAATCGATTAAGACTTTCTGATCTCCCTAGCAGCGGCCAACCGTCGCATTAAATGAAAGCTAACGCTGCCCTCTGTCTCCCTCTTTCTCTTTAACCCTTCTATCGCCTCCTCCTCCCATCCCCAGTTCCCTTTCTCCCCAGCACGCTCTGTGACTAACAACACTGCCGTTACAAACTTTTCTACGAGCGAAATATTAAAAGGAACGCGAAAGAACTGTGCGGATTTACATATTCATGATTATATTGTGCTGTCTCTTTAATCAAAAAGCGCAGCCACAAACTTGAAACTCCCAAATAACACTTTAAAATAGAAAACTGAAGTCTACATAAATTAAGTGAAAACCGTACCACCTTCCTTGCAGCGATGAGCATGTCGTTCTGTGGGAGGGCAGGTGATGCGATCCCTTCGTAATTCGCTGACATTGGATCTTTCGTAGAAAAATAGTCGACATACGTGAACACCATCTGTGAAATTTGCTGCCTATTGTGTCGAAAGTGTTGAAAGATTCTTGACTGTTGTTGGCTGTAGTGATTTAACTCGAATCGGCGAACTAGAGCTTCTTATGGAAATTTGTCTATGTTTCAGTTATGTTACTGAGTTATCAAAACAACAGAGATCAATACCCACAATAAAATTTGAAACAAGAATTCTCAACTGAAATCTTCACAACTTAATTCTATAATTGTACATTCCGTTACAGTCCGTTGCTGGCTTCTTGTAAGAATTCCATAGTTTTCGTGTGAAGGGCTTTCATATTAAATACGACGAGTGTCCAGCACCAGACAAATGTTAGATAGTTCATTATAGTTAACTTATTAGTTGTAACGTTAACTAAATTTTCGGTCGCTGCTTGGCAGAATATGATAGTAATATTAATTCCAAAATTTTTATTTGCTTATTAACCGTCTTCCAGCTTCGTAGGCCAAATAAATACTATAATTTTGCAGAAGATTAGGAAGTGTTTTCCTTTTTAATAGAATTGTTCCACACATTACGAGCTTCATGTATCTTTTTGAAGCTTAATTTGTTATGCTTTACGAAAGTTGCTTACACCCAATTTATATTTACCCAACTGTATAGCTGCACATTACCCATTTGTAATAAAAAAAATATTCTCATGCACTTAATCGTATTTCAGTGATTTTTTTCCACAATGGGTGTTATTGTGCGAGTTTCGAAGACGTATTGAGCGGAAACATTAGTGGAACAGAACCCAATTTTCTTGGTTCCAAAATGTTCAGATGGGTGTGAATTCCTAAGGGACCAAACTGCTGAGGTAATCGCTCCCTAGACTTACACACTACCTGAATTAGCTTATGCTAAGAACACGCACACACGCACACACGCACACACACGCACACCACACACACGCACACCACACACACGCGCGCGCGCCCGAGGAAGGACTCGAACCTCCGGCGGGAGGGTTCGCGCAGTCTGCGACATAGCGCCTCTAATCGCGCGGCTCTTGCTTTCACTCTTAAATATGAAACTGTACTACCAAGAATTGACGAAAAAATTTCTTTGAAATGAATAATAATGTTGCGTTCTGTCGGTGGCTTAAATTATCTATTGGGAAAGTTTATATTTCATGAAATACGATGTATCTGCGATATCTCAAGGGCAGAAAATCTATGTATTATCTCCAAGAGACTAATCGGTGTTACTTAATTACTTGTTTATTTGCAAATATTGTTCATTTTGTGGTATTTATCGGAAAGGATTCCCTTCTAAATGAAAGGCGAGTGTTTTAAGCTTTTCAGTTTTTCTCCACGTTAGGATAACGTATCATTCTTTGCCGCTGTATCCCAGTTTCACCCTCGAATGAATTTTTACGATGTGTTAAGGAGAGAATGTATTAATAGGATTCCAAAGTTGTTGCCAATGATAGCGACATGTGGCTTCATACACGGCCCAGTCACATTAATGTGACCAGCTGTCAGAAGCCCGAATAACCCTTTTTGCAGCGCAAACGTGCAGAAAGAGACATCAAGTTTCTGGAAGGTACCGACAGAGATGCGCCGTGGTCAGCTGCGCTAGGTATCACGGTTGTGAGGATCCATGGCACGAACAACGCGATCGAGTCGGTCTCACAGATTCTCGATTGGGTTTAAATCCGTGGAGTTTCGTGGCCAGGGCAGTACAGTAAACTCATTCTGGTGGTCATGTACATACAAGGAGAGCGGTGTGAGACGATGCATTCTTCTATGGGTAGATGGTATCATGCCGAGAAAAAGAAAACAGCGTGTAAGGGTGGACATAGCCTCCAAGGGTAAATGCATACCACTGTTGCTACACTGTCCTCTTGAATGACGGGATCGTCCTAGGAATGCAACGAAAACATTCCCCAGACCATAGTGCTCCCTTCTGCGGTCTGGAACCTTCCGACGATTGTTGCAGGGAAATTCGCCTAACAGCCATGCAGATTGAGAAGTTACTTTATATTCGCAACCTGTTTCGGCAATTCATTGTGTCATCTTCAGGTCCCATATGCACCTCTCAAAAATTATCGATATTGGCATACTGGGGCCATCTGTTTCTGGATGTCGTGAATTCTCAAATGGTTCAAATGGCTCTGAGCACTATGGGACTCAACTGCTGAGGTCATTAGTGCCCTAGAACTTAGAACTAATTAAACCTAACTAACCTAAGGACATCACACACATCCATGCCCGAGGCAGGATTCGAACCTGCGACCGTAGCGGTCTTGCGGTTCCAGACTGCAGCGCCTTTAACCGCACGGCCACTTCGGCCGGCGTGAATTCTCAAGTGCTTCCTTCGGAGACTTGAGTTGCAGTCAAGTCTGATAGCGAATATAAAATAAAATAACTTCTCAATTTGCACGGCTATTTGGCGAATTTCCTAGTCAAACATTTGACCAGCCGCTGTCCCACGCCATAACGAATCAACAGAGATTGTCACAGGGTGCTTGCTTTCAGCCATTCCAGCGCCCATCTGTCCGATGTAGCATAAAACGTGATTCTTCTAAAAAGGCCACCAGTCGCCACCCAACGGGCGTCCAGTTGGGGTACTGGCGTAGGAATTGTAACATTCGTCGCCGATGAATAGCAGTCAGCATGGGTGCACGAACCGAGCCCCTTGGGTGGTCAGTTGCACAACAGTTACACGTTCATTCGCCCGTAGACATCTCCGCAGCCGTCGTTCAACTGTCACGTATGGCCCGTGTTGCACAGCAATTTCCTCGACGCAGGTTTTGAATAGTACCATTTCGCCATGCGCTGTATACTTTAACCAGAACGGCACGCGAATAGTTTACAGACTTAGCCGTTTCGTAAATGCTTCCACCTTCGGCCCGAAAACCAATGATAATGCCGTTTTGAACGTCGGATAAGTCGCTCCGTTTCCTCACAACGACAGCAATTGCACTGTTTTCCACGTCCCCCCCCCCCCCCCTCCTATACGCTTCATATACCGTCTCTGCTAGTGCTGCGTCCTGACGTCTGTGACTGGTTATTGCACGTTGACGTCGAACATAGGCGGTCGTCACATTAACGTGACTGGACCGTGTAGTACAATAATACTCATAAATTAAGGATAATTGCAGAATGTGGTGCCACACAACGTTCCACTACACAATACTGGCGCTAATAGCATAGGGACATCGGGAACACACACGACACAGATCTGTAAGTCCACGGTATTGGTGATAAGTTGAGAAAACCGTCCCGAAACACATGTGCTACAAAACGCCACTGTTACCTGCGCATGTACCCCGACATCAATATGGGATATGATCACCATGCACACGTACACGTACACAGGCCGCACAACGGGTTGGCATACTCTGGATCAGGTGGTCAAGCAGCTGCTGAGGTATAGCCTCCCATTCTTGCACCAGTGCCTGTCGGAGCTCCTAAAGTGTCGTAGGGGTTTGAAAACGTGCAACGATACGTCGACCGATGGGGTTTACGTCTGGAGAACAGGCAGGCCACTCCATTCGCCTGATATCTTCTGTTCCAAGGTACCCCTCCACGATGGCAGCTCGGTGGGGCCGTGCGTTATCATCCATCAGGAGAAAGGTGGGACCCACTGCACGCCTGAAAAGGCGGACATACTGGAATAAAATGACGTCCCGACACACCTGACCTGTTACAGTTCCTCTGTCAAAGACATGCAGAGGTGTACGTGCACCAATCATAATCCCACGCCACACCATCAAACCACAACCTCCATACAGGTCCCTTTCAAGGACATTAAGGGGTTGGTATCTGGTTCCTGGTTCACGTCAGATGAAAACCCGGGGAGAACCACTGTTCAGGCTATACCTGGACTCGTCCGTGAACATAACCTGGGACCTCTGTTCCAATGACCATGTATGAGTTCTTGACACCAGGCTTTACGGGCTCTCCTGTGACCAGGGGGTCAGTGAAATGCACCTTGCAGGTCTCCGTGCGAACAAATCCTGTCTGTTCAGTAGTCTGTTGACTGTGTGTCTGGAGACAACTGTTCCAGTGGCTGCAGTAAGGTCACGAGCAAGACTACCTGCAGTACTCCGTGGCCGTTTGCTGACACTGATGGTGAGATATCGGTCTTCTTGTGGTGTTGTACACTTTGGGCGTCCCGTACTGTAGCGCCTGGACACGCTTGCTGTCTCCTGGAATCGTTGCCATAATCTTGAGATCACACTTTGTGACACACGGAGGGGCCGAGCTACGACCTGCTGTGTTTGACTAGCCTCCAGTCGCCCTAGTATTGTACCCCACATAACGTCATCAGTGTGTTGTTTGAGCCATTTTCAACACACAGTCACCATTAGCACGTCTGAAAACGTCTGCACACTTACTCGCTGCACCTTACTCTGACATGCACCTACACACCTGCATACGTGGACTGCTGCCAGCGCCACCGTACGACGACCGCAGGTCAAATGCACTGCATGTCATACCCCGAGGTGGCATGAATGTAGTATTCACAGATGTGACTGCAGTATTGCGTACATTCGATAAGCGCCGCATAAGGTGACTGTCACGGCACGTTCTTCTATACATTAAAGTCCTACGTCGAGATTTCTGTTTGTATGTTCATATTAATCTCAGGAACAGCTGTAAAGGTTTTGATACGGTTTTCGCTAATATACTAGTTGACAAGGGCTGTTAGTGAATATAATATATGACAAGTTTAATAATGTCGAGTATGTAATAACTTTACTGTTGTCTGTTCCATATTTAATTGGCGTTTGCAGTGGCATTTGTTTTTGGCCTCTTCTCTCTCATCCCTCTCTATAGCAACTGATATTAAGCAACAACATAAGTAATTTAAGCTTGAACAACCCTCAGAAGATGAACATGTCGGTTCGAAACCCATAACGGCGCCATTTATGTAAATAATTACCGTTATTAACAGTGGGTGCTTGCTGTTTTCTTCTTTGCAACAATCGGCTTGTATTTTGTGTGTAGCCACAGTCTCAGAAATGTCAGTTTTCGACAAAACAGCAGTAAGAAAGTTTTTGTTGAAAGTGGCATTAATGCTGAGGCACTAAACTTTATTTGTGATAATATTAGTACGGAAATACAGCATCACCTTTGTAACTAGTAGGACTGTAGTCATCAAAAAAATTTTCATATCTTATGGAACACCAGAGGAAAGAACATTCTGCAGTCCATGCGCAATCTACTATCGCATGTTTAAAAGACTTTTTCCATAGGTTGGCTCCTGGGTCAAATCTATGGGTATACAATAGAGTCTCGAGAAAACAACAGCAGTGGAAACGCGTTTTGTGAAAAAATGTCCGATAGAATGTTTTCCATTTATTCGCTTCAGCTGTGTGCAGATACTGTCTGCACGCTATATGTACCTACTCGACTTGAGAGACGTCTGTTTAGGTGGTCTTCAGTCCAGAGACTGGTTTGATGCGGCTCTCCATGCTACTCGATCCTGTGCAAGCTTCTTCATCTCCCACTACCTAATGCAACCTACATCCTTCTGAACCTGTTTAGTGCATTCATCTCTTGGTCTCCCTCTACGATTTTTACCCTCCACGTTGCCCTCCAATGCCAAATTGGTGATCCCTTGATGCCTCAGAATATGCCCTACCAACCGATCCCTTCTTCTAGTCAAGTTGTGCCACAAATTTCTCTTCTCTCCAATTCTATTCAATACCTCCTCATTAGTTACGTGATCTACCCATCTAATCTTCAGCATTCTTCTGTAGCACCACGTTTCGAAAGCTTCTATTGTCTTCTTGTCTAAACTATGCCATATGAGGGTGCACAATTCACCCAGGAACACTGTCAAACATGTGACAGTTCGCGACCGCACTGCGTAGGTGGAAGAGCTCTTGGAAAGAGAGGATATTCGGCGAATGGATTGGCCTGCCCGTTCCCTGGCTTAACACCCACGAGCACGTGTGGCATGCGTTTGGGCGAATGTATTGCAGCACGTCCACATTCACCAACGAATATCCAGCAGTCGTCAGCCGCGCTGGTGCAAGAATGGAACGGCCTATCACAAGAGCTCGTTGCCAACCTTGTGGCCAGCACTGGGGCACGTTGCAGTGCGTGCACTTACATCCGTGGTGATCACACACCCTATTAAAAACCATGTTCCGTCTTTTGTATCACCCAGGGGACCATAATAAACCGACTTAAGTGTAATTATTGTCTTTGAGTAAAAATGGCATTTCTGTTGTCTCGTTGCTTATTTAAGTTACCTCTCCTGTACTGTAGCAGTTATTTCTAGGTCTGGTCAAAGTTTCATCGAGATATGAAACTTGGTAATGAGAAATCATGCGAAAGTTACTTTCGTCCTTACGTTTTGCACTCCAGTGTACTTTCAATCCCTAGAAAAACAATGAGAGAAATTTCTAAGAAAATCTAGTGAAAGATGCTCCATGAAAACAAAGGTTATTTAGGGAAAAATACAAATTCACTCGAAGAGGGGTGGTAAATATTTTGTTCGTGAAATATGGATATGTAAAGAGTATGTGAATTATGCATAGAATTACGAACCGTATATAATTAATTTTAAGGAAATGGTAAGTGAATTTCCTTTCAGCATATTGTAGTATATCGCAACTCATAACTAATACTTTTCGGTGGTTCAGACGCGGGATGTTCATTTAGAAGGAGCAAGTTTCACTTCCTCGTTCGACAGTCCAGCTTTAAGTTTTCCGTTATTTTTACGAATCACATCGTGTGAATGCTGGAACGATTTCATTGAAAGTGACGCACCTGATTTTCTTTCGCCGAGCAAGGTGAACAAACTGAACGTGGATTCGTCCGAAAACACTATCTGATGCAATTTCTGTCCCCAGTAACGTCGTGCCATACACCATAGCCGTCTAGCATGTTTGTGCACATTCGTCAAAAGCAGGCGGCTCTGCCCGGACACTGGATGTTTGTGTTGTCCTCACCATTTCATCAGCATCATGGTGGCATTGGCTCGATTGGACTGCGGAAAAAAAAATTGGACTGTGTAGAAATTGGGAATTTGTACGGGCGCTGACGCCGCGCAGTTGTGCGCGCCCCCCCCCCCCCCCCAAACCAAACATCATCAACAACAACAACAACAAAGGTAGGCGGAGAAGTGGACGATGTGCACGAAACCCATGCCGTAATAAACGGCGACGGACTGTCACCCCTGATAGTGTAAGATGTGTTACGCTGTTCCACTATTGCGCCAGAGCCGAGGAGGACGCAGATCTGCCCAGCAATGCCATTCGGGTGAGGTGTCAACCTTCTCGGGGGGAGGGGGGGGGGGGGGGGCGTCTGGGTGGTGCGACCTGACCCATCTTCCGTTAACCATTCTGCACACACCCGTTGCATGCCGAAACACGTGGTCCCACACGAGCAGCAATTGCCCGGATGACTGCACCACATTCTCTCATGCCAATAATTCACGCTCTTTCAAACTTACTAATTTGACGGTACGGTTCCCGCAAACGTGTGCGAGGCATCCTGCACGTCTGCTCAGGTCACACTGATTCATTACCGTCGGTTTATAGCGACAATGAGAGCAGCAGGCACATTTTAGCGGTGGGTGGTGTTCCGCAGTTATATCGATGTTGACCTTGAACCCGGGGGCCTAGATGATTCAAATGCTAATCATTTGTGCAGAACATACTAACGAACACGCGCTGTGAATATGAACGTCCTGTCTCTAGTCGCACAACGGTTTCTGTTTTTTGTGAACATGAGTGTATTTACGGGCGACTCCACACGTATCCATCCTAAAGACTGGAAAGTTGTACAGGTCACACCAATATTTAAGAAAGGCAATAGGAGTATCCCAATAAATTACAGGCCCATATTATTAACGTCGATATGCAGCAGGATTTTGAAAGATATATTGTGTTCGAACATTGTGAATTACCTCGAAGAGAACACACCATTGATAAACAGTGAAAATGTGCTTAGAAACCATTGTTCTTGTGAAACATGACCATCTCTTTACTCATACGAAATGTTGAGCATTATCAACAAGGGATTTTTGATTGATTCCATATTTCTAGATTTCGAGAAGGGTTTTGACACGGTACCTCGCAAGCGGCTCGTAATCAAAGCGCGTGCTTATAGATTATCGTCTCAGTTATGTGACTGGATTCACGATTTCCTGTCAGAGGTAGTAATTGACAGATAGTCGTAGAGTAAAACAGAAGTGATTCTTGCGTTCCCCAAGGTAGTGTTATAGGCCCTCTGCTGTTGCTTATCAATATAAACGACTTAGGAGACAATCTGGGCAACCGTCTTAGGTTGTTTGCAGATGATGCTGTCGCTTATTGACTAGTAAAGTCATCAGAAGATCAAAACCAACTGCAGAACAATTTAGAAAAGAAATCTGTATGGTGCGAAAAGTGGCAGTTGGCCCTAAATAATAAAAAGTGCTAAAAGAAATCCATTAAATTTCGGTTAAACAATACATCAGTCAAATCTAAAGGCCGCAAATTCAACAAAAATGCCAAGGAATTACAATTACGAACAATTTAAATAGGAAAGGACATATAGAAAATACCGTGGGGAAGGCGAACCAAAGACTGCAGTTTATTGACAGCCCACTTAGAGGATGCAACAGATCTACTAAAAGAGACTGCCTACACTACGCTTGTCCGTCCTCTTTTGGAGTACTGCAGCGTGTTGTAGTATCCTTACCAGACAGGATTAACGGAGTACGTCGAGAAAGTTCAAAGAAGAGCAACACGTTTTGTATTATCGAGAAATAAGGGAGAGTGTGTCGTAGACATGATACAAGATTTGGGGTGGACATCATTAAAACAAAGGCGCGTTGCGGCGGGATCTTCTCACGAAATTTCTGTCTCCGATTTCCTCTTCCGAATGCGAATGAATATATATATATATATATATATATATATATATATATATATATATATATATATATATATATATATATATATATATATATATATATACACGCCGACCTACTTACGGGGAAATGATCATCATAACAAAACAAGGAAAATCTTTTTTCCGCGCGCTGTTCGAGAGTGGAATAGCAGAGAATTACTGTGAAGGTGTTTCGATGAACCCCTTTGCGAGGCACTTAAGTGTGATTTGTGGAGTAGCCACGTAGATCTAAAAGTAAGTGTCGTGTGACTAGGGCCTTCCGTCGGGTAGACCATTCGCCGGGTGCAAGTCTTTCGATTTGACGCCACTTTGGCTACTTGCGCGTCGATGGGGATGAAATGATGATGATTAGAACAACACAACACCCAGTCCCTGAGCGGAGAAAATCTCCGACCCAGCCGGGAATCGAACCCGGCCCTTAGGATTGAGATTCTGTCGCGCTGACCACTCAGCTATCGGGGACGGACCACGTAGATGTAGAAGGTGGCGTAGTGAAGAGCACACTGGACTCGCATTCGGGAGGACGGCGGTTCAAACGCGCGTCCGGTCATCCCGATTGAGGTCTTCTGTGATTTCCATAAACGGCTTCAGGCAAATGCCGGGATGGTTCCTTTGAAAGGGCACGGTCAATTTCCTCCCCCATCCTCCATTAATCCGACTTTGTGCTCTGTCTCTAATGACCTCGTTGTCGACGGGACGTTAAACACTGATCTCCTCCTTCCTCAAATTTCCTTTTCCATACCTGTCTAATCGGGCTTATTGGTTGGTCGATTTGGAGGAAGGGATCAAATACTGAGGTCATCGGTCCTATCGGAATGAGGAAGGATGGGGAAGGAAGCCGGCCGTGCCCTTTCAAAGGAACCATTCAGGCAGTGATCCTGGCTCGTGGCCTTATCTGGCTCATAGTTTCGTGACAGACGTTCATCTCAGAAACAAAATATTTCGCCTCATGAACTTGGTTTTTCAGAGATATGAGGAACTTGATCTAGTCCTACTCGTAAAGTACACTGCATGGCTACTAAAATTGGAGTACCAGAAAGAACAACAGATAGTGGAATTTTACTTATTGTGCGTGTACACTGTAGTAGGAAGAATACATAATTGTAGGTGATTTTGTGTCAAACAGGAAGCGAAATTTAGTACCCAGAGCTGCCACCTCTAACAATGTCAACGTTCCTAACGTCGCATGGCATCGAGTCGACATGAGCATGGATGACACATTCAGGTACGTTATTCCATTCCAACTCTGTGCCTGAGTTCATCAGTCGTAGTTGCTGGCGAGTGGTTGGGTACCGTTCTCCGGGCAGGTCATGACCAGATGTTTTCAGTGAGATACCTGGAGAACGTGCTAGCCAGGGCAACAATGGAGCAACCTGTGTATCGAGATAAAGTTAGGACACCACAGGGAGCACGCGGTCATGCTATATCTTGTTGAAACATAACGTCACGGAGATCTCTAAAGTAGGACACAGTCACCGGCCTTGACGCCCAGAAATATAACGCCTGTCGTCCAAATTACAGGCACGACGAACCAGAGGTGATTGGGTTATGCTCTTAGTAGCAACCCCACTGCATCATGAAAAGTGATGGATCCCATATTACAATGACGAATCATATTTGGCTACGTTCTTTCCCCTCGCAGGCTCCACAGACGGATTCGTCCTTAGTGATGCTGTACGCAGAGGTGGCACTAGCCTAAAAAGACATTTTGGTGTTGCTCGTGTGTGCTGTGTTGTCTTTGGTCGCATCAATGCCGACGTGCATCTCTTCTACCACGTCAGTGGGTGCCACAAGCTTGATCTCCGTGGTGTACCAGGCGTCGTCTCACTGCTCTCGCCACTACCTGCCTTGTGCAGACAAGCCCGTTTCCTGATTCAAAGCACTTGGCCGGCCGCTGTGGCCGAGCGGTTCTAGGCGCTTCAGTCCGGAACCGCGTTGCTGCTACAGTCGCAGGTTCAAATCCTACCTCGGGCATGGATGTGTGTGTGATGTCCTTAGGTTAGTTAGGTTTAAGTAGCTCTAAGTCTAGGGGACTGATGACCTCAGATGTTGTCCAATAGTGCTTAGAGCCATTTGAACCAAGGTACTTCCCGTGGTTGTATGATCCCACAACGCCGAGCAGACAGTGTCCTCCCGGAACGTTAGTTCCGTAGGGCCATTGAGATTCTGCATCGCGCTGAGTAGAAGCCTCCAGAACTCATCGACCCCAGACCCGCAAGGCAGTCGTGAAGTCGCGACCAGTGCGAGCAGCAATGTAGCGTATCGATAAACCGTAGTCCCGACAAGCCAAGACCCTGTCACTGTCTGGTTCCGACACGAGGCGGTAGGTGTTCCTCATTGTAGGAGATTAGTATTCAGATGAGATTTCTAAGTAATGTGGATTGCTTTACCCCTCCCTATAAGGGGCAGTCAAATGAAAACAAGACATGGAAAAAAATTAAGTAAACTGTTTATTATTTAAAAAATGGCCGCCATAGGTGTTAATACATTTATTCCACTGTGAGACAGTACGGTCAACGCTTTCATGGGAAAATGTTTGCGGTTGCCTACAGAACGATGATTGTACCCAGACGTGCACTTCTTCGTCCAAAGCAAGTCAACTGCAACGAATGTCTTTCTTCTGGCCACCAAAACTATGGCAATCGCATGGGGAGGGAAAGCATTTAAATCGAGGATGTGTAAAGTGCTTCCCAGCTAAACATCCGCGGCGTAGTCGGAACAGCAGGCACGACAGCCCCGGGAAAGTCAAGATGACCTTTGATTACAAGGACCCACTGCTCATTGACACTCTGGAACACAGCGCTACAATTCACGCACAGCGGTATGTGGATACTCAGCAAAAATTGAATCGCGCTATGTGGTTCAAACGCACAGGAACATTGATGGACGGCATCATTCTGTTGCCGGATAATGCCCGTCGAGCAGTTGCTAACGTTGTTTCTAGACAATCAACAAGTTTCATTGGGAAGCCCTTACCACATCGTCGATACAGTCCTGATCTGTCCTCATTCGTTTTCCCTGTTTTTGGTGAGCCGCCGATTTGTTTCGGACGAAGATGTGCGGTGCCTTGGTACAATCACAGTTCAGTAGGCGGCCGCGAACATTTTTCCATCGATGCATTAATGACCGTCTTTTCTCGCGGTGGTGTAAATGTATTAACTGTTATAGCGATTACGTTTCAAATAATAAACAGTTTACTTACTTTTTTTCCGTCTGCCACATAGTCCCGGCGGAGGTTCGAGTCCTCCCTCGGGCATAGGTGTGTGTATTTGTCCTTAGGATAGTTTAGGTTAAGTAGTGTGTAAGCTTAGGGACTGATGACCTTAGCAGTACCATCAGATTTCACACACATTTGATCGTCTGCCACGTTTTCATTTGACTGCTCCTTATATCTTGCTCTTTTGCATATCCAAGCGTGTAGTAAACTTCACGCCACTCTGACATTTCCTGCATGTCACCTCTATGATGTTTTACTTGTCGCCGGCCGTGGTGGCCGAGCGGTTCTAGGCGCTACAGTCTGGAACCACGCGACCGCTACGGTCGCAGGTTCGAATCCTGCCTCGGGCATGAATGTGTGTGATGTCCTTAGGTTAGTTAGGTTTAAATAGTTCTAAGTTCTAGGGGACTGATGACCTCAGAAGTTAAGTCCCATAGTGCTCAGAGCCATTTGAACCATTTACTTATCACGGTGAGCATTGAACACCGCCGAGCAGTCAAATCTGTAACAGGCAGGAACTCTTGGCGTTGGTTTCTCAATGGCCACTTTGCCGGACGCAGAAACTGTTGCCGGCGCCCAGTTGTTGCCTCTGCGGCTACGGGGTCCTACTTGTAGACTGACCCGCGGCCCTAACATCGCGGGGTCATTGCGTTTGTAATCGGTGTCGCCGCGTTACCTCGTCTTCTTTTCCGGGACGCGACGGTGTTTCATCCGTGTCCAGCGGAATAACTGTCGTGGGACCTCGCGAGTTTCGGAACGGGGACGGGTCGTGTTGCGTGCGCAGGCCGCGTAACTGCCAGCGAAGCCGGTTGCTCGCTCTCGGAATGCCTGAGGGCGTAGCATTTAAGAGCGACACGCCATATTTCTGCAAACATTATGCTGCAGCCTGGTATGCACACACATCAGTAGGTGTTCTGTAACGCCGACAATCAGCTACGCACTCGGGTCATGTTAGCGCCGCAAGTGCTGCGTCCAGCGTGGTGATGTCCATGTCTCAGCTTCATTTCTGGCCTCCTGTAAATATTTGTCTGAGTCTAGAGCATTGTCGATCGCACTAGATGTTTAAAATTTTGGAAAATGTGTACCGTAGAAATAAGCTGCCTGCTTCAAGGAGGAAATTCGTCTCCGTATGCTGTTTTCAACATTTTTACCTGATACTTGTGCTGTAAAGCATTAAGTTTCGACTTCCCTTGACGACGCAGCGATTATATTCATCCTCCTCGATGACCATCAGGCATGATGGAATGGGGAGCAATTAGGAACCTGACCCAATCACCTCTGGTTTCTAATGCCGGCATAATTCACGGCAGGTGTTATATTTCTGTGCGTTAAGGCCGGTGCCTGTGCTTAATCTTCGAGAGATAGCACATGACATAATCTAGACCCTACATTATTTTATTGCGGGAAATAGGTATAGTATCTCCATAAACAATTATTGGGAAAGCAAGAATACATACCTTTTATTATTATGAAATTTTCTTCCTACATTTAGTAATTGAAATTTGACTTCAAATATATCCGCTACGTAAACTGAAAATGTAATGATGCCAGGAATTATTATTCAGAGTGCAAGATAACATCCCAAAGATGTTCGGGCTCACATGCGGTTCCTCTTCGTCGATATGTCTTGGCTCAAACTCGTCAAGGAGTTGAACCGCAGGTGTCGCATTACACGCCCTAAATTTCACTTATGACACTTCGGTTAAATTGTCTGGCTGATGGCAAGTTTGCGAAATACAAAGTTAATATAACATATAACAGTAATAATAATATCGGGAACCAAATTAACTATCCATAAATGATGTAGGCCACACAGTTGCGATTTGGTTAGAATAATGTTTGTTCAGAAAGCAAACTAATAGCGAAAGTGGTTGTATTTAGAGTTACTGTTTCTCGAGCGCGTATCCATTTGACACAGTTCGATCATTCACAATCTCATCGCGAAATACGAGTTATCTACGCGAAAAGTTAGAGTTCACACCAGGTGCGCGGCTGCTCACCGCTCAGAGACTAAGTCCCGCGATACCACACAACGCGAAATTTTCTAAGTCGTTTCACCTCCTAGCTGACTAAAGACCCACTGTCCATTTTTGTGTCTGCATCCGAACTTTACCCTTTGGTGTCTCCAGCCGAACTGCCCGCTTAGACCCGTCCCTTTGCCCGACCCCGGCCGCGTTTCCCTCGCACCGATTATCGCTCAACTGACTAGGGCTGTTCCCTTTCCTGAAGCCGTCCATCTGATTGGCTACAGCTTATTCTACATTGTTTTACATTGTAACGTATTTAAATAATCAAAGCTTGACCACTTTCACGTTCTAATGGTTCAAATGGCTCTGAGCACTATGGGACTTAACATCTGATCTCATCAGTCCCCTAGAACTTAGAACTACTTAAACCTAACCAACCTAAGGACACCAATGCCCGAGGCAGGATTCGAACCCGTGACCGTAGCGGTCGCGATTTCACGTTCTAAATAAAGTTACAATAATATCCATTACATAATAAACGTTACATTCTTTTACATAAAACCAATACAATTTCCTTTTTAGTTTTGAATGCCATGGGCAATAGCCTTGCACCAATGAGCTTTCTGATAAATAAACAACAAAAGTGTCTATTATGCACTAACCTTTACAACGAATATTCTACATGTACATTTATACTCCGCAAGCCACCCAACGGTGTCATGTTGTCATTGTTCAATGTGTTTTGTGTGAAGAAAATTATGATCTGATGCGTAACTGAAAATACTGATTATTTAAATTTACTATATCTTTTAAACAAACTAAGTTGCAGAGTTTATTTACAACATTTGTCATTTTAATAATGCGCTTCTATATGAAAAGTCGATCTTAACGATCGACTAAAGCGTTCAGATTTTAGTATTAAGGTCTTTGTTACAAAACTTGTGAATTTAACTTTAACAATAAATCCTTAACTATTATAGATATGATCACTATTCAAGTTTTATTGGGATCACCACGAAAATTTAAGAGAGATGGTAGATTAAAATTATATATATATATATATATATATATATATATATATATATATATATTCTACTGCTACAAAACATTACCTCTCGTATGGATATTAAATATTTTTCTTTCTGATTCGAAATAAATTGAAAATACTTTAAATTCTGAAATATTACTTTGTCAGGCTCAAGTCAGAGTTAATGCAAGCTTCTGTTATAGAGGTTTTGCCGGCTGCTGTGGCCGAGCGGCTCTAGGCGTTTCAGTCCGGAGCGCGAGAAAACTAATTTTAAGCTACTTTTGGGAATTAAATTAATATACCGCACTAGCTTCCACACGTACAGAGCATTTACGTAAATGGCAAGGAGAGGAAAATGCTTCTGTTTCACAGCAACAACAAATTTTTAAAATTCAGTTCTGATAATTATAATTATTATTTAACGGTAAATCAACTTACATGAAAAGGCAGCAAACCTCTATACATGGAATGGTAAACGGAGCCATGAGCGCAAGACAAGAGTTAAGAAACAAGGGTGAAAAGACAAGTGATTAGAAGAATACAACATGGTGTCTGTTCTTTATATGGTAGTTAATGGAATCTTTATATGTCACCGAGAAATCTAAATTTTCAATACACTGGTTCTGATAATGTTAAGCTTATATCGCTGTAATTACTTCTACCACTAATTAATTTGCGTCACCGACAGCATGTTCCCCGTGCCATCCTGACCTGTCTCAGTATATAAGTTGTTAGACTGTTGCTCTATACATTGTTTCAAAGAAATGCTTATCTTTTTGCCAAATAGTATCTCGCAGACTATTACAGGTAAGAGCGTTAGAACCGACACATCTCTGTAGTTGAAAATCTTTTTATTCGGTTTTAGCCTTTCGAGTACATTTACTTACCTTGTTAGTGAGTACAAGGTTTGATAAAATGGTATGCTTTTGTAATCGTAATATTAGGAAACACATTGAATTAAGCTCATTGTCGTAGAAATTTAAGGATATAGTATTTTGTGAAGCCGTCATTGTTAAAACAGTTATTGTTATTAAAAAATTCACAGTGAAAGGTTCCTAACATATCTTGGTTTTATCACTTTTGCTGCGATATACTTAAGAGAGATATATTCGTACGATTGGTTTTTGTGTAATTTCTGTGGCTGAGTTCTCTTCCTGTTATGCAACGTTCTCTCGATCTCTTTCCCGAAACAAACGTAGGCTGCTGTCCGAAAAGCTCATATAAATCAGGCGATGAGAGAGTTAAACGGTCATTCGGCGTACCACTTTCAAGATCGCAAGTTGTTGGAACATTTACTACTCATCGTCCTTAATAATACTTAATGTCGGTAGGAAGTTGTAACTAATGCTAGAGAGAAAACAGTGTTGCATGACAGAAGACGGAGAAATGGGTGGCTCACCAAAAGATGTAACGATGTCCAAAGAAAAGGTTTTTTATTTTCTATTTAAATATTGCTTTATGAAGGGATGAGTGATTTTTCAATGAATTTATCAACCATTCTTTCTGAGGTTCCCTGCACGTAAACTACGTATTCGAAGCTCGTAAAGGCACACTAATTGCTGCTATAGGTGTTCAGTTTCTGATCTTTCTGGCAATTTTCAGAACTATCCCCGCATTATACATGTTTTATAATTTTACTTTTTACACTGCAAATCTATTATTGTTGTTAACTAGCTGCAGAACCACTAATTAAGGAAAAGTTAACAAACACACTAAAATTGCGTCAACAGTACCTAATCGCCCACAGAAAATGGATGCGAAGCTGAAGGCTATGTAACGAAGCCAGAAACATTTTCTCTCGAAAAGTAACAATCTCGTTACTCGTAAGTCGCCTTTCACAAGTTTCACATCCGGAAATTGGTCTCTGCGCTTGTTAATTGGGTTGCTTCCGTGTTGTAACAAGCTGTCCTGATTCTGTTAGTCGCAGTCCTGCGTTTCTTGCAGGAAATTACGGAATTAAGTTTTCATCGCAAAACTGATAAAAGTGCACCTACGTTTTGATGATGATGGTAACGATCGTCTAGTTCAAAAAAATGGTTCAAATGGCTCTGAGCACTATGGGACTTAACATCTGAGGTCATCAGTCCCCTAGAACTTAGAACTACTTAAACCTAACTAACCTAAGGACATCACACACATCCATGCCCGAGGCAGGATTCGAACCTGCGACCGTAGTAGACGCGCGGTTCCGGACCGAAGCGCCTAAAACCGCTCGGCCACCGCGGCCGGCTATCGTCTAGTTCCCACAATTCATTCAGTCTGCTTAGTTTGAAAAAATAACCTTTTTTTTCCTTAAAGAATTGTTGACACTTGTCTTTGTGTTCTGTTGAACACGAACATGACTGTGTTATACTGATGTTGTAGGAAGAAAGTAAGTTTTCGTAAGGCATTTCAATTGTCTTTGTAGACCTATTTTCCTCAGTGTTGTCCTATTTAGTATGGAAGTGACAGGAAAGTGAGTAAGGGATAAGTATAGCGACACAGTGGTAAACAGTGTGTCGCAGGAGGAATGGCCAATATTGAGGTATATGGTAGGAACGATCATTTGAAGACGTGTTTTCTGCGCTTTAGAAAACTTTTTAAGTGTGTAGCAGAGTTTCCATAGGCGGTTCCATGTCACCAGAAAAATGCTACATGGGAGGAAATTTCTTTTAAAACTCTCCCATCGCTGCTGCAGCCAAACTGATGATTATACTCCATCTGCATCTGAAACATCTAACAAGACTATCGAAGGAGAGCATTAGTAATTATAAATTCCTCAGATTTATAAGAGGCTTTACCTGTGATGTGCTCCTCTAACCTGCCTATACAGTTCGGTGGATTCCATAGTTCCCACAAACGTTCCGCAGTTTTATTCCAGGTTTCTTGAATTGGCGTAGGTAAATATTCAGGCTGCATGGGTTCCTATATTCCCTCTGACGTCTTAGCCACAATTCTTCGTAGCGCGTTTTCTTGAAAAATAAAACTGAAGTGGGATGCATATTCATCTGTCTAAACACCTTAAAAGCAACACTTCTCCGCATTTGGTATGCAGTAAAGATTTACCCAACAACGTCTCTTAGACTTTGTTGGTTAACATTAAGGTACTATTATACGTGCGGTGTCTGTTCTTTCGATCACGTCGTTATTCCGTGGGGGTATATATACATAATGAAACAGAAATACCGACCTCAGATGCATGAGGGCATTGAAATAATTCAGTGGGGGGCAAGGCAAAATTTGTGTTTTACGCGAGCGGTCGCCTTATCTGCTTCGGCTATCAGAGTACGCTGCGTGACTGACCAAAATTCCCAACTGGTCGCGCACTAATTCCACAGCTCCCCACCTCTCCGTTTTCTTCACTGCTCGCAACATCTCTCATGATCCCCATAAGAGGTCGGACCTAGTTTTAGATGACATTGTTGGGGAACAGCGATCTTTATTGTCCTAAAATTATTTAAAAACAGTCTCGATCCTAGTCTATGTTAACTTCTGACCAGTTTCGGCATTTTAATTACGGGCCATCGTCAGAGTTTGCACCATCTGGATGACGGCGACGGCGTTTGACCCACTGTGGAGGCCTCAATCACTGTAACTGTTGATCACTTACAGTGACTGAGGTCTACACAGCGGGCTAGGCGCCATCGCCGTCATCCAGCTGATGCAAACCCTGATGATAGCACATAATTAAAAGGCCGAAACTGGTCAGAAGTTAACATAGACTGCGATATAGACCGTTTTTAAATAATTTTACGTCGGACCTAGGGTGCCTCGACAGCGAAGATATCATGAAATGCCGTCAAGGCTTAGATATTACTAATATATGTGTGTGGTGTCTGTAGTTAACATCTGAGGGCACACGAGGTTAATGGTCTGAGAAAGGTTGGGAACAACCGACCTAGATAGTGGTAGCTCTGGTTCCGTACCAAAAACTGCCAAGGCAACTATTTTACCATGACAAAATGATGAAATAGACAGATTGCAGTTACTGAAGTGTGTTTCGTATGCAGTTTAAATGTTATTGTTAACTTCAAAATATCTTCTTGATAAGGTATTTTCAATTGAAGGCCGTTATTATATACAAGGTACGTCTGAAATGTTCTCTGGACGCTCGCCGAAACTTCAGAAAAGAAGAGCTAGAAATAAAATACCTTTACTGGTCTTCAAAGTAATCACCCTTAGCTACAACACGCTTCCGACATCGGAGGTAACGCTGTTGGAAAATTCAGCAAACGCTCCTTGTGGAATCGCTCGAAACACCGTGCCCATGCATTCTTGGATATCCGTCATGTTACAGTAGATGAAACATGTAGGGTCCATAGACCAAGCGACAGTCAATGGCATGATGTTCATCGTCTTCTCTTCCTCCCTCTGTTAGAAATTCACGATTCTTGCTGTCGAAAAAGACGATCAGCATCGTCTTCATCTTTGATTTTGTCAGTCGACTTTTTTGGGAGGCAGGGAAGAGGATAAACTCCATCCCCTTGACTCTCACTTGGTCTCCACATCGTATTGATAGCATCATGTCTCATGTTTACTGATTCGCATATCCAGCAACTAAGGGTGGCGGTTATCGCTAAAATAACCGGTTTTCGGTTATATATTTTTTTTCTCCAGCGCTAGTTTAACCTGTCTTTTAAGAACCTCTCAAAGTAACCGGTTTCGGAAATTACTGATTTTCGGTTTTTATTCCTATTCGTTCCCGTAATAACGTAGAAATCTAACCAAGTTTGAAAAATTTTGACTCGGTTTCAAGAGACACAGAATCAAAATCTAAATGAAATAGGCAAATAAAAGAAAACTTTGTCCTTCCACCGTTCGCTGCTTTTCTAGAAAAGTGATGAGTGGGTAAAAAATACAAAAAAATCACCATTATGCTCCTACTGAGTCTAAAGTTTTTCAAAGTCTACTCAAAAATCAAGTTGTAATCGAGGATCATCCCACTGTTTGGGCATTACGAATAGTCGCTGGTAAAGGATGAAAACCGACGATGAAGCACTCTACTTTTTGTGTTAATTTGTCCGTTGTAAATGGCTACAAGCAGATAAAGGCATATAGACACAGTCACCAGATCAGCTAGTTTCTGTTTTTATTGTAAAGTACTTTTGTCCCTAAAATGATGTCGCAAGTTTGTTCTGGCTCTCTCCGTTCTTAATATTATGAAGCAAGTGGACCACTGTACTTTATTGATACCACACTTCGTAAAATACTTGAAGACTAGAGACCGTGCCAGTCTGTAATACAAAGACTAGAGACCGTGCCAGTCTGTAATACATCTGATGTCCGATGACGACAGTGAGAAACTACCACATGGACCAGATGGATCAGGCCTTGCGCTTGCGCCCTGAATGTACACACGTACCATCAAAGTCTCAGGAATGCTGTTTCAAATCCTACGTCATGTTGTTACCCGTTTCCGTCGGCATTGTTATTAACGTAGCTCTGATAACTTTTACAGTTTTCTTTACTCACATAATAGTTCAAAACGATGGAAATTTTATGAAACAGTTACTCACTTTTGTAAAAAAAGGTTTATTTTAATCAAAAATTTTGCGATTGGTTCAGTGACTACATGATTTTTTTTTACCCGGTTATTAGTAAAAATAAAATACCTGTTATAACATAGACCAAACAAATACCGAAAAATAACGGTTTATCAGAGCTAAAATACCGGTATCGGTTGTACCGTAACCGGTCGGTTTTTCCCATCCCTACCAGCAACGCGTGACAACGCTGCTTCAAGTGATTCCACAAGAACCATTTGCTGACAGTTTTCGACAGCCTTACAACCGATATCGGAAGTGTGTTGCAGCTAATGGTGATTACTTTGAAGGCCAGTAAAGGTGTGTTTTAGTAACTCTTGTTTCCTTTATTTTCTGATGCCATAACCCGAACTATTTAGGTGCACCGTGTGCTTTCGTTTCCCTAAGCACTTTTACGTCATCCTTTTGTTAAGTATTTAAGATGATAATTTACTTTTCTCAGAATTTTGTAGTAAAATGTAATAGTCCTCTTTAGCTCAACATTGTTACACTCCTATAAAACACTGATCGAGGTGGCGCAGTGGTTTGCACACAGGACTCGCGTTCGGGGGGAGGGGGGGGGGGGACAGTTCAAACCAGCGTCGGGCCATCCTGATTTAGGTTTTCCGTGCTTCCCTAAATCGCTTCATGCAAATGCCTTTGAAAGGCACGGCCGACTTCCTTCCCCATCCTTCCTTAATCCGATGAGACCTCGCTGTTTGGTCCCCTCCGCCGAATCAACCAACCAACAAGTTCCTATAAAATGACTCCCCGGCGTGCTACAGGGAGTAGCCAAGAGGTTACTGCTAGTTGCGGAATACTGGCAGAAAGGACAGTTCTGGACAAGTTGCACAGTTCGGGGTCCTAAGCAGCTAAAAGTTGCGGAGTCCTTGTGAGCCGATGTTAATATAGAAGCGAATCGAACACGACCAGAACCATTTTTGGTACCACATGTTTCTGGAGTTAGACTTCATATGTTCGACAATGCCCTTTCATACATAGCGACAACTTTGAAAATGAGGAAAACAGCATTTCCCCGTCCCTGGCTACAAAACACTACCCTCGTCTGAAACTTCTTTTTGCTGGACTACACCAAGACTTGTCATCCAGCCGTCGTCGTACGATTACTGACATCGATGGAAGAAGGCATTCTGTAGGTAGTGGTTTGATTTCCGGGAGAGGTAAGTCCCATCATTAGGGGAACAGGTTTGCAGGACAGCGCTGGAGTGCTTGCGCGTGTAGTGCGCGCGCGCCGGACGAGTCCAATCAGCCGCGACCGGCGTCCGGAAACCTCTTAAGGCGAGCCAAGGCGTCCGCGTAGCGCAAAAAAGAAAGGCCGCCCGCACGTGTTGCGACGTAGACGTATACTCACCGCTCTCGTCCGCTTCATGCGACACGGCGCCCAACTTCTTCCGTAGGCCTACGACGCACAGTACAGCCTTAGTCAGTTCTAACCGGTTGTCGGTTATTCCGCGTACCTGTTTCCTCCAGGACTCTACGTATATGAAATAATTATTTGATGTCTAAGCACTCCGTTTTTCCAAATTTTATGCTAGATTACGCCTCGGCCTCTTTGAGTAAGCTCTGTTCGGTCTCATATGTCTCTCCCTTGAACCTATCGCTACCGGTCAGCGGTTACGTCCTGCAACGTAGTGTAATGATCTTGCGGCATTATCGGCCGGGAGAGAGACCCCCCGCCTGGGGTAGATCGGCCGCCTAGTGCAAGTACAGTGTGTCCCGGATAAAACTTGTACGCCTCACGCCCCAGATTCGGATAACAATGACTTAGCTAATAAGAATAGATAATAGTAACATTAAAAAACATCCAATTATTTGTTTATAAGAGATGCTGGAAGTGGTGGCCATGGGCATCGCTGACTCGCGTGATGGCGTTACCAGCAACACGCAGTAATTCTACAGGCGTGATGTTAATTTCTGTAATAATGTTCCGTTTAGGAACGCCTATTGTACCAAGATTGTCAGCATACACTTTGCTTTTCAGTGTGCCCCATAAATAAAAATTACACGATGGGATCTTGGGGGCCAGATGCCTCTACTGACAAGCCTGTCTGGGGACACGCTGGTGATGTGAGCCATACTTTATTGGTTGTGTGAGCGGTTGATCTGTCTTGTCGGAATACTGTATGCAGCTTCTCTGAACATATTAATTCTGCATAGATAGTCAGATCTGCAGATACCTGGCACTGTTTAAGGTACAGTAAAAAATATGGGTCCAATAATGCAGATGCCGCACGACGCACATCTCAGACACCTATTTCCTCTGAGTGGAGAGGTTCTTCATGCAGAATATGTGGATTGTCCTGACTTGACCAAGAGAACGACGTCGTCGGCATATGCGTGGCATTGGAAAGAAGCGGTCCGTATTTGGACGTCTTCAACGGGTCGTCGGAGGCCGTATTTTGCTGGTTGAAAAGCGACTGCAAATAAGATGGCCGAAACGGGGCAGCCTTGCCGAACTGAGCGCTGGATCGTGATAGGTTCTGAGCTAGCACCGTTCACAAAGACTCAAGATCGTGTCCACAAACGTAAGGGAAATTCCTATCCATTCCAAGACCGCGCGTAGGAACACATGTTCCAGTCGGTCGAAAGCGTGATCGAAATCCACTGCCACTAGGGCTCCTCGTAATCTTACATGCCGACGTCAGTGCTATGACATCAGTGTATGCCCCTAGCGCTGTGAGTGTATTGCTCTTCCCACCTAAATAGTTTGATCTAACTGTATTTTGTCCTTTATCGCCGCTTGAAGGCGGGCATGGAGGATACACGTTCAGTAATGTCTAAGGCCGGTAGTCCGGTGGTCTACGACCACCACTTGGTTTTGCAACACGTATCATGATATCCTCTTATCCTCTGTGAACTCGGTAGGAAGTAAGGTAGGTGTTAAGAGTTCTTCTGTGCCCTCGTCGGTCCCGTCAGAGAAGCAAAGGTGCGGTAGAACTCAAGAGGGAATGCATTCGGTCCAGGAGATTCGTTTAACGCACCACACTTTAGGGCAGCGTCCGCCGCTGTCATTTCGCCAGGAAGCACGTCTGCGAGTCCTGCTCTGTCCTGCTGGTCCTCCGCATAGGAACTTCGATAATGGTGAGCGGAGACACGTACAATAGCCTTCTGTAATGTGGCCCGCGATCCATCGGCTATTTCGACATTCCGTGTAAGTGTACGTCGCCGCTGCCTATAACGATGCCTCGACATCCACCTATTGACACGTAGGACGGTATGTTTTCCCGGACTTCAATTCTTATTTGACGCATTCCGTTGAGCACAGCAAACGACTCGATGCTGGTCCATTTCTCACGGCATGATTAAGGTCCGTACCATATAAGCGAAGTGCTGCGGTTACTAAGTTCGAATGCACGTACCGTTCTAACTGAGACCGACATGATCACCAGAACCACACCCACGTTTCGTCGGCGTTGTAAAAACTGTAACCGTCGGTGGAACGACGAATGAGTCTGTCGCGCACGCTACCTCATCTGTGAGTTTTACGTACACGACGCTGGCTACCATGGACAGGTGAATTACTATCAGCACCCGCGGATCTAGCTTCACCACTTCGCGCGTGAAACATTCGATATCGTGTGCTTTCGGTATTTTGCGTCGAACGTAAACTTGATAGTCGCCTTCCGGTAAGAAAGAGCCGTCGTGATATGTAGTAATCAATGCACCGCTATGCTAACCCCCACGCGTGTAAACAAAGCTCGCGCTAACTGGGCGCGGCCTGTGCGCTAGGCACGTCCGAGCCATTGTAACGCCGAAGGCGGGCTCTAGACCACGAGCTGCGGTCGTAGCGTAATGATCATGTTGCTTGTGACGCCATACGTGTGCAAACAGGAGAAAAGAAAATCGACAGTATCTCTTTTGTGTCTATGTTACTTGTAGGATTGAAGGTCATGGCAGACTGTAGTGTAATCCCAGGTCTAGGTTAGATTGCAAGGTGACAGGTTGTGAGTTGGCGAAACGGAATCGAAAGCTTTAGCGTATCTCTTTTAATCTAAGAATTACTGTAGCCGATGTCTTGACTTCGCCTCTATACTTCTCTGCAGGCGGTATGATCTAGGCACAGTGGTCAAACCACTCTATTTTTATTCGCGAGGTGTATTCGAACCCCAGTCAGATCAGATTTATCTATAGTTTCCCAAATCGAGGCAGCGAAAGCCAGGCTAGTTCGAATGATAAGGTTGTGACTAACTGCCTTCACTATCCTTGTTCAACTTACTTGTTAGTTAGCGACCATACAGTTTGCAGTGGTCATCTGTAGCGGAGATCGCTGACACACGCTTCTCTGATGTGATATTCGTTGGCTCGAATCCTCGTGATAGGGAAAATTTTCATCATCAATATCTGGCCGACAAGGGGAAGAATTCTTGACAACTGCAGTTCACCAAATTTCATGTATTGAATTTCAAAATTCTGCGCAGTGTCATGTGGAATGAGGATATGCGACAATTACAGACTTCTTTGTTGCAATTAGGCCACATACTCCTTACGAAATATTCGTTACTGAACGTCGTTAATGATGTAGCCGTTACACATAAATATTTTTTGTAAAGGGTGTCACGATATAACTGCGGTTGTGAATGTGCCATTTCAGTGGGATCTGTCTGCTGAATAGAATTTTCTGTTCTATATACTGATGAAAAACCACCATCGCTGCGCTGGGATTGATGGTAATTGCTCAAGTTGCAAGAACCCGTTTTCACATCAAAATAATTCTAAATTAAATGGACACATAACTTCCTCGGACAGGGCAGTACTCCACTGTATGCAGACATGGCACTTCTGTCTTACAGCGGCCGCCTCTGTAGTGGCAAGGTGCGGCGACATGTGATCACCGAACGGCAGTACCTGAATGCTAGACACTTGCGCCGTAGCTTTGTTAACGCTGTGGGCTATCGAAAGCCAGCTAGTTGCCGTACAGCGGAAAGCGTAGCGTGTGAAGAGAACGAATTGGAGGGTACAAATACCGCCAATTCCGCCCGAGCGGAAACAAATTTCACCCGGCGAAAGAAAACATGGGGAGTGACAAAACGCACCCGTTACACCGTGTCACCGACAACTTGCTCTGCTGATGATCAGAAACTGGAAGAATACCAACTCTACCGTCAGCAGGAACTTCATATAGAAACATTTTCATCACCCTTAGTCCGCTGAGGGTAGGGAGTTGAAGGAACACAAAAACTGCGAACTTGGCCGAAGTTGGGTTGAATAGTGTGCGGGGAAGAAAACGTGTAACGATATCTTTCAGATGGTGATGAGACACAACATAGTCCCGCGGAATACTCGTTACTCGGTAACGAATACGTACAATATGCAACTACCCGGCGCCTGTAGTTTGCTTAGATCTCGGTTCTTTCATTTTGCTTAAATACAACTACATGTGTTAACAACAATAACAATAGTTGTCGTTGCCTTCTGCACAACGTTTTAAATTTAGAATTGGAATGAAACTTCAAAATCGATGCCGCCACGTTTGCAGTCTCCGGCACTATCGTAGTGTTTCTGGAATGCGGATGCTCTTGAGCAGGCTAAAGAGTCTAAATCTCGTACTTCCAACATTTACTTAAAATTTCCCCCTGAGTTGCAGTGGTTTTATGGTTACTTCGTATTCCAAGGGTACCGTTTTGTGCCGCCCATCAGCGTCGTACCTTCTGTGGCACGGAAGTTGGCCGTAGAAATGAGATAGGCCGCAACATGGCGAGAGGTTAGTCTTCTCTTTTTGTCCTTGGGTCACTGCACGGCATCATGCCACGAAGGACAGCCCATGGGGCCACAGAAGGCGTAATTTCTGACACTTCCCAACTCCTATGACCCAACACCTGCAACTCAGCAAGTTTACACCGCCATCTTCACTTATATTTATTTGTCTAATTAGCCTCTATGGTGACTAAGGCATTGTTACCTCTTTTCTTTGAAGCCAAATCTCTAGGAACATTCTTCTAGCAAAGTTACTTTCAATGCGGCAGCGGTCTATGAAGGAAAAGTGTGGTCGTCGCAAAACTCGTTACGTAGCTCCGTACGGTAGATCCAGCTGGGGTATCCATGTGCAAAATACTTTACTGCTTAACATTTTTGTTCAAGGAACGGCCCCTGTATGCTTTGTCTTTTATCGCCTTGTTGTATGAAATAATCATAGATTACAGAGGCCTACGTATGTGGATAAGTTCCAGGATTGCAATGTGTGTTGACTTTCGTATTCGCAGTTCACATGGAAATATTTTGATGACTTGCGTCCATTTAACAAAATATTGTGCCACACATAGACACTGCCTTGTAGGAAGTTCTCTCTTTCTCCGGATGTTTGATGGATGCAACCGGTTGTGGCTTCTCGCTAAATCAAAAAGTTCAGTTGACAGATTCCAAAAGAAAGGGGCACCCATCTGAGAGATACCATATTTCTAATGTATTTGTATGCCCGCTGCATAAAAAAAGTTTTGCATCACCCCGGTTCCCAGAACCCCTGAAGATAGACATTGACTGTGGATATTGTATCACAGGCACAGTCCCCTTCACTGTCCAGAGATGTCACTAAACCCCCAAAAATGGAAAAAACCATGCATGAGCAGCGCTTATTAGACGGAGGGGGTCCGACAGCCTATCAGTTCCAGTCATTCCACCAGGAATGAAGTACCCGGCTCGTGTTGCCTGTAGTTCAACCTTGCCTACACGGTCAATACCGCGGTTCGATCGCGTCCGCATTGTTACTTTGTGCCAGGAAGGGCTCTCAACAAGGGCAGTATCCAGGCGTCTCGGAGCAAACCAAAGCGATGTTGTTCGGACATGGAGGAGATACAGAGGGACAGGAACTGTCGATGACATGCCTCGCTCAAGCCGCCCAAGGGCTACTACCGCAGTGGATGACCGCTACTTACGTATTATGACTTGGAGGAACCATGACAACAACGACACCATGTTGAATAATGCTTTTCGTGCAGCCACAGGACGTCGTGTTACGACTCAAACTGTGCGCAATAGGCTGCATGATGCGGAACTTCACTCCAGACGTCCAAGGCGAGGACCATCTTTACAACCATGACAGCATGCAGCGCTGTACAGATGGGCCCAACAACATGCCGAATGGACCGCTGAGGATTGCATCACGTTCTCTTCACCGATGAGAGTCGCATATGCCGTCAACAAGACAATCGTTGGAGACGTGATTGGTAACCCTGTCAGGCTGAACGCCTTGGACACACTGTCCAGCGAGTGCAGCAAGGTGGAGATTCCCTGGTGTTTTGGGGTGGCATTATGTGGGTCGATGTACGCCGCTGGTGGTCATGGAAGGCGCCGTAATGGCTGTACGATACGTGAATGCCATCCTCCAACCGATAGTGCATTGGAGAGGCATTCGTCTTCATGGACGACAAGTCGCTCCACCATCGTGCACATCTTGGGAATAGCGTCCTTCAGGATAACGACATCGCTCGCCTAGAGTGGTCAATATGTTCTCCAGACATTAACACTATCGAACATGCCTGTGATAGATTGAAAAGGGCTGTTTATGGACGACATGACCCACCAACCACTCTGAGCGATCTACGCCGAATCGCCTTTGAGGAATGGGACAATCTGGACTAACAGTGCCTTGATGAATGTGTGGATGGTATGTCACGACGAATACAGGCAAGCATAAATGCAAGAGAACGTGCTACCGGGTATTAGAGGTGCCGAGGTGTACAGCAGTCTGGACTACCATCTTTGAAGGTCTCGCTGTATGGTGGTACAAAATGCAATTTGTGGTTTTCGTGAGCAACAAAGAGGGCGGAAATGATGTTTACGTTGATCGCTAATCCAATTTTCTGTACAGGTTCCGGAACTCTAGGAACCGAGGTGATGCAAAACTTTTTTTGATGTGGGGCCTGTGTATCTTCTCTTGTGAACGGCTAGCGCTGCACGTATACAGGTCGCCTCGCGTGCATAACACCTTCAGATAACATTTTATACACATTTCTGTGTAGCCTGTGGTATCACCCGTTGGGGCTGCAGTAGGTGCGCGATCAATGGTTCAATGGCTCTGAGCACTAGGTGACTTAACATCTCAGGTCATCAGTAGCCTAGAACTTAGAACTAATTAAACCTAACTAACCTAAGGACATCACACATATCCATGCCCGAGGCAGGATATGCGCGATCCTACTTCTGCCAATAGGTAACGGAAAATATTGGAACCTCGGCACCTGGTGTGATTCTTGTCTTTCGCAGTCTGATATTTCTGTACTTTGCAGGCAGACAAACATGTAACGACGTTGTCAGGTCCGTGTGAGTGTAGTCTGTCTCAAGACTTGCCAATACGTCTCCATCGCAGTTTGTATGACGTACACCGATGAGTTAAACATTACTACTATCTGCTTAATAGCATGAGGAGCTAACTGCAGTAGCGATTCTGCGTGGCATGAATTTAAGTCGTTGGTAATTTTCCGGAGTATCCGGCATCATACGTCTTCGCACAGAATACGCAATCCCCGTAAATTACGGTCAGTGGTTTGACTGCGCGGAGCAGGCGCGCCATAGCCTTCCCGCATATGTCCATCTGTTTTAGACGAGGCGAATCTGGTATGCTCCTCAAACAACTTTAGCACGATTCTGGCCTTGTTATACTGACAGTTATCCTAGTCGTAGATGCCATCACCGTCGAAGATTCAGGCTTGGAGGGATGCAGGTGATCCACAATAATGTTCACGTAGTCCACACCTCTTATAGTAGGTCGTGTTATTACCACTGCTCACAAGGAGCTGCCTGCACCGACCTGCGGCCTTAGTATGGTGTACCGAGCAGCAGTTCGTCTGAATCACGGCAAAATCCAGAAATGACCATCGACCTGTTTTAAGAAGAAACGTGATTCATCTGGCCAGGCGCCACTTTCCCATTTATCCACTGTGATCTCATATTCACTACAATCTTAGTGGGCGATATCGTTGGGTTAACACGTGAAAACGTTGGGCTCCGCCTGTTTCTGCGAAACCCCATGTTCAACAGTGTGCGGTGACTTATCGCCCCGTCCTACTTTACGGAGCAGGCAAGCCTTCGACTCAGCGTACTGTGACCGGATGTGGACATCCAACTCATTGTCGCCTACGCGTGGCTTCTCTGTCCTTCAACAACTTTTCATAGGTACTCGTGATAGAACCATGTGAACAGCCAATCAGCTTCGCAGTTTCGTAGATGCTAGTTTCTAGACACTGGGCCGTGAGACTCTGCATTCTGTGAAAGTCGCGTAACGCAGTGGGTTTCCCCATTTGCGGTCTGTATAGTAGTTAGAATGATTTCCCATTCGTCTTTGCCCAACTTCTACACTGAGGTGACAAGTCATGGGATAGCGATATGGACATATATAGAGGCGGTAGTGTCGCGTATGCAAGGTATAAAAGTGCAGTGCACTGATGGAGCTGTTATTTGTACTCAGGTGATTCATCTGGAAAGGTTTCCGACGTTATTATAGCCGCACGACGGGAATTAACAGACTTTGACTCGGAATTGAAGTTGGAACTAAACGCGTGGGACATTACACTTCAGAAATCGTTAGCGATTTCAATATTCCTCGATCCTTAAGTGTCAAGAGTTTGCCGAGAATACCAAATTTGAGGCATTACCCCTCACCACGGGACAACGCAGTGGCCGAAGGTCTTCACTTAACGTCCGAAAGCAGCGGCGTTTGCTCAGAGTTGTTAGTGCTTACGGACAAGCAACGCTGCTTGGGGGGGGGGGGGGGGGAAACCCACAGAAATCAATGTGGGACGTATGACGAACGTATTCGTTAGGAGAGAGCGACGAAATTTAGCGTTATTGTGCTATGGTAGCAGAGACCGATGTTAGTACCTTTGCTATCAGCACGACATCGCCTGCAGCGCATCTCCTGTGCTCGTGACCTTATCGGTTGGACTCCAGACTATGGGAATACTGTGACCTGATCAGATGAGTTTCCATTTCAGTTGGTAAGAGGCGGTTGTAGGGTTAGTGTGTGGTGCAGGCCCCACCAGGCCATGGACCCAAGTTGTCCACAAGGAACTGAGCAAGCTACTGGTGGTTCCATAGTGGTTTGGGCTGTGTTTACATGGAATAGACTGGGTCCTTTGGTCCAACTGAACTGTTCATTGACTGGAAATGTTTACGTTCGGCTATTTGGAGACCATTTGCAGTTGTTCACATGTTTCCAAACTACGATGTCATGTCACCGGGCCATTAGTTTGAAGAACATTCTGGACGATTTGAGTGAATGATTTGGCTATCCAGATCGCCCGACATGAATCCCACAGAACATTTATGGGACATAACCGTGCACAAAATCTTGCATCGGCAACACTTCCGCTATTATGGAAGGCTATAGAGTAGCATGTCTCAATACTTCTGCAGGTAACTTCTAATGACTTGCTGAGTCCATGCCACGTTAAGCTGCTACAGTACGATATTCAGACTTGTCTCACCTTACTGTACCTTTTCCTTACAGCGTGAAGTGCTCGCAACGTCATTAGGTGGCACTGAATATCGCAGTGGGCAGTAGACAAAATGTTACAGCTCACTGGTGGTATATATGCTGCTGGCTCGCTTGTAATAGACTAATTTTGTACGCTGCTGCTGGCATAACCTGAACTTGAGTATAGTATTTATTATGTTTTCCCATGTTATGGCTGTTTGGAGAGTGATGAGGAGTAACACATGTTATCAGTGTCTTAAGCGTCAGAGGTAGTGGGAGTAATATTCTGGTGGTGTGAACATGTCATGGTGTAAAATATTTTAAATGTTTCTATCAACATCAAAGGTGGATTTCGTCAGAGTAATGCCTATGATCCGATTACAGTGGAGGCTCGAATCTGCTACCGCCTATTGTCACATGAGGAGGACACCGTAAACATGCCAGTGGAAAACGACTGCGTTAACGCGGTGACTGGCTACGGGATGGAGGACTGCCCACGCGTTTCTTCATGGCGGCTGGGACGACTAGGTGCATGGTCCTTCTGCTGAACAGTTTAAAGCGACGCCTTACATGTTCCTTCAGCTGCATAGTTTAGAGTCAAGCATTGTGCAATACGGGTCTCTTCTCCATTTCTCATGACCTATTTGTCGACGGGACGTTAAACCGTAATCTTTCTTTCAGTGGCAGTCACGCAAGCACAGTCATCCCGCAGGTAGTAGACGGAAGATCCTCGTCGTTCATGTTAAGTCTGTTAAACGGCTTCACCGGCCTCTGCTGCTGACGAAGCACTGTCGTCACATACAGCTCAGGAAACGCAACAGTTCAGCAGTGGTGAAAACGAGAATGAGAGGACTAAAACGATCGCAAATTCCCAGTTGCAGTTGTGTGTCTATCGGCTTTTAAAAATTTAATATGCTGCCGCAGTCTTCTGATTAAGGAGAGAAATCTTATGTTAAACATGTAACACACCAAGTCATGTTATCATAGAAACTGAATTCTATAGGTCTTGAGGCATGGCGAGCAAATTAACCAGGTTATACTCATCCAGTGTTCGCTAATGAGAGTACTGAGCTACTCCCAACGAACTTTAAAATTTGTTTTCACCTTTTCTAAACTTTCCTCGCTGACACTCGCCAGAAAATAATGAAAGGAAAAATAGTTTATCGGTTACTACATTTTCGCTATTCGTACTGTAAAACTTCAGTCATGCAGATGTCTTAATTTACTAGCTCTTTACTACTAACTCTATTCGCAACACATTTTGCGCGCAATATGCACATATATCACTGAATATACGTGCAAAATGGTATCGTTCTACGACGTACAGTGCAAGAATATGACATCATGAAGATTCAGCTGCATGAAAAACCTTTCTTTTGCTCAAAGGGGAGGGTGGGACTATAAAAGAGGTGTGCGCAACGACTCACGAACAACCCAAATTTTATTCATCCAGTATAAAAGAATAAGATCAGTTAGTGACTTGCAACGAACTTGACGCATCATTGCAAATCTATACGAATCATTTTCTCGCTGATAGTCTATTCAAAATGATGACTGGAAAAAATTATTGCTTACTACATTTTCGCTATTCATTTTCGCATCAGACATGACATTTAAATTTAAAACTTCTTTACTATTATCTGAATTGTCGACACACTTCGTAGATAGTATTCACACTTACCGCTGAATGTACATGCAAAATTATATAATTGTGCAACATATAATTCAGCAAATTTGCCGTCATAAACATTCAGGTGCGTGAAAACGAAGATTCGTTAGAGGTACAGGTGAACTGTGTGTACAAAGATGTGTGAAGTGTGTTAAATGTATGTGAAATATATGTGATATGTGTATACTCCGTCAAAGCCGAGGGTACGAAGCTCCTCCTGAATCCCTTTATCAATTTCATCTATACTTGGTACACACATTACTTACTATCTTGAAAGAAATGCTGTGGGGGGAAGGGGGTAAGAACCAGCAATCTCATATTGGAGTGGGAGTGACAACGTGGAGAGAGAAGAGGAGAGGAGGGAATGGACAGAGTCGGGGTGGGGAGAAATGAACAGACAAAGGAAGAGCAGGAGATGGGCAGAGGAAGGGAAAATGAGGAAATGTGCTGAGAAAGGAAGGGAAGAGGAGGAGATGAAGAGAGAGACGGTGGCGGGGAGGAGATGAACAGAGAGAGAGGGAGGAGGGAAGGAGATGGACAAGGAGAGGGGAGAGAAGGAGAAGGACTAACAGAATTATAATAAATATATACGCGGACATCGCCGGATACTCACCTAGTTAATTTATGTGTATGGCCACCAGTGAAACATTTTCCGGCCATTTTCATGTCAGGAATGACATTGGTTAATCTATGAGACAATGTTGCGGATATAAATGCAACAATATAAACATTTCAGAGTTTTTCTACTGAAGCAAGTCTGTGACAGGAATCATTCCACTTAACACTGTTTTTCGTTTAATACATTTGATGACGAATTTGGTCGCTAAAGATGGGAGATGAGCAGAGAAATCTTGAACGAAACTTACGAATTAGTAAGGTGAGAATTCTAACCGTAGTGCCGTAACTGTTAAGCAAAAAGTTTTTTGGGTGTATTGCCGCATGATATTGTAAAATAACGGTCATTAAATGAATAAAACTGACAGTTCAGCCGCAGTTGCAATGGCCTTCGACTCGATCTGCAAGTGAAGAAACCAGTTACCAGTTTTACAACATGACACGGACCCAGAATACTTCTGTGTCGTTATATTCTACCGTTAATGTCGAAAATGAATGCTACAAAAATAAACGTCTTCCATCAAAAAAAACAGACAACATGCTATCTAATAAAATCCAAGCCATAAACGATGCACATATCACAGTTTTAGACTTAGTAACATAGAAAAACAGTCAACCTTTGCTGTATTTTCATAGAAATAAATTGAGATCCAGTGAAAATGGCACTAAAGTGCTGAAATATATCAGAGTAGAAAAAGGAAAGCAAAACATTTGGTATTTAGCAAGAGGCAGTAATACTGAAATCGCAGCAGGATCACCGAATGTTTAGTTTGAAAACGTTGGCTAAGGTCTCAGCAACATATAGTAGCACTGTCCAAGCCATGATATTGGAGTCTGTTCGGAGACCCTCGAGCCATCCAGTGTGTACGAAAAAAGGGAGAAGGCTTGCAGCGCGACTCGTTATGTACAAGAAACACGCGCTCTTGATGCGGTGATTCCAATGCCCCGCGGCGCTTCCGCCTGTGCGGCGTGAGCCTGCAGTTGCCCCTCGCACGCACGTGCCGCCCACGTGTGCTCGGTGCATGCAAGCGCCACCTTCCGGACGGTCAGTGCACTACTGTGCGCCTGTATTGGGCCGGCAGGGGTGGCCTCTTGCCGGCGTCCCTGGTGAAGTAACATCTTCCAGCTGTGCGCAATGCACATCTTTAGCAAACAGTGTAGCGAGGGCAGTTTCAGCACAGATCTACATCTACACACACACACACACACACACCGCAAGCCACCGTCTGGTACGTGGCGAAGGGTACAATGTACCACTATTAGACATTTCGTTTCCTGTTCCACCCGCAAATAGAGCGAGGGAAGAAAGACTATCTATAAGCCTTCGTATGAGGCCTAACACACTAATCGTACCTTCCTGCTCTTCGCCGAAATGTACGTTAGCGGCAGTAGAATCTCTTTGCCGTCAGCTTCATGCCCGTTATCTAAACATTCTCAATAGTGCTCATCGGAAAGAATATCGCCTTCCCTCTAGTCATTTCCATTCGAGTTCCAGAATCATCTCCGTGGTACTAGCGTTGTTTTCGAACGCGCCGGAAACAAATTTAGTAGCCCGCCTCTGAATTGCTTCGATGTCTTCGTTCAATCCGACCTGGTGTGATTCCCGAACACTCGGAACTGTACTCCACAACGGGTCGCACTAGTGTCCTGTTTGCGGCCTTCTATGTAGATGAACAATTGTTACAATAAACCGAAGTTGACAATTCACCTTCCCTACTACATTGCTCATTCCATTTCATATTGCTTTGCAACATTACGCCTAGTTATTTAATCGACGTGGCTGCGTCACACTACTAGTGCTACATTCGAACATTATAGGTTTGTTTGACCTAGTTACTTACATAAACTTAAATTTTTCTGCATTTAGATTTAGTTGCCATTCAACATACCAACTAGAAATTTTGTCTAAGTCAATTGGTATCCTCTTGCAGTCACTTAACGCTATCACCTTCCCATTTACAACAGCACCATCAGCAAACAGACGGAGATTGCTGCTTACCCTCTCCGCACGATCATTTATGTATATAGAAAATAACAGCCGTCTTATCACACTTCCCTGGAACACTCCTGATGATAACCTTGTCTCTGGTCAATACTTATAATCGAGGACAATGTACTGTGCTCTGTTACCTAAGTTGTTCGATCTGTTCAACAAGAATTGCGGAAACTTTGGTAACCATTAAAAAAAGAAGACAGACAACTACTTACCTGCAGAAGGATGGTGGACTAGATCGCATATACGCACACATTTAGAGATGTATGCGGATATGGGAAATGCTACACTTATTCACAGCGCATTCGGAAGTCCCCTATCCAGTAAGTGTATTATCAGCATCCGTGAATACTAAAAGTTTATTGATTCTTTCGGTGTTCGGATATAGGATGCTAGGCTTGCGATGACCTGGATTTTCGTCTATTGAAATAACCTAGTAATTTACATTCTTTACACTGAGAACCTAGAGGCTTATCATGACCACATTTTAATAAAACATGCTCAGCATATTGACATTTTTCATACGTTTTAGATAATTACTAAATCGGGATTTCTGGAATTATCTGCGGGAGAGTTCCGCACCCTTCAAACTTCATTTGAAGTCATGTTAGTAGTTTTCGTCACAATTTGCGTACTTGATGACAGGGTACGTAGTTATTGTGAATGTGACTGGTATCTAATGTTATGTAATTTTGTAAATACAACAGTTTCTGATTGCAAGTAGTTGTTTATTCAGTTACCGGTTTCACTCGTTATAATGATCTTTTGTAAATACAACAGTTTCTGATCGCAAGTAGTTGTTTATTCAGTTACCGGTTTCACTCGTTATAATGATATTCAGGTTGATACAAAGCCATAAATGACATCGTAACATACCTAGAGTAAAATCACAATAAAGTGATAAATACTCATTACCCGTAATGTCGGATCATCGCTGACATATTGTGCTTACCATTGTGTTGTTAAGTTCACGTAAGAGATAGGTAGAGTGCAGTGAACAGCAAGGTTGGTTGAAAACGTATCAAAGAAGTTTGAGTTCAGAAGAGCCAATGGACGAACACAAAACATAAGAGAGAGTGCGAAGTCTGACCTTGTACACCCGTAAATGGCTCTGAGCACTATGGGACTTAACAGCTATGGTCATCAGTCCCCTAGAACTTAGAACTACTTAAACCTAACTAACCTAAGGACATCACACAACACCCAGTCATCACGAGGCAGAGAAAATCCCTGACCCCGCCGGGAATCGAACCCGGGCGTGGGAAGCGAGAACGCTACCACACGACCACGAGCTGCGGATTCACCCGTAAATAATTTACGTGTTAAGACAACTTAACAATGTTGCCATGAAACAAAAATATTTACAGTTTAACAAAACAATTATCTCGCTAATTATTTCTAATGCAATAAGGTGAAACATGACTGGTTAGAAAAGATAAGTTTAATTGTAAAGCCGGCCGGTGTGGCCGAGCGGTTCTGGAACCGCGCGACCGCTACGGTCGCAGGTTCGAATCCTGCCTCGGGCATGGATGGGTGTGATATCCTTAGTCTAGTTAGGTTTAAGTAGTTCTAAGTTCTAAGGGACTGATGACCTCAGATGTTAAGTCCCATAGTGCTCAGAACCATTTGAACCGTTTAGTTGTAAAAGCCAAGTCATTATTATTATATACAAGGTAAACAGCTTTCTTTCGGTTAAGGGGCTCCGGAACGCCCTATACTTGCAATGTTAAAATAACGCTTATAAATTACATCTTTCCTCACAAAGTATTTGAGGTAGGAAGTTGAACTTTTTACAGATTATTTATTGGAATATGGGCTACAACTTAACACAGGCATTTTACAAAATTTTAGTTCAGTTATTAAAGGTGATTTTATTTCAATTGTAATGAAAATTCACAACATTTTTTTGCAATTTTTTATTTATATATTCAAAATATACAGTTTTTTGGAAAAAGGCTGTGTTAAATTATGCAGAAGGTACTGTGTAACATTTACTGAAAGTTTGAAACAAATATGTTTGGAAGATCCTTAGAAAACATGTAATTAGTATGAGAAAATAAAAGTTTTGGGAATCGAGCGACAAAGATTGGATTAACTTTTTAGTGCATTCCAGGTCCATAGGATGGATTATCTTCATCCTCTGCAAACTCCTCCTCCAGCTTCCTCTTGTTCCTCCTCCTGTTTACTCTTGCTTGTATTTCTAGACTCTTTACAGCCCTGTCTGCAGCCCGAAGGCGTTCCTTGTCTAAAGCAAGCATCGCTCGTACCATGTTAGAACCTATCTTCATTCCAATATTTCTAAATACCTTGCACCTTATAATGTTGCCATCATTGAAAGTCGCAACAGCATCATACACACCAAAGTGAAGTGTTTCGATTCCAACAAATATAGTCGTGGGGATTCTCGACCATATGACACTACTTACACTTTAATTGGGGTTTTGAGTTTTTCCGTGAATACACTTTTTCAACAGTTCAGGTGCTGCTAAGTCTCTGACAATAGGTTTTATCACCTCCATTATTGCATGAGGCAGACTACGCTTATGAGTGTACACTTCACCAGTTAGCAATCCTTTGTTATATTTACACCAACTGTCTTCTTCTTTGGGATACAAGCTATGTTGGGGATTTTCATCGGTTGAAGAAGTATGAGAAAAAAGAGCCCAAACAGCCTTCTTCATTTCGTCGACACTTTGTGTATTTTGCCTAATAGCCATTCCATAATAGTTCTGTATTTTGTCAATTACACTGTCAGTTAACCTTCCCTTCCCATCCAACCCTTTACCATCACTGAGTTTTTGTTTTTTGTACGAAGCTTTCAGTCGCCGAAGTCTTGTTCCCATTCGCTTCTGTACGTGTCCAATACACTCAAATTTCTGCACTACAACATCATCACCATAGGGCTTAAGTCCTTGAACATGTTTGAAACTTCTAGAATCACCGTCACCAATGTAATTAACATATCGCACTTTATCACACGCCTCAGAACGCTGGAATATACTGGCAACACCAGCCACTTCCATTCCTCCACTACTGCCACTATAGTTAGCTTTGCAATTATTTTCATGTGTACCTTTATATTTGTGGACATCTACAATACTTTGATATTACTGCTACATCTAAAACTTTCCCTGTATACATACTGGTGGCAGATACTACACCATGAAGAGATGTGTGTCCCCGTTTATGCCAGGTACCATCGAATGCTGCAGTCAAATCTCTGTTACCATTATTTTCCATTACTGCCTCTTCCACAGCGTTCTTCATAGATTCTATACAGACATCTTCTACTTTAAACCATATTAATTTATTATAGGTCGTAAACTTGGTTGGGGGATTTGGAAGATTCATGATGCCACAGAAAATTGCACCTGCAGTGGCACCCATACCAACTGAACGCAAGGAATAAACAAATCTAATGTTGTGTTCGTAGATTTTGCTGCCATTTTCTTCAGTTGCAGTTACTGCAACACTGTTCCAAAAGGTGGTCATGTATGAACACTTATCACATTTCACTAGCAAGTCCTACGTGCTTTATTATGGAGAGTTCCAGACCAACTTCTCTACAATGAATACATCTTACACAGCTTGAAAAAATTCCTTTGAGAACCGACATATCAAATATTTCATTCACATCCGATTCGCCCATAAAACATTCATAGTTTTCACTCATTGAACCAAGCTTCTTCTGTGAAGTATTTTCTTACCCACTTTGACTGCTATGGGCAGGTGTACTTGAGAGGTTAGGTTCACTCACTTGGTTATCGTTTTTATTGTTTACAGTAATAACACATACCTTTAGCTTTCCAACATTTCTCCTTTTCTTAAAAGCCTTCAGAGGATTTCTAATAACTTTACTTTTACTCATTATTATACTTCAACAAAACAGAGACTCAAGAAACAGAATTAATTACGAATATTTTCGAGATAACGACAGAGTAAATAAACATGAAACAATCGACAATCACACCAGCGATATATATTGAACCATCACAGGTTAGCCACAACATATACTTTATCTCACATCACTAAAATGTACCTGATGAACACGGACGTTAATAATAACACCATTTGACAGCAGTTTAACAGCGCCACAGTGGGTCACGCCCATGTAGAACACATTTCAAAAAAAATTTAAAAATAGTTGTAGTCTTCGGAATTGAATAAATTATATATCTATTAAAAGATTCAGAAAACGCAAAAAAGTAAAAATTGAACTTTTCATGATTTTGAGCCTTTCCGGAGCCCCTTAAGTCTACATGTAAAACAAAGCATATTTTTTTAATTTTTTTTTTATTCTGATATAATACGGCAACATCAGCTGCTACATTACACCTTTACTCTTCTATTGTTCGATAACGAATTGCGCGGTTAGTCTACGTTTTCGGCCGTGCTTGCAGTGATAGTGCCTATTTAAAGTGATTATATTAAAGAGGGCACGATCACACTTTAATTCAGGCTCCTTCAAAGTCGTAACCAACTTTGAATTAAATTTCATAGGCGATAAAAAATACTAATCAAAAAGTTTTATGGCAGTAAAATGTCAGTCTATCTGTCTAAACAATACGCACGCAACAAGCCTCCTTTAAAAAGCCTTGCAAAAAATGGTTCAAATGGCTCTGAGCACTATGGGACTAAACATCTGAAGTCATCAGTCCCCTAGAACTTAGAACTAATTAAACCTAACTAACCTAAGGACATCACACACATCCATGCCCGAGGCAGGATTCGAACCTGCGACCGTAGCAGTCGCGCGGTTCCGGGCTGCGCGCCTAGATAAAGCCTTGCAGACGAAACTATAAAGGAGATGAAGATGAGACTTGACATGCTTTATTGCTCTAGTTACCAACACAAAAATTTCATTGATATCAACGCCGTTTCTATTTCTGTTATTCCAATGGTAGTAGATATTATAAGTAACAGAAGATTTGTGATTACGCATGTTCTATAACTTCCTGAGCATTCTCTGAGTCGTTATTTAAATGTATACACTTACTCAAATATAACGATGAATCTTACATTACACGCACCTTTTCAGGTTACTGTGACTAAAATTACAAGAAAATAAAGTGTCCAGTACGTTTTATTCTTCCTTCCTTGTGTGTCTTGGGGCTGTCCAAATCGAGAAAGAAGTTTTACTTCCACCGTCCGTAAATCCGTCACGAGCTACCTGTGGCAAAAAGAGTTGCAGGTATTTCTTTTGGGCAACACACAAGAAAACGTATCTGTCTAGAGCTGTCCGCGCGGCATTTTCTGCCGATCGTACGACCGGAATCGTTTATGAGACCGCTAGGACAATTCCAGCGTGAGAACGTGAGCAGTTGGATGAGAATGCAGTTTGAGGGAACGAATTGGATAGCAGCAGCTATACCGGACGCCGACCTTTTCATCGTGGGTTCGGCGGCTGTTGAATCAATTGCAGACATCGAAAACACGATGGAGAAGTCGCTGCACAGGAACGCGAGGTACTGTTAGGATAGATTGAAGGAAACAGTGAGGACCGTTGGCCAGCTGCTAGGTTTTCCACCTTCCGAGTGGTCGGCATTCAGTTGCAGCAAGGAGCTGGTGTACACAGCATGTCAACTCAGGCGAGGGGCTTTTTCCTTCCAACGATGTATTTGAGGTATTGTACCCTTCACCACATACTGTTTTCGTGTTAGTGCGAGTTATGTACTTACTCTTACAACACAGCAAAGAGTGACTTTTATATGCTTTTTGTTACTGCATTGCATCATCTCGATCACGCCCTTAGGTTCAAAATGGTTCAAATGGCTCTGAGCACTATGGGACTTAACATCTTAGGTCATCAGTCCCCTAGAACTTAGAACTACTTAAACCTAACTAACCTAAGGACATCACACACATCCATGTCCGAGGCAGGATTCGAACCTGCGACCGTAGCAGCCCCACGGTTCCGGACTGCAGCGCTAGAACCGCACGGCCACCGCGGCCGGCACGCCCTTAGGGATAGACTGCACGAGGAGTGTCTACCTTTCGTGATGTGAAGACAGTAGAAGCTGTATTGTGTCGAGGACGTCTGTATGTTGATTAAAAGCGGCACTGTGTTTGTAGCTGTGTACTAAAATAAAAGGCAAACAATGTTCAAACAACGTGTCAGTTCATACTGAAACAATTCGTCCAACAAAGGAACGACAGGCTTAATCCTCACATCCTACGGAATTATTAACATTCTCTTACGGATAGGAACTTATCCTGGAGAGATATTAAATTTAATCTTGTGTATTGGCGACCATTGTGTTCTCAGTGCAGCGCTGTAAAGTCGCCACGTCCTCTAACTGCTGATAATCACCGGAATTTGCGGCTACTTCCTTTGCAACCTAGCACCGCAATTTAATAATTTTTATTGCAGGTCCGGAGTTCCATTCCTTGTGTACCATTGAAACTGCCCACCTGTGAAAAGCTGCAAATTTCTTATAGCAGTTTTGCTCAAGACATGTTTTACTGACAAGCGGCGCGCGGAGTGAGGCGCCATGTCACGGATTGCGCGGCCCCTCCCGCCAGATGTTCGACTCCTCCCTCGGCATGGGTGTGTGTTGTTCTTAGCATAAGTTAGTTTAAGTAATCTGCAGGTCTAGGGACCGATGAGCTCAGCAGTTTGGTCCCTTAGGTATTCACACATATTTGAACATTTGAGCTGACAAGTAGCACATACGCACTAAGCGTGTATTCTGAACTAAACACTTTTTAACGCGATCTTCGTACTTTCTATAATTGGAACCTATCATGAAATTACCACAATCTACTTCTGTCATATATCGGACCGAGCGTGCCCTCCGCCGCCATGGAGGCTGCGTTATATTTCCATATCGTTTGATTATAGATTAATATGCTGTGGTTTGCAGTTCTCAGGTTACTGGCACCGAACCTGCCTCTAGCTGCGCTGGCATGAAATTCCCCATTTCGTAAACGATGTTCCCTAATGCACAGCGAGAGGCTAAAGGTCCATGGCGGAGATCACATAACTAAAAATGGTGGTCTCGAACAAAGAGATTGGATTGAAACGCAGTAAATATATTCTTTACCAAGACGTGGCCCTCAGTTTATAGATCCAGTGATTAATATTGCACAGACGCGCGGGAAATGGGTGAACGAAGTTACCAAAAGCAAACACTATTTAAACGATTCCACCAAACGAAAACAACACTCATCCGAGATGTAGAGGAGGCCCTACCGGCGGCGATAGAGAGCCGTGGGTGCACCCGACTGCAAATTGTTGCTCATGTCGGCACCAATGACTCCTGCCGCCTGGGTTCAGAGGTCATCCTCAGTTCGTACAGGCGGTTGGCGGAATTGGTGAAGGCGGAAAGCCTCGCTCGCGGGGTGAAATCAGAGCTAACTATTTGTAGTATCGTTCCCAGAACCGATCGCGGTCCTCAGGTTTGGAGCCGAGTGGAAGGCTTAAACCAGAGGCTCAGACGATTCTGCGGAGATCTGGGGTGCAAATTTCTCGACCTCCGCTATCGGGTGGAGAAATGTAGGGTCCCCCTGAATAGGTCAGGCGTGCACTACACGCCGGAAGCGGCTACAAGGGTAGCGGAGTACGTGTGGAGTGCACATGGGGGTTTTTTAGGTTAGAGAATCCCCTCCCTAGACCTGACAAGACGCCTCCTGAGACACAGCAAGGTAGGAGTAGGCAAAATGCAACAGGGAATAACAATATTAATGTGCTAATAGTAAACTGCAGGAGCGTCTACAGAAAGGTCCCAGAACTGCTCTCATTAATAAACGGTCACAACGCTCATATAGTACTAGGGACAGAAAGTTAGCTGAAACCAGACGTAAATAGTAATGAAATCCTAAACTCAGATTGGAATGTATACCGCAGAGACAGGCTGGACAGTGAAGGGGGAGGCGTGTTTATATCGATAAGAAGTGCAATAGTATCGAAGGAAATTGACGGAGATCCGAAATGTGAAATGATTTGGGTAAAAGTCACGGTTAAAGCAGGCTCAGACATGGTAATGGGATGTCTCTATAGGCCCCCTGGCTCAGCAGCTGTTGTGGCTGAGCACCTGAAGGATAATTAGGAAAATATTTCGAGTAGATTTCCCCACCATGTTATAGTTCTGGATGGAGATTTTAATTTGCCGGATATAGACTGGGAGACTCAAACGTTCATAACGGGTGGCAGGGACAAAGAATCCAGTGAAATTTTTTAAAGTGCTTTGAGCAGTTAAACAGAGAACCGACTCGTGGCGATAACATATTAGACCATCTGGTGACCCGAATTATTTGAAACAGTTAACGCAGAACAGGGAATCAGCGATCATAAAGCGGTTGCGGCATCGATGATTTCAGCCGTAAATAGAATTATTAAAAAAGGTAGGAAGATTTTTCTGTTTAGCAAAAGTGACAAAAAGCAGATTACAGAGTACCTGACGGCTCAACACAAAAGTTTTGTCTCAAGTACAGATGGTGTTGAGGATCAGTGGACAAAGTTCAAAACCATCGTACAATATGCGATAGATGAGTATGTGCCAAGCAAGATCGTAAGAGATGGAAAAGAGCCACCGTGGTACAATAACCGAGCTAGAAAACTGCTGCGGAAGCAAAGGGAACTTCACAGCAAACATAAACATAGCCAAAGCCTTGCAGACAAACAAAAATTACGCGAAGCGAAATGTAGTGTGAGGAGGGCTATGCGAGAGGCGTTCAATGAATTCGAAATTAAAGTTCTATGTACTGACTTGGCAGAAAATCCTAAGAAATTTATGTCTTATGTCAAAGCGGTAGGTGGATCAAAACAAAATGTCCAGACACTCTGTGACCAAAATGGTACTGAAACAGAGGATGACAGACTCAAGGCCGAAATACTAAATGTCTTTTTCCAAAGCTGTTTCACAGAGGAAGACTGCACTGTAGTTCCTTCTCTAGATTGTCGCACAGATGACAAAATGGTAGATATCGAAATAGACGACAGAGGGATAGAGAAACAATTAAAATCGCTCAAAAGAGGAAAGGCCGCTGGACCTGATGGGATACCAGTTCGATTTTACACAGAGTACGCGATGGAACTTAACCCCCTTCTTGCGGCAGTGTACCGTAGGTCTCTAGAAGAGCGTAGCGTTCCAAAGGATTGGAAAAGGGCACAGGTCATCCCCGTTTTCAAGAAGAGACGTCGAACAGATGTGCAGAACTATAGACCTATATCTCTAACGTCGACCAGTTGTAGAATTTTGGAACACGTATTATGTTCGAGTATAATGACTTTTCTGGAGACTATAAATCTACTCTGTAGGAATCAGCATGGGTTTCGAAAAAGACGGTCGTGTGAAACCGAGCTCGCGCTATTCGTCCACGAGACTCAGAGGGCCATAGACACGGGTTCACAGGTAGATGCCGTGTTTTTTGACTTCCGCGAGGCGTTCGATACAGGTCCCCACAGTCGTTTAATGAACAGAGTAAGAGTATATGGTCTATCAGACCAATTGTGTGATTGGATTGAAGAGTTCCTAGATAACAGAAAGCAGCATGTCATTCTCAATGGAGAGAAGTCTTCCGAAGTAAGAGTGATTTCAGGTGTGCCGCAGGACCGTTGCTATTCACAATATACATAAATGACCTGGTGGATGACATCGGAAGTTCACTGAGGCTTTTTGCAGATGATGCTGTGGTGTATCGAGAGGTTGTAACAATGGAAAATTGTACTGAAATGCAGGAGGATCTGCAGCGAATTGACGCATGGTGCAGGGAATGGCAATTGAATCTCAATGTAGACAAGTGTAATGTGCTGCGAATACATAGAAAGATAGATCCCTTATCATTTAGCTACAAAATAGCATGTCAGCAACTGGAAGCAGTTAATTCCATAAATTATCTGGGAGTACGCATTAGGAGTGATGTATAATGGAATGATCATATAAAGTTGATCGTCGGTAAAGCAGATGCCAGACTGAGATTCTTTGGAAGAATCCTAAGGAAATGCAATCCGAAAACAAAGGAAGTAGGTTACAGTACGCTTGTTCGCCCACTGCTTGAATACTGCTCAGCAGTGTGGGATCCGTACCAGATAGGGCTGATAGAACAGATAGAGAAGATCCAACGGAGAGCAGCGCGCTTCGTTACAGGATCATTTAGTAATCGCGAAAGCGTTACGAAGATGATAGGTAAACTCCAGTGGAAGACTCTGCAGGAGAGACGCTCATAGCTCGGTACGGGCTTTTGTTGAAGTTTCGAGAACATACCTTCACCGAAGAGTCAAGCAGTATATTGCTCCCTCCTACGTATATCTCGCGAAAAGACCATGAGGATAAAATCAGAGAGATTAGAGCCCACACAGAAGCATACCGACAATCCTTCTTTCCACGAACAATACGAGACTGTAATAGAAGGGAGATCCGATAGAGGTACTCAGGGTACCCTCCGCCACACACCGTCAGGTGGCTTGCGGAATATGGATGTAGATGTAGATACTCTCAGCAAACTAAATAATTCGCACCCTGGCAACTAAATTAAAAGCATAGTAACCACATGCTAGTGACATTAAAATTCAAACAAGAGCAGCGTAATAAAGTCTGGGAACTGAGAGATTAGCCAGACTCCAAAGAACTTGAAAAAAATACATATTTATCATGTATATAATTATCGACGTTCTATCACAAGTACATTTGTAATCTATATTGCCAATTTAAATTATTGCATAAAGATTTTATTTTGAATTTGGAATTTGAATTTTAGTAGGCTTGTAAAGCATTCATAGCCAACGGCCTTGTCGCAGTGGTAACATCATTTCCCGTCTGATCACCAAAGTTAAGTGCTGTCGGGCTTAGTCAGCACTTGGATGGATCACCGTCGGGTCTGCAGAGTGCTGTTGGCAAGCGGGGTGCATCCAGTCCCTTTGAGGCCAATTGAGGAGCTACTTGACTGATGAATAGCGGCACCGGTCACGAGAGCGGTGTGCTGACCACTTGCTCTCTGTATCCACATCCGGTGACGACTGAGGGTGACACGGCGGCCGATCGGTACCGTTGCCCTCCAAGCCCTGCTCGGACGGTGTTTGTTTGCAGTAAACCATTAATGTAACTAGTACAAAATATAAGATAGTTTCTTATTATTGAAAAAGAGGCTCATATTTACATCCTCGAACGCCATGGGAGGATTGAGGGACTAATAACCAAGTAATTGATTCGCTTTACATTTATAATCATCTCTCAACTATAAAGCCGCACGTATGCAGCACTGTAACCCGAGCGCTGATACTCTTTGTGGAGTCACATCAGCTGTAACTAGGTGGGTTTATGTCTACTATTGTTCGTAGCTTCGTGTTGTTTAGTTGTGAGCAACATCATTCGAAGTTGTCGACTATGGAAGCCAAAGGTCTTTCTGATCGACTCTGGAATGACTAAACTATTTTCATCTACCATGTGGACCAACGAAGCTTCACTGACAATTTTAATATCTCACATCTTAACAGCGTCTTCTGCTTCCCGTGGTTGGAGGGGCGGAGGGAGCGAGATACTGACATAAGGGAAAGAAATATAGTGACTGTAGTGACTGGTAGAGAACGCTTTGGCACCGCTGTGGACAGGACGTTCGCTTACCATACGTGGCTCTAAAAATTTGAGTCAAGTCCCTGCGATCGTTTTTGAAGGGATCGATGACGTTGCCAATAAATTTGCTACTCGTTATCTATGCAGGATGTGACTGCGAGGCCCGGCGTTCAACCCTCGGTCGGCCCTGGTATTTTCTTTTCTGTCAGTTATAGCTTTTTCACCCTCGAGAGTGACTTCCACAATGTGAAACATGTCGATTGCACCAGCTGACAGAAAGCAAGTTAAACAACATGGACTTCCTGTAACTGCCCGAGCAAGTTCAAAAGTCGGAGGAAAGGGCATACCATCTCCAACTGATCCATGTTTAGTGAAGCACTGTTTTGGTCAAACATACCTTCGGCCTGAAGACAGCTATACTTTTCTTCTTTTTCTTTTTTAATCGAAGCAAGGCAAACCCAGAGAAAGATACCCGAAATTAGAGCAGGTTTGAAGTGTTACGATAGACTCTTTCGTAGGTATCTCCTCAAAGTGGAACATACATAAAGTCACAATTCAAATAGAGAGAGCTATGAAGTTCTTAGTAAATTCTAACTTCAACTAATACACAATTTTGTGAGGATTAAATTGTTTATGATCTATTTCGTTAGTTCCCGACCTTGCCCTTAACGGCGACGTGTTAGAGGATGCGAAGCGAATTAGTACAGCATGACAACACGGGAATTGTTTAAAAGTCGTCAAAAATATTGCGATATGTTGCCATAATCGTTCAATTAGAAAATAATATCCAGTGACTATGTCATAGACGATGACGACAAGTAGTCCGTCAAGCAAACCTTCGTGCACGCTAAAATTGCTTATCAAATGATACAAGTAGACTTATGTAAGAGCAAAAACATTCCAACTTAGATAACTGCGTAGAAAACTCGCATTAACTGCTATTCCTGGCTGTTAGCATGATACCATATTGTCATTCGAAAATTGAATCCAGGTCTTTGTTATTACAACACATTTAAGTAGGTAATTAATTACATAAAGAAATAATGTAAGTGAATGAATTACAGACTACGTCAATAACCTGCATTACATTTTCCTATAATAAACAGTTACTTCAAGAATTTTTTGGACACACTATCTTTCCGACGGATCTGCAAAAATTCAATATAAAGCATAATTGTTTTTGTCAATATTCAGTAGAATTTTTGAATAGTGATTGACAATGGATTTTTGATATGTTGGGTAGCACGAGACCATCAGAAATCACAATAAAATATACAGTAACTGCGTCAATAATATAAATTTAACGTAACGTCAAAAACGAACAGACTATAGTGTCCAGAATGAGATTTTCACTCTGCAGCGGAGTGTGCGCTGATGATATATATATCAGCGCACACTCCGCTGCAGAGTGAAAATCTCATTCTGGAAACATCCCCCAGGCTGTGGCTAAGCCATGTCTCCGCAATATCCTTTCTTTCAGGAGTGCTAGTTCTGCAAGGTTCGCAGGAGAGCTTCTGTAAAGTTTGGAAGGTAGGAGACGAGGTACTGGCAGAAGTAAAGCTGTGAGTACCGGGCGTGAGTCGTGCTTCGGTAGCTCAGTTGGTAGAGCACTTGCCCGCGAAAGGCAAAGGTCCCGAGTTCGAGTCTCGGCCGGGCACACAGTTTTAATCTGCCAGGAAGTTTCAGACTATAGTGTGTTTGCTATCTTTACTTTAATTGCATATGTATTCACGTATAAGCAAATATGCGCATAACATTTCCCGCCCAGTCTATTTATACTGTTTATAGTATAGATGACATCTAAAATCTTTTTTTTTTCCCCACCACTCTCCGGTGGTACCGTAATACTGCGACATACAAGCAAAACCACAGCCATCTATAGATATTCACACTTTGATGAAGTGTGGTGATGAGAATGTTGCGTAGTTATACGTAGTAAAGCATTGGCAGCAAGTGACTGAGATACCATTAATTGAACTCTCACATCGTTTGATTATCTATCTGTAGCTGAGATTTTGTTATCACTTTCCAAAGTAGATACGGATGAATCACTAGGTGATTCACGGAGAAAGTGACAGATGTTATTCCGTATTGCTCTTACTTTAGTAGTTCTTTCTGCTGACGACACAATTAAGTTCGGCCCACTATTCCAAAAATAGGTTACTGAATAGTGTTTCAGCTTGCCAACTATTGGTAACACCACTCCACCTTGCCCAGCCTGAGTTTTGGCAACAAGATGCACTACGCCATTTTGGTTGGCCCACATCCATTTTGCGGTGCTGCATGTTCCTCTAATCATATTAACGACAGAAGTGTGATGTGGAACTTGTTAGTTCAACAAAGTCGCACACACTCCCTTAAAAATGTGTTTATATGCGTACATGTTGGTCATTTTGAGCTTTGTGATTGACTAAACAAGTACTCAATAACTGCTCCACAGCATCAAAGAACGTAATAATGAGAAACAACTTTAACTTGAATTTGAAAATATTTCTGTAATGGGCATATGTGAAACGGTTTTATAGCTGTGACAAGGTTAGATTCATTAGATGATAGTGCAGATCTTTTTTTAATGTGTATATAACTCAGTTACATTGAATGAAAATTATTTGTCGACCAATTAATTAATTATCTCTTTCATATCATCTGACTTACTGAGAGTGACCGTAGCATAGGGACATAAAACTCGGGAGCATGATTTGTACTCATATGGCCTTTGCGTGAAACTATCAAAGAATGCTCGGGAACGCAATCAGTACCATTAACGGGCACAAATTTCTCAGAACTGTGGTCAGGAAAAAAGAACTCTTCTCAGAACATAAATACCCGTATGTATCCTGCGAATACCCATGCGATTTGTATTTGTGGTCAATAGTTGCAATAGCTGTGCGAAAGCTGTACCAGCTGGTACAGATCTTTTCTTAAAGTTCTTTCATAAATACCACTTTGACATAGGACACTTCTGAAGTATGAAAAAGTGGTTTTTCTTTTTTTATTTTTTTTATTTGTTTTTTAACGTTACCCTGTGTATATATAGACAGTATTTCTACTAGATGATCCGTTGTGCTGGAAAGGCGAGTAAATTCCAGTAACGTTTGTAAATACTACAACACCTAAAACGATATACGTACTTGAAACGAACTTTAAACCACTGTTCATATATATGACAATGCATAAATTATTGCAGTTAGACTGATGAGTCAAATTTGTATCTAAAACCAGGAAGAAAAATCAGTCATATCTACTTCCGTTCACGAAGTCGTTTTGTGCCTTCTTGAATTTACCAAGGTTGCGTTGCGAGACTCATTCGCATGCGGTTGGACCAATATTAAACATTCTGTTGGGCAGATCTGTACTGTGGAGAGAGAGAGAGAGAGAGAGAGAGAGAGAATAGGAGGGCGTGCTAAAAAGAATACCTCCGAATTTTTATGTGGAAACTTAAAAAGCTTTTTAAATAAAACAAACATTATTAATAAGGAACGGATTTTTATGTGCTAAAAACTGTAAAATACTTTATTTTTGTGTAGGAAAAATATGCATTAAAAGAGCAAAAATACTTTGTTTTCAGTATTCTAAAACTGTTAATGCTAATGTTAAAAATCACTCACCATTCATGCTGAGGCAGTGGTTGATTGAAACAACTCGCTGTTGCATTGGACCACGAAAACTTTCTCCAAGTTTCCCATCGCAAACCGATGTCATTTGTCCCGAAACAGAGCACGTTACCTGGAGAAGGAACCATCAACATCACGTGATGGTAGCCTTGCATATATCATCAAAGGAATGTCACTGGCACACAAATTTTCAATTGCACCAATGTCTACTTCCCCTTCCAAAGCCTTGGCAACTTCACACATAGTATGAAACCCACCATTTTTTTTTTTTTTCGAACATACTTTAGAATTAGCTTCCACTTTTGGACGTTTGAGTGAATTAATTTTTGTCTCAGTGCTGTGTCTTCGTTAGCGGTCTTATTTAACAGAGTGGCAGATGTTTCTAATTTTTTGATAGTGAAACGTTTCAATTCATTTTTAATGTACTGTCATTGAGTCAATTCTGAAGAATTGCAATTGAAGCGTCATCCTTGTTTAGTTCATCAAACACTAATTTAAAATTTTCAAAATTGTTTGGATAATACACTTCTGTTTCCAACCGTGTACCCCAAAGAGTAACTACGGGTCTAGGTAGCAGTGAATGATCCAGATTTTTAGCACTCAACAAATCAGTTCTTTTTGGCGTTTTCATAAACACATTTTTGCCATTTGAGATCAATTTGTCCACTTCGGTATCAATGTACTTATCTGCTCACACTCTCTGTGTAAATCATGTACTGTACCAGTTACGGATATCTTGTGTGGGAAGCTTCATGAAGGTCTTCGCCCGCCTTCTTCATATATTGAGCAAAATAATTTAAAATATTTATTTACTTAAAATGTTACAAAAATACTTTTTATGCGAAATAGAATTTCGTATACGATTTAAGTGTGCTGTTTTGGGAATTTCTTAGTTACAGTTTTACATAAAAATCTGTTCCCTAGGTGTTAACAATCTACATCTTTATTTTTCTTGTCAGTTGTTGTAGCGTGTAACATGGCGGTGTGTAGCGTATGTCGGTGCTTGAGAAACAGTGTGCTGTAATCGAGTTTCGAATTCGAAGAGTTGGTCCACATGTGGAGCACCCTCTCTTTCACCATGACAATGCCAGGCCACAAGCAAACGCTGCGACATCAATAACTCAACGCCTTGGATCCACTGTAATCGATCATCCTTCATACAAACCCGACTTGGCCCCATCCGATTTACATCTGTTTCCAAAACGGAAAAACCACCTTCGAAGACATCACTTTAATACTGATGAAACAGTGCAAGCAGAGCTGAGGTAGTTGCTCCCTCAGCCAAGTCAAACATTACAGTTCGGAGAAATGTTCCGTCGCCAGGGTGACTATGTTGAGAAATAAATGTGAGCTCCACATTTCTGAGAAAAGTCGCAAAAATGCGAAGTCTCCTCCACAGAAACATTGCAGCCCTAAAGAATCAAAATGATTTCAAAATTAACACTCTATTATCAATTACAAACAAGAAGCGCACTTATAAACCACTAACGCAAAAATATCGACTTTGGTAAATTTGTACGTGTGTAGTAGACTTGTATGCTTTGATTTAACTGTCTTCAAGATCCTTACTTTTTCTGTTGCGATGCTTGCCATGGCTATTACCCTGCTGGAATGTCTCTTTGCGTGAAACGTAATGAAAGCTGAAATACGGAAGCTATGAAAATAGTCGTTTCCTACCTTTAATGGCGTGTTTTGCAAGATTATCTAGTACTTCGTTGAGTCGAGTACCTTATTACTCCCTTATCGACATGAAATGAACAGTTTAGTTTTCTTTCGTGGGTTTCATTATTAAATCCATCGTTTTATTAATACAGATATTGGTATAAGATTTCCAATTTCGAGTTTGCAATGTTCCAAAGAACTTTTAGAGTCGGTACGAGTTAGTGTTTTGCTCCATCTTTGCGTACCAAACACAATATCTTCTTTAATTGCGGTTGCTTGGCCAGTATAAACAGTGCTTACTAGTGGTAATGGAAGTTTTTCTCTGTTTACAACGCAAAGCAATAGCAAGCGCAACCAGTTTCTTCATGTGTTGGGGATCCATCAGAATAATTCTACAGAAAACCTGGCCATCAACGTTTCAGCTAATTCTTTACACCATTATTAACGTTTGGACTGTTGAGTAATAATTATTTGTAAGTGAAAGGTGGAAGTCTGACTGGCTGGTGTTTCACAATCTTTGCTAAAAACAGATAATATTTGGTCCTTAGGTATCAGAAGAAGCGGTAATTTTAGACTGAGGAAACCCTTCACTAATAATTGTGTTAGTTTCCTCTCTTCTGTGTGTATTGTGTCTGCCATGCGTTACTCATTGACTACAACAGGATGATTGGCTAGTACTAGTATTTGAAAAGAACCTTTCTTGCTGGTGGTAATTTTCTACAGATGTCAAACTATTCCTTCGGCTTCTATTAGGTGAACATTAGTTGATGACGATCCCATTTCTTCACGTAAACAGTAGATGTCGTTCATTACGGTTAGATTATGCTGTTGGCGACAAACCGCTGGAAACAGTAAAAACAGCAAAATACCTAGGACTAATCGTCCGGCACCTAAAGTGAAGTGATCTCAGCAAAGTAATTGTGGGAAAGGGGACGCAGGGTGACATTCATTGGAAGAATCTTATGCAGGAAGAAGTGACATAAAAAAAACACTTGTTCGAGCTATTCTTGAATATTGCTCATCAGTGTGAGTCCGTTACCAGGTTGTATTTATAGAAGAGATAAGGATGATCCAATGAAGAGCGGCTAGTTTCGGCACGGGATCGATTAGCAAGGGCGAAAGCGTTAAAGGACATACTCAACAAACTCGTTTGGCAGACATTACAATAGAGGCGTTATGCATTACGGGGTGGATTACTGTCAAAATTCCGACAGTGCAGATTCGTTGCAGAATCACCAAATATATTGTTTCTCCCTGCTTATATTTTGCGAAAAGACGACGACGGTAAAATGAGAGAGATTCGAACTCACAAGGATGATTACCAACAATTGTTCTTCCCGCAGACCATTCGCGACGGGAACAGGAAAAGAGGGAAGTGACAGTGACGCAGAAGATACCCTCCACCAAACATCATAAGGTTGCTTGCAGAGAGATTTAGTGTTGAAATTCGGAGAGTGTGCGTTAGAAGAAGAGTCTGGCAACACATTAGTTGAAACTTCCTGGCATATTAAAACTGTCTGCCGGGCCGATACTCGAACTCGGGACCTTTGCCTTTCGCGGGCAAGTGCTCTACCAACTGAGCTACCAAAGCACGACTCACGCCCCGTCCTCACAGCTTTACTTCTGCCAGTACCTCGTTTCCTACCTTCTAAACTTTACAAAAGCTCTCCTACGAACCTTGCAGAACTAGTATTCCTGAAAGAAAGGACATTGCGGAGACATGTCTTAGCCACAGCTTGGGGGGTGTTTCCAGAATGAGATTTTCAGTCTGCAGCGGAGTGTGCGCTGATGTGAAACTTCCTGGCAGATTAAAACTGTGTGCCGGGCCGAGACTCGAACTCGGGACCTGCAGAGTGAAAATCTCATTCTAGAAACATCCCCCAGGCTGTGGCTAAGCCATATCTCCGCAGTATCCTTTCTTTCAGGAGTGCTAGTTCTGCAAGTTTCGCAGGAGAGCTTCTGTAAAGTTTGGAAGGTAGGAGACGAGGTACTGGCAGAAGTAAAGCTGTGAGGACGGGGCGTGAGTCGTGCTTGGGTAGCTCAGTTGGTAGAGCACTTGCCCGCGAATGGCAAAGGTCCCGAGTTCGAGTCTCGGCCCGGCACACAGTTTTAATCTGCCAGGAAGTTTCATATCAGCGCACACTCCACTGCGGAGTGACAATCTCATTCTGGATACACATTAGTTCCTCCACACACGTCTCGCGAAATGAGCATGAGTAGAAAATTCGAAAATTTATAGCAATACCGAGGTTTATTGTTAGTCCTTCTTTCTACGCACCGTTTCCAAACTGACCAGTCAGGAGGGGAAGTGATAGTGGTAACAAAAGTGCCCTCTACCACACACAGTTAATGTGCCTTCGGAATATTGATAACGATATTTGACGGGGCATCAGCAACCGAGCTCGGTACAAACATCCAGCATCCTTTGCTTTTGCCTGATCGTGAAGGACAGTGATAACGCCATTTCTTCACAGTCTTACTCATTTATTGTTGGCACACTATTTCGCATATTCTGCGTGATTGCGTTCATTTAAGGGTGTTGCGTATGACGGAAATGTTAGTGGAGTACTAAGACTTGGGATGGTCACATATGCTACCGCTTACTCCATGTGAGAAACAATGCGAACGTGGATATCGGCACAGTGGTGGTCAGCTACGTGTTTGCTGGCGGTGAAGGGTTTGGTAGGTTGCTGGCTGGACTGGCGGAAGCGCCCAGAGCGTGACGGTACTCGGGCGCTTTTTTCCGAGGCGCTCTGCACGTACCCGCCGGGGTTAATCACCTCTGCCTGTGGCCGCTGCCGCCTCGCGGACCAGCGCAACACCACGGGATCCAAAGACCAACCGGCCGCGACGAGGACGTCCCCCGTGCACCACGGGCTGCTGAAGAAGCGGCTTCTTCCTGCCCCTACGCCTCCCCCCACCTCCACCGCCCCCACCCCCGCTCCGCTCTCCTCCGTCGTCACGCACACGCCGCAGTGAGTAATAACACCACTGAGTAGCGCTGTTGCAAATGGGACGTACTCGTTACTAACAGGTGTTATGAGACTTAATAGAAGGAAGATTATGGTTTAACGTCCCATTAACGACGAAGTTATTAGACTTCGGGAATCCGCGTACCAACAGCGACGCGTTCACAACTTTTGTACTGCAGGATTCAGTATGCCACATCGAGATCATAATTTAGTACGGGGTTACTGTGTAGTCCTCAGTTAAAAATTGCTGCATGCCCTCGGGAAAAATTACGGCCGTAGTTTCCCCTTGCTTTCAGTCGTTCGCAGTACCAGCACAGCAAGGCCGTTTTGGTTAGTGTTACAAGGCCAGATCAGTCAATCATCCAGACTGGTGCCCCTGCAACTACTGAAAAGGCTGCTGCCCCTCTTCAGGAACCATACGTTTGTGTGGCCTCTCAACAATACCCCTCCGTAGTGGTTGCAGCTATCTGTATCGCTGAGGCGCACAAGCCTCCCCACCAACGGCAAGGTCTATGGTTCATGGGGGGAGGCAGTTAAAAACAAAGGTTCGTAATTGGTATAGTGGCTTTAGCGATTGAAATATACCACATGAAAGCTGTTAATTGACCCAGTCTCAACAAACGGTGCCGGCCGAGTTGGCCGAGCGGTTCTAGGCGCTACAGTCTGAAACCGCACGACCGCTACGGTCGCAGGTTCGAATCCTGCCTCGGGCATGGGTGTGTGTGATGTCCTTAGGTTAGTTAGGTTTAACTAGTTATAAGTTCTAGGGGACTGATGAACTCAGTTAAGTCCTATAGTGCGCAGAGCCATTTGAACCATTCAACAAACGGGTACTGGCCCTCCCTCAAATGGATATTTATCGACAGACGCATCATGTTGTACCATATGCACACGGGTTGTATCATGGTCACGTGGACAGCTGCATCCACTGCTTGCAGATGTATTAATAGCCCTTCATGTAGCCTGATTGGTCAGTGAGTGTGAAAGTAAAAATTCAGAGGTCTGGAATTTGGTATTCAGTCGGTCTACGGCTTTTTTCTGTCGCTTGTAGTTTCTTTTGCCTCTGATAGTAAATTGTATACACGAAAGATGTCAAACTTCACAGTGGTTCGGAGTCCACATTAAATATAGGTCTCTCTGTAACTAGTTCTTGAGGGCGATGGGCCATGGCTATTAAAACATTTCAGATTGATGGTAGCTTTACCTTCTCCTTATCTGTTCACGGTGAACCAAATAGCATTTTTCTCGTCACTTCAAATGCACTCGTGCGTGCGAACGTTAACTCCAGAATTAAAATGAACTTAAATCCCAGGCCGCCCAAAGTTTTCTGGAGGTTTCACTTGCTTATCAGGCAGATGTCTAAACTTGTACCGAGCGAAGTGGCTCAGTGGTAAATCACTAGACACGCATTCGGGAGGACGGCAGACATACAGACTTATATTTTTTGTGATATTCCTAAATCACGTAAGGCAGGCGTTGGGAGGGCTTCTAATGACCTCGTTGTTGGCTCGTTTAAACTCAAATCTTCCCTTCTTTCTTCCTATCAGAACACGTAATCCACTCTCCAATATTCCAATTTGGAAACCACTTTGCGTCACTCTCAGCTCACTGGGATTTGGCTGAAAAGAACAGGGTTGTATAGCAGCTGTCCTGGCGTCTAGCACACAGATTTTTATCTCGCTATGAGTGTAATAAAGCCAGCCGGTACCTATAAAGAACAGTATGAGGCATTTTACTAGTTCTTTATTAGACTCACTTTCAATGACTACTCCAAGGTGTAACAATAATAGACTTCATATTAACAGAATCTTCCGTCGGTTCTTGGTAGAACAACATTATAATAAATGAAAAACTCCAGTTTGATTTTGTTCTACAATATTACTTTTATTGTAAATCGGTTTTCGGCTTACAAGGCCATCTTCAGACATTTACTGAGTATTATCACCAAAGAAGTTAAATGTTAGCAGACAACATTGGAAGAGAAGTAACACATCTGAACTGATGTAGAAACATACAGTAAGACAAGTCTCCATGTTGACAATTCTTTTGCTGTACTTATTATTTTTCTTGATTTTCTTCAGTTACTGGCAGCCATAGAATTAGTGATTGAATCTCACACACTGAACTATTGGATGTTGTTTTTGCTATGGCCCATAGAACATTTATAATGATGCTGCTAGCACTATAACTATAAACATGCATTAACAAAGTACTTGTAAAATACATGTGTTCCAGTTACTTTAATGTGACCTCTTGTCAAAAGATTGCAGTGGTTACCAGTGTGAGAAGTGCAGGAAGGTAGTGAGCGAGGTACTGGAAGGTGTGGACCCATGCTGACTCCAGTTCCGTGGCAAACTGTGCTAGGTTTCTCAGTTTAGGATCTCACAGAATTCCTACAATCTGTGTACAAGGAGTATTCGGAAATAATTTACAATAGCATTTCACATGTTATACATTTTGCAGCTGAGATGTCTTAATATACTTTCCATGAATTTCAATGCAAAGTGGGATTGACGGAGGACATCAAAAGGGTGCAAAAAAGGGCAGCTCATTTAGTATTATCACGTAATAGGGGAGAGAGTGTGGCAGATATGATACGCGAGTTGGGATGGAAGTCATTAAAGCAAAGACGTTTTTCGTCGCGGCGAGATCTATTTACGAAATTTCAGTCACCAACTTTCTCTTCCGAATGCGAAAATATTTTGTTGAGCCCAGCCTACATAGGTAGGATTGATCATCAATATAAAATAAGAGAAATCAGAGCTCGAACAGAAAGGTTTAGGTGTTCGTTTTTCCCGCGCGCTGTTCGGGAGTGGAATGGTAGAGAGATAGTATGATTGTGGTTCGATGAACCCTGTGCCAAGCACTAAATGTGAATTGCAAAGTAATCATGTAGATGTAGATGAAGTAATGTGTATTCCACATAGGCTGTAGTCTCAATAGTTAAGGCTTTCTTTTAACTGGTACTTGTATTACTGTCCATGTTTAACACCCCTTGTAGTTGTCTCAAATACTGTTCATATTTTACTTTGCTCATTTATTTAATGAAAACTGTTACACAGCCACTGCTTTGATTATAATGTTAATGTTAAAATGCAGTACCACCACACTCTTGGATGGTAGGTTCCCTCAAACACCTCCATTTTCCTGCATTTAGTTATTTCTGTTTGTCTTATTGATATTGCTTATGTATTCTGTATTTACATTGATAACTGTCTCTTCTTTTAATTTGTTGTGTGTCACTCTCCATGTTTCATACCTCCTGATGAAGCCTTGTCTAGTACTAATTTTATTTTATTTTGTTAGTTTTGTTTATTAATAGAAACTGTATTGTAGGCATGCTATTCCTATTTTGTGCTAAAGGTTTTCCTGTCTACTCCATTGTTATTCATGTACAGTTCAGTTTTTACTTTTTCATTGCAAAGATGTTACTTACTCTATGTTTCTACATCAGTCTAGATGTGTTAGTTCTCTTCCAATGTTGTCTGCTAACATTTAACTTCTTTGGTGATAATACTCAGTATATGTCTCAAGATGGCCTTGTAAGCCGAAAACCAGGTTACAATAAAAGTAATATTGTAGAACAAAAGCAAACTGGTGCTTTTATTTATAATAATAGACTTCATCGTTCAGTCACACCGGAGAAATTAATTGCTAGGAAGGCTGGTTGAAGTTTTTCCATCTTGATTTATTCAACACGACCTCAGCGTCTGGTGCAGTTTTTCGGCCTCATTGCAACTTGTATTCAAGAGTCAAATTGCACAAATGTTTTTTTTTCCTCGAGAGATTCACATTATTGATGCAATGCCTATCGACTGTCACACCATCCATCTTCCTACGACGTCATCTGGGCGTGAATACGGTTTGCGTGTGGTTCCGATCATTGATGTCGACTTGTTCATACCGGAATCGCTGCTTCACTTTAAAGTCGCTCCACAGTTGCATCCCGTTCCTATCCTCGACACCAAGGGCTAATGCTTGGCAATATCTTGAATCGAACACAGGTCCAAATGGTTCAAATGGACTATGGGATTTAACTTCTGAGGTCATCAGTCCCTTAGAACTTAGAACTACTTAAACCTAACTAACCTAAGGACATCACACACATCCATGCCCCTGGCACGATTCGAACCTAGAACCGCTCGGCCACCCCGGCCGGCGAACACAGGTCCACCTTGGTTAACCTGCCGTAGGTTTCTGATCTTAATCAGTGATAATTAATAACAGTGAAGAAAGCTCTCAGTCTAAAAGACCCAGAGCCAGCTGAATTCAGTTCCCTGAGAAAGTCCACCGCATTCCTGAGAACCGTGTTAGAGAAAAGCACGGTAGCGAACGTTTCGGGCAGACTTCTCCATCAGTTTCAGACCTAACGAAGGTGCTCGGCCTCAAAACTAACTAGAGGAGAGAAAAACAAGCTTCTCCCGTTAGCTGCGAGGTTTATTCTTAGTGTCGCGTTAGTGCGTTCTAGAACGACGCGCTGCTATTTGTGTTGTTGATGCAAGTAGGTGTTAGGGGAAAAAGTTTCTACTCGCCAGTATAACTCTTAGAATTAAATAGTAAACTGGAGTAACAATAATTCCGCGAGCTGGTGCAGTTATAAAGTCGTTCCCTACAGTCATGTGCTAGAAGACCATAAAACAGTAAGTTATTTTTAATGTAGATTTATGTATGTGGCAGGCGGATATGAGCAATAACAAAAGTTGAACCTTATGACAGTAAATGCGTGGATGTTCGAGAACTGAGAATCGTTTTGATGATGATTGTGTTGCATGAGCGAAGAAGGCACGTCCTGGAAGTGGCTCGTTACTATTCGCCGTAGAGGCCACCTTAGCTCAAAGAGTAGTGATCGTCCGAGTGAACCCCACCAAATCAAGCATTCATCCAGCCCCTGGCCCTCAGCCGTATTTTATAATAGTACGCATCTAGCAACTAACAGCCGTATCCAAAAACGTTAACTGCGTTTTAAGATTGTAGCTTTCCTGCTGAGTAATACTTTCAGTGACAGTAATATTTTAAGATGTGCTTAATTTTAATCGACATTAGTTGCTTTGGCCGTTAGCTAAGCACAATTAACCGCGTATCTTAGGGACAGAGGAGCGGTGGGCGTGTATGCCTATTACTGGTTAGTCCTGAACGTGCATTATAGAGACGGTCATCTTTAAATGCGGTACATACTTTTAGCAAGGAATACGAAATTAAATTAAAACTCTCGTACAACGCAATGAGTGGAAAAAATACATTCAAAACATTTAGTAAATATTTATTATTGTGTGTCATGTGGCGTGATGCATTTAAAAATAAGTACAGTCACTGCTATTAATCAGTTACTCATCCGCTCAGACAGACATGATAATACACTTCATCAGTCAGTTACAGTGCCACAGCTGTAGGACCGCAGAGGGTGGCAGCAATATGAAACAGAGAACAGCTGACACGAAGTGTGCTGAATGGTGCTAAATTTTATCGATAAGTACTTGTGGGCAGGCGTTCAACTTACCGCACCCTTACCTAAAGCTGATACTGATTTATGTAGGTCAGAAGTTAATAGTAAGATCGGTACATATGCGGCACAGGTACCGCCCGATAACGTCATTATTGCCACTTGAGCCAACGTGTTTGACGACTACTGTCGCAAAGCCTTCTTTATTGCCTTTAACCCTTTCCTTGTATTACGGCTTCGATCATAAAATTTATATATGTAACCTTGGCAAATACACAAAATATTCAAGAGCAACTTGGATGCAAATAGCTGAAAGTTTGTAGGAGATCTTTCCGCATCAGGATATATCGAACGACTGCACTCGCGTAAGTGTGTGTGTGTGTCTGTGTGTGTGTGTGTGTGTGTGTGCGTGTGTGCGCGCGCGCGCGCGTGTTGAGAGAGAGGGGGGGGGGGGGGAGTCACATCAATCATAACAGGGCACCACTGACCTCGTTAGCCTCACAACTCCCTACTTCTGTAAGCTGACAGCAACGAAAAATTTTGATGGTGCATTAGAAATGACGGTTCAACTGTAAAAATATTGGATTGTTCTGCTCCGCTGGGAGAATAACTACTTCTTAACAGTAAGAAAGTCTTTCTCTTGATTTCCTTTCCGGCGTTTTGTGACATACTACTTCATTCGTATTAAATTAAAAATCTTTTATTCGGATAGCTCATATGCCCGGAAAAACGTCGCAGAATTTTTATATGTTTTAAGCTTATTTTAACGCCCTTCCCACAAATGTTAACACTTCACTCAGTTTAGTTTACACTTCACATTCACTGAAATCTTAAAATCTTAACAGTACACCTTCTCGTTAGGACTGCGAACAGACAACATTCTGATTCAGTAGTTCGCAGAGCGCCGTTAACGCCATATATTTGTAATACAGGCTCAGTATTAGAGAAAATGGTAGTGAGAGACAAGGAGCGTGTAAAATACCTTGAAATGAGCCGTGACAGTCATGAGTTGGTTCAAATGTCTCTAAGCACTATGGGACTTAACATCTGAGGTCATCTGTCCCCTAGGCTTAGAACTACTTAAACCTAATGACATCACACACATCCATGCCCGAGGCAGGATTCGAACCTGCGACCGTAGCAGCAGCGCGCTTCCGGACTGAAGCGCCTAGAACCGCTCGGCCGCAGAGGCCGGCCAGTCATGAGTGAAACAACAGTTAGGAAGTGGCTTTAGGCTGACTTCCATAAAACAGTAGGCGAAGACTTCGTGTTGCGGGAATGAAATTTGTATTTTGCATAAAGTCGGTGAACTTATCGCGTCAAATTAATGTAAACTCCAAGCTTTTGACAGTATTCCTCAAGGTCTTCGCCAGGAAAGCAGTTGGCTGTCACAAGACCGAACTGACTGAGTTGAACGATGTGGTGGTGCCCGCTGTAACCAGGTATGAAACCATCGCCCACTGTTTCACGTCGCTCACAGTGTCTTTCTCAACAAAATGTAAACTGTGGTGCCAGCCGCCGATCTCTCAACCGACAAGGATTATATCGGCAAGGCTCCAGTTAACAAGATTTCAAACATTTCAGTTACAGCCGCACACTAATAAATTTAGAGGAGCTCCTATTGATACAATTTGTGTGCAGTATGTTACCAATCTTAAATTTTGCATAATTTGGATGCGAGAAATGCAGGGTTGCCAAAATGAAACTTGTACAGAAATATGTACCTATTAGTCAAGATCCTGAGGTGTACATCTATCAGTCAAGGTTGTCCGTTTCGATGCTGTCATATTCTAAGAAAATTCCTCCTGTTCATTAACTAGAGTAACTTAATTAGTGTATTTTCCACCGGTTTATTTTCCGTAACGATGTTTTATCAATGATTCTAGTCTCACTTTAGCATTCAAAAATTTCTTTTGGTAACTGTCTCATTGACGCCAACGGTCTTATCGCAGTGGTAACACAGTTCCCATCAGGTCACCGAAGTAAAACGTTGTCGCACTTGTCCTAGCACTTGGATGGGCGACCATCCGGTCTGCCGAGCGCTATTGGCAAGCTCTGTGCACTCAGCCGTTGTGTGGCAAACTGAGGAGCTACTTGATCGCGAAGTAGCGGCTCCTGTTTCGTAAACTGACTGACGGCCGGGAGAACGGTGTGCTGACCACATGCACCCCCATATCAGCATCCAGTGACGCCTGTGGGCTGAGGATGACACGGCGGCCAGTCGGTACCTTTGGGCCTTCATGGCCTGTGCGGGAGGAGTTTATAGTTTTTTTTAGTCTTACTGACGCAACAAAGTATCATTAGAAATTTACCCACCATATTATGAAAGTTTAGTGATTTAACGAGTATAATCTTCTTGAGCATAATATTACTGCAACCTGTGAATAGATTAAAGTATTTCGATTATAATGCAATGATCTTTTTCAATTGACTTCAAGTTTTGTAATGAATTGATAGAAAATTTCGTTGTGGCATGGCAGTGCCTTCCGTCGGTGGCAGTAAGACTTTCTTGACCTGAAAGAAATGTTCCACGTTTGCCCAGTTCGTGGATATTATGTATTCAAAATAAATTTTCCTCATTTGAAAATAATTTGTAAGCATATTGTCATCGGTAGATAATTCTTACATTATTCGACGTTCATTTCTTATATTACTTGACATTCCTGAATTATTCATATGGGAATCCACTGTCGGACCAATTTCTCTCTCTTTTTCTGGCTTGTCAACGCTTGTCTTAAGCTCTTGTTCTCAAATCAGTACCGCTGTATTATCATCTTCACGAATTATTTTAGCTGATACAACGTTGGAGGCTGGTCCCGGCGGAGGTTCGAGTCCACCCTCGGGCGTGTGTGTGTGTGCGTGTGTGTGTGTGTGTGTGTGTGTGTGTGTGTGTGTGTGTGTGTGTGTGTTTGTCCTTAGGATAATTTAGGCTAAGTAGCGTGTAAGCTTAGTGACTGATGACGTTAGCAGTTAAGTCCCATAAGATTTCACACACATTTGAACATTTTTTGAACAACGTTGGAACTTTCTCAGTAGAATAAGCATCTGGAAACCATAGCTGGCATCTGCAGGTGATGGTAGGTTCACATGTATGTGGACTCCCACTTTAAAAATCTTTCGTATAGTAAGCAGCTATCTTGCTGAAGTGAGCATCGTCTGCTTGCAGAACATTGCTTGTTTTAGCTGGTATTGGCAGCATCTACTTATAAAATCACTCATGAATAGCTAAGGATTGAAATAGTACGTTGGTGATGTGTAGCAAGTTGTGTCCTGTCACAGAAAAAGCTAGCGTGTGGAAGATGCGCCAAGACAAGAACATAATTTTTCTGCCTGTAATTCTTTAGGCTGGTTTCGTGGCTTTCACGTTCACACGAAAGTGCCCTTGAGATTAATTTACCAAACGAGTTCAAAGCGAACCATAGTATAGTACATGGCGATCGTGTACTCGTATAAAATGTAGCAAGAGATTTTCGTCCGAGCTGTGAAATGCGTCGTCTTCTCAGCTTCCCGGTGTGTGCTGCAGACCATGCAGTACAAGTATCAAGTTTTTAAACCAGCCCAGCGCATGCAGCACTCTCTCCTTCGCTGCTTCTAGGAAAAGAGATAGTATTATGTTCGGGGCAACGAAGTAGCCGATGCAGCAGCCAAGGTGGTCTGCAACATCCCTTTTACTGCTTATTGTTTCCTCCCTGCCCTCCTATATGCAGTTATCTCGCTGTTAAGCAACAGGGACATTTTCCTGGTGGGGACCGAATTTGCTGCATTAAGGGAGATTAAGTTAACCGGTTTTGAGTACATTCAGCTGGAAAAAATAAAAAAAGTCCTAACCCACCTCCGAGTTGAGCGCTGATGGTCGCTGCATGAATTTCGTCTCCGCTTATAGGACCAAACAGTGCACTGTGTTTGTGGCGTAGAGTATCGGGATGCTAAATTTCTTAAAGAGTGCGTCGCGTTTGCTATTTAGAATCGCAGGTGCAAGAACGTTCTTGGAATGAGTTCTACAACCTCGACATCGGCGTGGAGAAGACAATAGTACGTAAAAAAAAAAACCCTCGATTCGTAATAAAGAAGATAACATGTGAGAAAAAACATTAAGTATATAGGAAAATATACTGTAAACACTACAAGCACATTACACTTCTGACTGAAAAACGCGAAAGCTTGCAAATCTAAAAGAACTTTAAAATAGAGCTTTACTGATGAGTTTACGTATACAGACACACTACAGTCAAATAGCACGCTGAAGATTGTTGAGCCTCTGGAAGACTTCTCCGCACACTGTAGATGTCTTTAATTCCTCTTCCTTTGAGACAGCAAATTACACAGTTCTAAATACGATCCATAGTTTGAAGTTCACCTCATTCACAGAAAGGATCATGTGCAAGATCCCACTGTCATCAAGCTTTTTCAGCGACCCGTTCCAGTTCTTAATTTTTGACACTGTTTTTGTTGTACAAGAGAAAATGACGCTTCAGTCTGGTCGTGTGGTTGCCTTATATATAAAAATCGCCTTCTTTTGTGCATTCTATTATTTTTGTGTAGTTAATGTATAAATACAAATGATCATGATTGCACACATGACCTGTAATTAATGTCGTATTTTGTAATTATAGGTGCAGTGACGTAGGTTTTGTGGCCATATGTTTATTGTCTTTAGTTTGTGTTCATTGTGCCAGGTTGTGGTCTTTCCCATTACATATACGAGGGGCGTTAAATAACTAATGCAACACACTTTTTTTCTCTGACAGCAGGTTGATGTTACTCAGGATTCCAATACACCATATTATTCCCCACCCTTTTGGCTACAAAACCCCGTTTTTAACATAATATCCATTCAGTGTAACAGCCTCACACCATCTTACTGGGATGGCCAGTATGATCGCATGGTGACACACTACTGGTCGACGTCGGAGCCAACGTTTTGTTGCATCAACAACCTCCCCATCATCCACGTACTGCTTCCCGCGGAGTGCATCCTCCATTGGGCCAACAAACAGAAGGCGGAAGGTGTGAGATTCGGGATGTGGGGTGGATGAAGAAGAACTGTCCATTGGAATTTTGTGAGCTCCTCTCGGATGTGCAGACGTGTGAGATCTACCATTGTCACGGAGGTGTTTGATTGTGATCCGTCGAGCACCTCGAATGAGAGTGTCTGCACATTCCAACAATGCAACAGTCAGAGATGTATGCGGTCAGCCGGCATGTGGGAGATCGGGCACGTTTGCGCGACGTTGTAGCGACGATGACAGTGGCTTCGCCCAACGACTCATCGTGTTTTTGCTCACTGCCAGGTCTCAGTAGATATTCTACAAGCGCATATGTATCTCTGCGATGCTCCGGTTTTCCACCGAAAGAAACTCAATGACAGCTCTCTGCTTGGAACGCATCTTCGTTATAGATGCCATTTGGAAGGCGAAGTATAGTGCTGCCACGTATCGGAACTTCATGAAACTCTAGGAGCAGAGGCAGGAATATTCTACGATGTCCCACAACGAATTCCGCATTTTTCAGCCGAAATTTGCCGCGAAAAAAAAAAAGTGTTGCATTACTTACTGAACACCCGACGTACAATGTCCGAAAAGATCCCTCACCCCGAGGTTATACACTACTCGTATATTGTATATTAGAGTAATTACGTATAAAACCTACGTATACAGCATATCTGTATTTGTACTATCGCATCTTACATAGTGATCTATGCGTCTCCAAGCTTCGAAAAGCTTACTATACACTTTCCCGCAATTCTTTATTAGTCTTGCACTTTGGTAGAGCTACGTGGAACCTGATTATTCCCCATAATGGCTTTTTTTTTCAAATTATAAAATCCAGGCTTCGAGGAGACCATTTTAAAGGGGTTGGAGATGTTGCCGAGCGATGCCGTTTCCAGAAACTTCCTTCCTTAGACCCTAAAACCACATGTGTGAAATGCTATGGATCGCAGATTAAACAGAAAATAATACTGCTTGTCGAGGTACAGCGTTTGTAAATTGTGCCAACAAAGCAGGACAGGCTGCAGTACGCTCCTCTGTCATCGTCCGAACATTCATTCACGAACATTGGTCTAAGTCCTTTCATATTGAGATCCTTTTTTATTCTGATCTCTCTCTGTTGACAGTGGTAGTGGTACTGGAATTTCACCTGCTCCTATGCGAATGTACGAAGTCAGGACGGGTAGAGGGACTTCTCGGACACCTTGTATATGGCTGAGGATGGCCTGTTATTTGAACGAAACTGCCAGTTTTAATGAAGTGGCATATAGCTATTATGACCAATCAGTTTTCCGAAACATATAAAAGCTGTAAATCATCACCGCCTTAAAATTTCTCTAATTTCTTCATGAATCGTGTTTGCTAAGGATGCTGGACTGGGGAACAATACTCAAGAATTGGACGAACGAGTATTTTGCCATCTAGTTTTTCTGTATTATTTCATCCCTCACCCCATAAGCGGGGGGTGGGGGGGGGGGGGGGCGGCTGGCTGTCAGCGTTACAATCAACCCGCTCATCGGACAAGTTATTTTAAAATTTGGAAAGGTGAATTTAATGAAGGCTTCTTTCGTTTTGCCGTTAATTTTAAAACAGAAATACTGAAAGGTAAGACATAAACGATAAGAACACATTTAAAATTAAAACACAAGATAGAAAACTGTGATTTTCAAGATGAAACACTAAACTGTCACTAAAAGTTTAATTACCTTCCCTGGAAAAAAATCGTCTGTTGTTGGATAGGCAAATGTTAGAATTATGGAGCACTGGCAGGTAGTATCAGCGGAGGCAGAGTGAATGTTAGGGAGGCAGGGAGGACTATTGGGGGCGGGGGGGGAGGGGGGGTATTGGTAAGGCCATAATATGAAGGGAAAAAAGAGGTAGGGCAGGATGGGGAGGGAAGGGGAGAAGCGGTAGGTAAAGACGAGGGGGAAAGAAAAGGAAGCCTTGACGAGTTGGGCTGGGCGCGGTGGAATAATAGTAGTTCGTAGAAGGGGTAAATGTTGGGACGGATTTCATTGTATGGGAGAGCAAGACGGTTGAAATTCCGTTGGGAGAGGATTAGGAGTGCGTGCATGTGTACGGATTTGGAACTTGGCGGTACAGTGGTGGCAGTGTACTACGAATCGAAGTTAAGTGAAAGACAAAAAGATTATTGGAGTCAAGTTTGCGGGTGGTGTAGGTTGTTCAAAGTTGTTAAATGTGATTGAGTTGAGGTGGGAATGTGATGAGATCATAAAGGCTCTTTGTGGGGGAAGGTAAACGCGTGCAGAAAGCAAGGTAGAGTGCAGCACGTTCAAGGATTTTGAGAGACTGATAGAACAGGCAACATTTGCATAGGAGAGATGGGCCAAATCAGGATTTTGTAGGTGTGGAGGAGGTGGAGGTGAGTAATCCCCAAGTAGGCCTAGTTTGTCTATTGTGAGCTTTCTTTAGCATGGTTACTACAGAGCGATTAAAATTACTTGACAGGTGTCTGTCACTTGGGGGCTACAGTGTTGCCAAATCGGCTGCCTCTCGCTTAAAGGCGAAACGCATACACGGCGGGTCACTCTGAAAGTGCTGAAAGCTGTTCATGTAATGCGAAGCGGTTGTGGAAGCGGTGCTCGTTAGGTATGACAGGAACGCCAGATGTTCTGTCTAGAGCTGTTTTTAAGCGATCAATTAGAATAGTGGCAGACGACACGTTTTGCAGCTCTGAATTTGCGCTAGTGTCCTAACTTAACCACAACCTCGCGATATGGCAGGTATCTGAGAAAACGGCGCTCAAGAACCTGCGGCAGAGCAATTAATCATCCTCACTTTGTTCACGGCAGTTAAAGCGGAAGTGCAGGAGCAAACTTAAGACAGAAAAAAAATAGTTTCATCACTAAAAGCGAACTGTAACTTCTCGCTTTCATCAGTTGTGTGAAACTATCCTCACAATGGCTACACGAGATGATGTGATATCGACCGATGAGCAGTCGTGATTGGCCACACAGGTTATAGGAGACACAGATTCCACACGAAAAATTAATGACACGAAGAAAAATAAAATAAAAAAATAAAAAAGTCAATAAAAAAATAAAAAGGTCAATACGATGATGAAAATGATCTGCCGAAATATTAAAAATAAAAGAAATATGTATTTAAGCGCGTTAACCGAAAATAATAATAATAATAATAATAATAATAATAATAATAATAATAATAATCGATCATTTTGGTAAAGATTTACAGTTTAAAAATAGACATCTAAGAGATTTGAACCCACAGCCTTCTTCATGACAAAATTCTACCGAAACCTCTACGCTACATCACATCAAATTATGACGCTACATTTATGCCTCTTTACAACCAGTTGCAATGAAGATTTGCTGCCTTCAAAACGTTCGGCCCCAGTCAATATCGTGTGAAGCTTGTCTACTGTATGCCGATCTAATAATAGAAAATGTGACGCTGAATTGCGTTTTGTGCGGTGGTTTTTAGCTAGTACTGTGTACGAAATATGCGTATTTCGTTATCATCGTTCGGCGTGTATTGTTTTTGGTGTGGTTATGACGTCTGGTGAAATGAGAAACAAAAGGCCCAGAGCTAGGATTCGGGATACAAGCAGATCAAGAAAAGAAGCCAGATAAGGGATTAGAAGCGAATTGACCTTTTGTTGTGGAATGTTTGCAGTGGTGAACAGTTCGGGTGTGACCTTGTGACCTCTGATTGAAGAAAGGCAGCTCCATGTCTACTATCAAGTAATTGCAATGAGACTATAGGTGAGGTTTCGAAGTTAGTTGCCAGTCGAGGTTTAGTCCAAGATATTGAGATCAGTTTGGATTCCGTAGAAATGTTGGAACACGTGAGGCAATACTGACCCTACGACTTATTTTAGAAGAAAGATTAAGGAAAGGCAAACCTACGTTTCTAGCATTTGTAGACTTAGAGAAAGCTTTTTACAATGTCGATTGGAATACTCTCTTTCAAATTCTGAAGGTTGCAGGGGTAAAATACAGGGAGCGAAAGGCTATTTACAATTTGTACAGAAACCAGATGGCAGTTATAAGAGTCGAGGGGTATGAAAGGGAAGCAGTGGTTGGGAAGGGAGTGAGACAGGGCTGTAGCCTCTCCCCAATGGTTATTCAATCTGTATATTGAGCAAGCAATAAAGGAAACAAAAGAAAAGTTCGGAGTAGGTATTAAAATCCATGGACAAGAAATAAAAACTTTGAGGTCCGCCGATGACATTGTAATTCTGTCAGAGACAGCAAAGGACTTGGAAGAGAAGTTGAACGGAATGGACAGTGTCTTGAAAGGAGGATATAAGATGAACATCAACAAAAGCAAAACGAGGATAATGGAATGTAGTCGAATTAAGTCGGGTGATGCTGAGGGAATTAGGTTAGGAAATGAGACACTTTAAGTAGTAAAGGAGTTTTGCTATTTGGGGAGCAAAATAACTGATGATGGTCGAAGTAGAGAGGATATAAAATGTAGACTGGCAATGGCAAGGAAAGCGTTTCTGAAGAAGAGAAATTTGTTAACATCGAATATAGATTTAAGTGTCAGGAAGTCGTTTCTGAAAGTATTTGTATGGAGTGTATCTATGTATGGAAGTGAAACGTGGACTATAAATTATTTGGTCAGGAAGAGAATAGAAGCTTTCAAAATGTGGTGGTACAGAAGAATGCTGAAGATTAGATGGGTAGATCACATAAGTAATGAGGAGGTACTGAATAGGATTGGGGAGAAGAGGAGTTTGTGGCACAACTTGACTAGAGGAAGGGATCGGTTGGTAGGACATGTTCTGAAACATCAAGGGATCACCAATTTAGTATTGGAGGGCAGCGTGAAGGGTAAAAATCGTAGAGGGAGACCAAGAGATGAATACACTAAGCAGATTCAGAAGGATGTAGGCTGCAGTAGGTACTGGGAGATGAAGAAGCTTGCACAGGATAGAGTAGCATGGAGAGCTGCATCAAACCAGTCTCAGGACTGAAGACCACAACAACAGCATTAAGTTGACTGGATATGGTGGGGTAGAAAACAAGGAGACCGAAGCTGTGTGGGTGGTTCGTCCTATAGTTATTGCTTGGCTTTCCGAGAGGTTGATCTTGACGAGCCATTGGTTGCTCCAGGAGATTAACTGTGGAGGATTTGGAGGCATCGTTCGGGGTTTTAGAGTGTAGGGTAGAGGGCGAAACGGTATCATCAGCGTACTGTCGCCTCTTTTAGTACTTTTCCGCCTCTCAGTGCCAGATTCCGGGGAGATGACGGCGGTCGGAGAAAGGGAAATGCGGCCTGGATGTGTGACGGGCCGGGGCGCAGGTAACGGTGCGTGTCTCGGCCGGCCGGCCAGCCCCACCTCGGTCGGCGCTCTCCTCCGCCGGCGCCAGGCAGCCAGCCAACCGGCCGGCCGGCGGCCGATCGATGCAGTGACACTCCGTACCGGGCGGCCCACATGGTCGCGTCGGCCGCGCTGCGCTCCGCTCCGCTGCTCGTCTCGTCTCGTCTTGTGTGCTCTGTTGTGATGTGACTCTCTGTGCTCCGTCTCGTGTCAGCGACCGGCGTCGGATCTCGGATACACGCAGTGACCTTCGCGTCGTATAACCTCGGCGCCAGTGAGGACATTGGAGTCTGGGCTGTTCCAAAACCGGGAAGATAAAAGAACGTTGTCCTCAGTAAGCGTATGTAGCAAAGTGTTGTAGTATAGTGTTTCTTCAGATGAGTTTCAACTCTTGCAATGTGTTGTAACTAAGTATTCTAACGGATTTTAACTGTCATGCGCCGGACAGGCATCGGAACCCGCGAAGTTACCGGTTCCGGTCCGATTCAAGCCACCGAGGGATATGGTGGAATTCGTCCAGTACATAGTTCTTATGTCGAGAAGTTTCATTGTTGCATTACATGCCGGTGAAACGCGTTTTGGAGGCTGTAAGAGTGTTGCAGTTAAGTTGTGATCAGGCTGAATGTAAAAGTGTAACTGAGAACAGCATAGAATTTGGTAGGATTAAGATGCCCTAGAATATTTGAATTAGCCGGTGCAGTCGTAATCTCTACAGCGATTTTAGATGCAGCAGTCCAAATTTACTCCGTAGTTTTTCGGTGTCTGACTGATAATCCTCGTCAGTCAGATGATACAGTGTTTGGTCACAGGGAATCAATGGATACTATAACTGCCAGTCTTCTTACTCATGCACGACTCTGTTTTTAGAAGGTCGCATATTCAAATGGCCAACAATTTCATTACTTTCGACTTGCCGTCTGTGTACGCGTCGATTTCCGTTGCACATCGTTTATATAGTTCTGAAATTCAGAATCTTGTAATTCCTGAAGTTCGTTAATGAAACACTTATATTTGGTTTTAGTAAGCAAGAGTACTCATATTACAAGTAGAAAAAAACTCCCCCGACACACACACACACACACACACACACACACACACACACACACACGGTGATTTATAAATACGTTGTTGTTAGTATTCGTGAAGTCATTGTTGATACACAAAATATGTTTACACATATATATATATATATTGTGTGTGTGTGTGTGTGTCACTTCTTTCCTTACTACGATATATAAATAAACTTGAAAGTTACTACTAGTTAAAACTGTTACAGTTAATTGATTACCTGTGACCATATGTTTTCCATATTCGTAGTTCTTCACCAACATTATATATTCATCATATATAACGAAATAAATTATAATACCCTCCAATGTGCAACGCTTATAAGTCGCCGGCACTATGACAGCATTATTTTGCCGCTCTACTTTGTAATAACTCATACCTATTATTGACAGCTATTTCTTCGACAGTTCATTTAATGCAGAACGAGAAAGCCATTATGTATATTCCTTATAATTCGTTTCAAGAAATGATTTTCAAATTATACTTGTTTCATTTTTACTAGAGAAGCATCATGTCGCTACGGTATCTTCTACACTCATCGTGACCGCTTTGTCAATACATCGGATAGACGTTAATAATCCATACAACATAAGTAAGATACTATGTTTCTCTTTACGTGACCAGGAAGTGATTTTTTTAAATACATTGCTACCATAAGTTGATACATATATTTCTGTTGCCGGTGTGGACGGCATTAGTATTTGAAACTTTCTAAGTTGTTCATAGAATGCCAACGCCATATATATCATGTAACGAAGTTTACCTGCATTGCGCATTTTTCATTAGATGTTCGGCTCCGGCAACATAAAACCTCTCAATGAATGTAATATTGCTGTATACGGTCCAAATCTGATAAACAGCAGCGATTTGGTCGTTGTATGCGTGACAAATTGAGTTCCGTAAACTAATGCACCAGCTGCGCGGCGTTTTGACAATGCCACGCCCCACAAATGGCTGTGCGAAGAGGAATCAAACAACCGTCCTCTTAGAGAGAAACCATGCATAAAGTTCCATTCGCCACCATGAAACTACGAAGCTTCGGAAAATGACGTATTAATACATTTCTTTTGATCAACTCTCTTCTGAATAAATGCTAGAAGCTTCGGCTGTACATGTCGCATCGTGTACTCAACAGCCGTTATTTCTTATTTTAACCTTTAAATACTCGTGCTGGTGTACTCCATACGTCACTTCTCCATTTCTGCATATTCTCTGAAGAAAACGTGTTGTCCAACCCTGGCCACTCACTTATTATTTTACTGAAATTCGCATATTTGCTTGGTATGTTGAAGTTATACATCTACTGCGTGCGTTTTATTATGTTAAATTGCTTAACCTTTCTTTGCTGAACTTTTTTACAAACCAAACTCACTGTATGTCTACACTAATCACAAATAGCCGCACTTATTTAGTGGTAGACACTAAAGTTCTAATCAGGAGAATCATGTATATTTTCACACAGTACACCACGCGAGCAATAAAGTAACAAAAAGGAAACCGACTACTTAAGGGTTAAGAGAAATGGAGCGCAATAGTTCTGCAGCAATTACTCTCCCTCCTTGAATGTCCATTAAAAGTAACCTCGCTTAGCATGCCACGAACCATAAAGCGTTTCACCGTTTCACTTGCTGCATTGTTTGGTTTATGTACGCGCATTTCACGAACCGCTTTCACGTTTTTTCCAGATAACTGCAATCTCTGACGTTGACTCTTGGTGCAACATCTACCTATCTTCATGTTTTGTTTCATTTAAAGTAGCAAAATACTGGTGTGCTAACTACAGAGTATTACACAAGCCAAACGAACTTATCCAGGCATATTTTTTTTCCTATAAAACATAAATATGTTGTAAATGATAGTGACTTTAACGAAAAACGAAATTTTCTAACTTTATACCGCTAGGTACCTACGAAGAATGTGCATTTCGACGCGTACCGCTTGTAGCATGTCTATATTCCCGTACGTGTGTATAGCAGCTGTTTCTTCCTTTCCTTTTTAGGATCAGCATATCGATGCAAGGACAGTTTTGCTACCGCACCAGTCAGTTTCTTTGTAGCCTTTTTATTTCGTCTTTTCAATCGCCTTTACATACAAATATGTTGTATAAGGTTTTGCAGCACTTGTATCTCAGCTAATAGATTGCAAAACCGTCAGGTAGAGAATAAAGCAGGACATTTTGTACTTACGTTGGTGTATAACATACCATTGGATACCCAGTAATTATAATCAACTATTGCGTAGACTACAAATTACGACTTCCTTTGAATGAAATGTGGAGCTGTAAACTTCACGATGCTTAAGTAACAATGTAATACCCCCATCCCTTCTAGTGTTTTAGGGTTAAAGGTATCTAAATCTATCTAAATTTTGCCTGTGAGCGATAAATCAGCTGTTATAAGTAAACGCTGCAAATACTAATTCAAAATAACTTCGATGAAATTGGCTAACTTGAGTTGTTTACAACAATTTTTAACAGTAAAAGACCAGAAATAGAATACCAAATAAGTTTCACGATAGTCTAGTCTAAAATAAATACCAAACGAAAATACAGGGTAACAACACATTGGCTTCAATGTCACATAACACAGAACACCAGAAATTAAATTTTCAACTTAGACAGAACAAGAACTTTCACATCTACATTGTCGAAGAACAGACTCGTATTTGATTGATACCGTGGAAGATGAGTCGCCGGTTTTCATTAAGAGCCATCAACTTTGGAGAATGATAAAAAGAAACAAAGCAATCTTCAGTCAGGTTAATCATTTCGAGACCCTGTCTGTTGCCTATTCAAGTAGGAACAAAGAGTTCGAGAATGTCATACCACATCACCTGACGATGAAACATGACGCGCCAATGCTTCCTCAGAAAGCATACAAACAGTGGTAATACGGAATGTTGTATGGATGCGTTCAAATAACAAAACAGCATTGTCATAAAACAGTGTTATTGTCTTCTCATCAATCCTTCGTGTATATTGAGAATATTAGCAGTCGTTTTACGTTTTCCTATGACACACTCTACATTACATTAGTTTCTATTGAACATTCATTAGTTCTCGTATCACAGCTTCTCTGTGAAACCATTTTCTGCCGCTTTTGATTGAATACCCGAGTACATAAAAAAGCAGTGTGGCTCCTGTGTCCTAAAAGAAATTAATGGTGAACAGGAGAATTAGTGCAGATCATAGGGTGAACTGTCCTCCACTACACAACTCTGCCGCTCAGCATGGTCACCATGCATTTATACACTTCTGCGGCATCGTTAAACAGAGACATCAAAACTAGTTTCGAAAAATTCAGTCCCGCATCGTGACCCATTATTTTAAAAGCCCGGGTTTCACTGCTGATTGTTACCTCTAACATGTCTGTCTCCTCGATTCACTTCATCAGCACGCCTTCAATTGGCATCTGTGGCAGATGTTGTCGGCCGGTCGCTGCGCGCTTTATCTGCAAGGTATGTCCTCCGTTACCGAACTACTGTCCATTGCAGCGTCCCCATACACTATCGTTGTGGATGAATTTAAAACAGCTTTAAAATAATGTTTCAGGAAACAAATCCTGAATTTTTCAAACTGGTTTTGATGTCTGTGTTCAACGATGGCCCAAGTGTGTACAAAAGAATGGAAGCTGTGTTGAACGTTATCATTGTGTAGAGGACTGCTCAGGCTATAGTCTGTAATAATCCTTCTGTTATATGATCGATATTAAATTTGTTAGGACACAGGAGCCACATTACTTCTTGATTCACTCTCGTACTGAGTGCCACTTAAGAGAAGTGGATACGACAATTCTATTATTGCTGCACTGCGTCCTGAATTCTACTGGAATTGGTTTGATTAGGTCAACAGCACTTTACAAAAAAATTTGTGTCCATTTCTTTTATGTAATTTGGCGTTTATTAACCTTCGAAAACGGGTCACTAAATGTTAAGAAAATTGAGAACACAAACAATGACATCGGATCGAACATAGAGTCGAATTGACCTGTTACATGTCTTCGCGTTCGTCTTAAATAACAGTTGAAATTAAGGTGACTGATGGATAATAACTGGCCAGATGAACTGCTAATAGAGCGCATGAACAAACGAAAACGCTACCAGGAATCGAGTAGCTTTATGGATTCAATTAGATCAAAGCTGGGTGCGGTGCAATATGAACCTGTCCAGCATAATGGTTGAGGTTATAGCATTCAAAAACTATTCTGCGAGTCAGGCCGGGTACCTCGTTGCTTTGAATAACTGCAGTAGTTTTTCGATACCAGAAGCGCCTTTTTTTCACCCATTTATATGTAGTGCTGCATTCAAAATTTAGTTACGTAGATAGGACTCTCATGCGTGATGGATATTTGTACGGTTGGCTTTTCTGTGTGTTCGTTTTAGTTTCAGTATACGACTGACCCACGAGCAAGTGGACGAAAGGTTTCGACATCGCATAGGTGCAAGATGCGCATCAAAAATAATCGTCATTTCTGTCATAGCTAGCATCCACTGCAAGATCGTACTCACGACCTGAGCTAGGATAGGGATGGGGAGCAACTCACGTCAGTTTCGCAGTGGATGGCGAAATACTAGTCAGATTTCACGATAATTCGCTCAGGGTATACTTAAAAACATCTTGGGCTAGTATATGTTCCAGGCCTGTGAAGCCCTGGAGAAAACTCGTTGCTCCATCACCTCTCATAACGAGATTAACAAATGAAAAATATGTGGTACGATCATTACATGAGACAGCTTTGTGTAAATATGATCGTTGATTCCTTTCAGTTATAACAAGCGCACCTACAACTCTGTACCCCTTTCTGCAATTTTACAGTTAAATTATGGGTCACCTACAAAACCACCTGTCTTAGTACAGTCCTGCATCGGAGCTCGCAACCTACTGTAGGCGTTTCACTAATCGCTTGTTTCATTTTCTTATGGATGGGAGGAATGGCTAAGTGCTGCAATTGAGTCCAGAATCCGTAAATTAACCTATAACACATGCGTAATGTTCAGGCAGCCTTCACGGCCATGAATCCACAATTCTAGACTACTATAGACACAATCGAGCTACCCACGGGAAAAGAACGCAAAAAACACGTTTCAAAATCATGTTGCATCCCGTAGGGAAAATCGCTAGATCTATTGAGAGAGAATCAATCGGAAGGAAGTAGTAAGTAGTTACTGAGCCATGAAATAATAGAGACGAGAACGAGAGACAGGCCGCATGAGCATGTTTCTTACCGCTGACGCATCGACGTGTTTGTGGTAGGCTGATCTTGCAGAAATGGATGAAAGTGCATGTTGTTACTGCGATCACGGAAATAGCGCACATTTTGTAGAAATTCGAGCTGATTCCTGTCGTGAGTTTCCTATACAAGTCTAGCATATGCTGCTACTAAGATGGCGGCAGACTTGGACGCCATTTTTCACGACATCTAAAAACAACCAATCGCGGCTCTGTACTGCTTCAGAGTGGGGCTTGGGATGTCTCCCCTCTCGGTTATACACACATCAAAAAAAGTTTTGCATTACCCCGGTTCCCAGAACTCCTGGAGATAGACGTTGACTGTGCATATTGTATCGCAGGCACAGTCCCTTTCACTGTTCAGAGATGTCACTAAACCCGTCCAAAGATGTAAACAACCATGCATGAGCAGCGCCTATTTGAGGGCCGACAGCCGATCATTTCCGGTCTTTCCACCAGGAAGTAAGTACACGGCTCGTGTCGTATGTACCGGGTGATCAAAAAGTCAGTATAAATTTGAAAACTTAATAAAACAGGGAATAATGTAGAAAGAGAGGTAAAAATTGACACACATTCTTGGAATGACATGGGGTTTTATTAGAACAAAAAAAAAAGACACCCCATATTGCTAGACGCGTGAAAGATCTTATGCGCGCGTCGTTTGGTGATGTTCGTATGCTCAGCCGCCACTTTCGTCATGCTTGGCCTCCCAGGTCCCCAGACCTCAGTCCGTGCGATTATTACCTTTGGGGTTACCTGAAGTCGCAAGCGTATCGTGACCGACCGACATCTATTGTTGAGGAATGATGGTGGACATATTGAGCATTTCCTGTAAAGAACATCATCTTTGCTTTGTCTTACTTTGTTTTGCTAATTATTGATATTCTGATCAGATAAAGCGCCATCTGTTGGACATTTTTTGAACGTTTGTATTTTTTTGGTTCTAATAAAACCCCATGTCATTCCAAGCATGTGTGTCAATTTGTACCTACCTACATTGTTCCGTGATTTATTCAGTTTTCAAATTTATACTGACTTTTTGATCACCCGGTAGTTCAACCATGCCTAGACGGTCAATACCGCGGTTCGATCGCGTCCGCATCGTTAGTTTGTGACAGGAAGAGCTCTCAACAAGGGAAATGTCCAGGCGTCTCGAAGTGAACCAAAGTGATGTTGTACGGACATGGAGATACAGAGAGACAGGAACTGTCGATGACATGCCTCGCTCGGGCCGACCAAGGACTACTACTGCAGTGGACGACTGCTGCCTACGGATTATGGCTCGCAGAGACCCTGACAGCATCGCCACCATGTCGAATAATGCTTTTCGTTCAGCCACAGGACGTCGTGTCCTGACTGAAACTGTGAGCAATAGGCTGCCTGGTGGGAAACTTCACTCAAGACAATCGTCGGAGACGTGTTTAGAGGCAACCCGGTGAGGCTGAACGCCTGAGACACACTGTCCAGCGAGTGCAGCAAGGTGGAGTTTCCCTGCTGTTTTTGGGTGGCATTATGTGGGGCCGACGTACGCCGGTGGTGGTCATGGAAGGCGCCGTAACGGCTGTACCATACGTGAATGCCATCCTCTGACCGATAGTGTAACCGTATCGGCAGCATATTGGCGAGGCATTCGTCTTCATGGACGACAATTCGCTCCCTCATCGTGCACATCTTGTGAATGACTTCCTTCAGGACAACTATATCGCTCGACTAGAGTGGCCAATACGTTCTCTGGACATGAACCCTGTCGAACATGCCTGGTATTGATTGAAAGGTTTGTTTATGGACGACGTGATCCACCAGTCGCTCTGAGGGATCTACGCCGAATCGCCGTTGAGGAGTGGGACAATCTGGACCATCCACGACGAATACAGGCATGCATCAATGAAAGAGCAAGTGCTACTTGGTATTAGAGGTACCGGTGTGTACAGCAATCTGGACCTCCACCTCTGAAGGTCTCGCTGTATGGTGGTACACCATGCAATGTGTGGTTTTTATGAGCAATAAAAAGGGCGGAAATGATGTTCATGTTGATCTCTTTTCCAATTTTCTGTACAGGTTCCGGAACTCTCGGAACCGAGGTGATGCAAAACTTTTTTTGATGTGTGTATTTCCTCGGTGGAGATTTTGCGGAGTGACTACACCAGTAAAACGTATAGTTCCTTGCAGCCAACTTGACCAGGAAGAGAGCGCTGACGCCCCATACTGCGTTATAGTGCAGGGTGAGAGTTCCTGGGTCTTAGGTTGGTCATTCAGATGGTTCAAATGGCTCTGAGCACTATGGGACTTAACATCTATGGTCATCAGTCCCCTAGAACTTAGAACTACTTAAACCTAACTAACCTAAGGACATCACACAACACCCAGTCATCACGAGGCAGAGAAAATCCCTGACCCCGCCGGGAATCGAACCCGGGAACCCGGTTGGTCATTTTACAGTGGCGTCCGTCCAGAGCCCACGCAAAAAGAGGCATACTTCCGTGGAAGCTCTGTGGCGTAGCAATTTTGAACGAAACGGCTCCTGCCTTTCTGCTCGAGGAACGCGCTATTTTTGTACTATTCTACTAAATTGATATCCAGAGACCTAAAAATCGTGTCGACCTTCTCATTCGTTCCTCCTTTTCCTTGCCAAGACGATAGGCAGCTCGTAATCTTGGGAAAAATTACTTATGGCAGGAAAATTTACCTATAGTATTTATCAGCAATCCGTGATTGCTATCGGTTGGTTCGTGAACTCTTCTGCAGTTCGAATCTGTTATTGGATTTTACATTAACTAAATATTTATCTCTTTCATATTAAGGACTGGACAGAACAGTCGTTGGAATCTCTCCACGTGCGTGATGCAGAAAAGTCTCCTTTTCAAATGTTCTCCTCTAATATGAAACTTCCTGGCAGCTTAAAACTATGTGCGGGACCGAGACTCGAACTCGGGACCTTTGTCTTTCGCGGGCAAGTCGTGAGTCGTGTGTGGGGTAGCTCTGTCGGTAGAGCACTTGCCCGCGAAAGGCGAAGGTCCCGAGTTCGAGTCTCGGACCGGCGCACAGTTTTAAGCTTCGAGGAAGTTTCATATAAGCCAATATTCCGCTGCAGAGCGAAAATTTCATTGTGGATAGTCTCCGCTAGTCTGTATCCATTATATGTTCTGGCTTCCTTAAAAGCGAAACTGAACTATGTCTCCAGACTGAAACAACGAATGAAAATTTGTACCAAGCCCGGGATTCGAACATGGGTCTAGGGCTCAGTAGGCAGAGGCACTAGCTACTACGCCATCCCGGCACTATGGCTTTGCACAACTACATGGGCTATTCCAGTGCGCCTCAATCCAAATTACCATTCAGGCCTCAGCCCACTTGGTATTTGTCCTAAACTCGAACAGCGTTGCGAGGCTCTCCGACTCTGTTGGATTACTACCTCAGCATCAAACGAAAACGGAAGAAATACCAAGTGGGCTGAGGCGTGAATGGGAATTGCATTGAGGAGGGAAGTTCTAGTCCTTGCAGTTGTGAAAAGTCACTGTGCCATGGTGGCATAGTGGTTCGCGCAACTGCCTAATAAACAGGAGACCCAGGTTCGAATCATGGCACTGGTACAAATTTTCATTCGTCGCTTCAGTCTGCATGAAAGGTCTCAGGAACCATTCATTTGAAACTGAATTAATATATCTGTCGGTTTGGCGAAGCAGGGTGGTGAGTTCAGTTTTCAGAGATCGCGCTCCTCTGCCCTCTCGCAGGATGCGGCCCTGACGCGCATTTTTTTATTAACAGTCTGTTATTTAACTTTGCTTGGAAAGCGGTGAGTTGGCGTTAACTAGGTGGGCCGTATTGGCGGGCACCTGTTGTGTGCTAGGATGTGAGCAGTGGCGGTCCCCTGCTTTCTACTGACCGCTAACGATCCGCGCTCGGAGCTGACAGTGGCGTTTCTTGCCGTGCACGGGAGCGTACGATTGCAGACCGCCAGCCGCCGGCATTAAGGGGGCAATTCAGCGGCGCGCTGCTTTCTTGTCGCCGGCGGGGGGGCGCCGTTGCGGCGTTTGCGTCCCGCTGGCTGGGACGACTGCAGCGGCTGCACTCTGGAGGCTTCTGCACTCGCAGCTGCACGCTTACTCAAGCATTTAATGCAAGCATACTTCAGCAACTCTAGGGCAGATCTGAAAACGCATCCACAATGGCCAACAATCTGTAGAGTCAGCTTGGGTGCCAGTGCTGTGCAGGCTTATACAAGCAAACTTCTGTTACGATGTTGCACTATGTCGGGTGAGGAAATGAACCGCGAAGTGACGAAAGTATTTGAAATTGTCAAAACAACCCATGTCCATGGAGCATTAAATGGAAAGTCTAAGACGACAAGGCGTAAGAGGAAGCTGTTTCTAACTGAATGTACGAGGCATGTTCAGAAAGTGTGTGCGCTAGATTTTTATATATTTTTTTAGGAAAATTTTATTTGAAAAAAATTTACAGGGTATTGTTGATACAGTTGCTATTTTTCCACCTTGCCATCCCGTTCAATGCATGTGATGAGCCGTGGCACAAGCTTCTTTATGCCCACGTCGAAGAACTCTGCCACCAGCTGCTCCTCCCTGTTCAGTACCTTTTTTTTGTATCAGCTCTTCTGTTGAAAACTTTATTCCACTCATATGTGTCTTTAGGGGAGTGAAAAAATGGATCTGGAAGCGCCTAAGGCTGCATGAGGACGAGCGTTGTCGTGCAACACACACTCCTCTCCTCAGTATTCCCCTCATTTTGTTTTTAATGCTCCTTTTTAATTTTTTAGGATCTCACAATATCATAGTCCATTGATGCCCGAGAGCACCCGAGGCAGAAATTTGACCAAAAAGACGAATTCTCTGTCCCAAAACACTGAGGCCATAATATTTTTGCCCGGAATCATACTATCGAATTTTTCGGTGGAGGGGTGGGGGGGGGGGGGAGGAGGAATTAACGTGATTAACGTGATGTGACTGTGACGACTGTTTTTTTCCTCGGTGTTTAATGAAGTCACCCACGTTCCATCTCCAGTCACAACAGAGTTCAGAAATCCTTACCTTCCAATTCAGACAGCTCAAGAAACTCGCGAGCGCTATTGATTCTTTTTTTCTTCTTCTTTTTTTTTGCTCTATCAGATGTTTCGGGACCCATCTACGCCCGGTTTCCGGTAAGTGTCTCCTACAAGAGAGTTCTGGAAAGTTGTAGAAACGTTGCTGAAACTTCGTCCACTGTCGATTGGCGGTTTTCACGAACAATTTCCTCGATTTTTTGCACGAACTCGTTAGTCAAAATGGAAGGTTTTCCACTCCTCTGTTCGTCATGAATATATGTTCTGCCTCCATTAAACTCCCTACACGACTTAAACATAATTACGCGCTCTGTTCGTAACACCTTCGCCGTAAGCCGTTTTGATTCGCGAAAAAGTTTCGGCATGTGTTTACTCCTTCAATGAGTAGGAAGCGGATACAGCAGGTGGTTCGCACTTGGTGGTATTTCTTACCGACATTTTTCTCCCAACTAAGCACTACAACGTGAGTTTATGTACTACGGTGTTCTGTGAAGATCGCTCTCTGTAGCAGATTCCCCTCTACCACTAAGTGTCGGCAACCCTCAAAAAACAAAAAAACAAAAAAAAAACCAGCCCGTTATAGTCACAGTACACTTATATAACGTGCCTCTTATTGTGATTGATCCTGCTACAGTCAAATACGAGGGTAGGAACTGTAAAAGTGGCAACTATTTTTTTACAAAATAGATTCGTGTTTCAAAGTTTTACTGACCTGCAAAGTAGTCACCAGGATTGTTTATAACCTGTTGCCAGCGATGTGGAAGCCGTAGGATACTCTTAGCAGTGCCAATGAAGCGAATGCTGTGAAGTGTTTCCTTCAGTTTAGAAATCGAGTTGAACTCACGAGGGCTTAAGTCAGGTAGTGCAGTGGGTGGTATAGCACTTAGCAGCCCCATCTGTCAAACAAATCAGTAACAGCTTGCACTGTACGTGCTTGTGTATTCTCCTGCAAAATGATGATCAGGTCCTTCAGAAAGTATCATCACTTCTGTCTCTATGCTGTTTATTTTTGGAACACAACCTACGACCAGCTTAGAGACAGAAGTGATGACACTTTCTGCAGGACCTGACCATCATTTGGCAGGTCAGTGCTCTACAGTTGGAGTGATATTATCAGCATACTCTCAAAGGAACCTGGTTAGTATACAAAAGTAGAAATCATCTTATTTATCTGAAATTGGGGTCGGAAACAATGGAAAAATGTTCCAAAGATGTCCCACAGTGGGATTGGAGTCCGCATTGTATTCTGCCTTAAAACATGAGTCTTTTTCATAATAGTGGACTCCAAACGAAAATATTCCTTGAGATTATGGCAGAACAATAATTGAGGCTTCGTGTTTTTATTTTAAGTCGCCGAACTGGTCACGGATAATCCGCACCCAGATAATAGGCCGCTTGGTGTATTGTCTTTGTAGTGTTTGAAATGTAATTTTTTTTCTTAATCCCTATTTAATTCGCCGGGCGCGGTGGTCTCGCGGTTCTAGGCGCGCAGTTCGGAACCGCGCGACTGCTACGGTCGCAGGTTCGAATCCTGCCTCGGGCATGGATGTGTGTGATGTCCTTAGGTTAGTTAGGTTTAAGTAGGTCTAAGTTCTAGGGGACTGATGACCACAGCTGTTAAGTCCCATAGTGCTCAGAGCTATTTTTTTGAACCTATTTAATTCGGCTCATATTCCAGCTATATTCCCTATTTGGGGTATGTGGTACATTACATGCACGATATGGTACCACCACATTTTGGCGCTGACACGAGACTACATCTAACGCGCCAGTACGGTGCAAGACGGACAAACCAGAGCCTGTTGCTTCGCCTCAAAGATCACCTAAACTCAATACTCTGGACTTTCTGTCTGGGCTCATCTCAGAAGTTATGCGTACTAAAACCCCATTGATAGAGTTGAACTGGAAGTGAATAGTTGTCCTGTTAAGATTTACGACGTGATCCGAAGGTTTTCGAAAGAATGTGTAATTTTTCGCAGGAACGAGTGCAGCACTGCATCAAAATGCGAGGAAGACACGTGAAACAGCGTCTTTAAGTACGAGAGTACAGTAAATTGTTAAATGTAACTTGCTGAAGTAGTGCTGTATTTATTGTTAAGGTAGGCCATGGGTGAAATGTGTGCCCAATTAAATGGAGACTTAGTCGAAAAGTTTGCTTTTCAAACACATATCTACGAAATACAATAATGTTTCATGTTATATATTCAGTGGCGGCTCCGTGCTCACACATTGACAAACGGCTACTTTACAAACTCGCGTTTACTGGAACGTTTTTGCTTCTGTTGTGGTATATTTTCACCCGTCTCAGCTTTTGTCGTTAATGTGGTACACCCTGCACAAGCCAACACTCTTAGTATCATAGACATGTATTCGAGATCTTTACAACTCCTTCGGCTCGCGAGAAATTGCATTTCACTTCGTCTTCGTGTGGCTCCTATAGTGATTGCAAACTGCGGTTTAATCAATCTATCTACGAGTGGCAGAAAGTTTGCAAACTGCATTTTAATCAATCTATGTACGAGTCGCTGAAGGTTCAAGTACATGTTCAAGTATATGTCTTCGTTCATCCAGTGATAATTAGGCTAGTCATATGAATTCATATTTACACTGCATACCATGTTTTCTCTTCTTCCATTTCTCCCCCATTCCCCCTCCCTCCCATCACAAGGGCGAAGCGAGCCTGTCGTCGTCGCCGGGGCTCGACATTCTCAAGCCACAGTCAGAAACTTTTAAATGCCTGCTTGGACTGTGTGGTGCGAAAGGTATTTGTGCTTGCTTGCGCAAAATGCTTTAGCGTGTGTGCTTGTCAAGCTTGTCACTACACGCGTAGCCCCCTCAACTGCTTCAGACTTCCGTTCAGCCCTGCTCCGCATGGCCACTTCTAGCATTGTTTCACAGCCTTTCTCCCTTTCTCTCCTGGAGCGGGTCTTACTTTCACGTTAGCAGTTGCAGTAAACGTTGCGCCGAACCGCTGCTTTCAACGTACTTACGTAGGACGTTAGAGTAGTTTTCGATTTGACAAAGAAAAAAGAATACTAGATTTGACTTTTTGCTATGTAATTTTGACTTAGTCGTTTCGTAAATCATTTCATTTGGACCAGTGACTACTCTACTTTATAATGTTCTCAGTAGAATAAGATTTTTAAATTTGTATAAAATGGAAGCACTTTGAAGCGAAGCTAGTTTTATTGCGACAACCCAAGATAAGTGTGAGCGAACGAAAAACATTTTGGAAGAGAACTTTTTCGCGAGGATAGAAATTCAGTACATGTTATTTTGAATTCCGGGCAACCACAGCCAAATGTCCACATTTTTCTAAGAAGGCAGAAAGCATCGCCCTGGCTGTATAAAGTTTTATGTATTTAATAAAACCACGACCGGTTTCACGCCATATTTAAGCGCACCCTCAGGTGATCTAGAAAAAGCAGTTACAAAGGAAGTATTTTAAAATACTTGTTTTCCTTTTGCGTTGGTTTAGTAAATTTTATAATATGGAGTAGAATAGTCCTGTACAGTAGGTGCTTACACAAGTAGTGTCCACAACATTATTTTGCGCTGTCCTTAAGCCTCTCTCCGTCCTTCACCTCATTAATAAATTAAAAACCGCTAGAAGCGGTTGTCAGTTCGATGAAAAGTGGGTGCCGCTTTGAAACAAAAGTAGTGTTTGTTGCTGAGAAAGCAAAATAAGCCCTGCAAAGTGTGCGAAAGTTATACAAGCACCAATAAAAACGCACCGTACGTAGAGTCGATATGGCACGGCTATAAAGAACACTGAACTAGCTAGAGTCGTGTGCAAGCAGCCATGACGAAAAATGCGTTGGCCGTGGTATCCGAAAACCCACCGAGATGGCGCTGTAAAAAATGGGGCTACTGCACCGAACGGCGAAGCGTGAAAGAGGTGGTGGTGCAGTTTTAGGAACACCCGCTTTTCATCAGTTTGACAAGTGCGTCAAGCGGATTTTAATGTCAGTGACGCGAAGGATGGGGAGAGGCTACGGGACAGTGTAAAATAATGTTGCTGGCACAATTTCTGTAACTATCTAACGTACAGGACTATACTACTCCTTAAAACAATATTTACTAAGCCAGTGTAAAAGGAAAATAATTGTAAAGTAATTCCTTTCTAATCCTTGTTTAGATCACCTGAAGATGCATCTGAATTTGGCGCGAAATCGGTCTTGGTTTTGATAAGACTTTCTACAACCAGAGATGTCTTTTGCCTTCTGATAAAGAAAGATGGAAATTTAGTCTGAATACAGTCTTTCTTTGTTTCTTTTCTAGTCGAGAACCTGATGCCGCCAGGTGATGTTTGTGCCCTTCTGTTGGCACTCTGTGACAACCTCAGAAATCAGCAACAGTGGTCATTCCTGAATAGGAACACATCCTTTCATACTTCAGTGCGATCTTTCCTTTTACTACCCATGCTTTAGAGTGCTCCTTCGTCTATAATGTGTAACGCCGAATACAGGTTTCGTCGAATGTTACGAAACTTTGCAGAAATTCACTTGGTTCGCGTTTAATGACAACTAAACAGTCGTTGAGTAATGCTCATTCGAATGCGCCCTGGTCATTCGCGAACAAGCGAGGCATGCATAGGTGGGAAAGCTGTGTGATATTCAAAAGTTGATGCGAAATATGGTGGGCATGGCACATCGAGATCTTTGCAGTGCCGGCATTCTGAACGTCTGCCACAATCTCTTTGACCTTACAGGTCGTTGGTCGTCCTGAGCGCGTATTTTCAATGGACGTGCGGATTACTATCATATGCAACTCCACTTTTATGTTTGTGAGGTTAAACCTTTTTTGAAATGAAATGCTTCTTCGCCGCTCGTTATTCAGTTTTATCCAGAGGCGGGGCGGGGTGGGGAGAGAGAGAGAGAGAGAGAGAGAGAGAGAGAGAGAGAGAGAGAGAGAGAGAGAAGCGAAAAGTGTATTGCAGATTTCAAAACTATTTTATTTGCAAGATAGATGTCATATAAAAGAAAAATTACAGATCATGGATTCAAATGTATTTCTTTATGCTTTCTCCAGTAAGTGTCAGTCCTATATCCCCTTTCCTCATGGCTAGTTTTGTGTGGTCGTTCGTTCAGTAATTCAGGCGCACATCGTGTTCCGTAAATCCAACAGTGGAGGTGAGCTTCTGGGATGTGGAACGGGTGAAGTTACACATTAATATAAGAAACAACCGCTGGCGTTTCTTCTTTAAAGTAGGCCTATACTAAATACAAATTACGACTAGCGCTAATTTACTCAAACTGATAGTAATGAGTAATTCTTCCTAGATTACTTTATATTTCTATGTAGGGAAAAAAAGATACTTCTGAAAAGGGGGGGGGGGGAAGAAAGCCACTTGCCCGCCTTTTATATTACTCAGCTGATTTTTCTGTCTAATACATAAAACAAAAAAATATGTAACTTCGTATGACCAGTATCAGCTGTCTCTGTAGTGTTAAAATCAGGATCTGTCTAATAATTGTATTAAAGTTACAGGAATTGATATTCTTGAGTTCAAGTATTCCGATAAATCATAGAAATGGTTTCCGTAATCCGTCCCGCCATATATTCGTACATATTTGCAGTTGTGACTGCAGAATTTGATCCGTTAAAGCGAACTTTAAAAATAGATTTCTTATCTACTTGCGAGTAATACGTTAAAATTTCTTCTGTTTGTCAGTGATATCTTAATCAGCAACAGGTCCCTCCGTACATTTTTCAGGTTCCGTAATGAAAATACCTCCATGAGTGCATGGCAGGTTTTATATTTTTCAGACGACTTAAGAGAGCTCTACTGTGAAAATATATGCCAGATTTTTCTCTTTAAGACTGTACTTCATTCACTAAAAAGTTACATTATCTCTACACTTTTACGGTCGTCTTGTTGTGAAATATGTGAGGACTATTTTGCCTTATCTCGATGATAAGAATGGACGAGTAGTAAAGCGAGTCACTTTATATACATGGTGAACCAAAAATTACGCACTCGAACGCCACAGTACTATTCCTCGCATATTAACAGTACAATAATGTCTAACGAAATTTCGCCCGGTGCCTGTTTTCAATGGAAGACGAACGTCAAAGGTATTTTGGCAAAAATGTATGTACGAGTATCTTGATTCAATCCTGTGTTACACAATCATCCAGTTGGTGCGGTGAGCAGTGAGTGGTTTTGAATCAGAATACCCGAGTTAGCGTTAAATTCCAGGTCTAGGGGTAATGTTAATTTTTTTTTCTCAAATTTCAGGTTGCATGGTACTGTATCTTGCTTGTTAATGGTTACATAGTAATTACAGCGGATCTTACACAAAAAAGCGTGCGAACATTTAATACCAACACAGGAATGACAGTGCAGCCGTTCTTTGGTTCCACATTAGAGATGGGTTTTGCCTTTGAACGTTTACTTCTCTTTCTGCACACCACCACTCCATGCTTTCTGTTTCATACGCTTTCGTTTCATCTTCTTCTCCTAAATTAAAATATATAAATAAATAATAAAATAATGTAAAAGAGAAAAACTGACTTCACCGCTCTCCTTCCTGGTCTTCCTTTGACGTCTTTTCTACCGAAACTTTGCAGTCTAAATCGTAGGAGTATTATTTATAATTTTTCATGTCCACCTTTGAAGGCGAAATGCGGGAAGATCGCTCATTTCAGCCGCGAGAGTTGCAGAATTATTATGTATGTTTGGTTGCTGTAGCGTTTTTGGCCGGCCGAAGTGGCCGTGCGGTTAAAGGCGCTGCAGTCTGGAACCGCAAGACCGCTACGGTCGCAGGTTCGAATCCTGCCTCGGGCATGGATGTTTGTGATGTCCTTAGGTTAGTTAGGTTTAACTAGTTCTAAGTTCTAGGGGACTAATGACCTCAGCAGTTGAGTCCCATAGTGCTCAGAGCCATTTGAACCATTTTTTGTAGCGTTTTTCCAGAAGTTAAATAAACACAACTGGTATAAATAACAGAGGCTTTAGTCATCACCAATATATTCTCCTGGACTTTCTACAAGACTTTGACAACGCTGGGGTAACTTTTCGATTCCGGGTCTTTATAAATCACATGGCTTTGAGGCGAAGAATTTGTCGAACCGTATTCGGAGCGTGTTTTCACCCGGAAAGAAAGTTCCTTGAAGGTTGTTAAAGATCGGAAAAGGTGAAAACCTGAGGACGCAAGATCAGGTGAATAAGGTGAGCGCGGAATGACTTCCCAACTCAACTCCTATACAGTGTTTTTTTTGTCAGCCTAGCAGAATAGGGGCAGGCGTTATCGTAGAGTAGCATCACATAACGCAGTCTTCTTGGTCGTTGTTCTTGGGCTGCCCCTGCAAGACGTCTCAGGTGTTAGCAGTAAATGGCAGCAGTGATGGTTAAATCTCTGGGAAGCAATTCGTGGCATACCACACTGCCGCTGTTTCACCAGATGCATAACATCTTTTGTGGGGGCGCGTAGGTCTCCGAATTGGGAGTTCCTGCTGCTTTGTTTGGGCTCCACCATTCCTTTTCTTTCCTTATGCTAACATAAAAACGCCATTTCTCGTCACCGGTAACGAAACAGAATAACAGTGCTCGTTGTTTTTCAAGAGCCAATTGATAATGAACAAGCAGAGATGCATGTATGGTCACCCGCATGCGGTAACCGTACTCCCGATTTTTGAACCTTCCCCACGGCATGCAAATGTCTCACAATGGTGCAACGACCACAGTTCATCTCATTTGCCAGTTGTCGAGTACTTGACGTGAATCATTATAGATTAATGCATTTAAATCAAACACCGAAGGTCTTCCTCAATGTGGAGTGTCACTAATGTCAAAACTATCCCCCTTAAAATGGGGAACTATCCAGTGGCATTATCCGCAAGCACGGCGCAAATGTTTCTGGTTGACTCTATTGCTGTGACCCCTCTACTGAACTCACAGGAGACTAAGTCGGAAATGTTCCGATTTCTCCACGTGGCACTCCATTTTCTAGCGTCCATAGCTCCACTCATTCTCTCCTAATGGTAAAAAAAGATCATATGTAAACTCAGAGAGTAACAGTAAACTACCAATAAAAAATGAGAATTGATAAATAAACCTATAGAAGTTGAGAGACGAAATTCCGTTGGATATTTTTGTACTTTTAGTGCCCAAGGATTGGTGCTGTGACGTCACAGTACGCAAGCTTTGATTCACCCTACGTACGGAACGTCAGACCGTCATTAAAGCGTGGAAAGGGCACGTAGCGGTTACTGAATTTCTTCGACTTGTGGAGCGGTAAGCACTTTCCACATCACACGCCGCCACCAGCTGGCTGGTGAGACGGGAAGACTCGCCAGCAGGCTGCGAAACAGTGCGTAGCAATTAATTATCTCCGCTGGTTTTACGTGCCGGAGAGCCGTTCCCAGCTGCCGGGAACAGTTAGCGCGATTGAGATCGTCCGGGAGCCACGAGCAAAAGCAGCAGCAGCAGCAGTAGCGCGACGGAACCCGCTCCGCTTTCCAATTGTGCACTGCCAGCCGCCTCGTGGGATTACTTATCCCCGCACCGATGACTCGTCCGTCTGCCAGAGCTGCTGAGGTTACTGCAACTGTTGTTCTCGGTGCTTCAGAAGCTTTTCTGTTAAACAGGGGCATGTTCTCTATCCCGAATGGCAGCCTTGTGTGGCGTACACATGTTGTGCTGAGAGCTTCTCATGGTACGCGAATACCATAGCGCCTTTTTAAAATTCGTCAACATTTCATATAGCGGCAATACAGAACAGTTTTAACTTCGGTGTTTAACAAGAATAGTAGCATTTCAGCATCGCCAAAGGATTGGCGTATGCTGGCCTGGCAACTGTAATCATTTCATTAATTTTCTACTACTTCATGTGGCAGATCAAAAGCTGTTAACAAAATTAAAATTCAGAAATGGAATACGGAGATTGCAGTATTAAATCTGTACCCAGTTCACTGTGAAAGTTGTGAAGCCTAAAAATGTCGGAGCATTCCAGGATATTTCCGCTGAGGTGTTCTGACGAACTTTGTAGTTACAACCGAATGAGTATTTTTTATTCTTTTTCTTGGTCACAGCAGAACAAGTGCGGTCAGCTTTTAGCATTGTTAATTGCCATTTTCATATCTGTCTCGAGTTTGCTCCTCAAATGTGATGAACGAGACTTACGTTGGTATTGTTCAACTAGATTTTGAGTGACTGACTAGAATGTCCGTTCGGCATCAGAACGTATAAAATTTGCTGTTACATTCGCAGTGTGTTCGTCAAAACTATACATGGCTGAGAAGTGTTACCGAAATAGATCTAAGTATTAAATTAGCATTATTACTGGAGATAAAGAATTTTTTTTTTAAGTTGACATTTTATTTCGTGTTATCCCCAAGAACCCGTCTGACTTGACCGACATGCCGATATTCAGATTCAGAACCGACGACAGAGGTGATGTCAGAAGAGTGGCACAACATTTATCTTCTGGAAGCGCGTCGTAGCGGTGGCTGAAAATGGCAGGTATCGGCTTCTCTCTCTCTCTCTCTCTCTCTCTCTCTCTCTCTCTCTCTCTCTCTCAACGTAATTTTGTTTAAACTTTGTAATCTCTTGTTCTCGACGAAAGAGTTTGCAATAACAGAATAACAGGCTACATTCCGTGCAGTATGAACTTCAGATTTCACTTGTTCTCTTTGCGTTCTAAAACACCTATATCGATGTATGATCCCCTGTGAACGTAATATTGGGCATGATTGCAGATTTCGCGTCGCAAAGCATTCCAAATTGTCGGACACGAAGTCAGGAATAAGCAAGAGCAGTGTGTTCCCGTACTGCTAAAAGTAAGTACTGTTAATGTTGACGGTAGGCGTGCTTTTTATTCGATAAAGAGAAACTGAAATTGCTAATGTATCAGATGGCGGAACAATTGCTTGCAAAAAAAAATGAGGAGGATAGTGTAAGAAGCAGAAATATCCCTAAATTAAGTTAGAGATGCACACTGACCGCTATAAATTGTTGGTGACTTGTGTCGCTGAAGTAGCGAAATTTACCAAGTAGGAAGTGATTTTCACGTCTGATTAGCTACGCCTAGCGTGTGACAAAAGCGAAAGAATCACTCAGGTGCCACGGTTTTTCCTTCTCGCGAGAGTGATTTCGGAGCGTGGAATTTCTTTCCCGCCTGAGCTGCCACCTTCTTTCCTGCACAGGGAAGGAAAGCGGCTGGGTGTATGTTGGAAGGGACTGCAGTTTTGGCCCGTGCCCAGTCTTGTTCAACTCAAGGCTGACTCCCACTCGAAAACAGGAATCAGTTCTCGCCATCACTACGTACCCTACGCAGTTTACCTATTTAGGACACAGGCAGATTTCTACTTTTCAGATGAGTTGCGATTTCTGTCCATCTGGTCACCGTTTTTCTACATACGAGTAGTAGTTCCCTATTCAGATGTTTTTGGTTTACAGTTTTGTCTTCTTCCTCATTAGTTTCGGATTTTTTTCTGCACTGCAGGTGAATTACTTAGTAATGAATTTAATATTTTTTCACGTACGTCCAGGAGTATGACAAGCATTTAGCAGCAAGAAAACATACAAAGCTCCTAATTCTAAGTAGACCACTTTCGATTCCGAAGATACCTCAGAAACTGAATTGCCCTATTGAAATGTGACATGAACAGTTATCAGAAGTGAGAGTTGTTAGTAAGCATTTATATTCAGAAAAATGGTTCGTTTCCTTAAGTCACACTATATTTTAGAGTGCTTAACGTCTAACTCAGACTGGGTTGTATTAATATCAACATTACAAAAGTTAATAGATGGCTCTGAGCACTATGGGACTCAACATCTTAGGTCATAAGTCCCCTAGAACTTAGAACTACTTAAACCTAACTAACCTAAGGACATCACACACACCCATGCCCGAGGCAGGATTCGAACCTGCGACCGTAGCAGTCTCGCGGTTCCGGACTGCAGCGCCAGAACCGCTAGACCACCGCGGCCGGCACAAAAGTTAATACATCAAGATATTTAACCAACTGGAAATTCATGGTTGAAGATAACGCGGCAATAGACACATAAAGAGCAACTTAACTACCGACAAGGAACGGGAAAATGTTTCTTTTCTGCTTCTTTCCCGCAAAGTGCATGCACATTTAGATTCGCGAAAGCAATGTGGAATCGTGGTTTCCAGAGTGTTGGACATCACTTTCAGGATCATCTCTGATTTTACAGGAACTCAATCCAGTATTCCAAATCAGAATTGACCTTTCTTGGTGTATTCATCGCTGCAGGAAATTTACTCTTAACATGCTTCCCGTCCGATATTATAACTTAAATTACTCAGTTGGCAAAGCGTTAGGGAGGGGGGGGGGGGAGTAGTTGAGTGCCTTCGCGCTTGCCCATCTAACAAAAGGGTAATTGGGTGGCAATTTATCAGGTGGTGGTGCTACACGATGATGGCATGAACAGAAAATTTTTTTAATTCTTTTCGTCAGTTGTCACAAATGATGATACACGTTACCGTTTTGAACCCTGAAACAATATAATTGTACAGTGGAATAGTACAGTCGTATTTTCATATTGTGGAGGCATCGTTGTAACTCTGTGTTCCAAGGAGTACACCGGAAACACCACCGTCTTAAAAACGTGTTTAAAGAGGGAAACGCCTTCAGCTTTAAAAGAATAAAACCGGAAAAGATTTATTTATTTATTTTAGAAAGCAAGATATAGAGCACTTCCTATACGGGAGTATAGTACTTTAAAGTACTACGTTCTTCTGCTTACAGACTCTGTTCCAGCAAATTCAGAATTTTTTTTTTTGTCGTAGGTCAGTCACTCAAGTTCGCCACTTTTCCAATCTGACCATTATAGCATCATTAATTTTCCAATGTCCGCTAACATTGTTCGCAACGACCATGGAATCGTGATGTCGGCATTGTGAAAAATGTGTTCCTATTGAAGGGAAAGCCTAAATGTGAGAAGTTCAAACTTTCTGGTGCAAACAGTAAAAGATAAAACTGAAACAGAGGAAACACTGGTAATAGGAAGCATGTTGTTTAAGATCATATATCGAATCCTTCAAGGCATAAAAACTTGGAGGAGGATACAATGAATCGCATAAATTCGGCAGAGAGATGCTCTTTCCAGTGGATGAACTATTCACCATTAAAGTACTGAATAGAACATTGTAACTTCGTATTTACAAGTTAATTGTGCAAGTGCCGGCCGCGGTGGTGTAGCGGTTCTAGGCGCTCAGTCCGGAATCGCGCGACTGCTACGGTCGCAGGTTCGAATCCTGCCTCGGGCATGGATGTGTGTGATGTCCTTAGGTTAGTTAGGTTTAAGTAGTTCTAAGTTCTAGGGGACTGATGACCTCAGATGTTAAGTCCCATAGTGCTCAGAGCCATTTGAACGATTTTGAATTGTGCAAGTGATCATTGCATATGGGATCGAAACATGGTCACTGAGCAAGAAGATGGGACTAATTTTGCATCTTGGACGTTTCAGAATAACGAAAACAAAGAAATAGATGCACTGTACTATGAGCCGGATGAGATCAGGGAAGATGTGGAAGCCGTGGGAGATCACGAGAACAAGGTTAGAAACAGAAAACAATGGAAGCGTTTAATGAGTGAAGCAATGCGTCAACCTAGATTCTTGTGGCCATCTAGGTAAGTGTCAAGTGTAAATAGCAAATCAGAATAAGTTGGACCTTAGAATTCCAACGCATCTTGTCGGTGACCACTCTGTAAAGCCACATGGTATTGAAGTTACCCTTGGCGTGGATTACCTCTTTACGCCGGTGAAGCGCGGCATGTTCCCCTTTAAAGGATGTCCCGCGTGACGCACGAGCGTGCCTGCGCTCTGGCAGAGTGGCCTCTGCGGATGGCCGCGCTCGGACAATGCCGCCTTAATGCTGCGCCCTGCGGGAGACCTCTTACTCATTCACTGCTGCGCCGCCAGACGGCAGCTTTAGAGGCGTTTCAGGCTGCTGTTTATCCAAGGGTTCTCCACGAAATCGTGCGCATGCATTTTTCGGAGAAATTGCACCCAATTGGCAGAGATAATATGCAATTCCGAGCGACGAAATCGTTCTCCATCAAGTTCGAGATTGTTTCTGCTTTTACGGTTTGTGAAGTGGTGGTTGTTGTTAAGTAGGGTTCCTTATGCTCAGTTCCAAGATATTACCTGGATTCGCAGCCCATAAATAATATTGTAACAGCACTCCATAATTTCCGTTCATCATGTAACTTTAAATCTACACTCCACAACCACCTTGCGGTGTGTGGCGGAAGGTACGTTATGGGGCGCCATAATTCCTCTCATTATCTGCTAGTGGTGCGCGGGAATAGAACTCTAAATAAGTCTCCGTGTGAGGTCGAATTTCTTTTACCGGCATGGTCTTTCGCAAAGTATATGAGGATGGACTGTCCGATTCTCAGAAGAAAGCGCTTGACAGGAACGCGGCAGCGAATATGGTGTGCATTCTGGAATGTACTCTAGAGCTGAATAATACCCTGTTCTCCTTTCGAAAAGCATTTCATCAATGCAGTTATCTCAGCATTGTAAATGTGGCTCACTTCTCCAGGCAATAATATCGTCAAATTCTCCATTTACGTGAATCTGTTTTACGTACGCTTTTCCTACGGTTAGCCGTATATGGTTATCGCACTTTAAGCCAGTCTAGGCACAGGTTAGTACTAGGTATTTAATGTTTGTCACTGTTTAGAGTGATTTATCATCAAAGGTGCGACGAAACCATGATGAGTCTCCCCTCCTATTTATGCGCAGTAAGTGACAATTATTTTTGTTGGTCGACTGGCAGATCCAAGTGTCAGGCCTTTGTGGATCTTAGAGCGTTTCCCTACAGTTTTCTGGCGTAGTGACTTCAATTTATACAACTGCACGCGAAGTCGCCGACATTACCTACTAGATGATATAATACTGGAACAATGAAGATCTGCAACGCTCCTTTCGGGTACGCCCGAAGTTTCTTACACATTTGACTGTGCCAAGGCTGAAAGCTGACATTTTTTTGTGTTAATTTCCTCAAGAAAATGATGGAGCTATGAATTAGGTGTTACTTTCATTCGCCTCGAGATGCTAATCTCTTAGCAGCATCAGTCTTAGGCAGAACCGAGTGAAATTCAGAAATACACGACTCCCATTCAAATAACCAACAATGGACAAACGCTTTCTTCTTCTCTATTTCGCAAAAAAAAAAAAAAAAAAAGAGGCGACGGTTAGTCATTGCTTGTGCCTCAACTGCCGAATGGAGTTACTAGTTCACCTTTTTGCAGTTTTTTGCCAAGATTTAAAATATTTATTTTGGTAAAACAAAACATGAAATTTATTTTTCCGTGCCTAGAAACGTCTTTGAACGCAGTAATTTCTACGTAAAAAATGTGCTTTCCGTCAGGCGGCGACGACACGCCTGTAAGGCTTCGTCGACGCACGAGCCGTTTTTTACACCACTGTACTACAGCTTACATAATCGAGTTAAGATTCTGTTCACAAATATACTGATACAGATGTATTTACTGGTGGATCAAATCGTTGTAAACGTACCAGATATCGAGCTGCCTGCGCCTCAGTATACTGCAATTCCATCAAAATCATTCTGGAGAGATATCGACTGCGGAAGGCGTCTGTTTTAGACAATAAAGCGGTCAAGAGGGCACCCAACATACACTTGGTGACGCAGTGTGCTTTCCTGTTAGCCGTTACTTCAACTAGAGGCGCGGGTCTTGTACTAGAGGAAGAATGTGAGAGGTAAGGATCTGCCTTGGTGAAATTAGCAATCTCTTGTAGCAAAGTCCAAACAGCGCCTTAAATGGTATAAAGCCCTGACCCGGCGTCACGTGCGAGAGTACGGTGATGTTGGACTTCCTCGTTCAATGGAAAGGAGAAACCTTGTATGTAGTGTCGTAGCTTACTGATTTCAGTGCTCTGTTAATAGTGTGTGTTTTATTTCTCAAGAGACTAAACCGACTTGGACTAGACATCCGTTGTATCTAGCAAAAGTAAAAGTGTGGCTCACATATTGTGTACTGTCCATACTTCTAGCTAAATTTGTAGAGGGAACAGTAGAGCACGTGGCGTTTTGTTCGTGTTGGGTTCGTGCGGGAGGGCGAGCGCGCTGACGACGACGACGACGACGACGAAAGCGATGACGTAAAGCTTGAAAAATGTTGTTCATTCTAGCTGCATGATAGTTATGAGTGTACTTAGCTTCATTTTCGGTAAAGGTACCTTACAACTAGCATGTACCGAGTTTGTACGGGACTACGAAATAGACCAGTAATAGTGAGTGATACATAATTATTTTCTTGTAGTCACTTAAGAGTACTAGCCACAAGACCGTCTTTACTCTTGTCCGTGATCGAAGGACCCTTAATCTGCTTTCAAGAAGTGACGTCAATCAGCTACAGGTGAAGGTAAAGCGCAACAGGTCTTGTACCCCACTGCTACCTGAAGTCGTGCGCTCAGTGACGCGGGGGGGGGGGGGGGGGGGGGGAGCCTTGCAGTAAGTTTTTGTACAGAACGCTAGGGAACGTTGGTCAAGTGTCAAAACAAATGTGTATGGTATGAATTTTAAAAATTCACTAGAAATTCGATTCAAACATGCGATAGGCCTATTGTGTATCGGGTTTAACGGCAGATATCGTTGCTCCTTTTTAATTACATCGTAGACTTTTTAAAATTGCCGTTAAATTCATAGACTTCCGTCAGCGAATATGACTCTTGAGAACTTTGACTGTAGAAGTAAGGATTATAATATAATTTAAAATTATAACCATAAGTGGTTACTGGTATGGGTCCTTCAGTTTCTGTTGTAAATGACCGGAATGCTTTGCGCATCTTTCCTTTGCACTGTCGCCTACATGGATCTTACAGCTTCTGCTTGTTGTTATTCCCTCTAAGACAGTAAAAAACGACGCACCACGAAATAATTACTCGAATGGGACGGAAATCGGTAATTGTGATTCATATTTGCAAGGAAACAAACGTTTAAAATTACAGAAAAATTGGATTATTTATTCAAGAGTTACAAACAGAGCAAGTCAATAATGCGTTGGTCCAGCTTTGGCCCTACACATGTAGTTATTCGCATTGATTGACAGAGCTATTGCATGTTCTTCTGAGGAATATCATGCCAAATTCTGTCCGATTGGGTCCTTAGATCGTCAAAATCCCGAGATGGTTGGAGGACCTTGCCCATAATGCTCCAAACTTTCTCAATTGGGGAGAGATCCAGCGACCTTACTGGCCAAGGTCAGGTTTGACAAGGGCCAAGACAAGCAGTAGAAACTTTCGCCGTGTGTGGGCGAGCATTGTCTTATTTAAATGTAAGCCCAGGATGGCTTGACATGAAGAGCAATGGAAAGGGGCGTAGAATACCGCTCTGGTAGAAGGGTGCCTCGATCGACAGCCAAAATGGGTCCTACTATGAAATAAAATTGCACCCAAGACCATCACTCCTGCTTGTCGGGCCCAATGGCGGGCGACAGTCAGCTTGGTATCCCACGTCTTGGGCCTGGAATCGCACTGTCGGTAGTAGAATTGTCTCCAGTGATGAATTCGGCTACGAACTGAGCCCCGATTGCCAGCGAGGATGTGTTTGGAGAAACCCCAGACAATGGTGGGATACCAAAATCACTGTCGCCCCCCATACGGCCCGATAACAGGGGTTGTGGTCTGGGCTGCCATTCATCTTCGTAGCAGGACTCCTTCGTTTGTCGTCCGCGTCACCCTTACAGCACTGTGGTACATCGAGGATATTGTACTCCCCGTTTTGTTGTCCTTCATCGCAAACATTTCAGCAAGATAATACCAGCCCGCACACGGCGAAAATTTCTACTGCTTGTCTTCGTGCTTGCCAGACACTCCATGACCAGCAAGCCTAGCCGGATCTCTGCCCAATTGAGAACGTTTGGTGCACTATGGATAGGACCCTCATGGACAGGGTCCTCCAACCCCCTCGGGATTTTGACAGTCTGACGCTCCAATTGGAAATAATTTGGCACCGGATCAGTCAGGAGGGCTTTCAACGTCTCTACCAATACCAAGCCGAATAACTGCTTGCGTAAGGGCCAGAGGTGGACCAACGCGTTATTGACTGCCGCGGTTTGTAAAGCTCCTACTCTTGAGCAAATCATCAAATTTTTCTGAAATTGTAATTATTTGTCTGTACATTTACATCACATCTACCGATTTCCGTCCCATTCGGATAATTCCTTGATGGCGCACCTTTTTATTTGTTTGATTTTTCCGTATTTTAGTTCGTACTTCGGCCTCGTTTCCTTTTGCATTACTGTACACCATTCTGTAAACTGTTACACCAAGTAAAGTTCAGTAATATTAATGATTTGTTTATTGTCATATATATACTTTCTACACAATACGTTTTTCTTTCGCACGTGAAAAATACAAACACAAGCAGTAAAGGACAAACATTCCAAGCAGGAATTTACTCGATGTAGGTTCCAAGCTACACACGCCTGCCATTATTAGCATAAATTGTGATGGGCACGGAGGAGAAAGAGGTCCAGCCACCTTCGGCCCGTTGACCGGTTTCTTTGCTGGAGGCGGTGCCGTGTGCGTAGGTCACACGGATGAGTCGCCAGCACGACGCTGGCCTACTCAGCGGAGAAAAGCCGTATCTCTCGTGCTTCACGGAAAATGCATGCGCCTAACTGCAGGGAGAAGGGGTGGTTTCCGACGCTTCCGTTGTGTTTTTGGCGGTTTTCCCATTTGGGGACCGCTGTATGCTTCATGAACGGTAAGAGTACATTTACTAATGACCGTAACTGGGCGGCTCATGTTTCGTCTTCCTGCATTGGTAGTAGTAATTTGTTGTGGATATTATTTCTGTTTAGAACTGATTCTATGCAACTGGCGACCCACAACGGCTTCGCACGGGTCGCACTAAGTACCTACGGCGTAGTGGTAGTAAATTATATAAACAAATTCCTTGTCAATCAGTCTATTAGTGAAAAAAGTGTCAAAATCCTTACGGTAGTTCCCGAGATTAGCTTTCACATACGGAGAGGCCTCTCTGCCACCACCGGGAGTCCGTTTCCGTCAACTGCTACATTCACTGTCCTTCCAGTTTCCTAAAACTTTCTGGTCAAACTGGGGTACGACGCCACCTTGGCTTCGCCCCCGGACCTGCCTTCTCCGTGACCTTTGTCAGCTTCCCAAGGATATTACCCCGCTCTATGCTCACAAATGGAGGATGCCACATTTATTTACATTGACGGCTCCAAGACCACCTTTGGTGTCGGGAGTGCCCATATTATCGACGACACCCCTATTACATTTCGGGTTCCTGACCAGTGTTGGGTTTTTACTGCGGAGCTTCACGCTGTTCTCCAGACTGTCCAATACTTCCGTCGCCATCAGCGGAATAGTACAGGGTGTACATAAAGTCTGGGAACACTTTCAATTATTTATTGCGCAAGAACCAAACATTGAACAGATATCATAGATATGTCATTTTGAAGAGAAACTCTGAAAGTTTTTTCATATATACCGCCACAGCGTAGTTTGGTGATTTGCCGATAGTCAGCGCTAGTCGCAAACATGGGGAGTCCAGGTGCGGAGCGAGCTTTCTGTGTGTTGGAGTTCGACAAAACAAGTGTGCTACAGCTGTTCAGCGGATATGTGACTGTTTCCTGTGGGGACACATTAAAGATCTGGTGTATGTACCGCCTCTACCACGTGATGTAGCAGAGCTCCGGGAGAGAATACGGGAAGCGACTGCCACTGTCGACTATCCCATGCTGGGACGGATATGGCAAGAATTCATGGGTCACTCATGGTTTGCATATCGAATGTTTGTAAAAAAAAAAAAAAAAAAAAAAAAAAGGTTCTAATAGTCTGTCTCCACGTAAAACATTTCATATTCGCATGGAATCCGGTACACAGATGGCTTTCGTAGACCTAGATCGTCTTTAACGCTGCAAAGAAGATTTTTTATCCTTGTTGAAGGGAACTAAGTAGACTTTTACGTGGGGGGATACTATTAGAATAGTCATAGAGAAATTGAAGGACTATGACACACCCGACTGAAACAACCAAGCAAATAAACTGTCGACGAATATAGTCTCGAGTATAATCATGAAATGAAATACGATGAGACTACTATCGTGGTGCAAACGCGTAGCTTCTGGTACTGCGTAATAAAGGGGTATAGCGAAACAAAGATGTCGGAAAATCTAATAAACAGGGACGGAGGTTTCAGTTTAAAGAAGAATTCGTTCGGGTCTGGGACACAGCTTATTAAGATCTTGTTAGTCATCACATATAACAGAGCTGGGAAACATTAAGACAATGTGCTTTTCACGGAATATCAGTGCCGACTGTGAAACTCACAAAATCGTCAAACGGCTTAGTGGGCCTCGGGAATCGAACTCAGCTTTATAAATAAAGCGCCAGACCAACAATAATTCAGTGTGGTTGTACTCCAGGCAGCGTGTACATAAAAAAGAAAACCTCTCTGCACGTAAAGAAGACTGCTGGGTCGGTCGTCAAATATTGTGCACAAAAAGCAAACAACACGTCAGTACACACGAAACACAGATGAAGCGAATTATAACTGTTTACTTTACGCCAATAGAAACGACAGTGAGTGGGAAGGGGTACGCGGGACATCATGTGGTGCGAGTACTGCTTTAAAGTTAGAGCACTCGTGTGTCTTTGCGTTGTTTCAACAAATGAAGAGTGCTAAAAAGACAGACTTCTTACTACTCGATAACTGCCAGCAACTCTGATACCATGAAAGAACTCTACAGAAGACACCTGGATGAAATTGTTCTAGAGTGTTTTCTACGTGAAACCTCCAAAAAGAAGTAAGGAAGAAAACCGCGACGGCCAGCAGCGAAAATTTTCAACGATGTGTGATGTGCATCGGCTGGAAACGGCCGAACTTAACTCTTCGTATTTTATTAGTGCTGCACACGGTGAAAGCGTTAAGTTCCACGGCAATTAAAATTACTAAGACAAGGAAAGCTGTCTAACGAAATCTACAGTACATCAAGGAGATAAAGTGTCCATTGTGACACCTTTGTAAAGATATAGGCCTGACTTCATGAAGAAACAGTGTTCAAATACCTATCCGTCTTGAATGAATCAATGAAAAATAGCCTGTGTTGTCCCATAGAGGGCAAAGGCCTGCTACTAGTAGGGCTAGCTGCTTTTAGAGACTCACGCGGTGAGCTAGTCCGCGTAAGAGGGTACCGCACTTACTTGACACTACACATTGAATTACACTTGATCACTTAGTTGTAGTTCTTTCCACTCCTTTATGTTTCTGGCTATGCTGGTCCACTGTCTTCCTGCTTGTTTTCTGAATAAGTCCGACCATTTGCGTCTTGATCTTCCTGGGAGTCTCTTGCCGATGTAGGGGTCCCATGTGGCAGCTCGTGCCGTCCATCTGTCGTCTTGCAGCCTCGCCATGTGGCCGTCCCATTTCCATTTCATCTTCGTAGCCTGTTGTGCTATGTCTATCGTTGCTGACAGCTTGTGTATCGACGTTTTCGATATTCTGTCTTTCAGAGAGATGCCAAGGATCTTCCTCTGCATTTTCCTTTAGCGTACCTGTAATGTGTTTCTCTCTTTGACTTTGAGAGCTCATGTCTGACATCCATATAACAACATCGTAAAAACACAGCTTTCGAGTGCCTCCATTTTGAGCCTCCTATTCAGTGATCTGTCTAGCAATATGAATTTTAAGGCCCAGAAGGCTTTCCAAGCTAAGGAACATCTTAGTTTTATTTCTTTTTCCATTTTGTTGTTAAAGGAAATTATTTGGCCTAGGTATATGTATTGTGATGCATACATTAGTTCCGTTCCTTCAAAATATATTGGGGTTTCTAATCCATTACTTGCGTTTTAGATTAGTCCATTTTGAGTCCTGCCTTCTTGATTCGTGTGTTAAGCTCCTGTAGCACTGATTTCAGTTCCCTAGTGGTTTGGCGATGAGGACTATGTCGTCAGCGAACTTCAAATTTGTTAGTCTCTTGCTGTTGAGGCATATTCCGTCATTCATATTCCATTTTAGTTTCCTGAATATGTCGTCCAGTATCCCGGTAAATAGTTTTGGGGAGATGGGATCCGCTTGTCTAACTCCTCTTTCCTTGATTTGTTAGTGCATGAAGTGTGCTTGGATGTTCGGTGGTATCGAATGCTTTGCTGTAATCAACCAAAGCTAGGTATATTTTGAGGTGGCGATCTTGCGATATTTCTATTATTTGATTAATGGATTGAATATGGTCCACTGCGCTAAATCCTTTGCGGAATCCTGCTTATTCTGAGGGACGGTTCTGGTCTAGTGTTTTTGTTAATCGCCTTGTTAGTATTTTCGTAAACAGTTTATATAGGTTAAACACCAGGCTTATAGGTGTATAATTGTTCATGTCATCTTTCGTACCATTTTTGCGCAGAAGTACAATCGTACTTATTTTCCTCTGATCGGTAATGTCTTCGGTTTGCATGATTTTGTTGAACACTTCTGTGATGATTGGTGTTAGGAGATCTTGGGCTTCTTTTAAGAGCTCATTGTATATGCTCTCCTCTCCTGGTGACTTCATTTTTCAATTCAGTGATAGTTGTTCTAACCTCGCTGTGTAATTTAACGGGTATGGTTTCAGTGGGGGTTTGGGTCTGGATCGACAGGGTTGCGGTCTGTGGCTTTGTTTGGTAGAGAACTTGTGTATATTCTTCTTCCTTAGCGTTTGTCCTTCGTGCTGGCGGAGTCTGCTGTTTGGGCTCGTTGTCCCAACTTCTTGCGATCTTGTGCCTGATCAGGGTGAAGGCCTGAGATCTTGAGGTCTTCATACAGGGCCTCAAGCCATCACCGCTTTGGTCGTCCTGCTGGCCGTTTCCCATTTACATTTAGGTTGAAACTAGTCTTTGCCACTGTTGTCTCGTCTGCTCTAAGGACATGCCCGTACCAACGTAGGCGGCTTTCTCTTTTTGTCTACTATTGGTGCAACACCGTATAGCCTACGAACTTCATTATTTGTGACGTGGTCATGCAATATTAATCCCGATGTCCACGTAAGGATTTTCGTCTCCATAACAGCAAGTCTTATGCTCTACTTCCTTTGTTGAAGGCCAGCATTCAGCCCCTTACAGTGCAACTGGGCGGATTACCGATCAGTATACTTTTGATTTGAGCCTGTTCGGAATTTTCTTGTCGCATAGTACTCCAGTAATGGAGCGGCATGTGTAGATTGGTTTGTAGAATGCCGTTGCTGATTTGATTATATCCTTTCCTGTGTTTAGATGTTCTCACTCCTGATTCTTCCTTCTTAGTATCCATTGTTTCCCGGCCGGGGTGGCCATGCGATTCTAGGCGCTACAGTCTGGAACCGCGCGACCGCTACGGTCGCAGGTTCGAATCCTGCCCCGGACATGGATGTGTGTGATGTCCTTAGGTTAGTTAGGTTTGAGTAGATCTAAGTTCTAGGGGAATGATGACCTCAGAAGTTAAGTCCCATAGTGCTCAGAGCCATTTGAACCATTTTTTCTAATTGATTTGTTTGTTTTCAGTATTTGTCTCGCTGTTGCTGATCGTTGCTCGCGGATATCTTTCCGTTTTTTTCTTTCCGTTATTTTGTCTAGTTTTGCGTATTCTTCTTCATTCCTGTCTGAAATATCTCAAGTTTTTAACATTATCGATCTGTGATCGATTAGCTGTATGGTACTCTGACTTAATTTGATTCGACTTTTCTGCAGTTGCTCGTCTTTGCTTGGGTCCTTGTGAGTTAAGTATATGCATTTTTGTAGTGCGTTATATATTTCTTAAGTGCTTTGTTTTGCATAGATATTTGCTTGTTGTAGTTGCTTCTGTAGTTCTTGTTTAAATTTGTCTCTGTTCAGTTTTTCTATTTCTGGTTTGATTGCTTTTCCTATGTTTCTTCGTAATTTTTATTGTTGCGCTCACCATTCTACGGTCTGTGCTAAATTTAGATTGTGAGATTACTTGGATGTTCTTTATTGTGTTTTGTTTGTCCGTTAGAATGTAATATATTTCGGTTTTCGTCTTGCCATCTTAGGTTTTGATTTTTCCTGAAGAAGGTGTTGGTTATTTTCATTTCGTGTTCTTGAGGAAATTGTGCCATTCTTACATGATGTAATTTACTCGTGGTTCTTTGAGGTAGTCTGATTCCGGTCCTGTCTTACGAACTTGTTCTGTCTATTCTGATCGCTATTTAGACGAGAATTTACCAAAACAGGGAGAAAGCAAATTGTAAAGTATTTTATAACAGTGGCTGTTGCATCTTAAAGGGGCATCGTTATAAATGTATCCTCATGACACAAGTATATTCGACGCACTAGACGGTGAAAAATTAGTGTATAAAAGAATGGGCAACATCCATGGATGCAACGCAGAACCTTCTAGAATGTTGGAAATTGCACAGAGTCGACATTTTCCACTCGTCTGCATGCTTTGCGTCCAAGTAACTTTTTTACTCCATTATTTCCAGTCGAAAGTAACATCTACAGAAAATTATTATAATGCACAAAGGTGCACCACATCTTTGCTAAACCAACTCATTACCCTATTTACTTTATTAATTATCTAAAGGTAGAGACTGAGGCCCGAAATCAGTCATGGCTTGAATAACATGAATAATCTTGTCAAATTGTGACTATTGGAGTTTCAGTTCAACGTGCAAGTACTTACCGTGACATAACTCGACAAAATAAGTGACACAGGTTTGTAAATAACTAGCAAATTACCATGACTATTTCGTATCCCATATAGAAACGGAACATTACATATCCATTTTTGGAGGGATAGTGTTCATACGTAAACATTGTACCACCGCATTTGATCGTGTTTCCATCTGCTGTGTGACAGTGCTACGTGGGATTGGAGTACGAGGGAGAGGATACCTTCCGCCTAGAATAGTGGTCATCAGACTTTCTTGCTCAGGAGTCACTATGACTGTTGGGCAACACCGCGGAGCGCATATGTGTCGATCTTATTACTAATTGAGAAGCTACATAAATTAGCATGCTATGATCCCCCTATAGACGAGCTATAGTGAGGGCGCTGTAAGCCAGCCCCCAAGCACCGATCGTTAAATGTCGGCAGCATTTCGTGTCGACTGTTGTGTTTCAGATTGGTGCCACCGTCACCGATGCCAAAAGTGTGACACTGTAATTGTCTGACGAAGTTGTCTACGTGAGCTGATGATTAATTGATCAATAACAGTGATTTTGCTTACATTAATAGCATTATGCAGTATGAGATACGAACATAAATCTTTTGTGGATGTTCTTCTTCTACCCAGTGCGACAACGGCCTCAATTTAATTTCACATTCCTTACCGCGAATATGTACCGCATTTTAAGACGACCGGCTCTATACTGCTCATCCTTGAATCCAGGTTACTTCCGTTTGGAATTTATAGCAGCTGATCGTTAGGAGTCGCGCATATCTGTTAGTTGTCAGTGCTGGGAGACAATAAAACATTCTCCCTCTCACATCCGATAGTACCGAAATACCCCCCTGACTCGAAGCAAAGCGGCCAATTTTACGTAGCTCACGGCCGAATTCACCAAAGCCATGTGAATGTATGCTGTCGGTTCTTTCGTACAAGAACGGACACCATGCGAAATCCACAGCTGTGATGCACACACTACTGGCCATTAAAATTGCCACACCAAGAAAAAATGCAGATGATAAACGGGTAATTATTGGACAAATATATTATACTAGAACTGGCATGTGATTACATCTTCACGCAATTTGGGTGCATGGATCCTGAGAAATCAGTACCCAGAACGACCACCTCTGGCTGTAATAACGGCCTTGATACACCTGGGCATTGAGTCAGACATAGCTTGGATGGCGTGTACAGGTACAGCTGCCCATGCAGCTTCAACACGATACCACAGTTCATCAAGAGTAGTGACTGGCGTATTGTGACGAGCCAGTTGCTCGGCCACCATTGACTAGACGTTTTCAATTGGTGAGAGATCTGGAGAATGTGCTGGCCAGGGCAGCAGTCTAACATTTTCTGTATCCAGAAAGGCCCGTACAGGACCTGCAACATGCGGTCGTGCATTATCCTGCTGAAATGTAGGGTTTCAGAGGGATCGAATGAAGGTTAGAGCCACGGGTCGTAACACATGTGAAATGTAACGTCCACTGTTCAAAGTGCCGTCAATGCGAACAAGAGGTGACAGAGACGTGTAACCAATGGCACCCCATACCATCATGCCGGGTGATACGCCAGTATGGCGATGACGAATACACGCTTCCAGTGTGCGGTCACCGCGATGTCGCCAAACACGGATGCGACCATCATGGTGCTGTAAACAGAACCTGGATTCATCCGAAAAAATGACGTTTTGCCATTCGTGCACCCAGGTTCGTCGTTGAGTACACCATCGCAGGCGCTCCTGTCTGTGATGCAGCGTCAAGGGTAACCGCAGCCATGGTCTCCGAGCTGATAGTCCATGCTGCTGCAAACGTCGTCGAACTGTTCGTGCAGATGGTTGTTGTCTTGCAAACGTCCCCATCTGTTGACTCAGGGATCGAGACGTGGCTGCACGATCCGTTACAACCATGCGGATAAGATGCCTGTCATCTCGACTGGTAGTGATAAGAGGCCGTTGGGATCGAGTACGGCGTTCCGTATTACCCTCCTGAAGCCACCGATTCCATATTCTGCTAACAGTCATTGGATCTCGACCAACGCGAGCAGCAATGTCGCGATACGATAAACCGCAGTCGCGATAGGCTACAATCCGACCTTTATCAAAGTCGGAAACGTGATGGTACGCATTTCTCCTACTTACACGAGGCATCACAACAACGTTTCACCAGGCAACGCCGGTCAGCTGCTGTTTGTGTATGTGAAATCGGTTGGAAACTTTTCCCATGTCAGCACGTTGTAGGTGTCGCCACCGGCGCCAACCTAGTGTGAATGCTCTGAAAAGCTAATCATTTGCATATCACAGCATCTTCTTCCTGTCGGCTAAATTTCGCGTGTGTAGAACGTCATCTTCGAGGTGTAGCAATTTTAATGGCCCGTAGTGTATTACGTAAATTGGCGGTGGAGGGGGGGGGGGGGGGGGAGAGAGAGAAGAAAGGGAAGGGAAGGAACTGTTGATGTCAGCTACATCGGGGCTTCATGGTGAATCAGCGGTGACGAGTGAATTGTCCCCCGGTCTGGGATTCGAACTTGGGGCTCTTTCCTACTAGACAATTGCGTATCGCAATTGCGCGGACTACCTTGGTACGCCCGTCGGCCGACCCACACTCCCACGTAGTGCCACCTATCCGCAGCCCCGTTCGTGTCCTCCGTGCTTACTGCTTTGAGATTGCCGCAGGAGGCGGAAGTTCTGCATCCGTGCTGAAGACGGTGGATTCATTGCCCATCGAGGCGAATCAGTTACATGACTGCATGTTGTCTGGCCTTTAAGACATGTCCATGCTTTTGTGATTCTCTCTCTCTCTCTCTCTCTCTCTCTCTCTGTGTGTGTGTGTGTGTGTGTGTGTGTGTGTGTGTGTGTGTCGCACAACATTTCCCTGCCAGCTGTTGAGAAGTTCTCCAGTGGTATGGAGTGAGCCATTGCGAGGTGGGCGTGCTTAGCGGGGACTAGGAAGCGGACGTACGACGTCGCGAGTCGGGCGAGCGGCGAGTGCCTTGTGTGTCGGCTGGCTGGGCTGGCCGCGGGCCAACCAAGGTCGGGAAAGCCCGCCGCTCTAACGGTGCCCCTGTTTGGCCAGCCAGCCACCTGTCGCGGCGCGTTCAGCTGCCAGCGTCTGGGCCTAGTTGCCCGTCACGCGCTGACATTTCTAAACAAGGCACGCCTTTTATGTGAACCACCCCTGTACGGGGGCTTACACTGTCCTGCCCACCGCTTCCACTAACAAATGGAATCCAATGAAGGTGATGCCATACTTTGTGGCGTGGAAGCATCCGACTCAATCCTACTAAAAGATGTCAGCAGTCACTTCGAACACTGATTAATCGAAGTTCATTGTGGTGATGTATATGAGCAGGAAGGACAGGACCACAGTCATAACAATGGGAAGACCCGAAAGTCGTCTCCGTAATTGAGATATATTCTGATTTCAAGATTAACAAGACGACAAAAACGAATATTTAGCACTAAAATCGGAAGGAAATCGTGCGCTAGTGTCAATATCAAATACAGACGTTAACAAGCTTCAAGTAATATACACTGAAGAGCCAAAGAAAGTGGTACACCTGCCTAATATCGTGTAAGGCCCCCGCGAGCACGCAGAATTGCCGCAACACGACGTAGAATGGACTCGACTAATGTCTGAAGTGGTGCTGGAGGGAATTGACACGCTGAATCCTGCAGGGCTGTCCATAAATCCGGAGTACGAGGAGTGGAGATCTCTTTTGAACAGCACGTTGCAAGGCATCCCAGATATGCTCAATAATGTTCATGTCTTGGGGAGTTTGGTGACCAGGGGAAGTATCAGAAGAGTGTTCCTGGAGCCACTCTGCAGCAATTCTGGATGTGTGGGGTGTCGGATTGTGTTACTGGAATTGCCAAGTCCGTCGGAATGCACCACGGACACGAATGGATGGAGGAGATCAGATAGGACCCTTACGTCAGAGTCGTATCTAGACGTATAAGGGGTCCCTTACCATTCTAACTGCACACGCCCCGCACTATTACAGAGCCTCCACCAGCTTGAAGAGTCCCCTGTGACGTGCAGGGTCCACGGATTCATCAGGTTGTTTCTATACCCGTACACATCCGTCCGCTCAATACAATTTGAAACGAGATTCGTCCGACCAGGCAACATTTCCAGTCATCAACGGTCCAATGTCGGTGTTGACGGGCCCAGGGAGGCGTAAAGCTTTGTGTCGTGCAGTCATCGAGGGTATACAAGTGGGCCTTCGGCTCCGAAAGCCCATATCAATCATGTTCGTTGAATGGTTGGCACTCTTGACACTTGCTGACGGTCCAGCACTGAAATCTGCGGAAGGTTTGCACTTCTGTCACGTTGAACGACTCTCCCCAGTCGTCGTTGGTCCCGTTCTTGCAGGATCTTTGTCCGGCCGCGCCGCTGTCTAGATTTGATGTTTTACCGGATTCCTGATATTCGCGGTGCACTCGTGAAATGGTCCTACGTTAAAATCACCACTTCATCGCTATCTCGGAGGTGCTGTGTCCCATCGCTCGTGCGCCGACTATAACACCACGTTCAAACCCGCTTAAATCTTGATAACCTACCACCGCAGCTGCAGTAACCGATCTAGCAACAGTGCCAGACACTTGTTGTCTTATGTAGGCGTTGCCGACCGAGCACCGTATTCTGTCTGTTAACGTATCTCTGTATTTGAATACGCATGCCTATACCATTTTCTTTGGCGCCTCAGTGTAAAAGTTACAAAAACGTAATTAGTGAACTGTGCGACATGACGGCTCGTTACGTGGCGTGTAAGCCACATCATCTCGCCGTGAAGGCCGACGGTGGCTGGCGGTTGTCCACGATGTCCTATACGATGAACAGGAACGCTACATACTAACTGCTCCAGGACATCGATAAAAATGAGGCCGAGTGACCGTGCTGGATGACGTATAAAAATTCGGTCACAGCAAAATAAAAATACGAAACAGCACTCTCTCCGGGCAGGCACTATTTTCTGTACCCACCGTAAACGGCTGTTCCTACGAAAAATTGTGGGTCTAAATACGAAGTTCTGAGGGAACTTTCCACATCGGTTGCCATTACCTGGGTGGTCCTAATTGCCAACTACATGGCCCAGTCATATTAATGTGATCACCGCCTATACTCAACGTCAGCGTGCAGTAACCACTCACTGACGGGAGGTGGTGGTAGTCGTAGTAGTAGTGGAGGATGTGGAAACAGTGGCAGTCGCTGCCGTAATGCGGAAATTAAGCTATTTATCTGATGTCCAAAACGGCGTGATCATTGGCTTTAGAGCCAAGGGTAGAAGCATTTCCGAAAGCACTAAGTCGCAAACTGTTCGCACGCTGCTTTGATTACAAAACTCCTTGCAGTTGCAACATGGCTCTATCTAAAACCGGCACCGAGGCAGTTGTAATGCATCACGGGTCATAAATGAGAGGGGTGAACGATCACTGTCGAGATGTGTATTGACGAATATACGTAGGGGTGGGGGGGGGGGGGGACGACGACGACAAACCGCCAAGATGAACCGTGGAACTACCAGCTGTCTGTCCTCAACGTCGCTTCAGCAAACGTTGCTGCGTATGTGCCTCTGCAGCAAGCACCTGGTCGATGCACCCATGCTGACTGCTCTTCGTCGGCCTACGAAGGCTGAAATTTGCATGCCAGTAACGCAGCTGCACATCAGTTGAGTAGCGACATGAAACATGTTCAGCTGAGTTACGTTTATGCTCCATCGGACAGATGGCCGTTGGCGTGTACGGCGTGAGAAGTGTGAAAGTAAACACCCTGCAACCAGGAGGAGCGTTAAGATCTGGGGTATGTTTCCGTGGCATCCCCGGCTGCTATCGTTATCTTGGAAGGCACAGTGGATCAACACAAGTATGCATCTATCTTTGGGGACCGTGTCCCACACCTACATGCTGTTTGTTTTTCCTCGGCACGATGGCATCTAGCGGAAGGACAATGCATGCAACATGTCACCCAGTCGAAGAGCACCCGGATTAATTTACCATACTCCCCTGACCACCAAACTCCCCACATTTAAACACAGTCTAGAATTTGCCGGACCATACCGATTGGGCTGTTCACGCCATTGATCCTCAACCTAGAAACCTAGCGCAGCTGGCTGCGGCACTGCAGTCGGCTTGGCTCCACATCCCTGTCTGTAGATTCCAGAATTTCACTGATTCTCGTCCTGCACGTCTCGCGCTGCAAAAGGTGGATGTTCAACCTTTTGGCAGGTGGTCAGATTAGCGTGTTTGGACAGTGTCTCCCAGTAATGCATTCCTCCACTCTGGCGTCCTCCTTGAAACCAAGGACCTTAAAGAGCGGTCACTGCCATATTGGTGACTAACAATGATTCTAATTTGAAAGGCCTTGCCCTAAAATTAACCTTGCTTGAGTGTAGTCGTCAACGATGTCGCGAGTAGCTCAGGGACGTGAATGATCAGGTTACTGTGCCCATTGTCATATTCTAAAACTTGAGTATGTTGCTGACTGCATGAGCGGAGGCAACTGTGCCGTCGTCTTCCAGCACCTAGAGTTACCCTATCCCCGCCGAGCTCACGCCTGATTTAGTAATGGATTTAGTGCCATTGTGTCCTCTGAATCTTTTTGTCGTTCTCTTTGTTTTCAGACACATTGCAGAGGTTGCAAGTGGAACTCGCATATTCCTCCCAAAGGAGAAATGAGATATCTGAAAGCATAAAGGTATTTACGTTTTATAATAGCTGGACAAGGAAAAAGCCTACGTTATGCATAGATAGAAAACATAAATAGATAAACGTTATTAATTAAAGTTGTTGTAACAGTAAAAAACTCACATCTATTTAGCGAGGAAAAAAACTTCAATATTACTTAGCATTTGGCAAGAAACCAAGATACGAAGGATAAAGTAAAAAAAGCGCTACTTACTTACTACCTTGTGAATATTGTTAGACGTGTTTGTAAGTGTATGTTTTCTCGAGCAGATAAATGTAGATGTTTTGAAATGTTGGACGACATGTTCTCAGGAGTGTGGAGAATTTACTATATGGCCTATAACAATGACTTCTTCTATGAATTTTGCTGCCGTCCTTAATAAACTGTCATTGCTTGTTCCTACATTTTGTTACTGTATTTAGATTTTTTTTCGTGGAAAGGACGTTCGCTGATAACCTCAGTTTTACCGTTTATGTACCCAACTGCACAGCAGACAGCTCTCACTACGCTCGCAATTTTAACATTGAACTGTAAACGTAAACGACCACACGTGACAGGCGAGACTGTACAACATTAAAGCTCTGGGGGCGCTGGTTGGTTGATTGTTCGGTTGATTTATTTTTGGGGGGAGGGGGGAGAGGGGACCGAAAGCAAGGTCATCGGTCCTGTCGGACTAGGGAAGGTTGGGGAAGGAAGTCGGCCGTGCCCTTTCAAAGGAACTATCCCGGCATTTGCCTGAAGCGATTTAGGGAAATCACGAGAAACCTAAATTAGGATAGTCGGACGCGGGTCTGAACCGTTGACCTGCCAAATGAGTCCAGTGTGCTAACCACTGAGCTAACTCGCTCGGAGGGGGCGCTGCAGTAGACTCACTTGCCACGAGTAGCGAAGGCTGTCAGTTCCTACTTTCCCACTGGTTCCACACAATCCAAATAGAATTCGGTGAACTTCCTGACCAAGGCGCTGGCCCAGTGGTGAACACATCGCCACTTGCAACAATGGCTGAAATGTTGGTTTTATTAACATGAAGGCGCAGTCACATACCCGCGAACGTTTTCTTGAAGACGTCAGCATATTTTGCGTATTTCCTCTCATTAATGGCACAAGGCATAATTTTATGGGATAGCTCATCACTTAGAAACAAAGCACGGATCACACTAAAGCGAGCTGTGAGAATAACAGATGGTTTTCACCCACCGCTACCGTCGCAGGTTCGAATCCTGCCTGGGGCATGGATGTGTGTGATGTCCTTAGGTTAGTTAGGTTTAAGTAGTTCTAAGTTCTAGGGGACTGATGACCTCAGAATTTAAGTTCCATAGTGGTCAGAGCCATTTGAACCATTTGAGAATAATAGTGATGCCCACAGTTATTACCTTAGAAAAAGAAAATGATCATTACTACTCATTCAAAAGAAGTCAGTAGGGCAACAAAAACGATATCTTCGATCATTTGCTACATGAGAAGTAGGAAAGTAGATTTTAAATCTGGTTTAAAAGCGTTCCTTATGGTCAGCTCCTTCCAATCCATGACGAATTTTTATTAAAAATCGGCAGTAAGTGTAGCTTAAACTATTAAAGCGTATAACTACTTCAGTGTTTTCATTCGTATTAAATTTGGGCCAGTGATCTATTTAGTAACCTATAAATGACCATATAGCCATGCTGTCAATGTCTCTAAAGTTTCTAGTTTTACATCATCTCGATAAAAATCCTGCAAATGATCTATAAACTATTATGTTTGCGGAGGAATACAATGCGCACATAGTGTAATGTCAGTGGCAATTATAATTGATGTGTTCATCAGAGAGAAAACGGTTTGCAAATATCTGAAGTACGAGGGGACTTCAAAAAGTAATGTACATATTATTATGACAGGCGAAGTAACTTTTATTGGATGGTGCCCCACACTTCAAAGTGATCACATTCGTGACACTCTTTCCCCTCAAGATGTTCTTTATCGATTGCCGTGGATATTGGCGTGCTTTTTCAGTGTCGATGGCTTTCCCTCCCTGTCACAACCACCCAAGTCACTACGGCGTTGGCCAAATTGTTGACACCGTTTCAACGCCCGCCAGAATTACACGATGAATCTGTGTGGAACTTACACATTCTGCTCACAAGAATCGTACTGATCGGCCTACTTAAACTTTGGAAAATTGCCGCTTTGTTTAACTTCTGCACTGTGAAGCACCTGTTACTAGGGCCGTTTTTGAATACGAATCGAACTGTTCGATCATTTTACGTCACAGTTCGGGAAATCTCGGGTTCTCTTGGATATTTCGATCGGCCTGCGATCTGTTGACCTTCCCTGGTACCATAATAACGATCTCTCTTAGCGTTTATAATGCACTATTGATTTTAACAATAAAAATAACTGCGAAAAAACACACTTAAATTTCTTTTAGATCGTAGGTCACACGAAGTAGTGGAAACTAATAAGCATATAAAAGATTGAATCATGATTCTGTGAGATTCTCGAGCTTTCAATCGTCCCGCGATACGGTGAGTTCTGAAGGCACTATCTCCAAGACGCGTCATGCCGCTGTAAATTATTCTCGCGATAAAAATTACAATCACTTTATTGCGTTACAGTTTGTTAAGCATTTAATTCTTGATTATTTGTCGTGATAGTTTCAACTGAATGTTGCTGTCTTGTTTTCAAATTGATTAAAATCTGATAAAGTTTTTAACTGTTGTTCAGATATATGAAGAGAGATTGAATTGTTCATTTGCAACCTAGGTAAATCATTACCGCCTCTCATAATCAAATAAAATATTATACTGGCTTCAATCAAGTAAGTTTTTTTTGGAAGAGAACGTATTCGTATTTATATAAGTCTGCAGGCTTTCGTGGCCGTTGTCACTGAAGTTAAAATCTTCTGGGTTATTAGGCCGCGTCATGTTTCTTCTAAAATGTTCGACGTTTCGACCCCTCTGCTGGGATCTTTCTCAGGATCTTTTGGTGTCCACTACTGCTAGAACACTGTCAAAGACGACTGTCGCGTCTACTTATAAGGGGGGAGTTTACTGGCGTTCGTGCTGGAGTAGAGATTGTATGGGTTAAAATTCATATGGCTACCATTGGTGGGCCATAGTCAGGCTAATGCAGAAGAAGGGGGCGTTGGTACCTCATCTCCTGTGGATACCATTGGCGGTCATCGTCATTGGACAGAAAGGCTCTATCCAACACTTATGCTGCAGAAAGGTTATTGGCTGGAATGCCTGCTACCGCTATTGGTTGGTCGTCATCAGCGGCTAGATTCGGAACGGACAGAGCAAGAGAGGGGGAATGTTTACCCAAAATATTATTGTCCGCCGAGGTGACTTGCAGGGCGTTGTTTACACCTCGGCCGCGTATTTACTTCCTTGATAGCCGGGAGCCACGATGCTGGAAGCCTATAGCCATCCTCTCTATTGAAATTAGATGCATTCTTAGAAATTTCAACCGCTTCTCGGACCTTTCTTCTATAAATGTTTGTTTCTTTAGGCAGTACACGCACGTTATTAAAATCGATGTTAGTGTCACAGTTCTCGTGGTGTTTCGCTACTGCCGATTTTACACTTTGTTTTAGCCGTATGTGTTCTTTAACATTTATTCCCGTTTCGCCTATATAGACTTTGTCGCAGCCACATGACACTTGATAGATGCCTGCATTGTGGAGGTAATCAGGTGCATCCGTTTTCCGTCGCAAAAAGTCTTTTATTTTGTTTTGACTAAAGAAAGATGTCTGAATACCATTTTTCTTTAAAATTCTGCTTATGCGGTCAGTGACCCCAGAAACGAACGGTAACCTGACGGAGTGAGAAGGCGATTCCTCGTCATTCTTATTAGCGGTATAAATATTCCGCCTAAAAGCCCTGTCGATTGAATAACTATCATGCCCATTTGCCTTCAATGTCCTCTTTAAAAAATTTCTAAGTTGTCGTTAGCGCTGATACGGAAGGCACGTGAAGACAGAGTGTTGAGTACTGCTTGCTTCTGGGCTGGGTGGTGATGCGAAGTGGCATCTAAATACCTGTTTGTGTTGGTCGGCTTTCTGTACACTCTGTGACTTAGAGTGTTATCAGATCTTCTGTATACCAACACATCTAGGAACGGAAGACCGACCTCACTCTCAACCTCCAAGGTGAATTTTATTTTGGAGTGAATTCCTTTTAAGAAATTGTGGAACGCATGAAATTCTTCTTCGCCGTGTGGCCATATAGCATCACGAGAACTGTGGCTGTGACATCGATTTTAATAACGTACGTGTACTGGCTAAAGAAACAAACATTTATAGAAGAAAGGTCCGAGAAGCGGTTGAAATTTCTAAGAATGCATCTAATTTCAATAGAGAGGACGGCTATAGGCTCCCGGCATCGTGGATCCCGGCCATCAAGGATGTAAATACGCGGCCGAGGTGTAAACAACGCCCTGCAAGTCACCTCGGCGGACAATAATATTTTGGGTAAACATTCCCCCTCTCTTGCTCTGTCCGTTCGAATCTAGCCGCTGATGACGACCAACCAATAGCGGTAGCAGGCATTCCAGCCAATAATCCTTCTGCAGCATAAGTGCTGGATAGAGCCTTTCTGTCCAACGACGATGACCGCCAATGGTATCCACAGGAGATGAGGTACCAACGCCCCCTTCTTCTGCATTAGCCTGACTATGGCCCACCAATGGTAGCCATATGAATTTTAACCAATAAAATCTCTACTCCAGCACGAACGCCAGTAAACTCCCCCTTTATAAGTGGACGCGACAGTTGTCTTTGACAGTGTTCTAGCAGTAGTGGACACCAAAAGATCCTGAGAAAGATCCCAGCAGAGGGGTCGAAACGTCGAACATTTTAGAAGAAACATGACGCGGCCTAATTATAACCCAGAAGATTTTAACTTCATTTTCGTATTTGTCTGTTATCTATACTTAAAAATCAGCATTAATGTTTCTTATATCCATACATATACCCATATGCGTATTGTAAATTTGTTCAAACGAAATAGGAGTGAGTGCAGTGGGAGGATTTAATGCTGTTTTCTCCACTGTTTCAGGAAATTGGGAATTTATGCAGAGCCACAGCTTACTGTTGTGGCTAGCTCGTAGTTTTTTTGTTATCCCTTGCACTCGCACCGCGCGAATCAAATGTCACATAACTGCGATATTGTATCGAACGCGAGTACCGTTTGCCCAGCCTTATGTTATCCGTACCGCAGCAGAACTCTCCCTGCAGTAAAAGCAGAAAGTGCACTCCATTCTGACAATGCGCCATACTTGTTGCACAACGGTCTTAGCGTGGACCGCCATGTATAAATTACTTTCTGAAATAAAAAACAAAAGGTTATTTGTTCAAATAGCTTCAGCGAATGCAGCTGTGTAACGTTCTTGGCAACCACTGATATTTCGATTAAAAATCAAATACCTTACATTAGGTTTACCACAGTAGCAGCATTTAACTTCTTATTGGGTTTCCTAACTTCATACATGATATTAGCAACAAGGTTTAATCTTTGCTTTCAGATATACGTGTAATATTGCTTTTCACGTGGAAAAGTGGGAGGGTAACATCCAGACATTATATAATCCGTTGCAGTGTCGTTCTTGATCTTGCATATCTGACGAAATTACATGAAAATATATTATGAACGTGATGTAGTAACTAAATGACACAAAACAAAGCAATACAGTAGCAGAGACTGAGGAACGAGGATAGTGCAATAACTGGTTTAATTTCCCATTCTCCTTCGCCCCCCCCTTTTTTTTTGCATTAATAATTATTCCGGTTTGTAGCGAAGTGAGCAAGCTGAGCCTGCAAATCAGGCCAAGGGCTCAATCCTCGAGCAACTTCTAAGAGTTCTTCTGTTGTTGTAGCTTCTTTCACCTTGGGCTATGTGAAAAATGCCAAGTCGCACCGTGGTTGGCAGTCCCGGTTGAACTGCAGGCCCCTGTAACAGGGTCGGTCAGTCACTTCAGAAGTCCGAGGAAAACAAGCGCTTACTATCTCCAGTGCAATCGCGCGTAAGAAAGCTTCGTGGTACACAGCTTTCGGGTCGAGGCGAATCATTACCAAAGCATAGCAGATACCAATCGAAGTGTTTCATATTACTAGTTGTTAAAGGACGCCGGCCGCGGTGGTCTAGCGGTTCTAGGCGCGCAGTCCGGAACCGCGCGGCTGCTACGGTCGCAGGTTCGAATCCTGCCTCGGGCATGGATGTGTGTGATGTCCTTAGGTTAGTTAGGTTTAAGTAGTTCTAAGTTATAGGGGACTGATGACCACAGATGTTAAGTCCAATAGTGCTCAGAGCCATTTTGTTAGAGGACGAAATTGCGTATTTGCAACGAAAAATAACTTTTTAGTTTTTAAGCGAAGGAGGTGCCATAGTGATTGAGATTCGGGACTCGTATCAAGAAGCACCAGGATTAAAATCCTGTTAGACCACCATATTCATATTTTACATAAACCGTATGAAGCAAATACCAGATGTTTCCTTCAAGGACCTTTGCTTTCCCGGTAGCTGCTGGCACGCAGTGTTAATGTGGAGCCTCCTCTACGGAGAAAACAAGGTTCACATTATCAACCAGACAGCCATACTTTAGTTTTCTGCGGTTTTGCTAGATCACGTAAGTGTGATTCATTTGAATAGGTCTTAGACGATTCCCCCCTTTCCATACCTGCGGATCATTGCAATTCTAGCTTTTACTCTGTTCCTATTGATGTCAACATCGACGACGGTTGTTAGGCTTACCGTTCCTCGTTAATTGTTTGACGTACTAGACACCTAAGTTATTGGATACCATTCCACTTTAGAAGTTACTTTTATTGTCATCCCGGGTGAAGTTTATTTCCCTTAAGCTACTGTCCTTATCCGTATAATGGGCGTTACTTCTGTGTATCTTTCTTTAGAAAGATTATCACAGACAATATACGTAATTGGGGTGTAACTTGTCGTATTGATAGGTTATTCCTCGGCGATAATCGAGGATCTGTTTTCTCGGGTGCTCGCGGAGAATAGCATGTTGTAACAGGTCAAGCTTTCAGTAAAGTGTTGTCCCCTTTTTTAATCGTGACCCGAATTGAATATCACTTTTCGGTGTGGCTGTCTTTCTGAATGCCGGCAGACATTGGAGGAAATATTGTCTGATCTCGCCTGGGACTGACGTGAGAATGGCCGCCCACCGCTACCTATTTTCGTCAGCCACTGAGCGGCAGCCAACTGCATCCGCCAGAGACTTTTTGTTGAGACGTCGTGGTTCTTGTTTGCGACGTTCGTCTTCTCCAAGTCTTATTACCGCATCCGATCGATCGGTCGCCGTCCAAACTCTCCATTGTGAAGACAGTCGTCTGAAAGCGCTTTCTCCTTCCGGGAAACGCTGTCGAAAGAATCTCTCTCTTCCTCTCGGAGCATGACGTCCTGTTCGTTATTCTTTTTAAAACAGCATGTTTCCTGCGTTGTTTGCCGCTGCTGTTTCTGGACCCAGAGAGCTTTTTTTTCGATATCGGGTATGCACTCTTGAATTTTAGTTGAGTATATTTCTAGTTACAGACATTTAGCGATTTTGCTCCTTATTTTTCTCCTCTCACGCTAGACACGCAAAGGAGTGGTGTTTTCGCATTCCTCAGTGAGTTTCTTCACGTACGCAGAAACGTGGTAGGACAAACAGCGAACTGTATATTCAAACTACAAATGTTTTACTAAGAGGAAATTGATTAAACCAAAGAAAAATTCTCTATTTTGCGTTGTTATTTAGAAGACAGCGATTTTATTGAAAGTGGATTGTAGGGGCAGGAATCCGGGTTTTCTCACTTAAAATGCGGAACCCAAATCCTTTATGGTATATGTAAGTCACAAGCTAGACCCATTGGCAGCTGAGGGTTGTATTGGCCAAACGTTAACATGCGTCCTAGAGCCGACGCGGTATGTAATCGCATGTTCATAGGTAGCTGTTTTGTCTGCTGTTCGAAACGCTATTCCCCGTCGGTAGCACGGCAGATCGCTAACCAGAGGGACCCGGGTTCGATTGCCGGCCGGGTCGGAGATTTTCTCCGCTCGGGGACTAGACGATGTGTTGTCCTTACGTTTCTATGCCATATTGTCTTTCCATTACTGAGATGGCTGAATGGGCACGACCCAAAAGCCGATGAATTGAGATAAATAAATTTAAAAAATTCCGAAACGTTGCAAAAATGGTTCAAATGGCTCTGAGCACTATGGGACTTAACATCTATGGTCATCAGTCCCCTAGAACTTAGAACTACTTAAACCTAACTAACCTAAGGACATCACACACATCCATGCCCGAGGCAGGATTCGAACCTGCGACCGTAGCAGTCGCGCGGCTCCGGACTGAGCGCCTAGAACCGCTAGACCACCGCGGCCGGCCGAAACGTTGCACTTAGGCGGCAGGAACACCGTGATGGTTTTATTGAATTGCTATGAATAGCCATTGGTTAAATTCTGTAGGCAACGTTTAACAAAAGTCCTTCACGAATATTAAGCAAAAGATACGGAAATGCGGCTTCAGATTGTTGCCATAAAATTAGCCTGACAACAGTTGTCAAACATAGATGTCATAACACTGAAAGAAATAAATAATTGCAGGCAAAATTTGAATTCGATTCTTCCAACTGGAGTGCCCTTTGTGGTAGTAATAAGTTTGTGTAATCAAACGTAGGAACTGTTTCAAAGTTTTACCTACTCCTTGGCGGCGGAGAGCAGAATAATGATCGACTTGTCGATAGGTTTCATGTAGATAGTAAGTAAATCATTATGTACTCGTAGGTCTCTAAATTTGTCGTCTCGCATCCACAAAGCCACCGAGTCAGTCGTGAGGATGTACGTAGCAACTTTAAAGCACACTGCGGCTTCAAGGTTGCCTACACGGCAAGTACGCTGGTAGTTTCAGGTGGTGAAGCCGTTGTTTGTGGACAACCTCTGGCATTCAGATTTATTGTCCGCCTTGATTGCATTTGTGTTGTAGGTATGAACATCACTACTCTTCTCAAGCCGGCCGCGGTGGTCTAGCGGTTCTAGGCGCTCAGTCCGGAACCGCGCGACTGCTACGGTCGCAGGTTCGAATCCTGCCTCGGGCATGGATGTGTGTGATGTCCTTAGGTTAGTTAGGTTTAACTAGTTCTAAGTTCTAGGGGACTAATGACCTCCGAAGTTGAGTCCCATAGTGCTCAGAGCCATTTGAACCATTTTTAACTCTTCTCAAGTTGAGAGGCATTATTTATGAGTTTCGTTAGAGAATATAAGTATTGTGATGGTGCAGTTAAAGTAACTCAATCATTGAGAAGATGCCTGCATGACGATCGCGAATTAACAGCACATATAAAACTTAATCCTCGGTTTTGTGCAATCAGTACTTTCTTTCTAAGTGATGTTATCGCTGAAAATTATTGAATAAGACATTATTGAGTGGAAATATGCAAAATACGTCAGTAGATTGATTCTTTTTTTTCCAGCACAAGCAATTGTATGAAGAGCAAAAGAAGCAGAACTTAATTGTTCGAGCAATCCAGTAACACGCTGCTTCCATTTGAAGTGTTCATCAATATGTACACCCAAAAATTTGGAGCATTCTACCATGTTCGCTGACTCTTACTCAGGCGTTACATCAATTATTGCTTGTACAGAACTGAATATAGTGCGTTTTTTCAAAATTTATGGAGAGCCCTTTTTGCTGAGAACCGCTTTTTTTTTTTGAATCGTCGTTTACCATCTCTTCTGTAGTTTTCTCTCTAATGGGGTTTATTATAACACTAGTCTCGCGTGCAGAAACTACCAATTCTGCTTGTTGAATATTAAGTGGAAGATCATTCATGTATATAAGGAATTGGAGTGGACCCAAAATTAAACCCTTTGGGACTTCCTTTTGATTCCTCTACGGTCACTAAAATTTTCTACCCTTCCGAGGTGACTTATTTAGAACAACCTATTACATTGTATTTGTTAAGTAAGATTGAAACCAGCTGTGCGTAATGCCATCAATTCTATAAAACTTGAGTTGTGTCTAAGAGAGTAACATGATGTACTGTAAGACAGTAACATGATTTACACAATCAAACGCCTTGGAAAAGACCATAAAAAACCAACTGGCGATATAATATTATTATTTAAGGCTTGTGCTATTTGTCTGAATATATAAGCAGCATTTTCAGTCCAGTAACCCTTCTGAAATCCGAACTGTGATACGCTAAGTAAACTGTTTCCATTTACGTGTGAGACTATTCTTGAGTGCATAACTTTATGGAATATTTTGGAAAGAGGTGTCAGTAAGGAAACTGTAAAGCAGTTGTTTGTCTAGTTACTTTTCTTATGAAGGGGTTTAACAATTGCATTTTTTAAGCTTTCTGAAAAAAAATCTTGTGCTAGTGATGCATAACATTTTTCACACAAGACATTACTTATTAATTTAAAACAACTTTTCAGAGTTCTGTCTGAATTTTCATCGACGCCACATGAACTTCTGTTTTTTAAAATTTTTATAATCTGCTATTCTATTTATAGTATCAATGAAGGGGATGTTGTGTAACGTCTCGTGGCGTGGCGTTTTAAATATATTGTGTAGCTTCTTGAACTGAACCTACCCTATTTTTGCCGCTACATTTAGAAAGTATTGGGAAAAGTACTTGCAGCTTCTGAATTACCTTTCACAACATTCTCATTTAACTGTTTGGGTATCTTGTACATTGACTAGCTCTTGTACATTGACTAGCTGTTCTGTCTCCCGCATCACAATGTGCCATATAGTTTTAATCTTATTATCTATTTTATTTATTTCTCTCTGCACGTGCGTACTTCTGGACATCTTAATGGATTTCCTTAAAATACTAAAGTACTTTTTGTAGTAGGTAAGTAATGCCTGATCTTAACTTTCTGTGGTTTTTTTTTAATTTCCCTCTTCCTCTTATATGAGATTTTAATTCCCTTTGTTATCTACGGCTTACTTTCTTTTCTTTTTGTTATGGATCTTGCGGAAATTGTTTTTAGGAAAGCAGCTTTCAAATGCTGACACAAATTTATTGTGGAAGAAATTGAATTTGATACCAGTGTATTTTGCTATAAGATATTCTTCATACTATACCACCCTTTCTAAGTTACCCTTAAAACAATTTGTCCTGTTCTCATTAGTAAGTCTCACTGCTTTGTATGAACGTGCCTCAGGGTTGTAAGGTGCCGTATTGTTTATTTCCATTTATTGTGCATGATGGTCAGACATTCCATTAGTAATTGGGTACACATTAAATGTTTCAGCGTGAGCACTGTCTGTAAAAATGTTATCAATCAGTATCCTACTATCTTGCTGCACACGAGTTGGAAAACTGACGACAGAAATCAGATTTCGCAAGAAAATAATATCCTGGTTCACTTTTCCTGTCCATATATTTTAAGAAATTTGCATAGGAACACCCAAATAATAATTGTAGTTCATTTTTCGTGTCTGTATCTTTTAGGCAATCTGCATTAAAATCTCCACAAATTGCTAACAGTCGCTTTTTATTTGACAGGTAGAGAACGTCTATCACTTCAGAGTTTTCGACATCTTCTAGTCATACAATAATCTCACCCATTTTGTTTTCATCCTTCTAACGTTCTGATGAAAAAAATTAATTTTATTCTTCTGAATACTGTTACATGTATTATGATCCCGTTCGGCTCTAATTTATTTCAGTACTGTCTAGCCATAAAGTGACTCTCACCTAAAAAAGTGCCTGTGACTCCAGTAGTCGCAGGGATTTTTTCATGTGTGCTTGTGGCCCCCCGTACACTTCTTGCAAGATGCTCAGCCTGATATTTTCTCCGTCCGCCCATTCATGTGCAGGCCATGATTAGTGTATATTCCCCATCTCCCACAACAGGCACGGCACAGATATGAGACTTCCACTTACAAGCGATTAGCCGAGCTCTTTGCTCGTATGGCTAACAGCCATTTCAACTCTGGGCTGGTCACGTGACTACAAAACGCCCACAAACCCCACACGAGTTTGTGTTGTTGCTGCACCTATTTTCTCCAGGTCACCGTTAATTCTGTGCTAATTTGGTATCCGTGCGATTTCTTACTACTCTTACTTCAAGCATTTTCTCCTCTCCATTAAAATCTCTGCACGAGGCTCCTTTGCTCTTCGTCGTTTGGGTAAGCTTGGCGCTAAGTTTAAGGATGCCTGTGACCTGTTCAGGTAGGCCATGCTGGCTAAAGCCAACATACCGTAGCTAGTCCCCTGATAAACATCAATGAAAGTAAGTTCAGTGTTGATGATACGATAATTGCGTGATTGCTTCTGTAATAAAGAGAAGACGAACCATTCGAAAAAAATTTTAAATCCTCTAAATCCTGAAGACTCTTCAATGTTCTCTCTCTCTCTCTCTCTCTCTCTCTCTCTCTCTCTCTCACACACACACACACACACACACACACACACACACACACCCACACACACACACACACACACACACACGATTTGACTATTAAGGTGCCAACAAGGTATTTTGAGAATATTAAGCACTGTAATACTGTGAAACTTTAGTAAAAGAAGTTTTTAGAATGAACATCACTTAGTTGCTAATAGAATCTACAAGAGAAAATATAATATATGGAGTGAAATGCTACTACCTACATTGTGACGTTTAATGCATTACTGCTCACAGAGCATTAAGACGGGGTTCATTTACCCCAAGCGGAAGCACTATTTTACGTATCCCATTGCTCTTCGTAACATGCAAACGCTTTGGCCACGGTAAGCTGGCATGTAAGGTGGAAGGAACTCCAGTATCTGCAAGTGCGGCTAAGCTGTTCTGGAACCGGCCCGCCTAGTCCATATATATTTTCATAGCTTGAGGAATGGGAGATGCTGGAAATAAAGATTACGTAGCGGGTTTAGTGGGCGGAAGCATAAAAGGCACATGAGCAATAAAACATAGTCGTTAGCGGCTTTATTTGCTACGGCACTTAAGAAGACAGTAGTCTGAAGGCTGATACCTCGACTAAACTCAGGCAAGCACCATTAGGAATAACACCTGTGCTTGCAAATGCAGGTGGAAAAGCGCACGCATTGACTTCAGAAACTTTCATCTCCTACAGTTTACAAACTTTACAAATACTGGTTGTACGCAAGTATCCACGTATACCTAGAGCTGGCAACATTTTCTAAAAAATTTATAAACAGAATTTGCGCTAAATCATCTGAATGATCTCGATGCTGCCAATATAATGGAGCTCGTCCTATCCTATATAGGTGTATGATCAGGATGAAATAATAGGGTGAACCACTCTCTTTAAAGTTCAAGAATGATTATTAAAACACAGTTCAAATCAATGGTTCACGCTGTACAAAAGTAAATTGACTATAAAAAAGTCTTATCTGGTGGCTGCAGCCTTGTGGGTGGCGAACAATTATGGCGGCCACACTACCCGCAGTAAGGTCTGCAAGTCTCTTGCTGTATGGGCTTGATTTCTCTTCTTGGCATTGTTCAGTTCTATATAAAGTAGCCCAACAACTCGCAACTATGCGTCTACAGTCTCCATCCGAGGGGCATTTTGTGCAAATTTGCAGGCAAAGCTTCTCCTGCTCCACAAAGGTGCTGCCTCAATCACTGCTGCCTACAGACTGTGTGTCTTACTTCCCGCGCTTGCTCGAGTTAGCGGACCAATTGGCCCTAGCCATCTTTTTCACTCCGCAGAGCAAGTTGCGTTTCAGATAGAAGCACACTGGCTGTTACATATCACCTATTTCTTACACTGTTTGTAACCGTGACCATTTCTTAAATTCTCAAATTTACATCAACATGAAGAATTAATACACACACAATATTTTTAAATACGAAAGGTCATCAGAAAATTATTTAACATAATAAACAATTTACATAGTACAGGGTGTTTATAAATGAATATTGGGGTTTTAACGCTGTATAATATTTGTTATACTAAACTTCCACTTATAAATGATATGTCAAACGAAAGAGCAACTCAGTTTTACCAAGAACCTTATAAATGTTCAATGTGAGCACCATTTGTCACACGGCACACATCAAATCTATAGCCGAGTTCTTCCCAAACGTTGATAAGTGTGTCTTCAGCAGTGATTTTAGCAACAGCTGCCCGGTTTCTTAATTCAGGGAGGCCTTCTGGTAGCGGAGGCACGTATACACGATCCTTGATGAAGCCCCAAAGGAAAAAATCTCATGGCGTTAGGTCGGGTGAACGTGGAGGCCTTGCAAAGCAAGCCCTGTCATAGGGCCCCTTGCGGCCTACCCAGCGCTTGGGTGCAGTGAAGTTCAACCAATCACGCACTTCGCTATGCCAGTGAGGTGCCAAACACAACTGTTTAAGTTGCTCTTTCACTTGACATACCATTTACACCTGTAAGTGTAATGTAATAAATATTATAAAGCGTTAAAACCCCGATATTCATTTATAAACTGTTGTCTAGGCAAGACAGCCTAGACAATGAGAGGAAGCCGAAAGGCACGCGCTTAAACTCACGCAGGCTGGCGTGAGGTCTGAAACAGGATACGTAATGAATGCTATAAAGAAAAGTACGTAGCTGGTGGAATACTTAACTTTAATCCACATTTGTAGAACATCGCTCTTGGTGATACTTGCTTCATAATATTAATTAGCAATTGAATACGGCGCCTTGCTAGGTCGTAGCAAATGTAGCTGAAGGCTAGGCTAACTATCGTCTCGGCAATTGAGAGCGTAATTGTCAGTGATCCCCTTCTGCCAAAGTCGTCTGTACTACTGGGGCGAGTGCTAGTACGTCTCTCTAGACCTGCCGTGTGGTGGCGCTCGGTCTGCGATCACTGACAGTGGCGACACGTGGGTCCGACGTATACTAATGAACCGCGGCCGATTTAAAGGCTACCACCTAGCAAGTGTGGTGTCTGGCGGTGACACCACATAAACACCCTGTATTTTACTTACATATTGTTATAACTTGCTAGTAAATTTATATTCGATGCTAACAGATTTCTCTTATTTAAAAGCTCTTACCTTTTTATTACGCGTCTGCAAGTTAGGTCTACAAGTTATATCCCTACCTGACCATCATCAGTTATTTTGGTGCCCAAACTCATCGGATTCATTTAGAGTGTTTGATTTCCTAATATTTTTCCCTCAGTATCACCTGCCTTAATTTGATTAAACCCCTGTTTTACATCTGGTGGGGTATTTATCTCATGCCCTACGACTGGCGCACAATAAATAATGCAACACTTTTTTTTTTCTAGGCAAATTTCGGTTGAAAAAATGCGGAGTTTGCAGTGAGACATCACGAAAATGTCCTGCTTCAGTGCCTAGCGTTTCATGAAGGCGGCGCTATGCGTAGTCTTGAAAGTGGCGTTTGTAACGTTCCAAGCAGAGAGCTGTCATTAAGTTTCTCTTGACGAAAAATCAGAGCATTGCAGATATTAATAGACTCTTGCACGATATCTACGGAGGCCTGACAACGAACAAAAGCACGATGAATCGTTGGGAGAAGTGACTGTCATCATCGCAGCAACGTTGCGCAAACCTGTTTCATCACCCACGTGCCAGTCTGCTGTAGAGCTGCGTGACTCCTGCAATGTTGGAACGTGCAGGCACACTCACCTCGCTGCTTACCTGGACATCTCTGTTGGTAGTGCTAACACACTCGTCCACCAATTGGTGTGTGACCACTGGGTTCCTCGCCGCCTAAAAGAAGACGTTACAGATCAACGAAGGACCGTCTGTGCGGAATTGCATGCGCGTTGCGAGGCAGATCGTGACAATTTTTTAGTCGAACATCGACGCAAGCGATGAAACATTTGCTCATCACTTCCAACAGGAAACAAAACGAGTCCCTGGATTGGCGCCACACCATTTCTCCTCCGATGAAAAGGTTCAAAGCAGCGCCCTCATCCAGTAAAGTCATGGCTGTCTTCTGGGACTCCGAAGGGGTTATTCAGTTTCATGTCCTCCCACATGGGGCCACGATCAACTATGAAGTGTATTGGTTCCCATCAGGAAATAGAAGATACCACTTCAGCGTGTTCATCACCACAGATACGCAAGTGAACTACTACTCCATGACCCAAGTCCTCGCACCCGAGAGAAGCCCACAAAACTTCATTGGATTATTCTTCCTCATCCTCCCTACAGCCCGATCTCGCACTTTTCGACTTTTTTTCCCATCTGTTTGGCCCCACTGAGGGATGCACTCCGCGGGAAACAGTACCTGGATGATAGGGAGGTTATTGATGCAGCATGACGTTGGCTCCGACGTCAACCAACTAGAGTGGTGCAGTGAGGGCATAGAGACCCTGCCAGTAAGGTGGCGTAAGGCCGTCGTATTGAACGGAGATTATGTTGAGAAACAAGGATTTGAAGCCACAAGAGTGGGGAATTATGTGGCGCATCGGTATCCTCAATGAAACCAACTTGGTTTCAGAAAAAAGGTATTACATTATTTATTGAGCGCCCCACGTATTTCTGAGACACCATCCATTAGCTGCTCTTGAAAGCCCTTTGCCGTCTGTGACAAAATTACAATGCCATCAGGAAGTCTAAACGTTTTTACTTTTCTAAGCTGAACTTTGTTCTCAATGTATAAATTGAATAGGAAAGAGGGTATGCTACAACCATGTGTCACTTTCTTCTCAACCACTGCTTCCCTTTCATGTTCTTCTACACTTATAACTTCAGTCTGGCTTTTGTGCAAGCTGTAGATAACGTTTCGGTTTTGGTATTTTGTTGGTGATACCCCAGAATTTGAGCAGTGTATTCAAGTCAACATTGTCGAAAGCTTTGTCAAAATTTAAAAGTGCTATAAACATAGTTCTGTGTATCTAGTAACACAAGTCATACGATCAGTGTGACCCTTCTTGCTCATACATTTCTGCGAAACATATTACTAATATTTTCCGAGGTCGGCTTCTATCAGTTTTTCCATTCCTCTGGAAATAATTTGTCATTATTTTGCAAATATAACATATTAAAGTGATACTTCAGTAATGTTCGCATGTAGTGAATTTTCAGTACGTCAAAAATTTGTCTTATTTGAAAAATTTTCTAGTTGTGCAACAATCTTGTTTAATACCGTTGTGTGATAGGTTAATCAATGTTGACGTACACACACACATTTTGTCGAGAATTTTGTTTAATTATTACTACGAAACATTTTTTAAAGTTTTCATTACTTCCAAAATAAATTTATGCAGTTGGTTAAGTACTCTAAACCTCAATTAATATTGATCCAGAAAGAATAATAGTATTTCTAAATTTAAAATAGAATTTGAAAACAAAAACAGTTTTTGAAGTTCTTAATCTCTGAAGTCCGTATGGCTAAAAAGTAAGACATTAAAAAAGTTGTGCCAAATGCTGACAATCTGTAAATTAATAATTATGAATTTAAGAATAGGCTGAGCCGTGAATAAAACTGAAACAGTGCCAAAAATCTACAATCTGTTCCACGTGCCTGCACTTCAGTACTACTTTCAAAGTGATTTCGTCGGTAACTCCATTTTTATTGGATATGTTATGAATTTTACAGTGGTATTAGAGTGCTTAATAAATCTTAATTTTATATAGTTGATTCTATACAAGATTAGTGAGAAACAGTAATTGATTGCGTCCAATAATCGATAAAAGTATGCAAGAAACTGCAATTGTGCAATCCCTGTACATCTTGCGTATCTGTCGATATCGACTATGTAGCGGTTGTTTTAATACATTCTACAAAATATGAATATTTCCAGTATATCGAGTTACACTTGCCGTCTTCGTATTCCGACAGCAGGTTCTGGTAGAAACAAAAAACAGACCTGCAATACTACATTAATTTAAAAAAAAAATGAGTGGAACGGGAAAAAGTCCATATCATGCAACTTCAGTTTTTTGAACACTTTTAGAATATCTATCAGGTTGTATCCATCATTATCATCACCGCCATCTTCTTCTTCTTCTTCTTCTTCTACTACTACTACTACTACTACTACTACTACTTCATTCGTAAAGATTTGAATTATAGTGATTTTTTTAAGTAGTGCACAGTTAGTCAAAAATGTCCTGTGTGAACTTCGGCACTTGCAGTACATAATCATTTTTACGGTAACGACAGGAAAAATATTAGTGCCCTAATCGTCGACTGTCTTATCTAGCGTGGAACAGCCACGCCCTCATTGCGTCGTCATTTTGATGGTCTCAGGAAATGTGAGTACAAATTTTTATTAAGGCACGATGCAGGTACTCAATTTAGAGAGAGAGAGAGAGAGAGAGAGAGAGAGAGAGAGAGAGAGAGAGAGAGAGAGAGAATACGCTGCGTATATCAGTCTGGAGACGGATGAACGTGACTATTTATGCAACGAAGTCGTGTCGTGATCTTATGCGAGAACGAGTTATCAAGCCCTTCATGACTTTAACAAAATCTTTAAGGGATGTCTGTACGATATTCTTATGCGTCTTGCGGTATCACCGATAAAATTTACTATGGTTTGCAACAGACGAGATCGTTCTGATGTGCTATACCGACCCGCTCCTCATATCAACTACAGGCTTCCTACAACGAAATATTTTGTGGATAAGGACATTTATTCCTTACATAGTTGTTGTGATCGCGTTTCGCCACGCCGCAGGTGCACAGTCGTGATCTAGCCAGGAACAAGACGAATCCGCATCAATCTTCATACAATTAATTATCCTTCTGGCGAATCCAGTGTTCGTATAGCAGACACTTTTCGATAACGAGCGGTAGAACAGGAATGTTTTGCACGTTTAATTTTTAATTCCGTTCGTGGATAAAAAGTTTGCAATTATGTGAAACAAACGAACTGTCACTAAATAGATGTTCACATAGTTCCTTAATCTCTTGTCGCAATTTCTCCTTCGTTTACATTTTGTTATAATTTCTTCCAATAAGGCTCAATAGAGTTCAGAAGCATTTCAGTAACCGTCTCGATGTGATGTCACCCTTCAAATTTCGGTAAGATAGGTTACGTATCAATGTTCAAATCAGATATGAAGCACAGTCAGAGATAACACGACCACCAAGAATCGTGGTAATGCATACTGAAATATCACTTCGGTATTCGTTGTGGGTGAATTAAAGGACGGCAACAGACCTATAACATCGATATTTTCGACATACAAATGCATTTCCATTGTACAAATGCCGTTAATAAGGCAGTTTCGGATCAGTCAGTCTAAATTCACGTGACATCAATTCGTAACTTTTCGTTACATTACTCGTTAGTTCCTTTTGACTAGCATGTATAAGGAGGGTATAAGATGAACATCAACAAAAGCAACATAAGGATTATGGAATGCAGTCGAATTAAGTCAGGGGAACGCTGGGAGAATTAGATTAGAAAACGAGACACAGTAGTAAATACGGTTTGCTATTTGGGCAGTAAAACAGTAGACGATGGCTGAAATAGAGAGGATACAAAATGTAGACGGTATTTGTCTGGAGTGTAGCCGTGTATGGAAGTGAAGCCTTGACGATAAACAATTTAAACAAAAAGAGAATAGAAGTTTTCGAAATGTGGTGCTACAGAAGATTAGGTGTGTAGATCACGTCACTAATGAAATATTGAAAAGAATTCGGGACACAATTTAACTAAGAGAAGGGCCCCGTTGATAGAACACATTCTGAGACATCAAGAGATCACCAGTTTGGTATTGGGGAGAAATGGGGGTGGTAATAATCACAGGAGAAGACCAAGAGATGAGTGCAGTAGGCAGATTGAGAAGGGTGGAGGTTGCGTTAGTTATTCAAAAATGATGAGGATTGCACAGGATAGAGTAGTATGAAAGACAGATAAATTAGCTGCAACATTCATAACGCTTTATTGAAAGTTCAGTACGTAATTGAAGAGTGATGTACCAATTAATACCTAAAGTTCCTTCACTGTTAACAATCAGAGGTATTGCTAGGTTGATGCAGCTATCCATCCTACTTCATCCTGTGAAACCCTCTTGATCTTCGAATAGCAGTTGCCGTTATTAGTCTTCAGTTGAAACTTCCATAACTTCATCTGAGCTCTAAGAAATTTCCTTAAAGTGTCTTAACAAACCTTTCTTCATAAAGTAGCCCTTAACGTAATGTATATTACATTATATATAAATCTCAACTGAGCCATTTCAGTACTGCTTCAGAACAATTCTTACGTATCACGAATTATCAGTAAACACGCATGTAATGGACCACAACTTTTGATGTGTGCAGTTTAACTTCAGATGCAATAGTGAGTACAAATTCAGCATTTCAGTCATTTTGACAACCAAAAATAGGTCTCGACAATATCTTCCAGGTCGCCTACCGCGCGTTGACCGTCGGCTGGGTTCCAATAGGGCCCGGTATACTCATTGCCGCCTCGCCTGAACAGCACAGTAACACCTTGGCCTGTGCGCTATCGTTGAACATGAAATAAATTACGAACATAGCATATTCAATACAATAATTCATTTAAAATTTATAATACAAAATTACGACACGTATTTATACTTTTCTGGCATCGTTCAGTGGAACATAAGTGTTAACCAAGAATATCGTAAACCCAACACTGAGCATGTACTATTGTAAAACATGTCGTCGTCTGCTGCCAGCATTCTTTCTGCTGTCTTCGTATCCACGCATTCGGCACTGTCCCCAGTAATTAAATTAACATTATACGACCACAAACTCGGGTGTACCAGTAGAGCTTCTGACGACGTACTTTTTGTATCCGGCAGCTCGCATAACCTACGAAATGTGAGTCATCGCGCTCGCGTCATCAAAGTGCAGTTCACAAGTTGCTTGTTAGGAGGTCTGCGTGCCGTTAGTTTGTTTTCTGCTAAAGACGGCCATCGTCAGCGGTGACTTGTGCGGCTGTTGTCACAGCACGTGCGCCAATTTATCTAGAGCGCTAGCAACGCGGCTGCCCATATTAGTGCACAGTTCCAAGGCTCACCCGTTGCGTGTGGGCTTTAAAGTGGGCTGCGAACGTGCGGAGGCGCTTAGAAGGCTCTTTGCTCAATTGTGTTCCGGTGATGGAGACTGGAATTCATTGCGGCGAATCAGTTTATCCACCTCCAAGCTTTGGGGCAATGAGACGGTTCCCACATTTTTGCGCCTGTAGCTTAATATAACTTGCGAATATCACTTGCCATTTTTTTTCGCAGAATATGTAACTTCAATTCGAAATACTTTTGTTGCACGTAATTAATTAAAACTTGTGGGCAACTATACTGAAAAAAAACCACCCGATACAGTAGTAGGAAACTAATTTCAGATGTGCTGGATACAGAATTGCTCGCACTTTCTAAAGATTTGACGAAAATATCGGTAACATTCTGTCGCACAAACGTCTTTCCAGGCTTCATAGTGGGAACTATTTTCGAGACAGAAGTAGGGTTATGTTTTCGCCTTACTGTTTTGTTTAAGATCAGCGAATTTTACAAAACATTTTTTCCAGGTAGTTTCCAGTTAGTTACTTCCCAAACTAATATCTCGAAGATCTACTAAAACTCAACTTTTGTTGCTATAACCTAATCTCTGGGCTGAAATTGCGTATCTGCCACGATTGTTCGTATATGTAGGAATAGGGGAGTCAATGAGGTGCCAAATCTGCTGAATAGGGTAGTCTAATTGTTATGGAAATTCGTCCTTCAAATTCCTCGGTTTTCACATTTCCGCAGCACCTGAGCGATGTCGAAACAAATGTGTATGTATCAACAGCATGGCTTGTACATTTTTAAGCTTCTTTTAAACACAAAAGGACTTATACAGAATACATGACCAAATATGGAAAATTATTCCATATTTTCCTGCACCAGTATGAGTATAAAGCAACTACAAACGTAATGAGTAAAGGACAAATTTTCCAAGAGCAAACAGAATGCAGGCCTTGTCATTATATTTTGCTACCCTCGCGCCCCATTACTAACGTGTATTTTCAAAAGTTTTGAATACAAGAAAGAGTATGAGAATTACGCTATGTTCGCACGAATTAACTCCGTCTTGAAGTTGGTACGCGAATGATTTTTCCAAGGTAATAGCTACGTACATACCGAGCGAGGTGGCGCAGTGGTTAGCACGCTGGACCCGAATTCGAGAGGACGACGGTTCAAACCCACGTCCGGCCTTCGTGATTTAGGTTTTTTTCCATGATTTCCCTAAATCGCCTCAGGCAAATGCGGGGATGGTTCCTTTGAATGGGCACGGCCGAGTTCCTTTTCTAATCCAATGGGGCCGGTGACCTCGCTATTTCTGCATGCAGTTCGGTTTCTATAAGTAGTTACTATTTTCTGCAACACTAATCGAAACTTCAGAGACCGATTCTCCGATATTTCTTCAGATACTATAAAGTTATCGATTACTTGGTATCAGTACCGATGCCGTAGTCATGGAAGCAAAAGTACTGATATTTACTAATGCCAGGAATATCGGAATCTGGCTGCCGAGTGCAAGATACGTTCCGTAGGAAACTATAGCTTTAGGGAACGTGTTAGTGGCAACGCCGACCATCATGCACAAAATTTTAACGAAGATGGAAAAAAAAAGTTTTGTAAGAATGTATCGAACAAAGTTTTAAATTCCTGTTTTTTGTGCTTCTTGCATGTATGGAGTATCACAGGAGTTAAACTCAGTTTTAATATATGTCATCCTTTCTCATCATTAATGTTGATGATTTTGGTAAGAAGTACTTCAGAAAGTGAAGACGAGGGTTGGCAATGTCATTCCTTTAACGATGCTGTTATCTTGAGGCCAATGTGACTGGGAAAGGGGTTTGTTCCTCCGTAACGCATTTAAACGCTAGCGCTCGAAACTTACTTTGTTTTCATATGCTTCTACATATCTTAAGACTAAAATGAAACAAAAACTGGTATTCTACCTCTTCTGATACAGTAGCTTAGTTTGTTTACACTAAACGCTTGGATCGGTATGACCCAGGTGTTTAAAAGTTTACAGCATGTACAAATATCGGTAGTAAAATTTTATTTCTGTATGTCTGAGAGACGTACATAATGTTTTTTGTAACAGTGCAGGTCTTCGCTTGCTTCTTGTTGAAATGCGTGAAGATACACAAGAATTCATTTAGTTTATTACGATCAAAAAATTATCGAAGCACTATCGCCACCAGTAATGTTTCATCAGCTGTTTGATTCGAACGCAGTTCATGTATCTAACCTAGTAATTTCTTTGGGGCTATTATAACGAAATGATTTCTGTCTGACGAGCAGCCGGCATCGTTACTAAATGCATCTGACAGTGCGGAGAATGTTTGTGAAGAAGAAAAAGACACCGTGAAGGACAGCATCCTACATCTGAACCAGAAGGGACTTCAGGCGTTTGTATCTCACTTGTCAAAGTGCAAGCGGTACAGGTAGTTCAGTCAAATGGTTCAAATGGCTCTGAGCATTATGGGACTCAACTTCTAAGGTCATCAGTCCCCTAGAACTTAGAACTACTTAAACCTAACTAACCTAAGGACATCACACACATCCATGCCCGAGGCAGGATTCGAACCTGCGACCGTAGGGGTCGCGTAGTTCAGTCAAAAGACAAGTTTATCACCTCGTACATAGAACATTTTTCCACAAAGTGGAACAGCGTTTAGTTGAAATATTATAAAACTGACTCTCTTGGTGAGATAAGTTATATCCAGACGAAGTGATATAAAATCCTCTTCTCAAACTGTTACGAACGATAGTATGTAGTGTATTGTGTTGGAAATGACTAATATTGAGGTCACAAAATTTATGGTGACAGTTGGGCGGAATTAGTTCAAATCAGCGCTTGAAGCCTGCATTGATCTGTTGTTAACGCTGATGTGTATAAATCGTGTGGTGGGTCAACAGTCGATAGGATCCAGAATCAGCTAGAGCCAGCTTTCTTTCTGTAGTGTCACAAAAAGATTCTGTTGCATCTCACGTGCGTTATGCTTAGATGTCAAACTTCTGATTGAAGAGCAAATGACAAGTTGGTACTTGTAAGGGTTCTGTGGGAAACGTTGGTGGTAGTACTTTCGAAGCTACATAACTCTGGCACAACTGTAACTGTAGATGACCAGATTGAAATCTAGAATAACTGAAGTCGGTCGGTGTGGCCGAGCGGTTCTAGGCGCTTCAGTCCGGATCCCCGCGACCGCTACGGTCGCAGGTTCGAATCATGCCTTGGGCATGGATGTGTGTGTGTGTGTGTGATCTCCTTAGGTTAGTTAGGTTTAAGTAGTTCTACGTTCTAGGGGACTGATGACCTCAGATGTTAAGTTCCATAGTGCTGAGAGCCATTTGAACCATTTAGAATAACTTTTAAGAATTTGAGTATTATTCCCTCAAGTACCAGTCGAGTCATTATGACAGAAAGAACATAAGTCTATAGTAATGTTCTTGTTAAGGAAATGGGCAGAGTTAATCTTGCACAGAGATGCGATGCACACCGTGATTAATTTGTATCCTTTTTAGAAACACAACAACCTTTTTGATTTACTTAAGATTTGAACCTTTTGGCTGAAATGTCTGAGGGGGGGAAAAAAATTATTTGGCGCGTTGTTTTACGCTACGTTCCTCATTTTTCTTGTGGGAACATGTTACGTGTAGAGCTCTTCATCGTTACAGTTCCAGGGTAAACCCTTTTCGCAATTGATTCCCTCAGTTCTCCCCAAACTGCTCACCCTGCCACCCCCACTCTCGTACTCCTCCCATCTCTCTGGCCGGTGCTACGCAATTTCCCGCCGTCGAGGTGGAACCGCACCCACGACCCGGCAGTTTTTCTCCAGTAACCCAATAGAACGTCTGGCCCATCCATCACGGCTGCCGCATTCACTCGCGGTGATTCTTCAGCCCACTGGCTTTCCATCGCTTCTCTAAACTCTGTCTTATTCATGACCGCCAGGCGGACATTACGTAGGGAGAGGAACTGCGTGCAAACGACGCCGTAGCGAGTATAATGCGTGAACCATTCTGTGGCACCGTAGAGCATTCAGTTTTTACGAGTTTTCTCAAAGATCTCTATCGAACTGTTCCTCAGGTTTCTCTGATATTTTTACAGCTCCTGCGGAAACATCTGGAAAGCGATCGGTCTTATAAATGCATCAAGATCGTTACCATATAAAACACATTCGGATTTGGAGAATGTCCATAGGGATTTCTACTGAGGCTTTTGTAGATCTTTCGCAGTTCTCCAAAATCATTCTCGCCGTTAAAGCCGCTTTTCAAAGATCCGAATGCTCGCAGCCAGCAGCAGAAAATCGTATTCGTATAAGACTATTTCGTTTTAGTGGTAGTCAGCTGGAGTATTCTGCCCTTAGCTACAGAACAATATCTCCGTTTATCATGATGTGCACTGTGATTAACAAAATGTGGTTACAAGTAATTATGACTGATTTTTTACAGCGGAGTACGTAAAACACTACAGAAACCTTAGATATGAGTGTAGATACGAACGCGATTTCCTCCGTACTAAATACGAATCCCCCGTGCATTGCTAGACAAGCTCATGAGTTAAATGGGAGAAATTCTTCACTACGACGCGTTATGCTCCTTTTCAAAATAATCACTAACAGGGTAACAGTTATTGAACTATATGAAAAAAAACCTAAATTAGTTGCGAACTACGGCGTGCACACACTTTATTCAACATGTAAACGTCACTACAGATATTTGGATTTAGGTTATGACATGTTCGACATGCCTGCCGTCATTGGCGACGATGTGGCGCTGACGAATAGCGAAATTCTGCTGACGAATAGCGAAATTCTGCATGGCCCGCTGAAATGTCGGAACATCGATGCTGTCGATGACGTCCTGAATGGCTATTTTCAGCTCAGCAATTGTTTTGGGGTTATTGCTGTACACCTTGTCTTTAATATAACCCCACAAAAAGGAGTCGCATGTGTTCAGATCAGGAGAATATGGCGGCCAACCGAGGCCCATGCCAGTGGCCTCTTGGTACCACAGAGCCATAGTGTGGTCCACAAAGTACTCTTCCAGAACATCAAACACTCTCCTGCTTCGATGGGGTCGAGCTCCGTCTTGCATGATCCACATCTTTTCGAAATCAGGGTAGTTTTGGATAATGGGGATGAAATATCATCTTCCAAAACCTTCACGTACCGTTGAGTAGTCACCGTGTCATCAAGGAATATCGCACCAATTATCCCGTGACTGTACATAGCACACCACACAGTCAGCCGTTGAGGATGAAGAGACTTCTCGATCGCGAAATGCGGATTCTCAGTCCCCAAAATGGGCCAATTTTGCTTATTGAAGAACCCATCCAAATGAAAGTGGGCTCCGCGAATACTAATTCCCATCATGCCCCGCGGCCAACCTTGCAGTTTGAACCTAACACAAACCGTTCAGAAGTTATGACGATTTTATTTCATATCGTTCAATAAATTTCACCCTGTAAATAGCGGTTGCCTCACTCGTTGTTTATTCTGAAAGTCACGACAAAACAATTCGATAACATTCAGCTTACGTGAAAATTTGCAAATAAATGGAGGAATAGAATCAATCACAGATGTGCACTCTGCAAACGGATGCAACTGATACTTAAACCATTTTAGGGATGTCTGCGCTTGCGCCTTATAGTTCACGAAGCTGCTGATAATATTTCATTGACTACAGCGATCAATGTGGCTTCGCAACTTGTTTTGAAAGGCCCATCTGTGTTCGTGGTATATGTACTGAGCTTAAGTTACTAAGAGTGATGTGGCTAAACATGTTAATGGTTGGGTTACCGCAGCTGAAGTATGTTGTGGTGATCTTAAAGATAAACTGGGTCTGGAGAGTTATTATAATAGAGATGTGATTGCATATCGCACTTTTCAAATTAATGAGCTGTTCAACAGAGACATTGGTACTTCGTATTTTTCGTTGAGTGTGCCTTAGGTGGTTAGGACTCGGAATCGTCGTAAAGCGAATGAGTCAGAGTCTTTTGCAAGATGGTTTAAGGCTGATCTTTAGTGTAAAAATATGTATTATGGCAGTTGAAATAGAGAACCTGTTCAGAAAAAAAACTACATTGTGACCCTGCCAAAAGCCGACTAGCGATTTTTCTTGAAGTTGTAGATCTTCGGGGCACCCTGTGACGTTCTCTGTGTGAGGTGCCTGACATAGTTAATAACGTCCTTGTGACCTAAAGTCTTTGTGGATAGTGAAAATACTTCTCGCCCAGGCAACGTTTTTGCGATGCCACTCCACTGTCTGCTGCCAAGTGATGAATTTTTCATCGGATTCATGCTGTCCTCAGAATCTTCTTATTTTGAACTAATATTTCCATACCTACTGCACTGCACGGCTAGATTATCTGTTTTGAATAAGTTGCTGGTTTTTCTATCTCTATATTTGTCTGTAATGATTTCTTATAGCACCTTGTAAATTCTTCGTACAAGCAGATGGTCCACTGAGCTCTCTCTTCTCCCGGCGAGTTTTTCACATTTTTTCTCGGCACCCTTTTTTTATTTTGTATATCGTCTTACAGTTTCACATTTCAAATAGGAATGTTCAATAAGTAATGAAATAGATTTTTTTTCTGAAAGCAGCCTGGTTTTATTCAGAATTCCAATACACTCATTGTGGAGACCTGACGCCACCTTATACACTCATTGTGGAGACCTGACGCCACCTTACTGGGAGGGCCTGTATTCCCGCAGTGGTTGAGAAGAAAGTGACACACGGTTGTAGCATACCCTGTTTGTTATTCAATCTATACATTGAGAACTTTAAGTTCAGAGAGAAAAAGTAAAAAGTTTAGACTTCCTGATGGCACTGTAATTTTGTCAGAGGCGGAAAGGGCTTGCAAGAGCAACTGAACGAAATGGATGGTGTCTCAGAAATACGTGGAGCGTTCAATAAATTATGCAATACATTTTTTTTCTGAAAACACGTTGGTTTCACTGAGGAGTCCGATACATCAAATTATTTTCCACTCTTATGGTTACAGATCCCTGTTTTTCAACATAGTCTCCGTTAAATGGGATGACCTTACGCCACCTTTCTGGTAGGGTCTCTATGCCCTCATTCTACCACTCTCTTGGTCAACGTCAGAGCCAACATTATGCTGCATCAATGACCTCCCCGTCATCCACTTACTGCTTCCCGTGGACTGCATCCTCCATTGGGCCAAACAGATGGAAGTGGGAAGGACGATGAGAAAGAACAGTTAGATGACGTTTAGTGAGCTGCTCTCAGGTCCGCAAACTAGTGCGAGGCCTTGTGTTATTACGGAGGGGTAGTAGTTCGTTTGCATTTTTGTGACGACGAATGCGCTGACGCCGTTTCTTCAATTTCCTGGGTGTAGCACAATACACTTCGTAGTTGATCGTTGCACCATGGGGGAGGACATGAAACAGAATAATCTCTTCAGAGCCCCAGAAGACCGTCGCCATGACTTACCGGCTGAGGGTGCGATTGTATTCAGTTCGAAGTGATAAACCCAAGTTTCTTCGCCTGTGCCGATGTTGGACAAAAAATTGTCACGATCAGCCCCATAATGCGCAAGAAATTCCGCGCAGATGATCCTTTTTTGCTCTTAATGTTTTTTCCATTAGGCGACGAGGAACCCCTCGGGCAAACATCTTTTAGTGGACGAGTCTGTCAGCACTACCAACAGAGACGTCCAGCTGAGCAGCGAGGTGTCTCAGTGTGATACGTCGATCACCTGGAATGAGTGTGTCGGCCGGAACGCGGAAGATCGGATAAGTTTGCGCTGTTTTGACGTAATGATGGTAGACGATGGTCCTTTGTTGATCTTTATGGTCTTATGTGCTTTTGTTCACTACCAGGTCTCCGCAAACATTCTGCAAACGCCTATGAATATCTGAGGTGCTCTGGTTTCCCGTCAGTAGAAACTCAATGGCATCTCTCTGCTTGGAACGCACCTCCGTTACAGACGCCATTTTGACGGCTACGTATAGCGCTGCCAACTGTAGGAATTACTTGAACTATAGGGACTGAAGCGGGAATATTCCACTACGTCCCACTACAGATTCCGCATTTTTTTTCAACAGAAATCTGATGAGAAAAAAGTGTTGCATTACTTATCGAACGCCTCTCGTACTTCACGTTCCTTCTCGACACAATGCTAAGATTGACACGCGCACAGCGTCCTGTCGTCTTGCTTCTCAGATACGACGGTTATTTCTTGTCTGCTAAAGTGACTTCTCCAATTCTGGTATTCAGAAATCATTTGTTCTCTTTTCTACTTCTTACCACTTTTGTCGTAGCTTTATTTATCGTTAGCCGGGTGTGTTTCCGCATTACATTTTACACTTCTCCTGCGTCTTCCTTATCCTCGGTCAAAGACTGTTTTCAATCCTCACTGCCATTCGTATCCATTTCCCTCAAACTTCAGTCACTTTTCTAAAACATTGTCTCAGTTTCCTCATTACTTCTTGGCCAAACACGTTTAAGTCACGGAGATTTATACAGTATTGTCAGAGGCTATTGATAAATGAGTAGTTACAACTTTGGTTAATTTTCTGCTCAGTTAAGATCCAATGTTGACAAATATGGAGAACTTGACCTACTTAGTTGCCTGTGCAGTGTTAGTGATTCTTCAGTCGTCGATGCGCACTGGACCGAATTATGGACACATCTTAATTCTAACCTCGTGTTAGTTCCTTACATTCTTTATTATGTTGTAACTGAAATGCCTTCAACGTTTGGAGAGATTTGTTTGCACATAGCCACTTACTATCTCTTTCCAGAATAACAGATTTCTTTCGTTATTGTACTGTATTGTAAACTAGCAACTTATCAGCACTTCTCCTTAGCGTGGAAGATAGTGCACGTGGGTTACGGTTCGGATCCCTTCGATGAGAATACTTTCCCGGTACTCCCATAAATGTATTCAAGGGTTGTGTCGAGCTTTTCTTGCTATTGCCAGTCTGCATTTTATATATCCTCTTACTTTCTACAATCGCCACTTGCTTTGCTGTCCAAGTAGGAAAACTCTTCTACTACTTTGAAGACTGATTTTTTTAATCTGATTTCCTCACCATCGCCTAACTTAACTACACTCCTTTATCTTCGTACTACCTTTGTTGTTGTTTATCTGATAACCACCTTTCAAGACTTCGTCCATTCCATTCAATTCAACTGGTCTTCCAAGCCCTTTGCCATCTCTGACAGAGTGACAGTGCCCTCTACTAACATCAACGTTTTTATTTTTTCTCCGTGAACTTTGATTCCTTCAAATTTTTGTTTGGTTTCTTGTAGTATTTGCTCTGTGTACATACTGAAATGGGCGGATAGGCTACATCCCAGTGTCACTCCCTTCTCAACTACTGCTTCCCTTTCATGTCCTTCAGCTCTTATAATTACAGTCTGATTTGTGAACAAATCGTAGATAACGTTTATATCGAAAGAATTTTCACTCCGAAGTGGCGTGCGCGCTGATATGAAACTTCGTGGCAGGTTAAAACTGTGTGCCGGACCGAGACTCGATCCCCGGGACCTATGCGTTTCGCGGGCAAGTGCTCTACCCGATCACGACTCACGACCTGTCCTCGCAGCTTTACTTTCGCCAATCGCCGATCTCCTACCTCCAAAATTCACCGACGTTGTGCTTACGTAACATTTTGGAATCGCGTTACTGATGATTTCGCCGTTTAGTCCCGTAACCCCCCTCACCAACCAGTCTCATACGAAACTTCCAAGAGTAGCACTTGTGGAAGAGTCTCCCTCTTGCTCACAGATTGTGCCAGGGAGTGGTTTACCCATGATGACTTCGGAATTCGAAGGAATGTATAGATCTCAACAGGCCCGAAAGCATTTTTCTTAATATGTTGTTAAATGTTTCCCTTCCCACAAGAGGACGCCACGACATTCTGATCATGAATTTACTTCAGATTTTGTACACTTTAACTACACCATTAGGACAACGTAATGTGCAGTTAATAAGGTGTAAGGTGTGATTTCGAGTAAATCGCAAGAGAAGTTTTACGCGTGAGTAATGTACTGATGCATTGCGCGATCATGTGGTTAACGTTCAATCACCGTAATTGGTGGATTGCTGGATCGGACCTCTCTAGTGTTCTTTTATTTAGTTTTTTCAGTACTAGTAATATTTAATGCATATTACTTTTGAGAAGTAATATGATTAAAACACACGTAAATTTGCTTGAACTTTCACTGAATTTCCATTGTTATTTGGCTGTTCTGCTAATTTTTATCATCAGAACAGATATTATATTTAAAACTCTCGACAAGTAAACGACCAAACGCTTAAAGTTTTCCTGAAAATACATACCTGTCGTGATCCCCGATATCCTTTACATCTGCAATGGGATAAGATACCGAGAACTGCTTTGCACCTCGACGCTTCGATCTACAGACAGATGTTTCAAGGACAAGGGACAGGCTTTGAAAGCCCAGGTGAAACATAGATAAATGAAGATGTAATTAACTTTATTCAATAAGACAATGAGTTGCAATATGACAGAATATGAGGGTAATGTACGTTTAACCGCCTGATGCCCTTTCGACATTACAAGTTGCAGAATGATATTTTCTCATACGGAAAACATAAAACAAGTCTGCATCCATTGCATCGAATGAACGCAGTTGTCCCGCATGCTCAAGAAATCTTCAGAGTTTCTGAGGGGGAGGGGGGGGGGGGGGGGGGAAACAAAGCCCGTTGACTTTTGAAAAATCTCTCTTTCTTGCGACAATTTGGATGCAAACCAGGCCTAAACGCAACATTTTCGTAAGTACCGGTGCTGAAAATTGGCAATGTACGATTGAATGTGATTTAATAGTATCATCACAAGAAGCAATTCTCCTTCGTTGTCAGTCAAAAAGTCGAACAAGTTTGATGACGCTTGATAACGTCTTAACTTACCTATAGAAATAAAAGTCGCATAATACTTTTTGTGATGGTAAAAATTAGTAATCAGCGAAATAACATTGGAAAACCAATAAAAAAAATGGCTCTGAGCACTATGCGACTTAACTACTGACGTCATCAGTCGCCTAGGACTTAGAACTAATTAAACCTAACTAACCTAAGGGCATCACACACATCCATGCCCGAGGCAGGATTCTAACATGCGACCGTAGCGGTCGCTCGGCTCCAGACTGTGGCGCCCAGAACCACACGGCCACTCCGGCCGGCTGGAAAACCAATAAAACTTCATGCAAATACACGTGTCCTTCCATCATATTACCTTCCAAATGTCATATGTGTGAAATGTGACTAGTGTTGAAAAAAATAAAAAATAAAAACATGAGCGGGGCTCGATCCAGCGATCGACTGGTTTCGGAGCTTGAACGCTAACCACATGACCACAGCCATCTCGTGCTCAGGGCTGCAACGTAGTGGTACATCTTTAGCGCGTGAAACTTCTATTGTGATTTTATCGAAATCGCGTAAAAGTTTACAAAGTTTGAAGTAAATCCGTGAACCGAATGCCTTGCCTCCCCTTGTCACTGAGCGTCTCCAAGCAGTTTCTTCCTAGTGTTGAAAATTACCTTGCGTGTTAGCAGCTCTGGTAACTGTGTGTACGTGCTGAAACGTTACATGAGCGATATGGATGCAGCATTCTGTTAGGGCATATGCCCTGCAGTGTGCATTTGCATTACACGCCGCATGACACTTGATGGCTGTGTTTGTTTTTGCGAGCAGCCATCCAGCGGACGTGTTGGGCTACCAGGCGCGGCGTCGCACGGCGCAGGGGCCGTGTACTACAGATTGCCTCTCCCTGCCACCCCCACCCCTCATGTGGGTCGGCATTTTATGCGCCAGGGTGCACACCGAGTTAACGTGTAACATTTCGTTAACAGTGCCGAAGATTTCACGCGTTGGCAATAACCTCGCGGCAAACCAGGCATAACGAATCACTTATCCGAATGTTCATGCATCAAGAGACACTGCAGGTATTGCACCGAAAACACTTTCAAGTTATTTTTCCATTCATTTATAGTTTCTTAATTCATTCACTAAACATACAAATACTAAACGAATAAGGACAGCCTTATTTCAATATACATTGGAAAAAATTCGTGCAGTAACCTTCTACAGACATGGGTAGATAAAAGAAAAACAAAAATAAAAGTAACAATTTGGTTTCGGACAAGGGTCGCAAAAGCGTGAAGCAGCGACGCTAGCCACTGCGCCATCGCTGCGGTCGAACTGTTTATTCGGCAAAAGGCACGTGCAGTGCCTCGAAAACTTTGTCATTGTCTCAGGAACGGTCAAGTACCTACGGATCAGCCGAGGCACGTGTTCGCTTATTTTGACCCCTCTTCCACTGATCGAAGTTCTGGGAAATCGAGTTATAGCACTTGCTGTCTGCTGTGTTCTCCTGGTTAGAAGCCGCTACTTCTAACTCAAATAGCTTCTAAATAGCATCACGAGACTGAATGCAGCCAGTTCAATTTTTCCCACCAGTGGAAAATCCCTGGCAGAACCAGGAGTTAAACCCGGGATTAATAGCGACGAAACAGGACGACAACGTAGCTAAGGAAGCGGACGTTGAAAACTGACCAATGACTGAATTTCACTTTTCCACCATCGCCTCGACTGTGATAACGCCTGTGTCCGAGCACCGTGGCCTCACGTCTCTCTGCGTTTTCGGTTGTTCACAGACAGTTGTTCTGTCGCTTCGTTTTTCTTCGTCCACACTTGTTTGTGAATATGTTTTAAGCGACAGCATCTCCTAACCACTGCTTCATATGATAGTGCATTGTTGGCGCACACTTCAACCAACTCAGCATGGCTTGTTGCAGCACTGTTCCCCTGCAAATGCAGAAACCGAATTGCCGCACAGTACTGCGTTTTAACAATGGCCAGCGCCATTTTGTTTTGGTGAAAGTGGCGCGCTGCGGAAATGTGGAGCGGGGATTTCGATGTGTACCCGGACTGAAGACATTTACCTACAAACAAACGTTGTGTGATTATGAGGAAGATAATGAGACTAGTCAAGGAAGCTAAAGAACATAAAAGACGATCAAATCAGGTGCTCTACAAATTGTGAAAAAAATAACGACGTGGCTGCGAAGAGACGTGTAGCCTCAAATGGACATGTCTACAGGATGCATCCCAGAAGGTTGAACTGACAGCCTCTTGTATAAAAGCAAAAGAGGGAGACCAAATCACCATGGTAGAGGGAAGTGACGAAAAATCCGCAGGAAATTAAAGGTACCGAAAGTGACTGGAAAGGCCACACATTTCTCAGGAAAATGCAAAGTAAATTGGGATCCAGGACAATCACCAATGTAGGAGAGGAAGGAACAACACAGCCAGAGGACGAGCAACTACTGGCCGAACGTACCCTCTCCAAACACGACAGCTGAATGCCGTGGTCCTTAATAGGCCTATACGAAAGAAGAAGAAGATAAACACCGCCTGGATCACTGTGTCTTTTTTTTTTCACCACTACCGGTTTAGATTGCGCTGCCGACCATCTTCAGATCCAGGTTGGAAAAGGGAAAAGAGGCGGTCAAACAAAAATTAAAATTTACAAAGCTATAATATTACAGAGTGTAGTCGTGAATAAAAGTAAATTGTCATTTAGACGCTGTTCCTTCATTTATGATAGTCTAATTGAGATCACAATTGCTAAGAACTGGCTTCAATTCTGTAATTACGTAAGTTTTTTAATTTTTTTTTTTAAATGAAAATTAATACCTTGGCTGCCGCTCGTACGAGACTCATTACTTCGTCAAACTGGTCGATAATAGGGTGAAGTGTATTTGTTGGTACTGGATCGGTTTACCACTGGCTAGTAGACGTTGACAAACTATAGCTGATTACCAGACTGTTAGTCTTCAGCGGGGAGGTGAGGAAGCGGTATGATGTGAGGAAACTTCACTTGGCCATTTGGATGTGGTACAGAAATGTACCAGAAATTGGGTGCCAAAATGACTATAATCTATATCATCATTTACGTATTAATTTGGAAACGTACCAGATGTGCTGCCTGTATGTTGAAAGGATTTTCCTTGTGGCTTTTTATAATAAATCTATTACATAGTACGAAGTATTTTCCGAAAATATCCAAGTTAGAACGAAGACTTATTGGTTGAGTACTTCAAGCAACCATGTCGAGACCGTTGCTCTGTCAGGCATAGAGTTCAGTGATAGCATGTCGCCTGTTTCGTAAAACTTTGTAATTGTTACTTCAAAAAATATACATTCAATACAAATTACTGCACTGGTATGAAAATCGGCTGTTGTCATAGTTGTAGGGTGTACATAGAAATACCCATTATGATTAAACAATTTAGTGTGTGTCAAAAGTGAGCTAAGTTTTTAAACGTCAGATCGTAGGCTTTCGCAGCCAGACTGAATTTCCGTGCACTACTTCTGGATTGGCGTCTGATTTAAAAATGGATTCTATTGCATCCCATGGCAGTCACAAGCAATTTTTGCTTGAAATGTTTGTAAAAGTCCTTACATCCTCACGTGGTCCACAAAAACAAAAAATTAAGGAATGTTCAATGTCTCTGTGCCTCAGTTTTCACAGGAGGGTAGTAACACTGAAAGACAGTGGTGTTTTTTAAAGACGTGCGATCAATATGAACATCAGAATGATTATAATTTCCTTCAATTTATTCATAGTTAGTGATTTGTCAAGTGGTTTTTGCCACGAAGTTACTACACCTTGTTGCTTTGGTAAACTGTTCAGTGTAGGACAGGCGTAGAAGCAACAACTCATCGATGAAATAAATATGTTTGTGGCATCCCAGCATCTCGTGCGAAATTTTAACTGCCACCAACACTTGCAGTATTCTTATGCGACGTGTTTTACTCCTAAGCAGGCTTCTATAATACGTATTTCCGCGAATCAGTTACAGTCTATGGAGGTAACTGTGGTCTATCGAGGTGTCTTGGCGTTGTGGCTATTAGGACACAATTAGTTGGGCTTTAAGCATCATTATCCTCCTACTCTTCCTCCTCTTCTTGAGTTCTCATGCCTGTAAATAGGATAGTTGGTGAAAGATTTACATGTATTTTTATTTAAAGCCAGATTACCTCCCAGTCGTTGCACACGTGTGACTCAATAACGAGTGGGAGCCGTATTCAGCCTGTCAGTGAACTACTTAAACTTTGTTCCACCTGAGTTCATAATTTGTCCGTCTAGTGTGTTGCTGACACGACAGAGATGAGGAAATAGCCTGATATTTGTCTAGAAGGGTTGGGTGTACCCTACTTCCCTGTCGCAAAAGCGATGCACCGCGGCCTAAGTTTTACGAACTAGTCATTTGGAGAAGTATACCACGCAGTTATCGTAATGCTTCGGTAAAGTGGAATTTAAATGAACGAACGTTAAATATTAGTTCGCTGTATAATGTTGTGCTGCCAACGATTATTAGACGCAATACATCAACATCGTCAGTATCTACATGGCTTAGAAATAGGTTTTTTGTGGTTTCCACTAATTGATTGAAGTAACAAGGCCAATTCACTTCCCAATCACTGTCCAATGTGACTTTGTGCTCCGCCCCAATACAGTCAGCAGTTTTACCAAGTAATGCATATAAAATCAGCGATTTAGCTCAGTGCGTGAACAGCCATCGTAAGCGATGTGACGATCTTTATCGACTGAGGCTGCGTTTATCACTAGTGTGGAGCCTGCCAGTCGTTCTGAACGGATATTTTCGCAATTTTTTATTAGTACAAAATTCATATTAGAGCCGTAAAGGATGTCGCGTCAAGCGTTTAATTCTTGTTTTTCAGCTGGAACACAAACGTAAATCCGGGATCTTCAAGTCCGCCCTTAATACATTTAACTTCAATTAAAACTTAGGCTCAGGAGCTGTCCAGTGTGACGCAGAAGTTGATGCAAGTACTTCGTGAACACACATTCAATAGTCGCTAGAAATCTTTGTTTCCGTGTTAAATGACACAAGCGAGTGTCCTCATCGCGGTGAGATCTCAACACGCACAATCAAAGCGATCAGTTTCTAAATTTGAATTCACATTGTCGTCGCAGAATTGAATTCGACGATGAATTTGCAGACGCCGTCCTGCAGTGAAATATTGTTCTCGCTACGCAGTTTCGAGGGCTGTCTCGTGCCGTTATTCGGAGCAAGATCCCAGCGTCTGAGTGCAACGTAATGGCTTCGTCAAATCGGCGACGACTACTGCTTGCTATTGACTGACGGCGACGTAAGCTGCTTACTACTTCAAAATTTTCGAAGTACTGTCAGTGTGATAACTTATGTATTTTCCGAAGGGCTTTTAGCCTTTGAAATCCCTGTCTCTCAGCCGCAACTGTAGGCTGTTAATACACACCCATTTCACACACGTGTAATGCGTACTTTTGAAAACTATAATTTGTGCATTAAAAATTCTCCAGGGAATTTTTATTCATTTATTTCTTATCTGTTCAACCAGTCATTATTAACTACTCTAAATACAAAAAATCCGCCATCTGGTTCTGTGACGTCGTTGATAAATTGTACTATTTCTTGTTATGTGTTCGTTGTACTTTATAATTTATTTTCCAGTCTACTAGAAAACTGCTTCTATTAATTTCTTACTTTAGCTGTTGAAATTTACATGCGCTAGAGGCAAACAGTGCAGTGTCATTAGCAAGAGGTGGTGGTTCCGAATCGATTTATTAACTCATTTTCTTTCTTTGTTGCCCCAGTTTAAGAATCTGTAAACTTTGCCCAAGGCTACTGAGAATAACTGCTTTTCTCCGCGTTCAATTTTAAATTTCTCACCACCCTGATGAAGTCTAATAAAAGCCACAAAATTGACAGGTGTCCGCAGCTCGTGGTCGTGCGGTAGCGTTCTCGCTTCCCACGCCCGGTTTCCCGGGTTCGATTCCCGGCGGGGTCAGGGATTTTCTCTGCCTCGTGATGACTGGGTGTTGTGTGCTGTCCTTAGGTTAGTTAGGTTTAAGTAGTTCTAGGGGACTGATGACCATAGATGTTAAGTCCCATAGTGCCCAGAGCCAATTGACAGGTCTTAATTCTTCAGCATGTTAACATACGTTGAATCAGCACGTTGTTTCTTAAGATTGTCAGATTGCTGTCCCACTACTGTCGGGGCGCCCCTAAACACATCTCCGCTGGTCATCGAGCCTCATTTCGAAGCGAGACTCATCACTCAGTTCTAATCCAGTCATTGAGATTCCACGGCGAAGATGTGTCTGGAGACGCCCGCCCAGCTGCCGGATACCAACCTGACTATCGCTCGCCATAAGACCCGCCAACCAGAAGTACTGGTATGGGGTGCACTTTCTTTTCATAGCAGGACCCTTTTGGTTGTCATCTGCGGTGGCGTTACTGCACAGCGGTACGTCGATGATATTCTAAGCCCAGTTTTGTTGCCCTTCATGGCAAGCCATCTTGGGTTTACATTTCAGCAAAATAATTCCCGCTCGCACATGGCGAGAGTTTCTACTGCGTGTCTTCGTACTTGCCACATCCTGCCAAGGGCCAGAGGTGAATCAACGCGATACTGACTTCGTCAATTTTTGAAGCTATTTCTCTTGGTAGTTTTATTAAAAGCATAAATATCGGGTTTTCCTTGAGTTTGAAACCGAAGGCTTCGTTAAATTTGTATTCTTTTGAAAACATCATGTGAGAAAGTTTGACTTTCACATCATTTACACACTTCGGAAACATTTTAATGCTTCCATAAGTTGCCTCAAAGGATAACGAGATTTGTATGCATGAAAGAAGTCTCTTTCACGGTAGTATTTAGGATTACTCTCTTCTCCCTGGCATTCCTCGTTCACTCCTAGCATATTTTTGAGACCATACTTAGTAACGTACTTAGATACCACCGCGCTTAGGTATGGTCTTCTTTCTTTAGCTTGTGAAATCTCTCAAAAGTGACGGTCCTTCATGTCTTTGTCCAGACTTGCCGATTCCCCAGTTTGTCTGTTTCTTGAAATCCCTGTCATCAGACAAGTACGCAGTTTTTCCTTGTAGGTCGAATCGTTTCGCATCTGTAGCAAGTGGCATATTTTATTGCTGCTGCCGTATCTTCTACTCCACTGTCCAAGAATGTTCTCACTCGATTATTTCCGGGGAATTTTTAACTACAGTTAGGAAAAGACTGTTAAAATGTGAAGCAATACAAGGCAAAGGAGAAGACCTGTACAAGTCTTATCGAAACATTTCTGAATTAAAGAAAGTAGAAACAAATGTTTCTACCAGCAGATTACAAACTTTTCCTGTTTCAGTAATAATTCCCGTCAATACTAATCTCTCAAGAATGTACACAACAAGCATGGACCCTGAAATAGCTTGGATACCTGTCTTAAAATACGATGAATCACTTAGGAAATTTTACGGTTCCGTCCGTTAATGTTGTATGAAAGTAAACTTGCACTTGTTGACTGATTGTTGTCAGTTCGTATTACACTTCACAGCACCATGCCCTTTATGTTACACAGGCTATATACAGTGGCTTGCAGTAGTTTGTGGTTGCAACTAACTTCTCGCCAGATCGCCTGTTGCAAAGTGACGCGACTCCGTAAATGTATCCAGGTCTCCAAACAGTTGGCCCTACACCCAAAAGATAAGGTACCTCTTCATCTTCTTTCGTTACAGTATGTATAGGACCTTTGTATCCATTACATGAGTGCGATTTTCTTCTCGTCTTTTTTTTCTCATCCCAAAATCTTACTCTTCTCTCGCGCTCTGCTTCAGAGATCTTCATTATCCTATTCTCTTCACTGCACAATTGTTTGTCATTTTCCTGTATTGTTCTCCGCCGTTGATCTCTGGAATACTAGTCAATGTGTACTTGCTTCTCCAGTTTTGCTTTCCTTCCACCTTCTCTCTCGGCTCCAGCTAACACCACCCGAGTTTAACAAACAACTTGGCTCCAGGTTTCTCTCTTGTACTAGCTGTTGTTCTCCATAATCTTTCGATTGTTTCTCTCCACAGTCATCCTGATGACGATGTCCTTCAAATCTTGTCCTTTCCTGTCTGAGTTCTCCTGGTAGTGTCCTCGAGGTCTGGTACAGTTCTTCCCCTATATCTTTGCGTGCACCTCACCACCACCTCAGTTAGGGCCTAGAATTTTCCTCTCTTCTTGCTTTATTTGTTCTACGTCATTGCTTCTAGTGTTATCACCTCAGCCTAACGTAGTACTACGCTCGTCACTGTTGCTTTGTAGCATCCGTAGGTGCAATGCAATACAAAACGAATGTGGTGATTTTGAATGGCTGTAACTATATAATGGATAGCGATACAACGGTAAGAATTACAGAGAATGTAAAAGAAACATTTTTCACGTATTGCGTCGGTGGTCTATATTTCTCTCCTTGGTCACACGGACAACATGTAAGTGGTAATCCATTTGATGGCGTACGCTCTCAAGCACATGGGGAGTTACCGACGCGAGCGTATCAGAAATGCGCATTTTGAGCTCTGGAGCTGTTTTCACCAAAAGGGGACATACGGATGGTCTTTCACACAACCCCATAAAAAGAACTACATGGGTATCAGGTCGGTATATTAAGATGGCCAAGAGCAGAACATGCCATCTTAGGTGCGACCCATCCAACGGTTTGGAAGATATTGGTTTGTGAACACACCAAACTGTTGTTTGTGGCGTTTCAAGCTTCCTCTGGCTCCTTACGTTGGTTTCCATGGTCTTCGTTCAAACGAAAGGCGGACAAATTCTTCAATTACACATCGCCGGATATGGGCCCGCATCCCTGCACTGGTGCGACGATCGAAGCTTTGAATTTCCTTTTACATTATGTGTACGGCTATGCATTAAATAATTATAGCCGCTTGTAATCCATCCATCGATTTTGACCCGCCATGTATTTTTTTAAAATCTATATCTATGTAGAAAAGGTTTGTGTGTGTGTGTGTGTGTGTGTGTGTGTGTGTGTGTGTGTGTGTGTGTATGTACACGTACTGACAGACTTTTCTCCATGGTCACCTCTTGCCACCCTCTCGTGGTTATGGTGGTTGGTAGCCCTTGATCTAAAGTTTTTTGTAAGGGAATTTGGTCGCGGTGCGTGGCAGTGGGTGAGTGTGGCGAGCAAAAATCCGCAAAATGTGGAGCAATAAATGGTCTCAGAAAGTCTATGAAAACGAACTTAACAATGTACATTTGAAACTGCGTTTATTGTTTCCTTCGTCCAACGTAGTAGGATGCTTGCACGATTTCGTCATTCAGACTTAATAACATGTTATTAATAGATCAGTTTTTAGTTTGTGTGTGTTTTTGTCAGTCACACTTTGTCGACGATCAACAGAGAGACACAGGAGAAGGAGCCAGATAGGCTCAGATAAAAATGCTCGTACGTGACAAATGAATAATAGAACTGCACGCTACAGTGATTTCAGATAAACATTTCGCTTATTCTTCGTGATTACAATCCTCATGATTTAGCGTGTTTTCGTCAATTATTTTTCTTTTGTAGTACTCTTCGTGAGTATATTGCATCGTGAATGAAAGAATAAGAACATTTTCACGTATACGGTAAACTTCGTAAGTCATATACTATTTAGCTTTGTCTAAGAATATTTATTGCTCAATATTTCTCGAATTTTTGCCGTTCACTCACACGCACTGTCGCGCACGTTGCTAACAGGATAACTGCACTCATAATATCCTTAATGAGATATACGTGTGTTTGCATCTCATAAGTAGAATGGTACTCATGCCTTATCCTATACCATGTATTCTGTCCCAGGCAACGCCCGGTTTCTCAACTAGCTGTGTATATTTGTGTTGCACGAAAGGCTAGTCTCTCCTTGATTCGCTACAGCCTTCTAAATGCAAGACGTTACTCCCGTACACAAATCTCGCACCAAACGAACGTATACGTCGTTGTCTATTTAGCTTTGGAAGCCCGTTAGTATTAATTTAAACTGCCGTGTCATTTGTGGCTGCCTCTAGCTCTAAGTACGTCGTTGTAGCGCAGTTGAGTATAACAGCGGGTGTGTTTGGCAGGTTGCGGATCCGGTACGTAATGCCTTCTGCGCACCTGACGCTGCGCGAGGAGGACGTGGTCCGGCTGACGCTGGACTTCCTGCACTCGCGCGACCTGCACATCAGCCAGCTGTCGCTGGAGCGCGAGACGGGCGTCATCAACGGCAACTACTCGGACGACGTTCTCTTCCTGCGGCAGCTCATCCTCGACGGCCAGTGGGATGACGTGCTCGAGTTCATCCAGCCGCTCGAGGCGCTGCCCACGTTCGACGCGCGCCGGTTCCGCTACGCCGTGCTGCGCCACAAGTACGTCGAGCTGCTGTGCATCAAGTCTGAGGCGCTGCTGGCGACTTCGCCGACGGCGGCGCCCACCTCCGTGGACAGCGCCGTCGAGGACGTGGTCAAGGTGCTGAACGAGCTGGAGCGCGTCGCGCCCTCGAAGGAGGACTACTCCAACCTCTGCCTGCTGCTGACGCTGCCGCGGCTCTCCGACCATCTGCAGTACAAAGACTGGAACCCGAGCAACGCGCGCGTGCAGTGCTTCCGCGAGGTGTACCCACTAGTCGAGCAGTTCCTACCGTGCATCAAGAAGACGGCCGCCGGCATCGTGGAGCCGACGCCGACCGCGAAGAACGACCGCCTGATACATCTCATCATCAAGGGGATACTGTACGAGTCGTGCGTCAATTACTGCCAGGCGAAGGCGACGGGCAACAAGGAGTCCCAGCAGCAGGAAATGACCTTCTCGCGCCTGCTGGACGGATCCGTGGGCTACAGCGACTCCGACCTCAGCCTGCTGTCGTGGCTGCAGAGCATTCCGGCCGACACGTTCTCGGTACCGTTCGAGCAGCGCACGCTCAACGTGGACATCGTGCGCCTGGAGCGGCCGTCGCTGGAGACCTCCTGGACGGAGCACATGCTGGTGACGCCCATCAAGCCGAAGCAGTTCCCGCACTCGGCGATGCCGTTCACGCGGCCCCGCTCGGCCGCCGACATCATGTCGCGCTCGCTGCTGCCGGCGCTGGACGGGCTCCCGCACGGCCTCCAGCAGCAACAGCAGCAGAACCACCAGCAGCAGCAGGGCGCAGGCGTGGGGCCGCACCGCGCGGGCGCCGGCCTCGCCAACCCCGTCGTCATGGCCCTCTCCACCGGCGACATCCTCAGCGGCCACCACGCCATGTCGCGCTCCTCCTTCGCCAGCTTTCACCTAACGGGCTACAAGAACAACAAGCTGATGAACACCAGCGTGGACCGTCTGTTCGAGAACGACGGCGACGTCTTTCTGAGCACCTCGTACTCGGAGTTCCAGCCGCCGAGCCCGGCGGGGGCGAGCACGGCGAAGCGGCCGGTGCGCGGCCAGTCGCGCAGCCCCGACCGCAAGGCCGGCGGCGGCGCGCTGTCCTCGGCGGCGTCCACGCCGGAGCACCGCGGCCGCGACTCGCCCGCCACCGCCTCCTCCACGGCGACGACGGCGCGCTCGTCTCGCCGCGACTCGCTGTCGGACCGCTGCTCCGTGGGGCCCCCGCAGCCGCAGCCTCCGCCGCAGCTGCCGGCGGTCCATCCAGTCGCCGTCGTCGAGCCGCAGCCGAACGCAAACTTCGAGGGGGACCTCTACCGCGAGTTCCAGCGCCAGAAGCAGCGCATCAACGACACGCTGCAGGCCAAGGAGCGCGAGCGCGACGAGCTCGTGCGCCAGATCGCGGCTGCCGACAACCGCCTCTCCGAAGTCAGGTCAGTCTCTTTCTTACAGCCAAGTTAAACACGTTTACTATTCCGTATTATGAAGGCTTTGGAAACCTAAAATCTACTTTGTAGAACTCGAAATGAATTCCGGAGGCGGCTCATTCCGTGTGAAATCAATCGGTTATAAATAAATTGGAATTTAGATGGTGTGCAATTTTGTAATGTTTTCTCACTTTATTCGGCCTGTCAAATAAGGTTAAATCCAAAATTACAGATTTTTTTTACATTTCGTTTTTGAGTTACTAATTTTTAGTTTCCCAAATTGTGATATTTTTCCACGTTTTGAAACCTTAAAATGGCCATATCTCGAAAACTCGTATTTCACGCACTCGCCAGAAATGTATACCATATTACTCGTTATCTTCTTTTCGGGCTGGGCTCACAGCACAGAATACGTCATACTATGAAATTTTGTAATGAATTATTGCAGGCAGGCTGCGTTTAGTTTAACTAGTAGTGCTTCTTACTTACGAGCTTGTACCGGCTGTAGAGTCATTCTCAAGTAAACTTGTTGATGTTATTATAGTTGGTGACTGTACATAATTTTATAGATGATGTAAATAAAGATCAGTGTACATATACATTTACGTCTAATTGGAATATATGCACATATTGCATCAGAGAGTAAAACACACAGTAAACGAAAACAAAAGATAAATATATATACCAATCATAACAAGATTATAATTTTAATGAAACACAACTAACGTCACTGACTTGGGAAGATTACACTGTAAACATAAAGCATCAACGAGAATAAACTGTCAATCTAGCTACCAAAAGTATTTCACGGAAATAGAAATTTCGTGACTTATAACAGTCTAGTAACAAATAGTCGTTGTTTACTCACTGATGCAATATTGACGTTCATTCCATCTAGACGTAAGTAAGTATGTAAACTGACGTTTATGTTCAACTTCTACTAAGTCGACTCATCAACTGTAACATCGAAAAGTTCACTTACGAATGGCGCTATAGGCGAAACAAGTTTGTAGTAAGAAAGCACTACTAATTAAACTATTTGTAGCTTGCCTGGAATATTCATTATAAAATGCCATTTTATTCGGTTCATTATATGTGCTGCTTGAGCAAATTCATCGAAAAGCTGTATCTTCCCAAAGCAACCTTTTTTAAATTTTTAAAATTTCAAAGTAGGATTTTTGCTTTGGAAAAATGTGGGTATATTAGTTCTACAGTGTTTGTTAATAAGTGTGACATTTCATGATGATATTCCAAAGGGAACGTGTTAAATTAAATTTTATTTTACTGCAAATTGCACCTCTATTGGAAATAGTTTGCAAGCTGCTTCATAAAACTACAGTTAACATGAAATTTAGTACTATTTAAGCAGTCTTATCATTTTAAAATAGCACATAAGTGTGCCATATAACAACCGACAAAAATAATATGAAGGATCTTATGACCTTTCCATTTTATATAACTTTTAATTTAGTTGTGGTTCATATCTAAAGAACAGTAGGAAATATATGTTGATAATATACAGGCTGATCAGAAAGTCTGAAAAGCTTGTACAAGAAATCGAAGGAAAACTGCACTTCGGGCGGTAGTAAGGATCGAACCCGAGAATAAGGCTGAACAGTCTCGTGCGTTGTCAGCTGACACTAATACCTGGTGCGCCGCTTGAATTTGAGCGCGCAATAGCCTGATTGGCTAATTTCAATGCTAATTAACTCTGAAAAGGCGCAACGTACCTAGTTTTTTCGTAACCGTTGTTTCTCAACACAATCTACCCTGCAACACACTTAAAAGCTTTTCAGAGTTTTTGTGACTACTTTGTATAATAAAACAAAATGTTTGCTTCTGTTCAGAGTGATTCACATCAGTTGATAGCATAGTGCTGACTTGGGAAACGGGAGCAGATTGCTGCATCCATCCGTGCATGCGTGGATGAATAACTCGTTAGGCACATGTGCTCATTGGTAAAGCGGTAGAAAAGTATCGTGCTCACTCGTCCAATAAATTACTTAAGTACTTACGCTGGAGTACAAGTGCCAGGCAGAGCGAACGAAGTGGTACATTGTACTTGTCAAATTCCAGCATATGCCTTTTAGTGTTTTACTGGGCGATTGGGGATTTATTCGTAAATCATGACATGAAGATGTTTTTGCAAGCACCTACAGTAACAGTTGAGGTAGTTTTGAGAACATTAATTTTAATGAGCCGTGGAAAAACAGCCGTTAAATATCAGCTTCCTTCCAGTAGTTTGAGTGAAGTAAATTAGATATGCCTCCAGTCACTTTTTCAGTGTGACAAATGAGCATGCCGCATAAAAAGAAGCGCGGCAAAAAGATTTTACAAAGCCATAGCAGTTACAGGGACTCAAAAGTACCGTGCATTTATTCCTGTGTACAAAGCCATAGCAAAAGTTGTTTCTGAGGATTTCGGAGATTTTGATGTAAATATAATTAGAGTGGGTGTAGATGCATATGAATGCTAATGAACACATCATAGGACTTTATGCTTGTGCCAATGACAACACACGGTGGATGGCTTCTGTGCTATCAAGAGATGATAAAGAAGTAGTAAACATTACATTTACACATCCTTGTGGACCAACACTCTCTTTTTATAACCAAGAAGATCCGCAAAATTGACCGTAGTTAGAAACTTCGTAATTCGTAAATTAAATCTCATAACTGCCACTGGAAGAGTATGTCAACTATGAGATGAAGAGTTGGAAAACAACGTGTTGTTAGATCAATAGTGTGTCCTTATTGCTTGGCAGAACTACTCATACATTATTTCATTTAAAAGAAAACTGCAATTTGAACTGTAATAAGATTGTTATTGGATCACCTTGCCGTCTTTCTTGTTGAATATGAGTAAAGAGTTTCTCATCGCAAGGCACTCAAATAAAACATAGTTATATAATAACAGCAACACCAGTATGTAATCAACAACATTAATAGTATTGTATTTGTAAAATGTAAGTATAATTAAGTAAATTACTCGTAGTCTTCTTTGAGCGTGTTCTGGTGTATGTTAAAACATTTTCGCAGTAAGTTTTGGGAAAGTAAAATCTCAATTTAATTGTGTGATTCTAATCATGTAATAAATTGTTACTAAGGAAAAAATAATGATCTGACAGACTAGGTTTGCATTACAACTTGGTAACAAGTTCTAGAATACGCACTAGGTGCTGTGCAGATAAGTACAGTTAAATTAATTTTAATATGTCCCCCCTGGAATACTATCACGGGATTTGATATACACATTAACAAATAATGTATGACTAACATAACATTTTTTTAAAACCAGAAAAGTCCGATGTTAAATTGTACAAAAAGTTTGATTTGGGAAGATTCAGTGGTTACGAATATCGCGAAGTAGCACAAATTTTTGATGCTTACGAAATAGTGAATAAAGTGATACAAATGTTAGGTCTGTAAGTCAGATAGATTTGATATGATTATTTTAAAGTTTCAAAAGTAACAAAAATAACATAATTTTGGAGGTTTTAAAAATTAAGTGAAATATAAGAGCCCCAAAAAATTTAATTTGCGAATTTTCATGCAAACTACTCTTAGATGTGATAATATTTTTCTACAGTTATGATACTGAGACATCAAGAACTTATTTCTCATGTCAAAAAGTTACATCTTCACTTCATACTCCACAAACAAAACACAAATGTTATTTTCACAAAGCTCCCATATCCTTTGTTCTCCTCAAAATGAGGCGCACTGTCTGTGCGTCCGGGAGCTGTGAAGTACACAGGCGCAGACTGTTTGCCGCACTTGACAGCACCTGTTTGAGTGAACACCTCGGGTGGTATCATTAGCAGTCCTGTGCCGTCAGATGTACATTCAAAGCATGGATATGGAGTTGCCTTCGGTTCCAAGCAACATGCAGAAGTAGGGTGGGGATAAGCGAGTTCAGTCTCCACATTTCACCAGACTCTTAAATGTGGAATGCCTAAATGGATCAGTCCATGTGAAATCAATCAGTGGTCTACATAACAAGCTTCTTGTAGCCGAAATAGTTTTCTTTATCCATGTAAGCAGTGATTTTTTTTTTTTTGTTATTTACATTAATTTTATCTTGAAAGGAAAGCATACCGCATTTATGAAGTAACTATTAACTTGTAATTTTACACAAGAAGTACGCCCCGAGTATTTTTTCAGCTAATTAGCAACTGTTAATCTAAGGCTAGTTACTAACTAAATTTATCTATATAACATTATAACTGGTAACTAATTAGCGTCTCTATCCTTTCTGTAATTATTATTATTACATACACCGTGAGACCTACACGAGTAGATTTGGTAATTATTATTGCTTTCTTCATAGATTTTCTTGCTAATGTAGAAAAAACTGGACATTAACTAACTATAAGATATGTAGAAAACGTTGTAAATCATTTGAAAGCTTTTCAGCTAGCTGCAAATTTCTAATCAGTGGCTTGCTCGAAGTAGGTACAACCGGTCTGTGGACTCTGGCATGAGGACAGTTTCTTGGGTCATTGTGAAAATCACCTTACGATTTTTTTACTTTTTTCAGCGTTTTCATCGATATCTTATAAAAGTACATATAATTAATTTTGTCACGAACTTACTTTTTAGCGGAGTGTCTGCCGCACTTAGTATGTCACTGCTCTGGAGATGTCAGAAAGGAATGGTGAGCCTCCCGTCATTTACTTGTGTCCCTCTGTTGCTCGTTTTACAAGACTTACGCCAAAAGAAATGCACACCTTTCTTTCATAGAAACGTTCTTACTGCCTATATTCAAATTTAATTCAACTTGTTTCCGCAAGTCGTGCTGCTGCAGCATTTCATCAAGATAGCTGTTGCACATGTTCGTCTGAAGCAACGTACTGTTATAATGTTCCAGTATTGTGAGAACGAGGCAGCGACATTCACAGGAGATTGAACTTTTGTGTCTCCATCCTTCTGACTGGAGGTTTCATGCACTTCGGCCGTTCACTTATGTAAGAAAATGGAACACCCACAGGCGTCCTTACTATGTTATTTGTTATAGGGCCACCAGTTTCGGTGCTTCGTTACACCATCTTCAAGCCTTAACTGACGCTGAGGGTGTTACCCTCAATCGTATACACGATTCCTCAGTGGCCACCGTTTATGAACTGGACTTGTTTTCGCAGACTACGTGTAACACGATGTTGTATCTCCAACCATCAAGTTGATGGTTGGAGACACATCGTTGTTACAGGTAGTTTGCGAAAACCAGATCATAGATGTCGTCCACTGAGGAATCGTGTGTTCGACGGGATTTAGTCCCCTCAGCGTCAGTTAAGGCATGAAGATGGTGTACTTACGCAGCTGGTAGCCCTGTAATAAATAACATCGTAAGGACGGCTGTAGGTGTTCCATATTTAACATAGACTCCCGGCCGGGTTGGAAAATTTCTCCGCTCGTGGACTGGGTGTCGTGCTGTCCTCATCATCATTTCATCCTTGTCACCGTCACGCAAGTCGCCCAGTGTGGTGTCGACTGAAATAAGACTTATACTCGGCGGCCGAAGTTTCCCGGATGGGGCCTCCCGGCCGACAATACCATACGATCATTTCGCTACAGTTATTCGTTAGGCAGGTACATCATGCGATGAAAGTGGGCACTATTGTACTTAGAACCACCCGCACAGAGGCAGAGCACTGCAAGGATTGCTAAGAATGTGCAGTGTATTCACAGTTTGAATTTGGCTGACAAACGCATAACAGTGGACGATCTGACGATCCAAGTGGGAGTTGGATAAGCGAGCGTATGCATATCATTGAGACAGAGAAAGTTGAAAAATGTTGGCACCACGTAGGTTCAGGGAGTAGGGATGCCTACAAAGAAACACGGAAGATAGAGTGTAACGAATATTTGGAACTGTTTGAGGATTCTGGAAATGATTTCCTTCCAATAATTGTAACCGGAGATGAAAGGGTGGTTACGTCACTTTGATTGGAAGACGAAACGGCAATCAGTGGAATGGCGTCATAGAAGAAGAAGAAGAAGAAGAAGAAGAAGAAGAAATAATTCAGAAATGCGCCTCGAGCAGGAAAAGAAATGGCTACTGTGTTAGTTGGTTAAGTAAGACTTTCGCTTGCGGACATCGTGCCATTCGGATCCACAAAGAGTACTGACGCGTATGTGACAGTCCTTACGAAACAACATCGGCAAAGAAACGATATTTTGTGTCGCGTGATAATGCCTGGGCACACGTCAGTGAGAAAATTCCCACCGAGATCACAAAGCTTGGATACACAACACTGAAAAAAGCCACCCTACATCCCTGATCTGGTGCCGTTGATTACCACCTGTTCCGTAAACTCAAGGAATCCTTTTGAGGAACCAGATTGAAAGGTGACGACTCTGCTAAACAGCGGCTCCAACGTGCTAGTCCTGACTACTACCGTGCGTGTATAGAGACCTTAGTTCCTATGTGGCGTAACGCAGCTGAAAAGTACGGAGATTGTGTGGAAAGTAATATTTAGCTTCTCAAGAATATATCAACATACCTAAAAAATATCAAAAATAGGGAAAATAAATTATATATTTTTTTAAAAAAGATTGTGCATTTCTTTTGGAGTAACCCTTGTACAGCAACATGATGCGGAGGACAGGCTCAGGGACCACAGAAGTTGTAACTTGCGGTGTTACCCAATAGTTACCACACTCCATAGGCAAATCAACATACATTTAATGTGTGATCCTCACTTACGTTGTGATTAAATAACGTCTTCTAGCAATCAAAAGTTGTTGATTGAACGTCCTTCTGGCCTTCTGTAGTAATAAGCTTTTCCTATATATAATTAATTCTCTGTGCCGATCGTCATTCGTTGTCTTTGAAGATAAAGTTCCGTATCCATCTTAAATAACTTCTTATCTATTTAGTTTTCCATAGCTTCTCTCATAGCACTTCGCACTTTACAATCTACAGTGAGTGAAATGTGCACAGACTGCCTTTATTCATCTAGGATATCCACTTCGCCATTGGATCTCACATAGCATGCGTCCATTTACGCCTGCACTGTCGCGTGAACACTGAGGTAACAAAAGTCATGGGATAGCGGTATCCACATGCACAGATGGCGGGGACAGTATCACGTACACAAAGTTTGAAAGAGCAGTACATTGGTGGAGCTATCATTTTTACTCAGGTGATTCATGCGAGAACATTTCCGACGTGATCATTGCCGCACGACGGGAATTAAGACTTTGAACACGGAATGGTACTTGGAGCTGGACGCTTGGGATGAGACATGGTGCTCGAATACCAGATTTACCACTAACACCGTACATCCTCTTTCCAAATACATTCAAAAAATCATCTACTTAACCGTGATGACTTACTGCCTCCATAAATCCTAATACACACACATAACTTTCTGCCATGACTCAAGCCAGTGGTGAAATGTCACACGGCCACTGCCTGTTAGCAGGTCGACGCCATCTACTACATTCCAAGGTGAAAACGTGCTCTTTTAACGCGGTGCCTGATGTTTTGTCCAGTGTGTTTTTAAGACAGTAAATGGCTCAGGAGGTAGGGCGACGGACTGCGTACAACTGTTTCAGACGAGGTAGAGCCTTCTGTGCTTCGCATCTGTTTGGAGGCTCTGGTCCCTAGGCTGTGCGATTTGTGGTCCGAAGGGGACTCATTAAGTGTCTCAGGAAAGCGGACAGCTGCGAGATGCGGCCAACAGGTTTCCGAGCGGATGCGGAGTCGGCTTGGAGTCTGTGGATGGGCACGCCGAAATGTGTGTCGCTCAGATGCCGTGGTGAGATAGTCTTGTCTAACAAGCTATTCCAGCTTGTCGCTGCCTTTTACCTTCACTCATGCGAGGCTCGGGTCACCTAGATAGCGGACGTGACAAAGTGAGAGACAAGTACCAGTCAAAGAGGGAACATGTTGAAATTCCGAGAATCTAAAACACACACACACACACACACACACACACACACACACACCGTATTTCGTGTCTGTCGCAGTTTGAATATTTGGCAAGACTGATTGAAAGAAACGAAAGGAATCACATGAAGGGGAACATCCTCACTGTATCGCTTATGAACTGTCGGGTTCGTGGTAGCAAAAGTTTTTAGCGTAAACAGCCCCCAAGAAAAGTTTTCCACCACGAGAGTATCTGCGAACGTCTGTGGCATTAGTCAGAGAAGCAGGGGCTGAAGGAATAAGCACTATGAAAATAGAAACGTAAGTTCATTGGGTAATAAAGTCACCAAAACAAAAGCAGTTTGTGTTACTTCATCCCGTTTCATTCGCGTCCCTTCTCCTGGAGCAAGACATTGGACTGGGTGTATTCGCGCCGTAATGGTATTGAACGACGAACCATTAGTCGAAACAAGGACTGTAGACTGTAGCGTTGGACAATATTGCGCAGCCCTTATATTGCTGTCGGAATTGTGATAAAAACCGACATTCGTGCGTGAAACTGGCCCAAAACGCAAAACGTGTCGCTGTGGTACACAGGAAAAAAAAAACACAATCGTATGATAGTATTTCTTTTATTTTTTTTTTCTCTTGGAAAAGTAGTTCGAAAGAAAAGAATGATGATATCTCATCATTAAACATGGTCTTCTTTCCCTTATGACTCTGACTTCGCTTTGAAAGAATAAACAGTGCCAGCAATCCCAGCAGTATTTGCACTGAGCGGCCTGTGTAAAATCGTGATGTAGTCAGAGGTTGTTAGTTACGTAGCCGGTCAAACTCTCGCATGCAGAATGAGTCAATCCACTGATTATTAAGTCGTGTTAAATTTGACTTCGTGTTAAGTATATAGAGATGATTTTGATTTAGCGACAGAAGTTTGGAGTTTTTTTGCTCTATATAAGCCAAGAACTTCTATTAGGTTTTCTTACCTGTCAGATATTTTGTATCATTAGGTAAGTAATCATAGATTTTGGTAACATATTTATTCACCCTTTTGGTCTGATAAAGACATTTTTTTAAAAAAAAAAAGTAATTTTTTCTTCCAGTATTGTATAGGACATAGATTTCTCTTGTGAACTGTAATGAATTATTAACAAATTCCAGTAGAGAATGTGTACTGTTATGGTGCAGTTAAAACACATGTCTGCCGGCCGCGGTGGTCTCGCGGTTCTAGGCGCTCAGTCCGGAACCGCGCGACTACTACGGTCGCAGGTTCGAATCCTGCCTTGGGCATGGATGTGTGTGATGTCCTTAGGCTAGTTAGGTTTAAGTAGTTCTAAGTTCTAGGGGACTGATGACCACAGACGTTAAGTCCCATAGTGCTCAGAGCCATTTCATTTCAAAACACACGTCTTCAAGCGGACCTGAGATGATAACGCCGTATTATTCTTACAGCATGATTTTGGGCAGTTAAGACTTACGGATGAGCTCCCCCAGTAGATGGAATGGAATAAGCAAAGTAGGTTAATGTTTGGACTGTTTCTCTCCGATATTTTCAACGCTACCAACTGCAAAAATGTGGAAACAATTGTTTATTAAGCTATGAGACTGGTTTTGAAACGTTTGTTACATATAAACGAAATGTTTTGAAGATTGTCGATTGTTTATTTAACCCCTGCCAATCATTTAAATTTATTACTGGCGTTGTGCTCTTTCATGTGCAGAACTAAACTGCTGAGTTTCTATAATTCTCACTTAATCATAAAATGTCATTCTTACGGATGAGCATATTTTGTTCTTTCCTCAGTCCGTGACTGACGAAATCATAGCTGCAAAGAATTTGAGCATTTACCAATGTGCCCTTGCCACCTGTGTGATCCCTCGAATTAACGCAGTGTCATTAACATAGGATCACTCTGTGTGACAGACAGGTTTTCTTCGAAGGGAAACGCGCGCGAGATCAAATACGCGAATTTGGAAGTTTCTTATCACTGAAATCGCAAACGGGAGAAAGGATTTGGTCACTATTGCGTGCTTGGTCATTTTTTATTAGGTTTCAAAAATTTGTGATGGAATATAAAAAATCTGATATGGTGAGAGCATCGTTGGGGGTGTGTAAGTAAAAAAAATTCTATATAACCATTTCGTCGGAATACACCGTTAGGGAGCTTCGGTCGTTAAACGACAGCCAGTCTGCGACGAGTGTGTGGAAGTGTGCGTATTTAAACTGGCTTACCCAGCTAACGCCTGCTGTACTGAAGAGTGTAATTACTAATTACATTAGCTGTAGATAATGGTTTCAGCTGAACAGTCAAAGCTAGGCAAACTTTCAATTTCTAACCATAGTGGATAGCGATAGATGCGAATTATTTGTGATGTTTACACCGTAAGTTTGGCTATTAAAGTAACTACGTTAAAAGTCCTATAGGGTTATAACTTTAAGGTAACAAGCTAACCTACAAAAATAGCACTGCAATAATACAGGTTGTCCCACAAGGAATGGTCAGTATTCTGGCATATGACAAGGACGATCTTTCTAAGCAAAAAAGTCCAGTAAAACTGGGCTTTAAAATGCATACCTTAAGAGCTATTAGCTCTTCATCTTCGATAAAGTGAATCAAATCAGTTTCACTGCAAGCTGTTTTGTTTCTTTATTCTGAGAGAAGATAGTAAGCACAAAAACTAGAAAAATGTTATCCTGCAAACATGCTCTCTAAAATGCATACCGGAAGAGGAAATGAGCACTTGTTTAATAGGAAGAGACGTGTTCCACAACATTGAAGAGGTAGTGCTCATAGTTATTAAAGGTTGCATTTTTACTAGATGTTTTTGCTTCCAGTGATCGTTCCTTCCGTGTCCCTGATCAACTTACATTCCTCCTAGGACCATCTGTATAGTCGAAATGTGGTACAGTAAGATGCGATGTAACTAATGGTGAAATCTAAAGGCCACATGGTTATTACTTTTACGTATGTACAGAGCATGAATTCACTTCTTTCTAGCAAGTACAATATGTCAGTAAGTGTCAACTAAGACAATGGCGAAAATGAAATTTAAATTGTAAATACTCATTTTAATCAAATTACATCTTTATGACAAACGTTCTAACACCTCCAACTTCGCTAGAAAGTTGATATTGGCAGCAGCATTGTTGACGAGCGAAAACATCCTTCTGCACAATCCCAAAAACATTGGCCTATCGGATAAACTTCCACGCGCTCCTTGCTGGTGGGCTGTGCATTTACGGTGTATGGTTATCTGGAGAATATTGCATGCATTACGCTTGTCTCATCGGGTTTTTCTCTTTCTTTCACCCTGTAGTTTTTACAATGAGTAGATATAAAGTGAGATTTCTGACCAACTTTGAGTGCACTTCCTTTCTTCATTTCTGAAAAACGTAGCTACCGGACACGTGACGTCCTGAAAGCCATGCATCAAGGGAGTCGGGTAGGCAGTAATTCACAATTTCCGAATGCGTGTGACTCACTACCACCTACACTTATTGTCAAAAGTGGCTTTGTTACTGGATTGAGAATTTTTTGATAGGGAGGACGCAGCAAGTTAAGTTGGATGGAGAGCCATCGACAGATTCAAAAGTAGCTCAGTGTGTGCTCCAGGGCAGTGTGTTGGGATCCTTACTGTTCGTGTTACGTATTAATGTCCTTGCAGACACTATTGGTAGTAACTTAATATATTTCGCAGTTGGTGCAGTTACCTACAATGAAGTTGACCGGCATTGGTAAGATTTCAAAGTGGTGCAAAGATGGGCAACTTGCTTAAAATATTCAAAAATGTGAAATGCGCTCTTCAGAAAACGAAAAGAAAAAAATAATATGCTGTGAGTACTGTATGAACGAGTAACAAGTGGAATGGGCCGACTCATAAGTGGGTGTAACACCTAGTTCAGCCCAGCTTTGGGGAAACAGGTGGCAGACATACTGCTAGAATACTGGGGAAATGCAGTTTGTCTACAAAGATGATGTCTTTTAATCATTTGTGCGACCCCTCATATAATATTGCTCAAGGACTAGCAATGGATATTGAACATATACAGATGAGGACAGCACGAATGATTACAGAATTGTTTGACCGATGGAAGCGTGTCATTGAGATGCTGGCGAAACTAATCTGACAGAGGCTTGAAGATACATGTAAACTATCCTGGGAAATCTTACTTATAATATTGAAAGAAACAGCTTTGAATGATGTCGCAAGGAGTATAAGAGCACTACAACCCAATACCTGTCTCTCCCTTCGGTATCAGGGATTCTGATGACAAATTTATGTTAATTATAGCGGGCAGAGATGGATTTAAACAGTCATTCTTCTTACGCTTCATACGTGAGTACAACCTAATAATTAGTACGATTGGATGTGTCCTCTGCCATGTACCAAGCAGTAGTTAGCAGAATATGGATATAGATGTAGATATAGCCATCAAAATACACCCACTTCCACCCCCTTTTTTCAAAGCTTTAAACCCCATCGTTGTTCTGCTCAAGGAATCCTGCACGGAAAAACACAAGAACGGAAAAAAGTAAATTTAAGTGAAAATCAGTTAAATGCCACTTTTGAAAAAGCTTTAAAAATTACAAAGTTTCAAATTCAGCATGCGGGATCTGACATTTTTAATATTTCGATGAACAGACTGATTTTGATACTGTTAAATAAGTTTAAATGGTATTGTTACATTCTGACTGTCGTGCAGGCTGCATTTTTAAGGTTTTGAGAAAAAAGAAATTTGAGTTTAACTTAAACTATCTCTTTTCTTCATTTTCGTGATTTTCTGTCTTGGATTTTCTTGAACACAACAATGAGGGTTTCTAAGATCCTTTGAGAAAGGATTGAATGTGGTTGAATATAGTTGAATATTTTGGAGATCTGGAGACCCTTTTTTAAGAAATGAATAAATTCGTAAGTGCGCTCGAAGCGGGCCAGAAATCCCATTTTATTGTTACCACAGTAACTTCATTCCATGAATTTGGTACTTCAGTTTTGTGTTCTGTCAAACATGTAATTACGTCGTCAAACTATAGACAAGAAAGGTGCTCCGCTCCGCTGCTACACCATGCTGACTGACTTGTGGTACGGCGCGTAGATGCGGCGCGCCAATGGCTGCCAAACGAGCGTAGGATCACAACGTTTAAGTTATGAGGTGGCACTCCCCGTCCTTGACCAGTTGCGGCGGGTTCGTTCGTCGAACTTGAAGCAGTTACGGACTCGTCCCTGCTGCTGCATGCCGGGCACCTGGCTACACCTCGCAGGTGGTTCGTATTCCTCTGGTCCGGAAACAGCGCTCACTGGACTCCACAATGTGAGGCAGTCTAACTGGAATAAGATTGCTGAAGTAGCACTGGGCGTCGTCATATTTGTCAGAAGCTACTTCACTGCTTGAATGATGTAGTTGATATTAATGTCTCTTGCGCAAGCCTTCATTATCGATCGACGTGGCGCAGTGGTTAGCTCACTGGACTCGCAATTCGGGAGGACGACGGTTCAAGCGCGCGGCCGGCCATCCTGATTTAGGTTTTCCGTGATTTCCCTAAATCTGTTCAGGCAAATGCCGGTATGATTCCTTTGAAAGGTCACGGCCGACTTCCTTCCCCCTCCTTCCCTAATCCGATGAGACCGATGACATGGCTGTTGGTCCCCTCTCCCAAATAAACCAACCAACCAAGCCTTCATTATTATCTGCATTTTATCGCATCTTAGGCCGCCTCCATTGTCTAGTCGGTAGCGTAATTGCCTAATGACGAGGCGGTCCCAAGTTTGATTCTCGGTGCGCGCCTAAGATTTTTCTGTGGGGGGACAAATCGGAAACGGGGTTCATTTAGCCTCGCGAGGCGAAATGAGAAGCTGATTTAAGTTTAAAAAAAGCAGCGAAATTGACGCGCAAGCCGCCGAAGTGGCATCAGAGATAGCTGGAAGCCGTATGGCATTATTATTATTATTATTATTGTTTATTTGCGACCAACTAGACAACCTCAGTTCAACTGTCTCTTTCTCCGAAGTTTAATTGCCGCCCATTGCGCGTGCATTTGTTTCTGGCATTGTTCTTCTCTCTCTTTGGCCTACGTTTTTCCTGTCTTCGGCTTTTCTAGGAAACATTTGTGCGTTCGTAACTTTTCCTTAAGCCGATTACGCCCCTTGATATCTTTGGAAGTAATTTTCCGTTTTCGTAGATCTCCTTCGACTCCTTTGAACCATACCACTTTGGTTTTTTTTTATCTTGAAAGTAGGTTAATATCCTTTCCGATATCATTCCTGGGCTCACTGATGTCATTTGGCCATAAAAAGCAAACCTTTTCCAAAATGTGACACTTATATTCCTCACATGTTGTGGTTAATGGGTGTAACGCCTTCTGTACTCACTGTTCTATTCGATGGGACCTAGGATTTTTCTCAGAATATTTCTTTCTTTGGCCTTAACTCCATTAGGCCTTTCTTGTTCATTGTGTCTGCCGCATATACACTAAGGTAGAAGTCAGGGATATCTCGGCATAGTGCAACCACTCGACGTGGCATGGACTCAATAAGTCGTTGGAAGTCCCCTGCAGAAATATTGAGCCATGCTGCCGCTATAGCAGTCTATAATTGCGTAAGTGTTACCAGTGCAATATTTCGTGCAGCAAATTTTTGTGGTGGTAAGTTCCTATGGGACCAAAATGCTGATGGCATCGGTCCCTAGGCATACAGACTATTTTGTCTAACTTAAACTAACTTAACGCTAAGGACAACATACACCCATGCCCAAGGACGGACTCGAACCTCCGACGGAGGGAACAGCGCGAACCGTGGCAACGCGCCCCCTAGACCACGCGGCTTTGTGCAGGAACTGACCTCTCGACTGTGCCCCATAAATGTTCCATGGGATTCATGTCGGGCAGTCGGGGTGACTAGATCATTCGCTCGAGTTGTCCAGAATGTTCTTCAAACCAATCGCCAACAGTTGTGGCCCGATGACATCACGCATTTTTATCCATAAAACTTAAATAGTTGTTTGGGAACATGAAGTCCATGAATGGCTGCAAATGGTCTCAAGTAGCCACATAACCATTTACAGCCTGCACCAGTTTACACAATGCCTTATTGACAGCTTTGGTCCATGGCTTCATGGAGTCTACGCCACACTCAAACTCTGCCATCAGCTCTTACCAACAGAAATCTGGACTCATCTGACAAGGCCACGGTTTTCCAGTCTTGGGTACAACCGATAAGGTCATGAGCCCAAGAGAGACGCTTCAGGCGATTTCATGCTTTTAGCAAAGGCACTCGCGTCGGTCGTGTGCTGCCACAACCCATTAACGCCAAATTTCACCGCACTGTCCTAAAGGATACGTTCATCGTTACGTCCCACATTGATTTTTGCGGTTATTTCACTCAGTGTTGCTTGTCTGTTAGCACTGGCAACTCTAAGGAAATGTCTTTACTTAACGAAGTAGAGGCTCTCGGTCTCTGCGTTGTCTGCGGTGAGGATTAGTGCCTGAAATTTTGTATTCCCTGCACACTCTTTACAGCGTGGATCTCGAAATATTGAATCCCCTAACGATTTCTGAAATAGAATGTACCTGCATCCAGCTCCAACTACCATTCCGCCTCCAAAGTATGTTAATTTCCCGTCGTGCTACCATAATCAATGCTGGAAATCTTTTCACATGCATCACCTGGGCACAAATTATAGCTCAGCGAAAGCATAGCCTTTTAACACCTTTTGTACGCGATACTACCATAATGTGTATATGTGCATATCGCATATAACGACAGTGCTATAATGACTGATTGAGGCGCCTGAGGATTTCGATCTCTTACTGTTTTAGATGACTTTAGTTCCATGGTAGTCATTTCGATTTTGTTAAAGCGTGATGCGAAGGCTTCTTTCTTTGATAGGTTAGGCTCCATCTATTCACCTAGGTATTCAAATTTTTCTGCCGACTTGATTTTTCCTAGTCAGAACTCCATTTCTCTTGGGGTGACTTTCTGCTTGTCATAAACTGCGTCTGCTCAAAGGAGATTTGAAGCCCAGCCTTTACTGCCTCCATCTTCATTTGATGGTTTTGTTGTCGTGTCTGGTAAGTCTGAAAAGATCACTAGATCATCTGCAAACGCTAGAATGTCGATTGTAAAATTCATATACTTACATCCTAGTCTTACCTCATTTTCTGCTCCTGAATTATTCGTTTCCTTCCGCCATTCTGGGAAAACACTTTCTAAAATACAGTTCAAGAGCATAGGCGATAGTCCATCTCCATATCTCGCACCTGTCCTGATTTCAACGACATCAGATACCTCTTCTATGAACTCCGCTTTAGAGGTGGCGTTCGTTAGGGTTTGTTGAATAATCATTTTTGTTTTGGTGTCTAGGCGAGACTCTTCAAGGATATGAAATAGGGTCGTTTGAATCGTACACCTTTCTGCAGTCGTCGAAGGCCGCTACGAATTCTCTGTTCTTGAGTTTCGGGTATGGGAGGATCGACTTCAGATTTATAATCTGCCCAGCACCTGGTCGTCCATTCCTGAAACCCATTTAGTATTCCTCCCTAAACGATAACAAAGTATGCCATTAGTCTAGTGGCGGCAGTTTACAACTTCGAGCACACAATCCATTAACATGAACATCAATTTTCTTTACGTGTATTCGTCCGAGAAAAGTGTTTTCGTCCATGTTGAACACTTGGTTTTCGCAAAAATAACAAATTAACGTTACGGAATGCACGTTACAGCTCCTGTCTTACTTACACTGACTAACTGAACTAGTTAAGTTCGACCCCTTCTTTTTTTCTCCCGACGTATATGAGGAGATTATAGAACCGAAAGTTCTAGAACTTTTTATACGCGCAATGTTGTTCATACAATAAGTTTTATAGTAAATATGTCACAGTATTATACCCATGAAGACATGGATGGTGTCTAAACAGTCATATTTAAACAAAAAGTATGGTAATTCATTGGTACTACTTTACATCCGTCCACAATTGTTGTCAGCTTACAAAAAACAATTTAACTCATCACAGTAGCATTAGAGAAATATATAATTTTTAGCTGTCAAATGTTTTATGTACATTCCTCGACAGTAATTACTGCTTAAATAAGACATTCGAACAAAAGTTATCTGAGCATGATCAATTGAATTCAAATACACTCCTGGAAATGGAAAAAAGAACACATTGACACCGGTGTGTCAGACCCACCATACATGCTACGGACACTGCGAGAGGGCTGTACAAGCAATGATCACACGCACGGCACAGCGGACACACCAGGAACCGCGGTGTTGGCCGTCGAATGGCGCTAGCTGCGCAGCATTTGTGCACCGCCTCCATCAGTGTCAGCCAGTTTGCCGTGGCATACGGAGCTCCATCGCAGTCTTTAACACTGGTAGCATGCCGCGACAGCGTGGACGTGAACCGTATGTGCAGTTGACGGACTTTGAGCGAGGGCGTATAGTGGGCATGCGGGAGGCCGGGTGGACGTACCGCCGAATTGCTCAACACGTGGGGTGTGAGGTCTCCACAGTACATGGATGTTGTCACCAGTGGTCGGCGGAAGGTGCACGTGCCCGTCGACCTGGGACCGAACCGCAGCGACGCACGGATGCACGCCAAGACCGTAGGATCCTACGCAGTGCCGTAGGGGACCGCACCGCCACTTCCCAGCAAATTAGGGACACTGTTGCTCCTGGGGTATCGGCGAGGACCATTCGCAACCGTCTCCATGAAGCTGGGCTACGGTCCCGCACACCGTTAGGCCGTCTTCCGCTCACGCCCCAACATCGTGCAGCCAGCCTCCAGTGGTGTCGCGACAGGCGTGAATGGAGGGACGAATGGAGACGTGTCGTCTTCAGCGATGAGAGTCGCTTCTGCCTTGGTGCCAATGATGGTCGTATGCGTTTTTGGCGCCGTGCAGGTGAGCGCCACATCAGGACTGCATACGACCGAGGCACACAGGGCCAACACCCGGCATCATGGTGTGGGGAGCGATCTCCTACACTGGCCGTACACCACTGGTGATCGTCGAGGGGACACTGAATAGTGCACGGTACATCCAAACCGTCATCGAACCCATCGTTCTACCATTCCTAGACCGGCAAGGGAACTTGCTGTTCCAACAGGACAATGCACGTCCGCATGTATCCCGTGCCACCCAACGTGCTCTAGAAGGTGTAAGTCAACTACCCTGGCCAGCAAGATCTCCGGATCTGTCCCCCATTGAGCATGTTTGGGACTGGATGAAGCGTCGTCTCACGCGGTCTGCACGTCCAGCACGAACGCTGGTCCAACTGAGGCACCAGGTGGAAATGGCATGGCAAGCCGTTCCACAGGACTACATCCAGCATCTCTACGATCGTCTCCATGGGAGAATAGCAGCCTGCATTGCTGCGAAAGGTGGATATACACTGTACTAGTGCCGACATTGTGCATGCTCTGTTGCCTGTGTGTATGTGCCTGTGGTTCTGTCAGTGTGATCATGTGATGTATCTGACCCCAGGAATGTGTCAATAAAGTTTCCCCTTCCTGGGACAATGAATTCACGGTGTTCTTATTTCAATTTCCAGGAGTGTATTACGCTCCGACTGGTTAGAGTGCCCTGGACACGCACCAATGTGATTTTAGGTTTTACCCAATAGCACTCCACACCATAAGGCCTTGAGTTGGAGCTGTATGTCACGTGCGAATGCAGTCACTGTGATGCCGCTCCACCGGTCTGCGGCGAACGAACATCCGGCCATCATTTTTATAGAACAAATTGAACCTGGATTCGTCCCCAGTGATGTTCCATAGACTATTGCCGTCTAGCATGCTTCTGCACATTCGTCAAAGGTAGGCGGAAAAGTGGACGACGCGCACGTAAGCCACGCCGTAATAAACGGTGAAGGATTGTCACCACTGATAGAGTACTATGTGTTAGAATGTTCCACTTTTGCACCAAAGCCGAGGAGAACGGAGACCTGACCTGCAATGGCATTCGGATGATGTATCGGACTTCTGTAGGGGTGGTGTGGGTGGTGCGGCCTGACCCCTCTCGTTGTTCTACGGCCTGTCGTGAACCATTCTACACATACCCGTTGCACTGCCAAAACGCTTCGTCCCACACGAGCAGCAATTTCCCGGGTGAATGCATCACATTCCCTCATGCCAATAATGCGCCCTCTTCCAGACTCACTAATTTGATGGTAAGGTTCGCGCATACGTCTGCGAGGCATCCAGCTCGTCTGCTCAAGTCACACTGATCTAGTCCCTTAGGCTTATAGAGACAACGAGAGCCGCACGCACATTTTACCGGTAGGTGGTATTGCGCCGCGATATCGATGTTGACCTTGAACTCGCGGACCTACATGGTTCGAAAACTAATCATTTCTGCAGAACATACTTTAATGTACAAGTCCTTTGAATCTGATCGTCCTATCTCTAGTCGTTCAAGGTGTTCTGTTTTATTTTCCGAACGTGAGTGTATTTTCCATTGTTCAGATAAATTACTGATAAGGAAAATTATATTTTTTGGTCATTTGGGTTTTGCTTTAAGTTCATCACCGTTTTGTGACGTTCAACGTCCGTTGAGCAGTATCAAGCTAGACGAAGACTGTTCATTATTTATACCTATTACAGTTAATTGTTGATATCCCCACAACATGGTTTACTGGTCTCCGATAAGAAAGAAACCACAAGCGGGCACTGCAAGATCATTTTAAATTATTTGTTATCTATTATGTTTTTGTACCACCACACGCTCATCAGGTAGCGGGTTATTGCAGTAGAGTACGTACAGTTAGTCGCTCGACTTAGGGTGGCCTCATGGGATACAGGAGCTTGGCTGGCTTGCAAAACGGGACTCTGTAAGACCTGCATTGTGAAGGTACCTGTTTAAACCCAGTATCCTTACACAATGATTAGCTGCATGAGGATAACTGATACTGAGTTGACTGACTGTCAGTAAGTGTATGTCCTGTTCGCACACCTACAATGGCTTGAAATGTGGCAAACGGTATTTAAAAGAAATGAAAAATATCTATTGATTGTACAATAACAAGTTGCCGCGTTTATCCAAATTAATATGTATCGTACAACTGCTTCAGTGTTCAGTTTGCAGAATGGGTGTCGTAACTAAGTGTTTACTCCTAGAACTTCTTGAAGCCTGAAGGAAACAATGTGTACAGTTTTGCTGTTTATCTACAACCGTTCTCTGTAAATCACTGAAGTGCGAGGCAAAGGCTGCTTCCCATTATCACGTATTAGATTTCTGCCAGTTCCATTGGCGTAGAGTGCACGGGAATAAAGAGTACCTAAAGATGTCTTTGTGCGGGTGTAATTAGGCTAACGTTGTCTTAGCGGTCTCTATGGGAGCGATACACAGTGTCCTGCAGTATTTTCCTACATACTAGACACTTTGTAAGTAGGCTTTTGCGGAATGGTTCTCCTCCATTTTCAGGTGTAGTCGGTTCAGGTTTTTCGGGCTTTCCGTGACACTCTGTTGTGACGCAAACAACCCAGTGACCATTCGTGCTGTGCTCCTTTCTGTACGTTCAGTATTCCCTTTTGGTGGTAGTCGCTACGGGTCCCACACACTTATATTGTAGGAAGATGTCGCACGAGAGTTGCGTACACGGTCTCCTTTGTTGTAGACCGATTGAATTTTCTGTGTATCCTGCCAGTGAACCGAAGTCCTGCCTCCTGCCGTACTTACGACTGGACCTAAGTGAGCATTTCATGTCATATCCCTGCAAAGTGTTACGTACAGGTCTTCACGACTAGACTGCGTTTGTGGATCGCTGATATTGTAGTAATAGGATACAACGTTTGTTTGCGTTTTGTGAAGAACACAGGTTTATATTTCTGAACATTTAAAGTACGTTGGCATTAACGTACCACTTTGAAATCATATCAAGATCTGACTGGGTATTTGTGTGGCTTATTGAGATAGTACTTTATTATAGATACGAGCATCACCTGCAAAAAGTTGGACATCACTATTAATCTGCCTGATCATTTATATACAACAACATACACTTCTCTGTGTTACTTCTGTATCCGTCGATAACTCTCCATCCAAGACAGCACTCTACGCCCCTCCTACCGAGAAATCTTGAATCCAATCATAAATTTCATTAATAAGAGCTAATGCGGTATGGGGTCAAAAGCTTTTTGAACGTATTACCTGAGTAAGAGCCAACGACTGATCTCCTGAGCCATAAGTGGCGTCAAAAAAGGCAATAACATGAAAAACTGCAAATAAAGAAAGAGAGACGTGTACCAGGTGACAAACGATGGCAGCCGGCGGCGGCGGCGAAGACTGACTACCCGTGCGTTGTGGGCTCTTGTCAGTTAACCAAAAAGTAAACCACTCTCGCAGCTCAGTGAACGGTGCGTCATGCCTCAGTCTGTCGCTATGAGAGGGAACCGCCGCGCAGCCACGCTTTCTACACGGCTAGTCCGGTAAGTGATGGGTCGTACACTTTCCCTACCACACTAAAGACATTCAGTATATTACGGCTTAAAAGGCGACACCCTAAACGTGGCTATACACAGTCTTCCTCCTAGGCATCGTGTGGAACCAAGAATCTGAGCCAACAGGAGAAACGCTTAGGTTCAGTTTTAATGTAGCTTTTGTTTCTCAATATCTCATCCGGAAGCAAAACAAACTTTCACCTTTATGTTCATCGGCAGTACACCTTCTGAAATACAGTTTCTTGTCCGTCTGCAAAGACTTATTAAGTAGCTGCGCGTGATGATCCATTTCTCAGCGAACTCGATCGAAATAATTGTTCGGTCCAGGGTAGAATCAGCTTTATAAAACATACGTCAGCTCCGAAGTGCATGCGTTGGACTCATTGTTATGATTACTTGGTAACAGTTTTGTCATAAATTTTGAGCTCCGTGACAGTATTTTAAAACAAGATATAGATAACGCCTGTCAGCTTCTGTCTTGAAACTACGTTTGGTTAATGCTTCTATCTGTCGACTAACGTAAAAGGAAGCACGAATAGCCATTGCCACCTGTGGTAAGAAAGAAGTGGTATATCTAAGTCACGCGTTGTCTTATTGGCTTCACACGAAATAAAATCGTAATAATCTTTTTCAGCAGTTTTTGTAATTGCTCGTTACGATAGTTTGGTAGAGGACTATTGCTGTCATTGTATTGATATGGGCTTCAGATCTTTACTGGCAAAGGTCCATTTCGTTCTGTTCACTTGGCTGTAGGTGTGAATACCGTACTAAACGCGCCTTTGTAGATACCAAATGCCGTTGTTTTGCTCGTTTATAGAATATCGAACGTTTAACAGCGTGTAGTTCTGTAATTGATACACAAGTTGTCACATTTCACTGTATGTCGTCTCAGGAATGTTGAATATATTTAAACCATTAGCCGTTCATCAAAACTACGTTTCGGACGCTCGGAACCGTTAGTCCGTGTGCCAAACGATTATCAAATTGTATCTTTCTCGCGGAAGTGCGCAGACGGGCCGCTGTATTTTGGAGTGACATCAAAAATCGATCTACGAATGAATGTAGAAATGTGCTCTTCACATATAAATCCCTTTCAATTTGATAGATGATTCTAGCAGAAAATCCTTCTGGAGCAAAAGTGATGGGTCGTGTGACTGCAGAAACCTCATAGAGCGGACCATTTTGTTCATTCTGAGATTATGGCTGTCAGGCACCATATTAGACATGCATAGGGAGCTTCAAATCTTCATTGGCGTTCGGAGCAATACTATTAACACAAAATGGATTAGAGGTTGGGCATTCCAACGAAATGTGCAACTTCTGAGAGGCGTAGATGGTCCATATCTCCACTTCATGGACGATAATGCCACTCACTATTTGGTTGGACTTGGGGATTAACTTCCGATTTATGAGTTAGCCACTCGATGGACAGGTTAGTGAGAGCTCTTGCTGTAAACCTACAGGGCTGGGATTCTGATTCTTGGATCCACAAACCGCTTTGATTCGCGAGAATTCTGGTGATCTTGTAACTGCATGTGAATATAACGTTATATTGCTCATCAGTTGGTTTATGCAGTTTGTTAGGTGTCTGCTCAAGTAGTATTACAGTCAGTATAGCTTGCATTTGCCTTCATGTTTTTGGAGGTTTTGTTTATGTCGACGGCTCCACAAATAAGAATCACAAAAAGTAGTTCAGGAAGTGACGTAGGCCTTGGGGCGGTCGAAACTTCGCGGTTAGCTTTACTGTCTGTAATTGGATTTCATGGTACGACAGTTGTTTTCTCAGACATTACTGTAGTGAATGTTTGTGGTGTCTGTAATTCACATTTACATGCGGAAACAATATCAATGACAGTTGTGCAAGAATTGCCCTTAGCTGACATGGGAGTTGGACAGAACTTCCTACAGCCAGCGCCGTTAACGAAATGTTCAAGAATTGAAATATTTTGCATTTTTTCACATCTTTACACGACGATGCTGTGGTGGAGAAAGCATTAAAGTATACCATCTTTTATTACATCAATATGCGAGAGTGCGTTGTCAGCTGTAGTGCGCACGAAAAATAAATAACGGAATTCATTGTATATACTGATGCAGCAACAGTCCTCTATTCAGGATACGATTGTTAGGAGATTCATCTGAAGTTCACAAGCTTATTATTCTCGTTTCAGCTCATCTGTTTGATGAGATTTTCAGTAAAATGACTCCAGCTATAACTGTGTTTTCTGTTAATGTTTTATAATAATATTTAAATAAAAGTTGTTTAAGCCCCCTGATTGGTTTTTGTTACATAAAATCGGGGACTGGTCTGGAAGCTGGTATAATTGATTCACTGCACTCTGCTGTGCATGTATCTGTATATAACTCTTAGTATTACTGTGCACAGTGTTTTAAGCTGACATCTTGAGGTGTCTGGTATTCTGCCAAATGTCAAAAACTGGACCCGTCCCACTCCACGAGCAGTCTCACGTAGCACCAGATCAGGATAACGAGTCACATTGTCGAAATATCGTGCAAGAAATACACTTACGTTCGGCAGAATACCCGACACCTCAAGGGGTCAACAGATCGCCGGGAAAGTATGTAGAATTATAGTGTATAAAGTTGTATTCCTACACTGGATGCGGTTATCAAAAATTTCTGAAGGTTTTCTTTCCAGTGATTTCAACATTTATTTAAGGTGGGCCGTCTTTGAAAATTATTAACAAACTCAGTATAGAGTGTATTTGGAGTGCATTGGGAGAAAAGATAGGAGCTATCAACCACCAATAACGTGTTCCGTACTTCTGGGCAACTACCTCTGAAGATTGGGATCAACTGCAAAGAGAGGTCGTGAACCGCGTTATAGCCCACCTCACTACCAAGCATGTGCCTCAGCTAATTATATTTCTTATTATCTGCTTGGTTATTACGGAAAAGATATGTGTACTTTTTGTTTTCGGTTTCAGGGCTATTGTAAATAGGTTACAATTTATGAGCTCAACGGAGTACCGTAGCAGATTCGTGACTGTTTCCAAGACTTCGTAGCGTATCGAATACCACATCGATCTTAATTGGTTTATTGCAAGGCAGTGTTGTAAGATAGGTTCTGTAAGTGACGCGGTGTATAACGTCGGAAGTCCTGCGAGATTTTTCGCGGCTGATTCGGTTCATGTAAGAAATTTGCAACGCCAGAAAACTGTATCGAAATACTAGAAGACTTGGAGAGAATCCAGGCTTGGTGCAGGGACGTGCAGTTAATCCTGACGATTAATTAATGTAAAGTATTAGGCATGTATAAGAAGAAAACCGTTTCGCAGTTGGCGATAAATCACTGGAAATAGCAACAGCTGTAAAATACACAAGAGATACTTTCTGAAGAGATCTAAATTGGAACTATCAAATAAAACTAGTCTCAAAAGCATCATAATCGAAGTTGAGAGTGATTGGCATAATTTTAAGGGAATGTGAAACACCGAGAAAATGTGTGTTTATATAAAAAAATAAGCACTCGTCCGTACGATTCTTGAGTATCTCTCATCAGTCTGAACCGGTAACCAGGTTTGAATTATACAGAAGAAATGGAGGTGGTTACAGGGGGTGCCTTTCGTCACGGGTATGTGTTAGTAAGCGTTACCGAGCTGCTCCTTCGACCATAGTGGCAGACGTTGTGAGAGGCGTTGTGCATTACGTAGATTACTGTTAGTACGAGTCTGTTCAGAACGTTGCGGATTATTCGTAATTTCGCGTCAGTGGTGTGTTGGAGCGAAATGCGGTTGGCATACCAGCGCACACCTGTGTTAATTGTCTAAGTGCCGGAAGTTTCGTTGTTGGTTGTCTGTCAGTTATTGTTTTAGTGGTGTACTGAGAAGAACTTCGTGTCGCACAGTTTGCGAATTTGGAGATAGTAGAGTTAAAGAAGCAACGCGTCTGTATTAAATTTTGCGTGAAACCCAAGAAAACTTTTACAGAGAAACACCAAATGACGCAGGAAGCCTACGGTGATAAGGTCTTCAGCCGTACTCGGTGTTACGAATGGTTCATGCGGTTTAAAAATGGCTTGACGACAGTTACAGATGACCCTCGTTCACGATGTCCTTCGACGTCTACCGACGACGCTCATGGCTGGAACATCAGCGAAATTGTGCGTGTCAGTCGAAGACTGACTGTCAGAGAGATTGCAGAAGAATGCAACATTTCAGTTGGATCATGCCATGAAATCCTGACACAGCATCTTGGAATGGATCGTGTTGCCACTAAGTTTGTCCCAAGGCTCGCGAGTCAAGTCCAGAAAGACATTCGCCTCGCAATCTGTGAAGAGCTTTTGGATCGCGCAAATTTGAACGAGATGTTCCTTAAGAAAATCATAACTAGTGATGACACTTGAGTATATGGTTATGATGTTGCGACCAAGGTTCAGTCTTCACAATGGGTCGGGAAAAGTTCTCAAAGACCAAAAAAAGCTCGTCAGGTCAGGTCAGCTCAGGTCAAATATTAAAGCCGTGCCGATAGTTTTCTTTGACTTTGAAGGATGGATTAATACTTAATTCGTGCCACAGGGACAAACTGTTAATCGATGATACTATCGGGACGTGTTGCGACACCTGCGCGATGATCTGAAAAGGAAACGGCCTGAAGTGTGACGAGACAATTCATGGTGCTTGCATCGCGATAACTCACTCGCACGTGCATCTCTGTTAGTACATGACTACTGCAAAAAAACAGTCACAGGCTGCCTCATCCTCCGCGCTCTCCAGATCTGGTCCCTGCCGACTTCTGTTATATCCAGAGTTGAAAACCCCACTGAAAGGACGAAGATTTGCAATGATAGCCAAGATAGAAGGAAATTTGCAGACTGCGTTTCGCGCGGTCCAGCAAGAGGCGTACTGAGACTTTTTCCCGGAAGTGGAAATGGCGTTGCGAACAGTCTACCAATTGTGGAGGAGAATATTTCGAAGGAGATCACGCACAGTAAGTAAAAGGTAAGCATAGAAAAAAATTGTGGACAAAGTTCCCGAATTTTTTGATCAGACCTCGTATACCATGTGCTAGCACTAACATATTTAACATAAGCCAATTTTCAACAGAACCTGAAAACAGAAGTGTTATTCCTGGACCTCACTTCAGCGTATTGATGCGTCTTTCCTTTCGCCACATCGAAATTAAACACATAACCAGTTTGTAGTTGCCAAACACTTCTTCATTACACACACATGCTGTTAATGAAACCAAGAGCAACACGATTATAATAAAATGCACCTGGCTTACAGAACCAGCAGCAGTACTCAGATTGGAACATTAATGCATTTAAATGTGACAGACTCAGCTCATTCAAAATTTACTCAAGCAGTTTTCACTAATTAAAACAATGTTCATAAAATCCCATTAATAAAATTTAACTGACATAACTGAATGATTCGTGACTTACATAGGAACTGCCTTCCATATCAAATTCTAAAACTGCGTACATGGACTGATTTTAATCAATTGTAACAAATTAAAGTGTTATCAGATTAATGCACTCGACTAAGCTTCTCTTTAGTATTACTCGCAAGTACGAGGTTCACATACATTTCATGGCCACCATATAATAATACATATTAAATAATCTTAACATGGAGCCATTACAATTTTCACGTTGTAAATTAGTGATGGACGCGGGCAGACCGAAAGGTGCTACCAGATAGAGGACATTCACGGACGAGAAGGTAAAATGGAGCTATACTCAAGTTTGGGCTACAATTAAGCTTCCAGAAAACCACAACGCTCCACCGGAAAGATCGAATTGCGGGACACTAACAACGTAACCACAGACACCGATCCAGGTCCTTAAATTTCCCTCTTCCACAGTGATACCCCGATCGGAGTTCGCTCGCATCGACCACTGCTAATTATCTGAAACACAAGCAAATCAGCAGGAGATAACATTCTGTCGCATCAGATAGACAAACATACCTGCCCAACTGGTTATAAATAAACCTTTAATTATACACAGTACCAATGAACCCAAGTGTGACTAACCTAGATGAGCACTTGTCCAGTAACGGCTCTTAAAATTTGATTAGCGAATTCTCTAGAACAAAGACGTAAAATAATAACATAGGAACAGGGAATAGGAAAATTATTTCAGCCCGCTCTTGAACGTCGGGCACAGATCTACGTACTATTTGGCATGACCTCTAGCTACGCATTAAGCACGGCTTTATGTCTATTTGTTGTTCGCAGCAGCTCTCCCATAAATACCATCAACATATCGGGCGCCCAGACCAAGTACAGTGACAAATAACTGAAACAACCAAGATAGTTTTCAGTGCACTCAGGTATTCAATTAACGTGAACAGAACCCACCAAGAAACAATTCGGCGACTTCAGTTCGTTCACTTTGAGCAACATGTAACAGACGCGAAGTAAATCTGTCCTTCAAATCTCCAGTAAATCCCAATCGCAATCACCATCGGCAGCGAAACTGCATTCAAACGGCGAAACACGCCGCAGCAGCCCCCTCACGCACCTTCGTCGTACCGCCTCGGTCACTCGCCAGCGCCACACGTCGCTGTCGCTCATACAGGCGATACCCGAACGCAAGCCCCTGCAGAGTGCGCGCGCCGCAGTTAAATAGCCACCCGCCAAAGATGCGAAGAAGACAAGCAGGCATCGAAAATCGACTCACAACCATCGGGATGACAATCGATGGAGACAGGCGCCAGCAGCGCACCAGCTCACGTATGACACAGACTGGAGAGAGGATCATCTGTGAACTGCTAAGAGCTGTAGCGTCCCAGACAGCGACGCGTGTAATACAAAATATGCTCGGTAACACAGGTTTTCGGGTCTCATTTGATGAAAATATGAGCAACACTTGTAATGTCAGTAATGGACAACAAGAAGTCTGTCTTGACACCCCTCCTGTTCAACCGGTATATAGCCGATCTCTCAGCCACGGAGGGGAAAAAAAATGTGCCGTCGATACAGCCTTGATAGCCTTGGTCACGATAGATAAATTTCTTGAGGCCACAGAGGTAGTATCAACAACGATCGTACTGTACCGCATAGATACTTCAAATCTTAATCCATCTAAAACTTGGGTCTCGACTTTCCATCTTAATAATGAACTAGGAAATGTAAGAATAAGTGTGCACCGTGGCGTGTCGCGTCGAATCATGGAAAACTCCCCAATTACCGGAGAGGACACTTCACCGCGCCCTTTCCCATTTATCATTCGTGATTGATGTGTCAAAGATTAGTAGTGATACCTGCAGTACCCTACGTCACACACTGAAAAACGGGTTGTATTTGTTTCTTGAATTTTGTAAATCTTTTGGACACAAGTTGTGTTCCAATGAGGTGACAAAAGAGATAAAAATTCTTTTGAGGCCTTCATGAGAGGCAGTCTCCACTCCTTCCAATCTGAATATGTAAGCGTAGACAGACGTGCTTTAGGTTCAATGTAGTAGTATCGACGGCTGTTAAGAAACATATACCAAATAAAATAATAGGAAATAGTACTGATCCTCCATGGTACACTAAACAGTTCATAACACTGTTGTAGAAACAACGAAAAAAGCATGACAAATTTAAAAGAACACAAAACCCCAACATTGGCGGAGTTTTACAGAAGCTCGAAATGTAGCACGAACTTCAATGCCAGATGCTTTTGATAGTTTCCGTTGGTGTGCTTTACAAAAGGCTACAATCAGTATCATCACTGAGCGATAACAATGGTGATATAACTGTTGACAGTGCCGCTAAAACCGAATTACTAAATACGGTTTTCCGAAATTCATTCACCAAAGAAAACGAAGTAAGTATTCCAGAATAACAAAGAACAACTGCCAACATGAGTAACGTAGGTGATATCTCCGGTGTAGCAAAGTAACTTCTATCACTTAATAAAGGCAAGGCCTTCGGTCCTGATGGTATGCCATTTAGATTCCTTTCAGAGTACGCCGATACAATAGCTCCATATACAGCAATGACTTACAACTGATTGCTCGTTGAAAGAAACGTACCTAAATAGTGGAAGGTTACACAGGTCACACCGGCACACAAGAAAGGAAATAAGAGTAATTCGGGGAATTTCAGACCCATCTCGCTGACGTCGATTTGCAGTAGTATTAGTATTTTGGAATACATACTGTGCTCGAACATAATGAGTCACCTAGCGGGGGGGGGGGGGGGGCGATTTATTGACAAACGGCTAACACGGATTCAGAAAACATCATTCTTCTGTAACTCAACTAGCTCTTTATTCTAACGAAGTAACGAGTGTTATTGAGTGTTATTCCATGTTTTCAGGTTTCCAGAATGCTTTTGAAACAGAAGGAAATGTTACAGGCCCTCTGCTGTTCCTGGTGTACATAAACAATTTAGGAGACAATCCTAGTAGCATTCTTAGATTGTTTGCAAATGATGCTGTCATTTACAGTCTTATAAAGGCATCAGATACGCAAAACAAATTCAAAAAGATTTAGGACCAGTGCGAAAAGTGGCAGTTCACCCTAAATCATGAAAAGTGTGAATTCATCCACGTGAGGACAAAAAAGGAATCCGCTAAATTTCTGTTACACGGTAAATCACAAATCTAAAGACTGTAATTCAATTAAATACTAAGGGATTACAATTACTTGGAACGATCACATAGGTAATATTTATTGGCAGAACACTGAGAAAATATTACAGGTTTACTAAAGAGACCGTCTACACCACGCTTGTTCGTCCTCTTCTGGAGTACTGCTGTGCGGTGTGGGACCCGCAACAGATAGGAACAACGGAGGACATTTAAAGATTCAAGTAAGAGCAGTTCTTTTTGTACTATAGCGAAATAGTGGAGTGAGCGCCACTGATATGGTACGTGAACTGGGTTGGCAACCATTAAAGTCGTTTTTCGCTGTGGCAGTACCTTCTCATGAAATTCCAATCACCAACTTTCTCCTAAGAGTGTGCAACTATTTTATTCGCGCCCAACTACATAGGTAGGAATGATCATCATAATAAAATAATAGAAATCAGAGCTCGCGCACAGAAAGATTTAAGTGTTCATGTTTCCCGCGCACTGTTCGAGAGTGGAACGGCAGAGGAGAAACAGGTTGAAGGTGATTCGATGAACCCTCTGCCAGCCACTTAAGTGTGAATCGCGTAGATGTGGATGTGCTTGTGGGCACCGCGCACTTGCACTTTCTGAGGCTGACGCCTGCCTCGTCGGCCTAGTGCTTGCAGCAGCCAGGCGCAGCACCTGGGGCACTCTAGTTCATTGCCCCGCCCGCCTCGTGCAACCATCCCGCCCACGGCACGGAATCGGCGCAGAAACCGCGCTACGCGCCACGGATAACTGGCTCATCACTTGGAATCCTCGCGTCCCTGCCGCGTTGCTGAAACTATTCATATAAGGTGCAGTGTACTTGGTTCCGTCGTGTAACTGTGGTAAGTAAAATGCTCTGCGATGCAGTCGCTTCGTTAACAATGTCACACCATTGATGACTAGAACTCAAGACTTTCCGAACTTCTACTGAGGCGAATTCAGCTTGCTACCTAATCTTTGTAGCAGAACCGTATCTTTGATTGGGTTAAATTGTTAAAAAAAAAAAAAGTCAGAAGTACATACTGCAGTCCTGGTTTAGTGTTCTTTCTGCTACCATCTTAGTGCAGTTTGTGACCACACATTTTCCTAAACTTGTGTTCACACAGTGTTTTTTGTATGTGCAAGTTTTAATAACCTTCGTAGAAATGTCCCTGACGATAAAGCTGCAAGAACAAAAAAATGGTTCAGATGGCTCTGAGCACTATGGGACTCAACTGCTGAGGTCATTAGTCCCCTAGAACTTAGAACTACTTAAACCTAACTAACCTAAGGACATCACAAACATCCATGCCCGAGGCAGGATTCGAACCTGCGACCGTAGCGGTCTTGCGGTTCCAGACTGCAGCGCCTTTAACCGCACGGCCACTTCGGCCGGCCTGCAAGAACACAACAATATGAGAAAGAAAAGACGTTAGAAATGAAACGTAAAATCATTGAAAAACCCAAACGTGGTGTGAGTGTTGCTAATTTAGCACGCACTTACAATTGGTCTACATCAACTTTTTGCGCTATCCACAAGAACAGGACAAGATTAAAGAGATAGATGCGTCAAAGGAAGTGACAATGTTATCTAAGCAACTGTTTCGTATTCTGGACGATGTCGAAAGGTTACCCCCCCCCCCCCCCCCTTTATGTCGACAAATGAAAAGCAAGTGCAAGGCGACACTTTTAACGAGAACATCATTTTTAAGAAGCCGAGAATGATTTTCGCAAACCTTGTTAGGAAGACACCAGGGTCATCAGCGGCGGAAGAAGTATTTGAGTGAAGCTGTGGGTAGTTAGAGAAGTTTAAGAGATCAACCGGCATCAACAGCGCTGTGCGGCACGGCGAAGCAGCCAGCTCCGACACAAAGGCAGCAGATTCTGAGGGTTGTTTGCAGCAACAGGTTTTAATTGTGACGTTTTGTATTATCACGTAATAGGGGAGAGAGTGTGGCAGATATGATACGCGAGTTGGGATGGAAGTCATTAAAGCAAAGACGTTTTTCGTCGCGGCGACATCTATTTACGAAATTTCAGTCACCAACTTTCTCTTCCGAATGCGAAAATATTTTGTTGAGCCCAACCTACATAGGTAGGAATGATCATCAAAATAAAATAAGAGAAATCAGAGCTCGAACAGAAAGGTTCAGGTGTTCGTTTTTCCCGCGCTCTGTTCGGAAGTGGAATGGTAGAGAGATAGTATGATTGTGGTTCGATGAACCCTCTGCCAAGCACTTAAATGTGAATTGCAGAGTAGTCATGTAGATGTAGAGACGGGTGTATTCTGGAAAAACATGCCGAAGCATACCTTTATAACAGGATAGGGGGAATGCATTGCCCAGTCCCAAGTCAGCGAAAGACCGTCTGTCACCGCTATTCTGTGCCAAAGCAAGCGACGATTTTAAAATTAAACCACTGGTTGTTTACCATTCAGAAACTCAAAGAAGTGTAAATTCCAGAAGAGCACGTTAAATGTGACGAGGAGGTCCAACAACAAAGCTTGGGTGACACTTGATCTTTTTTGTGATTGGATCAGTGAAGCGTTTGGTCTTTCGGTGAAAAAAATAATTGCTTGAGATGAATCTGCCACTCCGTGTCTTGCTTGCTTGTTGTGGATGAGGTTCTGTCCATTCGCCAGGCCTACAAGACCACTTCCTTGAAGAATTTCAGCTCATCAAGATCCAATTTCTACCTTCCAACACCACTTCATTGCTCGAGCGTATGGACACGCTGCAGTTTATTTCTAAGTTTAGGAAACTCTACACTAAAACATTCTTCGAGCATTGCGTTGATTGATTGAAGCTACGAATCTCACTCTGAGAGTTTCGGAAATATCACTTAAACATCGCTGGCTGTGTCAGCATGATTGAAAAGGCGTGGGAAGGGATTATTAAGAGAACTCTCACTTCTGCATGGTAGATGGCCGGAGTGTGTTATCGAATGTGACTCTGAGGCATTTGAGTCAGTGCATGTGGAGCCTGTAGTCAATGGGATTGTGTCTTCGGCCAAGAGTATAGGACTAGAAATGGACAACAATTACACCGATGAGCGTGTGGAAGATCACAGCCAAGAAATGACCACCGAAGAGCTTATGGAGTTGCAGTGTGTTTCACAGCAGGAAGTTGTGGAGAGGAGGAGGAAGTGGGTACAGCAAAGCAGCAATCTTCAGGCGCAGTAAGAGAAATGCTGAAAGCATAGGAACCGATTGCATCGTACATTGAAAATCATCACCCTAATAAAGTAGTGGCTACGTGCGCTACAAATTTGACGACAATGCTGTGTCGCATTTTCGCCAAGCGATGACGCGTCGGCAGAAACAAAGACTATAGATAGATTCTTTGTAAAAAGAATTAGTTCTGTGTCGTGAGCTACAAAGTACGTATAACTGTATGTATAATTTTCTTTGAATAGTCGTAAATGGCATGAATAAGATAAAACTTTCAGTACTTTTTCTGCATGTAACGCATTATCGTATTTTACATTAATTTATATGGAATAAATTGTTCCGCTTAACGAGTGTTTTGCACTACTAGTAAGATACTATAGCGAATTACGCTCTCTATGCGAGGTTCCACTGTATTGTAAACTAGCTTAGCGCCCGCTGCTTCGCTCGCATAGACTGTATGGCCTGCAAGGATTTTTTTGTTTTTATTTAATCGAATTTTTATGTTGTTCACAAATTGCAACTCCTCCTAAGCTTTTCATGCTAGTTATGGCCATATAGGCATGGTCTTTTTCGATGTACTTCTGACCAAAAAGCGGTTCTGGTAGATGGAGCCCAAAGTGTTTGTTTATCATGCCTTTTGCGATCTTGTCGAGATACTTTCTTAGCAACCTCTATCCCCTAACAAATATGTCTTTATATCTAACTGTGAAGTGAAATACCAGTTCTCATAAATTTAGATTTAAATTTTTTGCAGTAACGAAATATTTTCTTAAAAATTTTCATCCCCTATTGCATTCCCCTAGGCTTTGAATTTTCAGAAACGCTGAAACACGTAATTTTTTTTTTTTAATTTCTAACTAAGACGTCAAAAATCAGTTGTCATGGTCGCGGCCTTAAAAACCTTTTAGTAGGCTTATTTATTTAATAATCATGTATTTTGAAAAGAAAAAAATTTCCCCCCACTATTTTACACCCTTAGTGGTTGAATTTCCAAAAATGCTGAAACATGTATTTATTTTCCGACTGAGAAACCGCACACCAGATTTCGTAATTCTAGATTTCAAATTCTCTTAATAGCGACATACTTTCAAAAAGTCTTTCGTCCCCTACGTCGCGCTCTTAGGAGTGGAATTTCAGACAATTCCTTCTTAAACGATGCTTACAGTATAAGATCCGTACATTCCCAAACTTCAAATATTCTTCCTGAGCTGTTTGGGCTGGGCGACGATGAGTCAGTCAGTAAGTACATTGCATATTATAGGCAGAGATTTGTCACAGCGGGCCACTCGTTATTGATTGGTGTCTACATCTACATATATACTACGCAACTCACTGTACAGTGAGCGTGGTAGGGTACTTCTTATTAATATTATCAAGTTCCTTTCCAGTACAATTAGCCTACTAATTCTCATGATCCCTGCGCGATCTTAACACTGAAATGACAAAAGTCGTGGGATAGCGATGTGCACATACACAGGTGGCGGTAATATCGCGTACACAGTGTGTAAAAGTGCAGTGCATTGGCGGAGCTGTCATTTGTACTCGGGTGATTCATCCGAAAAGGTTTCGTCGTGATTGTGGTCTCACGACGGGAATTAACATTTTTTGAATGCAGATTGGTAGTTAGCGCTAGACGCATGGGACATTCCATTTCGGAAATCGTTAGAAAAATCAATATTCCTTGATCCGCAGTGCCAAGAGCGTGCCGAGAATGCCAAATTTCAGACATTACCTCTCACCACAGACAATGCAGTGGCCGACGGGTTTCACTGAACGACCGAGAGCAGCGGCGTTTGCGTAGTTGTCAGTGCTGAGAGACTAGCAACACTGCGTGAAATAACAGCAGAGATTAACGTGGGGCATACGAAGAAAGTATCCGTTAGGACAGTGCGAAGAAATTTGGTATTAATGGGGGTATGGCAGCAGAAGACCGACGAGAGTGGAGTTGCTAACAGCACAATATCTACTGGAACACATCTCTTGGGCTCGTGACGATATGGTTGGACACTAGACGACTGGAAAACCGTGGCGTGGTCCGATTTCCGGTTTGAGCTGGAAAGAGCTGATGGTAGGGTTAGAGTGTGGCGTAGATCTCACGAAGCCATGGATCCAAGTTGTCAGCAACGCACTGTGCAAGTTGGTGGTGACTCCATAACGATGTGGGCTGTGTTTGCATGGAATGGTCTGAGACCTCTGGTCCAGTTGAACCGATCATTAACCATTTGGAGCCATTCATGAGCTCTATATTTCCAAACAACGATGGAATTGTTATGTACAGTGCCATGTCACCGGGCCACAGTTGTTAGCGAGTGGTTTGAAGGACATTCTGAAAATTTCGAGCTAATGATCTGGTCATCCTGATATTCATGGGACATGGTCGAGAGGTCACTTCGTGCAGAAAATCCTGCACCGGTAACGCTTTCGCAATTATGGACGGATGTAGAGGCAGCTTCGCTCAGTATTTCTGTAGGGAAATTCCAACGACTTATTGAATCCATGCCACGTCGAGTTGCTGCACTATTCCGGCAAGGAAAGTCCGACACGATATTAGAACGTATCCGATGACTTTCTGTCACCTCACTGTATTATTAATTAGTAACCTCCCTAAATCACCAAGTAACCCCTATCGACTAGCTATAGTAAGAGCGCGAATAGTTGGCTACGCCCCCCCTCCCCTCCCCTCGCGCCATGCCCCCTCGATCCGATGCGCTACTATTTGTTAAATGTCGGTGCCATTCGGAACACTTCGTGTCGACTGTTCTGCTTCATATTGCTGCCACCTTGCCGACCTAAAGCTTGTGATACTGTAATTGCAGAATGCAGTTTTGTTGTCTGTGTGAGCGGATGTTTAGTTAATAACAGTAATTTAAATTTAGATGCATTACCAAATGCAATTTGAGAGACGATCAAAAACTCTCACAAAATGTTTTGAATGTCCTTTCCTTCTTAATGCATTCTATTAGAACCCCTTAAATTAATTTAATGTTCCTTGCTACAGATAAGTGCCGCAGTTGAAAATGACCATCTCTGTAACGCACATTTACGAATCCGTGTTACTTTCGTTTCAAAATTTATGTCATAGTAGCACGCTCCTGAGTTGTCTGTATTGGAAGATAGACAATAATACATGCCCCGCCTCATTCCTCTTAACTTGCTGTGGCTGCACTGCTGACGCCTCTTCCCGTGGCGTAAGCTATGAACCTACTTTGCTCAGGGACAAATCATCCAACGTAGATTAAAATGAAGCGCATCATATAATACACTTAGTTGATTGACGCATGTTGTTATAAAATACGGCTAAGAACCGAGGACTGCCTGAATTCTTGATTGGGGTCGAATGCTGCCTATGGGCCGCAGTTTGACGGCCACTGCTCTAGATTTATGAAGTATTTAATAGTTTTTTTGTTTATTTTTATGACCATTACCGGTTCATATTCCCATAACTGCTATATGTTTACGAGCGCGAGAACACTGATCATACGTTCCTTGTTATTCCTCGCCGTGCCGCCCTGGAACCAAACGTACTGTCGAAGATAAAGCGGCAGGAAATAAATATCATACGAAATAATTGTGGGGTTACGTCAATGTGCAAATGCGTAATCGCCGTTTCTATTTCGCCTCACTTTATTAATAAGCATCTTCAGTTGTGGTGTGTTGGTGTTGCGTTACAAATGTTCTTGGTTTTCTGCTGGTGAAACTGTTCCACTTCCAGCACTAATCGGTTGCCTGCACAGAAAACTGTGCGCACATTTCGCCGCTGTGTTGAAATGTTTTATTTCTGTCATGTTGTCAACGAGTCAGAGACTGCAGTGTGTGTGTGTGTGTGTGTGTGTGTGTGTGTGTGTGTGTGTGTGTGTGTGTGTTGCTAAACTAGGGAAAACAATCTGACCCGTGAAAACATGGGGATAATGCCAGGTTCAAAATGGTTCAAATGGCTCTGAGCACTATGGGACTTAACACCTGAACCTAACTAACCTAAGGACATCATACACATCCATGCCCGAGGCAGGATTCGAACCTGCGACCGTAGCGGTCGCGCGGTTCCAGACTGTAGCGCCTAGAACCGCACGGCTACCCCGGCCGGCATAATGCCAGGAAAAAGAGGAAATAAAACGATAATATTTGAGAAAAGAAAAATGGTTCATTAGAATCTTGTGACTTGATCTACCGTTAGTTTCGAATAAAGATGATGAGAATAAATTTTAAACTCCGCTGCGGAAAGTGGGCTCTAATGAACTTACGAAAGACTGACACAATGTGCCGTGCCGGATGAGACTCATAGCAGGGTCTTCATCTTGTTCTGACAACGCTGTTACGACATTAGCTTTCTAAAATCGCATCTCGAATCGACTTGTAGGTTTTCATAGGGAAGTGCGGTTCGCTGCAGGTAACTTTTGCTAGGCTTTGACTAAGCCGTTTTCCACGCTATCATTTCTCACCCAACAAGATATTTAGAGATGAGTCTTTCAAGTGAGGAAGAGCGAAAGACAGATTGAGAACTTTGAGCCCGAATGAGAAGCATGTCTGCTTGGCAACACGGTAAAAGCATTGCCCCTGAGAGTCAGTCGTGTGAAAGGTCCGGTCTGAGTGCCAGTAAGACACGGAGTTTTTAACCTGTCGAGAAATTTAAGTGTGTGCAGCGTATATAATTAACTATTTAATATTAAAAAGGAAATTGCGCAATTTTTTGTAAATGAAATGACTTCTAGTGACGCTACATAATCCTGATTGGCTCTTTCTGAGGTTTTTGTAACGAACGAATAGGGTACCTTGTATTTTACGAGATGGTTCTGCACTTCTATACAATTGTTTTCGTTGAATGTAAAAGGAAAACTTCTACTGAATTTGGTTTTTTGACTGCTGGAATTAACCAAGAGCGAGCAAAGTACTAGGTGCAAGTAGCCATTATTACTTTTTTCCCGCTAGTGCAATTACAGTAATTAAATGCGCGTCAGTGTTAGTTCAAAGAGAGTTATTTCGTGACAAACGAGACGTTCTCTACGAGAGCAATATTTCACGTTGTCATGTTTCATCCTACTTAAATACCCACGCCCATCCTCACTTTTTAGAACGCTATACTGTGCGAGACATAAGAAATAATCTACAACATTAGCTGAAATAGCATTCATAAAAATACGCGGGATTGAATTTTTTTGGGTAGATTCGAAATTGACATGATTAAATACCCTAGAGATTATAATTGTTTTCACAGACAATTAACTTCTTAACTCTGTGCATATATTATACATTCCTCTGAGTGATACGTATGCTTTAAAGCTATTTTGTCAATAGGTGACAGCATGAAAATGCAGTGTCTGCATCTGGATGTATAGTGGTGTGTGTGTGTGTGTGTGTGTGTGTGTGTGTGTACAAATAAATATTAAAAACTAAAAAAAATCTTCCTTATGAATTGCGTATTGCGCGATCTTACCACAGTTCTTTAAACACCTTTTTTGGAGTTGCCTTCTTTTGCTACGATGTAAAGGTTTTGCGGGATCGGTACACGTGAGCATACCATGTAGTTGTCCATGAGGAAAAAACTGTTTTTCTTAATTATCACCGGCAACTGAGTGTTTGCCCTTGAGCTTTGTCATTTCAAAAGCAGTTGTTAGTGGGAATTGCAGTAATTTAAATTGAAAAGGCAATTCCGTCGGTATAACTGGAATTCGTGAAAATAAAAAATTCCTCTTTGGGAGTCAGCAGTTCTTTAACATGCTAAAGTAGTTTCTGTCCTTCCGCAGTTTTAAAGCTATCTCCGTACTATGTCATGAAAATTAGTTCAGCGATTTAGTCCGAAAACGGAGCAGGCAGCATTTATAATATCAGTATGGATCTGCAGAATGATTTGTAATTTAGTGCACCACCACGTTTAAGGAAAGGTGCAACACATCATCAGTAATTCGTCTCATTGCTGTATGGAAACCATTTAAAGATAAACTTTTTCTTAGAAACCCATAATTGCAACGAACACGAAATGACTTACGTAACATAAATTTAATGGTTGGTAACTCTTTAACTGTATTTTTTTTCTCTCATTTGCGTTGTAGTTCACGAGTTATTATTTTTTAGGAGTAATTGCAAATACTGCTTAAGATTCGCTATAATTTCAGTATTGATAAGGCCTGACATTTCTTGAGGCTATCAAACATATATTAATTCAATATAACGTTTCAGGGAACACGAGTAACAAAGTGTACAACTGAAGGGACCCGAAAGTTGGTAAATGTGCTGTTTCTTCTTAATTTTTAGGCAAGGAGGTTAGTGCACTCTAAAGTCGCTCGCAAATGCTAATCCTTTTTATATTGTGTTGAGAAAGTGGTTAGTGATTATTGTCCCTCTTCAGACATCACAAATGTAGACGAGCAAAGTAGGACGATGTGGCTCCAGTTCTGTGGGTATTGGAAAATGTGGATTTCATTGCGTCGCATATTTGTTTATCGCGAACGCTGAATATTGCGTTCTCAGGTGGTGAGTAAAAGCGCCAAAGTCATTGTAATCCGACATACCTTGAAACCACATCCAGACTGAGAGTTCAGTGCTGTACGAAAACCACCATCTCCCGCGACGGTGTTCTGCTGTACACCGAGATGTCCTCAGGCTAGGATCTGAGGATTTCTCCTCATGCTATAGAGCAGATATGCAGTCTGAGCTGGGCGCTGATGGATAAAAGTCGTAGAACGCTTTGATTTGTTCGTTTTGAATCCCTGTTCAGTGCCCACTGTTATCAGAGAGTACCCGCTAAGCGTAGAATGTCAGACGCGGGGTTTCAGAGGTGACGGAGTTGAGAAACATTGAAGGAACGTCTGTCTGCGGATCATTCTCAGAGAAACACTGTTTGTATAGCAGAATCTTAGAGGGAGCTCTAACCACAAGAGCAGATGCAAGTTAATCCTCTGCCGTCAGTAAAACAGGTGTAAGCGATTCTTTTTAATTTGCTTTAAAGGTTTTCGCTGTTGTTCCGTCATTTAAGATTAAGACTTCTACATTTCCGGGATAATTTTAATCCACTTCGTACTGGCATTACTACGGGATGGATAGGCTAAGAGGTGACGTGTTCTGCAACTGAACTAAATATTTGAAGCTATGGGAGTGTTGTTAATTCTTAACGCCAGGGCGGCCGTCGATCAAGGTCACGTGATGTGCGGCGATTTAGTGATTAGTGCTGCTTTGTCAGTTATCAATTTGAGCTCGTAGTGAGTCAGTTCTGCAAAACGCCGTTTCCAATCGAACAGTGTGTGCTTATGGTGAAACTTCTTTTGGATGTAAATCATTTAAAACGTTAAACGAAAAGTTCACGATAAAATATCCAGAGACTGCTGCTCCTGCAGAAGTGCTGTGCAGAAATTGATCAATAAATTTAGGGCAACAGGTTCAGTCGTTAACGGAAAACGTAAACGTGTAAAGAAAGTTAGTTCGGCGGAAAATACTGAACTTGGTCACGAGACTATGATAAGAAGGCCACGGAAATCAGCTGGACGTCTATCCTCCCCACTAAACATCAAACGAACGTCGTGCCAGAACGTGCTGAAGCTGTTGCATAGGTGAGCATACAAAGTGAGAGTGACGCAAGCATTAAAACCTACGTACGCATTGCGAGTTGCTCAAAAATGGTTCAAATGGTTCTGAGCACTATGGGACTTAACTTCTGAGGTCATCAGTCCCCTAGAACTTAGAACTACTTAAACCTAACTAACCTAAGTACATCACGCACATCCATGCCCGAGGCAGGATTCGAATTTGCTACCGTAACGTTCGCGCGGTTCCAGACTGTAGCGCCTAGAACCGCTCGGCCACACCGGCCGGCATTGCGAGTTGTCAGTCACGCATGCCGCTAATGGCTATCTGGGTCCAAATCTTTACTTCAACTCAGACGAAGCCTGTTTCACTCTAGCGAGTACGCGAACTTTCAAAACACACGCTGTTGGTCAACAGACAATCCAAGGGAACGCTTTGAGGAGCCTATGCATGGTCTGAAAGTAGTAGTTTGATAACGAAACTGTTGCAACCATTCATAGCGCAGCTAACGAGGAAGAACGAGAGTCTGCGTTTTTCCAGCAAGATGGCGCTAAGGCACATATTTAACGGTTTTCAGTGTCATACGTCCATAGAGATTTCGGAGAAGAACGTACATTGTCCGCAGGTTTATGGTCTTCCAAAATCGCCCCATCTGTCTGCCTGTGATTTTTATTTGTGCGGTAATTTGAACGCTAAAATTTACAGTAACAATCCACATAACACTGAAGATCTGAAAACCGATACTCGTAGTGCGATTGCGGAAATCACACCAAATGAGATGGTATACGTTTCGAGAAACGTGTCGAGACGTGTTGAATGTTCAGTAAGTTTTTTTTTTAGTAGCAATTTTCTATTCTGTAATTACAATAAAGGAGCGAATTGTCTGTATGTTGCTTATTAGATACGAGACCTCTTACTTTGGCCACCCTGTACTTCGACATCCACATGACTACTCCATTCCAGCATTAGCATTTCTGCCCAGTTTCATTTACGTATTGAAGGAGGGGTCGGGGGGGGGGGGGAGAGGGAGAGCAAGTTGGTCTTCACACGAGTACTTCTTGATGAACCCACGTTTATTATTTGAGAGGCTCTTCCCTTCCACTAAATACTTCGGAATGTTCAAGTTTAGAATATACTCTAGCGCCCTCCCAGATATTTTGTCGCGTGTTTCTCGCAATTACCTGTAGACATTTTTTACAAAAAGCCTTAACTATTTCACAAATCAATTAAGATAAATCTTTTAAGATGAAAAGTACTTGATGTAAGGTTATTTCTGAAATGTGTAAGACAGCAATTGGGAACGTCATTCACATTTGGTTTTTAAGTAAACGCAAACTTTTATACATACTCTTTACTACATCCATGTTACATTTACAGCCTTGTACTACTTCTCAGCACACACTGAGGTGACTGGAATACCTCCTAATACCGTGGCGAACCCCCTTTTGCCCGACGTAGTGCAGCAGCTCAACGTGGCATGGACTCAGCAAGTCGTTTGAAGTCCCCTGCAGAAATTCTGGGCCATGTCGCTTCTATAGCTGTCCATAATTGCAAAGTGGTGCTGGTGCAGGATTTAGTGCAAGAAGTAACCTCTCGTTATGTTCCATAAATGTTCGATACGGAGCGAGGTGGCGCATTGTCTAGCATACTGGACTCTCATTCGGGAGGACGACGGTTCAGTCCCGCGTCCGACCATCTGATTTACGTTTTCCGTGATTTCCCAAAATCGCTCCAGGCAAATGCCGGAATGGTTTCTTTGAAAGGGCACGGCCGACTTCCTTCCCCGTCCTTTCCTAATCCGATGAGGCCGATGACCTCGCTGTCTGGTCTCCTTCCCCAAACAACTCAACCCAAATGTTCGATGGGATTCATGTCAGGTGATTGGAGTGGCCATATCATTCGCTCGAATTGTCCAGAATGTCTTAAACCAATTGCGAACAGTTGTGGCCCGGTGACGTAGCGCATTGTCATCCATAAAAATTCCATCGTCGGTGGGCAACATTAAGTCTATGAGTGAATGCAAATGGTCTCCAAGTGGCTCAGTTAGACCAGAGGACGCAGTCTGTTCCATGTAAACACAGCCCACACTATTATGGAGCCACCATCAGCTTACACAGTGCCTTGTTGACAACTTGGGTCCATGGCTTCGTAGCGTCTGCGCCACACTCGAACCGTACCGTCAGCTCTTACCAGCTCTAATCGGGACACATCTGATCAGGCCCTGGTTTTCCAGTCGTCTAGGGCCCATTAACGGATGCGTTCGTCGTGCGTCCCACATTGATTTTTGTGGTTATTTCGCTCTTTATTGCTTGTCTGTTAGCACTGAAAAGTCTATGTAAACGCCATTACTTTCGATATTTAAGTGAAGGCCGTCGGCCACAGCGTTGTCCGTGGTGATAGATAATGTCTGAAATGAGGTATTCTCAGTACGCTGTTGACACAGTGGGTCTGGGAATATTAACTCCCCTAGCGATTTCAGAAATGGACTGTCCCTTCCCTCTACTCCAACTAGCATTCCGCGTTCGAAGGCTGTCAGTCACCGTCTTGTGGCCAGTCGGACACATTTTCACACGAATCACTTGAGTGCAAAAGACAGCTCCACCAATGCCCTAATATACCTCGTGTATGCGATACTATCGCTGCCGCCATCTGTACATGAGCATATCGCTATCCATTTACTTTTTATCGCCTTAGTGTAATTTCTGGCTGCATGATGTATCTTACAGTTGTGTTGCACGAGATTCACTGTGCCCTCTTAGTTGAGCTTTATCGACACTAGTCGTTCACGAAACTCCGTGTCAACAGATTTTTTTTCTTATTGGGATAATTTGGTTGTCACAGCTTGCCCAAACAGAGATTACCGAGGGCAATGCTACGACTCCGGTTACAGTGTCAAGATTGATCGAGTATTCGTAGCGTGCAGCAGGATCATGCCGAACTCAAGAAGCCAAATTGTGTGCTTTGAATTTCTGTACTTAGCTTCGCCGTACACTGTCAATGTGTATGTCGTGCCTTGTTCCATAAAATGAATCGGCAGTCCACATTGGTCCTAGAAGAAAACTCATGTCGCTATTTCACATGTACCTGTGGCAGCCTTTCGTGAGCCCAGTCCATGGAGTGTTACTCTATAACAAATTTTACGAACGGAACCTATGTTTTAACCCATCTGTGCAATCGAGAAAAGTCAGCTTCACCTGCATACCATTTAAGAAATCTAAAATCGACATGGTCTTTAGAATCTTACCACAGACGGAAATAAATTTGGACACTCCAGGAACGCAAACTCTGGGATAGCATAGCATGTCAGTTACCAAATAGTTAACTCGTGTTTTGAGGTTCGTCCAACGATGACAACAGATGATTGTTCGCGTGCTCGTCTGGTCATGCACACCGATTCGTACGTACATTCCGAAACGTGCCACATTAAAATCTCTCGTCGCTGTCTGTCCTAATCTTTGCCCCGTAAACTGGTAAATCACAAAGTGAACGTATGAACATATCCAGTTAACAGTAACTCTACCGACTAAATTTCTGAGGTTGTGCGGTGATATTTTCTGAGAATCGGAATTAAGGGCCCTGTGGTATCCTATGGCCCTGCCATATGTTCCATGAAGGCGGCAAACAGTGTGATCTCCACGATGTCTAATACTCAGCACCACCAGCAGAGGACGCTGTCGTCCTTTTCGTGACGTAAACCAAGATGGCGAGGGAAAATGGTGGGAAAACGACTCAGCCTGCTCTGGGCTGCTCGGTTGATAAGTAAAATTCCTTCGCAGGTTTAGCGCAAGTGGTGGGGTATGGGTGTCGGAACACATTTCAGGCAGCTGCAGTTCGATTGGAGTAGGGACATTACGGTATTACTGATATGAGGAAGTAGCGAATCGTATACTGGAAAATAATAACCTTCCACTACTAGTTCATGAGAATTAAAATATATGTTACCTCTATGAGATACTGACAGGTTTCAGATAGATTATATAATGGTAAGACAGAGATTTAGGAACCAGGTTTTAAATTGTATGACATTTCCAGGGGCAGATGTGGACTCTGACCTCAATCTATTGGTTATGAACGGCAGATTAGAACTGAAGAAACTGCAAAAACGTGGGAATCTAAGGAGATGGGACCTGGATAAACTGACTAAACCAGAGGTTGTACAGAGTTTCAGGGAGAGCATAAGGGAACAATTGATAAGAATGGGGGAAAGAAATACAGTAGAAGAAGAATGGGTAGCTTTGAGGGATGAAGTAGTGAAGGCAGCAGAGGATCAAGTAGGTAAAAAGACGAGGGCTAGTAGAAATCCTAGGGTGACAGAAGAAATATTGAATTTAATTGATGAAAGGAGAAAATATAAAAATGCAGTAAATGAAGCAGGCAAAAAGGAATACAAACGTCTCAAAACTGAGATCGACAGGATGTGCAAAATGGCTAAGCAGGCATGGCTAGAGGACTAATGTAAGGATGTAGAGGCTTGTCTCACTAGGGGTAAGATAGATATTGCCTACAGGAAAATTAGAGAGACCTTTGGAGAAAATAGAACCATTTGTATGAATATCAAAAGCTCAGATGGAAACCCAGTTCTAAGCAAAGAAGGGAAAGCAGAATGGTGGAAGGAGTGTATAGAGGGTCTATACAAGGGCGATGTACTTGAGGGCAATGTTATAGAAATGGAAGAGGATGTAGATGAAGATGAAATGGGAGATATGATACTGCGTGAAGAGTTTGACAGAGCACTGAAAGACCTGAGTCGAAACAAGGCCCCAGGAGTAGACAACATTCCATTAGAACTACTGACAGCCTTAGGAGAGCCAGTCCTGACAAAACTATACCATCTGGTGAGCAAAATGTATGAGACAGGCGAAATACCCTCAGACTTCAAGAAGAATATAATAATTCCTATTCCAAAGAAAGCAGGTGTTGACAGATGTGAAAATTATCGAACTATCAGTTTAATAAGTCACGGCTGCAAAATACTAACGCGAATTCTTTATGGACGAATGGAAAAACTGGTAGAAGCCGATCTCGCGGAAGATAAGTTTGGATTCCGTAGAAATATGGGAACACGTGAGGCAATACTGACCCTACGACTTATTTTAGAAGCTAGAGTAAGAAGAGGCAAACATACGTTTCTAGCATTTGTAGACTTAGAGAAAGCTTTTGACAATGTTGACTGGAATACTCTATTTCAAATTCTGAAGGTGGCTGGGATAAAATACAGGGAGCGAAAGGCTATTTACAATTTGTACAGAAAGCAGATGGCAGTTATGAGTCGAGGGGTATGAAAGGGAAGCAGTGGTTGGGAAGGGAGTGAGACAGGGCTGTAGCCTCTCCCCAATGGTTATTCAATCTGTATATTGAGCAAGCAATAAAGGAAACAAAAGATAAGTTCGGAGTAGGTATTAAAATCCATGGAGAAGAAATAAAATCTTTAAGGTTCGCCGATGACATTGTAATTCTGTCAGAGACAGCAAAGGACATGGAAGAGCAGTTGAACGGAATGGACAGTGTCTTGAAAGGAGGATATAAGATGAACATCAACAAAAGCAAAACAAGGATAATGGAATGTAGTCGAATTAAGTCGGGTGATGCTGAAGGAATTAGATTGGGAAATGAGACACTTAAAGTAGTAAAGGAATTTTGCTATTTGGGGAGCGAAGTAACTGATGGTGGTCGAGGTAGAGAGGATATAAAATGTAGACTGGCAATGGCAAGGTAAGCGTTTCTGAAGAAGAGAAATTTGTTAACATCGAGTATAGATTTAAGTGTGAGGAAGTTGTTTCTGAAAGTATTTGTATGGAGTGTAGCCATGTATGGAAGTGAAACATGGACTATAAATAGTTTGGACAAGAAGAGAATAGAAGCTTTCGATATGTGGTGGTACAGAAGAATGCTGAAGATTAGATGGGTAGATCACATAACTAATGAGGAGGTACTGAATAGGATTGGGGAGAAGAGGAGTTTGTGGCACAACTTGACTAGAAGAAGGGATCGGTTGGTAGGACATGTTCTGAAACATCGAGGGATCACCAATTTAGTATTGGAGGGCAGCGTGAAGGGTAAAAATCGTAGAGGGAGACCAAGAGATGAATACACTAAGCAGATTCAGAAGGATGTAGGCTGCAGTAGGTACTGCGAGATGAAGAAGCTTGCACAGGATGGAGTAGCATGGAGAGCTGCGTCAAACCAGTCTCAGGACTGAAGACCACCACAACAACAACAACAACAACAACAACAACAACATGTAGTACGCAGAAAACGTAAGTGCAGTAATAAAAATTATAAGGGGCAGTCGAAGGAAAACGAGACAGATGGAAAAAAGGAAGTAATTAGTTTTATTTCAAACGTAACAGCCGTAACTCTTTATACATTTATCCCACTGTGAGAAAAGATTGGAAGTGCGTTCACAGAAAAAATGTGTGCGGTCTCCTGTGGAACCATAATTGTATCCAGGCATGTACCTCTTCGTCCGGAACAAATCGACGGATACGAATGTCTTTCTTCAGGGCCCTAAAAATGCGGAACTCGCGTGGGGCAGAGGGACTATATGGACCATGTGTTAGAGCTTCCCAGCGAAACTTCTCAGCGTAGCCCACCCAAATTTTACGAAAGTTTTTTTCGACTACATTGCAGAAGTTTCACAGGGAATCCCCAGGTCCTCCATATAGTCTCGTCCTCTCCCCATCCGTTTTACATATATTTGGGGAGCTGAAGAGACACATTCTTGCTCGTCGATTTGCTTCGAAGGAAGAGGTGGTACGTCTGGGTATAATCATGGTTCCATAGGCAATCGCATACATTTTTCCCATGGAGGTATTGACCGTCTTGTCTCATAGTGAGGTAAACAGGTATGGCGACTGCTTCTGAAATAGAGAACAGTTTACTTACTTTTGATCTCTGTCATTTTCATTTGACTGATCCTTAACACTCCATGCGCAATCTGTAATGAACGTATTAGATTTCAGCAAAATATTCTGTGCACGCATCTATCATGGAAAAGTGGTTGGGTATTGGTCGTATAGGCCCTACTCCGGTTCGTTAATGCAAAATTGGCACGAGTGCCATATTTAGACTTATATTCAAAGTGAGTGCTTACATTGAAAAAAACAAGGTTTTTTGTGAATGAGAATTTCACGATAAAAAGGTTTTAGTGACGACTTCTATACGTAGTCCGGAACTTATACTGCATCATTACTTAATTTTGTTACAATTTTTTTAAACTGATTGTTTACTCAAGGTGGTTCGCCGAAAAATATAGAACGATTTCCAAATTTCGATTTGTATTCTAAGTAATTTCCTAGTGTTAATATCCGTCTGAGTAGTTCCCATCCGGACATCTAAACGGGGGAAAGGGGGGGGGGGGGACTATTTTACCTCCGAAATACTTAATTTGCCCAGTATGTCACCATCGTCAATAAGTCGTCCAGTAGAGCTGCATGTTTTAGGGAAATATAACCGCTGCAAATTCGCCTTGAGTTACGGTGCTCGCAGTTCCAGTGCAACAAAACACGTTGTTCAAAATTAACTACTCCAGATGGGTCAATTATTCAGGCTGTTGCTCCTGCAACTACTGAAAAGGCTGATGCCGCTCTTCGGAATCCATGTGTCTTGCCTTTACACAGATACGCCTCCGGTCTGAGTGCATCTACTGTACGGTTTTCTGCATCTTTGATACATACTAGGCACCCCATCACGATACGTTCCGTGGTTTGTGGGGTTGTCCATTTGACTAAACGGAAGGATCAGTTGATAGGTGACAAGACACATCGTGAATCGTCAACGATCAGTTAACATGGAAACGAGGGAAGAGTGTGTGTGTGTGGGGGGGGGGGGGGGGGGAGAAGAATTGTAGAGGGACACCAATGCGTGTCTGCATTAAGGAGGTACAACTCGTTGTAGGTTGCAGTAGTGATACTGATAATGCAGGGTGAAGAGGCTTGCACAGGTCGAACTAGAGTGGGCAGCAGCATCAAACTAGTCTGCCAACTGAAGGCAACAACACTATTTCTTTTGTCTTGAAGAAAAGCTTAATATGTGAGGCAATTAAAAATGAATATAGTGATTATCCACGGCTATAACTATGTAATGGATAGCTATACACCAATAAAATTTACAGAGGATGTATAGGGAAGTTCTAAGAAAAAGAAAACCGTACTTTATGGGCATTTTATATGACTGTCGTTGAACGCAGGGACACCATCAAAACAATCCATTTCGTGCCATAAATTCTAAAGGCTATGTGGCGTCACTTGCGTGCCGCATTACAAATTCGTATTCTGATTTCCGGAATTGTTATCGGGAATGGAGCTACATAGGCAAGATCTTCCACATAAGCCCATAAAAATCAATCCACCAGGATCACATCTGGTGATGTAGGCGTTTAAGAGAGGAACAGCGTCCCCATGCCCAGTACGACCAATCCAGTGGTTTGGAAGACGTCAGTTTAAAAATGTTCGAACCCCATTGTGGGGATGTTCCATCTTGATGGATTCCGTATTAAGCTGTGCCGTTAAACATTGTCTAAACATGCCCATGTAATGTTTGCTGGAACACTTAACTCAATGAAGTAAAATAGACCATGCAGCAGTTGTGCTGAGATCGCACGGAACACATGAACTTTTGGTGAGTCTCACTGATGTTAGTTACACACTAAGACTTTTCTGTGTCGGTTATTCGAATATTGTGCCGGTTAACATTGTCGCTTGTGTTGAAGTTTGTCTCCTCGTTAGAAATGAGACATACTTCTTTCTTAGTGGCTTGCAGCACTGACATAGTATGCACCGACGTCCTTTTCACTCCACCTGCGCAGTGATTGAAATTTTGAACTTCCTTTTCCATTGTCTATAATTATTATAGACGCGTTCTTATGCGTAAGGTAGTTACAGCCGTTCGTAATCACTTTATTGGTGTACATTTGTTTTATTCATAGTTGTTATTTTTCAGCAAAAAGTCGTCAGCAGCATAGATATTTTTATTTCGCTTTACTGGAATCGACAGATTAATTTGTCATATTTAGAAGCCTACAAAGTTAGGGATAGTACAAGTCATTAGACTTTGACCACACTGTTACGTAAATTATAAGAAGTGTGTTACAGGAACTTACTTAGTATTGGTCTAGCGGGTTTCAGTATCTTCTTTACAGAAGCATAATCCCATGACATGTTCTAAACTGTACATATAGTGTATGCTTATTGTTAACACAGATTGGCAGATTGATAATTCACAGTAAATGCATCACATCCGTGTGCATGTCAAGCTGTTGTGCCAGCAGCTAGGAACATATATAAAAGCATATAAAAAGTGTAACTGAGGTATATCACGAAGTTTTATGTAATACATTTGAAAAACATGGCACATAGTTCTAATACCTAGAAGGAATGGTCTAATTTTCATATTTTGTAAGAGATGCTATACAATCAAAATAGTGTCGACTTTCTGAAATGATTCTAAAAGTCTCTTGAATGTAGATAGGAATGATTATACATTTCAGATTCTTGTGAAAGGTTCATTTTGTATCCCTCGTCAATTATACCAATGCAAATTTCCCATATTAAGATGGACGAGGAAGTGGATGTTTCTCTAATTTAAGGTGTCCTGCAAAAGTTGACTTATATGAATTCTCACTGCCTCTGTAGAGCAAGGATTAGTTGTATAGAATTTCATATAAAATGTGAAAATAAGCTCATTCCTTTTATATATTAGAATTATACATCAAATGATTTCAAATACATTTTATATAACTTTCTTATATACCTTAGTTATACTTTTTATATGCTTTTGTGTGTGATCCATACTAATGGCTCAGCAACGTGACATGTTCGTAGATGTTGATCATTTAGTGTAAATTATATCAGAACGTATTTACAATAGTCACTTATAATATGTACATTTGTGAATATATCATGGCCTTACGCTACTATGAAAAAGATATTGACATCTGCTAAACCAGTACTAAGTAAGTTTCTGTAATACACTTCTTGTAATTTACATAAATCTAAAGCAAAGGTCTACAGACTCATAATATCCCTAATTTGATAGGGTTCTGAAAATCAAAAATTGTTGAAACCGGTAAAGCGAAATAAAAATATCTGTACAACAGACTACTGAATTTTTTACTTGAATTCATGTAAATTTCCCTTTATAAATAATCAAAACCTTGAGATACTGTGTGTATCGACATAGTCATTCAGATACTACCGGGGTAGCGATATTTCCGATATTGGTGTCTTGGAATCGATAGCAGAGTGTGGTACAGTCGTAAACTTCCGGACTCCGGATTTAAAAGGTCTGGATTTCTATCTCACTCCTAGGATTTCCATCTGTCACCGTTCAATTCTTTCATCTCTAGCACTGGTTATTAATATAAATAAAACGGAGTTATATCGTGGTCCGGAAGTCATGTTAAGCTATATGTGCCCCGCTTTAACTGATTGTCAGTTAAAAATTCGGAACAAAGCGACGGCATACCACCTCTAATAGGATCATACTTAGTAACGCCAGCCTTCAGTTTGATGACAAATTTACTTTCTTGCCGATAGCAGATATCGTATAGGACAGGGGTGTCCAACCCGCGGGTCACATGCGACCAAAACCAAGTTTCGGTGCGGCGCAAGAAGTCAGAATCTTTCACACGATCGGAAAAAGAATTCCATAATATCCTGTTTATGTAAAGTTGTGATAAATTGTATATTTTCAGTTGAAACTCCCGCCAAGCGATGCTACACTCTTATTGGTCCACCATGATCTTAACATTTCCGTCTGTGCTGTACTTGAACCCCAATAGTCTCATTTTTATAACCGGCCAATCTGTCAGACTCGCTTGTCTGTTATCTTACGGCTACTTCACTTGCAGCTGCGAAACTGGAGACTTAGATAGGTATAATGAAATTAATATGGAAACAAAAGGAAGTGCTGTGTTACCTTCCACTGTATTTCTGATCACTACAAGTCAGTGGAAGTTATAAATGTTCATGAGGATGGCAATCACTGCCAATGTTTGCTATCAGACAGTACCGTAATTCTGTTATGATAGGAAGACTTTGGTATATCTGTTTGCAACAAAAAAGAACCACATTCCAACATGAACGTCTCTATAATGGACTTATACGAAATCTTTGTACGTTTGTGTGCAATTTCTACCAATACAGATGATCGGTACAAGTAAAAATGTGCTAGTACGGCACGTGATGGCGGAAGCTGCTTCCCTCGCCCTTCGTCGACCCGCAGCAGACACCGTCTCATTCCCTACACATCCCTCCCGTAGTAGAGAAAGTTCATTATAACGTGGTTGTACTGTAGGGGTATCTGATCCACGTCTTTGGCAGATGACGGAAGTCATCGTCTTGGAACTACTGTCAACCGACGCGAACTAACAGTAGATAGATTTTTCAGATGGAATGCATCGAATAGCCGTCTGACATCCACCTTACAGAAAAATTTGACTTGTATCTTTGTTGGACTTCTAAAAATCATACCTGCCCAGAGACAAATATCTATCACTGCACAGTCATGCGTTTTACAGGGCGGTCCATTGATAGTGACCGGTCCAAGTATCTCACGAAATAAGCGTCAAACGAAAAAACTACAAAGAACGAAACTCGTCTAGCTTGAAGGGGAAAACCAGATGGCGCTACGGTTGGCCCGCTAGATGGCGCTGCCATGCGTCAAACGGATATCGACTGCGTTTTTTTTAAATAGGAACCCCCATTTTTTATTACATATTCGTGTAGTACGTAGAGAAATATGTTTTAGTTGGACCACGTTTTTCGCTTTGTGATAGATGGCGCTGTAATAGTCACAAACGTGTAAGTACGTGGTATCACGTAACATTTCACCAGTGCGGATGGTATTTGCTTCGTGATACATTAGCCGCGTTAAAATGGACCGTTTCCCAATTGCGGAAAAGATCGATATCGTGTTGATTTATGGCCATTGTGATCAAAATGCCCAACGGGCGTGTGCTATGCATGCTGCTCGGTGTCCTGGACGACATCATCCAAGTGTCCGGACCGTTCACCGGATAGTTACGTTATTTAGGGAAACAGGTAGTGTTCAGCCACATGTGAAACGTCAACCACGACCTGCAACAAATGGTGATGCCCAAGTAGGTGTTTTAGCTGCTGTCGCGGCTAATCCGCACATCAGTAGCAGACATTGCGCGAGAAACGGGAATCTCAAAAACGTCGGTGTTGAGAATGCTACATCAACATCGATTGCACCCGTATCGTATTTCTATGCACCAGGAATTGCATGGCGACGACTTTGAACGTCGCGTACAGTTCTGCCACTGGGCACAAGAGAAACTACGGGACGATAACAGATTTTTTGCATGCGTTCTATTTAGCGAAGAAGCGTCATTCACCAACAGCGGTAACGTAAACCGGCACAATATGCACTATTGAGCAACAGAAAATCCACGATGGCTGCGACAAGTGGAACATCAGCGACCTTGGCGGGTTAATGTATGGTGCGGCATTATGGGAGGAAGGATAATTGGCCCCCATTTTATCGATGACAATCTAAATGGTGCAATTTATGCTGATTTCCTACGTAATGTTCTACCGATGTTACTACAAGATGTTTCACTGCATGACAGAATGGCGATGTACTTCCAACATGATAGATGTCCGGCACATAGCTCGCTTGCGGTTGAAGCGGTGTTGAATAGCATATTTCATGACAGGTTGATTGGTCGTTGAAGCACCATACCATGGCCCGCACGTTCAGCGGATCTGACGTCTCCGGATTTCTTTCTGTGGGGAAAGTTGAAGGGTATTTGCTATCGTGATCCACCGACAACGCCTGACAATATGCGTCAGCGCATTGTCAATGCATATGCGAACATTACGGAAGGCGAACTACTCGCTGTTGAGAGGAAAGTCGTTACACGTATTGCCAAAGGCATTGAGGTTGGCGGATATCATTTTGAGCAGTTATTGCATTAATGTGGTATTTAGAGGTAATCACGCTGTAACAGCATACGTTCTCAGAAATGATAAGTTCACAAGGATACATGTATCACATTGGAACAACCGAAATAAAATGTTCAAACGTACCTACGTTCTGTATTTTAATTTAAACAACCTACCTGTTACCAACCGTTCATCTGAAATTGTGAGCCATATGTTTATGACTATTACAGCGCCATCCATCACAAAGTGAAAAAAGTGTTCAACTAAAACATTCATATTTCCGTACGTACTACACGAATATGTAAAAAAAAAATGGGGGTTCCTATTTTAAAAAATGCAGTTGATATCCGTTTGACCTAGGCAGCGCCAGCTAGCGGGCCAACCATAGCGCCATCTGGTTTCCTCCTTCAAGCTAGACAAGTTTCGTTTTTAGCAGTTTTTTCGTTTGACGCTTATTTCGTGAGATATTTGGCCCGGTCACGATCAATGGTCCACCCTGTATATGTCCTCTTTGTTTGGAAACACGTACGCTTGTGAACAGTTCTTTCCAAGTGTTAAAGCACACAATGATTAAAAATAGAACCAAAATCTCAGATGAACACCTTGAGAACACGCTGAGAATTGTAGCCACTTGGATCGGACCTAATATTGATAAATTAGTTCCCCAAAATCGTCTCAACTGTCACATTAATTATGTGATTTGTAATTACTTAGATATAAAATTATCAATGAAATCTCTTACATAAAATGTCAAATTAATTCCATCTTCCGTTTTTAGACTAAGGAATCAAATTAATAAATTTTAAATTACTTAAGTGTGTTTTTTCTACACCGACATCGATACTCCGTAATTCACCGTATGGCGCTTGGCGGACGATACCCCATACCACTATTAGTCATTTCCTTTCCTGTTCCACTCGCAGATAGAACGAGGGAAAAGCGACTGTTTGCGTGCCTCCTTATGAGCCCTAACGTTTCATATTCTCGTGTTCCTTACACGCAATTTATGTTGGAGGTAGCAGAATCGTTCTGCAGTCTGCTTCAAATGCCGGTTCTCTAAATTATCACGATCTTCGAAAAAGAATGTCATCTTCTTTCCAGCGATTCCTAATTTGAGTTCCCAAAGCATCTCCGTAACGCTTAGCTGTTGTTCGAACCTACCAGTAACAAATCTGGCAGCCCCCTCTGAATTGCTTGGATGTTTTCCTTTAATCTGATCTGTTACGGATCGCAAACAATTGTGCAGTATTCCAGAACAGGTCGCACAAGATTTCTAAATGTGGCCTCGTATAGAGATGAACCACACTTTCCTCCATACGTCTTCCTTACTGCAATCCTTCCATGTTCGTTCTATTTCATATCGCTTTGGAGTGTTACGCCCAGATATTTAATCGAGGCGACTGTGTCGAGCAGCACGCTACTAATGCTGTATCCGAACATTATGGGTTTGTTTTTCCTCGTCATCCGCATTAATTTACATTTTTCTACATTTAGCGCTAGCTGCCATTCACCACACCAACTAGAAATTTCGTCTAGGTCATCCACGGGACTGGAAGAAGGCCCAGGTCATAGCAATTTATAAAAAGGGTAGAAAATCGGATGCACGTAATTACCAGCCAATTTCACTGACATCGATTTGTTGTAGAATCATGGAACATATTTTGTGTTCAGACATAATGACCTTTCTAGACTCTGAGAAGCTCATCTGCAGAAACCAGCACGGTTTTAGGAAACAGCGGTCATGCGAGACACAGCTGGCCCTGTGTGTGCATGATATACAACATGCTCTTAGATACCGCGTCCCAGGTTGATGCCATATTTCTCAACTTTCGAAAGGCGTTCGACTCAATTCCGCACTGTCGCTTGCCCCAAAAAGTGCGCGCTTACGGTCTATCCGATAACATATGCGGTTGGATAGAAAGTTTTCTAACAGACAGGGAGCAGTATGTCGTCCTGAACGGGGTGACTTCAACAGAAACAAGCGTAACTTCAGGTGTGCCTCAGGGCAGCGTAATAGGTCCTCTGCTTTTTACGATTTACATAAACGATCTGGTTGATGGTATTGACAGCGGCCTTAGACTGTTTGCCGATGATGCTGTAATCTACAGGAAAGTAGTATCACACGAAAGTTGTGAACAAATCAATGAGGATTTGCAGAAAATAAATGCGTGGTGTAATGACTGGCAGTTGTCTCTCAATATTGGTAAGTGTAATCTGTTGCGTATAACAAGACGAAAATCCCCATTAACGTATGAGTACAAAATAAGTGATCAGTCTTTGGAAGCGGTAACATCAGTCAAGTATCTGAGTGTGACTATTCGAAATGATCTCAAATGGAATGATCAGATTACACGTGTAACGGGTAAGACGAACTCTAGATTGCGGTTTATTGGTAGAATCCTGAAGCGATGCAGTCCTTCAACAAAGGAAATAGCTTAAGTACGTTAGTTCGTCCAGTCTTAGAGTATTGTTCGTCTGTATGGGACCCTTACCAATTGGGTCTGGTTCAAGAGATTGATAAGGTCCAAAGAAGAGCGGCAAGATTTGTGACTAGTACATTCAGCCATCGCGAGAGCGTTACAAATCTCTTAGAAAATTTGAAGTGAGACACACTTGCAGATAGACGACGCGCTAAACAGAAGGGGCTGCTCACTAAATTCCGAAATCCAATCTTCACCAAGGATATGGAGCATATGTTATTATCGCCAAATTTCAAATCGCGTAATGATCATAATTCAAAGATAAGGGAAAGGAGAGCTCGTACTGAGGCGTTCAGACAGTCGTTTTTCCCTCGCGCGATCCGCGAGTGGAACAGAGGGGGGGAATCTGACTTTGGCGCGAATTGTGGCCTCCGTCACACACCGTTTGGTGGTTAGCGGAGTACATATGTAGATGTAGATCTTGTATCCTCCTACAATCAAGTTTTTTCTAAGTGTATTATGTATGGCCCTAATATACTCGTCCTCTTCAATGAGGCCCAGGTGAGCTAAAAGGCTGGGCACTTCTGGTTTAGAATATGGGTACTAGAGCGTCCTATGGTGGAAGCGCCGTTGCTACGAGAAAGCTGCTCGCCAGCATCGAGTAGTCGCGACCCCGCTGGAAAAAAGTTCCTCGCAGATTCCCCTCCCCACTCTTCATTTTTTGCATGCCGTTGAGTGGCGAGTGGGATGCTCCTGCTGGTCCGTGTGTGCAGCTGAGTCATCGGAAGCGGGGGTGACGCAAGGCGCGCGCGCCGCTGCAGGCTTCCTCCGATCGAACCAGATGAGAAGCCGTGGCCGTGCGGCCGCGACCAGTTGCGCGCGCACCCGTTTGTCGCCACGCGACTCGCTTCCTTCACCTCCTTTCTTACTCCACACATTTCAAAAATAGCAATTCGCGAATGGAAGACTGTGTCGCATGTTGTCAGCTCGCTTCCTGCGTCACCCCTCTGGCATCAGCTGTTCGAATAGCTCGTTGCGCACGCTAGTCCAAACATACTAAAACTGAATACTGCTCAGGGGGCGTATTCTCCATGTATGCAACGCGTGCATTGCATTCTCTATCAAATTTATGAGTCGTTAAAACTTAAATATTCATAATAAGTCCATCAGTAATAATTAAATCATATGATACACATTTCACAGTCCGCATTGTCTTGCCTTTGAACCGACAGCTAGTTCCTGTACTACACAAGAGATGGTCGCCTGCGTGAGCGCTTCCTTGTAATAGTTCTTGAAACGTGTAAGCAAGGCGCTGTATGGGCGTCACGACTCCGATGTGGCCGTTTGTGATGTCACATTCGGTTCGCGTGAACCATGAGTAGATGTATGCAATAGGAAGATTGCATTCAGCACGTTTTGTCTCTGCTAATTTGCATCATCGTGCATTAGTGAGTTTAGCGACGTGTGAATGATGGTTGTAAAGGTGCCTGAATAATATTTTAGTCACCAGTTCCATAAAATGAGTGACTGCACCGTAGTGACTTTATTGTAGGTATTTTTAATAAGCTTTTCCACTCTCGGCCAGTCAGTGGAAGGTTAGGACTTGTTAAAAATGGTTGATCTACCTCCTGCCTCAGCAATGTAGACAGAGAGCAAATCCAGAAATTTTATATGAATATTTAATCATCGTATCTACAACAAAAAGTTTGGTTATACGGCAGTGAAACGTGTTAATTGTTTGCCATGTTTATTGCCCGGAAAGGACAAATCTTGGAACAGTAAACATCTTGGTAATTCGGACCTTAATAATCTGCACCTGCAGTTTCAACGCATGAACGATCAGAATCTTGTGTACATGCACTGTCTGGATAGCTCTGGACACTTTCGGTAAAAGTAGGATTGATTTGCAATTAGATGAACCGAAAAGTGCAAGCGCAAAGCTCAATGAAGCAATGAAACAGAACCGGGAAATACTTAAGGGACTTACAGAGGCCACCTGCTTTTTGGGATAGCAAGAGTTATTACGAGGACACAGGGAAAAGGAAATACAAAGTTTCCCGTATCAAAATGAACTTCACACTGGACTTCTAGAGCTCTATCAACTCTGTGAAGTGATTGTTACCATACAAACTAGATCGTCGTCATTAGAGCGATCGTTTTACAAACAGAAAAAGAGTGAAAGCAGTAAAAAGGTATAGTTGTGTGACAAGTCTCTCTCTCTCTCTCTCTCTCTCTCTCTCTCTCTCTCTCTGTAGACGCGGTATAGCCGTCACTTCAACCTATACGCAAGTGCCAATGCAGATGTAAACATAAAACAGCCACGATTTACATAGATATAATCTTAAGAAGGATGTTTTCATAGGTCACTTGATAATGGCAATAACCCGAAACAGGCCTATCGTGTAAGATATTTAAAAAAAAACTTATTGCGTCATTGTAGCTAGGTTTGGAGCATTCATTTTATCTTATACTGACGTATACTACGCTACGGGCCCGACGGAACGTAAAGAATTAAGAAAAGTAAAAGAACTGACACGTGTAGTTCCAGAAGTATCCAGAGGAAGTGCTTCAGTCTTATGCAGTCGATACTGACCACCAAGTCCCGTGGCATTACAGCAGGCCGAAACAACGAATTGGGTAGGGTCCAGTTCATCACGCCGATGTCGTACTTAAGTCTAGCGTCAGTGGCTGTAATCTAGTTGAGACGGCACACCGAAGAGAACTGACTTGGGCAGGCTCAGTTACCGCTTGTATCATTTCATAGTTGCCCAGGCGGCCGACAAGGGTGTGCGGCTGTCACATGGCATAGTTACCGCCACTTGCGGCGAATAACTACCGAGTTCGCGGTCTCTGCCATTGATAGGTCTTCGCCCATTAACGTAGGAAACTTTCCGCGTGTCGAGAGACTCTATTGAAAACTGATTTGACGACGGTCGGCCATAAAGTAGATGTGACCTTCGTCGAAGAGGGATTGCTCACTACATTTACAGCGGCGGCCTAACTCGGTTTCTAGTAATCGATATCCCATTATTGCATCTAAGCACTCCAGGACGGATTCTGGAAAGACCTCTTTGGCTCCAGGACTGCAGCCTCGATATTAGATATTTGCGCGATGTGTACGTTCTACCGCATTGCCAGGTCACTGTTGGTATTGGACTGTCCAAAGTTTTTCCTTTATTTAACTGAAGAGAGAAGCATACCTTGTGGTACCTGATTAAGACAACGAGTCACGTTGTTGAAATACAGTGTATGGACGACAGTGATACCAGGCAGAAAGCATGGCACCTCAAGATGTGAAGTATATTTACAATGCAGAAAGGAATCAATGACATGTAGCTGCTAGTGGGCATTGATTTACATCAATGGGGAAAGTTAAAAATTTGTTGCGGACCGGGATTAGAACTCGGGTGTCCTACTCACTAGGTGGTCACCGCAACTGCACGGACTACTCTAGCACACCCCTTGTCAAATTCATATTTTCAACTTATTCACACACTGCTGACGTAGTGCCGCTGCCCATTATCCTCATTCTCTGGATGGCATGGTGAGACCACTATCTGTCTAGTGAGCACGCGACCTGCGTCGAAATTCCCGTCCGGCACAAATTTTCTACTTTACCTATTGATGTAAAGCAACGCCCACGAGCAGTTAAATTTCAAAAATTCCTCTGTGTCTTGATTCATAATGACTGCAGGGTGAAAATGGTGTCTCTTTTTTCCCCAGATATGTCCGAAAGAAAAGACACCACAAACATAAGTATATTTACGTTTATTAGACAGGAAGAGGTACATGATATATTTTCCGAATTAGAAAAACTCTAAATTCTGCACGGTACTAATATGTGAATTGCTATAGTGATACGCACTAAGACAGAGTTTCCTACACGCTCATTGACGGGTGGCAAAACATTAAATGATTATTTACTCAGGGATGAAGATCACTCTCCAGTCATTTGGAAGTTTTCTAGTCAGTACGAATCGCGAGAATTTCTTTTAGTGATCACTTCACAGTTTATGCCTCCACCCGTGTGATCTGAGAGCACGTAATAATAAAGTTAAACACACGTTAATTGGTGTGGATGAGATTTTCCACATTTCTCCTTGAATAATCTTCCCCTCGTCCATCCGCGTTCACACGCATCTGTAAGGAAAATTTATTCAGTGTATTAAAGTATTAAGAGATACTCGTCACCTTTACTTTGTCGTCCTAACGACGTCGAATCTGCTAGCTTAGAAACACCATCGGGAGAAAAAGACTGCGGTTGAAAACCGATCTTTCATCAGGGTAGCAAAACCATCCAGGCCCAACAAACTAGCCAGCGAAAATCATTTTCGAAAATTAGGTTTTCATTTACCGGAATTTATTGCATGCAAAAATAGCAATAACAGACTTCTGGACTTGAAGAGAGAAGCAGCAAGTATTTGATTTAGCTTAACATCCGTAGTTCGGGTTAACTACAAGAATGGCTCTTCTGGGAGATATAAACTATGTAGACCAGCGGGACACGAACATTAAACCTTGGTGTTCGCTGGTAATAACTTTGCCGAGTGTAGAACATCGTGGAATGAATCCTTCACTCCGCAATGATGTGTACGCTGTTCTGAAGCCTCGTGAGACTCTAAACCGGTCTGTCAAACCGGGACCCGAACCGGAATCTTTCCTTTCGCGATGGTGCACATATCGCCTTGGGGGTTGTCACTAGTTACAACAATTCAGTCGATAATACCAGTGCCTTCGAAGGGCAAGATTTCGGGCTCGGTTCCCGGTTCAACACAAAGTTTTAAACAACTACACTAAAGCACGAAACTGGAATAGGCATGCGTATTGAAATACGGACGTATGTAAACAGGCAGAATACGGCGCTGCGGTCGGCAACGCCTATGTAAGACTAGAGTGTGGCGCAGTTGTTGGATCGGTTACTGCTGCTACAGTGGCAGGTTACTAAGATTTAAGGGAGTTGCACCTTGGCGTTATAGTTAGCGTACGAGCGATGGGACACAGCATCTCCCAGTTAGCCATGAAGTGGGGATTTTCCCGTACGACCATTTCATGAATGTAGGCCTGAATATCAGGAATTCGGAAAAACATCAAATCTCCCACATCGCTGCGGGCTGAAAAAGATACTGCAAGAACAACCAACGACTACTCAAGAGAAACGCTCAACGTGACAGAAGTGCAATCCTTCCGCAGATTGCTGCAGGTTTCATTGATGGGCTATCAACAAGTGTGAGCGTGTGAACCATTCAAAAACATCATCGATATGGGCTTCCGGAGTCGAAGACCCACTCGTGTACACTTGATGACTGCACGACACAAAGCTTCACGCCTCGCCTGAGCCCATCAACACCGACACTGGACTGTTGACGACTGGAAACATATTGCCTGGTCGGACGAGTCTCGTTTCAAATTGTATCGAGCGGATGGACTTCTACGGGTACGGAGATAACCTCATGAATCTTTGGATCTACGTGTCAGTAGGGGACTGTTCAAGCTGGTGGAAGCTCTGAAATGGTGTGGGGCGTGTGCAGTCGGAGTGATGTGGGACTCCTAATATGCTAGACACGATTCTGACAGGTGACACGTACGTAAGCATCCTGTCTGATCACCTGCATCCATTCATGTTCATTGTGCATTCCGACGGACGTGGGCAATTCTAGCAGGACAATGAGACACCCCACACATCCAGAATTGCTACAGAGTGGTTCCAGGAACACACTTATCAGTTAAACTAACAGTTCTGCGCGTCCATAGAATATAAACTTCTTTCAAATAAATAGTGTTCAGTATAAGGTTCTCGAAACGATTGTGACGCGTACTCAAACGGCCTTAATATTCGTGTCAGTGTGTCAGTACATTTTAATGATCCTCTTATTTAGCTCGAAAAACCAAAATAAAAAATAAAGATAAGAAATCAATTCATTACGCATTGACAGTGAACAGCAAAGCACTCTCTCACGTAAAATAATGTTGGAGAAGCTAATTTCACACGTTTAGTCACCTTACATCCCTACTAAATAACAGCATTTCGGCGCCATTGGCCGTGAAACATTTAAGTTCCGAGATATATGGTGAACCATTTGAACTTGGCGCAGTTTCCAGTTGTTACAGAGACAAACGTTAAAAAAAGGTAAACTCTTCTGGTGCATCTAGAGGCAGCGGTTCATGGAAGTAACCAGCCGTAGTTTTATTGGTATCTTCTGAATATCTTTTGAAATCGTTTATGCGGAAAGAGTCCCATGGAAAAATTGAGATGGAGTGTTGACGTTATCAGCTAATATTTTTCAGTAGTCTCATGCTCTTACATCATACAGTCCGACGGAGAGATGCTTATAATTCTGTATGCTGTGTGCCCGCGCCCTTTACACAGAACTGAGTTGAGAACTTTCAGAGGGTAGTTCAGGAACATGCTGAGTGCTTCGGGAAATACTAAAAGCATACAAATCAGCAATAGTTATCTCGAAAGCACAGTGATTGTAAAATGAAACAGTAGAGTTCTGTAAGAAAAGTTCTGGTTGCTCTTATTGGGGAATGTTGCGTACAAAATATGTTGTAGAAAACTTAGAACAAAAACAATGTCATTAAAAAAGTGTTGTGCGAAAGTAAAAACAGAAGTTGGTGTATGTTGTCGTATACAATGACCTCGCTTCGGAAAATTTAATATTTCCAACACAGTTTTTACTGCACACCAGATCCCTTTGCTCCTTTCTAAAGTCAGGCTCAGGGTCTTAACGAAGTTTAGTGAAGTAACTAGTTAATAACAACGTTTACAGACATCTGCAGTACGCCATTACAATGACCTGAAAATCAGCGGCCGGCCGGAGTGGCCGAGCGGTTCTAGGCGCTACAGTCTGGAACCGCGAGACCGCTACGGTCGCAGGTTCGAATCCTGCCTCGGGCATGGATGTGTGTGATGTCCTTAGGTTAGTTAGGTTTAAGTAGTTCTAAGTTCTAGGGGACTGATGACCTCAGATGTTAAGTCCCATAGTGCTCAGAGCCATTTGAACCATTTTGAATTTGAAAATCAGCGCTATGGGAAGCTATCTAGCTGTCGATAAACTTAAGACAAAACAGTACTATAAATGGACTGCTACAGTAGGTTAAGATAGAATCTATTTTTGCAGTGTATAAAATGTTCCATAGCAAATCTAGATATAATTAGGTAGCTTATGATGGATGGGTGCTTGGAGCGTATAGTGCAATGTGAATACCGCAAATTGGCGACTCGCTGGTATAGTTGTACATGCTCAAACATGGCAGCATCCACGAATCAATCGTAATAATTACGAATTTCTTCCAATAATTACGAATTTACTAACGACCTGTCAAAAATTACTATTTCTTCGATATTTTGGTTTATAAGTGTAAGCGTTTCGAGTGCTCAAAACGATGCACAAGAGAAAGTCCCCACCCCTCTAACGTGCTTGCACTATCCGGCACATTACTAACTGGCTTTCTTAAAAGTTTGCATCTCTGCATACTCTCAGCGAGTCTGTTGTCAGCTGATGAGAATCAGTGCAACCGTTTTACGAATGGAACGCCTGCTGTAGTTCACAACGCAACCTGCATCACGAGGAAGCAGCAAGTGTTGCCGGCTGTGTGTGCACGGCGAACAATGGGCTGTCGGTAATAACGTCGCGCCATCGATCCGTGCCCAATTCCTCCACACAATAGCTAATAACGCTGATGACGTTTTCCACTACAACGCCCGCGGAGACTACGAGTTCGTTTCATTCGCCTTAGCCGGTCGTATTGGAATCAGATCCGCAATTTTTGATTAACAGACACGCAGGGTACTCCAGGAAAAGCTTAAGTGAACTAAAGAGAGAATATTTGAATTCATATGGCAAACGGTACCGTTGTAGGGAACGAAATTCTGCAGAGACAGTGCTGATAAACAAGACTGATGGCCCCATCTCGTCTTGGTGCCGCTTTTTTGTCGTTCTGTTTCCCCTATTTATTTTCCACTCTTTTTCTACTATTAAAGTGTGTAATACCGCTGCACATAATTACACCTTGTTAGTCGGCTCTGTAAATATCAACTACTATTGGACTTGCAGCTTTTAATCCTTGAAAATTGAGTTAGCGACTTCACCAGTCTAAGCGGAACGTAAGGGATATGTTAATAGTCCAACAAGGGGAACTTAAAGAACGGGCACCCTTTGATTTCCTTTTATTGAGGGTCAGTATCTGGAGCTTAATATCCTAAAGTTATACTGCGCAGTTGTTAAAGTCAGATAATCGTAAAATCCCGGGTTCGCATCTCGGTGTTAGTAACTCCTTTTTTACGTTTATTTAAATTTCATCTTTAGTGACAAAAGAAAACGTTAACAAATATTGATGAAACAATAATAAAATAACACCCTTATTTTTTATTACTAATCGTCTAAAAATAAATAAATTTAAATTTAGTACAAAATACGAAACATCAGATACAAAATAAAATCTTTTTTATTATTTCTAGAAATTGAACAATAATACAATACAATGAAAACACAAAATTTTCCGTCAGACTATAGATTTCAGTCAATGGTGGCCATCTTGAGAGCTCGGACAATATTTTTAGTTATTTTAAACGATACCTAGTTGATTTTGCGTTTATCTGTTGATGCCATCATGGGTGTATTATATGTTTCAAACAGTATTATATGTTTTAAACAGATATGAAGACGGTCATCACTGACCGAAATTGATAGCCCCTAGGACAAGTATTTTGTGATTGTAGAACGGAATAAAAGAACCCAGTTCTAGTGAATAGTGGTAATGATGCAGTTTCTCGTTTACCGAAAACGTATTTTGCGTAGGTGTATTAAACTGTAATTTAATAAAAGTAAATAAAAATAAAAAATCTTGCTCCCAGCGAGAGTCGAATCAGGGACTTAACAACTGCCAGATTTCTACGCTACGCACTTCACCACCGGCTAATATGTTAATAATCTGCGATAGTTATGTACTCGATGGCTCTCGAAAATAATCGTATTTAGGTTACTGATGCCCAGGCTCTGTGACCTACTTTGTATGACATGGGCCTAAGCATGAAGAAAATCGAAGAGGTCGAATCCGTGAGATCACCTTGTAAATAACTAGTACTTAAAATGAAAAAAAAGTAAACCACAACTAATTATTTACTTCGTCAGTAAGTTAATGCCACTTCGAGCTCATCCTCAGTGGCGGTCATTAATTAATGGAGAACCATTGCAAGTTTGTGTTTTGTTTCACATTTACGTGCACACACTTCGGTGCTAGTGTTTCCGTAGCTCGGTAATGTGTCCCTTCCTTCTATCGCCAATTATGATTCGCACGTAATACGTAGGCGAAAACAACAGCATAAATATCGCAATGTTTCTGAATTAGTACTTTTGTATAGAATGTGTTAACTTGTCATTGATGTATCGCAAATTTTTCCTTTGGTTCCGTTCTTGCTCTTACGTCTTAGTAAACAGATGTCGGACATAAAATGAGGATGACTTAGAGTATCCCTAACTATCCGCTAAAAAATTAGTCTTGCGAGGAACCAGTGACATTGTTCTTCTACTGGATCTTAATTGCACAAGTAGTTCGTTAACGAAGTTTCATAAAGTGTTGGGAAAACAACTGCATTTCGGTAACTTGCTGTCACCATATTTCGGCCCAGAACGGTTCGACCATTTGTACACACCTGGAGGTGGTTACAAAACTCTGGATCGCAATACCGTTATAGGACGCCATCGACATCAGGCAGTTTTCCCGAAATGTTAGGAACCTTTACTACTGACCAACGGAAAACGCAATGCCATTTATTTTCATTATTCATCCGTACTCGCCATCAGCCTCCCAGGCAGAGCGCATCTTATCCTTCTTCAGTCAAGTTTTTGCTTCCTAGCACAGAGGGCGGAAAACGCTCTCAAAGTGTCTGTGAACTTCGTGCATAAGGGACCCGAGTTCGATTCCCGGCCAGATCGGACAAGACAGCAACATTTAGGTGAAATAGTCAAGACAGTTAATCAAGAATTAAATGCCGAACAAACGAAATAAATCGTAATGAAGTGATTCTAATTTTATTGCGAGAATGAATTACAGCGGCAAGATCCGTCTTGGAAATAATATCAGCAGACGTCACTAGATCTCAGGATGAGCGAAAGCTCGAGGATTGGGCGGAATAATTATTCCAGTCTTTTATTTACTTATTAGTTGCCGTTGTTGTGTATGACGTAAGGTATATTTCAGGTCTTGTTTCAAAGTTACTTTTAATGTTAAAATCCATTGTGCATCAAAAACGCTGAGACATGTCTTTGTGATAGTACCAACAAAAGTTGTTAGATCGCAGGCCGATCAAAAGATCGAACAGAACCGGAAATGTCCGGAACCGCGACATAAATTGTTCGAACAGTTAGACTCGTGTGCAATCACAGCCCTAATCTGTCCTCACAGCTTGAGCTTTACTTCCGCCAGTAACATTGCCCTGTTTTCCAAATTTCTCGGATCTCCCAAGCAGTCCTGCAGTGTCTTGAATCATGCCAGTATAGGTCAGTCGGAAAGCCTTGGCCGCGAAAAGCAAGTTTCTGGGTTCGTGTCCAGTCCAGCGCGTAGTTTTAACGTATCAAGAATTTCCAATCAGCACATATTTCGCTGCAGAGTGAAATATTCATTCAGTAATCATTTAAGGTTTCGTAAAATGAAGAACAAACCGCGTTCAGTCACAAGTTGCGTTTATTTACTGCACTATGCATTTCGAGCCCAGGAGGCTCATCTTCAGGTGCTTTTTAGTGATTTACATCAGGTTTTTTAGTTGTTTGCAGTTTAACATTGTATGATGTCTGCTTCTGTTGTGCAGCTGGTATACACAATACACATCTTTAATTTTGCAGTACATACTGGGATATATACATTGTCACACACTTTTTTCGCACATTGTAGTAGCAGAAAGTGTGTGACAGTGTATATATCACAGTATGTACTGCAAAATTAAAGATGTGTATTGTGTATACCAGCTGCACAACAGAAGCAGACATCATACAATGTTAAACTGCAAACAACTAAAAAACCTGATGTAAATCACTAAAAAGCACCTGAAGATGAGCCTCCTGGGCTCGAAATGCATAGTGCAGTAAATAAACGCAACTTGTGACTGAAGGCGGTTTGTTCTTCATTTTACGAAAGTAAAACAGTCGCGGACGAAACAGTGAAAAACAAAGGATAAAATTAAATTTAAGGTTTCGCTGTCATGTCAAAGGTGCTCTGTCTTAAAACGTAGTTGGGATTTTGTCCAATCACATAGGATTTTCTCTTTCTGATTTTCTGCAATTACAATTCCGTCGTACGAATTGATACTAATAGTTTTATCTTGTTTTTCCGTATAAATTACATAGTTACGTATCATGGCGCCTCTGACTTGAGACTTTGAATACCATAATAAAAAAAAACTTCATTTTTCCTCTTGTTCAAATGGTTCAAAGGGCTCTGAGCACTATGGGACTTAATTTCTGAGGTCGTCAGTCCCCTAGAACTTAGAACTACTTAAACCTAACTAACCTAAGAACATCACACACATCCATGCCCGAGGCAGGATTCGAACCTGCGCTCGTAGCGGTCGCGCGGTTCCAGACTGTAGCGCCTAGAACCGCTCGGCCACTCCGGCCGGCTTTCCTCTTGTGTTTATGGTTCTGAGAACCGAGCAAAGTGACGCAGTCTCGCATTCGGGAGGACGATGCGTCAAGCCCGCCATCCTGATTTAGTTTTTTCGTGATTTCCCTAATCGCTCCAGGAAAATGCCGGTGTGGTTACTTTGAAAGGGCACGGTCGATTTTCTTCCCCTCTCCATACAGAAAAGCTCTTCAAATTACCTCAGTATTTTTATTTTCCTTCGTTCATAAAATTATTGGAAGTATGTGGTTGCATTTAAATAGATTTCTTGTTTTATGATAATAGTAAATGAGCTGCCGCTTTCGTATACCTTCTTGTCGTGGCAGATATCTCATAACGGCAGACGAGTGAACAAAAAGCGTCTTATTACTATCAGTGACGAACTAGAACTATCTTCCACGGCATCATATCCGTCTTCAAATAAAGGGAGAAAAAGAATGCACGGAGATTGTGTACCTCTACCTGCTTAGCATAAGTGATGTTTAATAAACAACGCATTATTGTATTGTTCAGATGTCGATATGATTTGTTGCTTCTTTGGAAGCCGAAATTAGATAGATATTACACGCGTCACTTCACCTTCTAGACAGTCTGCGCTTTATTCTACGATTGACACTTGTTTATTACGTTTCTTGCATGCTACACAGAACATTGTACAGAAACTGATGGATATTAGTTATGAGAAGTTAATTTCGTTAGGTTTTCGAGTGACTGTTGTCCAGGGAGTAGTAACTGCATGCTAATTGTACGTATCGTTTAGTATTAAGCACACTCAATTTAGTGGGTGAGCCATCGTACGAACTGCTGTCTCCTCTCCCTTCCCTCCCCGAACCCTCGGGGGTGGGGAGCAGATTAAATAATGCAGCGCGGCCATTATGAAGTTTTCAGTTGTTTCATCTCACTGCAATAATAATTAAAAAGGATTGTAAACTGGAGCTTGATGTAAGAATTCTAATATGCAAACGCTATAACACTTCTTGAAGATGAAGTGAAGCCGTTATCGGTAGATCGTGCATGTTGGCTAATACATAAAGCTGAGGTAGAATATGAATATTCGTTTTTGTTTTGTTGACATTAGTATTTGTCTTCATAATGCTTGTCAATTTTTTAATATACAAATACAGGTAACTATTACGAAGATGTTGAGTGGTAGCTTTGACAGTCCAATTTTCTTTAAACTCGAAAGAAAGTAAACAGTATTATTAGAAAAGCGATAAACATGTGTACTCTTATTCTTTTCATACCGGTTCAAATGGCTCTGAGCACTATGGGACTTAACGTCTGAGGTCATCAGTCCCCTAGAACTTAGAACTACTTAAACCTAACTAACCTAAGGACATCACACACATCCATGCCGTAGCGGTCGCGCGGTACCAGAGTGAAGCGCCTAGAACCGCTCGGCCACACCGGCCGGCTTTCATACCGGACCAAAAAGAAGTTAATAAATAAGGATGTCGAGGGTGTGTCTCCTAAGAGTCTCCAGGCGCATTTTCTCTGGTGTTTCGGCAGGTATTTGCACTTTCGCTTTTGCGACGTGTGCTGGAATCATCCCAAACAAATACTGCTCATCACGTCTTTCATGCGACGCCTAGAGTCCATAGCAAGCGACGCTTTGTTTCCCGTTACAAACGAAATTATTTTTTAAGTGGAATTCTGCGTACCCATTCGATAGGGCGGTCCCAAATTAATCTAGCTCGGTATTCATTTTAGCGATGTGTATTAACAGCGGCATTAAAACACGAAGAAGAACCAGTTCTCCAGCATCGAAAACACCACTCTGGTCCGCGCTGAATGCTACCGCCGTGCAGAAGCGCTCCTCTGTCGCTGTTGAGGGTGCTTATTATTCTTTATGTTTTACTGTTCCTGTTAAAACGAATAGCGCCCTAGGCCAACTTGGGACCGCCATATCGAATGGGCGCATAAAATCCCTATTTAAAGATCATTTTGTTTGTAACAAACCAACGCTTTCCGTAGACGCTGGACGTAATATGAAAGACGCGATGAGCAGGATTTGTTTGGGCTGACTCCAGCTACACGTGGCAAAGATGAAATCGCAAATACCTGCCGAAACACAAGAGGAAACGCGCCTGACGACATATAGGAGACACACCATGTACTCCTACACACTCCTCACATCACTCAACCGTGAGATGGTAAGTCAAGGTTTAAAAAAAAAGTGTCAAAGTACGGGAAGATATAAGTAACAATAAAGCATAAAACTACGGTTATATTTTAGAAATTAATGGCTACTGTCACAGTAGTGAACAACACTGAATTGTCGGTTAAAAAGCCATGTCCAACATCCAGAAACGATGAAACTTCCTGGCAGATTACAGCTGTGTGCCAGACCGAGACTCGAACTCGGGACCTTTGCCTTTCGCGGGCAAGTGCTCTACCAGCTGAGCTACCCAAGCACGACTCGCGCACCGTCCACTCCGCTGCAAAGTGAAATTCTCATTCTGGAACCACCTACTCCTAAGCCATGTCTCCGCAATATCCTTTCTTCCAGGAGTGCTAGTTCTGCAAGGTTCGCAGGAGAGCTTCTGTGAAGTTTGGAAGGTAGGAGACGAGATACTGGCAGAAGTAAAGCTACGAGGACGGGGCGTGAGTCGTGCTTGGGTAGCTCACAAGGGAACCTCCCCATCGCACCCCCCTCAGATTTAGTTATAAGTTGGCACAGTGGATAGGCCTTGGAAAACTGAACACGGATCAATCGAGAAAACAGGAAGAAGTTGTGTGGAACTATGAAAAAAATAAGCAAAATATACAAACTGAGTAATCCATGTGCAAGATACGCACATCAAGGAGAGTGTGAGCTTAGGAGCGCGGTGGTCCCGTGGTTAGCGTGAGCAGCTGCGGATCGAGAGGTCCTTGGTTCAAGTCTTTCCTCCTTTTTTTTATTTTTGCAAAGTTATAATCTGTCCGTTCGTTCATTGATTTCTCTGTTCACTGTAATAAGTTTAGTGTCTGTGTTTTGCGACCGCACCGCAAAACCGTGCGATTAGTAGACGAAAGGACGTGCCTCTCCAGTGGGAACCGAAAACATTTGATCGCAAGGTCATAGGTCAACCGATTTCTCCACAGGAAAACACGTCTGATATATTCTATACAACACTGGTGACGGCATGTGCGTCACATGACAGGAATATGTTGTCGATCCTCCTAACTTGCCACTTGGCGAATGGATAAAAGATTCTCCTACCTTGCCCGATTTAGGTTTTCTCGTGGATGTGATAATCAATCCCAAAAAAGTGATCGCATCGGACGGACGGGCAGGTAATAAGTGTCTGAAAATAAAAAAATTAAACTTTTCACTCGATGGAAGACTTGAATCAAGGACCTGTCGTTCCGCAGCTGCTCACGCTAACCACGGGACCACCGCGCTCCTAAGCTCACACTGTCCTTGATGTGCCTATCTTGCACATGGACTACTCAGTTTGTATATTTTGCTTATTTTTTTCATAGTTCCACACATCTTCTTCCTGTTTTCTCGATTGATCTGTGTTCAGTTTTTCAAGGCCTATCCACTGTGCCAACTTATAACTAAATCTGAGGGGGGTGCGATGGGGAGGTTCCCTTGTCAGATGGTAGAGTACGGTTCCCTTGTCAGATGGTAGAGCACTTTACCGCGAAAGGCAAAGGTCCAGAGTTCGAGTCTTGGTCCGGCACACAGTTTTAATCTGCCAGGAAGTTTCATATCAGCGCACACTCCGCTGCAGAGTGAAAGTCTCATTCTATCCAGAAATGATATTTCTTGTAATTGTGAAGGGCTGCAGTAGACCGCTTCTCTACAGTGAGAAAAGAACTTCAATAACTTATCAGTTGCAATAAGCTCCGAAGTACACAAGAGCAAGAAATGAGAAGGTGCCTCTGAAGTTCGGAAACATGCAACTAAGACAGTGAGAAAGCAATAGGCGCGGTAATTGGCATAATCTGGCTATAACCGAAAGCGAAAAAATTTATATCTAATGGTAACAGTTCCTGTACCACTTTCAGATAATGCTACACCGCTTGTTAAATTATCAGCGTTTACTTTTTCAGCTGCATTCGCTTTCCTCTGTAATCTGTCGGTACGCGAGCGGTAAACGACGACGACACGTGCCGTTTGGTAATGCAGACGGGATGGCGTTGACAGATGGGATCTGCCCTTGTGCCGAGGGGCCAACCTTCTGCCAGTAGCAGAGGCGCCAGCAGCAGCAGCAGCAGCCAGTGTTATTGATGGGTCTGCAGCCTCCACGTGCGGCCGCAGGTGCCTGTCATTACGGCGGCAGCCGAAGCACGTCACGCGGCCGGAAGACGCGTGATGCGCGAACGGCGATTCACTGCCAGTTCTGTCATGGCGTCTGGCCCGATCGGACTTCAGCCGTCTTACATTTCTCACACATCAGGACTTTCTTGCGGGGGGGGGGGGGGGGGCAATCTTGTCGTACACGAAGCAAGAACGAGCGAACGATTGACCACATGTGTGACATTTGAAGTGTCAAACGGGCACATAATTACTAAAAGGTGCACCAATTCGCAGGTCTGTTATGGCACCCGACGATCTAGTCACACAATCGCTTTGCGTAGTCCACTCCCTCGTGAGGCTGCAAGTTTCCTCGAAATAAAAACGCCCACATCCAGGTACAAACATGCAGTTTTCCGTCGTTTCACATCAGTTTCATTTTCTGAAACTGCATTGGAAAAGGAATTACACATTATCAAATTTATTATCGCTACCAGTAATGACTACAAATCTGATGTGATTTATAATTATCTATGAAAAAGATAAGCCACTTCTGTACACACGCGCGCGCAGGAACCTGTCATTAGTTAGAGAAACTGCTTTACTATGTCAAACATTGGCGAAATTTCAAATAGCCCTGCAAAAATATTTCTTGCCACTTCATACTTGCGTTTTACAATAACAAAAGCATACCTGAATTATTATTCAGTAGTAAAGACAGAATTAAACCAGAGGGTCAGAGGGGCGCGTATAGTATTAGATGCAAGCACTGTTGAAAAGCAAATGCGGGTAACTGAATTTTCTCATTTTGAGAAGGCAGAAGCAGCGATTTGTGTTACTTAGCCAAGACAGCATACATATTTATTTAAAACAACCGGTCCCGACAGAGTTATTTTTTCTTTAGGTCTTAAAATGAACACGTTTCATAACAAAAAAATTTTTCAGGACCTGAAGAAGACAGCAAAGTCTGTCGAAATCGGTTGTTGTAAATAAAGAAATATTTATTCAGTCTCGGCAATTTTTGTTGTTGTTGCAAATGTGGGTAACTCAAGCTGACCTGTGGCAACTAGGTTATTAGAACGTGAGAGAAAATGGATAGTAGGAAAGACATACTCAACCTTTGCGTAACATCTTTTAACAGAAATGTAGATTCTGAACTTCTACATACTGTTAAGAAAACCAGGACGATGACTCTACTGGAAGTACTTGAAATCAATGAACATACGGCACAGAATTCCGGTTTAGTTTTAAATCATGAAACACTATTTACATTTTGGTTCAAATGGCTCTGAGCACTATGGGACTTAACTGCTGTGGTCATCAGTGCCCTAGAACTTAGAACTACTTAAACCTAACTAACCTAAGGACATCACAAACACCCATGTCCGAGGCAGGATTCGAACCAGCGACCGCAGCGGTCGCGTGGTTCCAGACTGTAGCGCCTAGAACCGCTCGGTCACTCCGGCCGGCACGATTTACATTTTCACACATTCTCTTCATTTAAGTTCCTGTTACGCTCATACTAGAATGCAAAAGTAAGATTAAATTATTTTTAATCTGTTATTCAAATGTAACGATTTCTGAGTAACATGAAAAAGTAATGTTTTTTATGTAAATACCTCGTCGCATCATTTTATGTAGTTCTTGTGTCAGTAACATCTGCGTATTAAGTAACAAGCAATATTATTTATGGTTGCGTCATTCAGTTGTCACCTGACAATAGCTTAAGAGGCTTTAAGCCGTTCCTTGCCAAATAAATCATATCAATAAAAATCAAAAATAAAGAAAATTGGGGAAGTGTTCCTTATTTAATATTGTTAAACAGTTTCCTTCACTTCTGATTATTATTTACGTCACTTCATTATTATCATGATATTTCACAAAATTTATATTTTGTGCTTGCAGCGTCTTATGATCCAAAATTTACAGCCCTTTCCAGGTATACAACGTAACATGTGATGTTATGCCCTTACCAACTATAGTTTTCAGTGCATTCTTACCGAGCGAGGTGTTGCAGTGGTTAGCACACTGGACTCGCATTCGGTAGGACGACGGTTCAATCCCGTCTCCAGCCATCCTGATTTAGGTTTTCCGTGATTTCCCTAAATCGTTTCAGGCAAATGCCGGGATGGCTCCTTTGAAAGGGCACGGCCGATTTCCTTCCCAATCCTCCCCAACCCGAGCTTGCGCTCCGTCTCTAATGACCTCGCTGTCGACGGGACGTTAAACACTAACCACCACCACCACCACCACCACCACCACCACCAGTGCATTCTTATTAAGGATGCCATTAGTTGTCCTGTACAAATTGTTGGAAACAGATAGACCCTAACATAATATCTGTGTGATGTCGCTTGAGAATACCTAAAATGGTGTATTCAGTTAATCGCGAATGAACTAAAAACAGTCTCGCGAGGGATAACGAATTCTTCCAAGAAGATCGTTGTGCCTGGGGACGCAAACGTAAAGACAGACTCATTCACTTAGAGTTTACACAAGATCTGTGCTTTGGCGGGGAGGTGGGGAAGGGAAAGAGAAGGTACACTTTTATTATTTTCGTGGAACGGAGACGCTTGGAAAAAACAAGGCACAATTTCTTACAAAATAAAACTCAAGAGCCATATGGCATTTTCAGTTGGTAAAAGAATAATGACGAACGGGGAAATAGTTTCAAAAATTCATTGTAAATGGCTCTGAGAGAAATAGCTACTCGTCGACATTCATTACTTTTTCTTGCGGGACATAAAAACGGAAACTGAACTGCTAGGTCGGTATGTGTAGCGAGGCAGGATGAGAGAGTGATTTTCGAAGGTATGCCCGTCGCTGTCTTTGCCCTAAGTTCACCTGTAACTGTGTCGTACAAATATCACTCAAACCTTCATTGGCACCAGACACCAGCATTGTCGGGGTTAGTTTGCTTTGATCGCGCTAGTTGACTGAATGCGGTCGCCGTAATCTAAGTTTATATTAGGCGGCGGATTGTTAGTCGATAGTCAATGTATTTCGATTGCTTTATGTAGCCTGGCCGACCACGAACATTAAAGCCCCCAGTCTTGGCTAGTCCAAGCTAAATATCAGACCCTAATGAATCGATGTCTACTCAGTATTAAGTAATGATGTAAGACAACCAATCACAAGCAATCTATGGCCTATGAACGGTTACAACAGCAGCAGCCATGACGCTCAGTTGTTCCTGATGGAGGATACGTCTCCATCAGGAACGGCTAGCCATCATGGCTGCTGTGGCTTCTATCTCATAGCCACTAAAACTTCTGCCTCAAACTTCAGCATGTGCCCTGGGTCAGGAGAAATTCTCATGCAAAGAAATCACCTGAGGTTCGGCGAGTGAGGTCACAAGGTTACATCGTGCAGATGGCGGTGCTTGTCTCCGGTCGATGGGCAAGACAACAGATATTGATTCAGGCTCTCCTGAACCCTGTGTTGTCGTCAAATGAGCCACAGTTGCTTCTCTTTCGGCATGATTACTGACTGGCACTAACGAGTCCCAACGTAGCTAAATACAGAAGTGTGATAGTTCTATCGCCGAAAGGAGTGCTTCACGCACAACTGGGTTTAGAAACTACACAAAACGTGTTTACTGTTCTCCTGCCGAGTTTCAGCTTAGCGGGCTTTCTCGACTGCCTTTATACGAGTGCTGTGCTTAATGAGATTACCACGTAATGGTCGTCTTCAAAGTAGAATCCAACAAAGACTCAGACGTCTTTATTCTCTCCTTTCACTGTTCAGAAGAACTCTGCACGTAGTTTACCGCTCCGACGAGCTTGAGTTCCACAGCCTTTGCCTTCTGATGGAGCACAAGAATGCGGCCTGTAGTAATAAGTTGGTCCATTACCATTAAGTTGATACTTCCTGACCAAATTTGGCACAGCGGAAGGACACGGCTATTAAAGCAGCCGTGTGCTAATACGTCTCGACAAATACGGAAGCGGTAAAATGAAAACCTTACATTTATTTGTACTTGAGATTCATTGTGCAGACGGGGAAACAGTTGTTTCGTTTTTCGACATTGTGTCACTGATGCTCAACTCTCACTTCCAGTGAATAGGCAGTGCAGGTTTCTTCTGGTAAGAAAGTCTTGTGGTGATGTGCATTCGTGCACGCCGGAACGAAATTTCTTTGCCCCTGTTGCATGTGTGAGTGGTCGAAACATGTTGTTATCACTTCAGGTGAATTTTGACGGGTACGGAGGAGTGTAGTGTGACGGTGAGTGATGATAGCAAACGTTGCACGGTCAGTTTGAGGTCATTTTACAAAATGACACCTGCAGTCGGACTTTCTCGTCGATTTTATCAGATTGGAAGCCGAAAATGTTCTTTCAGCAAATCAGAACGTTTCACTTGTACTGCTGTTTTCCGTAAACCTATAGGTGTTTTTTTTAGACGACACCCCGTTCATCCAAAAAGTGTGTCAGCGTAACATGGCTGCGCCTAGAACTTATTGTTTTTGGTGGTGAAGAATGATGCCATTCCTTGCTTGCTCTCTTGGTTTCAGATTGGCAGCCATCTCCTGTAAAGATTGTCGCAAGGAAGCTATCGCCCTCTGCTTTGAAGGGCCGCGAATTTTCTTCACAAAGTCAGCGCATCGTGGAGTGGAGTGGAGTGAGGCACCGCAGCTCCCACCTTGCAGGCACTTTGTGAAATCTAAGCACATTATCAAAAATGTGATGTGCTGAGCAATAACTGGAGTTCAGATTTGCGGCTGTTTCATCCTTCAAACGGCGAGTGTCCATCAAAATGGCTTCATCTGCTGCTTTAGACTGGCGTAACAACGCAGTGTGCCTGACCTGGGCTGGGAACCTCCTACTCCATTCATATGATTGCTGCAGAGATAAACAAGCTTCACCATATTGAAGTTTCCATAGTAAAGTAAGCAGTCAAGATTCGTTCGTGTCGATTTAAACTGATAAGCGAAAACATTATGACCACTGACTTACTGTCGATAGCAGGCGATAGCAGCGTTACCTGCCGAGGAATGACTGCTCGTCAGACACACGCATTGCTCATATCCGGTGCTGTCCGCATGTAGAATGGAGAAGGCGTGCGATCTATCTGAACTTGGCCCGTATGCAGATTGTGATGGCGCAGAGGCTCGGCACGAGCATTTTGGAAACTGCGCGATTTGTCTGGTGTTAGAGGAGTGCTGCGGTGAATGTCCTCAACACGTGGCGAAACCGAAGTGAAACCACGTCCAGACATCATGGTGTTGGGCGGCGACCCCTCGTTACAGATGTCGGACGTCGTATGGTGGGCAGACTGGTAAAACAGGAAAGGCGGCGAAATGTGGCGGAAGTAACGTCAGACTTTAATGCTGGGGAGAGTGCAAGTGTGTTTGATCACACCGTACACCGAACGCTCCTGACGATGTGCCTCCACAGTCGACGACCCATGCGTGAACCAATGTTAACACCACGACATCGGCAACTACGACTGAAATGGGCACGTGAGCTTCGCTCTGGATGTTGGCGCAGTGGTAGAGCGTTGCATGGTCTGATGAATCCCAATATCCTCTAAATCACGCCGATGGGAGGGCGCGAATCCGCAGTCTTTCAGGGGAACAGCTCCTTGACAGCTGTACTGCGGGCTGGAGACAACCTGACGACGGCTTCTTTATGCTCAGGGGAACATTCACGTGGGCATTCATCAGTCCTGAAGCTCGTGCAAGGCACCATGACGGCCAAGGATTGGTTGCAGACCACATGCACCCCTTCATGACGATCATGTTTCCCGATGGCAGTGGCATTTTTCAACAGTGCGCTATGTCACCAGGTGAGGAGTGTGATGTAGTAGTTCCAGGAACACAGTGGCGAGCTCCATTTTATGTGCTGACTCGCCAGTTCTGACCCCGATCGAACTCATGTGGAAGTTGATTGAACGTGGCATTAGAGCTCATCGCCCCCTTCCCAGAATTTACGGAAATTAGGTAACTTGTGTGTATAGATGGGGTGCCAACTCCGTCCAGTGACCTACCAAGGCCCCATTGCTTTCATACCACGACGCGTCGCCGCTGTTACCCGTGCCAAAGGTGAAATACCGGCTACTAGGTAGGTGGTCGTAATATTCTGACTGATCAGTGTAATGTACTCATACTAGTAACCAAACCGTACACTTCCTGTAGCTAGCGCCAGTGTGTTGTGAAATGCACAGTTTTTGTGAGTGAGGTTCGTGCTTCGGAACGGAACGTCTACTTGCAGGGCGGGCTGTTTGGGAGATACAGCCGGCACGTTCGCCGTAGCCGCCTGTAAACGCGCGCCGCCGGGTGTTAGCTCAGCCCCCACTCCCCTTTTCCGCCTTCAGAGTTACGGCCATGCCACGCCTCGGCACGTGTACGCCTCGCCGAGCTGCTTCCTGCCGTCCGCTGCCACAGCTTACTGCTGCCACAGCTACTCGCTGTCACCCACTGTGATAAGCGGTGTCAAGTGTCCAGTTGAAAAAGTTCTCGCACGATACACTTTTTCCTACCTATGTGTTCCCTAGACAGCAGCGTAAATAACTCGTATACGCCCATTAATACAGGGCGTGTCCACCGTTCGCCTTTCTGATTAAGTTCTGCTGGGAGTATTTTCAGTGAGGTGTCTGAATGAATGTTTGTGTCAGCCTTTTCTTCCTTAAGAGCCGAAACCAGAGATCAGCCTAGTGATACTGGGAACTAGGATCTGGAGCGAAGTTGAAATTCTAAGTCAACTGATAGTTGTTCCATTGGGTTCAGTTCGGGGCTCTGCTGTCAGGAATGTTATTTTCCACAAACAATTGCCTCACACATGCTACAGATCTTACGACAGTGTGCATTCTCATTTTGATATAATCATCATCTCCAAACTGTTCCTCTTTTGTACACAATACACACTGCTGTAAAATGTGGTCATATCATTCAGTTTTTAGTGTTTTTTAAGCGCGAAATAGGACCACATCCTAACCAAGAAAATCACATCAGTACATTAACACCACCACCTGCGTACTCCACTGTTGGCACTACGCACTATGGCGTGTAACGTTCTCTAGGCATTGGCCAAACTCAAACCCTTCCGTCGGATTGCTACAGGAGATGGTCTGATTCATCACGCCGAATCACTCGTTTCCATTCGTCTGCGATCCAGTGGCGCCTTTGCTTATGCCTCCTCAAGCGTCGCTCAGCACTGACTACAGAAATGAGCGGCTTAAGAAGAGCTGCCTGACCATTCACTGCGCTTGCTGGAGTACTGGTAGCACTCTAGAACTCATGAGTGATTCCTTCGCTGATTTCACTCGATTTTTCACAACCACCCTCCGCAATGCCCGACGGTCCTGTCCGTCAGCACAAGAGATTTACCTGGTCTTGGTTTAGCTGTGGTAATCCCGTGATGTATCCGTTTCACGATAACATTGTCAGCAGTTGACTCGGACAGCTTTAAAAGGGTGGAAATGTCCTCACCGATTCATTCTGCTGTTACTGCTTCTCTGCTGACAGCACGACACTCCTAGCCACATTTTCTATTGGAAGGTCCGTCTCTCGTGACACATAGTAGTTTATTGCATAGCGTACTTAGAGAAATTCCACATTTTTTTCGAAGCGTTCTGTCTCATAAGCTCACTGTACAAAAAAATTAGCCGTGTGGCCAGCTGCTGATTATAGTAACGCCAGGCTTGTATTGAGATATCACAGGTATAACCACCAGTGACAAAAGTATGTCAGGCCTGGAGACGTGCACGGATAGCCCAATACTTAAAGCGAGTTCTGGCTGTAAGCAGGGAATCTAGTCCTTGTCTATTATAAATTTCGAATCCCCACAATAGGTTTACCTGCAAAACATGTAGAATGGAATGTCCAGCGGTACCTGCTCAAGTAGTGTTGACTAAGCGGTGCTAATTATCCTCGGGGTACTGCGGCGCAGTGTCCGACTAAGTTAGGTATCAAAGAAGTTTCGAGAGTTCACACTAGGTACAAATTATGGGGACAAAGTCGGAAGCTCCGTTAAGCTATTAGTGAGCTGCGCTGCTGTAGATAGGGAAGTCTCGGCGCCATAAACGAAGATAGTCACAGGACTGACGTGTTGTACTGGGACTGGCAGTTGTCCAAAAACATAGGCAGATGTAGCGTGCTGCGCGTAAATGCGCGGAAAGATCCGTCATTATTTGATTAACCGTTGTCACTCAGTCGCTGCAATCATTGAAGTGAAATGATCATATGGCATTATTGCCAGGGAGAGTCTATCTGGGGTGTTGCAGTAACTAACACATCTGAAATAGTTACTAGTACTCCTTGGAAGCAGTGTAAAGTGGGACGACTGGATAAAATTAGTTGTACAAAAAAGCGTCAGATTCAGGTTAATTGGGTGAATATTAATGAAATGTACTACGGCCCAAAAACATGTTGGAATAGATTCCAACTAATATAAGAAACTGCTTGAAGAAACGTGGAGAGGAGACAGAGAGTCAGTAGAGCTATGTCAGAGGAATTTTCAGACGAAAGATTCGAAAGGTAGGAGATCCTGGAAGCTAGGATGCGAGAAATACCTATAATGTTCCATTAAATCGTAGGAAAAAAATACAGCTATAAAGAACGGGCTTTAAAACGTTTGAGATATTCTTTCGTATTGCTTGCCATTTTGGGACTCTTGCCAGTTAGGTTTTCTTTTGAAAATAGCACTATAAATTTCTTTTTCATACATTACCTTAGTTGTGTGCTATTCATTATCAGAATGACCTTGTCTGTTGGCTACTACATTTTGAACTAAATTCGAAATTTCATGTAGGAACATTGTGTGTGTGAGTACTACCGACGTCTTCAATTGATGAAAGATTACGAAACGATTATAGGCCTACGTTTAACCCATTCACGTTAAGTATGTTTGTACAACATTCTATCTCAATCAGTCCAGTAGTTTATGCGTAATTAACACGCGATACCCTCTCACACTTGTACATTAATATAAGTAGGATAAATTTAGAGTTTCCGTAGTACATCGCCAGAGTCAATGAACAATGTTAATTTAATCGTATGTCGCAAGATTAATTACGAGAGTCTGTCTTTGAAGCACGAAGCGTTCCCAGTATGTCTTCCAGGCAACATTTAGTAGTGAATAGATACTTCACGAAGTTCTTGTCGCGTCTGATTTGTCAGTTTAGAGCCTTCGACGACAACGGCGGCGTCGTCATCGTCATCGTCCGCGTCCTCCTCCTCCTCCTCCTCCTCCTCCTCCTCCTCCTCCTCCTCCGTCATCAGGAGATTTCAGGAGGCCATGGGGTACTTCGGTTGGCTGCATTGTCACGGAGACATCACGGTACTTCTGTATGATACCAGACATTGCCGATGTCTCTGACTGAAGAACATCGGTAGCGATGCTGATTCCCTTAGATGGTGAATGAATCAATTTCTCTGTTGCCTTTTACCATCAAGCGTTCGTCTCCGTCCAACACTAAGAGCTTAATCACTGTCTCGTTTAAGGTTGTTGTTGCACATTCTGGTCTCTACGGTTTCTTTGATGAAGGAATCCCAGTAAGCAGATCCATGGGGTATTATTTCCGTTTTATCAAACATCTTTTTTTTTAATTTTTTTTCATGAAGCTTTATTAGGCAACAGCAGGTTTACCGAAATTGCGTATTTAATGTGCTGTCGCTGCTGTGTCAAGCGTTCTGAAATCTTTCGTATTGACTGACCGATGTGACTGCTAGTTCATTAACAAAACTGCCTTTTACTGGGAGCGACATCTCTCTAGTTTTCTTGTATGATTGGAAAATGGACTGAATACAGTATCTGCGCAGGACTCTACAAATTTCATTTGTTGTACCTCCGAAGAAAGGCAAGGAATGCTATGGGCTGCTCATCTTACGAGGATTATATCATTGTTTTTATTTCTTAGACATGGCCAAATGAATATCTCGAACACTATAGCCGTTCTTCCGGAAAACGTTTCTTATGCACTGAAGAGCCAAAGAAACTAGTACACCCGCCTAATATCGTGTAGGGCCCCCGTGAGCACGCAGAAGTGCCTCAACACGACATGGCATGGACTCTAATAAGGTCTGAAGTAGTGCTGGAGTGAACTGACACCATGACTCCTGTACGGCTGTCCATAAATCCGCAAGAGTACTAGGGGAGGAGACATCTTATGAACAGCACGTTGCAAGGCATCCCAGATATGCCCAATAATGTTCATGTGTGGGGAGTCTGCCAGAGGAAGTGTTTAAACTCAGAAGAGTGTTCTTGGAGCCACTCTGTAGCAATACCTGGCGTGTTAGGTGCACATTGTCCTGCTGGAATTGACTAGCTCAGTCGGAATTTACAATGGAGATGAATGGTTGCAGGTGATCAGACAAGATGCATACATACGTGTCACCTGCCGGCCGAATCTAGAGGTATGAGGGGTCTCATGTCACTCTAGCTGCACACGCCCCACACCATTACAGAGCCTCCATCAGCTTGAATAGTCCCCTGCTGACATGCAGGGTCTGTGGCTTCATTAGGTTGTCTGCGTACCGGTACACGTCCGTCCGCTCGATACAATTTGAAACGAGACTCGTCCGACATGTTTACAGTTACCAACAGTCCAATGTCGATGTTGACGGGCCCAGGCGAGACGTAAAGCTTTGTGTTCTGCAGTAATCAAAGGTACACGAGTGGGGCCTTCGGCTCCGAAAGCCCATATCGATGATGTTTCGTTGAATGTTTCGCACGCTGACACTTGTTGATGGCCCAGCGTTGAAATCTACAACAATTGTGGAAGGTTTGCACTTCTGTGACGTTGAACGAATTTCTTCAGTCGTCGTTGATCCAGTATTTGCAGGATCTTTTTCCAGTCGCAGCGATGTCGGCGATTTGATGTTTTACCGGATTTCTGATACTCACGGTACACTCGTGAAATGATCGTACGGGAAAATCCCTACTTCATCGCTACCTCTTGAAAGGCTGTGTCCCATCGCTCGTGCGCCGACTGTAACACCACGCTGAAAGTCACTTAAATCTTGAAACCTGCCATTGTAGCAGTAGTAACCGATGTAACAACTGCGACAGACACTTGTTGTCTTATACAGGGTGTTACAAAAAGGTACGGCCAAACTTTCAGGAAACATTCCTCACACACAAAGAAATGATGTTATGTTGACATGTGTCCGGAAACGCTTAATTTCCATGTTAGAGCTCATTTTAGTTTCGTCAGTATGTACTGTACTTCCTCGATTCACCGCCAGTTGGCCCAATTGAAGGAAGGTAATGTTGACTTCGGTGCTTGTGTTGAGATGCGACTCATTGCTCTACAGTACTAGCATCAAGCACATCAGTACGTAGCATCAACAGGTTAGTGTTCATCACGAACATGGTTTTGCAGTCAGTGCAATGTTTACAAATGCGGTGTTGGCAGATGCCCATTTGATGTATGGATTAGCACGGGGCAATAGCCGTGGCGCGGTACGTTTGTATCGAGACAGATTTCCAGAACGAAGGTGTCCCGACACGAAGACGTTCGAAGCAATTGATCGGCGTCTTAGGGAGCACGGAACATTCCAGCCTATGACTCGCGACTGGGGAAGACCTAGAACGACGAGGACACCTGCAATGGACGAGGCAAGTCTTCGTGCAGTTGACGATAGCCCTAATGTCAGTGTCAGAGAAGTTGCTGCTGTACAAGGTAACGTTGACCACGTCACTGTATGGAGAGTGCTACGGGAGAACCAGTTGTTTCCGTACCATATACAGCGTGTGCAGGCACAATCAGCAGCTGATTGGCCTCCACGGGTACACTTCTGCGAATGGTTCATCCAACAATGTGTCAATCCTCATTTCAGTGCAAATCTTCTCTTTACGGATGAGGCTTCATTCCAACGTGATCAAATTGTAAATTTTCACAATCAACATGTGTGGGCTGACGAGAATCCGTACGCAATTGTGCAATCACGTCATCAACACAGATTTTCTGTGAACGTTTGGGCAGGCATTGTTGGTGATGTCTTGATTGGGCCCCATCTTCTTCCACCTACGCTCAATGGAGCACGTTATCATGATTTCATAGGGGATACTCTACCTGTGCTGCTAGAACATATGCCTTTACAAGTACGACACAACATGTGGTTCATGCACGATGGAGCTCCTGCACATTTCAGTCGAAGTGTTCGTACGCTTCTCAACAACAGATTCGGTGACCGATGGATTGGTAGAGGCGGACCAATTCCATGGCCTCCACGCCCTCCTGATCTCAACCCTCTTGACTTTCATTTATTGGGGGCATTTGAAAGCTCTTGTCTACGCAACCCCGGTACAAAATGTAGAGACTCTTCGTGCTCGAATTGTGGACGGCTGTGATACAATACGCCATTCTCCAGGGCTGCATCAGCGCATCAGGGATTCCATGCGACGGAGGGTGGATGCATGTATCCTCGCTAACGGAGGACATTTTGAACATTTCCTGTAACAAAGTGTTTGAAGTCACGCTGGTACGTTCTGTTGCTGTGTTTCCATTCCATGATTAATGTGATTTGAAGAGAAGTAATAAAATGAGCTCTAACATGGAAAGCAAGCGTTTCCGGACACATGTCCACGTAACATATTTTCTTTCTTTGTGTGTGAGGAATGTTTCCTGAAAGTTTGGCCGTACCTTATTGTAACACCCTGTATAGGCGTTGCCGACGGCAGCGCCGTATCCTGCCTGTAACATATCTCTATATTTGAATACGCATGCCTATACAAGTTTCTTTGGTGCTTCAGTGTAAATCTGCCAGTAAATAGGAGTTGATTTGCATTCGTCCGGTCAACTGTCACAAAATAGCACTACAGGTACTACCGACAACAAACGAAGAGGCGAATGAAACGGACACAGGCCACACGTCTGTAATGTGTGCAGTTCATTGCTTGGTGAGCGTTGCATTCCCAAGATGAGTTCTCATTGTTGAACAGTATTTTGCCAGTTGTTCATATGCACGTGTTGCACACTAATTGCATTGGAAACTATCCAGGTGCAGCAGAGCCCAACTATTAACAAGGACGAGATTACAATGAGATGACAAAAGTCTTGAGATACATCCTATTATCATGTCCAACCTTCTTCTGCTCTGCATAGTGCAGCAACTCGACGTGAGATGTACTACACAAGTCGTTGAAAGTCCCCTGCAGAAATATTGAGCATGTTCTTCTATAGAAAATTAAAGAGTGCGTCTTATTTTCAGACCGAGACCTTTTTCTACGTCACTCGTGTTATATTTAAGCAACCGACATTTCCAGTATCAGATAGAGGTATTTCATAGTCCTGCGTAGGAAAGGTCGTGAGTGGAAGCAGCTATTGAATATGCGGCGCGGTGGCCTCGTGGAGATCGGAGCATGCGTGAAGATTGAGTTGGATAGGAGCGGCTAACGGTCGCCGTGTGGAGGAGAATGCCTCACGTCTGAAAGTAGTTTGGACGAGTTCCTTATGACCCGTTATCTCTCCGGGATGACCACTTGGGTCGTGGAATGTGTGTTTTAACCGCCACTTCCTATGATTAGGTGCCTCCTCCCGCCGCCTCATTACAGCTTGCTGGCCTTCCGAAACCTGACGACCGCTACTCGTTGACGGCTCCCATCTGCATTACTACCGCGCTACCCTGCAATCGTGCTTAACGTTACACACACGCCAGTGCGTAGCAGCGCACTGCTGTTGCCAAATCTGACTTGTCATCAAAGAATGACTGCTTCCGAAAGCTATTGCAAAAATATGCCTTCTGTTGATCACAGGCTGCACAACAATCCTATGAGAAATGACAGTGATAGAGTATGTCGCACCATTTGAAGCTATATACAGACATTTGAGTCATTGAATTACTTGACGGAGCAAAACTAATTTGTCGTCAATCTTTCTTACACTGCCTTACAAGCGCGATTGCATACGAACTGACGAGATACAATGCGTACATTGTTTCCTATAATTTTTGGAAATAAAATTGTTAACTCGTCGTTGTGCAAGACAGGTAAGTAACGATTAAGGTCGACTACTATTACTACTACGTGATTAAGGAATAGATACGACTAATATTAAACAAGGATATTTTTGTCGCCAATTCCTTGGAATATTTAGACTGAGGTACTGACGGACATAGTATTAAAAAAATGAAAGAGAGAAAATAGGCCCAGAAAGGTTTGTCAGTGAAGTACAAACATGATCAACCAGTGTTGAATGAATCAGAGCAACAACAGCAATGTATCATGGAATGTGTTGCAAAACAGGAAGGAGGAGTATGAAATAAGGATAGAAGTATAAAAGGCTAAAGTGATTAAAATCAGCAAACACGAAGGTTCCGTCAAAAGATCATTGGAAGGAAGGACCTTGTAGTAAAATCTTTCAGGTACTGACGTACTTTGGTGACGAAGTAGACGCTGTGTGGAGGAAGTACTACAATACGAAGCGTATTCAGAAAATGTCGAAATACATTTATTGATTTGGAGGTAGAGAAGCCGATTGCCTTTCACAGTAGTCTCGCTAGTAATGGACACGGTTCTCCTAGTTGTTCTCGTAGTTGTTGGAAACGCTTCTGGAACACTTCTTTGGGAATAGTTATAAGCCGGGACTTCGCTTTCCGCACTCGTTGACTCAATTCAGGTTCCATTCAGGGGTATTTTCAGATTGGGAAATAGCCACAAGTAACACGAAGTTACTGTTTACGTCGTACGGTATGCCCTGTTCTGTTTCCAGACGGCATTCCTCTGTTTCCATCTCGTCGGGTACGGTACGAATTTCGCGGCCACTCTTTTCATGCACAAATCGTCTGACAACATTGAAAGTACCGGCTCATATGCCGTCTGCCAATAACTTACGCTTTCTGTTGTCATGATTTCATATGGATGGTCCCTCCACATACTTCCACCAATGAAAGTTCCATCGCTTCGTTGGTTTTTTTAATAGAGCCAACTAGAGTCGCGAATTGTTTAGAGTAGAGTGTTTTATGGGAGTGAATCATAAACTGCCGAAAAGGAAGTGGGAAATGTATGGAAGAAAGTGGATAGTGTCTGGTCGATAACTCTCATAAGACAGATGTACCACCAAAGAAGACATTCGTGCACACACTGGTTGTCACATGCTAACACGTCAGATTTTTTTTAGAGAGAGAGAGAGAGAGAGAGAGAGAGAGAGAGAGACATGAGATACCATACACTACCTAAAGATTTTAGTGCTTCACTACGTCTACACGTAGCGTGGGTGTCTCAGAGGCGACTGACTACTAACAAACAGCAGTATTAGGCGGTTTTCACGAGAAATGACAATTTGTCATCTTTTGGAATTTATTGTACAGACTGCTGCAGGGTATGAATAGAATTACCTCATCCCGATAGTTCTCCCATTGTTCAGTATCAGCTTCTTACTGTCTAGCAGACTATTCGCAGTGCGAAAGTTCTGTACGTAAAATTTCCGCGTCACAAATGATAATTGGCGGTAACCAGTAATAGTTACAGTACTTAATGCGGTCGCGACTGTGGGTATAATTGCAAAACGGGAGCAGGCAATGCCAATCTGGACATTGGAACCACGGAAGACGTCTGATCATCTGCATCCTTTGTTACCTGGAAGGTGTAGATTATCTGTTCCTTAATAGCGTGTGGAGAATAACGATGGAACAAAATAACATGTAATACACGTACTGCCGACCAACAGTCATTGCACACGGATTAATAGTGTAACCACATCACAAACGTATCACATTCTGCAGCTAAGATCATATCCGAGGGTAAGTCAGTTATTATCAGCAAAGTAGTTATAAAATTTTATTATAATCAAATAGGAAACTTACAGAAACATCTTTCGACATAGTCTCTCTGCGTTTCAACGCACTTCTTCCATCGTTGTACAAGCTTCCAGAAGGCCCTTATAAAAGAAGGTTTTCGGTTGAGCTGCGAGCCAGGAATGCACCGCTTCTTTCACTACTTCGTCCGAGGCAAATCGACGGCCCCTTTGAGTGTACCAAACAAGTGATAGTCAGAAAGGGCAAGATCGGGACTATATGAAGGATGACCCAGTACCTCAAATTTGAGTTTCTGGAGCGTTTCAGCAGCGTGGGCAGCAGTATGCGGACGGGCATTGTCATGCTACAACACTACACCTTTTGACAGCTATCCTCCGCGTTCGCTTCGAATTCCTGGCAGTAAGTATCTCACTGTAACGTACTGTTTATTGTTGTGCCCCTTTCCCCATAATGTTCCAGTACTGGGCCTTGTGCGTCCCAAAAAACAGTAAGCATCAGTTTTCCTGCGGACGGTTGGGTCTTCAACTTTTTCTTGCACGGCGAATTTAGATGTTTCCATTCCATACTCTGTCGTTTCCTCTCTGGCCCGTAATGATGGATCCATGTTCCCTTCGTTACCATAGCGACCCAAATGTCTTTTGCAGATGTCCAAGAGCGTTTGTGTACGCAGCTGTGTGTGTTGTTTTTGGCCCCATCTTGCACAAACTTTATGAAACCCAAGTCTGTTGTGGATGATTTCGTATGCAGAAACGTGACTAATTTGCACTTCGTCAATAGCTGATCGTCTGTCTAAGAGAATCATTTCACGTAAACGCTCAATGGTTCATTTGTGGTGGTAAAACGGTCGTCCGGCTCCTTCATCGTGCGTAACGCTTGTGTGATCTTTTCGGAATTTTTCAATCCATTTGTAGACACTCCGTTGTGGCAAAACACTGTTCCCGTACTGTACCGAAAGTCTTTGATGAATCTCGGCCCCTGATACGCCTTCCGACCTGAAAAAACGGATCACTGAACGTTGCTCTTCTTTGGTGCAAATAGACAACGAAGCAGCCATGATTAACAACAAGGAATCGATAACGAAACTAACCTAGCAGCTTGAAAATTGCATAGATATAATAACAAATTAACAAACGATGCATCATCAACGTAAATCGACAGTATTAACAAAAGAAACAAAAATACAACTAAATTGCGGATAATAATTGACGTACCCTCGTATGTATTATTTCGAAAGTCAGCATCCCTTTTTCTCAACATACTAATCGTAGAGGGTTGAATGAGGTATCGTTAGAAAGGTTTTTTAACCGCCTTCTTACATTGTGGAAAATTTTTACGAGATTTTTAACTATCATAGGCAAAACGTCTTCATGGATGTCCACCTTCATACATACGTGTTGCGAAGCTAACTAATTAATCGCGAAGAAGAGACGCCCTTTTCATACATTATTACCACTACCGTTTTATTCGTTTTAAAGTACTTATTAACTGGATAATTAACCGCCTCAATAGCTGAGTGGTCAGCGCGTCTGAATGCCATGCAGGGGGCCCGGGTTCAATTCCCGGCTGGGTTGGAGATTTTCTCCGCTCAGGGAATGGGTGTTGTTCTCTTCATCATCATGTCATCCCCATCGACATGCAAGTCGCCGAAGTGGCGTCTACTAAAAGGACCTGCACCAGGCGACCGGTCCACCAGACGGGAGGCCCTAGCCACACGACATTTCATTTCATCTGGATAATTCGTATACAGACTTTCCATAGATAATAACTGTGACCAGCTGTCTTTTCAAAACTAATATACTTTTTGAAATAACAAACATATTTGTCACTGCCGCCTCGAATTGCTACTACGGCCTATCGTGCGCACTGTAGTTGAAAACGTTGCGTTAAAGCCATAGGATATGCGGCCCTGCTGTCTGTCTCTGATCTCTGCCCGTTATAGGAGCCAGGACAAACATTCCCAACGCAGAACACATTTTTTGACACACAGAAATGAGTATACAAGGATTTATCATAAATTTGTTATTATTTCACGTCGTTCGGCTCACTTTTAAAGATGTTTTCTCTTCAGTCGAAAACAACCCGTATCCTAACGAATACACTATTCCAAATACTGTCATAATTTACAGACATAAAAGTGCGAAAGTTTCGGACGATTCCCCTGGTGACGTATGTTAATAAGTATGTCTAAAAATCAATAAGCACGTAGATTTCATTACAAAGAGGGGAAGTGGTAGATTTGGTTGCTCAGTTAGTGGTGCAGCGTTCGCCTGGATGCAGCATGTAGATAACGGCTGCGTACCACTGACAATTGGACGTCCTCCGCCCCCCCCCCCCCCCTCCTCACTCTCTCTCTCTCTCTCTCTCTAGCGCAGTAATTAATTAAAATGTTTAGTTCCGAACATTCTGGTGCTCAGCAACAGTTGTATTTTACTTCTCTCCCAGGTGGTCCATAAAGAGTAGCTTTTACTGTGGGGTGTCGATATGGGCGAACGAGAAGAGCGGATGTTGACATGTTTTGCGGTTTATTTTCCGCGGAGCGTTGTCAAGCCTCGATTCAGCAGAATCCTAGCGCTCGTAAATTGATGTATCGGGCAGTAAAACTGTGCCATAACTTGGTTGCGATAGAATTAAACTCCCGTTCGTTATCTCTCCCATAGATTTTTTTATCCTCCTGGAATGTTTTAGATAAGTGTTTTTTATGAGGATATCGTGTGGGATAAATGTTTATATCGATTTCAGTTATATTTATTCTACCTATAGCAAGATAAATTACCATTTTACTCAGATATTCTTGCAGTCCATTTTTCTATCTCACCAATTCATTTTTACGGGGAAGTGATTCGCAGTAGAGAGTTGTAGCTTCATGTTTAGGATATGCCGATATGTAAATGTTAATTTTGTCACTGATTGCGAGTGTACATTGCCCTTTTTCTTCGAAAATGTTGCTAGAGAAACTAATTATGAAGAAATTATTAATGATATGTCAAATACAACTCTATAGATAAATATTTAATTGAGATAGAGAAACAGACTAGCCGTTCAAGTCATATTGTTCATTGAAGAGTTGAAAACTGCAGTAAGGGGCAAAAACTATATGTTAATTATTTCTTGAAACTCCAGTATCTTGAGTGGAATTAATTGGTAACCGAAGCAGCGATGGAGTGAGCGATTATAAGCCGTAACGAGAGTGGGAGATACCATACGTCGACGCTTGCTGAGAACGTTGCCTATGAGAGGTATTAACAACATAGTGCGGATTGAAGAAAAGGGAAACGTTGACGAACGGTTGGTCCGTGATTTAAGCAATAAACAAATTTGTTTCTGGGTATCCAAGAAAGTGTATGACTGGCTCTTATTCACAATAAATTAACGTATGACCCTTGATAAAAATTTGATTTTTGGGAATGTGCTGCTATCACGAGACAGCGATTCGTGACTGACTGCGTTAACCGTATGTGCTTTATGACAAATCAGGTAAGAGTCTAGAAAAAGTTCCATATTTTGCCCTTGAGTGGGTTTTTCTTCTACGTAATGTGAGAGTTGAACAGAAAAGGGATAGCAACAAGTATTGGAATTAGAGGGATAACATGAATTGATTTTCTAGAGGCGCTGTTACCTTCATTCGACAGCAACTACTCCTAGCGTTTCGTACTAGATATTGACAGGCTTTATCTGTTTTGCCAACAGTGATATATGACAAAGAATTTTAACGTGACGTTATAAAGCTTGTTGTATTTATTTGAGTGCTTCGATTTTTTCTTAAACGTACTATTGGCTCAGTTGCCACGGAAAACGCACTTGTTCATATTCTTCGCTTAGGTTGGTGAACTGTATGGACCGGGGCACTCTCTTCGTTAATATATTGCGCTGTAGCCCACAGCATATGAATTTTGGGTTAGGGTGCGTTACTGAACCAAGTTATTGCCAAATTGTACATGTACTTGTACTATTGCTCGTTTGCGTCGCTATCAGATACTTTTTTTATTAGTAAAATTTTTCGCCCTTTCAGTTTCAAAAAGGTGTCATCTGATTCGACCTGGGTGACCAATAGACAATAGCTCAAATGTTGGTTTCCTAAGAACCTGAAATTCACCATTTTTGAACTTAACCTACAATCATCGAGCGAATGATAATTGGTGAATAATACTATAACAATGACATGTCGTTTTTATGAGATACACCGAATGCAGTGCGTTCTCGTACTGGTCAAAACCATAAAAAGCTCTCACCAATTCTGAATTCTCTCAGTAAGATAACCATTTCGACTTGAATAATGTCTAATCTGACTTTGGATAATAATAAGTTGTAATATGCAGCTAGCTGCCCGAGCATTATTTTTGTTTCAGAGATATCGCGAGGTAACTGTTTTTATAAAAGGAATAACTTCACTGCAAAAATAAAGACTATTTGTATTTATGCGTGCAGACTGAAACGACGAATGAAAATTTGTACCTAGACCGGTATTCTAACTCTGGTCTCCCGCTCACAGGCAGATGCGCTGACCACTACGGCACCCAGGCACAGTGGCTTTGCACAACTACACGGATTACCCTGGCACGCGTCCCTCCTCAATCCAGTTTCCCATTCACGCCTCAGCTCACTTGGTATTCACCTTAAACTCGAACAGCATTGCAGAGGCCTCAGCATCAAACGAAATCTACATCTATATGGATACTCTGCAACTCACATTTAAGCGCCTGGCAGAAGGTTCATCGAACCACCTTCACAATTCTCTGTTATTTCAATCTCGTATAGCGCGCGGAAAGAATGAACACCTTTCTCTTTCCGTACGAGCTCTGATTTCCCTTATTTTATCGTGTTGATCGTTCCTCCTTACGTAGGTCGGTGTCAACAAAATATTTTCGCATTCGGAGGAGAAAGTTGGTGATTGGAATTTCGTGACAAGATTCCGTCGCAACGAAATACATCTTTCTTTTAATGATGTCCAGTCCAAATCCTGTATCATTTCTGTGATACTCTCTCCCATATTTCACGATAATACAAAACGTGCTGCCCTTCTTTGAACTTTCCCTCCTGCGGGTTCGGGGGTAAGAATAGGCCCTCGGTATTCCTACCTGTCGTAAGAGGCGACTAAAAGGAGAAAGGAGTCTCATCTGTTTCGGCCTTTAATGTGATGGTCCCCTAAGGGGTTTGACCAATACCTTTCCAAATTTCCCGTTAGTGCGTACCATTTGGGGAAGGACGCCTTACGTGGTGCATCTTAAATCCATCTTGCCCTAAGATCTGGCACACCTGATATTTTCATGGAGTTGGACTTACATCGAGCTTCCAGCCACATCCGCTGCAGTGTGTTCTGGATAGCATACATTCCATCCATTGTGCACTTCCACCTTTGCCCTCGTGATGTACATGGATATTTCGACACTCGAGATCCAGCATGGTAACCAGTCAGTTGTGGTGGGGTCGTCATGTACCCTCTTGGTGGTAGCCCCCTGACTACACAGGGATCGCACTGCTGATGCCTGAGCTGCTACCTCCCCACGTATACCGAGGAGTAGATGCTTATGCCTCTGGGGCATCGGGACTCCCGGCAAAGGCCATCCTGCCATGTGGTCTTTGCTGTGGCTGGGTGGCGCTCGTGGGGAGAGCCCCTGGTCGGAGTGGGTGGCATCAGGGCGGATGACCCGCAATGAAGCGTGGTACATCATCTCTCGCTGGTGGGCCTCCACCAGCAGTCTCTAATCGATCGAGGTCTAACCTCAACGGGAAGAAATTTGATCCAAGATCATTTTCCTCCCTGGCCACTCCATGGGAGGAACGTATTGCTAAAGAAGGCAGTGGAGAATATTCACCCCGGTACCTCGTGTGTACGCGAGTTGATGGGGAATCGTTTATGTCGACCAAACCCCAATTTTTTGTGGAGCACATAGAGGACAAGTTCGGGGAGGTGAAGGGCTTGTCTAAAATGTGCTCTGGTTCCGTTCTAATCCAGACAGCATCCTCTGCCCAGTCACGGAGGTTGCTCGCTTGCAATAAGTTAGGGGACGTTTCTGTCAGCATCACGCCGCATAAGAGTCTCAACATAGTCCAGGGTATTATATTCCACAGGGATCTCCTTCTGCAGTCGGACGATGAACTACGCGCCAACCTAGAACGACGGGATGTTCACTTCGTCCGGCGCATCCATCAGGGTCCGAGGGATAATCAGGTGGCCACCGGTGCCTTCATCTTGGCCTTTGAGGGTGACGTCTTATCCGTAAAGGTCAAGGTGATGGTTTACCGCTGTGATGTGAAACCTTATATCCCTCCTCCAATGCGGTGTTTTAAATGCTGGAAGTTCGGGTACATGTCATCCCGCTGTACTTCCAGCATCACATGTCGAGATTGTGGACGTCCTTCGCATCCCAATACTCCATGTGCTCCGCCTCCTATCTGTGTTAACTGCGGAGAACACCATTCCCCCTACTCGCCGGACTGTCGGATAGTCCAGAAAGAATGGAAGATAATGGAATATAAGACCCTGGACCGCCTGAACTACTCAGAGGCGAGGCGGAAATATGAGAGGCTCCATCATGTGTCAATGACGTCGACGTACGCCGCTGCTGCTACGACGGTTCTCCCATCTCCTGTGTTGTCCCGTCCGGTTGGATCTCTGATTGGTCAAAATCCACTAGCCCCCTTGAGTGTGGGGGGCACTTCACACCCTGTTGCTCCTGCTCCATCTACTTCAGGAGGAACCCCCCCCCCCCCCCCCAACCATCGGGGACATCAGTTCCCTCTTCCCAGCCGGAAAAGCGTAAGACTTCTTCGGCTACTCTTGCCAGGAAGGGGTCCCTTGGGGACCTACCTTCGCAAGTTCCGACCAGTGGAAAAGCGGACACCCGCAAGTGGCTGAAACAACCACCAGTCCCTGGTTGTAGGGCCTCACGGTCGTCGTCCGTCCCTGAGATTGACCCAGTGAAGCCCTCCAAGCCTGGACCACCGAAGGCACAGCGAGAGAAACAGAAGAAGAAGAGAGTCCCCAAGGCTAACGACATTGCGGTGGCACGCATCCCACCGCTTCCTACAAGCTCTGCGTCTGAGTATGAGGTGGAGATTCTGGCGTCCGCTGAGGACCTCGATCTCGCAGGTCCCTCAGACGCCATGGAAAGCACTAGCACAGATGCTCAGTCGGAGGCAGCAGGTGACCCAGCGGCGTAATCTGCCTTCCCAGTCCCGTCACGCCTTTCTCAGACATGGACAATACCATCCTCCAGTGGAACTGCAGCGGTTTCTTCCACCATCTCGCTGAGCTCCGCCAACTTATCGGCCTTCACCCTTTCTTCTGCATTGCACTTCAGGAAACTTGGTTTCCAGCAATGCGAACCCCCGCCCTCCGTGGCTATCGGGGTTATTATAAGAACCGGGCAGCTTATGAAAGGGTGTCTGGTGGCGTCTGCATATATGTTCTTAACTCTCTTCACAGCGAGTCTGTCCCTCTACATACAGCTTTAGAGGCTGTCGCTGTTCGGATGTGGACGCCACAGGCTGTTACTGTCTGCAGCCTTTACCTTCCACCGGATGGTGATGTCGCACAGCATGTCCTGGCTGCGCTGATAGCCCAATTGCCGCCACCTTTCTTGTTACTGGGCGACTTTAACGCCCATAACCCTCTGTGGGGTGGGTCAGTGGCAACAGGTCGAGGCGCCACCGTTGAGCATTTATTGGCGCAGCTCGATCTCTCGATTTTAAATGATGGTGCCTCCACACACTTTAGTGTGGCGCATGGCACATACTCCGCCATTGACCTATCGATCTGTAGCCCTGGCCTCTTACCGTCTGTCCAATGGAGTGTGCATGACGACCTGTGTGGTAGTGGCCATTTTCCAATCTTTTTGTCCCTGCCACAGCGTCACTCTTCTGGGCGCCCCAGCAGATGGGCTGTGAATAAGGCTGATTGGGACTTGTTCTCCTCCATTGCCGCTATTGAGCCTCTCTCTAGTGACGACATTGATGCGGTGGTTCACTCAGTCACCACCAGCATCGTTACTGCCGCAGAATCTGCCATTCCCAGTTCTTCTGGGTCCCCTCGGCGGCGGACTGTGCCTTGGTGGTCGCCTGAGATCGCTGAGGCGATTAAAGATCGCCGGCGGGCGCTACAGCGTCACAAGCGACATACCTGCATTGAACACCTCATCACCTTCAAACGGCTGCGTGCGCGGGCCCGCCGCCTTATCCGCCAAACCAAGCAGGAGTGCTGGGAGCGGTATGTCCACCATTGGCCTCCATGTCTCTCCATCGCAGCTCTGGGCCAAGATCCGACGCCTCTATGGCTATCGGACCCCTGTCAGCGTCTCTGCGCTCTCACTGAATGGAGCAGTTTGTACAGACTCCGACGAAATTGCCAACTGCTTGGCAAAGCATTTTGCTCTTAGTTCCGCTTCTTCCAATTACCCACTGGCCTTCCGCTCCATTAAAGAGCGGATGGAACGTCGGAGCCTTTCTTTTCGCACCCACCATTCTGAATCCTACAATGCTCCATTCAGTGAGTGGGAATTTCACAGCGCCCTTGCCGCTTGCCCTGATACCGCTCCTGGGCCAGATCGCATTCACTGTCAGATGCTGAAACACCTTTCAGTGGACTGCAAGCGACGCCTCCTCGACCTTTACAACCGTCTCTGGGTCGAGGGTGAGTTTCCGTCGCAGTGACGGGAAAGCATTGTCATCCCCGTTTTGAAACCGGGCAAGAGCCCTTTGGAGGTGGACAGCTACCGCCCCATTAGCCTCACCAACGTTCTTTGCAAGCTTCTCGAACGGATGGTGAGCCGGCGCTTGAATTGGGTACTGTAGTCTCGGGGCCTTCTGGCTCCGTCTCAGGGTGGGTTCCGTAAAGGCCGCTCCGCCACCGACAGTCTGGTGAGTCTGGAGTCGGCCATCCGTACTGCCTTTGCCCGCCGTCAGCACCTGGTCGCTGTCTTTTTCGATATGCGGAAGGCGTACGATACGACATGGCGTCATCACATTCCTTCTACGCTTCATGGATGGGGTCTTCGGGGCCCTCTGCCGATCTTTATCCGAAATTTTCTGTCGTATCGTACCTTCCGCTTGCAAGTCGCGGCCTCTCATAGTTCCTCCCGAGTCCAGGAGAACGGGGTACCACAGGGATCTGTTCTCAGTGTCTGCCTGTTTTTAATCGCAATAAACGGGCTCGCTGCAGCGGTGGGAAATTCTGTCTCCGCTTCCCTGTATGCTGACGACTTCTGCCTTTACTACAGCTCTACTGGCATTGCAGCTGTTGAACGTCAGGTACAGGGCGCTATCCGCAAGGCGCAGTCTTTGGCTGTAGCGCATGGTTTTCAGTTTTCGGCTGCCAAGAACCGCGTTATGCATTTCTGCCGGCGCCGAACAGTCCATCCTGAGCCGCGGCTTTATCTTGCCGACGAACTACTTGCTGTGGTGGAGACCCACAGGTTTTTGGGAGTAGTTTTTGATGCCCGGCTGACTTGGCTGCCTCATATTCGTCAGCTTAAACAGGCGTGTTGGCGGCATCTAAATGCTCTGAGATGCTTGAGCCACACCCGCTGGGGCGCCGACCGATCTACCCTGTTACGGCTCTACCAGGCGTTAATCCACTCTCGTCTGGATTATGGGAGCCTGGCTTATGGCTCAGCATCCCCATCTGCGCTGCGGGTACTGGACCCAATCCTACACAGCGGAATACGCCTTGCCACTGGTGCTTTCCGTACCAGCCCTGTGGGCAGCATACTTGAGGAGGCTAGTGTCCCTCCACTGCGGTTACGACGCCAACAATTACTGGCCGCTTGTGCTGCCCATGTTTTTAGCTAGCCCGGGCATCCAAATTATCGATTCCTGTACCCGCAGTCAGTCGTCCATCTCCCAGAACGTCGGCCTAGGGCTGGATGTACGATCGCGGTCCGCGTCCGAGAGCTTCTCTCCGGGCTAGGGTTTTCCCTGTTCCACCTCCTTTCCGGGCCCCTCTGCATACGCCGCCGTGGTGTGTGCCTCGCCCTTGCCTTCGGCTCGAATTGGTACAGGGCCCGAAGGACTCAGTCCCTCCGGAGGCCTTCCGCCCCCGCTTTTATTCCATCTTAGCCACGTATCAGGGCTCTGGCGTTGTATACACTAACGGTTCGATGGTTGCTGGTCGTGTCGGTTATGCGCTAGCTCTAGGGGACCATTCCGAACAACGTTCCTTGCCGGCTGGCTGCAGCGTTTACACTGCTGAGCTGGTCGCCATCTTTCGAGCCCTAGAGTATATCCGCTCCTGCTCAGGTGAGTCCTTCGTGATCTGTAGCGATTCCCTGAGCGGTTTACGAGCTCTCGACCAGTGTTTCCCTCGTTCTCGTCTGGTGATGGCTATCCAGGAGTCCCTGCATACTCTTGCCCGTTTCGGCCGCTCTGTGGTCTTTGTGTGGACCCCCGGTCATGTCGGTATCCCGGGTAATGAACATGTTGACCGCCTGGCGAAAGAGGCCACCAGTAAACCATCTCTGGATGTTGGCCTCCCAGAGACTGATTTGCGGGCAGTCTTACGCCGCAAAGTTTTTGGGCTATGGGACGATGAATGGTGCGAACTGACAACGCGTAATAAACTCCGTGCTGTCAAGGAGACGACAGCTGCGTGGCGGTCATCCCTGCGAGCCACTCGCAGGGACTCAGTAGTCCTTTGCCGGCTCCGCATTGGCCATTCCCGGCTGACACACAGTTACTTACTGCGTCGGGAGGACCCTCCTCTATGTCGCTGCGGGGCGGCTTTGACAGTGGCCCACATTTTGTTGGCCTGCCCCCTTTCAGCTGTGGTCAGGCAGACATTTGCGCTGCCTGATACGCTCCCTGCCCTTTTATCTGATGACCCTGCTATGGCTGGCTTAGTTTTACGTTTTATTCGGGCAGGGGGTTTTTATCGTTTAATCTGAGTGTTTGTTATGTTCTTTCGTGTTGATTCTGGCCATTGGCCTACGATTTTAATCTGAGTTTTTAATGCGTTTGTCGGTGGTTGCCTTTTTCTTTTTTGTTTCTATGGTCGGCCAACCACCATCACACTCTGTGTGATTTTAGTTCGTCTTGTCTGGTCTTTGTCTAAGTTTGTCTTGTTCTGTGTCGTCTGTGATCTATTCTATTACTCGTTTTTATTCTCTGTAGGTGTTTCTAGTATTTGGAAAAAGGGACCGGTGACCGTAGCAGTCTGGTCCCTTTAATCCCACAAACCAACCAACCAATCTTTGAACTTTTTCAATGTACTCTGTCAGTCCTATCTGGTAAGGATTCCCCACCGCGCAGCAGTATTCTAAAAGAGGACGGGCAGGCGTATTATAGGCAGTCACGTTAGTAGATCTGTTACATTTTATATGTGTCCTGCCAATAAAACGCAGTCTTTGGTTAGCCTTCCCCACAACATTTTCTGTGTGTTCCTTCCAATTTAAGTTGTTCGTAATTGTAATACCTAGGTATTTAGTTGAATCTGCGGCTTTTAGATTAGACTGATTTATCGTGTAACCGAAGTTTGAGTTCCTTTTAGCACTCATGTGGATGACATAACACTCCTCGTTATTCAGGGTCAACTGCCACTTTTCGCATCGTTTCGATATTTCCTCTAAATCGTTTTGCAGTTTGTTTTGATCTTCTGATGACTTTATTAGTCGATAAATGACAGCGTCATCTGCAAACAACCGAAGACGGCTGCTCAGATTGTCTCCAAAATCGTTTATATAGATAAGGAACAGCAAAGGGCGTGTAACACTACCTTCGGGAACGCCAGAAGTCACTTCTGTTTTACTCAATGACTTTCCGTCAATTACTACGAACTGTGACCGCTCTGACAGGAAATAACAAATCCAGTCACATAACTGAGACGACATTCCTTAAGCACGCAATTTCACTACGAGCCGCTTTTTTTTATCTGAAATCCCTTGTCAATAGCACTCAACACTTCATGTGAATAAAGAGCTAGTTGTGTTTTACAGGAACGATGTTTTCTAAACCCATGTTGACTGTGTGTTAATAGACCGTTTTCTTCGAGGTAATTCATAATGTTCGAACACAATATATGTTCCAAAATCCTGCTGCATATCGACGTTAACGATATGGGCCTGTAATTTAGTGGATTACTCCTACTACCTTTCTTGAATATTGATGTGACCTGTGCAACTTTCCAGTCTTTGGGTACGGATCTTCCGTCGAGCGAACTGTTGTTTATGATTGTTAAGTATGGAGCTAAAGCGTCAGCATACTCCGAAAGGAACCTAATTGGTATACTGTCTGGACCAGAAGACTTGGTTTTATTAAGTGATAGGAGATCCGTTTAATAAGTCACAGCTGCAAAATACTAACGCGAATTCCTTACAGACGAATGGAAAAACTGGTAGAAGCGGACCTCGGGGAAGATCAGTTTGGATTCCGTAGAAATGTTGGAACACGTGAGGCAATACTAACCTTACGACTTATCTTAGAAGAAAGATTAATAAAAGGCAAACCTACGTTTCTAGCATTTGTAGACTTAGAGAAAGCTTTTGACAACGTTAACTGGAATACTCTCTTTCAAATTCTAAAGGTGGGAGGGGTAAAATAGAGGGAGCGAAAGGCTATTTACAATTTGTACAGAAAGCAGATGGCAGTTATGAGTCGAGGGGTATGAAAGGGAAGCAGTGGTTGGGAAGGAAGTGAGACAGGGTTGTAGCCTCTTCCCGATGTTATTCAATCAGTATATTGAGCAAGCAGTAATGGAAACAAAAGAAAAATTCGGAGTAGGTATTAAAATTCATGGAGAAGAAATAAAAACTTTGAGGTTCGCCGATGACATTGTAATTCTGTCAGAGACAGCAAAGGACTGGGAAGAGCAGTTGAACGGAATGGACAGTGTCTTGAAAGGAGGATATAAGATGAACATCAACCAAAGCAAAACGAGGATAATGGAATGTAGTCAAATTAAATTGGGTGATGCTGAGGGGATTAGATTGGGAAATGAGACACTTAAAGTAGTAAAGGAGTTTTGCTATTTGGGGAGCAAAATAACTGATGATGGTCGAAGTAGAGAGGATATAAAATGTAGACTGGCAATGGCAAGGAAATTGTTTCTGAAGAAGAGAAATTTGTTAACATCGAGTATAGATTTAAGTGTCAGGAAGTCGTTTCTGAAAGTATTTGTGTGGAGTGTAGCCATGTATGGAAGTGAAACATGGACGATAAATTGTTTGGACAAGAAGAGAATAGAAGCTTTCGAAATGTGGTGCTACAGAAGAATGCTGAAGATAAGGTGGGTAGATCACGTAACTAATGAGGAGGTATTGAATATGATTGGGGAGAAGAGAAGTTTGTGGCACAACTTGACTAGAAGAGGGGATCGGTTGGTAGGACATGTTTTGAGGCATCAAGGGATCACAAATTTAGCATTGGAGGGCAGCGTGGAGGGTAAAAATCGTAGAGGGAGACCAAGAGATCAATACACTAAGCAGATCCAGAAGGATGTAGGTTGCAGTAGGTACTGGGAGATGAAGAAGCTTGCACAAGATAGAGTAGCATGGAGAGCTGCATCAAACCAGTCTCAGGACTGAAGACCACAACAACAACAACAGGAGATCCCATCAAAAATCCAGACCTAGTTGCTTCAATGAAATGAAACTAAATGGTTCCAGATACCTTATCAAGTCTCAAACATCTTCATGGTTTTTTTCCCGTTTGCAACCTGTAACCGCGTAAGTAACGTGCATCCCTTTGTGGCTCGCCATCACAATTTTTTTATTTAAATATCTTTGTGACTAATGCCCTTTTCGCATATTTATTATTTTATAGATGACTTATAAGTACTGCCAGTCTTTCACGATGATTCTGTACTTACGCTCTGTATCATACGATTTTAGCCATAGTTCTATGACCATGTTATAGACCATTCTTCGATTTAAATTCTGAGGAAGACACTCCTAGCAGTGTTGAAACCCGGTTAATTCGTTAAAACAGTGACCGAGGGCTGTTTTCTTCCGATTGTATCTTCATAGGTATTTGAGACTTCAAAAGGTTTCCAGAACTATATAGTTTGTTTTGATTTATTTTTAAAAGTAATTTTCATATGATTGCTATGACCTTATGATGGTGTTTTATCTTTTTTAGGTTTAAAAGTTTGCCACATTCAAAGGAACACGTAAACATCAAAATTGCACTTGTTGTAAGAGGTAAAACGTTTTCCCATCTGAACCTAACTATTCTTTGGCAGTGAAGTTAGATACTTCGGTCTTGATTGGTGAGATTTCAGTTATTTAGTTGTTGGTTAATATTTATTAATAATTCACCACTTTCAAAATCACATGCAAAATTAACAAATTGTAGACCAATGTTAGTGTTAGTCATCAAAATTATTACTGTGGTTGACGTGGCCTAGACTCATAGAAAAAATCTTGTACCTTACTAATTCTCTAGCAGTTTCTGACGTACGCTTTCTGTTCAAAAGGATAAAACAAATATCGAGCAAATCCTATACGGCTTCGCCACTTCTACACAAACCAGAAAAAAGGTCCAGTTTTCAGACGTTGCCTACTAACCCGCTTTCAACTCTTCCACTACTGTTCTCTAAAATATTTCGCAAATTAAACTGAAGTATCTAAATCAGCGTCTGAGTATTGAAACGCTCTCTTCTACATCCTTTACCTCGTATTAACATACAAGTCCAGAATATAATTCTTGACGTGCTCGATGTGCTGGGTCTGGTTTAACTCTCTTGAGAGAAGAAAAAAATCTTACAAACGCACTCCAAGCGTAAAAAGGAGCAGCGCTTTGATTCTTTACCCTTCGACCACGTATCGGTGCCAACACTGACGCCAACATTGACCAATATTTTTTGGCCAGCACCCACGCATTTTAGCGAACAGTCAGTTGAATTCGTGTAGAGCCAACGTAAACATGTCTGACGTACAGATCACTGCGAGGGCATTTGCAGTTTTGAGCGTGAATAATATTGCTCCAGTGTTCCTGAGACATTTCGAAGAAGTCAATTTGAAAATAAATAGGACGATGAAGAACGAACGAGCGAACGAACTAACAAGGTTTCGAAATGGCAAAGACAGAAATCAAACAACGTTGACACCGATGTGTGGTCGGTGTATCGATAGTAGCGCAACGTCCTTTGATGTTTCTCGAAGCACCGACAAGCAACGGAGTCGTACCAACATGGGGCCAACGTTTGTTCCAGTTATGTTTCATCAATCCACACACTAGACTGATACTCTTAGCGCCAATGTGTGGTCCGGCTTTACAATAATAACAGCAGCCTTAAAATTTTGCGGCCAGCTGTAGCTTTATTTTTTGGGGGGGGGGGGAAGGGGGGGGCAGTGGCGCTAAGGCGTTGACACCCAACAGCATCTTTGGCCCATGTTCTCGTTAACCATATCCTCAGCTCTCTGAAGCTGTGAAGTAAACATGCGACATAACATTGCAGTCTCAAGTAATATACATATGAACACCCCAATTAGTACTTTACACAGTTCCTCACAACAAACATCGGCGGCTCGACATTCCGATGGGTGGAAATGTCCAAAAAATATAAACGCTGAGATCTGTAGTGCAAAGTGGTATTTAGCATCAAGTAGTTACCTTTTGACATATTTTACTGCTTTCTGAAGCGTCATTTTGTTCTGTGTCCCTTAAACCACTTCACTGGTCGCTTTGTCTTGTTGAGCAGAAACTAAACGACAGTTATATTTTATTCGTTTATTATTTTTAACTTTGTGAAAATACGATGTACTTGTGCTTTTAGATACAACTTACTTCGTCAGGTACTTCAGGTAGTTGACTGGATGTAATATTTCCCACTTGTGTAACGTGTTACTTTGGATGAAACAATACAGCATGCAATACTTAGAGGAGAACTTGTTTAAGCAAGCTTAGAATGGCGCTTCTCTTCCTTGACAACTAAACCGTTTTCGTTTGGGAGAATGTCCGGCAACTTTCACAGATTGGTGTCGCTCTGTTCAACGGCACTTTCCACAGGAAATCTGCGTGAAATGACATGCCAGTTCCTTGAAGCAATGACGGTGCAGCAGAAATAACTGAATTCGTAGCCTGCCGAACGGTTCGGGGCCGATAACAAAGGTTTCTTATATCAGTTCGGTGGTTACGTGAGCTTTGGATTAAAATAGTTAAAGTGAAAAGGTTCAAATGGCTCTGAGCACTATGGGACTTAACATCTGTGGTCACCAGTCCCCTAGAACTTAGAACTACTTAAACCTAACCTAAGGACATCACACACATCCATGCCCGGGGCAGGATTCGAACCTGCGACCGTAGCGGTCACGCGGTTCCAGACTGAAGCGCCTAGAACCGCACGGCCAGAACGGCCGGCCAAGTGAAAAGTATTTGTTGTGAATGAGTGAAACAAATTTATGTTGTTCGATTCAGGTGGCAAGATGCTGGAGTGAAACTTTATTATTGTTATTACTGCTATTTTTATTGCAGGAGAAAGATAATGTTACTGTTTTTCATAGAACTCAGAACTCCCAGAAATGGAACGTCCTAGAAAATTAGCTACTACCTACATGCATTATTATTGTTATTTATTTAAGAAAAAGATGTTGCCTAAATATGTAAATGCAGGCATCCGTACCTGACGTAATTCCGTATTCGTTGTGAGTGTAGATATTATTTTGAAAACATGCTGGTTTATATTCACTCTAAGCCAGTTTCTCTTTCCCTCCGCAATCAACGATGTACCTCAGAGAATTGAACAGTGCCTGGAAGTACGGAGAAGCATCCAGCCGTTTAAAGTTCTCCAAGAAAGTCCAAAAGAATCGTCCAGGAGTGCCCCCAAACAATCCCAATATCTCCATCAGGAATAGATTATGGAAAAAAAAGAAAAGACAGGCATCACAGATCTTCCAAAATAAATATCGAATGTTTCAGTGGGTTGATAAGAGGTGCCCGGTAATGAACTTATCGGGATTTTGGGGAGGAGGGGAGAGAGAGAGAGAGAGAGAGAGAGAGAGAGAGAGAGAGAGAGAGAGAGAAACAGAAACTGCGAGCCACTGATGATGCAAAATGATGTACAAAATCAGAAAGAAGCATATTGTGTAAGGGGTCACACATGATATGGTAAGCCCAAGGAAATTCCCTCCATTTTCAGGATCAATTTTTTTCAGAGTATAGTTACGTGAAGCATAGAAGCATATAAGCTGATAATGCAAATTTGTATATGTTGCAAAGACTAGCATTTTTTATGAGGTAAAATAAGCGATTAGGCTGAGGATTAACGCCAGGATTTAAATATGAATAATGTTTCCACGAGAACACTATCGGGCTGTTGTCTTTTTGCACAATATTTCGACATCATAAGCCTGTTGACATCGTCAGGTTCTGGAACAATGTGGTTGGGGAAGTGGTTGAGATTAATTTGGAAGAAAATTTTTATCATTAGAGGTCGTATCTTAAAAGCAATAAAATAACGCCAGAAAGCTCAATTAAACCACAAGCAGGGAAAGTGGCCACTGACCTACCTCCTGGACACCAGTCAGCAGACCGCATACAGAACGGCTTGGAATGGGCGATGAGCACTCGGGAGCGGACGGCATACCGGACACCGGAGCGAGGACCACAGGAAGGTGAAAGGAAGGATGAATGGAAGAGATGTCCACCTGACGCTTCAGTACGTCAGGGAACACCTGATGCTGACGAGCTACGTTGTCGAAATATTATGCCAAGGAGACACCAGAATGGTGGAGCGTACCCACGAGAACATTATACGTCGTAAGTGCAAGCAAAATATGTGATATTGAAACTTTAGGCTAACCTTTACCCACTTAACCAGTGAGCCACAATCTGACCTACAGTACACCACCACTGGCGATCCGTTGGTGACGATAAAAACTTGTTAAACGAGAACGTAATATATCAGCTTATTATCATAATACGAGGGTGAGTCAAATGAAAACCCTAAATATTTTTTAAAATATTATTTATTGTGCAGAAGTGGCACAAAGCTGTATCACTTTTCTACATAATCTCCCCCACGCTCAGTGCAAGTCCTCCAGTACTTTGGCAGTTATTTGTAAGAACTACAGGAGAAGAGGATTCAGAGATAACTGCGGAACTTGTTATCTATCAAGTCTAACTGAAGCCGCAGAGCGCCCGGTGCATACCATACCATTCCTGTTCACTCCATTTGGATGTTCATTCATTGTGGTGATTATGACGTTGTCCGTCACTGTGGGGTGATTGTTGTTCGTGGTTATGGTGATGGCGATGGTGATGTGGCTTTCACACCCCGTTCCTTAGAGATGCCTACAACACTTGCTGCTATACTCTTACATATCAAATGTCATCACGTGTTAAACGTCTGAGAAATTCAATTGGCACGTTTGTGGTTAAGATTCGCCCATACACACAGTCACCTTACCGTATTTCTTCACTGTGTAAAGTGTGTGAATTCAAGTATAGTTTAAATGAACAACTTGAACAGCAGTACTTCACCGCTTTCTTAATAATCTGTTACACTGTATACCCATAGCAAACCACGGTTCGACGTTAACATACATTGATTCGACGAATGCGGCACTTTTCAAAATTTCCTAGATAGAATAATGTTTCTGGGAGTTAGTTTGTTAGCCATTAAGCCCTGTGTGACAAAAGCTGTGAAATGTCTGCAGAAGTAATATTTCCTTCCATTCTGTTTATTTATGCATAAATGGAAACTTTTGGGCACTTTGTGTCCCTCTCCTTCTGTAATCTACACGACATTAACTTAATGAATTGCAGGCATTTTTGGAGCAACGTTTCGTGATCTTCTCGGTCGGCACCGTAAAGTTTTTCTCCTCATAATCAATATAATGATGTTTATAGCAGGCTGCGGCTAAGACTTTGTCGGTTAAGGTTTTTCACGCTTCCGCAGCGAAGTAACGACGCGCACAGCTTGGAACAGAAACGTGACTTCATCCAGTCACATAAGCATCGCATATACACTAGCTGATAATATTATCAGGACACCTTTATGTAATGGGGAATCGATCATTTATTGTCCGGAGAGCAGACGAGGAGTTTTTTGTAGTCAGCAAAGAACCAGAATGGGTCGGTCAGGAGCAGTTCCGTAACTTCTAACGTAGACTTGACGTTTGATGTCACCAGTGCTTAATTTCTGAAATTTTAGGTGCTAGAACGCCCCTCTTCAGGAATAAAAGTCTCTAACCCCTCCTCCCCCCCTAACCACCCTCGCCACAGCCACAAAAATCACAGGTTTCAATTTTTGAAAACTTGTGATAAAGTTCATAACGAGAAATCATTTTTACACAATATTTTTCAGAAATTAAAGTTTTTAAAACATAATTTCTTGTATTCAAAACAATAAAACAGCAAGATTTTATACAAACAACAGGTGGTGCTCCCTAGTTCTGCTCGATGCATATCCGCACAAGTCGGTAATCTTCGTGACTGACATGATGTTTTCAACTTTCAGACACTTGCATTGTAGCTGCTCGGTGAACGTTTGTCCAATATCAGTGAATAGAGTGTTAAAGATTTAGCGATAAATAATGATTACCCCATTGGAGTCGCGTACGGTTCTGACTCCCGAAGAGTTAGGGGGGGGGGGGGGGGGGACAGAAAACGATGTGACATCAGACACAGAGTTAGATGTTTAGTAAATGCTTTAAGCGCCGTGTGTCTTATACTCACGAAGTTGGACAACTAGATTAAGTTAATATTTATTACTACGCATAAGCAAGACATTTGTTCCTGAACGTCCCTGTAGTACGTGTCAGCGGCAAATTACAGTGACCGCGCGATTTAGTGCACGTGTACTATTTTAAATATCCAGTGCCGACTTGTTCCATTGAGTTAAAAATAAATAGCCTGTGTGGTACGAGAACGGCTTTCCGCCGCATTCCGGCAGAAATTAAGCTCTGGATGTCACCTGAGGTTACAAATCCCATCAGGAATATTTCAACCTTTCCAAAGCAGTCGAAGTCGTCTGTTGAATATGTAATTGTGAAGTGGATACGTGTGGGAACAACCAGCGCTGAACGAAGAGCAGGTAGACCTTATCCACTGACGGACAGGGACCATCGAGCATTGCGGAGGTTGGTTGTATAAAACTAAACTCCGTTCGAACAGGCCTTGGAAGGCCCAACGGTACCGACCGGCCGCAGTGTCATTAGCCCACAGGCGTCACTGGATGCGGATATGGAGGGGCATGTGGTCAGCACAACGCTCTCCCGGCCATATGTCACTTTACGAGGTCGAAGCGGCCACTTTTCTATCAAGTAGCCCCTCAGTTTGCCTCACAGGGGCTGAGTGCACCCCGCTGCCGACAGCGCTCGGCAGACCGGATGGTCACCCATCCAAGTTCTAACCCAATCCGACAGCTCTTAATTTCGGTGATCTGCTGGGCTCCGCTGTTACCACCGCAGCAAGGCCATTGGCGATTGTATAAAAAGAAATTGTTCGAATATTGCATGAAATCAGCAAAACATAACACATTTCGGTTGTCAATACTAAGCTACGCTTGGGGCGCTGTTATGTGTGTTGCTACTGGTCAGTGGATTACTGGAAACAAGTGGTTCAGAGTGTTGTGGCAATTTGATTGAAGCGTGTGGGTTTGGGGAATGCCTGGAGAACATTACCTGCCATCACGTGTAATGCCAACAGTGGAGTGCGATTGTGGTGGTGGTGGTGGTGGTGGTACGGTATGAAGATGTTTTTTTCGTTTAGTCCACTTATTGTGTTTAATAAAAAAAACTAAATGCAGGAGAATGTGAGCACATTTTACGTTATTATTTACTGTAAGAACGATTCGGAGACGGTGTTTCATTGCATTAGCATTACTTTTGCTCTGCCAGTAAGCAGTATCTGTGATGCAGTTATTTGTAGACAATAATTTACATCTAAATCCATACTCCGCAAGCCACCTGACGGTGTGTGGCGGAGGGTACCTTGAGTACTTCTATCGGTTCTCCCTTCTATTCCAGTCTCGTATTGTTCGTGGAAAGAAAGACTGTTGGTATGCCTCTGTGTGGGCTCTAATCTCTCTGATTTTATCCTCATTTCTCTTCGCAAGATACACGTAAGAGGGAGCAATATACTACTTGACTCCTCGGTGAAGGTATGTTCTCGAAACTTCAACAAAAGCCCGTACCGAGCTACTGAGCGTCTCTCCTGCAGGGTCTTCCATTGGAGTTTATCATCTCCGTAACGCTTTCGCGATTACTAAACGATCCTGTAACGAAGCGCGCTGCTCTCCGTTGGATCTTCTCTATCTCTTCTATCAACCCTATCTGGTACGGATCCCACACTGCTGAGCAGTATTCAAGCAGTGGGCGAACAAGCGTACTGTAACCTACTTCCTTTGATTTCGGATTGCATTTCCTTAGGATTCTTCCAATGAATCTCATTCTGGCATCTGCTTTACCGACGATCAACTTTATATGATCATCCCATTTTAAATCACTCCTAATGCGTACCCCCAGATAATTTATGGAATCAACTGCTTCCAGGTGCTGACCTGCTATATTGTAGCTAAATGATAAAGGATCTTTCTTTCTATGTATTCGCAGCACATTACACTTGTCTACATTGAGATTCAATTGCCATTCCCTGCACCATGCGTCAATTCGCTGCAGATCCTCCTGCATTTCAGTACAATTTTCCATTGTTACAACCTCTCGATATACCACAGCATCATCCGCAAAAAGCCTCAGTGAACTTCCGATGTCATCCACCAGGTCATTTATGTATATTGTGAATAGCAACGGTCCTATGACACTCCCCTGCGGCACACCTGAAATCACTCTTACTTCGGAAGACTTCTCTCCATTGAGAATGACATGCTGCGTTCTGTTATCTAGGAACTCTTCAATCCAATCACACATTTGGTCTGATAGTCCATATGCTCTTACTTTGTTCATTAAACGACTGTGGGGAACTGTATCGAACGCCTTGCGGAAGTCAAGAAACACGGCATCTACCTGGGAACCCGTGTCTATGGCCCTCTGAGTCTCGCGGACGAATAGTGCGAGCTGGGTTTCACACGACCGTCTTCTTCGAAACCCATGCCGATTCCTACAGAGTAGATTTCTAGTCTCCAGAAAAGCCATATTTCTGAAATGGACCCACCTTCCCGGTATGGTATCGTCCAGAGATTGCGGTGCCACACGAGTCGGCAAGGCAAATCGGTATCACAGACATTGGCCAGTGCTCGCTAGAATCCGCAGCGATGTATGGGAAGCGCTCCAGAAGACAACGGCCCCCTCTCAGCAACAGCAGCGCCTACGAGTTGAGGTCAGTATAGTGTCGAGCAATGCAAGACGTCTCGCAGTTCGAGACCTCAGCTGAGCAATCAGCATCATCGAGTAGGACAGTGACCATTAAAGTTTCAGATGAAATGTACTTCGTTAATGTTGAATATTGTGCCTGAGGAGAAGAGTTTGTTAATTGGTGCATCAAGAGACGCTTTGCTAGTTGATGAGAGTTGTAAATTGTCCAGTATTTCTATAGCATGAAATTGTGTCAAAATTACGTAAATGTTTTACTCATTTATGTAATAAAGTGAAGTAATATTTCATTTTTTATAGTTGATGAGCATTCTCCCAGAGCAGACAAGTAACACACAGTTGTGGCCTGACGAAAGTAGCTTCGTCTGGTCACAGCACCAGGAACCCTGACCTGAGCGCAGTGGGGAAACCTTTGGAATGAGTTACAATGTCGGTTTCGCTCCAGACACCGAAGTGCACCAGCACAGCCTTCTGTGGTTTCGGCTCTTGAGGAATGGGTTGCCATCCTCCACAGACATTCAGGTGTGTGACTGAAAGTGTAACCAGTCGAGTTCAACCCTCCATAAAAGACGAAGCGTGGACACACGCCGTATTAATGCTCGCTAATGGTTTATGTGGATAGTTTTGATGAGAGATAGTGTAGTTCCAGATATGAGCTGGAGCATAGTTAAATGTGTTGATGCGGAGATTGGATAACTACATCCCGTAACTGCAGTGTGAGAGACTGGAATGCTTACACAACTAACTGTTGTGATTAAAAAACAGGCAATAATGTATCGATTAGCTCCTAGCGATTCCCAGAAGCAAGTGTCCCGTTACCGTGACGAAGACGTGACCGTGGAGGTCGTGCCTGCCGTGTACCGCTGCCGAAGACAAAAAGCGCGCCAAGTGAGCGGCGGTTTTGCCTGTGCGAGCGATTGAATCTCGCGAGGCGAATGACGCAGCAAGTGCAGCGCTTCTTTTTGTAGCGGCCGTGTTGTGTTGATTGTGTGACGTCCCGGCGCCGCGCCGTGCAGCGCCCAGTCCCCAGGCTCTAGTCGCTAGTCGCGCGCGCATCGCCGGCCTGTGCACACCTCAGGGCCGCCGACACCACTGGCCATGTTCGGCCACAGGCAGCACCGGCCCCCAGTCAGGCTTCACCCCCGCGCCGCACCCACCCCCGCTGCTTCCGGGACGTGCAAAGCCTGGTGAGTGCCGCCTCTGTCTGCGCCTCTACTGTCTACGCATCTCCGGTGCGAAATGTCAACACCATTGTGGTGCTTCTCCTCCGTCGTTCCTCATGTTGTTGTGGTAGCGGCGACGGTGAAAGGAGGTGGGGGGGGGGGGGGCGATTGCGGGCGGGCCGCGAGAGGTGGAAGAACAATATTACTGCATAAATCTCATACGAATTTGACTGAAAGTGTGACATCTTCACTGAGATGAAGAGATCCCAATACTGTTCGTAGTATGTTTTCTGTCTCGATCGCAAAGAAATTTTAACGCCGCGCGGGATTAGCCGAGCGGTCTGAGGCGATGCAGTCATGGACTGTGCGGCTGGTCCCGGCGGAGGTTCGAGTCCTCCCTCGGGTGTGGGTGTGTGTGTTTGTCCTTAGGATAATTTAAGTTAAGTAGTGTGTAAGCTTAGGGACTGATGACCTTAGCAGTTAAGTCCCATAAGATTTAAAAAAAAAAGAAATTTTAACAACATATGACTTGTTTCAATACCGTATACATCATCATACATAAAATGATCCGCTACGAATAGCACATCATTCTGACCACAAACTACTGCGTGTCGCATAGAGTAATGTATTAGTAATAAATAGGCAGCTGAAAATTGCAAAGCACTGCGGAAGCGCTCTATCTGCTGCTTACTATACTGCAGTTCACATGACGTCCTATTCGCAGCCAAGTCCTTTTTATGCCTGACACTGATTTCGGTCAAGACAGGATTTTTTTACATTATTATTCTAATTTTGTAGTTCATAACAAATTAACTGCTTACTAGCCGAATTGAGATGTAATGCAGGATATAGTTATTTATTCTGCCCCTTTAGTGGTCCGCACTGAGAACGGATGTATCTGCACACTTCTGTAGCAATTTTTACCCCTGTTTGTGCTACACAATGATGAACAAGTTAATTTTTATGTTGTATAAATTCACCGTTAAAAGTTGTTAATTGCTAACGAGTGAACGCTTCACAAAACGCAGCGCGTTTTTTGTTTGCCACTTCTTCTATTACTAAGATTAATTTCGCAGGAGACATTAAGAGAGAACAGTGTGACCTTCAACTGCCCGTATTATTGTTAATACATCATTCTGTGTTACACAGACTTTCATAATGGTTTTTCGTAGGTGTTCTAGTTGTTATGTGACGTTGTTGTGTATCCTCTCAATTTTGTCTGTTTATCTCAGAGTAAACACAGGATGGTTTTAACTGGTTAATATCAAACTAATTAATCAGAGTAGACAATATTTCGCCACGTTAACACGCACACGTAGGAAAGCGTCACAGAATAAAGTACCACGCAGAATAATGTGTTAACAATAAATAGGCACCTAAAGATGACAACACGCTGCAAGAACGTACAGTTATGAAACGTTTTTGTAATTAAAATGGCTTAAGCAAAAACTTTTCCTGTTTTGTAAATTTCGTAAGACATTCCATAACGTCAACCAATAATGTTGTAAAACTGTTTAATAAAATGTTTAATAATGCGAATGCTGTATGACGTAAAAAAAGCATATCAATGTAATGAACTACACTAGCGAGGCTTATTTGGCAGTCAGTGAGTTATTTTCATGAGAACGTTTCAATCTGAGACCTGTCTTAAACACACTGTATATTGTTACATCTGAAGACATTACATTTTGTAATGCAAATGACGAAATATGAAACTAAAATCTTTAAACTGTTGCAAATATCAGACATTTTAAAGAGAGGAGTCATACATGCAGACCCATAAGAACCCAACACACAATATGTACGAGGTAGAGAGAAATAGTCAGTTCAAGATATTGTGCCAAACATTGTCCTTTTTGGTACGTCAATCATTAATTTGCATCTTCTGTAATCATATTTAAAATTCAAAACTAAGTACTTCTGTGTGCAGTAAGTGAGTCACTTTTTTATATTGAAACTCTAGCAAAAGATATTTTCTCTTCCTACGCAGTGGTAGAGAGAGTTTGCCAGAGCAGTGGTGCTTGCTAACTTTCAGGGGGTAAGCTACCCAATGTTTTCCTATTCATGTCAAATTCCTAATTTAGGAAAATACGTCCGACGTCTCAGGTGTCAATCATATAACGTAAAAGATACCGTGATGTCGAGTGAGCGCTCAACGTCAGCATTCCATTCACTAGTAGAACTTCCGTTTCAGTGCTGCACATTTTCAGAGACTAAGCCATGTGAAACATTTAATGCTGTTTATTAACCAAACGGTTAAGGAGCTGACTGACTACCGCATATTGTTTGGGATAAAAGCCAACATTCATTTTCCTTAGCTTGCTGTAAAATCTGTTCGCCGTATGCGCCAAGTATTTCCTTTTGTTAATAGCAGCTCATACAAATTAATGCCTGTCCAGAGAAGGCTGATGCAGAACTCTTGTGCTTTTGTCTTCTGGCTAAAATAAAAGTATTGAATTGACATCTGTTAAACTGCTGTGATAGATCATATCGAATAAATTTGTTTTGATGGCCTTCGTGTCCTGTAGTACTCAGCCATTTCGTTGAGTTTAACATTCTCGTGTCCCGTGAGGGGAGAAGATGAATTAGTACCCCACGCCCTGGTATTATCACCGTTCACGGTCGCTAAAGAAATGAGAAAATGTCTTTAGTTGCATTTTTCCTTACTTCCATGAGATCGGAGTCTACATCTACATATATTTACCCCCGCAAGTCACTATGCAATTCGTGGCGGTTGGAGGCAGTTTGTTTACAATCCTAGGGTTTGCTGTTTCTTTGTAACTTTCCAATTTGTATTCCATTGAATCAACCTAGCTCTGTACGGAGCGAGTGGGAACTCCCTTCTTTGTTCGTCAGAGGATACTAGTATTCCGTTTCATGTTCATATATAGTTCATATTATTTTGCTTCTCTGTAGTGAATCTAGTCTCTGATGTTGTAATGGATGCTGAAGAGTAGATTCTCATACGGGGTGCAGAGATCAGCCGCAATATGTTTCCGCTTAATGCCATGTCGACTTTCGCAACAATACATCAGCTCGGAATAGCAGAAACCATTCGCTAATTTCATCCACAAGCCACCCTTTTATGAAATTGGAATGTGATTTTTGTCTTTACGAAGCCATAATAAATCTCGAACAAAACCTTGCTGCCTTTGATGTAACTAGAACTACAGTAAACTGTCGATTATCCAGGGTAATGCACTCCTGAGATTGCGTGGATTTCCGAAAAGTACGGATAATGCAAAATGCACGTTTTGTTGCCGAAAACTGCTGTTCAGTATATTTACAAAACATGCCACACGTAACATTTGAAAGGCCGCTTTATTACTTCTTGTACTATGAGACTCCTTACCCTAACGAACAGTCCTACATTTTCTGTGGCAGTAGTTTCCGATAGGATATTGAAGTGTGAGTGAGAGAAGTACACGTACGACTGATAGAAGAAATCGTGTGTCATAATATTTAACTCTATTTTGAACAGATGGTCATTCTTATTGCGTTCGGGGTTTTACGCCATTATAACAAGAACACGCAACGATGCGTGCTGAAGGGGTAAGAAACTGCTTTTACCGAGGGATATTGATCGTGTACACATGGTTTTGTACAGAGCTGTAATTACATTTTAAATATTCATTGAGTTCCTATGTTTTGTATATTGACATCGTTTATAACCATAAAGGGTTTAAACTTGACAGGTCACGTCGCCTGATGTAGTGACGAGTACAGTATGTGAGTAATCTTATGTTTCTGATTCGGAGTATACAAAGTGTTGCTGTGTTGTCGACATAGGTTGTTTGTCCTCTGTTGTTAGATGCCGGTCTGGCGAATAAATACTTTTGATATGCCGAGTTCAGGATGTGCAACAAGATGTCCATCAAATACATACATGCTGCGAAGCATCGAGCATGAAGGATACCACTTTGTGTGTTACTCTCCTGAAACAGCGGGTCGGAAATTACCCATCTTTAGCTTATGGGGATATGGTTAGGCAATCATTTAAGACGGTAAATCAGGAAGCTCGCGTGTCACGGGATTAAAAGCAGAAACATTAAAAGAGCGTGATGGTTACGTTACTTACGCGTTCAAAACACGTTAATTGTAAGCATCTAATCGGAAACTTTCGTTCTCTGTTTTGATATAACGTAGCTTAATGAGTGTAAACGGTGCGTTTTCCTATATACATATGAAATATTTTCTCATGTCTTACATATATTCACGCATTGCGGATAACTGATACCTGAAATAGTATTTCAGCCTGTTTCTTTGAAAGAGCGGCGATCTGTAAAGGCTTTCTCGTAAAATATGAGTCATACTGCAGTGCTTCACTGATTACAGTTGTCTGCGTCATTTTCTTGGCATGGAATGACGAAATGTTCGTAGGTCGCCGCGATAGTTGCTGTTCTGGAATGCGACAGACTGCAGGATTGACCGAACCGGAATAAAAACTTGGGGTTCGAAGTGTCGCTGTTACAACGGCACGCTCCCTTCTGGCTCTTGGCTTTGTTGAAACTGCTCACATGTGCTCAGACTTCCCAAGGTTTTAGTGCGATCTTTGTCAGCTTACATGAAGTGCATAGCTGCGTTGAACGAGTGCGTGCTTGAGCAAGTATCACATTTCATTCCTAGGAAAAATAACTATTCCCATCTAGGACGTACATGTTTAACAAAAAGAAACGAGACTGCACGTATTACTAAGGTACTATGTATCTTGGAGTGTTAGAGGTGACTGTTTTTCTGACCTTTAACTGTTTTCTCATTCTGCGGAAAGTTCGGGAATGTTGCTAAGAGCTTTTCTGCTATACTGTTCGTGTAGTGTTCTTCCGTTCACCTGGAAGGAGGGAAAAAAATTGACGATATTCCGGCGCAGCATCACGGGAAACTACATTAAATAAATGTTCTAAGCAGTGGAAGCAACGGATGTAGAAATGGAGAACATTGGTCATACTTCGAAGACATCCCTCCCTCAGTGGACGTATTTGTTAAGCATACAAATGTGTAACACTATTATCGTTTCTTCTTGGGTCAGATCTCGCACAGATCTTCTGGCGGAATGCCAGAACGGTATGCAGTAAATTGCTCGTCCGCTGCTACGCAGTTGATCGATTTCGGATAAACTTGTCATTGCGTAAGGACACAGTTAAATATTGAGAAACAGCGCCCACGAATACGCCATGGAACATACTTAGTAATGCGAGCAGTCTCATTCCTTTTGTTCTTTTAACCCTTTGTAAGTGTAACGCTTAAAAACATATTCATTTCGATGTTCACAAAACTCCCGTGCTCCTTTGCCATACCCTGTAGCTTTCCCCCCTCGCAGAGTCAACAGGAAGCTACCAACGCAGGACAAGCTGATGGAGATGTTCGTAGTCCATAGTATGATGCGGCAAATCAATATCCACGACTCGTCTCTGAACAATGTAGTTTAATTTTCCGTGTTTTCTGATTGAGAATTGTGGAATGTTCTCAAGAGTAAGTAGGTGGTGATTAATTTGTGTGTCAGTTTCCGATTTTAGGTTATTCTGTTGTAGCTTCGTAACAGAAGTTGACATGTAGTACAGGTATCGGATTGCTCGAGAAGTTGTGGACACACTACGAACTTACAAGAATTCCAAACACTTTAATAATTCTGGTGATTTATATGCAACAAAATTTTGGAAGGTTATCACCTTTAGGTATATCGCTTAATGTGTTCTCAGTGAACCGAAATCTCAGTGAACCGAAATCCAGTACTTGCTTCACCGGAGCGTTCCACTTTGTTCATCGTATGACTTTGGGGGTTTGCAACTTCCGTTTGGAAAATTTTCCATTATAATTAAATAGATGCCATGTCTGAATGAGCACGACAATTCGCACGTTTCTTTGAAGACATCAGTGCGCAACAACTCTGCTTTGAAAGTGTTGCAACACACCGTAAGTTTGTTTTGCGTCAAGATTGTATCAGAGGAAATTGCGGTTAGGCAAGTTCCCAGCCCTCCTAGAATAAGCGTCGCACTGTTTTGGTTTCGTTTGTTTTATCCTTCAGAGGACAGCGTTGAACCAAAAACACATTAGACATTAATGTTGTCTCTTTAGTTAAGCATTATACAAATCTGCGTGCCATGTTCAGAGGTGTGTTTTATTTTGGTCTATCTCAGCGCTACTTTGTAAGGAAATCAGGGAGTGGCCCATTGTCCAAGGCGCCTAAATTTGGAGACCGGAACTTCTTTTGCTCCAGCCGCATGGCGGCAGTTGTATATAAAGAAGCAGAGGGGCGCGGGAAGTGTCTAAATATAGCTCGTGTAACTTCCTTTCTTTCTTCTGGAGCGGGGCTTTCGGTGACGCATTGGAGATTTACAAGATAAAAGGCACGTGGAGGATGGGCGTTTTATAACGCACCACCGCGTTAGCAAAATATCCACAAGCTGTCGTGAGTTCGATCAATACGTTTTTAAGGCCTGAATTTGTTTTATTATGCTCATTTCATGTTTACGATGATGTTGCTGAGGAAAGCAGTTTGTCGGAGGAATAAATATACATCTCCTCCTCTGGGAAGAAAGCTCCTAATTTTTACTGACAATTACAGAGAGCGAATTGATGCTGTAACGAGGAAATAAAGCTACTTAGCACAAAACCTGAAGATAGTGTTCCTAGTGTCAACTTCTACGATTTCTTCTTCATTCGGACCGATGACCGTAGCAGTCTGGTCCCTTTAACCCTCACAACCCCTGCTTCATTCGATTAAGCTCCGTTACCGCCAAAGTCAACCAGACACTTTTCTAGCGTTTGCTGCGGTAGTTACATGTTAGTGCAGCCGCTTTAATTTCTCCTGTTCTCACTGTTTATGCTACGTACAGACAAATTATGAATTTTTCTGTGGTTGATTCCCTCCGAATAGTGTGGGCAACGAATAAACAATTTTAAACAAGCCACCATTTACCAAGCACTGCTTGTTATTCGTATAACTTTCCCCACGGAATTAGCAAAATTTTCTGCGTTATCATCTAAAGGACGCACTGCAGAGTCCTTAAGATCACTAAATCAGTGACCACTTGTATTTTCTACTGCGTTGTGATAGATCTACACCCACCATTCAATTTCCTGTGCTCGTAGCAATACAGAGTGTTTTTCAAACTGGTCAAATGTCACTACGTTATCTATTTTTCTTTAGCATTATTTCCGATTTTACAGATCTCATTTAAAGTGGCTGTTTGTTCAGTCTGGAGTTTTCAACTACCTTAATGGCCGAAAGACTCGTCTCCTGGCTCCACGACGCCACCTTTACTGGGCAAGATCATCCATACTTATTTTCCATCTTCTTCCATTGCCATCTTGACACACACACTGTAAAATCGAGGCAAGAAGATAATTCGTGCACACGACCAGCTTATTAACGTGCAGTGTCTACCCTTCGTGTTTTACTAATGTGTATGCGTGTTGCTAACTGAGATGGATATGCCGAACCAACCCAACGTTTACGTAACAGGACGTGGAAAATTATCTAAAATCTGTAACTAAATGCACGAGATCTGTCACGGGGAATGAAGATTCACATCTTTCACTGTACAACAGGCGTGTTATTTCACGTATAAATAATGCCATTAAGAAAGGTGTTCAGGAAAGTTATCGGCTGGTTGCTGTTATCCGCTGCTGACTGGAAAAATCCACCATATTTTCTCTTGGTAAAATCTATCGTAGGTGTCTTCATCTGACCAATGTATGCGATATATAATTACCTGCTTAAACGCCCTTATCTCAGCCACAACACGTTGTGTCGATGATGCTTGTAGAAATGAGAGTTACGTACATAGCGCCGAAGATTGCATACGTCGGCCGTCAGAGTCATTACCATTAGGAGTCACACGTTCTTAGTCCGTATAGACTACACCGCGATTAGGAATCAAACCTAGGACATTTGCACTCAGTCTTATGACGAGAATCTGTATGCTACCACTCTCCCGACCTACGCTGAACAAATATTGTTGATGCAGATTCTTTGAGTAGGACTCGAACGAGATAATTTCAGGTCGAAGAGCGTGACAGTGCTTGTGTGTCAGTAATCACCAATAAGGAGGGTGGTGGATGTGTATTGCGAAAGGCTGAAATTGACTTTTCCGTCAGTCGTCAGTGTTTACAGTCAGTCAGTGATCATAATACGTGACACATACTGGTCTTGCGTGCTGTCTGCGTGGAACTACTGCAGCTTGTTTCTGGCCATACATGGCGATGGATACAGTTCTCGTCACCTTTCCCCAAAGTGTGTTTGACTCAATGAAGTTTCGGGGTCCTGACGTACTGTATCTATGTAAAAATTTCCTACTTGAACCGTGATTCTGATTCCACGTTAAACTGTAGATAACCTTCAACTGGCTGAATAATCTAGTCCGCTATCGGGGGAAAGCAAAGACATATCACATCCATTAGAGCGATACTTCGTAATGCTTTGTGGTATTAAAACCAACCCTCAAGTTTAGACATTTTACGTACTGGACAGTTTTCTTGCTGTAGTGATATATACCATCTGTGTTCTACACACTGCAAAGGCCGCATTAACTGCCGAAAATGTATACTGAGTGATTCGGAACAAACCGCAGGATACGATCCCTAATATGTAAGGTCTACTAAACATTCCTTCGGAAGTGCTTAGTTTCTATACTGGAAGCTGTTTCATAATACCACCGGCTTGTGGAATCGGTCTTTCCTCCAGTTAGATTCAAAACGAACTGTATCTGAACTTCTTCCGGGACATACTGCCTGCCCTGCTCGAAGAAGTGTATTCGGCGATATTGAACGATCATGATGGTCATTTAGGATTCTGACACATTCTTCTTAGATCGATGCATCGAACTTGACGGTCGAATTGCGTAGCACGCTGTGTGGTCGAACCTCGTTACCTGTAACAGAAAAGTAGCCTATATGTAGACACCATCTGAGAAGTACAGAGGCTGAAATACCTCCATTCGGCTACAGACTAGTGTTTTGGAAATATTGTGTAACTACATATTACGGCGTGTGCATAAATGCCATTGGGAATCACATCAAACCGCTCCTCCACTTCACATGGGACTTGGAAGCTGTGTCATATTAACAGATATGACTTGTAGTATGGAAACCATTTGTTTGAACATAGATCGTCGTAACGGATGCCGTATTTGTTCCTCGTCTTCTCAGGGACTGTCTCCCGCCTCTTTCGTATAGCCAGGCCTCTTGTGTATTAATGAACACACAACACACTACTGAAGTTTTATTTATAAGTGAGCCTAAAGAAAAGATGTTCGGTTTTAGCATATTGCAGGTTGAGGTAGCCAACGTAACGGACGTACTCACTGAAGTTTTTGTATGACGAGTTACTTAGCGCTGGCACTTCTTTCGTGTGTTAAGTGGCTTGGTAGACGTGTGGCTGAACTGGGTTTTGCTTGTTGCAGCGGGGGCAGCGCGTCTGGCGGAGTGGTGACGGGGAAACCCCCTGTGGGTGGCAGGCCTGCGGCGCCAGCTGCCGCTACTGTCGTCGTCAGGGCCAACGCGCCGCCGCCCGCCACCAGCAGGGTCGCCGTCAACGGCTCTCTGCCGCACCACGAGGTCAACAGGTAAATACCTGCTGCCGCTGCTCTAGCATAGAATCACAACCCTAGTCATGCTCATCTGCCTTTCCGCAGCCTATACGGAGACATAACGTTAGACATGAATTTTCTTTCAATACTGATGGTGGAACAAATTTCCATCGTTAATATTTAGTCGGCAACGGTGGGAGATATAGTTACCGTCATCTATGTTGTGTTCACCGAAACACCCTTCACACAATTTACTGTGCGAGGTGGCGCAGTGCTTAAGACATTGGACTCGCATTCGGGATGGCGGTGGTTCTAATTACCATGTGACCATACAGATTTAGTTTTTGCGTTGTTTCCATAGATCATGTTAGGTAGAAGCAGGATAGTTCTATTTTAAAATAAGAGTGCAATTTCCTTTCCTATGCTCCACCTAAACTGAATTTGTTCTCCGTTTTTCATGCCCACGTCGTAGATGGTGAATTACCTATTAAATTTGTTTTTCTTTGCCTTGTATCAGTTCATAATTCCTCACATTTACATGTCCCACATTTCTGTGTTGTGGTGGTAAGTCTAGACAAAACAAAATAAAATTCAGTAATAGTATATGAAATGAAGGGGAATACAATGAAAAAGGCAGCAAAAATCCTCATAACTTTCTACACTATTTCGCAAATGGAACCTGGGTATACCAACCGCGTCGCGTAGGGACTGTATTGGAACCGACCAGGATGCTACAGGTACGTAAACGTTGCTAGTTTTGTTTCGCTCTTCAAACGCGAATATATCATATGTTGTCAAAATATCCACGGGTGTGCTGCCGGTCTATAGTGTCCAACGGGCACAATATTTCGGCGATCATACATGTCGCCATCATCAGGTGAACTGACGCACTGAGCTCCTGTGAACGTGCCGGCACGGAGATCCGTACGCTATGGCTGCTCAGAGGGAACTGGGTTCAGTCGCGGCGGCGGCCGATTTAAATACCCTCCGCCCGCGGCGCGCTCTCTCTGCCGTCCGCGCCCCGCGCCACGGTCGCGCGGTGGAACAGATTGCGACGGCGTCTGAGATGACGTCGGTGTGATGGCTCTGTCCGCCGTGGTCGTCACAACTATACGTTTGCTCGATTTACTCTTGATTAACCCAATCGCTGGTTCCCAAGCCTTGCTAAGATTATAGCCACATTCACGGTTTATGAGGTCGTCATTGGTGCGAATTTCGATGGCCTCTCTAACAACGCTGTCCCAGTATCTCGACGTCTGTACCAGAATCCTCGTGCGGTCATACTCCATGGCGTGATTTTCCGACAAACAATGTTCAGCGACCGCCGACTTGCTCGGATACATCGGTCGAGTGTGCCTCTGGTGTTCACGGCATCGATCCTAGACGGTACGCATCGTCTGACCAATATACGACTTGCCACATTGACACGGAATATGGTACACGCCGGCCTTCCTCAAACCGAGGTCATCTTTGGCGCTCCCCACCAGTGCACGAGTTTTATTCGGAGGACAAAACACAGTTCCGACCCGGTGTTTCTTCAGAATGCGGGCGATTTTCCCCGAGAGTGCGCCTGTGTATGGAATAAATGCAGTGCCTACCTCCTCCCTCGTGACTTCATCCATCTCAACAGGTTGTGCTGCAGTGGTTGGGCGGAGAGCACGTTGAATCTGCCACTCTGAGTACCCATTTTTTTTCGAAATACAGTTCTCAGATGTTCCAATTCCTGGGGTAGACTCTCTGCGTCAGAGATAGTGCGCGCCCTATGTACTAGAGTTTTAAGTACCCCATTCCTCTGTGAAGGGTGGTGGCAGCTGTCTGCGTGCAAATACAGATCAGTGTGCGTAGTCTTCCGATACACCCCATGACCTAGGGTGCCGTCAGCCCTTCTCTTGACCAAGACGTCAAGGAAAGGTAATTTACCCTCCGTTTCAGTCTCCATAGTGAATTTGATGTTGGGGTGTATGGAGTTTAGATGTGTAAGGAAGTCAAGGAGTTTATCCATACCATGTGGCCAGATGACGAACGTGTCGTCCACGTAACGGAAAAAGCAAGTAGGTTTCCATACGGATGACGACAGGGCTTCCTCCTCGAAGTTCTCCATGTACAAATTCGCTACCACCGGTGAGAGTGGTCTACCCATGGCGACTCCCTCCGTGTGTTCATATTATTCTCCATTAAAAAGAAAATACGTAGAAGTCAAGACATGCCTAAAAAGTTAAGTGGTCTTCTCGTCAAACTTCTGACTAATCAATTCTAGTGACTCTCGCAGGGGTACCCTCGTAAACAAGGAAACGACGTCAAAACTCACCATGATATCTGACTCATCCAACCTGAAGCTATCAAGGGGTTTAACAAAATCTACGGAATTACGGATGTGATGAGGGCATTTACCCACATAAGGACTTAATATTCCCGTCAGGTATTTGGCCAACAAATATGTAGGTGCCCTGATGTTGCTGTCAATGGGGCGTGATGGTACCCCCTCTTTGTGAACCTTCGGGAGTCCATATAGCCGCCGCGACCGAACCCAGTTCCCTCTGAGCAGCCATAGCGCACGGATTTCCGTGCTGGCACGTTCACAGGAGCTCAGTCGGTCAGTTCACCTGATGATGGCGACATGTATGATCGCCGAAATATTGTGCCCGTTGGACACTATAGACCGGCAGCACACCCGTGGATATTTTGACTATCAAATACGCCGGGAGAAACTCAAGAATCATATCATATGTTACTTGGGGTCAAGCATCTGTACTGTGAAGAGGGCAACGGAAGCAAGTGGTCGAGTGTTACAATTAAATTTCATTTGAGATTCGACGTATCGAAGTTGATTATCTTGCTCTGTCCGCCATTTGCCCTTTGAAATCTTAAATGGCAGGCTCCGCCGACGTTTATAACCCTTGCAAAGACACACACTGGGTTACGGCATTTGACCGTTTCATAAAATAAATCTCAGCTCTGTTGTAAGGCATAAAAATAACCAGTGAACTCCAGGATCCGTCTTACTTTCATCCTAATTGTTTGGTGGTGGGCCAAATATTATTTAACGAATAGTTTGTTCTATTTCTTGCTAGATCTGCCAAAGTGCTAGTTGTCCTGTTGACTTACTGTATATGTAACGTACCCAGTGAACTTCTCACATTCTAAAATTGTTGTTTTGCGATTACTATCTTTAAAGAGAAAAACTCTCGCCGGCCGGGCTCGCCGTGCGGTTCTAGGCGCTTCAGTCCGGAACCGTGCAACTGCTACGGTCGCAGGTTCGAATCCTGCCTCGGGCATGGATGTGTGTGATGTCCTTAGGTTAGTTAGGTTTAAGTAGTTCTAAGTTCTAGGGGACTGATGACCTCAGAAGTTAAGGCCTATAGTGCTCAGAGCCCATTTGAACCATTTGAAAAACTCTCACGCAGCTTGTCCTGTGATTTGAATCTTGCGCAGTGAAGCATTTTTCTCCCAGCTTTACTAGAGTTTTTTGTGACCACAACCAGACAGGGTTGTAGCGTAAGTGTTGGCAAGTATAAAATCATTTATAGGAAAAAATCACAATAAAAGTAGTTCGGACAATGATTTTGGATTATTTAACAATTTCCACATAGGTTCAATACCTCTAGCTAACGGATGGCAACATATGAGTTAAATAGAACGTAAGAAAGAGAAATCGGCAAGGATAGAGAATCATACACAGGGAGATTGTGTGTATGCAGTCACAGATAGAGCACCGAATATAATACAGGCTCATTAAAATTTTGTTGAAAGCAAAAAAACAGGCTTCCTGTATTCGAAGAACTTCATGATATAATAAAACAGGAGCACATATCGATTCCTGGCTGATAGGGAACCGCAATTGCTTTCGCGCAGAGATCTGCTTTTAGAGATTTTGCTGTCAGTTGGACATCTATGTGTGTTTGCTGTTGACCGTTGTCTTACCCTTAGTGGGCACAGCAGGCACACAGTTATTGAATGAATGAAAGCGACATTTTTCCACTGACGCTGTGATACTCATCAAGACTTCTTAACAGTTTGATTTAGTTGTGAATTTGTTCTGAAACTCGTTCATAGGAGTGTCACCTTCGAGCTTTCCTTCATAGATGAGTAATCATAAAATAGCAACTCCTCTGCACATAGTTGTATTCCAGTGTGTGTTTATTTATAGTTCACTAATGAATGTGATAAGATCGTATAATAGAAATGTGACGGTATCAAAATAGTCCACAGGAATAACACAGTTCAAGTCGAGAAGTGATAGATGAAGTCGGTATGTGTTTACCTTCACTTGGTTGCAATCTTTGGAATCTGTTGTGTACTCGAAAATCGGCTTTGAACGAGAAACCTAGGTTGAACACAAGTAATAAAGTTTTGTTAAACAAGACAAAAAGAGTGCACGCCTCCACGTTCGGTAATTGCGTCCTTCCTGGTTTTTGTTTTATGGTCACAAGGTCGCGGTCCAAGTCATATATCTCCGCCCACAGATTCGGCTTCCTACGCTGGAGAAAGGACCATCAAGAATACAATGACTCAGAAAACGATTACAGTCTCAAACAAGCTCACCAAGCAGCACAGACTGTGGACCTGACAGACTGTGGACCTTAGTGCTACTTAAAGCAAACAACACCAACTCTTTCCATGTACTATCTCGCAACACACGGTCGGTGCGACTCCGCGGTCTTGGCGACGGTCTGATGACGTCTGAAAGCGTCACGAACCGACCGTATCGTGGATACGTATAAACAGTTCGGCTTGCTGAACGTGTATGAGATAATAACTGCTTTCTGAGTCGTTGCAGCTTCTGATGTGTCTAGCATTGGCAGACGAAACGTTAGCCGGAGAAACACGCCTTGAACCAAGGCCTAGTGCACATAAAACAAAAATCAGAACAAAACATTGTTATGTATAGTTAATGCTTATTAAGTCAATTTTAGTGCTCTGCCTTTGTTAGTTCTTAACCATGACTTCGTATGCTAGCATGTAGAACACGTTATTTACAATAGGTTTCACAGTCACTAATTTGTTGAAGGAAGGCTATCTAATAGGCTGTGATGCTTGCCTGTTAAGTAAGTATTTTCCTGTTATTTTACATTCACACCTCTGTATTCAAATTTCGTGTTGGTGGTTTTATACAGGTACGCTGTCATTGGCTGTTTTCTAATGCGTGCTGTTGCAGCTCAAGATAAGCCACAAGATTTTCTACGATTTTATCAATACTGTTTCAGACTTAAGCGATTCAGTGAGACAGACGTAATAAATTTGCAACTTTTTATTTACAACGTGGGCCTTGTTGTCGTCGTCGTCGTTGGTAAACACTTGAAAATGGCTTTGTAAGCAAAACCAGTTGTGTATAATGCGTGATAAATATTGCAGCGTCAGTGGAAAGAATTTCGCTTTCATCCGTAACCCAAGTGTACTAAAAGTGGAAAGAAAGGAAAACTGTGCGGAGCAGTATGCTGCTGTAATAATGACAGTGCCAACAGGGCAGATTTTGAGTGCACAGGTGTTTGTGAGGCGCGCATGGAATGCCGAGGCGACGAGGTCCGGTGACGGGCGCGACGCTTTGCGCCCGGCGCACGTGGAGCCTCGGAGCATCCGTCATCGTCGCGTCCGGCGTTACCTTGTAGGTGTACGTCAGCAGAGTGCCAGCCTGTTAGCGCCGTATTAGCATACGGACCTCCCCGCTCCCGCCCACTGCACCTGGCCCGCCTGATGCCATGTTAATTTGCTACGGAGTACGAGCAGCAGCTCTACTGTTGCGAGGTACGCTAGCGTTGAAAGTCAAATAATACCACCGAACTGCCATATTTGGTAACACTGTTTGAGGTTTCCTAAACGGGGCCCCCTTCATATTGCACGTGGAAGGATGAGGATTTTAGTCGTCATAGCTATCCACCTCTCCTTCCGGACTTTATTTTCTCATAAATCTCTCTCTTGTAGAACTGGAGGGGGAATTTCTTTTGCGCGTCACATTTTTGGGAGCGAAAATTGTCCAACTAGGTGACAGTAATCATTTTACATAGAAAACTCATCCGTAGTGGACGTGTCACGTTTTGTAGTGCCTTAAATGGAATCTACACATTCTACTTCCTACAAATTGTCAATTTTAACCCACAGCACTTCAACAAATAAATTTTTGGATAGAAATCATAAAAACAAATGTTTCTTATAAGGAAAAATCTCTCTCTCTCTCTCTCTCTCTCTCTCTCTCTCTCTCTCTCTCTCTCACACACACACACACACACACACACACACACACACACACACACACACACACACAGCCAAAGGCTCCTACTTTCGCTCATGTACTTCAGTGACTTTGCACCAATAACATTACCATATAAGTTTGTTTTGTCCGGAACTGTGACGAACATTGCCGTAAACAGTAAATCAAGTATACCTCTTGAAACAGCGGTAATGAGTTTTTCATGGACTTCAATAAATGGTCCTAGTCAATGTTTTTGTTCCTACACTTCGAAAAGTTACATCATATGTATTTCAGCACTTACGACAAGTTTCCTCCAGGATATATCTAAAATACGTTAAGGAGATAGAACCAGCTGTCAGTGTTAAATTCCTGGAATTGCAACTCCACAGTAAATTTAATTGCGAAGAACTTCGTAACACTTAGGTTTCTTTTTTTTTTTTTTCAATGTAAATGTTTCTGGAAATACCAGCTTCTTCTTCTTCTTCTTCTTCTTATTATTATTATTAGCGTGCCTGTCCACTTCGGACGTTGGCGATCATTATGGCTATTCTCTCTTTTTCAGTTACAATGCGAAATAGTTCTTCAATTCTTCTTCGTCCCGGAAGTCTCTTTGCCTCGAGTTTTCCTTACAGGATACGTTGAAGCAGCACTTTTTTTTTTTTAATTCCTCATGAAGTGCCCAAGGTATTGTTGTGCTTTTGTTAACTCGATGTAGGAGCTCGATGTTTGTCACTTTTTGAGTCCATGATATTCTCAACCCTTTTTTGTATAGCCAGATTTCAAAGGCTTGGAGTGTGGCAGTGTTTGCCTTTGTAAGGGTCCATGTTTCCGCACCGTACAAGAGAACTGAGAACACCTAACAAGTGAGGATCCGCTTTTTTGTGTTCATGGTGATAGTGACTCTTGAAGGCTGAGCTCATCGAGTTGAAAACACTCCTCACGTTTGCGATGCGACACTTAATCTCCTGCGAGTTGTCCCATGCTTCGTTAATGACGGCGCCCAGTTACGGGTACTGTGAAAGACGCTCTATGCTTGTGCCAGTGGTGTACAGATTCACACCTCGAATGTTCTTCCTGCTGATGATCATAAAATTTGTTTTGTTTGTGTTGATGTCCAAGCCGTATTTCTTGCTTTTCTCCGAAATTTTATCAGCTTCTGCGGTCCTTCCATTGTATCCGTAAACACCACGGTGTCGTCTGCATAACGAAAATTGTTGAGTGTGACCCCATTCACTGAGATTCCTTCTTCCACGTCAAGTAAGGCTTCTTTGTATATGTGTTCTGAATACAGGTTAAAGAGTATCGGTGATATTGTACAGATCTGTCTGACGCCACGTCGTATTCCCACATGTTCTGATTGTTTTTGATCTATTCTCATGACTGCAGATTGGTTCCAGTATAAATTGGCTATTATTCTTAGACTTTTCCCGTCAATTCCTGTTTCATTTAGTACTATCATATGTTAATGCTTCACGCGATCAAATGCCTTCTGATAATCAATAAGGCAAGCAAATACACCACAATAGATGTCCCTACATCTTTGGAACAATACTTGTACACTAAATACTGATTCTCTTGTGCCAACTGCATGTAGGAACACGAACTGATTGGGCGCTATTTGGTCTTCACAGCTACAAAAATAAAAACACTGGAATATTCAGCTTATGTTCGTTCCATATCACCACACGGGATCACTTATTAAAACACTCAAGGCAGGCTAAATTCTTCAGTATCCAGTATGAATTATTCGTGTGAGGAACTCAAGAACGTCCTTCAGCGGACTGTTCAAGGAGTTGGGGATGCTGCTGCTTCCTTATTGAAATTCGTCATAGATATTGTACGTCTTTTACAAGCCAATCGATCAGTTCAGTGAAATAAGAATGATCTTCACAAAGTTTGAAGTCACCTGATTTAGTTAAGAAAGATGTCCATTATTTACAAACACAAAAAGCTTAGCTACGAATAAATTTATTTTTATGACGGGCCTAGAGGATTTACTGGTGGTTCTACACTCCTGGAAATTGAAATAAGAACACCGTGAATTCATTGTCCCAGGAAGGGGAAACTTTATTGACACATTCCTGGGGTCAGATACATCACATGATCACACTGACAGAACCACAGGCACATAGACACAGGCAACAGAGCATGCACAATGTCGGCACTAGTTCAGTGTATATCCACCTTTCGCAGCAATGCAGGCTGCTATTCTCCCATGGAGACGATCCTAGAGATGCTGGATGTAGTCCTGTGGAACGGCTTGCCATGCTATTTCCACCTGGCGCCTCAGTTGGACCAGCGTTCGTGCTGGACGTGCAGACCGCGTGAGACGCCGCTTCATCCAGTCCCAAACATGCTCAATGGGGGACAGATCCGGAGATCTTGCTGGCCAGGGTAGTTGACTTACACCTTCTAGAGCACGTTGGGTGGCACGGGATACATGTGGAAGTGCATTGTCCTGTTGGAACGGCAAGTTCCCTTGCCGGTCTAGGAATGGTAGAACGATGGGTTCGATGACGGTTTGGATGTACCGTGCACTATTCAGTGTCCCCTCGACGATCACCAGTGGTGTACGGCCAGTGTAGGAGATCGCTCCCCACACCATGATGCCGGGTGTTGGCCCTGTGTGCCTCGGTCGTATGCAGTCCTGATTGTGGCGCTCACCTGCACGGCGCCAAACACGCATACGACCATCATTGGCACCAAGGCAGAAGCGACTCTCATCGCTGAAGACGACACGTCTCCATTCGTCCCTCCATTCACGCCTGTCGCGACACCACTGGAGGCGGGCTGCACGATGTTGGGGCGTGAGCGGAAGACGGCCTAACGGTGTGCGGGACCGTAGCCCAGCTTCATGGAGACGGTTGCGAATGGTCCTCGCCGATACCCCAGGAGCAACAGTGTCCCTAATTTGCTGGGAAGTGGCGGTGCGGTCCCCTACGGCACTGCGTAGGATCCTACGGTCTTGGCGTGCATCCGTGCGTCGCTGCGGTCCGGTAACAGGTCGACGGGCACGTGCACCTTCCGCCGACCACTGGCGACAACATCGATGTACTGTGGAGACCTCACGCCCCACGTGTTGAGCAATTCGGCGGTACGTCCACCCGGCCTCCCGCATGCCCACTATACGCCCTCGCTCAAAGTCCGTCAACTGCACATACGGTTCACGTCCACGCTGTCGCGGCATGCTACCAGTGTTAAAGACTGCGATGGAGCTCCGTATGCCACGGCAAACTGGCTGACACTGACGGCGGCGGTGCACAAATGCTGCGCAGCTCTCGCCATTCGACGGCCAACACCGCGGTTCCTGGTGTGTCCGCTGTGCCGTGCGTGTGATCATTGCTTGTACAGCCCTCTCGCAGTGTCCGGAGCAAGTATGGTGGGTCTGACACACCGGTGTCAATGTGTTCTTTTTTCCATTTCCAGGAGTGTGGTTCATTGGTGAGTTTGTTAGTAGAACCATTTGTTGTATACACTGATCAGCCAGAACATTATGACCACATACCTAATGGCCGCTACGTTCACCTTTGTCACGGATACCAGCGGCGACGCATCGTGACGTGGAAGCAATGAGGCGCTGGTAGATCGCTGGAGGGATATGGAACCACATCTGCACACACAAGTCACCTAATTCCCGTAAATTCCGGGGAGGTGGCGATGAGCTGTGACGCCATGTTCAATCACCTCCCAGATGTTTGATCGGGCTCAGATGTGTCCAGTTGGGGGGACCATCACATCAGTTGGAACTCGCCGCTGTGTTCCTCGAACCATTCCGTCACACTCCTGGCTTTGTGGTATGGCGCGTTATCTTGTTGAAAAATGCTACTGCCGTCGGGAAACATGATCGTCACGAAGGGGTGTACTTGGTGTGCAACCAGTGTATGATACTCTTTGGCCATTGTGCTGCCTTGCACGAGATTGTCTGGACACATGGATGCCCACGTGAATGTTATTCAGAGCATAATGGAGCCGCTGTCAGCATGCCCGCCCCGAGGTACAGGTATCAAGGAGCTGTTTCCCTAGAAGACGACGGATTCGCGCCCTCCCATCGGCATGATGAAGGTGGTATCGGGATTCATCAGGCCATGCGGCGCTCTTCCACTGCGCCAACGTCTAGTGTCGATGCTCACGTGCCGATTTCACTTGTAGTTGTTGACGTCGTCGTATTAATATTGGCTCATGCATGGGTCGTCGGTTGCGGAGGCCTATAGTTAGGAGTGTTCGGTGCCTGTGTTTTAAGACACACTTGCACTCTGCGCAGCATTAAAGTCTGCTGTTAGTTCCACCACAGTTCGCTGCCTCTCCAGTTTACCAGTCTGCCCAGCCTACGACGTCCAACATCTGTAATCAAGGGTGGCCGCCCAACCCCACGACGTTTGGACGTGGTATCACCGTGGTTTCGCCACGTGTTGAAGACAGCACAAAACTCCTCGGACACCAGACAAATCATGCAGTTTCCGCAACGCTGTTGCCAAGCCTCGAGGTCATCACAAGCTGCCCTTGGTCAAACTTAGATACATCGCGCCTTCCCCATTCTACACCTGTACAGCACGCTCACTGATACTACATGCACAGTGCGTGTGTCTGACTAGCAATCATTCCTAGGCAGGTGACGCTGCTATCGCCTGCACGTGTTTATATCGATAGCAGGTAGGTGGTCGTAATGTTCTGGTTGATCAGTGTATATTATTAGTGATATGAAATAACACCCCCCATGAACCATGGACCTTGCCGTTGGTGGGGAGGCTTGCGTGCCTCAGCGATACAGATAGCCGTACCGTAGGTGCAACCACAACGGAGGGGTATCTGTTGAGAGGCCAGACAAACGTGTGGTTCCTGAAGAGGGGCAGCAGCCTTTTCAGTAGCTGCAAGGGCAACAGTCTGAATGATTGACTGATCTGGCCTTGTAACAATAACCAAAACGGCCTTGCTGTGCTGGTACTGCGAACGGCTGAAAGCAAGGGGAAACTACAGCCGTAATTTTTCCCGAGGGCATGCAGCTTTACTGTATGATTACATGATGATGGCGTCCTCTTGTGTAAAATGCTCCGGAGGTAAAATAGTCCCCCATTCGGATCTCCGGGCGGGGACTACTCAAGAGGATGTCGTTATCAGGAGAAAGAAAACTGGCGTCCTACGGATCGGAGCGTGGAATGTCAGATCCCTTAATCGGGCAGGTAGGTTAGAAAATTTAAAAAGGGAAATGGATAGGTTGAAGTTAGATATAGTGGGAATTAGTGAAGTTCGGTGGCAGGAGGAACAAGACTTCTGGTCAGGTGACTACAGGGTTATAAACACAAAATCAAATAGGGGTAATGCAGGAGTAGGTTTAATAATGAATAGGAAAATAGGAATGCGGGTAAGCTACTACAAACAGCATAGTGAACGCATTATTGTGGCCAAGATAGATACGAAGCCCACACCTACTACAGTAGTACAAGTTTATATGCCAACTAGCTCTGCAGATGACGAAGAAATTGAAGAGATGTATGATGAAATAAAAGAAATTATTCAGATTGTGAAGGGAGATGAAAATTTAATAGTCATGGGTGACTGGAATTCGAGTGTAGGAAAAGGGAGAGAAGGAAACATAGTAGGTGAATATGGATTGGGGGACAGAAATGAAAGAGGAAGCCGCCTGGTAGAATTTTGCGCAGAGCACAACATAATCATAACTAACACTTGGTTTAAAAATCATGAAAGAAGGTTGTATACATGGAAGAACCCTGGAGATACAAAAAGGTATCAGATAGATTATATAATGGTAAGACAGAGATTTAGGAACCAGGTTTTAAATTGTAAGACATTTCCAGGGGCAGATGTGGACTCTGACCACAATCTATTGGTTATGACCTGTAGATTAAAACTGAAGAAACTGCAAAAAGGTGGGAATTTAAGGAGATGGGACCTGGATAAACTGAAAGAACCAGAGATTGTACAGAGATTCAGGGAGAGCATAAGGGGGCAATTGACAGGAATGGGGGAAATAAATACAGTAGAAGAAGAATGGGTAGCTTTGAGGGATGAAGTAGTGAAGGCAGCAGAGGATCAAGTAGGTAAAAAGACGAGGGCTAGTAGAAATCCTTGGGTAACAGAAGAAATATTGAATTTAATTGATGAAAGGAGAAAATATAAAAATGCAGTAAGTGAAACAGGCAAAAAGGAATACAAACGTCTCAAAAATGAGATCGACAGGAAGTGCAAAATGGCTAAGCAGGGATGGCTAGAGGACAAATGTAAGGATGTAGAGGCCTATCTCACTAGGGGTAAGATAGATACCGCCTACAGGAAAATTAGAGAGACCTTTGGAGATAAGAGAACGACTTGTATGAATATCAAGAGCTCAGATGGAAACCCAGTTCTAAGCAAAGAAGGGAAAGCAGAAAGGTGGAAGGAGTATATAGAGGGTCTATACAAGGGCGATGTACTTGAGGACAATATTATGGAAATGGAAGAGGATGTAGATGAAGATGAAATGGGAGATATGATACTGCGTGAAGAGTTTGACAGAGCACTGAAAGACCTGAGTCGAAACAAGGCCCCCGGAGTAGACAATATTCCATTGGAACTACTGACGGCCGTGGGAGAGCCAGTCCTGACAAAACTCTACCATCTGGTGAGCAAGATGTATGAAACAGGCGAAATACCCTCAGACTTCAAGAAGAATATAATAATTCCAATCCCAAAGAAAGCAGGTGTTGACAGATGTGAAAATTACCGAACTATCAGCTTAATAAGTCACAGCTGCAAAATACTAACACGAATTCTTTACAGACGAATGGAAAAACTAGTAGAAGCCAACCTCGGGGAAGATCAGTTTGGATTCCGTAGAAACACTGGAACACGTGAGGCAATACTGACCTTACGACTTATCTTAGAAGAAAGATTAAGGAAAGGCAAACCTACGTTTCTAGCATTTGTAGACTTAGAGAAAGCTTTTGACAATGTTGACTGGAATACTCTCTTTCAAATTCTAAAGGTGGCAGGGGTAAAATACAGGGAGCGAAAGGCTATTTACAATTTGTACAGAAACCAGATGGCAGTTATATGAGTCGAGGGACATGAAAGGGAAGCAGTGGTTGGGAAGGGAGTAAGACAGGGTTGTAGCCTCTCCCCGATGTAGTTCAATGTGTATATTGAGCAAGCAGTAAAGGAAACAAAAGAAAAATTCGGAGTAGGTATTAAAATTCATGGAGAAGAAATAAAAACTTTGAGGTTCGCCGATGACATTGTAATTCTGTCAGAGACAGCAAAGGACTTGGAAGAGCAGTTGAATGGAATGGACAGTGTCTTGAAAGGAGGATATAAGATGAACATCAACAAAAGCAAAACAAGGATAATGGAATGTAGTCTAATTAAGTCGGGTGATGCTGAGGAAATTAGATTAGGAAATGAGGCACTTAAAGTAGTAAAGGAGTTTTGCTATTTGGGGAGCAAAATAACTGATGATGGTCGAAGTAGAGAGGATATAAAATGTAGGCTGGCAATGGCAAGGAAAGCGTTTCTGAAGAAGAGAAATTTGTTAACATCCAGTATTGATTTAAGTGTCAGGAAGTCATTTCTGAAAGTATTCGTATGGAGTGTAGCCATGTATGGAAGTGAAACATGGACGATAAATAGTTTGGACAAGAAGAGAATAGAAGCTTTTGAAATGTGGTGCTACAGAAGAATGCTGAAGATTAGATGGGTAGATCACATAACTAATGAGGAAGTATTGAATAGGATTGGGGAGAAGAGAAGTTTGTGGCACAACTTGACCAGAAGAAGGGATCGGTTGGTAGGACATGTTCTGAGGCATCAAGGGATCACCAATTTAGTATTGGAGGGCAGCGTGGAGGGTAAAAATCGTAGAGGGAGACCAAGAGATGAATACACTAAGCAGATTCAGAAGGATGTAGGTTGCAGTAGGTACTGGGAGATGAAAAAGCTTGCACAGGATAGAGTAGCATGGAGAGCTGCATCAAACCAGTCTCAGGACTGAAGACCACAACAACAACAACAACATGAAATAACATGTTACGTTAATCAGACATTCGCACATCTTCAATGCAATAATGTGAAAACTGTAAATAATAGTTGTAAACAGGTTTCCGTTTGATGGTGTGCGGCTGCAACGGGCTTAGATTCTTCTTATATACTGTGAATACACTCACTTCCGGTGTTTCATGTATCAGTACACATTCCACGACTAAAGGGGCCATAGAGATCAAAGAAATTTCTGACACAGAGGTACACTACAAGATCCAAGACAACATTTCTACACTTAAGACAGTGATTATATCTGGCAGCGATCATATCTGACTTGTGTGCTAGCAGCTCTGAATACACCAATTACACGTAAGGACAGCAACATTCTGTTGTGATCATACTGCAATCATGAGTTGAGCTGTAGCAATCGGAATTGTGGGTAATCTTTGTCTGGATTCCATCGCATCAAGGCCCCCAACAAAACAAGTACGCAGACGTCATTGCAAAGAAGCAAGAAAATAGAACTGTTAATGTAATGTCGTTGAAGGTGCACTCAGATATTTGGCACAACGAAGTAGTTGGAAATTATGGAAATGGCCATGGCAAACATCGTAACAGTAAAAGGTAGGCTCAGTCCACATCAGTCTTTTGCGTTAGTGTTGTTAGTAACTCATATCTGTATTCCATGCAACGTTAATGCTCTTTGTGGAAAAATGTATGTTCGCGCTCTGCGTCACTGGTGATCCATAAAGTGCACTGCGAAAGGACTGGTCTAATTTCGTGAAACACCCTGTTGGATGGTTGTTTCGGGAGAGGGGACCAAACAGCGAGGTCATCGGTCCCATCGGATTAGGGAAGGATGACTAGGTAATATCTGGTTACTCCCAAGGGTAACGATGTTATAAATGTTGGGAACCAATGCCCCAGACACACACTTTTATATTTAATGAGATTACAGAACTTTAAGGCATATGCATTGAGCCACTGTCGCGAATTAGTCTATTGTGTACTACGATTATACGTTAGTTCTCTCATAGAGACAATTTTTGTTGTAGTCCACTACTGTTAACAGTCGAAGATTTTCATTAGTTTTTAAGTATCTAAAGATACTGCTGCTGCTGATGATGATGCCCCATTTTTTTTCTGTGATGATGTGCCATGGAAATAAACTTGCAGTTGTAATCTTAACAAAAAATACCGCCTTCTGAAATGAAGAAAATCTGAGGAAAATACACAGAAGTTTTTCCACATGTGTATGTGGCTGGCTGTCCAGTAATATAAAAAACGGTAAGAAGCCAGGCACTCGAACTTTAAAACCAGGAGCTCCTGGATGGAGTTTTTTAGAGATTAGAAAATTTTTAAATCTGTGTTACATTCGTCCAGTCCCCTCTCGAAATAGAGGGCGTGCCTTCGGTCAAACAGTTTGATGTATAGAGGTTGAACTGGTTGCCTGATTTTGACTGATTGTGGTTTGTCTTTTTCGAGTTCCGCCATTGAACGCGTACTACAGGTTCCCAAACATCAAATCAGGCAAGCTATTTTGGCTTCCTCCTCCGATGAAATGTCAGGACGTAAAAGCATGTGGTAAGTGTTGTCCTATACGCAGTAATTGTAGTATTTTTAGAAATTTACTTTAAATTGTAGAAACATTAATGCTTTGAGCTTTAGGTAGCAATTCGAGTTAGTGTGTTCCGGTTTTTCAGTCTCGTATGTACTGGTGCATGTTGAACTTCGTGTTACTGATCTAGGGTGTATATTCCGTGCAGAAAGTGAACGTCGTTTTATAATGTTGAGCAGCTTGCGAAGGAGATGACAGAATATTGCCAGTGGAAGTAACGTGCAGCTTTTAATTAAGAAAATTGGTTAGCGAATAAGAAATGAGCTACGGGAATACAAGGATAACACATGAAAGTTTAAGTTTCACAAGATACTTTGCAACGTGGAGAAGCGCGAGTTAATGCGGTTATCGCGGGACTTTGCAACGTGGAGAATATAGTAGAAGCGCGATTTAATGCGGTTTTCGCGAGAAATGCTTTACCCCCGTATTATAGCGCTGTATCAAGAGTGGGTTGTGGAATGGAAAAATAAGCATGGAACGTTTGGAAAAACATAATGCAGTATTATACTGTAGGATATATAAATTTAAAGAACATGAGAAGTAAAGCATATAAAAACTAATCGGTTCCTGCAGAAAATCACGTACAGAATGGATGTTACTGCTGTTGAAACCTGTCACTACACTCTTCACATTCCCATTTTCCAGAGTGACGGTGCAAACAGAAATTACTCATGTGAATGTTGATGCAGCGTGGTATTCACCTTGCGAAATTTTTACATAACACAAATACATAGTATGGAGTAAAGGAAATATTATGCAAGTGGCTAAGTGAAGAAATATATCCGTTTCGGAGTGATAATACGCAGTTGTCGGGAGATATGCTTGCACCCCGCCTTAAACTTAAATCCACAATATATCCGACTGCGTTATGATTGTTATTTTACTGCGGTCTTCCATTCTCATGTTTCTGTAACGAACTCGCGAGAGTAACTAGGCATCTGTACGTACTATTTTTGTTTGCGGTGTGCGCGATTAGTTCGATTTCTGTCTTGCTGTTTAGGGAAACAGGGAAGTAAATAATTGTTCCGTCACAGTCAGAAAGCTTCCGAGAGGCGTTGAAGTGTCGGAACTAGAGCGCAACTAGAAATGAGAATGAACTGGGAAGTGAATTACGGATAATGTTTCTTTCAGGCATAATCTTGAGATTGTTAGAGATGTATCGATCTTCTTATTTTCCTCTCGTCGCTAGTATTTATGTGTGAAAGTTACTGGCTCAGTAGCGGAGCGGGAAAAGTACACGAGAAAGCCGTGGTGTTATCCCATTCCGGTATCCGACAAACAAATCTCGCGCAGCTATGTTTATGTGATCTTAAGAGTATCCAGGCTCCCGATGCTGGAAACGTCTGGTCGAAGCTACGCGATAGCTGAAATGTTGGGAAGTTTACGTCGTTTGTCAGGGTTGCGCCGTCGTCCATTTCTCGCAGATTATTTTTCGATCTCAGCGCTTACAGCAGGTGCATCGAAGTGAAGAATGTGTAGTCACAGTTCAGAGAGGCGAGGAACATACAGGCCACAGTAGTTTAGATTACCTCAGGGGTGTGTGTGTGTGTGTGTGTGTGTGTGTGTGTGTGTGTGTGTGTGTGTGTGTGTGTAGTCGCTCAGTCATTCGTGACTGTCATCTCTCACTTTTTTCACTAGGCTCTTCATTAAAGTGTGACGCCTCTGTACGGAAATGTTCTGTATACTTCAAAATATTTTCTATCTTGGGATGTATCTGTCGATATCAAGCAGAAGTCTGTTGTTCGCTTTGCTGTTCTGTTACATTCCTGTTCATTTCATGTTTTCATTTTGGTCATATGATGACTAACGAGAGTATTAATAGACCAATTGCACCTGGGAATGAGGAGACTTCAGTCGTCTTCCCTTTAGTTTTTATCGTGAAATTTCCCGGAGACAAGGTGAACCACTTATAGTATATGCACAACTGTCTTGAAATCATTCACAATGCGACGCGTTTACCTTAGCCGCCACTGTGCTTGTTGAACATCACGGACTGTTGCCGGTTCTGATATTAAGTTAAATCATAGCGGTTATACAGGCTAACACGCAGTAATTTCACTCATTTCGCTGTAGAGAACGAAACAGGGAGTGAAATAGTTGATCGAGAAAGAAGACAGAACGATTATGCAAGACAGCTAACATAGAGTGGTGGCTTTCGGGCGGCAAATACACGCGGGAGGCAGGAGAGTAGATTTTAAAATTGGTAGTGGTGACCAGATCCACCTTTTAGAAGTGTTGAAAGCTGCCAACAGTCTTCTTTGTCTTCTATCACATAGATCCCGTTACCGATGAGAACGGAAAATGGAACGTCGTGAAAGGCATAAGAGAGGTACATACCTTTTTTTTCACACGAACTAATATTTGCTAAGCTGCATCCACTTTTCTGTAGCGCACAAACAAGTTGTACGAGCCTAAACTAATTAATTCACTCGTAAAATGATAACATTGGTCAGGTTTCACGCACTTGCTTCTTCAAACGAAACACGTTGGTCGCAAAATACAGGAAAATTTTCAATTGTGAAGCAAGCGAAAAAGGATCTTAAATTTGGAAACTGATTACTACTTATGGGCCTAACCGACAGCTCTATAGTTTCTCATACTAATCCTTGTGAATGCACTTCAGCCGTACCTCTGTCGATATACACGCAAGGGTATCGGAAAGGTCGTTCCTATAAATAGAAGTAAGGCCAAACGAAAAATGAAAGGGAAATTTTAGTCTGCAGATTGTCATTATCCTCTGCACGCATCGGGAATTTCTTGTGTATATAGACAACTTCGTTGGAATATGCAGGTGAAATACATTTTGTTGTACAAGAATAAAAATGAAGTGAATGCACCGAAATTAACCATCAGTGATAATAAAAGTTTGAGTAAGGCCTAGAGACATACCGGAAATCCTAATCATTTTGGTGACAACTCGTCAAAAGAAGGAAATCTGGGTTTTCTGTCTGCGTCAATTTTTCAATTTTTATTGCATATTCATTAAAAACACAAACTCCACGAAGAGTTCCGTGAGTCACATGGTACCGACTCACTTTTTGGTCTTGTTTGCGTAAGTTGTCGTAGACGCAAGTGTCGTGAAGCTAGTAGTTATCACACTGCTCGCCCACCCATTAATATAGATTTTCACACAACAGTGCCGTCATTTCTCGTCAAGCAGGTAGTCTCACTCACGAGCCGTAGAGGGCTCCGTGTAAATCCTCCCACTAGGCAAAAATTCTTAGTCTGTAATTGGGAAAACGAAACTGGCGTCTCCGCATCGTAACCATTCACACTGTCAGTCATATGCGGATAAGGACCATCGTATGAAGATAAATGAAATGTACTGTGCGCCTGGAAACTGTTCCATTAAATAGCTCTATATTGGAAAATATTTCTCTCGTCCTTTGTTCGTTACTGTGTTATGTCCCTTTTCAGAGAACGATTAACGAACCCTCGGCGATTATTGATTACAACTGGAATAATATGACTGAAGTCTTTGTTACGAATGCAGTTTTCAGCTGCGTGTCTCAGAAAGATCAGCAGCAGTCTACTGCGACGTGGGTCACTGGTTTGAAGCATTCGTCCGCAGCGGTGTATTTGGAAGATGCTAAATATCCACGCCAGCTACGTTTCCACTTCTCGTTGTGTTCGCATTTTTTTTTTTTTTTTTTTTTTTTTTTTTTTTTTTTTTTTTTTTTTTTAGAATATCCCCGAACCAACTGGGAATCGAACTCGTGTCCCTTAGGACGACAGTCCGTCATGCTGCCCATTCAGCTATCTTTTTTTTTTTTTTTTTTTTTTTTTTTTTTTTTTTTTTGTAAGAAGGTGTGGGAGGGCGCGGAAGGCAGAGCGATCAGGGGTCGTAACCCGAGGCCTGGTCGCAGTGTCCCCCTCGTCCGTCAAGGAATCAGGGATGGGAAGGGGAAAATCTTTGTTGGGAATTATTGTTTATTTATTTGTTTTTATTTACTGTTTTAATACATTCTTAATGTGGTTTTACTTTACACCACAACAAAAATAAATGTATCTAGCACCGCATCGTGCTCTGAGAAAAAGAAAACAATATCTCGGCACGTTCCTACACCGAGGTAATGTATATGGGGAAAACGAAAAAAAAAGTGCTTCATACAGGATACAGAAGGGTGTGTCGCTACTCTCCTTACGCTTCATCATCCAGGTACGTCTTCACGTATATCATGTTGTTCCACCGAGAATCGAACTTAGTCATGTCAGCTCACTCAATGGGTATCTTCTCCTACCTGTTGATGATCCAGCTGCGTGGAGGGTCGCGTAGGGCACTCCCTAAGTAATTAGAAAAATACTGTCTGTATTTTGGGTTCCGTACGATCTTGCAATGACGTTCTTGTAGGTAGTTCCAAAAGTCTAATACATCTTTAGGTCCATCGTGAAATAAGTAGTGTACCGCATGCGCACGGATCCACGTGACAGCGTTCGTCTTGGCGCGCGGGAAATACTGTTGATCCGGAAATAGTAGAAACCGAGGTGTAATGTGTTCCGGAGTCACTCGTAGAAAATACGACAAAATTTGTCGCACCAAGCGCCATACGTCATCTGCCGCGCCACATGTGAGACGGTGTTCGTCCGTGTCTGGTATCCCGCAGTCTACGCAGAGAGGCGATTCCGCCATGTTTATCTTGTGGAGGCGTGATCGGGTGATCTGTTTACCATTGACTGTGATGTACCATGTGGATCGGACGGCTGAGTCCAGTGGAATTCCGTGAATCGTCTTCCACACCACCTTCCAATTAACCTGAGGGCTTTTCGTCTCCACGATGTTTGGTGGACGCCTCTGCTGTAGGACATGATATATATCCCGCGCCGACGCCTGTTTCGTCGGTGGTACTGCGATACGGAGATAGCTGTGTTCAATGTAAAAGCTCCCGAAGTAGTAGAAGGGTGGGGGTATGTCTTGCGTCGTCAGTGGGGGCATAATGGACGGCGGAACTAAGGACTCCAACAGCAAACCTGTCAAACTTTCCGGGTGGTGGCGCCACAGCTTGATGTGTGAGCTGACATACAGGGACACAGCTCTGTCGTGGACATGGACTAGGCCAAGACCTCCCCTGTCTGGGGGAAGGGTCAGTGACTCATAACTGACTTTGAAGAGCATGCCTGTACTGACGTAGGCTCCGAATGCCGCTAATAGACGTCGAGCCATCAGTAACGGTATTGGGAGAACACGCGCTATGTGTGGAAGGCGCGATGCGAGGTAAACATTAACGAAGTGTGTCCTTTGGAGAATGTCGAGGGTCCGCAGACGAAGGTTGAAGATCTGGACCCGAATTTGTTGTAATAAGCGGCGGTAGTTAAGAGCCGCGGTGCGCCGTATGTCGTCGTGAAACTCTATTCCGAGAGATTTGATAGTGCCACGAAGCTGTAGGGGTTCGACACACGCAGGGGTCAACCCATCTCCTATGGCCATGGCGACCGATTTGGCGACGTTGAGACAGCTGCCGGAAGCCACACCGTACGTGGTAATCCATTCTAGTGCTCTGTTGACATCATCGCGATTGCGGAACACGAGAACCAGGTCGTCTGCATATGCTGTACAGCGAAATGTGACGTCACGTAGGGTAAGACCGGTGAGGCGTTGACGGAGACCACAGAGGAGCGGTTCCAGTGCCAGAGCATATAGTATCGTCGACAAGGGGCAGCCTTGACGGACGGAGCGGAAAATCGGGAGGGACTGCGAGAGACGCCCGTTAACGAGCACTTTGGAAGTCGCTCCTCGGAGTAGGCGCATCACGACGGCTGTGAATTGCTGTGGGTACTGCATGTGCTGGAGAACGGACGTTAGGTATGCGTGATCCACTCGATCAAACGCTTGGCTAAAATCTAGTGATGCCAGCGCTCCCGGGACGCGGCGTGCCCTGGCTAGGGCTATTAAGTCACGGTATCGACACAGTGCTGTGTGGATGTTGTTGATACCCCCTAGGGAAGTCTGATCTGGCGAGATGACGTAAGGTAGGGTCGGTCGTAGACGGTTTGCTAATAGTCTGGTGAATATCTTCATGTCGCAGTTGACGAGTGTTAGCGGGCGGTAATCTTGTATTCGAGCCCCACCTTTAGGCTTGTGAACCGGTATAATTATTCCTTCTACGAAGGTCGCAGGGAGCGGCACCGCGGGGGACATAAGCTCCCGACAGATGTCTGTTAACTTGGGAGCCAGTAGATACTGAAAAGTTCTATAAAACTCCACAGGGAGCCCGTCGGGGCCAGGAGACTTATTCGCCGCTCCTTTACCGATGGCGTCGATAACTTCGTCTTCCGTAATGTCGTTCAATAATTCAGTTTGTAAATCCTGTGGGGCAATGCCGTAAACTAGTTGTGAGACTGCTGTCACCGTCATCGGGTCGGAACATTGAACAGAATAAAGTCGTGCGTAATGGTCGAAGAAGGCTGCAGCAATATCGCGTTGTGTGCTGTGATGAAGGCCGTCCTCAGTGGTGATGGCATGTATCAGCGCCCGTCTTCGCAGTGTACGTTCTCGGATGACGTGGTACATGGTGGGTCGTTCCGTTGCGAGTCTGTCTTGTGTCCGCGCTCGGACGATCGTCCCTTCGAGGTGTCGGCGCATATGGGCTACGATCTGTGCTTTCGCACGCTGAACTGTCAGCTGTCGTTCCGGTGTGGGTGGCAAGGAGGCGCATTCGCGAAGGACGGTGAAATAAAAATCAAGGGTCTGTCGCCTCCAAGCAGCAGTCTCACGACCATACGTAATAAAGGTTCGCCGTAGGGCCGGCTTGGCGCAGGTTAACCACCAACTAATCGACGTAGGATACGTTCGGAGGCGGCGGACGCACAAACTCCACGTGTCTTCGATGGCGCGTCGACAATCCGGAGAAGCGAGATGAGCAAGGTTTAATTTCCAGGGATGTCGGCTGCGCCACACCCGTTGGCGACGAAGGGTGACGGCACATATATAGGCCTCGTGATCAGAGAAGGCTACTGGCCACACCTCCGCGTCACTCACCGTTGCCGCGAGAGAACGGGAGACGTAAATCCTATCGATGCGACTAGACGAGTGACTCGTGAAATGGGTGTATCCCGGTCTATTTCCTCGGACATGTTCCCATGTATCTACTAGCTGGAGATCGCCGATGAGTGTCCCAAGTTCGGGGCACGGTGAATGGCGTGGCAGCTGATCTTTAGGTGCTTGGGTGCAATTGAAATCGCCCCCTAATATCAAGTCATCGTGCCTGCCCTGAAAAAGCGGTGCTATTCCTTCTGCGAAGAAGAGCGATCGGTCACGACGGCGATTCGTTCCGGAAGGGGCGTACACATTGATAAACCGGACGCCTTGCACCGTTACTGCCATTCCTCTAGCGTCGGGGAGATATCGGACTTCGTCCGCCTCGAGGCCCTCTCTGAGGAGAATGGCGACTCCACTGTTAGTTGGCGAGGCGTGGGACACATGAGCCGTATAACCATACATACCCGGGAAATCTTCGACGAAGACTTCTTGGAGAAAGACAATGTCAACGTCTGCTGCATTGAGCATGTCTTGGAGCAGCGACAACTTCGTACGTGTCCGAATGGTGTTAATGTTGATGGTCGTTAAGCGATAGGTTTGTAGGTCGTCTCCTGCGGTGGGGGCTGCCGTCAGTGTCGCCGTAAAAGGTGGGGCCTGTGATCTGCTGGCCGCGTCCGCGCCGTCATCTGTTGCTACTCGGGAGGGGCCGAGGTGTGGGAGGAGAGACCCCTCTCCTCATCCACCACAGCGGCCGTAGAATCGTCTTCAATGTCATCCGCCCAAGGTCCGCAAGTTAACGGTGGCTGCGGCAGAACACTTGTGGGCTGAGTGACTAAGGGTGAATCCGCAGTTGTTTCCGGTTGTGTACCAACGGCGGGCGCTGTGCTGGCCATCCGTTTGTCCGAGGGAGCGGAAACGGATTTGTCAAAATCAGACAAAGTGACAGGTGAGGGCGATCTCGTGTCATCCATTCTCCTCGTCGTTTCGTCGGCCGTCCGGTCGTCAACTGGAGAAGACGTCCGCTGGAGGCAATCGTCTGAGGGTGTGCGACGTCGCTTTTTATGTTTTCTCGGTGACCTTTGTTTGCGGACGTGGGTTTCTGAGTCCGAAAGAGTTTGTGGTTCCCGTATAGCATCCCCCTCAGGGAGAAAGGCAGAGGTCGGTACAACCCTAGCGTCGAGTTCCATTCTCTCGTCCGAATCTTCTCGTGGAGTCGATGGGCGGCGTTCTTCAACCCCTGCAGACACCGTAATGGTGTTGGTCAATCCAGGACCGGCGACAGGTGCGCATTCTAACGCTTCCTGTCTTCCGGGGTGGTTGTCTTCTGTCATGACGGTCGATCGTGTCACCTCTGCGTAATTGAGGGGGAGGGCCGTGAGCGTAGTAGGTGGTGTCGTGTCATGCAATGGAAGTTGTGTAATCCGACGTTGAATACACGCCGAGCGGACATGACCCTCCTGGCCGCAACCAGAACAAGTACGAGGTTGGCCGTCGTACATTATTATTGCTCGACAGCCACCTATGACTAAGTAGGACGGCACATGTTTCTTTAATTCAATTTTCACTTGTCGGACGCCGTTGAGGACTTGGTACGTCTCGAAGGTGTTCCATTTTTCGGCCACGTGGCTAATTACCGTCCCATAAGGGCGGAAAGCTGAGGTAACGACGTCCGGTGGTACTTCGAAAGGGAGTTCGAAGACTCTTAGTGTGCGTAATCCTAGTCCAGCATGGTCAACAGTAACCTCTCCGATGTGACCATCGGAGTGTTTGAACTTGAGAGTGTTCGCGCATCTGTTCACAACTGCGTGACATAACTCGTCATCGACCATCTTGACGTAAACGACGCTGCTTGTGATGGATAGGTGGATACCGACGATGTGCTGTGTTGGTATTTGAACTTCGTCACGGATAAATCGTTCGACTTCAAAGGCTCGTGGTCGTGCGTAGTCGGGCTGGAAGCTGATCTTGATGGTAGCTTTTCTGTACGAATGAGCCATGGCGACTCAGTGTTAACGGACGCGAGTATTAGCTGCGGCGAGGAAGTAAACAAACTACGCGCGCTCGCGACTCTGCCGACGGGACCGCGACACCGCGGACGGGACGTAAACAAGACGTCCTCGCCGCTCACCGGCCGAAAGCAGACTGCATTAGTGCCTTTAGCCGCGGAAAGGTCATAAATAAGATCTTTAAAACATACACTGTTGTAAAATGTCTTACACTTCCACGTGCTTCTTATCTCTTTCGCTACCGGGGCGTATGTGTGCCACAGAAAGTTATCGGAGAACCAGCGAGAGTTTTCTGCATGTTATTGCATTGTGTCATTGTCCCAATAGTAATATGATGTCCGATAATATTTCCAGAATTCTTACAATTACAGCTAGCACCTGTAGCCTACACTGTATTCAGGTTTCATTGTTAACCTTGTCTTGTACTCGCTAGATGCTAGTATTCTCGCATCGAATTAATTCTCGCCTGCTGGTAGACAACTCAGTGAACGGATTTGCGTAGCGGGTTCTGTCTCGCCTACCTGGACCATTCATGCCAATTAATTGCGTGCTCGTATTTACATTTGTCATGTCACAGATGGTGCCCATTTTGAGCATATATAATGTGAGTTAAAAACTTCGAGACATATTGTATCCAATCCTGTACGTGTTTTCTGTGTGTATTGTAATTTTTACTCAGTCAATTTCTGAAACAACGAAGGTAGCCATACTTGGGAATAACCCTGTGTGTCTAACTCCTCCAGTGTTCGAAACGGGAACGACGGGAAATATTTTCTTCAGATTGTTACTTCTGTCTACGACATTAATTAAAATAACCATACATTGTCTTCCGTTCCGAAGTAAAATTGTAGTGAAACGCTCAAAGTTTAGCCAGTCGTAATGAGTTGACAGCCTAAGAGTATTACGAGATCACAGTATTACCAACCTGGCAATCCAGCTGCGCACATTATCGGAATAATTATTGCAGTAGTTATCACATTATGTGAGGAAATAGCTCACTTCCGATTGCCCGTACATTTTGTGCCAGTGGAAACAACCTTGTTTGTTTCGTTTTATCTGTCTGTATCGTTATTAGTGAGTGCCCCTCATTGAACGAACGTAAACATGACTACACCTGAAACTTCCTGGTAGATTAAAACTGTGTGCCGGACCGAGACTCGAATTCGGGACCTTTGTCTTTCGCGGGCAAGTGCTCTGCCATCTGAGCTACCCAAGCACGACTCACGACCCGTCCTCACAGATTTACTTCCACCACTACCCCATCTCATACCTTACAGACTTCACAGACTCTCTCCTACGAAACATGCGGGATTAACACTCCTGGAAGAAAAAATGACATGTCACCTTAACACTTTTCTTTGCATCTTTGCACCAAGATAGGAGGCGTCGGATCCCAAGGAAAAGGAACCTACTGAAAAAAATCTAAATCCATGCTTAACTTCAACATGTCCAAACTCTTGACTGAAATGAACTCTCATCACTCCGCTGCAGAGTGAAAATTTCATTTTGGAGTGTGATTTCAGTCAAGCACATGCATAAGCAGCAACAAACAACACGTATGTCATGGAACAACTTCTCGATCTCTGCAGCATGGGTTCCTCATCTCCAATTTCACCAAAATAGGTCTTAAAATTCTTCTTCTTCTTAAAACAAAAGGAAATAAAACTAGGGGCTGTGCGTGAAGAAATACGGAATCTGAAAAAAATAAAGGCCACCATAGTGCTTCATATTACCTATTTCAGTAAACTGACAGTGACTTTCAACAAGAAAAACGTATCTAAGAGCAATAACATATTTTAGAAGCTCTGCTTACCCCCCTTTTATGCGAAGCAGAGGCCTGGATTATAGGCAACACAAATTGCGTACCAGTACCTACGCCTTGCCGAATGTTACCATGGCGTAACTCATAATAACAGACGCCTAGCGTCGCCAGGAAGCATCAGCGAACAGTGTCTCTAACAAAAGTTGTTCCCCATTACATGATTTGTCACCCCTAGACGTTTGATGCAAACACTCCGTGTAAGATGTCAGTAAACGACCGTGTATGTGATATCAGAGAAATTCGAGCTTACGAAGAGGCTTCCCGAAAATTGTGTTTCTCGCGCGCCATTCACGACTGCAATGGGAGGGATGCTAAGAGATCACTGTACACGGTGCCACACATTGTTAAGTGGCTTGCAGAGAACAAATGGAGATGCAGAATGGATAACGTGCATAGAACGAAAGTTTGGGAAGTTCTTGAAAAGGCGTGCCTTTCTGAGCGTAATCCCATGAGAGCCGCTGGTTGAAGTTCGTTGTGAGTAGTGGCATGTATGGCAGTTCCTTTTGTGAAATGCCACCGTAGCCTTATTTAGAGAAGCAGCGCAGTTGACGTCACGGCCTGCACGCTGCATGAATAGCCGCGTGTTCCCTTTGTTCTGCAATAGTCGTTTGGATTTCCTAGCAGAGGAGAAGATAAGCTACACCGGCGTTGTGCAAAAGGAAGCGTCATTTCACTCTTTCATTAGCTCTGTTTGATGTGTACTTGTGTTTGCCGACACTGCCTGTTGCATTCGAAGGCAAGGTGATAATTTCTCGGTCTGACACTGGACGACTGGTTTTAGATTAAGAAGACTTTAAAAAAACTTGGTTCGTAACCTTCTGTTAAATCACGAACTTCACCGAAAGTTGTTCCAGAGATCAAACTATATTCCTTAATGTGCGGATACAGGAAGAGTCGCAAAGTAGTTTAGCATATTTCTTCTCTCTTCGTCAGTTCATGATGGTATGTCACCCATTCCCAGAAAACTGCGAAGAATTGAGGCGTTACGTTTACAGTTTAAAGTTCAGAAAACTTCGTATACAGGGTGACAATTATTGAACTACATGAAAAAGTACATTAGTTACAGACTACGACGTGCACACACTTTATTCAACATGTAAACGTCGCTACAGATATTTGGATTTAGGTTATGACATGTTCGATATGCCTGCCATCATTGGCGATGATGGGGCGCAGACGAATAGCGAAATTCTGCATGATCCGCTGAAGTGTCGGAACATCGATGCTGTCGATGCCCTCCTGAATGGATGTTTTCAGCTCAGCAATGGTTGTCGGATTACTGCTGTACACCCAGTCTTTAATATAGCCCCACAAAAAGGAGCCGCATGTGTTTAGATTCGGAGAATAGTGGCGACCAATCGAGACCTATGCCATGGCCTCTGGGTACCCGGAGCCAGAATGCAGTCCCCAAAGTACTCCTCCAGGACATCAAACATTCTCCTGCTTCGATGGGGTCGAGTTCCGTATTGCATGAACCACATCTTGTCGAAATCAGGTTCACTCTAGATAATGGGGATGAAATCATCTTCCAAAACCTTCACGTTCCGTTCAGTAGTGACCGTGCCATGGAGGAACGTCGCACCGATTATTCCGTGACTGGACATTGCACACTACACCGTCAGCCGTTGAGGGTAAAGAGACTTCTCGATCGCGAAACGCGGATTATCAGTCCCCCAAACGCGTCAGTCATGCTAATTGTCGAACCGATCCCAATGAAAGTGGGTTTCGTTGCTAAACCAAACCATACAGCGCGTACTAATTCTCACCATCCCCCGCTGCCGACATGCAGGTTGAACGTCCTAACGCAAACCGTTTAGAAGTTATGACGATTTTATTTCGTATAGTTAAATAATTGTCACTCTGTATCTTAGATTTGATAGCTGTCTTTTATTGGCAAAGAAGTTATATGTTGTATAATACAGAATAACCAAATTAAGAGCTGTCTGCGCGAGTACAAATTACTCTTGTAGTTTTTGATAAACAAACAACTGCTAATCGCGTGTGTTCAGCGGCAAAACGCATATCTGGATTGTTATTCGACGAAGACTACTAAGGTAACCATCAAAATATTTTGACAAGGTTGAAGCTGCTAACTTTATTGCATGCTGTAAAAAATTTATTTCATCAGTACCGATGGGTAAATGACCAGATCTTTGGTGTTTTAGCGAGTGTGATATTTCACTTCTTTTTCTGTATTGTTGTGAAGAAACAGAAGGATTTCTGAATGTTCGCATTGATAGTAAACGGAGTCCTACAAAGATTGCTGATGTGTTTTCTGTGCGATTTTCGGAAATATAAGACGGCTAAATTATGTCTGCTACTCATCTTACTGGAAGCAATGAATCAGGTTAACATTGAAGCAGTTACCACGAGAACATTGTTCGGAATATTTCCAATTTACTTTCCTGTGCCAGATTGCCAATTTGACGTTACGTAGGGGCAACTACTCGGCCACAGCTGCAAAAACTATGTCTTCGCTCCGTGTAGTAACGATACTAAGACGAGTTACTATAGTGTGCACTTGGCTGATAGTTGGCGATTGATGGTTTTCATATGTCAGAAGGGTCCCTTCAATCGCTCAGGGTTTCTGTACTTCGGTCACTTTGCCCAGGTTGCGTTTTCGTTAACTTTCCATTTCCCAGTGGTGTCGGCAAATGGTTTACTCGGGTATTTTCCGTAAGATCGCCGACACACTATTCACAAACCAGGAACGTCGATGATAGTAAGTCGTCTGAGCATATTATGATCGAAAAGTCCGACGAGACGACACATTCTGCTTTCTCGCTTTGTCTCACACACCGCTTTGTCCGCTTCATGTTACATGTTGTAGGTGTATTTGACACCGCAATGCGTGTAACACCCTTCCTGAGCGACATTCGGGAAGTTGTCATACAATGTGGATGTCTAATTGTAGACACGTGGAGACACGTGTAGTGTCTCCTTAGGTAGCCAAAGATTTCGTCTCCCGTCCTTAATATTCTGACAATGGAAAGAACGCAGCTTGGTAAAGCGTAAACATGTGTATTAGCTTCTGTATCGTTTCTTGTCAGCCCCAAATGCAACAGTTGTGGTAATCTCTAACTGTTGAATTTTTTTGTCCTCGAGTATCAGTCGAGATGACGCAGGTCTCGAAACGCTGTGAGCGTAATTTGTGAGGATTGGTTTTGAAATCACTATTTATCACGATTTATGTCTACCATGATTTCACCAAATCATGTAATGCAAAAATCTTCCGTTGGAAGAAGCCGTCGCCGAATTTTTTCCTCTTCACATATCCACTCTCAACTTGTGCTCCGTGTTGCGGGTACTTCCGCGAATCTTTCTTTCAAAAATTGATTTGCATATTGGCAAAATTTATTTGCGTCAGCTACTTGCGGCAAATGGAAATTTGTGGCGTTCTGAGACTCGAACCCGGATTTCTTGTTTGTCATGAGTGGCACCTTAACAACTTCGGCTATTCGAGAACGCTCTTAGTGCCTGTTCAAATCTCCACACGTCACACAATCACAGTTCAAATACTCGCCAAGTTCGTGATATTAAGCATGGGAAGACACGTATTATTTCGTATCGTCATTTTAGCCCCCAGGCGTTATTATACCATTCGACTAAACGTCTGATGGACATCTTATTTTAATGAATGCAGTTACAGCACAGAGACTGTCGCCATTAATCATATAATCTTTCTTCCTTCACGTCAGTGTCACCAAGGCCTGTGTTTAACTCTTTCATGGTTCTTTATTTCCTGTATTACTTTCTCACGGGGCACGCCATTTTTAATTGAATTTGGAGTTATTGGATAATTGTTGGGTTTATGGTTGAAGTAAAGCGATTTATTCTGTGCTTACCATTACTCTTCTCTAAGTACGCACTCCGGCGAGCAAACTGTATTGTATATGTTAAGTCTGGATCCAGTAACAGTCTACGCATGAAAATGAGTTCATTCAGCAAATTCATAGCAGCTTTTGCCCCTTACATACAAAAACATGTCAAGAGGGCATGATGCCGCACAAAACGTAATAAAAGGCAACCTCACGGAGGCTGCTTTTTGGAAAACAATTTCTGATCTTTTAATATAACCTGATGATGCCGTATCCGGGCGAAACGCGTCGTTCGTAAAGAAAGATGTGCAACTTACTACGGTTTTTTAAATAGTAGCAATAGAAGCTTGCTGTCCCAACGTGCGAAGCTGTGCTGGAATAATTTTTAAATTCTCTTTCTGCCTCCCAATCCTGTAGCATCAGAAGTACTTTTATTTTTAGAACATTGTGACTTCCAGTCAAATCGTGTTGACAGCTTAAAATTTCTACTATGAACTGTCGTAAAACAAGCATAGTACAGAAGTGATGGATTGCTGTGCAAATTTGTTATTGTTTCGCAAACAGAATGTCTGTGAGTACATTATTTAACATATGTTAGCATAAATTGTATCCTTCACATCCAAATATTTGCAGATGTCTTCTTCACTGCTTGATAACTGCACCGGTGTATCGATAGCCTTATCACACTTGTTAGTTGTTTCCTGGGTTCACCTGTTTCCATGTCATTTACAGTGCGCAGAATCTACGGAAGACAGGAGCAAAAAAAAATAAATATTGAATTTTATCTGCATATTGTAACTTATTTGCTTTCCTGTAGTTCAAAGTTTAAACTGACTCTTTGCAAAGACTCTACAGCCGCTACTGTTTGTCACTAGAAAAAAGAATCGTGGATATGAAGATAATCCTCACATATAGCAAAAGATAATATGGTAGTATTTGGATATTCCATCTACGTGTGACCATGTAATTCGTTACTTCTCTGCATCCGTCGTTCATCTTCCAGTACATTCAATAGCGGATGTTTCCTCCTGAATCTGATTATAATGACCATCATGAACATCAACATGTCCGCGGATTTATGCTTAATTAGTTTTGCCTGGAAATTTGTCGAAGCTTTATTTTGTAATGTATATTTCTTCACTGTTTGGTGTCAAGCGCGTTATGTTTGGTCGAGTATGAACGACTTTAATGTCAAATAACGTTTGTTTGTAAACATTTATGAAACTAGATGTTGTTTTCATTTTCAAACAAACAACAAGAATGAACACTGGCTCAAAAAACGGTAGGATGCTGCTGCTTTCTATTTAAGTGAACATACATATGGAAAATAACGCGTGGACATAAGGAGAGATATCGCAAATACTTTAGTAGGTTATCCGACAGTGATAAGATTTGTAAGACCAGTTCCTTCAAGAGAAATATTTTTCTCTTCCGATAAGTTACTTTGTGACCTATTTGATGAGGCCGGTGATCAGCGGAATTCATAAAAGCTACCTGTCCATGAAAGTAATGTCACTGTTAACGGCGTGAACGTTAGTGACAAGTTATGTGAAAAGACTTGAATGATGTAAATAACTCTGTATGTTACTTCGACATTTGAGACGCATTTCGGAGACCAAAGAGTCAGAAATGTGTGTTACATTAACTAGTGTGTTATTTATTTCATTATCGTGAATGTCATCAGGAACTAGGTATACTTTTTGTTTAAACGTGAATCGAACGAGATGAAAATCTGTCCCTGCTCTACTCGAAGAAATCTGATGTAACTTGAGCAGTAGTTGGTGAACCCAAATATCTCGACGTCGATTTCTACGACAAACATTCTCGTTGGGAAAAAAAAATCTGTCTCGTAGTTGAATTGCTTCCTACATTTCTTGTGTAATTCTTGGTCTTCCTACGGAGGAACTTGGCGAGGGCTTCGAATGTAATTTAGGGAACGTCGTGGCAGCGTATTGATAAAATTCTATTGAGAGAGAGAGAGAGAGAGAGAGAGAGAGAGAGAAACACAGCAGTGAGTCGGTTACTTGGAGATGAAAAACCTCATCCCTTGAGAGTCACTCTTCCAGCGTCCAATATCGGCGGTGCCTTATTGCGCTCCTGTCGTGATATATTTTTAGCAACAGGTTAAATAGCCTTCACTGGAGCCAGAGTGCCCTCAACAGGTAAAACGTATCTTGCAATGTATTTGTCGTTAGTTATGGCGGCTACTGGGGACAATTGGATGTGATGGTGTGATGCTAAAGTTCTCTTACTCCATACTTTAAGGAAAAGTAGTCATCAAATTATGGATGAACGCACACTTCACTGGGTTAAACTAAACAAGATCCTCTTGTCCGTGCTACGCTGTCTCCTTCTTCATCACGTTACTAATAAAAAATAAAAAAACCTGTCATTCGCTGGAGCCGATTTAGGATAATTAAGGAAAACGTACGTGGGTGGGAGGGCAGGCTTTTGCACCGCTCTTCCTTTGAATTAGAGTTGAGTGCCGTGGTTGCTTCGACTCCTCGCCTCTTTGACACGAAAGGGCCCGTTGTTACGGGCACAGTTACGAACCGTGGTTCTGTTTGCCGTTGTTCACAAAGCACTGCTAGGGATGAATGTCACACTACGGCCGGGAAACATCATGGAACCGGACAGTTAACCAACTGAGGTACTGAACCACATTCTCTGCGTGTAACAGAGTTATATCATTTGATTATCCACATTATTGTACGACTTGATCGGATAAAGCACCACTGATTAAAATATCGCCGGTTAATAACTATCAGATATGCGTTAATAGGTTCTGGCATAATACCAAGCCAACAATTCTGCTAGAGCAGCCACCACTCTAGTCATACGGGTGGAAAGAAGCGGTTTTGAAACGATACCCTCTACGCTGTTCTGATGGCGTGCCACTTTCAGTGCATCTCGGTGATTTTGTATTTTTTTTTAATTCGGTGAAGATGGCAGTGACTTTCCTACATAACTATATTTTCTCAATTGAATGTACCACTGACAAGTGTGAAAAGGATTTAAGGTTTACTTGGCTCAGATTCCTGTTTAAACTATAAGGTAGGATAGTTTGCTCGCTTAGAGGCCATTATTCTTATATTTTAGTTTTTTACTTCTCCTTCACCTATTCATGTCTAATATTCGTTTTAAAATTTTTATTTCAACTATTCTTTTTTTCTTTTGTACATTTACTGCTGGGACTTGCATTCGGGAGGACGACGGTTCAATGCCGCATCCGGCCATCCTGATATAGGTTTTCCGTGATTTGCCTAAATCGCTCCAGGCAAATGCCGGGATGGTTCTTTTGAAAGGGCATGGCCGGTTTCCTTCCCCGTACTTCCCTAATCCGAAGAGACCGATGACCTCGCTGTTCGGTCTCTTTCTCCCAAACAACTACGTTATCAAAATGCGGGGGTCACCACTCATCAAAATTCACTAGGCGTAAAATCAGTACCAAGCAAGAATTATAGTTACTCTCATGGTATCACACTCTTCGCATTCACCACCTCACGATCAAACTGTGACCTTGGAAAATAAATGCTGACATTGTTACGCCTGCGCACGTTTGACGTCACATCGTATCACTTAAATTGTGGACTTGATGGTATGAAACAGTTTGCGTAGTGTGAAAGCGATATTTCAAAGCAATGCTTCGTGCTGGAGTAGTCAGACAACATAAATAGCCACAAGACAGTACGCCATATATGCTGAGTGGTTATAATTAAACTTTCGTTACCTGAGAGGGCCCCCATGGGAAAATGAGTGATCTTGGGACAACGAGACTTAATGGAAACATTTTGAAGGACATGTGGAAGAGAAGTAAAGAATAAACCGTTGAAAGAAACGTATTTAATTTCTACATGAGAGGGTAACATTTGTTAATAACGTACCATGTTTATCTTCCAGGTTACTAACGATGCTCACTGTGACGAAAACTGTGCCCACGACAGTGTGGAACGCAGTAGAGATTGCTCTACTGCGGCCCGAAACATGTCAACTGGGATGTGGACCCTGGAATGTTCAGCTGTCGTGAAGGAGTCGTGCACTACTTGAAGATCGCACATTGCGTCCAACATTCTCAGACATGGCAACAGTAACTTCAGCAATGTGTGACGTAGTTGGCCATCGGTATCTCTCGGGAGCAATTCCCAAATCACCAGTTAATTCGAATTTCCGAACTATCTTCTTTAACCCTGGTGCGGAACGAGGACCTCTCCGTATTCCTTTAATGTGTCGATACTCACGAGGAGCCGCAGCATTACTGCTGTTGTGTTCATAAAACATCTCATCTTGTCCAGACCCATGTTGACGATCTGCAGCTATAATGCACACTTATGCTTGTGTTTAAACCCAATTTCGCCGTACCAATTCCGGCGCCTAACAGCAAGTCATGAAGCTGACACTACTAAAAACGCCTGCAGCACACCGTCTGAACGTCATTCCTATAAAGTTGAGTAACAACAACAGTAAATGTTTTTACATGTACACAGGCTCAAGTATCGAAAATTAAATGATAACCCCCTAGTATATTGACAACTGACAATGATCAAACGTAAGTTTAATCCCATTCCTCGTGATCTCTTCTGTAGCTGTTACCGTGCGAGATGAAACTGTGGTTGGCACAACGATTCGAGTTCATGAGGACGACGATTCAAACTGCCGTCCAACCTTCCAGTTTCAGGTTTGCTGTACCTCCCCTAAAAGCGAAGGCCGATTTTCTTCACTATCCTTCACCAGCTCGTAGCTTGTGCTCTCTGCCTCTAATGACGTCGTCCTCGACGGGACGTCAGGCCGTATTCTACCTTTTTTTCCTTCCTAACTCTTCGTTCTTGATGGAAATGATGAAGCTCCCCGAAATGTTAATTCGTTGATATTTGCGTGTCCCGCCGTGATTCTTGAATGTTATCACGGCATACCTGCTCTAAATACTACCTCGTCACTAAAGAAGCGAGACTGGTGGTGGCGAATTAGTGCGCAGTTGTTTCCTTGCGGTGCACAGTGGGCCAATTCTCTTCAAAACCAAGACCTAATCGAAAACTGGATATAAAATCCAACAAAATTGTGTTCTTTTTAAATTCTGTGGCTCGATGATTAGCAATCCGTTGTCGTAATTCCAAAATTCAGAATAGCAGATCAAAAATTATAAATTTAGCGGGTTCGAGTGAAACTTCTAATTTAATGTAATATGAGGTCGTAGAAGACGAATTATAAGCGGAAATTTTCGTATTGAAATGTGTTATTGGGTATTTTACATTATTCAGTCGAAATCATAGTCACATTGGTAGCTTTGTTACTGGTTTCAGAAGGGTCGCTGTCGGATTGTCTGGTGGTACCTGTTTATCTTCTTCAGTTGTTATTCTCTAGACTGTTGAGATGAATCGATCAGTAGATGCCAGAAGCCGATGAAATGCGATTTGATAGTTTTCACACGTGAATATTTGACTGTAAAATATTCTCGGTAACGCCGGATATCGTTATTCCGAGATTGCTGCGCATCTTCAGATAGCTGACCAATCGGCAACGCAGCAGCTTCGATTATGTCATATCCGTGAATCGTAATTATATGGACTGATGTTGCCATGTGTCATTACTGCAGAATATTCTGAGTCCGGTGAAGCTGGCATTTTTTGAGAGTTCTTGATGGATATGTTTTAGTTCTAGAGTTCTTCTTACAAAACTTTAATAGTTCTGCAGCATTTTGGCGAAATAAATATTACTCGAGAAATTATTTTCCGATTTGCGAAAAAAAAAAGATCGCATTACGAATAGCTCCCCGAGAGTTCTACAGAAAACGCTAGAGACATATTTTCGTCCAGACAGTAGTTTGAGATATTTGCAATAAGGGGGGACCCGTTTTTACCATGCAGCAGCATTGCCCACTAAAAAGAGCAAATATTTGTTCGCAAATACATCTGAACTTGGTAACTGTACTATTAAGGTAGTAAGAGAGCCATTTACGAACGTGGGACGATACAGGGGACATTTTGTAGCCAACGATTTCGGATAAAACCCGTAGTAGTTTAGTTCTAAGTCGATATACGTCATTGCACCGGTTAAAAATGTCATAAACATACCTTTTCGAGCGCCACACTTCATATTTTATCGTGACAACTAAACAGAATCGCTGTCGCGCATTAAACAGACCACACAAACAATATCTGAAAAATGTATATAAATACAGGTAACTGCAACCAGTTGTTTAATAAATGTTCATTTCCATTAACTAGTTTTCGATCCTGCTCAGTATTATCTTCAGATAAAGCATGCAGAAGTTACGTATTAATGTTCCGTGCGCAATGCTGAGTACTGGAGATTAATACACCGCCTCGTGTGGTAGTTACACGGCAAATTGTGTCGAAAAACGAATTTCTTTACTTACTGCGACAGTATGAGGGGCAGTTGTGTTAATAACCACCTGGCAATGAAAATGTAAGCGGATGCCCACGAGTATGTGACAAATAATGATAAACACTCCTTTCACACCCTCAGTGACTTGGATAGGGAACGACATATTTCGACACGATAATGCAAGGCCCCACACTGCAACACACACCGCAGATGCCTTGAGAAATGTATGGATGCTTGACTGGCCTGACCAGTCCTATCGTTTGTCTCCTATAGAGCATGCCTGGGATGCTGTGGAAGACGTACGCGTTCGTACGAGCCTCCAACCGTCAAGAACTGACATAGCATTCACAGAGTGTATTCTTTCCCCTGGGTGTCACACCTCGTACTGCTGTTGATCTACATCTACGCACATACACACTCTGCAAGCCGTCGTACGGTGCGTGGCGGAGATACCATGTACCGCTACTAGTCCTCCCAGAATAGAGCGAAGGGAAAACGACTGTCAAAAAATGGTTCAAATGGCTCTGAGCACTATGGGACTTAACATCTGTGGTCATCAGTCCCCTAGAACTTAGAACTACTTAAACCTAACTAACCTAAGGACATCACACACATCCATGCCCGAGGCAGGATTCGAACCTGCGACCGTAGCAGTCACGCGGTTCCGGACTGAGCGCCTAGAACCGCTAGACCACCGCGGCCGGCAAAACGACTGTCTGTAGCCTCCGTGTGAGCCCTAATTTCTCGTATCTTATCTTCGTGGCCATTACGCGAAATGTATGTTGGAGGCAGCAGAATCGTTCTGCAGTCAGCTTCTAATGCCAGTTCTCTGAATTTCTCAATAGCGTCCCTCGAAAATAATGTCGCCTCCTAGAATTCCCATTTGAGTTCCCAAAGCATCTCCTTAACTCTGACGTGTAGTTCGATCCTACCGTTAAAAATTTAGCAACCTGCCTCTTAACTCCTTCAATCTCTTCCGTTAATCCGACCTGGTACGGATTTCTAACACTGCAGCAGTACTCAAGAAAAAGTCGCTCTACTGTCCTATGTGTGGTCTCTTTTACGGATGAATCACACTTTCCGGTAAAATTCTCCTAGTAAACCGATATCAACCATTAGCCTTCTTTACTGCAATCCTTACGCACTCGTGCTTTAATAGAAGTGAAAGTGTCAAGCAGCAGACTGCTATTGCTATATTCGAACATTATGGATTTTTTTTTCTACTACTCCACATTAAAAATTTTGTCTGTCATCTTGTATCATCCTCCAGTCAGTCACCTTCAGCACCTCCCCATACACCACAGCATCATCAGAAAACAACCGCAGATTGCTGCCCACCCTATCCACCAAATTATATATGTTTGTATAAAATAATAGCGGTCCCGTCACACTTTCCTGGGGCACTCCTGATCATACCTTTGTCTGTGCACACTCACCGTCTCGGGCAAAATACTGGATTCTGTTACTTAAGAAGCCTTCGAGCCACACACATATCTGGGGACCTGTTCCGTATGCTCATACCTTAGTTAAATCTGCAGTGAGGTACCCGTCAAACGCTTCTCGGAAATTTGGAAATATGAAATCTGCGTTTTGACCTTCATCCATAGTTCATAGTATATCATGTGAGAAAAGGGCAAGCTGAGAGATGCTTTCTAAAACCGTGCTGATTCGTGGACGTAAGCTTTTCTGTCCTTAGGAAATTTATTATATTAGAATTCAGATATTCTAGAATTCTGCAGCAATCTAGTTATGGATACTGATATTTAATTCTGCCTTCTTTTACCACTCTTGTATACAGGAATCACCTGCGTTTTCTTGAATTTGCTTTGAAATTTGCGCTGGTCATGGACGTGGTGGCGGACGTCATCTCCGTTTGGAATGAACGTTTATTAATTTAATACGCTTTATGTCATAAATTTCTCCCGAAAGTTTGATAAATACCGTATCGCACTTGTGTAACACATTCAATTATGGCCAGGGTGTAATTCTTTTCTGAGTAATGTCTGCGATTGTGATAAGTTGATACACCTAGATTTGAAACGAATCACACGACTATTCCTTGATCTGGGTAGCGCATGTCGATCTCGTCCAGCTAATCCAGCAGGTGGCGCGGGCCTCGCTGACTCAGCCTACCACTGCCGGAAATATCTCTCATTGGACGCAATTGCCGTTCATGCTGTAGGGAGGCCTGTCCTAATTGAACGTCTAAAAATAGATTCAGACACCAGTGGCCGCACAGTTGCTGCTTCCGTCCCTCTCCGCAACTTCCACGAGACAATCGCACAATGTCAGTTTGAGGTTTAGAAGTGGCCGATGGTTTCGCACAGCTGAACGCCGCTTTGCACAGAAGAATCACGACATTGTTTGGACAACCGAAATTTTTTTTATACAGTCCTTCTTTCCCTCTTGTGCTTGTATTCTTATCCCTACATACGAGAGGGTACCCAAAATAAACCGAACTTTTTTAAACTTATTTACATTTTAAGCACAAACCTTCCATCACCTTCAAAATACTCTCCACTTCCACCAACACACTTGTCAGATCTTTTATTCCATTTTTCAAAACAGTTTAAATTCATCTTCTGTGATGTTTGACAGCGCCTCCGTCGCCTTTTTTCCGTTCACCTCCGCAAGATCAGCAAACTGCTTTCATTTCATGTCTCTTTTTCATTCTAGAAAACAAGACAGAAAATCGCACTGGTTAAGATCGGTTGAGTATTTGGGGGGGGGGGGAGTACCATTTTTGGTCAAGAACTGTCTGTGAGCAGGGGCATTGTCATCATGGAGAGGAAAAAGAAAGACCTCTTCCGTCGTACACCGTTGCGCAATCTTTTTAAATCTTCTAAGTAGAAAGCCTCCATAACTGTCTGATCCTGCGAAATAAACTCTGAGTGAACGACTCCTCTCACATCGAAAAATAAATCAATGTTGTCTTAATGTTTCATTTTTCCTGACGAGCTTTCTTGGGGCGTGGTGAACTTAGTCTTTCACTGGCTTAAATTTTTGAAAAAAAGTACGGATCATTTCGGTAGTTATTTCAAAGCACTGCATGCTTCCACGCCACCTTGGTTTTGTTCAGCAGACAGCAGTCGTGCCACGAATTTGGCAGCCACTCTTTTCATTCCAAAATCTTCTGTCACAATTCGCTGCACTGAACTCAAGTCATTACCGACAGCTCCACAATTTCTTCAGTGGTCCGTCGTCGATCTTCGTTGATGATTGCACGAATGTTTCCAACATTTTCATGTGTTCGGGCCGTGGAAGGACGACCAGAATGAGGTTTGTCATCAATTGACATTGCACCATTTTCGTAACGGGAAAACCACTCAAAAAGCTTGAGTTTTCCTCAAATCTTCCTTCTACTCTAATTTTAACATTTCATGAGTTTCTGTTCCACTCCAAAAAGCAGAATTTCACCACCGTACGCTGTTCACGAAAATCAGCCTTTGCGAAAATGACAATCACACCAATCAGTTGTCAATATAAACTCTGCCGGAACTAGTCCTGACCTGCTCCAGCGGCGGCACTCTGCTGGCTGACTCAGGAATGTTCGCTCTGTGCGCTCCTAGCGGCAAAATGGGGTACTACATGAGCTTTGCCCAGCAAAAAATTAATTCGGATTCTTTTGGGTACCCTATCGTATGTTTTCTACAGCCATCTTTCTCAAATCAGTTTACTTTATTCCAAACTTCGTTTGTCCTGAGAGGTATTCCTCTTCAGTGCTTAACTACACTCTTGGAAATGGAAAAAAGAACACATTGACACCGGTGTGTCAGACCCACCATACTTGCTCCGGACACTGCGAGAGGGCTGTACAAGCAATGATCACACGCACGGCACAGCGGACACACCAGGAACCGCGGTGTTGGCCGTCGAATGGCGCTAGCTGCGCAGCATTTGTGCACCGCCGCCGTCAGTGTCAGCCAGTTTGCCGTGGCATACGGAGCTCCATCGCAGTCTTTAACACTGGTAGCATGCCGCGACAGCGTGGACGTGAACCGTATGTGCAGTTGATGGACTTTGAGCGAGGGCGTATAGTGGGCATGCGGGAGGCCGGGTGGACGTACCGCCGAATTGCTCAACACGTGGTGCTTGAGGTCTCCACAGTACATCGATGTTGTCGCCAGTGGTCGGCGGAAGGTGCACGTGCCCGTCGACCTGGGACCGGACCGCAGCGACGCACGGATGCACGCCAAGACCGTAGGATCCTACGCAGTGCCGTAGGGGACCGCACCGCCACTTCCCAGCAAATTAGGGACACTGTTGCTCCTGGGTTATCGGCGAGGACCATTCGCAACCGTCTCCATGAAGCTGGGCTACGGTCCCGCACACCGTTAGGCCGTCTTCCGCTCACGCCCCAACATCGTGCAGCCCGCCTCCAGTAGTGTCGCGACAGGCGTGAATGGAGGGACGAATGGAGACGTGTCGTCTTCAGCGATGAGAGTCGCTTCTGCCTTGGTGCCAATGATGGTCGTATGCGTGTTTGGCGCCGTGCAGGTGAGCGCCACAATCAGGACTGCATACGACCGAGGCACACAGGGCCAACACCCGGCATCATGGTGTGGGGAGCGATCTCCTACACTGGCCGTACACCACTGGTGATCGTCGAGGGGACACTGAATAGTGCACGGTACATCCAAACCGTCATCGAACCCATCGTTCTACCATTCCTAGACCGGCAAGGGAACTTGCTGTTCCAACAGGACAGAGCACGTCAGCATGTATCCCGTGCCACCCAACGTGCTCTAGAAGGTGTAAGTCAACTACCCTGGCCAGCAAGATCTCCGGATCTGTCCCCCATTGAGCATGTTTGGGACTGGATGAAGCGTCGTCTCACGCGGTCTGCACGTCCAGCACGAACGCTGGTCCAACTGAGGCGCCAGGTGGAAATGGCATGGCAAGCCGTTCCACAGGACTACATCCAGCATCTCTACGATCGTCTCCATGGGAGAATAGCAGCCTGCATTGCTGCGAAAGGTGGATATACACTGTACTAGTGCCGACATTGTGCATGCTCTGTTGCCTGTGTCTATGTGCCTGTGGTTCTGTCAGTGTGATCATGTGATGTATCTGACCCCAGGAATGTGTCAATAAAGTTTCCCCTTCCTGGGACAATGAATTCACGGTGTTCTTATTTCAATTTCCAGGAGTGTATTTCTAGATCTCATATTAGTTGTTTCGCTGAATGTTCCTTCTTCTCATAAACACTGCCCCAGGACTAATTCCCTCACAAATTCTTCCCAATACACCTTCGTTTTATACTTCGCCTCCGCGAAATTAAGAATCTTCTGTAGCACACCGTTTCAAATTGTACAAGTTCCTTCATCCCCGATTTGACGAGTGTTCCACGTTTCACCTTCATTCAGTGGTGTGCTTTGTATCTATACTTTCAGGCCCTACTTACCTATTATATGTTATTAGCGAATACCAGCGAAGCTTTGTAGCTGAGGATGTTGTCTTTGTCTGCATCATTCTACTGCAGTCAGCTTCATTCTTCGGCTATCTTGTTTAGCTTGCTTGTCAGATAGAACCCTTCCATTTCTTTTACTGTCAAGTTTTAAGCAAGACATAGGTTCGATGCTTACAACATGAGCCTTAGTTTCGTTTATCATTAATAGACATAATTTGCTGCATATCGTGTTGAGGTGTGGTGTTTCTTTGCCATTTCGTTTTCGAACTTTGACGTCTTGGCTGCGCAGTTTTATGTGCTGCTGTGACATCATCATCAAATTTCAAACAATTTAGCTTATGTATTCTTCACGTTCATGATATGATAGCAACGTATTACCTTATAAACTCCACACTGCTGTAATAAATAATCAGAAGAATAGAGGAGAGCCGGCCACGGTGGTCTAGCGGTTCTAGGCGCGTAGTCCGGAACCGCGCGGCTGCTACGTTCGCACGTTCGAATCCTGCCTCGGGCATGGATGTGTGTGATGTCCTTAGGTTAGTTAGGTTTAAGTAGTTCTAAGTTCTAGGGGACTGATGACCACAGATGTTAAGTCCCATAGTGCTCAGAGCCATTTTTTTTAATAGAGGAGAGCTCTACTCATCTCCTAACGATCATCTAAAGTCCCCCCCCCTTTTTACTTAGATGGCTTACATTCGACATCTGCCTAAGAATCAAATGACATAAGGAATTTCAGGAAATTCCACTTGTGCATCCTTCCTTTCAAAGAAGTGCCATGTGAAGCAAACTGTTATTAGAAACTCGGATATTATTGCTGCCCGATGTCGTTTGCCTCCAGGGTATCCATTACGTTGCGTCATTTAAAAATCAGTTAACTGAATTGCTTAAAAGGAAGGAAGGAAGTGCGAAAGAAATTGCCCGAAAACTACGAGAAAGACACACAACGTTCAGTCGGAACAAGCTGCGTATAGTTGTTAATCTCATTACTGTATTGCCACAAATTCATCTGAAAATTCAGTTCTGATTTCAAATTACTATATGTAAATTGTTCACGAGAATCCCGTAATCTTGTTAAATACTTCGATTACGAAGAGTTAGTTCGTGTTAACAACCCTTGGACCATTTTAGAAAATAATTCATCTACGAGCTGTTCAGTAGATTTGCCACACTCTGGCTTCCACCTATTTCCGCATCCAAAGAAATTTGTCGTGAAAACATTTTACCTCCAATGAAGAGAACTCTTCCAATAACAAGTTGTAACAGGGTATTTTGCACACCTTAAGTATGCAACGACCTGAAAGGGATCAACGCCGTAAATTAAGTGGGTTCCTACCTGTAAAAGTTCTGTCAGTGCAAAGCCAGATAAGTTCAATTTTGCTCTCATACTTACCATACTGACCAGTTGAAGCAGTGAAATGTTTTTTATCTTGTATTCATGCGCAGAGAGCATAAGATAATTGTGGTCCATTGTTTACTTGTAACACCATTTCTGAACAGCGATCTACGTTTACATACGTTGCAAACTTGTTAGCATCATACTGCATGGTACAGTTTCTTCCTGTTCCAATCGCATATACAGCATGAAAAGAATGACTGTTTAAGTATCTTCTTAATTAGTCTAATCTTGTCTTCGCGGTCTCCACGGGAACAGTACATAGGAGGATGAGGAATATCTTTACATTATTCTCTTAGTACTTGTTGGAACTCTGAGTACGCTTTCGCGGGATAATCTGCGGCTATCTTCAACAGGATGCCAATTGAGATTTTTCGGCATATCCACGACACTCTGTCTGGAATCAAACGAACCTATAACCATTCGCGTCGCCCTTCTGTTAATCCTATTCGGTATGGGTCCCATATATTTGAGCTTTGTGTAAGCACTCTCGTTGTACACTGACTGCATTTCAAAAGATTGTAGTAATCAGTAAGGCAATGGGCAGTCCTCAGCCAGCCGCTCTATAAACCAGGTGTAGAAGAAACCTCTAAGGTTTCGGAGACCTTTTCAACCAAATTACGTATGCAGGCTGAAGCGAGGAATGAAGGCCGGGAATCGAACCCGGGTGTCCTGCTGACTAGACATTGGAGCTAACCACTACATGACCCTGGCACAGTAGCTTTGCTCAACTGCACGGACTACCCTATCACGCTTCCCTCCTCAACCCAAATTCTCAGTCACGCCTCAGCCCACATGGTTTTCCCCCTAAACTCGAACAACAATGCAGAGGCTCTCCAACTGTGTTGGAGTAGCACCTCAGAATCGAAAGAAACGGAGAGGGCGTGATATATCAGTCCAGCAGCTGATCAAAACCACTGTGCCAGGATAGCGTAGTGGTTAGGGCATCAGCCTAGTGAGCAGGAGACCCGGGTTCAAATCCGGGCCTTGGTACAAATTTTCATTCGTTGCTTCAGTCCGCATGTATGTCTGTGCATACAAGAAAACAAAGTCTAGGGCATATGAGGTATTTGTAGTTTCAGCTAGGTGGGCAAGTAAGCATTTGGAGCTGCAGAGACAGTTTGTGTATTTGGCTTACTGCTGTGTTATAATTGTATTCTTGTCCACAGGGATCACCCGCCGGCGCCGCTGTCGTACCACGCGGGGAACTGCGCGGTGGATCTGCCCGACGGACACTACGACACCGTCAAGGTAAGTCAACGCCTGCGCTGAACCAGGATTTAGGACATACCGTGTGGCTTTTAACAATGTTCTAAAGACAAAGGAGTTGGTATTTCGTGTGCAAATGCTCTTTGACAAGTGACAAAGTAGGCAGTTATGAGTGTTGAAGCCACAAGTTGACACAATATTGTAGCTCATTGGCAAACGTTCCCCTGTGTTGCTGACCTCTGACGTTTTATTCGATGCTCTGTCGGAAAAAAGCAATAACCTCAAGAACAAGGTAGTTTTATTGACAAGACAATTCATCATTGTAGGAATTTATGATGACAGATTCAGACCAGATGAAACACGTCGCAGTAAAGAGGGCCAAACAATCGCATCAGTACACGATGCAGCCCCCTCTGGCAACAACGCAAACGTGATTCTCGCTTGCAAAAGATCATAAAGGTCCCGAATGGCATCCTGCGGCAGGTCATCCCAAGCATTTGGCGGCTTTTATTGCAATAGAGTAATGGTTCTTACAGGCCCAGAAGAACGAGCAATTTCCGCTTCACCATGTCCCTCAGGTGTTCATTTGACGAGAGATTTGGTGATCTTGCTGGCCAGGGCAGTTGTTATATGCCACGAAGAGCATTTGCGTCGTAGCAGCCGTCCTGCTGAAGAAGCATATTAAGTTTCTGTAGATGAAATGGCAGTAGCATTGCGTTAACAACCTGTGAAATGTAGCGGGGACAGGTTACTTACCCTGTAGAAACACCAAATGTAACCGCATGTTGCAAGTGATGGCCCCCCCCCCCCCCCCCATACCATCAATCCTGGGATGGAACCTATGCGTTGCGTGCCAGTGCACTCTGGAATAGGCAGCTCACCAGGTCTAAGGCGTACAAAAGTACGTCCGTCACTCGAATACAGACAGAACATACCCTCATCACTGAAGAAAACGGAGCTGCATTCCGCTCTCTAGTTCACTCTTTCACAACACAAGAGTAGCTACGCTTGGCATTGTCGTGATGCCACTGATAGCCTTGCCAGGGGCACTGGTGATCTTAATCCTGCGGCTAGCAGACTTTTCGCAATGGTCCTTGATGACACAGCAGGTGTAAAATGTGGCTATATTGCGTCCCTGGATAATATTTGATCAGCTACTGCCATCCACACAATTCATCGATCGCAACGTGCATCTGAACCACGCGAACGGCCAGAACCTGGTCTACAGTTATGGGAATGTACTACAGACCACCACCACCGATACATCTCCTCGACACATGTAGCAGTCCGTCAGTAAGTCCACCCAGCTTCCTGCAGGCCCACAGCATGACCTCTTTCAGATGGCTGAGGCTGTTCTATAGGAGCACGTACTGATTCTAGGGGCATGTTTGTACTCTAGAATGAATGTTGCGAGCGCTGTTCACATTTTGACTCAGCACAGTTACTGCATGCAGAGTCGAAACAGAGGGTGCTAGAGGTAGGCCTCCTGATCGTCAACAGATCGTCGTGACTGTGACAGATGAATCATTAACTCTGCAACCCCTCAACGTGCATATACTTATCAAAGTACCACTGAACACAGTCCTTGAGGGTGTTGCATTTTTTCCAGCAATATATTTACATCGCGATTTACAGAAATGCAGCCACTGTCTCCGAGCCGTCTTAGCACATCTAGTAGGAGTTTTAATGGTAATGAATATTTTCTGTCTCATATTAGCAAAGATTTGCATGTCACGTTTAACGTCCAGATACGTGATCGTAGAGTTTCGAAGGACGACGGTTGCAGCATCATCACAAATTTATACGAGGGTTATTTGGAAAGTACGAAACGATCGGTCGTAAAACGGAAACCACGGTGAAAATCCGACGAAGCTTCGTACAGATGTGTTGGGCCGTGTCTCTACTATGCCTGTAGATAGCGTCTCGTCGCTCTTTTCCGTTCTGAACGCACAGTAAGCGTGTAAAAAGCCTAGAAAATAATTTCTCCGGACGAGTATGAGTGCCTGGCGAGTGTGTTCGCCTGATTTCATGCAACCACACGAACGTAACTGTCACGCGTTTCCATCTTCATAACGGTTTATAGCCGCAGACTGCAGGGGCAATAAGGACGCTCCTGCAGCGTTTTCGGTAGGACGTGTTCGATCACCCATCATATAGCTCGGACTTGACCCTCTCTGGTTTTCATCTTTTCTCAAAAGAACCATTGGGTAGGAAGACAACATTTTGGCATAGACACTGAGCTGCAGTCCAGCGTAGAAAATTGTCGGGAAGCACAGGATGCGTTTTCTATGACGAGGGCATTGGAAAGTTAGTACAACGCTACGACAAATTTGTAATTCGAAACGGCGACTATATAGGGAAGTAGTTTGAAGGTGTAACTAACTGTTGCAAATAAAACAGTTTTCGTTTCCACTGGGGTTTCCATTTGGCGACCGGTTGTTCCTTATTTTCCTAGTAGCTCTTGTAAATGACTCTAAAAATTTCGACTGATATAAACCAGTACGTTAATCTGGACGACGGATATTCTTCGGCAGGAACAGAAGTAACATAACGTGCGACCGAAAGAAGAGTAATATCATCGCTTTTGGTCTCCATATACAAAAACTATTTATAAGTGTCGACGGCATATTCAACTGTTAGCTGACAGTGCTGTTGCCTACAGGGAAACAACATCGCAGAAAGATTGTAAGGAGATAATACCCATAACAGAGAGAGAAAGTCCGATAGTGTTCAGTTATTCTCTTGTCAGTCACGTCATTTAAATGTGTAGGAATCTTACCGTAGAAAGGACATGAAAATGTAGAATGAAATTTTCTCTCTACAGCGGAGTGTGCGCTGATATCTACATCTACATCTACATCTATACTCCGCGAGCCACCTTGCGGTGTGTGGCGGAGGGTACTTATTGTACCACTATCTGATCCCCCCTTCCCTGTTCCATTCACGAATTGTGCGTGGGAAGAACGACTGCTTGTAAGTCTCCGTATTTGCTCTAATTTCTCGGATCTTTTCGTTGTGATCATTACGCGAGATATATGTGGGCGGTAGTAATATGTTGCCCATTTCTTCCCGGAATGTGCTCTCTCGTAATTTCGATAATAAACCTCTCCGTATTGCGTAACGCCTTTCTTGAAGTGTCCGCCACTGGAGCTTGTTCAGCATCTCCGTAACGCTCTCGCGCTGACTAAATGTCCCCATGACGAATCGCGCTGCTTTTCGCTGGATCATGTCTATCTCTTCTATTAATCCAACCTGGTAAGGGTCCCATACTGATGAGCAATACTCAAGAATCGGACGAACAAGCGTTTTGTAAGCTACTTCTTTCGTCGATGAGTCACATTTTCTTAGAATTCTTCCTATGAATCTCAACCTGGCGCCTGCTTTTCCCACTATTTGTTTTATGTGATCATTCCACTTCAGATCGCTCCGGATAGTAACTCCTAAGTATTTTACGGTCGTTACCGCTTCCAATGATTTACCACCTATGGCATAATCGTACTGGAATGGATTTCTGCCCCTATGTATGCGCATTATATTACATTTATCTACGTTTAGGGAAAGCTGCCAGCTGTCGCACCATGCATTAATCCTCTGCAGGTCCTCCTGGAGTACGTACGAGTCTTCTGATGTTGCTACTTTCTTGTAGACAACCGTGTCATCTGCAAATAGCCTCACGGAGCTACCGATGTTGTCAACTAAGTCATTTATGTATATTGTAAACAATAAAGGTCCTATCACGCTTCCCTGCGGTACTCCCGAAATTACCTCTACATCTGCAGATTTTGAACCGTTAAGAATGACATGTTGTGTTCTTTCTTGTAGGAAATCCTGAATCCAATCACAAACCTGGTCCGATATTCCGTAAGCTCGTATTTTTTTCACTAAACGTAAGTGCGGAACCGTATCAAATGCCTTCCTGAAGTCCAGGAATACGGCATCAATCTGCTCGCCAGTGTCTACGGCACTGTGAATTTCTTGGGCAAATAGGGCGAGCTGAGTTTCACATGATCTCTGTTTGCGGAATCCATGTTGGTTATGATGAAGGAGATTTGTATTATCTAAGAACGTCATAATACGAGAACACAAAACATGTTCCATTATTCTACAACAGATTGACGTAAGCGAAATAGGCCTATAATTATTCGCATCTGATTTATGACCCTTCTTGAAAATGGGAACGACCTGCGCTTTCTTCCAGTCGCTAGGTACTTTACGTTCTTCCAGCGATCTACGATAAATTGCTGATAGAAAGGGGGCAAGTTCTTTAGCATAATCACTGTAGAATCTTAAGGGTATCTCGTCTGGTCCGGATGCTTTTCCGCTACTAAGTGATAGCAGTTGTTTTTCAATTCCGATATCGTTTATTTCAATATTTTCCATTTTGGCGTCCGTGCGACGGCTGAAGTCAGGGACCGTGTTACGATTTTCCGCAGTGAAACAGTTTCGGAACACTGAATTCAGTATTTCTGCCTTTCTTCGGTCGTCCTCTGTTTCGGTGCCATCGTGGTCAACGAGTGACTGAATAGGGGATTTAGATCCGCTTACCGATTTTACATATGACCAAAACTTTTTAGGGTTCTTGTTTAGATTGTTTGCCAATGTTTTATGTTCGAATTCGTTGAATGCTTCTCTCATTGCTCTCTTTACTTCCTGGCAGATTAAAACTGTGTGCCCGACCGAGGCTCGAACTCGGGACCTTTGCCTTTCGCGGGCAAGTGCTCTACCAACTGAGCTACCCAAGCACGACTCACGCCCCGTCCTCACAGCTTTAATTCCGCCAGTACCTCGTCGCCTACCTTCCAAGCTTCACAGAAGCTCTCCTGTGAAGGTAGCTCAGTTGGTAGAGCACTTGCCCGCGAAAGGCAACGGTCCCGAGTTCGAGTCTCGGTCCGGCACACAGTTTTAATCTGCCAGGAAGTGACATGAAAATGGCAGATCGTAGTAACATCGACCTAAAACTAGTTTACGTCTACAGTGAAGCCAAAGGAACAGAAACGCATTTGTGAGAAGCTCCGTTGTTACGCTATTGAGAAACTTTATAGTACCTCTGCTACCTATGAAACCGACACCGAGTGCACAAAATTATTGAGTACTTGTGGTCTTTATCGAACAGTATCGTGTTGGTGTTACTGAACACGAGTGTTATTTCAGAGGCGAACGGGTGGTTATCAAAATCAGTGCACCAGTATTCATAAAAAACACCGAACCAGTGTTTTTGACCCGTTGATGCATTTAATGTAAGGCTCCTGTAGATTGCAGAATTGAAGCTAATTTTCTTACAGATCTTTATGCATATTTGTTCTAACTACTGTAACATATTCTGGCTGCTGTAAAGGGCTGTCCTGTTTGGTGTTAGATATGACATCTGTTATCCAGTGATCAGGGGCTTTGTCAAGCGAGCAGCTGATGGGTTGATCTAGATGTAAAATGTCTAAAAGTCTTTTGTGCTCGGATCCAACTAGGTTGATTTAGGGGCTAGTCATTTTCCAATGAAGGGAGGTTTTTCTCAGCACCTATTGGAAATAGAGTTGCGAAAAGTCCTGGTAGGAAGCAGCACTTCACAGGTAAATGCTATTAATGGGAGCATAAAATTACCACTGGACATTACTGAATTCTGCTCCTGAAGGTGAGTTGGCTGAAACGCCTGAATGGTGAAACACTTTCGTGGAACTGCTTGGAGCTTGCGAAATCAAGGGGCTGGCAACTCACTAGATTTTAGGGGTCAGTGTCGTGAACTTTCTGGTTCGAAGTAGTTCTTTGAAAGTATTCAAAGGGGACTTTGTGATACTTTGATCCATAAAGCCAGTTCGTTTCAGTACAGAAAACCAACTACAATTGACAGTTCGATCTAAGCAGAAACTGAGACCAATAATGGTGCTTTTCTGACAGTTACAGCGTTAACGATAAGAAGCAGCAACTAGTGAAGCAAATTCTGCCCGCTCCCCATCGGTTGTGCTCTCCTTCGTTTTTCTAGTCTATGGCAAACGCAGATCTTCTATGTATGAGAACCAGCCGTTGTTGGCTAGCACAGAACTTTTCGAGAGTTCCATGTATGTTTTATTAAATGATGTCCCAGCATGTTATCTCAAAATTCGAGGGATTGTAGAGGACGTCTTGAGGAACAAGTGGAGGATAGGAACCTCTATTTGGAAACGTCGTCCAGTGACGCTATAGATCATCGAAGTTACAGGCTCCGGCGCCAACCACTGGGCCATCCTTTCGGCAACAAACATGGGTTTGTACGCTGGCAGGTGGCAGGCGAGACGTCTCGCAGTGTTGCTTTTAGTGACCACGACTGAAGATGGAACTGGCTGTAGCGTTGAAAGGCCTTGTCTCGTATAAATTCAATGCTCTGTTGATTCAGTGGATGATGGTTTCCGACACGGGCTTCCATCTGCTATTTATTTTTCTCCTGGAGTCCTGTAAAATCTCCAATGTTTTTCTGTGTGCAGGAAAAAAAAAATTGCAGATCGCAACCCTTGTCCGGAACAGTCATCCACCAAGGCAACACAGCGTCGCATTCACAGAAGACGAGGCCCTCCTACGCAGCAGCTAGCTCTATCTTCGCCACTGGCTATCGTGCCAATCAGTCGCGGTCATTGAATAACAAACAGCATTGCGAGACGTTCCGCCTACGGACCGTCAGCGTACATCACATTGGCTGCCGAAGGGATGTCCTACTGGCAAGCGCTGGCGCCTGTAACTCAGCAGATGCTCTGTAGCGTCGTAGGATGACGTTCCCGGACAGGGGTTTCTATTCTCTATTTGTTCCTCGAGACACCTGTTAGGCAACCGTTTCAAGTTTGTCGCAACATTTCTGGGACAGCCGATACATGGCGCTGCACTCACACACACTAAATCGAATTGTCCACTGTTCATATAAGATCTTCCTCACACTCAAACAACCTCTCGTAAAGAATAATTCATACTCTACCCTCACAGTAGCTATTAAGTACTATAACCATTCTAACTCTGTAGACACTCCTTGCTTGTATAATTTTGTGTTTGAGGGTTTAGGGAGAATTTGGGGGAGGAGGAGATCAGTACGGCATACTGTCATTAAGTCTTCTGATAGTGACTGGGATCTCACGTGATTCACGTACCATCTGTGTGGTTGCGCATAGTAATTTCGAGGTGATGATCAATGAGAGGGAATACATTTTAATAGATATCTATGATGCCTGTATTTGGAAATAATAGAACACATGATTAAGGTCCCCAGGAAACAAATTTGTTGACTAGTTAGAAATCTAAAGTGTTGAGTTATAGCCGGCCGCGGTGGCCTCGCGGTTAAGGCGCTCAGTCCGGAGCCGCGCGACTGCTACGGTCGCAGGTTCGAATCCTGCCTCGGGCATGGATGTGTGTGATGTCCTTAGGTTAGTTAGGTTTAAGTAGTTCTAAGTTCTAGGGGACTGATGACCACAGATGTTAAGTCCCATAGTGCTCAGAGCCATTTGAACCATTTTTTTTGTTGAGTTATACTTTCCCAAAGCAGAAAGTTTGCAACTTCGTATCTCAGGTGCAATTCTATCCGTGCTTACTACGCTGCTAGAATGCCTTTTAACTGGTGTTTTCTGTAAATGATGTTCAGAATAATGGAGAGTGCATTAACGTCGATTTTGACTGTGATAAGTACGACCGTGCGTCTATGAAGAATCTTGTACTAAAGTACGAAGCGTATCCGTTAATAACAACCTAACCAGCTCGTTAGCATGAAAACATAAACTCCCTAGTGTTTAAACTGCAAGTCGGAGACAAAACACTAGATTAATTCTACCGTTAAATAAGTGCAAGTTCCTGGCGTAGAGGGCGTTGTTACTCGGGTTGCTGTTACTAACAGGAGTCGGGAACACGAGAAGACACATTCCCGCGGAGTCGACGACACAGTCTTAATGCGACTCTGGGGTATAAATCTGGCGGTTAAGAGCGGCTTTTCGCCTGGCACCCCGTGAATGATACACTGCCTCTCGTTTTGCTCGTATTCCAGAACAGCGTCTTATCTAAAGAGCTGCCGCGGAGGCGGCGGGCGCATTTCTGGGAGTTGGCTTCTAAAATGTGCAGCGGCCGTTAAAGAGCTTCAGTGGCTTCTCATTTCTAGGAAATCTCCTCGTCCCCCTTCTCTTTCCATCTCGGTCTTCTCGTCCCCTCTACTTCTTTTTTGCTTTTGTGTAAATTTGTTGGGTTTAATACCCTTAACTGTGGTTTCTCTACTGATCCGCCCACTCTCTCTCTCTCTCTCTCTCTCTCTCTCTCTCTCGTGTACTTCCGTGCATGCGTTTTCTTCCGTACATGTACACTGCCTGGCAAAAAAATATTAACCACACAGAAACTTCATACACGTACACACCATCGACGGGCATGTAAATAATTATAGTTAAAATTATCTACCTTAGGTAAAACGGCCATCAAAGTGCATTAATGTCGTTCGTGTTTAGCCCTGTTACCAGCACTGATAAGACATACAAGGTGAGTGAGAAGTGTTAGCTGTTGAGTGATAACTGTTCGAGGACACGGAGACGCCGCGTAGTCATGTGAGACAGCAATTACAACGATGGGCAGAGGTTGAAGAAGGGCTCAGTTTGGCCTGCTGGTCGAATCGTGCCGTATCCAGATTTGTGCCGTATCCAGATTTGTGGAGCATTCGGATTTGACAGTGGCCTGATCAAATCCATCGCAAGCCTTTCACACCTGCGCTTCCCATCCGGGAAGAACTAATGAACTTCTGCAGCGTGTTGTCATCCCGCACCGTTCGTCGGAGACCAGCAGCAGCCGGACAAAGGAATTACTGTCCCATCAACATTACAACACAAACGGCTGCGTTTGGAGTAGTGCCATGACGAGGATGCACGAACTGATGATGCATGGCGTCGCGTTTTGTTCAGCGATGAATCGCGGTTCTGCCGGCCGGAGTGGCCGTGCGGCTCTGGGCGCTACAGTCTGGAGCCGAGCGGCCGCTACGGTCGCAGGTTCGAATCCTGCCTCGGGCATGGATGTGTGTGATGTCCTTAGGTTAGTTAGGTTTAATTAGTTCTAAGTTCTAGGCGACTGATGACCTCAGAAGTTAAGTCGCATAGTGCTCAGAGCCATTTGAGCCAATCGCGGTTCTGCAATACTCCGGATGGCGATCGTCGTCTAGTATGGCTGTGACCTGACGGGGGAACCATTCTTCCAATGTTTGGAGAGGCACAGCGGAATTCAGTTGCTCGAAACCATCGGGTATGTCTTCAGATCACGGGTGGTAGTGGCTTAGGGAACAAAGGTACGCCACGGACATCCTGCATAGTTATACACACACCAAAAAAAGTTTTGCATCTCCTCGGTTCCGGAACGTGTACAGAAAATTGGAATAGAGATCAACATATACATCATTTTCCCCAATTTTTATTGCTCATGAAAACCACACATTGCATTTGTTCCACCAAACAGCGAGACCTTCAGAGGTGGAGGTCCAGATTGCACACAGGTACCGCTAATACCCAGCAGCACGTGCTTTTTCATTGATGCATGCCTGTATTCGGCGTGGCATACTATCCACACGTACATCAAGCCACTGTTGGTTCAGACTGTCCCACCCCTCAACGGCGATTCGGCGTAGATCCCTCAGAGTGGTTGGTGCATCACGTCGTCCATAAACAGGCCTTTTCAATCTATACCAGACATGTTCGACAGGGTTCATGTCTAGAGAACATATTGGCTACTCTAGTGGAGCGATATCGTTATCCTGAAGGAAGTCATTCATAAGATGTGCACGAAACGGTTACACTATCTGTAAGAGGATGGCATTCACGTATCGTACAGCCGGTATGACGCCTTCCATGACCACTAGCGGCGTACGTCGGCCCCACATAATGCCACCCCAAACCATCAGGCAACCTCTACCTTGCTGCACTCGCTGGTCAGTGTGTCTTAAGGCTTTCAGCCTGACCAGGTTGCCTCGAAACACGTCTCCGACGTCTGGTTGAAGGCATATGCGACACTCATCGGTGAAGAGAAGGTGATGCCAATCCTGAGCGGTCCATTTGGCATGTTGTTGGGCCCATCTGTACCGCGATGTACGGTGTCGTGGTTGCAAAGATGGACCTCGCCATGGATGTTGGGAGTGAAGTTGCCCATCATGCAGCCTATTGTGCGTAGTTTGAGTCGTAACACGACGACCTGTGGCTCCACGAAAAACATTATTCAACATGGTGGCGTTGCTGTCAGGGTACCTCTGAGCCATAAGCCGTAGGTAGTGGTCATCCATTGCAGGAGTATCACTTGGGCGGCCTGAGCGAGGCATCTCATCGACAGTTCCTCTCTCTCTGTATCTCCTCCATGTACGAACAACATCGCTTTGGGTCACTCCGAGACGCCTGGACACTTCCCTCGTTGAGAGACCTTCCTGGCACAAAGTAGCAATGCGGACGCGATCGAACCGCGGTATTGACTGTCTACGCACGGTTGAACTACAGACAACACGAGCCGTGTAGCTCCTTTCTGGTAGAATGACTGGAACTGATATTGTCTAATAGGCCCTGCTCATGCATGGTCGTTTACATCTTTGGGCGGGTTTAGTGACATTTCTGAACAGTTAAAGGGACTGTCTCTGTGATACAATACCCACAGTCAACGTCTATCTTCAGGAGTTACGGGAACCGGGGTGAAGCAATTGTCTTTGATGTCTGTATGCAATGCAGGTTGCAGTGTAGTGTTGCCATTTTTAAACGGGATAATGTTCGTCCATATATACATCCTGTCTGCATGAACTGTGTGCATGGTGGTGAGGTAGCCCAGTGGCCAGCAATTTCCGTTCTGTCTCCGATAGAACGTATGTGGAAGCAGCTCGGACGTTGCCAGTGCCAGTATCCAGGATGTAAGGGACCAGTGACAATAGTTGCGAGCCAGCTTGCTTCAGGAGAGGATGCTATGCATCGAGGCCAGATAGCGTGCAGCGTCATACTGCCATGCTATGTATACATCCGTCTCGATTTTTTAATCATTGAAATATCACATACCCTATCAACTCATGAAGTGGCACTCCGTTTCCTTCTCCCCTCTGTGCGCTTTTATTTTGTCAGGCACTGTTTCCGGAAAAAACTGAAATTAATAACAAATAGTTATGGGTGTTGTGGGACACTTAGAGATATTAAGAAAATGTGACAGTTATGTAGACATAACACGCACACCAGACTAGAAAACATTGACCTCCATTCAGCGAGGAACATAATCCACGCGGTTCTTGTGGTATGCCGCATGCAGCTGAAGGCTCTGATTGAGTGTTGCATCCAACAGAGATACAAAACTGCGGGGACGTCGATTGCTGCATTTCGCCTACTGTTCCAAGTAGCCCTAGAAATTTTCTCTGGGATCAAAATAGGGTGATTTAGCGGAACAGCCTAAGTGCAGTAGGGTTTCTGAGTGTCCGTTAAACCAGCGATGCATTGGTGCAGCCCTGTGAACGGGCGTGTTATCTTGGGAGTGTTCACTGCATACTGACCACTGAGGTGCAGAAGACAAGGAAAACTTGGTCACCGAGAATGTTGAGAAAAAAAAAAACCATCGTGGTTCATCTTCACGGTAATCCGAATGGAGACACCAAGTAATGGTACGAAAAACATCTCCCTCCTCAGACGTATTCAGTTCTGCACACACTGGCTGCTCGTGCGTACCGAATGAGTGACAACATCAAAGAGGAATCGTGGGAGCTACACCATACGTTTCCCCCCAACGGTTATGAAAACATGACGATGAAAGCTACCAAGGCCATCCGAAACCGTTGAAGACAAGAAAGAGCGCATGTACCGTATGTGAAGTGCATCAGTGAAAGGCTAGGCAGCGTTCTCCGCCGACGAGGTTTCAAGCAGATTTTCCACAAGTGCCGTAGTATCCACAGCATGATAGGATCTATCAAGGATGTGGTCAACAAATAAAATACTGCAGGAGTATATGAACTACGTTGTCAGTGCGGAGCTGTCTACTCACGGGGGACAGAGGGACCAATTAGCAGACGAGTGAGCACATGCGTAGCGTAACATAAACTGTATGTGCGATTAGTACAGCGATAGCGGGACACCCCCGTGACTTGAACAGCCTATCTTGTTCCAGGAAGCCCGTGAGCTGGCGAAATAGTCTTGGACGAGCCAACGCAAATTTCGAGATACGATAGAAATTATCAAGCAAACTGAGAACATCAGTAGAGAGGACGGCTTCTGGCTGCCAGCTGCCCGTGTCCAACGGGGTACGAGCGGTATCGCAACCGAAGCCTCTCCGGGCACGGATGCGACAGCCTAAACAAACAGCTTGAGAGGGACTGTCAGTGAATTTCCCCGCACATCAGGAAGAAAACCTGTACACCAGAAGCGAACCGCTGATTTGCAGTCTGTCTCCAATCACTAACAGGCCGGCTAGCTAACGAATAGCTTCTTTCCTACCTCTCCCTTTCGTTATGACTAGCCTATTATATTCTAGGGCCAATAAAGTATCACAAATATAACGTATTGACACCAATCGTATGCTGTAAATACAGGCACCTTTCCTTCACCAAAACCACTCGTGCTCTGAGGAAGGCCGTTGTAATACAGTCGAAACGTTGGTTTTACACTTCACAATTAAAATATTTTATACAGTGTTGCGGTACCTCGCCCGTAAGAATTTCGTTTCATCATTTATGTTGGTCATTTGTATGCTGTTACTCTATCACTCTTAACCATTTGAGTGGTGGTGTCGGATGTTCCTCATCTTGCGCCTATGTATCACCAGTAAACGTAAAATGTTTGTGGACTTACACATTTTACTAAGTAGTTCGACAAGTTCTTACTATAGAACGAAAAATGTAGGATACAGTCCGTCCTGCCTGTTTGTTAAACGAAATGCTACTGCTTGACGTAACACTGGTAACATCTGTAAAGTACAAAAGATTATACGAGGGCAGTTCAATAAGTAATGCAACACATTTTTTTTGTGAAACAGGGTTGTTTTATTCAAAACTGAAATACACCAGGTTATTCCCCAATCTTTTAGCTACACAACACTATTTTTCAACGTAATCTCCATTCAATGCTACGGCCTTACGCCACCTTGAAATGAGGGCCTGTATGCCTCCACGGTACCATTCCACTGGTCGATGTCGGAGCCAACGTTGTACTGCATCAATAACTTCTTCATCATCCGCGTAGTGCCTCCCACGGATTGCGTCCTTCATTGGGCCAAACATATGGAAATCCGACGGTGCGAGATCGGGGCTGTAGGGTGCATGAGGAAGAACAGTCCACTGAAGTTTTGTGAGCTCCTCTCGGGTGCGAAGACTTGTGTGAGGTCTTGCGTTGTCATGAAGAACGAGAAGTTCGTTCAGATTTTTGTGCCTACGAACACGCTGAAGTCGTTTCTTCAATTTCTGAAGAGTAGCACAATACACTTCAGAGTTGATCGTTTGACCGTGGGGAAGGACATCGAACAGAATAACCCCTTCAGCGTCCCAGAAGACTGTAACCATGACTTTACCAGCTGAGGGTATGGCTTTAAACTTTTTCTTGGTAGGGGAGTGGGTGTGGCGCCACTCCATTGATTGCCGTTTTGTTTCAAGTTCGAAGTGATGAACCCATGTTTCATCGCCTGTAACAATCTTTGACAAGAAATTGTCACCCTCAGCCACATGACGAGCAAGCAATTCCGCACAGATGGTTCTCCTTTGCTCTTTATGGTGTTCGGTTAGACAACGAGGGACCCAGCGGGAACAAACCTTTGAATATCCCAACTGGTGAACAATTGTGACAGCACTACCAACAGAGATGTCAAGTTGAGCACTGAGTTGTTTGATGGTGATCCGTCGATCATCTCGAACGAGTGTGTTCGCACGCTCCGCCATTGCAGGAGTCACAACAGCTGTGCACGGCCGGTCCGCATGCGGGAGATCAGACAGTCTTGCTTGACCTTGCGGCGATGATGACACACGCTTTGCCCAACGACTCACCGTGCTTTTGTCCACTGCCAGATCACCGTAGACATTCTGCAAGCGCCTATGAATATCTGAGATGCCCTGGTTTTCCGCCAAAAGAAACTCGATCACTGCCCGTTGTTTGCAACGCACACCCGTTACAGACGCCATTTTAACAGCTCCGTACAGCGCTGCCACCTGTCGGAAGTCAATGAAACTATACGAGACGAAGCGGGAATGTTTGAAAATATTCCACAAGAAATTTCCGGTTTTTTCAACCAAAATTGGCCGAGAAAAAAAAAGTGTTGCATTACTTATTGAACTGCCCTCGTATAATTCTCGAAATGCGGTTCTTTAGTGAGGAAACACAAATATTTCTTATTCACCACTCAAACACGTTTCGGTGAATTTTCATCACCAGTATTACATCTGATGTTTATGTGGTTAACTTCTTCGGTACAACTGATATTTCCAGAATGAAGTTTTCACTCCGCAGCGGAGTGTGCGCTGATATGAAACTCCCTTGCAGATTAAAACTGTGTGCCGGACCGAGACTCGAACTCGGGACTTTTGCCTTTCGCGGGCAAGTGCTCCATCAACTGAGCTACGCAGGCACGACTCACGACCCGCCCTCACAGCTTTAGTTCCGCCAGTACCTCGTCTCCTACCTTCCAAACTTTACAGAAGCTCTCCTGCGAAACAGGACGCTGCTTTGACCTTCAGTTGTCATCACTACGCGCGTTAGCTATTATCGTTTTTTTTTAAAGAAATCTTCATATAACTCTCCTCTTCGTGGCACAAAGACAACAATAAGAAGAAAGATAACTTTTACGTGCGGCATCAACTGCGCTAGCCACCATACGGTGCATGGCGGAAGGTACCTTGTACCACTACTTGTCTTTACCTTTTCTGTCCCACTTGCAATTGGAGCGAGAGAAAAAGATTATGTCCTCAGTATGATCACTAATTTGTCTTACGTTGTCTTCGCAGTCGTTACGTGAGATGTGCGTTGGTGGCAGTATAATCGCTCTGCAGTCAGCCGCAAATATTAGTTCTCAGAATTCTCACAGTAATATTTCGCTTAAGCTCTGCCAATAAAACGAAGTCGGCCATGCTCGTTCCCTCCTATCGTCCTTATGTGCTCGTTCCATTTCATATCGCTTTTCAGCGCTACGATTAGACATTTAACTGATGTGAATGTGTGAAGCAGCACATCACTAATACCGTATTTGCACACTGTGGTATTGTTTTTCGTACCCATTTGCATTAACTTATTTTTCTACATTTAGAGCAAGTTGGCATTCATCGCACTACAGAGAAGTACCGCCCAACACATCCTGTATCATTCGATGGTCACTCAACGTCGATACTTTCCCGTGTACTGCAGTGTCATCAGCAAACAGTGGCGGACTGTTATTCCCGCCACCTGTCCGATCATTAATGGATACTAATAGACTACAGGAGCGGTCCAATCACATTTCCCTAGGGCACTCCTGAGGATACCCATGGCTCTGATGAACGCTTGCCGTCCAGGACAACGTACTGCGTTGTATTGTTGTACTTAAAAAGTCTTCGAGCTGCTGACGTATCTGAGAACGTATTCCGTATGCTCGAACTTGACGTCAACAGTGTGCAGTGGGGCACTGTCGCAAACGCTTTTCCGGAATTCTAGGAATATGGAAACGGACTGTTTCCCTTCAACCATGGTTCGCAGGATATCGTACGAAAAAACGGCTAGCTGAATTTAGCACCAGCCACGCTTTCTAAATCGGTGCTGGTTTGTGGAGAGTAATTTCTTAAAATAATTCCATTAGAAATTATACAGGGTGAGTCACTAACTATTGCCACCCAGAAAAACTCCCAAAGAATGATAGTAGCTGAAAAGTTCGTGGGACGAATGTTGCACGGGACAACTGGTGCCATAATATGACGTTGATTTTTTGTTGCTAGGTGGGGTCGCGTCAGAGTTATGGTCAACTTTTTTTTTTAAATGGGATGTTACAGTTTGGTACTTATTTTCTGAAAGCGGCTATCGAGACGAATCCCATGATGTGTAACAGTGAGGTCTTTGAAGGCCAAAAAGGTGGCATGAACGCCCATTTACAGAAAGTGTTAGAGGTGATGACCATTGGTATCAATGCAGTACTGCTAACTTATTATCATGGATTGAGTGGTATTCCTTATCACTTCGACTCGTATCGAAGCATATGCTCTGACAATTGATTCTCGTATATCGTGCAAATAGTAAATGTATGCCGAATACGGCGTATCCATCTAACTTGCCATTGACACGTGAACACCATTCAGCAGTTTCGCAATACAATATTAATAGGAACAGTAAGACTAGTATCGTCGAATCAAGCGAATGTGAATGATCTATTCCTTCGAAGAACAAGTCGATTTGCTTCTCATTTACGGAGAATGCCAACGAAATTCGGTGAGAGCTAGAGACTTATACGCTGAAAGATATCCTCAACGTACCCACGCTACACGTCTTACATTTAAATATGTGTGTGGTAAACTGGGAACAACTGGATCTTTAACGCATCGGAAACATATCTGGCAAAGGAAAGTTACTAACGAGGAAGCGGAGATTGGTACGCTTGCCACTGTGGTTCGAGATCCTTGTGTTAGTTCGCGTCCAATCGCAAGGGAATCTGACTGAGCCAGAGTAGTGTTGTCCGTTTTCTGCATCGCCATAAAAATCATCCTTACCATATCAGTCTCCACCAAGAATTACCTGGTACGGACTGTATGCGTCGCATTGAATTCTGCCGATGGACTCAACTTCAGATTCAGAGAGATGACACATTAATTAATTTGATTTTACTTACTGACGAGGCTACATTCACGAACCATGGAAATGTTAATTTGTGTAACATTCATTATTGGGCAACTGAAAATCAATGTTGGCTGCGGCAAGTTGCACACCAAAAACCGTGCTCGGTGAATGTATGGTGTGGGATTCTGGAGGACAAAATTATAGAACCTTGCTTCATCAAAGCAAATCTTAATGCTAGAAAGTACACCACATTCCTGCAATAAACATTAGGTCTGTTACTAGAAAAAATACTTTTAGAAACAAGGAACAGAATGTGGTATCAACACGATGGGTGTCCGGCACATTTTTCGCTGATGGCTAGAAATGAGTTGCAGAGACAATTTCTAGATTGTTTGATTGGACGCGGAGGAGATGTGTCGTGGCCAGCTCGTTCGCCAGACTTGACGCCCCTGAATTTTTTTCTTGTGGGGATTCGTAAAAGATATTGTTTATAAAGACATTCCAACTACACCTGAAGATATACAAGACAGAATTGTCAGAGCATGTTATTCTGACCACTCAATCCATGATAAGATTGCAGCATTGCATTGATACCGATGGTCATCACTTCGAGCACCTTCTGTAAATGAACCTTTGTGACCTTCGTTGACCTTCAAAGACTTTACCGTTACACAACATTTGATTCGTCTCGGTAGCCGCTATCAGAAAATGAGAACCAAACTATAGCATCTCATTAAAAAAAAAAGCAAAGTTGACCTTCATATCTCCGAAGCGACTCCACCTAGCAACAAAAAACGAACGTCATGTTATAGCCCCCGTTGTCCCACGCAACTGTTATCCCACAAACTTTTCAGCTCCTATCATCCTTTCGGAGTTATTCTTGGTGGCAATAGTTAGGGACTCTCTCTGTATAATTTTTTTCTAAGGTGAGATTATAATTTTGTTGGGGAACAAAGAAATGTATGAAAACGTCAGAAGTCGAAAACAAAAAGCCTGGTGTTCAACGTGTGGGCAAGGTGGCCGAAAAATCTTCCTGTAGAGCGCCGTCTTCTGTAAATCCAGCCCTCCTAGGAATTCTCAAACTCGCCGACCAGCTACGCTGTTTTGGACGGTTTGGCAGCGACGGTAGCTGCCTCGCTGGTGCTGCAGCCCCATCGGCTTGCTTCCACACGCGGAAGATAAAACTGAAGTACCTTCTCAGGGCTGGGTGACCACGCTGTCGTGTCTAACACCGATTGAATAATTAATGGGCTCGACGGGTACTAACGATCCGCCTGCACGTAGTGCGCGCCGCGACCGCCAGATGTGGCCACTGCCGGCGATCGCGCCGCGTTTCACTCTCGCACCACCGTCTGGTCTTCCGGGCACGGAGTGGCTTCAATTAAACTTGCCACAGCCTAATTACTTTACGGCCTCAGTGTCTCCTAGTTTGTGGGCGCACTTAACGTGATTTGCGTGTATTCCGCGCAAGCGTTGGCAGTAATGGTCTCCCGTGTTGCTTATCGTGCTTCCTTGCATGTGCTGTCGAAGCCGTAACGTCTGAAATGTGATAGTGTAATTTGGGGTCTTGCGTTAGTCCCTTTTGACAGTCAAATAAATCGTGACTTTCAATATCATATTGCTTACATTAAAGCCAAGCTAATAATCCTGGAAGGTGTCTGTCTCGGATTAGGAAGAGGCAAAACACATCGTCATAAATGTCGGTGCTTATGTGCTTAACTCATGAGAAAGCTTATTGCTTCGTTACGTCCGTTGTACAGGAGAGCTAACATCTTCGTAGAAAATAGTTTTAATTGTACAACGAAGCGGATCCAACGTCACTGTTTTGCCGTAAAAATTTTATGCGTGTGGAATTGCCAATTTCTTGGTATATCGTTGGGTAGACAAATAGCATATGTAAAATTCGGGTGAACGCTTCCTTGAACAATTATGTACCTACACGAAACAAATCGTTTCAGAAAACTGTTAAGGGATGGATAAGCGCCATGGACACACATTTGTTTTGTAGTCAACTGACGTAGACTCTCACACAATTGAGTAACATGAAATGGGATCACATCTTACATTACATGAGAATTTTGAATTAAAACCGCAACTAGCAACAAATACTTTTATTTAAAGAAAAATAATGGCTAGTTTCGGGTGGCAAAAAAATCTCTTCGAACGACTGTTGGAACAATTTTTTTTACTTCGTTTACAAGTTTTATCAGGTAACAGCCGTCTTTTGTACCTGTAATAAAATTCTTGTTAATACCAGATGCGTTTCGCTTTTAGAATAAAGCAGCTTCAGTGGTCGCTGTAACAACATGGTTTTCTCCTCACAATTTTGTTTGTAATGGTCATGAACAGTTCGTATGCTTCGTTTGCTACTGTTGACAGATTTTTTTCTTTCCGCTACTCACGGTCTGTGGCAGTAAGTAAAGCGTGCGAGCTGTTCATGATCGTAACAAACAAATTTGTAAGAGAAAAAACCATATTGTTACAGTAACCACTGAAGATGCTTTAGAATAATGTAAAAGCATATGGTCGTAATAAGAGTTTTGTTACTGTTGCAGAAGACAGCAGTTAACCTATAAACTTGTGCTTGTGCAACTGCAGAAAAAAAGAGGCCGAAAAGCAAGGAGACAACATATTTTGTTTTGTTTGTTGCGCTACCGTGAGATGAACAAAATCGCGTTGTTGTACGGCAAATGTCTTCATTTGATTCTGTTGCAACACTCGTTTTGTCGGGAAAAAATATTATTTATTGCGCTTCCCTGTTCCAAATTAAACGACATTGAGAAAGGAATGGGTTAAATTAAAAGTGCAGACTGCTCATTCACCTGCGTAAGGATTGTAACGTTAAGAATGTCGTTTCTCTGCACTGTAAACGTAATTAACGTAAATTTTTGAGAATCTTAGCCTTTAAGATAGGTCTTAGAATGACCTGCTTTTGTTACCGACAAGCAGCTAGCGATCCTCAACAACGCCTCGGTGTATACAGGTACGGAAGTATCAGACATCTGTACCTTCTGTTAGGTAGGCTCAATATTTCTGGCCGAGTCTAGGTACCGCGAAAGAATACCAGTAGCCATGGTAGTCAGTATAAGACTGTACCCCCACACGCTCTAAATTATTGCGAAAATACTCTTCTGGAGTCTTTTGAAAATGCAATTTGAAGCCATTACTATTTGGATAGTGTGACTGTGTTCCATATACCAGTGGCATCCAAATATAATACTGAAAAGCGCAGTAGTATGCTTCTTAGAAAATGTTCAGTGCAGAGCTGAAACTTCATGCTAAAGCAATGCGTTTGTTTTGAAAACTCTGGACAACTTTAGTAGTTTCTGTCTCATTTCGTTACTTTCCATTTTACGTTTGGGAAAGAGAAAAATAGAGGCTTCTTTTGACGTACACACACGGAGACACCACCTCTACAGCCAGCTTTCCTCCTCGTTCACTGATGTTTATGCAAAGACAGCTTGAACGCCAGATATGTAAACTAATTTCCTTAAAGAGTGTCTTGTGTTCACAGCGAACAGGTAAGCTTCACACGTACTGTATGTAAGAAATTTAATCTGTAATTTGTGTTAACACGCAATAAAGAAATAATTTCGGAGTGAACTTCAGACATTAATGCGATCGTCGATCTAAGCGAGAGATGCAAATTTGTTCGTGGTAAAATAGGTACAGTGATTATTACTGACCGATGAGCGGAATGGTAAAATTGTCACGTGACTTTGCACTGCCGATTTATTATATGGGGCATCTTCTGGGATGCATGATTGACTGAAAGAATATTTGACGAAAGAAACTAGATGAGTTACGCTGTAGGGCAAACCCTCTGCAGAAACGGTATTAATATCAGATGTGGCCCCAAAAAGCGTAATGGAGCTACTAAGATTTTAGATAAACATAAATGGTTTATCCTAGGAACCGAATAGAAATACTGACGTTCTCAATTAATATTTGAATTATCGAATGCATTAGCAGTCTCATTCTTCGCTTATGATGTTGTCTACTAGCTAATTAATTGCAGAACGCCATAGACATTATTTCCACTTGTGTGGTAAATGTTAGTTATGTTTAAAAGTTAGTATTTATGAACGAGAGAGAGAGAGAGAGAGAGAGAGAGAATCTAGTAGTATTAGATTATGAGATTAACTGTGAAATGAAGCCTGTTACGCTGTTTAAATATCCAGAATTAAATACTACGATGCCATATGCAATGGGGCGAAGATGTGAAACGAGTAATGGAGAAGGCGAATGCGGGACTTGGATTTGTTACGAGAAATGTAGTAAAGTGTAATGCCTCGTTTCAAGGGAACCGTTAACAAGGCGATAAGGCGACCTACTTTACGGTGATGCTCAAATGTTTGGAGTCCTTACCAAACAGGCGCGATAGCAGACATTAAATGAGCTACATCCCTCGCATTAGCGAGCAGAATCGACGTTTTTACTCCGAAATTATTTCTTGGATTTCGTCTTAACCGTAAGTACGGTTTCAAACAACATTCAGAGAAAAACGGAGAAGACGAACTGGAATTGGAACGTGACGGTCAGTACTAAATGGGGGCAAAAGTGTCGGAGATAAATTGAGATACATGATACAGGTCTAAGGCGCTGCAATCATGGACTGTGCAGCTGGTCCCGGCGGAGGTTCGAGTCCTCCGTAGGGCATGGGTGTGTGTTTGTCCTTAGGATAATTTAGGTTAAGTAGTGTGCAAGCTTAGGGACTGATGACCTTAGCAGTTAAGTCCCTTAAGATTTCACACACATTTGAACATGATACAGGAAATATCACAAGAAACAAGATGATATGAATAGAATGGAAATTCTTAATGATCTGGGAACGAAAGCTACCTTACGCTCTAGGATACAGAATACGAAAGTGACACCTTGTCCGGATTAATCGTAACGTCTCCTCTTCCACCGAAAACAATATATCTTTATCCCCCATGACTTAACAACACGAATCCTGTCATAGGTTTTATTACTACATTTGTAATATCTTCACGGTTCATGGAAACAGGTTGATTAACTACGCCAGCGTCTCCGAAAACTGCAACACCTAAATGGGAACTGGTGTGTAATATGGAATTCATACCACAGATTTTGGGTAATGAACTACGCAATTGTTTTTTCACAAATCTACATAGTGTCTGCCTTCCTGAGTTCAATGTGCTGTCTAGCTTCCACGTGCAGTTTGCAGAATAATCTTGCTTCCCCCCTCATCATTTATGCACTTAATATACGAACTGTTGAGACAGCCCACAAGACGTAGGCGTCGACATTTCACGTTCTTTGCAGTGGCGCCCTCTAAGCGCCAGTCTCGGCATTTGTCCGCTATTCCGCCCAGACGTGCTGGCTCCTAGAACGAGGTCACTACAGTAGCGTCCACTAGCTTGCGGGCAGGTTGTGAGAGGGAGTCGTCAGACAATTTTCCTTTCTCCACGACTGGTAGTTCACGAACCCATTGCATTCTGAGGCGTTTGTGGTACTTGCTTCCGCAATTTCCTTTCATTTCATGAATCCACCACAGCCTGAGATTTGCGTAATTTTGAGCTTAAGGGATGCGCAAGAAAAGTCGTCGCTTAGTTCTACGTGTAAGGTGCATTCACGACTCTACACATCCTTGGATTTGCCGAGCTCCGTCTTTTTGTGTATCATAATACTTTAAATACATTAAAAACTCTTATTTCTGTCGTTTTGATTTGCAAATCATCACGGAACATCATGCGGAAATGTGTCGAAAGCGTACGGAGCTACTGCACTAAATATGGTATTGTACCATCTGTTTGCTGCGTCGATGCGACTGTATTGTTACTGTACAATTAATAGCCACCCTTTTGAAGGATATATACAGTAGTAATTGAAACGTGGAAGTGATTTACATTATGTCGCCAGCGCACACTTACATTACTTTCATTGAACATTTGAATATTGAGCTTACCGATACCATCCTTGTGATATGATGCATGTCGTCGTTAAAATAGCGGACATAAGCCACTCGTAGGAATCTGATGTATGTAAAATACAAACCACAGTAGTATTACAGTAGTTATTATGACAGAACGTCAAAAAATATGAAAGCAAAACAAATATGATCAGTTTTCTGTTCTGTCGCGCGGCATCTGTCAGACAGACATACAAGGAAACACCTGAACGTGATATAGCTACAGTAAGACATGAGCTGACGATAGTTGTGCTTTCGGGATAAAACAAAATACATTGTATGTGTAACGGTAAAACAGAGATAGTGTTTTTTGCGTCTGATAAAACTGTAAACACACATCAGCAACAGAAGCCGTAAGTTACACACAAGCAATCCGAAATGATACAGCGATTTTCAGCTCGAAATGAAAGAGAAACGTAAAAATATAAAACATTCCGTTGTTGTTTACGGGTGACAAACTGTTTAAAGTATGGTACGTATAAAATTACCTGCACAGAATAACAGATAGCTTCATGTGAGGTAAATACATTTTTATAACACGTATTTTCCTATGTATTATTGTAGGCCTAATTTTCAACACTGTATAGACGTACAGTGTTTCATGGCGTAAATGTGTAATGTCTGCACAGCCTTTAGCTGTTCATTTACACGAACGTAAAGGAAAATATTGCGTCACGGGTCAAACCCGACGTCTGGAATCTGTAGCTTCTTTAGTTTTCATTTATGCATTTATCATATTCTGTGGCACATTGCAGACTGTTAACAAAGATATGAGCATACGAAATAGGTTCCCAGATATGTGAAGGGCTCAAAGAGTTCTTAAGTAACAGAGCTCAGTACATTGTCCTCAACGGCGAGTGTTTACGAGAAACAAGGGTATCGTTAGGAGTGCCCCAAAGAAGGTAGGACCGCTCTTCTTCTTTGTGTACAGGATGAGAGGCCGTCTGCGTCTGTCGCTGATGATGCTATGGTGTACGGGAAGGTGTCCAAGTCGAGTGGCTGTAGGATGATACAGGACGACTTATACAGAATTCACAGTTGATCTGATCAATGGCATCTAGCACGAAATATAGAAAAATGTAAGTTAAAGCATATGAGTGGGAATACAAAAGCAGTAATGTTCGGATACGGCATTAGGAGTGTCCTGCTTGACACAGTCACGTCATTTAAATATTTGGGCGTAACGCTGGAAAGCAATAATAAATGGAACAGGCACGTAAGGATTACAGTAGGGAATGGTCGACATCGATCTATTGGGAGAATTTGAGGAACGTGTGGTTTACCTGTAAAAGAGACCGCACATGGGACACTAGTGCGACTCATTCTTGAGTACTCCTCGAGCGTCTTGGATCCGCTCCAGGTCGGATTGAAGGAAGACATCTAAGGAGTAGAGAGGCGGAATGCTAGATTTGTTACCTGGTGGGTTCGAACAACACAAAAGATTTATGGGGTGCTTTGGGAACTCACATAGGAGTCGGGAGGGGGGAGAGGGAGGGAGAGAGATAGAGATAGAGATAGAGAGAGAGAGAGAGAGAGAGAGAGAGAGAGAGAGAGAGAGAGAGAGAGAGAAGGCGACATTCTTTTCGAGGAACACTATCAAGAAAATTTAGAAAACTGTCATTTGAAGCTGATTGCGAAATGACTCTACTCCCGCCGACATACATTTCGCGTAAGGATTATGAAGATAAGTCACGAGAAATTACGAGTCGTACGGAGGCATATAGACAGTCGTTTTTCCGTGGCTCTATTAGCGAGTGGAACAGGAAAGGAAGTGGCTACCAGTGGTACAATGTAATCTCCGCCATGCACCGTATCGTGTCTTGCAGAGTATTTATGTAGATCTAGAACAGCGAGTCAAAGCTACTTTGTCGTGGGACGAATAAATAACATAGTTTACTGAATGCTGTTCAGAAAATTTATAAAAAAAAATAAAGAATTGACACGACCCGACAAGGATTGGTGAACTGGCCAGCCTGGATGTAGTCTTTATGTGGTTTCCTTCATCCTACTAGGTAAATACCATACTGGTACCCAAAGTCTTACGTCAGATACACGCTATACAAACGTTTAGAAAACACTCTCGCGTTAGTACGTAGATTTACCCTAGACGTAGATGGAATACACAGATTCCGTCCTGGTGGGAGATATGGCTTCATAAAGCGAATTCGGCCACCCACTGTCACTAAAACCGACTTCTCACGGGAGGTGAAAACCCAAATGGACGAAGAACTGGTAACTTCACAACATGGAATTCCGCGTTCCGCTACCCTGGGGATCGTGAAATAAATGATCTGCCATGTGCCTCGTGGAGGAGAACGTGGCCAATTAGATGCGACGTCGGTTTTACGTCACAAGCAGAAAAGATAAGAAGCCACCTTGTATGGCGTTAAACATCGTGTTTGGTGGGTTTTCTTTCTCATGGAGTACGTAGTATGAGTATAGGCTGTTTGAAAGTATGAGCAAATTGAGGATCTCTCGAAAACGTGTCGTTTTGGATACCACTTGTTATAATAAAAAAGACAGGAAATTACATATTGTTAGGTAACGGCTTCGTGTAGTTCATGTTTTTGTGTCATAACTTGCGTGTTACGGAAGTATGCAGTTTGAATGCTACGGCACGTTGATAATCTATCAAAAGCACTTCTTTTCGGTACAATTTGCGTATTAAATATCAGATAAAGACATTTGTAGGTAAAGGCTTTAGATAGTGTATACGAAGGTCCGGTCGCTGTGTCGAAGCCATAGTGCTGTTGCCAGCGTCGTGAGTTCTTGACTTCTGAAGAGAAAGGTTGCAGGTTAGCGTCCATTTCAGTTTTTCGCCTCCTGTTTTCTCAAATATTCTGGCTCTTTCTTATTCATTTAATAGAAGTATTATCTGCCGTAGTCGATGTTATTTTTTTATAAATAAGGCATTTGCTGCAATTCTTGTTGCAGAGGCGAACAGCTGGTATGTTTCCCCAGTAACCAGAAAGCTTTACGTGACCCCCAGCCTGTGTGAAAGTAAACGAAAATTACACAGTGGAAGATTTTGCTATTATGAAATTTTCTGTAAAATATATATTCCTATCTCTGGGTTTAGGGACAGTCTCGTGCTGATATCTTACCGGTAAATATCCTTTTTATTCATGATGAGCAGCTTCGGAAGAATCTATTCGAATGAATTTACGAAACGACTCTCGATCTTGAAATCTGTGTGATGAAGTACGTTACTTCAGAGTTTTGGTAATCAATGCAACATCGAGAATATGGACATTATGAATGTCCAGACTGACATTAGACATTGTATCTTAACTGTATTCAATTTAAAACAGAAAATGGGATGAAAATTTGAGTTAATGAGCAACTGCTACTAGTATACAGAGTGGTCCATTGATCGTGACCGGGCCAAATATCTCACGAAATAAGCGTCAAACGAAAAAACTACAGAGAACGAAACTTGTCTAGCTTGAATGGGGAAACCAGATGGCGCCATGGGTGGCCCGCTAGATGCGCTGCCGTAGGTCAAACGGATATCAACTGCGTTTTGTTTTAAAAAGCAACCCCCATTTTTATTACATATTCGTGTAGTACGTAAAGAAATAGGATCGTTTAAGTTGGACCACTTTTTTCGCTTTGTGATACATGGCGCTGTAATAGTCACAAACATATGGCTCACAATTTTAGACAAACAGTTGGTAACAGGAAGGTTTTTTTAAATTAAAATACAGAACGTAGGTACGTTTGAGCGTTTTATTTTGGTTGTTCCAGTGTGATGCATGTACTATTGTGAACTTACCATTTCTGAGAACGCATGCTGTTACAGCGTGATTACGTGTAAATACCACATTAATGCAATAAATCCTCAAAATGATGTCCGTCAACCTCAGTGCATTTGGCAATACGTGTAACGACATTCCTCTCAGCAGCGAGTAGTTCGCCTTCCATAATGTTCGCACATGCATTGACAATGCGCTGACGCATGTTGTCAGGCGTTGTCGGTGGATCACGATAGCAAATATCCTTCAAGTTTCCCCACAGAAAGAAATACGGGGACGTCAGATCCGCTGAACGTGCGGGCCATGGTATGGTGTTTCGACGACCAATCCACCTGTCATAAATATGCTATTCAATACCGCTTCAACCGCACGCGAGCTATGTCCCGGACATCCGTCATGTTGGAAGTATATCGCCATTCTGTCATGCAGTGAAACATCTTGTTGTAACATCGGTAGAACATTACGTAGGAAATCAGCATACATTGCACCATTTAGGTTGCCATCGATAAAATGGGGGCCAATTATCCTTCCTCCCATAATACCGCACCATACATTAACCCGGCAAGGTCGCTGATGTTCCACTTGTCGCAGCCATCGTGGGTTTTCCATTGCCCAATAGTGCATATTATGCCGGTTTACGTTACCGCTGTTGGTGAATAACGCTTCGTCGCTAAATAGAACGCGTGCAGAAAATCTGTCATCGTCCCGTAATTTCTCTTGTGCCCAATGGCAGAACTGTACACGACGTTCAAAGTCGTCGCCATGCAATTCCTGGTGCATAGAAATTGGCACGGGTGCAATTGGTGCTGATGTAGCATTCTCAACACCGACGTTTTTGAGATTCCCGATTCTCGCGCAATTTGTCTGCTACTGCTGTGCGGATTAGCCGCGACAGCAGCTAAAACACCTACTTTGGCATCATCATTTGTTGCAGGTCGTGGTTGACGTTTCACATGTCGCTGAACACATCCTGTTTCCTTAAATAAGGTAACTATCCGGCGGACACTTGGATGATGTCGTTCAGGATACCGAGGAGCATACATAGCACACGCCCGTTGGGCATTTTGATCGCAATAGCCATACATCAACACGATATCGACCTTTTCCGCAATTGGTAAACGGTCCATTTTAACACGGGTAATGTATCACGAAGCAAATACCGTCCGCATTGACGGAATGTTACGTGATACCACGTACTTTTACGTTTGTGACTATTACAGCGCCATCTATCACAAAGCGAAAAAAGTGGTCCAACTGAAACATTCATATTTCTTTTCGTACTACACGAATAAGTAATAAAAATGTGGGTTCCTATTTAAAAAAAAAAAACGCAGTTGATATCCGTTTGACCTACGGCAGCGCATCTAGCGGGCCAGCCATAGCGCCATCTGGTTTCCACCTTCAAGCTAGATGAGTTTCGTTCTTTGTAGTTCTTTCGTTTGATGCTTATTTCGTGAGAGATGTGGCGCGGTCACTATCAATGGACCACCCTGTATATCTCGGATCGTTCGTTCTACAGCATTATGAAGTATTCCTGTACCAGCAATTCGCTGTGCGAGCCACGAGAAGTCCAGAATCTTATTCGACAGTGGCCAACAGAGTTAACGCAGCTATTTTACGCGAGTCCGTTTTCGTAAAGAAGCTATGTAGTCTGCGAGCCAAATAAAGCAGACAACGGCCGGTGGAGAGCGCTGAGAGCGCAGATGACGTTTAACAAGCTCGTCTCGTGTGCCGATAACGCTGTCTCTCGTGAGGTCGGATGTCCCGTCCTCTCCCGCGTCAGTATTAGCTGCCTCGTTCCGTGTGAGGACGGCAAAAAATTGCCGAGGCCCATGTAACAATGCCGATCTAGAGTCGGGAAAAAGGCAAGGAAGAAGAGGAGTTGACTGAAACTGCAGTCCAGCCGATTCAACGTAAGTTCTGGTTGTACTACGTCAGCTAGAAAGGAGGATATCGCTGCAGTCACCTTTGGCTGCTGAAGACTTTTTCCAGCAGAGCTGAAGTGTGCGCTCCAGTCCCGAGACAACAGGTAGTGCGTCACGGCGCCGTTTATGGCCGGCGTCCTCTGCCACGGACGACCGCGACGCCGATATGGCGCCCGCTCGCGTTTCCTCACAGCCGCCCCCCTGCGGGTCCGGGGATTAGAATAGGCCCGCGGTATTCCTGCCTGTCGTAAGAGGCGACTAAAAGGAGTCTCAAATGTTTTGGCCTTAATGTGATGGTCCCCCTTGGGGTTTGACCTCCATTTTTCAAAATTTTACAGAAGTACGAGCCTTTTGGGGAAGGACACCTTACATGGTGTACCACTGGTCCTAAGTGCACTAAGACCTTGGCACTCAGCATTGCACCGGCGTTGTCACCATACCCATTATTCCTCAAATTGGGCCTAAACGCCTGATGGGTTGTCCACGTTACGCCCATAGTGCCTCTCCATCTGCACCAGCGATCATGATGGACTTTCCATGGCACCAGAAATCCAGCACGGTAGCCAGCCCGTTGTGGTGGGGTCGTCATGTACCCTCTAGGTTGTAGCCCCCTGACAACACAGGGATCGTACTGCCGATACCTGAGCTGCACCCTCCCCACGTTGGCCAAGGAGTAGATGCCCGTCTCCTTGGGGCATCAGGACTCCCGGCAATGGTCATCCTGCCAGGTGGCCCTTGCTGCGGCTGGGTGGCGCCCGTGGGGAGAGCCCCTGGTCGGAGTGGGTGGTATCGGGGCGGACGTTTCGCACATGAAACGTCAGCATGTATCAGGTCGCTCTGCGGCCGAGTCTTCCAAAAGAAAAGGTACGGTTTCTAGTTCTGGTTCTCCTGCCCTTTCCCCCTTGGCCACTCCATGGGAGGAGGGACAGGCCCGCCGGCTTGGGGCGAAGTACTTCCCCCGCTATTTGGTCTGTTCTCGAACAGATGGGGGGACGTTCGCCACCTCCAAGCCCATGTTCTTTGTTCAACACATTGAGGACGTCTTCGGGGAAATCGAGGCTCTCAGCAAGATGAGATCGGGGTCCGTTCTTATCAAGACCACCTCTGCCACACAATCGGCGGCACTCCAGGCGTGCGACCGCCTAGGGGACATCCCAGTCTCCATTGTCCCACATCTGGCACTCAATAGGACGCAGGGGGTCATTTTTCATCGTGACCTCCTGCTACAATCTGATGAGGAGCTCAGGGCCAACCTGGAGCGCCGCGGCGTGCATTTCGTCCGGCGAGTCCAGCGCGGCCCCAAGGACCGTCGCATCGACACCGGGGCCTTTATCCTCGCCTTCGAGGGGGACGTTCTCCCGGAGAAGGTAAAGGTGATGTGCTACCGGTGCGACGTGCGACCTTACGTCCCGCCTCCTATGCGCTGTTTTAGGTGTTTGCGCTTTGGGCACATGTCGTCCCGGTGTGAGGCTGAGCCCCTTTGTGGCGACTGTGGACGTCCTCTTCGTGAGGAACATACTTGCACCCCACCACCTCGGTGCCCTAATTGTCCTGGCGTCCACTCGCCTAGGTCCCCGGACTGCCCCGCCTATCAGAAGGAGAAAAAGATACAGGAACTCAAAACTTTGGATCGGCTCTCTTATTCTGAGGCCAGGAAGAAGTATGACCGCCTTCATCCCGTGTCACTGGCCACTTCGTTTGCCTCCGTTGTGTCCACTCCTTCCGCTGCATCCTCACCTCTATCCTGTCCCCCCTCCGCCTCCTCTGCCCGTCAGGGGGCTCTGCCTCCGCCTCCCAAATCCCTCCCTTCCAAATCCTCCTCCCCCGCGGCCCCCACCCCCCCTGCCCCAGGGGCCACCCTTCCTCCTCCTCCTCCCCCCACGCCACCTGAGAAGCGATCCTCTTCTCAGGCGTCCATCGGGGAAACGTTCCAGACCCCGGCTTCCGAGGTCCGGCGTTCCAAAACGGACCCCGCGCGTGAGGACCTTCTTCGGGTCCAGCCCACCATCCCTGTACCTCCTCGGCCTTCCAAGAAGGCCTCCAAGAAGAAATCTCTATCCCCCTCTCCACCCCGGCGCGTTTCATCTGACGCTTCATCCGTGAGTCGCTGCTCCCGGCCGTCCTCAGTTTCACCGGGACGCTCTGCTGCCAGGCGTTCCGCCGGCCTTTTGTCGGCAAATGATGCGGCCCCTCCTACACAATCAGGGACAGCGGCCGCAGCTGGCGACGAGTCGATGGAACCGGATCCGCCTGCCGTCAGTTGTAGCGTTGTTGCCTCGCAACCTGGCCCTCCGCGGCCATCGAGGTGACCAGCTCTTCCCCGTCTCGTTCCCCCAACTTTTTGACTAGCAATGGCGTTATTTCATTGGAACATAAGGGGTATTCGATCTAATCGGGAGGAATTACAACTGCTCCTCCGCCTGCACTGTCCGCTCGTCCTTGGTCTCCAGGAAACCAAGTTGCGCCCGACTGACCGTATTGCCTTTTCCCACTATACCTCGGAGCGGTATGACCTCGCCCCTGTGGACGGTATCCCAGCTCATGGTGGGGTCATGTTGCTCGTTCGGGACGATGTATATTACCATCCCATCCCATTGACCACCCCACTCCAAGCAATAGCTATCCGCATTACTCTTTCTGCTTTTACTTTTTCCGTTTGTACCGTCTACACTCCACCGTCATCTGCTGTTAGTCGGGCTGACCTGATGCACCTGATCGATCAGCTTCCCCCGCCGTTCTTATTGTTTGGCGACTTCAATGCCCATCATCCCCTTTGGGGCTCTCCTGCATCCTGTCAAAGAGGCTCACTCTTGGCGGATGTCTTCAACCATCTCAATCTTGTCTGCCTCAATACCGGCGCCCCGACTTTCCTCTCGGACTCTACTCATACCTACTCCCACTTGGACCTCTCGATCTGTTCTACCACTCTTGCCCGTCGGTTCGAGTGGTATGTCCTTTCTGACACCTATTCGAGCGACCACTTCCCCTGTGTCGTTCGTCTCCTGCACCACACCCCATCCCCACGTCCTTCGCGCTGGAACATACTGAAAGCTGACTGGGGACTTTACTCCTCCCTGGCGACCTTTCCGGACCGCGATTTTTCCAGTTGTGACAGTCAGGTCGAATACCTCACGGCTGTTATCATCAATGCCGCCGAACGTTCCATACCTCGTACTACTTCTTCTTCCCGTCGCGTTTCCGTCCCCTGGTGGAACGAGGCTTGTAGGGACGCTATCCGTGCTCGACGACGTGCTTTACGCACCTTTCGCCGCCATCCTACGTTGGCGAATTGTATTGAATACAAACGACTCCGAGCGCAATGCCGTAGAGTCATCAAAGACAGCAAAAAAGCTTGTTGGGCCTCTTTCACGAGCTCCTTTACCAGTTTTACTCCCTCTTCCGTAGTTTGGGGTAGCCTGCGCCGGCTGTCGGGCATTAAGGCCCACTCCTCGGTACCTGGCCTGACCTCAGGTAATGAGGTCCTTGTTGATCCTGTGGCTGTCTCCAACGCCTTTGGCCGCTTTTTCGCGGAGGTTTCAAGCTCCGCCCATTACCATCCTGCCTTCCTTCCCAGGAAAGAGGCAGACGAGGCTCGGCGACCTTCCTTCCACTCGCTGAATCTGGAGACTTACAATGCCCCCTTTACCATGCGGGAACTCGAACGTGCGCTTGCACTGTCCCGGTCCTCTGCTCCGGGGCCAGATGCCATTCACGTTCAGATGCTGGCCCACCTTTCTCCGGCGGGCAAAAGCTTCCTTCTTCGTACCTACAATCGCGTCTGGACCGAAGGTCAGGTCCCCATGCGTTGGCGTGACGCCGTTGTTGTTCCTATACCCAAACCCGGGAAGGATAGACACCTTCCTTCTAGTTACCGCCCCATTTCTCTTACAAGCTGTGTCTGTAAGGTGATGGAGCGCATGGTTAATGCTCGGCTAGTTTGGATTCTTGAATCTCGACGACTACTTACTAATGTCCAATGCGGCTTTCGTCGCCGCCGCTCCGCTGTTGACCACCTTGTGACCTTGTCGACATTCATCATGAACAACTTTTTGCGAAGGCGCCAAACGGTCGCCGTGTTCTTCGACTTGGAGAAGGCTTATGATACCTGTTGGAGAGGAGGTATCCTCCGCACTATGCACAAGTGGGGCCTACGCGGTCGTCTGCCCCTTTTTATTGATTCCTTTTTAACGGATCGAAAGTTTAGGGTACGTGTGGGTTCCGTATTGTCCGACGTCTTCCTCCAGGAGAACGGAGTGCCTCAGGGCTCTGTCTTGAGCGTAGCCCTTTTTGCCATCGCGATCAATCCAATTATGGATTGCATTCCACCTAATGTCTCAGGCTCTCTCTTTGTCGATGACTTCGCGATCTACTGCAGTGCCCAGAGAACATGCCTCCTGGAGCGCTGCCTCCAGCGTTGCCTAGACAGCCTCTACTCATGGAGCGTGGCAAATGGCTTCCGGTTCTCTGAAGAGAAGACGGTTTGTATCAACTTTTGGCGATATAAAGCGTTCCTTCCGCCATCCTTACATCTTGGTCCCGTTGTTCTCCCATTCGTGGACACAACTAAGTTTCTAGGGCTCACGTTGGACCGGAAACTGTGTTGGTCTCCACATGTCTCTTATTTGGCGGCCCGTTGTACACGTTCCCTTAATGTCCTCAGAGTTCTCAGCGGTTCATCTTGGGGAGCGGATCGCACTGTCCTGCTTCGCTTGTATCGGTCCATAGTCCGATCGAAGCTGGATTATGGGAGCTTCGTCTACTCGTCCGCTCGGCCATCCCTCTTACGCCGGCTCAACTCCATCCACCATCGGGGGATACGTCTTGCGACCGGAGCCTTCTACACTAGTCCTGTAGAGAGTCTTTACGCTGAAGCTGCCGAGTTACCGTTGACCTACCGGCGCGACATACTGCTGTGTCGGTATGCCTGCCGGCTGTTGTCTATGCCCGACCACCCCTCTTACAAGTCCTTCTTCGCTGATTCTCTCGACCGTCAGTACGGGTTATATGTGTCTGCCCTGCTGCCCCCCGGAGTCCGCTTCCGTCGCCTGCTTCGACAATTGGATTTTGCCCTCCCTACCACCTTCAGAGAGGGTGAGAGCCCGACACCACCTTGGCTCCAGGCTCCGGTTCGTATTTATCTCGACCTCAGCTCACTCCCGAAGGAGGGTACTCCGGCTGCTGTGTATTGCTCACGGTTCGTCGAACTTCGTGCTCGACTTGCTGGTCACACCTTTATTTACACCGATGGCTCCAAAACTGACGATGGTGTCGGCTGTGCCTTTGTCGTCGGGACCGCCACCTTTAAATACCGGCTCCTTGACCAATGTTCCAGCTTTACGGCCGAGCTTTTTGCTCTCCATCAGGCCATTCAGTATGCCCGCCGCCACCGCCATTCATCGTATGTCCTCTGCACTGACTCACTCAGTGCTCTTCAGAGCCTTGGGGCTCCCTATCCGGTCCATCCCTTGATTCACCGAATACAGCAGTCCCTCCATAGTTTCGCTGATAATGGCGGTTCTGTCAGCCTTCTGTGGGTCCCCGGACATGTGGGAGTGCCTGGGAATGAGGCTGCGGATGCTGCAGCCAAGGCTGCAGTCCTCCAGCCTCGCCCAGCCTCCCATTGTGTCCCGTCATCTGACGTTTGTGGGGATGTCTGTAAGAGGCTTGTGTCCTTGTGGTGGGATGCTTGGTCATCCCTCCAAGGAAACAAGCTCCGGGCAGTAAAACCGCTCCCAACTGCTTGGACAACTTCCTCCCGACCATCTCGGCGCGAGGAGGTCCTTCTGACCAGGTTGCGGATTGGGCATTGCCGGTTTAGCCACCGCTACCTGCTCTCTGGTGACCCAGCCCCACAGTGCCCTTGTGGTCAGGCATTAACGGTGCGCCATGTTTTATTGTCGTGTCCCCGTTTTAGTCAATTTCGTGTTGTCCTGTCCCTGCCATCTACCTTACCGGATGTTTTAGCTGATGACGCTCGAGCAGCTGCTCGTCTTCTGCGTTTTATAACTTTAACTGGCTTGACCAAAGACATTTAACCTTTTACTTATTTCATCTGCATCTTTGTCCGGTCCTTTTGATGTCCCCCCATCCCCTTGAGTTTTAGCAGGTTCCTTGTGCTCTGACACCAGTGACTGGGCGCTAATGACCTCAGCAGTTGAGCGCCCTTAAACCCTACCACAAAAAAAAAAAAAAACTCCTCACAGCCGGCGCTGGATCAGGAGCCGCTCCGGAAAAATACCGCCGATCTGTGAGAGCGGTCGGCCTTGCGACGTGTTAGGAATGCCCGCGCACGACCCACAGAAATGCGGGGTCGTCACGCAGGCGCAGTTGCGTACACAGATACGAGTGGCGACACGGCGTTGCGAAATATTGCGGTAGCTTCTGTGGTTTGATAGTCCAGCGCATATGCCAGCTGTGTTTTAAGAAAACTGAAGGCAGCGACGTGTTTCCGGACCTCTGTCGTGGAAATGATGCTAGCGGTACTCTAGTCAGTGTAAGAGAGATGTGTATATGAAGAGGGAATGAGTCCAGAGGACTGGTATTCTTGACTTATATTAGCACGTTGCTGCGTCGGTTAAGTTCCGATTACTAAATTGGACCACGTCAGCGCCGGCGGGGTGGCCGAGTGGTTCTAGGCGCTACAGTCTGGAACTGCGTGACCGTTACGGTCGCAGGTTCGAATCCTGCCTCGGACATGGATGTGTGTGATGTCCTTAGGTTAGTTAGGTTTAAGTAGTTCTAAGTTCTAGGGGACTGATGACCTAAGATATTAAGTCCCGTAGTGCTCAGAGCCATTTGATTTTTTTGAGCCACGTCAACGTAGCTTGAAGCTGAACTACGAGTGACAAAGAATTTCCAAAGAATACGTCTCGTAAACTTGCCGTGTCGCTGTGGTGCAAATCTTTGCTGCGTACCGAACAACTAGAAGAATGTATGCCATAGTTTAGCCAAAAGAAGTAGTTCTTCAGTAACTTCGACTGACAAGTTTGATTTTTATTCCTATAGCTGTGTCTTCATTGTACTACGGTAGTCCGCGAGCCACCGCACAGACTGTGGCAGAAGGTGTTTTGTCTAGCATTGTCACTTGCCCCCTTTCCTATTTCAGTTCAAATGGTTCTGAGCACTATGCGACTTAACTTCTGAGGCCGTCAGTCGCCTAGAACTTAGAACTAATTAAACCTAACTAACCTAAGGACATCACACACATCCATGCCCGAGGCAGGATTCGAACCTGCGACCGTAGCGGTCGTCCGGTTCCAGACTGTAGCGCCTAGAACCGGACGGCCAGCTCCTACAGTCTCGAATGCTGCCCGTGAGGAAAGATTACTGGTAAGCGGCCGTGTGACGTGGAGTTTTTCTAATTTTACCTTCATGGGCATTGCACGAGATAAAAGTACGTATATTTGTTGACTCTTATTCGAACAGCTGCTCTTTACACGTAATTTCGTAATTTTTCGTTCACACACTATCATCTGATACGAATATTCTATTTATGCTTATCCATTATGGATATTTCAGAAGCAATGACTGTTAATTGAATGTAAATACGTACATGAAACTGCAGCCAGTCACTTTTTTGAATAGTTATTTATTATTCCATGACCCAGTTTTCGAATCTTTTCAGGTTCATCTTCAGACGGTTTTTTGATAATTACATCACTATTCCTAGCATAATGCTGTGTGCTGGCTCTGTGACAAAGATGGAACATGCTTTAATGTATCGCCTTCAGTACTGTTTATCCGTCGATATGGGTGCAAAATTTCAGAAGAGGCGGCTTTTTTCTGTTAGTGTCTATCTGTCTGCTTCCATTTTGATGTTCAGTTGGTACACCACTTCACACACTTGTGCACAATCTGTATACATTTACACTGCGATAGCGAAACTTTGACAGCATCCGGCATGTGCTATACAACTGTTGCTTGTCACAAAGACCTTGACAAAAGATATGGCATAGGCATATTTTGCTCAGAGATGTTATTTGTTTTTGTTTGCATGTATTAAAGTTGATATTTGGGCAAATACTTTAATCAGACTGTCGTAAACACGAGAGCTCAAAATAAAATAAATACATAAATGAATTACTACAAGAACAAACTTCAAGTGATCTGACGTCTTATTTCTATTCGTATATTAACGTATAACGCTGTCAGTTTATGAGCACTACATTATACGTTAATATTCGAATAGAAATAAGACGTCAGATCACTTGAAGTTTGTTCTTGTAGTAGTTCACGTACTTACTTACTTTATTTTTTATATGCAAACAAAAACAAATAATATCTTTGAGCAAAATAGTCCTATGCCATAACTTCTGTCAAGATCTTTGTAACAAGCAACAGTTGTATAGCACATGCCGGATGCAGGCAGAGTTTCGCTATACAGTGTAAATGTATACAGATTGTGTAAAAGTGTGTGAAGTGATGCACCAACTGGCCATCAGAATGATAGCAAAAAGATGGACACTAACAGAAAAAAGCCTCCCATACTGTCGCACTAAGTACAAAACTAACATTTTGGATCCGTATCGACACATATAGCGATACATTAAAGCATGTTCCAACTTTGTCACAGAGCCAGACCACAGCATTATGCTAGGAATAGTAATGTAACTTCCAGAAAACCATCTGAAGATGAACCTGAAAAGGTTCGAAAACCGGTTCATGGAATAATAACTCTTAAAAATAAGACTGGTTGCTGTTTTATGTACTTACATTCAGTATATTCTTTTGAAATTCTCTAAAGACTCGGCTCGAAGACAAATGGAGTTACCGGCACAGGCATCTGATCTCTCTGTCTCTGCCTCAGAACATAAGCCGGCCGAAGTGGCCGTGCGGTTCTAGGCGCTGCAGTCTGGAACCGCAAGACCGCTACGGTCGCAGGTTCGAATCCTGCCTCGGGCATGGATGTTTGTGATGTCCTTAGGTTAGTTAGGTTTAACTAGTTCTAAGTTCTAGGGGACTAATGACCTCAGCAGTTGAGTCCCATAGTGCTCAGAGCCATTTGAACCACAGAACATAATTTATTGTAAACTGTTTGGTACAATCCAAATGCTGATTGCGTGGTAGGGCTGATGCTTGCAGTTTACTTTGTACAGCGTGTACTCTATGTAAGTGCTGATATTGTTGCTGATGACTGAGGACAGTGCACTTCATGGCTCTTTCAAATCGCAAAATGCCCTGAAAATAAGTTGTCAACTCGTGTATCCGCTGGTATTTGGTGACATCACGAAATACATGCTTGTAAGATCACATACTAAAGCTCACGCTCATCATTGCAAAACACACATGGCATAAAGGGCAGTCATCAAGATACTGTTGATGCAAAACATAATATGCCTCACTTAAAGTTGAACCGCGAAGTCATTATTATGCGTTTACACAAACAGCACGCCTCCGTATATTTAACTGTATGTACGATGCAAATTTAGCGTACAGATACCGAATTCATTACTTTCTCCAGATAACTAGATGACCGTTAAGCCCTGCATGATACAAAAGGTCAGAAGATTGTTTCGTATCTGTAGCAATAAACCAGGCAACAAATACATTAGTGGTAAGCCTACTCTGTAAGAAATGCGTTGGTCACTGTGCAAAGAAGCCAGAGTGCAAGTGAACCTTCAGTGAGCTGGAATGAATAAACAAACTAAGCATAATATTTGTATACTTGTTAGCATACTTCACCGTTTTTTGTTTGTCGTACAGCATCTCTTCGCTCGGATGTTTCTGACAAGGAATTTCGAAGGTTTTCCCCGTGGTCTTCACGGTGTGCTACGTATAATGAAAATGACTTCGTTCCGTGATGTTTAGGATCGAATCAGCGCTTTTCTCGTTAACATTTCTTTGAGCGTATATCATGTCACACGTGTTTATAGTACTTGTACACAAACATAAATTACATGAATCTCTATCAGCTCAGGGTGGTCAGAAGACTGCTCCCACATTTCAGTACCTTCAGAAAAATAGATGAAATTCAAATTAGACGGCTTCTCCCTGCAAAAAGTCACTCAGCGGCCGATTATTATGTGAAGTGTTGGAGTTAAGACGAAGACTCGTAGATACTTGTTAGTTGTCACACACACTAATTGATTTCGAGGATCGCCCTCTTTGGGCAACCATCAGTCATTTCTCGTAGTCTCTTTGTGTTTCTTGTCGAATGTGCCATGAAAAACGTTCGCACCGTGCACTGCAGCCTTATAATCAATTGAATGTCGTGATCTCTCTCTCTCTCCCTCCCTCCCTCCCTCCCTCCCTCCCTCCCTCCCTCTCTCTCTCTCTCTCTCTCTCTCTCTCTCTCTCTCTCTCTCTCTCTCTCTCTCTCTCTCTCTCTCCCTCCCTCCCCCCCTCCCACCCCCTGCCTGCCTTTTGCAAATGACCATGTAATACCTCTATGAGAAATGAAGACATTGAATTTATTGAGGTGCGTTAAAAAATTAGCAGATCAGTATTTCAATATCAGATTGTTTGTCATATGAATTTATGTTCAGCACCAGGGACAAGAATTTAATCCTTATTTCACTCCAAGCCAGTGCCTCATTCGGTGCATTACTGTTGTTCAACTTTTTAGACTATGTTCATGTCTTTGTACAAGTATTTTTTCCTTTGTATATTAGGTTTAGAACGCTTATGAGACCAGCTTTCCCAGCCAATGCAACAGCTCCATTTGCTTGTGCTGCATTTCGTAAAAGGAGCGTGGTAGCTGGAGTTTATTGGTGCACGTAGGCGATGTGACATCACCGAGAAAAAAGAAACTCAACACCTTACCATTTCTGTAAACCAGTTCCGCGCCTCGCTCTTCCCAGAATCAGGACAATTATGTTTGGCTTCTTATGTAACATTAACATTTGTGCAACTGATTTCGAAGTGAAACTGCGACTCTGAGACACACACACACACACACACACACACGTGCTTCCACATTTCAGTACCTTCAGAAAAATAGATGAAATTCTAATCAGATGGCTTCTCCCTGCAAAAAGTCACTCAGCGGCCGATTATTATGTGATGTGATAGAGGTAAACTCTTTATTATTTCACAGGTAAACGTCGTACTTCTCGATACATTTATCCCACAGAGAGACAAGACGGTCATCGCCTTCATGGAAAAAAGTTTGCGGTCGCATGTTTGTACCCAGGCGTGCATCTCTTCGTCCGAAGCAAATAGTCGGCCATGGATGTCTTTCTTCGGGGCTCCAAAACTGTGGAAATTGCATTGTGAGATATCAGGACAGTACGGAAAGGCTTCACAGCGAAATTTCTGCAGCCAACAAAAGGTTGTTTCGACTACGTCGCAGAAGTTCCTCTGGGAAGCCATTACGTACGCTCCATAGAGTCGGTCTCTACCCATGCGATTTTTGTATTTTTGGAGCCCCGAAGAAAGACATCCATGGCCGTTGATTTCCTTCTGACGAAGAGATGCTCGCGTTTTGTTCATGGTTCCGTACGAAACCGCATGCATTTTACCATGAGGGAATTGACCGTCTTGTCTCTAAGTGCGATAAATGTATCGACAGGTACAATGTTTACTTGTGAAATAAGTTTACCTACTTCTTCCTTTTTTAAAATAAGAGTTTACCTAAATTTTCATTTTTTCATTTTTCGCACACGCACACCCACGCGCATGCATTATTACCTCCAACAACAGCCAAGGTCAGCCATGTATTGCCTCCAAAAACAGCTTCTGTATCACAGGTGAACTCCATTCGTAGTCCACGAAAAACATCAGGGCCACCCATGAGCTGCTGCTTATTGAACTATCCAGTCGAATCGAAGTCTATTGCTCTAAGTGTCTTATAGACAGGAGTACTGCGCCGCCAGCGACGACGATACCCTCGTCGCAAAGGTGTGTGTGAGTGAATCAGTTAAAGAAATGTTAATGTTACATAAGAAGCCAAACATAATAGTCCTGGTTCTTGGAACCAAATCAACGCTGGTCATAATGGTGTTTTGTGCAACGCCAGGTGCCGATGAAAAGCGAGGTTTTGTCTTGTTAGAAACTAAATTTATATTTCAAAAGTTGCTTTTCAGAGGGCCCAGTCTAGTTCTATAGTCTATTTATAGACACATTTCCGAAGAGGAAGCAAAACACGAGTAATAATCAGTACTCCAGCAGCGATTAAGAAGCGCTGAAGTGCATTAGGGTAGCAGACCGACGTACTGACAGACAACGCGACCACACCTAAGATGGAAATTTCAGCCAAGGAAGACGTAGCCAACAAATTATTATTTAGGATTTTACTTATTTGACCTGGGAAAGCCATTGAGTTTAACATTCTTCCTTCTTAATAACCGCACACGAGACCACACTCCTGGCCCCTGTTAATAGAGAACCGTGGACGGCTTCAAAAGAACTGTCAGACAGGGGAATGGTTAACTGTGTATCCTTGTCGCAGGAGAAAGCGTCATCCACTTGTCCAATACATAGCTAACCTTTGTTGTGGCAAATAACGAAATTTTACTTATTGTGCTCCTAATAGGAAAAATACGTGGGTGAATTGGTAGGTAATTTGGTGACATACGGCGTGCGAAATGTGATACACAGAGCTGCCACGAATTCAGTACTGGGAGTTTTCCCATTCAGTTGCGCTATGAATCCTAGTTCATCTTCCAGCATATCTCGGCTGCTCTCTCCGTAGAAACACAAATCAATGAATTCCGTATGAAGCCTATATTTCTACCTTTCCTTCAACGCTGCTAAGAATGTCACATCCAACTGTGTGTGATATCTACACTTCCATAGAGCGCTAAAGAATATGAAACAACTCTTAAAAATATTTAAGTCTGGCTTTGAACGTTGTCTGCCATAACTTGTATGTGGGGGCATGGTTGTCTTGTTTGATGACACCGCGCGAAACTGTTGTACCTGAAGTGGACGTAAATGTTCAGGTGCAACTACAAGTATTCTCTTATTAAATCATCATCTGTGGAAGGGTGCAAGGACTTTGCTAATTGTAGAAACGTGTTGTAAGTCGTCTGAACGGCACACTCACTTGATTTTTCTTCCTCTTCTTCCTTATTTTTGCTTCCTTTTAAGTTTTAAAACTTATGAGACACAGAACACTTAGCAAGCACATCTTTCTGTATAAAGAGATAAGATTCTTCGTACTTTCGATTGAAATTGGAAGACATTGTCGGTGTTACACAGTGCCGACTCGTCATTGCTCTTTTCGTCACTGCTACTTTTAGATGACACAGCTGTCACGTGACTCCTCCCATGTTTCGCAGTTGGTACTTATCCTGTGTTTGCTACACCACCACATATTGCGCGCGGATTTCCCTCAGTTCCCAGTACGCCACAACTCCTCTGCTCGCAAGTGCCTGAGTTGGCGCGAGTGCTCGTGCTCAAAATCGGCGAGCTGCTCTAACCCGTCTATAAATCGATTGTGACTGTCTTCGATGACAGATCTGGGTACTTCATTCCTAGCTGCTTGAATTCTATGCCAGAGTTCAGAAATCTTAATACCTGGTCAGCAGTGACGTGCCAGGCTCTCGACAATCTATCCCAAATGTTTTCATGGTGTGAGAGAGATGGAAAACCTTCCGGCGAGAGCAACAGTCAACGCCCTCTGTGTCGAAGTAGACTGGGGCACCTGGAGCAACATGCTGTTTTGCGTTATCTCGTTGATAGCTATCACCACTGGCATTAACGGGTCAGAACTGCTGTCCAAATTGCCGATTATGCGAACCAGAGATGCTGGTGTCGTGTACCCAACGGCATGCACACTCCGTCCGCTCTCACCATCACACCTGGTTCTGGGCCCGGAAAGCAATCGCGAATGCAGTCTGGCAAAGCTTTTTCTCCTCGGAGCCTCCACACACGGGTACGTCCATTGTGATGCTGTGACAGAATTGGGACTCACCTGAAAAGACAACGTGGTACTATTGCTGCGTCCACTGTTGTCGTTGAGCGCACTTCTGTACTGCCGCGTCAGTGGAAGCCGCAACAATTGTGGCCGTGCTGACAGTACGTGGTGCTCCAGGCGTCGTCGCACTGCCCCAATGGATACTTTTCTTGCCGCAAATAAGCTGGTTTCTTCACTGAAGGTATTTAACGTGGCTAAACGATCCCCCACGACCGAGCGTATAATATCTACATCTACATTCATAATTCCATCAATATTCTGTAAGCCACCTGACGGTGTATGGCAGAGTGTACTTCTGATACCCCTACTGATCCCCCCTACCCAGTTCTCGCGAATGGCGCGTGGGAAGAATGATTGTCGGTAAGCCTTCCTATTAGCTCTAAATTCTCGAATTTTCTAGTATTTATTGCTCTATATGTATGTGGGGGGAAAGAACTTTCTAGAAATTTCGGTAGTAAACCTCTCGGTGATGCACAATGCCTCTCTTGTAGCGTCTGCTGGAGTTTGGTGAGCATCTCTGTAATGCTCCCGCGCCGACTTTTAACGAGACACACGTGACGAGACACACCGTTCTCCGTTGGCTCTCCTCTATCTCCTGCATCAGTCCTACGTAAGTGCTTCCTCTCGGGCGCTAGTCGCAAGAGGCCAGGGAGATCCTCAATGGCATCGAGTGTGACCCTTTAGAACCCATTGATTCCTTATTCAAATGACAGGCATGGAATCCCAACCCAGGCGAGCAACAGTGTCGCTGTACGTTAAACCGCAGTCATGATCCTGCCGCTGGCGAATTCCAATACTTGCTGGTATACTTTTCCCTTTCTTACGCTGGGTATAACAATCAGTCAACATTCAAATGCGTTTTCTGAATCATAAACCCATTAAAATTCGCATAAATGTAGAATACACTGAGCTGACAAGTCATGGTATAACGATGTGCACATGTAAAGTGCATTGGCGGAGCTGTCGTTTGTATTCAGGTGATTTAAGTGGAAGGGTTTTTCCATGTGATTACGACCGCACGAGGGGAAGTAACAGACTTCTAACGCGGAATGGTAGCTGGAGCTAGTCGCATGGGACATTACATCGTTAGGGAATTAATATTCCAAGATCCACATTGTCAAGAGTGTGCTAAGAACACCAAATTTCACGCTTGTTACCACCGTTTACTCAGTGGCCCACAGCCTTCACTTAACGACCTTGACCAGCGGTGTTTGCGTAGAATTGTCAGTGCTAACAGATAAGCAACAGTGAAATAACCGCAGAAATCAATGTGGGACGTACGAAAAACGTATCCGTTAAGACAGTCCGACGAAATATGGCGTTAATGGGCTATGGCAGTAGACGACCATCAAGAGTGCCTTTGCTAACAGAACGACAACCTGGACTCTTGCTCATATCGGTTGGACCCTAGACGACTTGAAAACCTTGGCCTGGTCAGATGGTAGGGTTAGTGTGTATCGCAGACCCCACGAAACCATGGAACCAAGTTGTCAACAAGGCACTGTGCAAGTTGGTGGTGGCTCCATAATGGTGTGGCCTATGTTTACATTGAATGGGCTGGGTCCTCTGGGCCAACTGAACGGATCATTCACTGGAAACTCTATGTTCGGCTACTTGGAGACCATTTGCAGCCGTTCATGAACTTGATCTTCCGAACCATGTCACATGCCACAGTTGTTAGCGATTGGTTTGAAGAAGACTCTGTACAATTCGCGCGAATGGTTTGACGATCCAGATCGACCGACATGAATTACTTGGAATATTTGCGGGACATAATCGAGAGGCCAGTTCGTGCACTGGGTACAGTTTCGCGTCTAAATTGCCGACGTTTCGGCCGACTAGCTGCGGCCATCTTCACCCGGTGAACCGCCCTGGAGGGGATCGCAGACGAAACGTCGGCAATTTGTTTGTTTTAATAGTTTACAGCGACACAGCCCAGTACCCAAAATTATTTTATCGAAAATGGATAAAGCCTACGAAATTCTACCGAGCGAGGTGGCGCAGTGGTTAGCACACTGGACTCGCATTCGGGAGGACGACGGTTCAATCCCGCGTCCGGCCATCCTGATTTAGGTTTTCCGTGATTTCCCTAAATCGCTCCAGGCAAATGCCGGGATGGTTCCTTTGAAAGGGCACGGCCGACTTCCTTCCCCGTCCTTCCCTAAACCGATGAGACCAATGACCTCGCAGTTTGGTCTATTCCCTCAAAACAGCCCAGCCAGCCTACGAACTCCTGTCAGTTAGACCTGGATTTCTGAAAAAGCTTGGTGATAAGAGGTAATTATCAGAAAGGTGTCCGCCCATTTCCCCCAATGCGTTTAGTAATGGACAAATGCGACGTACACGGGCGTGGCTATTGGAGAGGAATGCGAGAACTGGTGTGACGGCGAGGCGCACCATTTGGGCAGCAGGAGCGCCTGAGGAATGCGGCGCCTAGCCGGCGGATGTTATCTGGACCAACAAGGCGCTGTTTGTGCAAGCCTGCCGCGTTCCGCCGTCTGCTGACAGCCGCAGGCCGGGACACTGGCCTCGCTGCAGCTCGTCTCGCCTCGCCTCTCCGTTGACGTTCTTAATGGTGCGTCACAGCTTACATCGCATCCACTCCAGGGGTCGAAGCTGCTGCAGCCGATTTTCTATGCCGTTAACTGCCGCGGCGGAAAGCTGGAGAATTGTAAATCAGTGATTCTGTCGTCACAGTAATGTTGCAAATTCCCAGAACGAAGTAAACGTACCAAATCTGCGTGCGCAGGTTCATATCTACGTGAAATGAGTATTACATCAGATCACAAAACAGGGTGAGACGGTGATTGTGTAAATAATACAAAAAAGTAAAAGCAATGACCAGACACTCTTGCTAATGCTATTTATTAAAACGAAATAATTCCGGTACCGGTTTAGAAGCAACAGATTCATCTTCAAAATGCTGTTCGCTTTTAAAATTAAGTTCAGTTCGTGCTCTACACTTGGCCAGTTTTCGTCGTGGCGTAAGTTCATTCGGTTGGTGATGCCCTGGAAAGAATTACACTAAGGTGACGTAAGTCATGGGATAACGATTTGCACATATATAAATGGTGGTAGTTTCGCATACACAAGGTATAAGAGAGAATGCTTTGCCGGAGCTGTCATTCATATTCAAGTGATCCATGTGAAAAGATTTCAGACGTGATTATGGCCGCTTGAAGGGAATTGACAGACTTTTGAACGCGGAATCGTAGTAGGAGACAGGCGCATGGGACATTCCATTTCTGAAATCGTTAAGAAATTCAATATTCCGAGATCCAAATTGTCAAGAGAGTGCCGAGAATGCCGAATTTCAGGCACTAACACTCACCACGGACAACGCAATGGCCTTCACTTAATGACCGAGAGCAGCGGAGTTTGGGTACGGTAGTCAGTGCTAACAGAATAGCGACACTGCGTGAAATAACTGCAGAAATCAATGTGGGAATGTATCCGTTAGGACAGTGCGGCGAACTTCGGCGTTCATGAGCAATGGCAGTAGACGATTAATGCGAATGCCTTTGTTAACAGGCTTGCAGCGCCTCGCCTGGGCTCGCAACCATATCGGTTGGAGGCTAGACGACTGGAAAACTGTGGCCTGGTCAGATGAGTCCCGATTTCAGTTCGTAGGAGCTGATGGTAGGGTTCGAGTGTGGCGCAGACCGAACGAAGCCGTGGATCCAAGTTGTCAACAAGGCACTGTGCAAGCTGGTGGTGGGCTGTGTTTACACCGAACTGACTGGGACATCTGGACCAACTGAACCGATCATTGACTGGAAATGGTTAAGTTCCGCTACTTGGAGACCATTTGCAACCATTCGTGGACTTCATGTTCCCAAACAACGATGGAATTTGTATGGATGACAATGCGCCATGTCACCGGGCCATGAGTTTGGTCACCTCAGTTTTCGCGATAGGTTTGTAGAACATTCTGGACCATTCGAGCGAATTATTGGCCACGCAGATCGGCCGACATGAATCCCATCGAACATTTTGTGATAAATCGAGAGGTTAGTTCGTGCACAGAATCCTGCACCGGCAACACTTTCGCAGGTACGGACTTCTGTATAGGCAGCATGGCTCAATATTTCTGCGGGGGGCTTCCAGTGAATTCTTGAGTCCATGGCACGTCGAGCTGCTGTACTAAACAGGACAAAAGAAGGCGCTGTACGATATTAGAAGGTATCCCACGAGTTTGGTCACCTCAGTTTTCTTTATTGTTAAGGGATCTAACAATGAACTGAACGGACGTAAAAAAAAGTTCTATCATGATAACTAGAAACTGCGCCATTTACAATATTGTTGACCACTTTTGAAGTAGTTCGTATTTTTACGGAATGATAACCAAGATCCGACACTTTTTTGAACTTTGAAGATGCAACAGCGCAACCAATTCGCCAAATGTACGTAAATGCAGCACAATGTTGAATAATGATAACGTACTGCACTTCTTAATGTTCTAAGTGTCACATTTGTTCTTGTGAGTACACTTAAGAGAATATTTTATAGCGTCACTAATTTTATACCGAACATGACTTATCTCGTATGCGACACACAAAAAAGGAAACAGATCTTGAAGTAGAGATTCCAGTCGATGGAGCCGTCTTTATGGTGTTTTGAGACTGCTTTCGGTGACAGATAAGTAACGCCTCTTATTGCAGACTAAACAGAAATGGCTCAGACGTCAAGGAGCTGCTAGTAGGACGAAAACCTTGTGGACATGTAATTATGCGGAAATCGATGGAGGAGGATATTTCCGCAGCTTTAATCCCACGCACTTGTCAACAACACATACACCCTTTCCATTCAAACTACTATAACGTCACTCTGTCCAAAATTAGCAATAAGAGAGATTAATAGCATAACTGTGTGTATCAGTCGCCTGTATATATCTACTTACTCTACAAGCAACCTAACTGTGTGTGGCGGAGGGTACTTGCGTAGCCACTAACTGATCGCTCCTGTCCCGTTGTCTGGGAGCTTCGTATTAAGTCTAATTTCTCAAAATTTCTCGTCGCGGTTATTTCGCAAGAATTGTTTAGCAGGAAGTAACATGTTGCCAGACTCTTCTCGGAAAGTTTTCTCCCGAAATTTCAATATAGAGCAAGTGGACGAAAATCATAATGTTGTCCTTTAACTTTCAACTACAAAGAAAACCCGCATCCCGGCAGACCGCTATCCATAACCTACCTGAACTCTGCTCTACAGGCAGCCGGGATGAATTTCCTTATGCAGTTCTCGACGCTCTCTGGCCTTGCCGTCGGTGTGTACCGGACTGTACCGCGGATACCCAAGTGGCGTAATAATGACAGGACTCACATTTGGGAGGACTGCGATTTGAATCACCTTTCAGTCATCCAGATTTAGGCCTTCCGTGGTTCCCGTCATCGTTTAAGGTAAATGCCGCGAACGTTATTTTGGAAAATACACGGCCACTTCTTTTCCCAGTTCGAGTCTGCGCTCCTTCTTTAATGATCTTATCGTCGGTGTTACGTTAAATCTAGGTCTTGTTGTATACCTATCCGAAACAGGTCGGACAAAAACAATGACGAAACTACCTGACTTGTAATCTTGCCGCGAGTCTATCGAAATTGTCTCTGCTCTCAGTCACGCACTATATAGAACAATCGAAGCATCAAAATGGAACAAAAAGAACTGTAGTGGAAAGTAAATATAATAATGCGATATTTGTGCTGACACACTGTAAATTAAGCAGTTGTCAAGGGCAGCCTCCGAAAGCACAAGCGTAACAAGTCTACATCAAGCTCTTACTGAAGCGGTCAACTCGACGTTGTATAAGTTGCGTGCTTCCCCCAGGAAGTAGAGCAAGCGCCCTTTTAGTACACAGTGAGAGCAGCAAAGTCCTCTTTGTGGTCAGTAAATTTCTGAGTAGATAGTACCGTCTGGAAGGTTGGTGTTGTGACGTCGACAATCTGTTCATAGGCGGAATCGTAATTCGTTGACGATGTCTTCATTTTTGAAAAATATGACTCCAATAGGACACACGCTCGAGTATCGGTAAATACAAACTAAGTTTTAGAGGGGAGTTACGCGAAAGATTAAACGTCCGTTGCAAATTTCGATTACACAATAAATCAGTCAAATCTATAGGTCATAAATTCAACTAAATACGTAGGAATTACAATTACGAGCAACTTAAATTGGAAGGAACACACAGAAAACGTTGAGGGGAAGACAAACTAAATTTTGCGTTTTATTGGCTGAACACTTAGAAAATGTAACTGATCTACTAGACTGCCTACACTTAGCTTGTACATCCTCTTACGCGCGGTGTGGGATCCTTACCAGGTAGGACTGACGCAATACATCTAGAAAGTTCAAAAAAGCAGCTCGTTTTGTATTATCACGAAATAGGGGAGAGAGTGTCACTGAAATGATAGTTTTTTTTTTGTGGACATCATTAAAACAAAGAAGTTTCTAGTTGCTGCGGGACCTTCTCAAGAAATTTCAGTCACCAAGTTTCTCCTGCGAATGCGAAAGTATTTTGTTGATGCCATCCTACATAGGGAGAAGCGATCATCGTAATAAAATAAGGGAAATCAGAGCTCGCAAGGAAAGATACAGGTGTTCATTTTTCCGCGCGCTGTTCGTGATTGGAATAAGAGAGAATTATTGTGAAGGTGTTCGATGAACCCTCTGCCAGGCACTTAAGTGTGATTTGCAGAGGTCCGCAGCTCGTGGTCGTGCGGTAGCGTTCTCGCTTCCCACGCCCCGGTTCCCGGGTTCGATTCCCGGCGGGGTCAGGGATTTTCTCTGCCTCGTGATCACTGAGTGTTGTGTGATGTCCTTAGGTTAGATAGGTTTAAGTAGTTCAAAGTTCTAGGGGACTGATGACCGTAGCTGTTAAGTCCCATACTGCTCAGAGCCATTTGATTTGCAGAGTATCCATGTAGATGTAGACATTGCCGTTGCTTTACGTGTTCAACGTAAAAGGGGTGTATGCCCCCAGGAATAGTATAATGTTCCGCGAAATCATACCTTCGTTCGCGAAAAAGAACCTTGATGCGTCTGGTGCTATTGTGTTGTAATTTGTTTAGTTTTGGCTTTTTCAGTACTGTACTGACTCGTATCTTTCTTCGGTATTTTAATTATAAAATTGACCAGATTTTATGTACCGTAGGACTATCAAAAATTTTTTTTAGTTTTAAAGGTAATAGGGGAGATAAGTTCTTCAGGCATGTTTTTTCCCTAAAATTCTCATAATTTAGGAATGCATGTAGTGAGGGAAATGTCTCATTTGGTTTTTACAATCTCGTAAAGTACGCCCAATTGTGCTCTAGTTCTAGTAAGTACCAAGTCTACAGCTGCGAATCTTTTTTGGTTAACGTAGAGAGCTACGTTATAATCAGTTTACAGAGCACAGATGAATAACGGTGTTCACGCAAGTCATTTAATTTTTTGCGCCTTCAGGTTGATTTTCGTGTCTATAAACTTACGGGTGCAAGAGAACGTCAGATAGTTAACGTCTACCATAGGGGTATTAAAGACATCCTTCTCACTATTGCAACAAATAACTAAATTCTGCCTCTCGTGTAGACGGTACTGCCACAGTCCTCTTCGTGATAACATAGTGGAATAGGAACTTGTGGGCATCCACGAACTGGTTCTGCCCTCGGAATTCACAACATTCCCCGCAGCCTACCATACGCTCTGATCGCTCATTAAGATGCAAGCAGTGCTCACACAGTGCCCTTGAGTTGCGTGATTCAGATCCCACTTCTGTGGCAGATACTGACGTTCTGATGGCGTCAGCAATCTTGTTTAGTGACTGCCAGAGCCAGTTATCGCTGTTAAGGTCGACTTCTGCGCGTGCCACAGGTTTCACCTGCCAATCACATTCATTCATACATACATACATTATACGAATGCGTGGTGTCTGTTCAGTCGGACACGTCTGAAAGAGAAGATACCACTTGGAATCCGAAGCCGTGATTCATATTATGTACATTGAAGATGTAGGAGGGAGCAAAGAAAGGAAAGGGAAGGGCACTGTTGATATCAGCTGCAACGGGACATTATGCGGAGTCAGCAGCGACGAGACAAAATGTGTGACGGGCAGGGATTCGAACCCTTCATCTGCTGTTTACTAGGCACTGCGCTACCCAGACAAAGTCTGCACAATTGTGATGAATACTATCTCGATACGCCCCTCGCCAATTACGCTGCTAATAAATGTGGTCTCACTGACCGACAGGACCTCTGACGCTATGCGTTTTGAGGCAAGCGACGCCCTAGTGGTAGGAAATTCGTTCGTAGATAGGTAATCGTCGGTACCTGAACCCAGTTCCACGTAAAATTTTTCATGGTGTGAGCTGTATGCCCAAAACAACATGTTCGGCGACGCGGTTCCTGTGTGTGTTTACAAGGGCTCTTAAACTCAACAAAGCGATCTGTGGGCCCACTAAAGCGTTAATTAAGTTCGTAGCGTTTCAAAGCACAGTCAGGGTACAGCTAGAAGTAGTTAGTGGACGTTATTTTCTCGTAATGCAAGCATGCAAAATAATACAAATGGTTCAAATGGCTCTGAGCACTATGGGACTCCAACTGCTGAGGTCATTAGTCCCCTAGAACTTAGAACTAGTTAAACCTAACTAACCTAAGGACATCACAAACATCCATGCCCGAGGCAGGACTCGAACCTGCGACCGTAGCGGTCTTGCGGTTCCAGACTGCAGCGCCTTTAACTGCACGGCCACTTCGGCCGGCCAAAATAATACACTGAAGCGCCAATGAAACTGTATAGGCATGCGTATTGAAATACAGAGATATGGAAACAGGCAGAATACGGCGCTGCGACCGGCAACGCCTATATAAGACAGCGAGTGTCTGGCGCAGTTGTTAGATCGGTTACTGCTGCTACAATGGCAGATTACCAAGATTTGAGTGGCAAGGTGGCGTTATAGTCGGCGCACGAGCGATGGTACACAGCATCTCCGAGTTAGCGATGAAGTGGGGATTTTCCCGTACGACCATTTCGTGAATGTACCATGAATATCAGGAATTCGGGAAAACATCAAATCTCCAACTTCGCTGCGGGCGGAAAAAGATACTGCAAGAACAACCAACGACCACTGAAGAGAAACGCTGAACGTGACAGTAGTGCAACCCTTCCGCAGATCGCTGCAGGTTCCATTGATGGGCTATCAACAAGTGTCAGCGGGCGAACCATTCAACGAAGCATTATCGATACCGGCTTACGGAGCCGAAGGCCCACTCGTGTACCCTTAATGACTGCACGACACAAAGCTTTATGCCTCGCCTGGGCCCGTCAACACCGACATTGGACTGTTGATAACTGGAAACATGTTGCCTGGTCGGACGAATCTCGTTTCAAAGTGTATCGAGCGGATGGATGTGTACGGTTATGGAGACAACCTCATGAATCCGTGGACCGTACATGTCAGCAGGGTACTGTTTAAGCTGGTGGAGGCTCTGTAATGGTGTGGGCGTGTGCAGTTGGAGTGATATGAGACCCCTGATACGTCTAGATGTGACCCTGGCAGGTGACACGTATGTAAGCATCCTGTCTGATCACCTGCATCCATTCATGTCCATTGAGCGTTCCGACAGACTTGAACTATTCCAGCAGGACAAAGCGACACCCGACACGTCCAGAATTGCTACAGAGCGCTTCCAGGAACACTGTTCTGAGTTTGAACACTTCCGCTGGTCACCTAACTCACTAGACATGAACATTATTGAGAACATCTGGGATGCCTTGCAACGTGCTGTTCAGAAGAGATCTTTCGTACTCTTAAGGATTTATGGTGCCAATTCCCTCCACCACTACTTCAGACATTAGTCGAGTCCATACCATATCGTGTTGCGGCACTTCTGCGTACTCACAGGGACCCTACACGACATTAGGCAGGTGTACCAGTTTCCTTGGCTCCTCAGCGTATAAAAGACAGTTTATTCGCGGACAGACACGATAGCTTGTTATCAACGTCCTCAATTTTGACGACAAGGTGATGACGGAGGAGGAGACCGAACAAGCTTGCAAAATGTTAGTTTAATAATTGGACGAGTTGCTACTGCGCAAGGAAGGACAGGGTAACGTGCAGAGTGTGATTAGAATACCTACTTCGAGTAAGAAGTTAATGGCCCACAAAAGGCATTGTTTTGACGACGTGTGAAACATACCACAAGGCAGAAATTCCCGCTATAATATAAACAGTACAAAAAATACCAACTCAGCATGAGCTTCACAGCTTTTCATACCTAGAGCTGGACTGAAAAGCCAGTGGAGAAAGAGTCCGGGAGATCATTCTGTTTATGCGATTCGCTTTTAAATTTACGAGAAAGTCTCACGCACGAATCTAAATGAAAATAAGTCATTAAATTTCAAAGGTCCAGCGTTTTATTTAGACGAGCCACAATCTTATGCTCAAAAAGTTTTCACATAGTGAGTGAGTGTGGCAGAAATATCAACAACGAAACGGCCGATCAGTGTTTATATGCTCATAGAAACAATGCGTGTCTCAGCGCCCCACTTGTAAGAACACTGGAGCACATTGTGTTCAGCGCTCTCTCTCTCTCTCTCTCTCTCTCTCTCTCTCTTGTTTGTTCTTTTTTGTGTAAACATGACGGTGCTGCCATTCCGGCTAGAAGTACAGTTCGCCTTGATGGGTAGTATTTAAAAACACATCGAGAAACTATAGTTGATTCTCCATATTAGTAAGAGCTACGTTGGCGTCACATGGCCAGTCCGCCCTCTTCTTTCTGACTGTGTAGTACTCGATACTCGATTCGTATTTACACAGCAGAAATCTGTTTTTATACACGTATTTGGAACCCTTTCGCTGTAGCAGTTAAGCTGATGCTTACAAGCCGGAATAGCGAAGCCAGTTAGTTATGGTGGGCAATTTTCGTAACGAGATCTGAAGAAAGCGTAATGGCTGTCTTATGCGCTCTAGTTCCTTCAGAGATGAAACTGCTACTCTAAACACGAAACATCACCGTTAGCTATGTTTCTCGTTATTTCGCTCGCGTCGAGTAGTGCCTACTGAAAGGAAGGGCGGACGCTAGAGGAACAGAAGAGAAAGTTATTTACCATCATATGACAATAGAACATTAGACGAGGCGCGAAATGGGTGAAAAAGCAACATGTTATTTCATAATAATTTAACTCTCTTCATCACCTTTTTCCCATTCAAATGCCTTGATTTTTTGTAAGTGATTTTCTCGAGGAAACGACCTTTCTCTGTGTGCTTCAATGCTCCGCAAGCCACCTGGATATCCTCTTCCCTGCTCCATTCGCGAATGACGCATGGGAAGAATGATCGTTGATAAATTTCTGTATTAGCTCCAATTTCTCCAATTTTATCGTTGTGGTCATTTCGCGAGACTACAGCTTAAAATGGAAACTTCTGTTATTTTTTTCGCGATTATGTGATGTTCCAGGTGTTTTATATGCTCATAATAATCCATGACATACGGGACAATTGGTATGTAAGAAAACTATCACGAGGCCACTAAAACTGTCGAGCGTGCGGCAGGAATAAAATGCAGGAACTTCTGCGTAACTCGAGTGTTACGCTGCTGGAAGTGATGTCATGATTCTCCGTATGCTTACATCAACTGCGCTGCGATAAAGCGCCCTGCTAGGAGCGGCGTTCTTCAGAAGCAGGAAACTAATCCGATGACATGCACGTTGTCCAGTTGCCGTTGCCGTTATCATGGTGGGCAATTGCTCATGTATTTTTGAACGGTCAGTGGACTTTCCCCTTATGCCTTCTGTGTGAGCTAGGGTGTTTTGAAGTGATGTTAGTAGTGCTTGTGTTATGTTATGTGTGATTTGTGTTTGTTGTTGTGTGCATGTGGTTATACTCTGAAATGGCGAGTTTAAGTGTTCTTGGGATGTTTGTAATTTACATGTAGTGGGACAGAGCCCAGGGTAGAGATGAGTAAGTGGGGCGAAGCTTCAGAAGAAGCGTAGAAGGATGGAGTTTTTTGCTGTATGAGTTGTGTTATGGTGGACATGTTTGTATTATGGTGGATGACTCTGTTTGAGGCGAACCATGGAGCGGCGGTGATAATCCTGAGAGCCTTGTTATGCAGGATCTGAATCATTTTTCGCGTTGTCCAGTAGCGCCTTCCTTACATTGATATAGTGTTTAATGTTTCTAATCAGACGCTAACTGTATTAAAAGAAAGAGAGAGCAGTTAAGAGATAGGGGCAGGGTGTGCTGCTTTCTTTTCATATACAAAGGATGGAGTGCGCCCACCCCACACCCTGCTGCTGCTGCTGCTGCTGCTACTACTACTACTACTACTACTACTACTACTAGTGGTTAGAACACTGGACTCGCATTCGGGAGGACGACGGTTCAAACCCGCGTCCGGTCATCCAGGATTAGATTTTCATTGATTTCTCTAAATCGTTTCAGGCAAATGCCAGGATGGTTTCCTTGAAAGGACACGGCCAGTTTCCTTACCAACTTTCACACAATCCGTGCTTGTGCTCCACTTCTAATGACCGCTAAACTCAATTTCCTATTATGCTACTGCTACTACTACACAGGCATGTGCGTGCGCGCGCGTGCTCACACACAAAACACACACACACACACACACACACACACACACACACACACACACAGTGATAAAGCAAGTATTCATTGAAGTAGATTCAGCTCAGTTTCTGGCTTACGACTGGTTTAAAGTTTTTATATATGATAAACACGCAGAAAGCTAACCAGCAGGACTTGCTAATGATTTCGTGGACATGACATTCGCGAGTGTCGTGGGTTGGGTTTAGCGCTATTTTCTTCCAAGAAATGCACGTTAGGTGGACTGTGGCAAACTCTGCGCTAGGACTAGTGAGGGAGAAAAAACACTGCAACACGCAACACTCTGAAGTCTGCAGGGGTGTCCACCATCGGCCTAAATTACAATCTGTCTTTCGACAGTACCAGTGGACATTACGTTTTGTAGTTCGGGACCAAACAGCAGTCGTTTGAAGCTCCTTAAAGAGGCAGAAGCGGCAGGAGAGGCGTCTACTCTCTCTGTAAAAGTAACGTAGATAAAGTGCACATACAGTTTTATTGCGTTTTATTTCTTAATTATTTTAGGATCCCTAATTGTATCACTCATCTATCGTTGTTTACGTGGAAATGAGGTATTTAACTGTATCTTACGGCGAAGAAAAATGTGACATTCAACAAAATGACCAATACGTATGACAACATGCTTCCCATCATTTCCAAAACTATTTCAAAGTCAGTGTGTTTGTGTGTTCAGAAGAATTGGAGCTAAAAGTTAGGAAGGGCAAGAAAGCAGTTCACCGTACTAATTGATAACGATACGCTAAGCGCAAAATCTTGTAGAGACGATTTAAAATGGAACTAAATTGAAAAAAATCTGAGAGATATAGGCACGACGATGATACTGTTTGTGTTCCTCTTTATTAGCTGGGTAGTTGTAGGAATAAAATGCCGTAGAATCCACAGTAACAGTGATTTTCTCTCCTTGCCTTGCTTTCAGAGCGAAAACTTTATATCTCTTTGCCTGTAAAAGACTCTTTAACGAAGCTACTCACGTTCTCCCCCTACTGAGGACTATTAATACACGATTTTGATATGAAAAACACCCTCACAACACGGTAATGACGTGGTCACAGTTGTGTAGTGTGGGTGTATCAAAGGCAAACTTTTCCTGAAAGCTGTACACCTGCAACCCAGCAGTGACTCCCAATACTTAAGCGTGTTTTCTTTGGAATCTGCTGCGCATATATTAAAGAATATTAACTTTCATTAATAGTTAAACAACTTATTTAGGGCGTAGGAAAATAAGGCAGTGAATTGGACAGTTAAGTTCTAAACCAAATTCATATATTTATTTACGACCCATGTAATAAAATATTTTGGTCTCTTTTTTTGGTAGGTTGTTGATTTTTGGAACGGGAGTGACTAATTACTTACAGTAGCGAACAATAATCATAACGAAAAAAATTGTCTTAATGTCTCTGTTCTGACAAGGGAATTCTCTGGGCTTGAACTGGAATTCGGTGTTTTAGTTGTATATAGAAGCTTCACGTACCACTGTGATTAAAATGGTGATAACATTCGATTGTGTTACTCCTAGTTTGCCCATTATCAGGCTTTAAATATGTACATGAGGTTCCTCAACAAAATGTGTGAAACGGTATGCGGAATCACAATCGGCACATTTGACAATCCTCAGAATCACATTCTTGAGCTGAAAAATCAAATGCCACCTGCACCACATTCGTGAATTGAGCAACATGTGCGGCAGTATTGCACCCAGTCGCTTGTCAGGAATATTCAAGCATAGGATGATTCTGTGGAGCAGACAGCTGTTCATGAAAAATAGAATGCCTTTTTATTACGAAAATTGTATTTCGTAATTTTGTGTCGAAGTCTCTCCAAAGTGTCCTTATCCCTTTTAGACCTGAATTTTTCTGGAGAAAAGATAATTTTTTTTATTTGGTAATGCTCTCAGGTGATTTTTTTTTTTTTAGTGATTTTAGATGGAAGATTTATACAGAAATATCTTCCAGTTTTCAAAGTATCCTTTGTACACTTGGCTTCGTTTTGTGAACTAAAATATCTAATTACGAAATATTCTCTGTAGTAATAAACAGTAAAATAATCATTCAATAATTACCATGCAAAGTATCAATAGCAACAAAATGTTCAAATGTGTGTGAATTCCTAAGGGACCAAACCGCTTAAGTCATCGGTCCATTGACTTACACACTACTTTAACTAACTTATCCTAATACCAACACACACATCCATGCCCGAGGGAGGACTCGAACCTCCGGCGGGAGTGGCCGCGCAGTCCGTGACATGACGCCTCAAACCGCGCGGCCACTTCACGGGGCAACAATAACATCATTTAATTATACAGAGGAAAGTAGCGAAACAACCGCGTACTCCGGTGGTCACGAGTTGCTGCGCAATGCTGCATTGACTTCCTCATATTTTCATAGTGATGCCCAATAGTTGACAGCACGTGTGCATGGCGAAAAGGTTGAACATTCACAAATGTGTGCCTCAGGTTTCCATTGGGAAAAAAATACTTCAGTTGCAGCTAAGACGCAGTAAAAGCTAATGTTCATAATTGTAGCCAGCTGCTGTGAAAGGGTTAAAGAGAGTTAACTTGGATGCCACAGTACTTAAAACGTTCCAAACATTAATGATCTTGTTCATTTTCACTGTGTATGTATATATGACAAACACTTACAGTAAACATGTGAACTACTTGCTGAGGTAACTGACTGACTGCCGTATTAACTCCCCCCTCCTCCTGGACTGCAAGTGCTGTTGTGGACAAACCAAGAGCAACACAGTCACACGCCGTCACAGGTGTGGTTAGAAATCTGAGGTGGATCTGTGTTAAATAGTTTAAATATAAATACAAATTCCTTTTGTAGCCGAGAGACGTCCCTTGTGAAACATCCCACAACGCATGCCCGATGTTCCACTATGAGTACCATCGTCCCCTTTGCACTGCTCCATTCATACTGAACAGCGCGCACAACGCTCTGAATCGGTGTGGATCACGTGACGGGCGTACACGTTGCGTGCGTGTCACGGGGTGTGGTTACATGCATTCATTGACATCAAATAATATCCACTCGTTCGATCCTTTTATTTGCCCCACCCGGTAGATGCTTTCGCCTCTTTCGGGACGCTGCTCGGTGATTTAGGTGTAAACACGATTGGAAAGGCTAACAGGGGAGCAGAGTAGGTGCGCAGAGTGCTTCGTGGTGGGGCACTTAGAGATAACAGCGGGCTGTGCTCCCTCGCGCAGCTGCGATGATTTGCGGCAACGGGCCTAATATGGCGAGCGGAGGTCTGGCGCGTGCTGGCGCGCGAGCGCGTGTGTGGAGGGAACCACGGGGGCCCGCCTGGTGGGAGACCGCCGACCGCCGGCTGCCGCCGCCGCGACCGGATCGGCCACAGTCGCTCAGCCGAGAGCCAGCAGCAGCAGCCGCGCTATGAGCAGCGCCGCCGCGACGCCCGTGAATCGCCTCGAGGCGCTCTTCAGGGACGTGAGGCTGGACGCGCCGCGGCAGGGCCGGCGCGCCTCCGACGTGGTCGTGGTGGAGTCACGCGTGCAGTCGCGCAGCTGCGAAGTGCACGGCTGCGCCGCCGCCCGCCGGGGCTCCGTGGCCAACCTGGCGGGCCGGCGGCGCTCCTCGGTGGGCCCGCGGCGCGAGTCCATGCCGGCGCTCAACTCCTTGTCGTCGTCGGCCGCGGCGCAGCGCCGCAGCTCGCTCGCGCTGTCCACGCCCCCGGCGCGCCGCGACGTGCAGCTCGTGCACCCGTCCGCCTTCCCCGGCACGCTGCGCAGGGACTCCATCGCCAAGTCCATGGGCTCGCTGGTGCGCCGCGACTCGCTGGCGCGATCCACGGGGTCCCTCCTGCGACGAGACGGCCACGGCGGGTCCGCCGCCGTGCTGCGCAAGGACTCGGCCGTCGGCTCGTCGACGAGCTCGCTGCGCAGGGACTCTGTCGGCTCGTCGTCCTTCGGCTCGGGCCGCAGGGACTCGGTCGGGTCGTCGTCAGTCGCTTCGTCGCGCCGGAGGTTCTCCACAGACTCGCTCGACTCCATCAGGCGCAGCTCCCATGACGTCTACGGCTCGCGTCGCTTCTCCTGCAGCTCCGATGACCCACTCTGGGAGGACATCATCAGAGCGGCGGTAAGGCGCGCTGCAGCTGTCTCGCAGTGCACTGAGAGCTAATTAACGTCCTTGTTTTCCTTCTTTGTACCTCCTTCGCGTATTGCTTTGCGGGCTAATTGGGATAATCTTCACATCTGTTCGATCGTATCGTAGCATTCTTCCCCCGGTACTTACAGTGTTTCGAAGTGTTACGTGTGCGGAACTGTCTCCCGTGGTTTTGGGCTTCGTGTTAAACTTCAGACACGCACTAATTATGTACAAGGTGCTTTACAATTCATGTTACACACTTCTAAGAGGTTACAGAAGCTACTTGCTAGGCCAAGGAGACTGAAACACTCCCTATTGGTTTGGATATTATCAGAGTACCAGGGTAATAAATGGCTTATTAGATTGACCTTGTCCTAAGGATAAGGGTCTGGTCGACGAATACTGCTGTGGCGGTTGTTTCGTGTCAGTGTTCCTGCTGGTTAATATTAAATTAACATAATCAATAAGGTTCAGTACGGTGTTCCGCTGTACTTGTGTTACATTCTTGATTGTCCACAAATGTGAGGCAGTTATTCCTTCCGCTTTACAATTTGCTGCTAAGGTCATCAGTCCCTAAGCTTACACACTACTTAATCTAAATTATCCTAAGGACAAACACACACACCCATGCCCGACGGAGGACTCGAACCTCTGCCGGGACCAGCCGCACAGTCCATGACTGTAGCGCCTTAGACCGCACGGCTAATCCCGCGCGGCGCTTTACAATTTAATGATGGTTATATCCATCACAGGTCTTTCTTCGATGTCTTCACCCGCTATTGCATTAATTAAGCAAGTCACAACCCTCCCTGCAATCCATTTGTAGGTGGACGGCGTGGTTGATGCGACACGCGTAATCAGGGTTCAGTATAGATACCAAATAAAAATACTTCAAAATTAACTCTTTCGACACGATTGGTAAATGGCTGTTGGCAAACACGCGGCTTCGGGGACATTTTCAGTCGAAAACAGGCATGCGCCGGCGCATGTAAATGTATATATATACAGGGTGATTCCGTGCTGACCTTACAAATTTCTAGGATGATGGAGAAGCATAAGTGTATCAGTTTCAAGCAAGGGTCCATGTACCGGAAACGAACGAGTCGAAAGTTATAAGTGAAAACCCTTCTGACAGCTCTGACAGTGGAATATGTTCTTGCTAAGAATGTAGGGCAGGCAACAATTAGAGGGAGTAGTATGGACGACAATAAAGAAAAAAGTCCAGTAAACATGGGCTCGAAAATGCATACCTTAAGAGCTATGAGCACTTGTTCAGTAGTGGAGGTGTTTTTCACACTCGCGAAGATGAACAGGTGTTCATAGCTCCTCAGTATTGTAGAGCCCATATTTACTAGACACGTTTTCTTGTCTTGTTCCGTGCTACCACATCTGAAACTTGCTTAACTCACATTCGTAAGCAACTTCAGTACCAGTACATCAACTCCACTGTCAGACGTATCAGACTCGTTCGATTCAAAACCAGGGACTCTTATTTCAAACCGATGCATTTATCCGTCTCCATCGTCCTTGAAAGTTTGTAACATCATCACGGCATCACCTTGTACGTATATAAATTTAAAGGCGCCGGCGCCTGGAACTTTGACACTTTGTTGCGTCGTTGGATGACGTTTCCGGACATGGATTCCCTTGTAAAACATGATCTGCCAAGTCCCCTCTACAGTCTGTAAAATTTGTGTAATATGTATGTCCTGTATATGTGGTGTCTGTTCTTCCGGAGATGCCGGAATGAACAGACACCGTTTGGATCCTGCAACCACCGTGAATCAAGAGACAACGGAATCAGTGTGTGATTTATATCAGTGTGGCAAGCTGAAAATTTGTACCGGACTAGGATTGGAACCCATGGTGGTATAAGTTGAGAATTTGGGTCTGACAGGAGACATGCGAGGGTAGTCCGTGCGGTTGTGGTGACCATTGTGTCTGGATGGCGTACTGGTCATCGCATGTTACTAGTAAACAGGACACCCAGGTTCAAATCTCGGTCCAGAACAAATTTTCAACTTTATATAAATCAATATCCACTGGTATCTAATGTCTAATGTCCTTTGTGTCTCGGTTACAGAGTTGTTCGCAATCTACCGTGCACTGTACTGCACAACGTAGTTCCTTTAACTAAAGACTGCCTCTGAGAAATCCGTTTTAAATAGGTTTTCGTAAATAAACCTAGCAATTCTTGTTTTAATACACGTTTTGCCATATCTGCGCCATCATGTGTGTGTGTGTGTGTGTGTGTGTGTGTGTGTGTGTGTTGCAATGTATGTACATAAAAATGTGGGAGTGTTTGATGTAGTCTTACATATTATTTTAGGTCCAAATTATTACCGGTGCGTGTAATTTAGATATAGTAGTCACCACAATGTCTGCCCTCTACATCTTGAATTTGCAGATTGCTTTGCGACCTTAGACATGCCCGTAAATGATAGAATTTGTCTTACTTTTGGACGCAAAACAGTGGTCTTAGCTCACCGCTGTCCGCTCCGAAAGTGATGTTTCTCGCTCTGACATTCTAGTAAAGCCAGGCTGTACCCTTGAACGATAGTAAAAGTTCATTTACAGGGCCTTTATTAGCCACAACTTCTTTAGGGATTCTGGCCTCCACTTCGTTGCATTGCAAGATGCAGAGCCGTGTTGTTTTATACTGTGTACCACATAGTCCGCACTTCCGGACTTCTTTCTCTATACCTATTGTATGCAGGTGGTTCCTGAAGTTCCTATGGACAGTCGTTAGTCATATACGGAGTTTAATCTGCCTCCTTTTTAGTAGTCCAAGCTTGCAGAATATCCCTTTAAACATGGTTCGGCTTCATCCAATATTCTGCTTCTTCGTCCAGCTACGCAGTTTTGATTTGGCCATCGCTTTAGTGATGGTTAGGACAGATTCCGGTTCAACAAGTTGGGTCGTCTCACCTGTCCTGGCTAGCCTCCTCAGCTACCCTAATTCCAATTGATAGGGATCCATAGCAGGTTTAACCTGTTGTTTTTCTCTGGCCTCACAAGGAATTCATGACATTCTGCAACTCTCTTTGATAGAGATTCCAGCGCTGTTTGACAGCCTGAATGAACGTACACGTCACGATCCTTGCAGCACCTACGTAGATACTCCTCCGCGCAACTCAGTCCGTAACTGGTCAAGGATCTCGAATCACTAATAACGTAAAATCCTCTGATAACGTTGTGATATTAAATATACTGGATTCGCCATCGCTAGGAAGGAGGTAGGGAATTAAAATTAGGCCATCCCTAATTATATTCCCCGTGTATTCTTTAAATGTCACAGTTAATTCTAGAATGGATTCTTTTATAAGGCTGCAGTCGATTAGTTCCTGTTTTTCAACCTTGATGCACTGCAGTAGCTGCAACCGAGATCCAGCGTGGGCAAAATACCAGCTCTTTGCGTATCGTCATTTGAAGAGTGGCAACACACACACACACACACACACACACACACACACACAGAGAGAGAGAGAGAGAGAGAGAGAGAGAGAGAGAGAGAGAGAGAGAGGGGGGGGGGGGGACCCAACGAAACAAGATAGAAAGTTAGGACAAATGCATAACACCTGTGATAACGACTGTGTTACGGGAGAGCAAATAGTTTTCGTGTAGGTCTGCCACAAACCAAATGATTCGTGAATAAGATATTTTGTTTTAAAGAAAGGAAATGCTGAGACAATATTAGCACGTCAAAGGAGTCGGTCAGTTTTTCCTACTGTGTAATATTGAATACGCATCCTGTCCGATTGTTTAGACCGATCCTAACTGAATTAAATAAATCAGTGGCGGATCTTGCAGTTACATAATAGGATTTACGTACATGATTACCATTTATAATACTATGCGTTCTTTACAAGTGCTCCATTGAATTCATCGGGATTTTAATTCTATATATCGCTGTCTCGTGCGAGGCTATCCACATTCGCTCACAGGTCCATTTACTCGTGTACCGATCAAAATTTATAGTGTGTGAATTAGTATTAAAATTTCAACTTGCGCTCCATGTCCAATGACTACACTGTTGCAGAGAAATTGAACTTAATTCAACCTTCTTTCCTTACTACATTACCGAGATTAAAAAGGCATTGTTGTACTACAAGCAGCCTGCAGGTTAATACCACTTGACTGCTACCAGTGATGAAGTTTAGATGGAGCTTCAGTTTTTATCGTACGTTGGCCTCCCGAATGACTGGTGCTACACAGCCCCAAAAAACATCACGTGATGACAAGTGTTGAACAAGTGGTCTGCAGACAACTCTCCTGGCCTTCACTGTCGGCTTTCGAAACGAGACCAAATGCCCCTCAAGCCAAGTAATTTCCCGATTGTTATCGTGCGACTGACTCTGGGTACATTTACAGCCTCGCAAAGGAAGATTTCCTGCCAGCAGCAAGAAGAACCCAACCCGGATGGGGTTCAGATTTGCTGACAACTCGTCCACGGAAACTTACACGAAACTGTAACAACCATTCTATTATTAAACAGAAAATACTTAGTCCCGCACATCCGACACATTGCGAATGTAGAGAATTAGAACTGTCAGTAAAAAAACCTTCATAAAATACAGCAATATTCCCAAAATCAGCGAGATTTAAATTATTTTAAATGATGCTTGTTGCCTGTGGTAATCTGGCGCAATCCATACTTGCTGCAGCTATTTAAACACTTAAACGTTTGTGAAGTGACTGTAGACAGCGTTTCTTTGAGGTTGGAAAAGCGGAAATGATGGTGGTGTAACTCTGTAAAGCTACAGCACGCTTTATCTCATATGCTGGAACAGGCTTGCTTGCAGTGTTTACATTCTCACAGGTCGCCCTGGCGGAGTGTAATAGGTAAACTGTGTCCGTCGTTGTCAGACATGTTTGCTAACGCTGTGCGCCGTTACCTTTAGCGACTGGTGTTTGTGCATCCTTCGTGAGGCCGGGAGCAAACTTCCGCCGTGGGGCGGATATCTTCGCCTGGCACAAATTAGCCTTGACCTCTGAGGTATGCGTCCTTACAGTTACACTGTTGACATTCAAAATCGACAGACACAGATTTTTGCATCTATGAAGCCGGTACCATTTTCCTTCGTCAGAACTGGTATAAACTATATAAATCTCCTCTAACTCCCTGTGGCCACAATCCTGCCAGAACAGACGTTGTTCATGATTTTGTAACGGAAATGTTAAAACCGTTTGATTGGACTACAGTACTGCGTGATGTACAGATCTTTCTACAAGGTATGTTTGCTCGGATGAGTTGCACAGATCGTACAGCTTCCGTTTTATCTTGCAGCCCCAGACGTCAAAGGATATTACGCCCGTCTACGGGAACGCGTCGCGCAGTATTCTGGATTGAAATCTTATTTCTATTGTTATTTTGCCTATTGTGGGCGTTGCTGAACATCGTTGGTTTGTTTTCTTGGGCATCGTAAGTCAGTGGTTGCATTTAATTCCCACTATTCTTAATATTGTGGCGCCAGTGTTTTGAATTCTTGGGCAATTTTTAGGACGCCTTGGTGAAACAAAAGGCGTTTATTTGTTTTTTTGCTTGTTGGTTGGTTGTTATTGTTTGCCTGTAGTCTCCGGTTTCGAATATTCTGTGAAAACCTTTGTTCTGTATGAAATTGTTAGCTTCACTAAATTTTTTTCAAGGAATACACCATTACACACGTATGTCCAAGAAACATAATAAACAAAACCAAAATTCCCAAACAGGTCTTGTTTTATCCCTAGCTGTTCAAATACAGACAACTAGTTGATACAAGTTTTCGATATTTCTACAAAGGACTGCTACACAGTATATATTAAGAAGGTATTGGTTTCAGTCCGTATCAGATATAATTTGAATTTATACCATTGTTGCTCCACCTATTCACAAGCAGATACGTCTCTCTTCAGTATTGCTTTATGTGGCATAATACGTGCTGTATTGTTTAGGCTGAGTTGTTTGATAGTTTTCTTAGCCTTCCATGAAACAGTTCTATTTATATCATAAACGTGAAGGGTAACGAATGAAAGAAATAGACATGCGAACGACTTGATGGCATGGAAAAAAACCGTGGAAGCTAAGAACACCAAACGTAGTCCAGCTGGCTCTCCAGCTACGGCCACTGCTGGCGACGCGGCGGAACAACGCGTTGACTCAGTGCTGACGTAACGCTGAGTGTCCCGTTCGCCGTACGTGGAACTCGATGATACAGCCGGGTCCAAACCACGCCTCCTCACGGACTACTTTGTACAACATCCGTCCGCCATCCGCGCACTTAGAAGCCGACAGCACTCCGAAGAGCTCTGCCACGAGCAATCCTTCCTAGCCGAATGGTGGTCGAGTTTCTGTACATACATGAAGTACCCAACCGCTTTATTCTGTCTGCGTGAAGGCTAATCTGAGGAACTACCGTAGTTTATTGATACGGTTTTCACTAACAGATAAACTGATTCACAAGGAAGGTTTTTGTCTGTCTATCTATCCATATTACAAACAAATCGCCCGCTCATAGATACTTTGTGCTACTCAGGCGAAGCAAGGACAGGTCGCTAGTTGTTCAGTAAAGCCAAGATAATTTCCTTTACCCTTCCTTTTAAACGCTAAAATAGGGATCTGTTACTGATGGCCTCACATTTTGCACTAAATCGCAACAAAAGCCCAGCACTCGATGTCGTTGGTACAAACCTGTCATATTGCGTATTGTAATTATAACAAAAAGCTACTTTCTCCGTTAATCACTGGACAACTGTGATAAATGACTTAACAGTAGATTTTACAGTTCTGTTACGAGCTATGTTCGCCCATTGTACCTATAATATCCCCTAGTAGTTCCAGAAGACGCTACACTTTCAGCGCTCCTACAACCCAGCAATCGCTTCCACTGCCATTTTAACGAAATTCAGCTATGTTTCCAGCTTTCTCTTGATATTGTAACTGACACCAGCGATTCTAGTTGGTCGACCATATGACGTGTCTTATTCAAATTTCTTAATTTCTTAAGGTCATGGCATCAGTTGTAAGAACAAGCAATGAAAGTTAACTTGAAAATAAACGAACCGTTTCCCAGTTGCTAGTGCAAATCTCCCAGTGCTTCGCAGTAGATAGTCAGGTTGGTTGTATCATGTGTCATCCTGTGACATTGTTGCAGGCTCTGCCTCAATATATATATATATTTCTCCAATGATATATCGTTAGAAGAGCAAGGGTCCCAGAAATTATAGTACCGATTATCACACGGAACCCTAAGCCGAAATAATTGCATCGTGTGGAATCTAATCACACGTTAATGATTTTGTTTTTGAATTGCTTAATGGGCAGTGGTGAGTCTTAAGGCTACACCGCTATGGAATTACAGAGTTAATATTCTCGGACGTGCTGCGTTCTCTATTGACATCGGTATTGGAAAATAGGAAGAGATGGCAATGTTTGACACTCCCATAGTGACGATCAGAAGGTTTCATAGTAAATAAGAATTCTATCTTTCTTTCTAGCACGTCGCACGATTTTTGAAAACACGGTTGGTGTCTTTTTTTTCTTATTCTGGTTGCATATAGGCAGTTCATCTTCACGAAGAATACCACTTCGAAAATTTAATGTAGGTTATTTCTTTTTTTTTTTTTTTTTTTTTGCAGGCACCTGTCTGCATTTCTGGTGCACATTAAAATCCCCGTTCCACAAAAGCGCAGTCCCGCTCCACAAAAGCGTAGAACGCCTACAGAAGACCCAAAACAAAATTGCCCGTTGATGTAGGGCTATATTGTGAGTTAATTTGTTTTCAGCGTAAACTGAAATATTGCAACTGCATCAGGCTAATCCAGATGATTTCTTTAACCGCTTAGATTGGTCTGACACAGCTGCAACATTTCGGCATTAACTCGCAACATGGCCCTTCATCAATGGGCTGCCTAGTTTCGTTCCTGGTTCTCTGGCGGCGTGTTGCGCTTTACTGGCGCGGGGATTTCAATGCTTACCAGAAGTGCACACAAGTAAAAACTCACGTTACCTTAATTTTTCGAAGTGATAATTTGGGCTTTGACTGCAACTCTTATTCAGTCGCCCATATCTTTTCTTAAACGAAACCGAAGCACATGTCCACAAAAGAGGAAAACAGTAAAGTTTCTGGAATGAAATTTTCACTTTGCAACGGAGTGTGCGCTGATATGAAACTTCCTGGTAGATTAAAACTGTGTCCCATGCCGAGAATCGAACTCAGGAACTTTGCCATTCGCGGACAAGTGCTCTACCGACTGATCTACCGAAGAACAACTCACGACCCGTCATCACAGCTTCAAAATCCGCCAGTACCTCGTCTCGTCAAGTTTCTTACCTCTCTAAAAGGATAAGGTCTTCGCAAATCCCAAACTTAGATGTAACTGCATTAACATGTTGAAATCTTAAAGAAAAAGCTGTGGAAAGAAAAGCAGCCTGCCAGATGCTGACTCGTCTTTTACTACACAGTTCCGGAGTCCATGTTAACTTTCCTGTTTCTTTCTTGTTCTCCATACAGCAGATATTTTTCTTTTCTACGTTTCTGTATAGTCGAGTTACGAATCACAATAATAAAAGGATGATTGTTACTAGACACTGATATATGGAGTTCGCTACACTTTATTTTCACAACGCCTGGGTGCACTGATCACCTTATTGAGAGTGTTATTTGATTTTGCTATATCTCGGGTAATATGTCCCCTTCTACGTCAGTAACACTGCAAGTTCTGATGCGCGAAGTGCTTAAGCATGCTTTCCGGAAGCGGCACAGCGCAATACGGATCAGAGAGTGGAGAAATCGTATTGCGCAAATGTGCTATGGGTGTTACATAATGTTGCTTTGCACAACGGACCGGAGGCTTGTCTGTTATAAGAGATTGCTCTTAGTGAAACCTACAGAGATTCATATAGATACGATGTCCCCTCCCTTATTCTCACCACTTGTGTTACTTGTCAAAGCGGCTGTATGTGGAATGTGGCGAGAGAGAAAGAGAGAGAGAGAGAGAGAGAGAGAGAGAGAGAGAGCGCTCGCCTGTCCAATTTTGACGTGACCTCGCTCCCGGCGACGGCGGTTTACGATGTTGCCCGTGTCACGACCCGCGACCCGCGCGGACATTTGGTGCCGTGTAGCAGCAAGTGGGACGCGCGACCCCGGGTCGGCCCGTGACCCACTGGAAGCCCTCACGATCTGCATGGCGTCGCCCTCTTTGACGCCTCCGGTCTCGGCGCACCCAGCGAATTCGAGGCGCTCCTTTTCTGGTCGTACAGAATAGTCGCGCGGATAATCGTCTCTGTCCGTGACGCAATCGAAACCGACGCTTTTGGAGCTGTTGCTTCTCTTCATATGGCGGCCAGCACCGTAATTTTCAGTCGTTAAATGATACTTGTCATTGTGAACGGGCGGTGTTTTTAGTCAGTTGTTGATAGCCCTGCCATAGGAAAGCTTATGAAGTACTTGCCTCCATACTTTACCGTTCACTGACACTTAATATAAACTGATCACCTACCTTTGATTCTGCACATACACGGCATGTTCCTTGGAGTCGGACACTCCGGGTATTTTAAAGTGTTTAAAAAAGGTCGAAATAAGAAGTTTAGGAAGTACTTATTCGCAAATGGGCAAAAATTTTTCTTCTTGGTGTATATATCAAAACTGAACAATTTCTTCTAAGTAGGGGTGCAGTGTGAATGATGGAACGTTAATACTCCGTGATATACGCCAGATTTTAGAACGAAAAGGTTCAGGGTTCAAACCTCGAGCGGTCATAGGATGGGCCGGCCGCGGTGGCCGAGCGGTTCTAGGCGCTTCAGTCAGGAACCGCGCGACTACTACTGTCGCCGGTTCGAATCCTGCCTCGGGCATGGATGTATGTGCTCTCCTTAGGTTAGTTAGGTTTAAGTAGTTCTAAGTTCTAGGGGACTCATGACCTCAGATGTTAAGTCCCATAGTGCTCAGAGCCATTTTTTTTTATCATAGGATGTTTGCTTCGATCGCTGTTTCTTTCGCCTCTGCCAATGATTGGTATACATGAAAAGTGTCAAGTTGCACCGTTGTTGACAGTATACATATTATTGGTCCCCATACAACTGATGGGATAAATCGGCTCGAAAGGTCAAACGAAGGGAAAGGAATACTACTTCTATTAAGAGAATATCTAGTAACTCATTTCAGTATTCAAGCCAATCTTCGAAATAACAGGATTACCTTTCTTTTCAAACTGAAAAATTTCCGCAAAATATTTGTTTCACCTCCTTTGTCGCGAAATATTGCATGTCTTTACCTGAACTGATGGCTCCGTCTCCCTTTTCCAATCACTTTCACCAGAAATCACCGTTAATTTTGCAAAAGGCTTCACAAGCTTCACTTTTTCTAAGGCTTAGGGCTTTCTTCTATCGGATTACAAGAAGATTTTGTCACCAGTTTAGTGCTTAGCATATCAGAGCTGCTAAACTGCCGATGATAGGAATGAAACGCCCGTCCTGTTTCACATGACACAGGGAAAAAGTATATTTACATCTCCTTTTATGTGCATAATAACATTTATTATGTTATAACAGTCATCACCGACTTCATTCATACATTTGCTATCTTCAAATATTACGCCATAGGTGGCAATGTATTGTAAAAAGACGATGATGATTGTGTGTGTGTGTGTGTGTGTGTGTGTGTGTGTGTGTGTGTGTCCAAAATAAAAACAAGCGTATAATGTCATTCTTTCGTCTCCTTAGAAAGAATTTCCTTTTCCTCTATGCCTTGTGTCTCTTCACGGGTATGTATGAAACTACAAATTTTAAGTTACGAAAGTTATAAAATTTTTAGATCCTCGTTTAATTAGACATATTCTGCAGACAAACGTTATTTTCAGTTATATGCAGAAAAGTCACCTTTTAACTTCGTCATATGTCTTGTGAACTCGTAGTTAGTCAAATAGGTGAGAGAAGGTTGTTGCGATGTGCTGCGGAGCTGCAAAAGAATTGGAAAGTGATCAGAACACCTCATGTTTGCGAAACTCCCCACTCAGTATGCCAATGAAGGCAGTTAGTCATTTGAGAATTGGTAATTGCTTCGGGAGAGAGCTGTTCTGCATTATACTCAGAATTAGTTTGTAGAGCTGAAAATCAAAGCATATCCTTTACAGCACGACGTTTCCGAAGACAATAAAACACTGACTCAGTCCACCTCTTCAGTCCTTAGTCAACTTTACTATGCAGCGCCGCCGTTTTAGCGTGCCTCGAGGACAAACAGAGGCGGCGGTTTTGCAAGACTTGAGTTATTGCTTCCTCGCTTGCCTTCGGCTCACTTGTTTCCTACGCGAGACCGTGTTGCTCGTCAGGTGCTGCTGCTTAAAATGTCCTTGGGATTCAGTTCCTGCGCCCAGAGTGCATTGCTGTAGAGCGTAACGGGTAGCAACAGTTCGGGGCTTCGAGCGTTTAGATTTAAAGCTCTACGTTAAGAGCTTTTATACATAACTGAGCATGGCATTATTTACAGCAGAACGGGTACCTCAAGAACATTTGTTGATGTCCGACTTGTGTTGTATCCAAGCGGTTGAAAGAGTTTTAACGAATTCCAATGCGAATGTGGTATTGCGTAATAGACAGTCTGTTTGTCGACGCATATTGGATACTGATCTACTGTTAACTAACTGTTCAATAAAATACTGATATTAACTGCATTACAGTAGGTGAGGACCGAGCGAGGTGGCGCAGTGGTTGGACACTGGACTCGCATTCGGGAGGACGACGGTTCAATCCCGCGTCCGGCCATCCTGATTTAGGTTTTCCGTGATTTCCCTCAATCGCTCCAGGCAAATGCCGGGATGGTTCCTTTCAAAGGGCACGGCCGACTTCCTTCCCCGTCCTTCCCTAATCCGATGAGACCGATGACCTCGCTGTCTGGTCTCCTTCCCCAAAACCAACCAACAGTAGGTGAGGATACAGTTATTTTTTTCATCTTACGTTTGTCGCTTAATATGAGATATGAATTGATCTTCCATATGAGTTAATCCAGAATATCCTTTCTTATTAATCAATTCTTTACATTGCTGATATTCTTTTTGGTGGGAGAGTGGTGTGTGGTGGGGTTTTATGGAATCGAAATGATGGGACTGTATTATGGCGCAGAGGCTAATTCATATTTTAAATAAAACATAGGTAAATTACCGAATTGCTGTTCTCGTGTAGTCATACGGACGTGTTGAAGGTGCTACTGTGTGTTACTAAAAGTAAGTTCCAATCTGCCATCCAGAAATTCAGAGAGCGCTTGCAAGAAGTGAAAAGTCAGATACGGTCCACGTAAGGTAAGCAAAAAAGCAGCAAGATCACTCTATCTCATCTGTTTGAGATATTTTTTTTTATTTTTCTTACTTTGATCATTTACGGGACATTAGAATGCGCACAAATCAGTGAATCACTCAATGCTCCTCCTAAATACAAGGTGATACAGAAAGAATTAACCGATTTCAATTGCTTATTACAGGCAAACCGTAAAAGATAGAAATACATTGCGCATGTCACTGGACAGAGGAAGATTCCCAGTTTTATGTTCGCACAGATACTATACCACACATTCAACACGAGCACCATGCTTTGCTCGAGAAACATCGGAATGGTAGTCTACTTCATACCACGTACGAATCAACAGGTCGCTGTTTATTGAACCGACAGTTTCAACAATTCGATTTCTCAGCTTTAGAAGAATAGCTGCGTATGTGGAACAAAGACTCTGCCTTTTATGTATGCCCCGAAGAAAAACTCGCAAGGTGTGAGGTCTGGTGACCTAGGAGGCCAAAACCAATGAAAAATATCTTTTTGTCCATCTCTTGCAATACAGCGTTATGAGATGGTGCTGTTAAGGTAATGCCGCACCTCAAGGTGAAAGCGAGGCGGGGCGCTGTCATGCATAAAAATGAAATCATTGGAATCTTCTTGAAGCTGAGGAACCAACCAATTTTGCAAAATGTCCAAGTATGATATTACTCTCACAGTTTCCTCCGCAAAAAAGAAGGGTCCAAAAACTTTTTGTACAGAAACGGCACAAAACACATTCACTTTCGGTGAACTTCTTTCATGTTCGACTACGACGCCAGAATTTTGTGACCTCCAGATTCTTAAATTATGGCGGTTTACTATATCAAATGTTCAGATGTGTGTGAAATCTTATGGGACTTAACTGCTAAGGTCATCAGTCCCTAAGCTTACACACTACTTAAACTAAATTATCCTAAGGACAAACACACACACACACACACACACACACACACACACACACACACACACACACACACACACACACACGCCCGCGGGAGGACTCGAACCTCCGCCGGGACCAGCTGCACAGTCCATGACTGCGGCGCCTTAGTTACTTTATCCGTTAAATGAAACGTCGATTCGGCCGAAAAGATAAGTCATTCGTTCGCAAAGTAATCTCTGCCATATCCTGGAGAATTTAAATGAAAAATTCACAAAAAAAATGGTTCAAATGGCTCTGAGCACTATGGGACTCAACTTCTGAGGTCATTAGTCCCCTAGAACTTAGAACTAGTTAAACCTAACTAACCTAAGGACATCACAAACATCCATGCCCGAGGCAGGATTCGAACCTGCGACCGTAGCGGTCTTGCGGTTCCAGACTGCAGCGCCTTTAACCGCACGGCCACTTCGGCCGGCGAAAAATTCACATTCTCAGTTATAATCGCCGGGACGAAATTGCTGCAGTACTGCAACTTCCAAGGCTTCATACACAGGGCTCGTTTCAGAACACGCCGCATCCTTTGTTTGGGCTGGCCTGCTCATGTTATGGACTTCTCCGAGGGCTCCGTGTGAACGCACCTCTGAAACGCTCGACTTTTTCATCAGACGTGCGTGACCGACCACTGCTCTTCGCTTTGCATATGCAACCAACCTCCAAGAATTTTTTATGCCATTCATAAAGCTGCTTGTGCAGGGGCAGCTTCTTGCTGGATTGTCGGCGGAATACACGTTGCACTTAAAGAATGGATTGACTTCGCGCAAATTCCAGCACACACAATGATTTCTCTTGTGGTGTAGTCAGTGTGTTGCTACAAACAACAGCGTAGCTGTGTCAAAACGTGGAACCTTCCTCTAACCACTGACACGCGCGGTGTGGTTCTGTAGCTTATCTGTAATAAACAATGAAATCTGTTCTTTCTTTTTGAATTACCCTTTGTATTTACAAATACACAGCACAACGCTCGTTACGTTGAGAAGTGTACCGCGTTAAAATGATTTAATGTTATGGGGAATTAACGTCATTTATAAAAACGAACTACGTGGCTAACATTTAACAGTGAGCAAGATAAAACATTTTTTATACGACTTACTTTGACTACTCAGTGTTGCTTAAGGGGATACGGAATCGGATTTTGGGTTAAAAAATCGAATTTTTTTTTATTGGCGTATTATATTCTGCCATGTTTCCTCTTTAAAATGACGTATCATACATAGCTCTACTACAATTATAACTATTTTATTTTTATATATTTGTGAGATCGGGTATTGCGCTTTAGTTATACACGTCTCTCGTGGCTGACCATGAACTTTTTGGCAGTACCTTTAAAGTGACATGAATTCAAATATCCCGGTTTCCAGCGACTATTTATACACTAGTTGCCCGAAAATGTTTCTCTCTGGTTTCCTCAAGTTACTCTTTGACTTTGTGGCGGGACTGTTTTGTAAACAGTGTGATATAAGAAAGTAGTTGTTGTTGAGTTATTTCGTATTTAGTGCTTCATTTTTCGCAGTGAAAATGCCTAGAGCTAAAGCAAAAGTATTTAAAAAGCGTGTGAACTGGCAAAAGAAAAGAAATAATCATTCATTAGCAAAGCAAAGCAGTTCATCATCATCACTGTTGGAAAATGTGAATCCACTTATTACTGATTTGCCGAACGAACTTACACCAAATGAAAACAGTGCTTCTCATAAAAAACTAAGAGATTTGGAAGAGAAATATAATTTACTTGATAGAGGGAATGAAGTTTTTGAACTCATTGATACGAATATATTGTGTGAAGCTCTTGAAAACAGTTTGTGCTGCAAAAAATGTCATGGAAACGTTTCTCTGAAAGTAGAATCCCATGTTGGCCTGGCTGCCCAGTTTAATTTAATATGCAGTGTTTGTAAATACAGCTGTAAGTTTCCAAGTTCGGTTTCAGTAACTGTAAATAATGGATACAAGAAAACTGAACTTTATAGTGTAAATATTAGGTTAGTTTATGGATTGCGAGCAATTGGTAAGGGCAAAGCAGCTGGTGATATGCTATGTGGTGTTCTAAATCTTCCAAGTGCACCTTCAAAGTTTGAAGCTTACAATTATGTACTAGGATCTGCAGTTGAAGATGTAGCACAGAAGTCAATGCAGGTTGCTGTGGAAGAAGCAGTGGAAGAAAATGACGGCAGTCGTGACCTCACAGTGGCGTTTGATGGCACGTGGCAGAAAAGGGGCCACACCTCCAACAATGGTGTTGTAACAGCAACTAGTGTTGATACTGGCAAGGTTATTGATGTTGCAATAATGTCTAAATACTGTAGGTGCACAGGCAGGCTGAAAAATGAACACAGTGATGACTGTATTGCTAATTATTATGGTAGTAGTGGTGGCATGGAGGTTGCTGGGGTGAAGAAAATTTTTCATCGCTCTTCACAGTGGTATAATGTTCGCTATGTCAAATATCTGGGAGATGGTGACTCTAAAACATTCAAAGAAGTTTTGGAAAGCAAACCATATGGGAACAGTGTAAATATAAGCAAACTTGAATGTATAGGACATGTGCAGAAGAGAATGGGTGCCAGGCTGAGAAGGTTAAAATCAGTTATGAAAGGGAAAAAACTAGATGATGGGAAAACCTTGGATGGCAGAGGAAGATTGACTGATTGCATAATAGACCACATTCAGAACTGCTATGGCCTTGCAATCAGGCAAAATACAGGCAATCTTGAAGAAATGAGGAGAGCTATATGGGCTTTATATTTCCACACCGCATCCACGGATGAGCATCCACAACATGGTTTGTGCCCCAAAGGTGAAAACAGCTGGTGTAAATACAATAGGGGACTAACAACAGGAGAGAAATACATTCACCACCACAGTCTACCATCAGCCATCATGGCAGAAATAAAGCCCATTTTCAGAGATGTGGCTGACAGAAGTCTTCTGATGAAATGTCTTCACGGAAAAACGCAGAACCCCAACGAGTGCTTGAATAGTGTGATATGGCATCGTCTCCCAAAAACAGTGTTTGTCGGAATTAATACACTACATTTTGGTGTGTATGATGCTGTGGCAACCTTCAATCTTGGAAATATAACTAAATGCCAGGTCCTTCAAAAGTTGGGTATGTGTGTTGGTTCCCGTACGGTACGTGCTATGTTCTTTTTAGATCAGCACAGACTAAGGCATGCTGATAATATAATCAAGACATTAGTGAAAAAAGCAAGACATGTGCAGAGGGGTGCCAAAAGAAGACTTGAAGATGATTATGAAGACTGTGAAGGGGGTATTAGCTACGGATCAGGAATGTTTTAATCTTCTTTCTCCGTTTCCCGTAAGTTTACTTTTTACTTCATCTAGGAACATTATCTCAGGTACTGGTCAACCGAGAAGTCTGAAATTTTTATGACGTAGTGACATAGGTCCCTATTACATACTGAAACAACGATTTTTTAATTACTTGATTTACAAAAGACTTAGGGGTGATAGTCTAGTAAAAAGCGATGGAAAAAATTTACTTAAAAATAAATGTACAATATCTCTGTAAGAAAATACTTTGACAATAAACTGTTGTTTCAGTATTGTTGTAACATATGAATGCACATACAGTAAAATTTTTACCTCTCTGTCTCCAGTAGTTTGTGAGAAAATGTTCCCTATAGTAGGCATATATTAACATTGCGGGGATAGGTGATTCCGTATCCCCTTAAGTGATCTAAGAAAATTTCATGTAATGCATTTCAGTAATTACGACATAAAGTTGTAACTTACGGAACGTATCAAACGTGTGAAAAGTTATCTCAAAATGTAGTAACTATCACCCTCTACTTTCGTAGCCTATGGAATGTACATTACGAGGTGAGACTTCAGCAAACGAAAAATCAAACCATCTATAAACCTGTCGCTGGACCTCTGGTGTACAGAATGGGTTAAAGTGGTTTACAAAATTTCAATATCCACAGATGTGGGTAGAAGACTTGGAGGTACAGATAGCATTCCTCTTATCCATGCAGACCTGTATCAGTATCCGAAAGGGGAAATGGTGAAGTAGTTCAAGACGAAAACCTGAATTGTACTCTTTAAAAGTAGGTGATCAAACCGCGTCGGACATAGTAAAAATAAGAAGTCATTTTTTATTTTATATCCATATTATAGTAAAAATAATACGGTGACAGTCTGTTTTCTGTCCGTATTATATACTCTGATGTGGCTTGGTTGCTCTGTCGGGGAAAGTGCCAAAGTAAAAATCCAAAGCAGCAGAGTTCGTAACAGAGCTGTCTTCAGGACCTTTTATTACGTTTGTCGCTTCTGTGACTCGTGACAGTGGTTTTTAATACAAAAAATAACACGTCGGTTCGGTGTCTACGTAAAACCAGAGGTCCTTTAAAAGCTGGAAAGCTAGGGCACTTCAAAGGTCGGACGAAAGTAGTGACACATATAGGAGTATTTCTAGTTGAGCACTGTGGTGTTAAAACGACCTAAGCGTCGAGTTGTGTCCTATTTTTATTAAATACGCTAACTTCAGTCTTACAATCACGGTGTGGCCGCAGACTAAGACCGCCGGCCACGTACCCATTCTAATCAAAAGTATCCGGACACACATTAGGGGTAATTAATATAGGGTGTGTCCACCCTTCGCCTTTATGGGACCTTCAATTATTCTGGAGACATTTTCAGTGAGCTGTCTGAATGTCTTTGGAGGAATGTCAGTCTCCTTCAAGAACCAAAATGAGAGAAGCTAGTGATGTCGGGTGGTAGGGTCTGTAGTGATGTTGACGTTCTAACTCATCATAAAGGCATTCCACAGGGTTCAGTCGGTACTCATGGCAGGCCCGGCCACTTCAAGAATGTTATTGTCCACAAACCATTTCCTCACAGAATCTGTTTTTGACAGGGTGCATTTTCAGGCTGATTCAATCAATCATCGTCTTTGAACTGCTGCTCTACTGTACGCGGTACACAACGCTGTAAAATGTGTTGATATCCTTCGGCATTTAGCGTTTTCTTAAGCACAGTAGCGACCACACTTCAACCGCTAGAAGCACCCCAACACCGTAACACTACTTCCTCCACCCTGTACTCTCGATACTAGACATGATTGAAGATAACGTTCTCCAGGAATTCGCCAAACCCTAATTCTCCCATCGGATTGCCAACGTACAGGGCTATTACAAATGATTGAAGCGATTTCATAAATTCACTGTAGCTCCATTCATTGACATATGGTCACGACACACTGCAGATACGTAGAAAAACTCAAAAAGTTTTGTTCGGCTGAAGCCGCACTTCAGGTTTCTGCCGCCAGAGTGCTCGAGAGCGCAGTGAGACAAAATGGTGACAGGAGCCGAGAAAGCGTATGTCGTGCTTGAAATGCACTCACATCAGTCAGTCATGACAGTGCAACGACACTTCAGGATGAAGTTCAACAAAGATTGACCAATTGCTAACTCCATTCGGCGATGGTATGCGCAGTTTAAAGCTTCTGGATGCCTCTATAAGGGGAAATCAACGGTTCGGCCTGCAGTGAGCGAAGAAACGGTTGAACGCGTGCGGGCAAGTTTCAATCGTAGCCCGCGGAAGTCGACGAATAAAGCAAGCAGGGAGCTAAACGTACCATAGGATGGTGCTCCACCGCACTCTCCATCATGATGTTCGGCATTTCTTAAACAGAAGATTGGAAAACCGATGGATCGGTCGTGGTGGAGATCATGATCAGCAATTCATGTCATGGCCTCCACGCTCTCCCGACTTAACCCCATGCGATTTCTTTCTGTGCGGTTATGTGAAAGATTCAGTGTGTAAACCCCTCTACCAAGAAACGTGCCAGAACTGCGAGCTCGCATCAACGATGCTTTCGAACTCATTGATGGGGACATGCTGCGCCGAGTGTGGGAGGAACTTGATTATCGGCTTGATGTCTGCCGAATCACTAAAGGGGCACATATCGAACATTTGTGAATGCCTAAAAAAACTTTTTTAGTTTTTGTATGTGTGTGCAAAGCATTGTGAAAATATCTCAAATAATAAAGTTATTGTAGAGCTGTGAAATCGCTTCAATCATTTGTAATAACCCTGTATATAGCGTTATTCGTCACTCCAAAATATTCGTCTTCAGTCAGCCACTGTCCAGTGGCGTCACTGCTTATGCTACTTCAAGCTTCGCTTATCATCGACTGCAGAAAAGTGTGGTTTATGAGGAGCTGTTCGAAGATTGTCCCCCATTCTTTTTTACTCCCTACGCACAGTCATTGTTCTGGTAGCACTTTAGAACTCAAGAGTCATTCCTTCTGCTGATTTCATTCTGTGTTTTACAACCATCGTCCGCAATGCTCGACCGTACCATTCCGTCACCACAAGGCGTATGCCTAATCTTGGTTTAGGTGTTGTTGTTGCTTCGTGTTTTCACCACACAGTTACCAACTGTTACATCAGAGGAATTCAAGAGTCAAAACGTACAGAACGGAACGCAACTTAAAGAACGTTAAAAACACATGTTTCGACAGAGCACAGAGAAACTGTGTGATTCAGGAACTGTTGCCTCGATTTCGTGCAGATTATGTGACAAACTGTTACGTTTTCATCATTTTCTTTAGAGTGATCATATTCACATTCATACGTACACGTAAATCGGGCTAGGAGGCGTATCTCACTCACTCACCAGACGTACAAATTAGGTGCGTCGACAAGAGATACCTATCATAGACAGACTTCTGTCACTAACCCCCTGTGTGACACACCAGACGTGTTTTACGGTGGAGGAGTCGGTTGACTTGTCGCTTTGTCATCAAACGTTTGCAGTTCTCATTCGAAAGACACGTCCTTTCGGCTGCTAGTAGTGTGGCTGTGCAGAATCAACTTTCATTATAGGCCCCTTCCTTACACTTTGCTGTTGGAAACGGATGTTACAGCACGACACGACGCGACACAAATTTGAATACAGCGAACAGCGGGGGAAAAAAAAAATAGGAACGAGGGAGCTTTGATCGCGAGGTCGTGGCTATCCCATGCTGCTCTGCGTTGCACTTGTTAACCTTGGACCGTTCACCGTTTCTCTTTTGCGTTCTTTTTTCACAGTTCAGAACACTTTCTTCTTGTTTTCATACTTGATCTGTGTTCAGTTTTTGGCGGCCTACCATCTGGGCCGTCTTACCACTAAATCTGAGGGGCATGCGATGGGGAGTTTCCCTTGTGACATCCAATAACTAGTCCACGATGGAAGTTACTGATCTCTCATTGTGCTGTTACCTGCTTCTGTACTGAAAACTTTCTATAGTTCTGGGTCCACCGTTCGTGACTTCTAATAGTCTCCGCATTACATAGAGATGAAATGAAATGATCGTGTGGCATTGTTGGGTAGGAGGCATCATTCGGGGAATTCGGCCGCCGAGTTGCAAGTCTTATTTCAGTCGACGCCACACTGAGCAACTTACGTGCCGGTGAAGACAACACAACACCCCCCCAGTCCTCGGCGGAGAAAATCCCCAACCCGGCCGGAAATCGCACCCGGGCTCGCTGCATGGTAGGCCAACACGTTACCACTCTGCTAAGCAGGCGGACATTACACAGAGATGTCCGGATACTTTGGACGAGATAGTGTAACTTTTCTGTAATGATCCCTGAATCGGTAGTATGCAGATATGTTCGGCACATTCATACTGCACGTACGCTCTCCAATTTGTGATGAAACGAAAACTGAGCCAGAATGCCTTATGGTAACGTCCAAGATTCAGTTCTCTCGTGGTTTCCCATAAATCACTTGGAGCAAATGCCCGGATGGTCCCTTTGAAGAGTACACAGACGACTTCCTTCCTGAGTCCGAGTTAGTGTTCTGTCTCGAAGGACCTCCTCTTCGAGGTCACTTAACTTAATCCTTTAACCTTCATAAACTAAAATCAGTAGCGCCTTTCTAAATTATAGTAATTCGATCTCCTATAGACAGCCTACATATAAACTGTAAGAATACGCGCAGCCTTGTCCTGTTGTCGCCAGATGGGCTGCTTCTTGGTCTGTGTTCAGCCGACAGGAGCGGCACCCCAAGTTTTCAGGGCCGCGGCTGCCGGCCGGAACAGTTCTCCGCGGCCGCGCCGCGATCCGCCACGGAGATCGTGCCGTGTCGCGCAACGCTCTGTTGCCCGCAGCCACCAGCCGGCAAGCCAGCCAGCTTTCATTACGTTTATCCGCAGCTTCAGACTCCGGCAATGGTATTTGTTTGGAAGGCTGTTACTTTAAAGTAACTTGTGGTCTTGGATGAGATAATGACTAACGTGGCAGAAAAAAACTGGAGAAGACAAGATGAAAGTAGTGGTGTTCGCGGACGACTTGATCTGTGAAAAGAGGGAGGAGGAGGAGATTCAGGAACAGCTGGGTGTTTGGGAAGAAACTGAGGGTATGGAATGGACTGTAACGTAAACAAATGTGAGATCTTGTTCACAGCTATGGGGGGGGGGGGGGGGGGGGAGAGAGAGAGAGAGAGAGAGAGAGAGAGAGAGAGAGAGAGAGAGAGAGAGAGAGAGATCAGTGAACGTGGGAGACAGAAAGCAGCATTGCCGCGAAGTGTTAGGACATGGTTTAGAGCAAAGACTTCCCACAAAAAGAAGCAAAGAAGTAATATACAGAAATGGAAGTAGATTACAGGCATGCGAAATGAATTTCATTATAAATATGATAGGAGCAGCAAGAAGAGATAGGATGAGGAATGAGAGGGTAAGAGAAACAGTGAAAGAGGAACCCTTGACGAGCAGAATAAAAACGTAAAGGCTAAGACGGTATGGACGCTTAAAGAGAATGGAAAACAAGAGGATTCCCGAGAAGGTACGTCAAATGGAGATGTGAAGGAAACGACCAAGAGGAACACCATGGGATAGAGGGCTGAAAGATTTGAAAGAATGTGTTGGAAAAAGAAAGGGGGCGAGGACTGGACCGATGATGATGATGATGATGATGATGATGATGATGATGATGATGATGACCACCACCTTACTAGCAGGAAAGGACCCGCTTGGTCTCCCTTCCATTTGTATTCTAATTTGGAAAAAAGTGCAATTTATCATCTCATTTTTATAACACCTAACTCATCCAAAGTATATTCTTATAAACTATATTTCATATTTTGCTTTCGGGCACAAACGCCAATAAGTTTTCTGACCGTCCAGAATGCGAGCGTTACGTATGGTCAATGCAGGATGCACGGTATTTTTAAATTCACTCCACGACATTGGAATGTTTGGTTTTGTGGTTTAGTGATAGTCGAACTGACTTCTGATCTTACCGGAAATTGGATCCTTTTAAAGCTGAATGGTAAGTTACTTGAAATGAGTGGAGTTCGTGGTTTCACTACTGATATGCCTATTCTGTACCGCTTATTCCGCTTCCATGATGATCTTTAAAATCTGTATTGCGGATCTTTAAAATCTGTATTGCGGGAGCATACGGAAAAAGCGAATTTTGAATTACGCTGGAAAGCTTACGCTTTTGACACGGTTTATCATTGTGTCAGTGGATTTAAATATTCTTTCTTCTGCTAGTATCGTATTCTGAATTCGTTGATTTGTTTGTTGAACTAAGTCATTTCTTCTTGCTAAAATTATTCGCTCATAGTCAGTCAGTCTATGTCGATGTAGTTTCTCCCTATAAGAGGACACAGTTTTACGATGAATTGTTCCTCTGCCCTTACTGTGTTGGACAAATCTTTGGTTGAAACAATTTTTGTCGGTGTGCTGCGGCTCAGTGCGATATATACAGTTTGCAAGTAAGCAGCGAGTGTCGTATGGAGTGAGCAGTTAGTACACGTGAAGCCCAGGTAATTGGAATGTACAATTCGTTAGATTATGTCTTTAGATTTACGGTGTTCCAAGAATACAACAGCTTTCGAAGTACTTTGCCATGCACTGTACAATGACTTGCGAAGTGTGTATTAGGATGGGTTGCGATGTTCTGTAGGAATTAAACAACGACAATACTACACTTGGACTAGCTGCCGCGCTTCTGTCGTGCGGAAATATCAACCATAATACCAACGTAGGGCAAAGCTCAAAGTTTGTCCTCCTGTAGGTCTAGTACGAGATCGACCGAAACATTCTCAAACTGGTAAGAAAACCTAATGGCACTGAATTACGTATGTTAAGTAATCAGTCTGGTTCGCTCCGTGCTGCAAAGAATCACCGAAGTCAAAGATGAGGCTCCTAGAACGAGCAATTACATCGGTACTCCCGTACCAACAAAAAAATTGATATTGGGTATCTCGGACAAGCGCTGACAGCGAGAAAGACTTCTACTCGTAAACGAACTGCGAAATGAACGTCCTGGATGACGGATAACACAATTGTTGGCCAGTTTTCCTCATCCGCGATGGTTGGTCTTCGGCATGTGCACTGCACAAGTAGTAAACACACTGAATTTACTTATGTTTATCACACAATTACTACTTGTGCGGTGCACGTGCCGAAGGCCACCAATCGCAGATGATGAAAAATAGACTAAAATTGTGTTATCCATCATCCAGCAGGTTTATTTCACAGTTCGTTTTCGAGTAGATGTCTTTTTCGCTGTCAAGGCTTTACTTCATGTAAACCGACGCACTTTCAAAACTTAGACAGCCTCTCCACTTTGAAAGCTTCCTATGACCAGCCCGGTATCGAGAATGGAACTGACAGCAGCTGTGTTCATGAATACAGGCAAGACACTGGTATACGCGCGCGACACGAGTTTTAGGGCTGAAAGCCATTGCTGAGTGCACTATCGACTTCCATGTCTTGCACCCAGGAAGTTAGTGGCGTTAGGTTTCCACCGTGGGCGGCACCTGCGACCACGCACCAATTACTGGGTACCGGCTCTGCCCACCTGAGCCACGCGCCTGGGCGGGAGCGATTTAAACGCCATCAGCAGCGTGTGGGCTGCCTGCGGCTGCGCGGCCGCCTGGCATTTCGCAACGCTTCGGGCTGGTCGGGACCGGGAAGTGAAACACCTGACCTGCTCCAGGTTTTTCATTACGTCCCACTATCTCACTTGCAAAGTAATTATGTAGCAAATACCAAGAGCCAATCTTAGCGTACTCAAGGAACGTGATGTCGATTCATAGATTTCCGTATATATATCTCCCTCCCTCTCTCCCTCTCCCCCCCTCCCATTCCCCCCTCTCCCATTCCCCCCATTCCCCCCTCTCCCCCCTGCACACATGCGGAGTGTGTCTTACCTAAGAGTCGTCTGGGTCATTCTCTCCGGTGTTTTAACTGAGATTTAAAATTTGTTTTTTTGCAGTGCATTGATAGTCAGCCAAGCAAATACGCTCATTGGAAAACATCGTTTATTTTCTATTTACAAATAAAGTGTTTAAAATTCGTTTTGTGTGTCCATTCTATCGAGCTGTCTTGCATTAGTCTTGCGATATTCGGTGGTCTGGTGGCTAGCGCTGCTGCCTCTGGATCACAGGGTCCCGGGTTTGAGATATTTACCGCCCGGGGATCGGGTGTTTGTGTTGTTCTCATCATTTCATCACCAATCAGGAAAGTGGTGAGACTGGGAAATGGAATGATTTGGAATTGGTGCGGGTGCTGATAACCTCGCCGTTGAGCACCTCACAAACCATAATAATAATCATCATCATTGGCTAATAAAGGGAAGTAATTGATGCTGTGGCTAGGTCCGCCCCCGGTAGCTGAGTGGTCAGCGCGACAGACTGTCAATCCTAAGGGCCCGGGCTCGATTCCCGGCTGGGTCGGAGATTTTCTCCCCTCAGGGACTGGGTGTTGTGTTGTCGTAATCAATATTATTTCATTCCCATCGACGCGCAAGTCGCCGAAGTGGCGTCAAATCGAAGGACTTGCACCAGGCTAGCGGTCTAGCCGACGGGAGGCCCTCGTCACACGCCATTTCATTTCATTGATACTGTGGCTTACTCTCGATCAGTATATAATGCCATTTCCTGGCTGTGCGTGTATGCTTTACCTTTCGGTGTTCGGATACTGGGGGAAGCAAGCTTTCTTCAGGCTTGCAGCTGATGGGCCTATATTTCCCAAATCATTCTGATTGGCTGACTTACAGGGAGAGCTTTTCCCCATGGCGGCCGGTGTTTCCACCATCCATTGCAGAAAAAGTTTTTAACAGAAGCGCTGTAAGCAGGAGCTGGAAATAGCCAGTGAGAATGCTTTCATGCTGCTCCTGATTGGTTGGAAGTTCCATATGAAAAAAAACAAAAAACAAAAAAAACTTGGGCGGTCTGGAGCTCGCGAAATTTATGAGTCGGCCGTCAGACCTCGTGGGGTTGAAGCGGCAAGTGTGGGCCCTCTGAGGCGGAATTTGTGTTTTAAAGTACTTATCATTCGGGAAATCTGCATTTAGCAATCATTCGTAATCAACGAGGTTATTTTTCCCGTACGGAAAGCCAACAAAGCTTTACAGAATGCCTTCCCATGCGCTGGCGTCGAATTCTGCGTAGGCACTTACCGGTGTTTCTATGCGGGTGTTCTAGATTGATGAATGTGGACTGTGAATGTCCGGCAAAACAAGGCCTCAGATCATAACGTGGAAAGATTTGCTAGCTGAAGGTGGTGCTGGATAAAAGTGACGGACTTGGCTAGTGTAATAGATACCAATAAATTTCACTTGTTTTCGTGTAACTTTGAGCATGATGTTTCTGAGTGAACTTTCCACAATTGACTTTGAATTGTGCTCCTCTCCTGTTGTTGTCGTGACAGTCGGTGGGTGTTGCCAGGAAGCAGTTGAAGACGGTGCATTGAAGTGTGTCAGTAAACACATTCCATTCCAGTGGTGTGCCGGCCGGTGTGGCCGTGCGGTTCTAAGCGCGTCAGTTTGGAACGCGTGACCGCTACGGTCGCAGGTTCGAATCCTGCCTCGGGCATGGATGTGTGTAATGTCCTTACGTTAGTTAGGTTTAAGTAGTTCTAAGTTCTAGGGGACTGATGACCTCAGTAGTTGAGTCCCATAGTGCTCAGAGCCATTTGAACCAGTGGTGTGATCTGGGAATCTTTCTTGAAAGTAGTAGTATAGCAACAGGGCTTTTAACTATTGGCTTTGGAGTTGTTCCTAGTTTAACCTTATCTTGCAAGTCAACGTGAGGCTGGCGACTCTTACTTTAGAAGCGTATCAGTGGAGAGAATTAATCCGGATCCACTAATAAAAGTTTCCGGTTCAATTTGTGGAGCCGGTCGTCGCGTAATTTAGCATTCATTTGCCATTTCTTCCCATTTCTGTCTTGCCCTGCTTCGTGTGCCAGTCCGCGCCGCACGATCCGTTGCTGCAATGCAACAGCACCATCAAGTTGGGACAGGAGTATTAGTTAGCCTCGTTTATCTTTATTTAACTCTGCTAATACATATTGTTAAGCCGAATATATCGCTATACTAATGTGGGATTTCACTTCAAATACAAGGCTATTTGTAGCGCGAAACAAATCGACGTTTCACGCAGACATCGGATGTCACATGAAACACCCGATTAGTAGTATTTCTTTGGACTGATCCCTAGACATTTCCAAACACGGCGGCGTCTTCCGTGCTGGGGAGAGGAGGAGGTCGTGATTTCCGATGCTTAAGTTACATTTATTCAACTCCTCAAGCCACCGGTCAATTTGTCGCAGAGGGTACGTAGTGTAGCAATGTCTCTGTTGGAAGTTGTTTCAGAGATTCTAAAGTGTGGAAAGGTGCCATGAGAGCAAGGGAAAGATGATAGCGGAAACTTCGAAATTGGTTCCCTTACGAAACTAGATTTACCAGTGATGGTGGAAGTAATACGAAGTCGCAACACCAGCCTGGTTGGCCTCGCCCCCTGCGCGGGCAGGGTCCTGAACTTGACTCCTGGCTGGTGGGCGTGGCGGGCGGCTTGATGAATGTCCGACGTGGGTCGCTGCCGCAACGCCGGGTACGTTGCCGCGCGGCACCACGCAGAGTAGGCCTTCATCTGCAATTCCGATTGCTGCGTGTGGAGAGCTGCCAAATAACCAGCCTCTCGGCTGTTATCGATCACGGCGTTGGGAGTGCGTGTGACGCGAGGCCGACTAATCGTGCGGCATAAACGTCACTGTTCATTAAGACCCATCCTCCCTCGCTCCTATTGATTCTTTGGCGAGTGCTGCGACCCTTGGCTGTAAAAGTAAGATGAACTTTCACCATCATCGTCATTTCCAAGGCCAACTGCTTGTTTCGTCTTCAAAGGTTATCTATGAGCCTATCTCATTTTGGGCATATCAGGGTTTCTTCCTTCTCTTGGCCCGTATCCCAACAGTTGTTTCGTCAGTATTTCTTCTGGCATTCTCCTAACAAGTTTTTTTGAAGACTTAGACAAAATTTCTAGTTCGTGTGATGAATGACAGCTAGCTCAAACTCCAGAAAAATGTAAGTTGATGCAGGTGAGTAGAAAAAACAAATCCATAATGCTCGGATACAACATTAGTAGTGTCCTGCTTGACACAGTTACGTCGTTTAAATATGTTGCCTTAACGTTGCAAAGCGATATGAAATGGAACGAGGATGTGAGAACTGTAGTGGGGAAGGCGGACGATCGATTTCGATTCTAGGAAAGTGTGGTTCATCTGTAAAGGAAACAGCATATAGACGCTGGTAAGACCTAGTCTTGAATACTACTAGTGTGTTTGGGAACCGTACCAGGTCAGATTAAAGGAAGACATCGAATCATTTCAGGGGCAAACTGCTAGGTTTATTACTGTTGGGTTCGAGCAACGCGCAAGTGTTACGGAGATGCTTCGGAAACCCAAATGGGAATGCCTGGAGGGAAGACGACAGTAAGAGGAACGCTGTTGAGAAAAATTTAGAGAACCGACATTTGATATTGATTATAGAACGATCCTGCCGCCGCCAACGTATATTTCGCGTAAGGACCACGAACAAGATATTATTACTCTTTCGGAGGTATATAGGCAGTCGTTTCCTGTCCCCCTTCGCTCTATTTGCGAGGGGAGCAGGAGGGGGAGTGAGAAGTAGTGGTACAGGGTACTTACCGCCACGCACCGTACGAAGACCTGGCATGCTAAAACCTCACGTTTTGTTTGGGTTTAAAGAGGGTCCGTAAGTTTTACGTTCTAAAACATTTAATATATCTCTAAATTTTGAAATCATAGGCTCCTAATTTGTGTGCGTGTGTGTTTTGTAATAAAATGGAAGGTCATCTTGCAGGGTCGACGATTGAAGACCATCACGCCACGGCTAGATTTTTTTTCCGCATTTGAGGAAATGTCAAATATCTGGCGGCAGGCTCACGTACAAGTTTCTATCCAATTAACGTGCTAATCATTTTTTGGCCCAAAATACATTTTAGAATGGAGTGCGCTCAATCACGGAACGCGGAGAAAATATGAAATTTATCCCAGTGCTTTTCCGTTAATGTCCTTATTACCATTTAGTGTACAACTGTCTTTGGCGGACCCGTGCCTGGCTGATGTCACGTGTTTAACTGCAACATGATGATTGTAAGCTACTTGCGGTTTAAGTTTGTATTCCATGTTATACCATGTAATTACTGTATGAGAGATGGCGGTGACACATGTACTGCGCTCATTGCCTCCTGTTGTGCAATTGACTTCATCTATAACCTGCACATATAATCTGGATGAGGTTTTGCGAGGGTGCTTGGTCATATACAGATCGAAAAGGCAACGTTTTTGAGCTACGACCGTAAAACGACAGCCACTATCGAAGAATGCGTGGAAGTTTGCCCAGTAAGCAGACAGAATCTGTTGCGTCAAAAAATGCTTTTTTGTCGGATTGTAGGATGCTGTTGTGTTCTGATGTGCTACATCTGTTGTCGTGTACATATCTGAAAGATGCTGAATTTATGCCTAGGCGTAACAAGTAAGATTAAACGATTATGTAAAGCTAACTTAAGCAGTATACACTTTTTAGCAAACGTGCAAGACAGTTGAGGATATATGCGCACGCGGTCGTGCATTTCCGACCCGTGACTAAATGGAACAATTTGCTGGATTAGTCATCCTCTCTTCTGACATGAATATAAAATATCTCCTCCCTTTATTTAAGGCCGGCCGCGGTGGTCTCGCGGTTCTAGGCGCTCAGTCCGGAACCGCGCGACTGCTACGGTCGCAGGTTCGAATCCTGCCTCGGGCATGGATGTGTGTGATGTCCTTAGGTTAGTTAAGTTTAAGTAGTTCTAAGTTCTAGGGGACTGATGACCACAGATGTTAAGTCCCATAGTGCTCAGAGCCATTTGAACCTTTATTTAAGCACGCTGTACAATATTTAGAAATAGACACCGGTAGTTGCCCCGTAGTGTCGGCGAAATTTGTGCGATACAGATTTCACTCTTCGCTGAGATCCAAACCGAGAACATCAGCGCGTGCTCCATGGAGCCACCATTTGAGTGGCTTCGATAGAATATCTTCACCTATACACTTCGCTAAGCCACAATATGTTTGGCTGAGGGTACTTGTGTAAGTAACTACCTCCGTAATGTGGATGTGACTTAAAGACTAATTTCTTGCTTTTTCATCGCGACGTAGAAACTTACTTGGCAGATTTTATAGACATGATAATTCATTGTCTCCTCTTTTTGTATATTGACAATGTGATAATGGCCACTGGCTAGTCGAAACCGGTTTCGGAATTGTGAAATGCTAATGTAATTTACTTTTAATTTTTACTACACAATCCCTTAATTTCCGTACGCAAGATCGTCTGTGCCTCCTAACCCGTCAGGCCACTCAGTACCCACGGCCGCCATGTAATCCGTAGGCAATGGCGTCATTCAAATGCGGTGTGGAGGGGAATATGGTCAGCACACACGTCTCCCGGCCGTTATCAGCGTCCCAGACCTCTAAGTAGCTGAAATTAGAATTATATTAATACCGTCAGCTGCGCACGGGCGTTGATATAGATCAACGGGGACAGGTGGAAAATGTGTGCCCCGACCGGGACTCGAACCCGGGATCTCCTGCTTACATGGCAGACGCTCTATTCAACTGAGCCACCGAGGGCACAGGTGATAGTGCGACTGCAAGGACTATCTCGCGCACGCCTCCCGCGAAACTGACATTCTCAGCTTGTATTCCCACACATTACATTCGTAGTGTCCGACCCCAACACACTCATTACTCGTGGAAGACATTCTTCCAACTCCCGTAAGAATTCGGGGAATATGTGTGCATCCGCGCAGAAGAAAAAGGTCATGGCCGGTATCGCGAGAACTATATACTTATGTGGATATCTAAGTAGCTGCTTTTCATTCAGGTACCTCCTCCGTTGGCATCATGAGGGCGGGTGCTCCCCGTTACACGAAGGAAAAATCCTTGGCAGTACTGGGAGTCGAACCCACATTCTCCCCATAACAGTCGGACGCGTTGAGCACTTAGCTACGGACGCGAACACTTTTTGTGAACAAGGCTGCCAGAGGTTCACATCGTCTTCCTAATTTGTGGTGTCCTACTACAATTCTTGAAGCATTCCTGTGACACTCTTATATTGACTGAATCGCTCGTGACGAACCATACAACTCACATCTTACCCAGGGTCTACATCCACATCTACGTGGATACTCTGCAAATCACTGTTAAGTACCTGGCATAGGGTTCATCGAATCACCTTCACAATAATTCTGTTTTCTAATCTCGAACAGCGTGCCGGAAAAAAAACGAACACACATATCTTTCCGTGCGATGTATTTCTCTTATTTTATTATGAGGATGTTACTCCCTAGGTACGTCGGCGTCAACTAAATATTTTCGCTTTCACAGGAGAAAGTTAGTGTTTCGAATTTTGTGAGAAGATTCCGCCGCAACGAAAAACACATTTGTTTTAATGATGTCTACCCCCCAGCCCTGTATCATGTCAATGACACTCTCTCCCCTATTTCGCGATAACACAAAACGTTCTGCTCTTCTTTCAACTCTCTCCACGTTCTCCGTTAATCATATCTGCTAAGGACGCCAGATCGCACAGCAGTACTCCAAAAGAGGACGGACAAGCGTAGTATTGGCAGTTTTTAGTAGATCTATTACATTTTCGAAGTTTTCTGTCAATAAAACGCAGTCTTCAGTTTGCCTTCCGCACAAATTTTTCTGTATGTTCTTCCCGATTTGCCGGCCCAAGTGGCCGTGCGGTTCTAGGCGCTACAGTCTGGAACCGCGTGACCGCTACGGTCGCAGGTTCGAATCCTGCCTCGGGCTTGGATGTGTGTGATGTCCTTAGGTTAGTTAGGTTTAAGTAGTTCTAAATTCTAGGGGACTGATGACCACTGCAGTTAAGTCCCATAGTGCTCAGAGCCATTTGAACCATTTTTCTTCCCGATTTAAGTTGTTGGCAATTGCAATTCGGAGGTATTTAGTTGAATTTACGGCCTTTGGATTTATCTGATTTATCGTGTTCTGGAAGTTTAACAGATTCCTTTTAGCACTCGTGTGGATGACCTCACACTTTTCATAATTTAGGGTTAATGGCCAATTTTCGCACCATACAGGTATCTTCTCTGAATCCTTTCGCAATTTGTTTTGATCGTCTGATGAAATTACTAGACGATTAACTACAGCATCATCTGCAAACCGCAGAGAGCCTATAACTCTACCTTGGAGAATGCCAGAAATCACTTCTGTTTTACTCATTGACTTTCCGTTAGTTTCTGCGAATTGTGACCCCTCTGACAAGAAATCACGAAACCAGTCACAAGACTGAGACGATATTCCATAAGCACGCAATTTCACTACGAGCAACTTGATTGGTCCTACAGTTAGGAACTCACCCAATTTATCGCTGCTCACTGTATGTCGTTGCTAACTGGAATAAAGTTTCATTGCAGTATACAAATGTGCAGATGTGTAACGGCAATTGCTTTTGAATTACACAGTTTGTTTCTGTTCCATTTCAAAAACGATCTGCGCGACTGCACTCTGCAACAAAAAATTTCTTCAAACTGGAGCGAGCTGTTATAAGCGTCAGTCGTAAATCGAACTCCCCATTAAAGATGCAAGCAAAGAGGACGAAAAGTGAGATTATCGAGAAAATCCACCTGACGACGACATAATGGCGCGCAGTATTAGTGAGTTTAATAGTTCTGTCCGGAAAGTTTGCATTTTATAGACTTAGTGAAGTTAAAGTATGCAGAGCTCGACGCCAGGTGCGAATGCCGTAAATGACGATGTGGCGAGCTGGTAGGGGAAGCGGCCCGGGACTCGGTCTTCCGGTAGAGGAATTGCGTAAGGAGCGGTCGTAGAAAGCGGCGTCGGTTCCAGCCGGCTGGCGTCCGCCGGGGGCGTGAAGGTCCGGCCGGGTCCCAGCGGGGGCAGGCGGAGGCGCACAGCTCAGGCGATTGTCGACCAGTGGCCGGCATGGCTCTGCGCGGGCTGCTCGACAAGAAGCGGCTGCCCGCGGCCCTGCCCACGCCTTACCTCTGCCTGCCCCTGCAGCTCGCGCCCTGCTGCCACGTGCTGCCGCCCTGCTGCCTCTGTCCCAGCACCGTCTGCCACCTCCCGCCGCCGCCGCCGTCGCCTCCTTCGCCACCGGTGACGGATCGCGAGGACTCTCCGGTATGTCAGCTTACGCTTGTTCGTGAGTGGGCTTGTTACTAGCAAACTATTCGATCGGCTAGGTCGCAGCTCGCGGCCAAGTGGTTAGCGCACTGCCTCTAGATCTCGGGCTCCCGGGTTCGATTCTCGGCAGAGTCAGCGGTTGTCTCCGCTCGCCGAGTGGGTGTTTATGTTGTCCTAATCATTTCATCTCATCGCCCCAAGTCGCTGAAGCGGCGTCCATCAAGCGGCAGAATAACCCCTGACGAGGTCTCTCGACCAATGACATACGATCATTTCACTCTACATCTGCACCCACATTCTGCTAACTACTGTGTCATGGCAAGGTGTATCAGTCATTAAGACATTTTCCCGCTCCATTCGTGCATGGAGCGCCGTAACAAGATGTTCATAAATGCATTTGTGCGCGCTATAGTTACTCAGGTGTCCGAAGTCATGGGATAGCGATATGCACGTATACACTATGTGATCGAAAGCATCCGGACATCTGGCTGAAAATGGCTTGCAAGTTCGTGGCGCACTACATCGGTAATGCTGGAATTCAGTATGGTGTTGGCCTACCATTAGCCTTGATGACAGCTTCCATTCTCGCAGGCATACGTTCCGTCAGATGCTGGAATGTTTCTTGGGGAATGGCAGCCCATTCTTCACGGAGTGCTGCACTGAGGAGAGGTATCGATCTCGGTCGGTGAGGCCTGGCACGGAGTCTACATTCCAAAACATCCCAAAGGTGTTCTCTAGCATTCAGGTCAGGACTCTGTGCAGGCCAGTCCATTACAGGGATGTTATTGTCGTGTAAGCACTCCGCCACAGGCCGTGCATTAGGAACAGCAGCTCGATCGTGTTGGAAGATGCATCGCCATCCCCGAATTGCTCTTCAACAGTTTGAAGCAATAAGTTGCTTAAAACGTCAATGTAGGCCAGTGCCACGCAAAAAACAAGGGGTGCAAGCCCCTTCCATGAAAAATAAAACCACACCATAACACCACCGCCTCCGAATTTTACTGTTGGCACTACACACGCAGCAGATGGCGTTCACCGGGCATTCGTCATACCCACACCCTGCCTTCGGATCGTCACATTGTGTACCGTGATTCGTCACTCCACACAACGTTTTTCCACTGTTCAATCGTCCAGTGTTTATGCTCCTTACCCCAAGCAGGGTGTCGTTTGCCATTTATCGGCGCGATGTGTGGCTTATGAGCAGCCGCTCGACCATGAAATCCAAATTTTCTCACCTCCCGCCTAACTGTCATCGTACTTTCAGTGGATTCTGATGCAGTTTGGAATTCCGGCGTGATGGTCTGGGTAGATGACTGCCTATTACACATTACGACCCTCTTCAACTGTCGGCGGTCTCTGTCAGTCAACAGACGAGGTCGACCTATACACTTTTGTGCTGTACGTCTCCCTTCACGTTTCCACTTCACTATGACATTGGAAACAGTGGACCTAGGGATGTTTAGGCGTGTGGAAATCTCGCGTACAGATGTATGACACAAGTGACACCCGATCACCAGGCCACGTTCGAAGTCCGTGAGTCCCAGTTTGCTCTCTCGCGATGTCTAATGACTACTGAGGTCGCTGATACGGAGTACCGTGGCAGAAGGTGGCAGAACAATGCACCTAATACGAAAAACATATGTTTTTGGAGGTGTCCGGATACTTTTGAACACACAATGTACATATGGCGGTAGTATCGCGTACACATGGTATAAAAGTACAAGGACAGTGCATTGGCGAAGCTGTCATTTGTACTCAGTTGATTCGTGTGAAAAAGTTTCCGAAGTGATTATGACCGCACGACGGGAATTAACAGAATTTGAACGCGGAATGATACTAGGAGCTAGATGCTTGGGACATTCTATTTCGGAAATCGTTAGGGAATTAAATGTTCCGCGATCATTAGTATCAAGAACGTGATCAGATATCAAATTTTAGGCATTGCCTCCCACCACAGACGACGCAGTGGCAGACGGCCTTCACTTAACGACCGAGAGCAGCGGCATTTGTGTTGATCTCTCAGTGCTAACACACAAGTAACACTGCGTGAAATAACCGCAGAAATCATCGTGGGACGACACGGCCAACGTATCCGTTAGGAAAGTGGGGCGGAATGTGCCGTTAATCGGCTATGGTAGCAGGCGACCGATGCGAGTGCATGTTCTGTCAGCACGACATCGCCTGCAGCGCCTCTGTTGGGCTCTTGACCATATCAGTGAGACTCTCGACTATGGGGAATACCGTGGGTCGTGATCACATACCCTAGACGACTGCAAAACACTGGCCTGCTCAGGCACCTCCTGATTTTAGCTGGTAATCTGGTGGTAGGGTTCGAATGTGGCGCAGGCTCCACGAATCCATGGACCCAAGTTGTCAATAAAGCACTGTGCACGCTGATGGTGACTCCTTAATGGTGTGGGCTGTGTCTACGCGGAATGGACTGGATTTTCTGGCCCAACTGAACCCGTCATTGATTGGAAATGGCTACTTAGAGACAATTTGCAGCTACTCATGAACTTCATGATCCCAAACACTCCGTTCGCGATTGATCTGCAGGACATTCTGGACACTCTAGCGAATGATTTGCCCATCCAGATCACCCGACATGAATCCCACCGGTTGTGTCCATGCCACGTCAAGCTGCTGCACTACTCCGGGCACGATATTAGGAGATATATCATGAGTTTTTCCACCTCATTGTTGTCTGATTTGGTCTTCACGATCTCTATGGGAGCGACACATAAGGTGGTTGTATTATATTCGTAGATTCATTACTTAAAGTTGATTCTGAAGTAGGATTTCACGGGATGGCTTGCGTCTGTCTTAAAGCGTCCGCCAATTCAGCATGTTCGTGGCACTCTCCCACGGGTCCAACAAACCTGTGACCATTCGTGCCGCCCTTCTGTGTATCCGTTCGATATCCCGCGTTACTCTTATTTGGTATGCGTCCAACACACTTCAGCAGTTCTGAGATGCGTCGCGCAAGTGTTCTGTGCGCAGTATACTTTCTAGACTGATTAAATTTCCCCAATACGTTTCAGTGAACCGAAGTCTTCCACCTGCCCTATCTACGATTAAGCCCCAGTGATAGTTGCATTTCATATCCCCACAGTGTTACACCGAGGTATTAGTATAAAATGACCGATTCCAACTGGGACCGACTGATGCTACACTCGTAAGTTACTTCACTTTTTCGTTTTGTCAACTGCACAGTTTTACTTTTCAGAACATTTAAGACAAATCGGCGATCTATGCGACGCTTCAAAATTTTATCTAGATCTAATTGGATATGTGTGCAGCTTTTTTCAGACAGTACGTAATTATGGGTAACTGCATCAGCTGCCAAAAAGCACAGGTTAATTTTTAACTGTCTGCAAGGTCATTTATATACAACATAAAGAACAAGGGTCCGACCATACTTCCCTGGGGCACTTCTACATCTGTACCTGACTGTCCATCCACGATAACTTTCTGCATCATCTCTCTTCCCCCCCCCCCCCCCCCTCCCCTCCCCCTCCCAAAAATCTTCCATATTTTCAGAAATTTTGTTTTTACACCATACGATCATACTTTCGATAACAAGCTTAGAAGTGGTGCAGAGTCAAATGCTTTTTCGGAAATTGAGAAAACAGCATCTCCCAAACTGCTTGAATCATGGCTTTTTGTATGTCATTCGATCGACTTTATACACTCCTGGAAATGGAAAAAAGAACACATTGACACCGGTGTGTCAGACCCACCATACTTGCTCCGGACACTGCGAGAGGGCTGTACAAGCAATGATCACACGCACGGCACAGCGGACACACCAGGAACCGCGGTGTTGGCCGTCGAATGGCGCTAGCTGCGCAGCATTTGTGCACCGCCGCCGTCAGTGTCAGCCAGTTTGCCGTGGCATACGGAGCTCCATCGCAGTCTTTAACACTGGTAGCATGCCGCGACAGCGTGGACGTGAACTGTACGGGCAGTTGACGGACTCTGAGCGAGGGCGTATAGTGGGCATGCGGGAGGCCGGGTGGACTTACCGCCGAATTGCTCAACACGTGGGGCGTGAGGTCTCCACAGTACATCGATGATGTCGCCAGTGGTCGGCGGAAGGTGCACGTGCCCGTCGACCTGGGACCGGACCGCAGCGACGCACGGATGCACGCCAAGACCGTAGGATCCTACGCAGTGCCGTAGGGGACCGCACCGCCACTTCCCAGCAAATTAGGGACACTGTTGCTCCTGGGGTATCGGCGAGGACCATTCGCAACCGTCTCCATGAAGCTGGGCTACGGTCCCGCACACCGTTAGGCCGTCTTCCGCTCACGCCCCAACATCGTGCAGCCCGCCTCCAGTGGTGTCGCGACAGGCGTGAATGGAGGGACGAATGGAGACGTGTCGTCTTCAGCGATGAGAGTCGCTTCTGCCTTGGTGCCAATGATGGTCGTATGCGTGTTTGGCGCCGTGCAGGTGAGCGCCACAATCAGGACTGCATACGACCGAGGCACACAGGGCCAACACCCGGCATCATGGTGTGGGGAGCGATCTCCTACACTGGCCGTACACCACTGGTGATCGTCGAGGGAACACTGAATAGTGCACGGTACATCCAAACCGTCATCGAACCCATCGTTCTACCATTCCTAGACCGGCAAGGGAACTTGCTGTTCCAACAGGACAATGCACGTCCGCATGTATCCCGTGCCACCCAACGTGCTCTAGAAGGTGTAAGTCAACTACCCTGGCCAGCAAGATCTCCGGATCTGTCCCCCATTGAGCATGTTTGGGACTGGATGAAGCGTCGTCTCACGCGGTCTGCACGTCCAGCACGAACGCTGGTCCAACTGAGGCGCCAGATGGAAATGGCATGGCAAGCCGTTCCACAGGACTACATCCAGCATCTCTACGATCGTCTCCATGGGAGAATAGCAGCCTGCATTGCTGCGAAAGGTGGATATACACTGTACTAGTGCCGACATTGTGCATGCTCTGTTGCCTGTGTCTATGTGCCTGTGGTTCTGTCAGTGTGATCATGTGATGTATCTGACCCCAGGAATGTGTCAATAAAGTTTCCCCTTCCTGGGACAATGAATTCACGGTGTTCTTATTTCAATTTCCAGGAGTGTATTTGGAGTTGGGTTTTAGTGTGCTGTGAGTGCACGTAAGTGACCAATGCAATTTGTGGGTGTATTTCCTTGGCAGTGAGACCACAGCGGGAATTCCCACCCGATTAGTGTGAGACGTGCGTCGTTGGAGTGACATTTAGAGCTGGAGATCTTGTAATTTACAATTGCTCGCCATGCCGTGGAGTCGTCGTCTTCGCTGGTTACGGACACAACGGCCAGCTTCCAGCAATCAGTGGATTTTGAATTTGTCCATCCTAGAGCTGATGGTTTGGTATTTTACCTAAATCTCCTTAGCGGGGCTATGATCTGAACACAATAGGCAGACTGAAAGCTAGTGACTTTCCCACGACAGCAGGCCTTTCCTACACCTGTTGGAAATAAACGTCAGAATTTTTTTTTTAATAGATTAACACATTTCAAAGGAGTTCTTTTAGGGAGGGGAGGAAGGAAATGTCAGGCGAAAATGCTGGTGTTCCGTTCCTGATGCTGGTTGTGTGAAAGGCCTGCATGTTCGAGGAGGATGGACTCCCGTGTACTTGCCACGTTAAAATTAAGAAACGTTTTCTCTTGCATCACTGGCACAGTAATGCATTTTTTTTTTCAGTGGCAGTATGAGCACGTTATTGACATTTCGTTATGAGAGTTTCAGTTGTTGGCAATTATTCTTTAGATAATAATATTTTTATGGTTGAAAAAATTGAAACAATTTTTTCACCAGCATTCGTTGTCACTGATGTTGTATTTTTCGACACATCTTGAAGAAGCTGAGACAAAATGTAAATTGCGATGCTGTAAAAACACCGAAATCTGTAAGAGTTCACATGAAAAACTTTTTTATATGAGAAAACAGTACATTTGCGGGAAACTGATTTTTCCTTTATATTTGAAGTCTTGGCCAATAGGAAGTATTTTCTGAGTCACTAGACAGCTCTTCGTCTGTGCTTATTTTAGTAGCTTCCGTCAATTGTCTAGCTTGCCTCTCCAAATCTGTGTGTCCTCTCGGCGACCCTCGCCCTCGCATTATCTGTGAACAACATAGCACTAATCATGTACTTCTCAGAGCAGTAATTTCTTTGTTGTTTGTCGTAATAGGATCGTATACTCCAAAATGTAGACCCTAATATATAGTCTTTCTACAGATCTTGAACCTTTACACGGTTTTTGTCCAAGTGAATCAGACACTTGGTGCAAGTCCAGTAGGTACATAGAACTAGAAAATTTTTGTACACGTAACCACAGTATACAACAAGCTGTCGCGGAAATTGTGAAGCCCTTCTTCAGAGAGAGGCCTGACAATAAGTTACAGACTACATCTCTTCATGGTCTTACATACAAACAGAAACAAGCTGATCTGCACCAGAGATGTGGTCTTTAGCTTCTTTTTATTGATGACTCTTCATAAATAATCTGAGTGCAGCTAATAACGTTGCCTGCAGTATCACAAAAAAGTGTCATTATTATGTTACCTGCTCACCGTTCTGGAGGGCCTTTCTTTTTAGTAGCTCTAATACCGAATCACCCGATGCTTGCACTAAACAGGCAATAAAATTCACAAAGCAAAGACAAATACAGGGTGTATCAAAAAGAATAACCCGATTTGACACGTCTATATTTCTGACACGAGTGAACACTCTGACACGAGTGAACATATACAATGAATTTTATTTATTTATTTATTTATTTATTTATTTTTTGATGAACGGGAAACTCAGAAAGATGTTTTTCATACCTTCTCATACGTGTTCAATTTGTCCTCCTTGAGATGCACGGCATATGTCAATGAGGTATTCAGATTGTTCCCACACGGCAGTGAGCATGTCTTGAGTTACAGCTTCCACAGCTCCTGTTATGCGATGTCTCAGTTCATTCATTGTTTTTGATAACGGAGGCGCATAAGAAGAGTCTTTAATAAGCCGCCACAAGAAATGATCACATACAGTCAGATCCGGTGACATTGGAGGCCAGTAATGTAAGACTGAATCATTATGTCCATTGCGACTGATCCATCGTTCAGTAATCCTTTGGTTTAAAACCAGATGCCAGTGTGGCGGTGCCCCATCCTGTTGGTAAAGGAAGTCGTTCGAAGTCGTAAAAGGAAGTTCTCAACCATGTCGAGATATGTGCTTCCTGTAACAGTGTTCGCGGCAGAGGAAAATGGACCATACACCTTTTGCCGTGAAACTGCACAGAACACATTAAATCTGGCAGAGTCCCTCTCATGTTGTACAACTTCACGTGGTTGTTCCGTACCGCATATTCTCGCATTATGACGGCTCACCTTTCCATTTAAACAGAATGTTGCCTCGTCACTAAACACTAAGCGTAGATGAAAACTGTCGTCCTCCATCTTGCCAAGTTGTTACCTTCACGAAGATCTTGCGGTAGCTGAATTGTGTATGATTTGATGTGTAAACGTCGACGCAACACACCCCAGGCGGACATCTGGGACATGTTGAGCTGTCGAACTGCACGGCGAACGGATTTCTGCGGACTCCTTGTGAAACTATGGCGGGTGCGTTCGACGTCTGTGTCAGACACTCGGGGACGGCCCGGCGATTTGCCTTTACGCAAACAGCCTTTTTTTAGGAATTGTTCATGCTATTGTGTAATGCTCTGTTTTAGCGGGATCAACACCATACCTAGTACGAAAGTCACGCTGAACGTTATTACTGACCCACACTGCACAAAACGTAGAACACAAAACGCTTTCTGTTGTCCCAACACCATTTATGCTAGAACTGAAGTGGCCGCATACTGCTGCTACCTAGCGGGAACCATGTAAAACTCTAGAGTTTGCTCTTTCCAGCAGTAAGTTGTTTACGCATATCTCAGATAACATAATCGTTAAGATTTTTTGAGTCGGATGGTTCTTTTTGATACTCCTTCCTTGTAACGTTATTCTTGAGATTCGCCATCGGACACTGAAACACTTGCCCTTGGTACTTACTATGTTAGCCAGCTGTGGGAACATGTTTCAGAGATATATCTGTGGAATTACTGGAAAGTTCGAATGATACACTTTTCAGAGAACCTGTTGTGACAAAACTGGGCCACATATTCTTAGAGAATAAATTAAGCTAAATCCAAAATACATACTAATTTTAAAAGGAAAGTTTGTACTAATTTAGTATTACACAACCAGAGACAAATTTTTTGGTCATTTTCTGGATCTAGGTAGGCCTACTCTTAAGAATTTTGGGAATTGTTGGGAGCTCGCGAAATCGAAAAGTCGGTCGCCAGCCCTTCTGGGTGTAAAATTTAGACAACATTGTCCATGGAGTACAGTGACCTGGTGCTATATTTAGGTTAAAATCAACAGTCTAGATGGCATTAACATTTGTTTATTTACCGGTTTCGGCATATACTGAAGCCATCTTGAAAACCTTTGGCCCCCTGTGGTTAGTGCCGGCGGCTCCACAGTGTATGATCGTTGCATCACGAGAAAACCGAGGAGCCGCCAAGCACCAGCCATAGGGGGCCAAAAATTCTGAAGATGGCTTTTACGTAAGCCGAAACCGGTAAATAAATAAACGTTATTGCCATCTCGATTGTTGATTTTATTATCGTATCGAATTTAGGCATGTTGCCCCGCATCAGATCGTTAAAGCCTCCCCACTGGCTACTAGACAATGTCGAGACACTTGATAGTAGGTTCAACAAGAGCGGGAAAAAAATTGTTCATATCGTCTCTGAAGTGTGGCTGACACTGCCTAGCAGCTATTATACGAGGCAGGCATCATCTTGTTTACAAGTCCTTCCGTCCATTTGCTGGCAGATCAGGTGTAGAGTAGGCAAACTGGTCACGTAGTACACAGCGCTCGGCTCTGCGAAATGTAATTCCGTAATCGGCATCTCCGGTAAACAAGCTGGTATTTCTTCTAGTTTCACACTGAAGCACAAACTACCTTGTTTCTTTACCGTATTGCTTCACCACACACTGCTACAGTCCACCTGCTCGCATGAAACTAATTTTTATGTTTGTCTAATCTCTGTCGTCGTTAGCCTGTGATTTTGGGAAGTGACATTACATTTAATATGGGCATCATCCATATTTTAGTTTTCCCTTTATTGTTCCGCGCGCGCTTCTGTCTCTCTCTCTCTCTCTCTCTCTCTCTCTCTCTCTCTCTCTCTCTCTCTGTGTGTGTGTGTGTGTGTGTGTGTGTGTGTGTGTGTGTGTGTGTGTGTGTGTGTGTTTTTTTTTTCACATTTCGGATGTATTCACATGTAATGCCATGTTTCAGGTCTTGTCAGGCGCTCATTCCTGAACCAAAATTCCTTTTTAGCGATGAAACGTAGAAAAACACTTCTTGTCTTATTCACATAATCTAAATTTTCCACTATCTTATTACGTGGACACACAACTCCAATAGAAGTGTGTGTAGATATTTATAAACTCTGACGTTGTTATTGTTGTTCCCAACAGATTGGTAACGCAATTGGAGCCATTGTACTCCGTAGCCATTGTCGCAGTGTTAGATCCGGTCGTAGTTTTCTTTTTGGGATGTCCTAATATTAGACGGTTCATATGATCTCGACCGCTACAAGAAGAGGTTGGCCGGCCGGAGTGGCCGAGCGGTTCTAGGCGCTACAGTCTGGAACCGCGCGACCGCTACGGTCGCATGTTCGAATCCTGCCTCGGGCATGGATGTGTGTGATGTCCTTAGGTTAGTTAGGTTTAAGTAGTTCTAAGTTCTAGGGGACTGATGACCTCCGATGTTAAGTCCCATGGTGCTCAGAGCCATTTTTTTTATGTATATCATCCAAAAGGTTACGCTGTTACTTTATTAAGAACGTTCTAAGTGCCAGTAAGAAAGTTTTTACGAGTTGATCCTCGCAAAGAAGAGAATGGCTATCTGCCACTGTTAATAACACTATTTACCGACAGGTTTGTCGTCAGACGTTTGTTCACATTTCTACTATGTTTGTGTTATTTACATTATTCGTCGGCCGTTTTTGATTTTCAGCAACTCATGTAAACATCATCAGATGTAATATAAATGCCAACACCCGTCTGATAATGAACTTGTCAGTTCGAAACCGGTAACAGCGCTATTCGTGTAAATAAATAGCATTATGAACAGTGACTGGATGCTGTTTTCTTCTTTTCATGGATGAACTTGTTTTTGGTACGCAGCCGCAGTCTCAAACTATGTCAGTTTTCAACAAAGTAGCAGGAAGAAAGTTTTTGTTGAAAGTCTCTTTAATACTGAGGCACAATGTTTTATTTTGTGATAGTCCAAGTCCGGAAATACAACATTATGTTTAGACTAGTAGAACTGTAGTCAACAAAAACCGTTTCTCGTGGATTTTAAATTTTGAAACTCCAGAGTGAAGCACTGTTTGGCATAAAGACGATGCTCGATCTATTACCGCGTCTTTGAAAGACTTTTTCCATGGTTTGTCACGTCGATCAAGCCTAGAGATAGGCAGTAGAGTACGTTTGCCATATTCACTCTTCATTTGTCTAACAGATATGTGATAAAAGTTGTTGTAACACGTGCAACATTTAAAACTATTGATTTAATGTAGACTGATATGGTGATGGGTACAGAGAAAAAAGGTTCTGATTTTCGATACAAGCCAACGCTTACCGCAGCAGCGATGAGAGCCGTTATGTGCCTCTGGTTGTAGTCGGAGCGTGTGATTCACGTCAACTCGAGTTCCTTTCAGCGTTTTGCAACTCGTGCAACTGTTTACTGGCAACGGCAGTCGCGTTCTATTCTTTTTGGGGAGCGGCAGCGCTCGGCGAGGAAATATTTGGCTCCATTTGCAGTGCTGCCAGTCGATGGCCCGTAAAGAGCGCTCGACCCGTGTAATGCCTGCGGGCACGCCTCCCGAATGGGGAGCACGCTCGCAGCTGTAGCCGCGTTCGTTTTCCACCGAATCAATACACGCCTGCGCGCTTCGCACCACGCTCTACCTGCCGCCTGTGCGTTCCCTTCCCAACGCTGATTTGCCCTGTCAGAGTTGCCCTAGTCGTGACAGCTGACAAATGGAGGACATGCAGTTATAAAAAAGCCTCACTTACATTGCAACAAGTATGCGTGTTCCGTCCTGCGGCAAACTTAGCTTGCATTTATCGCGAATCTCTTGCCCAACGTAAAGTCCCGAGCGACTGGAAAAAAGTGCAGGTGACTGATGTATATAAGAAGGGTAGAAGGACGGATCCTCAAAATTTCAGACCAATATCCTTAACATCGATTTGTTGCGGGATTCTCGAACATATTCTCAGTTCTATATAATGAATTTCCTTGAGACAGGGAAGTTACTGTCCATGCATCAGCACGGCTTTAGAAAGCATCGCTCCTGCGAAACGCAACTCGCCCTTTTTTCACATGATATCTTGCGAACCATGGATGAAGGGTATCAGACGGATGCCACATTCCTTGACTTCCGGAAAGCGTTTGACTCGATGCCCCACTGCAGACTCCTCACTAAGGTACGAGCATATGGGATTGGTTCCCAAGTATGTGAGTGGCTCGAAGACTTCTTAAGTGATAGAACCCAGTACGTTGTCCTCGACGGTGAGTGTTCATCGGAGGTGAGGGTATCATCTGGAGTGCCCCAGGGAAATGTGCTAGGTCCGCTGTTGTTTTCTATCTACATCAATGGATAGGGTGGATAGCAATGTGCAGCTGTTTGCTGATGATGCTGTGGTGTACGGGAAGGTGTCGTCGTTGAGTGACTGTAGGAGGATACAAGATGACTTGGACAGGCTTTGTGATTGGTGTAAAGAATGGCAGCTAACTCTAAATATAGATAAATGTAAATTAATGCAGATGAATAGGAAAAAGAATCCTGTAATGTTTGAATACTCCATTAGTAGTGTAGCGCTTGACACAATCACGTCGATTAAATATTTGGGCGTAACATTGCAGAGCGCAATGAAGTGGGACAAGCATGTAATGGCAGTTGTGGGGAAGGTGGATACTCGTCTTCGGTTCATTGGTAGAATTTTGGGAAGATGTGGTTCATCTGTAAAGGAAACCGCTTATAAAACACTAATACGACCTATTCTTGAGTACTGCTCCAGCGTTTGGGATCCCTATCAGGTCGGATTGAGGGACGACATAGAATCAATTCAAAGGCGGGCTGCTAGATTTGTTACTGGTAGGTTTCGTCATCGCGCGAGTGTTACGGAAATGCTTCAGGAACTCGGGTGGGAGTCTCTAGGGGAAAGGAGGCGTTCTTTTCGTGAAGCGCTGTTGAGGAAATTTAGAGAACCTGCATTTGAGGCTGACTGCAGTACAATTTTTCTGCCGCCAACTTACATTTCGCGGAAAGACCACAAAGATAAGACAGATTAGGCCTCGTATAGAGGCATATAGGCAGTCATTTTTCCCTCGTTCTGTTTGGGAGTGGAACAGGGAGAGAAGATGCTAGTTGTGGTACGAGGTACCCTCCGCCACGCACTTATGGTGGATTGCGGAGTATGGATGTAGATGTAGAGGATGTAGATTTATTAGCCATAGAGCCACCATATACGGACAAAAATTTCCCATTAATCTTTAATTTTATTAAAAAAATCGTAGTAGATATCCTTTTCCTATTCGCTTTTCACCTTATAAAGTACTTTACTGTGTACTTACATGGTTCAAATTTTAAAAATTGGAAATACAACTTTTGTGTTCAAGGGCATATTTTACCCTGGGTTGACACTACCTGTGGTCATAATTCAAACTGTGTGTCAATTTAATTTTGTAATCTTGGCATGGCAGTAACTGCTGTTTCCTCAAATAAGTTCTGGCTATGTGTTTTTACCTTTAAATGCTATCTCCATTTGTTTATTCATATACAAAAACTCCTCGATGTGGAGTTTGTGGCTATCTGTGTAAGGGTCATTCAGAATCATTCATTTTGTATGGAGAGGGTAAATGACAGTATTCTCTCCAATTGAAGTGTGTTTCTTGAAAGTTTTGTGTATGGCGTAACCTATATTTGTGCGTTTTTATTTCCGTTTTTGAAATTTTTCGTCATGAACAAAAATGTATTACTCAGTTATTAGGTCAAAGAGCGAATAGAAATTTTGGACAGCCTGTATGATCAGATACGGACTTAATGTTTGTAAGTTATACAAACTTCCATTGTCCAAGTTTTCACCACTGTTGCTTGTCATACTTTTTACCAGAGAAAAATAGTATATTGAGTTATAGATATTTGAACGTCCTATATGTTACAAAAATTACGTCTTTAGTCATCACTGAGCACTTTTGCGCTGATTTCACATTGGAAACGTAACACAGGCAGATTTTGCCCTTTGTTGGTGCTCCATGTAACTAACCTCAGTAAGTTGGTACTCCTAGGATTAATTAAGAATAAGCCGTGCTTAATTTTCAGGGCAGTGTCTTATGTTCCCATCTGACCCCACAGAGAATACTGGCTCTAGCCTCAGACCTTTCGCAAGTGATGCAATTATTGTTATAATGAAGTACTGTCTAAATGAAAGCTGGACAGATATTAAGTGGGATCTTGCTAGGGTTTCAAAGTGACGTAAAGATAGCCATCTTGCTTTACATGTTAAGAAACGGAAAACTTTCTACTTAACGAAACGAGAAAAATCCATATTCTTCTATTATTACAATTCCAGTGAGTCGCAAGTACAATCAATCAACGCTCACAAATACCTGGATGTAACAATTTGTTGGAGTATGAAATGAAAATATCACTGAGGCTCAATCGTTGGTAACGCAGGTAATAGACTTCGGTTTATTGGTAGAATACTGGGAAAATGTAATCAGTCTAAAAAGGAGATCGCTTTCAAAATACTCGTGTGATCCATTCTAGAATATTGTTTAAGTCTGAGAGACCCATTCCAATAGGGCGAGCAGGGATATTAAACGTATACAAAAAAGGCCAGCACGAACGGCCACAGGTTTGTTTGACCCATGGAAGAGTGCCGCGGAGATGCTGGAGAAGCTGGACTGGCAGGCACTGGAAAGATACACGCAAAATAACCGTGAAAGCCTACTTGCAAAGTTTCAAGTATCATTTTTCAGTGATGAACCCTCCGCCTACAGCTCCCGTGGGGATCACGGAGACACATTTAGACTAATTACAGCGCGCGATTAGACGTCATTCTTCGCGCATTCCACATGATAATGGAATGGAAGAAGTTATGATAATTGGTACGGTGGGAAATACCTTTGCCATGACCTTGAATGGTATAGATGTAATAGTAACGTCGATTACTGTGGGTTGTATTTTCGAAAATTAGATGGACGTAGATTTGTGCATTGTTTTCAATAGTGCACATATACACTCAATGTCGAAATTCAGTTTTCATTTAATCAAATATTTATTCCTTTTTTTGAAGAATCTACAGTTTCTTCCAGCCCGTTTCTTGACGCCAAATTTACTAGGTTCTAATTAGGGTTAGGATATATTAATGGATGAGGGCAAACCTGCCGGCTATGAGAACAGTCAAGCACTGATCTCACAAAAATATTTTGCGAAGTATGCCTAGCGACTCTGCTAATTTGGGACCGAAGTATAGCAGCGCAGTGCAATCCGCGCCCTGAAGATGAGGAACTAAGATGATAATTAACAGCGTCTGTCCTCTAGTAAACCACAGATATATTTTAGTGTTTAACCAAACATATTTCACCACTATTGTGGTATCCTTTTCGCTTTTGATCATATTTTGTCTCTTTGTAAATATCTACTATATATCCATTTCGGCCACTGGTCTGTAATTAATACACATCGCCATTGTTGAAATGAATTGACCCTTGTGATATTTTCAGGTTTCTTTCTGCCTCTTTCTACACGCTTTTTATTATTCAATGTTTTCGACGTGCACGTTACGTTTCCTGCTGTTACTTGTGTGGTGGCACAATTTCCAGGTTACAGTTCCGCATTTCATTATTTTTCTTCAAAAAATGTAACATGGTTGGCAGCTAAAGGTGCATAACGCTAACAGCATTCGGCCTCTGGTTTATCACATATTGATCGATACCTCTCCTCGGTGCAACACTCCGTGAAGAATGGGGTGCCATTCCCCAAGAAACCTTTCAGCACCTGATTTAACGTATGCCTGCGAGAGTGCAAGCTGTCATCAAGACTAAGTGTGGGCCAACACCATATTGAGTTCCAGTATTACAGATGGAGGGCGCCACGAACTTGTAAGCCATTTTTAACCAGGTGTCCGGATACTTTTGATCACGTAGTGTATGTTCAGTTGGGTAACTGTCAAGTAAACGGGCAGGGCAGAGCATCAGCTCTCTACTGTCATGGGGACACGTGGACGGGTGTTACCCCTGCTACAAGAGTACACTGACGAAAAATATTAGATTGCCACGTGTCCCCCTCCCTCCCCTCCCCTCTCCGCCACAGCCATTAAATTATTTGTGCTGTCTGATGTGCTCGTGGCTACAGTATTCGCCAGTGTACCTTTAACGCGCACTGAAAATATCATTGTTATTACACGAGCAGCCAGTCATCGAAAAAGGCATATTTGTTCTTAGTTAAGAGACAAATCTTACTGTAGCTCAAGCGACGGCGCATCGGCGTTGGATCAGTGTACTGCCGAACGCTATGTTGGAGCGCAGGCCGTTTGGTATTAGTGCTCTAATAATGATGGCATGAAAAAGTTAGGTGACACGTCTGGAGACCTGTTGTAAGTTCACAAATCGTCTGCTTCTCTTTAATTCATATCTTCCAGTTAAGCTTCCCTACAAAGGTATGAGTTCCGTCACGAGTTGCATGGTTTGACACTCACAGAAACTGACCTTCGTTTCCGTTACAGCTCCGTAATTTGCTAATATAGAGCCTTGTGCCGTCTACGAAGCATTTTTTTGTCTGTCTCACAATGATTCTCTATAGCTCGACCAAATTGTATGCTCGGGAGGACAACGGTTCGGTCTGTGGCTACTTGAGATGCAGAGTGCTTCGAGCGCCATTGTTCTTCATTGTTTCCCATTCCTTCAACAGAGAGGAGAGTGACGCAAATTGTAAACTATCGTACTTGGTGTTAAGTTTATCACTGGGCCCGAATACACGAATAGCGCCATCCGTTCTCTCACAATCACATCACGGCGCCGCGCTGGCGTCATCGCCAGGAGCACTTCGGTTGGTCGAGCTAGTATACGGTCCTTTGTGTGTACGCCCAGCACGGCTGTCCCGAGGACGTTGTTCGCCGCCCCCCACACATGTGCTGCCGTCCACTAGCTCTAATTATTTATATTGCTTAACGCTAAGTCAATGAATGTGCTCTTAAGTCTATCACATACTTCACGGCATAACAGTTTACAGAAGCAGTAGTGATATCACTCAGTTGCATAACTAGATGAGAGTACGTAGCTGTTTTTTGTATGTTTGGTCTGTCGCACTCTCTCTCGTTGGATTAAAATACCCTTTTATTTTGCAATCATCACTCTTGCTCACTAGTACCAGAGCTATTCGGAAAGTAAGGTCCGATCGGTCACGCAATGGAAACTACAGTGAAAAATCAAAAAATATTTTATTTCCCACCGTTTGCTACACCTTCAAACTACTTCTCTACATGTCGCCGCACCAACTTTACAGTACATTCGTCGTACACGGCAGCCGCCTGTGCTCTCCGCCACTTCTTTGCAGTGTTCTGCTGTTCTTTGTCTGTGCTAAACTGTTGTCTTCATAGCCAGCGGTTCATGTGAGTAGAGTTGAACATCGAAGGGAGCCAACTCCGGACTGTATGGTGGGTGATCTGTTACTTCCCATCGAAAACGCTGCATGAGCGTCCTTGTTGACGCTGCACTGTGCGGCCAAGAATTGTCATGAAGAAAGAAATGTGTGACAGGTACTTTACGTGGGATTGTATGAAATCTGGCGAAACCTCGCAGCGGGCAGCCAGACATGGCGGGAGACACTGTTGTTATAGGCTTCTTCACGTGCTCACTGGATGCTTAGAACAGAAAAGAGCGACGTGAGGCGATCGACAGACACGGTGGAGACACTGACCAACACATCTGTGCAAAGCGTCATCGGATTTTCATTATCGCTTCCATTTCGGGACCTATCGGACCTCACTTTTCCGAATAACCGTCCTATAACCCGTCAAGCGGACATATTTTAGTTACGGTCTGAACAGTCGTCTAGCTGTGTTGTTGTCGTTTTCAGTCCGAAGACCCATTTGACACAGTTCTCCACGCTAGTACTGCAAGCCTCCTCATCTCTGTTGTACTACTGCAGCCTACATTCATTTGAACCTCCATACTGTCCCAACCATTGCTCTCTCTCTCTCTCTCTCTCTCTCTCTCTCTCTCTCTCTCTCTCTCTCCCCCCCCCCTCTCTCTCCCCCCTTCGCCACCGCTCCGTTAGCATCGTTACCATACTTTGATACCTTTGGACACATACTATCAACTAATCTCTTTTAGTGAACTTGTACTATAAACTTATTTTCTCCCCAAATCGATTCAGTACAAACTCATCAGTCAATCGATTATATTGTAACCCTGTACTGTGCTGATCTGATCAGAAGTCCTGTTCTTGACACTGCACTTCCCAGATACGAAACTTCCTAGCAGATTAAAACTGTGTTTCGGGCCGAGACTCGAACTCGGGACCTTTGCCTTTCGAGGGCAAGTGCTCTACCAATCTGCCAGGAAGTTTCATATCAGCGCACACTCCGCTCATTCTGCACTTCCCTAGTTCCAACATATGTCTCCTTCTTTATAGATACTGTAACCTAGTTCCACTGTTAAGGGATATAACATTCCACACTCCATCCCACAGAACGCCAGTTTTGATTTTCTCGACGACAGTATCCTCCTGAGTAGTCACTGCCCAGAGAATCGGATGGGGGACTGTTTTAAGTACTGGAATATTTTACCCAAGAGGATGCCGCCATTAAGCCATACAGTAGAGCAGCATGTCCTCGGCTCGGGAAGTGTAACTGCTGTAGTTTCCGCTTCCTCTCAGCCGTTTGCAGTACCAACGTAATTGGGCTATTTTGATTAATGTTAACGGACTGAATCAGAGATCAGCCAGACTGTTACCACTTCAACTACTGGAAAGGCTACCGCTCCTCTTTAGGAACCACAGACCTCCCCACAGATACCTCTACGATGTGGCTTTGTGGGGGGACAGCGCATACCAACTCAGAAATAATTTGTATCAACAGCGATTCATTCGTCTGTTGCAACAGAAGTAATGTTCCCTGTACTTTACAAAAGGCTATTGGCGTGAAATCGGTACCGCTTTTGCGCAGCATTGCGCTCCAGTGGAGCGTCGTGCGGTCCTTGGCACGGATCTGGGGAGCAGGCGGTACTTCTGAGCCTTGACCCACACCCGCGCCGCCTCCGACGGTGCAGACCACTGCACATTCCACAGCGGCTGAAGTCATCTGCAGCCGGCTTAACCTGTCGCCTGCGTCTGGCGCGAAAGGAAGAGCTGTGCTCTTCCCACATACCGGAATTAGGGATCCACCATTGGTTCTTGGAATTCATTGCGAGATCAGAGCTTCTAACCTCCCACAGACTGTTTGTAGCTGACAATTAAAACAACTGGCAGTCACGTTATCGTGCTGTGAACCCTCGTCCACTTAAAAATTGATTGTGTTGATGAGAGGGGCATTTAGAATATTAATAATCGTTAAGATATTCTTTCTACTAATCTGAATTAGAAATCTTTCCATTAGAAAACGTTGTTCTTGATGTCTCCGTTCTTTAAGAGATTCCTCGCTTTAAGAGGTTTATTGGATTCCGGGTCACTTCACGTTCTCTTACAAACTAAACGTTTCAGTCTAGTTTTCCCATTGCTTTAAAAATGTGCGTCTTGTGTCAACGACTACTCTACATTGCGAACATTGGCACTTTAGCATAGTTCTGCGTTTTACACACAGTACCTGTGTCTGCTGCAGTTAGTCCAAAATCAAATAGTTGCAAAACGAGCTCACGATTGACGTTCTCGAGCATTTGAATGATTCACTACATTCCAATTTCCTACATAACATCTTTAGTTTCGTACTTAGTACTTTGTTTTGGTCCATATTAAAAATCGTTGGTTTTTTTCAATAAACAGATAACCTGATACAAATATTATTGAATTTATCCGTCATTTAGTTAAATTCTGTAGCACCCATGCCAACATTCCCATGAGTAATTTCTGAAATATTTCAATTTTAGTGATTCCGTGTTTCAGACAATAATTAATGGTCGTCAGTACTTCAGATGAATGTGAAATTAATAATAATGACATTATAGTTCATAGTTTTTAGAAAAACATTAAGTGGAGAGCTAGTTTTCTAAAATATTTAAGTTTTGAATATAGGATACCGATCACATTTGGTTATGAAAAAGCACAGTTATCAGAACAGGACTCTATTTTTCGTGGAATGCAGGTTTGTGAATGACACTAATAGTACGCGAAAGGTGTCAAAGAACTTAGATATATCAAATACACAGCCACAGCACAAAGGGCCCGCTAGTAACCATATCTTCTACATCAAAATAAATCAAGCACTAAGCCCAGTTTCATTACAAGCTCAGTGTGAAGCACAACGGCTTTCCTGTTGCGTCTCCGATTGGACGTATTTCTTTTCTTTACGACATCTGCAGCCGCTGATGCAAACGCAGTATGTCAGTTTCGGTCTAAAATCTATTGCCCTGCAATAAAAGCTGTGCAGGTGAGGCAAAATTTGTAAACTGCGTTTATATAATCGGCAGAATTATGCACGATGAAGAAAATTTGACCATCCATACTGGTCCAGGTGAGCTGCAATACATTGAAGTATCAACGCACTTAATTCAAGGACTTCTACTACATTTCGTTAATTATTTTCTTCAGATACCACTTGAAAATGGAATTGTAGGTCTAAAGTCGGCGTTCGTTGAGCATTTCAGTTACACCCTGTGCCGACTCAATAGACTGTCCTGAATCGCGCAACTCCTCTTTGAATGTATTCCACCTCTTATGTTAATCCAACTTTCTAAATGTTTCCAGACCGGCAAACGGTAACTACGGGTTCGTCGAACGGGAGTTTCGTAACCGGCCTCTTCATGAGTGAATCAAACTTCCGTGATTACCTTCTTAATGGCTAGATGTATCTGGTTGTGACGTAAATCAGATCAGACGTACACTTCTAAACACTTAACGGATGTGACTTATTTCCGTGACTTTCGGTTCATGCATTCAAACGGTACCATCCACGCTTTGCCCCACGCCCTTCCAGAATATTGTAAGAATTTTCTGTTTATGTTCATAACCAATTAATCTGTTCTGCTTAATTTCGCTGACTTGAGGTAAAAGTAGCTAATGGGGATTAGTGAATAGATATACACTGACTTGAAATATCAATGAAAGTACACTCATAAATGCTGAACTCGAATGTAAGGAAAATTTTGTGGTTAATGAAAATTTATACCACACAGGGAATCGAACCAAGATTTCCTGGTTTTTGCGATCAGTCACCGTAACCATTGGGCTGTCTGAACACGCTTCCAGGCCTGAATTAAATCTTATTCACTCATGATTCCAATTATTACTTCCGAACAGAACCACCAGAGGAACGGGCATGGAGGAGGAGGACCGTGGCATACCGTACCCTATCGAAGTGGAGAACCCTCTGTTTGTTCAGAAGTAATGGAGGAAAACCAGGGACAGTATAAGTTTGAGTCATGCCTCGAGACGTTCTCAGATAGCATTATGGCCAAGTAGACTGCTCGTGAAAAGCAGGAAATTTGGATCCGAATCCCAATCTGGTGCAAATATTCAGCTGAAGATTGTAAATGGGAAGCGCTGAAAGTGCCATAAGGGGATGTGCTATGGTTAATAACTCAATACAGTCTAGAAGTACCAGAGAAGCTACCTTGTACTTCAAAACGGCTTCACTAAATTGAGCAGTGTGTAAGTTCCTTTGTACGTAACCTCAGGAACACTCAATTTGCCGAAAGTGTCTGACCACGGTGATGAACATGCTGTAACCTGTTTCTCTCCCACTTCCCTACAGGCAAAAAGCAGCAGCACCTTTACTTCATTTAAGTTACTTTCGATATTGTCTTTTTTTTGTGCTATGGTTTTTGTGCTGTGGTTGAAAGGAAAGGCAAGATTGTAAACATAGAGAAGTATACTAACGAGAAGAACACGGCAAGGGCCACTACCCGGTTTCTCAGGAACTTCGTCAGTGGGAGAGGAGTCAGAATCAACGAACATGCGTCTCGACCTATACGTAGATATTCGACCGTTTCTGAAAAAAAAAAAACGACGGTCAAAGTTTTCGAGGCACTTTATGTGCCTTTCATCGCGCGATATCCTCAGACAAAATGGCTCAGTGGCTAGCGTCGCGGTTTCTTAATTCTGCGCCCCGTGTTTGAAACCTGAATATTGTTTTCATTTATTTTTATATGTACTGTTTTCATTTCTCTTCCCACGTGCGCAGAAGGTTACTAAATGAATGTTAATCAGATTAGACGATAAAGGGGCGTTATATTAATTGTAAAATTACATCCCATTTTACAATAAGTGTCACATTTATTGTATAGAATGTGTGTATATGATAATTTGAGAGGTTACAGTCTTTATAAATTTTCATATTCTGATGTTTCATATCAATTCTTATGTTAACTCTTATATTTTATTCATATGTTTATTGGCTGGGAAGATATGGTGCATTCACTTGGATGATACCGATCGTAGAAACATTGAAAAGACAGGTATTTGAAATACGACGAACATCACCCGAAGGCGTTGAAACTGCATGATCTTCCCATTCTAGGAAATATTCCTCGCCTTCCATTGACCAACAAGTGAAGTGCTCAAAAAAAAAAAAACGGATGCCCTATTAGCCGTGGTCGATTTTCTTGAAGTGAGATGCAGGGAATTTCATTTCTCGTTGTGTCAGTGAGGAATAAGTGGGGTGATGCTGTGCACATTCAGCAGTTCCGTGGAAGGGGATCATGGCACGTACACATTCACCTAAATTTCCATTTATAATTCTAAATTTATTACACTTTGGTGACACTTTTCTAGTCAGACATGAAAAATTTGTACTAAGGCCGGGATTCGAACCAGGGTCTCCTGCTATGTAGGGAGATGAACTAACCACTACGCCACCCTGGAGAGCCTCTGCAATGCTGTACGAATTCTGGCCCGGGGGGGGGGGGGGTGGGGTGGAGGGAGAACCAAGTGGGCTGAGAATGAGGCGTGAATAGGAATTTGGATTGAGGAAGAGGGTGCGGGAGGTTAGTCTGTGCAGTGTGCAAAGCGACTATGGTAGGGTTGTGTAGTTTTAAGGCATCTGCCTAGTCGGCGGGAGATCAAGGTTCGAATCCTGGCCTTGATACAACTTGTTCGCCTCGGTCTGCATATATACATCATAGATGTGTGATACTTGGAAAGGTCGCTGGTACCATATAATATGGAAAAAAGTTTGTAATTCGAATGTCATCGTTTTTTTCTGTTTTTTCGTGTTCTCCATTTCGCACTTCCAGTGGTCCCCATTTCCTGTTGACAACTGCCACAGCACATTCATTACTTTCTTCTGTGTTGGCTGTACCGTGTAAGTCTAGACGGCAGTAGGTGATTGGGAAGCGCGGACACGGGCCCGGCACGCGCTGGCGCCGGTTGCTGGGGACAAGGATTGCTAATGAGTCACGGAGCGGACGCCATCTGCATGCGGATGCTCCGCTACAGACGGGAAGCCGGTTTCCAGACGGCCCGTGGACCTTAGCTGCCGGCTGCAGGCGCCTGATGGCGCTCCTTACGGGATGGTGTGCAGCATTCTAATCGACACTCTGATCACCAATGCAGCAGCCAAGACGAATCCGCCTTCCTCCAGCATGCAACTCCAGCAATTTAATACGCTTAGCTGACGAGATAGTTCTCACTCAGAGGTTATCGACAAACATTTATCTAAACAAAAGTTAATCCTCAATTGTGCTTTTTTCTCAGCGTGATTGCTGGAGGATATGTTTCCAGCCGACTTGATGATTTCATTTTTCTGTGCAGTGTTCGTAGAACGAAAGTGACAGTGAACGTGCACACCAAATTCGTGTAATAGGGCCTCTGTTATTCCCACTATACATAAACAATTTCACCATTACGATTGTTCGCTGATGTAGCTGATACCGCCCAAAACAAAGAAAAAGAAATCGATAATACACGATTACAAGATTAGTGACAAGGATCTGGATCACGTCACATTTAAGTATGTAGGGTTGTAGGTTGGCCCGGAGTTTCAGTGGCAAAATGCCAGACTGCCAATCCAAAGGTCTCACGTTCGTTCTCAGTTCGTCTTAGCATTTTTCTGTCATTTATCGCTTCTTACACCTCCGGTAGTGTTTTCTAATTTGAAAAATACCGAGTTGTGCCATGGTTTGTGGTCCACTTTTAACTGTAGGTCCGTCTATAACTGGCTGTATGAGTTAGTTCAAAGTTCTGAGGAAGGCAACGGCGTGCTGCCTGCATTAGGGCCAGGGCAAGTAAATCTCTTCGTTGCAGAAATCAACCTTCGGTTTGATGACAGTTTTACCTGTACTTAAAAGCTATATGAAACGGGACAAACACGTCATACCAGTATCACGAAAAGCTAATTTCCGTTAGCCTTGGGATACAAGACGCTATTGCGACCGATTCAGGGTTTGGACTTCGGAGTCCTTACTAGGTAGCCATGATCATAGAAATGGAACGAGTTCAAAGCCGCGTTGCTGAAAGAGTATATACTGAGAACTCAGTTGGGAGTTTCTTTTTTTTTTTTTTTTTTTTTTTTTAAGGAAATCGATACGGTTCTCCAAAATCCCTATTGGGTCAATTTACAGATTCAGTATCCGCGGAAGAACGTGTGAAAATTTTACTGACGCCACCGTTTATCTCGTTTATAAATGCAGACAGTAAGATAAGAGAGTTAAACATGACAGTTGTTTTTCTTTCACTCAGTATGCAATGATAATAAAACAGAAGATCATTAATATTGCCACGGAGAGTATTCGCCACCATGGACTGTACAGTGGACCGTGAAGTATACGTATGTAAATTTAGACATAAACATGGATAAAATAACAGTGACAGTAACTCAGGGAAGGGGCCGTGCCATTTCGCTGTAATCACTTTTGGCAGCGAAGGCGTAGCAACAGCTGTATGTTTCTGTGATAGCAATGTTTATGCTCCCCTGGTCAGCGTGTTGCATTGAATTTGTTGTCCGCCATCGTGATATCCTTACCACTTTCTTATTAGCTGCGACTGAGTCTGATTACGACAAGATACCTGAACCGTATTAGTAATGAGACAGAAGTAGTTAGATGGTGTGGCTAGGCCAGTTCTCTGTTTGTTGTTGTGGTAACTCTCTTGTAGACATTTAGCTCCCAGTCACTTCGGAATTGCGATCAAGGTATACACTACCTCATCGTAAGTGTTGCGGACACCTATCAGTGGACATTAATATAGTGTGTGACCACCCTTCGCCTTTATGACTGTATGAACTCTGCTGGGAGCACCCTCAATGAGGTGTCTGAATATTTGCTCATGAATGGCAGCCCGTTCTTCTTCAAGAGCCGAAACTAGATAAAAAGGCAGCGATATTGGACTCTGAGGTTTGGAGCGAAGTCGGCATTCTAACTCATCCAAAAGGTGTTTCATTGGCTTCAGGTCCGAACTCCGAGCAGACCTGTCCATTTCAGAAATGTTGTTGCCACAAACCGTTGCCTCACAAATGCCGCTCTGTGAGAGGCTGCGTTGCCGTGCTACCATCGTCTCCGAATTGTTCCTCTGTTTTACGCAGTACACAATTCTGTTAAACATGTTCATATTCTTCCACATTTTGGGTTTTATAAAGCGCAACAAGGGGACCGTACCGTAACCGCGAGAAACACACCCATACCGTAACACCACCTCCTCTGTACTCCGCTGTTGGCACTACTCATGATAGCAGGTGAAATTCTACAGGCATTCGCCAGACCCAAACACTTTCATCGGATTGCCACAGGGTACAGCGTCATTCAACACTCCAAATCACTGGCTTCCTGTCATCCACCGTCCAGTGGCTCGCTCTTCACACCACCTCAAGCGTCATGTAGCACTGATTAAAGAAATGTGTGGCTTACAAGGAGCTGCTGGCGCACTGTACCCATTTTCTTTAACTCCCTACGCACGTCATTGTGCTACCTGGACTGCTGGTAGCAGGCTGAAACTCAAGAATGATTCCTTCCGCTGATGTCATGCAGTTTTTTACAACCACCATCCAAACGCTCGAATGCCCAATCGGTTAGTACATTGGAGTCTGCCTTGTTGTTTAGCTGTGGTTGTTCCTTCGCGTTTCCTCACCAAAAGTCGGCTTGGGCTACTGTGGAAGGGTTGCAACGTCCCTGACGGATTTGTTACTCAGGTGACGTCCAACTACTAGTGCGCGTTACAAGTCACTGAGCTCTGTTGACCTGCTCACTCTGCTGTTCCTGCTTCTCTGCTTCTCTGCTAATAACACAATACTATCGGCGTCATTTCATACTGGCGGGTCCACCCCTCGACATCTAGCGGCCAGTTCCGCATTACGTAGAGGTGTCTGCGTACTTTTTAATCAGATAGTGTAGGTGCTGCGAGCGATGATCTTAATGTTTTGTTTACTGCGTGGACTCTGATGGAACAGTGAGGTGATCGGGGAGAGAAGAGCAGGGCTTAACACCCATGGAGGCGACCATGTCATTGAAGACGTGAGGTACTGTTGGTGTTGCGCTGAAATGTATAGCAGAATTGGATTTGAGCCTGCTATGCTCTCTAAAACCCATTTGTTTTCAGGCGACTCGATATTTACCGGCTCTGACGGATGAGAGATCAATAAATTGCGTTCAGACCCTGTTCATAACGATTCTCCATATGTGGCGCCAGGAAAAGCTATAAAACAGGCATGGAATTTTCAGTGGAAACAACGCTTGTAGTTCGGCTCTTAATACCGTCACACCGGTCATTTCATTCGTCATGGCAGGCAAACACCATGGGAATATCTACTCGACGGAAATAAACATACGCGCATCGAATGGCATAGCTGACTACGAGAGTAAAACTCTGTTATAAACAGGGCCGGTACGACAATTACTCAGCAGAGATTCAATGCTCAGCTCGACTGGGAAACCTAAAACATTTCGCCGTTCCACTAAAAGTTTGGTGCGAGGTGCATTCAGTGTCGTGCACTCTTTCATCAGTTAGTGCATCCTTGGTAACGCTTTGCAAAAGTTCAGTAGCAGTGCTTCTGAAATCGAAGACCCAATTCCTCTTTGATTCCTCATTGTTCGTGATGGTAGTTCCAATTTTCATTAACATATAAAATAAGTATGGAAAATTCAAGTGCAAGATAGCAAGCACTGGAATGCGAAGAATATGTGAACGGCCCTCTAACATTTAAAAAAACTGACAGTACTATTATTTTATGATAGTGCTCTGGATAAGACGCGTACCGACTGTGAAATGCTGTCTTTGTCTGTGACCTATATTTCGGGTGTATTTCTGGACGTCCAACTTCGAAACGTTTCACAGTTGGACAGACAGAACCTATTGTAATAAAAACTGCAAACGTGAATATTATTTCCTTAACATTATTTCCGCTTGTTTTTTTTCTGTGCCAAAGTGTGTCCGATGGAGTTTTAGTTTTGTTACAATGTAACATCCGTGTTTCGCTCGGTAAAACTGGTTCAAATGGCTCTGAGCACTATGGGACTTAACATCTATGGCCATCAGTCCCCTAGAACTTGGAACTACTTAAACCTAACTAACCTAAGGACATCACACAACACCCAGTCATCACGAGGCAGAGAAAATCCCTGACCCCGCCGGGAATCGAACCCGGAACCCGGGCGCGGGAAGCGAGAACGCTACCGCACAATCACGAGCTGCGGACTCGCTCGGTAAATCTGGGTACTAAACAGTCGGCGTTTTTTGAGTGATTGATAATCTTTTTGGCTTCGGTTCTAATTTTTTTCAGAGAAATCAGAGTGTATGAAGGAAAGTGATAGATTTACACACACACACACACACACACACACACACACACACACACACACACCTGTTACCGACTTCCAAACAGTGAAATAATAGCATAAAGAAGTATTTATTAACGTTTTCGCGAATTAATTTAAACGCTCTAAGAATGATAATGGGCATAGTTCCTACCCTAAATGAGGAGTGAGGGGTGCAAGAAAACAAAAAAATTGTTGTGAAAGTGCATTGTCACAAGGAAGGGAAGAAATTTGAAAATTTAATTCCTTTGACAAGTGCAGATGAAGTGAATGTTACACAAAGTAGTACGTACAAGTGTGAACATTTAGTGAGAGAGTTGAAAATTCCGGTAGTTCCACAGCATGGCCATGCATATTCATACCGTGTGGGCAATGTGACTTTTGCGGTGAAAGCGTCCCCTCCGTCCCAGTTACGCCCACAGCTAAGTGTAAATGGCTTGTGGATAACTGTTTGCCGGCGTAAGAATCTACAGTTCAGACAAGAGGCGAAGCACGGCTTACCGGTACAAATGCAACCTTCCAGATTTAAAAATAAGCAAGTTTTTTTTTGTCGAAATTTTAAACGGATGGGTCGGCAGAAAAAGTTCCTTCTTCTTTGCCATCACAGATGGTTCTTAATTAATCTTGAACGTAGGTGTTACCTTAATTGAAATTAAGGTGCTGTTTGTACTGTTCAGTAATGATCTTAGTTAACATTGAAATGTGGAACAGCGGTCCTGGTCGTTTCTCCGTCCGATTGTCTGATCAATGAGTGTAAGTATGTAGTCTATAACCGGATGAAAATTAAACGGCGAACATCGATTCGTAATATACCGCAGATGTCGTGAACAAAAGGCTGTACCTAGTAGCTGGAAAAGCACACAAATATCACCTGAGTCTACAAGAATGGTAGCAGAATGGATCAACAAAACTAGCGCCCAATACCACCTCCATGCCAACCAGCAAGAGTTCCGAAAACATCGCTAATTCTTAGCTCAACTTGAACTTTTTTCACTTGACTTCCGAAAATCATTTGACCCAGAATCTCGCCAGTGTTTATTGACAAAAGTACGATTGTATGAGACCTCAAACTTAATTTGTGACGGGGTTGAGGGTTTCGTAGTAGGGAGGACGCAGCAGAATCGTAGAAGTAACATCAGATAGTCTTAAAGGAAGTATATTTGGACCCTTATTATTGATGTGTATTAATGACCTTGCAGACAATATTAATAGTAACCTTAAAGTTTCCACAGATGATGCAGTCACGAATGATAATACACTTTCTGACAACTGCACAAAATTCCCTCTGGTCTCGATAGAATTTTAAAGTGCTGCAAAGGTTGGTGGCTTGTTTTGAATGTTCAGAGATATAAAACTGTGCACTTCGTAAAATGTAGGGAAGTATACTGTTGTGTAAAAATTAAAGGTGACAGTAACATTCGCATGACATTTCGCTGCCAAGTAACATAGCTTGATGAAATTTGGACTACAAAATAGAAAGAACTGGTGCAGTATAGTACAAAAGGTAAATGAAAGAAGTACGAACAAAAATGAGACTTTTATTCAAATACAAAAATTAAACTGAAGTTACCGCGATTGATTATGGTCCCCTGGACAATAGAAAAGATGGAACGTGGTACTTAATAGGATGTGTGATACCCATGGGCGACGGCGCATGTTCTGCAACGTGCTCCGATGTGTACACAAGTTCGGGAAGGAGTCCGTGTGGTAAAGGCGTTCCATTCCTCTACCAACGCTGTTCACAATTGCTGGATCGTCGTTGGTGCTTGTGGACGTGCTGCAGTAAGTTCAAAATGTTCAAATGTGTGTGAAATCTTATGGGACTTAACTGCTGAGGTCATCAGTCCCTAAGCTTACACACTGCTTAACCTAAATTATCCTAAGTACAAACACACACTCCCATGCCAGAGGGAGGACTCTAACCTCCGCCGGGACCAGCCTCACAGTCCATGACTGCAGCGCCTTGGACCGCTCGGTTAATTCCGCGTGGCGTGCTGCAGTAAGCTTCCCCATTGCATCCCACATGTGCGCTATGAGATTCACAGGGGATATTGAACGAAAATAAAGAACGGCGGAACAAATGGTCACGAAGGTTTGAGTCGTGGCAGAGCGTCACGGGAATCTTGAAAAGCCTTAACTGGCAGACGTTTGAAGACAGGCACCAATTACGCAACGAAAGCCTACTTACAGAATTTCAAGAATCAGCATTAACTGATTAATTTAGAGATGCTCATCATTCCCTACGTATTTCTCCCGTAGGAGCCGCAGAGACAAGATTAGACTAATTCCAACGTGCACACACGTTTACCGTCGTTCTTCGCGCGCTCCATACGGTATTGGAACGGGAAGAAACTGTTACAAGTATAGGCATTTGCTAAGCAGTTGACACTGGTTTGCGTAATAGAAGTCTAAATGAAGAAATAAGCAGCTGGCTATATTTGAATCATCTTATTTCTTATTTATGTTTAACCACCGTGTTGTGAGAAATCATAGCGATTGTCTCCATACTAGATTACTTCTGAATAAACTTTATTTTTTCTTGTTTAGTCATTTTGTAGGTTGTTTTGTATACTAGTCGTAACAAAGATAATCAGTAACATGGTAACTAAGAAAAATATTCATATAAGGTATAGTGTTTGTTTCAGTTCTGTTAGGACTGCTTGTGTGAAATTCCAAACTGCAATGCTACCTCGTAGCTAGTTACGGAGTTACGATCCTTGAAGTTTCGAAAACAGCAGTATAGAAAATCAAAACGTTAGCATTGCTGCAGCAGGCATCCTGGCGCGAATATAACAGTACATGTCTGGGACTCCTCGGAAGATGGCAGTGGAGTAGTGAGGCAACATCAAATTACTTGAGTCCTGCAGCGTTTGTGGGCGAGAATTCATTGAATTCGACCCGAATACCGAGAGGTAGGTTCTTTGGTGCTCCTAAAAACGATATCCCAGTCACAGAGCGGAGACATTGCACGAGCTTTTTAGATGGATCGCAGTGCTGGATATCCCACCGTATTCAGTATGACGCAATGAAGGACATGCAAGAATGTACTGCGGTACTAAATGCAACTCCAGAAAGGACTACGATGGCTGTTTAAAAACGCTTTGAAAACCATTTCAGCTGTGTATTGTTTTGTTTGATAAATACAATGATTTTGTGAACATAATCTCTGAACTATTTTTCATAGACAAACAACAGTTTGCACTGGCCTTTGATTTCCTAGTGTACTCATTTGCTGAGTAGCATTGAAACTATATACTTTTCCATCATATTCCACCGCGTAACATTGAGGAGTGCCGCATGTCTATTCGAACGGATTGTGGCAGCAGCTATCCTTGTTAGCTTATGAGTGGGGCACTCCAGTGAACGGAAACCACCTGCCAAAGTCGGCATTTGGCTGCAACCTTGGCGGCGTCTGTCCGATGCCTTATAGAGGTCGGAGTCGGCAGCAGCAGCAGCCCACCCACTTGAGAACCTGTCCACACTACCCGACTTCTAAGGAGCGTGCGTCATTCTTCCGCAAAGGTAATAGACAGGAAGCGCCTCGCTCACATGCTTTTCTTTTGAGTTCAAGACGGAGAAGACTTCACAAATGCGTAGCTGTAAGCTTCCGAATTATGTTGTACATAGGTGGAATCTGCAAGGTGAGCATCAGAGAGAGAGAGAGAGAGAGAGAGAGAGAGAGAGAGAGAGAGAAATTTTGTATGTCATAGCCTTCTGACTGGTTTGATAAGACCCTGCACGAATTTGTCTCCCGTGCCAATCATGTCATTTCCGCTTGGGTAAGCTGACTGTATCTGCGGTAACCTTCAGTGTCACCTTCCATTTTATACAGTGATAGACTAAATTTGGATGTGTAAAGTAACATGTTAATGAACCCTGTACCCAAACTCCGGTGTATATAACAGTTTGATTTTTTTTTCTCTCTGTAGTGGACGAAGTGACGTATTTTTTCTGACATTCATCCGACATTCCTCAGCAAACCGTATCAGTTTGTCCAGAGAATTCTCTGTCACCCTGTGTAAAGAAATCCTGACCTGCATATGACTTAGTGACCGTGAAAACATAACAAGAAGGAAGAATGCTTCTGTAACGGAAATTCATTTAAAAACAAATGGACGTAAGATGTGCGAAGGAATAACGAATACCACGGTTTTGGTTTCATTTACCTGGAGCTTTCGACGTCGCACAATGGCACGGCACTTAGAGTTACCATCTGCCGAGCTAGCTGCTGACTCACTGTGAAATATTACTTGCGTCACAGTGAACAGATGGTCTCCACATTTTTAGAGAGCTGTCGCTCTCCCGGAAGGGGGCAGCGGTTGGGTGGGTCTGTTCCTACAGTGCGAGGCAAATTCACGAGGCACGGTCATTTTATCATCCCTCCATTTTCCGTTGGTTCTTCTAGAAACAAATACTCAGCAGTTTGAAAAAGAAACTGTGAAAAGATGTTTTTTTGGGTATCGTGCATGATAGCAATGTTTGTTGAGTGCGATTTTTTTGAAACTGTGCCTACTCTTCGTCCTCTGGTCGAAAGTAGTGTCAGGGACCGACGTCACGAAATTGATGTTCTACGTCCCAATAAATTGATTAATTGCAAGAGTTTATCGTTGTTTTAATGAATCGATAAAGCCTACTTTGGCATGATTGCCTTCTTCAGATTATCTGTGCAGTGGCAATCACGCCAAAATAGGCCTGTAGTAATAAACAATATTGTCAAACACAGCAGCGTCTTGGTCTCATAACACATATCGGGCCCAGATGAGTACTAATCAATGACTGTTGCACGTGCCACATAAGAACGATGAAAGATCTTATATAATACTTGTAAATAATAGATTTCAGCTATCAGTCGTCCTTTTTAAATTTATTGGCAGATCTAGATTTCACCTAGAAACTAGACATTCTCAGTGCAATATCATTTTTGATCAATGCATGTAATGCCTGTTCGTCGGGCTTCTTCCACAGTTCTTTGAATATGTAATAAGTAAAAATGTGTAGACTCTCTTGCGACACATCCGTGGATTACCTTGCCTTCAATTACTCCGGGAGAGATGAAGAAGTTAAATTTCATAGCGTTCACATACTCGTACACCATCCACTGCGCAGGCCACATTTAGAAGCAGGTGATTTAAGAAGGCATTAGCATCCATTACTATTGGCGTCAACACACACATGATTGCATGCCATCCGTATGGGTGTCTGAGGATGGCACTACGTTATTCTGCAATGAAAATATGAATTTCATAAATGTAGATTGCGGAGTGGAATATTCCTGACATATTAGGAGTAAATGCAACTGAACGCTTAAGAGCTCCGACAAAATGGACCTCGAAGAAAGTCCTCTGTGCAAGGGTTCCATTTTACTTGTACCGGTGTGATGGCCTGGCATATATTCTACGAGACTGTATTGAGCTCCACATTGAATTTCTGGAGCGTGAATGAACGGGAGACGCGAGACAATGGACTGTACTGGATGTCGACGGCGTTTGGAGGATTGCAACTTGCTTTTCCGTACACGTAGCTCGTGCGTCAAGGAAGCTGTAGAGGTGGAATTCCAAGGTCCTGACCGCGTTCCACCCGTAATGGCAAATTGTTCATCGCAAGGCAACAGGCGCAACTTCAACTTGCCGTGTGACCGGTTGAACAAGTTGAGGGGTGTGGTCTTTCGGCGACCAGCCAATATATTTTCTCCAATGATCATTTATAGTAAGCTTAAAACTCATAATCACACTAGTTGGAACAAGTCAGAGGACATCTCGTCGATAGGTAGTCTTTTGGTAAGAAGTTATTTTCGGTGTTTATGCCGGACCCATTTGTATTGCTATAAACATTTTTATTGTGCGTGAGGTTAGGCGCGTTTGGCATAAACAAAATGCTTCGGTTTGTTCTAGATGTTTCAGTATCCACAAAATCACAGTGTATAATTTAATATCGATCCACACGAAGTGGCTCACTGCATTTGATAAAGACCCGAATGTCAGTCAAGCGTTATTGTAAAAATGATTAGCGATTCACTCATTTTCGATACATTTTAGAGTCTCAGGAGCATCTAACTCTTGCTTTTACGAAATGCGGTTACGATTTATGTCTCGACGTTTTACCGTTAAAATTCCGACTTACTGAGAGTTCCCGTTTTCATGTGTCTATTTGAAAGTTGTTAAACACAACAGCCAGACTTCATGCTCTGCTTTTCATTAAATGCTTCTTGTTGTTACCTACGTGATCTGTACTTCCATGTCTGTCTATACGTGATTCAACTTAACGTCTGTATTTTCTCCTAAACATATGCTCTGTAAGACACTGCTGCGTGTTGCTCCGGACCTAACGAGGATAGAACACACAGTATCTAACAGTCACAATATAACAATATACCATCGAAAATCCATTTGCATAGACGGACAGTTTTGGAACTTGCGTTCTCTTATGAATGAAGAACTTTCCCGTTTCAGGCCTAGGAAGCACGATATTCGTCGCGAAATTATTTCAGCCGCTACATTAGCTTGTAAGGAAACTAATGGTTCTTCGTAAGTATGATGGCGCGCATTGATACGTTATGTTTTGCGTATTGGGCACAGGTGTTCGTATTTTATCTTCGGTATTCCACTCAGGAAGGGAAGTATGCCACGGCGTGAGGCAAGCCTAGATGGAGTCTCGAGATATGGGGACTGGTCGTTGTGTCGGCGCCACCGCTTGGGCAATAGAAGCGATGAGACGCCAGCTAAATGTAGGCGTTGAGAATGAGGGGCCCGGTAGACGGACGAATGGACGCGAAACATTCCACAAAACTTAATCCCCGTAGTTCTTTAAGCAGCCGCGCTCGCTCATCTTCAAACCCGGAAGTCTTCCTGAAAGTAGAGAGTCTAATATCAAAACGATCCTCTTTAAAACGGGAAAATTATTCTCTTGCCGCGTTCTGCCCAATGGTATTATCCCCACATATTGCTCAAATGTTTCTGGCTGCCTTCGCTGCTGTCACCACTCTATTGAACTCAAACAGAAGAATATGTCGACGATGCGCGTTCCTGCCGTCCGTTTGAGCTCACCACAGAGGAAACCATTGACAAAGTCCATGATATGGTAATGCAAGACCGCCAAATAAAGGTTCGTGACATTGCTGAGACTGTAGGCTCCTCAACTGAGCAAGTGCATAATATCCTTCATGGAGAATTTACTGTGAAGAAGTAGTGTGCGAGGTGGCTGCCGCAATTGCTCGCAGCCGACCAAACGCGCATCCAGCGCATGTCAGCACAATATCTGGCGATGTTTAATTGCAGCCGGGAAGAGTTTTTTGCGGCGGTTTGTGACCTTGGTTGAAAACTGGATCCATCATTACACACCAGGGTCAAAATGGAGGACAAAGGCTTGTGAAAGCGCACCGAAGAAGACAAGAACATTTTGTCAGTTTGTAAGGTGATTGCCTCTATTTTTTTGGGGGTTCCCAAAGAATAATCGTGACATATTACTTGGAAAAAGGCAGAAACCATAATTGGACATTGGCAGAAAAAGGGCATAAGGTTGGCATTCAAAAAAGTGCCCTTTCGTCAGGAGAATGCACCGTCCCACACATCAGCAATATCAATGGCGAAAATGCATGAATCTGGCCTTGAAAGTGTTCCTCATCCACTCTGTTCACCACACTTAACACCAAAAGACTTCTTCCTGTTCCCTAACTTGCAACTATGGCTTGCTGGGGAGAAATTTTCAAGTCAACGAGTTCGACAAAACATTTTTCTTCTAGGATAAAAAAGCTGGAGGATCGCTGGACCAAGTGTGTAGCTCTCAAAGGGGATCATGTCGAGGAATTAGATGAGTTGTTAACGAAACATTTTTCTTGCTTTTTTACCAAACTTATCAAACCACCCTGCTAGATCACTGAAATGTTTAGTGTCGTTAACCCTCCTGAGCAGGCATAATTTCGACTTCCGACCATCGAGATTCAGTTATTTCGGTCGGTTGCAGGAGTAATCGCCTAGAAAAGCCACGGCCTCTTTTCTTCATCGGTTCTGGCGCATCTGAGCTTACCTTTCGTCTCTTTACTGTCAACTGTAATCTCCGTCCATTTTCGTTACGCAGCTTCGGGAGAGACCGTTTACAAATCAACAGTGACCGATTAATTTCGAGATCTCAGATATGTGCAATTCAGAACACGTTCTCGTAGTCCGTTCATAGTGATCGCCTAAAATGTTAGACCAAGTATAAAAGTCTGTGATTAGATTTAAAGTTATTTCTCTAGATTTTCGACGTGTTGGAGAGCCATTACTTGCTAGAAACCACCACGGCAAAGGACTTATTTGAGAGTCCTAGTGGAATTAGATTACGCTGTCGCAGACGATGTCCGATCCTTTAGAGTACGCTTAGCAAGTGTATTAAGTAGTATCCTGTGGAGAATGTTGAAGGCAAAATCCCTCATTATTATTATTTGAGTATCCTAAATGACGATATAAAATGTTGTACGAAAAATTTATCTGTGCTGTCGTATTGATAAGGTTGGTAAGAAACGTAAAAAAGTAAAGAAGATCGCGATCTGTGGGTTGTCCCGAAGAGTGGTCGTTAGACCAACTGTGGGACATTACGATTACGAAAGTGAGTTCCATTACGGCTTGGCATGTAGTCATCTATTCCGAAAGTTGTGAAAAGCTGCCGAAAGACATAGATTACGTTGTAATTCATGAAGTGAAAATCACTCGAATTTATTGTGTATGTACTATATAAAAAGTAGTTTTATGACAGGTTTACTACTGTATTATATTCACGTGTAATAAAATCCTATCTGAGATAGTTACATTTCATAAAAAACAGGATCAGTAAATACTGTCAAGAAATTATCATGCATTTCTTAAAATTGTGCTAATGTCGTGAATTTCCAGCTTTACAAAACCAGAGATCGATAATGCAGCACAAAACGGTTGCCGGCACGCTACAGTCTGAGGTGGACGTGCATATTAGGTTGCTGTTGCTTCTCCGAGAGGGGGCATATGCACGCAACTTGTCACAGATTTAGTTATTAACACCGCGGTATTCGGACTGTTGAATGTTCCTATGGGCGTCAACCGTCAGGTACAATGAGCGGGCACTAGTGCGCTCTACCGGGCCACAGAGAAACGTTAGCCGTTGCCTGCTGCTCTCTGGCGACGAGAGCTGGAACTACAAGCAGCTCAGCTGTTCCGAGTGACGTAAAAGGCTTAATGCTAATCCAGCCAAACAAATCGTTTTTGTAAGACGAGCTACGGCAGTGGATTATGTTAGGAACACAGTCGCGTCACATACGGGTCGTTCATTTGCCTTGTCAGAAACTCTGCAGACAAGGGAACCTCCCCATCGCACCCCCCTCAGATTTAGATATAAGTTGGCACACTGGATACGCCTTGGAAAACTGAACACAGATCAATCGAAAAAACAGGAAGAAGTTGTGTGGAACTATGAAAAAATAAGCAAAATATACAAACTGAGTAGTCCATGCGCAAGATAGGCAACATCAAGGTTATTGGAGCTCAGGAGCGCCGTGGTCCTGTGGTTAGCGTGAGCAGCTGCGGAGCGAGAGGTCCTTGGTTCAAGTTTCCTCTCCAGTGAAAAGTTTAATTTCTTTATTTTCGCAAAGTTATGATCTGTCCGTTCGTTCATTGACGTCTCTGTTCACTGTAATAAGTTTAGTATCTGTGTTTTGCGACCGCACCGGTAAACCGTGCGATTAGTAGACGAAAGGACGTGCCTCTCCAATGGGAACCGAAAACATTTGATCGCAAGGTCATAGGTAAACCGATTCCTCCACAGGAAAACACGTCTGATATATTCTATACGACACTGGTGACGGTGTGTGCGTCACATGACAGGAATATGTTGTCGACCCACCTAACTTGCACACTTGGCGAATGGGTAAAAAGATTCTTCTACCTTACCCGATTTCGGTTTTCTTGTGGATGTGATAATCACTCCCAAAAAAGTGTTGAAAACATAAGAGTTTGTCACATAAACTGAAAAAAAGAAATTAAAGTTTTCACTGGAGGGAAGACTTGAACCAAGGACCTCTCGGTCCGCAGTTGCCCACGCTAACCACGGGACCACGGCGCTTCTAAGCTCAAATTATCCTTGATATTGCCTATCTTGCACATGGACTACTCAGTTTGTATATTTTGCTTATTTTTTCGTAGTTGCACACAACTTCTTCCTGTTTTCTCGATTGATCTGTGTTCAGTTTTTCAAGGCCTATCCACTGTGCCAACTTATAACTAAATCTGAGGGGGGTGCGATGGGGAGGTTCCCTTGTGAGCATGCCCCCCAAAATAGGTGTATTACTGATGTTTTGGCAGAAACAGATTTTCGACGCTACGAAAGATACGTACAAGAGCAGCGTATATCAGTAGACGCGATATGACCATGGGAATGATAAGTGAATTACACATCTAGCGTCATATTTACCCGCCAGGATAGCAGAGAGCGCTAACGCGCTGCTTCCTGGACTCGGGTAAGCGCGCCGGTCCCGGATGGAATCCGCCCGGCGGATTAACGACGAAGGCCGGTGTGCCGGCCAGCCTGGATGTGGTTTTTAGGCGGTTTTCTACACCCTTCTAGCTGAATACCGGGCTGGTCCCCATGTCCCGCCTCAGTTACACGACTCGCATGTAACACATTCACACTATTTCACGATTCGCAGACAGCTGGGGTACACTAATTCCGGCACGGGGGGATGGGGTGGCGGCAGGAAGAGCATCCGGCCACCCCTAAAAAATTAAGCATGCCAATTCCGTACTTACTCCTGCTGACCCTTCGCACAATGCGGAATACAGGCAGTAGCAAAAGAAAGAAAGAACATCTAGCGTCATATTTAGTAACCATCTTCAGTAGTTACGCAAGTGTGCAGAAAACTCAGTTTGTAGTTGTGTGCTGTAGAGGCAACGCGAATTAAACTATCTTCCAAATTAACAACCTACCCTGATTAATGTATTGTTGAAAAATTTGACATTCTGCGATTTGTTAATTACTTACAAGTTGCATGTACTTATGAGAACAACACGACAAACTGTAACAAGTAATACCCAAAGTTATTGGGTAGTACTGGGTGGTTATAATTAAACTTTCACTACTTGAGAGGCCTCCCACGAGAAGCGAGTGATCATAGGACAATGGAGTATGTGCCATAATTTGTAAGGACACGCGGAAGAGAAATAACGAATAATATCGAAAGAAACACATTTTAATTTACGCATGAGAGGGCAACATTTATTAATTGCGTACCGTGTTTACGTTCCAGGTCACAAACGTTGATCACTGTGACGGCACTCTGCATCCACGATGCCGTGGAACGCTCTAGAAATTGCTCTACTGCACCGTGAATCTTCTCAGGTGGGATGTGGAGTATGGAATGTTCAGCTGTCATGACACAGCTCGTGCACTGCTTGCAGATCGCAGATTGCGTCCAGCGTTCTCAGCCATGGCAACAGTAACTTCTCCAATTAGCGGCGCAATTGGCTGTTACCCTCTTCCAGGAGCAATTCCCAAATCTCCAGTTACTTCGAACTTCCGAAACATGTTGTTCAACTCCGGTGCAGAAAGACCTCTCCGTATTATTTTTAATGTGTCGATACTAGCGAAGAGTAGCAGCACGATTGCTGTTGTTTCATAAAACAGCTTTACAAGTAAAGCCCTGCTCACCTTGTCCAGACGTATGTTGACGTCTGCAACTGTAATGCACACTGGTGCTCGTGTTTCTCCCTACGTCGCCGTACTAGTGCCGGGCGCCTGACGCAAAGTTATGGCAGTAATCGTACTAACAACGCAAATGCTGCAGCGCCTAGTCTGAACATAATTCATATAAAGTTTGGTACCCAATACGGTAAATAGTTTTCCGTCGACCCTGACTCAAATAGCAAAACTTTCAATCATAAATACTCTTTTCATCAATATAAATTTTCGCGTGCAAATTGTTTCAGGTCATCGGTAGATGCTTCCTAAATGTCCATGGCGAATTTAATATGTTGGGGCTTGTAATTAGATTTCAGTGGCTGCAGTAGTTGTAATCAATGCGGGTACAACTACAAATGTTTTTCGAAGGACTCGATAAAAGGCAGTTTTAATGACTTGGAACTGTTGTGCCCCTGCTAAGAGACTTGCACAGTGAACAGTGGAATTCATCCCTAGGCGTTGGGTGTCTGGTTTACTCGCCCATAGTCGGCCGGAATAATGTTTAACATCCACACTCCATGCCTGCCTGCATGAAATCGCTCTATCACCGGCGTATCACGGCCATGAGGATGGTTTTTCCCCCATTCCGCTCATTCAGGATACACTCTGACAGTTGTCATTACGCTATACTCTTCATATCGTCTGGAACACACTTTTTTATGAATGTGACGCTCATAAGCTGGAAAACATTAATATATATTATGATTAGTTAGAGTGCAATAACAGTCTGTTGTGAAATTCCTTTTGACGCCCCTGAGGTGTTAGGTACCACTAGCGACGACTCATTGGAACTAGAAAGCGTGAAATACGCGGACCATATCTGAATACTAATGGAGGAGATAGTAGAAACTGGAGAAATCTGAAGTAGGTGGAAAAAGTCGTGACCAAATGTTGTAGAAGCTATCTAAAAATCAGCTCGCTCTGTTAGAAACAAAGTGGCATATTCTATTAATGCATATTGTAAAGTATACTATTGCTTCGTCGTTACAGTTATTGGATACTTGGAAAACGCCAGAGTATGTTGAATATGTTTTCAAATACGTGACTTGCTCGAATTTGTTTAGTAATAAAATATTTTAAATTTTTTTAAAAACTATTAAAATCATGAAAATTTTTTTTAGCCACATCGGCTGATAGCATTACCTTTATTACAGGATCATACACAACCGTTTGCGCGATGCTTTAATCACATCCTTTGGTGTATGCATATAACTAATTTAAAATTGGTTCGTGAAAAAATACACGGCTCCCGACGTTCGGATGGAGGTCGCGTTGCCAGAACCACCTAAATTGTGTGGTTACAGGGCGAAACGTCTAAAATTTAAATAGGTAGCAGGCGCAGGCAGTGTACACGAGGTTTGTGAGCCACAGGTATGGACCAGTGGTGAAAAATCAACAAATTCCCGCAAATGCCACTTGGTGGAGACGTGACTATGCCTGAAGGAGGGAGGTCAGGCCGCCTAATAGTTCAGTTGACGTCATGTCATTGAAATGCTCTTGTAATAAAGGAACTACTAACAACTAAGCAGCTACCATTCTTTTTAGATGATGTTAATAGTTTTTAAAAAAAACTGAAAATATTTTATTAAGTAACTTAGTTGTGGATGCCCAAACCGTAAAATTGTGTGTGTTTATTGATAAACTCGGTATGTTGTTCTAGACGACGAGTGTTTATCAGACATGCAGGTAGCGTCAGGAGAGATGCAGTTAAGTGTGATAAGACCTCTTCTCTACTTACTGTACAAAACTATCGGATATGACGGTTCGCAATCGGATACTGTCAGTTGATGAAGATATGTTTACATGTTAGTGTCGTCATTGAGCCACTGTAGGGGCGAGTTGGACAAAACTTTGGTGTGGTTTTCATGAATGACAGCGTGCTTTAAACGTTGATAAGTGTAAGTTGTTTCGGATGAGTAGCAGAAAAATTCCTGTTACGTTCGAATACATTATTACTGCTGGAATAATGTGCTTAGGTTAAATAACTTGACTAAAAGGCAGGAAGTGGAACGAGCTCGAGAGGTCAGTTGTAATGAACGCGAATGACCGACTTGAGTTTAGTGGGAGAAAGTGTGGTGCACCTGTACGCGAGACGGCATACAGAACGCTTTCCCACACTATTCTCTAGCAATGTTAGAGTATTTGAGAGCTTTATGGGACCGGATTAAAAAAAGACACCGAAGAAATCCGAAGGCATGGTCCTAGATTGGTTCGGTCAGTAAGAAAGTGTTATGAAAATGCCCATGAGCTGAGATGAGTCCTAGAGGGGAAGGAGGCTATGTTTTCGCGGAACAATTTTGCGGAAATTCGGGAAACGGCACTTGCGACAGACTGCGGAACGATTTTACTGCCGTCAGCGTTCGTAACGTGTAGCGACCGTTTGGACAAAATACGGGAAATTAGGTCTCGATCTTAAAAAGAAACTCGTACAGTCACTAATATTCGCCACCCTGGATTATGGTGACCCTGTTCACCAAGGACGTATGAGAGCTCACGGCGGATGGAACTGGAGGCGAATGCTTGTGTGTGATACATTTGTGATATACGTTATTCACAATTATCAAGGCTACGTGCCGATAATCGAAGAGACTATCATATCCTGTGTTTGTTGCATGTTCTCCTCAATCATGGCACTCCTTCCTATTATCTTCAATTCACAAGCTGCTATCTAGTCAGCACAGCAGAAATACTGATTATCAACAAATTAAAATTCCCTGGTTATCGCTATACAACATTGCCATGTTCTATAAACCGTTTTCTGTATAAGGAACGCGACTCTGAAACTGTTTTCTTCAAAATATTAGAGAAATTAAAATCCTTTCAAACATTAAAGGACAACTAATGGTCCGCCTTCTATCACCACAATAGCTATCTCTTTTTGCAGCTCACTCTCGTCAACGCCCCCCCCCCCCCGCTCCCTCTCTCTACTTTACCCTCCCCTTGTCTGTAGAGTTCCCTATTCAAATTATCTTCTTTCCTAGCAACCACTTTCACTTTCATTCAAATCCTCCCTTCTTTCATTATCCCTTCCACTTCCAGTACCAATCAAAGCTTCAAAAGCGCTAAACTAATTAGTATAATTCTTAATGCCTTTATTATTATTGTTAGTAGATTTGTATTGCAAATCATTACTTTTTGTTCAAAAAATGTTCAAATGTGTGTGAAATCTTATGGGACTTAACTGATAAGGTCATCAGTCCGTAAGCTTACACACTACTTAACCTAAATTATCCTAAGGACAGAGACATACACATACACCCACGGCCGAGGGCGGACTCGAACCTCCGCCAGGACCAGCCGCACAGTCCATGACTGCAGCGCCCCAGACCGCTCGGCTAATCCCGCGCGGCTACTTTTTGTTAATAATGCGAATTATAATTATTGTGATTGCTATGTAAAAGTGTCTTTAGTGTGTTGTTCCTGGTCAGATGTAAGAGGTCAGGCTAAACAAACAATAAATAAGTAATAAAAAGTAAAAATCAGTGGCGAAAGCCCGTACCCGATCTATTAGCCTGTCTATAAGTAGATTACAACCTTTCATCGCCTCGGCAGTTGGAGGACTAGGGTGGCCGGTCCATCGCGCAGGCCACTTTTTACTCGTGGTAAAGAACCCCGGTTCTCATTTCATAGGAGGCTGAGTAGACCTAGGACCCTCTAGGAGAAACTGCAACTAGGGAAAATGTCCTCCCCTATCTGATTGTGACATTGGTACGAAGTATTCTCCGCCGTGCCATGCATAGCGGCTATCGGAGCATATAGTGTATGTGGGTACAGAACTGTTAGAGGGTTATTATACAAGAAACTGAGTAGCTATTTAGGGCATGCTGCCGTAGTTGGCTTAGGTGCGTTTTGACGGGCGTGCGCTTGAAGGGTGCAGCGGAGATTGCAGCACAATGGGTAGTTAGGGCGATTTCACGGCAACGGCAGCAGAGGCACCTTCCGGGAAACGAGGCCAGCAGCTGCTGTTGGCGTCGGGCGCCCATCTCCCGCACGCGGCAGAGCGAAACTAGGAGTAGTCAGCTGGTGCGGCGAAAGCGCCGGGTACCGCACCGCAGACGCCGCGTTCATCCGGGAGCACGCTCTCCCCTGTGCTGGCATGCCGGCACCGCCAACGGGGCTCGAGTTCTCGGCACTGACTTGGGAAATATGGTAGTCACTGCTGGTCATCAAAACTGCTACCCCAGCAACTGTGTGTGCACAATATGGTGTAAACAACCTGATAAACGGGTACGTGACAAGTAGTAAGGGAGCATAGCAAACAGTCGCAAATGTTAGTTGCCTATCCAGATTTCGATCACCATGTGGCCATTTTCTGTGCAGTAAATGTAATTAATCTGTCACCATATGAAAGCGATTTCCCTCCGCAGAGAAGACGAAATTAAAGAGCTTCACGAAGTGCTGAAACGAACCGTTTGTCATTATTTCTGAAATATTTTCTTCCATTTATCTCCACAGTTCTTGCCTCTGCCTCTGCGTGGTCTGGAAAAACCACAAAACCTTGCGAACTCTCTTTCCGTGCAATTTCAATCCAGAATCATAGAAAAAAACAATATCATTGAAGCATATTTTGTCAAGAACCTTATGTAGTTCAAGCGTGTCCTTATTAAGAAGCGAGGTATGTTCTCTCGTTTGCTGCGTAAAGTTTTTAAGCTTCTGCGAGTGTTTAAACCTACTTCGCAGCAAATAAACAAGGATAGGGGAAGGAACAGAAGACAGAATTAGGGAGAATATGGGCTTGGTAGAAAGAATGAGAGAGGAAACAAGCTAATAGTGTTCTGCAGTAAATTTCAGTTGGTAATATCGAACACAGGCCAACGGCCTTGCCGCAGTGGTAACACCGGTTCCCGACAGAACCCCTAAGTTAAGCGCTATCGGGCTGGGCTAGCACTCGGATGGGTGACTATCTGGTCTGCCTAGCGCTGTTGGGCAAACGCGGTGTACTTAGCCCACGTGAGGCAAACTCAGGAGCTACTTGATTGAGAAGTAACGGCTCCGGTCTCGTAAACTGACATACGGCCGGAGGCCGGAAGAACGGTGTGTTTACCACATGCCCCTCCGTATCCGCATCCAGTGAAGCTTGTGGGCTGAGGATGACACGGCGGCCGGTCGTCACCATTGGGCCTTTATTGGCCTGTTCGGGCAGAGTTAGTTAATATCGAATACACTGTCCAAGAATCACAAGACGAGGAGGTATACTTGGAAAAGGCTCAGAGACCCAGGAAGATGCAACTGTTTACTTTATTGTGAGACAGATTCTGAAATCAAATATTGGATTGCAAGGTGTAGCCAGGAGCAGATATAGGCTCAAGATCACACTTTAGTAATGATGGAGACTAAACTGAAGTTAAAGAGAGTAGCCCGAAAGAATCACCGAGGAAAGAAGTGGGATACTGAAGTACTGAGGACAGTTTGCATTTAAAGTTCTTTAAGGCTGTTGATATGGTGATAATGAGTAACTCAGTAGGCAGTTCAGTTGAAGGGAAATTGATATCTTTAAAAAACCCAATCGTAGAAGTTGGTCAGACGATCTTTGTTAACTGAAGAAATTTTGAGCAACAAGAAATTATTCGATTAATCGACGAAAGAAGGAAATACAGAAATGTTCAGGGAAAAGCAGGAATACAAAAATGTAAATCATTTATAAGTGAAATAAATAGTGTAGAAAAGATAAGGCGGAATGGCTGCAGAAAAAAATTTGAAGAAATTGAAAAAGAAATGGTCGGTGGGAGGACTGAAATTAAAAGCAGTGGCGGCTACATTAAGAAAGTAATGGAAATTCCACTGTTAAACGCAGAGGAGAGGGCGAATAGATGGAAAAGAGTACATTGAAGGCCTCTACGAGGGTGGACGAACTTATCTTATGATGTGAGAGAAGAACAAATGAGGTCAATATGGAAGACGTAGGAGAACCAATACTGAAGTCAGACTTTAATAGAGATTTGTAGATTTGCGATCAAATAAAGCAAAACGAATAAATAACATTCCTTCATAATTTCTGAACTTATTGAGTGGGTTGGCAACCAAGCGACTATTTAATTTCAAATGGCTCTGAGCACTATGGGACTTAACAGCTGTGGTCATCAGTCCCCTAGAACTTAGAACTACTTAAACCTAACTAACCTAAGGACATCACACACATCCATGCCCGAGGCAGGATTCAAACCTGCGACCGTAGCGGTTCCGGACTGCGCGCCTAGAACCGCGAGACCACCGCGGCCGGCTGACTATTTAATTTGGCGTTCTAGAATCTGAGTCTGGAAACATATCATCAGACTTTCGGAAAAACATCGTCCGCGCAATTCCGAAGACGGCAAGGGTAGATACGTACGAGAATTATCGCATGATCAGCTTAACGGCGCATGAGTCTTAAATTGCAGAGAAGGATAAATTAGAGGAGAATGAAAATGAAAATCGAGTAACTGTTAGATGACAGTCAGTTTGGGTTGAGGACGGGTAAAGGCGATTGATAATGGAAGCAAGATTTAACAAAAATCTAAAAACTTTCGTTGGTTTTGTCGACCTAGAAAAAACCATTTAATATGTAAAATGGTACAAGGTGTTCGAAATTCTAAGAAATATGGGAGTAAGCTACAGGGAAAGATGTGTAATACAGAATAATGACAAGAACCAAGAAGAAACAATAAGAACGGAAGACCAAGCGAACTGCTCGTATTGAAGACGGTGTAAGACAGGGACGCAGTCTTTCGCCCCTGCTAGTCAATCTATACGGCGAAGAAGCAATGGCAGAAAAAAAAGAATGGTTCAAAAGTGGGATTAAATTTCAGGGCGAAAAGATATAAAAAGATGACATGACTATCGTCAGTGAAAGAGAAGAATTACTACAGGACATGCTGATTGGAATTAAGTCTATTGAGTGCAGAATATGATTTAAGAGTAAACTGAAAATCGACGAAAGTATACGAATTGATTGAAATTAGAATAGCGATAAATTTAAAGGACAAAATTGGTTAGCATGAAGTGGACGAAGTTAGGGAATTCTGGTACATACCTTGGAAGTAAAATAATACGTGACGGATGAAGCAAGGATGGCTTGGAAAGCAGACAAAGGGAGCGTTCCTGACCAAGAGAAGTCTAGTAATACCAATTTGAAGAACAAAATTTCTGAAAATGTTCGTTTGGAGCACAGCATTGTATCAGAGTGAACCATAGATTGTTGAATCAATGGAAAAGAAAAGAATCGAAGCGTTTGGACCTGGTGCTGTAGAAGAACGTTAAGAATTAGTGAATTGATGAGATAAGAAATGAAGAGGTTCTCCGCAGAATTGGCGAAGAAAGGAACGTTATTGGGGGGGAGTTTGAGGGTAAGTAATGCGAAAGAAGACATAGATTGGAAAAGATCCAACAAATAATTGAGGATGTAGGATCCAAGTGCTACTCGGAGATGAAGAGGTGGGCACAGGATAGGAATTCTTGGCAGGCTACGTCAAACCAGTCAGAAGACAGGTGAGTCAAAAAAAGATTATTATTCTGTCCACAAACCGCTGTACTAAAGGATCACTTATTTTTCTCCGTTTTCAGTTAGCTTGAAAAATTATAGACACTTAAAACTCCTTTAATTGGCATTTTTGTTGAGAATGGAAGTTACCATTACAAAGTCACAACGAAGTCTTAATTAGATAAACAATTTTGCTCTGGCTTTTGCTTTCGTAGACTCTTGATCTCTCTGTCGATGAATTTTCTGTCGATAAATTGCTGAAATAAGTAGTGATAAATACTGTAGCCTTGAAGTGATTGGCTTAAACTGTACTGTTCGCAGCTCGCAGAGCTTGAGGTTTGGGGAAAGGCGTGTGAGGACAGTACTTCTGGACCACCGTGCGTTAGAGGCAGCCAGCGCTTGTTATTACGCCACGTACAAGTTGGGGCGTCTGATATATGGCGCCGTTTGTAGCGTTACCTCGACGATAAAAAAAGTTTCGTGGGTTCTTAACGCTCATATACCAGGCTCTGGTGCCTCCAAATGTCACAAACATCAAGTGAGAGTGGAAGGGAAGGACCGTCTGCCAGACTTTACGTAACCGCGTTTCGCTTTCGTCAGACTGTTTTGGTTACTTAGTAGCCGCGTTATTAGCTACGTAAGTTCTCATTCACTTTTGTGTGTCCCGTACTGTCAGCTCAAATATCTTGGCTCGAGCTTAACAACTAGTGTCAAAAGAAGCCGTACAGTAAGAGAACGTTCTAAGAGTCAAATGACAATAGATTCTCTAAGAGAAACATCTCAAATATATTGTTTTTCTTAATCAAATGCACAGTTTTTTTTTCTTAATGCAACTGATTTAGAATAAGCATTTCGATTAAATCGTTTGCATCAGGTACTCTCTACCTCTGTGGTTAAAATATAGAGAAAACTTTGGCAACTTTTGAGTTCGCGTGTTTTACATGATTTATTTGTTTTTGTAATTTTATAGGGTCGAAATTTATTATTTATCAGCTGCTCAAGACAACGTCAGTAGGACTGATTTCTGCTGCTTAAATGGCGCGCAGATATCTTCGGAATGTCAATTTCCTTCTCTTTTTGTTGTTCCGAACCTCAGTCGGTAAAAATGGAACCCTTATTGGACCGCTTTGTCGTCCATTTGTCCGACTGTAAAAAAAACCCTTTTTTCCCCATGAACGGATAAACGAATGAAGTTGAAGTTTACGTCACATACTAAGTTCTGTGGGCCCTTGGCAGTGTAAAAAATTTAAAATTGTAAGTCAATGAAATTAAAAGATGCGAATTTATATCTACTAGCAAACTCATCAAAACCTTTAGGGCACTTACCGTTGACTTAGAATCACGAAATTTGGCAGGAAGCATGTTTCATCACAGACGTAAAGGAAAAATATCTGAAAATTGTTAAACTGTACCGTATTTTACGGACTTTCAGACGCTAGGGACTATAAGGCGCACCTTAATTTTCAAGCATTTTTTAAAAAATAATATTTTTACCATTTTGTTATTAGACTTCAAAGCCAGACAAACTTTCTGTTTATAAAATCGAACTGACCTTTAAAATCTCTGAAAATCGTCATTTGAACTTTCGTCTTCGTCATCCTCGTTGTCCCCCTCATGTATAAGATGGTCTTCACTGCCGTGGAGAGCGTTACTTATGCCACACTTCTCGAAAGATTTAACAATAACTCTCACTATGGACGACGACTGTTCTATCCACTGACACATTAGTGTGATTATAGGTCGTGGTCCGTAAAATACGTTATGTCGGGTATCTTTTTGCCGTTAGGACTTACAGTGCATACATCATCCGTCAAAAGCGTAATGGAAAACTATTACTTCACGCAAACATAAAATGTAAGTTGTGGTCGTGTTTTAGTAAGTGAATGAAAATATTACATCAACTATCTCTTTGCACATATAAACTAAAGTCCCTTGCTCGCTTCTTTTTGTATATCCGGTCTAGTCTCAGAACCTACTGTAGAGATTTCGATACAGTCTAGGAATTCCCATGACTGATATCTTGCCAGAATCGATATCCATAACAGGCAAAAATCGTAGAGATTATCCATTCCTTGGAGGGATGAACTGTCTATATATATAATTAAGTTTGTACTGAACCCTCATTGCCCAAGTCCTGCTCGCACTTGGGAAGTTTCTACACTCCTGGAAATTGAAATAAGAACACCGTGAATTCATTGTCCCAGGAAGGGGAAACTTTATTGACACATTCCTGGGGTCAGATACATCACATGATCACACTGACAGAACCACAGGCACATAGATACAGGCAACAGAGCATGCACAATGTCGGCACTAGTACAGTGTATATCCACCTTTCGCAGCAATGCAGGCTGCTATTCTCCCATGGAGACGATCGTAGAGATGCTGGATGTAGTCCTGTGGAACGGCTTGCCATGCCATTTCCACCTGGCGCCTCAGTTGGACCAGCGTTCGTGCTGGACGTGCAGACCGCGTGAGACGACGCTTCATCCAGTCCCAAACATGCTCAATGGGGGACAGATCCGGAGATCTTGCTGGCCAGGGTAGTTGACTTACACCTTCTAGAGCACGTTGGGTGGCACGGGATACATGCGGACGTGCATTGTCCTGTTGGAACAGCAAGTTCCCTTGCCGGTCTAGGAATGGTAGAACGATGGGTTCGATGACGGTTTGGATGTACCGTGCACTATTCAGTGTCCCCTCGACGATCACCAGTGGTGTACGGCCAGTGTAGGAGATCGTTCCCCACACCATGATGCCGGGTGTTGGCCCTGTGTGCCTCGGTCGTATGCAGTCCTGATTGTGGCGCTCACCTGCACGGCGCCAAACACGCATGCGACCATCATTGGCACCAAGGCAGAAGCGACTCTCATCGCTGAAGACGACACGTCTCCATTCGTCCCTCCATTCACGCCTGTCGCGACACCACTGGAGGCGGGCTGCACGATGTTGGGGCGTGAGCGGAAGACGGCCTAACGGTGTGCGGGACCGTAGCCCAGCTTCATGGAGACGGTTGCGAATGGTCCTCGCCGATACCCCAGGAGCAACAGTGTCCCTAATTTGCTGGGAAGTGGCGGTGCGGTCCCCTACGGCACTGCGTAGGATCCTACGGTCTTGGCGTGCATCCGTGCGTCGTTGCGGTCCGGTCCCAGGTCGACGGGCACGTGCACCTTCCGCCGACCACTGGCGACAACATCGATGTACTGTGGAGACCTCACGCCCCCACGTGTTGAGCAATTCGGCGGTACGTCCACCCGGCCTCCCGCATGCCCACTATACGCCCTCGCTCAAAGTCCGTCAACTGCACATACGGTTCACGTCCACGCTGTCGCGGCATGCTACCAGTGTTAAAGACTGCGATGGAGCTCCGTATGCCACGGCAAACTGGCTGACACTGACGGCGGCGGTGCACAAATGCTGCGCAGCTAGCGCCATTCGACGGCCAACATCGCGGTTCCTGGTGTGTCCGCTGTGCCGTGCGTGTGATCATTGCTTGTACAGCCCTCTCGCAGTGTCCGGAGCAAGTATGGTGGGTCTGACACACCGGTGTCAATGTGTTCTTTTTTCCATTTCCAGGAGTGTATTAATCTGCAAACAACATCGTCTTGCCGTTCTTCCCCCTCTGTCTGTTGCTAGTTTGTTACATATCTGTGTATTTTTAATACGCATTGTAATCGAGGCTGACCATAATTTCATTTGGGCCTATCCTCGTCTGCTTGATGCCATCTACAAACATTTGACTTCTTAAAATTTTCTCTACAGGAGCACAGTTTGTTGTGACCTGTTTAAAACTTGTCCACGTCCCGTTTGATGGCGGAGAGAATTTTAAGACACATGGATCCATTAAGCTTGATATCAAAACCACTTAGTCCGAACCTGACTACTTATAAAAAATACCTAGCTTTCGAGGACTGCCTCTGTCATCGCCGTGAAGGGGTGAGTCCTGTCCTGAAACTGGCGAGGCTCCTACTTCTTCGCGCAGATGACTGCATCTGATAGGTTAGTTTACATCATGAGATTCTAGAGATGGCGGACGCCTAACAAGTTTGTGTTTATTCCGATTGATACCTGCCGTAAATGTTAGCCGGTAAGACAGTCTCCTTATTTCGAGGCTCAAACTGCACACACACACACACACACACACACACACACACACACACACACCGCAAGGATCATTACGTATCTTTTATAACAGCAGTATAACATTATTAACTGCGATGCAGTCTTGTAGAACATAACAACAGATCTCAGATGAATACTCCGTACGATTCAGAGCAATAATCCCCTCTTCCCCATTCCCACAAGCAAATTAGTCTTCTGAAATTATCGTGGGAAGGGCACTTTACTGTTGTTTACTGGGAGATAGCACATGTCCAACAATTACGGTATTTATCACTCTGTTGGATGGTGAAGCTACCTCGGAGTGGTTTTTATCACTTAACAAAAGTATGAGTAATAAAATTATATAGCGCGGTTTTTTCCACCGTATACAAACTCTAGGGATTCATCGATGAGAGGATACAGAACAAAAAACGTCTATGAACTTATGTTCGGAAATGTTTGGTTTATTGTAACAATGTATGATTGAACAAATGGTCTTTAGCATGGCAACCATGCTTCCGGACATAAGTTCATTAGACCTTTTTTGTTCCGTATCCTCTCATCGACCAGTCCCTAGAGTTTGTACACGGGGGAAAAGTCACCTTGAATTATGTCTAAATTACACTGGTTATCGTAGCACTAAGCAGGCTGCAGAAAACCGCGCTAAGTTTGTTCTGTATGTTTACCCTTCAGTGTGACGATAATGTACGTTCGTTACATCGGACCCTGCTGATACGCAGTTGTTGATCTGCACGATAGTAAAGAATTAGTTGTTGTTCAGTCAGCAGTTTACCTTGGTTGGTATGACATAGTTTACATACGTTAATGATCGTAATCTCTGCAGTGTCGTCGACGAATGGATTTCGAAACCAAAGAGTGGCGTGACTAGACTTTCGGCCGCTTTAGAGCACTCGTCCGGTGAAATCACGCTAATGGCTTCGGTGAAAGACTGGACACGCCACACGCAGATGGATTCAAAGAGCAGAGCTGTCCCGTCCCCCGTCTGGCGTCCGGATGCCTTCCAGAGAGTGACTCCTGGGCTCGCCACGCCGCATACCGCCCACCGAACAAGCGTGGCGCCGCGCCGTGCCGTGAAATAGAAATCGTCCATGTGGTCCGGCGGCAGGCGATAACTTTCTAACTCGGAGTCGTAAGCCTGCTCATGGACCTTGAATTTGGGGCAGGTGCGGTCTGTTTCTTACTCCGCTGGGGGAGTCTGGATGCTTGCGGTGGCCCGTATTCCGCAGGTCGATGCTCCTGTCCTTGGGACGGTTTCCTTGTGCAGTGATCTATAGTTTAGCAGATTTTTCCCAGTTACAATTACTCGTAACTTAATTTTATGGCGGAAAAGGAATGGAAAATTTAAACAAAATCTAACGTCCTGTCGACGGGATTTTTACAATCGGAGGTCAAGCTCAGATTAAGGAAGACACGGGGAAGGAATTGGGAAGTATCCTTTTCAAAAGCTCCATCCGGGCATTTGCGTTCGACGATTTAGGGGAACAACGGAAAAATTAAATCTGAATGTCCGAACGGGGAATCGAACTGTTGTCCTTCCGATGCGAATCCAATATGTTGACGACTGCGCCATCTCGCCTATACGCTACGGAATGGGCTTTAGCGAATCTATTTCTACTTTTTAATCACTACGCATACCACGTTGCGTCGTGTGGTGAAGGTTGCTTTGTGTACCACAGAAACACAACTCACACCGCCCCCCTCCTCCGCCTCACCCCTCTTGTTTCAGTCGAGAATAGTGCGCGAGAAAAATAAATATTGACAAGCTTCAGTGTGAGCTATGTTTAATTTTACCTTCGTGCCCTTTCTGCACGTAGGGAGAAGCAATATATTGAGAGACACTTCTAGGAAAATCCGCTCACGCCTATTTAGCAGTAAACCACACTATGACACAAAAGACTTCACATTCATCAAGCGAACCTGGTCTTCTTTGAACGTCCTCTATTTCCTCTGTCCATCCTGTTTGTTACGGATCCCAGACAGACGAACAGTATTCCAGTATTCGTCAAACAAGGGCTTTATAAGCTACCTCCTTCGTGGGATCTGCACCAAAATACATACACGTTGTTCTCCGTGTAAGAAAATTTTCACCTTCTGCTACGCTACAGCTGAACGTATAAATTCACTAAGTAACGCTGATAAAACTGACGTTTCCGCTGCTCGATTTAGACTGACTGCGGAATACAGAGTTAGTCACCTTGGCGTAAGGTTTATTGTTTTAAAACGCTCCGTATCGCAACGCGGTGCGAATTTGTGGCGGCAGCTGATTCTTTTTTATTTTCATATTTTTCCTTCATTCACAAGAAACAAAATGAAAACACATCGGTGCAGATATTCAGGAGTGATTAAGATAACCCGATAACATATTCACAGATCCTGTGATAACCAGTAAATCGCACTCCTCCCCCCCCTTTTTTTTCCCGCCTGCACACACCAATACTCATTCTTTAAAACTCCCACATATAAAACAGCTTCAAACGCTTGATTACTTTACAAATGGTTTAAAGTGTTAGATATTTGACGTGAAGCGTGTAAAATCTTTACGATTTAAGAGACAAAGCCCTGTAAACGAGAAAAAAATTTCGAAAAGCTTGGAAAGACATGTAAAGTTCGTGGAAGTCGCAAAGTGATGTAATCCGTAAATACTGGTTGAATATAATTTGGGTAATGTGTGGGTCGTGAGTTGCACTGCCTCCACACACAATTCGTAACTGTAACACTTGTCTCATTGTGTTACATCTCTAATATAAAATTCATTCCTCTTAATGAGTAGAATATGACAGCATTTTAAATTTTTTAATTCGGTCAATAATTACATAAAACATAGAAATTAAAATTTTTATTTCCCTTTGAAGCCGTTAGATAGGCAACCTGCAACTGTAATTGTTCCTCGGATTTCCCGTACGTAATACAAATTACGTCTTTCGTATTTCTGAACTGGCTAATTTGATAGAAAATAGTACAAAATAATACAGCCAACACCTCTCCGAATACGGTAAATTTAAGAGATATTTATGTTAACATACGTAACAATTATGTAATATTAGAAGTAGCATTGTTGCTATGTTGGAGTTTACCATTACTCAATGGCTAAGTGTGCTTCAGAATACAATCGATATCCTGTTTTTACTAGGATTATTTCAAATGTTGGTTACTGCTTGTCTCATCTTTCTGGCAAGGAATGCAACAGGTCTATTCACAGTGAAGCATTGTGATGTTAAAAAAAAATCTCCATCCTTTCTTGGTAACCCTCCGTCCAGTTTCAACGGAGTGTGCAGGAATCACCACTCTCCCACTCGCACCCTTCCTCTTCGCATGTCTTATTCCGTTCAGTAATGGTGCGGTGACGCTACAGACAACATAAACTTTCTTATTCTTGTTCTGGGCATGTCAGTAATTTAGAGTGTTCATCATTAGAATTAAGTAACTAATCGGGCAAGAGAGTAACACTGTACACAAATAATCAATTACAAAGGCGTTTAATGACAGCATGCGGTTTCTTCTTCTACTAGCAGTTTATATTTACTTGTACAATCAATCAACTTCTACGGTTGTTGCGGCTCGATGTCTTCACATCACAGAATTTAGAGATGAATGCCCATTTCTTGTGGAAGTATCTTGCGATGTGGGCGTAAAATTTTGTCTGCGGACAAGGCTCGCCTTATGAAGTTCGGCGAGAACAGCCAAGGAGGAGGTGATTTAGACCTACTTCCTCAGGAGTGGTCTTCGCAATATGAAGAGGTTGAAACTTCGATTTTGTAGAAATGTCCTGGGTAACACCCGCGTCCGTTTGGTATTCGTATCACTGATGTATGTCTTCGGGAAAGCTTTACCTTTTAATACTATGTTCTTTTGTGAAAACATTGTTGAAACCGTGCGAAGTTATGTTCTCGCTTGATTTGAAAGGTTTTCCAGAATCGTTACCAGTACTGCTGATCTGTATACGTCCCAATGCCTCTTTTATTTTGTTCTTGTAGCCATTATACGAGATCCGAAACCCAACTGGTATCGCCCTTCCGCAAGGCCAGATTTGATTGGCTGTTCCACATGAAATTACTCTGGATAGATACTTGACAGCATGATCTATTACCGAGACTCCTGTAGTGTAGTCGAACGGTATTGAAGTTGTGGCAGTTTTACTCTCCGATAATTAATTCAGACGCAAAAAAAAGTTATCTGTGGTGGAAAATTTGGTTCCCTCCTGCACGACTCCCCTCCATACCTCTCTCTGTGGAGGACGAACAGGCTGTTGCTCCTGTAGTGAGCGGAAAGACTGCAGAAGTGGAGCGCGGAACGCCGTGATAGGCGAAGTGAGGCAACAGACGGCGTCCATTGTGTGCGAGGGCAGCCGTTGCCCAACTGCACGCACCGGATACTCGACGAGAGAGAGGTCCCAGGCCCTGAGGTCCCAGATCAGAGAAAGTTCCGATCCTGATCTGGTCTGCCGTGGACTCACGCTCACCATTCTAGTGCTTGCAAACAACTAGATAAGTCATCTCCGAGCTGAGCTCGGAGAGTAACTGCAAAGACGTGTATTTTCCAAAGATGTAATCTTTGCCGCTTTTGTGATAGTTACCAAGCGTACTACATGAAATTTAAACTGCCATGTTTATATCATTATTTCGTCAGCTCAGTAAGGTATATGGAAGGGCTGATAGATCCACATCGCTCACGCCACTGCTCTTACACAGCATGACACAGCTTTATATTACTGAGTAAGCTACCTCATCTCTCAATGCTTGAGAATAACAGCATGTCGAAATTTCAGTAGCAATAAATGGTGTTTTAGCAGCCAAAAGCGGAATGGTTTCATTTGGAATATACAGGATGGTACATTGATAGTGACCAGGCCAAATATCTCACGAAATAAGCATCAAACGAAAAAACTACTAAGAACGAAACTCGTCTAGCTTGAAGGGGGAAACCAGACGGCGCTATGGTTGGCTCGCTAGATGGTGCTGCCATAGGTCAAACGGATATCAACTGCGTTTTTTTAAATAGGAACCCCCATTTTTTTGTATTACATATTCGTGTAGTACGTAAAGAAATATGAATGTTTTAGTTGTACCACTTTTTTCGCTTTGTAATAGATGGCGCTGTAATAGTCACAAACGTGTAAGTACGTGGTATCACGTAACATTCCACCAGTGCGGTCGGTATTTGCTTCGTGATACATTTCCCGTGTTAAAATGGACCGTTTACCAATTGCGGAAAAGGTCGATATCGTGTTGATGTATGTCTATTGTGATCAAAATGCCCTGCGGCCGTGTGCTATGTATGCTGCTCGGTATCCTGGACGACATCATCCAAGTGTTCGGACCGTTCGCCGGCTAGTTACGTTATTTAAGGAAACAGGAAGTGTTCAGCCACATATGAAACGTCAACCACGACCTCCAAGTAGGAGTTTTAGCTGCTGTCGCGGCTAATCCGCGCATCAGTAGCAGACAGATTGCGCGAGAATCGGGAATCTCAAAAACGTCGGTGTTGAGAATGCTACATCAACATCGATTGCACACGTATCATATTTCTATGCACCAGAAATTGCATGGCGACGACTTTGAACGTCGTGTACAGTTCTGCCACTGGACACAAGAGAAATTAGGGGACGATGACAGATTTTTTGCACGCGTTCTATTTAGCGACGAAGCGTCATTCACCAACAGCGGTAACGTAAAGCGGCATAATATGCACTATTGGGCAACGGAAAATCCACGATGGCTGCGACAAATGGAACATCAGCGACCTTGGCGGGTTAACAATGCTGATTTCCTACGTAATGTTCTATCGATGTTACTACAAGATGTTTCACTGCATAACAGAATGACGATGTACTTCCAACATGATGGATGTCCGGCACATAGCTCGCGTGCGGTTGAAGCGGTACTGAATAGCATATTTCGTGACAGGTGGACTGCACGTTCACCGGATCTAACGTCCCCGGATATCTTTCCGTGGGGAAAGTTGAAGGATATTTGCTATCGTGATCCACCGACAACGCTTGACAACATGCGTCAGCGGTTTTTCAATACATGTGCGAACATTACGAAAGGCGAACTCCTCTCTGTTGAGAGGAATGTCGTTACATGTATTGCCAAATGCATTGAGGTTGACGGACATGATTTTGGGCATTTATTGCATTAATGTGGTATTTACAGGTAATCACGCTATAACAGCATGCGTTCTCAGAAATTTCACAAAGGTACATGTATCACATTGGAGCAACCGAAATAAAATGTTCAAACGTACCTACATTCTGTATTTTAATTTAGAAAACCTACCTGTTACCAGCTGTTCGTCTAAAATTGTGAGCCATATGTTTGTCACTATTACAACGCCAACTGTCACAAAGCAAAAAAAGTGGTACAACTAAAACATTCATATTTCCTTACGTACTACACGAATATGAAATAAAAAATGGGGGTTCCTATTTTAAAAAAAACGCAATTGATATGCGTTTGACCTATGGCAGCGCCATCTAGCGGGCCAACCATAGCGCCATCTGGTTTTCCCCTTCAAGCTACACAAGTTTCGTTCTTTGTAGTTTTTTCGTTTGACGCTTATTTCGTGAGATATTTGGCCCGGTCACGATCAATGGACCACCCTGTACGTATTTTTCATTTACGATGACTAAACCAGTATGCAGTGCTGTCCTCTGACCTGTCAGTGGCTTTAGCCGTAACAGTGCTAGATAACCGAAATGAGCGTTTTCGCAATAGCCGCCCAGCGTTGCTGCAGATGGGGGCCACTTCCTCCTCAGCCCTTCCCGGTCGCGGCCATGTGGCATTTTTGCGTCCTTCACCTCACGCTGTTCAGTGTAGGAGACTGTCTGCTGCCAGCAGTTCCCTTCAAGGCAATCTCCGCGCCTTCTTGCGTCAGTGTCGAGGCGCCGAGTGTTTGTCGCTGGCGCAGAATTCCTGTGTGGACAGTAGCGTGTATGGATGTGTTGATTCTCAAGCTGACTTCATTCACGAAGTTAGTCAGTGACATTAGTCCTGGAGAATACCGCCTCCTTAATCGTGCAGAGTCAGTTGCTGCAAACGAAGGTGCAGTGGTAGTTCCGGATGCACGGACTCCGACGCCGACGCGAAAACTCACCGCTAAAGAGGAACAACACTTAAGAATTTCACTAGTAACCCGTCTGATTAGAGAACTACTGAAAAAATACGTAGAAACAACTAAAGACGTTGTTTCAGACTATACACTACTGGCCATTAAAATTGCTACACCACGAAGATGACGTGCTACAGACGCGAAATTTAACTGACAGGAAGAAGATGCTGTGATATGCAAATGATTAGCTTTTCAGAGCATTCTCACAAGGTTGTCGCCGGTGGCGACACCTACAACGTGCTGACATGAGGAAAGTTTCCAACCGATTTCTCATACACAAACAGCAGTTGACCGGCGTTGCATGGTGAAACGTTGTTGTGATGCCTCGTGTAAGGAGGAGAAATGCGTACCATCGCGTTTCCGACTTTGATAAAGGTCGGATTGTAGCCTATCGCGATTGCGGTTTATCGTATCGCGACACTGCTGCTCGCGTTGGTCGAGATCCAATGACTATTAGCAGAATATGGAGTCGGTGGATTCAGGAGGGTAATACGGAACGCCGTGTTGGATCCCAACGGCCTCGTATCACTAGCAGTCGAGATGACAGGAATCGTATCCGCATAGCTGTAACGGATCGTGCAGCCACGTCTCGATCCCTCAGTCAACAGATGGGGACGTTTGCAAGACAAAAACGATCTGCACGAACAGTTCGACGACGTTTGCAGCAGCATGGAATATCAGCTCGGAGACCATGGCTGCGGTTACCCTTGACGCTGCATCACAGACAGGAGTGCCTGCGATGGTGTACTCAATGACGAACCTGGGTGCACGAATGGCAAAACGTCATTTTTTCGGATGAATCTAGGTTCTGTTTACAGCATCATGATGGTTGCATCCGTGTTTGGCGACATCGCGGTGAACGAACATTGGAAGCGTGTGTTCGTCATCGCCATACTGGCGTATCACCCGGCGTGATGGTATGGGGTGCCATTGGTTACACGTCTCGGTCACCTCTTGTTCTCACTGACCGCAGTTTAGACATTGGACGTTACATTTCAGATGTGTTACGATCCGTGGCTCTAACCTGCATTAGATCCGTGCGAAACCATGCATTTCAGCTGGATAATGCACGATCGCAAGTTGCAGGTCCTATCCGGGCCTTTCTGGATACAGAAAATGTTCGACTGCTGCCCTGGCCAGCACACTTTCCAGATCTTTCACCAATCGAAAACGTCTGGTCAATGGTGGCCGAGCAACTGGCTCGTCACAATACGCCAGTCACTACTCTTGAACTGTGGTATCGTGTTGAAGCTGCTGGGCAGCTGTGCCTGTACACGCTATCCAAGCTCTGTTTGACTCAATGCCCAGGCGTATCAAGGCCGTTATTACGGCCAGAGGTGGTTGTTCTGGGTACTGATTTCTCAGGATCTATGCACCCAAATTGCGTGAAAATGTAATCACATGTCTATTCTAGTATAATATATTTGTCCAATGAATACCCGTCTATCATCTGCATTTCTTCTTGGTGTAGCAATTTTAATGGCCAGTAGTGTAAATGACATTTACATGAAGGGAGAAATAGGCTATAATTTTTAGCAGAAACAGTGTATAATTTTTGAGCAGAAAGGTATGATATTCATTCTAAAGACTAGCAGTGGAAAAAAAAAATGCGAACAGTTCGCAGTCACGTATCAGATGCCTTAAGAGTATTGATCAAGAATATGTGTGACGGTATGCGGGAGGAAGATGAAAAATATTTACAAAATGATGTTTGATTTCGAAGGAACCATGGATCACGAAGGCAATATTAACTACGCGACTAATTTTAGGTAGTACCTTGATATTTGACGCACCAATCTTGGTCGCCGTTATAGACAGAAAATGTTCTATAATCTTAACTTGAACGAATTGTTCTAAAAGATGAAGAAACCAGAAATACACTGCAGGAATAAAGGGATAAGCATGCATTTCTCCAAGGATCAAGAATCAAGGGAGGTCTGATCACGAACTAAGATATTAAAGAGATACTATATTTAATTGGTACTTGGAAAACGCAATGATAGATTCCTCAGAAACCAACATACATGGGATAACAGTTGATAGAGAATGCCCCAGAAAGATCCGTTTTGCAGTTCACATTGCTTTATTTGGCGTAAATGAAGACGAGCTACAGAAGACGGATCACCAGATGAATCGGGTCTTAATGGAAAAAGTGAGAGATCAGGAGAAACAAAAAAATTCATTAAAAATTCGTGAAAAAGATATCGAAGTCGTGCACCTTCGGGATGAAAAGTTGGCAGAAGTACTACAGATATTAGATCTAGAATAGTCGAATTAAAAGACGCATTTATCCAGAAAAGAAAGCCACTCAAGACAAACAGTGTTTCCTTGCCTACTAGGAAACGATTCGTTAGGAGTTTATGCAGGTACGCAACAGGAACCTGAACGCTGAGGAAGGTGGAAAATAAAAACTTGGAAGGTTTCGAAATCTGGTGTTGCAGGAGAATGTTGAAGATACCATAGTGTCTAAAACGAAGAAATGCTGGGAATAGCAGGAGCAGCGTACTCAAAACAGTCATCATTCATCCCATTTCAGCACTGTGATTGAGAGAGTGACGGGGGGGAGGGGGGGGGACAGTGGGTACGACATAGGCAGGAACTCATGGATAAAATTAAACCTGACTGAAAACACAGAACAGTATCAAGAAGGGAGATAACTTCCAGGACGGGGGTGGGGGGCACAAGTGAGTAGCGATGTTGCCTGCGTACATTGTGAAGTTATTCTGTGAACATGATTTGTGGAAGTAATGGCTTAATAGCTACACGGCATCGGGAAATATTCGCAGCTTTTTCAATTTCTGGCTCTCGCTTTCACTCGTTTAGTGTATTACAGCATGACGACACAGCAGCGAAAACGATGGAGCGTGGAAACAGCTTTCCAAAGCCGATTCGCCGGGTCAGACCACGGGATTACTGCCGTGGGTATGTGGTGGAGCTGGGGTCCAACAGCTGCACTCACTGTTTAATATCTGGTTATGTAACATTATAATCCAGGTTTTTGCTTCGTGTGCGAGCAAGTAGTCCATTGGATAGCGAAACTGGTGCTTTTTGCTAAACTGAACATTACGTTAAGAAAACTGCTAATTTCTAAAGTTTTCCGCAAAATAAGCTTGGCAGACTTCTGAAATTGACGCTAGACGAAAGTTTACAAACGTAGATAAGTACTATACTTTGAGATCATATGTCTTTAAGATGCATTGGGGTCCAAAAGTGCGTGACGTAATAGCATTGACTGTAAGAAGATATACTTCACGTACAAATAGCGTCGTATCATGGTTTGTGCACTTTAGCTACCTGTGGCAGCCAGCTGTTAGCAAGGTGGGTCAAGTGTTGTATGTGTTCAACAGGTGGCTTGATGTTTAGGAACGAAGTCTGTCTCTACTCAAGCTGCCTCTGAAAATCTGTGAGCACCAGGTTGCTGATCCCCGTGAGATTACTGAAACAAACAGATCTGGTACGTTCATTAATTTGTTGCCAAGAAAATTGGCTTCCGGGAAAATGTTTTATCTATGCACCAGCTTAACCTGCAGACGTCCCTTACGACTGAACATACGTGATTGGATGGTCGGAGAGCGGCGATCGCCCAATTACTATAGAACGCTTCAAAACAAAACACAAAAGCCAGATCTCTCCTCCGGGATCTAACTCACTCGGAGATAGTAATTATTTTCTCTCTATTCAAACTTTCTTTTGCGTGTCCGGGTGTCAAAATTTTTTCAGCCCGGACAGAAGTAGGCTGCATTCAGTGCTTCCTTTCTTCCCTACCATAATTCATCGAGGGTACATTCACTGAGGCAGTTAGGACAGGTTAGGAAATGTTACATATTGTGATCTTTGGCACAGCCACATCTGACGTCTTATTCTTCTATAAGGTTCCTGTGTATTCAGAACGTATATGCAGTATGATATTAGTCCAGCAGGCGTCAAGTGGATACATTAGCTTGCTTAACCGAATGTGGCATCGCTTTTACATACATCCATATTGCGTGATTGCGTGATTGCGCGTAGGAAAATGATGGGCTCTCACGGCTTGGATACTGCACCAATTCGTCGGTTTGTCGTTCTTGATAGAAGTTTTATTCCGTATTTCTAAAACACGTCACTTCTGAGTCATGGAATTTTAATGATAGCAGCAATTTATTTCTCTCACTCCCTGTAGAAATGTAGCTACTGGCACTATACGCTGATATTAAAGTAGTGCATAATTTATTCTTAAAAGTACTTTGAACTTTTCTTGTCTTTTATTGTGATATAAACCCTATCACACTATTGAACTGCATACTGTATAAATACACATCAGATCGTAGTTTCCCAATAAGCTAGGATATGAAATACGCGGTTTATCCGGAAAATCCTGAAGTTTAATGAAATTATAACACAATTAGTTTTCTTCATAGTAGATACAACTGCTGGTTTTTTTCTTAGTGTTTTCCCAATGTGTCATAGCCCTTAGGAGCGTGAATGTTATGTGTGAAAATCGCTTTCAAAATGGTTGTACCGTTTTCTAATCCCGACTGAAATATTCGTGCAGTGATACAATATGGAAATGAATTTTAGGGACCGATGGGTGTTGAAATTTGTATAGCTTCCCATACACTATAGAATAAGCGACAATAGATTGAATTTTATCACACCCAGGCGCCGTGGCATCTAGTGGAATGACTTTCATAGAGTACAGTGAGGTTTAAGAGGTCATAATTTAAGCAGTTCAGAGGAAAGGCAGAGCTACTCCGCTGTTTGGAATAAGGCTTATCAGAATGTATCTTTAACTAAACTAATCTTGGACTGTCTGAAATATAAATTGAGATGCTGTGCTAAAAGTTAAAATTAACTGTATTGTTTAGATAAATTTCAGTTACTCGTATTAAAAACTAAGGCTACGAAAATTAAGTTTTCATTGTTGTTCAATAAATACGATACTGTGCTACTAATCATTTGGGGCGTACGATTCGTGGACACGGATAGTTTCCATCGCCACGTTTTTTTTCTAATCTTGGTCCCATGAAATATTTTTATGCCTCTCGGATTCTCCCTTTGACGTTTGCTGTGTTGTTTCCTCTTATAGCTGGCTTCAGTAGTCATCCTCTTGTAAGTGGTATTTCGTATCTCAGAGTACACGCGTGCTTAGTTTATTGTACAATTTTCTTTTAGTTTTTTTGTTAATTGTGGCGATATTTTCGATTACTACACAGTTTATATAATTTTTCTTTATGCTTTCTACTTCTCGCAACGCTCGAACGCCAATGACCGCGCTTTCGTGTAGTATCGACTTCAATAATCACTTACTTTAATTTTTACCATAATTTTATCTGCAGTTGACAACTTCATAAATAAGATTATTTTTTGCAGCAGTTGTAAAACTTCCCTTCGGCCAAAAATATTCATTTTTTGTTTTTGACGCTATGCATTCCAAGCCTTGGATTCATTTCCAGCTGTAACTTCCTTTTTGCTTCATTTTTCATATTTTGGACAAGATAGATTTTTAAAAATTTGCATTCTTGTCACGAAGTGGTTGTCTACGGATAAAATAAAACGTAGGTTGAACTGGCCTTCCAACTCACCGAAAATGCATATAACAAGAAGTCCCTCTCATTGAATGCAAAAATAAGAAATTGCAATACAGTAATCAAACCGGAAGCCCTGTATGCAGCCGAAACATTGTCCATCACCAACCGTGGTGCAGTTGAAAGGCTGGAGACCAAAGAAAGGAAGACATTAACAAAAATCTTTGGTTTCAGATTCCACAACAAAAAACTAATTCACACCAACGATGAAACTCTCTACCGAACTATCGAAAAACTGTGACACAGTGAGGAAAAAGTATTGCTTTTTATGGACCATCATAAGAACTAACGCAAATAGATCAACAGAAATATTTTTGACTACTTCTGGAAAAAAAAGCAAGTTGATGTAAGGAAACGGTGAAGTACCTAACTCTTTCAGACCTGAATTTTTTCTGGAGGAAGGAATTTTTCTTTATAGGGTAGTGTTCTCAGGTGATTTTTTGATGATTTTAGATGCACGATTCATACAAAAATTTTGAAAACATACTTCGCACACTTGGCTTCATTTTACGGACTAAAATAACTAATTACGAAATAGTATCTATTGTAATGAATAGTAAAACGATCGTTCAATAATTACCATGCAAAATAGGGATGAGAATATTCAGTTACGCAGTGAAATATAGCGAACCAACCATATCCGTGCATTCTGGTGCTCAAGAGCTGCTGCGGACTGCTACACTGACGTCCTAATATTTTCGCACTGACGCCCAACACGTAGCAGCACTTGCGCGTGATGAAGGGTTGAACATTCACAACTTTCAGTACATTAACCAAGTTCGTTCGATGGCGCACCAACAGTGAAAAAAAATTAATATCATTATTGTATTTACGTGATATTCCTGCTATATTTACCTGACATTCCATTTGATTTTTTCCTTCACATATCAGTTCCATAATCATGTTGATTGAAAAAAATGATAAACTAGACATTAAATTTGAATCGTAATATTGCCATAGCTTCGTCACTAACACTGATTTACATTATCAGCCTAACTCTAACACACCTGAACTTCGACTCCTCTCTCTAGCCCAGCTAAACATAGTGTGCTCTACTGCGCCCTCGCGCAGCTCAAAGATGCTCACTTCTGCGATGCAGCTTACAACATCGCTGCTCGCTCACAATCGATTCTGTTACCAAAAATTCAGATACCAAAATTGTACAGCACACCTATCAGTGTACCACAGGTTTCTTTGGGGAAAATACTTCTGTTGCAGCTAAGTCGCAATTAAAGTTACTGTACACAGCTGTCGCCAGTGTGTCTGAAAGGGTTAAGGGGATACGGAATCGGATTTTGGGTTAAAAAATCGAATTTTTTTTATTGGCGTATTATATTCTGCCATGTTTCCTCTTTAAAATGACGTATCATACATAGCTCTACTACAATTATAACTATTTTATTTTTATATATTTGTGAGATCGGGTATTGCGCTTTAGTTATACACGTCTCTCGTGGCTGAACATGAACTTTTTGGCAGTACCATTAAAGTGACATGAATTCAAATATCCCGGTTTCAAGCGACTATTTATACACTAGTTGCCCGAAAATGTTTCTCTCTTGTTTCCTCAAGTTACTCTTTGACTTTGTGGCGGGACTGTTTTGTAAACAGTGTGATATAAGAAAGTAGTTGTTGTTGAGTTATTTCGTATTTAGTGCTTCATTTTTCGCAGTGAAAATGCCTAGAGCTAAAGCAAAAGTATTTAAAAAGCGTGTGAACTGGCAAAAGAAAAGAAATAATGATTCATTAGCAAAGCAAAGCAGTTCATCATCATCACTGTTGGAAAATGTGAATCCACTTATTACTGATTTGCCGAACGAACTTACACCAAATGAAAACAGTGCTTCTCATAAAAAACTAAGAGATTTGGAAGAGAAATATAATTTACTTGATAGAGGGAATGAAGTTTTTGAACTCATTGATACGAATATATTGTGTGAAGCTCTTGAAAACAGTTTGTGCTGCAAAAAATGTCATGGAAACGTTTCTCTGAAAGTAGAATCCCATGTTGGCCTGGCTGCCCAGTTTAATTTAATATGCAGTGTTTGTAAATACAGCTGTAAGTTTCCAAGTTCGGTTTCAGTAACTGTAAATAATGGATACAAGAAAACTGAACTTTATAGTGTAAATATTAGGTTAGTTTATGGATTGCGAGCAATTGGTAAGGGCAAAGCAGCTGGTGATATGCTATGTGGTGTTCTAAATCTTCCAAGTGCACCTTCAAAGTTTGAAGCTTACAATTATGTACTAGGATCTGCAGTTGAAGATGTAGCACAGAAGTCAATGCAGGTTGCTGTGGAAGAAGCAGTGGAAGAAAATGACGGCAGTCGTGACCTCACAGTGGCGTTTGATGGCACGTGGCAGAAAAGGGGCCACACCTCCAACAATGGTGTTGTAACAGCAACTAGTGTTGATACTGGCAAGGTTATTGATGTTGCAATAATGTCTAAATACTGTAGGTGCACAGGCAGGCTGAAAAATGAACACAGTGATGACTGTATTGCTAATTATTATGGTAGTAGTGGTGGCATGGAGGTTGCTGGGGTGAAGAAAATTTTTCATCGCTCTTCACAGTGGTATAATGTTCGCTATGTCAAATATCTGGGAGATGGTGACTCTAAAGCATTCAAAGAAGTTTTGGAAAGCAAACCATATGGGAACAGTGTAAATATAAGCAAACTTGAATGTATAGGACATGTGCAGAAGAGAATGGGTGCCAGGCTGAGAAGGTTAAAATCAGTTATGAAAGGGAAAAAACTAGATGATGGGAAAACCTTGGATGGCAGAGGAAGATTGACTGATTGCATAATAGACCACATTCAGAACTGCTATGGCCTTGCAATCAGGCAAAATACAGGCAATCTTGAAGAAATGAGGAGAGCTATATGGGCTTTATATTTCCACACCGCATCCACGGATGAGCATCCACAACATGGTTTGTGCCCCAAAGGTGAAAACAGCTGGTGTAAATACAATAGGGGACTAACAACAGGAGAGAAATACATTCACCACCACAGTCTACCATCAGCCATCATGGCAGAAATAAAGCCCATTTTCAGAGATGTGGCTGACAGAAGTCTTCTGATGAAATGTCTTCACGGAGAAACGCAGAACCCCAACGAGTGCTTGAATAGTGTGATATGGCATCGTCTCCCAAAAACAGTGTTTGTCGGAATTAATACACTACATTTTGGTGTGTATGATGCTGTGGCAACCTTCAATCTTGGAAATATAACTAAATGCCAGGTCCTTCAAAAGTTGGGTATGTGTGTTGGTTCCCATACGGTACGTGCTATGTTCTTTTTAGATCAGCACAGACTAAGGCATGCTGATAATATAATCAAGACATTAGTGAAAAAAGCAAGACATGTGCAGAGGGGTGCCAAAAGAAGACTTGAAGATGATTATGAAGACTGTGAAGGGGGTATTAGCTACGGATCAGGAATGTTTTAATCTTCTTTCTCCGTTTCCCGTAAGTTTACTTTTTACTTCATCTAGGAACATTATCTCAGGTACTGGTCAACCTAGAAGTCTGAAATTTTTATGACGTAGTGACATAGGTCCCTATTACATACTGAAACAACGATTTTTTAATTACTTGATTTACAAAAGACTTAGGGGTGATAGTCTAGTAAAAAGCGATGGAAAAAAATTACTTAAAAATAAATGTACAATATCTCTGTAAGAAAATACTTTGACAATAAACTGTTGTTTCAGTATTGTTGTAACATATGAATGCACATACAGTAAAATTTTTACCTCTCTGTCTCCAGTAGTTTGTGAGAAAATGTTCCCTATAGTAGGCATATATTAACATTGCGGGGATAGGTGATTCCGTATCCCCTTAAGAGAAGTTCAAATCGTAGAAAATAGACCCATAGATAAAGCTGAAAAACAATGAAGACAAGAAAGATACGTTCCAACTCAAAACGAAAACCAAACGAACAATCCAAATCTCTGGAGAAGAAGCTACATCAGAAAGAATGAAACGATACTGGGTTAATGGAACACAGAACACTAAAAATTGATTGATTTCTTAACGTACCCGAAAGTAGAGGGAAACGAAAGAAGAAGAAAATGAAAGAAAAGCAGGGGAAAAAGAGAAACTGCGAGGACGTAAGCGTTCTCTGCGAACATTTGGCAACAGCAATATTACATCCATGAATCCGTCTCGCTGAAAATCAGGAGCAATGATGTAAAAGGTAAATTACGACTCAAAATGAAACCAGGTGGCTTGAAGTGCATGGTATGATACATTGAGCAGTAATAATTAGACAGCGGTGACAGAAGTCATAGGATACCTCCTAACATCGTGTCCGACCTCCTTTTGCCCGGCGTAGTGCAGTAACTCAACATGGCGTGGACTGAACAAGTCGTTGGAAGTCCCTGCAGAAATACTGACCCCTGCTGCCTATACAGCCTTCCATACTGGCGAAAGTGTTGCCGGTGCAGGATTTTGTGCACGAACTGACCTGTCGATTACGTCCTATAAACGTTCGACGGGATTCATGTCGGGTGATCTGGGTGGACAAATAATTTGCTCGAATTGTTCATAATGTTCTTCGAACGAATTGCAAACAATTGTGCCCCGGTGATAGAACGCATTGTGCGAGCATAACCATTTCACGTTCAGTTGAATAGTCCACACCATTATGGAATCACCAACAGCATGTGCAGGGTCTTGGGTCCACGGCTCTGTGGTGTGCGCGCGCCACTCTCGAGCCGTACCATCAGCTCTTACCAACTGAAATCTGGACACACGTGGCCAGCCGAGGGTTTCCCAGTCCAGGGTCCAACAGATACGGCTACGAGCCCTGGAGAGGCGCTGCAGGTGATGTCGTTCTATTAGCAAAGGCACTCGCGTCGGTCGTCTGCTGCCGTATCATTTTACGCCCAATTTCGCCGCAGTGTCCTAACGGATACGTCCGTCCGTCGTACGTCCCACAGTGATTTCTGCGGTTATTTCATTGGGTGTTGCTTGTGTGTTCGCAGTGACGACCTAAACGCCGTTGCTCTCGGTCGTTAAGTGAAGGCCGTCGGCCACTGCGATGTCCTTGGTGAGAGGTTATGCCTGAAATATGATATTCCAGGCATGCTCTTGACACTGTGGATCGCAGAATATTGAATTTCGTAAGAATTACCGAATAGAATGTGTCCCATGCATCTAGCTCCAACTAACATTCCGCGTTCCAGGTCAGTTTATTCCTGTCTCATGGCAATAATCACTTCAGGTCATCCCCGTTTACAAGAAGGGACGTCGAACAGATGTGCAGAACTATAGAGCTATATATCTAACGTCGATCAGTTGTAGAATTTTGTTACACGTATTATGTTAGAGTATAATGACTTTTCTGGAGACTATAAATCTACTCTGTAGGAATCAGCATGGGTTTCGAAGATGACGGTCGTGTGAAACCCAGCTCGCGCTATTCGTCCACGAGACTCAGAGGGCCATAGACACGGGTTCCCACGTAGATGCCGTGTTTCTTGACTTCCGCAAGGCGTTCGATACAGTTCCCCACAGTCGTTTAATGAACAAAGTAAGAGCATGAGGACTATCAGACCTATTGTGTGATTGGATTGAAGAGTTCGTAGATAACAGAACGCAGCATATCATTCTCAATGAGGAGAAGTCTTCCGAAGTAAGAGTGATTTCAGGTGTGCCGCAGGGGAGTGTCGTAGGACCGTTGCTATTCACAATATACATAAATGACCTTGTGGATGACATCGGAAGCTCACTGAGGCTTTTTGCGGATGATGCTGTAGTTTATCGAGAGGTTGTAACAATGGAAAATTGTACTGAAAAGCAGGAGGATCTGCAGCGAATTGACGCATGGTGCAGGGAATGGCAATTGAATCTCAATGTAGATAAGTGTAATGTGCTGCGAATACATAGAAAGAAAGATTCTTTATCATTTAGCTACAATATAGCAGGTCAGCAACTGGAAGCAGTTAATTCCATAAATTATCTGGGAGGACGCATTAGAAGTGATTTAAAATGGGGTGATCATATAAAGTTGATCGTCGGTAAAGCAGATGCCAGACTGAGATTCATTGGAAGAATCCTAAGGAAATGCAATGCGAAAACAAAGGAAGTAGGTTACAGTATGCTTGTTCGCCCACTGCTTGAATACTGCTCAGCAGTGTGGGATCCGTACTATATAGGGTTGATAAAAGAGAGAGAGAGGATCCAACGGAGAGCAGCGCGCTTACAGGATCATTTAGTAATCGCGAAAGCGTTACGGAGATGATAGATAAACTCCAGTGGAAGACTCTGCAGGAGAGACGCTCAGTAGCTCGGTACGGGCTTTTGTTGAAGTTTCGAGAACATACTTTCATCGAGGAGTTAAGCAGTATATTGCTTCCTCGTACGTATATCTCGCAAAGAGACCATGAGGATAAAATCAGAGAGATTAGAGCCCACACAGAGGTATACCGACAATCCTTCTTTCCACGAACAATACGAGACTGGAATAGAAGGGAGAACCGATAGAGGTACTCAAGGTACCCTCTGCCACACACCGTCAGGTGGCTCGCGGAGTATGGATGAAGATGTAGATGTAGAAACCTTTTCACATGAATCACCTGAGCACAAATGACTGACATTGTATACGCGTTATTACTGTCATATGTGTGTGTGCAATTCGTTATCAAGTGACTTTTGTCACGTCAGTGTAGTGTGGCTGTTCACGTTAGTTTGGATGCGCTGTTTCTGTTGAGATAACGATGCGCGGGTCCAGAGAGCTAGGCAAGTAAGGCATGAGAGCAGGCTGCGACGTCGCGGGCCAGTTGCGGCGCTGATGATGCTGGCGGGAGTAGTGGGAGGAGTAGTAGTAGGAGGAGGAGGAGGCTGCGGGGCGTGCGTGAGCGAGCGGAGAGAGTAGAGAGCGGGCGGCGGTCAGCAGCGCTCAGTCGTGTCGCGGCGCGCGCCAGAGATGCCCAGTAGAGTAGCCTAGCGTAGCATGCTGTCGCACACGAGGCCGTGGCCGCCGCTCTACCACCAGCCGCAGCTGCCGCGCTGCGAGTACGTCGAGTGCAGCAACAAGAGCCGCGGCGAGTACTACTTCATGGCGCCCGCGCTGTACCGCGACACGCGCGCGCCGCAGCGCCGCCTGCTGGTGGTGGAGCCGGCGCGCCACCACCTGCCGCTGCCGCTGCCCGCCCCCCAGCGCCGCGCCTCGCGCGCGCGCGCCGCCGCCCCCTGCGCTTGCGCGCTGCCGGCGTGCCGGCGCTCCAGGACGCGCTCGCTCGAAGACGTGCGCTCCGACACGGCCAGCGACTGGGACGACGCCTGCCCTGACGACCCTTACGCGCCCTGGGCCGAGCGCGACGCGCGCCGCCACCACCACCGCTCCTCCGCCGAGAACCTGCTCGCTCCCGCGCGCCGCTGCCGACAGGTACCGCTCCACCCTGCCGCATCTACAGTCCGAATTCGATGGCTTTGAGCCACAGCGGTGCAATACTTTTTAAGAGAGTATTTGACTGTGTATTATTATATTTGTCTTTTGTACTAGCCAGACTTCGGTTTTTATGTCATTATCAAGTAAAATGCTAAAAGTTGTTATATGTTTATTAAGTCATATCTCTTAAGGCATTCCCGTAACAGATATGACTTGATAATGGTCTAACAACTTTTACCATTTTACACAATAATAGCATAAAAGGCGAAATCTGGGTAGTATAAAACATAAATATAATAATACACAGTCAAATGGGGTTTACTCGAATTAAAGTAGACATCTGAAAACTAGTCGACTGGCTCGTAGATCAGTTAATTACACGTGCAGTGGTTCATAATTACTACCTTTCACTACGGTGTGGAACGAACTTACTTTGCAATTACAGGGTGTTTCACAATGCGTATTACAAACTTCGAGAAGTTGTGGTGGGGACTTGATAGATATTATCGAAATTACGAGAGAGCACATTCCGGGAAGAGATGGGCAACATATTACTACCGCCCACATATATCTCGCGTAATGATCACAACGAAAAGATCCGAGAAATTAGAGCAAATACGGAGACTTACAAGCAGTCGTTCTTCCCACGCACAATTCGTGAATGGAACAGGGAAGGGGGGATCAGATAGTGGTACAATAAGTACCCTCCGCCACACACCGTAAGGTGGCTCGCGGAGTATAGATGTAGATGTAGATAAAGTTTTGATAAGGAATGCAGAGAGTGCACAGTGTCTCGCAAGGTGGTTATAGGATGAACGTAAACAAAAACAATAAAAAGATAACGAATGTAGTCGAATGTAGTGCTCTGAGCACTATGGGACTTAACATCTGAGGTCATCAGTCCCCTAGACTTAGAACTACTTTAACCTAACTAACCTAAGGACATTACACACAGGATTCGGACCTGCGACCGTAGCAGCAGCGCGGTTCCTGACTGAAGCGCCTATAACCGCTCGGCGACAACGGCCGGCGTTTCAGTACTCGCGTGACATTCGATTAGCTACGGCGTTTCGGACCTTACCTGCGAATAACCCTCGTAATTGTGACATCGCACACCATTTTCTTCAGACTACAAAACCGGCTGCGAGAAATTGGTACGTTCGCAACTAGAAGGCTTGACTGCGGTGCTTCACGAACGCGCTGCGCTATCCATGACTACTTTCTTCGTCACGTACAAGAGAACCCCACTGTTGCTTAAAACATTGCCCATGCCCTGGGCTCCTGTAGAGCAGACAGCTCAGAGCTCATTGTCTCCGCTGTGTGCGTACCGCAAAAATGGAGGTTTCAAACTGACCCATCTTTAAAATTATTCTGCATCCAACGATACGTGGCCGGACACAGGTTTGTTATCAGAATTGTATCTAAGACCCCTCTACAATCCTTAGAAGCCTGTAACGCAGATTTTATGTGGCTATACAAATGAAAAAACACACGAACGCTCGTAAAAACAAACTACGGCGTTATAAATTAGCTGCATGGTGTGAGAAACTGCTTTACTGGTGGCCGATGGCGAAATTCGTCGACATTATTTGTGTACGTTGTACGCATATAGTCACGAATATAACAAGAAACATAGAAAATAAACACTACGGGACCAAAGTGATTTGCCTAGGGAAGTTCTACCGTGGCCAGTTTACAGGGAGCCACTGCAGTGAGAGATTTGCGTAACGCTCAGTTCCGCGTGCCATGTGGTGAGCGATAAAAGCAGTCAAGACGAGCATAAGGGAGATACTAGATAGATTCGTAATTTTTGTGGGCGATGCTTTAAAGACATTTCAGATCGCCGTAGAGAGCAGGGCTCTATGATGGCGTGTCTGCAGACATTAAGCCTTTGGCCGCGACAGTGTTGCAACTTTGGAGCTTAAAAGTTAAAGGCTAATTAATTTTAATAAGGCTGTATATTCCTTGCGCTGTTCGATATGGTTGCGAGAAAAGGATTCGTTTAATCACTTACACGTATTCATCGTCCCCATTTAGTGGGACAAACAAAGAATTACGACGAGTAATTGCAATTACTTTCGGGATCAATCTCTGTGATACACAACGTACTGTTATGAGATTTACGTGACTGAATGTCAAAGACACCACCAGTTGAAACTTCCTGGCAGATTAAAACTGTGTGCCCGACCGAGACTCGAACTCGGGACCTTTGCCTTTCGCGGGCAAGTGCTCTACCAACTGAGCTACCGAAGCACGACTCACGCTCGGTACTCACAGCTGTACTTCTGCCAGTATCTCGTCTCCTACCTTCCAAACTTTACAGAAGTTCTCCTGCGAAAGCTTGCAGAACTAGCACTCCTGAAAGAAGGGATATAGCGGAGACATGGCTTAGCCACAGCCTGGGGGATGTTTCTAGAATGAGATTTTCACTCTGCAGCGGAGTGTGCGCTGATATGAAACTTCCTGGCAGATTAAAACTGTGTGCCAGACCGAGACTCGAACTCGGGACCTTTGCCTTTCGCGGGCAAGTGCTCTACCAACTGAGCTACCGAAGCACGACTCACGCTCGGTACTCACAGCTTTACTTCTGCCAGTCAAAAGTCCACATTATTTACGTATTAGCATCAATCACACGTTCTGTTAACTTCAAAATAGGCATGAATACGTGTCCAGTTTCCCGTGATCAACAGAAATAAGGTAAAGTACGTAGAAACGTTCTTTTGAATCGTACTGTCAGAAACATTCCGTAGTCCGGCAATTGCCGCGTTTCCATTCGAAATACGCTGGCTAGGTCGGTCATGCCATGTCGGTACGATTGAGGGAGTTGTGAGGTACAACAGTGCGTAAGGCACTGAGAAACTCATTTGGAAAGAGCACTGTTATTGACAGTCCCCTAAGTGGCCACTGCCGCTGACTGTCAGGCGGAGGACCGAGGCCTGGTACGGGGTGGACGCAGCCTCTTAAGTCCAACTGATGAGCTACTTCAGCGATTAGAAGAGGTTCCAAGGTCGAGAAACTCCCATCTGTACCGCTTATCACGACGCTTGGCAGACGATTACATGGGGGTTAGTCTGGCCCCATTGGTCTGTGTAAAGCCACAACGCGAAATATTGTTACTGAGGGAGAGTTTAGGCATAGAGGCATTGTTTGAATGCCATTTTGTCCTTAATTTAGTCCTTTTTTTCCTAATACATCCGCTTAGGAAGCTGATGCTATAGAAGCTAAAATCCACACGATAGAAAAGCTACTCTCAAAGTGTTGCGCAAGTTCTGAAAACAACCAAACACATAGGTATAGGGAGGATACTGTATCTGGCAGACTTCGCAATCTTTTAATCTATTTGCGACCTATAAACCTGTGCCAGTGATTTGGGTTTGTAAACGCAAAAATAAATTCCAGCTCGGTCCAGAACTACACTGTGAAGTGAAGACCGCCCTGTAACTGATCAGGTGAGCCAGTATCTGGCTAAGAGGAAGACAAGCGCTTATCAGGGGCAATAGGACCATGCACCACGCCTAATATAAAATTCCCACATGGCTGGGATTATCGATTTTCCATACTTGTAAACAGTGTGCTGAGCGGCATCGGCCCTGAATAATTTCTGTAGCCCACGCTCCACTATCTATAACAGCCTGACAAAAAATGTTCCTAAGTCATGTGGGAAAGGAGCACTAGCAAACATTGGTCTAATCAGCGGACATAAAGACTACGGAAGGAGAATTGAACACTGCAGTGAAACTTATACAACCCAACAATGAGACAGCTGTGTACGATGATAGCAACCTACATCCATGATAGGTTTTGCGTAAATCGAGTGATTCGTTCCAAAATATATTTTACAACAATAATGACGTAAATTTTGTCTGAGCCACCAATCTTTAGTAACTGCAAAGACAAATGGCATAAGATGACGCAGTCACTGGTTGACTATTTTAATGATAAACACAGTTAATTGTAAACACTGAGAGAGTTGTCACAGTGGTTAAGCACAGTAAAATCTCGTACCGCAAATGGTACGTTGTGTACCAGTAATCTCAGTTTTGATGTAGTTACAGGCTTTTCTAACATTTCTTTCACAACATATCCGATTGATGAATGAAAACACCACTGACAGCTGGTGAAACTTGGTTTTAATAGATGACACTAACGGTTACACGGCTCACAGCAGTGTCTTCCGGTGCTACCTACATATTTAAAAATTGAAATATGATTATAAACTGTATTGCGAATATGTGTTATGATACGAAGCAGAATTTGTTAATGCAGTCAATAATTGATATTAAAAAAGAAAAAGTTGTTCCCTCAGTGGGAACCAGGTGGGATGGTGTAACGCTTCAGCCATCTGATCAGACCAATGAAGCTGTATTTTTTATTAGACTACCGTATTTAGGTTCTATTTCTGAGAAAACTGTTCTTTTTATCAGGTCGAAAAACATGGTTCCTGCATGTTTTAGCCTTCAGCACTGTTTCTTTTTCTCATAGATACTTGCACATGAAATGAATGGCCAGTATACGTGTTCAATCTACCCGGCAACATTGTTAGGGAATATTACATGGACCGCCTTCGTAATTATCCTTCGTTCGTATAATTTTTTAATACTGTTAATATTCTCAGAATGGCAATAGCTTGACTAAGAACGCTATGGCTTAATAAAATCATTTTTGTGAGGATATGTCTTCCAATAATCTTCATATAATAGTGCAAATTCGCAATATAATTTATAACTATATTTTAATTCTTTACTATCTAGGTTGCACTTGAAAACGCGGCTTAAGCCACGAATCCGGTAGTGTATTCAATTAAAACCAAGTCGTGCCAGCTGTTAGTGGTGTTTTCACTGACCATGACCTTCAGCAGTTGTGCATGCCTTTCATATACACTAAGGAGCCAAAGAAACTGCTACACCTGCCTAATGTCGTGCAGGGCCCTCGCGAGCACACAGAAGTGTCGCAGCACGACGTGGCATGGTCTCGACTAATGGCTGAAGTAGTACTGGAGGGAATTGACACCATGAATCCTGCAGGGCTGTCCATGAATTCTACAGGGCTGTCCATAAATCCGCAACAGTACGAAGGGGTGGAGATCTCTCCTCAACAGCACCCTGTAAAGCATCCCAGACATGCTCAATAATGTTCATGTCTGGGAGTTTGGTGGCCAGCGGAAGTGTTTAAACTCAGAAGAGTGTTCCTGGAACCACTCTGTAGCAATTCTGGACGTGTGGGATCTCGCTTTGTCCTGCTGGAATTGCCGAAGTCAGTCGGAATGCACAATGGACATCAATGGCTGCAGGTGATCACACAGGATTCTTACGTACGTGTTACCTTTCAGAGTCGTATCTTGACGTATCTGGGGTCTCATATCACTCCAGCTGCACATGTCTCACACCATTACAGAGCCTTCACCAGATTGAACAGTCCCCTGCTGGCATGCAGGGTCCATGGCTTCATGAAGTTGTCGCCATACCCGTACACGTCCATCTGCTCTATACAATTTGAAACGAGACTCGCCCGACCAAACTACATGTTTCCAGTTATCAGCAGTCCCGTGTCAGTATTGACGGGCCCAGGCGAGGCGTAAAGCTTTGTGTCGTGCAGTCATCAGGGATACACAAGTGGGCCTTCGGCTCCGAAAGCCCATATCGATGATGTTTCGTTGACTGATTCGCACGCTGACACTTGTTGATGGTCCAGCACTGAAATCTACAGCAATTTGAGGAAGGTTTGCACTTCTGTGACGTTGAACGATTTTCTTCAGTCGTCGTTGGTTCAGTTCTTGCAGGACCTTTTTCCAGTCGCAGCGATGTCGAAGATTTGTGTTTCACCGGATTCCTGATGTTCATGGTGCACTCGTGAAATGATCGTACGGGAAAATCCCCATTTCATCGCTACCTCCTGAGAGGCTGTGTCCCATCGCTCGTGCGCCGACTATAACACCACGCTGAAAGTCACTTAAATCTTGAAACCTGCCATTGTAGCAGCAGCAACCGATCTGACAACTGTGACAGACACTTGTCTTATATAGGCGTTGCCGACCGCAGCGCCGCCTGTTTATATGCCTTATATGAATACGCATGCCCATACCAGTTTCTTTGGCGCTTCAGTGTAAAATTGTTTGCTAACATATCTGAAGTTTTCCCGTAACATTGCAGGGAGTGAGCCAGTTGCTATTGAAGGGGAGGAAAGGTGTCTGTCTGGTACAGTTTATGAGGACAGTAATGAAGGAAAAAATATGTATCCAAGAATTTGTATTGCTGCTCTGCAATCTCCTTCGGTGTTCCGTATTGGACAGAAATTGGACTGAGGGATATTAAATAGAAGCATAGTTTGCCCCGTTCTTGAAGCGAGTACAGTCGCAAGTAGGAGAATTTTTAGTAAGACTCAGTTTTCACTAGGATCACGAGTAGGCAATTTACTGGGAATCGTATGGCTGTATCACGTAAACGTCTTTGCGGTCAGAGTAACCAGGGCGTGTAGCGAGGCGCACGACCGATCTCCCAGCGCTCCGCTCCGCAGATGGAACAGCGAAAAAGAAAGCCAGCGATGCCGCTGCCAGGCTGTGCGTTCTTTCCATCCGTACGATAGTGACGTCGCCAGTGCCTCATTACTCACATTCACCACTGCTCAGTGTTCAGAACAGAGCCAAGTGCGTGACCGTATCACCGTTGTCCTCTCACACTCGACTCGTCACTTCTGTTGGCTCGGTTTTGCTTCGAGCAGTTCCTTTGTAATAACTGGCTTGACGTCAGTGTTCCTTTACTTATTGTTTACAATTTCAGCATACTAACTGCGTAGCTACGCGCCTCCATACCCGAGATCGCTAACGCAAGCTTGTGAGGTGGCGCTCGACTCGGCGGTAAGCTGTTTCGAATGCTGCTAGTGGAAAATTTTCGCTGTCAGTATTATGCCGGCAAGGGGAGGAGAGGTTATGACGTAGAAGTTCCTGACGATTAGTCGCGCCAATGTCCTGGATTAAAATCCAAACCTCTCTGCAGAGCTTCATGAGTGGGACACTGTTAATGGTGATCCGTCTGTCGGATGAGGACGTTAAATTCGGCTGTGCAACAACGCCCTCAAACAAACTTTTTGATCGACCATTATCTCATACTACCGTCTCAGAATCTACATCTACATGATTACTCTGCAATTCACATTTAAGTGCTTGGCAGAGGGTTCATTGAACCACAATCATACTATCTCTCTACCATTCCACTCCCGAACAGCGCCCGGGAAAAACGAACACCTAAACCTTTATGTTCGAGCTCTGATTTCTCTTATTTTATTTTGATGATCATTCCTACCTATGTAGGTTGGGCTCAACAAAATATTTTCGCATTCGGAAGAGAAAGTTGGTGACTGAAATTTTGTAAATAGATCGCGCCGCGACGAAAAACTTCTTTGCTTTAATGACTTCCATCCCAACTCGCGTATCGTATGTGCCACACTCTCTCCCATCTTACGTGATAATAAAAAACGAGCCGCCCTTTTTTGCACCCTTTCGATGTCCTCCGTCAATCCCACCTGGTAAGGATCCCACACCGCGCAGCAATATTCTAACAGAGGACGAACGAGTGTAGTGTAAACTGTCTCTTTAGTGGATTTGTTGCATCTTCTAAGTGTCCTGCCAATGAAACGCAACCTTTGGCTCGCCTTCCCCACAACATTATCCCCGTGGTCTTTCCAACTGAAGTTCGTAATTTTAACACCCAGGTACTTGGTTGAATTGACAGCCTTGAGAATTGTACTATTTATCGAGTAATCGAATTCCAACGGATTTCTTTTGGAACTCAAGTGGATCACCCCACACTTCTCGTTATTTAGCGTCAACTGCCACCTGCCACACCATACAGCAATCTTTTCTAAATCGTTTTGCAACTGATACTGGTCTTCGGATGACCTTACTAGATGGTAAATTACAGCATCATCTGCGAACAACCTAAGAGAACTGCTGAGATTGTCACCCAGGTCATTTATATAGATCAGGAACAGCAGAGGTCCCAGGACGCTTCCCTGGGGAACACCTGATATCACTTCAGTTTTACTCGATGATTTGCCGTCGATTACTACGAACTGCGACCTGTCGCCGGTGCGTACCTGAGTAAGTAATTACACAAACGTCATTTAGCGTGGCTCGTAACTCATTAAAACGCTCCACCATTACTCGTTCGTCACATCACGACGTCGTTCTCTCCTGTCGAAGCGAAAATACGTACTGCGACCAGTGGCTCATGGGCAGCAGCGCGATTATAAAACAACCCTCTCGCCTCACTATAGACCGCCTGCGGGAGCAGAAATTTGTAATAATTGACAAAGCACCTTTCGCAATTCAGCGGTTCCTATCTGCTAATTTACCGTGGCTATCAGGCCGACAGCTATGTTTCGGTAACATTTCCCCCTTCAGAATAAAAATGCTAATAGTGGATCTTGGAACATGTAAAATCTCTCCCACTTAATTGTAATGGACAGTCCGAATCGCAATTATACTGTGTTACTTCCCAAACAGCTAGTTTCGGCCACAGGTTATCATCAGAGTCTGTTAAAAGAAAAAGAAGATACAATGAAAAACTGACAGCGCTCTAGTCTGCTTTCTGCAGAAAGTGATGATAGCTACCGTCCCTAACAACGTATTTGAGAAGTTTTGAAATATTGTATAAATTCCATCGTGACTGTACATTAATAGCTAAATTGTTGTTGTCAAGTGGTCGCGTATTCTTATCCGCTCTTTGTGTCGTTAATTGATGAACTTTCTCTCCCGGATTGCTCGAACTCAAGCCTATCTACAATTGCCCCTTGTTAGAACGCTGTGGATTATTTGCGTTAACTCTTTCTGATGGAAGACTCGTGTGTCGCGTTTACTTGCATGCATGCGCGCATAAGTTCAGGGTGAAAAATCATACAGATGGTACAGGATCCTTAACTGAGTAGTTTCAGATAAGGAATAATGGTCGGAAAGGAGCATTTCACCCTCCTAGAAGGCTATGAATGAGCAATGCCTGTGAGGTATGTGTTTGTTATCTGGTTGTGCCTCGTGGGGGAAGAAAAAAAAACTGTCTGCCGCATCGAAGTTGGGGGGCGCTTAATAAAGAAACTATACGCAATCATCGGGGACATCTCCACACTCCTTACCGTTCATGGTAGCTGAAGGTGGAGCGTTACTCGTTACAGGAATTTGAAGATAGAATTAATGTGTGTTGCAGAAGGATGTGGTGCCTTAAAGCTGAGAGAATTAACAGAGGAAACATTCGAAAAAAATGTCATCCTAATTGCAAGACATTGGTACAAGTTAACTAGAAACTCGGTCGCATAAGCCGCAGAGAGCATGATAAGGTTCTCTACAAAGAATGTATCGCTAAGTAGAATTTAAGGAGGCGGTATTGGATTTTATGGGGAAGAAAAAGACTGGTCTCACTGCTAAGCTGTTCACGTGAAATCGGCGCTGTCACAAAGCCCAGTAGAAACTGATTAGAGGCTTATTGTTAGTGTACCAGCTGCTTGTCTCATTGTACCGGCTGATTATAATTAAAGCGCAATTACTCACGGTGGTACAGTGTCGACTGTCATTATCCTATTGCACCGAAGCTTGGTAGATATGCTAATACGTTAATGCGGAACCGATTTTCGCTGGAAAAAAAAATTAGTTCCGACTGTGGACACTAGGTGCAAATCTGATGATGTACAATTGTACATTGTTCGTACGACGATGTGACAAACATACTGTCATCTGACAAGCCATAACGTGAGTGTACAGTGCGGCTGTCGAGAAGAGAGAACGCACACTGTTAGTGAAACTGTTTTATGTGAACGGCACCAAATACAGTGCTGTATTGACGAAGTATCGCCGACCGAAAAGTCTGAGGAAAGGCCCCATCTCATTACCACCAGACGTCGGGAGAGGCGGAGCGGCCAGTGTAAAACGGGGCTGGGGAGTACTGCGTTGTCATCTGGCTGTAAGGCAAATTCCGTAGCTGTCCCCACAGCAGTCTCCAGATAAATTCCCTGTTGGCAGATATAAAGCCCACCCAGCACTAAAAAAAAAAAAAAGACATGCAAACAGCATAACAAAACAGAATGGCTGCAAAGGGCATACAAGAAGCCTTTGAGCTGCCCGCCCTCCTTGATTAGAGCAGAGAATGAAAAGTTAAAAAAAGTGATCTTGGCAGTGAAACAGGAACAGCAGAATAAGTCGGCCACGAGAGCTTAGTGACTTCGAACGTCGCTAGTTGTTGGATGCAGCCTGAGTAACAAATCCATCAGGGACATTTCACCCTGTCTTCAAGTGGTTCAAATGGCGCTGAGCAACATGGACATCACACACATCCATGTCGAAGGCAGGATTCGAACCTGCGGCCGTAGCGGTCGCGCGGTTCGAGACTGAAGCGCCTAGAACCGCTCGGCCACAACGGCCTCACCCTGTCTAAAGCAGCTCATGTGGACCACTGATGAAACAATTTTGAATTGGAAATGCAGAGGAATAACCACAGCTAAAACAGGATCAGACAGATCTCATGCACTGAAAGACGCGGAAGGGATCACCCGTGCATTTCAGAGTGCTGCCAGCATTTCGGATAGCACAATGACTGACTGTAGCGATTTAAAAATATTAAAAAGTGCGGGGTACAGTGGTCGAGCGACTGCGCTGGGCAGTGCGTGACTGGAAACGAGTCTTTTGGCGTGATGAATCACGCTATACTTTTTGGCAATCCGGTGGCAGGATTTTGATTTATCGAATGTCTGGAGAACGTTAATTGCCACCAAGTGTAGTGCCAGCGATGAAGTACGGAGATGGTGTTGCGGTATGGGTGGGTTCTTCGTGGTTAGGGTGTGCTCCTCTTATTGCGTTTAAGAATGCGGGAAGATCGGAAGGATATGGGAATATTTTACAGCATTTTGTTCTGCATGCGGTAGAGCAACAGTTCGGAGATGGTGATGATTGATTGTGTCAGGATCATGCACCCTGCCATAAAGCATCATCTGCGAAGCAATGGTTTGTAGGCAACAGAACTCTTGAATTCTACTGGTAAGCCCAGAGTTCCGACCTGGAATATCTTTGGGATGGGTTAGAACGTCGATTTCGCTCCAGACCCCAGCGATCGCGTCACTGTCTTCTCTTGCTACGGATGTTGAGGAAGAACGGGCTGCCATTCCTTCACGGACATTCAGACATGTCATTGAAAGTGCCTCCCACACAGTTCAAGCCACCATAAAAGCGAACGATTCGCACCCCCAGTATTACTGATCCACTAGTATGTGTGTCGATACTTTTGATCATATAGTGTATGTGTTGTTTTGGCTGCAGACAGAATTACATGGCTCGCCACTGAAACCCCAGGCATATATTCGGGACGATGGACATTAGTGTCATCTGTAATTAGATAAATAAATCGGATAATGTAGTAATATTATCATGTAACGTAGGTGATGGAGTCAATAAAGTGGGCAATTGTGGGTACGTTTTCGAAGTACAAGCTGCTGTGGTAGTTGATTGGTACGACATCTCTGTTCGTCTCACTTATTCATGCCTGTGAGAATAGGGAAGTCTTAATGGAACATTGGTACGCTATAGCCCGCAAAATGGAATGGAGTTACTCTTCAGTCGTGCAGTGAAGATGCAAAGGCTCTGAAAATAGTATTACTTATGAAGCAAGTACATGTAATTCGGTCTAAAACTTCTAGGGATACATGACAGGACGGTAATAGTGTTGAAGTTATCGGCTTTTTAACGCAAATGGATCTGTCACCATAATAAATTGATGATACGTTGATGATTGTTATATCGGTGCATAATGTGATCCACAGTTGATTGGCTCTCTTTTTTAGCAAAAGATCGCTGATAATACTACCTTTACACATCGTTGAACGAAGATGGCAGTACAAAACTTCAGAAAAATACTCTTGAGCGTTTCTCTTGGTTTTACTATCTGTGGGAAACACTTAACATCTAAGAGTGCCCGGGCTTGTTATCCAAAATCTTACCCGCAAGTTAAATCCAGAACGTGTGCGTTCGTGCTTGCCTTCTCGTCAGACGGTCGTTTCCCTGAAATAGCGCGTTTATCAGTTACTTGTGGCGCGTGTTCGTTTACTCAGTGTCCCCGTTACCACGAGACGCTGCCGTGGAAAGCTGATGTCTGCTTCTCAGGGTATGCGCTCGGCCGTGAAATATTGTAGTCGCTCTCCTGTGCCGCGTAGAAGGCCACATGCAGGCACTGCAGAACTCTTCAAAGGTCTCAGCTCCTCTGTTCCGACACACGCCAGCGCCGTGAAATCTCACGAGTGGCTGCGAAATCGGCGAACGTTTCGGCCTTCAAGAATAGTTATTACCAAACAGTTTCGTATCGAATTCCTTTCTCTCCACTGTGCGGTGAAGGGCTTTCAGCGCAGCTGTATGCAGATGAAATACGTCCGCACCGGAATGCGACCTGAGAGAGTATGGTCATAAATATTTCGCCCGCGGTATCGAAAGTACGGCAAAAGGTCTTAGTCATGCGGTCTCTGTGAGGAGCCACGGCGAAACTAACGGATTTCGAAGTTAATATGACGATCTCTGAGGCAGTGGCACGCTTTTGATTCTGCACGCCCTTTCTTAGTTTAAACCCCCTCCCTCCCCGACATGTTTAGTAGCAGGTAGTCGACACATCTGCAGCTTAGTCAAATCGAGTGTCAGGTAGCACAGTGGTAAAACAATAGACTTTCATATGGGGTTAGACAGCTCAGATTCCGTTCGGGAATCCAGTTTAACGTTTGTCGCGGTTTTCGCAAACTGCTTAAAAATGGTTCGCTTTCAACAATACAAAATAGATTTCCTTCCCAAATCCGTAATCAATCACCGTCACTAATGACACCTACGTCGACAAGATTTTAAACCCAAATATTCTGTATTTTTATACTGATAAATGAATATCAGAAGTAGACGGTTTCAGAATGTATAACTTCAGAAGTGCCTACTTTCTTGAGAGACAAGGGATTGGAAGAGAGAAGAGGGGACTGTAGAAACACTGCTAAGTTTTTGTTCTGTTTTTAACGTTTTCGTCCAAATGGGCATAATAGCAGTTAGTATCGATGTTATTCCTTTTTTAGTTTTTAAGAGGTTTGGGGACTGTGAATAAGAGTCAGGCTTTGCCAATGATTAGAGTCATTATTTTGTGAACCGTTGGGCACGCCCCTCGGGGGAGGTTATTTAGTGATAAACGCTTTAAGACACTGCCTAGACACCTGTCTGTAACCTTGGAAATCTTTGAGATCCACGAAAAAATTTGCCTCATGGTGCCACTACGGACTAAACGCTCGTGAGGAAGCGCAGATTCACATAATGTACTTTGCATCGAACGCAAGGACGAAACTTTCGTTTTTCTGCAGCTGTACATGGAAGTAGCGTTTCTGAGTATATATGCATTTGGTACGCTATTATTGAATCGTTTGGTAACAGGATAACACTTTTGGATACCATTACTCGTGATCGAAGTATTGAAGTAATAATTGGCCATAGTCTCATAGGAGTTCAGTGTCTTCTGTAACATAATTTCACAGCCGTAGGAAAGATTCTAGATGGATAGAAAATGTAACAATAGAGCGGACACGCTCCACCACGTGGTGCAATCCAGTGTGGGGTTGTCATCTTGCCTTAAGTGCTGGAAGACATCTACCTAATGATTCGAACCCTGCCTTGAGATGTCTTCGCATCCTTAAGATCGCACTTCTCCCTTCAAACTTTATATCACGGGCTTCGATATGTCGTTTTGTATGCTTAGCGAACTATGAGATGAATTCTTTTCAGACTGAGTTGTTGGCTTTGGAGGCTGTACAATAAGAACTGTGACACACCACATGCATTCCCCTGATACACACGAATAGTGTTTTTCGGCAAATGTGGAATCTTGTCCACCGTGTGTGAACCCAAGAACAGTGCAGTATTGACCTGCTCACATTTAAAAACGTGTATTCTCTTCGTAAGGTGATAATTGCACTAGGGTCTTGAATACAAACCAATATGCTAGCATCAGCGCTTCCATTGGGACCAGAGCACGTATGCCACTGTATGTGTTTCCTAAACCACTGTATTGTTTGTGGGCTAAGTGACATCCAGCAATGATGTGAGAGCTTCATTGGTGGCGTATATTAACCTGCGTATTACATCTAATGGATGATACACAGGGCTGAATTAGTCTGGTGTGCCAGCTGTACATCCGATTGGACAGGGACGAGACGAATTCGGTCGAATGACGGCAACTCGAACAGAACTATCATGGACCATTGCTGATATCCATTAAGGGCTTGTCCATCTATGCAAGGCGTTAGCGAAAGTAATGTCAGCAATATTGCCATGTGGAGGCACCTCATCTCTGTTAAAGTTCTGTATGTTACCGGCAGAAAGATATCTCTCGCACATTTAATGTCGCCCACCACTATGGGTTTTCCAGTACACCATGTATCGGTATGACTGTCTCACGCATCGCAGTATTGTGCGTTGGTTATAAGTTTTAATTATTACTTCGAAGACATGAATTTACGTAATTATATTTTTTGTTTGTTTGATATTACAGGTGTGATATACATTGAAATTCCCCCCAAGGTGTGTCATTTTGTTATGGCGCCACTGTCGACTTGCTACAGTATTATGGCGCGAGGATTTCAATGTATACCTGACATGTAGCAGCAAATGGAAAAAAATAGTGTTTGTCTAGGTGTATTATTTCGAGACAATGATGAAAACTTTATAGCTAACCTTTGTATTTAATTATTTTGACCCTACGTCACTTTGTTTCGTGGATCTCAAAAATACTGTCAGTAATCGACAATGTGCGAGAGGTGTTCAATAAGTAGTGCAACACACTATTTTCTCGGCCAGTTTTGGTTTAAAAAAAAAAGAAAGAAAAAAAACAATTTTTGTGGGACATCGTGGAATATTTCCACTTTAGCTTTCATAGTTTCGTAAGTTCCGATAGGTTGCGGTGCCATATGTAGCCTTCAAAATTGCATCTGCAACGGAGGTGCGTTTCGCTCAGAAAGCTGCCATTTAGATTCGTTTGGCGGAAAACCAGAGCGTCGCAGATATTCATAGGCGCTTGCAGAATATCTACGGCGACCAAGCAGTGAACAAAAGCACGGTGAGTCGTTGGGCGAGGCGTCTGTCGTCACTGCAACAAGGTCGCTCAAAACTGTCCGATCTCCCGCGTGCCGGTCGGCCGCATACAGCTGTGAGATTCAAGAAACGACTTCAGTGTTTTCGTCGCCTTAAAAACGCAAACAAACTTCTCGTTACCCAATCTGCGCATCCGAGAGCAGCTCCCAACTTCATTGGACTGTTCTCCCTCGTCCACCCAACAGCCCGGAATTCGCACCTTACGATTTCCGTTTGTTTAGCCCAATGAAGGATGCACTTTGCGGGGAGCAGTATGTGGATGATGGGCAGGTTATTGATGCAGTAAGACGTTGGCTCCGTCATCGACCAGTAGAGTGCTGCCATGCGGGCATACACGCTCCCCCATTAAGGTGGCGTAAGATCGCCGCATTGAACGAAGATTATGTTGAAAAATAGAGTTTTGTAGACAGTTTTGCTAGAAACGGAACGAGGTGACACCCTGGAATCATATTAGGGATGGACAGGTTTCAAATTACAGTACCACCATCCACATTTAGGTTCTCCGTGATTCTCCTAAATGATAGAATGGTTCCTTCTGAAAAGAACGTGGTCGATTTCCTGGCCTTCATTCTCCGAACTGTACTTCAGCGCGCTCTCTCTCTCTCTCTCTCTCTCTCTCTCTCTCTCTCTCTCTCTCTCTCTCTCTCTCTCTCTCTCTCTCGACACAAAGTTTTATTTTCGCAAAATATTTCATCAGTGTATGAGAGGAACTGCCGAACTGAAGCTGTGAAGGCAGGTAATGAGGCATAACTGTATGGTAAGAGCATTGCCTGCCAAAAAGTACAGTTGGGGTTAGAATCCGTTTCCACCGCTCATTTAAACTCTAGTCCTGTCGAATACATCCTCTGAAAGAATTGCCGTTTCTAACTTCAGAAGAAAATCTAGTATTTTAGCGAGTTTTGAAATTAAATAATACCTCACAGCCAGAACATAGTATAATGAGTGTAATTTTTATTTTACTTTTTCTGTTGACACACTTTAAGTTACTAATTTATCTTTCAACCCATTCTGCAGTCTTATTGACTATTAGTGTTACTACAGTAGTTAGAAATGCACACGAATCTGCGTTATATTCGGGATGCTGTCCCGACAAATCATTGTAGCAGATAGAAATGCTTTGTTCCTGTGCGTCGGATCTGTCAGTCAGGAAAGCAGTAATATTTATGTAATCAAAATTGCTAAATGATTCTTTTCATCTGCACAGCAGACTAAGTTATGGATGTCTACCTTATGATCTGGAACGACATGGCATTTAATTGCTAACTTCGTTAATTCCAAACCTCGTGGAGTTAGGAACTGCAGCCGGACGACTCATCATCACGGGATGAAAGTTACCGGCAGCGAAGGAAAATCCGCAGTCAGTCGCTTTCTCTTTTCCCGAATTTGGTTGGTCAAACCGGTTTCGGATGAAGGTTTCGTCTTCGGTAACTCACAGTTATTTTTAGGTCCTCGAACTGCTGTACGAAGTCCAACAGCGCTCTGAAGTGCTTGGCTGCTTTACTTGGAAGTTTATATTTGGACGGCCTTGAGACTTTACGAAGCTAAAGAAGTCGTTGTAACCGTATTCCGGTATTGGGTTGAACATTTTATCTTCACATCCGGTTTTGACAGAGGAAGGTAGTTCCAATAATGGGAGCCTTAAAGGGCGGATTCCGGCGATTGTGCGAATTTGGCGAAGCGGCCGGTGTTGGCGTTGGCTGCAGCTTCTCGGGATATCGCGGTTAGCAGGACGCACGACACTCTCTCCGCAGCCAGCGCCTCTAATCTTATTTCCTGTGGCGGCCGGCGTCGGGAAAGCGAAGCTCCCACCCAGGTCCGCGGCTCTGTGTTTCTGCTGATCTTCTTGTTATTAATCTTCCCGCTGACTTATCCCAAAGCGAAATGAATTTCCATTTGGACCTAAGGTGTCACTTCGGCGTGATGCGATTCTTCTCGACATAGCCTCCTTGGAGAACTATACACTTGGTCCAGCAATCCTGCAGCTTTTCCTTCCCTTCGGAAAAACATGTTCCGTAGAATTCTGCAAACTACTCGTCGATGCAGCTATCCGTTCCTCATTGGTCTTGTGGTAGCGTTCTCGCTTCCCGCGCACGGGGTCCCGGGTTCGATTCCGGCGGGGTCGGGGATTTTCTTTGCCTCGTGATGACTGGGTGTTGTGTCTTTCATCATCGTTGACTTGCAAGTCACCGAAGTGGCGTCAACTAAAAAGTGCTTGCAATACGGCGGCCGAACTTCCCCACTTGGGGCCTCCCGGCGAGCAATGCCATACGATCATTTCATTTTGATGAAAATTTCTTCCCAGCAACACAAAGTTTCATGTTAGGGAACAGGAAGGAGTCACTTGGGGCTAATACTGGTAAATAGGGTGGATGAGGAACCAGCTCAAGGCCCTTTTCACGCGCTTTCGCCATTGTTATCACTGATGTGTTGGATAGTGCGCTATCCTGGTGGAAGAGCACTTTTTTGTGTGGCAACCTTGGTCATTTTTCAGCTAATGCAAGTTTCAAACGACCCAACAATGAAACATAATAGGGTTCAGTTATGGTTTGTGCCTTTTTCCAAGTAAACTGTGAGCATTATTCCTTGGGAATCCCGAAAAACAGTGGCCATCACCGTAACAGCTGACAAAATGGTCTTTTCCTCCTTCAGTGCACTATCACCAGCATTTGTCCATTGTTTTGACTCTGATGTGTAATTATGGATCCAATTGTCAACCGCAGCCACAAACCGCAGCAAAAGTCTTCTGGATTGATGTTAAACATCGCCAGACATTGTGTTGACATGTGCTGGGTGCGCTTTTGGTCGGCTGTAAGCAACCGCGGCGCCCACTTCGCGCACAGCTTCTTCATAGCCAGTTCTCCGCGCAGGACATCATGCACTCGCTCAATTGAGATCCCCATTGTCTCAGAATTCTCACGAACTTTTCTTCGGCGGTCTTCATTATTATATCGTGGATTTTGACCTCAACTGGACGGCCGGAACGCGCATCGTCTTCGGTGCGAGACCGATCATATTTAAATTCATTAATCCAAAAGTAAATTGTCTTCAGTGATGATGCAGAGTCCATCTGGACTTCATCCAGTTCTATTTTGATTTGTGCGGTAGTCCATCCTTTCAAACGAAAATGTTTAATAACAGCACGGAGCTCGATTTTCTCCGTTTTTAATAAATTAAAAATATTAAGAATATTATCCATGGAATAATCAAGCTTACCAACCAGAAGGCGCAACAAAAATGTTCCAATCGGTCATGGAAATTAATCTTTGTAATTTGGCGTATGAAATGAATTGACTTTCAGTCTTTGTATTCTTTGCTGTTGCATTTCATGGTAAAAGGACCGGAATAGTTTTAACTAGAAACGATGTCTATGTCTTGAGGTAGTGTAATTCACAGCCCACAAATTACCCATACTATAACCATCCAGTATTTGAGCGACTTCCAACAAATTTACACACTATTCCAAACCATGTCTAAACTTTTATCTGGGTTACATACTTAAATATGTAACACATTAATTCATTTTAAAGTAGTCCGACGTTTGAAGCTGTATCGTACGAGGGTCATTCAGTAATTAAAGAGACAAATTGGTCTGGAGAAAAAAGCGTTTATTTTTACAAAACAGTACTTTTTCTACTCTTCAACATAATCCCCTTGAATATTTATGCATTTGTTCGAACGGGATACAATCTTTTTTATTCTGTCTGCAGAGAACTTTTTATCTTGATGTTTAAACCAATTTCCCACAAACTTTTTCACATCCTCGTTGTCCTGGAACCTCTTCCCACGTAATGCCACCTTTAGTGCACCAAAAAAAAAAAAAAAAAAAATGGAAATTACTAGGTGCTAAATCAGGACTGTAAGTGGGATGAGGCAGTACTTCTCAGCTCATTTTGTCGATGGTTTCACAGGTTAGTTGAGCAATATGAGGACGTGCGTTGTCTTGCTGGAGAATCACACCTCCTCTGACATCCACGTCATCTCTCTCTCATTGCTGGCTTCATCTTGTTTAAAAGCAAATCTGAGTAGTATTGGCTGTTCATTGTTCGCTGCTCTTTAAGATAGTCACAAAAAACTGGACCTTCAGCATCCCAAACCACCGTCAACATGACTTTCCTGCTGATGCTTGGGTTATGAATTTTTTTCTTGACAGCTGAGTTGGTGTGCTTCCATTCCATGCTTTGTCTTTATGATTCTGGCTCATAATAGTCAACCCAAGTTTCATCACAAGTTAAAATTTTGTTGAGGAAGTGCTCACCTTCTCTTCCATAACGTTCCTGTAGCTCTATGCACAGTCTCAATCTTGTTTCCTTGTGTAGCTGCGTCAACTCCGTTGGGACCCATCTTCCACATATTTTGCGATACTTCAGTTTGTTACAGACAATGTTATGAACTGTACCAGTACTAACTTGAACACGGCGGTCAGCACGAATACTGTCATCAATTCGACTTTCAAATGAGGGTGTTGAAACTGAACCGGTCGGCCAGAACGGTGTTCGTCAGCGACTGAGCCGCGCATATTTCTGAACTGCTCTGCCTACTTGTAAAAATTTGCACGATTCATACAACCTTCACCATAAGCTTTAAATATTCTAAAGTATATATTCACTGGTTTCTCGCCTTCTGGAAGTAAAAAACGAATAACAGAACGTTCTTCAACTAATGTGGACGTTTCAAGCGGACTCACCATCTTTAAATGTATTTTTGAGGATATAAACAAAACAGTGTTGATACATCAGCTGACCAGGGCTCATCCCAGTGATGCCAACTTAAAGCCATAAAAGTACCAAACTTGCCGTACTAACAGTTTTCTCCCCAGAGCAGTTACCCTCTTTAATTATTGAATGCCCCTCGTACAAAGGAGTTCTATTCTTCGAAGAATCGGAGGATTTACTGATACACCGTAAATGATTGTATTGGTGTGTGTATTCTTGCACGAAAAACACACTGAATCTGTGGTGATCTTCTGTTAACTGTGAAGACAGTCATATTGCATGTTCTGTGGGAGCGCTGCTTCTCTCTCGTCGGAATATTTGAGAGTGCGACCTCGCGGTAAGGACACTGACACAGAGTTCCTGATGCCGAGGACCGGGGCGCAGCAGCAATTAATCCTGCCTGCCTGGCTGTGAAAGTCTGTTTACGTGCGAAACAAACCGGCACCGAGTCGCGACTTGCGGCCGGCTGCCGCGTTCCCTAATTATGAAGGACCGACTGCGGCGTTTCGGGGAACGCTTTCTAGCAATTACCAACGCCCAATTGGCCGGGCTTCCCTTGTTCCGCTCGCAGCTCAGCTTTCCTTGCGCACTCGGTCGCCCGGTATTGCCCCGGCCGGCACCTTTTCAGGGACACAGTTCAGACAGAGTTCTTTCGGCCACTCTTTCCTGTTTCTCCTCCTCTTCCGTACCCGAGTGAAGAAGCGAGCTGATGTGTTCACTCTCTTTTCAGCTTTAGCCATAATGTTGAAACGCTCATTTCGCCCGTGCTTCGAGGGCTTCTGTAGCGTCGCCGAAATCATACTCGAGGCCGCTGCCTGAACCCACGTGCTCTTGGCGATGTATAGCGTGCTGGACAAATTACGGGGTGTACTGCTGCGCATTTTAATTGGAAATGTTTATTGCCAGGTCCATATTAATTCTGTGCACTGCCACACACATTCATCCTCCGAATGCCAAGGGTGGGGAGGGGGGGTTATTTATGTCCAACTTCCGAAAACTTTGAAATATAGTCGGTTACTTTATATTTTAAAATTTTGAAAAAAGTTATTGTTTATAATGAATTCTTCTACCAGATTCCATAAATGTTTTAAAATTTTCGGTTTCAGGACCTCACTGAGACATTGGTTTCTCTGTAGAAGTTGTGTGTAAAAGTCTAAAATTACCAACGAAATTTTTCTTGGTGTGATCATAAAGTATCCCCAGCTTGGTAGTATACATTATTGAAAATACATTGATGTTGCTAAGGGTATGCTAAAAGATATTTTCAGTTTCTGGACCCTACTTACACATGAGCACCTATTTCAAAAGTATGTTGTTAACAGAAGTCAGCAACAATTAACGAAGATTGTTTTTAACTTTTTTAGGGTAGGCGCAACGTATCCCCCTTGGTAATAGGTGTTATGGAAAATGCGTTGGTAGTGCAACAATTACGAGACACGAACTTGGCAATAACAAAGCTAACAGTTCACGCACTACCTCCAGCTTCTTCCTAACAACTCCCGCCGATAATCTCTACTACAAAAAAATAGAAAAACTGTTCAAATCCAATAGGGAAAGAATAACAAAAACAGACACTCAGATTTCCGTGCAAACTACTATACTTAGAACATAATAAATTAATTAGTTTCAATGAAAACCTCTGCCAAGTCCACCTCAGTTATTGAAACACCAACCATCCAACTAGCTTCTCAGCTCCACAATTTAGTTTAAGGATTGCTTGGCTACTGGCCATGTACACTCTCGCTAAAAACAACACTCTGCTATAAAAACCACTTAGCACTCAACACACAAGAAATACCATTACCACTCTTTTTCAGATTTTCGTAGTGGAAAAAAAACTTGGTGGATCAGTAAGACCATGAAAACAGAAATCAATACTAATCAGCACCTCCACTCTAGATAGTTCACAATATCAACACCCAGTACAGCTAGTGGTCGAGTACCCGGATTTCGCAATGCCTGAACCGCTCCACGAAGTTATTTCACTTTCAGGCCTTCTAACCAATCAGAATCTGGAGCAGAATGTGGCAACTCTCATTGGCCATCTCCTGCTCCCGCTAATACATCTAATGTAAAGTGCTCCTTCCTGGCTGGTCTTTCAGTAGTTTTTGTGCGACAGATGTTGGAAAACACCGGCCATCGTGCCCTTAAAATCTGCATAGTGTACACCAGCTGACACCCATTAAGATAATTAGCGAAAGACTCACAAAAACCCCTTCCCCCTGCGGCCGGAAACTGTCCGAGGCGACTTCAGTAGCAAACGGGGCTAGCACGCATGGGTCGCGAGAAAATGTGTTACAGTGGGTACGATTGAGATAGTATTTATTTTTGCATTGGTGTTTGCGGAGCATCATGTTAATATCTTATATTAATTATCTTAAGAGAGAGAATTGATACATCAGGACCTACGTCTTACCTGAAGAGAAAACCTCTCAAACTTTGCCGCTCATTTGAAACATCATGACAGATTAAAACTGTGTGCCGGACCAGGACTCGAATCTGGGATCTTTGCCGAAGATTATGTGCTGTTGTTTCATATTATTTATTGTCTATAACACTTTAAAGTACAGCAGATTCCCGATGTTCCGGGTGGAAATTATCCAACGTGCGAATTATCTGTGCGAAGTTCGACACTGTCTGAAAAATAAAAAAAAACAATGTTCAAATTATTACATTCGTTCAAATTATAAAAAAATTGAACGAATGTTTTCATATTTCTAGTTGTAGACACGTAGATGACGTGCGACCATAGGTAGTTGCATAGCGACGCCTTTGAACCGGATTTTGAGCATTTAAGTGATGCAGATACAATGAAAACTGATTGTTCAGTAAAGGAACAATGCGAAGCCGAGGTAACCAGGGAACCACTTATCACAAACGCCGAGCCACTGCACTGTATCGTATTATCATTAGTGTGCAGGACAAAATTCGTTTGACTATACCGCCGTCTCGGCTTTCCGGAAAGTAAAGTGAAAGTGTTACGAAATACGGTGAATTTTAAATGTACTTTTGTAAATAAATTCAGTTTCTGGCGAATAAAGCGTAAGTAAAGCAGTGGGCTGTCGGATGTGACCTGTAGCGTGTTTTGTAAATACTGTAAATAACAATTTCCGGTAAAAAAAGTGTATGCTTTGTACTCCTACCATCCGAGTCTTTCGGTTAGCTGTGCACTAACACTTTCGTATTAACTCCATAAAAGGGAGCTCGTTATATTAATTAAGATTATACAGTGCATAACTACACGATACACACACAGTGGGGTTGTAGAGGTTGTCTTGAAGAACAGATTGAGGATGGGAACCCATATCCGGAAGCACCTGACGTTTGATGGAGTCGGGCGCAACCCGCCCGTCGAGCGTACAAACAAGTGTTTGCTGCCTGGGGTAGCCTAGCGGCAGGCGTTTTCCCGCTACACTTCGACGTTCTGCAGTATTGTTGTACATTTTCCCGACACTAGTTCTTGTCCTCGATTTGGTTTGAAAAACCATATCTGCAACCTCTCGAATATTTTCGCTATTTTTTTTCCCTCCATCCAATATATCACCCATCCACCCACTCACTCTGTTGGCTTGTTTGGGACGTGAAGATCAGGCGCCGCTCACTACTCACTATCTGCCTCCAGTTCTTCCTGTCTTGTGACGCTTCCACTGATACCCAGAACTCTGCAGTCTGAGGTCACCTCGTCATGCCATCTGCTTCTTGGTCTTACAGAGGGTCTGGAGCCTTCCATCTTCTTGTAAATTTTTGTGAATTTGTGGGAAGATCGTATGGGACCAAACTGTTTAGGTCACCGCTCCATGAACTTACACACTACTTAATCTAACTTAAAATAACTTACGCTATGGGCAACACACACACCCATGCCCGAGGGAGGACTCGAACCTCCGACGTGGGGAGCCGCGCGGACCGTGACAAGACGCCTAAGATCGCCCGGCTACCCCGCGCGGCCATCTTCTTGTCATATATCTGAGGGATTATTCTGCCATGGTCCACTCTGACAACATGGCGTGCCCATTGCAAAATTCTAGCTTTGGCGATATTAACTACCTAGTGTTGGTGGGCTAGCTTAATTAGATGACTCTCCAAATCCATCTATATGTTGCTTGATCAAATATTCTCGTAAAGAATTTTCTATACACATTATTTTCGACGACTGAGAGCTGGTGCTCTTATTTTTTGGTCATGCACCATGCTTCGGCTCGGTATAGCAGCACTGTCCTGATAATTGCGATGTAGAGTTTGTTTGGTTTCTTAGTCAAGAGTTGGGAGTACATAAGTTTTTGTAGCGAAAAGTAAACTTTTTTTCCTTTCCGTAGTCTAGTTTGGTATGACTTCTGTATTCCACCCGACACGGTTGATTCAGGTCAAAATCTTAGATAAGGCGTAGGTATAATTTGTTTTTATTAGAATTGGTTGCTCAGTAACACTAGATGCCGAGTAGTTTTATTTTTGTCTCTTTTTAAGCAAACATATTTTTTGAAACGATTAACTTGGCACAAAGACTTATTATCAGTCTTAACATAAGCAGAGACTTAAATGAAGCCCGTTCCTTCATTTTAAGCAAACATGGGCGCACGTACCTTGAATGCGACCCCCTGTTGAAGACGTCACAACACTGTAGCCACAGATCAACGGAAACACCTAAGCATCGCTCACGGATTGGATCTTAGGCTTGTTCTGGCTGGCTGACTGCAACTTACAAGGCAGTACGAGGATCGATAAATGATCGTGCGAAATGTGATCTGCATGTCTCCAATCCCTCAAGAGGTTATTGCCCGTACATGAATCCTGCTCATTCCACTGCTTCTTTATTCAAGCAGCTCTCATTTGCCGTCCGCAGCTCGTGCTCTCGTGGGTAGCGTTGCTGCCTCTGTATCACGGGGTTCCCGGTTAGACTCCCGGCCGGGTTGGGGATTCTCTCTGTCCGGGGACTGGATGTTTGTGTTGTCCTCATCATTTCACCATCATCATCATTTGTGACAGTGGCTAGATTGAACTGCGAAAAAAATGGACTGTGGAACAATTGGGACAGACTTCCAGAAGAATATAATAATTACAATCCCAAAGAAAGCAGGTGCTGACAGAAGTGAAAGCTACCGAACTATCAGTTTAATAAGCCACGGCTGCAAAATACTAGCACGAATTCTTTGCAGACGAATGGAAAAACTGGTAGTAGGCGACCTCTGGAAGATCAGTTTGGATTCCGTAGAAATGTTGGAACACGCGAGACAATACTGACCCTACGACTTATCTTAGAGAATAGATTAGGGAAAGGCAAGCCTACGTTTCTAGCACTTGTAGACATAGAGAAAGCTTTTGACAATGTTGATTGGAATACACTCTTTCAAATTCTGAAGGTGGCAGGGATAAAATAAAGGGAGCGAAAGGCTATTTACAATTTGTACAGAAACCAGATGGCAGTTATAAGAGTCGAGGGACATGAAAGGGAAGCAGTGGTTGGGAAGGGAGTGAGACAGGGTTGTAGCCTCTCCCCGACGCTATTCAATCTGTATATTGAGCAAGCAGTAAAGGAAACAAAAGATAAATTCGGAGTAAGTATTAAAATCCATGGAGAAGAAAGAAAAACTTTTAGGTTCGCCAATGACATTGTAATTCTGTCAGAGACAGCAAAGGACTTGGAAGAGCAGTTGAATGAAATGGACAGTGTCTTGAAAGGAGGATATAAGATGAACATCAACAAAAGCAAAACGAGGATAATGGAATGTAGTCGAATTAAGTCTGGTGATGCTGCGGGAATTAGATTAGGAAATGAGACGCTTAAAGTAGTAAATGAGTTTTGCTATTTAGGGAGCAAAATAACGGAGGATGGTCGAATTAGAGAGGATATAAAATGTAGACTGGCAATGGCAAGGAAAGCGTTTGTGAAGAAGGGAAATTTGTTAACATCGAGTATAGATTTAAGTGTCAGGAAGTCGTTTCTGAAAGTATTTGTATGGAGTGTAGCCATGTATGGAAGTGAAACATGGACGATAAATAGTTTGGACAAGAAGAGAATAGAAGCTTTCGAAATGTGGTGCTACAGAAGAATGCTGAAGATTAGATGTGTAGATCACAGCCGGCCGTGGTGGACGAGCGGTTCTAGGCGCTTCAGTCCGGAACCGCGCAACTGCTACGGTCGCAGGTTCGAATCCTGCCTCGGGCATGGATGTGTGTGATGTGCGTAGGTTGGTTAGGTTTAAGTAGTTCTAAGTTCTAGGGTACTGCTGACCTAAGATGTTCAGTCCCATAGTTCTCAGAGCCATTTGAACCATTTGGTAGATCACATAACTAATGAGGAGGTATTGAGTAGAATTGGGGAGAAGAGAAATTTATGGCACAACTTGACTAGAAGAAGGGATCGGTTGGTAGGACATGTTCTGAGGCATCAAGGGATCACAAATTTAGTATTGGAGGGCAGCGTGGAGGGTAAAAATCGTAGAGGGAGACCAAGAGATGAATACACTAAACAGATTCGGAAGGATGTAGGTTGCAGTAGGTACTGGGAGATGAAGAAGCTTGCACAGGATAGAGTAGCATGGAGAGGTGCATCAAACAAGTCTCAGGACTGAAGACCACAACAACAACAACAACAACAACAACAACAACAATTGGGAGTTTGTACGGGCGCTGATGACCGCGCAGTTGAGCGCCCCGCAAACCAAACATCATCATCGTCATCATCATCATCTCTCATTTGCCCTCATGAAACTGAGTGGACCCCATTCCAGACCAGCCTAACGCAGAAAAAAATTTGAGTACGTACCGGGAATCAACCCAGGGTCCTTCCGCAGAAGAATCAGCGATGCTAACCGTTAGCACGATAAATGTACAGTCTGGTATTGGATGATAGTCGATGTAAGGAGTAACTTAGTTGGCATTATACACGTATAAAAATAACGAGAGAACTTTATAGATGTACAATTAGCGATAAAAGAGCCCTTGTTGAGTGCTGTGTTAAAGTGTGTGCGCGAACTGTCTCCATTTTAGACACCCCCTCCCCCTCTATATACACACACACACACACACACACACACACACACACACACACACACACAATCACGCTACACTAACGGCAACAGAGGAAAGCAGGGGAGGTAGAAATAATTGATCGGTGGATTCCACTCGTTGGGTGCTTCTCTCTCTCTCTCTCTCTCTCTCTCTCTCTCTCTCTCTCTCTCTCCCTCCCCCCTCCCCTCTCCCCCTTTTTTTTTTTTCTTCTCGCAAGCCGTAGCAGGCTGAACTAGTCCAAACAGAATTGGCGTCCAGTCTCCTGAGGGCTGCGGGTAGCGGCTTCCGCTTCCGGCTCGTAAATCTGTCGGCAATTTCCCGTCCCGGCCGATCAGAAAGCGGCGTGCCGTGGTTATTATTTCGTCGTCACTGGCAGCCGAGCCGCGTCGGTGAAAGTGAGCTCGTGAGACGAGGGGCGCGCGCACCACTTCCTGCTTGGGTCTAGCTAGTAGTCGCCTTCTTTTTTCCTCTCGCGTAAGTTATGCGTAAAATGGAAACGGCCCTTTACGCAACAGGGGAAAGGGGAGTGCTGTGTAGCCACGCCTTTGGAACGGCAATGAGAGGTTCAGTAAACACTCTTGAGTGGGTGTTCCGTACAATAGTATAGATATGGACTGATAAATTATCTTCATTACACCTACAACATGCATTTATTGCACTGACGCGAAAAATTAAATGCGTTATTCTCTTGACTGTGGAATCTGTTTTTTTTGTTTTTTTTTTTTTTTTTAAACCTGCCTGATTGGGCTGTAGAAGTAACTGCAATTTTTTTAATCGCATGTATCCTGTATTCGTAACGAATCTTTGTTATTGATCGTCGTTACGTCCAACAGGCGTCTACCTGCGCGCGTGCGCGCGCGCGTGCGTGCGTGCGTGCGTGCGTGCGTACGTGCGTGTGTGTGTGTGTGTGTGTGTGTGTGTGTGATAGAGAGAGAGAGAGATCCGAAATATTTTTTAACCAGGAGGGAGGTCAACATTAGAGACGCTGGAATCACGTTTTACATATCGTAGTCCTGTCGGCCGCCGAATCCAATGCATTGTCAATCATTTTAATGCTGGTCTGCAGTTGTGGATTCAACCAGTTAGCCGTGAAATTTCCGTGATATCTCTTGCCTTGCTGGCGCTCACGTTACACACCTGAGCTGTGCCAAATTTAATGATGGACGGTGTCACGTTTTGACGAACCACTCGTATATTGTTTTGTTGTTGTGGTCTTCAGTCCTGAGACTGGTTTGATGCAGCTCTCCATGCTACTCTATCCTGTGCAAGCTTCTTCATCTCCCAGTACCTACTGCAACCTACACCCTTCTGAATCTGCTTAGTGTATTCATCTCTTGGTCTCCCTCTACGATTTTTACCCTCCACGCTGCCCTCCAATACTAAATTTGTGATCCCTTGATGCCTCAGAACGTGTCTTACCAACCGATCCCTTCTTCTAGTCAAGTTGTGCCACAAACTTCTCTTCTCCCCAATCCTATTCAATACTTCCTCATTAGTTATGTGATCTACCCATCTAATCTTCAGCATTCTTCTGTAGCACCACATTTCGAAAGCTTCTATTCTCTTCTTGTCCAAACTATTTATCGTCCATGTTTCACTTCCATACATGGCTACACTCCATACAAATACTTTCAGAAATGACTTCCTGACATTTGAATCTATACTCGATGTTAACAAATTTCTCTTCTTCAGAAACGCTTTCCTTGCCATTGCCAGTCTACATTTTATACCCTCTCTACTTCGAACTCCTTTGCTGTCTCTGACAGAAGTACAATGTCATCGGCGAACCTCAAAGTTTTTATTTCTTCTCCATGGATTTTAATACCTACTCCAATTTTTTCTTTTGTTTCCTTTACTGCTTACTCAATATACAGATTGAACAACATCGGGGAGAGGCTACAACCCTGTCTTACTCCCTTCCCAACCACTGCTTCCCTTTCATGTCCCTCGACTCTTATAACTGTCATCTGGTTTCTGTACAAATTGTAAATAGCCTTTCGCTCCCTGTATTTTACCCCTGCCACCTTTAGAATTTGAAAGAGAGTATTCCAGTCAACTCGTATTTGGAGATGTGAAATTACTATCGTATCGAAATGTCATTTTTTGAAACAATAGCTGTTCAGAAATTGGCAGAATAGTTCGCGTCCACGACGAACTTTTAAAGAAACAGAGTTATGAAAAAATGGAGAGTTCAAGTGAAATTTTCTTTGGATGATTTTTTCCAAATTTTTCGTAAGTCTGACTCTTACAACAACGCCTTGAATGTCTCTATTCAACTTCCAGTAATCAGTCACTTTCAGAAAGTGCGTTCACCACTGGTTTGCAGAATTTCGGTGGTCGTCCTTCCATCAACGATTAATTTCGTGACGGTAGTTTCAGAAAACATGGGTGCTATTCGCACCGTTGTCTGAGAGGATCTTCAGTGGCTTACCATGAGATAGAGCTATCCTTACACATACCGAAGACTGCGGCACGTTCGTACGAGCCGGACGCTATGCAGCAGTCAATCGTTTGGGTGTTCTAGGATCAATCGAAATCAACAAAAATCGTTCGCTCGCGAAGCACTTCCAAAAAAACTATCACTTGCTTCATTAGTTGCATAGGACATGTCCGGATTATTGTTTTATAAGATTGCTGAACGATATACAATATCGCAAATCAGTGATGAATTCAGGAAGAAACAACCGATAGCTATTCATCACGATGACAATGCCATATGTCATACAGCTAGTCATACATTTGATTTTTTGACGTAAAAAATACCTACGTAATGCCTCATTGCCCGCTTTTACCTGATTTATCGACTAACGATCTCAGTTGGTTCCCGTATTAAAAAAATACTTTGCCAGCGTTTTCCATCACCACAAGAAGCTGTGGAATCCTTTCGAAATCATGATTTTGAGTTACCAACAAGGAGGTGGAAAAAAAGCTTCCAAAATTGGTTCGAACTCATACAGGAGTGCATCAACATTAACAACGAATGCACTGTCTGATCAGAAGTACGTGGATAGCTACTAGCGGACATCCATTTGCGGTTGTTCAGTCTTAGCCTTTATGGCGGCTTCTTCTCTCCTGGAGACAGTTTCAATAAAATGTCTGAATGTTTGTGGAGGAGTAGCAGTCATTCATGTTCAGGAGTCGAAACCAATGAGGTTGGACGCTGGGATGTGGAGTGGAGTTGACGTTGTAACACATCCCCCCCCTCCCAAGACGGTTCATTGATTTAGGTTGCGATTCTGTGTGGGCCTGTCCATTTCAGGAATGTTATTGTCTCCAAACCATCGCCTCACAGATGCCGATTTATAGTAGGTTGCGTTGTCAAGCTGATAAAAAGTATCATTGTTTCTGAACTGTTCCTCTACTGTACGCAGTACACAATGCTGCAAAAGGTCTTCACATCATTCCACATTTAGCATTTTCTTAAGCACAATAAGGGAACTACACCCTAACCACGAAACACACCCCCATACCTTAACACCATCTCCTCCTACTTTCTGTTGGCACTACGCATGATGGCACGTAACGTTCTCCAGGTATTCGCCAAACCCAAATCCTTCCATTGGATTACCGCAGGGTATAACGTGATTCACCACTCAAAAACACTCGTTTCTAATCATCCACTCGCCAGTGACGTCGTTCTTTACATTACATCTGGCGTCGTTTAGAACTGACTAAGAGATACATGTGCGTTATGAGGAGCCACTTGACCATTAAACGTCATTCTTTTTAACTCCCCATCCACAGTGACTGTACTGGTTAGTCTGCTGGTAGTGCTTCGGAACTCTCAGTGAACCCTTCCGCTGATTACATTTTATTTTTTTACAACCACCTTACGTAATGATCCCCCGTACATTTTATTTATTTATTTATTTATTTTATTTTTTTTTTTACAACCACCTTCCGCAATGATCCCCCGTTCCCATCCGTCAGTACAACAGCCTGCTTGGCCTTTGCTTAGCTGTGGTTGTTCCTTCGCGTATCCACTCCACAGTCGCAATATCTGCAGTCAGCTTGGGGAGCTTGAGGAGGAGCTTGGGGAGCTTGGTTGAGATGTCACTGATGGATCTGTTACTCAGGCTGCATCCAGTAACTAGCCCACTTTCGAAGTCACTGAGCTCTCCTGACGGATTCATTCGACTACTGCTCCTTCTCTACTGTCAACAAAGAACTCGCCGCCTCTTTTTATACTGGCGGGCCCGCTACTCGTGGTATCTAATGGTCGATTACGCATTACATGGGGTGTCTGGATACTTTTGAGCAGATAATGTGTTTTGAGAAACACTAAAACGATCTAATAAAAATCTGTCAACCTTTAAGATATTCTGTAAAACTTTAGAAAGTAGCAGAGCATTGTCGAATCCGACACGTACCAAGAGGGGACCCTTCTGTCTTCAGGCTGAAGTAGGTACGTCAGCGTTCATCTATTACGAAAATGAGAGGCTCCCGGTTCTGTAACTGGATAACCACGGTGACTTCTAATTTTTTTCGTCTTTGCGCATGTGCTACTTCCGATTACTGGGTGCCCACGACACTATAGTTTCGAAGCAAGTCTGCAGGCTCACCTTCGGTCCCCCACGCTTTGGCCAGCTCAGTAACGCCGGTGACACAAGCATTGTGCACACGCTCTTCGCCGTCAACTGCATGTGCAATTTACGCTTGAGCCACGGGCAACACGCGAGCCTTTAAAAGTGTCATCAACTAGAAAATTTTACGCCAGGCCGTAAGCCTGCTAGAAAGCAAATGTGACGCTGCCCTGCTTCATCGTCCAAGCTGCTTGTTTTCTAGCGGCCTTAATCACGCCAGCGAAATGCCAGAGTGCTTTCTTGGAAGAGAGGGTTCCCAGCTCGTTTTCCCGTTCCAGTAATTAGCACCACGGTAGTATATTCAACACACGCGTAGTCGCCAGCAGTGCGAAGAAACTATGAGTTTTTGTTAAGCCTCATTAAATGAATCATTACACAGCTCGAAGCGGAACGTACCTTATTTTCATTTTTTGTTGGAAGACTGCCATTTAAGCCGTTTAAATTTCGGTGTTGCGTGTCACATAGTTATCCTTTCCAAACAGGAGCTCGCCTCATTTACGTAATGATAAAATGAAAAGTCTTGCGCTGAACTGCTGGATCATTATAGATTTCTCGGTTATTTACACTAATGTTCTGGAAGCAGATTCATGCCTCTGATTTAATCTATTTGTCACTGCTTTTCACCCGGTTTAATCTACATGTATGCCAAATAAGCAACTTCCAACACGTCGTGGAAGGTGGATAAGGTAGCGTCACAATAATTTCACCCCTCCTTTGTCACGGCAAGGAACGCTGTTGTCTAGCGTATGTATAAGCTAGAGTTCATGTGATCTTCACCTTCAAGGCCTTGTATCAACATGAAGTTCACCCTGGGAATGTGACAGAAAGTATTATTTTGCTACTGGAACATGTACAGCTGGTTTTTCTTTTTCTTTTCTTTTGCAATATGCGTCATGCACGACACATGTCGTAGCGTCTGCCACTGGAGTTATGAGCTCCCTATGGTGCTTTCGCAATTAGTAAATAAACGCGTGACGGAACGTCTTGGAATGTCCTCTGTCTCCTTTATAGGCACGCATGCAACAGCGTGCTTGCCTTTATGTTCCAACACCTTTGCACAAAAATGGTATTTTTCCAGGTCTCATACCTCGGGTTCTGTTGGTGATAGAAAGTTAGGGTCAAGTGTTTTGTATAGCTTTTGGGCTACGGGCCATTTGTATAAACAACAGAAAAGTCATCTTAGTGTTACCATTCTACAATACATGCTCAAAATATGAGTATTACACACTTCTTCCAGCTTAGGGAACGAAGATGTACTGGACAATAAAAAAAGAAAGAAACAGTGAACAGTCCAAGCTTAACAACTGCAACATCGAGGAAGATGCTAGAGCGCTGGTGTCGTGGTTAAGTGGTTACGTTGTTGGATTACCAAATGGGCAAGTCGGCTTCTAAACCCCCTTGTGCCATTTATTTATTTTTATTTTCTTTCCACAGCTTTATGAACTGTCCTCCCGGTCATTGAAATGTTTGTCCTCTTCCTGTAGTCCTGGCAGTTGTAATACTATACGTTGGTTATAGAATATGAGTCGTGTGGTAGGAATACATTAACGTCGCAAGTATAAATATGATGAATAGTGAAAGGAGCCGAGATACAACGTAGACGTCTCACAGAAATGAAAACAACAAATAAACGCATGTGAATTGTGTTACAACAAAGGTATTCAAGAGTGAAACTTCCAAAACGGAACGCAACTTCAGAAACGTTAAAATCTCATGTTTTTACTGAGCACAAGGAAAATTTTTGATTGTGAAACTGTTGCGTTCATTTGTCGCAGCTTAGGTCATAAACTATTATGTTTTCATCATTTCCTTGGGAGTGATCACATTCATACGAACACCTAAATTAGGCAAGGAGGTATGTCTCACCCACTCACCAGGCGTACATATTAGGTCCTATTATATGACTCACGTACTGTCACTATTGCCGTTTATGACACATCAGATATGTTTCCGGTGAAAGATTCGGTGGACTCTCGCTTTGTCATCAAATATTTGCGGTTCCCATTCGAAAGCCCAACACCGTGACCATTTAACTACGATGCCGTCGCTTCTCTTCATCGCTCAATACTGCACTTATTAAGCTTGGACCGTTCACGGTTTCTATTTCGCTTTTTCACAGTTCAGTACACCTTCCTGTTTTCATGCTTGATATGTGCTCAGATTTTGGCGGCTGTCCAATGGCCCCTCTATTCGCTAAATCTGAAGGATGTGCTTCCCTTGTAAGATGACGATCTCACATAACTCCGAAAATTTTATTGATATCTCTATCCATTCCCGAAGTACAGGTGTTCGAAGTTACCCTGCTTGTACTCGTAAAATTCACACGTAAAATGCGAGGCGAAAAATGTAGTTGGTAAAGTGACGTAGCCCGGAGAAATATGCTGTTATGTGTCTCCGTTATCATCAGAAAGGTTCTTGAAACCCCATGTTATAGCAATGAGGCACATGCAATTTTTTTTTTCACGTAAAATCCGGCCTGAGGCGTAAAATCAGTCTTCCATTATTTCAGTTTCACAAGAAGTAGACTCAGAATTTTACTACCTAATACATTTTTTACACGAGTGACTTGCCCCGCTGCAGCAGGAAAAAGAAGGGAACCAAAGAAAAATACTCCTATCGGAGCACAAAAAAGGCGAATATGCTCATGTATAAAAGACTTCGAATGAAAAGTGAGGTCTCAACTGCACCAGACTCTGAAGTATCAGTTGCAAAAAAAAAAAAAAAAAAAAAAAAATGGCTTGCAAATATATTCATGCTTTTTATGCTGAGAGAGGAGATAGTGGCAGTGAAAGGAGACGAAAAAGTAGTAAATACTGGAAGACAGTAGATAGTGCTTATGGTATAGAAAGAGCAAAGGAGACAATGGCAATGTGAGAGAAAGCGAGGGAAACAGTGGCAGTGAAACATAACTGACAATGACAGAACAGAGTTAGGAAAAGAGTGGAGGAGACAGTGCCATTGGGACAGGAATAGAGGAGGAGAAAGTGTAAGTGGGTGAGAGCCAGTGACAATGAGAGGCAGAGTCTATGACAGTGACAACGCGGAAGGTAGAAATAGTGACAATGAGAAGAGGCAGCAGCAGTAGCAGGCATGAAGGAATGATATACTAGAAGTGAGAGAGAGAGAGAGAGAGAGAGAGAGAGAGAGAAGTGTCAGTGAGAGGAGACGTGGTGTAGGACAGGAGAATGTGGCTGTGAGGCGGGAGACAGTGACATAAAGAGTTACTGACAATGAATGAGTGAGTGAGAATAGGCGAGTGGTGGCAGGGGATGGGTATGAGTGACTTAGTGATGGACTAGTGGTTGTGAGCTAGTTACAGTTACGGGAGCCTGTCTGAGTGAGAAGTGAAATGCGTGTTAAAAAAGAGAGCGAATACACTACTGGCCATTAAAATTGCTACACCAAGAAGAAATGCAGATGATAAACGGGTATTCATTGGACAAATATATTATACTAGAACTGACATGTAATTACATTTTCACGCAAGTTGGGTGCATAGATCCTGAGAAATCAGTACCCAGAACAACTACCTCTGGCCGTAATAACGGCCTTGATGCGCCTGGGCATTGAGTCAAACAGAGCTTGGATGACGTGTACAGGTACAGCTGCCCATGCAGCTTCAACACGATACCACAGTTCATCAAGAGTAGTGACGCGTATTGTGACGAGCCAGTTGCTCGGCCAACATTGACCAGACGTTTTCAGTTCGTGAGAGATCTGGAGAATGTGCTGGCCAGGGCAGCAGTCGAACAATTTCTGTATCCAGAAAGGCTACACAGGACCTGCAACATGCGGTCGTGTATTATCCTGCTGAAATGTAGGGTTTCGCAGGGATCGAATGAAGGGTGGAGCCACGGGTCGTAACACATCTGAAATGTAACGTCCACTGTTCAAAGTGCCGTCAGTGCGAACAAGAGGTGACCGAGACGTGTAACCAATGGCACCCCATACCATCACGCCGGGTGATACGCCAGTATGGCGATGACGAACACACGCTTCCAATGTTCGTTCACCGCGATGTCGCCAAACACGGATGCAACCATCATGATGCTGTAAACAGAACCTAGATTCATCCGAAAAAATGACGTTTTGCCATTCGTGCACCCAGGTTCGTCATTGAGTACACCATCGCAGGCACTCCTGTCTGTGATGCAGCGTCAAGGGTAACCGCAGCCATGGTCTCCGAGCTGATAGTCCATGCTGCTGCAAACGTCGTCGAACTGTTCGTGCAGATCGTTTTTGTCTTGCAAACGTCCCCATCTGTTGACTGAGGGATCGAGACGTGGCTGCACGATCCGTTACAGCCATTCGGATAAGATGCCTTTCATCTCGACTGCTAGTGATACGAGGCCGTTGGGATCCAGCACGGCGTTCCGCATTACCCTCCTCAACCCACCGATTCAATATTCTGCTAACAGTCATTGGATCTCGACCAACTCGAGCAGCAATGTCGCGATACGATAAACCGCAATCGCGATAGGCTACAATCCGACCTTTATCAAAGTCGGAAACGTGAAGGTACGCATTTCTCCTCCTTACACAAGGCATCACACTAGAACGTTTCACCAGGCAACGCTGGTGAACTGCTGTTTGTGTATGAGAAATCGGTTGGAAACGTTCCTCATGTCAGCACGTTGTAGGTGTCGCCACCTGCGCCAACTTTGTGTGAATGCTCTGAAAAGCCAATCATTTGCGTATCACAGCATCTTCTGCCTGTCGGTTAAATTTCACGTCTGTAGCACGTCATCTTCATGCTGTATCAATTTTAATGGCCAGTAGTGTATGATCGCATGCCAAAAATTTTTGGCAACTTTTTTAAAGGCGCTGAGAAAGGTAGAATGAGGCGGCTGGTACCCCCCCCCCCCCCCCTTTCCAGTTATAGTCTTTTAAATTAACAAGAACACATTTGCGTTTTTGTGCTCAGATGGGAGCATTTTGCCTCTGGTCGATATTACGCAACAAGTATCTTCTTTGTGGTCGTCCCTACAGAAAATGTTGAGAGATTCTTCCGCCTTTAATCACTTCGGACGCACAGCCGTAGGTGATATACGGTCCTGATAATTCATCGCTGATGTTACGACCAAACAACAACGGGCATTCCAGCATATTTAAACAAAAACACATTGTGGGTGAATCGCCAGCTTCTGCGCCAAAGGTAGACCCTCTGTAGTTTTCAGTGCATTTTGCCCGGTTGTATGGCATTGGAAGTTCCCTATTCGCAGGTCACATTGTTTTATTTTCATATTTTTGTCCAACAGGTTTCCTAGCCATAGCTCCATTTTCAGTAACTGTCTTCTGGAATCACATATGCTTCAGCTCGTATCACCTACATTTGGCCACGAAATGTTCATCTTCTGTATCGGTGAAAAACTTCGTAATATACTTAATGTAACATGTTCATGGTATTTACCAATGCACCTGTGCATATGTTGCTTGAGTTGAAGTTTAACTGCAAATTTGGACGTTATTCAAAGATGTTGCGTGGGTCAGGAGGTAGTTTTAAACTTAAGCAAATGTTAAGCCTAAATATAGTCAATGTAGTTATAGAGAACAGAGTTGTAGCTCCGAAACTTGTTGTTCGACTAAAATAGGGAAATAAATTATTGCATCTAAAGCTGGCGTGTTACAAACAAAATCCTGAACATAGACAAATGAAAAGTACTACGCGTAAACAGTCAGAAAGACCAATTATTTGTGGTTACTCGATTGCACAACAATCACTGGAAGCAGCCGCATACATAAAATATCTGGGACTACGCGTGCGGGGAGGAAACCTCGTAAAATGTAGTCCACCCACAAATGAGATAGCTTGCAATACCCTCGTTGGAGCAGTGCTTGAATAGAGCTCGTCAATTTGGGATGAGTACTAGATAGCAGTGATCGAGGAAATAGAGAAGGGCCAAAGAATAGCAGAGCGTTTTGTTACAGGTTCATTTAGTAAGCGCGAAAGCGTCACGGAGATGCTCAGACGACTGCAGTGACAGACACCGCGAGAGAGGCGTTCTGCATTACGATGTGGTTTGCTGTTGAAATTCTGAGAGCGTACGTTCCTACAGGGCTCAACCAATATATTGTTTTCTCCTACGTCTATCTTGAGAAAAGACCATGAACTTCGAATTAGGGGATTCCAGCTCACATGCAGGCTTACTAACAATCGTTCTTCCAGCGGACCATTCGCGACTGGAAGAGGAAGGGGGAGAAGTGACAGTGAGGGCTTGCAGGGTGTAGATGTAGATGTAAAGTAAGCTGATCACGGACAAACTGTGACGAAATGTCTGTTAATTTATTTTCTACAACAGTATCGTAAGTCGGCAGTCGCACGGAGCTTCTGAAATTAGTCTCTAAATGTTTAAAAAGAATGGCAGTATGAGCTGATTATGTTCGTGCATGCTCTTCACTGTTGTTACTAATGGTGTTTTATCATTCTTAAATCACAACTGGCAAAAAATTACTAATTACAAAATAAGACACAAGTGTGAACTGTGATTTGCGGGGGAAAAAAAAGTACGTACACTTTTTAGGTTCGTTTCTGTCCCTGCGCCAACATCTCACAGAGCCTGTTTCTCATCGCCAAGCCCGTCAGACGGAGTGACCGTCGTGGTTGCTGCACGCTGTGAAGACGAAGACCTGTCACATCTAACAAAACGCGCTCCTTATCGCGATATGCGACCGCAGCGCTCCAGCGGTAGTTCCTGGCTGCATCTGGCGTGTAAATCACAATTCGTTTACGAAAATGAACGTACATAAATAGCTGCGTTAACTCTCTCAGCGATTGTCGAAGAAAATCGGGAAGAAGATTCTGGATTCGTCGTTGGCTTGAACAGTACATAAGGCTGTACAACGATCTGAGATATAGGGTGACAATCATTGAACTTTATGAAAACAGGTAAATTAGTTAGAAGCTAAGGCGTGCACACACTTCACCCAACGTGTAAACGTCACTACAGATATTCGGATTCAGGTTATGACATGTTCGATATGCGTGCCATCATTGGAGATGAAGTGGTGCAGACGAATAGCGAAATTCTGCATGATCCACTGAAATGTCGGAACATCGATGCTATTGATGATCTCCTGAATGCCTATTTTCAGCCCAGCAGTGGTTTTGGGGTTATTGCTGTACACCTTGTTTTTAATATAGCCCCACAAATGGAATCGCATGTGTTCAAATCAGGAGAATATGGTGGCCAGTCGAAGCCCATGCCAGTGGCGTCTGGGTACCCCAGAGCTAGAATGCGGTTCCCAAAGTGCTCCTCCAGGACATCAAACACTCTCCTGCTACGATGGGGTCGAGTTCCTTCTTCCATGAACCACATATTGTCACTTTGGATAATGGGGATGAAATCATCTTACAAAACCCTCACGTATCGTTCGGTAGTCACCGTGCCGTCAAGGAATAGTGCACCGATTATTCCGTGACTGGACATTACACACCACATAGTCACCCGTTGAGGGTCAAGAGCCGTCTCGATCGCGAAATGCGGATTCTCTGTTCCCCAAATGCACCTATTTTGCTTATTGACGAATCCGTCCAAATGGAAGTGGGCTTCGTGGCTAAACCAAACGATGCATGTTTATACTAATTCCCATCATGCCCCGCTACGTACCGTGCAGTTTGAGCGTCCTGATGCAATCCATTCAAAAGTTACGACGATTTTATTTTGCATTGATCAATAAATTCACCTGGCACGTAGTAGTAGAAGTTATTCGTTAACTCTGTTGAATCTTCATTCCATTTTCGGATTTACGTTGAATACACTTAAAGTGCATGTGCATATTATCCGTATCCTCGATGTTGCTTAACTACCAACACCCTAAATTAACGTTCTCCATCTCTTAAGTTTCAAGATAGAGATTCGTTTCGTAACTACATTTGAATGGGGGAAGAGATTTTTTCTAACTGCTCACCATCACCGAAAAAGTATTTTCCGGAAATAAAAACACGAGGCAGTCCATAGAACCAGGAGATAGGTACATATATTTTACACGAAGTTTATAATAGCTAAAACTTTCAGTATGTAACTTAAGTTTACTTTCTGAGATAGACTAACATTCACGTTAAGATTTCAGGTCATTGGAAAATCATTCCAGTCATTGGATTATGTAGCAAGAATTGTAGCAAATACATTATTTTTAATAAATAACATCGATTATTGCAGATAATACTTCAGTTAAATTAATAGGAACCTCCCAGAACCTTTTAGGAAACAAAGGTGAAAAAATTGGAAGGGGGGGGGGGTGGACGCGAATCTATCTACTGACGTTCTCTTCATAGGTCATACTATCAACTACCGTATGGCTTCGACATGGCAGCCGGGCGTACGTATATGGTAGACTGTATGTACAAATGTCATTATTTTATATTTAACTGACAGACTATACCAAAACGACGCTCTTTTTGCTGGGTCATTGTGACGTAGCATTGAAACGGTGTACTTCTCATAGCACACAAGTTAAAACACTAAAAATGTCGAGCATGGAACCACAGATACGTAGCTTCCAGTCATTTTATTATAACAAATCGTATGTAAAGCAAAGCATTTTCGAGATATTCTCAATTTGCTGATGTCTTGAAACAGCTTATCTTCGTACCACGTAACCTATGACAAAAAATCCATTAAAAACAGTATTTAACGCCACAATCCGGGGACTTCCAAGTCCTGCTTGTGACAAAAAAACGATATCGCATCTCGATGCCTACATTCATCTCCATAAGATGACACCCCAGATTCTTGATGACACCCCAGATTCTTGATGACACCCCAGATTCTTGATGACACCCCAGATTCTTGATGACACCCCAGATTCTTTTCTTCACGCTTAGCAGTGTAGTGGAACGTGGAATTCTATGTTGTGACGTCACAAGCTCCTTGCGTCGTGAGGACGGCTTTTAAAGGAGACGGTGTAGGATTGCGGAAGTCGTCATGTGGCTGTCACGTCACCTAGCACGTTTTTGTATCCTTAGCGGCAACCGCTTTTTTGGTTTTTTTTTTCGGCGCTATAGCGTACGTGAGAAAATATTTGTGATGCTGGGCCGCTAATGACCGCTTTCATTGCCTGCGGATGCTTAGCGTGCTGGCGTGGAAGCGCAGTACACCGACAGCGGGAAAACACAGCGACTGCAAACCGCGTTCTCACTCGCACGCGTCTGCATCCTCGGGCTTTCTTTCGTCGCGGCCTTTGGCGAAGGTATATTTAACTCTGATCGGAATCGCGCTTTGAGTTCTCGGATAAATATGCTCTCTGTTGCCTTGATCATAACTACATCCGTTACGAAGTCTTGAATTTTTGCATTTTTTGCGAAGGTGTTAGACGGTTCTTCGTGGCAGTGACTGATTCGGCGGGGTTTTGACATTGCGTAACGAAACCATAGACTGAGCCAATAAACTCCCTCTTCAGTCACGCTAGAGATTTTGGTCAAAGAGTGAGTGTGTGCTTGAGATATCGGCGTGCTTTCTGGATTGCAATGAAAACCTATTTTTTGTGTGTTTCAAATACTCACTGCCTTTATAGAACTAAAAAAAAGTTACATTTGGCAGTAATCGTGTCTGTTTCTTATTCCATATTCTGTGAATCTCTTCTAGAAAACAAAAGCTCGTTGTATACATAACAAAACATCATTGTCGAGTTATGACAGTAAAATTTGGAAGCTGGTTGTGGCAGCGTGTGGATATTTCAGTATATACAATGGTTATATGCCTCTTTCCCAGTCTCAAAAGAAAACACCAGTAGTGAAAAACACTGCTTTTTGACTCCACAGCAACGAGCGATAACGGTGACTTTATCGCCGTCCGTGGTAAACTAGTAGCTTTCCGTCACAAGTAAGTCGCCGCGATACACTAACGACTTTGTGACCGAACACTGAGAGAGAGCAAGAAATTATTACAACGTGAGATAATGGAATCCTAACGCTCTGTGGTTGTTTTGTCAGGAGTCAACGGTGTGCTAAGATAACCAGCTTGCTTTATGTTCTTTCATGGCTGTACTTTACAGCTCACGAAAGATACATGATATTTGATGACTCTACTGTCGCAGTATTTTCTGAAACAAAAGAAACAGGTATTTTCTTGGGACCCCGCTATTTTTTCTGTAAAACTCGCGTGTTAATATATTACTGTAGTTCTGTGCGAACATTCCGGATGACATTGTCTCACTCTTAAAGCCAGTTGTAAAGTTTCCTTACAGATGCACGTACCGCTTGTGGCGAATATGATTTCGTGTATTCCGAATACGTTGGGGAATGGTATAGGTGTTTAGTAGCAATAAAGCGCGTCAGTGTCCCTTACCTATGCTTACTCGTATGAGAGATACTGTTGCTTTTCTTGCAGTACGCTACCATCCATCCATTTAAAATAGGTTTGGACGCACCAGAAGTGATAACCGGCATTGTTGTTTGTTTAATTTGATAAGCACCACTTCAGCGACATGTGGCGCCATAGCTTTTTAATTCAATCCGCTTTTCAGCCTAACGCGCCTCATTCCAAAACTCCCTCTCGCTGGTCTGCTGTCAGAACATCAAACCCTTTTGTCTTTAGTATTACACTTGTACTACTAGACCGCGCAAGACATACTACTTTTATACTCCGTCAAGGGAAGGAAGTGCCATTCCTCTGGTTACCGGGCCGCTGGAAATCCAGGGAGACAAGCAAGCTGTGATGCTGCAAAAATATGTGTGTTTGTAACAAAAGTAATGTGCTACATCGCGCTGCGCCTTCGCCAGTACCTCGTCGTTGTTGAGTATAATCGTGAGTCAGTGGAAGGAATCAGTGGGTGGAGAACAAAATAAGTTACAGCAAGTTCAGTTCTGCTTTGGCGAACAGCCGTATGATGTGTGATGGTTGGGAAACCGTTGTCATTTAATTATTCGCCAAAACCTGCGTGACACCTTTTGCTGTGTGCGCAGTGGCGTTGTCATAGTGCGGAAGCCCATCTCCTGCTTGTCACAGTGTGGGTCGTTTCTTTGTCACTGCTTCACGTAATTGTATTAGCACTTCAGGGTAGTAATATTGGTTAAATGTGAAACTCTGGAGAACGAATTGGTGGTGGAAGATACCCTTGATGTCGAGATGTGTGTGGGCGTGTGTGTGTGTGTGTGTGTGTTTGTGGGGGGGGGGGGGGGGGAGTAATTATTGATTTGGCCTCCGGCAACTAACGACTATTCAGCCAGCTAAATGGAGGAGTCTTCAAATGACTGTATTGTTGGTTGGTTTCTGTGTCTTATCCATAACACCATTTGAAGTCTGTGGTATCTTTTGCGTCAAAATCCGGATCAGTTTTTGACTTTTCTTTCAATTTCCGACACGCGCGCAAGTGATTGACCCTCAGGTCGTATGAAAGCACACACGGAACAAGTTTGCTGAAACACGTTTCATCTTCAGTCTAAATTTCAGGATATTCCAGTAATTTCTACAAATTCATCGATTGTTCTACAGTGCTCACATGCGATCGCAAGAAGTATTTTTTCAATGTTTCCGTGCGTTCTGGAATTCGTCGGACGTCGCGGTCGTGATTCGTCACCAGTTGACATTTGACCACTTTTAAAACCAGAAAACCACACGTAAACCTCTTAAGTCGTCCGAAGCACTACGACAGTTTGTGCTCCTGATTTCCGTAACAGGAAACGCAGCCTGTTGTTATCACCTTGGTATTTAGGGGTCTAATTTCTGCCAACCGAACACGTGAAATTAGATTAGATTAGTAATTGTTCCATAGATCATGAATACGACACTTCGTAATGATGTGGAACGTGTCAGGTTAATAAAAGGTATCTTTACAAGATATTACATTACACAAAGTATTACATGACACTCAATATTTTCAAATTTTTTTTTTATTTTTTTTTTGGGGGGGGGGGGGTGTGTTTGGGAAATTACCCACTTACTATATCCATAAATTCATCTAATGAGTAGCGCTCACAAAGAGAGTCACAGTGACCTCAGTAATGTTACTACACCAATGGCGCTAGGGGAATTAATACAAAATGATGTCTAGTGAAGGCGCCAGTTCTACCAATTGCCGAAGAATTATTCTTGTCACTTTTGCGACTATTCCCTGCCCCCGGCCCCTAACCACGGCTCGTAACTTCAGAAACTTAGGAAAGACATTTGTCGAATCCCTGCCACGTGGAATCGCTGCTGTATTGCTTTCCAAAGGTGGACGAGCACTCTGTTAGGCAGTTACAGTTTCATTAAAATTACTCGAGAGCTGCGGCGCACTGTGCGACGCTAGGGGGCAGCGTGTGACGGTGTGTTTCCCTGCGTGTTACAGCAGCCGGCGACGGCGGTGGGCGACGGCGACCTGAACGGCAGCGTGGGCAGTGGCGGCGGCCCGGGCCGGCCGCGCTTCGTCGCCGTCACCACGCTGGAGGACGTGCAGGCCGTGCGCTGCGCCGAGTTCCACCCGCAGGGACGCCTTTACGCCGTCGGCTCCAACTCCAAGACGCTCCGCATCTGCTCCTATCCCAAGCTCTCGGACCTCAGGTGCGTTCGCCTAATTCTGATCCCTCACCTCATTCTTAACTTCTGGATTCCTTACACGAAAAGCAGACACGTTTCGCGCCTTATCATAATCGTGCAAATTACATCTTTCAAACTATTATTATTGTCTTTTACTTTTCCTCCTCCTCCCCTCTTGTCCATCAGCCATTTGACATCTACTGCTTTTTTTAAATCTCATTTTGTTCGTTTTTGTTCGTTGAATCTGATCGGGGCGGATGTCGTAAGACAGCCTTTTAAGTTCGTTGTTGATCTATTAACTCAGTTTTTTTATTACAGAGGGCAGCTAACCCTCTGACCGAACACGCTGAGCTACCGTGCCGGCTACTGCTAGGTGAAAACCTTCTTTTCAGTACAGTGTCCAACCAGAATCGTCCATACAGGTGAAAAGTATTTAAGCCGACGAACTCTGGGAGGTTGTAGGGGACATCAAAACAAATGTTTATCCCTAATGTCATTTTTTCCTATGAGGAGTGTCTGATTCGTCCCCATGTTAAGTGCAATTGCACGAGTGTTGATTGAAGGATCCCGCTCCACATGCTGCGAGACAGCTTCCTCAAATTACAGCGTTCTTACCGTGCGACGGCGTCCCTGTCCAGGTAATCTGCTAAATGACCCGGTCTCACGCAGACGTTGGTACACAGCAGCAAAGGTCGTATGATGCGGGATACGGCGATTAGGATATTGTTGTCGTTAAACCCCTGTGCAGCTCGTCCGTTGTGGTGCGCTATGTAGTACGCACTAACCATATCAGTGTATTCACTCCAGGTGTATCGCTCCATTAGTAAACAGAGACAGTGCACTACTACACTGGTGGACAGTAGTTGCCTACAACTGAAGAGCCTAATACGCCCTCTAACAATAAATAATCCTCATGGGAAAAAATGACACTAGGGAAAAACATTTGTTTTGATGTCCCTACAACCTCCCAGTTTGTCGGTTTAAATACTTTTCACCCTGTATAGCTTCACATATTCTAGCCATTCACATAGTTTCCGTTACATCGCCGTCTGTATGTCTGTCTTTCCTTACCTCTTTAGCAAATAACCTCCTTGGCGGCATGACCTGCTCACCTTCCTTCAGTTTTCGTATATGTATCCTCACATACTAGCCATTAAAATTGCTAAACCACGAAGATGACGTGCTACAGACGCGAAAATTAACCGACAGGAAGAAGATGCTGTGATATGCAAATGATTAGCTTTACAGAGCATGCACACAAGGTTGGCGTCGGTGGCGACACCTACAACGTGCTGACACGAGGAAAGTTACCAACCGATTTCTCATACACAAACACCAGTTGACGGGCGTTGCCTGGTGAAAAGTTGTTGATGCCTCGTGTAAGGAGGAGAAATGCGTACCATCACGTTTCCGACTTTGATAAAGGTCGAATTGTAGCCTATCGCGATTGCGGTTTATCGTATCGCGACATTGCTGCTCGCGTTGGTCGAGATCCAATGACTGTTAGCAGAATATGGAATTGGTGGGTTCAGGAGGGTAATACGGAACGCCGTGATGGATCCCAACGGCCTCGTATCACTAGCAGTCGAGATGAAAGGCATCTTATCCGCATGGCTGTAACGTATCGTGCAACCACGTCTCGATCCCTGAGTCAACAGATGGGGACGTTTGCAAGGCAACAACCATCTGCACGAACAGTTCGACGACGTTCGCAGCTGCATGGACTACCAGGTCGGAGACCATGGCTGCGGATACCGTTGATGCTGCATCACAGACAGGAGCGCCTGCGATGGTGTACGAACCTGGGTGCACGAATAACAAAACGTCATATTTTAGGATGAATCCAGGTTCTGTTTACAGCATCATGATGGTCGCATCCATGTTTGGCGACATCGCGGTGAACGCACATTGGAGGCATGTGTTCGTCATTGCCATGCTGGCGTATCACCAGGCGTGATGGTATGGGTGCAATTGGTTACACGTCTCGGTCACCTCTTGTTCACAATGGACGTTACGTTTCAGATGTGTTACGACCCGTGGCTCTACCCTTCATTCGATCCCTGCGAAACCCTACATTTCAGTAGGATAATGCACGACCGCATGTTGCAGGTCCTGTATGAGCCTTTCTGGATACAGAAAATGTTCGACTGCTGCCCTGGCCAACACATTCTCCAGGTCTCTCACCAATTGAAAACGTCTGGTCAATGGTGGCGGAGCAACTGGCTTGTCACAGTACGCCAGTCACTACTCTTGATGAACTGTGGTATCGTGTTGAAGCTGCATGGGCAGCTGTGCCTGTACACGCCATCCAAGCTCTGTTTCACTCAATTCCCAGGCGTATCAAGGCCGTTATTACGTCCAGAGGTGGTTGTTCTGGGTACTGATTTCTCAGGATCTATGCACTCAAATTGCGTGAAAATGTAATCACATGTCAGTTGTAGTGTAATATATGTGTCCAATGAATACCCGTTTATCATCTCCATTTCATCGTGGTGTGGCAATTTTAATGGCCAGTAGTGCACATTCATACTCCAATGGTGCGTGGCGGTGGATACATTGGTTATAGTGGTACAACATGGCTCATTGGCGTGGTGCAAATCTTTCAATTCGACGCCACTTCGGCGACTTGCGTGTCCCTGACTTATCCCAGTTATCCAACCGGTGGAAATGGGACCTTCAGTTTAACGAGGAGTCCGAACCACGTGTCGCTTCTGGCGACTCCCCACCTCGTTGAGAGGCGAGGCTATCTTAAAACGCGAACTGAAAAATGCTTGGTCTGACCAGGATTCGATCCCGATCCATCTCGGTTTCCAGTCAGGCTGGACCACCTGGCGCGATTCCTTGTATCACTAGCAGTAATTACCTTTCCTGTTCCACTCGCAAATAGAGCGACGGAAAAACCACTGTCTCTATGCCTCTGTACGAGCCCCGATTACTGTCATGTTATCGTGTCGTCGTGGTCCTTACGCAAAAATTTGCGGCAGTAGAATCGTTCTGCAGACTGTTTCAAATGCCGGTTCAGCATCTCCGTAGTACAAACCGATCGTTAGAACTTACAAGTAACAAATAGAGCAGCCCGTCTCTGAATTGCTTCGACGTCTTCTTATAATCCGACCTGGTAAGGACCCCAAACAGCCGAGCAACTCTCAAGAATGGGTCCACTAGTGTCCTATATGCTGCCTCCTTTATGGAGGAACCATACTTTCCTAAAATTCTCCCAATGAACCGAAGTCGAACATTCGACTTTCCTACTACAATCTTTACATCCTCGTTCCATTTCATATCGCTTTGCAGCGTTACGTCTAAATATTGGCTATGTCAAGCAGCACACTGCTAATGATGTATTCCAACATTACGGTATCGTTTTTACCACCCATCTGCATTAACTTACATTTTACTGTATGTATAGCAAGCTGCCATTCGTCACACCAACTAGAAAGTCCAAGTCATCCTGCACTCACTGAACGACGACAGCTCTTCTACACCATGGCATCGTAAGCAAACAGTCGCAGACCGCCCACCCTCACCCTGACAGTCAGGTCGTTTATGTAGACACATAATAAGAGCTTTGCTGTCACACTTCCGTGGTGCACTCCTGACGATACCCTTGTTTCTGACGAACAGTCGCCGTCGAGGATAGTGCTACTGCGTTGTAGTACGTAAGAAGTCTTCAAGCCAACTACACATCTGGGAACTTACTCTGTATGCTCAGCCTTCTTGACAGTCATAGAGGGTCATCGTGGCAAGGGCTTTACGGAAATCAAGGAATATGGAATCTGCCTGTTGTACGTCATCTATGGTTCGCAGGATCTCGTGCGAGGAAAGAACAAGCTGAGTTTCGCACAGGACAATGCTTCCTGAATCCGTGCTGGTTTATAGACAGAAGCTTTTCCGTCTCAAAGCAGTATATTATGTTCGAACTGAGAATATGTTCAAGAATCCTGCACCAAACCGAATTTGTGGATATAGGTGTGTAATTTCGCGGGTCATTTCTTTTATCGTTCTTACATAAATAATGAAAGATATTTACCGTACCGCTAAATTGTATAGTAGCACGGCACGTGGGAGACCCACAATCAGTACTGACTACAATGTAGTGCAGTGTTTGCATAAAATCTGAAAAGGAGCTGGCGTTATAATAAAGACTTCATGCTCTTCGAGTCTAGCAGCCCCATCCAAGAGAGATGGAGAACTGGATTCGAATTCCTGGAGAGCATGATTCAGACTCTTGTCCGGCCATCTAGATTTGCTTTTTCTGTAGTTTCCATACTTCGATCTAGACAAAAACCGGGAAGTTTCCTTCGCAGGAAACACAACCCATTTCCTTCTCCACCTGTGTCGTATTCGTGCATGTGCTCTGCCCGTAATGAACTCGCTCTCGACGGGATGTTAGAACTTAATCTTCTGTCCTTCCCTGCTAGCTATTACAAGAGGAGTTATATATATATATATATATCATAATTGCGACATTTATTTTTACTTGGTAATAATCAGTCATGCTTTCTATTGTTTGGTCCAAAAACTGTTTAGCTCTAACACATTAGTATTATGAAATTACTGTGAATACATTGGCAAATAATGTCTAGGGGCTACCCACTACTAAAATAACTACATCAGAATCTACTAACACTTCTTCCAGAATAAAATAACTTTGCTAGTCCTTTTTCGCCGCGCGGTTTGAGGCTCCCTGTCACGGACTGCGCGGGCCCTCCCGTCGGAGGTTCGAGTCCTTCCTCGGGCGTGGGCGTGGATGTGTGTGTGTGTGTGTGTGTGTGTGTGTGTGTGTGTTGTTCTTAGCGTAGGGTAGTTTAAGTAGTGTGTAAGACTAGGGACCGATGACCTCAGCAGTTTGGTTCCTTAGCAATTCACACACATGTGAATATTTTAGTCCTTTCTCGTAAGCTTTTTGGGGAAGTCGACACGTGAATGACCTGGACACTCTCTGACCTTTTTATTTATTTATTTATTTTTGTTCAGAATGAGAACAACTCTCGTGTAGCATTTATTATTGTGAAATAGGTCGTCTATCTCTGTCTCTCAACCCGAATTAAGTAAGACACAATAAACCTCAGCACTGGCAACCCACAGAAAACGGATTGTTGTGAAGGACAATGCATGCAGTACCCAAAAACCAGATCAATGTGTAATTTACAATGTTCATCATTTCATGGCTTTTTCGATTTATGTAATATGCACGTGGGCTTTTCTGTTCCGATGCTCCTTTGATGCGGAACAAGTTGATAAAATAAGCATTAGCCGCGGGTGAAGATTTTAGAGTAAAAGCCTGAAAAGCCTAAGAAGTTGTTTTTGCAGACATCCACACGCCTCTTCCTCGTATCAGCAGTCATCTACTGTCTAGTACACAATGCCAATAGTCCCGAAACTACCCATAGACGTAGTCGGTTATGTATTAACCCAGTTATGTCAGTTAGTGTCTTAACATCACTAGTCACGTTTGAAACATTGAAATTATGGGTGTTGGAGAAAACAATTCCTTTATTCCCACATATATGTAGCAATAACTTAACACTACACACATGAATGAATTGTATAGACATGAACAGCACGGAATAACTAACAAAAGCTAAGTCACAGAATAACTATATCACTGCACGTAAATTAACACTTCACGGAATGGTCGAATGTAGAAGTCACGAAATATTTTCCGTGCCATTTGATGTGTTTCTACATAGATTCTCCCAACTTCAAAACACAACTTCTAAAGACCTACCTACACTTTCATAATAATATCCAGTGTCGCATATTAGTAATGATGAATACGTATCCGTGAAGAGAAGATAAAAATGAACGCGCACATGGCTGTAAACCACTTAGCAGCAGTTAATCGAGGATCGGGCGAAATATTACGTTAAGGCTGTAGTGGTTAACGTGTTTCATGCAAATCTGAGGAACTCCAGAACATAAGCTTGTAATTTGTTACGCGTGCCACCTCGAGTAACGCAGTCGGTGGTGCCTCCACAGCTTTGATGCCTATTGTTGACTCCGCTTGTATAACAGGTGGAGTCGCCCTCGCAGACGTCCGTCGTCTTGACTTAGTTCACTTTCTCGCGTTGCTACTAATGAGCGGGACTGCTTTCTCCAACCAGTTTCTTGTGGCCGGAAAAAAAAATTCTTGACACGGACCGATATCACGTTCTGGGGAGCAATGTCTGCCAGGACCATCCTCGTTTTATCTTCTTATTCTGCGTCTCCATTCGAAACGTCGGAGATTTTCTGGAATTTCTTAAGTTTCACGGTTCAGCCGGACGCGCTACTAAGCATTTTTCTACTCGTCCATCAAAGACGTATCACGTCAGAACCTACCCTTTTCTTTGAATCTTTGCATACTGTTGTGGCAGCTGACGACTTCGTTCTTTCTCAGACGATTTTATGCATTCTGTTAAATCATTGTTGATCTACAATCCCAACCACAATGGTATATGTTGAGACGTACGAGTGATGATCACAAAGTTTCGATTATCACCTCGAACAAATCGTGCTGCGACCATGAAAACTGGTGATAATTTCAGTCCACCTCGACCAACTCATTCTTCAGGGTGACACTTTTTCCCCAATGATTGAAGACTTCGTGGCGACGTTGGTTGTAGAAGTCTGCATTTCAGCTATTAAGGAAAAGTTCAACCTCGAAAATCACTTCGTAAATCACCTCATTGTCAAATGCCTACCCTCAACTGTCTCTTCATATCAGGAAAGAGAAATAAGTTACTTGGTGCTCTGTCAGAAGAATTTGGGGGCTGGGGTGAAGTTCGGTAGCCCAAAGAAGCAACAAGTACGACTGCTTCCTGTGAAAAATGGAGGAGGATATTAGTGTTTAACGTCCCGTCGACAACGAGGTCATTAGAGACGGAGCGCAAGCTCGGGTGAGGGAAGGATGGGGAAGGAAATCGGCCGTGCCCTTTCAAAGGAACCATCCCGGCATTTGCCTGAAGCGATTTTAGGGAAATCACGGAAAACCTAAATCAGGATGGCCGGAGACGGAATTGAACTGTCGTCCTCCCGAATGCGAGTCCAGTGTGCTAACCACTGCGCCACCTCGCTCGGTGTGAAGAATGAGTTGGGGCATTGTCGTGAAGCAAAAACACACCATTGGACAGCTTCCAGCGATACTTGCTCTTGACAGAGTCCCATAACCGCGTCAGGAAATTTCGATTGGATGCTTCTGTGACAGTTTGTTCCTGACGAGTATAATCTGTTAACACACAAACGTGAGAGTCTTTGGGGGGGGGGGGGGGCACTCAGCATCATCTTGTCCGTTCATAGTTGAGTCTTCATTTTAGGCAGTGGTGAAGCCATACAGTCCCAGTGATTAGTTTGCACCTTTGTCTCAGGATCGTTGCATTGTACTCAAATAAGGTGATTAGGTGGCTTAAGAAATCGTGTGTATTGGTCTGACTCATGCTGCCATATTTTCTGTGCTGCCTCAGATGGGCTGGCTTTTTGAATGATGTGAGCAGTCACGGAACCCAGCGGTGGCAACCACTGTTATGTTCAAAATATCTTGCAATATGCCACGTGTATTAAGTCCCCAACATAACTATAGAATTTGAGCTTCGTTCCTTAATCGTGATCGGTGTATGTCAGCAAACTTTGCGTCTATTGTCTTTTGATTACGACTATCAGCCGCATCAGAGATCTACAGTATAACCCAAGATAAGCCTAGCTTTGTTCATATTACAGGGACCTTCATGCTCAAATGTTTTTCTTATTTCTAGTAGTGAATATGAACTTAATTCAGTTATTATACAACTCAGTGAGCAGAAAATAAATGACACCTAACTCCATGTTTCATGTCACATTGTGAATTCTTTTTCCTAACTGTTCAGGAAGTTGGAATTGTACGTAACCCCAATGGCTCAGAAATATCTTTGTCAGCCATTGCTAAATGGTTTGTTAATTAGTACCGGACACATTTTCACAGACCAGCTACAGTGAAACTGTCTTAAAGTTGTGGCTGGCAGCAACTGAAAAAATGACATCATAGTCATAGACTACCACCTACCGGTAGCCCAATATGTATCGAGCAGAACTAGGGAGCAAAGTGACACTGTATGGGGAAAGAAGATAGCACCAATTGTTTATATTAAATCTTGTGGTTTCAAAAATTCCAGAACAGTATTTTGTAAAAAGACAATGTTCTATTTTGTAGAAACATGATCTCACCGTAAGATTTTTATGCATTCCAGCACCTAAAATTTTATAAATTAAGCATTGCCTAGGCCACCACTTCTCTTGTGAATCCCAGTCCTTCACAGAGTATTGTCTGGCATTTCTTTCTTTGCCATTCAGACTTTTCTTTCACAACACAGGAAACACCTGCACCACGTAGCCCCAGTGTCATACTGATGATAAGCAACTAAAACCTTATAACTCCATTGTCTGTCAAAATCTTATGACTCGAGTAACTCCATTATCAAAGAGTGAGATGAAAGTGCATGGATTTCTCTAATCTGTCGATAAATAGGCTTCTACTATATAGTTACACATGTAGCAATACTATCTGTACTGGTATCACTTTATATATTTTTTAAGAAACCATTTTTGCTTCTCTCGTACAATTTCACGAAATGCAGTTATGAGGTTTTCATTGCCTACCATCAATAAGATGATGCGATGTTGCCATACACTTTTACCAGCTCAGCATGTATTGTTGTAACATTATTCCCTTCAAATACAGAAAACGGATTAAAACATGATACTCAACTTTATTAGTGGGCTGTACCATTTTGTTTTGGATCTCCAAGCAGCTTGCTATGATACTGTGGCATAGGGATTTCATTGTGTTCCAGGACTGTAAACATGTACATGCAAACACACACAAAATCAGTTATGTAACTTTATCTTTTTGAGGTGGTAAATAAAACTCTGGCCACTCCTTGTACATTGTTGTAAGTTGTCTTTTGTGTGTTGCAGCTAGATTAGAGCACAGAAGTTAGCTATTAATTGCTGTAAGACGGCAGTGACAGAATTTGCCTGCTTGCTGGGGAAGAATTTTATCCACTTACATGTACACTTTGTCCTTTGCAGTAACAAATAATTTGAGATACAGTGTGTTGCCCTGTTTAAAGATCTGTGTACACATCTCTGATACATCAGCAAACTGAAACACACATTATCAGTTTATTTATTTTTAAATGACATTAAATTTGCTTTGAAATTCATTTTGACATATACTACTTAGCAGCTCAGAACAAATGCAATGCCGCCTACACAAGGCTCTTACATAGATAATTCGTCATTTCTGATACCTGCACCCATTTTTCTGGTGTAACTGTTGTGCAACTATTCCATACACCTTTAGCCACCATCTATTCAGTATTATATTGTCCAGTTTCTCAATGTTTTCTTCAATGATTGCAGTTTCTAGGTGTCTTTCACATGAATCACTTCCAAGAAAAGTGCAGCCATATTTTAATTTTGGTACCGTTACTCAGGCAGAGGGAACAAAGATGCAGTATCCATATAAATGTTCATTGATGCTGGATGAAATTCTGTTGATGGCAAACTGTGCAAATTTATTTATTTATTTTTTACATACTGAATTCAATTTCTCCATTTTGGGGTAACGTATGACGACGATGACAACCTACATAAACAAAATGATTTCCACCGAACCTGCTGACACTTGACCTGCATTATTGTTAACCTGTATGAACACCACAAATACAAGTTTCAATTATTAGCTATATAGGTCTCAGAACTTCTCACTCTGTCCTCGTGCACAATACTCTGTAATCCTGTTGCTCGTTACTGAACGTCGAAAATGGAAGCAGTGTGCCAATTAATGGCCTAGGGTGAGTGACATCAGTGAGGGTACACAGGTTCAAATGGTGGAAGGATAGTGCAAATTATTGAGTGCGTCTTTTTCAGAGCAACCGCATCTGCATTTGTCTTTATCAGTGTAGGGATATCCTGGAAAACAAATTAGGATGGTAGGAGAAGGGTTTCAACTCTAGTTTGCTTGACTGGAAATCTTATGAACTGTACGATCTTGCTCAGAGGAAACCCAAGAGTGCAGTGTTCTATAATAAGTGAATGATCCTCACTTCCACTCCCATGTCTTTTGGGAGTTATGATATTCTTTATTGAAAACAGAAATAAATTATTTACTCTACAAATGATACCAGGTGGACTTTTTGCCACATTTGAAACCCTTGTCAAACATCTCATTCCTTTCCGTGTAACACACATGAAATGTGCAGTGACTTGCTATGAAGCAAAATAGATTTTGTGCTTTGTAAATCATTTTTAGTTTCAGTGAATCAAATACTACACTGAAGAGCCAAAGAAACTGGTACACCTGCTTAATATCGTGTAGGGCCCCCTGCGAGCATGCAGAAGTGCCGTAACATGACATGGCATGGACTCGACTAATGTCTGAAGTAGTGCTGCAGAGAACTGACACCATGAATACTCTAGGTCTGTCCATAAATCTGTTAGAAGTATGAGGGGATGGAGATTTCTCCTGAACAGCATGTTACAAAGCATCCCAAATATGCTCAATAATGTTCGTGTCTGGGGAGTTTGGTGGTCAGTGGAAGTGTTTAAATTCAGAAGAGTTTTCCCGGAACCACTCTGTAGCAATTCTGGATGTGTGGGGTGCCACTTTGCCCTGCTGGAATTGCCCAAGTCCGTCGGAATGCATGATGGACATGAATGGATGCAAGTGATCAGACGGGATGCTTACGTATGTGTCATCTGTCAGAGTTGTATCTAGAGGTATCAGGGGTCCCATATCACTCAAACTGCACATGCCGCACACTATTACAGAGCCTCCACCAGCTTAAACAGTTCCCTGCAGACATGCAGGGTCCATGGATTCAGTTGGTTGTTTCGATACCCATACACATCCATCCGTTTGATACAATTTGAAATGAGACTTGTCCTACCAGGCAACATGTTTCCAGTCATCAACACTCCCAACAGTCCGATGTCGGTGGGACAAGCCCAGGCGAGGCGTAAAGCTTTGTGTCGTGTGGTCATCAAGGGTACACGAGTAGCCCTTCGGCTCCAAAGGCTCATATTGATGATGTTTCATTGAATCTTTTGCATGCTGACACTTGCTGATGGTCCAGCATTGAAATCTGCAGCAGTTTGGGGATGGGTTGCACTTCTGTCATGTTGAATGACTCTCTTCAGTCGTCGTTGGTTCTGTTCTTGCAGGATCTTTTTCCGGCCACAGCTTCACCGGATTCCTGATATTCACGGTACACTCGTGAAATGGTCGTATGAGAAAATCCTCACTTCATCTCTACCTTGGAGATGCTGTGTCCCATAGTTTGTGTGCCAACTATAACACCACATTCAAACTCACTCAAATCTTTATGACCTGCCATGGTAGCAGGAGTAACTGATCTGACAACTGTGTCAGACACTTGTTGTCTTACATAGACTGCAGCGCCATGTGCTGCCTGTTTACACATCTCTGTATTTGAATATGCATGCGTATACCAGTTTCTTTGGTGCTTCAGTTTAGATTGGTATTTCATATGGAAAGCTTTAAACGTCTCAGTGGATTTCTACACCACTTTGATGTTGGAAAAAGAGACATGAGAGTTGCTGTACAATCACCAATGGTTGACCGTTTTCACTTACCGAAAGCACTGCCAAGTCGCATAATACACTAGAGAAAATGTGGGAATGATGAGTCTTTTTGTTCCACAAGAGAATATGCCATATTATTTGCTGTTCTAGTTACTATGAGATAAAATTGTATGCAAAGGGGAAAGATTGCTCCTTTCATCACTGGTACCTAAATGAAATGGCAGTGATGGAGAACCATCTGTTAATTGTGCTTGATGCTGGCACAGGATGATCCCTAATAAAATTGTGAAATAAAAGAATTTATGTGCTCTTGAACCTCTCCAGGACTCCAGTTGTATTCTTGTGTTGCAGTTTATAGTCCCTGTTAAAGAGAGATGCAGTTTTTTCCAGTGTAATTATCTATAAATTGCTCAATATATCACTAAGCTGACAGGCTGGGATAATTTTGTTTTTCTGGTAATGTTGCTGTAATTATTCTCTTGTTTGTAGAGGGCACCAAATATGCATAGTACAATAAATAAAGTCAGGAGTATATGATGCTGAGAAATGAAATCACCTGTCCAAATGTGGTAATGAGGGGGGGGGGGGGGGGGGAGGGAAGAGAAGAGGTGTTTGGAATAGAACTGCATTGTGAAGTAAGTGGGTACAAATTGATTGTGGTGGTGTTGGAATGAGTGCAATGTCTTTTCTTGGACTGAAAAATCCATTTTGTAGTTTCAGATCTATTTCTTTGAATGTAGACAGTATTAAGTGCTGTTCTCCATAAATTTCTTTATCAATTGGGTACACCTGTCTGAAGGCAAAAATTATAGCAGTAGCATAGCAAATTCTTAAATAGAAATGAGAGGAGGGGAGAGGAAGAGAGACTGTATACAGACCCATGTGAAGTGTAAAGTAATCAGTCAGGAGTGATAAGCAGTGTTTTCATGTTATGTCCTGTCAGAAACTACTGAATCAAGTGGTGCAGTGGTCAGCATACTAGCCTTGTATTCGGGAGGACGACAGTTCAAATCCACCTCTGCCCATCATGATTTACGTGATTTCCCAAAATCATTTGAGGCAAATACTGGGATGGTTCCTTTGAGAAGAGTATGGCCAGTTTCCTTCCTCATACTTTTGTAATCCAAGCTTGTGCTTCATCTCTGACGACTTCACTGTTGATGGGATGTTAAACTCTAAATCTTTTTCACCTTTGTTTCAACATCTCTTCACAAAAGAAAAGCTAATTTTAAGTGACTGTATACTTTCAGAAATATTATGTGTATTTGCTAGTCCAATAGCGTAGTTTAAAATAAATAATTTTCTTGCTGATGTAGGTCATTTTCTGTGTTACAGGGAAGATCATGCAACATACCAGCCAACAGTATTGTTTAAGCGTACAAAGCACCACAAAGGTTCAATATACTGTTTGGCGTGGACTCCAATTGGTGATTTAATGGCTACAGGAAGCAATGACAAAACATTGAAGTTAATGCGATTCAATGCAGATACTTCCAATTTAGAGGGTGAGTTATTGAATTAATACTCAGGATGAATTACAGTGTTCACTAGTGAAATGTAAGGATAATTTATTTGTATAGAGTTTGATGTTGTGAGGAAAATCTGATGTCATTTGCAGATACAAGTATACTGTTGATCATAAAGCTCCATAACTAATCTTTACTAAAGGTTACATTAAACCTTTGACACAATAGGTATTGTCAACATAATCCAGAAAATCTATTTCTGGTTTATCAAAGAGAAGTAACCATTTTTGTTATGTAATTATGTTTGTTGATTTTGTGCTTATCCCCTGCTTTGTATATTTTCTGTGTAAATGCAAGATATACACGTTGAACAAAACTAGTTGGAATAGGCAAGTTGTAAAATAAAATTTTTTATCTTACAGGTCAAGAAATAGAGCTTACAATGCATGATGGAACTGTCCGGGACTTGTGCTTCCTTGAGGATACAACAAACAAGTCCAGCCTTCTTATTAGTGGTGGTGCTGGTGATTGCAAAATATATGTGACAGACTGTGCTACAGGAACATCATTCCTGGCACTCAGTGGTCATTCAGGTATGTCACTGATCTAAGTGTAAATTAATAATTGATCATTATTGTTAAGTGTAACACTTCTGTTTCATAAATACCATGGAAAGCTTAGCAGTGGATCTATTATGACTTCTGAAAAATCTGTTATACAATAATTGAAGTCGTTTAATTTCAAAATAAGCTCACATAACTCCTACAACAAAGCTATTTGAAGTAAGGGATGACTATTATACTAAGTCACAATGTGCCAAACTCATCAAATCTGAGGACCTTTATGTCATTATGTGACATGTGCACATTTGTGACAAGTATTCTGCTTTCTCTGGATCAGTGAATTGTTTCAGCAGACTGGTTTAAAGTTTGTACCTACATTAATGAATATTGTGGCCTATGTAGAGTATCTGTAACTCTTATGACCAATTAAATTAGAGCTAGTTGTGTTGGAGAATGAGTAGGTGTATTTAATCTGGATTGTACATCCTGCTAGACTGACTGGTCTAGTAGGATGAGATGCAATAGTGTGGAATGTTGGCATGTCAGTATAGTGATATGCCAGCACTTCAGCACCCAGTGTGCCAACCAGTTCTAGTTTCTGTGAATGATCATCTCCTGAGAGCAAACCCAAAAAGTAACCCTAAGGACGAATTTTTTATGACAATGTAAAGTATGTATGAAATACCAAATTTAAAAAAGAGTGCCAGACCCTTAATTGAAATCGTGAAAAGTTACATGAATTGTATAGGTGAGGGAAATAATGAAACACAAATAGTTGATGCTCTGAGCAAACATACAACAAAATCTGTAATCCATGGATATGGAACATGCAATTTGCATTTGAAGAAGTAGGTGAAAAAATAAATTAACTCGCCAGACATATCACGGGACAATCCAGTTTCACTCTGTTATGTAGTAGGCACCATTTATGTTGTTTGTGACACATTAAGTCCTTCTAATAGTCATCCCAGTGCAGTCACAATTTGCACATTACCTGAAATACAAGTTTAGTTTAAAGTGCTGACTTCTCACACTCAATTACCAAAATACAAATGAAGAGCACAGGTCCCACTTTCATAAGCGGTGTTTGAGAGGCTTCAGATGATTGGGTAGTACATTCAAATTCATATAGTCCCGTACCTGTTACTTCATCCCAGAGATTTATGTAGTTTCCTTTATAGTTGTCTGTTTTGTTAACAGACCAAGAACAATACAGCTGCCAAGTCTGTTTCTTTGTGAATTTCTGTCAGTTTGTTTCCTCTGATTTGAATTGGTCAGATGTTTTAATAGCATAGCTTGAGGAAAAAATGGTTTTGAATATGAAATTTTTGTACATTAATATGCAGGTGACATAGAAGTATCAGGAAATGAGGTTTTGTATAAAATGAACAAAAATGCAGGATTGGTTTTCTGTGACATGAATAACACTGTGAAGCACCCAAAAATTACTGTGATAGGTTGCTAACAATTGCACGTGACACTATTAAGATTTTTGTGTACTTGATGATGATGATGATGATGATGATGATGATGATGATGTTGTGGTCTTCACTCCAGAGACTGGTTTGATGCAGCTCTCCATGCTACTCTGTACTGTGCAAGCTTCTTCATCTCCTAGTACCTACTGCAACCTACATCCTTCTGAATCTGTTTAGTGTATTCATCTCTTGGTCTCCCTCTACGATTTTTACCCTCCATGCTGCCCTCCAATACTATATTGGTGATCCCTTGATGCCTCAGAATATGCCCTACCAACCTATCCCTTCTTCTAGTCAAGTTGTACCACAAATTTCTCTTCTCTCCAATTTGTGTACTTATGGTACAGAAAAAAATACAGTTAATAATGATGATCATTTACTTATTCACTAGCTTAAATTTTGATGCTGGTTTCCAAGCTCATGCATCATAGCTCGGCTTGCTGGCTTATTGGTTGTTGGCGATTTGAAAGCATTTAATTTCACACCATAATGAAAACGTCATTCACTAATGATCACAAACACACGCAAGAAAAGATCCTATCCTAGCACAACTTCCTAGTCACTCATAGTTAACTATGATGAATCAATGAATCAGAGTTTAAAACAACAGCACTATTATTTACTGTATACTTACTTTAACCGTATCCCCCCCTTCCCATTCCTCAAATCTATCTCTCTCTCTCTCTCTCTCTCTCTCTCTCTGTCTCTCTCTCTCTCTCTCTCTCTCTCTCTCTCTCACACACACACACACACACACACACACACACACACACACACACTTTTTCTTTGTCTTCCATATTGATTTGAGTATTTTGAAAGCCAGTAGTTGATTTTCATGTCTTTAGGTACTAATTACCCTGTGTGATGTGCACAGTTTCCAGTCTATGCTGCCAATTTACAGTGTGCACATGTGTGATGCCCTTCAGCCACCACCAGAGTTGGGCAAAATTTATTTGAATGATAGATAGAATTGTTGTTCATTGCCCATGATTAACAAATATTATTTGAAATGTTTTACACTTACGTAAATAAAAACATCTGTGAATAAAAATATAGGGTTTTCATGATTGAAGTTCCAGTTTCAAAATGCTGTAGAAAGCGATCAACTGCTCAGAATGACATCAAATTTGAGCAGCATATTATTGATGCAGCGGGAAACATGGAACGAAAAAAAAAAAGAAGTTAATGAAAATTTTACCAGTAGATGGCACTGTATGTGCCTTAACGTAAGGGGCGTTGGCTATAAATGATAAATGAATTGCAGTATGATAACTATGCTTTGAATTGCACATTACACCATCCATACTGTTCAAAGTGCTTGGCAGCACAGGTTCGGCAGTCAGCAGTTGTGGCACCGTTAGTTACGTAAGCCCATCCACCATGGCAAGGCCGTACCACATCAGATAGAAAAAAATTGGCACTTAATTGTCTTGTGTCCAAAAACAGCATATAAATCAAAATGACATGGGCTTCTAACTGTCGTGAGATTGGTGCAAGTAGTGTTCAGTATGCTGTCCACCATTTTCTGCCACAACTTGATGTTGAGAAACAGTACATCCCACAAGAGATCGGAGTGCCTGAGGGGTAACGTTCAGAATGCATTGCACAGTGTGCACCTCTGATTCAGCTACATTCATAACTGAAGCATTGAACACAAAATCTTTCAGATAACTCCACAGCCAGAAGTCATATGGATTAAGATAAGCGATTTGGACGGCTAGGCTGTAGGGAAATGATGGCTGATAAATCTAACATTTCCGAAATGCCTCTGCAGCAGCCGCTTCAGTGGCTGTGTAATGTGCGGAGGAGTGCCATCTTGCCTAAAAATAATCCTACCCACACATTCATACCATTGAGGGGTTGGAGTGACGTTGCTGTGCAAAAGACTGTCATAGCATTTACCAGTGATGCTACAGGTAACATGACCCACAGGACTCATCTCCTCGAAAAAATACAGCCCTACAATGAATGATGCTGTCAACCAGCAGGACATAGTCACTTTTGCAGAATGAAGTGATACCAGTTGATGAGTGTGCAGATTTTCCATTGCCCATATAGTGTTACAAGGTAATGGAGGTCAGAGCATGCTTGTATCCAGCACAGTGGGAGACTACTGTGTCTGTGTTTGTATTAACAAAGAACAAATGAGCCAAAGTAAATGAACAAGAAATGGATGAAATGCGACTGAGGTACAAATGAGGTGGAATCCAGTGTCACTGGTCCATTTTATAACCTGTGTTGTGTGGCTGTACAGCTAAAAATATAGTTCATGTTGCCAACACTGTAAGGAAGCTGCACCGAACTACCCCTATTAAATCTTTGACAGGGATGAGACATTTTGTTGCTCTAGGGTTGCGCTTTCCATGTGGCACCAATGGGAGGACAAGTACATAAAAATTTCCTTCTGTGAGCACTTGGACCACAAGCAAAATTTGAATGGGCACAGCTTTTCCTAATGGCCAACACCCTATTGGGATTTTCAATAAAAGTGATTTATCATAATCACATAATTATTCTGACAGTTGCATACTTACGCAACACGTTGGCAGTTTCAGAATTGTGCACGTAATTAATTTATTAGGCTACACCTGCAATTAAGTTTATAGACTTGCTAGATGTACATGTGATTGAGCTGTGATAACAACCATATGATTTTGTCGGTTGTTGGAATGTGCGACCATAATTTAGTTGTATTGATTTATAACGTGCTCTTCCTTTGTATGAGCTGGATGTAATGGTTGACTTGGTCTCCCCAACAACATTATGAATCACTCCGGAAAAGTCCATGCTCTCTGTCTACACTAATGAGCCAAAATATAGTGACCACCTGCTTAATAGCTTGTTTGTCAGTCTTTGGAATGAATACATTGCTGATTCTGTGTATCAAGGATCCGACAGTTTGCTGGTAGGTTTGCAGAGGTACGTGGCATTAGATGCCTGTGCACAGGTAATGTAATTCGCCTACACAGATGGGTTCCATAGAATTTACATTAGGCAAATTTGGTCACTGAGACACCAATCCCACCAGTCTGTGTCTGTGGTATGCTGCACATTTGGAGATGCCGTTCACATCAATGACGGTGTTTGTGGAGATTACCAGTGACCTAGTGTAGCAAAAAATGTGATACACCTAAGAGCCAAACACATTTCCATTGTTTGACAGTCAAATCCGGATGGTCCCGTGCTCACTGCAATCATAATTGATGTCGTTGGTTCAACAGTGAACACTTAGGGATGGCCTGCTGTAGAGCTCCATGTTCAACAATGTATAATGAACAGTGTGTTGTGAAACATTTGTGCATGCATAAGCGTTGTGCTGTTTCAACAAGGATGCCACAGAGCACCATCTATCCTACTTTATCCTACTTCACAGAGCAAACAAGCCTCCAAACTCCAAGTTTTGTGAAGAGCTGTGGATGTCCAACTATTTAGCACCTAGTGGTAGTTTCACTATCCCCCTACTTCTTTCAATAGATGCTGAAAACAGTGGCATGTAACAATTAACCAGCTTCACTGTGTTCGAGATAGTACTTCACAGGCTCTGCATAATAATGATCTGCCCTTTGTCAAATTCGTTTATCTCAATGGATTTCTCCATTTTTGCAACCTATATCTTTGCTAGGGTGATCCGGCGTCCATATCTGCTCTGCTTACATACTTTTGTTACCATGTCACATCCCCACAAGACCATCAGGCGGCGTCCAATATTGCAGTGGACAGTGGTCATAATGTTTTGGCTTATCATTGTATAACTCAATAGCGGCAGTTAAAATCCCCATCTGGTTGTCACAATATAGGTTTTGTGTGATTTCCTTAAATGGCTTAAGATGAATGCTGGGACACTTCCTGTGAAAGGGTGTAGCCAATTTCTGTTTCTGTTCTTCCTCAGTCTAAGCATCTGATAAGTCTCTAATGATTTCATCAGCAATGGGACTTTGAACCCTAGTCTTCCTCCTGTCTGTTATCATTTTTATTAATGGTATATTTCTACCGGCATCAGTGTGTAAAATATTTTGTAATGTGCATGTCACTATTACCATAGAGTCTCACATCTAGTGAATTTAGCATATTTAACTGTGAAAATAAGCTGAGGCAAAATAAATATTCTGTAGTGAATTGCTTGATGATCATGGCGTTAAACCAATAATAACAACAGTGCCCTCTATTTTTTCAGGTCATGTTTTGACACTGTACAATTGGGGAGGTGCAATGTTTGTTAGTGGCTCACAAGACAAGACTGTAAGATTCTGGGATCTGCGGACCCGTGGGTGTGTGAATATGGTGACACCAGCTACAGCACCAGGAAACAGAGTAAGTCACAATAATATTAATTCTAACTTTGTCAAACAATTGAAAGTTCAGGATGGAATAATGACAATATTATGGAAAGGATGGTGCTACTCACCATATAGAGGAGACCTTGGGTCACAGAGAGGCACAACGAAAAGACTGTCAAACAAGTAAGCTTTCTGACAAAAAGGCCTTCCAATTTAGATCTTGATATGTTGTTTGTTGTCTAGTTTGGAAGGAGGCCTTTTTGGCTGAAAGTTTACTTGTTTGACAGTACTTGTGTTGTTTCTATGTGTGACTCAACAATTCTATTGTGATATTGTTTCATTTACAAGCACAAAAATTTGTTCTTAATAAATTGTAAAAAACTACAAATGAAAAGGGTAATTTCTGACATCAGTATGATTTGGTGTGCAGATCAGCCATAGGTTATTTGAATTCTAAAAAGTTGGCAAAGTTCAGGTAAGAATGCTATGCAATGTGTTTAATGGCTGGTGGTTCTATTCAGCAGAGTGTGACTATAATGGACAAAGGATAAAACCTAGGCTGCTTTGTGTGTAAGTTAGTATCTTCCTTAATAACGACTAGTTAGGCTCAGCCGTGTATCCGTTTTCGAGTGATAACTACAGTTCCTCCTACATAACTTGGATGAAAAGTACCAAGATGAAATAATAAACTGTTTTGCTCAAGATTAAAGCTGCCTATGAGTAAGAAGAAATGATACTATCCTCTTAAAGATATTTTGGATGGTGTAGGACCAATTTCTGAGGGTTACCCTGAAGTAGTTATCTAAAGTCGTACTGCTGTGGACAGTTGGTGTCGAGTGCATTTTTCTGGATTGGAGTTCATCACACAACTCCTTCTTGTGTGCCCACAGGTGTTTGACACTTTCCTTGTCTCTGTTGGAGGCGGTTATATATGAACAATGCCTGGACTTGAAATTGTACTTCCTGTCGAAACTGTTATGATGTTGAAAATAGTTAACAATGATGGTATGTGAAAAACTCAAGTGTATGAGTAGTTTTCACTCTTCAAAATGGCAATTTGTCAATTAATGATAAACCTTGTTCCAGAAGTCCAGCAACTGCCGAAACAGATGAAAATTTCAGGAGACTTCAAATTTGTGAGCTTGTGCTTGAATACTTGCAGCAGATAATTGAAAATATAGCAGAGTTAATTGAATTGTATTAAAGCTCAGTGCAGCAAATATTAATGAAACATTTAGTAATAAGAGGGGTTTCTGCCAAATTTGTGTTTCACATTCCGACCAACCAGCAAAAAGGGCATGGAGTGGGAGCATGTTGTGCTTTGAAAGATTTTTTTAAAAACTGAACCCACTACTTTTTCCAAGATCATTAGTGATGAGAAGTCATGGTGCTATTGTTCTGTCTCTGAAAACAAACAACAGTGAATTTCGCCCAAGAAATGCTCATTGAACCAAAATTGGTGCTCATTTATTTATTTATTTATTTATTTGATGTGAGAAAGAGTGTGGATGTAGAGTTCCTCCTCCGTGCCAGACAGTTACTCAGGTTTTTTGTTTGGTAGTTCTGAAATGATTACATAACAATATGCATTAATAAACACTTTTGTGGCAGATACATTTTTTCCACCATGATAAGGCTCCTACTGATACAGACTTCTCGGGGCACCAGTGTTTGGTCAGAAACAGCATTACTCCTTTGCCACATGCATCTTACTCTCCTGAAATAGTTGAGTGCAATTTCTTCTCATTTCTACATCTGAAGAGGGGGAGTCATTGCAGATGAGTATAGAAAATGTTTCCATCAAAGGACACTCTTGACTGGACAAATGTATTGTGTGTAATGGAGAGTACTTGGAAGATGATGAGAATTTTTGTTAAAACAAAAGAAGATAAAGCTTTGCTGTATGATATGTTTCCTGATCGAGGCCATTCTGTAGTAGGCGAATTGCGTATTTTCCTCGTTTATAACTTTATATAAAAATATTTAATACTTTCCATATTTTTGGCATTTTCACTACAGTAAGGGGAAGCAAAGCAGTTCATAGTTCAGTTTGAGTGTTGCCTATAAAATTCTACATTGGAGATTTTTATTGTTGGTACATAACGCATGTAAAATTGAATTCATTGCACTGTGTGTCTTGTGAATTAATTATTTAATTTCATAAACTTTTGTGCCTTCCAGTTCTTGTGCTACCTAATTAAGCTTAGAATTATGTCAATTATTAGCTCTCTTGTTCAATCATCGCAGATAGCTTCTGTTTATGAAATACTGTATTACATAATCTGCTTTCTGGTACTCACGTTGCACTGTCTCTTACTGTATTGTCCTTTCTGTCTTTCAGGGCTCACCAGTGACCGCTGTGTGTGTTGATCCTTCAGGCCGTTTGCTTGTCTCTGGTCATGAAGATTCTTCTTGTGTTTTATATGATATAAGGGGTGGGCGTAATGTGCAGTGCTTCAAACCGCACTCTGCTGAAGTTCGGTCAATACGATTTTCCCCCAGCGCCTACTACCTTCTCACTGGTGGATATGACAACAAATTAGTCCTCACAGATCTACAAGGTGGGTGCACATGGTTAAACTACATACAGTATAAATGTATTTGCTTTAGTTCTATATAGTCCACCCCTGGTAGCTGAGTGGTCAGTGCGACAGGATGTCATACCTAACGGGCCGGGTTCAATTTCTGGCTGGGTCAGAGATTTTCTGCACTCAGGGACTGGGTGTTGAGTTGTCGTTATCATCATCCTTTCATCCCCATCAACATGCAAGTTGCTGAAGTGGCGTCAACTCGAAAGACTTGCACCAGGCGAATGGTCTACCGGACGGGAGGCCCTAGCCACACGGCACTTCCAGTTCTGCATAGTCCAAGTTCTTCAGGAGACTGCCCTCCCTCCCTCCCTCATCCCTCACTGTCCATCTCCTTTCTTCCATATGTCTTTTACATCAATCCGTGTTTGTTTGTTGTTGCAAATTCAGATTCCGTAGCAGTGTTCTAAACATAAGTTGATATACCATAAATAAAATTTTCCTGTTTTCTGTGAAAACTGACTGCAAGGAAGAAAATGAAATGGCACATTTGCGTATACTATTTTTGTTTAGAAATGTATACAAGTTGAATACACCTAATACTTGAACCACAAATGTTGTGGAGATCATGGTGCTATTGATGTGCTGTTTTCACAGAATGGACTGATAGTCAGGTACTCATATTGTTATCCAATCAGCAGATTGTAATAATACTTAGAAATTGTATTTTTGCACAATCATACACTTTTTTAAATGAAACAATGTCTATTGATGTTAACAGGCTAAAAGTAAAGTAAATTAGAATATCAATGGTGGTGGTGTTGGATTCTAGCATGAGCCATTTACAGAGATATCATATTTTGAAAACTTTCCATCCCGACACTTCTACAGTACATGTGATAGCAGACACTAAAGAACAACATGAGTGTGTAAAATGGTTATGTAGATTCTGACAAGTAATGAGAAACCTAATCATCATAGTTATGTTCAGAATGACCACAAGTAGTGGCAGTGCACGCTTCCAGTCTGGTGTGGAATGACTGCTGCACACTTGCGACCAGGCTGCAGTAATATGTCATTGCCTACCATTAGGTGTAGTTGTTATGTCTTTTTAGATAGCATCTTTCCCCTAAGAAAAAAGTCTACTGGCTTCAAGTGTGGAGAATGGGCCAGCCAAGGTACAGGCCCTCTGTATCCATCCAATGATTTGGAAACAATTCATGGAGATGTGCTATAGTACTTTTGGTGCACTATGGGTTGGACAGCCGTCATGTTGGTACCACATGTTCCTCCTAGTTTGCAGAGGAACATCTTATAGCATCCGGTTAGGAGACTGCAATACTTGGGTACGTTCAGTATTCTGTCTGTGAATAACGGACTTATGAGCTGATGGTTCAGTGTCCCACACCACATGTTTACACTCCATGGATGCTGAAGTTCCACCTGACAAACCCAACGGGATTGTCAACAGACCACTAGTGCATCTTTCAGAAGTTTGCTTGGCCATTATTGGTAAATGTGACTTCATCACTAAACAAGATACTTGATATACATCTGGAGTATCCTGTCTTAATACCCATGTACAGAATTTAACATGATTCCCATAGTTGTTTCCATGCAGCTCTTGATGGAGAGAAATGTGATAGGGATGAAACTTACGTTGACGGGGAATGTGTAGGACACTTGCCTGATTCGTGCCACTCCTCTTTCAATTGCACACGAGGTAACATGCGGATCAACTGCAACAGCAGCAAGAAGATTAATGTGCCCCTCTTCTGACACCACTTACTTCCTTGTGTTATGTTGTCTGGGTGTTATATTACTACTTTCATGTAACCTGTTGAAGAGGTTGATAAATAATTTCCGAGATGGTTAACATCCCTTTGGGGTATCGTGCTGCACACACCGTACAAGAACAAATTGCATTCTTCTTGCAGTCTCCATACACCATGAGCATGTTGGCTTTTTCTGCATTGGTAGATCCCATCATCCACTCACGATCTACTGCTCGGACTATCACACATTAACTGACTAGCAAGCTGCAAAGCACTCAGGGAACACACAAGCACACGGTAAGAAAACAACAATTTTGTACCTAGTGGCTATGCAGATTGAATGGTAGAAACAAGTGTCAGTGTGGAAACTTTTTAAGCAATAATCCTGCAACAAACACCACTGACATTCTAATTTACCCTACTTTTAGTTTGTTAATACCAATAGACATTGTTACATTTAAAAAAGTGTATGTTCGCACAAATATACACTTCCGAAGTATTATTACAAACTGTTGGTTGGCTAACAATACAAGTCCCTGACTATGAATCCATTTTGTGAAAACTGTACTTCAGTAGCACTTTCCATATCTGCAACATTTGCCATGCAAATTTTAGGTGATTCATACTGTATAGAGAGACCATATGTATACAGGAGAAACAACTTGTGTAAACATGCTGCCCTGCTATCATTAGTTAAAACTGATTGTGAGAAAGAAAACAAAACCATACATTTTCACAGCACAGCAGAGCATTTTCTTTCTTGCACTTGGCAGTAACAGAGAAACTGTACATTATTGTAAAAAAAAAAATTATATAGATTATTTCAGTTAATATTTCCAGTGGAGTATTATGTAAAAAGTTGAATTACATTTCCATACTTTTGGTTACAACATTAAACAACAACTTGTCGGTATGTAGTAGTATAGGCTTGCAACTGTTTCTTTCCTTCAGAGGTGCCATTCTGACATATCTGTCCCCTTTGTATCAGTTGTTAGTTATTTCTTATCCTCTTTCTATTTTCAGTGTTAGCTGAATTTATCATGTCTTGGAGGCATTAAACTTGCCCCACCCACCACAATCTTTCCATTTTCTAAATTTAGGCCAAAGTTGACATAATCTGTGAAGTTCTATTAGACACAATATGCACTCTGTGTTCCAATTTTGCAGAAAATATATGCCAATAATATGTAATGCCATCTCTAAATTTGTGTACAAGGTATTTGTTTTTAAACATTTCTAGGTGATCTGACTCTACCTCTGCCAAGTGTTGTCGTGGCACAGCATCAAGACAAGGTAATTTCGGGGCGTTGGCATCCAACTGAATTCTCATTCCTCAGTACGAGCGCTGACAAGACTGCAACTCTATGGGCTTTGCCTCCTGTTTGAATCTCATTTTATCTTTTTTCTTTGTATGTTAACAATGGCAAATAATCCTTTTAAACTAATTAATTTTTGATGTTTAATATCAGATGTACCTGAGGAGAAAATTCAAACTGTGTTAGTACCTCTTGTACAACATGCTTGTTCTAACTTTGTTGGATACATAGCTTTTTTTCAATGTGTATGGTATTTTTTGGCTACTATCAGCTGCACGTGTGTAGATAATTGTGAATATAGATTCTATTTTCATAAAAGTAGATCTTAATTCACTCCGTACACATCTTAAAATTTTATTCCTCAATGGTTATTGAGTTTGAGTTCATTGTTTTAATGTGACTGTTCCAAAGTACCATTTGTGTAATCAATGTTAACAAGCAGTGCTGATGTAGGAAACAATTCACAAAATATTAATAAAAATATATATGCTGAAAATTAATATGAAATAAGAGAGAGAGATACAGCACATTTTGCTCTTTATTTTCAATGAAGAATTTGCGAGGCAAGATTCTTATTCTTATACAGAATCGAACAGAATTTTAACTCAGTATATGATGTAATAATGAAGCTTCTTACTGAAGAAAATTCTATAGTTTCTGACAATGCAGGTCTTGTAAGTTTTAATTTGTAGGAATATGTATATAATGTACAGTGCATACAAGTAACATTGTTTCTGAATTGTGTGTGTGTGTGTGTGTGTGTGTGTGTGTGTGTGTGTGTGTGTGTGTGTGTGTGTGTGTGTTTTCTGTACAAGTGTAAGAGGTTAGAGAGATTCTTATGAATTGTTTAAACATTATTTTTGTCACCTTGTGCATGTTATGAGTTAAGTGAAGTTTTCATTAATATTGCCTGTATAGAAATCTGCGAAGTGTTAAACTGTATATCATAATCATGTAGTTAAATTTGCAGCATGTAATGTAAGATAAATGTTTTCTGTAACAGAGTAGCTTCAGAATGCTTTTTATCGTTATTTTACAAGTTCATGGATACTCAGTATTTTTAGACAATTTTTTGTAGTAACCAATGATCTTCATTAGAATAAAACAAAACTTTTTCATTGTTATTGAAAAGTATTTCATTTTGGTGGTGAAATTTAAACTATTGTATGTATGGATTCCAGGTGCCTTCATTTGCAGATACTATGAGTGACAGCTCCTAATCATTTGTCATTTTCAATCCACTCAAAATAGCAAATGTCTACTGCTGTATTTTTTTCTATGTGCAAATTAAACTGCAGTGTAATAACAGATGAAAATTGAAATATGTTTTATTGACCCTTCCAACTATTGAACTCAACATAATGTAAAAAATGGGAACTGTATTTTGTAGCTGGATTTGAATAACAATTTATCACAGTTATGTGTTTTTAACCACAAAATTAATCCCATGAAATAACAAACTTTTTGTATGGACAGGCAATCCCAAAAGCATGGCTCCATTGTTTGAACTCAGCTGAATGTTTCTGAGAAAGTTTGTGCTGGAAGTACTGGAAGACACTGCTTAAAACAGTTCAGTGCACAATAGCTCCCAAATGTTGGCTTAAAATTTTGTTACCCTGGGTAACCACTATTGTTAGATACCTGGTACAACTAATGTTTGTGATGGCAAACAGTAGTAGTAGTAGTAGTAGTAGTAGTAGTAGTAGTAGTAGTAATTATTGTAAGTATACCAAAAACATAGTGTATTTGCGGTCCATTTTATAGATGATTTTGTGCTATCATAATTATTTGAATAATTATGCTTCCAAAATGGTTGCACTTGTATAGGACAAAATACAGAAATCAAGATGGAGATTCTGGAAACTATGATTTCTTGAGAGCAGTGATTTACATTTTCCGTGTTTGAAGTAAGATAGTATTTGCCAATAGAAGTGCTGACAAATAAATCTCTCAACCTGTTACTTAACACTGTTGGGTGAGATAAGGAGAAATGGAAAATATTATCTCAACAAATCTTCTATTACAAAATTTTAGTGCACAAGAAATTAATACATCACTTTCATTACCCCTCAGACACCTCTTTTTTCTTTATATATATATAAACTTACCAAACGAAAGCGCTGGCAGGTTGATAGACACACAAACACAAACATACACACAAAATTCAAGCTTTCGCAACCAACGGTTGCTTCATCAGGAAAGAGGGAAGGAGAGGGAAAGATGAAAGGATGTGGGTTTTAAGGGAGACGGTAAGGAGTCATTCCAATCCCAGGAGCGGAAAGACTTACCTTAGGGGGGAAAAAGGACAGGCACACACACACACACACACACACACACACACACACACACACACACACACACACACGCAGACATTTGTAAAGACAAAGAGTTTGGACAGAGATGTCAGTCGAGGCGGAAGTACAGAGGCCTCTGTACTTCCGCCTTGACTGACATCTCTGCCCAAACTCTTTGCCTTTACAAATGTCTGCTTGTGTCTGTGTATGTGCGGATGGATGTGTGTGTGTGCGCGCGCAAGTGTATACCAGTCCTTTTTTTCCCCCTAAGGTAAGTCTTTCCGCTCCCGGGATTGGAATGACTCCTTACCCTCTCCCTTAAAACCCACATCCTTTCGTCTTTCCCTCTCCTTCCCTCTTTCCTGATGAAGCAACCGTTGGTTGCAAAAGCTTGAATTTTGTGTGTATGTTTGTGTGTCTATCAACCGGCCAGCACTTTCGTTTGGTAAGTCACATCATCTTTGTTTTTAGATATATTTTTCCCACGTGGAATGTTTCCCTCTATTATATATATATATATCCGTATGTATACATTTTAGGGTTCTCACTGGTTTACTGCTCACTTTGCCCCCCACTTTCCCCTCTCCATTGTTTCCTTAAGCGACCCTAACATGCCCAATATTTACTGCACAGTACTGAATATTTCCTAATAATACTGGCTCTGTGCGAGCAGTATTGACAACTAGCGCAATAGATTGAAGGCGACTGCAGAGCTAGCTATAAGTAATATTGTTGTCTGCCTAATATATTGTACTGTATAAATGTGATATTATGCAATACATCGCAGTTCCTGCTGTGACTTTGTGATTTGCAGACACGCAAAAAATGGAGACAGCAATGCCATATGACTATGCATACATCAGCAAAGGCAGATGAAATGAATCGTCTGTTGAAGTGCTTTTAGCGGAGTAGTTTGATTATATACTAGGGGGTGCTGAAAAGTAATGCCTCCAAATTTTTAATGTGAAAACTCTGGAGTCTGCTCAAGTTTGTTACCATAACGACATATATCTGTTATGTCCACTGGTTACTTGAAGTTCCGGGATATGTAACGATTTTAAATTCTGAAATGTAATACTGATGATAAGGCCTTTTTGCATTCAGTCAGTGACTTTTCACTTACTGGTCTGTTCAGCATTTTGCAGCCTACACATGACTAGAAAGCTTTATAAATAAAGAAAATGTTGTTAACGTTCTAAATCTTTATTCTTCACATCTACATATTTAAGCACAGTAACTCTGAGGATGAACACATTTCTCCCAAGCAATCAGTTTGTTGATACCATCACTGTAGAATGTTTAACTTTAGTGATGAAGCTTCGTGACTATCAGAGTGAAGCCCTCAAAGATGTTCTTTGAGTTGTGGAAACAGGTGAAAATCAAATGGGGCCAAGTTGGCACTGTATGGAGCATGATTGATGTCGGTGAACCCAAGGCACTGGATTGCTGCACATGTTGCAGTGCTTGTGTGTGGTCTGGCATTGTCGTAATGAAGGAGAGGGTGCTCCATGTGTGGACAAACTCTTTGAATTAGAAACTTAATTACAGCATGCTGTTTCTTACGCACTGACATTGTTACCTTACACACCACCGAGTTACATGCTACAGTTCGGAGCTTCCTAGCAGCCGAGGACTGCAAATATGTGGACATGAAGACTACAGATATAGAATGTTAACGATGTTTGTTTTATTTAAAAACCTGTAAGAGTTTTCACATAAAAAATTTGGAAGCAATACTTCCCAGCACGGTCTCATTTGTAATACTTATTCAGGTATTAGCTGTAGTAACATTCAACAGAAGTGCTTAAATGCAGAGAAATAAAACTGCAACTGCTTATTTACTCATTTCAGAAGCTTGAATTATCTATTGAAGGATACATAACAGCACAACCTATCGATTCTCTACAATAATGTATCATACTCTTTTTGGGTTTGTAGTTCTTTTCCAGCATTATGGAAAGCCAAATTCGATGAGTATTTGGACAGTATCTTTTCTGTGTACATAAGGGGTAACATGATTCACCAATTCACTGAAATATTCCTTGCTCATCCTTAAAATTTTCTGATAGTAATGTTGCTCTACTGCAAGTTCTTAGCGTTTTGGTATGGCTGTATTTAGAATACCATCCAAGTCTCTTTTTCACCCATTGCTGCTTCCTCTTCCTTTTCTTTTTGCAGCACATAATGATTGCAGTAGCAGTACATCAGAGTTCAGCACCAACAACTACACTACAATGGCGCAAATATTGTTCTGTTCTTGACCTCAGACTTTCTGCAGTATACTGACACAGTATTATTGCACAATAAATAGTGAGCTTGTAAGAGTCCCTTTACTGGTCTGCCTGTTGTGCTCTCCCTCTCATCTGCATTTGTGTGTATATCATACCACTACCACTGTTCTTTTATGCATCTCCATATCTGCAACCCGTGATATGGACCTACCTATCTACTGGCCAGTGGGTTCTCTGTACCAAGTGGTGGTGTTTTCTCACACCATTTTTTGTGTTCCACATATGATTCTAAACTAACAACCATTAATCGTTATTGATTGGAGGGTTGTATTTTGTATTGCACGATGGGTCTTCTATGTGAATGAAGACTTTATTTCCAGTGAATACTGAACTGTGTAGAATGCATCTGGAACAAGAAAACTCAGAATTAAAAATTAAAATACATTTTTGAAAGTGGCAGTGAACTGAACTTTCATACAAATGATGTCATGGCTCCCATTCTCTCATTTATGTACTCCATAAAAGATTTCACATCTTTCATATTCAGCATGACATTTGCAAACAGTGTAGCAGCTCTGCCTGAATCAGTTGCCACACTTTTTCTCTCACTCACTACAGTGAAGCTTCTAGGACAGTATTTACTGCAAAACAATTGGTTCTTCATAGCTTAATGATAGTCCTGGCAGTGCATTTCTTTTATGAGATTTAATGTTGAAAAAAAATTCTCCTGCTTTTCAACAAAGATTTTTTACAGTCCAATTACAGAACAATTATTTTTTAAACGTAATATTGTGAAGGGAGTTGTTGATTAACTGCCAGTGTTGAGATGAACCCCACTGTTTATGGAAGTTTGAACTTGATGTTGGAAACTTGAGAACTTTTAGATTGTAAGATATTTCTATTAAAAGTGTTTTAATTACATGTAAATGACACTAATTTAGGTTTCTCCTTTTATCTATTATTTTGTTATAAGATTTGTATTGAAGCTGAGGTTAATTTAGCAGTATCTTTCTTGTTGCCTTAAGGTAAGTAAATAGTAAAGTCATCAGCGATTGAGATGTGGTTACTCTGTTTAGGCAGTGCTTTTCTGTATTAGCTGCCAGGATTGAATCCATCATGAGGAGCAAGAGACTTGCACCACTCGTTGAGGGTTGTGTGGAAAAGGAGAGGAGTGGGGAAGGGGTAAGAAAGGCAGGTGTGTTAGCAGAGGGTGAGACACAAAGAGAGTGTGGGGCAGGAATAGGGAGGCAGCGACAGGATGGGTCGGAAACTGTTAGGTGGAGGGTGTAGGTTATATCTAGGTTCAGGCCAGGATAATTTCGGAAACAGTAAGGATGACTCCCATCAGCACAATTCAAAGAAGTGGTGGTGGAGTGTTGGACCCAGATGGCCCTGGATGTGAATCAGCCATTGAAACAGGCAAGGAGGGGTGAGAAGGATCTTGGGTAGGATATCCATCATTTCAGGGCATGATGGTAGGTAATAAAAGCCTTAACAAAGGATGTGGCTCAGTTATTCCAGCCCAGGGTGGTATTGGGTGACAAAGGGGACAATTCTTTCTAGCTCATTCTTGGGGGCTGGTGGGAGGACTGGGATTGTGTGGTGAAACAGCATGGGAGATATGCTTGCAGACTAGGTCTGGCGTATAGTGCCTGTCTGTGAAGGCCTGGGTGAGACCCTCAGCATACTGATGAAGGGAATTCTTGTCATTGCAGATATGCTGTCCGTGGGTGGCCATGCTGTATAGGAGGGATTTTTTTGGTGTGGAAGGAATGACAGTTGTTGAAATATATAGGTACTGTTGATGGTTGGTGGGTTTAATGTGAACAGAGATGTGGATGGTGTCATCAGAGAGGAGGGTGTCTCATCTAGAAAGCTGAAGCAGATGGGAGAGAAGGTGTTGAGATTGTGATGTAATGAGGATAGATTGTCCAGACCCAAAATATATCATTCTGGGAGGCTAAGAAGATCTCTAGATGGCCCTTAAAAATGTTGTTTTTAGGAAGGTGCCATGCAGGTGCACAATGGCTGTGCTGTAATTGGTTGTGTACCTGCCTTTCAAAGGAGAAGAAGTTGTGAGTTAGGATAAAGTTAGCAAGGTGTATGAGCAATGAAGTAGTAGATCTGGAGTCTGAAGGATACTGGGAAAGGTAGCATTCAATAGCAACAAGAACATGGGCATGTGCGAAACAGTCACAACTAGGTATATATATGTGGTGCCTATCTTTCAGACATGTCCAATAGAACAGTCACCAATATATGATTAAGGCGACACAGCCAATGATCTTGTCAGTGCAGATGCACACCAAGCTCGAACTCTTACAGGAATCAGTAAAATGCTGTGAGTAATGAGGATAATGGACAAGAGGCACGACATTACTAGTGTGTGGATAAGTTGAGAATTTGTGTTTGACGGGAGGCATTCTGGGATAGCCCATGCATTTGCAGTGACTACTATGTCCGTATGGCTTAGTGGTCAGAGCATCTGCCTAACAAGCAGGAGACCTGGGTTCAGACTCCAGTCCAGTACAAATTTTCAAGTTTCTGCTTGATTACAATCATTGCCCACATGCAGCCAGTGTCTGCAATTCCTTTGTGTATTAAGGTTAAAACTGTCCGAACCAAAATACTAATGAAGTGTGGATAATGAAAATGTTATATGTGTTGTTTTCTCACAAAACATGTTTTCAGTGCTATTTTTTCCTCGGAACTGTGCAGTATGTCCCTAGACTTGATGCAGGTGACAAACTATGAATCGAGTCTTTCAAACGTGCAGTAGTAGGTGGCACAGGGTCATTGTGCCAAGCTGTACTTCGCTCTCGAATTCAAAAATTAGAAAGATAAGGGAATCAGTTTTTGTTGACTACAATTCTACTGGTTAGTAACCTAATGCTGTATTTCTGTACTTGTATTATCAGAAATAAAACATAGTGCCTCAGTATTAATGGAACTTGCAACAAAAACCTTCTTCCTGCTATTTTGTGGAAAACTGATGTTTTTTAGACTGTGACTTTGTACAAAATACAGGATGATGATGATTGCAAAGAAGAAAACAGCAATTGGCCATTGTTAGTAATCCTATTTACACTACCAGGAAAAAAAAAATAGTGCACGCTTTTAAAGGTTTCTAATTCAGTCAGGACCTATTGTTGCAACAGTGCATATGGAGTACATGAAATGATTACATTTACAGATCAATAGCACAAGTGGTTCTGAGGTTCCAGGTGTTGACCCACATTGACATACCCATATTAGTATATGGTCTATGTAGCCTTCACGGGCAGCAGTGCGGACTTCGACTCTGACATCCAGTCAATCATATAGTTGAGGAGTGCTGTCCTGGGATACATTATTCCTTGTGTGCTTGAACTGTTCATGTAGTTCTGTAAGAGTTGTTGGTTAATGTGTCGCCCAAGTCACTTCTCGTCCCATCATATCCCACATATGCTCAATTGGAGACAATTCCAGAGATCGTACTGGCCAGATGCTGCACATCTTGGAGAGCGTGTTGAGTTTCATGGCAGTATGAGGGCGAGCATTATCATACTGCAACAAAATGTAACCTCTTTGTTGCAAGAATGACTAGAGAACAGATCTAACAATATTCAGCATGTACTGAGCACTGGTTACGTCCCTTCCAGAAGCACCAAAGGTGAATTAGAATTGTAACTTACTACACCCCAGACCATTAGGCCTGGCGTGGGGCCATTGTGCCTGGGGTGAATGCACACTACAAGGCAATGCCTGTAGTCCCACACCAAAAACTGGTTCACAACAGTTTGTGTTGACATGTAAGGGCTCACAAACCCTCTTCTCTCTGCTGTGGTAGCTGTACGATCTGCCACTGCTGCTTTACTGTATGATGATCCTGGCATGTGTCTGTGCTGCATGGACATCCAGAACCCTATCTATAGATGTGAGAATGTTCACGTGATCAATGGTAACAGAATGATTGCACAACTGACACAGCATGTCCAACTTATGTGGCACCTTCACTTCTAAATTTTCTGTCTTTATTGTGATCCATTTGGACAAGAACTCCCTCCCTGGCATCTACAGCATGGGTTCTACTCCCCCCCCTCTCCCCCATCCTTCCCCTATTCTGTGCCCACCATAGCCCCTCCCCTCTGCCCTTCTAGGCCACCAGCATGTGTAGCCAGTCTATGTGGTGGGGCTGTTATGTAACCATCTGACTTGAGTCCCATGCCAACACAGGGATCACACTACTACTGATACCTGAGCTGCTGCGTGCCCATGTGTGCCAATAAGTGGTTGCTTGTCATCTTGGAGCATGGGAACTTCTGGCAACAGCCACCTTCCAGGCAGCCCATGCTGTGGCTGGATGCCACCCATGGGGGAAGCCCCTGATTGGAGTGGGTAGTATCAAGGTGGTTTCTTGGCACATGGACTGTATCAAGTTGCAAAAATCTGGGCGTTCACAAACAGCCATCTGGTTGAATGGTAACAGAACATTGAATACTGCTTCGTATGACCCTGCAGCCTTCCCTTCCCTTCCCTTCCCTTCCCTGGCTACACCCGAGGAGGAGGTTTAGGCTCACCGTCTTAGGATGAAGCACATTCCCCGCAATGTAATCTGTACTAGAATGGATGGGGGCACATTCTCCACCATAAGGCTGTTGTTCTTTGTGGAGAATATCGAGGATGAGTTTACGAAGAGGAATCTCTTGGTAAGTTGTGGTCGGACTCATGGTAGATCAAATCTTCTTTTGCCACCCAGTACACAGCTCTTCATGCTTGTGATCATCTAGGTGATGTTCCAGTGTCTATTACCCCTGACCAGTCTCCAAACATGGTCCAGGGAATGATTTTTCATGGGGACCTCATCCTTGAAACTGATGAAGAACTGTGGGCTAATCTGTAGCAACAAAGTGTTCATTTTGTTCGATGTGTGCGGAAGGCTCATAAAGACAACCACACTGATACCGGCACCTCTATTCTGGTTTTTGAGGGAGATTCCCCCACAGAGGTGGTCAAGATTAAGGTTTGTTACTGATGTGATGTGAAACCATATGTCTTGCCACCCATGAGGTACTTTTGGTGGTTGTGTTTCATGGCGGACACCATGTGGTGGCTGTGGACATCCAGTCCATGAGGGAAGCCCTGTGTTCCACTACCTGTGTGTGTAAATTATCGTGACTGCCACTCTTTTACAGAACACCTCAGAACACATTTTGTGGCAGCATGAGCATCAACCTCCTATCCAGCTGCCTTTCTCCTCTGGAAACAGCAGGCTGAAGCTTCCCACTTATGTTTTACCCCTTGCAGACTGGATCCTGTAATGAACCTTTTACTGAAAGGGAGCTTCTTCTGGCACACAATGAACAGCTCTCCCTTTGTAGTTGTGGGGCTGCGCTCGTTGTGATCCATATTTTGCTGGACTGCCCCTGCCTTTTGGCCCTTCGCACTAAATATGCCCTCCCACCTTTCTTGTCTTGGGCGTTAGTGGATGACTTTTGCATGGTTAAGTCTGTTCTCAATTTTCTTTGCAAAAGTGGTTTGTACTCTTAGGTATAAGTCCCTGCATCTTCCTCTGGAATTAGTCCCTCAGGTAGCATATGCGTTTGTTATGGAGGTCTTGAACTTGCCTCCACACTCATCAGGTTCTCCCTGACTTTCCCTATATTTTAGTCTGGTCGGTTGTGGCGTTCTGTTTCTCCTTTTCTTGTGTCTTCTTCTGCTGATGTTATCCCCATTGTATCGTGATAATGGTTTGGAGTGGGTATCTGGATAGGTTGGTATTGGTGCTGGCCCCTCACTGTGCGTAGCAGTTCTAGGGCAACTTGCTCTCCTCGTTTCTATTCACCCCCCTCGTGTTCTTTCCTCTTCCTGATGCCCTGACGTTCCTTTAACCCTCGTTATTTGCTTGTTGATTGGACTGTGCTGTTTGTCTTGTTCTTCCTTTGCTTCCTGCAATCCTAGTTCAAGGGACTGATGACCTCACTGTTTGGTTCCCTCCCCCAATTCAACCAACCAACCATCTTTGTGGCACAGTCACTTAATTGCTTTGCCCATTTGCACCACACTGAGCCTTCTGGCTGTGAGCATTCCCTACTAAAGGGTAGACTCAGATGGCGTTCTGTTCCCTATGTCACTATGCTATCTGTTGACATTGAAACCATTAACAGTACATCTACTATCCTCCAGGTGGCATATGCCATCATTGGATCAAAATCGACATTGTCTTTTCAGGTGCAGAGATTTCCCCCCGCCACCTCGCAATAGTGTATTTACACAAATAGCATCACTATCAGTTTTAAACCAAGAGGTTCATCTTCAGATGGCTATCCATGTTTATACAGAGTGTCTCAATCATTTGAAGCAAAAATCTTCATGTGGCCCTATGCCCAAATGGTTTCTGAGATGAAACAGAGATTCCTTGTTTTTTCAGTGTCCTGACACATGACAGATTTGGTAGTTAGAATGTTTTCCATTGTCACTCTTCATTTATGGAAATAACAGACTGCAATACATAATCATCCAAAATCTAGACTCCAAGTACTATGGTGTGCCAATTATTTTGTAACCTCTCACATATTGTTAATAATGTTTGCTCAAGTCTTACTGTCTTTTCTAATAACTAGGGACATGACTATATTCACTTGACAGGGCTTACTGCGCCATCTGTATCCACTGTAGAACTACTTTTGTTTAAACACATCTCATTAAATGAATGATAACTATGAAGTGTGAAATAATAAAATTCAAGAGAAGCATTTTCCATTTTACAAATGAGTAGCCCAGGTGGAAATGGCATCTAAGTTGATGCTGATAGGTTTTTGGGGAACAATGGAAAATTGTACCCTTGCTCTCATGACAGTGTTGTAAAAGTGGTTATTTTCTCAATAAAAATGAAAAACCATTATGACCTAATGATGAACGTGCTGCAGTACTACTACATTAACCACTAAATTATTAGTTTTGTATTAGAAATCATGTTTAGCCTATTTTTCAACCAAATGGTTGAGTTAGCCACTTGTGCAACTGCACCAGTGGCCATGATAGAAATGCAGTTGGTTGCACAACCAGCCATAGAAGTAATTCAGGTGCATATCTGGCTATGTCAGGAATTATGGTAGATAACAGCTGTATTTTAAAATAATGTGAAAGGGAGAAACTTAAACGAAGAAAATGCTGAAATGTTGTTCTATTTTAAATCTTTAGAGAAGTTCAAACCTTTAGATAAAAATACAAAACTTGAACTCTGATAAGATACAGTAATAATTTTAATTAGTGTTAGTTATTCACTTCAGACTTAATGTTAATTACATCTTTTATGAAAATGGGGAAATCTTTGGAAACAGTTTCAGTCTGGCACAAATTTTCAATCTGCCCCATTGATATAAATCAATATTGGCTGACAGCTTATGTCTTTAATTCCTCTGTGTCTTCGTCCCAATTGTTGTCACATTCTTATTTTTCCCACTGCATTAATCCGAAAAGAGATGTAGTTTGGTGACATCATCCAAATCAGCATGAAGCAGGTGATGACAAAGTGTTGAAGCAGCCTGGTTCAACATGTTTGCAAACTTGTTCTGCAGCGAAGGTCACATTTTCGTTTCATCTGAGTACTTCTAGAAGAACTTCATAAGACCGTTAAATTATGTAAGTACATATGTCCTGACTAATAGGCTACCTGGTTTGGGAGGACTGAATTCTTCTGCCAGTCATAACTTTAAATAGGTTGACCATTGATGTCTTCCTTCAGTATTTCATAAAATATATTACTCTGAATTTTGTGAGCTATGAGCTGATGTTCCAAATTATTCTTTTCAATTGGTCAATTTTCTAAGGAAATCTTTGTTTGTAGGGATAAGTATGTAGAAAATGTGTCAACACAAGGTGCTCTGAAACTGATATTAAAATTATTGCAAAACACTGTCGTAGTGTCATACTTTACATACAGATTGGGATGTTCTTACAAAACATTTCCCACTTTACTTTCACATGTAACACACTGCTCAAATCAAATATTGGTAATGAAGCATTTTTCTCTAGAATAGTGACTTTTGATAGGCTGGAATTATTCAATGTGTCTGACAACTGTAGTTTTCTGATCTTCACACAACTTCATTCTTCTGTCACCACCTCTTCTTTCAGTGGTTGCAGGTGAGGAACAATTCCTCATACTCTGACAATTATACTGAGTCTCATTTTTTTACCTGAAAAACGTCACAAAAGCCACTCTGCAAACCCTTACATTTTTAGAAACTCCTTCACATCTTTTTGGGAGTACAAAGTTTGTAATTAGTTGCTTTCTTGACACTTGTCCCTCTAAGATCAGTTTTTCAAGGAGATGACATGGCGGCATGCTGTCAGATACAGATTCTCTACCAGTCAGGGTTACTTTATTCTTAAAAATGTTCATGGATCCACCATACATTCTCATAGTGAGTTATTTACGTTTCAGCTTTCAGCAGGATGTTTACAGTTCGGCATCTGCAGAAACCTTTTCGGTTGGTATCTGAAGGTAGACTGGGGGGGGAACAACAGTAACTTATAAATATATGAATATTACTATAAGAAGTGGTCTTCCTTACTTCTTCTTTTTCTCAACATTTCGTTTCCACTGCTCTGTATCTTTTCTCTCTTCCTGGAACCACAGATTCTTGTGGCTTGTCATCACTAACACTGCTCTCGGCACTATTTATGCCAGGTTCATCAACATGTTCTTCAATAGTAGAAGTTTCCTCTTCATTATCTGTGTCAATTTCAGACTGTCCTACAGTAAAACCAACCACAAAGTCTTTCTAAAATCAACAATGGAACGAGCGTGCCAGCTGGTCAATTTATCTTAAAACACCACCTTCTCATATGTTTCTTCTTACGAGGGAACAATAGGAGCAAAAACATATGAGATTCTCTCCAGTACTACCAGACTAAACATTTTAGTCACAGGCTGCTCAGAACTGCAGCTTTTATAATGTGTAACATGTGCCAAGATGACATGCCCAGTTCTGCATCCATACCCTTTGTTGGCGGCCATGATTCCTTAAGACTTGGCCCCTGTTGGAACTGATTAGGATTTTACCAGTTTAACATTCTAATGTGTTGAAGACATGGCCATCTTTGTACATGCACTTGATTTTTCCACCGCATTTTAAATGCATTCGAGTCATTTTTTGCAGCCTAATTGATATGGCATTTATAGCCAGTGAAAAACCGTACAAGAGGGTGGGTCTAACTCAAATTTTGTTTTTTGTTCACATAGCTGCATTTGAACCTAAGATACTCAAATACAAAAATCTATATTTTCTTTATTTCAAATAAAACAGAAAATGCTTTTTGAAAGAAGTATTTCAAGTAAAAATAGGTATTTCTAGCATTTCATATTTTCATTTTAGATACAAGTATTTCACATGATTCACACCTCTGATAAGGTGATACTAAACATAAAGAAAACAATTCCATAAATTTCAGTCTTAAGAGGGACAATGACATTGTAATTTAAATGTACATGGCACCTTCACATACTGCATTAAAAAAAAAAAAGCAAGAAATGATATTGATTCTCAGTTCATTGTGAGAACACAAAGGGATACTTAATGTTATGCCCTTAGAGTTCATGCATCACTTTGTAAAAAACCAGTGTCTTTTTAGTTACAATCTATTCATATGTGACACTATGAAAAACAGAAAGGATCATAAGAATAACAATTAAAAATAGTAATCGAGCTCATTGTAAAGACCTGTTCAAAACACTGGGGATTTTAATTGCACCAGTCAGTCATACATATTGAAAATAACATCAACAAGTATTGTACAAACAGCTCTGTTCATGACTATGGAACAAGAGCTTGACTGAACTTGCGTTTACCAAGAAAGAATAAGCTTAACATAAAATCCAAAACAGCATTTTCTACCAAGGAATAAAACTGTACAATAAATTGATCAGGGCGATAAAAGAGTTTTACTAAAAGAAATTAATTTAAAATGGCAGTTAAATGGTGCCTACTAAGCACTACATTCTGTACAGTGAAGGGTTACTTAGATAACACAGATTAAGGGCTGTCCTATGTACTCATTTAACTTTTTCCCAAACTTTGTTTTTTTATTTTGCAACAGTTTTTTTAACCCTTTCCTGAATGCAGGTAATGCAAATAGTTGCCATCAGATCTCATTTGTTTATATGTCTTATGGGGTGGGGAGTACTTTTTATTCTTCAGTACTTTTTTTTGTATTCCTCTTCCCACAATGCAGTTGGTGACTGTGTCTGAGGGTACAACAGAAGGTACCTGGATTTTGTTAAAGGACGTCATATTCACCATTGACTGCAGAGATTATTTATTTCACAATTGCAGTTTCAGTGTTAAAGCCATTATCAAGTGGTACTGCAAATGTTTTCACTTCAACAATGAGCTCTCATTCAATACTGCTATATTATTACAGTGAAAAGATTGAGTCCTGACAATGACGTGTGCACATGTCAGAAGATTTTAAGGTGTGACAAGTGTTGAAGAAAAATCTTTTGCAGTACCACTTGATAATGGCCTTAAGGCTGAATTTGCAATTGAGAACTAAGAAACCTCTGCAGTCAATGGACATGATTTCCCTTAACAAAATTTTACATGACTGTGAACCCCAACCATGAGACATTAATCAGTACGTGGATTTGATAAAGAGAACGTGCTCTCAACAATGTGGATGAAATTATTGCACTAGTCGTGCAATGTTCCCTGGACCTGCAAATTATTTATCTCCTCAGTAACAAGGGATTCATATGCCCCCCAGTCAGCTTTCTGTTTAACAACACACTTGAAGGTTGTAGTTGATAGTGTTTGTTCATTTAGGGAATTATTAAGTGTGTTAAATATTAGATGATGATTGGGTCCCTAGTAATCTTGTAATATCTTCTTTCAGCATGCCTGGCTATGCTGTTACATATGACTGATATCAACTCCATCGGGCTGCTGAATTGGTCCAATTACTTTTGTAACTTAAACAAAGTTCATTACTACCACTTCCTCGTCCTGCCATCTCTCAATGATTCTCCCAAGTTGACCCTTGTCGGAACCTCATGTTGGGGTGCTTAGTATTAAATTCATTGACCAAAGTATGTTTAGGTGGTCAGCTAGTTTGACAATTTTATGAAAAACAAAATGTAGAAAATTAACATTTAGTGGAGTACACCAGCTATAAATATTATATACTCTGTTGCCTCTCTTATAAAGGTGTCAATAAAAATTGCCATTAATATTATTTAGTTTATACAAATAGGATCTCACAGAACTGCACAATATCCATATACATCATATACATCCTCACAATCACTGTGCAGTAGATAATAGTCTAAGTATGAACTTCTCTGATTTTTAAAACGTTTCAACAATTGCTCTGACAAAGGTACAGTATCAAAATAATAGTGTTTGTTTAAAGCTCTCTTTGTTCACTTTCAAAGACTGGAAGTTCCACTTCAGCTATTCTCAGCACATTTTCCCATTAGCAGCACTATTTGCAGTTAAATTAAGAATTAACTATTTAAAATTAGTATATTTAGATTTTCTTAGCATTTGCTTAGAATAGTTGGTATGATGCTTTACCACCATGATCATCTCAAAAATATTATTTGTGTATTGTTCCAATTTTTTTTCTTTTTCTTTTTTTTCTTTTTGCCCGAACTTACATTTGAGGTGTGTTGATACTAGTTACCTTCAGTGACTGTAATACTCTACTTGTTCCTCTGTCTTTGATTGATGTAATTTATGCAGCTTTCTGACACCTGTGAACACTTTTTACTGTGTTAGTTCCTGAATGAGTAAGTTCTCTACTGTAAACATATAACAGCTGCAGAACTTTGAAGTTGACAGGCAGACAATGCATCAAACTGAGGCTTGATAGTAATACTAGGTATACGATGCACTGGCAGAGATTGTGTGGCATCTCTGTTCTTAACAGCCCACTTAGCTCACGCGGGATGTTATTTGACCATTTGGGCTGATGCACTACAAGTTTCAAAAACTTTTGATTATTCCTCAAAAGATGGTTACAAGTAGCCACAGTCTACCTCCTAGTTTAATGACCGCTACTTGAAACATAAACCCTCAGAACTGATTATGTAATTGGGGTAGAGTGGGGAATAGATTTCTCCTATGACCTAACTTCATGAAAGATCTGTACAATAGAAACAACACGGCTTTCCTCTACACTGTTGGCTCCCACGACCATACCTCAGAAGCTTATATCACGTTATAGGCCTGATGCGTTGATCTGCTGGATAGCTCACTCCATGGATTTACACATATTCTAAACATCATTGAGATTTAAAAGTAATGTTGTTCACAGGAAGTGTACAATAATTACAGCCATTATATTTGCATCTTAAAGTATAACATCAACAATTTCCAGTTCTGTTAACTCTGTCATGATATTGCATGCATATGTTTCCCCATTGGGTGGTAGTAAAACACAGAGTCCTTCATATAGTTGATAAATGACATTTTTTATTTGTATTCAAAGACAAGATCGCTTGCTTTTTATATTTTTTAATTTACAGTACTGTTACTGAGCTTATGCTCATTGACAGTGGCCTTGTATTTAATTTTTAAGCCTTCACAAAAGTTTTTGTAGATGTTCTGTTAATTTTGTATTGTTTCTAGCATATTCTCCTATTAGTATAAATGAGGTTAATTGTACTATATAAGACGCGTGATATACTTTCTGGTCAAAAACAACAAATAAACATGTTGTGGTCTCTTCCCACATTATTATTTTTGCTTCAGTAGTACTAATGTTCTCTACAATGAGAAACTGCAGTGCATAGTGTTTCTGTACGTAATTTTTCTTTTGCAGGTCAATTTCACTGTCTGCTCTGCTTTGCTATGCTCATCAGAACATGGAACACTGGTTGTCTTTTTTATTAGTGAACTATTAGGGAGTTTTATTGTTATAATATGCTGTCTTTGTATAATTCATTTCTGTATTCTGCCCAATCCATCCCAGTCTGATTTGTGTAATTACTGAGTAAGTCTTGTGGGATTATCTCTTCACAGTAGTCCTTGGATGAAGAATTTCAAGGAAATTTTTTTTAAATTTTTTGTCTCTCTGCTTCTTTGATCTTTCGATTTTCAGAAGTCATATCCAGTGGAATTACATCAATGTGTCGAAAGGCAACATGTTTGCTCATTTTTTTGTCATTTATTTCATTCCTGTTTGTTTTTTGTATCAAGATCTTAAACATCATAGCTATTTGTGATGTCACACTCTGTAGGCTATTGCCATTTAAAAAGATGTTTAATGAGGCTTCTTTTTTATACAGCTGATATTATTTCTTTCATTTTTTCCAGTAGTGCTATCCATTATCTTGGTTAGTTCCTACCTTTTATTTTAGGGAATCTGTGGAAAATCACATACCTCTGTATCATATACTGAAAGCTGTTTTTTGTCATCACACCCTTCATTACCATTTTCCAGCACCATTAGATTTATTTTCTAACTGATTTTTCAACTGCCATCATTACAGATGTGGACTTTACTTCTTTTTGCATTCATGTCATTAGACTGGTACCTACACCAGAATGTGCATTTGGCAGCCCAGAAAATCTGCTTGCATTATTGTTTCTAACACTTGAGAGCTGAACTGTTTTCCATTTACTGCAGTTCATTCACAAATGATCAGTTGAGTGACAAATATAACTATGTCTGCGACTTTTCACTGCTTGAATGACTACACATGTCCTGTAATGGATACACATGATGGGTTGATTTTCTTAGTTCAATTTGAACTATGTCTTAGGCGCTAAGAATTTATGTTACTGACTAATTATGGCATTCAAAGAGAAGATTGTACATCTTTGTATAGCAAATCACTAAATGCACTCACTGTACTATCGTGATGCTTAAATTTCCTAATACCTACAGTTTTAGACTAATTTCTGATGGTTTTCGAAGTTTTTCCATTTTCAAAATATCCAGTTGAACTACTTTCACATCACATTCTTCTATTTTCATTTAATTAAAATTTAATTTGTGGTTGTCCCTCATGTCAGCCAGGTAAAAGCTAGTCCCAGGTTCAATAATTTCCCTGCAGAAATTATATGAGAATTGAATTTGTCCAAATTTCTCACTTAATAATTATAAAATCTGTTGAAATTTATCAAATTATGGAGCAATTAATTTTTTGTGGGGCAAATATCATTTACCATATTTACCGGCGTATAAGACAATCTTTTTTGTTCAAAAATAGGCCCAAAAACTGGATGGGTCTTGCACACTGGAAGCAAGTTAAAGTAGGTACCTAAAATCTAAATTTCTTTGAAATTTCTGTTTCAGCTTGAAGAAATTATATCTTAGCTTTCTTGCAAATTTTTAGCATTCTGGTTGTATAGTATTCAATGGATGCACATGCACCACCTTTACCAGTTATTGTTGTGTTTATTGTGGAGATCCACTTGTGTCGTATCTATATTGTAATTTTATTTGCAGACTATGAGTGAAAAATGGCATTGCTATACTATTGCATATCCTGGAGAGCATGGGAACCGGACTGTAGAATGCATTTTGGGCCACCTTCAACTGATAAAATGATAAGAACTCAATGGAATCAGAAAGATGTTTTGAAAGAAGCACCTCACAGTAAATATAATCTGAGAAGTGAATCTGTTCAATGGTCAAAATTTGAAGAAAAACTCAGTACTTGGATTTTATAGAGTACAGACATGAGGGAATTTCACTTTCTATGAAAATGACCATACAACACTCGAAAGCAATATCCAATAACAAATGGATTGCTGACTTTACTGGATATGGTGTTCAAGATTTTTTGAAGAGGTACTGGCTTTGAATTCAGACCAAGACAAAAATATCACAGAAGATGCCAGCAGAGTATGAAGAACAAATTGTTGAATTTCACCAATTTGTCATCAGCACAAGGTAAAGAGGTGAGAAGTTTGAACTTTCATGAACTGGTAACATGAATAAGACTCTACTAAGCTTTGATGTGCCTTCTAACAGATCTGAGGATTCTAGGGTCATGAAAAAGTCTCATTACACAGCCATTGTATCCTGCTGTGCTTACAGGACAATATTGTTGCCACTTTTGATTTTTTTAAAGAAGGATGCTTCCTAAGGAACAATTTCTGAAAGGAGAATTTGTCCATCTACACAGTGAAGACTCGACAGACGGAGGAGGAATGAGGTTGTGGATAGATAAAAATTTGATGTAGGCTACTTGGAGGCCTGCTGAAGAAGCATGCCCTGTTAGTGTGGGATCAATTTCGTTCTCACAGAACAGCTGATGTTAAAAATAGACTCAGGTACTTGGAGACTCCGTTGTAACTAATAGGACTGATTAGTTTACTTCAGCCATTAAACGTACATACAACAGACCATTTAAGGGACTTATGGAGGAGGAGTGGAACAAATGGATGCATTCAGATTTTGAAGCTACATCATCAGAAAAGCATTTCTCCAGTTTGTGAGTGGGCCAAAGCTTTATGGGACTCCATAAAAACTGAAACTGCGATTAAGTCCCTTAAGATGTGTGGAATCAGTAAAACGTTGGGTAACTTATTGTTTGAGTATTTAGCTTCTGACATGGCGGCTTTAAGTATTTCTTCCTTCAGTCCTGAGGATGGATTTGAGGATTTCCTACTTATAATGCCTAGATTTTTGATGTACATGCACTTATATTTTACAGTAGATGTATTTAGTAAGAAATTTTATCTCTAAAAAAAATTAAAAAAAACACACACACACACACACACACACACACACACACACACACACACACACACAATATCCTCATTGTTATATCTGTGTCCAATACTTTTTGTAAGTACAAGGATCATCCAAAAACAAAAGAACCTTTGTGCATACAGACTGTATGGCAACCACTTATTGATTTCTTGCATTCAGTGTGATGGGGATGCTTGCCATACAACTTATAACTTGCATGTGATAAGGGCAGCGACAGCTGTGAGTATGGCTGTGCTGATTGCAAATCCCACTGACTGTGAGGTGCAAGATGTTATTTGTTTTCTGCAGGCAGAAAATATTTGACACTATGACATTTACCACAGACTTGTTACAATTTATAGCAAAGGTGTAATAAATGCAGCCAGACTCTGAAAGTGGTGCATAATATTTAAGAATGAGATAAGATTTTCACGATGAGAGATCAGGGCGACCCTATGTCAAAACAGACTCACTGAAACCAAAGGTGGATAGCATCGTTTGAGTGAACTGATGCTTCACGGTTGTGTACACACATGCATGAACAGTGTCAGGAAGTGTCTCCTTTACCTGTGCGTGAAATTGTCACTAGGCAATTAGGGTGTCACACATGACCAGAAATCTGTGAAAATGAGTGCTGCGCTAGCATACTTGGAGCATTATGAAAGGGTTGGTAACATATTCATTCACCAGATTGTGATAGGAAACGAACCATGGGTTTCTCTTAGAACTCCCACAACGAAGTGACAGTCCACAGAGTGACGTCATCCTCAGTCACCACAGAAGCCATCCAAATTCAGACAAACTGCATCAACTCAAAAACTGGTGGTTTCTTCTATATACTAGGACATTGAAGGGGTCCTACTCATTAACTTAATGTCCTGAAGCAAAACAGTCAATAGTGACGCACACTGTGCTACACATTAACATCTTTATTGGGTTATCCAAAAGCACCAAAAAGGCAAGCTCTGATGTGGAGTTTTTCTATTGTATGACAGTACATAGCACACCAGCATACTTCCCAGTAGCCACAAGCCTTGCTGCTTGAGAAATTCTGGTGTGGTGTCTTTGAGCACCCCCTCTACAGTCTCTGTTTTACATCTGTTGGACATCCTCAGTTTCACAAAACTGAAGAAACACCATGCTGGTAAATTCTTCATAAATCATGAAGACCTGATGGACAATGTCATGATGTGATTAAATAGGCAGGTGGCCACAGATTATGTACAGGATATACACAAACTGGTGCCAGGATATGACAAATGCCTTAATGTCAAAGGTGACTACGTGGAAAAGTAGGCAAAGTAAGTCTGAAAACATGTAGTTCAGTTTCCATATTATTATTAAAGAATATCTTGGTATAGCAAAACATCCTTTACATTCAGGATGGCCCTTGTGTGCTTGTTCTGATTTAGTGGGGTACAGCTGTAATTAACAAGGTATTGGTATTTTCTTTCTTTTGAAACACTTCTTTACATCTGAAGTAATTGTATATATTTGTTATTAGTAACTGTAGTAAACATTTCCTTCAGTACTGATCATAAACTGCATGTCTTGCAGGATTATTCACCATTACACGACAGAGTACACACTTACCAGATGATGATGCTGGTGCACTTTTTAATCTTTGGTGCAAACTGTCTAGGAGTTTCATGCTTACTGGCTGACCAGATCAGTGAAAAAAAGTGTAGTGTGATTACTCATCACAATGCAAGTTTAATGCTGTCCATAGCATTTCAGTAAACTGAATTTGATAGGTAGATAAAAATCCGCCACTTAATTATGCTACTTACTGGAGATACGAGAACAATGTTTCCATATTTCCATGGCAACAAAACACAGTTTTAATAGAGCCACATCTCATTTTAGCGTCAAGCTCTACATTCTGAGTGCATTGGTCTACATTTATTGAAGTTGTTTTGTTATTACATAAAGTAAACAGTGATATTCATGCCATGAAAAATGTAACTTGTATTGCTGAGTTTTATGCTGCAAGTAATTAATTATGTGTATGTATGATGCCTTAATTCATGATTGGAATACAAACAATGTAATGACTCACCTCAGATCCATTTCCTTAATTCGGCACCAAGGCCCCAACAAATTCCAAGAAAGATAGTGTCATTATTGCAAACAGTTATAATTTCAGTATGAACTATATGCATGTACTACTGACTGTGCACACGTATGTACAAAATACAAATCACTAGATTAAGAATGTTCTAATCCACATGCTGTTGATCAAAGTGCAAAACTGAAATTGAGGGGTAGAACAAAATAAAATAACTATTTATTCTGACTGAATTCTCTTTTCTATACTCATGCTCGTAAATTAAGGATAATTGCAGAATGGGGTGCCACACAGTGTGGAACTACACAAAACTGGCACTAATAGCATAGGCACATACGGAACACACACAACACAGATCTGTAAGTCCAGGGTATTGGTGATAATTTGAGAAAACCATCCCGAAACACGTGCTACAAAACACCAATGTTTCCTGCGCGTGTATCCCGACATCAATATGGGGTATGATCATGATGCACGTGTACACAGGCCACACTATGAGTTGCCATACTCTGGATCAGGTGGTTGAGCAGCTGCTGGGGTATAGCCATCCATCCTTTCACCAGTGCCTTTCAGGGCTCCTGAAGTGTCTTAGGGGTTTGAAGACATACAGCAATACACCGACCGAGAGCATCCCAGACGTGCTCGATGGGTACTCCTCCACGCTGGCAGCTCAGTGGGGCCGTGTGTTAACATCCATCTGGAGGAAGGTGGGACCCACTGCACCCCTGAAAAGTGGACATACTGGTGCAAAATGATGTCCTGCTACACCCGACCTGTTACAGTTCTCTGTCAAAGACATGCAGGGGTGTACATGCACCAATCATAATCCCATCCCCACCACACACACACACACACACACACACACACACACACACACACACACACACACACTCTCCAACCACACACTCTACAACCTCCATACAGGTTCCTTTCAAGGACATTAATGAGTTGGTACCTGGTTCACACCAGATGAAAATCTGGCGAGAATCCCTGTTCAGACTATACCCGGACTCATCCTTGAACATAACCTGGGACCACTGTTCCAATGGCCATGTATTGTATTCTTGACACCATGCTTTGCGGGCTCTCCTGTGGTCAGTAGAATGCACCTTGCAGGTCTCCGGGTGAATAAACCATGTCTGTTCAGTCGTCTGTAGACTGTGTAGAGACAACTGTTCCAGTCCTAAGCAAGGCTACCTGCAGTACTCCATGGTCGTCTGCGGGCACTGATGGCGAGATATCGTTGTGGTGTTGTACACTGTGGACGTCCCGTACTATAGTACCTGTACACTTTTCCTGTCTACTAGAATCATTTCCATAATCTTGAGATCACACTTTGAGGCACACGGAGGGCCCGTGCTATGACCTGCTGTGTTTGACCAGCCTCCAGTCTTCCTAGTTTTCTACCCCTCATAACGTCATCAATATGTGTTCTTTGAGCCATTTTCAACACAGTCACCATTATCACGTTTGAAAATATCTGCACACTTACTCGGTGCACCATACTCTGACATGCACCTACACACCTCTGCATATGTGGACTGCTGCCAGCACCACCTTGCGACTACTGCAGGTGAAATGCACCACATGGTCATACCCGGAGGTGATTTAAACCCGCAAACTGCCCACCAGAGCATTGTTTCTCCATGTATCAGCATTATCCTTAATTTATGAGCATGAGTGCATCTGCATCTACATTCTGCAGACCACCATGAGGTGTGTGGCAAAGGGTACATCCCATTGTACCAGTTATCAGGGTTTATTCCCATTCCATTTGCGTACGGAGTGCAGCAAGAATGATTGATTGAATGCCTCTATGCACACAGTAATTATTCTGATCTTATTCTCATGATCTCTATGTGAACAATACATAGAAGATAGTACGTTCTTAGAGTCCCCATTTAAAGCCAGTTCTTGAAACTTTGTTAACAGATTTCTCGGAATAGTTAACGTGTCCTCAAGAGTCTGCCAGTTTAGTTCCTTCAACATCTGACTCTCTCCCATGAAGTAAAAAAAACCTGGGACCATTCGTGCTGCCCTTCTCTGTATATGTTCAATATACCCTGTTAGTTCCATCCAGTACAGGTCCCACACATACTTGAGCAATATTCTAGAACCAGTTGCATGAGAAATTTGTAAGCAATCTCCTTTGTAGATTCATTGCACTTCCCTAGTATTCTACCAATCAACCGAAGTTTACCATCTGCTTTACACATGACTGAACCTATGTGATCATTCCATTTCAGACTCCTACAAAGTGCTACACCCAGGCACTTGTATGAGTTAGCTGATTCCAACAGTGACTCATTGATATTATACTCATAGGGTAGTACATTTCTTCATTTTACGAAGGGCAAAATTTTACATTTATGAACAGTTACAGGAAGTTGCCAATCTCCGCACCAAGTTGAAATCTTATCAAGATCGGATTGAATATTTATGCAATTTCTCTCAGATAGTACTTAATGAAAGATAACTGCATCATTTGCAAAAAGCCTGATTTTACTGTTAATATTGTCTGCAAGGTAATACAACATTTACAGTAAGGGTCCCAGCACATTTCCTTGGGGCACACCTGAAGTTGCTTCTACATCTGCTGATGATTCTCCATCCAAGATATCATGCTGTGTCCTCCCTACCAAAAAGTCCTCAGTCTAGCCACAAATTTCACTTGATATGCCATATGAGCCTACTATAGACAATAAGTGTAGGCATGGTACTGAGTCAAATGCTTTTTGGAAATCAAGAAATACTGCATCTACCTCATTGCCTTGATCCAAAGCTTTCAGTATGTCATGTGAGAAAATTGCAAGTTGGGTTCCACATGATCATTGTTTTTGAAATCCATGCTGGTTAATGTTGACATCATTGTGTTTGAGATACCTCATGTTTGAGCTCAGAATATGTTCTAAGAATCTACAACAAATTTATGTCAAGGATATTGGACAGTGGTTTTATGAAGCACTTTCACTATCCTTCTTGTAGACTGTTCTGACCTATGCCTTTTTTCCAAGAACTGGGCATGGGTTTTTGTTCAAGGGATCTATGATAAATTTTAGTTAGAAGAAGGGCTAACTCAGCTGCAAATTCAGTACAGAATCTGACAGGAATTCCATCAGGCCCTGGAGCTTTGTTCAACTTTAACAATTTCAGCTGTTTCTCAACACCACTGACACAATACATATTTAAATTAACCTTTTCAGTGGTATAATGATTAAAATGGGGCAATTCTCCTCAGTTTTCCTTTGTAAAAGAACATTTGAAAACAGTGCCACTACCAGCGTTTACGTGTGACCAGAATTACTTTGGATTTTGTGAAATGTCATTTGACAATATTCTGCTACAGTAGTCACTGAAGGCATCACACATTGCTCTGTTGACAGCCAAGCACCATTCATTCAGCATCTCTCTATCTATAGCCGTACGCTTTGTTTTACACCTATTGTGCAGTAATCTTTGTTTCCTTATAAGTTTCTTTGCAGTGACTGTATGTCACAGAGGTTCCCTCCCATTACGGACCGTTATGTGGGGTACTTAGCTATCCAGTGCATAGTCTTAACTTGAGCCAGAGTTCCTCTACATGCTCTTGACCTGTGTTGAAAGTTTCAATTTCCTCACTGAGGTAAGACATTACTGCTTTTTTGTCTAGTGTATGAACATACACATCTTTCTGCTTTTTGTTTAGTTGTCCTCTGTACTTTGGTAATCACTGTTGCCATAATTGGATCATGGTCACTAATACCAGTTTCATTGAAGACATCGTCAAGGTGGTCAGGTCTATTTGTTGTCCTTAGATCCAACAAATTTCCATCATGAGTAGGGGTTCCTGCCTATCTGCTATATGTAGTTTTCTGAGAAGGCATTTAGTGAAGTTTCACTGGATGTCTTGTCACCCGTCACTAACAAAACTACAATTGTCCCAGTTAATTGTTGGATGATTAAAGTCTCCACCAGTGATTACAATATGACTGAGGAACTTTCATACAAGTGAACCGAGGTTTTCTCTAATGTTTTCAGTTGTGTAATTCTTCAGGCTTTCCTGGCGATCTAATGACAGCTTGGGTTGTCAGGTGTTCTGCCAGATATCAGCATTGTTCTTGCACAATATTTCAGTAATGTAGCTTGTAACCTTCATCAAGTGCGAACTGAGACTGCTCTTCGAGTGGACCTGGTCCAGTATTCATGTCTGTGGCCTTCCCCCTCCACTGGCAGTTGCAGGTGTTCCCTCTGCAGTCCGCACCTGCTCGCTGCGACCTGCTGGAGCGCTGCCATTCCATTTTCCGTCCACTGCGGTTCTGGGCATTCTCTCTGTGGTCCACACCCACCACACCCACTCCTGGGTGTTCCATCTTCAGCCTGGTACGTTTGGAGTTCTGTCCAGGTTGCGAGGTACTCTCCCTGCAGTCCTCTCCCACTCACTGCAATCTTCTGGAGTGTCGCTGTTTCGCTTTTGGTGTTCCATCTGTGGTCTGCGCCCATCAGACCTGCTCCTGGACGTTCCATCTTCAGTCCGGAGAGCCCGGCACTCTGTCTGGGGATCTTTTTTTATATCCGTGTCTTCAGTTCTTCTATTCATGGAGTGCTGCAGCTGTCCCCGTTGCTCCTTTAACAATTCCAGAGCAGGACCCCAGGCTCTGATGCCAAAGACACACCCAATTAAGACAGGTGACAAAATCAGCCATTGCTGAACACTGTCTAGAACTAGATCATGCCATGAATTATGATAAAACCAAGATTCTAGCACAGACACCCAGATTTTGGGATAGTGTTATAAGGGAATCAATAGAGATAAAAGTAACCGACAATCTCATGAACCGCGACATGGGGTACCAGCTAAACAGAGCCTGGGATCCTGCTCTGGAATTCTTAAAGGAGCAACGGGGACAGCTGCAGCACTCCATGAATAGAAGAACTGAAGGCGTGGATATAAAAAACGGTCCCAAGACAAGAGGGCCAGGCTCTCCAAACCGAAGATGGAACATCCGGTAGCGGGTCTGACAGGCGTAGACCACAGCAGGAATACCCAGAACTGCAGCGGAGTGAAAACAGAACAGTGATGCTCCAGAAGATCACAGTGAGCAGGAGAGGACCGCAGGGAGAACGCCTGGCACCCCAGACAGAACTCCAAATGCACCAGGCCGAAGATGGAATGCCCAGAACTGCAGCAAACGGAAAACTGAATGGCAGCACTCCAGCAGGTTGCAGCGAGCGGGTGTGGACTGCAGAGGGATGCCTGCAACTGCCAGTGGAGGGGGAAGGCCACAGACATAAATACTGGACCAACCAGATTCACTCGAGGAGCAGTCTGAGGTCGCACCTGATGAAGGTTATGAGGCACGATACTGAAATACCATGCAAGAATGATGCTGATATCCAGCAGAACACCCGACAACCCAAGATGATGATTTCAGTTGTGTTGGGTGGCAAGTCTGGTGGGCAGTAGAAGGATCCAATTATCATTTTATGCCCACCCCTGATACTGAGTCTGGCCAAAACAGTCTCACATGCAGCTTCAATTTCTATAAATGAATTTGAGTTTCTTGTCTACTGTGACAATTACGCGACCCCATTTTCCTTTTGCCTATCCTTTCAACATACATTTAAATTTTCCCCAAAAATCTTAGTTATCAATTTCAGATTTCATCTAGCTTTCTGTACCTACTTATTATGTGAGCTTCACTGCTTTTCATGTGTGCTGCAAATGCTTTGGCAGTTTACCATCAGGATTTTGATAAGCTCAGCTGTGGAATACATTTCTTTCAATCTTCTGGATTTCCTACAGCTGTCGTTACCTGGATTGGATGGAGAGTCGCCTAATCTAAGAATCCCTTGTGTGCACCCCACAGAGTCAGCTACATGAGTATCAGCCTCTGATGTGTAGTGCACACCTGACCCATATAGGGGGACCCTACAGTTCACAAGCCTATGGCGCAAGTCCACGAAGTCACTGCCTACCTTGTCACAGAACCTTTGAAGCCTCTGGTTTGGTCCTTCCACATGACTCAGAACCAAAGGGCCACAATCAGTTCTGGGGGCAATGCTGTGAATTGTGAGCTTCGTTGAAACTACATGCGCAAGGCTGGTCTTCTCAACCTTCTCTGCCAGTTGCTGGAATGACCCAAGAATGACTTCGGAGCCCAGACAACAGGTATCAATTGTTCCAACGTGCGCCACAGTCTCCAGTTGGTTGCAGCCTGTTGCCTCAATGGCTGCCGGAATAGCCTTGTCAACATTTTGAATGAGACCCCCAGGCATACACAATGAGTCCATCTGATGTCCTTCCCTGTCCCTTGCTACCATTTCCCTAACGGGTATCATCATTCGCTGTATATCTGAACTGCTGAGCCCTATCCTTTTGCCTTTACCTTCTATTGACACCAGACAAAACGGGTTTCCCCAAAACAGATGAAATGTGTCCCAATGAGAGAGAGAGAGAGAGAGAGAGAGAGAGAGAGAGAGAGAGAGAGAGAGCACCTCAAACTTGTTGGTTAGAGGAATTGGTACAACACCGCGTCCTCCCTGCTCCCTGTCTACCCTGTACAGGACACCTAGATCGACGAGTGACATGCCACTCACAGTCAAGTGGACGGGTAATGACAGATCCTGTACTTTCTGCAGAAGAGGCAGGATCCACAGGAGAAGATAATACTTGAGGGACCAGCACGACTCTTGGAAGCTCTTTCAACACACAGATTTGCAGCAGCTGCCAATCGTCTGACAGTAGTCTTGGCGATTTCCAGCTGCTTACGAATATCAACCAATTCACCCTGTGTTTGAGAACAACATTCATAGTGGGGATGCATTTTGGCTGGTACAATGTATTACAAGGCAGTGAACAAAGAACTTTAAATTAAGCCTGCTGATTATCTTTTAATCTGTTGAGCTAAGACATTCTTAATTCCCAATAAGAACTAAAGCAAATACACAAAATGAAATTTCTATCAAGGGAACATAAGAACCTGTGGTAGAAATTACTAGTTTTCTAAAATATTTTGGGGTTAGTTACAGTTGATTGCAAATTCTAAAACAGAGTTAATTTATGATAAATGTAGATAATATATTAAGGCAACTCCTCTTAATGGAAAACTAGACTAACAAAATATGTTAGTTAGAAAATCTGCTACAGTAGCTAAATCACAAACGCTGATTGACTACAAAGTGCTTGTGAATTATGCATAGGAAAATGGTAGCTTCTGAAAATTCTCAAAAACAAACATTTATTTGCACTGATGTCCAATGAAATTTATGGGGTGATATATTCTTGGCAGGACTGCAAACAACAAACACTGTCCTGCTAAAAAAAATAAATTACTTGTCCAAAACACTCGTTCTAGTAACTTATGAAAATATAGTTTCTTTTTTAAGCATCCAAAAACTCTCAAAACTAACCTGTTTCTGAAGTAACTGCACAACGAAATTGACAAGGTTAGGCCTCCTTTTCTCAAAAATTTAATAGGAGCTCCAACAACTTTAAGCCTACAATTGACGATAACAGTACCAGTTTATTGCAGCACTCTTAAATGCTTGAAATTTCACAATATATTGCAATACAAACAGATATTGATACAATCAATGAAACATGATGCAGAAGCGATGTGATCAGTAATGTAAGCGAATTTGGAACTTTGAATTGGAACACGCTTCTTGTACATTGTCTCACAAAGGGAAATTCCGAAATTGGCTTTTATATATGAGTAAACGTACGTATTGCACACATTTTTCACTTGGCTGATTCTGTGCACACTTTGTGAAAACAGTATCTTTCTTGGACTCATTGTACAGCTGAGGTCTTGAGCAACTCAGAGGCATATAAATAATTAATAAACATTTACACCTAGGTTATGTTCCTGTTGACAGCTCAACACCTCAACTGTAAACTTTGGCGTACTTTTACTCCTTCTGTTGTTTAAATTTAGAAATATGCTGACTTCTTGTGCACCACCTTGAAAAGAATGTGAACATTGTTGTTTACTTAATTATTTATGGCTTATTTAAAAAATATCAGAATGGATATGGAAAATCATGTGATCATTCAATTAAAAAACTCAATCTTTTTATTGAAGGGAACACAGTTTTAATAACAATGTGCAGGACAGGAAATGAGCATATTAATTACAGTAGAAGAAAACCGTACACACATGTATGTGGCATATACTGTTGTGAACTACGAATGTGTGTTCCTTCCACACTCACTCCTATCAAGGGTATGACTTATGAAAGTGAAGGTGAAGGATGAGAATCACATCTAAAAAGGCAGATCATATTCATGTGGAAATTGTTTTAAAATAATGTGACAACCATTTCAACAATTTAAATGACAACAGAGTGCAAATAATTATACAACAATTCAGGTATAAAAATAACATTTGTTAATTAAAATATAGCGATCCTATTTTTATCATCCTTCACATTTAAAATACTTATCTCTTCATTATTGTCTATGCTGACAATTTTGATTTTTTAGTCATCACTTACTTTCTCCTTGCTGTGCTGCCTATGTTTTTCTGGACTCTTGTATGAAGACAGTTTATACAATTTTGAAGTGTGGAGAATCTCATACGTAACGTAAATCCCGATATAATAACACTATTTATACAAAAATACTGTGGGTTTCTAAAAAATTATTCAACATTTCTGGTTGTATCCAAGTTTACTGTACTTTTGAATGGCACAAACAAATGTTCTATGAAAAATTATACAAACAGGATTCAGATCAAGCTGTAACAAACTATATGCAGTATTAAATTATATGGTAAAGCAAAGTGCCTGAATCTCTCTGTTGCACAATATCTCGTGTAGGAGGGTGTTTGTAAGTACTACATTTTCACAGCTTTTCCTTTTATCTACACAATGTGTAACTAGCTTATATGTGAAGGCCATTGTAGGAGACTTACAGGATTTTTCTTAAAATAAAAAAGCTGTGCACTTGATTGTGTACTCTTCAACAATTATCTCCTATTCCCAACAGTTTGTTTGATACAACTACTATATTATGCTTTCACACATTGTACCTACAGCATATTATCAAATTAGATCATTCATTAGGTCTTAAATAAATATTAGTATCACATTACTCTAGACATATATTTTTAGGAATGATCACCAAAACTATTTCACCACTAACAACTATAGAAAGAACCAGTCTGACACAGACCTAACTTCTACAGATTTTTCAACAAGATGAAAAGATACATTCATTTCTTACAGTCATCACTTTTCCATGCCTTATTTACAAATCATTTCATGAACGTTAATGAAACTCAAATCTCAGATCTTCCTTTCTCTGAGATTCAGAGCAATGTATCACTGATACTATAACTGCAGTAACTGTGTGGAAAATTTAATTTTGTGAATGACCCTGAAATTTTTAACCTCATTCTCACACTCCAGAGATTCAAAATTTTCATGAAACTCCTTAAGTGAGGACCAAGAATGACACACACTGTCAGAACAACAGACATGTTATTTATGCCTGTCTTAGGTTTCAGTAACATGACAGAACAAAATATTAAACCATGTAAGACAACTCAGCAAATTATGCAATCTTTTTTATGTCTCAGATGCTTTGTAACACTTCCATAATTCACTCAACAAAATGTTGAGGGATGCAGTTTTACACATTTATGTGCGACAGACAAAAAAATTACAGAAATAAATAAAGAAATGAGAGAAAATGAAAATGATTACAGTTTTAAATTATCGTACAGAATTATTTACATGGGGTTGCACAGCACCTTCATTTAGTTGTCAGCCTTCATTTTGTTATTTATGTAAAGAAACAGCAATATACATTTGATGGCTGGGATGATATAGAATAGCTGGGCTCCAGTTACAAAGTCCTTAACAACACAATATTACCCTGGGTTTAACAGGTCAAGTGCAGGTACAGACATCTTTATTCATCTAGGATATTTACAACTTTTACACATCTTTAACATTTCAGTATACAGGAGAAAGGTTTAATGTAAGGTGTCTAATGGCATTATTGCGACTTGTGCGTGATGATTTAATAATCTGTATGACCATCGTCTTACAGTCATGACAGACTGTCATCTGGAGGCCCTTCAGCTTATCTTTCTTGGTTTCAGGTCGCCCAAGTGTTTTTGATCGGCTCAACATACTCCTGTAACATAAATTGTTACATTTGAAAAATGAAATTTTAACGAGAACTATTCCTGAATGTGAAAATAATTCAAAAGAACTAAACGTAACAGCACGACAAACATCTATTTATATGGTGCAAACCCTCAGGCCATTGGAACACTCAAAAGTTAAATGACTTGTGTTGCTGCTAGATATATATTTTGACCAACATAATCTCATAAGTCTCACAGATGAATAATTTTTTTGAATGATATCAATCTGCAGGACTTGTTCATATAATTTAATACACAACAGCCTGTGTCACAGGGAATAAGCCAAATCCAGACTGAAATTATGGCATAATAGGGCAGGATATTTTAATAAGTGAAAGGAATCAAATGTCTCGCAGAGAAAGTTAGTAGGAGGATGATTTGGAAATCATTAACCTGTACCCCTCTCATGACTATGGTATTGGCATAACTATTGTATTTTTAGGGTAGTAGTTTCCAGCATGTTTAGAAACTGGGTGCTCAAGTTGTTTTTCTGGGTAGACAGTTGGTTATTTAAATTTTCCACATAGACACTTCATAGTAATTGCAATTGCAGCTTCTTTCACACTATACATTCCTATCTTTTGTTCTACATGATGCAGAAATGAGAGCAATTGGATTGGATTGGATTGATCTCCTCTCCAGACATGACAAGATGCAGTCAAAGCCTTGGTGAAGGTTTTGTTTTAGTATTTCAAAGCCTGAGTGATAAGAGAAATATTGGTCAGTGACTGGTCCAAAGTAGTGATAGATTGGTTGATGTCATAGGAAAGATAGTGTGGGAAATCTGTCTCTGGATTAGATGTGCAGCATATTGTTTGTAAAGCTATTTCTACATAACTCCTGCTGCCTATTGCAGATGTATGGAAAGGACTTTTTAATGTTAAACTAGTGACAGCTGTCTAAATGTAATAGTGGTTGGTGCGATTGCTATTAATTGCAGTTTTCATGAAGTCATTTGAGGAGTTGAGAAGGACCAATTGAAGCAAATTTGGTAGTAAATTTTAGATTTCTGGAGAAAAGAGTAGAGGCTGTCATTGCCAAACCACAAATGGCTTAAGTTGTTTGGTGGATAGGAAATCTTCCTTTGAAGGAAAAATAGAGTTTTGGGTTAGAATGTGGCTGGCGAAGAGGATTAGAAAGGTGGTGTTGGGCTTGATACCAGTGAGATGATGGGATAACCTTCTTGTCTAAAAATATAAATAAGAATTTACAATAATGGAAATCTAGGCATGAAAAAAATTTTAAAAAGGCAACTGGTCACCTGTAGTTGACTGTGAAATGTGTCACAGACAATTCTGAACGCCCAGACTTCACTAGCTTTCGAGCTTATACTCACTAACATAAACATCATGATACACCCACCCCGAGAAACAGAGACACTGACTATCCAAAAGTTGTCAGTTTGACATGAACAGGGTGAGCATAAATGTGTGTGTCAACTGGGAGGGTGTATAATGTATGGAGCAAGGATTGGACAGGGAGGGAGCACAGTGGAGGAGACAGGTGATGTCCAGTGCTAATAACTAAATGAGGATGGAAAATGGTATAGAGAGGGTGTTTAGAAGCAGTGTGTTTTATTGCATGTGTGGGGTGGACATTGGGGTGAATGAAGTTTCTGGGAATACATGCGGCAGGGTAGATCAGGAAGGCAGTGCCTCTCAACACGCTCATTAACCAACTTACCAAACACCTGACCAATTCAGAAACTCAATACTCTACTCTCAACATCATTATCTGTAGCCCCAAGCACAAGTTTAGTCATGGAGGATTAGTAAAGAACCAGGTTTCCTTCATTCATTCCCTTTAATGGAAGCATTGAAGTACCCACCATATTCTTACCAATATCGAACTGAAGAACATCAACTCAAACAATTGCAACCTCCATGGAACAACAGTTCTTCACCCCTTCCATCCTGACACTAATCTTCTAGGGAACCCTCACTTCCAATCTGGCATCACCTTCCTTTCCTCAATCTGTTCTCACCGAGTCAAAAATCACTGTTATGGAATGAACTGCTATTCATGACCATAAAGTCACACTTGATCTTATCTGTCTTCCTATACAGGGTGTCTAGAATCTTTTGAGTCAAATTGAATTAGGTGATGGTGAGTCGACAACTGATTATATTGAGAAAGGGAACCAATGGTTGGAAATGCATATTAATTACATTATGGACGTACACAGCACACACCATATAACAACAACATAGCTCTCAGTAAATGCTCAAAGTCATGACTGCCAGTCTCAATGCATGCATGGCAAAGGTACATGAAGTTCTGCTCCACTGTATACCAAATTCTTGATGTAAGTCTAGAAGAAAATGTCCAGAGGTGAGAGATTTGGTGATCATGCTGGCCATGAGACATGTGCTTTCAACCCAACAATGGCTGTACACGTTGCTCAGGTCCTTGCAGGCCTTAACATCGAAGTGGGCTGGTGCACTGTCATGTTGAAACCATATCCTTCCACAGGCATCAACGTGTACATTCTCCAAGAGCTGAGGCAGCACTCCTCACAAGAACACCAGGTAAAATGGAACAGTCAAATGGGGAGGCTGCAAATGAGGTCCTATTAGGTTATCTTCCAATATGTAGACAGAGAATCATTGCTGGTAGCCACCAATGTGAGTGGCATGGGTATTGGCATTGTCCTCATTTCAGACATGGCTGTTGTGGCTGTTTAATTCACCATCATGGGTGAATGAGGCCTCACCTGTGAACAATACAAACTGTAAGCACTGAAGTGGGTAAGCCACTGAAGGAAGTGAACGAGAGTCTCAAAGTCCATTGACCCCAATGCCTGTGTTAGGGATGTAATACATGTTCCACCAGTACTCTCCACATTGTATCATTCAAAGTGTGCATTCTATGGGTAAGCTGGTGGGTGCTTACTCCTGGACTGTCAGTCACATGATCCAATACCATCTTCTCAAAGGTTGTTCCGACATGTCTTTGGTGGGAACTTTGGCTGGATCTCTGTGGTGTAAATGATCTTGTCTCTCATAAGTTGGTGTCCACAAAGATAAACTCCTTCCACTTAGGATGATGGCTGTTGGGGAAACATCCTCCGTACATCTGTGATGCTTTACAGGCACTGCATCCTGCTGCACCACACATTAAATGCATGTCTGCTAAACCTAATCACAAGTAATGTTCCATCTTATCATCTCACGCATTATACACAGTAACACACCTCATGATGGACACATCGCCAGCTGTGTGATGCAATGGACAACTGGTAGTAGGGATGAGGGGTGTGTGTGTGTGTGTGTGTGTGTGTGTGTGTGTGAGGGGGGGGGGGGGTTAATATGCCAGTGCACTGGATGCCGTTGTCACATGACACATATGCTATGAGCTAAGTTATGTACAGTATGTCTGTCTGGTGGTTAGGGGTCTATGCTGTTTATCACTCACTGTCAGTTTCAGTGTACAACAGACACCTGGGATCTTTGTGAGAGTGTGGCAGAACTGTATACGCCACATATACATCGAGACTCGTGGTCATCGCTTTGAACAATTACTATGCACTACATTGTTCTTAGGCGATGAAAGCGTTGTGTGACCATAACATAATAAATATGCCTTTTTGACCATTGATTCTCCTATCCTAATATCAGTTTCTGACCCACTTGTGGTGTCACCGCCAGACACCACACTTGCTAGGTGGTAGCCTTTAAATCGGCCGCGGTCCATTAGTATACGTCGGACCCGCGTGTCGCCACTGTCAGTGATTGCAGACCGAGTGCCGCCACACGGCAGGTCTAGAGAGACGTCCTAGCACTCGCCCCAGTTGTACAGACAACATTGCTAGCGATGCTACACTGACAAATACGCTCTCATTTGCCGAGACGATAGTTAGCTTAGCCTTCAGCTACGTCATTTGCTACGACCTAGCAAGGCACCATTACCAGTTTATATTGAGATCGTAATTAATGTATCAACAAGAACGATGTTCTCCAATTATGGATTAAAGTTAAGTATTCAAGCAACTATGTACTTTATTTAGTAGACTCAACGCCTTTAACTGTTCCAGACCTCACGCCAGTCTGCACGAGCTTAAATGCGTGCATTTCGGCCTCCTCTAGCAACACGGTGTTGGCTCTTCTGCCAACACATCACCACTATCACTTGTTTCAGTTTTAGCACAAAAAGTTGGGGGACACTTTTAGACAAGGTTTCCACCATTTTGATCATAAATTGTGTGTGTGTGTGTGTGTGTGTGTGTGTGTGTGTGTGTGTGAGAGAGAGAGAGAGAGAGAGAGAGAGAGAGAGAGAGAGAGAGACTCCAACATACTGACACCAGTGCCTACATACCTGACATATACAGTCCCATTCCTGGAGTTCAATGCAACCTCCACCAGCTACTCAAACATTAGATCTGTAACATTGGTCACTCAGACCTCTGGCCTCCCTCACACTAGCATAACCTCCCACACCCACCTCTTACTCATTCCCAAAGTACTTCAAGCCAAAATGTGCTAATTTCCTTTTTTGTGGCTGGTCATAATGACCATACAGAAAGATCCTCTGTCTTTGATGACCCTCATCTCCAACAGGTCTTAAAGACACTCACTTCTTATATCTATGACACTAATCATTTCATCCACCATCTTTTTACGGTTCCTGCCCAATCATCACTATACCTCTTGCATTTGTCTGTGGATGCTGCCCTCTGTACATTAACATTCTCCATGTCCGTGGCCTTGCTACCATGGGCACTTATTCTCATGATCTTTAAACAATATAAACAATCCAGAATGAGATTTTCAGTCTGCAGCATAGTGTGTGCTGATATGAAACTTCCTGGCAGATTAAAACTGTGTGCCGGACCGAGACTCGAACTCGGGACCTTTGCCTTTCGCGGGCAAGTGCTCTACCAACTGAGCTACCCAAGCATGACTCACATCCCGTCCTCAAGCATGACTCACATCCCGCCCTCACAGCTTCAGTTCTGCCAGTACCTCGTTTCCTACCTTCCAAACTTTACAGAAGCTCTCCTGCAAACAATGGTGGAACAACCGTTATTGTACAGCCTACTTCTAAAACCAGTTCTCTAAATTTTGTACTCTAGGGTTTCGTGTAAACATTGCTGCCTTCCATGTAATCACTCTCTTTTTAAGTTCCCTTGAAGTTTGTTACATTGTTGTATGGAATATATTTATCAGTTACAATTTGACCAGTGTGTGTCTCAATTCTGTCAATATCTGTTACTATCTGTTACAAGCCTAATTGTTAAGGTCTCCTAACACTGAAAATGTACTCTAAAATAGGTTACACTAGCATCTTGTATGTGGTTTCCTTCACAGATGCACCACATTTTCTCAGAATTCTAACCTACTACTGATTGCACACATGCTGTCATCCTATTTTGTATTGTTTCACAGTATTTATCCAATATATGCTTTTTGTTGAAATCTGATTTTTTTTGTCCACTAAATAATTATAATTAGCTGAGCATGAAACACTTTTCTTTTTATGAGATCTTGTATATACATTCAAGCAATGTAAGCATTTGAAAATCAACTACTGTACATAAAGTTCACATACTTATTGATCTAAGTGCTACAGACCAGAGAACATACTTTCTATGTCATTAACGTTCTCCTGCTTGTGTTCTTAAATAATTTGTTACAGTTCCAAAATCCATGCTACACATGGAGACAAATGTATTCTATTATTTTACTACTTAATTTCCTCCCATCATACTGTTTGCAATGATACTGTCAAATAATTTATATCTATGAACATTTAAGAATAAAAAGCAGCATTTCTTAGTGAAACATATAAATACATCATGTAATTCTCTCTATACTGGAAAAGATGTTGAACTATGGATGCCAAACAGGTGATGACCAAGATAAGTAAAATTATAAGCTGCTACTTCAGTTTCAGAGTTGCACTGGAATTGTATGAAGTCACATAGCAACATACTGCATTGGAGAGATTTGTACAGGTACAGTGTGGGATATATTTAGCAGGCAGGTGACACCTAGGAAATGAATAAGATTTAATTATACCTCCTTTCACTGGCTGTAGATGCAGGACTCATGGCAGGTAACGACTGTGGTCCTTCTATGCTGCCCGTCATGCTAGAGCTCATAGCAGAAGGTGGTGCAGACATTGATTCGCCTCTTGTAAGATGTGGACTGGATGGTGCACTCCCAACGCTATTTCGTGCTGCTGTGTCAGGAACCATAAGTCGTGACATCAACGACCTTGGAAACGACTCCTTTGTCTCCTCTTCTGGAGATGACAGACCCGGACTCAAAGCAAAGACAGGTACTCTGGAGAAATGTTCAGTTGGTATCCTCATCTGGAAATGATGTTGAAACATATTTTATTAATGTAATTATTACAAGCAGCAAAAATACATGGAAACATAGTCATGATATGCAGACATATAGGGTAGTCTCATGATGTTCTTGTGCCTCTGAAGGTTTCTTGTAGGTCCATTCTGATCTTTAACCAACACTTTGTATGCTTCCTGAGCATTCAGTGTGATATAGGCAGAATTTATTAGCACTTGTTATATGGTCGATAATCATTATGGACAACTACCAGAAAAAATTTACATACCATCATGTGTATGTGAGGGGAATTCAACCAGGCAGTTGTTCATCATGATAACACATGAACAACTTGGGACACAATACTGACAGCTCCAAAATTACATTACATTGTATTCATCGGTCATCCCAAGAGGAGTCTCTGGGACATGGAAAAAAAAGTGTCAAAAAAGGACTTTTGAATAAATGTGTAATCCATAAACTGACTTAACTTTTATGAAATAGTTGTATTGGACAGCTAGTGTTAATTATGAAACAACCTAAAACATTACTTTTAAGGAGTTTATACAAAGGTAATCTACAATGGAGTAAAAGATTATTAGAAAATGATAGGGCTTGTTACAAAAGGCAACTCCACAAAAAGTTGGAGTACAATAGCTTCAAAAACTACTCAAATTAATGACACTGGCCAAATATCACTGTATGGCTATGCAAATAAATATAAGGGAAACATTCCACGTAGGAAAAATATATCTAAAAACAAAGATGATGTGACTTACCAAATGAAAGTGCTGGCAGGTCGACAGACACACAAACAAACACAAACATACACACAAAATTCAAGCTTTCACAACAAACTGTTGCCTCATCAGGAAACCCACATCCTTTCGTGTTTCCCTCTCCATCCTTCTTTCCTGTTGAGGCAACAGTTTGTTGCGAAAGCTTGAATTTTGTGTGTATGTTTGTGTTTGTTTGTGTGTCTGTCGACCTGCCAGCACTTTCATTTGGTAAGTCACATCAAATTTGTTTTTAGATATACAAATAAATATAAGATCAGACAAGAGCGTTGAACTTTAAGGAAGTAAACAATCTGTCAGGAAGTCACATTTCAGTATTATATTTACCATGTTTACCAACACTATCTGGAGAAAGAGCTTTCCCAGGAGCTGTTTTATGTTATTAACAAAACGGAGCATTGTCACAAGAACTGTTAAAATCTAAGTTAACAATTGTCAATACAAATAACACACTTTCAGAAAAAAAATATTTATTGGGAGTTCCATACAATGAAGTTAGTACTGTGGATGTGAATGGCCCATAATTTCTTTTATAAGCATTGGCAAGCAAAGATGAATGCGCCTGTGTGTGTGTGTGTGTGTGTGTGTGTGTGTGTGTGTGTGTGTGTGTGTGTGTGTGTAAAAACTAATCCAGAGAATAAGGATTCATTTGCGGAGCAGCAAGTACACGAACATGCACACGATATGGACATAATGTATAATCACCATGGATTCTTGAAATTATTTTATGTGAAACTGCAATTCAAAAATTTTTCTGGCTGCCCAGAATTTGTGTTTTTCTGGGTGTTTGTTCAGATAGGTGGACTGATGGGGTTAAAGGGATCAAACTATAAGGTCATCAGTCCACTAGCCCTTTGTGTATCAAGCTGGGAATAGTCCCTAGACATGAAGAACACAAGCCAAATCCCAATGGCTTCAGTTGTGTCCAAGAATCAAGACAGCCAACAGACATAAGTAAGTACAAGTTAGAGAGTGTTAAAACAATGAAGGGGGGAGAGTAGCCCAACCCAGAAAGCAGCTGAAGTCCCCTGGGACAAGTTATGCAACTGGACACACATTATCTGCATCTGGACAGCACTTCCACATCCTCCATTACCACAAGAACACTGGCAACATGTGTTAAAATCTCAGGAAAGACAACAATGACAATAAGTCTGTTAACCAGTTACAGGTACAAAACTCTACGAACATTTAAAAATGTGGTAAGGGCAGAAGGCAGGGCGGACCACTGAGCAAGTGCAGCCATGGGCCCCTTGGGTTGGAGCAAGTGCCCTATGCCACAGAGAGGAGTGAAAACCATTTCCACACGTAAAACATAAAATCAGTTCAGCTGCTTTGGAATCGTCCGCTGGCATGAGAGGTAGTGTGGCAGCAAGTTTAAGGTTTCGCCATAAGGTGAGTAAATTAGAGCACTCCAGTAGGATATGGGCCACTGTGAAATGGGCACCACACTGATGATGGGGTGGATCCTCACTTAAGACAATGTGGCTGTGGGTCAGCCAAGTGTGGCCAACATGAAGCCAACATAGGACAGTAGATTCCCTGTGAGAAGCACGAAGGGGAGACTGCCACATGGTCACTATCTCCTTTATGATTTGCAGTTTATTCAGAGAAATCAGACCACACCAATCTGCATTCCAAGCCTCCAACAACTGTCGGCACAGAGTTGACTGGAGGTCCAGTTCCCATATCCCCATCTCCAACTTGGCCAACAGGTCAGAATTTTCATTCCAAGGGATCTCCACGTGACCAGGGGTCTATAGAAAGATGACCAAGCATCCAGCATGGTGGGTTTCATACAGGAAATCCTGGATAGTCATAACAATAGTGTGCCAAAAGTAGTGCTGGTTGACAGCCGGATTACAACTCAACTCAATGAATCACTGCTGATTAACAATGACTTGTCAGTGTAATACCAAAGGTGACCAAGGGTCTTAACAATGGTCACCAATTCTGCAATACACTGCATCCATTCAGTAGGGAATGTAGTTCACTGCATCTTCCAAGTGTGTAGGCAAATCTGGTTCATCTATCAACTGTAGAACTGTCAGTGAATATCACGTCTGCACCTGGAAATACATGTAGGATGTCCAGGAACACGTGGCAAAAAAACCATAGCGATCGAGTTTTTCAGTTCAAAAGACAAGTAGAGATAGATCCAAGGACAGGGCACATGTGATTCCTGACAGGCGACAGTGGGGGGAAAAGATGGAGTTCAGATCAAACATTCTGTATGCAAACTATGATCATGACTACAAACCTTGGCTTCTGTTGTAGGAAATACGTCTCCACGCAGGAAAAACACAGTAGTTCAGATGCTCAGGGGAACAGCGAATGTTTATTGCATAAATGAGCAGCCATTGCTGGTACCTGCTCTGTTCACAGGGATTGTCCAAAAGGCACCTCTCACAAGTTGGACCCCACATCAGCTGAAAGTGGTGCTGAGCCATATTTCAGGCTCCCATAACCAAGGTGAAAGAGGATTAGAGCTTCACAGAGCTACAGAAGTGTAGACTAGTCTGCATCCCAGATGGTATTATGGAGATTGTTAGGAGTGTTAAGGAAGACTAGCATGTTTGCTTAAGTAGGTGAAGACTGGCAAGCCACGTCAGTTGGGTATCAAAGACCAATCCCAAAACCTAATAAGACTCTACAGTATTGAGCATTTGGCCCTCAGTGTAGAGTTCTGGTTGAGGATGGACAGTAAGATGGGGACTGAAGTGCATGACATGTCTTGGCAGTGGAAAAAGAAGTCTCGAGTGAGAGCCCAGGATTGCACCTTTCATATGGCACCATACAATCGGCATTCAGCAACACCCACAGCTGAGGAGCAATAGTACATGCAATAGTTGTCAGAATACAGGAAGGGTAACACTGTAGACTGCACATACAAAACAGGGCCATAAGATGTTGATATGGGGCAAAAACTAAATGACAAACAGGCAGACCAAATTGTCAGCAGTAGAACTGCACTGGCAAAAACCACCTTTGGATGGAGCCAAGACTCAAGGTACCAGCACAGCCACTGGCTCACTGTTTTGAGAGAATCCCAAGGAAGAAGGGATCACTGAGTCAACTGCTGACAACGGCTGTAGTTGTGCTCTGGAAACTGCATCAATACCTCCTTGTGGGGGGATGCTAAGGGGAACAGCAGTCATGAAAGCATCGTAATCAGCTTTGGAGAGAGGCCATCTGATTGGACATCATAATGAGTAATGCCAAGGGAGGGTCAAAACGATTGGAAAATGTGGTCACTGTAGCACAGGTCATCACAGACTCTCCAGTGGATGGATGGGAGAAGACCTGGCCTGCAAATGGAAAGGTCAATGGCCAAATCAGACCCATATGCCAAACTGAAGTATGTGCGAACACCAGTATTAAGGTAAAGAATGAGCTCTGCGAGCAGTAAGTTTTAACAGCTTTAACGTGGCCAATGGTCATAATTCCACCACATAAAGGGTTGCAGTTACTGAAGTCACCCAATATTACAAAGGGTGAGGGGAGCTGAGACAACTGTTACGCAACCTGTTCTGCGACACTTCCTCATTGGGAAGAAGATATGTTATAGATTCACACAAACAGCCACAGCCTCCAATGTCATGTTGACTGGCATGTATTTGCTGTAGTCAGAATCCAGAATGTACCTGCAAACACCACCCGAAGCTGTTTCACAGTCAGTGTGATTCTTATAATAGCCCCAATAGCTGCAAAGAGTAGGGATCTGCATTACTGGGAGGACAATGCAAAGAAACAGGACAAGTACACAAAAGCTGTCATTGCTCAGCCAAGTGGTTGAAAAAACAGTTTCAGTGGAGGACCAAGCCTAAAGTATCCTGTGGGGACATGAAGGGACAAAGGAGGCAAGTCATGCCTCAGTACCACCTGCTGCCACTGGTTGGGAAGGTATACCTTGCCACTTGTTCCAAATGGTTCAAATGCCTCTGAGCACTATGGGACTTAACACATATGGTCATCAGTCCCCTAGAACTTAGAACTACTTAAACCTAACTAACCTAAGGACAGCACACAACACCCAGCCATCACGAGGCAGAGAAAATCCCTGACCACGCTGGGAATCGAACCCGGGAACCCGGGCGTGGGAAGCGAGAACGCTACCGCACGACCACAAGATGCGGGCACTGGTTCCAAATCAGGGGTCACTGGAGGCAGGAGAGTCCAGATCCATAGGGGCTACCAGGAACACTGCCTTGGATACAGAGGTGGAATGTGGGGTCTGGCGGCATGGGGTCCATCACCATCTCCCTTTTTTTGGGAGGACTACTTATTGTCCTTAGACGATTTAGAATTCTGTGAGGACTTGTCTATCACAGAATCTGGGACAGATGAGGAACATTAAGTCCTACAACCTCCAACTCCTTCGGCTACTGGCTAGCATTTGGTTGCAGATCAGAAGAGTCATTAAAAATAAGTCCTGAGGGACCCCTTCCTAGTAAGGGTGCTAGCAGAGGTTGTTGCTTCTCCAGTTGGGGCTGGGGACTAACATCCCTGGTGGACAGGGAATCTACACTCTAGGGAGGATGTGGGGAAACAGCAGGAGGAGGACCCTGAGCCACCAGGGGAGCAGGTGCCGTAAGGTGACCCTGAGGGCCATATATATAGAAGAGACAGAGGGTGTAGCACAGTCACTGAAGAGGACTGGCATATGTGTAGGATACAGGCGATCATTTTTTTTTTTCTTGGAATCTTGATATGTGAGGCGGTGAAGGGACTTGTATTTCAAGATTTTCTTTTCACATTTGAAAATGATGCAGTCTGGTGAACAAGGGAAATTGTGCTCCCCACGGTTGACACAAATGGAGGGAGGGGCACAAGGAGGGTTTACGTGCAACTGAAGGCCTCAATTCCTATAGACAGAGCTGGTATTGCAATGTGAAGACATGTCTCCAAATCTTACACATTTGTAGTACTGCGTGGGAGGAAGAGTATACAGTTTGACATCACAAAGACACACCATCACCTTCACCTTCTCAGGGAATGAGTCACCTTTAAAGGCTAAGACGAAGGCTCCAGTATCCACTCTGTTGTCTTTTAGTCCCCGAAGCACAATGACAAAATGCACACGTCGTCTATGGAAAATGATACCTTTTAATATATTGAGACTTTTATGTGCACCTATAATGACATCATCATCCTGCTTGTTGGAGGTGAGCAGCACCCACAACAAAGGGGCAGAAGCCATTTAAAGTAGAACAGAGCCACTTTTCATTTTTGAAATTTCTGTTACTACCCCAAATGTGTCCTCAACATTCAATAAAGAACAAAGGCTTTATAGTCAAAGAGGAATTCCCATGTGTCCTAGAACATACCAAGTACTGGGGGGAGTATTTTTCACCTTGTCTCTGAGCCCTAAGTTCATTCCATGTAGTAGCCAGGGGAAGGAACATTTTGGAGGCATACCTCTCCGCAGTATAATAAGTCTTGCTTCAGAAGAGACTGTGTGACCACCAGCAGAAGAAAGTCTAATTTGCTTTGTGTACAAATTTTCAGCCATGGTACCACCCCATTCTGAATAGGGGCTCTCCCCATGGATGCCTCCCAGCCACAGCAATAGTTAATGGTCAGTAAACCATTGCCGGAGCCCCATGTGCCCAGCCTTGGTGGGCATGTACTTCTTGACTTATGTGGGGAGTTTCCAGCTCAAACACCAACAGTGCAGTCTCTGCGTGTTCAGGGGGCTATCACCACGCAGGTACTTTGAGACCCCCTCCACCCAACAGAATGGCTGTTTTGCTGGTTTTTGGGCACAGAAACCATTGCAAGATAGAATGGTGCAAAGACAGAAAGGCACATAGGTGGAATATACGCCACGTCGAATGACTTTCCCTGCATGATCTGTACTTCTGTAAAATTTAGAAAGGAAGTAGCAAGTCAAACCCAACAAGTGGGCCGTATAATTAATAATGAAAAGTTGTAGAAGGCTGGAAGGTAAGAAAATGAATGCACTAGATCAACCAGATCCAAGCACAATCAGGACAAAGAAGACCATCCAATGGAAAAAATAAAAAAATAGTAGATAGATTTGCAGCACATAGTGAGAAGTAGTGCTGCAAGAGCTGGGAACCCATGGTGTCCAATCACATGTTCACAAATGATATGTTTATTCAGATTTTACAACAATGTGGAAAGAAGTTATGGTTCTACTAATGCTGTGTTCTAAAGCAGCCAGTTATCGGGAGACCTGGAGTTTGATGTGGATTCTGAACCCTGCTGCAACTTGGCGATTTTCATATCAACAGACACTGCCAGAGTTAAAGAGGTTGTAAGTGGCAGATAAAAATCCTAGGATTTACCAAGAGCTTTGGGCTTGCAGCCTGGCACTTAACCACCCAGCCTTGAAAAAGTTTTTCTTTGAAACTGTTTCCCCTATTTTGAGCCACTTATGATTATAAAAGACTTCTAATGGAAAGAAAAACAACATGAATGAGAATATGACCAAATCATACCACAGTCTTATAGCCATAAGCACAAAAATAATAAAACCCATTATATTGACATATGATCATATATATGGCATTAGCAGATATTAAATGTCAGCAAAATATACACTGAAAACAATTACACAAAACTGCATCCATGGTACTTCATGTGGTGAATGGAACTATGGGTTGAGGGCAGCTTTAGTCTAGGACTGACTTCTAAAGCTGAACTTTCTGTCTGAAGTAATAGGAAAGTCACCCAGAAAGTCAGGTCAGGGGAGACTTGCCAGACAGGATGAGAAGGAAAGACTGAGTGTTGGAGACTGTGCTGGATGAGATTTGAAAACCTGAAAGCTTACAGGGTAAATACGCAAGACAGAGATTACTATTAAAACACTGTGCATGAGTTAATAAGAGTGAAAAGCTAAGTGCATTGTATGTAACAGAGGTAAGAGGGGGGATGATAAAAAATAGACAGGTCAGAAAATGAAACTGAAATGTAGTGAAGAAAGGAGTAGTTGCTGTGAAGAAATTCTGAGACAGGAGGAATTAACATAAATTAAGGCCAGGTGGTTGATGAGAACCAAAAAAATGTTTTTGTGCTAGTTTCCAGCTACAGAGATCTGAGAAACTATTGTGTGGCATGCGTGTGGTGAAATACACGACAATCATGACCTCGGTGCGTAAGTACAGCATGCTCAGCAACAGGATTTGTGTGTTAACTGTGTACACACACTGCCTAGGCCCATCCATCCTGACTAATAACTGGGTGGTAATCATGCCAATGTAAGAGGCCGAACAGTGTTTACATAACAGCTGGTATATAGGGTAGGGGGAGGGGAGGGGTGCAGAAGGAGCATATTGCAGAGCTTGGGAGGGCAATGAAAACAATTTTAAGTGTGGTGGGCATTGTCATATGATCATACATATGGCATTAGCAGATATTTAGTCCCAGCACAATATATACTGAAAACAAACCTAGAATAACTATGGCTGCTACCCCTGTGACCATCCCCACTGCAAGACTTGCCCTATGCACACTCCTACCACCACCTATTCCACCCCTGTAACTGGTAAAACATATACCTTCAAAGGGAGAGCTACCTGTGAAATGAAATATCATATGCCACAAATTATGTACATGCTGTTCAGCCTTTTACATTGGCATGACTACCACCCAGTTATGAGTCTGGATGGGTAGGGTTGGCGGACAGTGAGTGCTGCTGGGGAGCATGCAGGGACTAGGTGGAGAAAGGGTAGGGTGGCTAGGTGCAGTCGACAGGTTAGATGGAGAGTGGGGAGACATGCGGGGGAGGGGGGAGGTAACGGAAGAGAAGACAAGTAAAAAGTGTGTGGGTTGAAGAGAGGGCTGTGTAGTACTGGAATGGGAACAGGGAAGGGGCTGAAGGTTGAAGACAATGACTAATGAAGGTTGAGGCCAGGAGAGTTACAAGAACAAAGGAAATATTGCAGGGAGAGTTCCCACTTGCGCAATTCAGGAAAAGCTGGTATTGGTGGGAAGGAGCCATATGGCACAGGCTGTGAAGCAGTCATTGAGATGAGGGATATCGTGTTTGGCAGCGTGTTCAGCAACAGGGTGGTCCACTTGTTTTTTGGCCACAGTTTGTTGGTGGCCATTCATATGGACAGACAGCTTGTTGGTTGCCATGCCTACATAGAATGCAGCACAGTGGTTGCAGCTTAGCTTGTAAATCACATGACTGGTTTCACAGGTAGCCCTGACTTTGATGGGATAGGTGATGTTAGTGACCGGTCTGGAGTAGGTGGTGGTAGGAGGATGCATGGGACAGGTCTTGCATCTAGGTCTATTACAGGGGTATGAGCCATGAGGTAAGGGATTGGGAGCAGGGGTTGTGTAAGAATGGATGAGTATATTGTGTAGGTTCGTTGGATGGCGGAATACCACGGTAGGAGGGGTGGGAAAGATAGTGGGCAGGATATTTCTCATTTCAGGGCACGATGAGAGGTTATCGAAACCCTGGCGGAGAATGTAATTCAGTTGCTCCAGTCCTGGATGGTACTGAGTTAGATGGGAATGGTCCTCTGTGGCCGGACTATGGGACTTTGGGAGGCGGTGGGAGACTGGAAAGATAAGGCACGGGAGATTTGTTTTTGTACAAGGATGGGAGGATAATTATGGTCAGTGAAGGCTTCAGTGAGACCCTCGGTACATTTAGAGAGGAACTGGTCATCACTGCAGATGCGAAGACCACGGGTGGCTAGGCTGTATGGAAGGGACTTCTTGGTATGGAATGGGTGGCGGCTGTCAAAGTGGAGGAATTGCTGCTGGTTAGTAGGTTTGATATGGACAGAGGTAGTGATGTAGCCCTCTTTGTCGAGTAGGGCCAGGTGAAGTGAATGGGTGAGAAGCTGTTGAGTTTCTGGAGGAATATGGATAGCGTGTCCTCACCCTTGATCCAGATTGCACAGATGTCATCAGCGAATATAAACCAGATGACGGGGTTTAGGATTCTGGGTGGTTTAGGAAAGACTCCTCTAGATGGCCGATGAATAGGTTGGCATAGGATGGTGCCATGCGGGTGCTCATAGCCACACCTTGAGTTTTTTTGTAGGTAATGCCTTCAGAGGCGAAGTAATTGTGGGTGAGGATACAGTTGGTCATGGCAACCAGGAAAGAGGTGGTTGGCTTGGGATCCATCGAGTGTGGGAAAGGTAGTGTTCAATAGGGATAAGGCCATGAGCATTAGGGATTTTAGTGTAAAGGGAGGTCGTATCAATAGTGATGAGCAGTTCATTTTGTGGTAAAGGGACAAGAACTATGGAGAGTCAGTGGAGGAAATGGTCGGTATCTTTTATGTAAGAGGGTAGGTTCCGGGTAATACACTGAAGGTGTTGGCCTACAAGAGCAGAAATTTTCTCTGTGGAGCACAGTAACTGGATCGTCCTAGTTGGTTGAGTTTATGGATTTTAGGAAGCATGTAGCAGATAGGACTGTGAGGAATGGTAGAGGTGAGGAGAGAGATGGACTGTGGGGAGAGCTTCTGGGATAGGATTTGAGGAGAGACGAAGATCCTGCTGGATTTCCAGTATAGCTGGCTGTCGCCCTTCCTTCCATAATGACCTCCATCTGTGCAGAGTGAGCCAGTCCTTACCCCTCACTGACATATTCCCACAAAACTTTATCAACCACCTCACAATACCTCCTCTCCATCTGTAAAATTCTCCTGCTATGCAATCCCAAATTCCTAGATCCCACAAAACGCACTGAAACTCTTGCCCTCCACGAAATAGAGCAACATGCACAATGCCATCTCAAAAAAACACTCAACCCTGCTCACTTCCTATTCCCACCTTGGAGTACCGCTGTCCACCATTTCTACAACAATCTCCAAACCTCCCCCATGTCCCCTGACAAACCCTGACTCACAGACCTACAAACATTTATTCCACCCTCCAAAATTTCTTCCCACCACCACAGAGAATCCAGAATCCTTTCTCCACCTCATCCCTGCATGCTCCCCAGCAGCTCTCACTGTCCCCCACTCCTACCCTGCTATTCCTCCCCCTCCCCACCCCAGACTACTGCTTGCCACCACCCAGTTGCCTCTCCCATCATGCACTGCTGCTGCTGCTGCTTGTAGTGTGGCTTCAGCTGCCACAGACTGGTGCGTGTGTGCGTGCTCGTGCAACAACTATCCTTTTCATAATGCTGTTACATTCCATCCTGGATTTTCTATTGTTGAAGTAACAAAACTATGTTGCTGTTGTCTTCCGTCTGTGAACACTGATTTGAAGCAGCTCTCCACACTACTCTACTGTGTGCAACAGTTTTCATCTCTGTTATAACTACTGCAAACTGCACTTATTTAAAACTGCTTAATGTCTTCATATCTAGGTCTCGCTCTACAAGCTCTACAAGTTCTGTCACTCCCCCCCCCCCCCCCCCCAAATACGCACACTTACCTGCATTACCAGGGCAAGTCCAAGCAAGTGTCCTATGAACTGATAATGTCACATAATAAAGTTGCAACAAATTTCTTTTTTCCCCCAATTCAGTTACTATCTCTTTATTAGTTATTCAGTCTACTCAATCTTCAGCATTCTTCTATAGCACAACATTTCAAAACCTTCTATTCTCTGCTTCTTGCGCAAACTTTACTATGTATGCCAATAGAAGTCTGCATTTATGCAATGGAACAGGATCATTTACAGATTACGTGGAAAACAATATGGATGATACACAATTTGTTCACTTCACTTCATAGCAGTGCTCCAAAATTATCTGTCAATTACTATTACAAAATTAAACACATTCATGTTTTTCTCCTTACCTTTGAGTAACATTTGGCACACACTGTTCTCTTGCACAGTTTGCACAACTGGCCCCAGGGACCAAAGATTCCAAATCTTGTTTTCAGGCAAAGGAAGCACACCTAGAAAGAAAATAACATCTCAAATAAGCAGAACAAATTTTAAGTACATGGAGCTTAATACTAATTTGAAGTGCAGTTCAAGTCCTATCTCAAGAGCCAATTTACGATCAACTTGGGAAAGTAGATTTGTTTTTTAGTGTTTCACTACACCTTCTGTTTAACAGTGTTTCTTCAGATGCGCTACTTGTTTTACAGTTTTATAATAATGTCAGAGCATCAGATACTTGAGGAAAAACCCACACCACAGAAGCAATATTCTTTATAAAAATTTTCTGTTTGCAAGAAATTTGATGTAAAGGCAGTATATACAGAGGGAATGAAATGAATACATTTCCATACCAGTATCTGTCAAGGTTTCAGAGTAACTGGAAAGAGGACCAACTGAAGCTCTTATTTCAGTTCAATGTGTAGTCTTTTACTGTTCTTTAAATGAGTGTCCTTGATTTAGGCTGTTTCTGAGGACATTTGTTGTTGCTGAAGAGTGTCACAAGCCCCAGGGGGATTAGTCCAGCCTTGAAAGAGCCAAATAGAGATTCTTCTATGACGTATCAACTACTCAAGCTCCTGCCTTATATCACAAACCATTGACTGGAATTATCTTCAGTGATCACATTTAATGTAATGGTTAAATCCATATCTATATAAATCAAAGGGGAGTACTACATGCCTCTTTGACTCTACATACTAAGTACCCACACCAATCATTGATACTGCATCCATACATGGCTGTACTTAGTTGCCAAATATGGCTCTTGTATCAGCTGTTTTCAAAACCTGAAACTTGACATGTTGATCAAATCTGTCATTGGTGGAGAGAGTGGCTTTGGCATTTGCTTACATTAAGAGGCTTTAACACTCATGTGAACTACTACTACTACAGCAAATATACAAATGCAACTGTCACATCAACAAATTCTGCATATTCAAATCTTAAAGGATTATGATTATGACTATTTTGAAGAACACAGCTAAGCATAAACAGAGAGAATATGAACAAAGAACATTTTCAGATTTTCTTTACAAGATAAGTCTTGTGACAATGAATTTAACTAAGTTCCACATTAGGAAGCTAATCAATCAGTTACATTCATTAATTGTGAAGTAACTGTATTTTGATATGGCACTTGCAATTAATAATAAATACAATGCCTGACAAAAAAGTGAAGCACCTGGATGACATGGTTTGATGTCAATTTAACTTTGTACACTTACACATCATCGGTGAGTGTGTCCAGCAGAGTGCATTAATGTTGTTAATGTTTAGTGTTGTAACCATGTCTGGTAGGGTATATAAGGGGTATGAACAGCATCAGACACTGACTGAACACCGTAACGTACACTGAGATGCCTTGTACTTGGGTGAAGCAGCGTTACGAGCATCTGACAGTTTGAAAGGGGTCGCATTGTGGGTCTCTAATTTTCCAGCTCTTTGAATCATGCAATATACATATTTGTGGGGCATTCAGAGAGACAGTGGCCCAATGTTGGGCTGCCTGGGAGCATGAGAGCAGGTATACTTGTGAAGGTCCAGTCAATCACATCTGACCACCACAAGAGGATGTTGCTGTATTGTGCATCAGGCACATTGCATCCCATTTACGTTGGTGCCTGCCATCCAAGAACATGTAATGGATCCTCTGTGACATTCTGTATTGTCTCGCACTGTTGCTTAGAGACTAGCAGCAGATGGATTGGAGAATTACCATCTCATGCGTAAGCTGGAGTTAACACCACAACACAGACAGCTGTGTTTGGAATGGTGTCATGCATGAGAAGCATGGACTGTTGATGGATAGTATCCCATTATGTTGGGTAACGAATGGTAGTTCTGCACTATTCTGGACAACCACTATCAGCAAGTACGGTGGCAACATCGGGAGAGGACTCATTTTTGCAATGGTTTGGAGAGACACGCAGCAATGTTAATCCTCATGGCATGGTGTGGGAAACCATCGTGTATGACTAATGGTTACAGCTAGTAATGATTGAAGGAAATCTGATGGCACAGTAGTATGTTACAGACACAGGATGTCCTAATATGTTACTTCTCATGAAACAGTATCTTAGTGTCTTTTTCAAAAGAACAATGATAATCCATACATGCCATTTCTCTATGAAATATCTGCATGATGTTGGGGTACTCCCAGTGCCAAGAAGATCACCTGATCTGTCCCTGATAGAACATGCATGAGACCAGCTCGGATGTCAACCATTTCAGAGTGCAAGTAACAGGATATTAAGGACCAGTTGCAACACTTGTGTGCCAGCTTGCCTCAGGAGAGGAAATAACAGTTTTATGACACTCTTCCTAGTTTAATCAGTGCTCAGGCAAGGGGGGAGGGTGGGGGGAAGGGTGCATCATCATACTGGTAAGTGGGTTCATAATGCCAAGTTCTTTGTATATTTGACTCGGTTTTGTAATCACTGAAATAACATAACATATCCTCTCAATAAGTGAGGTTTTATGCTGTTTCCTCCTCCCCTTCTGGGTGCTTCACTTTTTTGTTAGGCACTGTAAATGAATTAGTTGTGCCAGCAGCAGGAATGTAAAAAGAATACATTATAACCATATTATTTTCACTAACTATATTATCTTGGACCATGGCTTGTTAATTTCAGTTCCCATTACAAAATACACTGATGAAAAAAAACATCACAACACCAAAATATAATTAATGTAGACTAATGAAATTCCAGGAATACATTTGTCTAGGTGACATATTTAAGTGAGCAACATTGCTAGATCACAGGTTAATGTAAGCATGAGATGAGCCATTGCAAATTTGAAATGCTGGCACATTAATAACTGGTGTCACCAACAAAATGTTGAAAACAAGCATGCAAACATGCATTCATTCAATTGCACAGATACTGGATATCAGTTTGTAGGATGGAGTCCCACACCTGTTGCACATGGGTTGTCAACAAAGCTGTTTTTGGACAACCCTGGAGTAGTCGGCATCCAATGATGTTCCACATGTGCAGACAGATCTGGTGATCAGGCAGGCCAAAGCAACATGTCAACAAACTGTAGAGCAAGTTGGGTTAAAACAGTGATATGTAGGTGAGCCTTATCCTGTTGGAAAATATCCCCTAGAATGCTCTTTACAAATGGGAGCACAACAGTTTGAATCACCAGACTGACAAAGATTTGCAGCCAGGGTGTATGGGATAATCACAATAGTGCTCCTGCTGCCACATGTAATCGCACCACAGACCATAACTCCAGGTTTAGGTCCAGTGCATCTAGCACACAGACAAGATGATTGCAGGCCCTAAATTGGCCTCCTCTTAACTAACACATGGGAATCTCTGGTACCAAGGCACAACAAGCTTCCATCAGAAAATACAACCAACCTCCACCCTAACCTCCAATGACCTCACACTTTACAACACTGAAGTTGCAAATGGTGGTGGTTTTGGATCAGTGGATTTCATGCTACAGCATCCGATTTGGAGCTGTCTTTGACGTAACAGTTTGTTGTGTGTCTGTGGAGCCAACTATTGCTCAAACTGCTGCTGCAGATTCAATACAATGCACCAGAGCCAGACACCAAACACATTGGTCTTCCCTGTCGGTAGTGCCACATGGCCATCTGGACTTGTGACTCTATATATCCTCGTGAACACTATTGAAGCAGTCATGTACAGTGGATACCCCTGCCACATAAGGAACATCCAGCTTCTCATAGCCCTAGTACATGACCTCATCCAAACTCAGTGAGGTACTGATAATGCCATCTTTGTTACCTTAAAGGTGTTTTTGACAAGCATCAACAAACCATGTCCAGTCTCAAAGGCAAATAATGCTCATGACCATTACAGTGTGTATTTAAAGCAATTCTGATTTGTATATTCATAGTGACACTACTATCGCCACTCTTGTATGTGACTGGTGTGAAATTTGAAGAGAGATCATCTTTCAGATGGAAGCGGCCTACCAACATCTGCTTATGTTGCGCAACTCTTTTCCTTCTTCCACTGGTGTATTATCGTACAACAATATTTTTTCCATCACAAATTATGATTAAATAACAGAAATAACAATACGTCCATTATATTAATGAAACTCTCAAGGCCATTTTTCATTGACTTTAGGTATTACTCTGAGACACACAGAACATTGTAAAGTGGGCTGTTACTGGAGTGCTTTAGTGCTTTCAGTACCACGCACTGTACAAGTGTGGAGTGGCTCTCAAGACTCCTCAGTAACATCTCCCACATGGTATCAGTCTGGTGGTAGCAGGACACAGCTCACAGATATTCTTGTGTGACCTCTCAGTATTTGTTGCAGTACTCCACATAAAATGTAGTGGTGTTGTGCCTCTCATGAAGCCTAGAAGTGAATTCTTTCACACTATAGGGGTCTCTCCCCTAGCATCATGAATAATTTCCTGTGGGCTTGTCTTTATGTCCGATTGACTAGATCAAATTCTATGTATCATCAATTCAATTACTGGGTAAAAAGTAACCATGTTACTGGCCTGACCGCAGCACTAGGAAGGGGATGGTGGTGGATGCATCACCCGGCCACATTTTCCCATGGGTAAGATCGCCAGTACTCATTTGAGAGCAGGTTGAGTGGACCTGGGGCCATCCTGGAGGGAATGCCATGGTCAAATTGGCACTATAAAAATTTTCATGATTTTTAATAACAATTTTCATGCAGGCAAGTCACAGCAGTCTGCAGATAAAATCGTGAATTGTCTTTGAGAATCCACACACAAATCATTTAGGTATTTACACTAAATGTGATTAGGGGATATATTGAACATTTACACTGACAGTTTCCCCTTAGCCTTGGACATTCAACAATTTTCATTATTTTTCCTGCTATGCACACTGAATGTGAACCAAAAGTAAATGTGTAACAGCTGAATACCATGGCAAGTTATAAAAATTTTAGGAATTTGAGTATGCGACTACAAAAACAAATATAGGGTACTCTTCTTGAGAACACACATAAATGACAAATATCTACCATAACATATGAAAATACTTAAACCACCCCCACAAAATGTAATAAAATTAGCTCTAATTTCTGTAGCCCAAAATCCACACATAGTTAAATCACAATCACATGATACTTTCCAGTACAATTTTAGCAACATTTTTGCCTCAAATCTGTGAAGAACACACATCGTAGTACAAAGGTATCAAAACAAATTACAGTAACGCATAGAAAAAGTAATGAATTGCATAATTATTAACTCTTATTGGCATGCACAGATGAAATGGAAATTACATTTTTTTCACTGTTTTCAACACAAAAAGTGTCTCTTTGTACCCACAATGTCTCATAGAATTTTCTTCACACAAAGGTCAATTACATATTTCAACTTGTGTATTTCATTCATCTGTCACTTACATTCAGCATAAAAATACCTCATTCATAACATTGCACTACATATTACTCTGAACTACAACACTGTTTCCTTACTAAACTGAATTAATCTCCCTTTCACGAAGTATGGCATTAACCCATTGGCTGCTGCAAACATACCTTCTAGATGCTGAACTGAGCACTGTGTCATTATCATCTAATGCATCTACCTGCAGTAAGTTGCCTGTATTTGGGCTTCTACCTGAGTGGCATATCATGGCCTGTGCTTCCGCAATGTCTCCTTGTCACCACCGAGATGAACACTTTTGTAAGTGTAAAAATTGGTTTCAGACTTTGAAGCTTCTCTGTGAATTTTTGGTTGTTACAAAGTCTCAGAGACATAAAGATCGCTTATCCTTCAATAATTTCTGATCTCATTTTGGTAGCCCACTTCAAGAGTTACTGTCACTTGCAGATTCTTTGAATGTGGAAGAACTATCAATACCTCCTTTCGAAACTTAAGACTGTAGTGTTACACCTGCTGATGCAGAATGCTTAAGACTGTTGCATCCAGAATCTGCGGAGGAGTTATCACTTATGTCAAATCGAATAGTTCATCGGAACTATCACTCTTCATTATCTTCTCTTGATTACTTCCTCAATGCAACCATGACACCCCGTCATTTTCTTTGCAGAACATGATGAGGAGGAAAATACTATGATTCCGATCCTGAAGAACAGTTGTATGTAAAGCAAAGTAGAATACAGCAAAATGTAATCACAACAGACAAATTATCTTAACACAATTTAGTGGCTAAAATTGTGAAGATATACTGAGATATGAAGTGGATATAATGAAACTTAAACTCATCAATAGCACTAAGTACCTGAGTGGTGATGCATCTATACTTGTCTTCAGCATTCAGTAGTTGGAAAGGAGGCCTGAGATAACTTTTCAGTAACACTGAAGGAAAACTTAGAAGCTGCACTTAACCTCGTCGTAGCACCTAAGGAGTGGAGGAGCACGACATATCAACTTATCAAAAGCAATTAGGTATGAAATATTTCTTAATTTCACTGTATGTAATTTTATCACTTCTCTTCTGCCTTCCGATAAATTTTTGAACCATATATTCTCTTTTATGTCTTTGGTTATCTTCACAAGAATGGTGTACTACTACAGGTCATAACTTCCCTCAGTAATCACAAGACTTATGCAGCCCTATCACATTCCCTCAGCACATATTCCAGTGGCCAATTTCTCCAAGGGATTCTCAAATCTCAACTGAATATTTCATGGTGCATGTTGCCAAAGCCTACCAATTTATCTCAATGACTTGTCAACAAACTGCTGTTCCTCTTAATCACCTTCCTTTGCACTAACAACTCATTAAACTGTATCATATACAGTGACGCTGCTTTTCTTTAACAGCTGTGGTTACCTTCAACACCAAGCTCCACCACTTCCAATAATTCATCATTAATCAAAACTTCTAGCATCATAAAACTTTGCTGGTTCATATGGATTACTCCTGCAAAACCTCCCATTATATTCATTCTCCTCTCTTCTGCACATATACTCCAATACTCCCATCCTGGCTTTACCATTTCAATCAATTTTGGAAGCTGACTGCAGGTGGTGTTTTCTTTCTAAACTATCACAGCCAGAGTTTCTCACAACATTTTACTACCAAAAAGAACATCACATATTTACACAATTGGGATTAACATACTCTTACCCACTAGTAATCCAGCTGAATCAGTCCATGTTCTTGTACCTATCATTTTTCTCACAATCAAAATCATAGCACCAACATTTCACATTATCATTATTTCTCTATCATTTTACTCAGTTCTCAACACTTTCTATGAATACAAAAATTTAAAACTTCCAGTACTGTACTGATCTCAATCTCTTATTCTTATTGTCATGCATAAAATTTTTCAGCCTTTAGTCAGTTCTGGAGACAGCTCCTTGCCTCAGTGACTCCGTCTACATCTGACTTTACATTTTGCGTTGAATTGGTCATTTGTATGTCAATACATTTCTTTTCTCCTGTTCCATGAAGTGTTATGAATTGACCACTGCAGTCATTACTATCGACAATGTTTCATAGTTCATCACATCCTCCTTGCAGTTCATGACATGACATTTGAGTATATCTTATTTGGACCATATAATCAATGTGGCCTTAGTGTATGTAAGCATATAAAATTTATTGATTTCACACGTAAAAATACCTGTCTATGCATGATAAAATGCCTCCTCACAGTAGGTCACAAGTTTTGATCAGACATCCTGCAGTCTGGATGATATGCATGAATGGCTAAATTTGACACTCAAGTAGCTACGGCCTGCCTTGAGTATACTTCATACTGTCTATCAAAGATTAAGTTTTAATGGTGTTTATACCGAAATGCTGTATATGTTCTCAAGAATTTCTCCTTAAAATGTAAGTATATTGTTCAATTGCTACATAAAACTGTACACCATGCACCTTTCTTGCTGTCTATTGCTTTCTGAATTATCAACATCTTTTACTCCTCAGTGATTACTTCCACTCAGTAATGTGCCTCACAATCTTTGAGGAACAATATCTGGTTCACATTTCTGCTACATCTGTACTTTGGCAATGAAATTTCTGTTGCTGGCAAGCCTAGGGAGTTTGTCTTATCTAAGGGCTACTGTTACTTTCATTTACAATTTATTACTGTGATCTCCCATTATATCTGTTCAATCACCTGTTCTTGCACAATATTAATCTGTGCACAGGCTTTATCAAAATTCATGTGTATCCATAGCAATTTCTCTCCGACTCTCACTTTTAGTTCTCGTGATGATGCACACTCTTTTCAGCTGCTGAGATTTGTTCACTTGCTCATTGCAGGTTTTCATTTGTACTGGTTATTTCTTGCATGAAAATATAAATCTCATCATCTATTACTTCTTGTGTTTCTTTCTGCACTTTCCCAAATTTACTACAAGTTTCTGCCTTGAAATCTTTCATATCTTTGGTAGAATATTTTCACATCTCTCTAAGATCTAGGAACTGGTTAGTTTTATTTGAGCATTAATGTAATCTTCTCAGAAGTAATGTTGAATGTTTACCTTATAAGACTTATCTTCTCAGTAAATATTTGGGTTATCAGTTGACAAAGGTTTGGGCAGTCACGTACTTTCATAATGTTTTTCCATTTTATTTCTAATCCTGTAATTTGTTCATCTGTTTCCCCTTCATTCGCATTAACTCCTGTAGGGAATACTATCTCCCTATCTTTCATTGCTGAATTCATATTTACAATTCTCACTGGAACCCACATTAATTTTTGTTCTACACCACAAAATAGTGAACTACATGCAATTTTTATTCTGTTGCTTTTTTCAAGCAATTCAGTAAAAGAAACATTCCCTAATTTCATGATGAAATCATGATGAAACAATATCAGAATTACATGCACAACCCACCAACGAACAACATGGCCTCATGCAATCCACCCGTAAGTTTATTGCCAACAGCTTGCTGAGTCAATCTGTTAATCTGTTAGCTGATGTTTATTTCAAACAAAATTTGTGGCAATCCAGAAAATGGACATATAATATCACATTGGGCAAATTGAGCTATGGCCATTCATGCTACATGCTACAAGGGTGGTTTGAAAAGTTCTCGAAATCACCACAAAAGGTCAGCACTAGCACAAAGAGTTTTTCCAAGTTACATTCACTGAACTGTTGGCTGTAAAAAAGGTGGCATGTCAGTGGTCTTGGAAGACAGCTGTGGCAGTGACGTGGCTCTGCTGTTCCCACATAGTGATTAGATTTGAGCAGTGATTAAGTAGTTCCTAATGAAAGGTATGGAAGCAAATGACATTCATGCCAATTTCCAGAATGCGCTTGGAGGGGGGGGACTGCTTCTTCATATTCGTTGCCAAGTGGACAAATGAATTTAAATTTGGTTGGGAGAGATTTGATGATGATTCGTGCAGTAGTCAGGCAAGATGTGTTACTACTACAGAAATCATTGCAAAATTGCACAAAATGGTCATGGAGGATCGCCAATTGAAAGTGCGTGAAATTGTGGAGGCTTGCCAGACGTGATTTGAAATGGTATATCACATTTTAACTGAAGAATTAGAAATGAAAGAATTAGAAATGAAAGAATTATCTGCAAGATGGGTGCCGTGACTCTTGATACTGGATTAAAAATGTGCTGTCGTCATGGCAAAAATTACACGAACTAAGGTACGAGTTGTTACCACACCTGCCTTATTTACCTGATGTGGCTCTGTTAAACTTCCATCTGCTCCCAAAACTGAAAATTTTTCTTGGTGGACAAAGATTCACTTCAAACAAAGAATTGACAGCCAGAGGTGATAACTATTTTGCAGGCCTGGAGGAAACTCATTTTTGAGATGGGATCAAGGCACTAGAACATCGTTGGACCATGTCCATTAATCTACAAGGAGACTACATTGAAAAATAAAAAAAGTTTCAGTCATTTAAGTACTTTTTCCTATCCCGTTCTGAGGACTTTTCAAACCACCCTCGTATTATGGGGATGTCCTTACAAATTGGATTCCACTTTGTAACCTCCAGTTATGTGGTGATGCATTAGTTAAACACCAAGTTTGGGAAGTTAACTGTATTTATTAACTGTGAAATAATAGCATTTGAGTGAAGTATATGTAATTAGTAATAAATAAATATTGTAGTGCACAAGCTGCGGGAATGTAAATGTATCACATTACAATTATTTTATTTCCAATAAGTATATTGTTTTGGAACCATGGTTAGTCAATTTCATTTACTGCCTACAAAAACCAATTATGAAAGAGTATTGTTCCATTACACACTAAAATTAAAACATGAAAACAATAATACACCCGTTTGTTAATGAATATTGCAGGGTCCTATTTCCTAGCTTTTAATTATTACACCGAGACAAATGGTACATGGGTTGTTACTGGAGTGATTGAGCACAATTTGTTACCAGGTGCAGCACAGTGGTGAGCTGACATCGTGAGGCTCTTGTGACATCGTCTCCCAGGTGGCTGTTGCAACTGCAGTGATGGAGGCTGCGGCGTCTGGGTAGAACTGAACATGTGGCTGCCAGCTATTATTGCTTAATCACAAAAGCAAGGTCTTGTACAACCTCCCAGCCTCCCAGAAAATGTTGGTGGACCTCACCTCAGTCATAGCAGCAAAGTGTGCCATGAAACCTACTGTTCTGCAAAATCAGCTATGGGTTTCCCGATACCTCTCTCTCTCTCTCTCTCTCTCTGTCTCTCTCTCTCTGTGTGTGTGTGTGTGTGTGTGTGTGTGTGTGTGTGTGTGTGTGTGTGTGTGTGTAGGGGGGCACAAGATAGTTCCTCTCTGAAAGCATTCCTGTGTTACACTGGGTAAAGTAAAGTTCCCACAAAGGCATTCCCATACTACACTGGTTAACATTTCGTTTCTCCAGTATCTGAATGCTCAGCATCCTTCCATGTTACCAATTTGCCAGTTATATTCAACAAATGCCTTTACTGTGCAAATATTATTCCACTGCAGTCCAACTACATGCTTTGGTTTGGGGTGGTGGTCTTCAGTGGCAAAGCTTTCCTGCCTTTAACCCAAAAATATTACTATCTTTAAAAGAGAACAATCCTACCAAACTAGCTTCGGATACCAATGATTTCACATCTTCTATGTACACGACACACTGATCCTGCTAAATAACACCACACACATATGTGTTGATATATACCATAATTCAGTTACTTGTTGTCTGCAGTATACCTCAAATGGATTTGTCGTTTGTGCTTCTCCTTAATTTATATTCACTTGTGGTATAGAGGGGGCAAAATATAACACTGATACAAAACACCCATCACAAGAAATACTGGAAAACACTACTTTGATGTTCCATTCAGTTGCTGTCATATGTCAGCACATGCATTATCTCCCACGTGCTCTGTCCATGGGTACTTCAATGTGTCATTATGTTTGAGTGAGTGAGAAGAGCAGATGCTTTAGTCACCAACTGGATGCAACAAAAAATTAGATTCATGATAAAACAGTATGTTTTTCATTGTCAATTCACGCAAAATGTGTGGAACTATTTGTGCAAGAGTTCCAGACTGGAAGTGTTTTGTGGAAATCTACAGTAAAGTGCCATTATGTATCAGAAATTTTCCATCAGTACTTTGAAGAACCATTGCATAACCTCAAGACTGTTGTTCAGCACATTATGTCTGGTGTCGGCATCGTAACATGAGTGTCTACGAACTGTTAATGCTAACTACAATGTTCTGAAACTGTGTAATCCGTATGTTGATCAACTCACAAAAGACAAATGACTGTATGGATATTTTCAACATGATGGAGAAACAGCACACACCACCTTGACAAACTTGTCAAGCATGTATGAGGTGTTTGGTGAGGATAGGACAATCAGCAGGGGCCATAGAATCTCTCCACTTGTGACTTTTACCTGTGGGGCAAACTGAACAGCCAAGTGTTTTCAAATAATCCTCACACACCAGAAACACTATTTTTGCTATCCCTTGGGAAGAGCTGGTATATGTCTCTCACACAGTCAGACAGATCAAGCACAGTGCTGCATCAACATCGACTGTGTTCATTTACAGGTTATTCTGCGATGTTCATTAACACTTAAGGGTCAACCTTGTGTCAGTCTTATAATTTTCTTGGGACAGTTTTATATTTTTCAGCCTGTAATTTCACTGTAATACTACCTAATCCCACAGTACATACAAAACAAAAGTGAAAGGAAAGTACTTATTCTGTATTCTGTATCATTAAAGGAATCAACATGGCTTTCTCAAAAACAAGAGTCTGTAAAACTCTGCTGTCTATGTTTGTTCACAGGATCCTGTGTATTGTACACACAGAAACTGAAGTAGATGCTTTTTTTGTTCGGAACTCAGAATTCATTCAGTGCAGTTCTGCACTTCTATTTAGTGAACAAAATATGAGCTAACTGTATATCAGACCTAATTTGTGATTAGATTCACGGCTTCCTAGATCATATTCAACTAGTCATCCTCAAAGTATGGCATGTATGTTTTTCTACTCGGTATAATTAACTGATGGCTCAGGACAACTATGTTAATTACTATACTGTTCCTGATAAACAATGAATGTTTTCCTGTGATAATATGATTTTAAATATGTTTTCCAGTCAGCCATCTTATGACAACCCCTAATTTTAGATACTTTCTAAACAATCCCAACCAACAAAGACAGCATTACTGTTGCCCAAATATTGCATATGACATTTGCAAAACAAGGTTGTTCAGACAGCAAAGTGTGAGGTTTCAGAGGCATCCCCCTGTTGTCATTGTTGTCAGTTGTGTAAGTAACCAATTATCAATATTTTCTGGAGATATCGATAACTGAATTATGAGGAGCTACAATAAAATACTTTGCTTTAGGTTGTTTAAATCCATAGCAAATAGAAATCAAATTGAAAATCTAAAATGAAGATTCTTCCCCTCTGTAAACAATAGTTAATAAGTAACTTGTTGAATTTAAGTATAGTCACGCATCTAATGAAGATGAGATGCTTTGCAATGCCAACATCTTATATGACTGATAAACCTCTGGCAAAAATTCGTAACTCCGTGGAAACTGACTGAGTGTTGCAATATTAGAAAGGTCTTAATAGAAAACATCTACCACATTTTGCATAAAATATAGTGTACGACAAAGTTTTGTGCGAAATACATGCAGCACCTGTCAACAACTGATCAAATACACACTGAACTGAAATTTTAAAGTCTTTGTTTAAGCAAATTAATGTCTGTGTAACATTAAATAATGCAAGATGAACCATGGGTTCATCATTACATGCCAGAGGTAATGGAGCACTTCAAAGAGTGGGTGAAAATGAGGTTAAAATGCACCGGTGCAATGATTCTACCAGTAAGGAAGAGTCACAGCTGCTGTTTTCTGGGATTCTTGTAGCATGGTGGTGGTGGTGGTGGTGGTGGTGGTGGTGGTGGTGGTTGTTAGTGTTTAACGTCCCGTCGACAACGAGGTCATTAGAGACGGAGCGCAAGCTCGGGTTAGGGAAGGATTGGGAAGGAAATCGGCCGTGCCCTTTCAAAGGAACCATCCCGGCATTTGCCTGAAACGATTTAGGGAAATCACGGAAAACCTAAACCAGGATGGCCGGAGACGGGATTGAACCGTCGTCCTCCCGAATGCGAGTCCAGTGTGCTAACCACTGTGTGTAGCATGGTGCTCAGGGGCTGTGTCCACATGGGAAAACCATCACCAGAGACTATCACAATTAATTACAGAACAAATTAAAATATGCTATTTACACTACATAAAACTGCATCTTGCAGAAACAAAGAGATTGCTCTTCTATTACAAAAACATATTCCCAAACATGCCTTTTAGCAGAGTTGCAAAACTACATGACCTTCACCTCAAGGTGCTTCTAAATCTGTATTATTCACCAGATTTGGCTCCTAGTGATTATTTTTTGTTTACCAGGCCTAAAGGAATATCTGGATACACTAAGATTCACTTCAAGTGATAAGCCTGGAGTTGCACGTGTTTTGCACAGCTAGACGAATGTTATCTTACTGCGTGTATTAAAAATTTTGATTCATTAGAGTAACTGTACTGATTTACTATATGACTATGCTGAAAAACATTCTCCTTAAATTGTGTACTTTCTTTGTCAGACTAAACTATTTTTTAATGTATCACACTTTTACAGTTCTGGCACTTTATTTTTATATTCCTTGTGCTCTGAACTCATATTTCAACATCATTTTAATGTATTCACTAATTTTTTCACTTTGTCTCATTTTTTTATGCTCATATGTCAATAAGAATGCATTTAGTTCAGAAATATGTTTAGTACATTAAAATAATAATTTTGCTGCACTTGCTTATAAGCAAAATTTTACCAAGTGACAGATAGGATTAATTTATGTCTTTACTGTAGAGACATGTTCTTTGATGACTAAATTGTTCATGCTTCTGCAACTACCAGGTTGGAAGTTGCATTAGCCATAAGATACATTGCTACTGAAAGTGGCCGGCAAAGTATTGAGACCGGTAAGTAACAAATCTCTGACTATAAAAAAAAAAATCATGAAAGGACTAACTGATAACTTTGTTTTGTTGCCTATAGCTTCATGTATAGTAAATATTCATCATGTCATCTCTCTTCAGTAACCGTCACATCACACACGAGTCTTCCCATCTCATGATGTACTTTTCTTTCATAACCATGTGCCTGTTCTGCACAAGAACGCTTCAAAGAACCAATAAATAAATGAATGAATAAATAAACAAATAAAAAATAAAAAATCAATAAAACAAAAATTTTATTAGAAAGTTTCCTTAAAAACTAGGCTTTCAGGATCTTATCTCAGAAATTGAGAATGATTATTGTCTACACTTTTGACAATATTATTGTGTTTTAGTTATTACTGTAAATACAGTATTACAATGTATTTAAATTAAATCACAAAAAACAGATTGGAATGATAACCAAAATATGTTACAAGTACAGAAGGAGCAAGTGGGAATACTATGTAGTCAGTGATGTTGCTGCAATGTCGTATATATACTCATCTAAGTCACAGATTTCATCTCCTAATTTGACACACACACACACACACACACACACACACACACACACACACACACACACACACACACACACACACACACAACTTGAATAATGTTTTGTCTGACTTCCTTTTTTAAAATAAAGCTCATTACATTATATTACAAATCACCTTTCGTTTCTCTACATCCTCTTTCACATGCCCCTCTACTGGTAGACTTTCCAATTCTGCTTTAGTAAGCACACTCCGTATGTGGACAATTTCCTCCAGTGTGAGAGAGAGGCACTCCATGGCTTGCTGCCAGTTTTTCTGCAAAAGTAAGAAGAACTGCTGTCATCCCAACAATAAGCAATGTAATAAAAATTCTTAAATCCATTTTTCAGTGATGAGCTAAAGCTTTATGGTCAATGTGGATGGAGAAAAAATGCTATTTTGACAATTTGGTTTGCCACAACTCTTTCACACATTTTTGCTAATCCAGAAATACAACTAAAAACCAGCACATTTTAGCAAAACTAACCGAATGCAGCAGCTCATCTTGCAGGGAAGACCTCGACCACGACATCTCAGGAAGTGTATTTCCTAATCCCAGCATGCCTGTATCTGTACCCGCTTCTGAACTTGCTGACGATGGGGTAGGGCCCCTCGATTGTGGCCTCGAATGTGGCACTGACTGGCTACCCAGGCCAGCTTCTGCTGCCAACTGCTGTTGCTGCGGATTACACACGACGATTGTGTGCCTCCGCATTGAAGCCCGGCGACTTGGACACTGCGTTGCGAGGTCGTACGCTGTAAGATAATAAAATAGTATCAGCCTCTTTTAACTGAAATTACAATTTTTTGCTAGCCCTTCACAAATAACATCAAATAATCATCATAAAAAAACTACAGTTAACTGAATTAGTGTGATAAATTTCTCTCTTCTTTCTTGCTTCATCATTTTGGGTAAATAATCAGGCTTTCAGTTATGGAAAAAAACATCAAAAGCATAAGCTTTTTATATAAACCTCTTCCAACAAGAAATCTGAGAATTTTTTTGCCACTGCTGACTTCTTGTTAGTCCAGCAGAGAGAGAGAGAGAGAGAGAGAGAGAGAGAGAGAGAGAGAGAGAGAGAGAGAGAGAGAGAATTACGTTCCTTGATGTTGGAATGAGAGAATGGATAATGTAAGTTCTACTAGCAATCTTTGCATGTCATTGTTGGATGATCACTAAGGTGTTTGATAAGAAAACCATAATCTCCAATGGTTTGTTTCGAACTGGTTGTGCTCGACTCAGTATGCCGCAACAAACTATCTCTGCGTTTTTTTCTCTGCCACATTCCAAGCAATGATACTTCATGGCTTTCTTTGGTTTAAACACAAAGGGTTCCATTCATGTTGGTGATTATATTGGGGACCACCTTAATGAACATTTTGAGTAAGAACTGAATGGTTATACTCATGGGATTGGGTGACTGGGTGGTAGGCATGACATTATATATGACACCAAAGGACAGCCACCTTTGCAGCAATGCATAGCATCTCATTTTACAAAACTGTAGTCACCACCTGCATGGATTTTGTAGTTAGGCTTGTCCTTGCAGCACTGGAGCTGTGGGCAAATGCCTTTTAATCCAACAATTTTTATGGCAACTCACAATGTGTCACTACCATCTCTTCTGATCATCCAATACAACATTTTAAACAAAGATTTAAAAGCACAGTTCCATACAATAACAGAATCGATATTTAACATTACCATCACAGAATAATACTCTCCCATATCATAGTTTCACATTATTAATTTTGTCAGAATGATTAAAATATGTTCTTTGTATGATATCACAGTTACTAAAATATGAATATTATTTTATCCATTCCTGACAATCTCGGAATGACTGTTTGTTCAACATATAATCAACATAAAGTTACATGAAAATGAGATATTGAAGATCATGAGTTCCTGCCATTAGATTAATCATAAAGCATAATCGAACAACGTCAAATTTTGGCGGTAGGACACACATCCACATTTACCAAACAAGGGGAGAGAGTTGTCATAATGTGTACCATCTGTCAGACACGTCAAGCTAAATTATGTATGTATAACAGGTGCAAAATATATCAGTGACTACACATTTTTAAAAAATAATTAAAAATCACCTAACACTTGTTACACTCAAAAAGTACTACCATGCCTATAAAAATGAAAAATTTCTAAATATTTTAGAAGCTTTATATGACAACAAACAAGATAAAAAAACATTTAGTAAATTAATAGACAAACAGAAAATTTTGCTGTCTATTGTTAATTAAACTATAAAGCAAATACTAAAGCATGCAAAATTAACTTTTATCACATTTATTCTAATCATGCTCATATGTAAACTAAAGTTGCTAGTCTTACAAACTTATACTGAATGCAAACAAAATTTCATATTTAATTATACTAACTATTATGAACAACATTTATAAAGCTTTTATGCAGTTTAGTGGCATTTCTGTTAACACAACTGTTTTCATCATTTAAGCTGAAAATATTTGTAATTGTTTGAGAAGTATACGCCGAAGATGTTAAGGGATCTCCACAGATGTTGACAAACTCTGGTTAATTTTAACAGTTTATAGTGTTTTAAAATTAAGTTTTCTCCTCACACATCTAGCCAAAACAAGCCCATCACTTAATGACATATCTTCTGCCATCAACTGTACTTGCTCAGCTATGACTGCTTGAGTAAACAGCTTTGTAACAATATTATGTTTAACGCTGTTTTACTGTTCCAACCTCTCTCATTAAATACATAACATATCGCATGTATAGAGACAAAATGCCAGTATGACAGCTCTGCTCTTAACAAGTGTCACAGCCTCTGTTGTTTTCAGCGTAGGTCACAGATGGATTATACCAGTTTGCAGATGGTACAGTACACAACTTTCAACTGATTACTCAATTCTGTTGAGATCAGAAGTCTGAGCCAGCCATTGAATGCCATTCTTCCCAATTTAATCAAATAACTTGATTAGAATCTTTGTTGTCCTGAAAATAATCTTTGTCAAATTGGGCTTCCTTAGGAGATTCATATTAATGTCAAAAAACATTCAAAAATAAAAGGGCTAGTACCCAGTTGTCAACCCAAGATGTCTAGAAGAGAATTTAGTGGCAATGAACCTTTATAATTGCATTTCTCCGTGTAACGTTGTGTGAAAACACCCTTTGACAAGTGATACAAGTGCTGTTGTTGCTTCCAAATTTCAATTTCAAGTCTATAACTACAGCATTCAAGGTAGCATGCCCATTTGCCCTTGCCCCTTGCATCAGCATCAGTTTTCTTAAGTTGATACTTTCCTTGTATTCCCTAGTCATCATGATTCATAAAACAATGAGCATCTCATTCCACTGTTGCTTAATCCACTGCCGAGTGCAGTACCTGAAACACCCAAAATGTCACTGAGGTGAGGGAATGAGTGATTCAGTGAGTAACTATAACCATGACCCTCTCAGCCTTAGTAAATGTGGACTTTATACAGTTATGAAATGCTAGTGGCATTTGAAGCCATGAGAGTGTTCGACAAGTCGTCTCCTTTACTAACAAATTATTTATAATCTAGATGACAGTTTTGTGAACTTCTCTGCTACAGTGTAACCTTTCTGAACAAATTGCACAGAACAATTCAGTTCTTGTGATCTTCGAAAACTATTCATAGAGTGGGACCAGATGCTTTTAATGCATTATACAAGGTGCTTCAGTTACAGTATGCAAAATTGATATTAGACGTAAGGGCCAGTATACTGAGCTTTTGATACAGGGAACTTGTGAACTGCAATGTCAGTGGAAAGTGACATGGGCCTGAAGATGTATGAAATGACCAAGTTGTTGTGAACTGTTATTTATTGACAATAAATTATCACTCTGTTATAAGTAACAGTGTAATGGAATACCATGCCAATAATAAACCATTGTTAATTGCATAAATCCATATCAGCAATGAATGTTCACAGTAATGGCTACCAACACTGATGCAAGTATGGTAATAAAATTTTATCAGATTAGGTTACATCCATTCAAGTGCACATATTGTGGATTCCGTAACATGAAATAATAGTCTGGACAATAACATCCACAAATCTGTATCTACTGGTATCTACTATACATAAGATTTCAGATCTCTTTGTATGAATAATTTGTAAGCTTTTAGAAGAGCCATCCATCTCGTCTAGTGACCAGGAATCCGTAATCCTGCTGATATCTACACTGAAGTCAGAAGTTGCATAATCATGCTGCTGCCACATTCTGATGGATATGTAGAAGAACGTCCATTAATGGCACAGGTAAAATATGTTCCCTGAATTTCAAATTAATTTTTAATGGTCAGCATGAGGCAAGGTGCAATTACTCTTTTGGTTTGTGGACTGATAGCTCAGACACAGAAACTGCACATACGTAGCTGATGCTGCTGTTTAAACTACCTTCTAGGTGAACATGGTCCTGTGTGTGTATGGAGAATGAAGTGTATGAAATATGCTTGTTATGTCCATTGCTGCACTAGTCATTGAAAATTTCACTCTTTGGGAAAAGTACCTATCAATTCTACACCATCTATCAAAATGGTTGCAAGGTTGATTTTATTCCTGGCATACAAGTGACATCAGTGCAGTGACTACAGTGGCAAATTGAACGAACAACTGCAAACAAGAGATACATGTTCTACTAATCTATTGTGAACAGGTTGTGTCGAGTAGTGGACATGCTACCATATTGTGTCAACGTGGTCGTTTCATAAATTGCAATGCAGCAACATCTCTAAATCAAGTGTTCAAAACTTTCTCCAGAATGTTTTGAAGGAGATGGACATATGTGCAAAGCTTGTTCTGCCCACCTTGACTCCTGAATAAGAACAGCAATGCACGGCTGCCTCCTGTGACTTTTTGGAAAAAATTGAAGAAAATTATTGTGGGTGTTATCAGTACAAACCAGCCACAAAATGACGAAGTGCAGAAATTGACATGAAGGGCTGATTCTTTGATGACAAACAATATTTAAGCCAGTGTGACACATGAGTTGACCAACATACCAAAGAGCAACATTTCTGACAGTTTCACATGGTTATATGAACTCTCTTCGCATTGTATTCAAATGGTGGAAGACTATGTAGAACAGATGAAGCATTAAAACCATCATATTAACAGTTCTCTGTTATTTATCAATATCATTTTGAAACTTGTTAGGCTGACGAGATATCAGCTCTGTTCCTTTGTGGGACTCTTGCTCTGTCGATTGTGAACTGTAACTCTACCAACGCTTTGTAGGCCTCTCATTCAACATGTGAACAGACAGTGTTCGTCTGTATCATAAGGGATACAAAATACAAATTTTCAGTGTCACACTTTGACTTGTTTCGGCACTTCCTTCTGAAATGTGGGCACCAGTTATCTGCTAGTTACGAGATCTCTGTTTTCTTAGGCTGCTAATCAACAGTGCTGGATGATGCTCATTAGGAAATTGTTACCTGTAGTGTCATTATGCAGCAAGAACACTACTAGAGGTACACACCTGCAGGCTCTGTGAAACTGTTCTGGCTCTGCTCCATCAATATTGTCCAGCTCAAGAAAATAATGTCTGTGATCTACACTACTGGCCATTAAAACTGCTACAGCATGAAGATGACGTACTACAGATGCGAAACTTAACTGACAGGAATAAGATGCTGTGATATGCAAATGATTAGCTTTTCAGAGCATTCACACAAGGTTGGTGCCGGTGGCAACACCAATGTGCTGACATGAGGAAAGTTTCCAACCGATTTCTCATACACAAACAGCAATTGACTGCCGTTGCCTGGTGAAACGTTGTGATGCCTCGTGTACAGAGGAGAAAAGCATACCATCACATTTCAGACTTTGATAAAGGTCAGATTGCAGCCTATTGCGATTGCGGTTTATCGTATCGTGACACTGCTGCTCGCATTGGTCTAGGTCCAGTGTCTGTTAGCAGAATATGGAATTGGTGGGTTCAGGAGGGTAATACGGAATGCCATGCTGGATCCCAACGGCCTCTTATCACTAGCAGCCGAGATGACAGGCATCTTATCTACATGGCTGCAACGGATCGTGGAGCCACGTCTCGATCCATGAGTCAACAGATGGGGACGTTTGCAAGACAACAAACATCTGCACAAACAGTTCGACGACATTTGCAGCAGCATGGACTATCAGCTCAGAGACCGTGGCTGCGGTTACCCTTGACGCTGCATCAAAGACAGGAGCGCCTGCGATGGTGTACTCGACGACCAACCTGGGTGGACGAATGACAAAATGCCATTTTTTGGGATGAATCCAGGTTCCGTTTACAGCATCATGATGGTTGCATCCGTGTTTGGTGACATCGTGGTGAACGTACACTGGAAGCCTGTATTCGTCCTCGCCAGACTGGCATATCACCCAGCGCGATGGTATGGGGTGCCATTGGTTACACGTCTCGGTCACCTCTTGTTCGCACTGAAGGCACTTTGAACAGTGGACGTTACGACCCGTGGCTCTACCCTTCATTCGATCCCTGCAAAACCCTACATTTTAGCAGGATAATGCACGACAGCATGTTGCAGGTCCTGTGCGGACCTTTCTGGATACAGAATATGTTCGACTGCTGCCCTGGCCAGCACATTCTCCAGATCTCTCACCAATTGAAAACGTCTGTTCAATGCTGGCCGTGCAACTGGCTCGTCACAATACGCCAGTCACTACTCTTGATGAACTGTGGTATCGTGTTGAAGCTGCATGGGCAGCTGTACCTGTACACGCCATCCAAGCTCTGTTTCACTCAATTCCCAGGCGTATCAAGGCCGTTATTACGGCCAGAGGTGGTTGTTCTGGGTACTGATTTCTCAGGATCTATGCGCCCAAATTATGTGAAAATGTAATCACATGTCAGTTGTAGTATAATATATTTGTCCAATGATTACCCGTTTACCATCTGCATTTCTTCTTGGTGAAGCAATTTTAATGGCTAGTAGTGTATCACAAGCATGAACTGAGGTGATGTATGGTTGGGAGGGTTATCTTCTGGAGCACAAGTGAACTACAAACACATAATGGGTCACTTACTTGTTTACTACCACATCTGTTCGATAGCCTTTAAGATCTGTACCAAAATGCTCAGAATAATAGCCCCCAATTTCAGTTTCACGTGATTTTACAGACACACCAGGGATACATTTCACCCACAAGAGCTTTAGGTCGCTACCGAGTAGCTCGGTACCGTCCTGGAGGGCAGATGTCTGTCGGTCGGTGAGGCCTGTGGTGGAGCGTGCGTGTTAGCCAGGCGCTCATGCTGCATGCCACACAGGACACAGACAGGCACAGGCACGTAAGACTTGGAGAGCGTACACTCGAGAGCGCTGTCCATGTAGCTGTGGTACTCGTGGTGCGTCAGGATACCTGTCCGGTGCCAGGGGTGGCGGCGACCTTCGCCACTCGAGCTGCCCTTGGTCGCTGCAGTCGACGACGCAGGGGTGGGGCCGCCGTTCCGCGTCGGCGACGTTACATCCACGTCGTCTTCGTCGTCGTCATCGTCGTCACTCTGGAACAGACAGTTTGCCGCTTCAGTGAGGTGCTGCTCGGTATGTAATAGAGTGAAACATTGGCCTATTAAAGGTGCAAACAGTGCCTTAATATCTGTTGTGATTCGAGCAAATATTTTCGTTCAGAATAGACCATTATGCCTGTAATTCCTGAAACTTCCTGGCAGATTAAAACTATGTGCCGGACCGAGACTCGAACTCGGGACCTTTGCCTTTTGCAGTTAAGTGCTCTACCAACTGAGCTAACCAAGCACGACTCACGCCCCGTCCTCACAGCTTTACTTCTGCCAGTACCTCGTCTCCTACCTTCCCAACTTAACAAAAGCTCTCCTGCGAGCTTGGGTAGCTCAGTTGGTAGAGCATTTGCCCGCGAAAGGCAAAGGTCCCGAATTCGAGTCTCGGTCCGGTACACAATTTTAATCTGCCATGAAGTTTCATATCAGCGCACATTCCGCTGCAGAGTGAAAATCTCATTCTGGCATATAATTCCTGTTTTATCCCACACACATCGAGGCACGGGAGTGCATTAATTTTTCAAATATGCAAGCCCAAATTTGTTTCACTATACTGATGTAATGACACTTTGGAAAAGGAGAACCATTGTAAGAAAAAAAAAAAGGCGAATGAAAAACAGAAACAAAATTGAAGGATTGTTTCTGGAAAATGATCTGAAAGTGGGTGGTACGAAAAATGTCATTTAATTGTAATTTTGTAAAAAGTTCTCCGATTTAGAGCTGAGGTCTAATCGAAGGTAACAGAAGTTACTACATGAAAACCTTCATAAAATAAAACTGTGTGGTCGGTGTAAAGCTCTTCACAATTTATTATAAAAGTAAGCTTAATGACATTTGGCTTGTGGCATTGTTGCTACGGAGATTGGCAGCGAACTAGGAATTGTTGCAGAGGTTCTTCGGGAAGTCCTTAAATTGAAGATTCAAGATAAAAGTCCTAGTTGAGAATCTTTTAAGAAGTCAGCCCCGGGTGTGACAAAACTCTGGGAAGAGCGCTCTTCCTGAACAACTACGTAACTGCGAGCCAAAGCCTGCTTAGCGGGCGCTTAGAGACAGCTAACGGGATTGCCGCCAGCAGAGCTGAAGACGAAGTCATGTCCCACAGCTCCACTCTCATTCCCCCTTTCCTTTATTATTTGAAAAAGTGCTGTCCTTTCAGTGTTCATTCTTTCAGAATTCGCAAACTATTTCAGCAGTATTTGTCGTAAGCTTGTCCGCTCATTACCGGTCTGTGGCAGTTATTAATTACACGAAAGAGAAGAACTAGCAAAGCACAAATCAACCAATATCTGATGATTTTTCTGTAGCTTGGGAGCACAGTCATACTGTTTAAATGAAAGTTCCGCCATTTGAGTGTATAGATTGTTTATTCTATTGTACAATCACGATTTCAGGTTTTTAGCCATTTTCAGGTACCACAATGTTAAACACGATCAGACTTCTGTAAACAAAATCATTGTCCAAATACACTCTAGAGAGATGGGGGGGGAGGAGGAGGAGGAGGAGGAGGAGGAGGAGAGAGAGAGAGAGAGAGAGAGAGAGAGAGAGAGAGAGAGAGAGAGAGAGAATTATCAGAATGGGATGGAAATCGATAAATGTGATGCACCTGGTGATCAAAAAGTCAGTATAAATTTGAAAACTTAATAAACCACGGAATAATGTAGATAGAGAGGTAAAAATTGACACACAAGCTTGGAATGACATGGGGTTTTATTACAATCAAAAAAATTGCAAGACGCGTGAAAGATCTCTTGCGCGCGTCGTTTGGTGGTGATCGTGTGCTCAGCCACCACTTTCGTCATGCTTGGCCTCCCAGGTCCGTGCTATTATTGGCTTTAGGGATACCTGAAGTCGCAAGTGTATCGTGATCGACCGGCATCTCTAGGGATGCTGAAAGACAACATCCGACGCAAATGCCCACCATAACTCCGGACATGCTCTACAGTGCCGTTCACAACATTATTCCTCGACTGCAGCTATTGTTGAGGAATGATGGTAGACATATTGAGCATTTCCTGTAAAGATCATCATCGTTGCTTTGTCTTACTTTGTTTCGCTAATTATTGCTATTCTGATCAGATGAAGCGCCATCTGTCGGACATTTTGTGAACTTTTGTATTTTTTTTGCTTCTAATAAAATCCCATGTCATTCCAAGCATGTGTGTCAATTTGTACCTCTCTATCTACATTATTCCGTGATTTATTCAGTTTTCAAATTTATACTGACTTTTTTATCACTCGGTACATGTGCAAGCAAATCATTACAATTTCAGAAGAGCTGGATGATTTATTCGAGAGTAAGAGCTTCAATAGCTGACCAAGTCAATAACGCTTTGGTCCGCCTTTTGTCCTTATGGAAACAGTTCTTCAGCTTGACAATGATTGAGAGAGTCCAACTGGCGCGTTAGATGGTCAGAATGCCGAGATAGTTGGAGGGCCCAGCCCATAATGCCCCAAATATTCTAAATTGGGGAGATATCCGGTGAGCTCGCTGCCCAACGTAGGGTCTGGCAAACGTGAAAGCGAATCATCGCTGAAGACAATTCTAATCCAATCAATGGAATTCCAGGCCGGAGACGCCTCTGGAGACGTCCTGGACAGTGGCTGGATACCAACCAGACTGTCGTCTGCCATGTGGCCCTACAACCATGAGTGATTGTCTGGGGTGCCACTTCTTTTCGTAGCGAGATCCCTTTGGTTGTCCTCCGCGGCACCCTTACTGTACAACGGTCCGTCGACTACACTCTACTCCCCGTTTTGTTGCCCATCATGACAAGCCATTCTGGGCTTAGATTTCAGCAACATAATACCTGTCCGCATATGGCGAGAGTTACTGCTGCTCGTCTTCGTTTTTGTCAAACGCTATCTTAGCCACCAAGGTCGCTGGATCTCTCTTAACCGAGAACGTTTGGAGTAATTTGGATAGGGTGCTCCAACCATCTCGGGATTTTGCGATCTACCGCGCCAGTTTAACAGAATTTGGCACTGTATCCCCAGGAGAGCATCCAACAACTCTATAAATCAATGCCAAGCCGAGTAAGTTGTTGGTTATGGGCCACAGGTGAACCAAAGCGTTACTGACTAGCTCAATTTGTGAAGCTCTCTCTCTTGAAAAATCATCCACTTTTTCTGAAATTGTAATTATTTGTTTGACTGTACATCATATCCATCGATTTCCGTTCTATTCGAATAATACCTTCGTGGTGCATTTTTTTTTTTTTTTTGTCTTAAAGTGTATATGTGGTTCATGGTGTGGGTTCCTGTAGTCATATCTTAGTTCATGAACCACGGGCAACGTATGAGTGGCCAAGTAAGTGGTCCCGACAGTCGGGATACCAGTTACTTTGGAATAAGGCTGGGCATCTCGGACATATTCTGAGTCGTGGTCACCTTTGTGCTCATACGGCAAAGACTACCAAATCCACCGGTTACTCCCTCAGCCGTTAGGGGTAAAACCCAATGGGACTCGGGGGCAAGTAAGGCTAGCAACCTGCTTCCCTGGTACTTTAAATATGATGCTGGCAACAATCAGAGCAAAATGCCTCGGACCTTTGGAGGTGACGGAGTCCCACCTCTAACTGACAAACCAGGGACTCCTAAGATACGACTTGGCAAACAAATGGTAATGAGATGGGGAGCTATTAATATCAATGGGGGCTACTCTGGGAAGAAGGTAGAGCTGGCAGAGGCTGCAAGTAAGATGGGGCTGGACGTTTTAGCTGTTAGTGACATTCGGGTAAGGGGTGAAAAAGAAGAGGAAGTGGGAGAATACAAGTTCTACCTGTCAGGAGCCAAAGCAGGAATAGCACAATGGGGTGTAGGGCTTTACATCAGGAAAGAAATGGAACCCAGCGTAGTTGCAATAAGGTATGTAAACGAATGACTGATGTGGATAGATTTGACAGTGTCTAGCAAGAAAATTAGGATTGTGTCAGTATATTCGCATTGTGAAGGGACAGATCAAGATAAGATGGATAGTTTTTATGAGGCACTCAGTGATGTAGTTGTTAGAGTAAAGGACAAGGACAGTGTTCTGCTCATGGGTGATTTTAACGCCAGGATTGGAAATCGAACAGAAGGGTATGAAAAGGTTATGGGTAAATTTGGAGAGGATAAGGAGGCCAACAGGAACGGGAAACAACTCTTGGATTTCCGTGCCAGTATGGGCTTAGTAATCACAAACTCCTTTTTTAAACGTAAGAACATTCACCGGTATACTTGGGAAGGCAGGGGAACCATATCTGTCATTGACTATATAATATCAAATCAGGAATTCAGGAAGGCTGTGACGGACACACGTGTATTCAGGGAATTCTTTGATGACACTGATCATTATTTAATCTGCAGTGAAATTGGGATTGTGAGGCCGAAAGTGCAGGAGGTCAGGTCCATACGTAGGAGGATAAGAGTGGAGAAACTTCAGGATAAGGAAATCAGGCACAAGTACATAACAGCGATCTCAGAAAGGTATCAGTTAGTTGAATGTAGTCAATTACAGTCATTGGAAAAGGAATGGACAAGGTACAGGGACGCAGTACTAGAAGTGGCTAAAGAATGTCTTGGAACAGTAGTGTGTAAAAGTAGGATGAAGCAAACAGCTTGGTGGAATGATACAGTCAAGGCAGCCTGTAAAAGGAGAAAGAAGGCGTATCAAAAATGGCTACATACCAGAACCCAGGTAGACAGAGAAAGTTATGTTGAAGAAAGAAACAAAGCCAAACAGATAATTGCAGCATCCAAGAAGAAATCTTTGGAAGACTTTGGAAACAGGTTGGAGACTATGGATCAAGCTGCTGGAAAACCATTCTGGAGTGTAATTAGCAGTCTTCGAAAGGGAGGTAAGAAGGAAATGACAAGTATTTTGGACAGGTCAGGAAAACTGCTGGTGAGTCCTGCGGATGCCTTGGGCAGACGGAGGGAATATTTTGATGAGTTGCTCAATGTAGGTGAAAATGCGATCAGTAATGTTTCAGATTTCGAGGTAGAATGGGATAGGAATGATGATGGAAATAGGATCACATTTGAGGAAGTGGAGAAAATGGTCAATAGATTGCAGTGCAATAAAGCAGCTGGGGTGGATAAAATTAAGCCGGAACTCATCAAATACAGTGGTATGTCAGGTCTTAAATGGCTACACAGGATAATCGAACTGGCCTGGGAGTCGGGACAGGTTCCATCAGACTGGACAAAAGCAGTAATCACACCAATCTTTAAACATGGAAACAGAAAAGATTGTAACAACTACAGAGGTATCTCTTTAATCAGCGTTGTGGGTAAAATCTTCTCAGGTATTGTTGAAAGGAAAGTGCGAGTATTAGTTGAGGACCAATTGGATGAAAATCAGTGTGGGTTTAGGCCTCTTGGAGGTTGTCAGGAGCAGATCTTTAGCTTACGGCAAATAATGGAGAAGTGTTATGAGTGGAACAGGGAATTGTATGTATGCTTTATAGATATAGAAAAGGCATATGACCGGGTTCCTAGAAGGAAGTTATTGTCTGTTCTACGAGATTATGGAATAGGAGGCAAACTTTTGCAAGCAATTAAAGGTCTTTACATGGATAGCCAGGCAGCAGTTAGAGTTGACGGTAAATTGAGTTCATGGTTCAGAGTAGTTTCAGGGGTAAGAAAAGGCTGCAACCTGTCTCCACTGTTGTTCATATTATTTATGGATCATATGTTCAAAACAATAGACTGGCTGGGTGAGATTAAGATATGTGAACGCAAAATAAGCAGTCTTGCATATGCGGATGACTTAGTTGTGGTGGCAGATTCGATTGAAAGTTTGCAAAGTAACATTTCAGAGCTAGATCAGAAATGTAAGGACTATGGTATGAAGATTAGCATCTCCAAAACGAAAGTAATGTCAGTGGGAAAGAAATATAAACGGATTGAGTGCCAAACAGGAGGAACAAAGTTAGAACAGGTGGACGGTTTCAAGTACTTAGGATGCATATTCTCACAGGATGGCAACATAGTGAAAGAACGGGAAGCGAGGTGTAGCAAAGCTAATGCAGTGAGCGCTCAGCTACGATCTACTTTCTTCTGCAAGAAGGAAGTCAGTACCAAGACTAAGTTACCTGTGCACCGTTCAATCTTTCGACCAACTTTGTTGTATGGGAGCGAAAGCTGGGTGGATTCAGGTTACCTTATCAACAAGGTTGAGGTTACGGATATGAAAGTAGCTAGGATGATTGCAGGTACTAGTAGATGGGAACAATGGCAGCAGGGTGTCCACAATGAGGAAATCAAAGAAAAACTGGGAATGAACTCTATAGATGTAGCAGTCAGGGCGAACAGGCTTAGATGGTGGGGTCAGGTTACACGCATGGGAGAAGCAAGGTTACCCAAGGGACTCATGGATTCAGCAGTAGAGGGTAGGAGGAGTCGGGGCAGACCGAGGAGAAGGTACCTGGATTCGGTTAAGAATGATTTTGAAGTAATAGGTTTAACATCAGAAGAGGCACCCATGTTAGCACTGAATAGGGGATCATGGAGGAACTGTATAAGGGGGGCTATGCTCCAGACTGAACGCTGAAAGGCATAATCAGTCTTAAAGGATGATGATGATAAAGTGTATATCAGATTTGGTTATATAATGCAGGTGTCACAGCATATAATTTACAACACAAATCACAACATATTCACGAAGTGTCTGCTAGAAAAGGAATAGGCATGTCTTACAGACATTTAGTAACTGTGCCACACATGATCACCAGGAACAGCCATTACATTTGCAGCGACCATTTCCTAGATAATGATAGATGTTTTGTTTTATTTCTGCCTTGTACTTTGGGAATATGTTCCCATTTATATGCTGTGACACCTGTATTACATATTTCGACAATTACTTCTTTTGTAGAAGTCTGATAATGTTTAACATTGTGGTACTAGAAAATGGCCAAAGACCGAAATAATCACTGCACAACAGAATGAATCTATACAGCCAAATGGCGAAACTTTCATTTAAACAACCAACACTTGTTTCCGTAGCTTACAATTGAGACGAAACAGACCAAGCCAGTAAAAAGACTAATTGTGACATTCTGAAGCATTACTTTGAGAAATTATATATCTGTGAAACTCTTACAGAAAACTGCCATCTCATAGACGCATCCCCAACAATGATTCAATTTCACCGTCTCGCGCTAAGATGCATTGCAACATAGTAACACCTCGAAAAGAGCGAAGCATTGAGGTAAGACGGAGTAACTGTTGACTTGCTGAAGATCGGAGACAAACCATTATTTACAGACCACAGGCTATCGATTGAATATTTGGGAGAGCAAAGTTATACCTACAGATTGAAAAACTGCTTTGATTTATCCTAAACAAAAGTGACAATACAGATCCAAATAATTACAGAGGTATTTCTCTTCTACCATTCGCATACAAAGAAATACTCTCTCGTCGTCCTTACCTGATTAGAGTAACAGATGGAATGGTAGATTACCAGCCAGACTTACGACAAGGTAGATCTTTTGTAGAAACGATCTGGAATCTGAACATGACGAGGCGATCAGGCGATTCTCACAGTGGTCACGTTTGTTCTATTTTTTTAACCTAGACTAGACTGAACGCACCACACTGTTTTATGTACTACATAAATATTTAGTGTGGACAACAAAACAACTAATCAAACATAATTTGAGAAAGACAACTCAAAGTGAAACCCATGGGCGGAATCTCCAAATATTTTGATATCACGGAGAAGTAAGGTGGGTGATGGGTTAACTCCATTTTCAATCTGATACTACATAAAATCATCAAAATATCGTGAAAAGAAATACTCGGGATAAATTCAAGAATAAAAAAAGTAAAAGAATTAACATCAAATGCCTTCCCTTTGCCGATGACCTACTGTACCGCTGAAGCCAGGCATGCCCTTGAGAAGATTCATGAGACTGCTGTCAAAACTCGCCTCCAAGAGTCTAACGAGGAGAGAGAGTATGCATATGGCCCTCAAACATGCAGACCTGTTATCCCTCACGAAAAGCTATGACATCATCGTTCGGGTTATCAATTTCGAGTACTAGGGTGAAATTGTCGGCAACATTGCCGACGATAATGAGTACCTAGACTACGAAAGTTGGTAGGTGTGTTTCTACATTTGAAACACGATGTATATTACCATTTCGCGCCTGTCGCATAAGAGTGGCGCTAGTAGCGTCACTATGGGGATGCAAATCAAGTTTGCATTAAATACACGCTCCAACAGCCGTGAGCGTTAGTTACCTTTCAGATTGGTCGTGGTGAGCTGATGTTAGTCAAGAATGCCTTCAAGGCGACAAAGACGCCATTATCAACACCTCAGAGGTCGTAACAGGACTGCGAGATGTTGGATGTTCCTTCTACGACACTGCAGAAACACTTGGCAGGAATGTAGCCATTGTACAGGATTGCTGGCAGCTGTGGTGAAGAGAATGTACGGTCGCAAGAAGACCCGACTCCGGACACATCGTGGCTCTACCGAGAGGGGAGACCCCTTGTTCGGCGTATGGTTCTGGCACATCGTGTTGCATCTGCAGCAACAATCTGAGCAGCAGTTAGCACCACAGCAACACAATGAACTGTTAAAAATCTGTTACTTCAAGAACCGCTTCGAGCCGTATGCCTTAAGCGACCGCAGCCATTTGCGACTTTAGTGATGTCAGGCGAGAGCTCATTGGGCGGTAAGGTGGAAGTTTGTTGTGTTTTCTGATGAAAGCTGGTTCTGCCTCTGTCCCAATGATGGCCGAGTGTTGGTTAGAGGAGATCAGTTGAGGGCCTGCAACCACCCTGCCTGCGTGCTAGTCTCGCTGGACCTATACCCGAAGTTATGGTCTGGGGTGTGAATTCGTGTGACAGCAAGAGCACTCTCATGGTTATCCCACTCACCCTGACTGCAAATTTGTATCTCAATCCGGAGATCCGACCAGTTCTGCTGCCATTCTTGAACAGCATTCTGAAGGGTGTTTTCCAACTGGGTAACTCGCGCCCACATACTGCTGTTGTAACCCAACATGTTCCACCAAGTGTCGACATGTTGCCTCGGCCTGCTCGATCGGCAGATCTGCTTCAAATCGAACACACATGGAATATCATGGGGCGACAGTGTTATCCACGAACAGCATTAACCGCCTCTATATTGACCGAGCAAGTGAAACAGGCATGGTACTTCAGCCCACAAGCTGACATCCAGCAACGCACGTTTGCATATTTGATTCAACATTCTGGCGGTTACCTTGGATATTAATGTACGAGCATTTTACATTTGGAATAGCTTATCTCGCGCTTACAGCAACATGTACGGGGAAAGGCATGGCTGTCTTTTCCTGTAGGGACACAGTAATAATTTATGGGCTGAGGCTATAAAGTCGCTACTTTAATCAATTTCTCAGTGAGTCTTCGATCAGGAAGCTAATTCTCGTCAAAATAGCTACTTGGCTAAAAACAGAGAAGTCTTTCTAGTCAAACCTAAGGTAATGGAGGGGCGCAGAGGTTGGCCATACTAACCGCACGACTGTGTCTCCACGGGCGCAACATGCGAGTCGTGCAAACATTTGTCGCTTCTGCACCTACTTTCGAGCATTTAACGTTTAACAAAGTATCGCCCTACTTACGTACTTAACGAGAAAACATTATATATATAAAAGCAGGTAATTAATACTAGACTTGTTAAGTCTTATGTGATTCATCATATATACAGGGTGTTACAGAAAGGTACGGCCAAAGTTTCAGGAAACATTCCTCGCACACAAAGAAAGAAAATATGTTATGTGGACATGTGTCCGGAAACGCCTACTTTCCATGTTAGAGCTCATTTTATTACTTCTCTTCAAATAACATTAATCATGGAATGGAAACACACAGCAACAGAACGTACCAGCGTGACTTCAAACACTTTGTTACAGGAAATGTTCAAAATGTCCTCCATTAGCGAGGATACATGCATCTACCCTCCGTCGCATGGAATCCCTGATGCGCCGATGCAGCCCTGGAGAATGGCGTATTGTATCACAGCCGTCCACAATACGAGCACGAAGAGTCTCTACATTTGGTACCGGGGTTGCGTAGACAAGAGCTTTCAAATGCCCCCATAAATGAAAGTCGAGAGGGTTTAGGTCAGGAGAGCGTGGAGGCCATGGAATTGGTCCGCCTCTACCAATCCGTCGGTCACCGAATCTGTTGTTGAGAAGCGTACGAACACTTCGACTGAAATGTGCAGGAGCTCCATCGTGCATGAACCACATGTTGTGTCGTAGTTGTAAAGGCACATGTTCTAGCAGCACAGGTAGAGTATCCCCTATGAAATCATGATAACGTGCTCCACTGAGCGTAAGTGGAAGAACATGGGGCCCAATCAAGACATCACCAACAATGCCTGCCCAAACGTTCACAGAAAATCTGTGTTGATGACGTGATTGCACAATTGCGTGCGGATTCCCGTCAGCTCACACATGTTGATTGTGAAAATTTACAATTTGATCACGCTGGAATGAAGCCTCATCCGTAAAGAGAACCTTTGCACTTAAATGAGGATTGACACATTGTTGGATGAACCATTCGCAGAAGTGTACCCGTGGAGGCCAATCAGCTGCTGATAGTGCCTGTACACGCTGTAAATGGTACGGAAACAACTGGTTCTCCCGTAGCACTCTCCATACAGCGACGTGGTCAACGTTACCTTGTACAGCAGCAACTTCTCTGACGCTGACATTAGGGTTATCGTCAACTACACGAAGAATTCCCTCGTCCATTGCAGGTGTCCTCGTCGTTCTAGGTCTTCCTCAGTCGCGAGTCATAGGCTGGAATGTTCCGTGCTCCCTAAGACGCCGATAAATTGCTTCGAACGTCTTCCTGTCGGGACACCTTCGTTCTGGAAATCTGTCTCGATACAAACGTACCGCGCCACGGCTATTGCCCCGTGCTAATCCATACATCAAATGGGCATCTGCCAACTCCGCATTTGTAAACATTGCACTGACTGCAAAACCTTGTTCGTGATGAACACTAACCTGTTGATGCTACGTACTGATGTGCTTGATGCTAGTACTGTAGAGCAATGAGTCGCATGTCAACACGAGCACCGAAGTCAACATTACCTTCCTTCAATTGGGCGAACTGGCGGTGAATCGAGGAAGCACAGTACATACTGACGAAACTAAAATGAGCTCTAACATGGAAATTAAGCGTTTCCAGACACATGTCCACATAACATCTTTTCTTTATTTGTGTGTGAGGAATGTTTCCCGAAAGTTTGGCCGTACCTTTTTGTAACACCCTGTATATAAACAATCTCAAGAGAAGCAGTCTTTCAGCGTAGGTCGTTAATATAGAACGACCATTAGCAACCGGACAATGCAGGCACCCTCCATAATACATCACGCTAATAACCTCTAGCCTTGGTAATGGCTGCATTTTAGCAAGGAATGGTATGTGCAGGGTTTTCCTGATATGTCATATGAAGCCACTCATTGATGATGACATCCTGCAGAGCTATGATATTGCGAGAATATTTTATCTGGTGAGCTTATGATACGTAGCAACAGTTCGTTATGACATGGCTTCAAAATTTATGTCTGTGATATTCATGTCTTAAAAAATGGCAAAGCAATCCAACTCCGGAATGATCTGGAGGAGAAAACAGTTTATTTCTCTCTTTTCTTGTATTAGACTAATGCGTTTAAAAACAAAATCTATCTAAAGAGGACAGCAACTCATACGGCTACGTTACGGCCATGTTTCAAGATACGTCGTGACTGCTAGTGAACACTTCGTAGTGTAGTGTAGTGTAGTGTAGTGTAGTGTAGTGGCTGGTCCTATTTGGTGCCGGAGACTCGCCTCAAGGTTATGAATTTATGGGGGCTCTTCCCTGCGGAGTACTTCAGACTGCAAAATGAGGCCAGCACTCAGGTGCACCCTCCTTGCTCTTCAGCTAGGCGCGCTTCTACCGAGATGAAACTTCTACCTCACAGCGAGAGCTCGCACTGGCCCCCCAGAAATCACTTCTCCAGAAAGTACTGCAGCTGGCCTTCAACCTGAAATACTGAGTTCTTGGGTCACGTAACGCAGGCAGAAAAATCACTGTGGTCCATAGTACACACATCGGTAGAATAAGCAGATGCAGTAAAGTCACTGCGAGAACCACTGATAATTATAGCTAAGTGAAATAATGTAAAACATTTCGTGCCAATCATCAGACCGAAAACCCAAGATTTTGCTTTAGCAGCACATTTCTTCGATTTCATGCGAGTTTCATTAGATACCTACCCACAGTGAACGTGATGATTTTGTTTGGCGTTGATTCTGGGGGCGATGCGTACGGAAAACTGAATTTCTGGTTGTGTAAGGAAAAATTTTAACGATAAGGTGTGCATTGAAAATCTCACTAGTTCTGTTTCTCACAATAAACAGATGTCGCTGAGTTCTGAAAATGCTTAGTTCTCAGACAAAGAACTGCTGAGTTCTTGCAGCAAAGATGATTACGATTTATTTATTCCCTAAGTAGCACCATGAAGCTGCTCGTCACCAGCAGATACGTAACTTTTGCCTCATACTTATTCTCTGCTTTTGTGCTATTACATGTTTTACATCGCTGATACACTCTGCATTCCTTTGATGTTACTTTTTTTTGACTTTGTTATTATAGAACTCTGGAACTGTGACATTCAATTCCTAGTTAACGTTCTGGAAAATATTCGTAGTCCCACAAAAACGCAAAATGTTCACACCTAACCGCGTGGGCTGCATGCGAAACACATTCTGTAGGCGTCTCAACACAAAAATTAATTACCCATTCCAAGTCCAATAGTCACCGATACGACCGCAACAGCGCATTTTAATATCATCGATATACAGTAATTCTGAAACATATAAAAGAAACTATAGTTACATATCTACAATCGCGTTTCCTGTTTCGTTTGTCTTATGAACAGACGACGTACCACCTATCGACTAAATAGCTTTACGTTGTTACGAGGGTATTTAGGCTCATCATTCACAACACGCGTGTTAACAGGAATGAAATGGCATTTAACAATGGATTCTCACATATTACGTTTTTGTCGCAGCAGTCAAACTATCAGATACGTAGATACTATATAGTATCCTGAGGATGCGAGATAAATCAGTGTTTACATTGCAAGACTTTTCAAATTCGGTTACTGTCTGTCAATTCACTTATTTCGAATGACAGCAGCAGACGTCTGTGAAGTGAGCTCGCTAGGACTCAGGCTGTAGCTCCGGGACATTAGCGATCGATTCTCTACATATGCGATCGTTCTTCTTTCCCCTCACAAAGTGCTGTTACGCACAGAAAACATTTGTAAACAGATGAGTTCTGGCGACGTAGTACGGCCTGTCGGGAATAAGCCACTGAGTGACGTAGATCAACTATACTCAGATTACAATAGAATGCAACGAGAGAGAGAGAGAGAGAGAGAGAGAGAGAGAGAGAGAGAGAGAGAGAGAGAAAGGGGGGGAGGAGGAGGGGGGAGGGATTGGATGCATAGGACAATATTCAGAAAAGGCTATTGTCATTTCTGAAAGCCATTTATCCTCCCAGCCAGCACTGCGGCAGTTTGCACAATAAGATTGGAAAGGTCACTCATTGCCTCACTGAAAGAGACCAATAGCGCACTTTCTGCTGCTGGGGGAACGAAATTCTGCCTCGCACAGTGCTAACAGCAGCAGCATCAAAATTCCGACTTCTTCGCAGTCACTTTGTATCAAACGAGCATTTAATAATTTCACGTGTTATAGTCTACAAGTCTATAGCTACACCTGGATACTTACAATGACTGTGGTGATATATTACACCCCCTTTCTCCGATGGACACACAGCAAAATTTTGACACACGAGTAATTCACGTGGGGAAAATATTAAGTTATTTGAAGTCTCAGAATTATTTGAAACTCACTACAAGCGTTCAATATCCGGAAACGAATTTCTTCCACTTAGATTGTTTGCTCGCGCATTTAGATGTTCCGCGATGTTCTATTAAGAGCTGATGCACAAACTTACGGGTGAAAATGTGGAAAAAAAGCGAGAACACAGTGTTTCCTTGCTGTCTGCTTTGATGGCGAGTAAGGAGCGCTGGCTGTCTGCTAAGAGCTGTTTATCAACGCTCCGTTTTCGCAATATTAACTAAACATCTCCCTAACGTTTAACGTAGAAGGGCACACATTCACAATCACTGATGCATAGTGAAATTAGAACAACCGACGCAGTCTAGACAATTTCGCAAAATAAAGGAAAATTACTATTCATATTTTCGGGAAATAGTTTCCCAGTCACGTGCTCAGTGTTTGAGAAACGTATTAGCATCATTGTGTTTGCAGACACACAGAGTTGACGTGCGATAAAAACATCTACGATATATCTTGAAAGAAGCTTCCATCTCACCTGGGTACTTTGAAACAGTCTCCAATATTCCCGTTTTGTCAAAATGAAAGCTATGTGCGTCTTTTATACGAAACGGCGGGCAGTTCGATTCCTTCGTGTTATTGTGCACCTTTCCTAATACAACAATTTGCATATTTGCTGAGTCCTTTGGTATAAACGAATCGCTGTCTCCGTTGGCTCGATACAGAGTAGTTCCATGTCGTTTGATTTCTACTCATTTATTTTTGTATCCACACTGAGCTGAAAACATCTATACAACAGAGTAAATGGTGGCATCCACTCACAGTAATTGCCTTTGACAACAGTATGACACATTTTACTCTTCGTCCTCAAGCTTTGTCAGTCCTGCTCGGGGTCTGCTTTTCGGCAGCGTTACTTGTGCGTGTACAGTGATACACAGCAGTATGGATAGGTTTACCGACGAAGAGTTGGCCGATATGCACAACCATATCACCGTACTGCGGATTGTTGCATTAATCCGTGTTGTGTGTGGTACTCATGGTCATTGCATGTTACGGGCTTTTTCACTGTTCTGAAGGTACAGGGTGGCAATCATTGAACTATATGAAAAAAAACGTAAATTATTTACAAACAACGGCGTGCTCACACTTTATTCAATGTGTAAACGTCACTGCAGATTTTCGGATTCCGGTTGTGACATGTTCGATATGCCTATCATCATTGGCGATGATGTGGCGCAGAGTAATGGAGAATTCCTGCATGACCCGCTGAAGTGTCAGAACATCGACGCTGCCGATGACCACCCGAATGGCTGTTTTCAGCTCAGCAATGGTTTTGGGGTTATTGCTGTACATCTTAACTTTAATACAGCCGCACAAAAAGAAGTCGCATGAGTTCAGATCCGGAGAATTGGTGGCCGATCGATGCCCATGCCAGTGGCCTCTAGGTACCTCAGAGCCAGAATACGGTCCCCGAAGTTCTCCTCCGTAACACAAAATACACTCCTACTTCGACAGGGTCGAGCTCAGTCTCGCATGAACCACATCTTGTCGAAATCTGTGTCACTTTGGCCAATGGGGATAAAATGATCTTCCAAAACCTTCACGTACCTTCACCGTGCCATCAAGCAATATCGCACCGATTGTTCCGTGATTGGACATTTCACACCGCACAGTCACCCGGAGAAGAGACTTCTCGATCGGGAAATGCGCATTCTCAGTCCCCCATACGCGTCAATTTTACTAATTGACGAACCTATCCAAATGAAAGTGGTCCTCGTCGCTAAACCAAACCATACATACGCATTTTAATACTTATCGTGCCCCGCAGCCAACCGCGCAGTTTTAACCTCTTACAGCAAACTGTCCAGAAGTTACGACAATTTTATTTCATATCGTTCAGTAATTATCCTGTAACTTCATATAAACCAAGGTAAATAGGATAAAAAACCGAATAAATTGCGATTGTATTATTACTGCGCAAGCCCGCCCGGAAAGCGCTGCTTCCGGGATGGGGAGATGCGTCGACCCCAGATCGAATCCGGTCGGTGGATTAACGAAGAGCGTCAGTGTGCGGGCCAGCCTGGATGTGATTTTTAGGCGGTTTTCCCACATCCTGCTAGATGAATACCGGGACAGTACCGAAGGCCCGCCTCAGTTATGCGACTCGCAAACATTTAGAAAAGTTTCTCTCACTTTCAAATGAGTAACACTAAACGCAGACAGAGAGGGCATCCGGCCATCCCTTAAACTACCCGTGACAATTCCAACGTACCCATGGTGGCCCTGCGCCGATGCGGGGCAAAGTCACAAGAAAAATATTACTACTGTGCAACGAGCCACCTGAAACTACGGTTATCTTATATGAAAATACGCAGACAATATCTCTGAACATCCTCTGAAATTTTGTCTATGAAGTTCGTGCTCAGAGCGGCCATAGCACGATGATAAAGATTTAACAATTCCAAATAACTGAAAATTTACACGCTCAATATTAACATTTTGTCGTAAACGAAGTATTTAGAAACGAAATTCTGAATATCCTGGACAAGGATAATGTTAGGAGATCGGTGTCATCTTGTTGCCGTAGCCGTCAGAGACGATGGACAGAGATCTGAAGTTAATACTACTCGAGAACGAGCCCAGCGGTTGGTCATTGCGCCACCTCGTATTGTGTGGCAGTCTATTTTACTAGTAAATTAATCTGTTTCTTCACATTCGTACAGATATCGGGACCGGCTGGTTACTTGGCTTCGACCACGTGTGGGTGCAACAGCATGTAGTTGCGTAGCTAGGGGGTTGCGGGAGGTGCGGCACGCACAGGGTACCCGCTCCGTGGCGGTGATAAAACTTGCCACATTCTTTGGCACGAGCTGTAAAAAAAAGTATTTTTTCGTCCTTTCATTGTCGACACTTACGGAAGCGGGTGGGCAACTACACAACTTATGGACTGGGTCTGGCCGTTTTGCATGATTATGTGCAGTTTACTCCTAAAATAGTCTGTAAACAAAACTTATTATCTCACCGTACTTGGGGCAGTGATGCTAATGATTTTAGAGACACTGACTTTTACACCAGGAACTGAGGAGGTAAATGTTAGAGGGCATCGACAGGTTTCTACGAGAAATCTATACACGTTGCAAAACCATAGAACGTGTATCATATAGTTTTGGTACTTCAGAGCCCAGCCATCTGATTAAAACCACAGAAACCGAACTTTCCACGATTGTAAAACTTCTAGTTAACACTTGTTATGAGCTTTCTGAAGACTGTATGATTGCAGAAATTGCACGCCTAATAAGATTTCTGTAGTCCATCGAAGTTCCAACAGGAGAGAGTATCGGTTGGACATTCTTCAGATTCTTACAGTTTGTGGTTGCAAATGAACTATCCGAATCCGTTCACAATTTTGTTTTGGCGTTAAAAGTTTCCTTAACACTGTGTGTTTCGGTAGTGCCATGTGAGGTATTTAAAGCCTCAAGCTAATTAAGAATTTTTGAGATTCCAACGTAACATCGGCATAAAGGACAGCAACCATATCTTATTATTTACTTCGTTTCCTGTCACATTTCCATACATATTCCTTAACGATGAGTACTTTGGAACAAGTCCGTTTATTTTCGAACCACTGCTTACGTCCAGAATGAATTTTCATTCTGCAGTGGAGTGTGCACTGATTTGAAATTCCTTGCAGATTGAAACTGTGTTTGCAGCAGGCAAAGGCCTCAGGTTTGAGTCCCGATCGGTACACAGTTTTAATTTGGCAAGAAGTTCCATTGCCTGCGTCTTTGCCATGTGACTGTAAAATAATTTCAGGGGAATATATAAAAGTTTTGTGGTAGTTTTACAATATACGAGTACATGGAGACGCTGTGTTTGGCACAACAGACTTAGAAATCGTAGGTAAACTTAGTAACTTTGCCAAGTTGATATAATGTATGCAAGTCTGTCGTGCCAAGGGCTAACAGTTCGAATATGTACTGTAAGGACAGTACAAAACTTTTATATATTACACTGGAGTTATTTTGCAGTCACGTGGAAAGACGTAGGCTGCGGTTCGGAAATGAACGGGCTCGTCGGAAACTAGTCACCATTAAGGAATATGTATGCAACTGACAGGAAACTAAATGATTAAGAAGTATCTTAAATCCACTATGAGTGAAATGCGACTACCTAGTTTGGCAATTCTGCCAAATGAAAATAATGTAGGTATAGACGTCGATTTTTGTAATGCAGTTTCAAAATTTACAACACAACAAGTCAGAAGGAACAGATTCTAAACTACATGTTGAAGTCGCATATCAATAAGAAGATCTTTGGTTATTTACACGACTTCATTAACAATCAATTAAACTATGTTATTTATAAAACTGCGTTTTACTAATTTGTTCCCGTTCACAAACGCGGTTTAATATATAGTTAACGTTATACTTTGTTTACTTGACGTGTATCAGAAAAATCGCTTTTCAAAAAAATTATTCGATGTTCATGTTTTTGTGGGTTTGGTGGGAGTGGGGCAGGGGTGCCAATTAAGACTTCCACACAGGGGGGGGGCAGACTACCCAGTTGCGCCACTGGCAGTGCGAGTTATCCTCCGTGTGCCCCGCGCTCACTGAGACGCGCGACGGCTGAGCCAAAGTGAAACCGACTGTCGATCGGTAGCGTACGGCGGGCGGGCGCCTGTGAAGAGTAGACGTAGCGGTTCGGCCGCGGCATCCCGAGGTCGCCACAGCCAGAACGCCGCGCCACGCCACGTCACGTGGGGCCTTGGGCGGAGGACGGCGAACAGCTGGCGGCTCTGCAGCACATCCGGAAACGTTAGCCGCGCGTCTGCACCTCTCACGGAAGGTGCGTCACGCAACCAGGCAGCCTCTCTAAGCTGGCGACGTCTGACGAAAGCAATATCGACGAAGACTACCCAGCTATTCCAAAAAGCGCAGGTCATTCCCGTTTACAAGAAAGGTCGTAGGACCGATGCGCATAATTAGAGATCTTTATCATTTACCTCAGTCTGTTCTACAGTTACCAAAGACTTCGTATGCTCACCGATTATGACCTCTCTTATAGAGCAAAACCTTCCTCTAAAAATCGCCTCGGATTCCGCAGAGTTGGTGCGACACTCAACTCGCTTCATTTATCCATTAGGTGCAGAACGCCGCAGCCAGAGACATAGGTTGATGCCGCGTTATTTGACTTACGCTATGAATCCGATATGCATCCGCACTGACGTTCAGTGAACAAAATATTACAAGCTTACGGAATATCGGACCGGAGTTTTGATTAGATTGGGACAACAGGACTTACGTGCCGGCATAAGTTGCCACACCTCTCTTAAAGAAGCAAAACCGGCAGATGTAAAGGTAATTTAGAAAGTACTCACTGGAGTGTTACAGGACCCTTACAGTTAATAAGGGTCAGTCAAATAAAAAGGTGGCATACGGAAACATTTAGTTACCTGTTTAATATTTCAAAGGTAATCGCCCACAACTGTTAATCTTTGATAGACAGGGCTGTCAATGCCTTTGTGGAAAAATATTTGCGGTTGCCTGCTGAACCACGGTCGTACCCGGGCGTGCACCTCCCCTTCCGAAGCAAATCGAAAAAGTGTAGTCGAAACACCCGCCACGCCAGCTCCGGGAAAGTCATGATGACCTTTTTCTTTGACTGCAAGTGCCCACTACTCAGACTTTCTGACACAGGCGACACGACTGACGCTAAGCGGTACGAGGACACATTGCCAAGACTGAAGCGCGCCATATAGTCCCAACGCCCAAGAATGTCGACGGACGGAATTATTCTGTTCCAGGACAATGTTCGCCCACATGTTGCCAAAGTTGTTTCGACTACGCTGCCAAAGTTTCGCTGGGAAGTACTTATCCATGCCCCATACAGTCCCGCTGTCTCCCCCACTCCGTTTCCACATTTCTGCAGCCCTGAAGAACGACATTTGTGACCATGGATTTGCTTCTGCCTGGAAACAATCAGGGTTCAGCAGGCAACCGCAAACATTTTCCAATGAAGGCATTAACCGCTTTGCCTCAGAGTGCGATAAATGTATCACCAGCTAGGACGATTACTTTTGAAATAAACAGTTTATTTTTTCCATCTCTGGTTCCCATTTGACTGTCCCTGACAGATTAATGATCTAGTGGAAAAGCTGAAGGTTCCGTGAGGTTACTATCGGAAGATGCTATTTATAGGAAGGTTGCAACGCTAGAAAAATGTAGCGAAATGTAGGAAGCTCTGCACACGATCGGTTATTGCTGCAGTGACTTGCAGTTAACCCTGAACGTAAATAAATTTAAGGTATTGTGCATAAATAGACGAAGAAATCCACTACTTTCAATTATACCACTGCCGATAAATCGGTGGAAACAGAAACTACCTTAAAACACCTAAGAGTAAGCATGCGGAGAGACCTACAATGGAATGACTTCATAAAACAAACTCTAGGAAAAACATGCCATGCTGGAATTCATTGGGAGAATCTTAAGAATATGTAATTCATCCACGAAAGAAGTGCTTTACTAAACCCTTATTTCTACCGAGTCTTGAGTATGGCTCTCAGTGTGAGACACTTACTGATTAGAACTAATACAAAAGAGAATATCCAACGAAGAGCCGCGTGTTTCGTCGCGGGATACTTTACGTGGCCCGACATCATTACGGCGAAGCTCGACATAGAGTATATAAGAGGCTTTCCGCCTCACAGAATTTTACCACTGAAATTTCGAGAATGCACGCCCAAGGAGAAGCGGGTAACACGTTACTTCCTCCCAAGCGTGTCTCGTGAAACGACGACCGCAAGGAAAGCATATAAATTAGAGCTCATATGGATCTTGACTCACAAATCATTCCAACCACACGCGTCGTTAGTGAACGGAGCAAGAAAAGCGGAAGAAGAGAGAGTTATCAGACTACCCTCCGCCATACACCGAAAGGAGATCTGCGGAGTACAGAAGTGGCCGGCAGTGGTTACTGGAAACTGAATGCTCATTTCGAAGCAACGCGGCTGTCTTACGGAAAACTACTCGAACAAGTGTTTTGTAAGCCACATTACTTTCCCAGCCTGGAATCCACTTTTCCTACCATTTATTTCATGTCATCGTTCCGCTTTATGGCAATTTTGGATGGTTAACTTCTACGTATTTTAAGGTCGTTACTCTTCCCGGTTATTTGTCGCTAACAAAGTAATTATCTGGTTTCTTCGCATATTTATACGCTGTACTGCAATAGGACATTAAAAATAAAGAAAGGAATCCACAGCCTCCTGAGACCTGACATGAAGTAGAAATTATAATCTGTGAGATTTTCGTTATGTTTTTGTCTGAAAAAGCGTTTCATATGTCTTAACTCATTTCTTCTGGTATCACTTACCTCTTGGCGGCTTATCTGTCTGCACGGATAGCAGAAGGTGATGCTGTTGTACAATTTATATTAATTACACATGATTTAAAGCTGAACTAATTTTGCTTGTTATCAATAGTATTTCTTGTCATAACCTTCGTTTTCAATGTATTTTACAGGATAGTGATAGGGGAACGAAATCTACGATGATTATACATTTCTGCTCCTCATCGGTGCCATTGAGGCAGCCCTAAATGCATATGGCATGATCAATAAAACAACATGGTTTTTTCCAAAATCTGGTATTCGATGTCCGGTCCATTACAAAAAATTAGAAAAACACTGCTCTTCAACGCAAATACTAGCGTTGAAATACTTAGATTTCTTTCAACGGTCATGCATCACTCTTAATAGCGGACCAAAAATCACAGATTGTGCGGGTTTGTAAACTCCTTGCCGCCATTAAGATAATTCCGTCCTCTCTTTCTGCACATCATATGGAACAAACAACACAATACGCTACTTTTTTTACGATCATGGTTAACTTCCAGTCACTGCACCGCCCATCGATCCTCTGCAGGTCTTCCAGCAATTCGCCACAATCTTCTAACGTTGCTGATGCTTCTAATTTTTTCTCGGTTGCTGTTTCGAAACACTTTTTAGTATCGAGTCTTCAGGCATCAATCGCCCTGCAGGGTTTTGTCTCAATGTCTAAGCCCCAATAAGCCTATACGAGAACTAATAAAAAGAAACACACCGCCCACCTTTTACAATATTGATTGATGATGACGAGTCCCATACTCCTTTACAGAGCGTAGGGGAGCGACGCGGGAGACCCGCGCCGCCGTACTAGGCAAGGTCCTAGTGGAGGTGGTTTGCCATTGCCTTCCTCCGACCGTAATGGGGATGAATGATGATGATGAAGACAACACAACAACACCCAGTCATCTCGAGGCAGGAAAAATCCCTGATCCCGCCGGGAATCGAACCCGGGACCCCGTGCTCGGGAAGCGAGAACGCTACCGCGAGACCACGAGCGGCGGACACAATATTGATTAGACTCGCAGAAAAAAAATGATCCATGAAATCCCCCTTTCTTTGCCCAACGACTCTGCAGACGAACCTTCTGCTTGGTCAAAGCTAGGGAGACATCATCCCCTAGTTTTTGAGACAGTAATAGCAGTCGTGGTTGCAGAATATATTGTGGGAATTGGATTCCGTCTGTTTATACAAACCACAATCTTTTTTATTACATTTCTTGTTCAAACATGTTTCAGAATATTGGTGACATCATCAGTGACGTCTTGTATTAAGACCATAAAAATGAGACTCCATAGACTTGATTAGAAGAAGGGATCGGTTGGTTGGACATGTTCTGAGGCATCAAGGGATCACAAATGTAGCATTGGAGGGGAGCATGGAGGGTAAAAATCGTAGAGGGAGACCAAGAGATGAATACATTAAGCGGATTCAGAAGGATGTAGGTTGCAGTAGGTACTGGAAGATGATGAAGCTTGCACAGGATAGAGTAGCATGGAGAGCTGCATCAAATCAGTGTCTGGACTGAAGACAACAACAACAACAACAACATGTTTGAACAAGGAAAATAGTATTATAAAAAGATTTCGTGATTTATTTAAACAGGCGAGACCCATTCCAATAAAAAAAGGATTCTATGGCTTTAACATTTTATTACGTTATGTTTGTGTTACGCAGTTGCATTGGATTACGTGATATTGCAGACTTTTCACAAGTGAATACACGAAGCGCAGCTCTTGCAACAACATCTTACAAATTAAACGAGTCCTGTACGTAATAAGGAACAGCAAACAAGGCATGTTTAATGAAGGTCTACTGAAGAGAATAAATGTAGGACGAACCTGTTGAGCGGGGTAGTTATGCGGTTGTCTGTGATAAGAATTCCCAGGAGTCGCGATCAAGAACTCCTGGGCTTCTAAGCGGATAGCAGGTAGTGCAGTCCTCCATCAGGCTGCTTCGTCATAACTGTGGAACGATGTCATGTTTCAAAGCATGCAGTAATACTCTCACTGGCTTCGTGGAAGAAACACAGTAGCCCCCAAAGTTTTTACTGGTGAAGTGACAACTCATTTACCTTAAGGAGCGACCTAGCGGATCCAAAAAAATACTCCTGGGTTTCTCATCACCCGAACTGGTTGTGCAACTTCCCCGACGTATTTTTAAGGTCTTTGTGTTATTAATCCCTCACTGTAATTTAAAATAAGGAGAAAGTTCTCTCTCATTATGAAATTAAAAACACCTTAGCTACGGCGAAAATAAATATGATGTAGAACACATTACAATGATTTTCATTGTTGCACCTGCTTTTTGACTGGAATACGTATTGAATCTAACGACGATGTAAAGTTAGTCGCAAGTTGGTATTCTGCAGGCTTTCCAGACACATATTTTTAACCTCGCCGTTGCAGCGCACTGTCCAGAATTCAGAAAGCGTCTTTTCGCGCCCTCATTAGTGCACAAAGCTGCGCCTCGCCTCATTCATGGCATTTTGCTTGGCTTTGTTTTAGCCTCTCATAAATTTTATAGATGCTCAAGAAAATCTCGGCAGATGAACGCGTAATTTGTATTTCTCTGCTCAAACAACCAGTATGACCATCCTTTTAGTAACAAGTGTTAGCATGAAAGGATGCACGACGACAATGTCTTTTTTCTGCTTATAATCTTATTTCCACGGAGTCTGCTCATTTTTTTCTCTTCTCTTCACTCCTAAGATGACCAGAACTCAACCACAAGTGAAAATGAATAAGAACAATCTTAAACATGTATATAATTTCTGATAAAATATAATGATAACTGTATTCCAGTCAGATTTCGCTAGGCAATTTTATACCGGCATGTTATATCGTTCTTCAGTAAAGACCGCAGAAGAATGAACAGTATGTTACTCGTAGCAGTAGTAGTAGTAGTAGTAGTAGTAATGCTGATGCGGGAAATGCGAAAAATTAAGCTATTGTGTAAGAACTCGTAAGGAGTCCCCATCCAAGAAATAGTCATTTATTAACAGTGTAAAACGCTCTCACTTCCCGAGATGCAACGGCATGTTTTATAAGTTAATGAGGGCTGTAACATAACCTAACAAGCTAGTAGTTTTACGCCACTGGGTACAAAGGATTCTAGTAACAAAAACATTGTCCCCGAGATTCAGCCACGGGTGGAATAATATTGGGGTATAGATCTTAACTTCTTCTAACATGGAGGCGAGCCATAAATTTTGCATCTAGTACAATTTTGAGACTTCCAGTTCCAATCTCATATTGACGAAACTAGCCAATTACAAATCTAGCAGTACGCCAGTGATTTCCGTCTGCCTTCTCCCATAATTAGGCCTGTTGGTGATACCGAACACCCCGCAGTGGCTTAAGGCTAAGAGGTCGAACGAGAGTGTTGCATTCGGTCTTTCTTACAGTTGTAAAAAAAACACCCTTCCCCCTGCTCGCAATCTTGTGTTTATCCACGTTTAAGGCAAGTTGCTATTCCTTACGCCAAGTGTGGGCGATTTGTCACACATTTCTGCATTTTCTTACAGTTATTTTCTTAACTAGTCGGCAGCAACCAATCTCAGGGCGCTGTAGTCATTGTCTTAAAAGGTCATTTAAGAACTTCATGTTAATTTTAGAGGTTTCTGTAGTGAACACAAAGATACGGGCCAAGAGAAGCAAAAGGAGGAACTAATTTCTGCCCATCCCCCTTCCCTAAAGTAACATTACCGAAGAGGCCAATGGGAACCATGTAGTTAGGGAACAATTACATGTATCACAAACCGAAACTAAGTGTCACTTGAGGTATTAGATTCTCTTGATTACATATTAGGATACCGTATATAATGGTTTAGATAAAAATCTGAAACAAAGTGGAAATGAAAGGGTTGAATGACGACGCTGTCGCCGTTGCAAATCCTACGCCTTCGTTAGAAAGTATCGGGTATTCCACGGGACTAAGTATGATATGTTACTCCCCAATGTGTGTTTTTTTACTCGATGGCTTTATTCTTACATGGAATTTGTGTAGGTCAATGGGCTAGTTGGCTGTTTTCCTATGCTTTTTGTTATTCTCAGTGGGCCGAATCAGTAATGACTTCCGTATGAAATACTTCTTGCTGATTTAATGTTTTTCCTTCTTCGCAATTTTCGGTTCGGATCTGAGGTTTTTGTGTAATCTGTTGACGTCTTAGACAGGTTTCGTTTCGCTCTAATACGATCCGCGGTATGTGTGTTTGGTCACCAAATATAAAATACACAAAAGCGTGTCTCTGCAGTGGCGCAATTCTTAGCAACTTGCAATTTTTGACTGATTCCTAAAAACAGCAATGATGTCGCTACAGATACAGTAATACAGTTTTTTTAAAATATATGTGTCCTAAGTTATCTTCTTGCTGAAAACAACTGTCGTGCTACATACAGGGTGATTCATGAAGATATGCAAATACCTTAGAGTATTATTCTACAAGTAAAACTAAAGAAAAAGTTCATATAAACATAGGTCCGCAAATGTTTAGTTACGGAGTTGCGGCTAACAAAAGTTTTTGCCTGAAATTTAGCAACTTCGCCAATATGAACCCATCGCAAAACTGTACGAGATTAAAGTACGATTTCCATTTATTTCGTTGTTTTTGATCTGGTGAATCTAATAAAACATGTACCAGACGTGTATCTGCAGGAGTTTTTCAGAACATCCAGAGAAGCAAAAGAAGTAATTTCGTAAAATTTTTAATTTATTAACTACTTGGCGCAATTTGGTTTTTAAATTCAAGACAATTGCACAAAGTTTTCAACAGAAGTTGCAGAGTACTTAATTTTGAAAAAAATGATTGTAATAACGTTAATAAAATGTATGAATGTGTCAGATAATCTGCTTTTATTAATACCGTAGCACGTGTGAATTCATGTTAAATTTGAAAAATCGAAGCCCACTGTTTAAGGAAGTTTTACAGTACACATACAATTTTACAATACATTCACAATAAATGTTCAAAAATGCCTCCACCGAGTTCAGTGCATTTAGCTGCACGTGTCTGAACAGATTTTGTTGCTCGTTTCTGTTTCACAGGCTTGTGCTTAATTTCGTCTAATGGTTTATGCATTCGGAATCCTCTGAGTTGAATAACGTGCGCTACATTCGTTAACTGCAGCCGTAGCGTTACCCTCACATTTGCCATAAATAAACACCATATCGGCATATTCCTCTGTCGTAAATTTGAAAAGCATCGCTATTTCATAAGTAACCTACAAACTACAACAGTTACTATCTGGTTTCACTTAAATACACTGTTCTTTCACTGAACAATACAGAAAACTAACTCGTTTCAAGGTTAGGAAATTACTGAAACAACTTACTAACGGTTGCCAACAATGACAAACGTTTCTGCAATCTTAATTGAAAGTAAACAAATTTACTTGTATAATAATCTGATTCTCTGGATGTTATGGAAAACTACTGCAGATACACGTCTGGGACATGTTTTATTGGATTCACCAGACCAATAACAACAAAATTAATGGAAATCGTGCTTTACTTTAACCTCTTACATTTTTGCGATGGCTTCATATTAGCCAAGTTGCTAAATTTCACGCAAAATTTTATTAGCGGTAACTCCGTAATTAAACATTCACGGACCTACGGTTATATGAACTTTTTTCTAGTTTTACTTTTAGACTAATACATTAAAGTATTTGCGTATCTTCGTGATTCACCCTGTATGTAAACAATGAGAGGCGTATAGAATGAAACAACTTGACAGAATATTTTGCGGAGGCAGCAGTAGAAGCTAACAGCAGGAGCTACCGAGGGCAGGAGACAGATGTAACCAGTACAGGGAACAGTACGATTCATCATTATTGAAATACGCTACAGTATTATCATCAAATGTAAAGTTTTAACTTTTGTGCAGAGTTCTATAAGAGGGTTTGTTCATGAGTAATATTTTGGTCCTAGCGACTTAGAAATCTGCCATATCCACGCTTATTATTTACTCTGTGTTGACAGTGTTTTGAAATGAAGTATAACTATGTCCGCCATCTCCTCCCACCGTGATCTAGCCGTATTAATGACGACTACCGGCAAACAATGAGTTTAACTGCGTCGCCTAGTTGCTGTTTATGCTCCGAACAACGTTATTCGAGCGAGAAAGGTGGCTGTCAGAGACGCAAATACGATGTTGTCCCACGTTTTGCGACTCTTACCAATTGATAGATACCGGGTGATCAAAAAGTCATTATAAATTTGAAAACTGAATAAATCATGGAATAATGTAGATAGAGGGGTACAAATTGACACACATGCTTGGAATGACATGGGGATTTATTAGAACCAAAAAAATACAAAAGTTCAAAAATGTCCGACAGATGGCGCTTCATCTGATCAGAATACGTTCCAGCAGGTGTTTCTCAGCCAGGCTGGGGATGATGCGATTCTCTAAGATATCGGCGTAACTCTCACCCGTCACGGTAGCAGTTACAAAATCAGAATCACGCATGTCCTCGAAGAAAAAAGGCCCGATAACGGTAGATGTGGTAAATCCAACCCATACCGTGCAATGGAGTTTCCACGACAATTCTAGGATTTTCGGTAGCCCAAATTCTACAGTTGTGGGCGTTGACAGACCCTCGGAGCGTGAATGAGCTTCGTCAGTCCACAACACGTTACTCAACCAATCGTAATATTCCGCCATCTTTTGAAACGCCCACACCGAAAATGCCCTCCGCTCCACTAAATCGCCAGGTAACAGTTCATGATGCCGACGGATTTTGTACGGATAGCATCGGAGGGTACGCTTAAGTGCCAACGAAACAATAGTGTATGGAATGCCGGTGCGACGTGCGACTGGACGAGCGCTGACTTCCCCGTGCATAGACGAACGCGCTACCGTCTCCATTTCTTCCTGAACTGCCTCAGCAGCATTACGCCTTGTGCTCGGTCGGCCACTACGGGGTCTATCGTCTAAACAACCCGTGGCTTCGAACTTCGAAATCATTCTCGCCGCAGCTGCATTTGTCAACGGACCTTTACCCGTTCGAATCCCCTTCCTAAGGGGATAGGGATCGTAACGCTGAACTAGCACATTCCCCATTCTGATAATACAGCTTCAATCAACGCGCCTTTTAAGATAACGTCAACATGCTGCGACCGCTGGCGCATCTGATTCTCTCTCACATTACAGCTCCTTTTATACATGACTGTCCAGCGCCATCTGTCGGACATTTTGTGAACTTTGTCTTTTTTGGTTCTAATAAAACCCCATGTCATTCCAAGCGTGTGTGTCAATTTTTACCTCTCTATCTACATTATTCCGTGGTTTATTACGTTTTCAAATTTATACGGACTTTTTGATCACCCGGTATATAGGGAGGCAAAAGTAATCACATCGGGCTTCGTTGGCACACATCCAACGTTAGCTTCGCCTGTGATGAGCACGCAGCTCTCGATAAGATATTTGGTTCCGTTAGCCTGTCGCAAACGTTTTTAGGTACTCCATGTGCTTGTTCCTTTTATCTGTCGGCGGTGTGCTACGGCGACTAGCATCTCTTCGGAAATATCTAATTACGCCGCTGCAGAGTGTTACATTTCAACTTCTGAATTAGAGAGGAGAAGGACCCTGAAAGACGAAAAAACCCGCAGCTCGTGGAGAGGCAGTGGGCGTGGGCCGGTGTGCGGGGGAATGCCAGCAGGCAGCAGCCAGCAGCCGGTAGCGAATGGCGACCCTGACCCGCGAGCAGCCAGCAGCCAGCCGCCAGCCGCCCACGTAGGCACCAGGCGGCGCACGGTTTTGCGAGTGGACACACACAAACCCCGCTACCTAACAGCGCAGCGGGTCTTCCCCTTCTCAACGGTATACCGATTTCTTTGCCAACAGACACCGTTGCGATCGGCCAGCGGTAAATATTCCTCTCAGTAGTTATGATGCACAACGGTTATCTGTACGAAAGTACAGAGTATTCTCTTTTTCTGATGTACCTCGTCACACCGGATACGATACACAATTTTACTTCTGCAATTTTTCTATCTGAGTTCTCTACGTGTACTAAAGAATCGCTAGTAGTTTGAAATATTTTGTTACGACCTCGGCCGTTCCCATAGTTTGTAGTAAGTAATTTAATTTCAATTGTTTTAAAGACAATTTTTTCGAAGAGAAACCTTACCAGTTCAGAACGTTTTCGGTGTTAATGTCCTAATACTTTAAGGGTATCAATACAGATGGTAAATTATAGTCACCCGGCGCGTTTTTCTGCATGTCTGAAGGCTAATCTCAGAAAATTCTGTAGGGGTTTTGACACGGTTTTCAGTAATAGACAAGACTGATTCATGACGAAGGCTCATGTAGGCAGATATTTCCCCCCTCTTCAGTAACCTCAACTTTCAACCGTACACGAAAAATCTGGTCATGTTTAAAAAATAACATTTCACTCTCTTACGTCTGACTGCAGCGTTCATCGTGTGAGCAAATGCGAATTTCAGGTCGGACGTACCAGAATATACAAAAAAAAAATGTCTGAAATGTCCACTGACCGTGTATGAGAAATGCAATAGTGGCGACTTGCACCGCACAGTTCGTTGCTTATATTGCGACATATCTACCACACTCTTAGTAGTACCCACGTCCTGCGTCAGTTACCAGAGTCGTAAACAATGTGAAAATGTTCTCCGTTTCACATGTGATTACACTAGCCGTAAACAGAGATTGGGTACTCACATTCCGCCCTGGGAGAGGGGAGGTATCGGTAAGATCAGCCACCCTTTACCACTACCATTGACAAATCCAAAAACAGAGATAACTTCGTGGAGATACGGGTTAAAGCCAGGAAAGAAGGGAGATTATAATATTTTTATTGTTGTTAGGGTATAATATTTAATATACGTGCAACTATAATCAGCAACGGATAATATCCTTCTGACGCCAATCGGAAAAACGTTTTCAGGACAGTGCTGAGATACTTTGTTCCATACAATTTTACTTCTAAATGAAAGGCTCCACGTAGCCTAAACAGCACTAACTCATGCAGGCTGCAGAGTACCTGAAGTGCATTGCATAAGACTCTCTGTTGGAGAAGACGCTATCTGCGCGCTTGTGGTCCTCCAGTGAGGATAAGGCACGTAATAACCGGTTGCAAAGGTATACCTCCAGAAAATGCATCGAACATTTGTTAACTTCTGCTGATGAACAGCTATATTTTGGGTAGCTACAAACCTTAACACTTGTTTGAAATTGGGCATTATGACTGGACGGCGTTGACGATAGTAACCATCAGTTTAGTATAACATTAGTGAATAAAAATAGCAGCTTCGCACTTTTCACATCTACTGCTAATTAATTACCCGTCGAAAACCTTAAGTGCGCTGAACTGCTGAAAAACTACAAAGATTTACATTTTGCTCAAATTCGCATGTTATTTGTAATCGTTTCGAGCAAAGGGGCTGCATTTCATACCTACTCCATGAAAAGTTGCCTATGTATTCTAAAATAAGTTGGTACAGAACGCTCCGTCGGTTGAATCAGCAACCAGAACAATTCGGCAATACCGGTCTTTTGTGTGTGTGTGTGTGTGTGTGTGTGTGTGTGTGTGTGTGTGTGTGTGAGAGAGAGAGAGAGAGAGAGAGAGAGAGAGAGAGAGAGAGGGTGGGAGGGGGAGGGAGGGGGGGAAATGTGGCTACGAAGTATGGCCAACAGAAGCTGAAGCAAGCATATCAAAATATGGCCACTCTTAGTAAAAGCAGTGAGTCCTACGTAGTAAGCTACAAGAACATTTGATAATGACCGCACAGAAAGAGAAACATGATAGATACTATGCTGTCAGGCAACTCAACGAAGAAATATCTAAAGACAAAGAACATATCCACAGGTAAATTCAACAAAGCTGTTATCCTTCAGTTGGGGCTTAGTTGACACCAGTCTGGACAAACATCCAGAAACTTCATAACGTAACTTCGGTACAGCACCGCTACACATTCTGGAGAACCAAGGTTTCAATTCCCGCTTCGCCATTTCGATTTAGATTTTTCGTGGCTTCCCTGAACTACTTACGGCATACGCTAGAATTTTTCCTTTGTGAAGGGACACATCCTATTTCTTTTCCCATTCCGAACTTGCACGCGCGCGCGCGCGCGCTCGCGCACACGCACACACACACACACACACACACACACACACACACACACACACGGTATGAATCAACTAAAAACTTGCACCGTAAACACTGCGGAAATGGTAAATGATATTGATGTGCGATTTTCACAGAATGTATGTTTTGAGCAAACATGAACTTTTTAAATAGAACAAAGCCTGTTGACATTAACAAACTAAAAGTAGGGTAAATTGGAGTGTCAGAGGTGATTGTTACAGGATTCTAGTGCGAGTCTTTCACAAGATACAGTAATTTGAAAAGTTTCCATACTGACACACAGTTTTGCCATTCATCCTGCTTAGTTGCTAGGTGCGATGTTATCATGTTTGCTTACAGTGTACTTGTGTGTTCCTTGATTACATTGCAACTTGCTATTCAGTCAGTGTGTGACAGTCCAAGCAGTAGGTAGTGAGTGGACGATCGGATTTGTCAATGCAGAAAATACAGACATGCTCATGGTGTATGGAGAGTGTAGGAAGAATTCTGTTCGTTCTTGTACGATGTATGGAGAAAGATATCCCAATAAAAGTCAACCATCTCGGCAATTGTTTATCAATCTCTTCTGACAGTTACGTGGAAGCGGCAGTGTAACACCTAGATAATTTACCAAAATGAAACAAGTGACGACAGAGGAGGGGGGGGGGGGGAGGGAAAATTAATGTTGTTGTTTCTGTTGCAGTTGATCCGCACGTTATCTCCAGCGCAATCGCACGAGGAAGTGGCGTAAGCCGGACAAGTGTCCATCGACATACGCCCCATCCCTATCGCGTCTCTCTCCATCAAGAGCTGCATGGAAACGATTATCAGAATCGTGTTAAATTTTGCACGTGGGCATTAACACAGGATACTCCAAATGTATCATGTAGCTTGTTTAGTGATGAGGCACCATTTACCTACATGGCCACGTAAACCGCCGATACCTGCACTACTTGTCAATTGCCATCAGTTCATAGGCCCGTTTTTCATAGCTGCAGACTAGGACGAAGCTATGGTATCGACATGACGGCCACAGTGCACGAAGTACTGCAGCATTTCTTCACGAATTGTTTCCATATCGTTGGACTGGACGCAGAGGGCCTGTACCTTGACCGACCTGCTCCCAAGATTTGACGCCTGTAGACTATTTTCTGTGGGAAAAGCTGAAAGACGCTGTCTACAACGGCATACCAACTACTCACGATGGGATGCAATGACGTATTACTGCAGTCTGCTTGGACATTTCCGTTGAAATGCTAGCAGTGCGCAGCAGTCGTTCCATGTCACACTGGAAGCGCGTACTGCCGCTGCCGGTGGTCATTTTGAGCATAACCTGTGATGATCAGTTGATTCTTTAGTGGTCAGAACCCACGTAACCATGTATGCACTTGTATTGTTTAGTGTGTGTTATCACAGATATTGTAAAGTCTCGTTGTGGGAACTTTCCAAAATACATATATTTCGTAAACGACTCGCACGAGAATCTTGTAACTAACACCACGAAGGTCGTAATTTACCTTACTTTTAGGTTGTTCACGTCAATACGGATTGTTCCATTAAAAAAAAGCATGTTTGCACAAAAAATACACGTTCAAAGTATTATTACAATCTGTTGACTGGCTAATACCAATCCATTCTGTGAAAAACCTCACATCAATAGACCTTTACATTGCCGCAATATTAGCGATGCAAGTTTTAGGTAATCCACCCTATATATCCTTTCCATAGCGACAAGAATATTAAAAAAAAGGAAGTTCCGTTTGAAAGAGTAATTAGTATGTGCGCTCGTTCGTTTCTTGAAGTACCTTAAGAACCTACATACAAGTGAAGTAGAGAAAAGTGAGGGAAAAAAAACAGTGTTCACAAAAGTTATCAGACAACACATCAAAGGACTTCATGCCAATGGCACGTATATACAACACGGTCACTACCAGTCCCCTTGCAAAACTTTTAGCAAGAACAGCTCCTTTCTTCTGAGCTAATCAGCGGATTATTCCATCGCTACTTTGCAGACGAGAAGCTGTCAGCTCATACTATCTATCGTAGAACGGTACTCTGTATACTCAAGACGTGGAAGACATACACTGTGGTGACTACTAAGTCTGCCGGCCGAAGTGGCCGTGCGGTTAAAGGCGCTGCAGTCTGGAACCGCAAGACCGCTACGGTCGCAGGTTCGAATCCTGCCTCGGGCATGGATGTTTGTGATGTCCTTAGGTTAGTTAGGTTTAACTAGTTCTAAGTTCTAGGGGACTAATGACCTCAGCAATTGAGTCCCATAGTGCTCAGAGCCATTTGAACCACTACTAAGTCTAAATCAAAAGCATCAGTAATAATTTGGACCTAAAATAAAACATCAAACACTCCTATACCTTTACATACGTAAACTGACACGCACACGATGGCGCACATATGCCAAAGCATGTATTAAAGAAGAGTTACACTGAGGAGAGGAAACTCATTGCCTGGCGATATCCACATATACAGATGGCCGTAGTATCGTGTACAGAGTAAAAAAAGGGCAGTGCTGGAGCTGTCATGTGTAATCAGGTGATTCACGTCGATAGTTTTCCGACGTCATTATGGCCACACGACGGGAATTAACAGACTCTGAAAGCGGAATGGCAGTTGGAGATAGACGCATGGGACATTCAATTCCGGAAATCGTTAGGGAATTAAATATACATAGATCCACACTGTCAAGAGCGTGCCGAGAAAACCCAATTTCAGGAATTACCTCTCAACACTGACAACGCAGGGGCTGACAGCTTTCACCGAGAGCAGCGCCATTTGGGTAGAATTGTCAGTGCTAACAGACCAACAACATTGCGAGAAATAACAGCAGCATTCAAAAATGTGTGTGAAATCTTATGGGACTTAACTCCTAAGATCATCAGTCTCTAAGCTTACACACTACTTAACCTAAATTATCCGAAGGGCAAATATACACACCCATGCCCGAGGGAGGACTCGAACCTCCGCCGGGACCAGCCGCACAGTCCATGACTGTAGCGTTCAGACCGATCGGCTAATCCCGCGCGGCCAGCAGCAATCTATATGGGACGTACGACGAACGTATCCGTTAGGACAATGCGGCGAAATTTGTCGTTAATGGGCTATGGCACCACACGACCAACGCGAGTGCATTCGCTAACAGCAAGACGCCGCCTGCAGCGTGTAACATGGGCTCGTGAGCATATCGGTTGAATCCTAGAAGACTGGAAAACCGTGGCGTGGTCAGATGAGTCCCGATTTCAGTTGGTAACAGCTGATAGTAGGATCATTCCATGTAGGCTTTCACGGCCGGCGTCTTTATCAGTAAACTCTTCAGGGCTAAGTTGCCGTGGTCGATCTGTAGAACTTCTTCTCCCTGACGTTTCGTTCTCAACTACGGAGAACATCTTCCGAGGTGAGTCGACGCGTTGAGAACGAAACGTCAGGGAGAAGAAGTTCTACAGATCGACCACGGCAACTTAGCCCGGAAGAGTTTACTGATAAAGCTGATAGTAGGGTTCGTGTGTGGCACCAGGATGCCATCGACCCAAGTTGTCAACTGTCAACAAGGCACTGTGCAAGCTGGTGGTGGCTCCAAAATGGTGTGGACTATCCTCTGGTCCAACTGAATCAGCGACTGGAAATTGTTATGTTCGGCTACTTTGAAACCATTTGCAGCCATTCATGGGCTTCATGTTCCCAAACAACGAAATAATTCTTGTGAATGAAAATGCGAAATGTCATCCGGCCACAATTATTCACGATCGTTTTGAAGAACACCCTGGATAATTCGAGCGAATGATTTGGCCACCCAGATCGCCCGACATGAATCCCATCGAAAATTTATCGGCGATAATCGAGGGATCAGTTCGTTCACAAAATCCTGCGCCTGGAACACTTCCGCAATTATGACAACATTTCTGCACGGGACTTCCAACGGTTTGTTGAACCCATGCCAGGTCGAGTTGCTGCACTATGCGGGGCAAAAGGAGGTCCAACATGATGTCGGGAATTATCCCATGACTGTCACACAATTTTAACGTCGTCCGTGCACAGAGGCAGTCTTTCAGTTAAAGGAAGTACCTAGCACAGTACAGTGCACACCAGATTGGAAACGACTCTGAAACCGTTTTCACACGACAAGACACACTGGGTAGTGAAGAGGAACTGTGTGCGTCCTGAAGCAGCTGTTACATGCCTGAGCTGAATCTGCGTCCTGCGCAACGGAGTAGCTTCGATCGGCAGCGCTGCCTGCCCGAGGCCGGGCAGTAAACAGAGGGCGCATTACGGCGGGGACAGCCCATCGCGATGACGCATGGCAGCCGTAAAATACGCCGGCCCGCCATTAAAACCGCGCAGCGGCCGCGGGTCGTCTTAACCCCCCCCCCCCCTCCCCTCAGGTCGCCGGCATGGCACAGGCAGGGCCAACGTAGCGGCGCGTTTCAGACAATACTTTACGCTCTAATTTTTTAAATATAATCATACAGTTAAGAAGCGAATAGTTAACCCGCTGTCAACGATTCGAAATCATCTCGATGGTTACGCCATCCAAGTGCAATCGCGATATATTAAAGATGACTGTTCCAGATAACTCAGTGGTATATCGTTCGGTATCTGTAACGTAGTATAAACTAAACTCAGTCAGAAACAGGTCTCGGAAGGCCCAACGGTACCGACCGGCCGCCGTGTCATCCTCAGCCCACAGGTCTCACTGGATGCGGGTATGGAGGGGCACGTGGTCAGCACACCGCTCTCCCGGCTGTATGTCAGTTTTCGAGACCGGAGCCGCTACTTCTCAAGCAACGCTTGCCAACAACGCTCGGCAGACCGAATGGTCACCCATCCAACTGACAGCCCACCCCGACAGCGCTTAACTTCGGTGATCTGACGGGAACCGGTGTTACCACTGCGGCAAGACCGTCGACTGTAGCCTAGTATACCAACAAGAAATAACAACGAGGGTACAAAATTGTACGTTCTTATGTCTGTATGCGCTACTGATGAAAATTTAAAGCGCACAAACCATGAACAGACCTGCTGTATCATTTAGGTTCAGCTACTTTTGTCTCCAGAGTAATTGCTAACTTCGGAAACATGCAAGTCAGTTAATCAACATATTTAGGATATTTTTATACGTTGATGTTTTATGGGATAATATTCAAGGGTCCCTCTTCACTTAGGCAAAAATTATTCATTTCACAAAAAAGCATTTAAAATATGAGCGGACTTCAACACATAAGCCTCTTGCAGGCATCTCCTTAAGCAGCTGGGAATATTAACCACGGCATCACAGTACATTAAATTCACTTTCGAAATTTATTAACAGTCCATCTGAGTTTGACAATAACAGATATTCACAAGCCAAATAATAGGACACATAATCTGCATTACCCTTTAATATATCTAACTGTGGTAGAGAAAGGAGCAGCTATGAAACTCTTCGGCAACTCACCCATGTAAGGAAAATGTGCGGCGTACGATCCTTGGACCAACTAACTGTTTTTACCTCGAATGAGGTCTATTAGCGCGAATCTATATTAATGTAGAGATTCTCAGGTATGTGGGCATGTGAAACTGAAGGAATATCACTACTCCATCGCCCCGCTTTATTTTTTACTTTTCGCAAATTTTACATGTGAATCGAAACTTTTTATCAATATTAATTCTATTTCGTATACTAAGATCAGATAAAGTTTTTTCTGCGCCTACGAAACTGATGACAGAACAATATTAAACACTTCCATACGACAAAAATTCAGCGGCTTCAAAAAATGATGGTTGAATACCATATTCCCTATCCCACTTTTCTCAAAATCGATTTTTTGATGTATCGATTATAAATGTTCAGCCATTTTGAAGTCTTCGGCCTGGAACCTCATTGCCTGGAGTAGAACCGTCTTCAGTGAGGAGTCCCTCTTCGAACTGACCCCGATGACCACCGAAGACGCCCCGGACAGTGGTGGGACACGTATCAGACTATAGTCCGGCATGAGGCCAGACGACTACGAGTGATAGTCTGGGGTGTCATTTTTTTTCACAATGCCAAGTCGAATAACTGCTTGCGTAAGTGTCGGTCATGGACATCAGCGTAATTGACTTGATCAATTTGTGAAGCTCTTTCTGTTGAAGAAATATCCAAACTGTTCTCATTTGTTTATCTGCACATGTACATCAGATGTACCGATTCCCTCCTCATTAGGATAATTCCTTCGTAGTGCGTCGTTCTTGTTTTGGGTGTTAATACGTACCGACATTTTCCCGTCGCCTGCCTCTTTCTGGGGGGCTCACTGAACTGTTCGAGTGAACTTCTGTGATACGGGGAATTGCCGTGGTGTAACTACCACGCTACACGAGTCCCCGAAGTTAGTGTGGAGCCGACTTCCTTGGCGCTCTATTTGTCCCCCATTTGATAGTGTATTATATAAAGGTTTTTATAAATTTGCCTGTAATAACATTACCTAAACAAACTGTTTTTTAGCCTTGTTTCACAATGTTATTGTTAACGCTGTTGCACATGCTAAGTTTCGGGTTGTAAGCCCATTTTCAAGTACATTACTGGTTCTCAAAGATGATAATGCACAGATAAACATAACGACAAGGCAAAGATAATCGTCTCAACTTCTTAAGGTATCGATCCATAGTTCTATGTACAATTGCGTCAATGACCATTTTTAACAAATTACGTATATTATTACACATTCAGCAATTACGCTACAATGGCCTGACTGAACTTACATCGCCAAGAGCTTTTTAACTCCGGTGGACTGGGGCTTGAAGTTTTGCTTCTATTCTGAGGTTGTGATCGAATCTAAAAGAGGTGGATAATTGAATTGGATTTACTCGTTTAATGATAGGTGGGGATATACACAACTGTCTGATTTCGAAAATTTCTAATTGGTTGAGATTGAAGAAGCCTGATTCAGCCTTTGCAAAACACTGCCTGAATAACAATCACAAATACACAATAGATGTACAAGTCCTACACACAGAGGAAAAGGAGGCCAAACTCAACCAATTAGAAATTTCTGAAATTAAGACATGTGTATATTCCCACACCTATCATTAAACGAGCAAACCCAATTCAATTATTGACCTCTTCTAGACGAGATCACAACCCCAGGATAGAAGCAAAACTTTGGGCCCCAGTTCACAGGAGTAAAAAAGTTCTTGGCGAGTAAGTTTAGTACGGTCATAGTAGCGTAATTGCTGAATGTGTAATAATGTATGCAATTTGTTAAAAAAAGGTCACTGAGGAAACTGCGCATTGAGCTATGGATCGATACTTTAAGAAATTGAGATGATTATCTTTGCCTTATCAAATGTTTATATGTGCATTATCGTCTTTGGGAATCAGTAATGTATTTGAAAATGGACTTATAACCCGAAACTAGGTTGTGCAATAACATTAACAAAATTGTGAAACAAGGCCAAAAACTGTGTTTGTTTAGTTATTTTAAAATGTTTCAGGAAGAACCCACAGTTGATTCTATTAAAATGTAATAACATTGTACAAGGATAGCGGAAACTGTTCACTGAAAGTTAGTATCTTAAAATACATTTATCCCCCACGATACTCTGACTTTTCGTTACATATTACATTCTTTCCTGTAATGAATGTTTCCTGGAAATTAAACAATTTGCTCGCAATTCGCAGCGCGATTCAGATTTTTATTGACTGAAATATCAGCAAGACATTAGAAGTCAGAAAAATGTGTAGGACACGCTGCCATGAAGCAGTGGCTTACAGTAACACCCGAGCGCTACCGTAACTGTTTTAGTGCGCGAGATTGTAGTGCAAGTTCGGCCTCGTTCGTATAACGTTCTTTATTCATATCTTTAAAAACTGTCAACGTAATAGCATACGAACGCAGTAAACGACAATTCCGATTGAGAATAAAACTTTGTTATAAATCGAAAGCATTCACGGTCCTGTATTTCAGCGTCTCCTCCTCCTCCTCCCCCCCCCCCCCCCCAATTATAAGCTATCTCCTAGGAAAGTTTTCATATGCACGCAGCTCCCACATCTATGAATGCGCTGACGAAAAGTCTGTCCCCTGAAGATGTCCATACGACAGTAACAGTTTACCGAAACATCTGCGCACGAGCGCTTGTATCTTGTTCACGTACGGAAGCCAATCCGACGCTCCAGGCCGAATCGATAACGGCAACATCTCACACACGAAGCGCAAACAGTGGAATTAGCGAGAGCAGTTGTTTGTTGACCCAGCGGTACGCAGACTTGGCGTAAATCGCTCCGCACGAAACCGACCGAGTGTGAACTATGACACGAGCAAAGTCAGCCTATCTCCGAAGTTTGCTTACTTTGGCGTTTTCTGGCAGTCAGAAATGCTCGGAACACGGGTCAACAGTCTACGCTCTTCGTCGCTTTGCACCCCGTTATTGTCCTTTGCCACGCTTGTACGAAGCCAGGCAGGAGACGCGAACTGGTATAAGTTGGAGCTAACATGTATACGCTTATTTTTTTGAGATGATGATGATATCAGGTTCCACTTGAAGTTTGGTTGTTTGTTGCCCGCTGAAGTGAAGCTATATACAGGATAGCGTTCCATGATCATTCAGATACTGTACAGGGTTTGTTAAACATTTAGTAATAATGAACTGCAACTTGAGACTAATTTAAATATTTATTGGCGGTTTGCTTCAAGAAAAATACGGTAACTCAAAATGTTTTCTATGTTTGCTTGCAACAGTTGGTACCGCGTGAGCAAGCTTTGTCCACGTAAATACGCTTCAGTAACCATGTGGACTCCACAGCAGGTGTTGTGTGTCCTTTCTCTCGCGGAGCTATAGTCCGTTACAGTGGTACAACATCGATTTCAGCAAGATACGGACTGCGAAAAAACTGACGATGTTTCCACTTACGTAACAATCATGAAATGGGATAAGCGGCTTCGGAAAACTGGGAGTTCGCTTTCGATATGGAGCCACGTAGTTCCAGAGGCCCATATATTATCACTTGATTTTTTTCTGTGGAAGCTTGTCAAGAATGAAGTGTACCACACACCAGTTCGTATTCTACCAGATGTGAGCCATCTCATTCGTACAGTTGCCGCAATTGTTACGCCTGCTATGCCGAAAAACACTAAAGGCAGAAGTCGAGTACAGATTGTGTGTTTGTCGCGCCACTAAAGGTGCGGATATCGGTGTGTAGTAAGAGTGTAAAAGCATTTTGAGTTACCATACTTTCAGAAATATACCGTCAATAAATATCTCAAGTTACTAGATATATTAATGTATGTTTAACCCGGATAACCTGTACTTCGCGGCGGCGAGACAGTTTGTCACGGTATCTACTAGATGAAGCCATCGGAGCTCCGAAATCGATCGTAATGAATTAATTTCAAAGAAAGAGAACAAACAGTATGTTACTGTAAGCAACAGTAGAAAACGACGTGTATTGCAATATAGTGATTTTTTTTACAAAATGGAGAAACCACATACTGCGCCATTGGTTTTACGATGTAGCGAAACTTAATTAGTCTGCCTTTTTTTTTGTTCTACAGAGGTAGAGTGTTTTCCAGAAGTAACGCCGTTGACTTTCCACTAGAGCAGCAGCGCCCCGTTTTCAGGCGGGAGAGCGGCAATTATTCGCCCCCTGCAAATCCAAGGTCGTTAACGTGCTACCGGAGATGAAAGGACTGCACTCCCCGTGATTCAGCTAACCCCTCACAGCTCTCTTAATGCTGCTGCGTGAACGAGTTGTCGGAAAATTATCTACCTGAAAATGACTTTTCTCTCACAAGCTACCGTTACAGTTTAACACTTGCCGAGTACGTGGTTCTAAGCGATTATAGCTGTAGACAACTGTACTATCTCTAGTATTTTTTTCGTTGATTTTAAGTCAGAATTATCTGTTACGACGCGACTTATAGAACGTATAAAGTAACGTCGTTTAGGTCCTTCACAGTCCTTATGATACAAGTAGTCATGCTTTTATCCATTTACTACTCCTCTTATGTCTTTTCTATCCGCCAGTCCAATAAAGTTTAATCATCTTGGCCCAGACATTCAATGTGGAAAGTGACATCAGTACAAAGACTTAAATTTTTGGGTTACGTTTAACTGAAAAATTTAAAATATTTATGGAATCTCACAGAAGAAATTATAAATAATATTTTTTCAAAATTTTAAAATATAAGATAATTGTCTAAGGCCCCAGTTCTCTCCAGACGCTGATTAGCGCACCACCTGTGCCGGGAGTCGCGTCGCGTCGGTATCATTGCTATAAACAGCTTCGGATGCCGTAATAAGTTACTCGGGATACGCGTAACCATGAAATCATTTTCGAGAGAAGTGTTAATTCTGGGACGACTTTAATGATCTATCTTCAGTTTGCGTATGTCGTGTTTTCACGTGCCGCCGCGGGACAGACATTCTACCATTATTTAGCGTGGCGTTTGATGAACATTATCATTAAATTATGGCGAGCATTCACTTAAACATTTAATTTGAACAGTTATAGTTGCATCAGCGTATTAGACTCTGAACTGCTCTGGTAGTTGGATTGTGTGGATTCTTTTTGATCTGTGACTTCCAGAATATAGTGAACATTTTAGAGAGAATCGTTTTTGATTATGAATCCCAGACAATCTCCTAATTCCTCAGAGCTATAAGCTGTAGCTCAGATGAAGTGGGCACTAGGAATTCTAATTACAGGCTTCACGTTTTGCTAATCACTTTCTGGTTGCCAATATTGTAGTTAGAGCGCCAGTGTTGAGAACGGCAAACAACAGCATTAAATAAATAATAGGAACATTTCATAACAATTATTCCACCCGCCGTCCCGCATATGGTGAATCGGCCGGGAAATGCATCTTTTCTACATTACATTCTACATTTAATATAACAATAATTCCACCCGCCACATAAATTATCCCCCCCCCCTTCCCCGCCCCCTGGTATTGTGAGGGTTAATTTGAGTGAGAAATTTCTGAGAATGTGCGTGTGGTGCACAGCCATACAAGGAAGTGAATCATGGACTGTCGGAAAATAGAAAAAGAAGAGACTCTAAGCTTTTGAGACGTAGTTTTACAAAATGAGAGGATCAGTGATACAGGAAATGAGAAGGATCTTTACAGAATAGGCGAGGAATGGAACGCCTGGAAAACACTGGCTAGGAGAAGGGACTGGGTGACAGGACATGTCTTAAGGCACCAAGGAGGAACTATGTTATTAGTGGAAGTCGCATACGTAGGGCCTGGCTAGAAATACATGTGACAGAACTGGTCACTCTACGTGGTCAAGCGTTTTGAAAAATGCAATTTATGGCTCGGATCGGGCAAGGCATTAGACGTTTAAATGTTAGCGTAGTTTCCAGGCAGCGAAAAAAGTACAGAACAGCAATCCCAGGTCGTGTTTCCCGAAACTACGTTATTTTTAATTTTTACGTTACTTACACTGCAATTAAACCTAGAAAGAACTCAGTATATAGTATTTATTATTAATTTCACGGAAGGCATGAAAACTGTACTTACAGCTTTCACGAGGGCTCTGCAAATGATCTTCCACGAAAAGACTGTAATTGAAGCGTGTAGGACTTCTTGTTACGTTGGCCTCATTTTGACTTTCGAGCGACCCTCGGTAACCCTGCGATTTCTATTTTATCATCAGTTAATAAATTGATCAAAAAGCTTCAAAACTGGCCTTTTTTCGGCGAGAGAGAAAAAGAAATCATATCCCGAGAAGACTGCCTCAAAATTCATTCCATTTTACATCATCAGCTGTCTTCGGCAGTATGTGGAGAAGTAATTCGTTAGGCGTTATTTACAGCGAAACCGTGCGAATGCCAACTTTTTATGACTGTAAACCATGTTTGTTTTTCTATAGGAACTTCAAAACAGCAATGTAATTGTAAAAATGCGACTTTTACAACGTGTGCAATCTACCTAGAAAATTACTGCTGCCAATGTTTTTATGATGACTATCACCGCAGAAATAATCCACGTATGTAATTTGATATGCGAAGTTCTCGTGTACGCCTTATGATTCCTTCCTGGAAATTTATTTGCTACCCTAAATGTTCTTTCGCCTTTCCTTTTCTTGTCTCTTTTGGAAATATTAATGTACACAGTAAGTAGTGCATTATTTCGCTTTATTTGCTGCTGACGTAAAAATTGAATATAAAAAAGTTTCCGCATAGAGACCCGATTTTACGGCCCTTCGGGTTTCCGTGCGGTACTCTTTCAGCTGCGCCAACAACTGTGTGGAAGCAGCGCTAACAAACGGCTCATGTCTCGCCCGACATGCGCGAAAAATGCTATTTTGTTCCAAGAGCTTGGTCATCCAGATTGCCCAATTCTGTCACTTATTCCTTGCCAAGGCGCGCAATACCAAAAAATTGGAAGAAATCGGTGATGAGTAGGAAAGGCCGTGCTGACAACAGTAAAATCTATGCTTGAAGAACAATAAAGGGATGTAGTCCTGCGTTTGCCCCTGAACCGAATCCTACGATCAGCAGCGGTGCACACTATCGATGGACCAACGCAAGTGCACGCTGTCGGCGTTGCTTGGCTGGGCCGTCACATTCACTTACTACGGAGAAATACCGGTGCACGCTGACAGCGACTGAAGCCGGCCAGGTGACGTCACGGCAGGCTTAAAGCCTCGCGGCTGGCTCGCTCCCCCAAGTTGGAGTTCAAAGGCTTCGCGGGACGGCGGCAATCCTGTTATGCTCGGCTCGCCTTCACGCTTGTATTGCTGCTTGTCAGCCGAAATATTTGGCGGTCTGGGGGCGGCCGTTCCCTCACCACCGTCGCCGCAAAGTACGCTCAACTATCTACACAGAGGCGTTGAAAAAATCTAAGGGAGTCTGATCAGTAATACACTTTGGCTGCTGTCGACGAACAGAGCCGTACTGGCTACTTACGAAGCTGGTTAAACACAAACAAAAAAACTCCCTTTAATGTTCTGATTTTATGTATCGAGTCTGTCCTCAGGACCGTCAGGCGCATTTTCTCTGGTGTTTCGGCAGATATTTGCAATAACGTTTTTACAGCGTGTAGCTGGTAACAGACCAAACGAATGAAGCTCATCACAATTTACGTGCGACTTCCTGCGTCGACGGAAAGAGTCGGTTTGTTTCCCGTTTCAAACAAAATGATTTTTAAATCGGAATTTTACGTGCCCAAAAGAAAGAACGCTACCAGATTAGTCTAGTGCGATACTCGTTTTTTTGGTGTTGTTCTCTTCAGTTCTGAGACTGATTTGATGCAGCTCTCATGCTACTCTATCCTGTGCAAGCTTCTTCATCTCCCAGTCGCTACTGCAGCCTACATCCTTCTGAATCTGCTTAGTGTATTCATCTCTTGGTCTCCCTCTACGATTTTTACCCTCCACGCTGCCCTCCAATACTAAATTGGTGATCCCTTGATGCCTCAGAACATGTCCTACCAACCGATCCCTTCTTCTGGCCAAGTTGTGCCACAAACTTCTCTTCTCCCCAATCCTATTCAATACTTCCTCATTAGTTATGTGATCTATCCATCTAATCTTCAGCATTCTTCTGTAGCACCACATTTCGAAAGCTTCTATTCTCTTCTTGTCTAAACTATTTATCGTCTACGTTTCACATCCATACATGATTACACTCCATACAATTACTTTCAGAAACGACTTCCTGACATTTAAATCTATACTCGATGTTAAATTTTTCTTCTTCAGAAACGCTTTCCTTGCCATTGCCAGTCTACATTTTATATCCTCTCTACTCCGACCATCATCAGTTATTTTGCTCCCCAAATAGCAAAACTTCTTTACTACTTTAAGTGTCTCATTTCCTAATCTAATTCCCTCAGCATCACCCGAGTTAACTCGACTACATTCCATTACCCTCCTTTCAAGACACTGTCCATTCCGTTCAACTGCTCTTCTAAGTCCTTTGCTGTCTCTGACAGAATTACAATGTCATCGGCGAATCTCGAAGTTTTTATTTTTTCTCCATGGATTTTAATAACTACTCCGAACTTCTGTTTTGTTTCCTTTATTGCTTGCTCAATATACTGATTGAATAACATCGGGGATAGGCTACAACCCTGTCTTACTCCCTTCCCAACCAGTGCTTCCCTTTCGTGCCCCTTGACTATTATAACTGCCATCTGGTTTCTGTACAAATTGTAAATAGCCTTTCGCTCCCTGTATTTTACCCCTGCCACCTTCAGAATTTGAGAGAGAGTATTCCAGTCAACATTGTCAAAAGCTTTCTCTAAGTCTACAAATGCTAGAAACGTAGGTTTGCCTTTCCTTAATCTTCCTTCTAAGATAAGTCGTAGGGTCAGTATTGCCTCATGTGTTCCAACATTTCTGCGGAATCCAAACTGATCTTCGCCGAGGTCGGCTTCTACCAGTTTTTCCATTCGTCTGTAAAGAATTCGCGTCAGTATTTTGCAGCTGTGACTTCTTATACTGATAGTTCGGTAATTTTCACATCTGACAACACCTGCTTTCTTTGGGATTGGAATTATTATATTCTTCTTGAAGTCTGAGGGTATTTCGCCTGTCTCATACATCTTGCTCACCAGATGGTAGAGTTTTGTCAGGACTGGCTCTCCCAAGGCCGTCAGTAGTTCTAATGGAATGTTGTCTACTCCGGGGGCCTTGTTTCGACTCAGGTCTTTCAGTGCCCTGTCAAACTCTTCACGCAGTATCGTACTCGTTTTACCGATACGTATTAACAGGAACAGTAAAACTAGAAGAATAACCGGCACTCCATCAACTACTGAGAAGCACGCTTGTGCATGGCGTTAGCAGTCAGCGTGGGCAAGGGCGGCGCTGTCGCTGCATTTGAACTTCCTGTTTCGGAGGCTTCAGGGACATTTAACATCCCACGAAGAACTCTTCGAGACTGGTTGAACGAAGATTAAGGGAAGATGCCAACTAGGAAACTTGATCATAAGCCTTTGTTGAATTACAGCACTGAAGAACTTAAAGAGCTGTTAGGATGCAGAAAATTGGTTTTTGGGTCACCAAGAAACTTCTAGACAAGAAAGCAGCTGAAATCAACAGTCTTGGGCATAAAACTCCTTTCTCTGGCGTTCCAGCAGGAAGATATTGTTTTAGAGGATTTCTAAAGCTTAATCTGGACATTGTTCTTAGGGAAAGTGAAAATTTAAGTTATGCCAGACTTATGCGATTCAGTATGACTCTGAGCACTATGGGACTTAACATCTGAGGTCATCAGTTCCCTAGAACTTAGAACTTCTTAAACCTAACCAACCTAAGGACATCACACACATCCATGCCCGAGGCAGGATTCGAACCTGCGACCGTAGCGGTCGCGCGGTTCCAGCTGAAGCGCCTAGAACCGCTCGGCCAGCGATTCAGTTTGCGGAAAGTGAAGCACTTTTTTTTGATTATGTGGCTTCGGTGTATGACCAAACTATTGCCACATCAAATTTAAAATGTGGATGAAACTGGTCTTCAGTTAATTTTCAGTGGTGCCGACAAAGTTCTCCCTCGAAGCGGCACTAAAAGATGTCATATGACTATACATGGAGAACAGGAGAAACAATTACAGTTGTTGCATGTTGTATTGCTGCTGGTGTGTGGATTCCGCCCATGGTCCTTTAAAAAGCCATCTGTGCATAAAAGGGATTTGGAGAGGACTCGCAAACTGGCAGCATATTTGCTTTGGCGCTGAAGTGCTACGTCACCAGAGGTTTTCTGCTCATTTCTGAAACATTTCAACCATTACTAGTCTTTTGTAAACTGCTTGCTGACCTTGGACGGTCACAGAAGTCATATGGATGTCAGTGTACTGGATGTGGCAAAAGAACTGCGTATCAAGATATTCTGCCTTTCTGTCCACTGCAGGCGTGAGCTCCAGGCCCTGGACAAGAGCTTTTGTAAAGGTCCCATGGAAGGAGGCTAGACAATTTCCGTCGTCAGAATCCAGGATGATCACTTGGGAAGTATAATTTCCAAAACTATTTTCTGAAGCATGGTACTGAGACTAAACACCTGTAATGCTAGTTCTGGGTTTAGGGCAATTGGAATTCTTCGACATCCAAGTGTTTTCTCAGAAACTTCATTCGCACCGAGCACTGTGTCTGAGAGACCGAGTGCTGAAGTCAGCTTGCCAGGTCAAAGGGAGAAGACTGCTGACAAATGACTACTGGCATCTCCAAGAATAGAAAGGAAAGCTAGCTTTTTACATATATTCAGTAACACTGTGACTGCGCAGTTCGTCGCACTGTTCATGGTAGCGGGCGTACAGAGTTAACACAAAACGTGGACTGTTTAGCTTCCAGCGGTGTGCAGGAGCACGTTTACGTTTCTGTCCACCATGTTGCTGGTGGCGCCTGTAGTGGGGCGCTCGTTGCGACAGCCCCGTAGTCGAAATGAGATGTGGTGGGCCCGCGTGCCGCTGCCGCCGTATCGACCGGGCCGCGTTTCGGCGCGTGTTGCGTCAACACCGACTGCGCCTTCCCCGCCAGACCGCAAACGGCCCACCGCACGCCAGTATCCTGTTCCGCCTGCCGCCGAGTCCTCGCCATCAGATACTCGCGGACAAAGTCACAACCGCAGCCAGCCGCTAAACTTGCCTTCCGACACTGATCCGCTCGCTTTACGTAACGGCTTCCTGAACCGACCGTGAACATCCTACAAAGCCATCGAGTTTAGTCCTCACAAACCTGTCAGTCTGCAGCTCGTTTTAAACACGCGCGATTTTGGTCAAAATCGGTTATTCGTTATCGCTGCGCGTTAAGCCATTACCTGTAAATCTGTTATCAGCTGACTTTGGACCGTGTCATCGATGATCAACTAACTCTTTCGGGTTTGGAGTTCGAAGACCTTGAGTATCCTGCTAACTGCGCATCCACAGAAACGGGAAGTTTCTGTGCGTCTCTGTCTTCTTAACTTTCCTTCTGTTTGTTTTCGTGACGCATTTAAAAGATTGAACGAAGTCTGTTTTTCCTACTGGCGTTCTTTTGTAATAGATGAAATGACTGAAAGCGAAAGGTATTTGCGCTTTTTAGCACCTGGACGAAGAAAAGCCTGCACTACACATAAATAAGAACGTAAACAGATGAAAGTGCTTTAATGAAAATTACTTCAACAGTAAAAAAGTTATAATTACTTAACGAGGAAAATAATTTTCACTGTTATCTGGCACTCGACAAGAAAAGATGATGAGAAGGATAATGTAGAAAGCGCTGTTTACTGCCTTCTCAAAATTGTCTGATGTGCTTTAAAGGCTACATTTTCTCTAGCAGATAAATGTGCTGTTTTGGAATGTTAGGACGATCTGTTCTTTTAGTCTTCAGGAGTGGAGACTTTACCATACGACCTTTGTTAAGAACATCCACTGTGAATTTTGTATAGGCCACTGATAAACTATTATCCTTGCTTTTTCCTACATTATGTTAACGTATTTCGGTTTTTTCGTAAAAACGATAGTCCTTGGTAACCTTACACTGTTCAGGCGCAAAAATGCACAGCAGACAGCTCTCAAAACAAAGAATTTTGTCATTGTCATGTAAACGAAAATGACCACTATAAACAAGCGAGACTCAGTACAGCTAGGGCGCCGCTGTAGACTCATTTGCCAGTAGTAGTCGAAAGGGACAAGAAAGGTGCTGTGTAAAAGGGGCATTGCACGAAGAGAAGATGCACAGAAATATAATCATACGAATATATCTTATAACCTGCTGAAATTTCTTCAAATAAAATATCAAGTCTTTTCCTTGGGTCTAATTGTTCTGCTATTCTACACGGAAAAATGATGAGCCGTGCAGAACTCGTTGCAAGCCCATATTTACACTGATTCGACAAAAGTCATGGGATACCTCTTAATGTTGTCTCTCACCTCCTTTTCCCGGTGTAGTGCAGCAAGTGGAAGTGGCAAGGACTACTCAAGTAGTTGGAAGCCCCTTCAGAAATACTGAGCCATGCTGCCTCTGCAGCGGCCAGTAATTGCGGAAGTGTTGCCGGTAAAGAACTTTCTGCACGAAGTGACCTCTCCATTATGTCCCATGATTTTCGATGGGATTCAATGTGTGGCAAGATCATTGACTAACTTCCAGAATGTTCTTCAAACCAATCGTGAAGAACTGTGGCCAGGTGACTTGGCAGATTGTCACCCCCCCTTTTTTTTTTTTTTTTTTTTGAAACATGAAGTCCATGAATATCAGCAAATGGGCTCCAAGTAGTCGAACATAACCATTTCCGGTCAATGATCGGTTCAGTTGGACCAGAGGATCCAGTTCATTCCATATGAACACAGTCTACACCATTATGGAGAGCCACTACCAGGTTGCACAGTACCATGTTGACAACTTGGTTCCATGGCTTCGTGGGATCTGCGCGACACTAACCCTACCATCAGCTCTTACCGTCTAAAACAGACTCCCATCTGACCAGGTCACGGTTTTCCATTCGTCTAGGCTCCAACCGACATGGTCACGAGCCCACGAGAGACGCTGCACGCTTTGTCGCACTGTTAGCAAAGCCATTGGGGTTGGTCGTTTGCTGCCTTAGCCCATTAACGGATACGTTCGTCCCACATTGATTTCTACACTTATTTTACGCAGTGTAACTATTTTACTAGCACCGACAACTCTACGCAAACACCGCTGCTCTCGGACGTTGAGTGAAGGCTGTCGGCCACTGCGTTGTCCGCGATGAGGTAATGCCTGAAATTTGGTGTTCTCGACATATTCTTGGCGCTGTGGATCTCTGAATACTGAATTCGCTAAGGACTTCCGAAATGGAGAGTCCCATGCTTCTAGCTACAACTAACATTCCGCGATCAAAGTCTTAACTTCCATTGTCGGAAACCTTTCCACATGAAACACCTGATAATAAATGACAGCTCCGCCAGTCCACTGCCTTTATCACCAATAATGTATATTTAAAATTATTTAAATATGGCAGCCTTCGAAGAGTCTTTGTCTCGTTCTATGACGACCGTAGGATGGGTTTTGTATTACTTTGCGTCGTACAAAAGGCCAGCTGAGTTACAGCGAGTAGAAAGCCTGTGTCGCTTTTTCCACACGGCTCCACGTTGTCCGATTGGTAATAGTTTTTGTTTTGCACATTTTAGAGTGGTTGTCGTACCTCAAGTACGCTTAAGAAACTGAAAACGCATCCAACGAAAACTTCTAATAAAACGCAGTAAATTTCAGAAACCCGAATGCACAGCAATGTTTCACTATTGCTGTATTCCGCTGCATCAGAAAGAAAATAATAAAATAACCACATCTGCAGCTGTTTTCTGTACACGGAGAATGATGACCGTCTCTTGAACATAATCTCATAGCTAAATAATGTGTGACAAATACATTCGTCTGTGAGTAACGTAAATAGCTTAGAGAAATCAGTCGAAGTAGTACATTAGTTTATGAACTTCATAAACATTACAATCAAAGTAGTCTAGTATGGGTGAAAACATTTTGTAGGGAGTAATAAAACGACAGACAGAAAATAATCATCCCCATGGGTTCAAAACCGAACAGCATCAGTTGGATATTGATCAGTGGGGCGGAATTCTTTCGTTCCGTCGATAATGAGGTCATTAATCTCAAGGCTGGATTGGCGGAAAGATGGGACAGCAATTAGGCCGTCCTCCGGAATGGCGCTCCAGTGCGTAACCACTAGACCATCAAGCTTACTCACGATAACGATGACCATGTTGGACGACGTGCGATCTGTACACGCGCCTAAGGCAAAAGTTGGAGCGTTATGAAGGAAACCAGCGAGGAAATTAAGGGGCAATGGGTTAGGAGTCGCTTCCGTAGACAAACTGCAGGCATCTTGGCGGTGGAAGAAAATTTCACCGCCAGTTTTTGGCTGGAAACTGTAGGAGAGGTGGTGGCGTTAAGTTTCTGATTACCAGTTTTAGCGGCTGTGTCACGCATTACATTCTAAAGGTCGCCGCAGTATCGCACGGAGTGAACACATGTGGCACTCGATGCCGAATTGTCCGACGGATGGGGGTGTGAACTGTGACAGTGCCGCTGATGCACCGCGAGAGAATATACTATGTGCCAGTATCGGCCTCTACTCTCGCCCTTCCTTTCATCTACAACGTAAACAGAATATTACTCTGCAACACATGGTACAAGCACTGATTACAGTCACGCACGTGATTATTATTATTAACAGTAAGAAAAGCATCAGCTATATTGCAATACAACATCGTAATTAACTACAAAGTAATAAATGACCAGCAGTTCAAGCAATATACAGTTTAGCACAAAACTGGCCACGAACCTTCCAGAGTTGCGGTGATGTAAGCTCTTCCTTGGAACGCCGTACAGTGCACCGGGACAAAAATGTACCAATATGTACACCGTCAATGATGCACCACATTGGCAGGGTCTTGGAACGTCTAGAAAACCCCATCTATAGATGGCAACATCACATAGAAGTCATCTGAGAGATCCCAAAGTGGTACAAACTCTCCTCGTGTATAGCTGAAATTTCTTCTGATTGTGGGATCGAGTGGCGTCATTTAAATTTTACCCACGTCTCCAATCGGAAAATTGCTTCTACTCTGAAGTCTCTAATAGAACCAATAATACCGTACCTGGACTTCAGTCCTGTAGGGGCTGGTTGTATGTTATGAAGCGGAGGTGCGAAGCCAGCCAAGCAATACAGTTTCTCAGACTTGGTCGGTCGTAGGCTTCCACTTAGCAATCTGCAATCTTTTTGGCACAGTTTACTTTCTTAACATGTGCTGATTTATACCGCACTGAGTAAGCGTACTCGTCACTGGCAAAGCACGTTGGTAAAGCTGTAGTTTTCACAACTGATGGTTTACCTCTCAAAGTTTTGCTGGTTAATTTCTAAAGTATTTGTTTCTATCACTGATCAACTTTTATTTGAACAATGTTTCTGGGAAGTGGAATCTCGATCTAGGCTGATTTTCAAGTAAATGGGATATGTACAGTGCTCCAGTATCTAACCTCGCAATAAGGCTGTCTTTTCCTTGAGGCCTGCGGGTTCTGCAGATGAAACTAGAGAGTGGTTAAAGTTGTTTTCTACACAGTATAGGTCCAAGCTTTTAAGTGTTTTCGTAAGCTTTTATCCCGCCTCCATAAAATGTCTACTGCTCTGTCATAAGCGTAGATTTATGTATCTGCGTGACACCCGGAAATTGCACATGTTAACTAATCCTTTCATGTCTTAAGGATCACAATAATCTGTCGTTGCTTAAAATGAAGTGTCACCCCTCCATCTGTATCGTGTGGATGCTTTTGATGCTGCATATGCTGGTCTGCGATACACGTACACGGGTGACATTTCGTTATCCGGAGGAAGTCAGTCGCAAACTACCTCCAGCACGTTTTTCCTGTACTTCAACATAAGAGTCCTGAACCTGCGTCTGACTTTCACTTCCGTAGTATGGGACTGAATTCAGAATGGTAGGCATACATTAGAGTACACCGACTATAGTGTGCACAGCACGCTCGCCATGATTGTCAGGCGGTCTGCAGGATGCTTATAAGATCGTCATATTCAGTTTTTGGCTCCAATGCTACACAAGACACGATTTTGGTACAATCCGGTAAGCAACCTGACGACGTTCTAACGAACGAAAGCGGTCGTGACGCAATAAATTTGTATCAATGCAGCTGCGGTGGTTCTCATTAATGATTACTATTAGCATCAGACACCTGTGGAGCTCAACATGATCAAGATTGTAACCCACCTAAAATGTCATCGCAGTTCACTGCAGAACAATACGTTCCAGATATTTAAAACTTAACCCTAAATTATTACACCCTCATAAAATTTACGACTGCAGCAGAGTATAAAACGGGGCATTTGTGCTTAATTTGGTATGTAACGTAGCACTGGAGATCTGTTAACCGTAATCAAGTAACGCATAACCTATAAGCTTCATTTCCTTTGAATCGAATTTGGAATAGTACATTTTACTATGTAGCAATGTAACATATTCTCTCTCTCTCTCTCTCTCTCTCTCTCTCTCTCTCTCTCTCTCTCTCTCTCTCTCTCCCCCCCCCCCCCCTCCCGTTTAGTGTTTTAGGGTTCATGTCTCCGTATGTGTACGAAAGTTGACGAGGAACAACAAGACAGCTAAATGAGACAGTTGTCACCCTATACCCAAGCATTCTGTGAATTAAAACCAACCACTTTGCAAGTCATAAGGCGGCTCACAATGCAGTTATTAGACACGTGACGAGCCACACAAATGATTATAAACATTAGATGGAAACACGAAAAGATTCCTGCGCCTGAGCAGCTGCCAGACGCCTTCTCATTCCATCTAGCATCCTCCCCCTTTCGATCCGTTTCGAAATTAAAGACCTGCCAGAAGGAATGTTTGTTGTGCAATTACTTTGTTTATCTGCAGTTACCCCCCTACGTGAATAGTAATTACTCTGGTTGACAAGCTGGGATAAAAGACGGGGCTGGCCTTGGGCGCAGTTCCGGCGGTAGTCGGCACGAACAGGCGCACAGCACACCGTTAACGTAAACACGCCCACGGGCGACTGCGCCCATCCACTCGCAGCTCAACTTCCGCGTGTTGCCATGGAAACAGTATTCCAGACTGCTATCACAGGCAAGGCACTAAAGGGGAGCATAGGCAGAGCGACTTATCGATTTTGCTCACTTTTCGCACGATTATAGTACACACTGTACCAGTTCCAAATAATGTTTGTGACGAAGGTCAGGGAAATGGGCTTAAAACCGAAACGTACACGGAAAAAATAGCTTACAATTCAACATTCAAAGTATATTCAGTTATAATGACCACATTCGGGCGCGCCCTGGAGTTGGCAACAAAACAGTAGATACACAAGAGGGACACGGTAGGTCTTGCTTGGTAAGAGAGTTCTGGTACAGAGTACGGAGATCATTAGAGGAGAGAGGGGAGAGGAAAAGACGTCTTGCCGAGCTGAGAGCCAAAGCCAGAGAGAGAGTCTCGTCGCGGGCCACTGGCAGCACGTGATTTTACTTCCACGCTCCCCATCGGGCGCTCAGAGGTGGCGCGAGGAAACTGATATTCATCAGTTTACCGAAACACACAACCTTATGCTGGAGTCATGCTCCGATCCGGCACGTACGTCACGCGAGTCAGTACAAAAGTAAAGGACGTGAGAGCTGCGAAAGAATTGTGGGAGAGGAAAAGCGAGGAGACTGCGAACTACTGGGAGTGATAAGTGCGAAAGCATTTTGAGTTAACAATAAAATTGTCCCTGTAACCGGTTCCCCCTTTAGACATATTTTCGAATGCGGTCTCTGAAGAAAACTATGGGAACGTCAATTTCAAACTCGTGACGTCATCTCTGACTCCCAGTATAGCTTTATGGTTTATAAAGCACAGCGTCGGCGTTAGGAGAACAATAGGAGCGCAACACAATACGTTCCTCGATTATACTGTGGCACAAGGCCAATTCTTTGACGACTTACAGATCACATGACAGTAACGAGAGGTTTATGGTCTCTTAAGAAGAGCTTTGACTTTAATATGAATATGGTTAGAAAGGTAGATTGTCTGAGGAGCCCTATTCAATTTCCGCACAGGTGCTAATAATACAGTTCATTAAAGACAACACGTAAGTCTCTTGCGGGAAACGTGGAAGCACTTGCGTACTCTTCGACTATACCTTATTGGGTGTTTATGGAGGAAACAGTCGAAGTTGCAACATTCACTTTTCTCATTTAACTGGTGGTATGAATAGTATATTCCATAATAGCATGCAAACTGTGTTAAGATTGTAGCCTACATACGCGAATATCAAAGTTTTTCTACGAACACTGGTATGACAAACATACAATTGGGTTTAGGTAACTCGAAACAAGGCATCAATTAAATAAAGAACTGAATCTTGCAATTTCTGCTATTTTCTACCTCAAACTGATTAACACAAGTTGCAGTCTCGTTATTAATCCAGCATACTGGAAATCCATTACTGGGTTTTATTCGCTATGGGAGACAGGTGGACACAAAAATCACATACTGATCTTATCCAGACAGCGGCGTGATGTGCGCATACTGTTTCCCCATGAACCCAACTACGTTTTCGAATACAAACGCAATATACTAGATCGTCAATTGAATTAACTCATCTCGTAAGACAAACTATAAAGCTATCAAATTCGCCGCATAAAATGATGATCTGGCAAACGCAGGTTCCAAACAAAAATATTTCGAAAAAAAGTTTCACAAAACATTGCCATTGTTTAACTATCAGGACACAACATTACTTTCTCACATACGATTATTAACCTAATTCTGGAAGAGGGGTTACTTGCTCCTCAGCCCACATATTTTTCAGTTTCTTTTTCTGCTGACATCTACGTTCAAAGATACGAAGGGTATAGACAGAGTTATAGGTATCTGCAGGAGCACCGCTAAATTCTGCTCAACCAGAAAGAACTGAAGAACACACAGATGTGAACCTCTGTCTGCAGTAAGGCTTCAGAGCTCTCCTACGCTGCCAACATCTTCGCTCGAAACTACTGTCACAGTCACACAATCAGTCGATGCACGAGATTACACTCAGCGAATCTCCGTTGAGTGCATGTTGACACCATCTGAGCACCCTCTAGACATCAGCAAAGTAATGATGATTCAAAGATAATGTAAAAACAGTACTGTTCCGGCATAACATGAAGCGCCGGCACGTCGGCCAGGAACGATACGGCAGAGGGTGCCGTGAGACGACGGCAGCCAATAGAACGCTGACTAGGACGACACCATGACAGCAGCGGCAGCTCTAGCTAGCCTCAGCCGCACTAGAAGAGCTCACTAGAAGACGAGCCGTGACTTGTGATCTATATTAATTGCTTGCATGTAAATTGTGTATATCGGACGACATGCATTATTTATATATCGCCAATTGCATGCGACACCTCTTTGTAAAAAGGCAAAGTTAAGTAATGTCAATTTACTTACTGCAAAAAAAAACCATTAATATGATTGCTTGGATTGTTGTCTAGCTATCCGACAAAACAGCTTCCTAGCCACCCTATATTAGACGAGTGGGCAGGATTCCACAAGTACTAGTATCGGAACAATACTTGTCTTCAAACAGGAAAGAGCAAAGCCATTTCAGTGATTAATCTTTAGTGCAAGGGAAAGGAAGGAAATTTAATTGAAGGGGAAGGCAGATAATTGTAGGGAAGCGTGGAAATCAAGGAAGAGGGTAGGGAATTGAAGCGTAGGAGAAGGAAGATCAGACGTTACCGTCAATCGACAATAATGTCATTAGAGCCAGAGCACATGCTCCCATCAGGGTAGGAAATCGGTCGTGTTCTTTTCGAAGGAACCAATGCCGGTATTTACATTAAGCAATTTAGGGAAAACACGGAAAACTTAAACCTGTATAGGGAGGCGCAGATATAAACAGTCGCCCCTCCGAATGCGATTCCAGTGTCGCAACGCTTAACCACCATTTCGGTCTTTCTGCAAGGAGTGTCATTGCAGCGAGATATGCAGAACAACTTCTGGTAGGTTTAGAATGTAAGAAAGATAGGGATAGTAACGGTGCGGCTCTTCAGCCGCGCATAGAGTACTCCGTCTATAAGAACACTGGCCCGTCAAAACAAGGCTCCCGAATAGTCCGAGTTAGGCGCATAATTTTAGTAAGTATCACGACCTCACAGTTTAGAGTTTAGTTCTTATGGAAACGATTCGTAATTCGTGAGGTCACAGCAGTATTGTACAATTTGTGTTTTATTACTGTACTGCTTAGTTCTAGTTATTGCACAGCGGTTGAGGTTCGAAATACCGTGGCTAGAGTGCACCTCGTTCCTTTTGACGATTCAACGACGTCTTGTTTACACACTTGTGCAGCAAGTCTGTGTGTATTTATTATGGCAAATCGAACATTTATGGGACGTAATCGAGAGGTCAGTTCGTGCACAAAATCCTACACCGGCAACACTTTCGCAACTATGTACGACCATAGTATTGCTCAGTATTTCTGCAGAGGCTTCCAACAAATTGTTGAGTCCATGCCACGTCGAGATGCTGCACTATGACAGGCAAAACGAGGTCAGACATGACATTAAGAGGTATCTCATGACTCTTGTCACCTCAGTGTATGAGGGTCTGTGGGAGCTACCGGGTGACGGTGTTCTCAACTGCTGCTACCGGTGGCCGCGTCGTAAGGCTGTGTACCGCTGCGGCAGGACACCATTCCGGTGTTCTCGTGGACGGCCGCAGAACTTTCTCGGGAGCAGGTCGGCCGGCGTTTTCCGGGGCTGGTGGCCAACAAGACGAAGCCGACAGCCGGCGAGCGTGAAAGTGGCTGGCCTCAGCGAGGGCGGGGCGGCGCAGCGGGCTGGAGAAACTGCACCTCCGCTGCCGGTGCCGCCGCCGCCGCCGCCGCCGCCGCCACGCTGCAAGCCGATCTCGCCCCGTCTGTGTCGTAACTGGCCATCACACGCGCCAGTCGCCAAATCCAAGGCTCGTATTAACTGCTCAGTGCTTACGCTACAGCCCGTTCAGCTAGAGAAGATCCGCTACAGTTACAATGTGGGCATTGCGCGGATGCTTTTCCCGTCCAGCATGACCAGTCCCGTAACGAGATTTTGTTTACGCCCCACTGTTGCCGTTATTCTAGGCGACTTCAGCTTTTCAGTCAGTATTGACGGCAGTTATTTTCTACTTCTCGGACGAAATCTGGCAACAGCTGTCTGGGATCTTTTATCGCCTTACGCAATATGTGGATGTGGTACTTTGGAGTATTTCTCGGCCGTGAGGAACCATCCGTGAGAGGCAGTCAAATTTATAAATTTGAAACAAGGTACGACTTGGCTTTTTTATATGCAGAAAGCACTGCAAGAAACGAATATCACCAATCTACAAAAACTTTCTTAGTACAGTTTTAGTCCGGAATGTGGAATCTTTTGGCAGCAAAAGTTACCAACTAACGTGAAAAAGTGCTTACACAATACTAGTACCATGATGCCTTTCCACTTCACCTGTGTACCCCGCCTTTCCCTAGAGCACACTCCGGAAGCAAAAGATTTCCAAAATTCTACTCCCTTTCCATGGACTCTCCAACTGCCAAAATAAGCTTTAACCTGTTGTACGCTACACTGAGTCATGACAACGTTTTGAAGCTGCGCAGTAGCCCACATACGAAAAACACTATAGCACAACAAGCTCAATTAAATGTTTTGGGAAAAAAATGAAAAACTGATTTATAAAGCAGACACGTTTTCTTTAAAAACATGTAACATTTGTGTTTCGGATTTGCCTTCCATGTGTTGCTTATGTTCGTCAGAATGTATTTAGAGGAGGGTTTGTCCTCTGTTACCGATATTTTGAATGTTATGTATCCGAAAGAGTGCAGGAGTTAAAGCTTTTGAAAAACATGAACTAAAATTGTTTTTGCGTTCTGTTTCTGAAATAAAGAAATTCGCCCTCACATCCCATGCAATAATCATCATCGGCCTCAATGGCCAAATGATCTAATATAACCTATTTCATTGTACGTAGCATAGTCTGTGAAATTACCAAAATTTGGAGGTACAACCAGCTTAAAAACTGAACACAATGTTTGAGTGATGTAGATGTAGAGTACATTCACTACAGAGAAAAATACTACGTGCACTTATTGTCTCCAGAACATGTATATTGAATTCACGCAGAGGGATAATTTTTATACGAGTTAAATACCTTTGTGAGAATTTAACAGCTCAGCACCGACGTGTTGTCAAAGGAACAGAAACATAAATAAGTGTTATTGGACTGATGTGTTGACGAAAGGAGGAGGATGCAGCCATTAATGAAACGCAAGAAATATTTTCATAGAAGAGCATCAATGGCTGTGAGCAAAATCGAAATAAACTCTAGCATCAACATACGCAATTTCTCCACCATTATTCAATGGGAAACAAAATGACTTACAGTAGCTCATTGTTAGGGATAATATTTCTTCCTTTCTGAACACTTTTCCAGCACCTGCCACGAAGGTGCCATATACAACAATTTGAAATGGAAACCGTTTATACACTCATCTACGGTGTTTTGCTTACCACCACATTTATATCCTATCTTGCGTTGTTCTAGCTGGAACAAATTAACAGCTGACAACTTCGAGATTAAACTGAATATCATCATGTACTGATTTGAGACTCGAATCACATTACAGGTTCTGCTATTATCAGATATGAATATGGGTGCCCTTTTAAAATCCTGACCTGCCTCAAGGAACGACTTTGTGGAAATGTTAATTTATACTCAATGATGCCACTTTTCCACTGCATCCACGCTACTCTGACATCCAGAAAGGAAAAATTTAAAAAAGCACAGCATGTAAAAGTACTAAGACGGAAAATGAGTAACAGCACTCGCTTGTAACGCTAACTGAACTAACATAGTGAACTCGCTGACACACAAAAAGCAAATGAAAAAGTTGGAAATTTCATATTTTAATCCAGAATCACTATTTCAATGCGCAAATTGCGAACTGTGCCTGTCAGTGCCCATCACTAAATCTCTCATTCCTAAGGCAGAATTATATCGTTAATCATCAAAAGCAATTCAAAACGCCGATTCTCTAGTCGTTGATTGAACATCGTTGTGCCCTTTTTGTTTTGTACACAAAAAACAGAAATATTTATACTGCGATTATTAGCAGTGAGGGACTGCAGCCCTCGTCTGACAGGATATTCTCATGATTCTCTACCTCTAGCAAATCCGAACACAACTTCTCACACTTTTCGACATTATGCGATGGGATCACTATTTCTAGAAAATGACAATATATTCCACGCACTCTGTGTGTTTATGCTCTTCAGCGAAATAGAAAATATCAGTACAATGGAACAGGAAAAAAGAAACATTCCAGTGAAAGCAAATCTAAACCAGAGGAAAACAATGCAGAAAAAAGACGCGGTTGCTTGTCCTGCTGGATGGGAACGTTATAGTCCATTGACAGCAGCGCATAGAACTAGACGCCATCTTACCTGCAGCACGGAGAAGTCGACTTTGATGAGTCGCCTGGTGTTCTTGGCGTTGCCGTTCGCCACAGGCTCTTCCTTGTTTCCCTGTGGACTCTCCACAGGAATAACTGCGAACAGAAAAACAGGCAGATCAAAAACGCTGCACAGACTTGCAATTTTAGAAATTGTCTTTGCAAAAGCGACTTTAGTTAGCGTGTCAGCATTTCTGAATTTATATTAATACAGTGATGTTTATTATTACGGAACAAACCTAACTTATACAAGAATGTTAAGCGAGTTCTCATTTTACTGGATAACCTACTCTTCTAGCGCAACTATTATTTTGTGTTTTCATTGACACTGAATTATCGCGAAGGAGAGTGACTCACAGGTTTCAAGAAGGAAGTTACAGTGGAATTTACGAAGACATTACATAACAATTTTGGACTCTACGGTAACTACGAAAGTTAAAAGAAACCAGAAAAGTGTTCTGTGAAGTGGATTCCAGTAAAATTTTGAAGGAAAGCAATCACCCAGAAATGAATTTATTTACGCCTTATAAATTCTGAGCATGAAGAAACAAACAATAGTGAAGTAAGATCGACATTTTCGTTTAAAATCAGCTTCATTAAAAGAAACTAAAAAATAACTTTGCCATAACACGAAGAAACGCACTGCGAACAAAATTCGTACCCTAAAGCTACATGTGCGTCTGGCACCTGGGGCTAAATAATGTGGTACAGAACATTGGTGGACCATTTGCAGACGCCACTGCTGTTTATCAACAGGGGCTATTTCGAGACAGAAACTGTCATTGGCTTTTACACTCTTCGACACCAAAGTGAGCAAAAGACAGTTTCAATATGGTGGCAGCACAATATCTGCGATGGAACCAGCATCAGTTGGATACGCACCTCGTCTAACTTTCGAAAGTTACAAGGTGATCTGAAAGTGTGACCTTGACAATGTAGAGGCTACTGAACTCTCACAGTTTACAGATTTTGAAGAGTAGCGAAGAATCTGCCAATGAGATGGATACTTTGCTTGAAGATACCGCAAATGTCCAGAGACGCACACTACAATTAAAGCTTTCACATCAACTAAAAAGCCACTAAAGTGAGATTTTCACTCTGCAGCGGAGTGTGCGCAGATATGAAACTTCCTGGCAGATTAAAACTGTGTGCCGGACCGAGACTCGAACTCGGGACCTTTGCCTTTCGCGGGCAAGGTCCCGAGTTCGAGTCTCGGTACGGCACACAGTTTTAATCTGTCAGGAAGTTTAAAAAGCTACTAGTTACACTATTTTAAATTGCCTATGAATTAAAGCAGGAAAATTGTTCGCCCGCTGGAAAAAAATGAAAAGCTGTTGACAAACACAGTAGTCTGCATCCATTTCTCCCTGTTGCATCTTTTTTTAAATAGTAAATACGGTAAATTTAACTTCTGCACACGCTAGTGCTTTACGACGTACGGATATAGAAGCCTTCCACCCCCAAACTATCCAAGTAATTCTGCAGTGAAAGTAGCTCCAAACTTGTAAATTCCTTTCCTACTCCCACATGTATGCTTAACACTGGTACTGTCCGAGCTAGATTTCACAATGCGGCGTAATTAGTATTGTTCAAGGATCGTGCTTTATTTTGAGAAACAAAACGACTGTAATTATAAGCACAAAGCTGTCATTTCGCTGAACAAGGAAAGAAAAGCCGATAAGACGAAAGGACACGGGTCTCCTGAAACGTCAAGTCTTTACAGTCGCGGCACGTTGTTTCTGTTAGCCTTGTGAACAAGCAGTTACAATTAGTCTGTGAAGACATATTGGACTGCTTCGGACATTGTGGACTAAATTTTTTACAGTAAGAAAGGCTACATGTAGAAGACAAAAAATTGGTAATCTCATTTTTATCGTTCACAACGTCCATGAGTCCGTAGGCAGGGTGGTCCACGTTGATGCCGCTTTACACGATGAAATTTATTTACACCGACAAACTCTAGGAGGCTGCACGGGACACCGAAACAAATATTTTTCGCTAACGTAATATTTCCCTGCGAAAAGTTTTTAAACCGGTAGAGGGAGTTTTCACTGGATGAAATAAACTAAAACTCTGGGAGGTCGCACGGAACAATGAAAAAGACTATCTAACGTGTTTTCATTTTCCTATGACGACAAATAGTAACACAACCAAGTTTTAACACTTTATTACCAAGAGACAAAAAAATTATATCACCATAATTACTTCAGTTAGAGGAAAGGTTAAAAATGGCTCCACTGACTTTTAAACAAAAGTTACTCAAGTGGGTCATGTTCCGTTTAACATAGCCAAAAGATTACAGTAGCTCGGTACGGGCTTTTGTTAAAGTTTAGAGAACATACCTTCACCGAAGAGTCCAGCAGTATATTGCTCCCTCCTACGTACATCTCGCGAAGAGACCATGATGATAAAATCAGAGAGATTAGAGCCCACACAGAAGCATACAGACAATCCTCCTTTCCACGAACAATACGAGACTGGAATAGAAGGGAGAACCGATAGAGGTACCCTCCGCCACACACCGTCAGGTGGCTTGCGGAGTATGGATGTAGATGTAGAAGATTGCAGAAGTGTCCTTAACTGCTATTGCTGCTGTCACTATCCGACAACATCCTTTTCTGACTGAACAGGCGTTTTGTAAGCAAGGTTGCACATCTCTCGTCACACGAAAAAGTACAGAGGGATGAAGTACAGAGAGATGTACATTTTCCCTCTTCTTGTTCAGTTCTTTCGTGTTATCTTTCTGTGTGGTTCCCCATTACTTTTACATCCTTTTACTTGGACTGATGACACTGTAGTTTGGTCCCTTTATACGTCAAACCAACCAACAAATCCACCCACTTCTCTGGAAACTGTCCGTTCAAGAATCGACGCACAGACGAGGGAAAGGTGCCGGCGCCCCGTCATTCTGGAACCACAAAGCGCGTGGCACGTCATTCAGCAACTCTGGCAAGAAAAGTGAAATAATGTCTGTCATTCATTGGCCTAGGTAGGAGATATGTTCCAGTTAAACAGTCACCAACAGTATCTGCCCACATATTCACGTAGAACCGCAATTGATAAGCGCGAGTAAACGTGCGTGACACGTGGATTAATCTCACGCAGAACAGGCGTACTGTGGATATTGAAGACCCTATTATGCCCTAACGTCGCTTCATGTGTGAACAGCACAGAAGACTAAAATGTAGGATGCATCTGACCTGATATCGATTCTGGCACTATTTGAACCTCTTCCGTACTCTTCTGGACCACACATTTTCATTGCACTGATGCTTGCAGTGATCACTTCTTTAACGCTAAAATCTGGAGTTTTTCTATGGTGTATATTGCATTCGTGCTACTGTAGAAGGATTTAGAGGCGGACTGTAATTTGCTCTGCCTCAGGGATATTTAGTGCTATACCTATTGATATAATTCAATGAAGTGAATGTAATCGTGAATGAAATCAATTACATGAAATATTTCAGTGAAAACTGGTAGGGTTCAAAACCCAGTTTGACACAAATCTTCAGGCCTTCGACATATTCATTACACTACAGGCTAAGCATTTCTGAATGCATCCACTGGTATCGTTTCACGACACTGGGCGCGTTTGATTTCATCCCCATGGATGCCATTCATTTCAGTCAATTAATTCAGAGGAAAATGTTACTTCCTACTGCATATGAAATAGAGAATTCGAGCTAACATGCATTTGGTAAAGAAAATATTTCTTCTTCGTTCGGTCCATCAACGGCATGGGAACAGAGGAACAGAAATGACCACGCTTTTGTAATATGTTAAATGTAGCTGCAACTACGCAAGGAAAAAAGTAAAGCAAGAAATAATTATACTATGTATGTTTCCAAGGCCACTGATAACGTTCTTGGCGCCATCGCTATTCTGAGAATTAGGCTGTGTTCTAAGAGTTCTTTTTTTTGTGTCAGATGTTTCATCTCTTACTGCGTGAGACAACATGAGAGGCAATGGACATGTAGTTAGTTGATTCCCAATGTTAACTGTAGTTGCTCAACTAGGCGAAACTGCTGGCAGTCTCTGCTAGCTGAGTAAGTGCAATGAACACTGAGTTGCATTTTAAAGCAGTTTACGTTGTGGAATCAACTACCTACTACAAATGAGAAAACAAGCGGGTACGAGTATAATGTTGCAGGTTGCATACGTTACAAATCAAGGCGCCACTGCTACGCCAGTGTTACACTGGCTTCCTTCCTCAATTTCTTCTCGTCGTTAATTCCGCGAGTATGACTAGTCAGAGTGGTTGCGCTTCGGTCGCTCCGTATTCGCTTGACTCGGTCGCTCTTAGTACAGGGAGCAGGAGTGTCACGCCGTGGCGTTGCACGGACGTTGAGTGGACGATCTTGCTGTTACAGTGCAACAGTGACAGGCCGACAATGACCGACTCTCGGGATAAGGTTGCCTCCAATGAAGCTGCGTTTTGAGAGATTATTGAGGGCACAAGAAGAAAATTAAGAGGCGCATTGCAAACAATAGCTGCAGTTATTGCGTATTTGCTCCATTAGATGAAAAGTTCGATGTTATAGTCCATTACTGGAAAAACAAAACTTCATCCAAGCAAACAAATGTTAAGTTTACGGCAGTCTCCGAATTTTTTTTACACACAAAAATAATATACGGCAATGTCTTGGTTAATAATAAACTTCGTGCCCAACAGTTGTGTATGTGGCGGCATTACCGCGAGTCCTCAGTTATACCCGAAAGCTTGTGTACTTGCTCTCTGTTCTACTCTGGTGAAGTACTCTGACAAGTCAACTCTACGAGCGTACGCAGACGGCGAACCCGTAGATGACGTCATAGGAACCGCTGGCGAGTTTAAGGCAAGTATACGGCAGAGATGGGCAAACTCTCATTCTTGGGAACTAGTTCACTGGTGATCGCCCTTTTCTGGGAACCGTTCATTTTTACTCTTTCATCGTTCATTTGGGCATGGTATATGGTTCTTATGAAAAACTGAAAATTAGTAGCATAGGTGACTGAAGACGGAAGGCGCCAAGAGGGGGCATTTGCCTCCCCCCTGGAGTACAGAGTTTTTATTGATTACAGAATTCTCACGCACTTGTAGAAGTAGTTTTCGTGATTCTGCAAAACCTCTCGTTTAGCCAACTGTAGCGCTATGTGGCTGATCGCAGTTAAATAATATAACGTTGAGCAAAAAAAGCCGACCCCGAGTACAGAATACTCGCAAATTACGCACGATTTGTTGACCGCTACGAGCAGAAAAGATAAACATGTAATAATTAGGCAGGAAAGATAACAAATAAGCTAATGAAAACAACTTTGAAACAGCAGATGACGATTGGTGGGCGACAATGAGCAGTCTAGTACTCGGGGCCGATTTTTCGTTCGCCACCCTGTAGCACTGAAGTAATATTGCAGAAGTTATCATATTCTCTTTACAAAATGTGATACCGGACAGTTGATTATGGAGTGCGGGCTTCATTCCGCTGTAAGTTGGTCTGCCTTCCAAAACAATAAACATGCTGTTTTACCTTGGATAAAAAAAGAAGGCAAATGGCCACTCGTGTGTGGCATGCCGACTTCCTTTGCATGTGTAATAACGAAAAAACTTGCCTTTTTATGTCTTCTGCTGTTTATCGAAATAGTGAAATAAGCTGATATGGGGTTGGGTTACCTGAAAAGTTGTATGTATTATATACCACGTAATGTTTATGTAATTTGCGTAATTATAAAATACATTTTAATTGCCGGTCGTGGACGCTGACTAGAATACGAAAAGAACCAGAAGTTCGGAGTACAAAAAAGGTTTGAAACAGATCTAGAATGGGCGTGCTCAGCGAACGAAACGAACAACAACAACAACAACAACAACTACTACTACTACTACTACTACTACAATTCAACACTGAACTAATTAGGAGCAGTCGGCAGTGGATCTGCGACGACTGGCAACGCGAAGAAGGACGAGTCCGGCCGAAGGAGGCCGAGGCAGAGACGGGAACGTGACCGAGGCGAACGAGGCCGGCCGACGTGCAGTTGCGAGAACGAGACCGACGGTTTCCCGTTGCCGGGAACTATAAGTAGAAAGCCGCGACCGAAGTGAACTATGAAAGACCGTTCCTTAGAATTCGTTCCCCGCTCCTTCCGTTCATCTTAGTGAACCGTTCCTTTGGACCCGTTAGTTCGCGAATGGCCCATCTCTAGTATACGGACCTTATTCCTGATCTCTGCTACCTTTATCTCCAGCGCTACAGAGGGTGTGTCCGCCGACGAAACGTTTGGCACGAAAGTATCCATTAGGTCACAGCATAATTCTCAGCAAATCGATGACGCCCAATAATGTTCTTTGGAAATGACGACTTGACGGAAACTGGTTACCTACTGGTAAACACGCGTTACTCTCGCTTGAGGGCTTCAGGTGGGCGACAGCGCGTGCTTGCGCCAGACCCGTGGTGCGCGCTCCACGCTCCAGCGAACTGCAGGAAATGTACTTCACGCCGCGACACAACACGACGCCGCACGACGTCGTCGTCCTGCTTGCCTGCGGCGCGCTCGCCGGCCGCAGACGATAAGCGACGGCTGTCATCTGCCCACAAAGCCGTCCCCGTCTGCACCGGACAAAGCGCTGAGGCGCTCCGGCTGTGACGCCGCTGTCACACGGGTAACGAGCGCGCTCTCCAAACCTTCCCTTCTCTCTTCGCGGCAGCGCTTTTCATATATTATTATTATTATCATTATTATTATTATTATTATTATTATTATTATTATTCTTTCCCTTCTCAGACCTTAGGTCTGGTTCGGAATGAAAGTGACGCGGACCTTGATCAAGCGTCACTTCCTTTTAACTGTATTATTATTATTATTATTATTATTATTATTATTATTATTATTAAACGTCTTATCCGGCCCTCATTAATTCGTATGTCCACTGCATCAGCATCTTTTTATGCTTTGCAATAACTATATTGTCTTTTTCTTTGGCCTTTATCCCATATCTACACGGATTGGGCTGTTAACCTGGATTTTGCATGTTAATGGTACAAGGTGGCTAGATATCCTTCCCTGTCGCTACACCTGATGTGATGACTAGAAACAGCATATTTTAAGGAAAGGCCACTTACAGAACAAAAACGTATACACCGAAACTGAACAGAAATACGTTATTGTGATCTTCAGTCTGATCACTTGTTTTGATGTAGCTCTCCACATTACTCCATGCAAGCCTCTTCATCTCCGAATAATTACTGTAACCTACATTCTTTTGAACCTGCTTATTGTATTCATCCCTTGGTCTCGCTCTACGATTTTTATACCTCCCTCACCACTTCCCTCCTATACTAAACGGATGATCCCTTTTATGTCTTAGAGGGTGTCCCTTCTTTTAGTCACTTTATGCCACAAATTTCTTCTCTTCCCTGTTCTATTGAACACTTCATTAGTTAGGCGCTCTACCCATCTAATTCCCAGCATTCTTCTGTAGCACCACGTTTCGAAAGCTGCTACTCTCCGCTTCCCTGAACTGTTTATCGTCGATGTTTCACTTTCATACAATGCTAGATTCCAGACAAATGTCTTCAGAAAAGACGTCTTAACACTTAAATTTATATTGGATGTCAACCAGTTTATCTTTTCAGAAATGCTTTTCATGCCATTGCCCATCTACATTTTATAACGTTTGTACTTCGCCCATCATCAGTTATTTTACTGCCGAAGTAGAAAAATCGTCTACTGATTTTAGTGTGTCGTTTCCTAACCTAGTTCCTCAGCATCACCTGATTTAATTCGACTACATCCATTACCTTTGTTTTGCGTTTCTTCATCTTACATTCACCTTTCGAAATACTATCCATTCCGTTCAACTGCTCTTCCAAGTCCTTTACTGTCTGACAGAATTGTAAAGTCATCGACAAACCTCGTAGTTCCTGAATTTCAATTCCTATTCCAAACTTTACTTTACTTTCCTTCACTGCTTGTTCAATGTACAGATTGAATAACATTAGGCATAGACTACAACTCTCACTCCCCTCTCAACCACTGCTTCCTTTTCATGCCCTTCGACTCTAACTGCCATCTGGTTTCTGCACAAGCAGTAAACGACTCTCGCTCCCTGTATTTTACCCCCTGTATTTTACCCCTGCTACCTTCAGAATTTCAAAGACTATATTCCAACCAATATTGTCGGAAACATACACTTTACATTTTGTGTCGCGCATCAGATGCTCTTTGATCTCTAGTAGTAGTGAGTAAACTACGCTTTGCCGTCTGTCCTCGTAAAGATTCGACCCACTTGTGTTAGTAAATCAAACAACAGATTAGATTTTTACGATGGTGTGCGGAAAATGTAATTCCTCCGAATTTATTATACAAAAACTCTTAAATGTTGAAGTTCTACATCCTTAATCTTCATATCTACATATTTAAACGAAGTCACCCTAGCGACGAACACATTTCTCCCAATGAGAGATAAGTTTGTTGATACTGTCACTGCAGAATGTTTGACTTTGCTGGTGGAGCTTCGTTACCATCAAAGTGAAGTCCTCGAAGGTGTACTTTAAGTTTTGGAAACAGATGAAAAACGGATGGGGCCACGTTGGGACTTTAAGGAGCACAGTCGATGACAATGAGCCGAAGGCATCGGAGTGTTGCAGAGGCGCAGCGCTCGTGCGTGATCTGCCGTTGTCATGCTGAAGGATTACAGCACGTTGTTTTACACGCAACGACATGGTTACGTCGTATACAGCCATTTTACACACTAGAATTCGGAGCCCTCTAGTGGCAGAGGGTTGCAAATATGTAGATATGAAGAACAAATATGTAGAAAGTTATTAATGTTTGTTTTATTTAAAAGTTTTCAGAGTTTTTTTACATAAAAAATCGGAGGCACATTTCAGCATACCCTCGCAGAAGGCGCCTGGAGAGCTCTTTGTTTAGTGGAGATGGCGCAACAATCATACGGCTGCGAATGTTTTCTGCAGGAATCGGCGTGTAAGCGAATTTTGTTATATGTCGAAGGCAATCTTAATGGTTACGTTCAGTACAAGCTTCGTGCCAGTTGTGCCAATGACTGACTAGCAAAATGCAGTGATTACATGAAGGGTGACAAGGTGCCCTCTGCGGCCTTTTGGGGTGCGTCCCCGACTTTAACGCGAGGTGAGGTGCATTACGTACTCATTAATTAAATTAGGCTACAGTTAAGCAACCACTCGTGCGGCCCGAGGGGATCCAAAGTAAAGAGGAAGCCGAGAGGGTGTCGCGAGCTAGGGCCGTCGAGGGCCGTGGAGAGGCGACAGTGTACCGTAATGAGTCTGCGTCGGCGCCTCTACTACAAAGTCACGCACCTCAGCGGTTCGGTCCTGCTGCTGAGAAAGGGACAGACCACGTAAAGGCTCTAAACAGGACAGCGCACACGTAGCCAGCTGCCTCCGAGATCTCGATACGATTTAGCGACTCGCTCTAGTCGTACACAAACATTTACGACAAAACCAATCTCTAGTTGTTGTGGTCTTCAGTCCGAAGAATAGTTTGCTGTTGCTCTTCATGCCGACGTGCAAGCCGCTTCAGCTCTGCGTATTGCTACCTCCTTCCATTTGAACCAGCATACTAACTCAAGTCTTTGTCTGCGCTATTATTGCCCATTGTATCTCCACTCTTAGCGAATTAGTGCCATGAATTTATTTTCTCCCCAGTCCGAATCAGAACCTCTATCAGTTATTCGAGCTACCCATACTATCCCATACTATCTTGAACATTCTTCTGTACCACAACATTTCAAAAGACTTTGTTAATTAACGTACATTTCGAGATGCCACATAGTCGCAGCAAACTTCAGTGTTACACTTCTTCCAGTTACAGACTACAATATTTTACACCCCCTAATTAATGTCTGACTATGACCGATGATGATCTTCAACACGTCGTTCCAAACAACTTAGCTAAATGTGATTAAAAAACTGTTTGTAGGTAGTTCTTGAAGATTGTCATCATATACTGAAATTAATCATCTGGTGTAAAATATTTTGGTCCCTAACTAGAATAAATATGAGTATAAGGTATGGAGGGGAAGTATTCGCAATTGTGAATATGCAGAACCACCAATTGCATTTTGGAATGACGATGAAAATTTGTACAGAGTGGCATTCGAACCCGGATTTCGCGCTTTACGGGAGTGGTCGGCTTAACAGCTTCGGCTGTCCGTGCACGAATCACGGCCAGACCCAAGTGTGTGTGTGTGTGTGTGTGTGTGTGTGTGTAACACGCCACCATTCGCCTTATACAGGTAGCCAAATCGCTTATATGCAAGAAATGCTTGGGGAACCTACACGGAATCCTTGGAACTAAGGAGACTTAGTTCTCGTCAAGCCCTGTTGGGTAAATTTAGGCAACCCGTAGTTGAAGAGCACTACACTGCTATCCACGCTTATCTCGCGTAGGGATCATCAGAAAAATATGAAGAGATTACAGCGTGTGCAAACCTACGTGGATAAGTCATTATTCCCCTTAAATACCCGAATACAATACTAAGAAAATCGATAAAATTGCTACCATTATGCTCCCACGTGCACTGTCCTGTGCTTGGGGTATGCATACATATGTACTGAAACGTAATTATATGACATCAAAACATTGATAGCTGCATTGAGATTTGAACTAGCACGTCTCAGAGTAAGAGTCCAGTGTCTTAGAACTGTGCAATTTCGGCTGGTTCCTCAACCGGAAAACTCTTCCCTGTAACACAAGGTTATTAGGATATTCTACAGACTCTCCAACAATGGATATACCTGAATCGATTTGTAAACAGCGGCTTTCCTCTCTAGTGGAGACGGCAAAGTCGCTCGACCGCGCGGGTACATGGCTAGGAAGTTATTGTTGCTGTTTTAAGTTCAGCCTTTGGACAATGACCTTCGATGTTACATGCGTTTCAGAACTATCTGAGCCGGAGGCGAAATCTAGTATGCAGTTTCAATCAGAAGTTCCGGTCTTTCGGAACCGATAGTGAAGCTGCGTTACGTCTCTAGTTTAAACTGTAGCAGGGAGACAAGCAAATCTATAATCGAGTCTTTTAATAGAGAACTGTTTGCTGAAGACAGACGGCTGAACAATTACGCGCGACACTGTACCCACGCAACTGAAACGAAGGCAACGTGGTTGGTCCAGAGCTTGACTTGAGAGACGCAGGCAGCAATACAGAGACCCGTCGACCTTTCTGCCGGTGGAGAAAGCAGTCGTGAGCACGGTTCACTCACTGGCTGCTCAGACAGTCATATCTGTAACACTGCCTCCCGCACTGCTGTTACCAAGCAAGGTGGCGCAGTGATTACGATACTAGAGTATCATTCGGGAGCTGCGGGATTCAAACCCCTGTCCAGACATCCATTTGTAGGATTTCGATGATTTCCCTAAATCGGTTAACGGCGGGATGGCTTCGTCTGATCTCCTTCACCGTTCTTCCCATATCCAAGCTTGTACTTTGTTTCTAACGTCGCGACAAACTCTGGCTTTCGTTTCATCAATTACCGTTCCTTTTTCTATGTTAACTACACTGCAATTTTAGTGTGTGCTACACTAAGCAACGTTTTGATTTTACTGACAAAGCATCATCGGTTGTGATTGCGTAAAAATAATTACATACGCTGGTGTGCAAACCGTAAGGACGAAAGTAACTTTTGAATGATGTGTCACGCCCAAGTAACATAGCTGCAAGTAAGTGGGGCATACTACAGTATATGACAGAAGATAACTGAAAGAAGATAACTGCCACATAAGGGCACTTCCAGTGCTGTCGAACATGATCGATTTGGCTGTCCCAGTGTTTTGGTAGGGGGAGACAGTGTTGCACGGAGGTACTGACTTCCAAACCTTTGAACAAGGAACACCCACCAGTCAACGTCATCGCGACACTGCACTACTACTCGACGTGCTTCTGCCCAGGGGTGCATTTGTACCTGACTTCAATTTTATCGATCACAGCACGCGACTGAAGCGAAGAGCACAGGTGGAGGATGTTTTCGAATGAGAGGATATTCGGCAAATGCACTGGCCAGCCTGTTCCCCTCGCTTAAATCCAATCAAATCAAGTGAGGGGAGAGGTTTTGCAACACGTCCACACGCACCAACGACCTTCCACAAGTTGTCAAACTGCGCTGCATTACTTGACAGTGACAGATCATGCGAAAATTACTTTCGGCCACAAGTTTCGCACACCAGTATGTAGTACGTCTCCATGCTTTGATTCTTGTGTGTTACAAACAGTTTTTTTTTACTGTGGTGTACAGGAACTTAATAGTGCTGTTCGTTTCGTTCTCTGTTTTTAATCTGCACGTTATTATATATGCGCGAATACATATCTACATACATAAAATTGTCCAAACACTAAGCTTAACAATATTTGCAAATGTAATGCTATTATTCCAAAACATATTAACAAAAAGACTAAATGTATTTCTGACAATACACAGAATGAAACAAAAAGCTCAAATTTGGTTGAGTAACGAAATCGTGCCTCTGCACATTCTATAGCGATACCTGTTTTTCATCAGTGAATACAAAAAATTAGAAAGCAATTTATGCTACATGCACAGAACCAACAAAAGTAAAACGGGTCTACTGTAACACTTTATTCAGTTGCAGCACACTTAAGAGAAAAAATAGTAATAACTGACATAAAACAACAACTGCGGAAGATGGCCTTTCAAACAAACATATCCATCCTGCGTTCTTCTGCTCTTGGTCTTGCCCCAGGTTGGCTAAGCAGCCTATGTGCACAAAAAATAGACATCGAGGTAAACAACACTTTGAGAATGATTGGTGGTGTTATCAAGTAAATCCCTATGCAATGACTACCAATTCAAATCACATTTCACCCTCTCAACTACGATGCGTAAATGCTCTCACGAACGAGTACAAAAGGACTGTGGATAACAGAAATTTATCAATTCATCAAGATATTAATGAAGCCAACCATAACAGAGTCCTCTAGACAACCACCAAAGAAAACGGCAAAAGTCGCTGTAGACATTTAGCAATTTTGCCAACACATGCACTCAAGAATGGACTGGGCAAAAAAATACGACTAATGATATGCAGTGTATCGGCCGAAAACCATCGAGGTTTGACCCGCCACGGAAATATGTTCCATACTGTACAATATTAGAACCCAACATTGTAGATGTACGTTTCCTATTTTATTTATTTATTTTTTACAAAAAGCAACCATGTCGGTATTCTGATTATGGATAACCATAGACCGTTAGACACATCACAAGAGACAGTTACTATCATACGATAGTAACTTACTAGATTTTTCTTCTGTCGATCTCAAAGGTGATACATGACAGCAATAACCCCAAATATCAATTTGGAACGTTTTATATTATATATTTTATACTCTACATTCTTAGTGGCGCGTGCGCGCGCGCATTCGATAAATAAATAACTGTTTTCGTATTTGCCCTTCTCAGTTTTATAGCTGTCCGTTGACTATAGCCAGCGTACCATAGTTTCTTGTAACTTTAAACTGCTGCTTGGCCATTTACGTGATTAAATGAAGAACAAAGAGAACTAGCTGTTGGTACCGTCTGCTTAAACTTTGTTTTGAAGAGTTCAACTGACTGCTGTAACACATCTTTCGGCATCGGCACTAATACGGATAATATACCTAACCAATCTTTACACCAGGTGGTTAAATAAAAAAAATCATCAAGTGGTATCGTAGAGAGATCTGTTGTGGGTGAACCTCCACGTACATTCATAATCTTGACAGCTGTTGAAGGCGCAGTCAGTTGATGTCTAGAGGTTGAATTAGTAATAATTCCGTGCTAGAGAGTACTTGTAAAAAGTGACAAACATTCCGTAAACGTGAACGTATCTTGGGTGTGTCTAAGTGGTAGTAAACGCCACAATAAATTACTGTAATGCCATCACTGTTTTATTCCAAGCGAAAGTCTACCTGTTCACATAGCTAAACTCTTTACGCGAGATATATTAAACTGTTCGAGACTAGAACAGGCTCGTGGGGTTCTAAGTTTGTCAGCGCCTGCACACGGTAGGTTTAGCGTGTATGAACCGCGCTCGCCCCTACGTGTGGCGCTATGGGTATGGCTGGTCGGAACTGTTGCATCAGTGGCGAGAGGCTGCGAGTAGACAAATACTGTAAAATGGTTCTTAGTAGAAACATTTTGCGAGTATATGCAGTTCAACAGCAATGAAGTGTGTAAGATTTTTCAACAGTGATTGCAAGTAAAAAACAACTCCGTTCGTTACATGAAACAAAATCTCTGGTGAACGCAGATTTCATAATAGATTATAACGTCTACGCAGACACAGAAAACCTAATTTCTCGATAAAGGGCATGTTACGTGTTTATCCACGCAATAAACATAGAGAAAAAGATCTCCCGGGATTCAGGCATAGCGACCGATTCAGCTTGGAAGCACGCTGTTACGGGCGTTTAACACTACGCTACGGCAGCCAGATAGCGACCGGAGATACAACAGTAGCGATAGTTGGGTGGCTGGCACAGTTAAGCCGGCACACAAAGAAGGCCGCGCTATCGCGACTGACGCCGCAAAGCGGCTGAGATGTGGCCGCTGGGCTGCGGTGCTCCCATTCCGGATTGCGATCGCGCTCCGAGCAGGGCCATTACGGCTGCGGTAACAGCCCGCAGGGCGCGATAGCACCGGCAAAGCGCAGCAAGTGCAGCAGCCTCGCACTAGCACCAAGCCGCGAGCATTGCTGGCGTAAGAGATAACGGCTAATACGGATTTTTACAACTGACCACTCACTGTAATCACAGAGAGAAGTCAACAGAAATGGGTATTCTCTGCTTTTTCGTAACGGCTAGCGACCTTTTCGTACACTTTTCAATTGATACCTGCATCATTCTCCGGAAGCCACCTTCTGTACCACTCTTTTCCCCCTTCCCTGCTCTAATCGCGAACGGTCCACGGCAGCAGAAACTCGGCTAGCCTCCGTTCGAGCTAGAATATATCTAATTTTTGAATTAGTAATTGCAATATGTACATCTTTACGTCGTGAGGTTCAACAAATCCATCACTAACGCTGCTTCGAAGTGTTTTGGTCCAACGTGAAAGCAGGCTGAGAGAATTCCATTTCCGATTTAAACTAAAAATTGAAACATTCAGTTTTGCAACAGACATGACCGGATATTTTGGTGTTACCTACCGCAGTTATATTTGCTTCAGGCTGGAGTCAATCTCGAAAAAGGAATATACTCCAGTCCATCAAAATATATGTACGCATATTTGCCAGATCTGGAGTACTCATCACGCTCGAACAGAGAAGCCAGAATCGGAAGCGCCCTCCGATAATAACCTTGTGCGTTTATTGCTTCTTTCTTGGCAACGTACTGATTATACACATTTTAGGGGAAAATACTTCACGTATATGTTTTGTATAAATTCATAAAAAACTAGGCATGATTTTGGACTGTACTATGCCGCTGTTCATCCAGCAACGATCGTTTTTGTTTATTCCATTATTATTCCTAAGTATGTAAGGTGTCAGGCAAATCCAACACCTTCCATGAAAACCCTGACATGATAAGCAAATCCGGCAGTATGTCACATAGCTCCAAATAAATCCTGACATTAAATTAACCAAAGTAATACGATCAACGAGTGAGCAAATGGAATACCACAGACTAACACAAGAACGCCTAAATGCATGTCATACCTTCCAACCGTGAAAAAGACGCAGTTCCGAGGGGAGAAACGGGAACAGAAGCAGAGAGCAGAATCGTGTTAAGCTAGAAGGCCCTACGATAAGGGACGGACACCCACGTCGCCAGCTGACCGCCAAAACCACCCCCCAGCCCATGTTAAAAGATAGAGCCCTCCAGAAGAACAGTATAGATCTTACGATAACACTAAAAGGGCCACACCAGCTGCAAGTTTTAGCGTGATACTTTTTCTCGACTCTGTTACGTTGCAAACGTTAAAAACATTGCCCCACCACGAAAAGTATAACATTTCTCACTGGATAGACAGAATTTTTGTAGGCAGAGCGTAAGGTTAACATTGAGACCCTGATTGGTCAGTTGAAAACACAGCCACATAGCTTTTTTAAACCAACTTCGGTAAATTGTAGTAAGGAGAAGTTAGGAGAGAGTTGCTTCCGAGACAGCGAGGTGCGTGGAGCTGTGCCACCCGCTGTCCCCTGACGCTGCCTAAACACCGACAAGGTATGAACGCACGCGATGCCGCATTTTTGAGCGCATAAGGCTTCACTCAGAACTGCAGAAGTCTGAACTGTTACACCCCATTTTTGCATAATACTAATGTCGATCGTCAATTAAAGCTCATGGTATTCACATTTGCTACCACAAGTTAAAATCTGAAATGCGATGATTTTTCTGTTATATAATTATTGAGAAGCCACATCAGCCATTGTAATTTACGACAAGTTAGGTAAGTAATTAAAGATAATTGAGGGTCACTGTAGACCATTTTGATAGTTTTCTCTTTTATGAAACTTAACTTAAATCTAGATTATAGATGTGATATGGCATAGGTCATCCTTCGATCCATTGTAGAACTTGGAAACCCATTCAGGGAATATTCGTTCACATTTTTGTTGAACGCAGTTGGTTTTTATCATCCTGTATTAAAATATTTCCTTTTATCAATAGTATAATTTATAAACAATGTTTTGTGAGTAGAATAAAATTTCCAGTGGTAAACTTAACTGCTTTTTCGATGTTATTTTACCAGCTAACTAAAAATAGGAAAGCCTTGAACCCCTTCCACTAAATTTAGTTAGTATTACGATTCTTTTACAGGGAGTGCAGTGGAGCTGACGCTGAAATCATTAAGTATTTGATCACACCATCGCTAATCTCACTGAACTCTCCTGAATTCTACGTGTCATGTGTGGTCTGGCGTCTCCCTACCAGCAACAGGTCCCAGGTTCAAACTAGTCAATTCCCTGAAAAACACGCTCAGAGCGTCGTTGCGCGAAAGTGGTAGGGAGACACGACTTAGAACAGACAGACACACCACGCAGAATGTTCGAAGTACCTGCAGCGTTTCAGAAGATGACTGCGCTAAAACTAAAAGAAACACAGAAAATAAACACGTATTAGTGGACAGAACATCTCTCCAAGTTTTGAACACGTATTAAAGGTGCTCTTTACTGGCACGTTACTGGCGTGGCAAGTAAGAAACATATGTGCTATTTATTGAAGTCATTGCTGTTGCTGGTGAGAAAACCCATCAACGACAGCCCGCTTTCGAAACGTGTTTATTGGGTTGGCCATCGGAGTAGATGAAGTGCCTACGGGGATTCTGACCCTTACTTCTTATCGACTTAGCAATCTAAGCACATTTCACGTTCTGGCTCAAAGCTTTCGTCTGTCAGCATCTCTCTTCATATTTAGAACATCAAAATGCTCTCTCAAGATAGTGATGGCAGCTGTTAGCATCTTCAAGGTGTCCAATCCCATCATCTGAGAGAGAGAGAGAGAGAGAGAGAGAGAGAGAGAGAGAGGTGTGGAGAGGCAGAGGTGGGTTAATAAGAAACTGTGAAGGTAGCAAGGAGCCAGAGCCAGTTCCCAGGTGGAGGTCACTTTCACGGTCGACCCGGTGGCAGATGATGCAGTCCACTTGCGGTCCGCAGTCGCAGCTGCTTTCGAGAGTGGCCTCAACGCTCCCGCTCACGGACACAGCACACATTCCAAGCGTTCATGCCGTGACCCTCCGTAGTCTCAATCGAGCACAAGGAAATTAGATAGTAGTTGCCAATTACATTGCGAAAATACCCATTTCACCGTCTCACAAGCATTTTTCAGACCGGAGATTTATCTTCAGATAACAGCACGTATTTCTGTTTAAAATTTGACAGAACAAGACAACATCCAGACATACGCTGCTCTTAGTCCGCTCTGGCTCACTGCAAATTCAGCTGTTTGCACGATAAACGATCTTAAGTTGCTCAGCTACACAGTCTGCTACTTTGTTCTGTGTGTGTACATTCATTTCAGCCAAATACAGCTACTGTATACATGTAAATACTCCGACACCCATAGCAGTCTAAGCTCCGTACCTCTTTACAAGTTCGTGGATAACTGTGCAGTTAGCCACCTGGAGCTCAGTGCCAACAGGAAAACAGTTTCGTGGTGCAGTAGGCACTCCTCCTCCAAATGCTACCTTCTATGTGACATTCTTGCACAATACAGGTAGGCTATTGATTCGAAACTGAGCATACTAGCTGTGTAGAGCGTGTGTCTGCGATAGCACAGCGAAGCAGCAACCCAATTTTTATTTTCTTGGTCTGATTAACGGGCTTCACCGTGCACCGCTTCACCTTGCTATTAAGAGACACAAAGTCTATTTAAGGTGCTTGTACGACTAATTTTACACAGCTACAATTTCTATCAGTGAATAATCTTAATATCTAAAACTGGACACAACGATCTCTTGGTCATTACAACTCTCTTAAGATATCGCAGCTGCGGCTTCATACAGCGATGCGCAAAGGCCACCGTCAGCACTGAACGCAAACCATAGTCGCCTGACAGTGTGGCCACACTAAGGCGTTACAAAACAGACAAACAAAATCACATTACGTCACTGGTTGTGGTAGACACGTGAACGAGCCGCGCCAAGCCCACTTTTAACTGTTAAGGATATTCTAGTTGCTCTTATAGTCTGTAGTGTACTTGCAGAGCAAAATGCTCTAGAAACTCTTGCCCAAAGGAAATTATTCTGCAATCTAGCACTAAAGTTTAAAGTCAACGCAGGTACAATCGTACTGAAGGAAGCATCTGGGTATTATTTGAGATTTGTTGATTTCTATAAAATATTTCACCAATAGACTGTGACGCTTAAGTTACCAGGAGTTAGTTACTAACTTGGACTAACTTCCCTGACCGTGAAAAGGAAGCGACTACTATATTCTGTCTTCTGAACTAACAAGAAGTTAGACACGGCCGTGAGTCACAATTTTTTTAGACAGTAGAGGATCATAAACTGATAATTTTGGTATTAGGAACCAAATGTCTTAACAGATGAGGAGAACACGGGAAGTGCCATTACCAGAATTCTCAGAAATTTCGCTCAGTGCAAGAGGAGCCAAAATATGCGGACACCTGTTTCAGCTTATCCGTAGATACTCGACCGTCTCTGAGAAAACCACAGTCAAAGTTTTCGACATAATTTAGGAGCCTTTTAGCGGGCCTTAAGCTTACTCCAGGTGGTGGCATACTGGCTAACGTCGCGGTCTCTCAAACCCGATTATTGGTTTTATTTATTTTATTCTTTAAATTTATCTACCCATATCCGTAGGAGATTGCTACACGAATGTTCCTGAACAAGTCAGGCGTACAAGGATGCTATATCAATTTCAAAATTACAACTGGGTTTCACAGTAAGTGTCATACATTTGTTACATGCGCGCAGGGAGTTATCAGGGGTTACTGTCTTTTTAAATTCTCATATTCTTATATTTGATTCTTATATCAATTCTTACATCGCACGAAGGTAGGTTTGCCACGGTCACATTTTCCGTGCGACTCTCACTCGTGAAAGAAACGTCGTTGATACTGCTGAAGATTTCACGCTTTGGGAATAATTTAGCGGCAAACCACGCATGAAGGAACTCTTCCGAACACTGGCGCTTGCAATTTACTATAAATCAAGATACACAACCGAATTTCATCGAAAATAATTTCAAATAATTTTTCCGTTCATTATTGTTTTATTCATTCACCACACAGACAATTAGTAAATGAATAAGGACAACGTTACTTAAACATGAATTTGGAGACATTCGTGTAGTACTCTTCTACAGACATGAGTAAATAAATGAAAAACAAAAATAAAAAGTAATAATCGGGTTTGGAACACGCGGCGCGAGAGTATGAGGCCGCGACGCTAACCACTGTGCCATCGCTTCGTTTGTTCTACTTACTTGCTAAAAGGCTCGTAAAGTATCTCGAAACTTTTTACCGTCGTTTTCTCAAAAACGGTCGAGTATCTGCGGATAAGCCGGGACATGTTCGCTTATTCTGACTCCCTCTTCTACTGAGCAAAATTTCTGGGAAATCGGGTTATGGCACTTGCCATGTTCTCCTCGAGAGTATTTCAGGCCGTAAGAGGTCTTGAATGAGCAATGCGCGAGGGGCAAGTGCTTGTAAACTGCCCATACTTAACAACAATCAGTTGTCTTCCGCGTTGACATTGGTGGCGTTATCCTCAAAAACGAGACACTGTCTTCTGGGAGGTTTCCACTTTGTTTACCACTGTTTACAATCACTACAGTCTTTGACAGAAGATGGAGAATCACTCTTTACACGAACTTTCAGAGATTTTAAGTGTGATTTTAAATGTGTGGTGAAACAATGTAGAGGCTGGAGAATATACAGAGAAAGTTTCTCAGAACGCATTATACCAACTGGAAGAAAAACACTGCTCGCCATTAAAATTGCTGCACCAAGAAGAAATGCAGATGATATACTAGAACTGACATCTGATTGCATTTTCACGCAATTTAGGTGCATAGATCCTGAGAAATCAGTACCCAAAACAACCACCTCCGGCCTTAATAACGGTCTTGATATGCCGGGGCATTAAGTCAAACAGAGCTTGGATGGCGTGTAAGTTACAGCTGCCCATGCAGCTTCAAACGATACCACGCTTCATCAAGAGTAGTGACTGGCGTATTGTGACGAGCCAGTCGCTCGGCCACCATTGACCACACGTTTTCAATTGGTGAGAGATCTGGAGAATGTGCTGGCCAGGGTAGCAATCGAACATTTTCTGTATCCACAAAGGCCCGTACAGGACCTGCAACATGCGGTTGTGCGTTATGCAGCTGAAATGTAGGTTTTTGCAGGGATCGAATGAAGGGTAAAGCCACGGGTCGTAACACATCTGAAATGTAAAGTCCACTGTTCAAAGTGCCATCAATGCGAACAAGACGTGACCGAGAAGTGTAACCAATGGCACCCCATACCATCACGCCAGATGATACGTCATTATGGCGATGACGATTACACGCTTCCAATGTGCGTTCACCGCGATGTCGCCAAACACGGATGCGACCACCATGATGCTGTAAACAGAACCTGGATTCATCCGAAAAAATGACGTTTTACCATTCGTGCACCCAGGTTCGTCGTTGAGTACACCATCGCAGGCGCTCCTGTGTGATGCAGCGTCTAGGGTAACCGCAGCCATGGTCTCCGAGCTGATAGTACACGCTGCTGCAAACGTCGTCGAACTGTTCGTGCAAATGGTTGTTGTTTTTCAAATGTCCCCATCTGTTGACGCAGGGATCGAGACGTGGCTGCACGATCCGTTACAGCCATGCAGATAAGATGCCTGTCATCTCGACTGCTAGTGATACGAGGCCGTTGGCATCCAGCACGGCGTTCCGTATTACCCTCCTGAACCCACCGATTCCATATTCTGCTAACAGTCATTGGATCTCGACCAACGTGAGCAGCAATGTCGCGATACGATAAACCGCAATCGCGATAGGCTACAATCTGACCTTTATCAAAGTCGGAAACGTGATGGTACGCATTTCTCCTCCTTACACGAGGCATCACAACAACGTTTCACCAGGCAACGCCGGTCAACTGCTGTTTGCGTATGAGAAATCGGTTGGAAACTTTCCTCATGTCGTAGGTGTCGCCACCGGCGCCAAACTTGTGTGAATGGTCTGAAAAGCTAATCATTTGCATATCACAGCATCTTCTTCCTGTCGGTTAAATTTCGCGTCTGTAGCACGTCGTCTTCGTGGTGTAGCAATTTTAATGGCCAGTAGTGTAATTTGGCCGTGGACAGGAACTTAATACAGGATGGGAAAACTGAAACTGATCCAGAAAGTGTTTCATATATCTTAAGAAGGCAACACATCAGCACCCACCGAGGTGCAGAGGACGTATTTTATTTTGCCTACCATGTATAAACTAGATCGTCCAACCTCCACAGCGATGCTTAAGGTTCTCGACAAAGCACTACTTACACAGCAGAATTTATGATACGCTGTTGGATCGGTTGGGAAAAGATTGGACAATAATGGCCCCCTCACTAATCCATGAAATGCACCCTTGCAAGAACATAGCGTGGAGAGTACTGGTGGAGTAGCAATTACTCCCTACCGTACACACCATGTGCGAGAAAAAAACAATCATCCTTTCTTATCGTTGTTTACCTACCTTACGGCACTCAGCGTAGGATTCTCTATCGCCTATAGTTCTGATCCCTGAAGTTTAGGACGCCATCTGTGACTCACGCAATGCAACATTTTATGATAGGGAGTGGTAGTTGAAACACAGAGACGAGTGCGCTTTCAAATCCTCGCCCCCACACGGAAGTAAAGTCTCGCCAGTTGCGCGTGCACTCCGCGTGTGAAGTAAGGACCTAAGGAGCGGCACCGGCTGGCAGCTGAGGTCCACAGAGCAGGCAGTCGGCCAGCGCGCTGCCCTTCCGCCAGACTCCCACGACACCACCGACTGCTTCAGCACCCATCACTAGGTGTCCGCTGCCGATCACACCCAATCCGTCTACAGTTAATAACCCAAAATTGAGAATCTCAGTGTTCCGCTACTTGTCTGCTTCCATAACCGAAAATCATTCGAGAATGATCAACGCGTTGGTACAGTTTGTACAAAGGTAAAAATGTAGGCTCATTTACTTACAGAAAGACTAACTATTAATCCGAGGACAAACTGTTACTTTCTACGGGTTGGCCACGATAAAAGAGGCCCCGTGTTATACTGAGCGTGGTACTCTACGCTATTTGAGTGTTGTTACTTCTTAACGGTACGGCGGGGTCACGTGGTGTTACCATGTCGAGCGGCGATTTAGTGATCAGTACTGTGCTGCGAGCAGTCAGTTTAAAGCTTGTTCGAATACAGTTCCGCACAACGCTTTTTTCAGTCGAACAGGGAGTGCTTATTGTTGAAAATTTTTTTTGAGTGTAAGCCGTTTAACATGTTAAATGAAAGGTTCACGATAAAATAACTAGAGACAGCAGCCCCTGCAAAAAGTGTTGGCAGAAATTTAGCGATAAATTTCGATCAACAGGTTCACTCACCAACGCTAAACGTAACTGTGTACAGAAGTCTGTTCGCCGGAAAATACCGAATGTGTTCACGAGACTATGGTAGTCCACGGAAATCAACTAGACGTCTATCTTCCCAATCAAACGTCAAATAAACGTCATGTGAGAACATGATTAAGCTGTTACATATGCGAGCGTACACAGTGAGCGTGATGCAAGCATTAAAACCTCCCGATTACGCACAACGACAACACTGTTGCGAATGGTTACTAACGCCTGTCGCTGATGGTTACCTGGATCCAAATCTTTACTTCAACTCAGACTAAGCATGTTTTTACATTAACGGGTACATGAACTCTCAAAATACACTATTGGTAAACAGACAATCCCAGGCGTTTGGTGTGCAGTTTCAAGCCAACGTATTGTAGGCCCCATTTTCTTTATCAGCACCCTAACATTCACCATGCGGTTGCGGGAAACACATCAAATGAATTGGCTTTCCAGAAACATGTCGAGACGTGCCGAGTTGTGGATCGAAGTTTACGGTGAACATTTTCAGCATCTCACGTGAACTACTGATCAATTGAATGTTCAGTACATTTTCATAAAAATAATTCACTACACTGTATTCTATACTTACAACCAACGAGTTAACTGCATGTATGTTATGAGACATGGTGCCTATTATTTTGGCTACACTGTACAAGCAAGAAACTTCCTGACGAATTTTAAATATGCGCTCTAGTGGAGTCGGAACCACGCGTTTCGCAAATAATACTTTTTCAGACTAAGATATCCAGGCCCGCGTCACACAGCTTCAACCAACAAACTTTATTCGGCCATTTGCCTTATGTGCTCGTTCCATTTCACGTAGTTTTAAAGCTTTACGTCTAGATATGAAACGCATGTAACTGAGCCCAATAGCATACCATTAATCTGTGTGTGTTTATAACCATTTTTTCTGCTACCAGTCACTATTTTCTTTTTTTTTAGATCTTGCACGAGGCGTTTCGGGGAATGATTGCCATTTTCAAGTGCGTTTTTAGTATATTTTTCAATTTATGTGTGATGTTTTCCATGTGTGAGTTGCTGCATTGCTCTGTAGGTGTTCTATTTTTTTTAGTCTACTCATGCAGAAACTAGCATATTAAAAAATCACTCACTTTACAGCACAGCAACTTTGAAAACAGCAACTGTAGGAGGTGTGTTATAGGTCTGAGTTTCTGCGTAATTAGACTTAAAAAGCAAAGTGTACAGAAAACTACAGCACCTCATGCATCGAAAACGTCACGCATACATGGCATAAAACACTAAAAACGCACTCGAAAGTGGGAATATTTCCCGAATCGCGTCGTACAAGATATAAAGAAAAAGAAACAGTGACTGGCAGCAGCAAAAGATTTTATAAAGGAGCCCTTTGTTTTCACATTAGCAGGCTTTCACGAACCATTACTAATGGACAAACTAAAAACATTGATACAGAATTCAAACTTAAGAAGAACGTTCTTCCCAACCCTCCGCAGTAACATACTTTCACAAGCTGCGCAGTGGTCGCGAATTGAACAGTGACCCGAATACAGAATAAATTTCCTTTACTTCACGTCAATGGTCACAATTTTTTTTTGTGTCGTCGGTCTATAATGACCATCTTCAGATCTGTTTGTAAAAACATGTCCCAATATGGTTCAAATGGCTCTGAACACTATGGTACTTAACATCTGAGATCATCAGTCCCCTAGACTTAGAACTACTTAAACCTAACTAAGCTAAGGACATCACACACATCCATGCCCGAGGCAGGATTCGAACCTGTGACCGTAGCGGTCGCGCGGTTCCAGACTGTAGCGCCTAGAACCGATCGGCCACCCCAGCCGGCTGTCCCAATATGGCTCCAGTATATTAGGACATTTTCATAAAACAGATCTGAAGATGGTCACTATAGACCGACAACGGTAGTATGACGACAAAAAATTTGTGACCATAGACGAGGAGTAAAGGAAATTTAATTTATATTTATAGATATTTAAAGCAAGCAATCATTCATGGTGTAAAATAGAAGTTCTGGCCATAAAATCTTTAAGATCAATTAGTGACAGTAGGAAAATGTTGTCGCCAAAACGACGACACTTCACTGTACACAACATCTTTATTAGCAAACAGTTTCAGATTGCCGCGCACCATACCCAACAGATCGTTAACGTACATCAGAGAAGGGGAGCGTTCCAAACATGCTTTCCTGGGGGCAGTCCCGACATTATCTTTGTCTCTCATGAACACTCGCCATACAGAAAGAAGTAATGGGTTTTATTCATAGTACAGAGGCGAAAGTTTTCCAGGAAGTTGATTGTCTCCATCCACGGTTCACACGAAATTGTGAGGGAAAGGACAGTTGTGTTTCGAATGGGCAACGCGCTTCTTCGATAATAATTTATGGATCACTTTCGTACAGCAGTAGTAAATTTACCGGAACGAGCAGAGTACGAATGATACAGACAACTGCAAGGTGGCGGTGTACAGTGAGGCAGAGGTCGGCCGGACGGTGCGCACGCAGGTGTAAGCGGCTCGTCCTGCCGTCTGGCGGCGCCACTTGGCCTCAGGAATGAAGCCCTCTCGGTGCTCTCATTATGAGACGAGCGTCAGAAAAGGCGGACACGCAGCGACGAGGTGCCGGTCTTTAAAAAATGCCAAGAGGCGTGCGCGCGCTCTGGCGGAAATTATTCTGTTCCTCCACGAGTCAACCCTCCGACGCTAAAAAACACAGGCTTCAATATTCATCGAAGATCCTGGTGGTTCAAGTCTGAAGCCATTACTCGATCTTCATTCTTCCCCGTAATTATTGTTCCATTTTTGTATACGTGACGGCATTTCCAAACTTCAGATATTGAGGTCTCCCTAAATTAAGCGCAAAGGAAGTAGTGGCGCTGTTGTGTGTTCCCTTCCTCTCACATACTTGTTCTATTGTGTCTCGACCGGATGTACTCCCACTTTGGGGAAAATATCTTGGAAGCTTAGCGCAGATTAATTCCCAATTACCGACTAAAGTTAAGGAACTGGCCGCCTGTCATTTAATTACACTGCTTCCATAAGACATTGTTGGATGTCACTGTAACTTCGTAAACGCATACTCCGTCGGCGGGGTATGTAAATTATTAGAGTTACAATTCTCTGTGGCAAGTAAAAGAGTCACCAGACTGCATTAGTGCTGGAAGTAGTGTTACCAGACACGTCAGCGTATATAAGGGACGTGGACAGTTAGATATCACTGTGAAAACATGTAAGTCCATGTACGAGTACTTGTGGATGACAACGTCATCAGCACCAGCGCAGTTTCAAATATACAGCGGAAAGCTGTTTGTTTATGTACGAGTTGAGTCGGTACAAATCTTGTTGCCCTATGCGTGACAGTATGCGACCCACTGAAAGAGTGCTGCTGCTCCACAATTTATAATCGCTATAGTACGGTATCGTGTGGGAGGTAAACCCAAGAATCTCTTTGCTGTTAATATAGACAATTCCGTCCAACGAAGATCGTTATGCTATCAACAGCAAGCAATTGGCTCAGATTTACTTTATTTCCAATCATAAAACTCAATAATATCAACACAAGGCAACTATCAGCTATGCTGTAATAGCCTACGACTAAACATGACTTCGCAGAACAGTCCCGGACAGGGACAAATGAGGGCGGTACAAGTGACTGCCGAACCATTTACTGGATCCTAAGGAAATATACAACCGAAATATTACTGTCAGACTGAGAATTAATTACAGAGTCATTGAACGTGATGCATGCTATTCCTTAAACGAATCTGAGGTAACAAAAGCCACAGACACTGTGTGGTTTTGTAAGCGTAGGCCTCCGCGGCCATTGTCACTGTCAATGAAATTCTTCAGGGCTGCTGACAGCATAGTCAATACATAATACTTTCCAATTTTCGGCCACTATGTTCAGCTCAGCATAGACTTGCAATAGTGACCTAGACGTGTTTCATTCACATTGTGTGGTTTCTGCTAATTTTACGGATAAATACCTGGATATCTGAAGCGCATATGGCTATTTTCAAATGCACGAAAATGAAGCGAAATTATTTATCAGTGAGAAACACGATATATTACTGAAAAGGAACACAATAAATAAATAAATAAATAAATAAATAAGAGACTGTCTCAGTCAAAAGCTGGTTGCTATACCTATTCTTACTTAGAAGATAAGCAACACTCAAGTAGCGAATGGCTGTAAATATTAACAAAAGTTTGTTGTTTGTATGTGTATTGAACTAAGACGTCCACACGTCACTCATGAAGCCATGACACCACAAGTTACGAGCCTTCCCCTCCCCTGCCAGTGCCTGCTTTCAGTATATGGTATTATTGTATTGAAGTGCGAAGGTGCAGCAGACCTTGCCCCTGAGTTGGCACCTCGCTTTCAATTCCAGTGTCAATGCTACGCTGGCGGAGACGTGGGACAGGCTTGCGTGGTCGAATGCGTGGGATACTCTGATACTTGCCGTAAACACGACACTTAACGAGCCACGGCCAGTGGCCACGAGACCCCGCGCTAGCTCGCTCGGCTCTTGTCACGCGTTTGCTCACGCGGAGGAAGCCGTCTCGCTGCTCAGGGGGGATTCCTACAACAGTCAAGTGGATGCTTAGACGGAAGCGGACGTCCGACGTAACGAGGACCAGACGCTAGTTTCGACGCTGATTATCTGCAGCTGGGGCACGTGCAGCCCACGTGCGAAAACATTCGCCAAGCCATGGGCTCGTAGCCACGAGCGTAAAGCTGTTTCAAAGTGACACGCGGAGGGCGCAGTGACCTACGAAGGTTGCCTAGAAACCAATGCACCGCATTTTTTTTCTTCAGCAACTCTTTATCGAACATAACTAGAAACACACACGAAAAAAAGGTGTTTTATCTACACACCCTATTTGCCATGTAATCTCCGCCCTGTTCTATGGCCTCCCTCCGGCGTGAAACAAGGGCGTGTACGCCCCGTCGGCATTAATCCTTGTCCTGGTGCAGGAGCCAGTGCTTCACTTTGTGAACTTCCTTTGCTGATTGACAGATCCAGGGTCAACTGCCGAGTTGTAATGCGTCTGTCCTTGCGAATGACATCAGCTCACTGAACCATGTCAGGTGTGACAGCCGTGGATGGTCTCTCCGATTGTTGGAAATCTTAGAGCTCCGCCGAACCGCTTTCTGATAACCTCACCCTCCATGCCCAGCGACTAACTGTACTTCTGTCGACAGCAGATTATGGTTAGTTAACAAACCAACATTATTTCGGTCTTCTGACGTGCACAAATTCTCTACCTGAGAGTAAACGGGCACTAGCCAACTACACGGAATATACGCCACCTTACAAGAGACTTTACCTCGCGTCTTCGTAAAAATACATTAGTAAAATAATAGTAAACAGTCATGGCACTTCAGCTATTTATAAAGCGAGCTATCTTAATTTAATACACAGCCAAAAGCAATCTTGCTCATATACAGACTATTGAGAGACTTTCAGGGAAATATGCTCAAATAGCGTCCCAGCGATTTTAAACTGTAAGTAGAGCCATCATATTCATTCACTGAGAGATAATGAGCAGAACACACGACATGTGGCAAAGTGGTCCAACTCACATCACGAGTATCGTAATCCACAACTGACAAACTGGTTATCAAATTTCTAAATACACGGAATGACGCGTACGACTGCAATGACATGTACGAAAATACGTCAGCTGAACATAACACTAAATTTACCTACACGGAGTCATGAACACGATCATGATTCATCCATTTGAAACAAAACTTAAATCTGCGAGAGGACGAGTTGGGCAGGCAAGTCAAAATTTGTGAACGCGTTTGATTACGACATGCCTAGCAGGCATGTGTTTTATTAAGCGGCAAGGCGGAAGTGTCAAGCCGCGCATTACTGGACCAGAGGTGGTTTCTTTTGGTACGAGGCTGTAGCGATCTGTCACCAGACACTATACTTGTTCCCATCTTCACACATGGCTCAAGATAAAATAAGACATCTCTGTTAGTGGAGGGTTCCGTTCACTCTTCCCTCTGCCTCCCCCCTCCCTCCCTCCCTCCTTTCGCCGCACCCACAGGTACCACTTCTTAAGGGGGGTAGGACGTCAAACGGGCCGACTTACAGCAGGAGAGGCACCACAGCACATTTTAATTTCCACTGTCTACACATTTGCAGAGCAAATCAATTTTGCTTCTCTTTTCAAATTAGAAGGCCGTATGGCATTACAAAGGAGAGGGATCAACTACGTACTTTCGCAAATATGCACAGTGCTATTTGGTTCATTGTGTGTAAAAAGGAATTACTACGTAACGGACAATTATCACATTACTGTACAAAGTCGAATCAAATTATGAAATATACTGGTTTGTCAGAGTAGTTGTAAATGAAGTTGTCACCCGTCAGCGGCGCAGTGATAGACGAAGACAATGTTACTAGACGGCAGTAGTAGTGTAAAGGGGGGGAAAAAAAGGAAAAAATGTTGTGTTAAATAGTCTGTCGACGTTGAGGTCATTAGAGACGGAGCACAAGCTCAGATGCTGTCAAGGACAGGGAAGGAAATCCTTTCAAAGGAATCATCCCGTCATTTGTCTGGAACGATTTAGGGAAACCACGGAAAGCCCAACTGTCGATGGTCGGCCTCTGGTTTGAACAGTCCTCCTACCGAGTTTTGAAGAGTGCGAGACAGGAATAATTACGCGTCATCGGGACAGTGGTGCCATTCTCTGAAACATCTTACTACATTATGTGTTCCGTTGATTTAAGCCGTAAGACGGAGTAAGGGAAGTGGCGCTGAAGATTGTGGTGCAACGTGCGGTATTTGTACGACATATCGGAGTAGTACTCTAGATAATCTCGTCATAGCAATGAGAAAGAGCACTCAAGACCTTTCCTGAGAAATTCGCTAAATTTTCGAAGGAGATAATTTAGAGAATCCGTCGGTAAAATGTCTTTGAAGTCAATGGGCGAAAACATCTGAACTCTACTTCCACTGATACAAACTGCTTATCATAATAAAGCAGTACGATTGTTTATCTCATCCTTGTATACTACAGAGTTGTGATCGACAAGACAAGGTCTCGTAATAAAAATATGGCACTTTACAGGGTGTGCGTTCTGAGCTGCTTTTGACGTACTCCGGCCGGACGCAAGACTGAATGAGTCGCGACTCTGGATTGTACGCAAGTTGAGAAGTGGCGAGGAAAGTGCGTGGGCGTGGCGGTATCCAGGGCGCGCCTACGTGCACACCTCGCCCCGAGGGCGGCGCCCGGCTTGCCAACAAGGTCACCCACCCGTCACTTGTCATACTAAGTTGCTTTCCCCCTCTATGAACTACTGACCCTCTTAAAGTACACGCGTTCGTATACGATCGACCATTCTGGCTGCTCTGGGAAGTCATATATTGCGGTCTAACTTGCACCTGTGGGCACCAAATACGTGCAATATACGTGACCGAAGGACTAGAAAGCAAAGATACAGGACAATTTCATACGCCAGGTTACGAAGTTCAAACAAAGGCAGCTCGTTCAGTATTACCGCGAAACAGGGGAGAGAGTGCCACGGACAAGATACGTAAATTAGGGTGGCAATCATTATTACTAAGGCGTGTTTCGTTGCGGCATGAACTTCTCGTGAACTTTCAATTGACAGCTTTCTCCTCCGATAACGAAAATATTTTGTTGGCGTCCATGCATATAAGGAGAAATGATAATTATAATTAAGTGAAATAGGAGCTCGCACAGAAAGATTTAAGTGCTAGATTTTCTCGTGCGTCGTTCGAGAGTGAAATGGTAGAGAAACAGCTTGAAGGTGGTTCGATGAACCGTCAGCCAGGCACTTAATTGTGAATTGCAGAGTAATCTTGTAGATGTAGAAAGGCCTTATCTAGCCTTTCGCTTAGATGATTAGGCTGAAAAAGTGAAGAAAAATAGATAATGAGTGTGGATTCAGGAGGGGAAAGAAACGCGAGATGCTATTGGATGTTCATGGATGACATACGTATGTTTTGTTGATTGGGAAGATGTATTTGACATTGTAGACTTTAGTATCCTCCTGAAGACCTTGAATGTGTTGCCATAGACTGGAAGGACAGAAGTCTTATAAGGGACCTTTAAAGACGACAGAATACGACAGTAGCATTGGCATTGAAGCAACAAATGATACAGGGATTGGAAGACGTGTTAGACAAGAGTGCCGTTTATCATCCAAGGTTTTCATTACTTACACTAAAAACACCAACTCCCTATGAACGGCGGGAGTACTACAGTAGGAAGAGGAGGATAAATACAAATTCGCAGACGGTCAAGTAATATTGGCTGAATCAAAAAAAAGCTACAAATTATAATGGAGAAGGTCGTTAAAGTGGTAGACACACATGTAATTAGGCTACGAGTAGGAAATACCAAAGAGAGAAGACCTCTGTGTCTCTGATGTTCTGTTAGAATATCACTGGAAGACTTTGGGACGAATCAAACTTTTTACATTATGAATGGAGAAACACACGGTGCTGGCATAATATATTACAATATTTATTAATGTACAAGCCGGCTTTCACCTGTTTACATAAACCCGCTTTGTAAAATAATAGATATTGTAGCATATTACACCAGTGTCGCGTGTTCTTTTATCCATAATGTACAAAATATTGATGAATGGACAGGACAGTCAGCTGAGAAATAATTCGATAAATGTTTTACCTGGACTATAATATTGTAGGGCAGCGAGTCAAGGACAGCGAAAAAGAGAAGAAAATGCTATGATATGGTAGTTTTGAGAAGTGTTCGTGGCTAGAAATGCTAAAAGTGAAATGCACTGACAGACTGATGAAACTAGTTCTTATTAAGAACAGAGCAGGAAAGAAACTAGTGGAAATCAGTTTAATAAGGAAAACATCTTGACAGGGTCATAAACTGAAGAATTTGTCAGTAAAGAAGGGTGGTCGAATAAGAGCGCACAGAATACAGAAAGAAGAATACTGGAAAATATTAAAAAAAGCGTGAAGTTAGCAGCATATTAAGGAAGAGACACAGGAGAGAGGAAAGTTATCAGTGTCTTGGCGATATCGGTGGTAAGATAGGTATACAAAAGAACAGTACGTGTCCTTTCGCTGAGAAAGTATTCCTCACTACTCCCGCAAAGCGACGAGTTATAGCCGTTTAGAATCTTTGCTCCTGGTAAAACATATCACCGTTTTAGTTGCTGCCAGAAAAGACAGATGTTCAGTAACAGACAGTTTTATATTGTCAGTATATCTTGATAGCAAAAGGAATTAAAATGGAGAATTAATACCTGAAGGTAAGATACCGACGATCTTTTACATTTCTTTAAAGCTGTAAATAAGGTGCTGGAACGATTCAAGTAAAAAATGTTATGGTTGAAAATAGGCTACATGAAGAAAGCGCATGGATATAAATCTGATGTCAACATTCAGGGAGTAGAAAACTTCATTCCACGCAGTGTACTCATAAAGCGTCTTACATACAGTAAATACAACTTTTTGTTGTTTGCCTTAGTCGACACTTATTCGCTGAACAGCAAAGCTGATAGGCGTTTGTGTCAGCGTGCACTACAATAAACTTGACATCTTTACTTCAAGTCACGTAGCGAACAGTTGCTGCTTAGAGCTTCATTGTGCTCACTTTGAATGGAGAGTCCCACGATGTCGCTGAATATGTAAGCCAGTTTCCCTGTCATCAGACGAACGTGAAAGGCACGTTCCGACCGCTGGAGCTTTCACCGTCGCTTTTTAACAAGACGGCCGAACCAAGCCCCCGTGAAAGCGGACGTGGCCACAGTGGAGTGGAGTGGTTCCCCCCCACTTGGGCTGCACGGATATGTTTGGCCAAATTCTTCCTTTCGGATAAAAAGTTGTTATAATGAGGAAGTGACTCTTGTTACTAGAGATATCGCAGGAAATTTTCATAAAATCCCACATCTGAACTTTTAGCTGAATCACTGTTGCACGCATCTCTCTCGAGTCTAAAAATTAATAACATAGTTTCTGGACGATCTACCGTAATACCTCCATACGGTTTCATTCTTCGTGAAGTGATCTCTGAGCTTATATGACTTAGCGATCAGATCCACAGGACTAAGCGAAGCCGACCGGCCGCCGTGTCATCTTCTGCCATGTGGCGCCATAGGACGTTGTTAACACATCACAGAATATAATGCAGCAATACTGATGTCAGAAGACTGCGTCCCGAAGTGTACACCATAAAGTTTGTAATATTAAGTACTAGCTACTTACTGTAAGGATAGTGGAAGAAAACGGCAATAACTTTAACAAGGGAGACCACGCTGGTATGAACCTGAGATAATTTAGGAAAAACGGTTCCAAATCCAAATAAGGATCGGTGCACCAGTAATTTAACATGGATCAACCACAACTAGAGTCCAGTTTAGCACACTGTTGAGTTCCTCAGTAAAACGTTTCTATGACGCAAATGGTGCTTTTTGTTCCACATAGTTAAAAAAAATACAACTAACAATACAAGCCAACTCTAGAATAGGAAGTTCAAGTCACTCCCCATGATAATATAAGGCAAAATGGCTGATCCGACCTGTTGTTAACGACACGTTACAGTTTATCGGATTTGTAAGTGCATCGTTAGTCATTATGGACTGTATAAATAAGTATTCTGCGTAAAAATATAAATAAAGGTGTGTGTCAGGGTAGTTTGAAGTAACAGAACTTTGCTCTTTAAGGTTCTTGTCATGCAGTGTTATTTCCATATCCTCGATGGTGAAGAATGAAATTTAAACATTTTTTCCACATTCGATCAGTCATGGACACAAACGTCACATTACTAATCGAAGAAGTGCAATCGTCAAGGTATTACATTTTTATCTTATTTGATAGGAGCGAGAATCAAATTATCCTTCTATAGCGATTTTACTTTGGCTCTCAATAATAATTCAAATGAATACATGAGTAGTTCCGTTTTACATCATGCTCTACAAACGAATCAAACTTCAGTTACATAGTTCTCAGTAATATCATGCTGATCTGTAGAAAATGCTAAAAGAGAATACGTGATATAGTTGCTCATTATTTAAATTTGGTAGAATTGTCTTGTAATCTTCTAATTAACTTATTAACGCAGATAATTTCCCCGCTACCCAAATCAAGGTACTCTAAAAGACCATCGGACGTATTCAACACATGATATCCTTTTGAGGAGCGATATTCAACTAACAACGATGAAAAACCGATCTAACGAATGATAAATAACTCAGGAAAGTAAGTAGAGAATAAAAACAGAAAACTGTGCTTTCGACATACAGTGAATCTGTTTGTACGAGGGCAGTTCAATAAGTAATGCAACACATTTTTTTTCTCGGCCAATTTTGGTTGAAAAAACCGGAAATTTCTTGTGGAATATTTTCAAATATTGCCGCGTCGTCTCGTATAGTTTCAGTGACTTCCGACAGGTGGCAGCGCTGTACGGAGCTGTTAAAATGGCGTCTGTAACGGATGTGCGTTGCAAACAACGGGCAGTGATCGAGTTTCTTTTGGCGGAAAACCAGGGCATCTCAGATATTCATAGGCGCTTGCAGAATGTCTACGGTGATCTGGCAGTGGACAAAAGCACGGTGAGTCGTTGGGCAAAGCGTGTGTCATCATCGCCACAAGGTCAAGCAAGACTGTCTGATCTCCCGCGTGCGGGCCGGCCGTGCACAGCTGTGACTCCTGCAATGGCGGAGCGTGCGAACACACTCGTTCGAGATGATCGACGGACCACCATCAAACAACTCAGTGCTCAACTTGACATCTCTGTTGGTAGTGCTGTCACAATTGTTCACCAGTTGGGTTATTCAAAGGTTTGTGCCCGCTGGGTCCCTCGTTGTCTAACCGAACACCATAAAGAGCAAAGGAGAACCATCTGTGCGGAATTGCTTGCTCGTCATGTGGCTGAGGGTGACAATTTCTTGTCAAAGATTGTTACAGGCGATGAAACATGGGTTCATCACTTCGAACCTGAAACAAAACGGCAATCAATGGAGTGGCGTCACACCCACTCCCCTACCAAGAATAAGTTTAAAACCATACCCTCAGCCGGTAAAGTCATGGTTACAGTCTCCTGGGACGCTGAAGGGGTTATTCTGTTCGATGTCCTTCCCCATGGTCAAACGATCAACTCTGAGGTGTATTTTGCTACTCTTCAGAAATTGAAGAAACGACTTCAGTGTGTTCGTAGGCACAAAAATCTGAAAGAACTTCTCCTTCTTCATGACAACGCAAGACCTCACACAAGTCTTCGCACCCGAGAGGAGCTCACAAAACTTCAGTGGACTGTTCTTCCTCATGCACCCTACAGCCCCGATCTCGCACCGTCGGATTTCCATATGTTTGGCCCAATGAAGGACGCAATCCGTGGGAGGCACTACGCGGATGATGAAGTTACTGATGCAGTACGACGTTGGCTCCGACATCGACCAGTGGAATGGTACCGTGCAGGCATACAGGCCCTCATTTCAAGGTGGCGTAAGGCCGTAGCATTGAATGGAGATTACGTTGAAAAATAGTGTTGTGTAGCTAAAAGATTGGGGAATAACCTGGTGTATTTCAATGCTGAATAAAACAACCCCTGTTTCAGAAAAAATGTGTTGCATTACTTATTGAACTGCCCTCGTATTATTGGCAACGAAATTATTCGTTTCTCATTCGCAGAAAAGGAGAAAGGAATCACCTTCGTGACTACCTCCCTCAAAAAAGTCTTGCATCGTTCAGCGCCTCATTGCAAGAAAAGCAGCTCGTCCCGGAAGAGGCTGCCAGCAAGGAAACTGGAACGGTTCCAGCAAACCTCGACAAGATAAGCCAACGACCGAGAGGCTCTTACACACTGTCCAAGTACTGCAGAAACCAAACAGCGCGCAGATGGTAACTGAATAAATATTTGTACTTTAATCGTAACAATAATTGTGGTGCACTATTACGACAGACTTCGCTAATTCGGAGTATTCTCAGACCTTTAATAAGAACATTGATACTTTCACACGGTGTCAAAAGCGTTTTCGCATGTCCTCCGCTATATTCATCAAGTATCCTAAAAAACACTGAAACAATTGTTCGCTTATCTCCACACCTTTTAACGCATAACCACTCTCTAAGTGCAGTTTTCTATGGAACAGAGTTATCTTTTATCTGCCAACAGGAAAACACAAAGGCAACAGTAAGGTAAGAGACTAACATTTGCGGTATACACCTAACAGCCAGGAAATATTTTACATTCCCAGTCAGAAATCGACGCATGTATGTCCGTGCGTATACGCTCATATGATCATACAGACAACTAACTGAAAAACTACACACGTTTCCGGTCAATGACAATACCGAAAGGTGTGAGTATTTTCCTGTACGCTACTGAACTAATGTGACGTTTCACCAAAAATAACCTGAACTGTTCAAAATGTGAATGTCAAAGTTGCCATCACAACAATATTTATACTCTTTTTTTTATGTGGGCAGTTGAAACCGAGCCTCGCAGGAGTTATGGCCTGCTACTTTAACGCGTTTTCTAGTTTTAGCGAAAACCGACATCGTAATCGTTAATAAGTACCGCTTGTTTTTAAGGATGATTAATTTGAAAACACGGCCCCCATTAAAATAACGGTAGGCTGTGTCGCCTGCAGGGCCGAAGGATTTTTTGGACATTCAATTACAAATACGAGACGAAAGATATTAAAAAATTGCAAAGTACGGGTTGTATTTGTTATTAGACCCGAACTCGTTGTCGATTAATACTGTTTAGAAACGCACGTTTCGGAGGCCCCGTTTGTTCATAGTGACTTACCTCCTTATGAGAGTAGACGTGTTTTCACTTCCGCTAAAAAGTGTTAAAGTTTCACATGCGGATGTTACTTCATTTGGAGTCTACGTCTATTTGTTCGAAGCAAACTGGCACGGGCTGTCCAATGTGAACTGTCGTGCTTGCTACATTGCATTCTTCTTACTGTGCTTGTAATTAGTATTGGGTAACTAGAGAATCTATCGCCAGTACGTTTGTTCCGGTTAATATTCATTTTATCTTCTACTTGTAAGGACTGAAGGCGAATTTTAACTTTTGCATCCAAACAAAGTTTGTCTTGATGCCATTTGTAGCTCACGCGTTAATTAAGCAATGTGCGACGACTAAAAATAAAAACACAGCGACAAATGATGTTTTGCGTTCGCCGACTTAACAGGTTCAGCTACAAAATTTACACCCCGTTCTTTTTTGCGGACAAGTCGCCTACAAACGGTTACCTGGATATGTTGATAGTATGGCTTTTCCCGCAATTGCGGTACCACACCGAAAATTTAATTTTTCAACAGGACGAAGCTCCACCACACTGGCATATGCCTCGACGGTGCATCTGCCGCAAGGGGCATACGGATCTCGCATGACACACTGGTCTCGAAGGTCGCCTCATCAGCCAGTACGTGGTTTGTTCCCTTTTCCCCTGGGTACTGGAAGCGGTTTGAAAGATATTCAGTACCTTCACCTAGCAACAATTTTGGGTGAAAGGCGACAGCAGCCAAAGCAGTAACACTACAAGTGCGAAAGTAAAGTACGAGTTTGATTGTTAACTGGACGTGTACCGTGCGTCCAGTGGAGGATACAATGAACACTGGTGGAGCGCACATTGAACTTTTTTGAAAGATAAATGAAAATTATGATGCTAAACATAATAAATTATGGGAAGTACCCGAAGATTGTACGTAATTGCATGTAAGAGATATACCGTTGTAAGATCGGATGATCATACTGAAAATAAAAGCTTTTAAGTCTTCTATGTAAATTAAAATTCACCTGAAGTTTCTATCGGCATTCATGTAGATAACTTAGTCCTGTGAAGTCAGATCAATCTTTCTGAAACAGCCTGCGTAATTTGACAGAGTCCGTTTGTTTTTGGAGCATCAGTCTGAACCAGTCACTCGTACTTAATTCGCACGCATGAAGTTCGCTTCGTCTCGAGGGCAGAGGGAATCAGTTTGTGTACGAAGTATGATGTGTTCTCTGGCTACGACCCTAACCTACAAAACGATAATACGATATTTATGACACAGTTTTCCATAAATGATATTTATGACACATTTTTCCATAAATAGTCTAGAACTGACAAGTAGGCCTGCCTTGGAGTGAGTCTTCGTCACATCACAAAAGTTGTTTTAATATTTTGGTCGATAAGAAGCTACAAGGGGTGTGCGTACAACAAAATATCCGCCTTTTGGCTTTAATATTTTGAACTTTTAGTGTGTCCACCCAATTTTGGATAACAAATTTGGATGCATTACTTTTCTGCGGTTTCTCGTAAACATGATTATTTTAATATGATTTTTGAGTGGAAGACTAATTTGAAGCACTCCAAGTAAATGTGACCAGCGACAGTGGGATGCTAAGAACTCCTCTCTTTTGCATTATGTTCTCAAAACGCTGTACGAGCAGAAGGAAAACTGAATTCCTAATTGGGAGAAATTTATTGCCATGGATGGAAACTTACGGAAAAAGGGAGCCATAAAGAGTTGGAAGAGGAGATAGTGCTTGATCGTGTAGAAGAGGTTCATCAATAAGAACCCGTCAGTTTGACTGAAAAATGTCCACTCCAAGGGAATATAGCGTTGCGAGTACAGTGAACACTATTATCCGAACCTCAGTTACACGGACTCGCGATTATCTGGGTAGTTATCAGCGGACAAGGATCTCTATATTGTCCAGTCCGTGCACTGCTCGTCCGCATCCCGCGCGGTAAACGCACTGCACGAAATGCAAGAATTTGAAACAGAAGTACACACTGCTGCAGTAAGGACGCATGACCATCTCATGCGGAAGCATTTGATGCCCTAGAAACACCTTTCAAATGGGACAAAAAGGGAACAGAGCGATATCGTGAGTGTACTACAATTAAAATTAATTCGTGATGTAGCAGCAATGAAGAGGAAAAAGCTGTTTACGTCAAATGACATTTAGCAAATATTTTGAACCAAATTAAACTACAGTGACTGTCCTACGCGACTTGCTAGATATTTCATGATTAAGCTTGGAGTATTTTAGTACTTTTAAGAAAATATGTACGTATGTATAAAACGTGTCTCTAATCTGTTAACACACTTCCATTTTTGTTGAGTAAGTTTGTTTTTCTGTTTTGAATAATCACCTAATATTATGTATTAACCCTAGAAAGATAACCATATGGCAAAGTAACTAAAAGATAACACGATAAGATATGCAAGTGATTTAGGTTACCTTTCTAGAGTTAACAATACAAAAATGACTTTTCTTCATAAATTCAATTGTCCGGAATTTTGATTATCCGAATGACTTGCGACAAAAATTATTCCGTTTAATCGAGTATGCAACGTACTGGTAAAGCAATCACTCACTTCTATGTGCAAGAAATGGGGCCCAAACGGTTCTGCATCCAGAGCCAAGTACAATCAATCGACTGTGTTGGAACGCATGCACTGAGGAGGTGGACGTCACTTTGTACATTTGCTACGAGCTAAAGTTATTGCTGTAAGGCTTAAGTTGTTTATGTTAACGTAAAATTAAACATTCGTATCCGACCGTTCGTTCCTTAATTTAAAGTACTCAGTTTACGTTTCTCTACCAACGGCATAGTTTTGACCTTAAGCCGTTCGGGACACCTGGTATGGAATCTTAATATTTTGCAACTGAACACCCCTTCGACAATCTTTCGATAGCATTCTGTACCCAACATGGCTCCAGAAGCTAAACATCGGGCACGAAAGAATTTTTTCAAGGGCTCTCAGTTTAACGTGGTGGCAATTCTGGAAGCCACTGAAGTCTAAACAGCAGATGAGAAGGAAATTCGGGTGGTCCAACTGGATGTTTGTGTTCTCTCATTTACCACAGCTTCGTTGCAAACAGACAATATTACGGGCCCGCGTAGGCCATTTTCACTGTATATACATCCGCGTGCCGCTTTTAACTGGGGGCAGGAATTATAGCTGGCCCACGCCAGTAGTATCAACTTAATGGATGCTTCCGCCAGTTTTTTCCTGGACTCATGCCAGAAACGTTAAATACCGCAGTGCGAAGAGTTGGACTTTCAGAGTCGTTGAAACTTCCTGCACGCAGGCTGTTCAATTAATTTAAATTTGTGAACTAAATTAAAAACTGCTGATTAATCCGTTTAGTGTAAACGCACTGCGGATACACGGCAGACGCGGATTGAATCACAATCGTCGTTCAGCCTGTTAACATAGGTGCTGTCTTAAACACACATCGGATTCGTGGAAATGGAATCTTTATTTTAGTTGACTTCCCGTTTGGCTTCCTCTGACAAACGTCACATTCTGCGTTTTGAGTGATGATCTGTTACAATATTGGAATTTATAAAGGGAACTACTCCGCTAACAAATTCAAAAAATAGTGCATATTTCAAAAGCGATATACTGGGTGTCCCAAAAGGAATGGTCAATATTCAGGGATATGACAGGAACGGTCATTCGAAGCAACATGGGCTCTAAAATGCGTATCTTAGAGCTACGGTAACTCCCATTTTCGATACTGCGAAACATTTCTTCTTCTGGACAAGCGCTCATAACTCTTAAAGAATGCAGTTTAGAGTGCATGTTGCTCCGAACGGTCGTTCCTTTCGTATCCCTGAATACTGACCATTCCTCCTGGAATACGCTGTTTAGTTTTCTTGCCATAGAAACCAGGAATAGAAAGGGGCTTGACGTGAGATATGGACGAAACATTTACGCCTGAACGACTGCTGCCATCTATCCTATCACGTTCGGGAGTTGTGCGCAGGGTGATGTACGTCCAAACAAATCCGAAAACTAGCAACTTTACCTTCGAGCATATCACGGCAGAAGTATGTGGGAGGAACACGTCTTTGAATGATTGCTTTCTGAATTTCGAGAGAAAGTAATTTCACAAAACTCGCCTTCTCCCTGATGCGTTCGTGTAGCGTTTTGGTACTGACGAAACAGATGCGCGGTTGTGTTGAGAGCCCTCCGTCAACCCCCTGTTTCCTCCTGTTCATCTCCTCAGTCATTATGTAGCAGAAACGCTGCATCCAACTTTTTTTGTAGCAAAGGGAATAAGCTAGACTCGCTGTGCCTTATTCTAGGTTATACAAAGTACTTTACACTATGTGCATTGTGTGCGCCATTTTTGTTCATTTCTGCATGTTCCCAGCAGGTGACAGCACCTGCCTGAAGAAACTTTATCCTATTCCTAGCGTGTCTTCAAGAAATAAAACCAATTTGTGTTTGTCTTTAGTGATTTTGGACTAGGATATCTTTGGGATATGTTGCAACATGCTGACACCCTATCTCATAAGTGATTGTTTATTTCGTCAGAACAATACAGCGATATGTTTTTTCGATGTAGTGCTGGTTCTACATTTGGCAACGATCTATATTTTCACATTCCAGTGGCATTATTTTCATGATTTTTAGTGGTTTCACATTTTGTTTTCTGAGTATTTTACATATTTCAGTTATTTTCTAACAAAGTATTCATTTTGAATGTTTCCTAAAATTTTGGTGAAAAGTACAATTTTTTAAATTCAATATTTTCGTCTTATTTTGTCCCAGAACACTGCATTGATCACAATCATAAAATTTTCATTAAAAAAATGAGTCCACAACTGAGGAGGTTAAAGCAACTTAGCAAGAGTTCCTTACTTGTGAACAACACAGAAGAATCGATCAGAAGAGAATGCAGCAAGTCATCTTCGTCGATGAAATAAGCTGCTTTTCCATTCTCACAATTAATATGAATCTTGCATACGCCTTCCTAGCAACTAAATTTGCGAATACATTGTCATCCCATCTTATCGAAAAAGGTGACATTACACGCCTGCCCCTCCATGTTTCTCTATCTCGCTGCGAGGAAGAAACTAACGTTTCCCACAGTTAGTGTAATGTTGCCATTTGCATGTATGTGTATCCTAAGTACTATACATCTCGCCTCCTGACGTACCGATCAGCAATTCTGTATTTAATACTTCCCTCAAATGCACTGATAATTAATGTCCATTTGCTTCTTCTCCGCTCTTTATTTTGCCATACATCCAAAAACCAGTCTGACGCTCTGGTTCTTGGCATTTTTCTTAAGTGCTCTTCCCGCTTCCTATGAAACACTATTTTCTTTTTCAATCATTCTTTCCTTTTACAGCATATTCATTAAAGTAGTGCAAGGCATTATCACTCGGCGTTTCATTCTCTCACATACCATTCCGGTTTCTGGGAAAATGACCTTACACACATGCCTACAAGAAGCATGGCATTACGCGCCTATGAAAGACCCCTCGGTTTGAGTAAGTACTTATAGCAATGGACCTCATGTATGTCATTCATAATTACACAAGTACTGCAGTGGATAGGGTTTATGAGATATATTCCACGGCACCGAATAGCTTTTGGCTTGCGCCGTGGTTGGTGACACATGAGTAGCACTGTTAACCGACAAAGTGTTCCTCAAATCGAACAAGACTGAACAGAATGAAAGGAAGAATTGTTCTCTCTCTCTCTCTCTCTCTCTCTCTCTCTCTCTCTCCCCCCCCCCCCCCCCCCAATTCATCGGAGTTTGTGTTACGAAATATCTTGTCAGTTAATGGCTGTATGGTATTTTGCTTTCGCGGGAAACTTAGCAAATACGCAATCCAACGACGTGATGCTGAAATATTGAGCGAAAGTGTTTACGGGATGAGCTAGGTCGCCGCCCGGCGTCCCCCGGTGGCATTTTGGCAGCGTGTCGCCGCGCTAATGCGGGCAGCTGATAGCGACCCGCTAATGACGTCGCGGCCCCGTAATTACTGATCAGCGCAACCTGCTGCAGTAGCACAGTTACCCGTGTCTCGCAGCATCTGCTGACACCCGGCTCCGTGGAAATACTGTTACATACCTAACAAGGGAAAATTCCCCATCGCACCCCCTCGGAATTAGTGGTAAGTATCGCGTCCTCCACTCCAACTTCCAGCAGTACGACTTCCATCCATCTGCTACTGTTCTATAAAAAAATAAAAAAAAATAAAAATAAAAATGTATTTTTCATTGAAAGTCTATCGGGTAGACTTGTTTGGTCGTTGTGGAACACACATTAGCTATTATTCTTAGCAAAGATCCCCTGCAAGACGCCAGGTTTAGCTCCTTGTGGATGTAGAAAATGCAGACTGGCCATTTCTGAACGAGAGAAATTTGTTAACATCTAATATAAATTTAAGTGTTAGGACGTACTTTCTGAAGGTACGTGCCTGGACTGTAGCCTTGTGCGCAAATGAAACGTGGACGATAAGCAGTTCAGGCATGAAGAGAATAAGAGCTTTTGAAATGTGATGCTAGGCAAGAACACTGATCATTAGATGGGTAAACAGAAACGGAGATAAAACAAATGTATGCCACAATTTGAATAAAGTAACGGATCAGTTCTGAGAATCGTCCTGAGGCATCAACGAATAGTTTGACAATGGAGGGAAGTGTGGGAGGTAAAAAATGCAGAGAGAAACCTGGACGTCAATATAATAAGCATGTTGAAATGGATGTGGGTTGTAGTAGTTGTGCAAAGATGATGAAGCTTGCGCACGATAGACTAGCATGGAGAGCTGCGTCGAAACAGTCGAAAGACTGTAGACGACGACGACGACGACGACGACGACTAATACTAACACATTTCGACTGCATTGTTCAGATACTGCTGTCAGCAGGATTTGAAGGATTTCTAATACACGCGAGGTACCTTTCGTAGCATTAACGGACGTTTACCTGCAGAAATCCTTACGTGTTTTCCAGATATTAATACAAAAAACTAGATTTGCCAACGATACGATAATCAGTTCCTCTAGTGAGAATTACAGCAGTGCCAGTTCCTCATCCAAACCCCTAATATTTCTCACCCAACACGAACGAAATCAACAGAGATGAAAGCAATCCCAAACGTCCATTTAAGTATGACAGCCACCCAACACTGGCTACTAAGAAACTGGGTTTTGGTGCTATCGCTTTCGTCTAATGAACAGAGAGAGAAAACTAAGTCTGTGACGTTCGTACTCATTTCTTTTTCTTTCTGATCTCTCATTTCGCCTCATTGTCAGTATGCAGAGCTTAATTTACTTAATCGTCCACTGTTTTTTAACATTAAATGGACAGTTTAGGGTGCTTTCGCTATGATCTGTACCTCTAAATGAAGTATTTCCTCACGCCCTCGTAACTGCCCATTGACAATTACTTTCTTCTGCACTCGAGAAAATTTATTGCACCAATATTCTTACATTAAAGGAACACTCAGATGTATCAAGCAACCTTAAACAACCATTCCTATGTGGGTGCTTAGATAACGCCTTTTGTAAATGACGATTTAGTTCTAGTTGTTACAGCATAACATGTGGAGCCTGAAGCCTATACAAAGGAACTCACTCGTTTCCTTGCTTAATTGCAGCTTAATTAGCCTTATTACCTGTGCTGCAGGGTTACATTCGATGTTCGATGGTTAGTCTGTGGTAACTCATTGCCAGTATAGAATCACAACCATATAGTAATGCGCGTAAGTGCGCAGTAAATGACACATCACAAATTATATTTATTAGCTAATGCAGGAACTCAACAAACGAGATTAAATGCGTATCTGGCGTGCAACTACGATTAACTCATCATCGCCTACTTTCTAAAGAGTAAGCACTTGCACTTCGAATTCATCTTATATATGTAATGGCATCTTCCCGGTCTTAATGAAAGAAAAGAAATTCCTGGACTGAATACGCAGTTATTATGAACATTGGCAGACATTACCGTCTACATCGCTTTAAGATTTTTTGTATGTATTACGTTATATGATGGGATCTTTAGGCTACTGTATGGAGCGTAAGAGCGTCAGGGAGATGCTCCTCAAACTCCAGTGACACGGTGAGAGAGGCGTTTTGCGTGGCGGAGAGGTTTAGACTCCGAGAGAGTAATCAGTCAGTATTGTACGACATCTCGCTTATAACTCGCGAAATGAGTTATCACGGTGAAATTAAGAAACCTTCAGCTCATAAACAAGTACGTCCAGGACTCAGCATTGTGAGGAAGTAAATCGTGGATCATCGCAAAACCGAAAGGGTAGCTAGCTAATCGAAGCGTTTGAGATGATGTGTTACAAGAGGATGCTGTACATTGGGTGGGTTGAAAAGATACGAAATGAGGGTTCTCCGGAGAATTGATGAGTTATTGATTATGTGGAGAACACTTACGGGAAGAATGGACAGGATAGGACGACGTCGCAGAATAACATTTATAGTGCTGGAGGGAACCGTTCATGAAAAACACTGCAGGGAAAGACAGAACGGAATATACCCAACAAATAGCAGAGGGTATCGGATGCTGGTGCTATTCTAAATGATGAGCTTGGTACAAGGGAGCGAATCCTGGCGATCTCATCAAACCAGACTGACGACGATCCTCTACGCCGCCCCCCCCCCCGCCCCTTCCCCCCTCCCCAACCCCCAGCTCACACTGAAAAGAAAATGACTTGCGCAGTGTTGATGTAAACAATGGACGTACTCGAAAGGTCGAGCTCTTTATCGGATCTGACGCCGCTGAGATTGTTCCAGTACAAAGGTATCTGTCCGTCGAATACAGTGTCGAACGGAGTGAAGGGTGGTGCGCTCGATAAGCCAACAGCTGTCCTCGCGTGGGGCCAGCCGGCGGCGGCCTTGCGCTACTGACGTCACAAAGGCTGCGTGATATTTGCGGCGGCGGCGGCGGCGGCTGCCGCTGTGCTGTCGAGGGCCAACGCCGGGCCGGTCACGGCTGAGGGAACGCGCAGACGTCAACACGTGCGCTGGCCTTTGCTCACTCTTCCCCGAGCACGCAGCCATACGTGCGACCCGAAACGCAAAGCACGCTATCCCGTATATTCAACGTACTCAAGCCACACTCGAATCCTAACCGTAAACAAAGGGCAGCATCATACGTGAAGTGGCAGATCAGGCGGCACGCAGATGGAAGACCGAAGTTATTAGCGAGCAGAGTGACGAGTGGAGGGAGGTTCGCCGAACGCTTCCGGCGGAAGTGAGCCCGCAGCAAGTGGAGCGCGACAGATAGCGGCTGTGGCAGAGCACAATGGCGACACTCCCCCGCTTTCCGCAGCAGCAGCGGTGGCAGCCAACTGTCTCCGGGCAGCATCATTAGCTGGAGCTCTGTTCCTATCTGTAGTACCACGCCGTGACGTGTGCGCCTTCTTAGGTACTTTCACGTTTGAGACTTCCAATCTTTAAGAGTTTATTCTCAAATGACTCTGCTCTTTACACCCTTAAGGTCTCGAGAAATGTTGGGTCCCGTTACTCCTCCCACATACTGAATGAACAGTTCCGACGTTGTACCTATATAAATTAGAAGCATGGATGGCCACAAACAGGATTAAACCCAATCCCAGCAAGACACAGATGGTCCCCTATTTCGGCATCGCAACCTAACTAAAAAGATAACACAAGAAGAGAGACGTTCAACTCACACTATGGGAATCCAACTAGGCAACACAGCCAAATACCTAGGCACACATTTCGATAAATACCTAAATTGGCAAACCCAACAACGAGAAATACTAAACAGAATAAGGAAAAGACAAGGCCTCGTTACGCAGTCCAAGGAAGGTCTGAAGTACTCATCTTGCGTACAGCAGTGTACACATACAAAACCTTTGTAAGACCACTGCTAGAATACAGAGCCCAGCACTAGGAGCCATGTCAGTCACCGCAGCCAACAAAATGTACGCCACCGGACGGTAACTATTACGGAATTTTCTAAAAATAAGCAGCACTACGCCAAGCTACGTTGTATACAGAAATACGAGAATTACACCATTACAAAAACTTTGGCCAACCGAAGTGCCAGATACGGCAAAAGAATACTACAAAATCGACCCCACCTACAGAACATGACTAAAATCACCAGAACAAGAAAACCAAAATTCAAATACACACGCCGAAATAGAATAGTAGCCCAAAACATATCCAAATCTTTCACAGAATTAGCAACAACGACGACGACGCCTCTTCAAATGGTTCAAATGGCTCTGAGCACTATGGGACTCAACTTCTGAGGTCATCAGTCCCCTAGAACTTAGAACTACTTAAACCTAACTAACCTAAGGACATCACACACATCCATGCCCGAAGCAGGATTCGAACCCGCGACCGTAGCGGTCTCGCGGTTCCGAACTGCAGCGCCCAGAACCGCGCGGCCACTTCGGCCGGCTGACGACGCCTCTCTCAGAGAATGAAGAAATGTCACCACAACTCGACGAAAGGCAGCAAGACCAAGTATGGCAGTGCGACAAACACAATCAAGAGTAAGACAAGATCACAGCAACCAATCGCTGTGTACCATCAAACCGAATCCAAACTTTGCAGTTTACCCGCCACTGCACATGGCATTAGGATCTGCAATAAAATATAAACACCAGACAAAACAATTTTCAGCACTAATCGTAAGCCTCAAACTAAAATATAAAATTGTAATTTAGCATCATTACCAAAATAAATTTTTTGTATTGTAATAAAATAAAGTGTAATAAAATAAAGTGTAATAAAATAAAGTGTAATAAAATAAAGTGTAATAAAATAAAGTGTAATAAAATAAAGTGTAATAAAATAAAGTGTAATAAAATAAAGTGTAATAAAATAAAGTGTAATAAAATAAAGTGTAATAAAATAAAGTGTAATAAAATAAAGTGTAATAAAATAAAGTGTAATAAAATAAAGTGTAATAAAATAAAGTGTAATAAAATAATTAACTGTATAACCCTAACGCTGAATAGAGCATAAAGAAGCTCTCAAGCAGCCCCCTCCCTCCCAGGGAAACGAGTGAAAAGACTGAAAAAGAAAAAAAAATACACCCCCAGGCCGTCTGAGAAACTACATATAGTTTAAATGGCTCGATAAGAAAGAATCAAGGTTCAGAGCAGGTCGGCACATTTCCAACGGGTCCACTGACCTATGAAGAAAAAGTTAGATGTTCAATAAATATTACATCTCATACATTCTCATCGCGACACCAACTACGTCGTGAACGGTTTCTCTTGAAATTTTGTTCCTGTAGCATTAATAGAGAAACGAACTACTAGAGTGGTGAGTTTTAGTCCATTTATTAGTTCTAAGCACTCCGATGAAACGCATATCAAGCACTGTCTCCCACTAATAATAGGAGTACACAGACACTAATATTTCTCTTAGTTTAGAACTCAATGCAAAGCACCAAAAATTCATTCACTGAGTAATATTTGAACAACCTACTGGCACACGACGCCAATGGTTTACGTCTGGCCTTTCACGGCATCAGTACCGGTACACTAATAATTATCTCGTTTGCAACACCTTATGTTTTGTCGGCGCTGACGATGCACGACCTGATCTGTTTCTCGTGTTGTCTTAGTATAATACTTAATGACCACGAGTTGCACTGTCAAAATACTATACCAAGAAGACAAGAAAATCTTATTTTTTAGGTGTAGGTGATGACATTATGTTGATCACGTGAAGGTTGCAGGGAATACGATGCTGGGGGTTTCACCCGTCAATTTTAGTGTGATCGCGAAGTAACGAGGTTGGAAAATGAGGGAGTTTACGGCAACGCACATCTATATTCTACATCAGTAAAACAAACTGGTTGTTGATAAGTTGAACTCAACTTATCAGCACTTGCCTTCCCTGTAAACAGCATTCAGGGCGGAGGAGACGCGGAGCGACATACTGGGATGACGTGTACGTCGCAGCGTGAGGTGATCGATTACCAGTCGTACGCCACAAGGCATCTGTCGGGTCAAGCAACTCCCCGGCGTGAAAGAAAGATGTTCGCCATCTTGTGGGCGATGTATCGACCTGCGGACCGACAGAAAGGCGCCACGCCACATCCTCCCCTGCCAATAAAACTTTGCCCTCCAGGCCTGTGAGTTGACGTCACGAGCCCGTTTACTTCCTCCCTGCCACTGGCAGAGACGATGAAACGATCAGTGGAGGGAACGCAGTCGTTTGGCTCTTGCTCCAAGATCACTGTTATTGTCCAAATAAATTTAAAAATACAGCTTTGATTAAGATGTAGAGAAACAACGAGACTTTTTCATTCTTGGGCGATTTAGAGCGCTGGCAACAAGACTGAACATGACTTGAGACATTGGGGCCGAGCGGTTCTAGGCGCTACAGTCTGGAACCGCGCGACCGCTACGGTCGCAGGTTCGAATCTTGCCTCGGGCATGGATGTGTGTGATGGCCTTAGGTTAGTTAGGTTAAAGAAGTTCTAAGCTCTAGGGGACTGATGACCGCAGCAGTTAAGTCCCATAGTGCTCAGAGCCGTTTTGAACTTGAGACATTGGACTCACTCGTGTTCGAGAGGGGAAGGATTAAAATTCTTGACGGCTATCGAGACAAGTTTATCGTGATTTTTCCTCTGTCGATTATGGGAAAACTGGGATTGCTCCACCCCCCCCCCCCTCCCCCACCAGCCCTGTTCTTCAACACCGTCTCTAATCGCCTCGTCGTCGACGGGACATAAAACAATGATCTCCCTTCCTTCTTCTCATGTTCTCACGCAGGGTACATGTTCTCATACCAGTTGGAGTTGTTCCGCCTTACAATCAAATAAGGTAAGGTGTTGGCTTTACGCCCTCACAGAAAGCACACACGGTCTGCCTGTCACCTCCAGGCTTGTGGTCGAAAGAAAACCTTGGCAGCAAATAATGGTTCTTATCCTCTCACTCCGCTGTCACTTCACTATTAACCATGGATTTAGAATACGCTATTGCGTGACAGATCTAGTCTAGCTGTCTTTCTACAACGGTTTTCAGTTCTAATTTCTCGCTGAATGTCACTTCATCATCAACATAACCAACTGTTCTGCACAGGGACGAAAGAAGCAACGTCCAAGAGGTATGCTTGTACGAAAACAATAACGACGGTTCAAATTCACAGAATCTATTTTTTGCGACAGTAAGCCCAGGAAAAGTAGGTTTATTATGACGCTACAGGATTTTAATACCTTCTGAGTCAAGTAAGGACTGCCCTCTAATCTAGGTCATCCAAAATAAGTTTCCTCTACATAAAAAAATAGATCCTTGCACCTTGCTTATTGATCTTGTGTTACAATAAAGTTTTTCACCAGATTACACCGACGCCCTGCGCTCATGAAGAGCTCATTTTAACACTTATGCTCCTCGAAGCTCAACCGAATACAGTACTTATTTTTCAATTTGTTGCACTATCCATACACGAAAGCAGCCACAAGTTAGCATTGATTTCAGTCGCTTTATATACAGCAGTATCCACAGGCACTCACTTTGCCGCAGTTGAGTTCTACGAAGGGTAACTGTAAATAATAATTGTGCATAATTAATGTTTTGTTTGTTTGCAGATACATACCTGCAGTCGTGAGAACGCTGAACTCTTAGAACCATAGTACCGTAGCGCAGCAGAAGGGAAGCCAAAAGAAAATGGCGCAGCCCAACGATAATTGATCATCTGGATTTCAAAGGAAACACTTGTGTAACAGTCCATGCTGATATGATTGAAATACATTGTCCTGCAGACATGTGAGTCTCAACTATATTTTCGATAAGGATGGAAGCTGAAGCCATGAATTAAAATTTCTGCCATAGCCGGGACTTGAAACCAGGTTAGCACATATGCCTAGTAAGTAGGAGACCCAGGTTCAAGTCCTTGTTGAGGCACAAATTTTGATTCATTGCTTCAGCTTCCACCTTATCGAAAATAAATCCATGCTTATTTGGAACAAGTGTGCAGCAACAACGCACCATCATATTATACAGTGGTTAGAAGGCTTACACTATTCCAGTATTTTCAAGCAAATATCAAACACGAAGAACTAAGAGGCAGACCACCTCTCTGTGAATAACAGGGTATCAGGCGAGAATTTGAGGCCGTGTTGCTCTATGACCGGCGTACCACGACCTAACCAATAGTAGAGAAAGTGAAATTCGGTTTAACATCTTGCACATTTAGAATGTGACGAAGGGCGCCGCCCGCTGGGTTCCGGCACCGCACACACCCACTCAGAAAGCCCGCCCAACATTCGAGGCTTCGAAAACGTTGCACCTCTGTAAGGCACGACCTTGATGACTTCTTTAGCCACCTAATCAGCATGAATCAGTGTTGGGTGTGTCACTCTCCCACCAAGTGGTCGATAGTGTTTTGAATAAACTGTCGAAAACGGCCAAGAACCTAAGGTTGTTGGTCCAGCTGTTGCAGCTTTACGCGATTACGGGAACAAATCAAGACGAAGCCTTTATTCGAAAAACTTGTCTGGTTATCCCAATAACCGAGGACAGAGTGTACAGTACTTGCCACGCTATTTTCGAGACACATAGCTTACTGAGATGCACTCCGCATATTTTTTAATAGCAAAAGCCGCAATGCCGCATTCGTGTCCAAGTGCAGAGACATTGTGGTATCCATCCCATCCCATGTTAAAATCCACTCTAATTCATACACAGAACAGATTCTAATCTAATCTCCCTGACACCACCGAAAACTGACGACGGGGACCGCACGTACTGTGACCAATCTGTCGTCGTGTGTTATCGGACGTCATTTACATTTACATCATACTCCGCAAGCCACCTAATAGAGTGTGGCGGAGGGTACTTTCGGTACCACTATCTGATCCCTCCAATCTTGTTCCACTCACGAATAGTTCGTGGGAAAAATGATTGTCGGTAAGCCTCTCTATTGGCTTTAATTTCTCGAATTTTCTCCTCGTGGTCACTACGCGAGATGTATGTGAAGGGGGAAGTAATGTGTTGTCTGAATCCTCCTGAAAAGTGCTGTCCCGAAATTTCAGTAGTAAATCTCTCCGTAATGCACAACGTCTCTATTATAACGTCTGCCAGTGGAGTTTGTTTAGCATCTCCGTAACGCTCTCTCGCCAGCTAAACGATCCCGTGACGAAACGCGCCGCTCTTCATTGGATCTTCTCTATCTCCTCTATCAGTCCTACCTGAGAGGGATCCCAGATAGATTTACAATACTCAAGAATCGGGCGAAGGAGCACTTTATAAGCACTTCTTTCGTGGATGAGTTACATTTCCTTAAGAGTCTTCAGATGAATCTGAGTCTGGTGTCTGCTTTTCCCACCATCTGTTTTATACGGTCTGGATAGTGATCAGTAGTGTAGCTGTACAGTAGCGGATTTCTTTTCCTATGTATGCGCAATATGTTACATTTCTTACGTTCAGGGTCAACTGTCAGAGTCTGCACCATTCATCAATTCTTACTATCCTCTGGCGTTGCTACTTTGGTATAAACAACTGCTTCAGCTGCGAATAGCCTTAAAGAGGATCCGACGCTAGATCATTCACACATATTGTGAACAGCAAAAAAAAAAAATGGCTCTGAGCTCTATGGGACTTAACTGAGGTCGACAGTCCTCTAGAACTTAGAACAAACCTAACTAACCTAAGGACATCACACACATCCACGCCCGAGGCAGGACTCGAACCTGCGACCGTAGCGGTCGCGCGGTTCCAGACTGAAGCGCCTAGAACCGCTCGGCCAGCCCGGCCTGCTGTGAACAGCAACGGTCGTATCACACTTCCCTGTGGTACTCAGAATATTACCTTTACATCTGTCGATTTAGTTCCGTTAAGAGCGACGTGTTGAGTTCTATCTGTAAGAAAGTCTTGAATCCAATCGCAGGTCTGCTCAGATACTCCGTACGCTAGTACTTTTTCCATTATATGGCGACGGCGTCAACGAACTGTTGTCGGTGCGACTGTGAACACTGCCTAAGGCCGGTAGCCAATGTGGCAATGGCCGGCAGCAAGTCGCAGCGGCGGAAGTCTTTTGGAAACTGCGGGGCGCAGTGGTGGGCGCGGGCGTTTGGCAAGAGGCTGGGACCGCTAGCCCGCTAGCCGGCGGGCCGCGGGGTCACGTCTGGCCGGTGCCAAGCGCCGCAGGCTCCCGGACACGGCTCGCCGTTACCTGCCGGTCTACATCTGCTCGCAAAAGCGTCACAGTCGGGCTGCATTGCGCGTCTGTCACGACCCTGCCTCCAAACGGCGGCCGAAAACGCCTACGCTGGCTCCTGGCAACGGACACCGTTGTTGCAGGTGGCGCCTAGCCTCTCGCCATTTCGCGGCCACACGCTAATGCCGTACACTGACCAACTACAATAAAGTGCCGAGACGAAATGGTGTGGGTGTTATGGAATCTTCGGGGGGGGGGGGGGGGGAATTGCAAATGTTAGATTATTTCGTATTGCGCACACCCCTATATAATGCGAAATTGACCAGTAGATATCACTAGAGACGGACCAGACAGTATAAAAGGAATCGGAAAGTGTCGGGTAGTCAGTACAGAAGCAGTACTGGCAGAATGCGTCGGTCAGCAAAACTCAGTGACTTCGAATGTGCCCTAGACATTGTATGTCAACTGACTACCAATGCCATAATGGACATTTTCAAAACCGGCCGAAGTCTACTGTTGGCATTGTGACTGAATTGGAAACGCGAAGTAACAACCACAGCTAAACCAAACCCTAACAGACCTCATGTGCTGACGGACTGGAACCGTCGAACACCGCACAGGGTGGTTGTAAAAATCCGCATGAAATCCCCGGGAGCAATAACTCGTAAGTGCCACCAGCAGTCCTACTAGCACAATTACTCTGCGCAGGGGAGGAATAAGAATCGAGTACAATGGTCGAGCAGCTCTTCACACGACACATTTCTGTTATCAATGCTAAGCGACGCTTGAGGTGGTGTAAATAGTGAGCCCACCACACGGTGGATGAATTTACCAAGTGATTTAGATTGTTGAATCGCGCTATTTCCTATGGCAATCCCATGGGGGTTAGGGTATGCCGAATACCTGGATGTCGTTACCTGCTATCGTGTGTAGTGACAACAGTGAAATACTGAAGAAGTGGTGTTACAGTATGGTGGTGTTTTTCGAGTTATGATGTAGTCTCCAAATTGTGCTTAAAAACCGCTAAATGCGGAAGGACAGACACATTATGTACTGCGTCTAGTAGAAGAACAGTTCGGAGACGGTAACTTTGTCAACTCGACAATGAATCCCCCGTAAGTCAACATCTATGAGCAATGGTTTGTGAACGATAACATTCCTGAAATTGACCGACATGCCCAGAGTTTCGGCCTGAAGCTAACGGAAAACTTTTGGGATGAGTTACAACTTAGACTTCACTCCAGTGTCCATAAACACTAGGGTTACCTTCCCTGATTTCGTTTCTTGATAATGAATGGCTGCCACTCACCCACAAACATTCAGGTAGCTCATTGAAAGTGTCCCCAGCAGAGTCCAAATCGGCGTAAAGGGGAAAGGTGAAGAAAAGCCTCACATTGATGACCACTAATAGGCGTCCAGAAACATTTTACTAGATAGCGTATTTTGGGAGACGGTAGTACTGAGAAATTCGAATAAAACATTCCACATAATGTGCGTCCAATTTTTACTGATTAGGAAGATACACCTGAGCAGAGATTTGTTTTTATTTCTTGTCTTTGTACTTCGGCTGCTCAGGGTTTATGTATCTATTGTCGGTGTAATGAAAATGATACTGATGCTTGTAAGGAATATCATTTTCTAACTACTGAATATCAGATTTGAAAGTGTTTGAGTTTCACTACATTGCGTGAGACTGGTACTGAGACCAGTAGCCATATCTCACGGTATCACTAATCTACAAAATCCTGCTGTAATGTGTATTTATTCAGTTTCAGTCAAATGATCTTCACGTCGTCCATGTACAAAAATACAATTTATAGATCCTTTGGTGGTTTCTTGATGCCATTCTTTAAATACGTACATTGAAACTGTGCGCAAATGGTATCAGAAAATATTTTATTCTTATGTCATCCGAACGTGCAGATAACGCAAAACACATTCAGTTAGGAGAATGTAGTCACAGGTGGCATTTATGGAAATTAAGTTTCAACACAGTTATTTGTCCCTGTCACCAAAAATATTCGACGAGTTATATGCAATGTTTTATTCGAAATCGTCTATGCTACAAATTCCTGAAACATTTGCTATTCCTCCTGGAAGCTCCTACTATTTCAATAATAACAGGACGACTTGGACTTGAGATAACCACAAGATCATGAACCAGCAGTATTCAGCAATGGAAACAGAAACATCACTAAACCTGAAACAAAACTAAACGCACACAAATAGCTAAATCTGTCTGATTTCTTCCGTCGAGGCAGATTGTTCCTGCCAATAACAAAGGTAAAAGAACGGACCCTTAATTACAGGCCAATTCTTAAACAGGTTTGATGCAGATTTCTGAACATTTTGTAAGTTCGAATATAATACATTTCCTTGAGTTGGAAAAGCTTTTGTCCAGAAATCAGCACGAATTACGAAGCACCATCCGTGCGAAATTCAGCTTCCCTTTTCTCACATGGTAACCTGCGCGAATCATGGATGAAGGGAAACAGGCTAATCTATTTCCTAGATTTCCGAAAACACGAATTAGGCACCCCACTTTCCAGTCTGAGGCTTAATAAGCAGGAGCATAACGGCCTATTTTTCCTCCGGTAGGAGCATTTTCCCGTTTTATTATGTATAGAATGCGCAGCAATATGCGACTGTTTGCTGACCACCTCAGTTTATTGCTAGGATTCAAGCAAAGTGAAGCTTTTCCATTAACGAGTTCGCGCACACGACACTAGTGCGACCCATTCTTGAGTACTGCTGGAATGTTTGGGATCACGACAAGGTCAGATTAAAGGAAAACATTGAAGTAATTCAGACGCGAGCTATTAAATTTCTTACCGAAAGGTTCGATCAGCACTCTAGCATTACGGAGATTCTTCGTGAACTCAAAAGGGAATCCCGAAAGATGAATAGGTGATTTTTTCGAAACACTATTGAGTAAATTTAGAGAACTGGAATTTGCGACTGACTGCAAAATTATTCAGTTGCCGCTAACGAACTTTTCACGTAGGGACCACGAAGAAAAGACAAATTTGAACTCTTACCGAGGCGTATAGGTAGTCATTTTTCCCTTGCTCCATTTTCGAGTAGAAGAGGAGAGGGGATGACTAGCCTTAACACAAGGTACACTCCGCCATTCACCATACGGTGGCTTGCGCAGTATGTATGTGGATGTAGATCAACGTAATTCCTGGTATCTTTCATCATGTGACAGGTGTTCCCCCTATTCTGTTTATCGATTTTTTTAAAGTATCGCTCATTTACATAGCTCCGATCGTACACACAGTTACCGGGGATCTGTGACTGATGCAAGAGTGTTGCCAGCTGAAAATAATTGTCCAGTACTAACATAACTTCAAGAAAATCTTAGTTGGGGAATTTGAACTCTTAATTTGTTGCTGAAACAAGTGTCTCAGTCAAAAATACGTAAAGCTAGTGTGCGTGTGCGCGTAAGAAGGTGGTCTTGTGCTACTGTTTTGCGCGAGGTTCCTCGGATAGAATATCGTTTGAATGTGCGTTAAGATACGTGTTTGTGCAATAAATCTACTCACATCTGCACAATACCTCCTATAGTTCGTGTGACGAACTGTGTGTCCTCGTTGTAAATCACTCTTCAAATTATACAGGCAAATTTTCAAGAGGAAACTGACGGATTTCCTCAAATTACAATAAAAAAAGTAGAGGAGGATCTGGGGTATATCTGAAAATTATTGAAGAAAAATAAATTTCAAAATGTCTCCTAAGCTCAGAGTAGTATGGGTGCAATTACTTTTGATCATTTCTTCACGATAGGTGATCCTTCTGTCGACTGAAAATGATAACCGACCTCTCGAAATTACTTGTGTCATAAATGGCTAATTACCTGCTGGCTGTATGGCGTATACGCAAAGCACGTTTCCAATTTTATTCAGCTTGTAGACCTACGAGTTCATCCTGAAAAAGGATAAGGTTCTACAACCCTTTAAACAGTTCAGTCGAAGTCGCGACAGTTCCCAACTGTGGTACTGCTCGAACTCCAGTGACTCCGTCGCTGACATTTGGTCCGGGCAAGCGGGTACGCGGGAATCACAGGACGGGCGCTCGTTTCAGCGGTTAGCAGCCTTCTCCGCTACAAACTAGAAGCGTGTGTGTGTATGTCACATATTGGGTGACCGCAGGCAGACACTGAGCGTTCGATCATCCACGGTAACGAACGCGTGGGCGTCGCGGGTGGCGCTCGCCAGTAGTAAAGCCGGCCAGCGCAGCGCGCACCGTCGTATTTGCGGCAGTGGCCAAGCCACCCACACTTCCCGCCCACAGCTGTAAAACGAATTTTTACGATCAATAAAGACGCCGTTGCTTTAATTATCTGCGACACGCCAGAACTCACGTAGTCCTCTGTAGACCGGCGTTGCACACGCAATGGAGTACGGCACACTAACAAAATATGTTATAACATGTTATAGTCTTAGGTGGAGATTTCAATTTACCAGATATAGACTGGGACACTCAGATGTTTAGGACGGGTGGTAGGGACAGAGCATCGAGTGACATTATACTGAGTGCACTATCCGAAAATTACCTCGAGCAATTAAACAGAGAACCGACTCGTGGAGATAACATCTTGGACCTACTGATAACAAACAGACCCGAACTTTTCGACTCTGTATGTACAGAACAGGGAATCAGTGATCATAAGGCCGTTGCAGCATCCCTGAATATGGAAGTTAATAGGAATATAAAAAAAGGGAGGAAGGTTTATCTGTTTAGCAAGAGTAATAGAAGGCAGATTTCAGACTACCTAACAGATCAAAACGAAAATTTCTGTTCCGACACTGACAATATTGAGTGTTTATGAAAAAGTTCAAGGCAATCGTAAAATGCGTTTTAGACAGGTACGTGCATAGTAAAACTGTGAGGGACGGGTAAAACCCACCGTGGTACAACAACAAAGTTAGGAAACTACTGCGAAAGCAAAGAGAGCTCCACTCCAAGTTTAAACGCAGCCAAAACCTCTCAGACAAACAGAAGCTAAACGATGTCAAAGTTAGCGTAAGGAGGGCTATGCGTGAAGCGTTCATTGAATTCGAAAGTAAAATTCTATGTACCGACTTGACAGAAAATCCTAGGAAGTTCTGGTCTTACGTTAAATCAGTAAGTGGCTCGAAACAGCATATCCAGACACTACGGGATGATGATGGCATTGAAACAGAGGATGACACGCGTAAAGCTGAAATACTAAACACCTTTTTCCAAAGCTGTTTCACAGAGGAAGACCGCACTGCAGTTCCTTCTCTAAATCCACGCACAAACGAAAAAATGGCTGACATCGAAATAAGTGTCCAAGGAATAGAAAAGCAACTGGAATCACTCAATAGAGGAAAGTCCACTGGACCTGACGGGATACCAATTCGATTCTACACAGAGTACGCGAAAGAACTTGCCCCCCTTCTAACAGCCGTATACCGCAAGTCTCTAGAGGAACGGAGGGTTCCAAATGATTGGAAAAGAGCACAGATAGTCCCAGTCTTCAAGAAGGGTCGTCGAGCAGATGCGCAAAACTACAGACCTATATCTCTTACGTCGATCTCTTGTAGAATTTTAGAACATGTTTTTTGCTCGCGTATCATGTCATTTCTGGAAACCCAGAATCTACTATGTAGGAATCAACATGGATTCCGGAAACAGCGATCGTGTGAGACCCAACTCGCCTTATTTGTTCATGAGACCCAGAAAATATTAGATACAGGCTCCCAGGTAGATGCTATTTTTCTTGACTTCCGGAAGGCGTTCGATACAGTTCCGCACTGTCGCCTGATAAACAAAGTAAGAGCCTACGGAATATCAGACCAGCTGTGTGGCTGGATTGAAGAGTTTTTAGCAAACAGAACACAGCATGTTGTTATCAATGGAGAGACGTCTACAGACGTTAAAGTAACCTCTGGCGTGCCACAGGGGAGTGTTATGGGACCATTGCTTTTCACAATATATATAAATGACTTAGTAGATAGTGTCGGAAGTTCCATGCGGCTTTTCGCGGATGATGCTGTAGTATACAGAGAAGTTGCTGCATTAGAAAATTGTAGCGAAATACAGGAAGATCTGCAGCGGATAGGCACTTGGTGCAGGGAGTGGCAACTGACCCTTAACATAGACAAATGTAATGTATTGCGAATACATAGAAAGAAGGATCCTTTATTGTATGATTATATGATAGCGGAACAAACACTGGTAGCAGTTACTTCTGTAAAATATCTGGGAGTATGCGTACGGAACGATTTGAAGTGGAATGATCATATAAAATTAATTGTTGGTAAGGCGGGTACCAGGTTGAGATTCATTGGGAGAGTGCTTAGAAAATGTAGTCCATCAACAAAGGAGGTGGCTTACAAAACACTCGTTCGACCTATACTTGAGTATTGCTCATCAGTGTGGGATCCGTACCAGGTCGGGTTGACGGAGGAGATAGAGAAGATCCAAAGAAGAGCGGCGCGTTTCGTCACCGGGTTATTTGGTAACCGTGATAGCGTTACGGAGATGTTTAATAAACTCAAGTGGCAGACTCTGCAAGAGAGGCGCTCTGCATCGCGGTGTAGCTTGCTCGCCAGGTTTCGAGAGGGTGCGTTTCTGGATGAGGTATCGAATATATTGCTTCCCCCTACTTATACCTCCCGAGGAGATCACGAATGTAAAATTAGAGAGATTAGAGCGCGCACGGAGGCTTTCAGACAGTCGTTCTTCCCGCGAACCATACGCGACTGGAACAGGAAAGGGAGGTAATGACAGTGGCACGTAAAGTGCCCTCCGCCACACACCGTTGGGTGGCTTGCGGAGTATCAATGTAGATGTAGATGTAGATAACTGCTCCGAAGTGGACCTGTTGTAGAAGTTTCACACAGCGAGCTTATGAATTTACATTTCACGCACCCTGCAGTGATCAAGTGACTAAGACGTAAAATTCAGAAGAATGTGTCGCACAAATCAGGAAGTTCACAAGCAGGCTACCTGAAATTTCACAAATGCAGAACAATGAAACAGACTCTGAAGTATCTACATAACGACTTTTATTTGTGTATCTCTGTCACGTGTTATTTTGCTTCCAAGGCAGCAGAATTCCTTCACTTCCTTTAGTTAGTGGTCCCCAACTTTTATTTTAGGTGTATCGCTAATCTCATTTCTGCTCCTCTTCATTACTTTCGTCTTTCTGCGGTTTACTCTCAATCCACACACTGTACTCACTAAATTGTTCATTACATTCAACACGTCCTGTAATACTTCACTTTCACCGAGGATAGCTATGCCATTGGCGAATCACTGATATCCTTTCACTTGCCCTTTGATCCCACCCGTCAACCTACTTCTTATTTCCGTCATTGCTTCTTTGATGTATGGACTGAATAGTAGGTGCGAAAGAGTACATCCCTGTCTTACATCGTTTTTAATCCGAGCGCTTCGTTCTTGGTCTTCCATTCTTTTTGCTGTCTCTTGGTTCATGTACAAGTAATGTGTTATCGGCTTTTCCCTATAGCTTACTCCAGTTTTCTGAGAATTTCAAACGTATTGCACCACTTTACATAGCTCAATGCTTTTTTCCTAGCTTTGATTATCAGTCGCGATCTCAGAGCTGCCTCTCGGTTGCCTTTACCTTTCCAAAAGCCAAAATGATTGTCATCTGACAGATCTTCAATTTGCTTTTCCATTATTCTGTATAGTGTTCTTGTCAGCAGCTTGATTGCATGGGCCGTGCAGCTGACTTTTGTAGTTCTCGCGCTTATCCGTTATCAATTACTTTCGGAATTGTGTGCATGATAATTTTTCGAAAGTCTGATAATATGTTTCCCGACTCAGATTCTAGGCACAAACTTGAATAATCGTTTGGTTGCCACTTTGCCAAATGATTTTCCGAAGGCGTGTTATCTATCCCTTTTCCCTTATTTGATCCAAGTCCTCCATAGCTCTCCTAAGTTCTGATACTAATAATGGATCCCGTATGTCTTCGATACCGACTCCCATTTCTTCCCCAATCACACAACGAAGTCCTTCCCATTGTAGATGTCTTCAATACACTCTTCCCATCTATCCGCTCTGTCCTCGGCGCTTAGCAGTGGGATTCCCATTGCACTCCTTTTTGTTGCCACCTATATCTTTATTTCAGTTAACGTTGATATAACTTTCCAACACGCTTGATCAGTTCTTCCGGCGACCATTTATTTTTCTATTTCTTTACATTTTTCCTGTAGCCATTTCATCTTTGCTTCTGTGTATTTCCTTTTCATTTCTTTCCTAAGCGACTTTTAGTGTTGAATTCTCTGATAATTTTTGCCTTCTCTTCTTTCGTCGAACAACAAACTTTTCTTCTGCTACCTCAAGTTTCTTCGCAATTACCTTCCTTGTACCTATGTTTTTCTTACCAACTTCTAATTACCCATTTTTTGGACATGTCCATTCCTCTTCAACTGACCTACCTACCAAGGTATTCGTTATCGCAATATCTATAATCTCAGGCAACTTCAAGCAGCTCTTATCATTCCGTAGTATTTCAATATCCCGCTTCTTTCCCACTGATTCTTCTGGGGGATTCTCTTTAACTTCAGCCTACTGATTACCCGATTGTGATCAGTCTTTATCTGATCACTGGTGCACCTAACAATCGAATATCTGATTTCGATGTCTTCGTCTGACCAACGTGTAATCCAACTCGAATCTTCCCATGTGTCCTGGTTTTTTCCAAGTAAATCTGTGTTGCGATTTTTGAACAGTGTATGGGCTATTACTAACTGATGTTTACTGCAGAACTCAATTAGTCTTCCTGCTCTTTCATTCAATTTACTACGCCCGTATTCTCTCTTAACTCTAAGTGTTCTTCCTGTACGGTCACGTTCCAGTGAGCCATGATTGTTAAGTTATAATTTCCCTAAATTACCCGTTCAGTATCCTCATATGCTTTCAGCATCTCTTACCTGAACTTTGTCACTGGCCTTTGTTTGCTGTCGATTCTGATGAGAACAATCCAATCATTGGAATGTTCGCACTAAGTAACTGTCCTATTTTCCTGTTTATAACGACAGCTACTCCCGTTATACGATTTTCTGCTTCTGATGATATTTCGCTACAATTGTCTGACCAGAAATCCTCATATCACTTCACTGATCTGGGACTATATCTAGAGACTCGTAGAATACTATCGTTTGGTTGATTATTCAGTCTTTTTCTCATGGTCACTACCCCCTGGGCAATGCCCTCCAGGAGCTCCGAATGGGGGACCAATGCGGAAACTTTTGCCAATGGAGAGACCATAGTGACAATTTTCCAAGTACAGGCCACATGTCCTGTGGGTTTACTGAGTGTGCGTCTAATACAGTAGTTACCATTGCATTCTGCATCCTCTTACCGGTGATCACTGCTTATTCTTCTGACGTTTAGAGAAATTTCCCGCGTCAAGGGTTGAAGGCTGCGCTGAAACTTCGTCCTCTCCTCCGCCCTTTTTTTTGACAAGGCAGAAAGAGAGTAACTCCTCACACCGGGGATCTGCGGCCGCCTTTGCTTACGATTTTTATTCAAAATTTAAGCACTGGCTGGGTTCGAACCCGGAAGCCAGGACGTTTTCATTACTAGTTGAAGACGCGACCCGTGCACCACGCACGGAGTGCAATCGTATTGTTTGAGTTAGTCGAAAGTCGAAACGTTGTCTTTCAGAAAAAAGATAACCGTAATAGTGTAATGTTCAGCAGCCAGAATGTACACTATTGGCCATTAAAATTGCTACACCAAGAAGAAATGCAGTTGATAAACGGGTATTCATTGGACAAATATATTATACTAGAACTGACGTGTTATTACATTTTCACGCAATTTGGGTGCATAGATCCTGAGAAATCAGACCCAGAACAACAACCTCTGGCCGTAATAACGGCCTTGATACGCCTGGGCATTGAGTCAAACAGAGCTTGGATGGCGTGTACAGGTACAGCTGCCCATGCATCTTCAGCACGATACCACAGTTCATCAAGAGTAGTGACTGGCGTATTGTAACGAGCCAGTTGCTCGGTCACCATTGACCAGACGTTTTCAGTTCATGAGAGATCTGGAGAATGAGCTGGGCAGGGCAGCAGTCGAACATTTTCTGTATCCAGAAAGGACTGTACAGGACCCGCAACAAGCGGTCGCGCATTATCCTGCTGAAATGTAGGGTTTCGCAGGGGTCGAATGAAGGGTAGAGCCACGGGTCGTAACACATCCGAAACGTAGCGTCCACTGTTCAAAGTGCTGTCAATGCGAACAAGAGGTGACCGAGACGTGTAACCAATTGCACCCATACCATCACGCCTGGTGATACGCCAGCATGGTGAAGATGAATACACGCTTGCAATGTGCGTTCACCGCGATGTCGCCAAACACGGATGCAACCATCATGATGCTGTAAACAGAACCTGGATTTATCCGAAGAAGTAATGTTTTGCCATTTGTGCACCCAGGTACGTTGTTGAGTACACCACCGCAGGCGCTCCTGTCTGTGATGCAGCGTCAAGGGTAACCGCAGCCATGGTCTCCGAGCTGATAGTCCATGATGAAACGTCCCCATCTGTTGGCTCAGGGATCGAGACGTGGCTGCACGATCCGTTAAAGCCATGCGGATAAGATGCCTGCCATCTCCACTGCTAGTGATACGAGGCTGTTGGGATCCAGCGCGGCGTTCCGTATTACCCTCCTGAACCCACCGATTCCATATTGTGCTAAGAGCCATTGGATCTCGACCAACGCGAGCAGCAATGTCGCGATACGACAAACCGCAATCGCGATAGGCTACAATCCGACCTGTATCAAAGTCGGAAACGTGATGGTACGCATTTCTCCTCCTTACACGAGGTATCACAACAACTTTTCACCAGGCAACACCGGTCAACTGCTGTTTGTGTATGAGAAATCGGTTGTAACTTTCCTCGTGGTGTCGCGACCGGCGCCAACCTCGTGTGAATGCTCTGAAAAGCTAATCATTTGCATATCGCAGCATCTTCTTCCTGTCGGTTAAATTTCGCGTCTGTTGCACGTCATCTTCGTGGTGTAGCAATTTTAATGGCCAGTAGTGTATTCACTCTAATATGAAATTTATCAGTACACCCCATCCTGAACAGGGTTTAGATAAGACCCAGATGTGGGAAAAACGAGAGTACCGCGCTTGACATTTCCTCCAAGTGGTGTCGAATAATCTAAAGTTTATCTACGGTCGAAGTTAACCTAAGCAGACATTTCTATCTTAGCACAAATTGTAACAACTCCAATCCACGGATTGTTTGACGAAACTCTGAGCTCACACGAGTCCGCCGTACCCGTGAGAGAATAAGCCGTAAGAGCTGGCGCGCTGGCCTGCTTTCAGCTTTGTTTACGCGGAGCTTTGTGACGGAGCAAGGCGCTAGCGGGACTCGGGGTAGCGGCGACGGCATCGGCGGCACGGCGAGAATTGGCAGCTTCCTGCCAGGTGCGGCGACCAGCGGTCCATGAATCACGACCTGCGACCAGGGATGGGCAGAGGCATCTGCTGCCAGCGCTCCCTGCTCTCCGTACTCCGCCTACGCCACGGGCAACGCTGCATCCGACCACAGCGCAAGTCATTTGTTCAGCGTCAACACGCCGGACCCCATTATACTCTTCCACGTCGGTAACAGGCGCGAATCGGAAAGAGTAAGGTGGATGGGTGGTGGAGGCATGGCCAGAACCTCTTTTACGCGTATCAGTTTCCAAGTTTCACAGTCTCGGACCGTAAAGCAGCAGTGAAACTAAAGATCCTCGAAAATGGCAAGGAATTCTAGAAATAACAACCTGCGTCTAATGCAGGATGCTTTTCAGTTGCTTGCTTGCCGACCTTCTCATATGGATGCATGGTGCTACGGCCTGGCCGGTAATACTCTAGCCAGCTAAAGGCGCATATGCACAAGCTTGCCTACGAGCGAACAACAAAAAATCCGACACGGTTCGTGAACCGGCAGGCCACAGGAAATTGAGTAATGCAAGACAGAAGGGGAAAGACTTTCCACAAAAACAGAAACGCTGACTTCCCTGAAAACAGGTGGAAAAGACTGAAAGAAAAAGCATTCGTCTTATTTACATGCTCTTATAGACATGGTCTGCAGCGATCTTCATTATCTTAGTGGTTAGTGAAATATTGGTAATTGTGAGGCATACTTCGATTTCTTACTAAGTAAATTTTGACGTTCTCAGACTTCCGGAAGTTTTCGCTAAGGCTACATTTTTCTGAACTGCAGTTTCTTGAACGTTATGCTAAAGCTGTGTGGACTCATTGCTGAGTAAACGAAGTATTTTTATATTAAAATGTTTCACTTATGGTAACAAACCACCACCACCAACACCACCACCACAAACCGTTTTACACATTTTATTTTTATCAATGACCTGCCTCTCCAACGTATTCGAATTTGCATGTATAAAACAGCTTCAAAATTCTATTTACAAATGACATAGTGTGTTGAAACATTTGGCGTTACATGTGTAGGCGAGAAAAAGATTAGGAAAGTTTTGAAACTATGTTTAAAGTTTGTCGGCGTCGGTAAGTGCTCTCTTTCTCAGATACTCTATGAATATAGTCTGCGTAATTTGTGCATACTGGGTTGTGCTGCCTCAAGACATGTACGTAATTTTTAACAGAATTCTTGCCTTACTGTGTTAACTTTAACGTAAGATTGCACCTACTAAACAGAATATTATGACAGCATTTTAAATTTCTAAATTCTGTCAGTAATGATATTAAACATAAGGCGCTTGTTCGCCATATTCTTAAGTACTTTTCCATTTATCTGAGATCCCTATCAGGAAGGACTGATAGATGAGATAGAGAAGATCCAACAAAGAGCGCGTTACGGAGAAGCTAAACAAACTCCACAGGCACACGTTACAAGAGAGGTGGTGTGCATCACGGAAAGATTTACTATTGAAATTTCGAGACAGCACTTTTCACGAGGAGTCAGACAACATATTACTACATTCGATCTGTAGTAGAAAAGGTATTTCCTTTTTCAACTCTCATGAAATGCAGTAAGATTGTTAATAAAATTTCCTGCTGTACTTCGATTAATGTGACTTTGTGATTGACGTTCCGACGAACAGAGTGGTAGGGGCCAGCCAATCTTTCACAAGAGCCATGTGAGAGGTAGGTGTGTGTGTGTGTGTGTGTGTGTGTGTGTGTGTGTGTGTGTGTGTGTGTGTTGGTTACACAGCTACTCCACCACTGCCATCAGTCAATCACAAAGCACAGCTATTTAATTTGAACTACAGACCCTATTTTTTTGTTATGGTTTTAGCGCGCAAAACTGCTACGGTCATTAGCGCCCGGACTACAGACTCTAGTCCGATCTATTCATAATATTATTCTAGTGCTTCGGATTGTTAATAAGTTGGCCTGGTGCAAGGAGTTGAACAAATTCTGTGACATGCGGGTAACACCATAACGCGAAAGTGAAACAGAGATCAGCAAGATGTTGCAAGTTTAACGAAGCTTAGACGAACATGGGCAGTTAATTAGCAAGAAAAAGAGCAGAACTAAATTTCGGCGGAAATTATCGTTGTGGTTCTGAGCACTGTAAATAAAACACCTCATACTGAAGTATAACAGGGATAATTAACAAACTTCAATAGGACTCGGCAGAAGAAAGACTGAGTTAGGTAAATTTACAGAACCAGTGCTGTGGTAGAAAAATAGTGTGCGACAATTCTGCTGCGTCCGTCGTCTATCCCGCCTAGGGATCATAAGAGCGCGTACCGAGAGTTATGTACACTCACTTTTTACCGCGAACCATATGCTACGCCTCCCCTTTCGGTGTATACAGGGAGTTCCACAGTCTTTCCATCAGACGTCTAGGGATGATAGACCACATGAAGCGACAAAATATTTGCTGACGCTTCCCGAAGACGCCAGGCGTCCTTTTGTATAGGTTATGCCCCTGGGAGGCGGCAGCGCGCAGGCATTCAGCTTATGTGTTGTGTGTTACCTACAACCCAGTCATCTGCTCCATATGAAGGGAGATAGGCCCAGGGAAAGCGTAGTTCCTGATTCGATTCTAAAATATCTTTGTCCGCTTAAAGATATCCGCTCTTCAGGACGTCTTCCTGCGGTAGGTAGTACGCAGCACACTACGTTAGCAGATCCTACAAATTAGTTGAAATCTCATCGTCCCAGAGTAGACGAATACTACAGGACACCTAACGTCACTGGGAAGTGTCAGCGAGCAATTTTGTCTCTAAAATTGTTCGCCATGACATGGCATATAACACGTACACATTTTATGTAGACTTTAAACACAGCCAATACCTCGTTGTGGATGCTCTGACCCTGCCAGATTTATTAACAAGAGGGCCCAACTCTCTGCGACAACTTTTAGTCCCTATGAATTATGTACGAAAGTAAACATCATGCACCGCTCTCATAAGAGTAACACCATACGTTAAGAAGTGATCCAAAAACATCAACGTAGCACATGTCATACAGAAACTGAAGAAAATGTGTAACTAGTATGTGGGCACTTGATGATGATGATGATGGTGATGATGATAGAATGCACCCGAAACGCATCCTGCCAAACCAAATATTGATAATAAAACGGGACGGAAATCAGAAGTGTGCTATCTGTGAAATTCGCAAGGCTGTCGTGGATCTCATCTAGCTCCATGTAATATGGATAAATTGGAATCCTTCGGGGTATATCACTTGTGGCGGTATTTTACAGCTGAACACACATGAAATGAGCTGTACATAAGGGTTTATTCAGGTGACGCTTCCGTGCTTGCTTGACCACCTCTGGTAATTATTCATAATGTGAAGAATATTGCAGTACAACTGGGTAGCGACCAGTTAGACAGAAAAACGACACGCATCGTCGCATCCGTCATCTGCGACACAGGACAAGTGGGTCTTGTGAGAGGCCGGTTCGCATTCCCCTAAGTGCTCGGCGCGTGCTCCCGAACTTCCCACAGGAGAAACAAAGGCGCCAGCAGGCCAGACGGTCGATACGTAGCGTACACTTCTCTCTGTACAGACACGGCTCCTGCTCGCTCCGTAACGCACCAACGGCGAAGAACGAACCGTCATGACACAGAGTACAAGTGTCTTGTACTGCGTACGCCGTCATATTCCACTACCACTTAACACTGCACGTTTGCTTCTGCCTTCATATCATATAGAGGATTCTAACGAGAAAATAGGTTACCCTTCGGTTTTACAGTCTTTGTCACAAGCCTTTTAGTGAGTATGGTTTTAAATCTTTCCTGTTGCAATTACTATTGAACTCCATGCTGACATGCTACATGTACCAACCGCAAATTTTCTTCAACAGCAGAACGGAAAGAGAAGGGAGGCACCGTTCGCAACACTCTACAAGAGGGCTTCCCAAACTTTCTCTGACAGAACACTTTGAAAATCCTGGTACCTTGATGAAACACGCTGTTCATTTTGGAGATTAACAAAATTTTAAAAATGAGGATAACTTGTTTTATTCCTTCATTACCTCAATTTCAAATCGCACATAAAAACGCAGAAATAATAATCGAACTTGAAGAATTAGTATCATCAAATGTCTGAAAAAAGGCCATGCTACTACGTATTTCGCAGAGCAATTATTCACTTCCCGCGGAACACATTTTGGGAAAAACCCTGCTCTACAAACATGCCAGGTTCTGCAGGACCAACACGGAGCACTGATTTTAGAACAAAAAAAATTGATCTACATTGATGACCAAAACGTATTCATACAGTGGTAATGGGAGAAGACTGTTGATCGATAACAACTCTCTCCAACATCTTAAGTCGTCGCGCCCAATAGCTTCAGTAAAATATACTGGTACTACTTTCGGGAAGTATGGTATCCGTATGTTTTGTGTTGAAGGCTACAACGCAGTTCTTAAAACTTGCGTTCGGTGTTTTATGAGAGTCTGAACAAGATCAGAATGTAGTGGGTAGCGTGCCAAATTTAAGGGCGACCCAAAATTGTATTTAAGATTTAGATATTGGACTACCAGCTACGTACAAAAGAAAAACATGTTTCATACATACATCGACATATACTGTACCCTACTGCCTCAAAGAAAACTGGCAGGAATATGCCCATTTTCGAATCAAATTATTCATTACGAGGTTCACCCTCTATCTATTAGTGTTTAGAAACTTGGCTGAAACGCCCTGCAGTATTTTTATCAAGCAAGCTACTGGTCCCTAAAAATCTTTTTTCACATCTTAGGTTGAAAAGAACTGAATACCCACTTCCGAAGAGTTTCAGATGTTCCACTACCGGTATCTGAATCCGGATACGGCTCTCCGGCAACATCAGCGGAAACTGCGGACTCTCATTTATATTGTGGGACGCCTCATTACAACAAATTATCTAATGGCAAACTTTAACACGATCAGAAACAATATCACTTTCATCACAATGCTTATGGCACGCAAATACGATGCTTTACAACCTAATCGCTGTTACGTGGAAGATGACAGCATTATCAGCCGTCGTGATAAAGGCGGTGTGTTCTTCCGCTTATGGTCTCCCAGACAACCACGTCATAAGACTTTACTTATTATCCCTTAATCCAGTTACCAGACCAGAATTCAGAAGATAGTTTAACTCAGCATTGTAAATAAGCCTTGACAGAAGTGAAGGTGTCGCTATGCATCAGGAAAGAATGCCCCTGACTCCTAAGCTAGAACTTTTCATTCGTACTTAGGTAGTGGTATTTGGAAGGTATCCTGCAGTGCTGAGTCAGAACCATGTCCGATACAATGTGAAAACCCTTCGATTCTCAGTATCACTACTGCTCCCCCGTTCGAGAATGTTGACGAGTGAACGTACTTCCCAGGCAGACGCAATGAACAGGATTTACTTTCGCCACGCATCTCACAGCTACTTGCCCCATCTAGCGCAGGGAAAGCCTTCGCTGTCACTTATCCTCGGCTGCTAATTAGCAAACCTTCCTCTACTACCAGTCACTAAGCAACGTCATACTGTACTTCAGCGCTTCCGGGCAGCATATCATACGGTTGTGAATGGAAGACACTGTACGGTGAGTATGGACCCAAGAAAAGCAGCCAATCATGAACCGACGATTTAACATCACCTTTGTAAAGGTCTAGCCTGATGACGTAAGTTGCGAAATTCATAATTACCGGTTTCGGTTATTGCCAACTTTCTGCATAACGAGTTGGATAGGAACTGATCTTGACACCAACATCAGAATGTGTTTACGCTCTGAAGATGGCAATAGCCATCAGGATGGGATGAGGTGTGAATTGAAGTTTATGTTAGGGAGGGCATTGGACCAGGCCCGTCCGTGCAGCTGTGTTAGTCACATTGCCTGGACGGTCTAGTGGATAACATATCTGCATAGTAAGCAGGAAGCCGTGGTTGAAGTCCCAGCCTTGGCTCAAATTTTAATTCATTACTTCAGCTTCTATATTTATAGGAAATAAAGTTGAAACTCAGTAAGTTCCAAGAAAATGTAATTACATCAGAACAATTAAATGCTAAACCTTTGCGTAGCGGTGGCACGGTGCTGCGTCAATAGGAAGTACGAGTTATGTAGGAACAGAAAAGCGACAGCGAGCGCTAATGCCTGCCGCAGCTCTCGGCTGCCTCTCGCCAGGTGTGGCGTTGCAGGACTGCCGCGACCCGTAACGGTGCCGAAGGCTGATTCATTCAGCGCTGTTCACCGGGGCTGCTATGGCAACACCCGTACGCTCAGCCTGCTCTTACTAGTACGCTCTATAATTCAAACATCCACCAACACATACATCGATACATAGGGAAGTGGCACTCCCCTCACATTTCGAAAATTTTGTAGGGCTTAGAAGCCAAAAAATGTCGCCGCAGCTGCCAAACATTTCTGTGCAAGGGATTGTCCTCGCAGAAACCTACTCCACAGCGCTCTAACGAAGTTTCCCGAAAGATCGAGACGATTTGCCAGACGAGTATTGTAACACACACCACGGCCTCTCCAGGTCAATGGTCCTATCGTTAGAACTAGCAATCAACTCCTCACGGAGATATTCAAAGCTTCAGTTTCGCTAGTTCTGACTTCTGCTACGCGAACGCTGGAATGGTCTACGATAAAATCCTCATCCAGTGCAGTTTTTCACGGTCTAAAAGCCTGAGCTCCCATTTCGGTGAACTAACAGGAAATTACAAACCTAATAAGCTGAAGACCAAGTCCACTGTGCCACGCGCAATTATTGGTCGCGTATACTTCTGCTATTCTTATTCATGTAACGTATGTATCAGTCTGAGAGGCATGCTACATATTTCGTAGCAATCTTTATGTCTTTCGCAAAAATATGCACTTATCCAGCCACAACATTATGTCCACCGACCTATTATCGATATATGCCCGTTCAGGCGATAGCAGCGTCACCTGTCGAGGAATGACTGCTAGTCAGACACACGCTATGTGCATGTAGTAGCAGTGAGCGTGCTGTCCATATGCAGAATGGGGAAGGCGCGCGCTATCTATCTGATTTTGACAGAGAGCAGAGGTGATGGCTCGGAGGCTTGGCATGAGCATTTCCGAAACTGCACTACTTGTCGGGTGTTCGAGGAGTGCTGTGGTGAGTGCCTTTAACACGTGGCGAAACCATGGTGAGGCCACATCCAGACCTCGTGGGGTTGGGCGGCCAACTCTCATTACATACGCCGGACGTCGTGGGTTGAGCAGACTGATAAAACAGGATAGGTGGCGAACTCTGGCGGAACTAACATCAGACTTTACTGCTGGGCAGAGTACAGGTATGTCTGACCACAAAGCGCACCGACCACTCGTAACGATGGTCCTCGGCAGTCGACGACCCATGCATGTACAAATGATAACACCACGACATGGGCAGCTACGTGACTATCGGCAGTGGACGTTGGCGTAGCAGCAGAACGTTGCATGGTCTGACGAATCCCGATACCTTCATCACTACTTCATGCCGATGGCAGGGAGCGAATCCGTCATCTTCCAGGGGAACAACTCCCTGACGCCTGTACTGCGGGACGGAGACAAGCTGGCGGCGCCTCCATTACGCTCTGTGAAACATTCACGTGGCCATCATGAGTGCAGTGCAGCTCGTGCAAGGCACCATGAGGGCCAAGAGTATCATACACTGGATACAGACCACGTACGCCCCTTCGTGATGGTCATGTTTCCCAACGGCAGTGGCGTTTTTCAACAAGTTGATGCGCCATGTCACAAGTCCAGAAGTATGATCAAGCGGTTCGAGGAACAGTGGTTGGCCCCCAACTCGCCACATCTGTACCTGATCGAACTCATCTGCGATGCAGCGAGCGAGGTGGCGCAGTGGTTAACGCACTGGACTCGCATTCGGGAAGACGACGGTTCAAACGCGCGTCCGACCATCCTGATTTAGGTTTACCGTGATTTCCCTAAATAGCTTCAGGCAATGCCAGGATGGTTCCTCTGAAAGGGCACGACCGATTTGCTTGTCCACCCTTCCCTCATCCGATGGGATCGATGACCTCGCTGTTCGGCCCCTTCCCCCAAAACAACCAACCCATCATCTGCGATGTGACTTAACGACGGGTGCAACCTCATCGCCTTCCTTCCAAGCTACCGAAATTCCTTCGTCTACTTCGCCGTCCCCAATTTTAACGGTAAAATTACTGTTAATGCCATTTTTGTTGTGATCACGAGACGGTTCATTCAATTCAACAGGTCCTGCAATTCTTCGTCAGTCAAAACTGAGGGTAGCAATGTCATCACCGAATGTTATCAATGACATATTTTCACTCAATTTTAATCCCATTCCTGAACCTTTCATTTCCGTAAATGCTTCTTCGTTGTACAGTGAATAGTGGGAGTGAGAGACTGCGACCCTGCCTTACACCCTTTCTAATCCGCTCTTCTATTCTTATTTTCTGCTCTTGGTTCTCGAAAATATTTTATATTACATGTCCTTCCCTACAGCTTACGTCTAGTTCCCTAAAAATTTCGTACACCTTGCACCATTTTACATTTTGTCTGTATCGGTTCCATATTCCCGAATGGTATTCCCCGCTGACTGGTTCCACCCGAACAGTTCAAATGGTTCAAACGGCTCTCAGCACTATGGGACTTAACATATGAGGTCATCAGTCCCCTAGAACTTAGAACTACTTAAACCTAACCAAGGACATTATACACATCCATGCCCGAGGCAGGATTCGAACCTGCGACCGTAGCGGTCGCGCGGTTGCAGACTGAAGCGCCTAGAACCGCTGGGCCACACCAGCCGGCACCCGAACAGTGAAAGTAACATTAACATGAGTTTACAGGCTGAACATTAATAAAACCGAAAAACTGCAGGGACAGATTCCTGGCTGGAAACGGAGCGAAAAAAGGTCTTAAAACATGTGTCCGGTGTGCGTGTAACGACGACAAATCGTCCCGAAACGCACTACAAAGCTGCATAGCATCCACGTCACAACAGATGAACAAAGTGGCCTCCATTGGATGCAATGCACGCGTTCACACATCGCATCATGGACTGTTATGCAGGACACACACAACCGTACTTTGGCTTACACCATGTTGACCGGTCACTTTTCCTACGGTCCAACTCTATCCTGTACAACCCGATCTTCCAGATTTGGTGTAGGCACAGTCCGCCAACTCCCTGCACATTCGTCTCTCTGAAAGCACCCATGATCACACAGACGCCCAAAAAGGGTTTGAAATGTTGCGGGGTGTGGTTGGTGCCTGTAGGTGTACTTGTCCTGGTATAACCGTGCTGCCTCTCGACCTTTTCCATCTGCTTGTCTGTACAAATACACCATCTCGGCTTGTTCTCCACATGAATATCGGACCATTCTGCTTACAGTAAGCTGCGTCAATCACACAGCCTACAACACACAAGGAACATATGGCACGTGGTCTCAGAGGAACTTTCCTTTGTCAGTGCCATCTACAGTGGCAACGATCCATTTCCGGACATGTACACAGGACCATTTTCCGTTAGGAATCCGTCCCTGCAGTTTGTCGGTTTTATTAATATTCACCCTATATTACAATTCACAGGCCGCACATAACTAACCGCGAATGAGCAGTTATATCTACGTGACATGTGGTCTTCCTATACACTTAGGTTATATTGCAGTGTCTGGTAATATCGATTTCATGCCGTTTGAAAACCTAGATGCAACGACGTGAATATAGCACTTCTGTCGAATTTATACCATAAGGGCGGGCCGTTTGAGACACGCATAATTCTACAGCCTACATGTCTCTATTTAGAAACTGATAATGTCGTCGGCGAAGCCACAGGGAGAGTGTAGGAAGTAGCACGTGTTCCAGGTGAGCGCGTGTAACCGCCGTCCTTCCTGCTCCAGAAGGTGTGAGACGAAGCGAGCCTACCCAGCTGTTTGTTATTCGATGCCGGGTCGGCGGCGCCCTCTGCTAATGAGACGGGCTATCGTGTTGCCTGGCCTCTAACCTTTCAGCGGTTACCACAGCGTGGGCGATCAATGGGGCAGCTAGTCACCAGGCATCGCTCCTTAGATGAAGGCGACTGCCGTAATGGCGTAAGCTGTACGAAATTTGCTTTACCTCACGAGAGAGAGAGGCTAACCCGATATTCCTCACAGTAAGGATGAGAGTAACAAGGTGTTCTAATTAAGGGTAATTGGAGCATGGATTTCCCAGACTTGGGAAAGTGATGAAATTCTGCGTATCCCAAAGGAGCTGCTAATTCGACTCTGCAAGGTATTTGGATACCGCTCGATGCGAAAGTGGTTGTAAGGCGACCGCGCCAGTACGCCCACGTCCTAGTGATAGTAGTAATCCAGAAGACAAAGATGGGGGAGGCAATCGCTCTCGTAAAACGGCTTAGAATATCTCAGAACATCCTTCCATTTGCCACGAAGAAAACTTGTTTATTTCGATAAATATGTTGCAGTCAGTTTACCGCGAGGTTCTGCAGGTACCGGGTGGTTATAATTAAAGTGCAGTTACTCGCAGAGGTCTAGTGTGGGCTGCAATTATCGTATGGCAGCGACACTTTTTAGATACTCTAAGGCGTTAATGCAGATCAAATTTTGACCACCAGCTGCAAATCTGGCGCCGTGAGTGCAAGAAAGGCACACAGTAGTGTTTCCATATGTAATGGACTATGAATGGGATGTGGGCAGAAAGGTCACACAAGATTATTAACCTCTGCTTGCACGAGTGATTCAACATGAGCACCGGAGACGTGGACGAGATGCTGTACTGCACCAGATTTGCATCTAGTGCCCAAAATAAGAACTTATTCTTTTCCGGCATAAACCGGTTCCGCATTAACGCATTGGCGTATCTACCAAATTCGCTGCCATACGACAATTGCAGTCCACACTGGACCTCCGCGTGTGTGAACTTGAGTTATAACCACCCGGTATAAAAGATATGTACTTTTCTCCATAATTCTAGACTGTATGTTATAGATCATACACCTGACCGAAGTCTCATTTCAGACCAGCGTGTTCACAGCGTATACATTTTTATGTTCTGTCTGGAATCTCAGTTATTCAACACAGCTCTCCGAATGAAAACTGGAAGTTCTCCAGTCTGTCCCTCCCCTTCCCTCCCCCGTCCACACTTTTGTACTCTACATTTATAAACAGCATGATTAAAGGCTAATTTAAAATCACGAATAGGAGTTTCATATCGGAATCTTCCCAAGTAGTCTTAAGGTTTCTATAGAAAAAACATGAAGGCCAATACTCACATACGGGCAGTACTATAGACAACGAGGAATTGGAATTTTTTGATTGGAACTGCATTAGAAATGACGACAGACAGAATGGAAAATGGGTACCAAACTAATCACATCGATAGATCTACAATTAAACAAAATAAAAGAACATTACCCGATGAACCAAGACAAGTAATATAGCAAAAAAGTGAACAAGAAAGAAGACATTGTGGTCGTTGTTTACTTCCCAGCACGGTATGTGTCTAAATTATCTTGAGTAAAGCCTTTTACTCCTGAATCATTGTAACGTATCAGTGTTCAGTGCACTGAGTGATCTAAATCCAAATGAGAAAATTAATTTGACTAGAAGTTATTAAGTTACAGATGATTCATTTTTGAAATACTCCGAATAATTCGTATAAATGACAATCACACGTAAATAATCTGCGTTCTGGTTTGTCTGCACCGTGAACGGAGATCAAGAATGAATCTTTCACTATACATCGGAATTTGCACTGATGTAAAACTTCGACACCACTAACAGCACTGGACGCGAAACCGAGGGTCCGTGTTCGAGTCTTGCACCAGCACACAAGTTTTAGTCTGTTAGCAGGTTTCATGAACTGAAAGCGATATTTGCATGAAACGGCATGTCTTATACACCTACAGATGCTAATTTTACTCCTGATAATGGTAACTTATCTTTTTCAATACCTGTTCTCACTTCTGCGTGTGAAGCGGTTAGTGAAATATGACATAGTAATGGAGCTGCTGTACCAATCACTAGTCGCTGAAATAAGTTACATCCAGTAAGTTTTTTGTAGACAGAAAAAAGTCATTCTGTCATTATCGCTTTGGAGCAACAAGCAAATGTTCCCCATGAAGCTGTTCGGACAGAGTGTGGTTAGGGCGTCTCCCTGTGGAGCCACTGGTGCGGCGGGTGCAGGAGGGCCCGGTTGGTTCCTGGTTCGCGGCGCCAGGCTGCAGCGAGGCCGCGTCCTTGGGGGGCGGCAAAAGCTGACGCACTTTCTCCGGCGCCCTCGCAGCTATGTGGCGACGCGGACGCGAGGCCGCATGCAGATTAACGCCCCTCTGCTCTACTGGCTTCAACCAGTCAGCTGCCAAACATTTCTGTGCAAGGGATTGTCCTCGCAGAAACCTACTCCACAGCGCTCTAACGAAGTTTCCCGAAAGATCGAGACGATTTGCCAGACGAGTAATGTAACACACACCACGGCCTCTCCAGGTCAATGGTCCTATCGTTAGAACTAGCAATCAACTCCTCACGGAGATATTCAAAGCTTCAGTTTCGCTAGTTCTGACTTCTGCTACGCGAACGCTGGAAAGGTCCACGATAAAATCCTCATCCAGTGCAGTTTTTCACGGTCTAAAAGCCTGAGCTCCCATTTTTACCTACAATTTAACTCTCCTAGGCGCTTAAGCCACTCCGCACCACTGCACCGAGAAATTTACATGTAAGTTATTTTGATGTGTAAAAAAATTACTGGAAAGCGTACATATGAGAAGACCACTGCGTGCTGACAATCTCCGACATTTTAAAATGTCGCACGTACTATGACATAGTAAGCACGTTTAACACGCATATGTAGACATATAAGACAGAGAAATCCAAGAGCCGTTTGTTTTCAATTCAGTCAACAGCTCTCGCCTCAGACCGGACCATAAAATATGCTACCATCTAAAACACAAAGCAGACTCAATTTATCTAAGAACAAAATAGAACGGATATGTCGTTCCATATCATAATTTGTGCCACACCGGGATTCTAATCTGGATTTCCAAATTAATGTCAGCAGTTGCCGAAACCGTTAGGTGGCTATTGGAGGTGTCAATATCCCTGGCCAGATTTTCACTTTCATTTTTTTTGCCCCCCATTGTTTACCAACACTACAATGGGAGGTTCTCCCAGAGGGAATTTGGTGCAGGAGTGTGGTTGACACCCTGCCACAGGGATATATAGGGCGTTACAAAAATACTTTTAGAACCTTTGGGGACAGGGTCTCTTCGACAGATGTGCTCATAGCTCTTACGCTCTGCATTTCAGAGCCCATGCTTACTGGACTGTTTTTCCTGTTTCGGTGTAAGGAACCTGCCCCGGGGTCCGTAAAAGTATTTTTGAAGCATCCTGCATACGGCATACGGTCGCAGCGAGGAACTGCCTGGCATTCGGGTGTGATTTGTGTGTGTGGTGTCTGCTGTTTCGGACGCACTCATACCTGATTCGCCTCATGGGCAATCAATCCATCACCTTCAGTGCAGATGCACAATTACGTTCGATCTCCTGCAGAATCTCAAAGTAGCAAGCATATGGAAATGGATGAGAACTGCAGAGAGGTGGGAAATTGGGTCGGCCGGGGTGCGTGTCGGTGTCGGGATAGCCCGTGCAGTTACGATACACGCAGCGTTCGGATGGCGCAGTGGTTGACAAGTGCCTCGTTAGCAGGAGATCCCGGGTTCGAATCCCGGTCCGGCACACATTTTCATTTGTCGCCCTTGATTCCGCATAAAGCCCCAATGCAGCTGACGTCAATAGTTCCTTCCCTTTCCTTTCTCCCCCTCCACTTTCAGTTTACGTAGTATGGGAGTGGATCGGCAACATCAATTTGAAGCTAGCACCGGAGGGCTGTGGGTAATGGTGCAAAAGTATCCGTGCACGACGCCGAGCCACGTGGCGCAGCAGCGGAGCTTGTTTACGTTCCGGCGTGTCTGGCCAGGGAGTTGGCCAGCGGCAGCGGCCCCGAGCAGACGGACTACGGGGCACCTGCTGTCATCAGAGGAAACCGTACCAGAGACGAGAAGCTGGGAGATGGCCAGCTAGAAGGTAACGCAACTGGAACTTCCGAGGCAAGGAGAGCTGCCAGCTGGCCGTAGCTTAGCAGGAAGGCGCGGTGCAAAGCAGCGAGGCAGCCTGGTGGACCTGCAGCTGAGGCTGGTGGTGGCTTGCTGTCAACACGGGGCATCGTTCCGGTCTGGAGCAGTGGACGGTGTTCGACTTTGTGAATTCAGAAAATGCACTGTGGCGAGTAGTCTACTTTTGTTAGCTGCAGTGTGTTTTTGGTTACGACAGTTTTTAAGGAAATCGTACCTGTCTCATCAATGCAATCTTGATTTGCGAAAAGCGTGTCCGAGTTCGCGAAATTAAGTTACCACGAGATCACACTTTTCAACTACGGCGATGTCGCTGTAAGATCAAGTGCATTTAAGATGGCAATTTCATGTTGTTCTTGGCTCAGTGAAATTTTCATCTCTCCTTGTTTCTGTCATTAACAGTTCTGATTTTTTTAGTTTACTGTGCGCAGCAGACTGTAGCTTGGGCTGGTGAATTCGACTGCTGAATTCGCTCTTTTTGTTAATTGCTTGTGAAGTGTTAGTTGTGGTGTCAGCTTTTGACTGAGTATATTTTAGGCTTTTGTATTCTAGGCTAAGATTTATTATTGTGTATCGTCTTGCGCTCCTTTTGCTTGTGTGTTATTATTCATGGTACAATATTTCTTGCCCTCTTATTGTAAATTCGGAAAAATTTCAAGAGACAGACGACTATTTTATCGTGTGTTCTATTGTGTCAGATATTACGTTTTGCATTTTGATAAACTGAGCGGTAAATACCTTACTTTTGTCATTTTATGCATGTGCTCAGAGTTGTTGAAATGTATTAAAGATTTACACAAACAACCCCCCCCCCCCCCCCCAAGCCGCTCTACAGTCCCGCCGTTAACTGTGCCACAGATGATATGAAGTACACTGTAAATATAAATGGAAACTTACCCCATTGGAATCTCAGTTTAGTAAAATTTTTCATTTGCCGCATTACATTGCTAGTTCAATATTTCTCGCCTGTTTTAACTGAGATTTCACAGCAGTGCCTCTCCAAACATTTAATCACCACCGACTCAATTTCTTTTAAGTGAATTTAATTCGACCGAAACGAAATGCAGTATATTTAAAAATGGCCTTATCATCACGTAATATTGCATTAGAAACGAGAGACTACAATGAGACGCAAGCAGCGTACTTACAGGATAAGCCATTTAGCTTGATTGATTGATTCAGAAATAATACAGGAAACTAAACTTTTTCGAGAAAGAGTCACATGCTGTCTTATAAGAACAGATCACGGCCTCATAACATTATTTAGGGTGCCAACAACGTTAAATTTTCTTGATGTGGAAGCAATTTAGAAAAAAAAGCACAACGTGCCAAGAGGAACAGAGGAAAGCGTGCAGATCCTTGCGTGACCCTGTGACACAGCTTGTGCTGCAAGCTGTGTAAAAATACATAATCAAGCACACGACACTTTTAGAACACGCATAGCCGTAGCAGACAAGCTCTTATTACGCCGTAATTAAATGCCAACACTAACTCGCTCCCTCGACATTACTGCGGCCTATGAACTGTTAATAAAGTTAGTAACAAGTATCGATGGTGAGACTCGACTGAATGCCATCGCCTATGAATTAGACAGAACAACGCGACCAGCTCTCGGGTTTATGTTACCGGCAGTTTTCCGAACAGCACACAAATGTGTGTGTGTTTGGGGAGGGGGGGGGGGCGCTGCCACAACATTCCGCTAATAATTGTCACCGTAAATGACAATGTAGCTACACAGCCACAGCCCAATAACAGAAAAAAGTGATTATGTATATCCTTCTCGTACTGGAAATACGTTGTATGTCTTCATTGAACACGCTCAGCATTCCATGCTACGCTTCTCAAGCAAAATTATATTTGAAGATACGATGTTTGAAGACCACATACGTGTTTTCGACCAGAAGGAATCAACAGAGAATGATTTCAGATGCGGGACGATAACAAGGTGCTAGAACTTCGGGCTTCTCGTCTGTTTTTATGCGTGGAACGTAATTAGCAAGGAAAATAAAACGCTACCAATATTCTACAAGGCCTGGTATGTACAGCCCAACTCTAAAGAGCGCTGTATGAATAAATCACTAGCCATCCTTTTCCGCAACTTCAGAGCACCTGCATTACATTTCAGGTTCCTATTTCTGTGACAGTGACAGACTATTCTCGACGGTTAATTATTTGATATGCTAACGGGAGGCTCCCGCGATGCAGCGATTGACTGAATAGCGGAAGGTCACGTCCGCATGGCCGCTATCTCGGACAGGCGCGCAGCTCCTGACGGTGTGAGTCAGCTGTGGGCGACAGCGGTTATCTGTGTGTACGCGTGGCGGAGCTGTGTACCCAGGCGACAACGGATGACGCAGCCGCTTGCCCATCGCAGCTTCCACGGCTGCCCACGCACAATGCCGTCATTACGGGGACTAGTCGGTCAGGGGAAGAGGAAGCTATTGTGTCCGATGCACAGAGAAAACATTCTTCAGAAAGCAGAAGGAAGAAACGAGACTAACATAAATGAAACACGCCTGCGTCGAACCCGACAGGAAAAGAAGAGATTCGTCTCTAGTGACGCCTGTAGTAACAAAAGGTTGCTTTGACAATTACACTTACGCGGTCCTTGGTACTTGCCTGATTTATGCTGATTAAGACACTATTACATACGTGAGTATCTTCACATATGAGCACATCACTTTCACATAAGACGTTATAACATCTAGCAGTCACCGTACCGTCTGTGGTAGAGAACTTGGAAACTGTATCTGCGTGTACGTAAAAAAACTTATACGGTACTATAGGATGGAAGACTCCCGAAGGGCTGGTTTAGCCGGCAAAATGGAAGGGTTTTTCTGTTCTTCACGCATAGTGGCACCTTTCATTCGCGAAATGTGAGCGTTTCGTATTTATGTGTATTTGATTGTAACGGGTGTGTGTACTCGGGTGTCTTTAGCACCAGTATTCTCATCGCCCAGCGTGTGCCTGTGAGAAGACATAATGGTATAGTTACTGACTTGTAAAGAAGTTGTTTGAGACGATGTCATTTATTATTACAGTTCGTACAAAAGTGTTCCTTTTCTTATGTTGCATGACAATGGGAGTGGTGCAATATGATGCAGGCAGAATCTTCGTCGCAGCTATCAGAGACAATAGCCAACCACTACTACAGTCTCAGCGAAGGCCAGCGACTTTAATATCCCGCCGCCTAGTGTTGCTCCCCTCTGATCCCCGTTACGAATTAAAACAATGTAATTAACTAAAAAGATGAAAATAGGAAATGTAACACAAATGTACGTGCAGTGTGTAACTGAGCAGTATGTATTCTGATTTCAAACTTGTGGTATGTCAGTTGGATGTGTAACGAATCTAATAAGACGTGAAAATCCTGAAGTGTTTATGGGTTTATAAATCTTTGGATGAAAACAGTTTTACTGGATATTTAACTGAACTTATCAGCTTAACAGAAGATTATCTTTCAAGTTTGAATTATACGAAAGTGTAATCATTATACGTGAGATAATTTACAACTTGCAACAAAAAACCACAGAGATAAATATAATCTTTGTCTATCGGCAATATTCAGCAATTTAACTAGAACATAGGACTTATTTTATCGAACTTAGATTCTCTCGTCAAACGTACTTACTGATTGAATGGAAATTTTGTCTGCGTGCTACGCCCTGGTTAGAACAACTTTGAACACGGCCAGACAGATTGAGAGGAAGTCGCGAATCCCCGAGCTTCAGTCATCGGATCCAGCAAACCGTACCGGCGCACCTACTACTATGGAATAGCACCCAGCGGGCCGCCGAGCCTAAGAGTGACACATGCCATCACTTCAAGGAACACTGCGGAGAAGTTTGGAATTTAATCCAGGACATTAAAGCAATAGCCAGTGACCAAAAACTTTGGGCTACCACTCCTCCTCCCATTTGCTGCAAAGGCGAAGGAAAGCAGCCAACAGCACGTGGACATGTGTCCAGACGGTTATCTCTCCAAGTAACGACCGCGCCCGACGTTGATTAATTTGCGTGGTCTGACGGAAACGGTGTATTCAACAAGGCAAGGCCATTGGCTGTTGTGTAAGAGAATACGGACGTGAAAAATGGAATGTTTTAATGTCCTTAATGGCTTAATAAATGCTTCCTCGTTACAGCCCACAGTAAACTGTACCACATGTTGTTACGGCAGTCATTGTGACACAAATTATGACCATTACCCATGTACGAAACGTCACTTTATGTTGCAAATAATTGTTTTGTCCTATTTGGGACAGGAGTTCTAAAACAACAGACGACATACTGAGACATTTACGGCACGCTTATAAAGCTACGCGTTAACTTTCATTTGCGTACACGATTACATTCCATACAAATACTTTCAGAGAGGATGTCATAAATTTGTATTCCATGTCCACGTACTTATCCAGGAAAGCTTTTACATTAGGAAACTTATCAACTTTGATGCGCAACAAAATGAGTGTCACTTTTCGACAGTTACTTGTAAAAAGATATTAAATAACTTGTTCTAAAAGAACATTATAATAGGTTCCAACAATCATTTGTACCATCTCGTTTAATATAATGTTTCTCAGACAACTTTCCTCCAGCTTCAGAAACCCAGTCTTCAATGGCTATTACTACCGATACCTTGTCACAGTTAGAAAAGGCATCCTGGCACTTCTAACTTCACGTAGAGACTATACTGACATGACAATAGTGCACATGTTCTTTGTCAGTTCGTCTTATCACACACAATATTCCACTTGGACAGCTGTCAGTTTTATTTCCTGAAGAGCTTCGTCATTGGTTTCTGTTCACCACCGCTCTACGAGCGCCAGGATAAACACAATTTTGGGTGACTCATATTTTTGGTACCTTCGGGCTTTAACACACAGGCGACTGTTATGGAAGGAGAATCGTCCAAACATGCGGGAATCGCGTAGCCATATTAGAATAAATATTGATACTTTCCTTTTCCCTGCAGCATTAGTACCGAATAATCTTTTGTCTCATACAGCGCTACAGCAGAGCGCACTCAGCACGACGCGTCGAACGTACTGAGTCTCTAAGACCTTACACATGGTCTGCTATGAACTAAGGACGTTTACTATGAACTGAAATTTTTATGTTACAGCCTAACATCAAACGACTGATCTTCGGGTAGCAAATTTAGCGTGTAAAAATTCAATATAACGAAAACAAAGGAAAAAAACTATCACTTACCTGTGCCTTTAACTCCTCTAACATTTAATAGCAAAAACTGTGGGTAGCATTCAAGGAGTAATTTGTCTTGTCTGTTGCGTAGCGACGTTAATCATTTTATAGAGATTGCCCCCTGGTAAACATCGCATGTATGATTGATCTCAATCTCCAGCACTGTATAACTAATCAAATTACAGGCAGTCCAAATGGGAGAGATTTTTAAAAGTTGTATAGGTTTAACTTGTTAACTTCGACCGAAAAGACTGTGCGCCGACTGACAGCAACAGCCAATATCACATGTATTTTTGACTCTGATCACCCATTAGCTATGATGAATTGCAGCCTTCGAAAAGTCTTTTTCACGCAGTGTCGTGCGAAGCTTATCTAATGTAAGCTGATCCCAGTGATTATGTAAGGGCGTATGTGAGTGATTATGACAAGTGCCTGTGTTACGCTGAATCACGTCTTGTGTGGAGGTACCCAGTAGTGTTTATTTAGTTGGTGCTGTATATGAAAAATGTGCATTTCATTAGCATCGTTATGAGCGTATGATTCTTTGTGGTGTGATTACCACGAATGATGATTTACGAAATAAAAATGCCAAACCCTTGATTCGTGGTCCGAACACATCAAGAAAGAATGCCGGATAAGGAACTGGAAATGAATTGACTAATTATTGTGGTAGGTCGGCAACGGTGAACGAACGGTTCGTGCGTGACGTTGAGCGCTCTGACTGGAGGAAGCGTGAATTGTCAACGATCAAGTAATTTTGATCAGACTGTAGTATCGCAGGCTGTGGTTCTCGAGTTGGTGCAGAGAGGCGTGCCCCCTCGTAGTTTTTAAGCAGGGAGAGGTGTGACCCATTTTGGGCGATTAGCGCAGCGTGTCGGCCTCCGTTGGCAGCACCTCGACACGCAGCCCCGTATCGAGCGCTCGCTCCAATCAATGGCAGCCAGCTGAGTCCTGACAGGCGTACCAACAGCTGCGCCATCAGCAGACTGCCAGCATTCGACAAGAGGGTAGTTGCGGGCAGGCATTCGCCGTTGTAGCCGATACCGGACCACTGGGGGACCAGCACTATACATGTACAGCCGTTCCCTCCACACGTTTGGGCTGCCAGAAGACAATAGCGAGTTTTCCAACGAAAACATTTTCACGATATAGTTGCTGCTCTTGAGTAGTAAGCTGTATGGCTACGATCATTTCTCGACAGAGTCAGCTGTGCTTTCCGGATGTACTCCACGAATGTCTTTCTAGACCTTTGTTTTGCAATTTTGCAACCTGTGACTCTGATACTAACACGTATAATACAATATTCATCAAAAAGTACGCAAGAAATTTAGATAAGACTAGCTAGCGGATAGATATGGAACAAAAATAAGTGAACAATGAATAAATCAAATTAAAATTATTTATAGGAATCGCAATAGTTTATGGCAGGTGGTGAAATGAAAATGTGTTAGCAGAATTATAGAATACATACCATGCAGAAAGGTAATAGACCGCAAGCTTGTTTAGAAAAGAGAAATAAGTGCACATCGAATATAAATTTCAATGTTAGGAAGTATTTCCTGGAACTATTTGTTTAGCGTGTAAGCTTAGATGGAAGTCGAAGACTGACGACAAACAGAACAGAATAGAAGCATTAGAAATGTGGTGCTTCAGAAGGATATTGAATGTTAGATGGGTAGAGCGTTTAATGAAGAGGTTCTGGATCGAATCGGGATGAAAAAAGGAGCTTGACAAAAAGAGGGAATCCGCTGATAGGACAGATTCTCAGGCACGAGCGAATAGTTGGGTCCTTACGGAGGGGGGCGGGGCGGGGCGGGTAAATACCAGAGAGCGAGAGCGGGACCAAGGATTGACTATTGCAAGCAGGCTCAAATTGATGTCGGTTAAAGCAGTTAAGCAGAGACGATCGGTGTAGGTTGCACAGGATAAGGCTAGCGTACAAGTCTTCGGAGTGAAAAAACAACAACAAAATGTGATCACCCCTTGGACTCAAAAACCATTTAAATATTACAAATATAAAAAGCTATAAAAATAGGTGTGAAGAATGACTGTCGGGCAGCCAATAATATTTTCTATACAGTATTCAACTACAGCCACAAAAACTGATACAAAGAAGTTATTTCGGGTATATTAGGCAAAAATAGAACAAAAATACTTATTAATTAAAACACTTGGGTCATTGTAGTCTTCAGGCTCTGAATGTAAAACTACTTCCCTCTTTACCTCCGGTGTGTGAATAGTCATCCGACAGTGATCAGTATCGGCACAGCATTGTTATCAACACCCTAGACGTATTCTTTTTACATGTTTTTAAATCATAACAGAATCCAATATCGCACCAGATCTACTTGTACAATAAGTAACATCTAACTCAATAATTTTTCCATCGATGACAATTGGAAATGCAATTTTATTTAGAATTTTTTCTCTGAATATTAAAGTAAATAGTAACTTCCAGTATTATGATTTTCAAATCGCAGGTGCTAGCAAAAGAATATATAAATATGTACAACTGTGGTCTTTACTAATGGAGAAGAGACCTAATGTGTGAAACGAGAATCTTAACTTATGTCTTAGCTACGCAGATAGGTATTTCCTTCAACCTGTTATTTTACAAACCGATTCCGTACTTTATAAAAATTCTACAGTCTAGAAGCTGCCCTGCCAACGGGAGCAGTTGCTTGATTCCACTGAAGCCTTTCGTAACTCCGTGTAACACAACGGATTTCGTACTATACTCTAGGTGACTAAATTTGCATCCCTCTTTGCTCTTAATTAGCGTAAAAACGTAACATTTCAGACCCAATTGTTGTCAGTGACGTTCCAAACGGTAACTTTTGTCGTTAATTACCTAGGGGAGTGACATGTGTTGAATAGTCTACAGCCCTTCTGTTTTTTCGACCGTGAATGTTAATATTTAAATACGTTTCACAGCAACCCCTATGTCACAATTCGTGGATATCTTCCTTAGAGTTTACTTATGCGACAAGTTTCAAAGTATCAACTTTATAGACAGCCATGACAACGCAAAAACATATAGCCCAAGTATTCAACGACTTTTGAATGGTGTTACTGTCTAACGGGAAAAGCGTTCCGTAACAGAGGTCCGGGTCCTAGTGCAACGCAATGTCGTTACATATTTACGGTAAATGTTTTCATTTTGCTAGGTCTGAATGACGATAAGGCTTACACCTAGAAACGTGTCTCAGATATAAAATTTAAGCAAGATACCAACAAACCGTGGCTGCTAACGGTATAATAAAACTAACTAATCGAAAGACGTTTTGCTGGAACTCTGGCAATGTAAAACACCGCTTACACTTGGCAAGTAATAATCACCTACAGGGACAACAAAATTTAACAAGAGAAGCAGAAATGAATACGAATAGTAGGCAGAATAGCCAATGAGAAGAAAACTCCACCCGCGTCGTTCTAGAGGAAAAGACTCCAGCGTCTAGCCAAGTTTTCCGAGCGAGCAGCAGCAGCAGGAATGGCGAGAGAATGAAAGCTGGTGAAACCCGGCAAGTAACTTCCTATTGAGGCCGCATAGAACCTTGCGTACAAAAAAATTCAAAGCAGTCAGCACTTTTAAGCTGTCCCCAGAAAGTCAGCTGATGTAATAAGGGCTATGAAGGAACGTTCGTCCCATTGAAAATTCTTGTTTCTAACGGACGCTTTGCCCAAAGTGTCACTCATGTGCATAATCAATAATACACGTACCGGTAGCATGGCAAATTTCAAATCACGTTTTCTGTTTCTCCTAATATAATATTCTGCCGGCTACGCACTCGTTTGACACAGCAGTTGTTCCGTGTGGACAAGAGCCGCGAACAAATATTAAAACATTCAGCAAGTAGGATTAAATGGCAGACAGAAACAAGACAAGAAGGCGAAGCATCGTCCATAGTAAACGTCAACAACGGGAGTGATCATAATACCACAATGCGACGTGAGAGTGGACGTGGAGCCCCTACACCCACACACAGCAGACGACCGTCAAACAAGTGACAAATATCATGCAATTCTTCTCTTTCTACATGCATCATGAAATTGCTTCAAGGTGACTGCGGACAAACAAATTCCTTTATTCTGGTAAAACAGAATTATTCCTCCCGCAAACCAGCAGTAACGTATTCTAGCGTTTGTACTAACAGAGAAAATATATATGAGTAGAAACTATTAGAGTCTAGAAATGATGTCGGTAAACATTACTTAATTAGTAAGTGATTCTTTTTTACACATTCTGCCTAACTGTAAAAACAGTTTGCTCTCAGATTAACAAAAATGACAGAAATACACTTAGAAACTAAGATTATTTCCCCTGGCTTGACCAAGGATGAGAACCACTGCATGCGGTGTGCCGCCTGCTGTAAACTTTTTTGCCGTGATTCTATAGCCATTACAGAATTTTATTCGAGTGAAGAGGATGAAAACGAGATCAACGAGCCCATTGTAAAACTGTAAAAACGACTGCAAACTAGAACGAAGTTAGTCTTTTTTAAAAGTTTTTTGATTAAGATAAATATATAAATATGACAATTCTGAAGCAATGATAGAAGTAAATGTTAGCGTAGTAAATAACACACGAATAAGGTGACAGAAGTCCGTTACACCTAAAACAAAGTACACTGCCCGCTAAATTTCCTGTCATTTTTGCTACGTCTTCTGTGTTACTTTATTTATCCAACACGAATTTGTTTTCCTGTAGAAGTACGAGGGACGTTTCATAAATAATAATGCACACTGATTTTTTTCATTTACAAAGTTTATTTTTTTAATATCTCTTTACAGGCCTTCAATATAGTCTCCCAGTTTCTCTATGACAGAATCCCAACGCCTTGCAAGCTCTATTATTCCAGCCAAGACATGACTTCTGTTCATCCGTCGCTTGGCTCATCCAGAGAAAGATAACGACGTCCACGCACAGGTTTTTTCAACAATGGGACCAAGTCGAAGACTGGCGGACTCATGTTCGGGCTATAGGGAGGATACGGCAACACTTCCCATCCGTTTACGCGTAGTTTTTCGGCTACAATATTGCCAATATGCGGGCGAGCTTCGTCGTGGAGAATGAGTGGCCCAGCCTCGAGCAACTGAGGTCGAGCTTTGTGCATTTTTCTACGCAGGTTTTGCAAGAAGTTACGATAATACACTGCTGTGACACTTGTTCCACATGACACTATCCCTCATGACGATTACTTGGTGATTACAAGCAAAAATCATCATTTGCTTGAGCTTTTAGATGTGGAGAATCTGAAGCTCTCCCCTCATTGGACTGTGATCTCAACTCCGGCCTAAAGTCTCTAATCCACGTTTTATCAACAGCCACAATCGACACAAGAAGCGTCGACTTTCACACAAGGTAGCAATGTTCAGGGTTTCTACTTCTCTTCAGCAAACAGTGAGAGGCCCATCTCGCACAAATTTTTCTCTTCTTCAAATCATTTATTAGAATACAGATATTGAAGTTGGGGGAATTGCTGTGTTTCAGAGAGTACCTCACAAGTCGCATTTCTATCTTTTTCCAAGAGAATCTGCCACAAGTTTCACACTTCTTTCATCTGTTGGTGTCTCTGGCCTTCCGGGTCTTTATCGTCTAAGCTCATACGACCACCACGAAAACTATTAATGTGAAACTGTACTTCGGTCCACTGTAAACTCACCAGAAAATTCACTTAACGCACTACGGATTTCTGTCGGGTTTTCGCTGCATGAAGTTTCGATCTTGATGCATGACCTCTGATCTTCAACAGTCACAGTATCCAAGACCCCTCCAGGGTCCATTTCTACCTCTTGCACATTTTATGTTAGCGTATACAATGAAAAAACAAAGACGTTCTTCTTCCTCAAGTTCCCAACTACATCTGAAGTAATTTTCGTTGTTGCGTCAAACAACGCACAGTAATACCAACCTGTGCATTATTTATGAAATGTCGCTCGTATTTCTCAAGAACAAAATTTGGGATCAAACTACTTAATTTCGAGTATACCTGGAATGCTTCCGCCATATATGTGGCTATTAGTTTTCAACTTTGCAAAATGGATTATTACAACGAATTTCAATCACTTAATTTCGTTACCATCAGCTCATATGAGGCTGGGAAGAAATAGCGCATCGCCCCAGGCTCTGAAGGAAGAGGCAGCAGCGACGTGTGGGCTGTAGCAATAGACGCGTGGCAGCCGCATGGCCATATCCTATCGATAGCCGAGGGCAGTGCTCCGCAGAGTTAATGGCGCCTGATATATACAGTCGAGCATCCAATTACCTGATGGGGTCGTTTGTTCAGCGGCCGGCGCATCGCAGTAATAGATGTACGGCACTTTGCATGAAACGTCTCCCCTAACAAAGCTGAAATAACGAACGGAGACGCTACATACAAGAATCAACGCCGAGAGTTTTTTTCGTTTTCCTACAAATTAACCAACAAAGATCATACCTACTTTGTGATATTCGGCAACTCTGTAACTGAAACTTCTACTGTAATTTCTCCCATTGTTTCGTTGTTTTCGCTTAAGACATCAGTGCTAAGACAAAGAAAACAGAAAAAACCGTGTGATACCATGCGTGAAACAAGGAAATGTTTTTAATATCCCGTTTTTTGTGGATTAACGGTAGAATGTATTTTCTATAGTTCATTTCTGAGGCAGATGACAGAAGTGGTTGAGGTAGGGTGAGAGGTGAAGTGAACTTTCTAATTATTAACTGGAAAGAGGCCTGGGTCTACACACGAAATATAAGAAGAAAAACATTTTCATAATAAATGTGCTCAGATCACTATCACCAACACGCTGGCAACCATGAAATGGATTGTTTTCCAGTCTCAATGATTTGCTTACTAGTTCCGCGTAAATTGAGAGCATCACGCAGTCCTGAATGTCAAACCAAGCACATTTTTTAAAGGAGTTAGCTACCTGAGAAACGTTATGTTTACTTAAATTCTGGAGCCTGTAGTATTCACTGGCCCGTACATGAATGAGAACGGAAAACAGTTACCAATAACTGCAAGTTCGTGTTCGTAAAATTTTCAGGTTCATGACATTGTGCAATACAGTCGTTTGACGTGGTGGATGGATGTAGCTCGACGTGTGTGCTTACAATAGGAAAGCTCCGTGGTGATTAATCTTCGAGAGCGAATGGGAAGGTCTGTGAACAAGCTGAAGAAAAAAAAGGATTGTCCAAATAGTAGCACCGAAATCCAGCCAACATTCTAATTTTAAATTAACGAAATCTATAAGAAGTGAAAGTTAATAACATTCAAATAACTGTAAAGCTATCAAATGGGAAATCCGACAAACAGCAACGATAATAGCGAGTGTAAAGCCGTAGAGGCTTCTAGTGATCCGACACTTCTCGCTCACAGATGAATAAAATCCTAATTTAGCGTAAGTACTGTCAAGGTACTGCTATAGTAAACCAATTTACAGGGTATAGCGTCCCCAGTGCCATATTACGAAAAGACAATATTTATAAAGAAGACATTCATAATTTGTAAGAGATTTTTTTTTTCTCATGTAGCCGTAAAATAATAATTTCTCTGTGTAGGTTTAGATTGCAAAGGAATAATTTATGACAGAATGATCTAAAGAGACGCCCAGTTACACTCTTTTGTTAATTTTTTAGTCGACCTTACTTCTTCGCTTGTCTTGAATGTGTCTAGAGGGACATCTTGTGTGTGCTGACAAATGTAAGCGTATTTGTATGAGTTAAACATATAATATAACTATTTAATATTATTGTGCACTTTTAATTTGTAAGAGGTGATCCCGATTTCATGTCCGCCTTCCTTGAATTAACCTGCATTCAAGTAATTTACAGCTCAACAATCGCAGCGGCCGATGCAGCCAACGACGCCATTACGTGGCGATATTAACTTATGAAAAATTAGCGGAAGCGGAAAACTCGCCCGCTATTAGCATAATATTAATTTTTCTCCACAGCCGCACGAAGTTGCAGAAATACTTAGCTTTAAGATTCTTATTTTCAGTAGCATAGCCGAGACCCAGAGCCAGGACTCTGACTACAATACAATGGTTAACGGAGGTAAGAAAATACTCTCGCGCGTGTGTGGGCCGCAATTGTAATTAATAACTAAAGATCTTTTGCTTTAACGTCAACTGACTAGCCGAGGAAATTTATATGAAAAGTTTATTACATTGTTCAACTTAAATATCATTTTTATTAAGGCCCACCACGTAAGTCGGCAACAATCAAAAAGTAATAATAACAATAATAATATATACATTAAATTACGACGACCGACGGACACGAGATTGGCGCCGCAACTTTGGGGCCCGATTAATATGATTCTATTGTAATGAATGTAATTATGTATGTGTCTAATTGTTGTAAAATATTAATGCTTGTATGAATTCTTTTACATGTACAACAACAAAACCACACCCTGAGGAGATCTGGAGAGGAAAAAGTGTAGAAAAGAAAAAGGATTGCGAGAAAGAAAAATAAGTAAGGTAAGGCCTATTGTGCAAGCATCCTGTGTAGCTCTGTGCGGAATATCGAACCCATGTGCACATGAGATACCTTCGGTGTTTTGTGTGTTTATGTGTTTATTTTTGGAGGGGATAATTATTCGTTTTGTGTATTTATATGTTTATTTTTGGAGGGGATAATTAATCGTGTGTGTATCAGTGTTAAAGATTTGTCAGTGGCTTAAAGTGAATTTAGTATGGGTAAGATAGGACAACCTAAAGCATCCGTACCAGAAGAACAAAATTCTGTTAATATGGAAAGTGAGGATCATTTGCAATACGTAAACGAGTCCCAAGCCACCGCCTCGGATAACATAATTTCCGGAGCGGGGGGCGAGGATCTGTGGACGGTGAATGACGCTCCACAGCAGAATGGGAATAGAGTAACAACTCCACTGCCTGGGCAGGGGGGCCAATCGAGTGCTAGATTAAGCGGGGCACCAGTATGCTCACCGATTGCAGACCCATTTGCAGAATTTCTGCGCAGGTTAGAAGAAAGAGATAGGGAAAGAGATCAGAAACTGGCTCAGATGCTCCATGAGCAAGAGCAACAAAGAGAACTGAAAGAAAGGGAAAAGGAAAGAATGTCAGAACAGAGGGAAAAACAAAGAGACGAAAAACTGGCTCAGATGCTACGTGAGCAAGAGCAGCGCAATGAAGCGAAACTAGATAGGATCCAAAGCGAACTTGCCGAGATGCGGGACGCTTGCAAAGAAATCCCCGATCTTGTGCAAAGCTTAGCCGGAGAGATGCAAAAATTACAGATATCGCAGGCTAGGCTTGAAGACAATGTCCAGACTTTAACCAACCGCGTGGATAATGTGGAGATAGATGCACGGAAAAGTATTGACGCATATTTGGAAGTGCAAGCTCAAGAAGTAGAAAAAGAATTAAATGAATGGCTAGAAGTAAAGGATCGCGAGATATCTGCAAAGATTGGAAGCGACGTAAAAACAGCTGTAGAACAAGCGACTGCGGCCGCGAGTGTAAATATTGACGCCAGCGCTGCCGCACTACGTGCCGAATTAACACAGATCAAATCCCGTGTGACAGCGGAGTTGCCAAATTGGCAACAGGAGGTCGCGCGGAGATTGTCTGCGTTGGAAAGCAATGTAAACAGTGGCGGAGAGATCATGAATCAGACTCCGCGTACTGATTACTATAATAACGCTGACGGTAGCCAGGGTGCGAGTGCGCAACCGCAACCTAATGCGAATTATGAGCACGAGCAACACGCGATACCGTGCAGCGCACATCACGAAGTGATGAATGTCCCAGAATGTAGCAATCAGATGTGCAAAAAGGAGGACAATGTAATAAAACACAGGACATTCCAACCCTTCAATAGCGAAAAACGAAATGTCCACCCTGTTGTATTTATTAAGAGCTTCAGGAATGTGTTTCCCAGGACATGGACGGAAAGACAAAGAATACAGTTCGTGGTCTCCTTTATTCAAGGTGACGCGGCACTGTGGGCCACCGACGTGTCCGAAAAATGTCTAACGATGCAACAGTTTGAAGGTGCATTCTTGCAAAAATTCTGGTCCGATAGCGTCCAAGAAAGACTACGAAAGGAGTTGTACAGTCCAGAAATGTACAATCCTAAGATGGGAACGTTACGCAAATATTTCGAAAAGTATATAAACAAAACCAGGTACTGGGACGAGCCAATGTCCGATCGTGACATAATCAGATTAATAAAAATGAAGTTGCCCAGTGAAATTAAAAGATATTTCATCAATGTGCCGGAATATGATATAGAACAATTCATGGAAATAGTGGGTTCTGTTGACCTATTGATCGAAGATATGAAAACCGAAAACAAGTGGAACCATGCAGGCTATAATCAACACAAAGCCGATTACAATAGCAGCCACAGTAATGGTAGTAACTTAGTACCAAATGGTAACAGGAATAGGCAAGAGCACCGGCAACAGAATCAAGGCACAAACAATGGCAATGGTTATAACGGCAACGGTTATAATCGTGAAAATCGAAAGAGACATCATGATGGACGCATGAGTAATGGATATAATGGTAACGGCAATCCGCAATGGCGGAACAACCGAAACCAGTGGCGTGGTCGTAACGAACCGACACCACAGTGGCAACAAAACACAGCGCCACAATGGAACGCCAACCCAGGTCCATCACAGAACATGTCAGGAAGTTACAACCGACCACCGCAAAACCAGAGCCATACACAATATCAAAATACACCATCGGGGAGGCAGGGCGGCCAACCCAACAGTAGCAACAACAACAACCAGAACCACAATGTGAGGTTAGTGGAAGTGACAGACAACTGTCAACCCACTAATGCTCATCCGTTAAACTAAAGACAGCCACAATACGCTCTCCGTTGTTGGCTGCAGGATGGTGTAGTGAGGGCACATTCACGGATGACAGCCATAAACTTTGTATGCTGAGATACAATGAGGGAACAAAAATAGAAAAGGAACTTGTAGACATACCGCAGACATGTAACCGAACCGACAAAAGTGTTGTGCAGGCTATATTGCAAGCAGATATGTATGGAGCACCAATACACATAATAGTCGATACCGGTGCGTCAACCAGTGTCATGAGCGCAAATTTTTACAAGTACTTGAGTCTAAATAATAGAATACCAGTATTGCCAGTGAAGAATTGTCGTGTTACAGGTGCAATAGGTGCACAATCTCATATCATAAAGCACCAGGTGCAAGTCGAGTTTACGGTAGGAAATGAAGCAATGAAAAGCTCGTTCCTAGTAGTTAAGGGATTAGGTGTTGCTTGCATCCTGGGGATGGAATTTTTACGCCAGAGGGACGCAAAAATCGACCTCTTGTGCGGGGAAGTAAGCCTTATGAATGAGGATAGACGTGTAATTTTGCCGTTGTTGAGGACACGGGAAGTGCACGGTAAATATTGCCGGAGCTTTCAAACGAGATTCGAAGGAATACAGGTAATGAATTTATATTCTGACTTAAGTACAAGACAAGCATGTTATAAGAAGTTTATTACTGAAGACAGAGAGGAAAAAAGGAAACTGATAGCCATGAAAGTTAGGGAGTCAGAACATTTGACTGAAGCACAACAAAACGAATTGACTCAGCTACTTACAGATTATGAGAATGTGTTTTCGGAAAAACCCGGTGTTATCGAGGGCTACACCTATAACATCGAAGTGGTACCTCACGATACTTTATGTCACGCAAACTACACCATCCCGTGGTCAAATAAGGAGGCAGTTACGAAGGAAACAAGAAAAATACTTACAAAGACTTAAAGAAGTTTGCTCAGTAGAGCAACGTTTACATTTGTGTGTAGTAGGTTAAGTTTATAGTGTATTTTTTCTGTGTGTAAATGTTAAGATTTTAGTGTAACATTTAAAGACAATGAGGCACACAAGATTAGTGCGATTCAATTTTGTAGTTGTTAAGGAATAATAGTATTTTTAAGCAATTGCATTTTGAAGAAAAAAAAGTGAACGTAGGTTTAAGAATATGTTAAAAATTTCATGTTGAAAAATGCTTTAAAAATATTTAAAAAAAAAAAAAAAAAAATTCAATAGCATGTAATGATGAAAGAATTTTTCATTAGTATGTCATGAATATTTTTGAACTGTAGTAGTAACGCAACTTATGAAATTTAATATTATAGTGTATATGTTGTTCTATGTATTTATGTCTATACCGATCTTGAAATATGCTCAATCATAATTTACTAAACAACATGAGTGCAGGGTGTACATCACCCAAGGTACCTCATGTGTTGTGGACAAGGTACAAAGCAAATCAATAAACGCGACTACCGCTAAGCACTGTTAAAATATATTGCCATCTGCTAAGGCAGAGATTTGCACGAATTTGTAGTGCAAACAAAAGTCACAAATCTAACATTAATCTAGGAACTTGCACGCTAGGCCTAGATTATAAAATGTCTACAATAATGCGAGAGGCAAAGTTTTGTAAAGTCGAGCCTGGCTCTGGAGGGCAAGTACGCAATGAGTGGGCAGACATGACATGGGGACTGACCTCAGATGAGACGGAAATACAATTGTATAGTCAAAAAATCTGAAGGCAAGTACGAGGCAAGTACGACTCTAAGTGGAAAAGGAAAAGAGACAAGTAGTGCGAGAGACTGGTAAAATCCAGCACAAGCCAAAATCCAGTCCAGACTGAATGAAATACATTAGTGTTTGTGAACTAATCGAAACAGTTACTTCAAGCAGTGTGAAAAACTGTGAAGGTGAAACTGTGATACGGACAGTGAAGTGCTAGTATTGAACGTTCAACAGCGGTGAGGACGCCAAACGCCAATATTACGCACGAAAAACTGTGAATTTGCCTATAAATGTGAACTGTTAACGTGAAGTGAACCCACAGTCAATATTTTTGGGACAGACTGTAGTTTCAGTGAGCACAATAATGCGAGATTGGAATGCGATGCGTGGACTGTTGCAAAACAGCGACCGCAGAAACGGCGAATGTTTGTGCTAAGCTCGTATTGGGACACTCACCAGTGCCTGCGAGTGCGGCGAAAACATAAATAATTTTATCAAGACACAAAACTGACGTGTAATGGAAACAGTATTGCATCAAAACTGCATTCACGGGAGAAGGTCCATGTCATGTTTTCTGCAAGACAGTGCTAGCTTGACACTCGGAAACTGGCGAAAACTTAACAACAACTGCCGCACTAATAAATGCTCCTTTCCCACTAGCGTAACCATCTGAAGCGGGAAACAAATATTACGTTGGTTGTGTGTGTGTTTCATGTACTACGTCGGAGATGCGTAGCAGAGCTGACTCCTGCCAACAAGAGCGGGGGGCGGATATCATCCCACTCCGCCACGCCCGGCCGAGACAGAAGCGCATCGCCAACGGTGCAGCCGATCAGCTGATTCTGACGTTCCGCGACGGCGAGACACACGCTGGCGTCGAGCGGGCGTTGACCTCTCCGCAGTCGCCGCGAACGCCGAGCACCGAACACACCAACCGACGCCGTCGCGAGCCAAACGTCGCGGCGTAGATCATCAACGACACCGCAATCAATTGTTATAATGACCTCATTTTTTGCATAGTGCAACAAAAATATTTGTATGCACATCCTGTACTCCAATGACATTCCAGAAACAATTAAGTGAAAGTGACCAAAGCAGATAGTCTGTCGCTCCGCCGAGGTTTTCCCCAGGTTTCCCTACGGCCGCGCCAAATGGGGAGCGAATAGTTGACACCCCTGGGACTTCAAGTTCATGGACTAGCTCGTGATTGTATACCTTTGAACACTGCAAAAGTTGCAACCCTAAGAAGAAGCAACCAAAATAAAACTAGTTGTATTCTATGTCCTTTTGTACATGACTGCATACGTAACCAATTGTATATTATATTGTTGTGTAGATAACTTCATCTGTATTACACTTTGTGTGCAACACACCTCAGTAATGACAACATACGATGTGACATATATAGACTATGAAAGAAAACTCTGCGTGTGGACACTGTGGACATGAAAGTGGAAATATTTATGTCAAAAAACACGAACATTTTTATGACATAAACATTTCGGGGGGCAATATAGCGTCCCCAGTGCCATATTACGAAAAGACAATATTTATAAAGAAGACATTCATAATTTGTAAGAGATTTTTTTTTTCTCATGTAGCCGTAAAATAATAATTTCTCTGTGTAGGTTTAGATTGCAAAGGAATAATTTATGACAGAATGATCTAAAGAGACGCCCAGTTACACTCTTTTGTTAATTTTTTAGTCGACCTTACTTCTTCGCTTGTCTTGAATGTGTCTAGAGGGACATCTTGTGTGTGCTGACAAATGTAAGCGTATTTGTATGAGTTAAACATATAATATAACTATTTAATATTATTGTGCACTTTTAATTTGTAAGAGGTGATCCCGATTTCATGTCCGCCTTCCTTGAATTAACCTGCATTCAAGTAATTTACAGCTCAACAATCGCAGCGGCCGATGCAGCCAACGACGCCATTACGTGGCGATATTAACTTATGAAAAATTAGCGGAAGCGGAAAACTCGCCCGCTATTAGCATAATATTAATTTTTCTCCACAGCCGCACGAAGTTGCAGAAATACTTAGCTTTAAGATTCTTATTTTCAGTAGCATAGCCGAGACCCAGAGCCAGGACTCTGACTACAATACAATGGTTAACGGAGGTAAGAAAATACTCTCGCGCGTGTGTGGGCCGCAATTGTAATTAATAACTAAAGATCTTTTGCTTTAACGTCAACTGACTAGCCGAGGAAATTTATATGAAAAGTTTATTACATTGTTCAACTTAAATATCATTTTTATTAAGGCCCACCACGTAAGTCGGCAACAATCAAAAAGTAATAATAACAATAATAATATATACATTAAATTACGACGACCGACGGACGCGAGAAGGGCTAATGAAAAAGATTTAAACTTAATAATAAAAGAGCTATTTGGTACGAATCAGCAGTATTTTCCGGAGTATGAAATAAAATCACTCGAGATGAAGCATCACCGGGCGAGAAATAAGAGAGAGAGAGAGAGAGAGAGAGAGAGAGAGAGAGTTGACATTTTAAAATTACAATTAGTATTTTACCTTGGACCTATTAGCAATGTTCGAGCTCCAGTTTTATTGTATTAACTCATGTTCTATTCACTTAAGAATTTTTATAACACACTTTTAAACGTTGAACGTACAGAAATCGACGCCGAACGACCAAGCTAGAACCGCAGCTGCGCGCACAGTACGATGACTGTAACCCTACAGTACGGGTCATATCACAGTATTAATACGTTTTCACGTACTTTGTTTCTGTTGTCAAAGTTCTTTGTGTGTTGTCTTTAGTAGTTTAGGAAGACTGGTGTGTTGCCTTTTAGCTGCTTTTCAGTTCAAGCACGTTAACACTATTGCCAATACTGTGCTATCGTAATGCTCTCGTTGATAAGTTTGAACATCCTGCAGAACATTACGAAGTGTTTTCCTTTTTAATATTATCTTTTCTGCCAAGCACCGACGGAAAATTCAGTTTATATTCTTTTGTCTTTTCTAGACTCATTTGAAGATTATTCATGAATAGAAATCGGTCATACAATAAAGGAAAAATCATGTGGTCAAAGAATATTTCGAATTCTACAAATTTTATGCATCGCGTCACTGTATACTTTATGTGACACTTCACCGATGAGAACTTGGTCGTAAGACGTTTTCTTTCACGTATTTCATTATCATGTCAGCTAAATGAAGAATACAGTAACAAAACGTAATCAGAAGATCAACTATCTCTTTCGTATTACACAGGATTTCTCCAGTACCTGCCTGATACGGTCAGCGTGACAAAGGTGAGTCATCGGGAAACACAGGTTAGACAGTTAGGGGGAGACGGCTGGCGGAGGGGTAGAGAGATAGCGGAGGAGAGGGAGACCGAAGCTCGAGGAGTACGCGCTCACAGACTGTCGCGTTAAGGGGTTTGGGTAAAACAGCTACCATCACGTCTTTTTGGCACCTCCACATATGGTAGATTACTGACTGAAGACTTACAGCAACCTGTCACCTCAAGTTTGTAGCAAATAGCACATAATCGAAGCTCATAATTCATCATATATTTCCTACCGACCATTTTGCTTTTCGGTACACTTCCTTTGTCTATCAGCGAGTTTCCTCCTTGTACATTAAAACCGTATTTACTGATTTTCTCAGCGATATATCACTAAGCACATTTTCGAATTCTTGGTATTTCGGTGACTGATTTCTACAGAAAAGGCCTCCGTCTGCGACTGAACGGCAGCGTATACACAAATATTAGAACTATGACACATTGCGATTTGTTTGACTACGAAATGGGCTTGCAGCAAAAAGGTGAACTCTGATCTTCTAAGATTACGAGAAAGGGAACAGAGAACGTCTGGTTACAAATCATTTTCTGCCCGCAAGTGACATGCAGAAAGTACTGAGACCCCCGACAAAAATGTGCAAGCCCATCGACCTTACGAACTAGAAAATTATGTTAGATGAAAAGCGAAAGTTCAACGCTAAATTCCCATCCCCGAGATTTAAATCGCAGTTTCTACCGTATTAACTATCAGTCTTTTTTTTTTCAAAATTACCTTGTTATTTCTGTTTACCTTGATAACGAGGAGGTGATCTCACAGAAAAGCGTGACGTGTTGCATCTGTAGCCAAGAGAACTGTACTCGACTGCAATTTTAACAGTAGAAGCAGTGCAGTTTATACTGGCCGAAGGGTGCTGCTCAAATAACAAAGCAGTAACTGCGTAAGGTGAGTGGCACCACCGATTGCAGCATGCGAGAAATGAAAATTCAAAATTTATCGCTTCAGAGAAGAGCCACAGTGAAATTTTGTACTATCTTATATCCCTTTTGCATTGACGTACGAGAAGCGGTGTTCGTAGAAATATTGCAGATTTTCTGAAAATCTACCAGAAAATTTTTAACATCTCCGTGACATACATGGGGAAAGTAACAATATGTCCACATCATCCCAAAACAACAAAAGCCAACGTGAAGGAACCTTTCACAAATGTGAAAGATTTCTACAACATTGGGGAAAAGGTCTCTCTCTCTCTCCCCCTCTCTCTCTCTGCGCACGCGCGCCACTTTATTTCGTAGAATACCAGACTCTCAGAACACGCAATGAAAATGAGATGTGCAATATTTACGTAGTACATTCGCTTATTTTCGAATGCGCGGAATAGTTTTAACCTCTCGATACTACGCACGTTTCGTTCGTGGAATTCGCAAAAACCATAGCATCGTCTTGTTTCAATGAACATAGAAGTTTTTTGTGCTTGGATCGACAGTTGCAGGAAAAACTAAAAAGAAATCTTTTCCTACGTGAGGCTATTTTTGCTTGAAACACAGTTTACTTCAACTTTACTTTTCTTTGCCATTAAATGATTTCACCCTGTTGGGCATTACGAAGGGATAACCATAAAAATGTATTACGTTGTATGCTTACAGCACGTTATGATTCGCGTGGCAATTTAGAACGAAGAACGTAAAGGTGCGTTTAGTTAAGAAAACAGATACAATAGTGGGACCAGCGTAACAATCACAGATGTGAAGGTCTATATGTTGAACACGCGTATTTTTTGTGTTTGTGGTGTCGCTTGACAATACCGAATGGGGAAAACAACTAAACGCAAATGAAAAAATAATACATAAATGAATACCAAATCAAAGTGTCACCTGTAAGCACCACAAAATAGATACACTTTAAAGACCGATTATCAGAAATAACAGTGCAATACAAACTTGAGTGGGTGGAAAATAGTAACTATACAGAAAAATATCAGAAGTAATCTCAAAGTACAGTTAATCCTCGTTGTGTTGCTTTACCGCATGAATGAAAATAGGGTAATGAAATAAATATTCGCGCGGTTCTGGAAAAACAACTCACCAGTAGCACGGATTATAGAAATAAGAAAATAACTAGAAAAACATCAAAAACTGGAATTAACTGAAAGGAACATTTTAATAACAACATACTACATTTAGAAGGCTCTGAAAGTAAGGGAAGAAAACCAAAGAAAGAGTGTTGTGACATAAGAGAACTTGGAGGAGAAATAGAAAAATAGTAAACAAGAAACAAAGAAGAAGATTCTAAGAGTTTTTACGTGATCCTAGTCAGCCAATAGAAAGATTTAGGAAAGTGACTACTTTAAGCGAGAGCGAGAGAGAGAGAGAGAGAGAGAGAGAGAGAGAGAGAGAGAGAGGGGGGGGGGGGCGGGCAGGTGAACGACTTCTTTCGACAGCAGGGTACCACAGCCGAGGATACAGGCCACGTGGAAGTACGTGACTGGCAGCGCGCCGAGCAGCATGCTACTAGTACGGCAGGCAGCGCGGCTACTGACAGGCCTGTGCGTCCCAGAAGTGCTCGGCGTCCTGCGCGTCGTGGTCGTGCGGCGGAGACGGCGACGGCCTTGGCGCGGGCACGCCGACCACGGCGCCCGCGCCGGCGCCCCCCACGGCCAGCAGCATCGCCACTGGCTGCTCGGGCGCGCTCGCCCTCAGCTGCTGCCACCGCCACCGCTGCCACTGCCGCCGCGCATGCGCGCTGCCGCCGCGATCGATCTCCTCCGCGCGGCCGGGTCCGGCTCGGCTCTGGCCGCCCGCGCCCGGGACGCAGACTCACCTCACTTCACCTCGCCTCGCCTCACCTCACCCCGCCAGCGGCGCTCTTGTTATTGGGGCGCAGAAAAGCCAGCCCGCCTGTCGGAAATTCGCGTTAACGTGGCTAATTTCCGAGACACCCGCGCGGGTGGGCGGACGCGGTGCCAATTACCAGCGAAACGCGCGGTCGTCTCTCGTTTCCCGCAACGAGGCCGCTGGCGTGGTCGCACGTGGCAAGGTCGCTGCTTGTCGCAGTACTGGCGCACCCCAAACACGCGGGCACCAGGCTGTGTCACCCCCAAGCTTCTGCGCCTATTAGTACGTCATACAGGGTGAAAAGTATTTAAACCGACAAACTCGGGGAGGTTGTAGGGGACATCAAAACAAATAGTTTGGAGTATTTAAACCGGTAGAGGAACATTTCTCTCGCGACAAATTAAACCAAGAAAAATGTCTAGAGGGAACATATTTGGGGTTCGAGCAGGCCATGGTACAGGACCACCTGTGCCAATCTACGTTTCTGGGAACCGTCGGTCCAGGAATCTATGCACACGACGACTGAAATGTGCCGGCGCCCCGTCATGTTGGAACCACATGCTTTGTCTTGTAGGGAGCGGGACGTTTTCCAGCAATTCCGGCAATGCTCTGGCGAGAAAATTATAATAGTGCCTGCCATTTAATGGCCTAGGTAGCAGATACGGCCCAATTAAAGTCCCCAACAACACCGACCCACACATTAACGAAGAACCGCACTTGATGAGCGCATGTGGGTTATCCTCACCCCAAATATGTGAATTGTGCATGTTGAAGACTCCATCACGCCCGAACGTTGCTTCATCGGTAAACACAGCGGATGGAAATGTAGGATGCATTTCACAGCGTTCCAGGTACCACTGCGAAAACTGGGTGAATAATCAACTGGTTCCAGTTTGTGGACACGCTGTAAGTGAAATGGATGTAACAGTTGCTCTCGAAAGACTGTTCTTACATTCGTCTGATTCGGCCCCATCCACATGCTGCAAGACAGTTTCCTCTAATTGCAACGTTCTTACCGTGCGACGGCGTCCCTGTCCAGGTAATCTGCTAAATAACCCGGTCTCACACAGATGTTGGAACACAGCAGCAAAGGTCGCATGATGCGGGATACGGCGATTAGGATATTGTTTTTGATAAACCCGCTGTGCAGCTCATCCGATGTGGTGCGCTACGTAGTACGCACTAACCATATCAGTGGAGTCACTCCAGGTGTATCGCTCCATTAGTAAACAGAGACAATGCACTACACTGGTGGACAGCAGTTGTCTACAACTGAAGAGCGTAATACGACCTCCACCGGTTTACGTAATCCTCATAGGACAAAATGACATTCGGAAAAATATGTCCCCTACAACCTCACAGACTTTGTCGGTTTAAATACTTTTCACCCTGCATAAGGGACGCTCTTAACTGATTTCTGAACCACTTCAACTTTCTTCATCCCAGCATTAAATTTAGCACTGAGATCGAAAGTGACGGGAGGAGGGATGGTGGTTACCCCTGAAACCAATGGTTCTCAGTTATATACGTGTTTTTCACCGCCAATTTCACAAGACTATTAAACCGGCCCAAAATAATTGGTTCCTGAAATAATCGATTTTCTGTTTTTTATTGCTGCCATTTCCTGTATTATATATAAAAATCGAGCGAAGATTGATAAAATTTGACTCCTCAGTGTCAGCTCACTTAGAATCAAAATATTACATTAAACAGGCAAATGAAAGAAAGTCTGTCCACTGTTCGCTGCTTTTCTCGAAAAGCGGTAAGTAGTTGCTTACTACAAACAATCGCAAGTATTCTACCATTGCTTGTAATTTTTTGAAACTCTGCACAAAGATTCTCAGATCATACTATTCTTTGGACATTACGAAGAGTCGGCGCTAAAGCGCGAAAACTAAGGCTGAAGAACTACTTTTCGTGTTAACTTGTCCGTGTGCAAAGGCTACAAGGAGATAAAGGCATGTTATGAAGACACAGGCAGCAGATCAGCTGGTTTCTATTTATGAATTAACTGCTAAGTTTTCTTCTTATATTATGTCGCAAATTTGTTGTGCTTCCTCCAGTGTTTAATCTTTTTAACCAAATGTGCTTATTCAGTGACGTCTTAACAGATGTCCTACTGTCCTGTCCCCCTTCTTGTCAGTGTTTGCCACACACACCTTTTCTCGCCGATTCTCCGGAGAACCTCATTCCTTACTTTCTTAGTCCACCTGGCTTGCAACATTCTTCTGTAGCACCAAATCTCAAATGCTTCGATTCTCTTCTTTTCCATTCTTCCACAGTTCACGTTTCGCTACCATACAATGCTGTGTTCCAAAACGTACATTGTCAAAAATTTGTTCCTCAAATTAAGGCCTATGATACTAGTATACTTCTCTCTTCCTGGAATACCTTCTTTGCCCGTGCTAGTCTGCTTTTTTGTTTCTTCCTTGCTCCGTCCGTCATGGGTTATTTTGCTGTCGGCGTAGCAGAGTTCCTTAACTTCATCTACTTCGTAGTCACTAATCATGATACGTTTCCCGCTATTCTCATTTCTGATACTTATTACTTTGGTCTTTCTTAAACTTACTTTCAGTCCATATTCTGTACTTAGTGGACTGTTCATTCCATTCAACAGGTCCTGTAATGCTTCTTCACTTTCATTGAGGATAGGGAGGTCACTAGCGAATCTTATCACTGATATCGTTTCACCTTGAATTTGAATTCTAACCTTGAATCTTTCTTTTTACACTACATCTGGGGCGAAACACTACATTCCTCCCTTACACCCTTCGTTATTGGTCTTCCACACGTGCTGTTCCCTCGTGGTTTTTACATATTGTATATTACCCGTCTATTCCCCATAGCTTACCCCTATTTCTCTCAGAATTTCGAAGATCTTGCATCATTTGATATTGTCCAAGTCTTTTTCCAATTCGACAAATTCTATGAACGTGTCTATTTTTCTTTCCTCTCGCTCCCAGTATCAACCGCAACGTCAGAATTGCCTCTGTGGTGCCTTTACCTTTCCAAAAGCCAAACAATGTCATCTGATACATACAATCGATACCTGCATGCTAGGAGTTGCCATCCACCTTGCCGACGCATTGGCGTCCCTAGGACTGGTAAGAAGAGTTTATGTTAATCCGACGCGGACGGTTTAAGACCAGAACCCCCACATATGTCGGCTGTATTTAAGGAAAGCGGGTATCCTCACAAGCAGATTCGTCGGACTATTGTGTCTGGACCATCCCCAGATAAGCTTAAAGAGCAAAACAGATATTTGGCCTTTACGCCTTTTCCCCACAGATTAGGGGCTTTAGATACACGGTCATACAGAAAAGCCTAATTAGCCGGAGAGGTGGGAGGGTTATAAAGTGTAGCACTTTTATAGCGAGGTTATGGCCAATGACCGACGCCTGTCGTAATGAAGTAAATCCTCTTTGACCTCCATGTCAATTTCTTGAAACATGTAACACCTGTCTGCAGCAGCCTGAAAACTTACTTTTGAGCATTTTGGAATAGTCCGTTCCTTACAACTGGATTACAGTGTGTTGTTATGCGACCCACGTAAGATGTAAGTGGGCCGTGGTAAAATTTGCTGTTTTGAAGAGCGCGCAGCAGCGTGTTGTGTAAAGCAGTCGCCTTCCGTTTCTGGCGGTGGCGCCGCTGTGGCAATCGCAGCTTTGGTGTCTCCCTCTGGTATGAAGGGGGAAAGGTTGCCTGTTCACGTGTATTTAAGGGGGGCTATCAGCTCGGCAATCTGTTAGTCGGATGAGGTCAGTATGTCAGTCTGAGTCTAGTCAGTTGGTCAGCCGGCTTAGTGTCGGGAAGTCAGTGTGTGTCGCTCTGCCGTACTACGTTAAGGGGTCAGTCAGAGTGAGGCTAGGTCAGTCTCGCGTCACCAGTTACTGGTCTGTCTCTCGTTTGCATTTGTGGGGCAGTTAGTATGTGTCTGTCGTTGGAGTGCTAGTATGTCTGTCGTTTGGATCAGACCTTAAAGCCAGAAAATTAGAGTCTCGCCACTCCGCCAGTAACAGAACTCAGCTAGAGGTCGCCCGGTCGGGGCTGAGTTCCTGCATCTGAGTCTGCGCGTTAGGCCGCCAGTCTGCTCGAGTTGCTCGGGCAACGGTCATTGGCGGTTGGATCGGTTGGTTGGTCGGTCGCGCACTGAGACACGAGATGACTTGTCCGCCTTGGGCGTCGGCGCATGTGAGGTCCCCACGTGAGTCCAGTACGCAGCGCCGTATAGCTAGGGGTAGTGGCTTCGCGGTTCACGAGAGAGCAACAGGACCGGAACCACGACATCGGGCTGGCCGGGGCGAGCTGCGACGCCGTGAGACGGGAGATCGGCGCGCCTTCCTGAGTCCGTTGAAGCGCCTGGCAGCGGACGGTTCGGGAGAGCATTGGGGGTGCTGCGCCAGGTCTTCGCCAGAAATCGCAGTTTATCAGAAGATTTGCACCAGTGAACTCTTTCAGAGGTGGTTGTTAACGGTCATGACTCCAGCCGTGTTGAGCGGGAGCAGGCAAGCTTCTCAGCCCAAAGGCTCCTACTGTTAATATTGTTCTTGCCTCTAAATAAAACTGTAACTTGATATCTCGAGGGTGCTTTTCTGCTTATAATTTTAAGTCTGTTTTGAAAAGGCTTTTAGGAATAAATTCACATTTTTAAAGGTAATTTTCCATCAGTTACTTCATGGCAACTACTTCCACGCTCACCTAGTGTGATTAAATGTGTCAATGTTCTTGATGAATCGCCAGTAAATAAAGTAATTATTTAAGAAAAGATTTTGAAAGTAAATTCACGGTTCAGTAAGCTAGACTTTCCGCTACAAATGTCACCGACTCCGACATTTTCTTCTGACCTCTGCTGGAAGAAGGGCCAATTACGGTTTATCACTAGGACATTACTTCGCTGCAGTTCGCAGTCGCACTATATGTACGTAATGACGACGAAGGCAGGAAGGGAAGTGTCAATCGTCGTAGGTAACACAAGCGACAAGCAGACGGAACACCGGCGGTGTTGCGCCGTCCTGTTACATGTAGCGCGGCCCGCCGTGCTACAGTTGGGGCTTTCACTGCAGCTGACGCTGACGGCCCAAGGCAACCGCGGCGGGTTCCCTTTCACCCACGCGGCTGGGCTGTTGCGTGGCCCGCCTCACGACACCACACCGCCGGAGATCCTGCCATCCCGGCCATCGGCGATAACCGAGCGAGCGAGCGAACGAGCGAACAGGCGTAGCCGTTGTGCGAACATTCTCTTACTTCGCAGAACACGTCTCTTTCCGAACTACTACCGCCTCTACAATCGCAGAAATCATCCTGAAATACGTTTGCGAAGAAGAGGGAAGTGTACTTGCTGCTTAAAAAAATTAGGCTTGTAAAAGTCTGCAAAGACTCTGATAGGTAGTTCTGAAGCACGCAAGTACACAGCTCGACGTAAGGTTTTGTCATCACCCGTTTATTTCGATTTTCATGGCACAGTAAACAAACTGACTGAGGCATGCGTATATATTCATTTGTAATCTGTCGCCACCACCATATATATATATATATATATATATATATATATATATATATATATATATATATATGTATATATATAGTATGGAAGAGAATCATCCGATTTAAAAAATCGTAACTATAATGTTATCTGAGGTATGTGCGTGAAAAACGTAGTTGGGAAGACTAAAACTATCGAGTTTTACATGGTTCCCGATAGATAGGAGCAGTATGCACCCACTACAGTTCTAGTAAAAATGATGTCGGGACTACAAAAAGTGTTTTGCGTTCTACGTTTTGCGCAGTGCGGGTCAGTAGTAACTGCTCAGCGTGACTTTCATACTAGCTACGATGTGGATCCTCCAACAGCAAAGAGCATTAGACGAGGGCATGAACAATTCCATGAAACACATTGATTGTATAAAGGCAGATCGCCGGGCCGTCCTCGAGTGTCTGACGAAGAGGTCGAAAGTTTCGGCTATAGTATCACAATGAGTCCGCGGAAAACCATTCGCCGTGCAGCTCGATAGCGCAATATGCCCCGAAGTCCGTCTGGCGTGTGTTGAGTGGACGTTTACACATGAAACCGTAAAAAATTCAGCTACTGCAAGCTCTTCGTGAAAATGACAATAACATGTGGAGTTCTGTAATTTCGTTCTTGGCAAGATGGAGGATGACAGTTTTCTTCCACTCTTAGTGTTTAGTGACGAGGCAACATTCCATTTAAGTAGAAAGGTGTACCGTCATAATGTGAGAATATGAGGTACGGAACAATCGCATCAAGTTATAAAACACGAGAGGAACTCTCCAAAATTTAATGTGTTTTGTGCAGTTTCACGGGAAGAGATCTGTGGCCCATTTTTCTCTGCTGAGAACACTGTTACAGGAAGCACAAATCTCGATATGCCTGAAAACTTTATTTTCCCACAGTTGGAGACTGATTCGAACGACTTCATTTACCAACAGGATGAAGCACCGCCACACTAGCATCTGAAAGTGCGGGAATTTTTAAATCAAAGGATAACTGAACGATGGATTGGTCGCACTGAACCAAATGATTCAGCCTTACATTACTGGCCTCCAAGGTCACCGGACCTGACTGTCATTATTTCTTGGGGGGGTTTATGAAAGTCAGTTTGTGTGTTTCAATTACCAACAACAGCGAATGAACTCAGACATCACATAACAGCAGCTGTAGAGGCTGTAACTCAAGACATGCTCGCTGCAGTGTGGGAACATTTTGAATACCGCATGACGTGCATCTCTAGGTATGAAAAAAAAACGAAGTTTCCCGTTCATAAAAAAACAAAATTTATTGTATATTTTTACATTTGATTAAATAGTGTACAATCACCGTCTCCGAACTGTCTCCTGTAGGCAGTACATGATGTAAAATGTTTTCAAATCCTTCCGCATTTAGCGTTTTCTTAAGCACCATATGAGAACCACATCCAAACCACGAAAAACACACTAATAACTTAACGTCATCTCCTGCATACTTCACTGTTGGCACTACGCATGATGGGAAGCGTAACGTTTTCCCGGCATTCACCAAACACAAACCCCACGGATTTCCACAAGATACAGCGAGTTTCATCACTCCGAATCACTCGTTTCCAGTACACCACTGTTCCGTGCAGTCACTCTTACACCGCCTCAATCGTCGCTTAGCACTGACTACACGAATGTGTGAATTATGAGGAGCTGCTCGAACACTGCATGCCACTGTCTTTAACCTCCTACGCACAGTCACCGTGTTATCTGGACCGTTGGTAACAATTTGGAACTCGCATTGATTGGTTCCGCTGGTTTCATTCGACTTTTTACAACCACTCTCCACAGTGCTCAACGGTTCCTGTACGTCAAAAAGTGAAGTCTTGCCTGGTCGTGATGTAGTTGCGGTTATTCCTCCGTGTTTCCACTTCACAATCACACCACCAACATTCGACTTGGGCAGCTTTAGTAGGGTTAAAATGTCCAAGATCGACCCATTCTGCTCTTATTGATCACGAACTAGGAACAAAATATTCCCCACTTTTATACTGGAGGGTCCGTCTCCCGTGACATCTGGTGGTGAATTCCGCATTATACTGAAGTGTCAGGATTCTGCTGATCAGATAATGTATGTAGATGGTCAGGCAGTGATGACAGGATCAGTGGAAGAGCTACAGTTTATAACGGAGTGGGTCGTACTACTAGTGTAAGTGTTATGGCATGAGGGTAGGTGTGGAAAAGGCTAAAGTTAAAGTATCACCGAAGATTGTATCAAAATACCGTTGGAAGAAAAGATCTTGAAACAAGTAAAATCTTTTCGATACTTAAGGAAATTTGCAGACAGGAAATAGAAGCTGTATGCGGAAATAAGAAGCAGAATATTTATAGATAAAAGACGTTTTAAAAGATAAAAGGTTTGCTGATAGCATAAAGAAATACGACAGAATTACGGAGAAGATCTAGAGAGTAATATAGGATGGCAGGGAATCATGGGCAGCCAAAACTAGAAGCGAAAAATATTCGATACGGTAGTTTTGGAATGTGGTTGTGGGGGAAAATGGTAAAAGTGAAATTGACTGACAAAATTACGAATCTAGAAGTTGTTTACTATTAAGGTAGGAAAGGAAATTAATGTAAATAATGAGGAAAACATATTGACTGTGATATACATGGCCATGAAATTGCCTACAGCAAAGAGTCATCGCAGGGGAGGAAAGAAGACTATCATATTAAAAAGGGACGAAGTTATCAGCGGATTAAGGAAGAAGTACGGGACAGAGTGTCCAGATACGCCGAAGAAGATTCAGAGCGGTGTTATGGGGCATGCTACGTAATGAGGTAAGAGCGCGGTAACTGAGCGCTGGTTTCGTGGCTTGGAGCCGGCCACGTTTCCAAAGCCGCGAGCGAAACCTCGCGCCGCGCCTGACCTGAATAACCACCGACTCTGCACCGCCCGGAATCTGATTAGACTTGCATGAAGGAACCGCTTGCGAATACTGCTCACTCACCCTCCGCAGATTTTACGACAAAATGAAAATATTATCCCGCAGAGAAAGCGCTGCGCGGTCAAAACATTGTCTGCTGTCCAGACCGTGGGAATTGCATATGCGTGTATGGGTCGTTAAGCCGCGCTAACAGAGCACAGCTGGTGAACGTGAGAACGCTTTCCACTGTACCTTCCGGCAATGACTTGCTATGAGAATCTGAGAGATTGGGACACATTACAGCTGATATTCTTACGTCAGGTGATTATGGCACAATGAATGAACAGAACAGTACAGTTCATCTTTCCTCAGGACAGTACACGTAACTATTACAGTTTTGGTTACAGTTGCACTACAAATCCGAAACATCCAACACGTTTGCGAAGGAGGCAGCGCGCAATGGGACAAAGACGTACAACCAGCTTCCACAAGTAAATCTACTCCAGCATGTGTGGCTGCAAATTAGTGCCAGCTGGAGCAGCAAAATGCGTCCTTCATAACTATGTTAGGGACGGCACAGCGCAGAAATAGCCACGAGCACTCCATCATCACGATTTTGATATGACTCGGGCGTGTCTCAGATGAAGTTTCTGGTCATAACCTAAGGTCTCCGCTTCTATCACGGAAAGTTCAGACAGCTGCTTCATCGACTACAACGGATTGAATCACCTAAACGTCACTATCGCCTGTCCTTTGCGATAACCAGACATTTACTACAGAGTCTATTGAAGTGTATAAAACAGCTGCCCTTTAATGTGGAGACATTGTTGGCAACTGATGATGTGACGATATAAAAAAAAAATTATCCACTGTATTACTTAGGTTGTATAAAAACTGTCTTCATGTATTACAAGCTGGATGAATTATGTCCAGAAAAAATAAATTCACGTAAACATACTAAAATATTTTGTGAAGATATTTTGTTTGCCTGAGGGGATCTCTCCACTGTCGCGGAACAAACTTCAGTTTCTTTCAGTCAATTTACAAACAACAAGCATTAATCTTGAATAAAAGCCCGCGTGGCAAATATGAAAACATGTACCTCGACACATCAGATAACGTGTGACGGTAAGCACCCTCAAAATGCAAGGTGCTTTATTTATTTTGTACGTTTTGCAAACTGCCGTAAACACAAGAGAACACTGTGCTTCAGCTTGAGCCTGTTGTGTGTTACAAAGAGACGACATTCCCCCCGTAACTATACATAAAGTTCCAGGAGTATTTTTGGTCATGCTTCAACTATGCCGAACTCCATGCTGCCGTAGGTTCTTTCACGTTGGTCGCAATGACGCAGATTAACGCTTTCACTCGATTCGCAATACACAGCGTAATACACCACACAATATTTCTACTTTTCTCATCGAAAGATATTTGAAATCATGTATCACGTCTATTAAATCGGAGGCCATTAAGAATAATTTGCACCCACAACTTCATCGTAACCTTAATAAAGGTATTTTTGCTATTATATTCATAAAATTCTCTTAAACTTACTTTACTTAGCTGTTGGCGCCGCCAGCTTATAAATGCAGAAGAAGAAAGAAATAGTTGGAAGCCACGTCAGCAACGACGTCGTTACACACGGGGTAAAGTGCAGAGTGGGTGACCGCTGGTGGCGACCATAATGTATTATCCAGACACTTGGGAGGACCGATTTGGAACGAAGTAACATTCTATCACCATAATCGTGAGCACCGAAATTCCTCCTGGAATACAGTTCCCTTGATTCACTATGAAATCAATTGTGTTTTGTAGACCAACTTCAAGGTAGTTGTGAACTGGTGTGACAATGAGTGAGTGAATGAGGGGTTAGAGATGATCAGAAGTGGACTGTTACGCAGCAGTGATATGTCACGATTTACAAGAAGATTTCCTGTATCGTGGATATTTTTCAACGAAAACTCGCAGAAGTTATGGATATTGCACTTTATTTTTTTACACAAGTAACCGAAGAGGCGCATACAGTCTGAGGAGATTCATATTTCCGCGTAGCCAACAACGAGTAGACTTCGAGAATTTTGGATTCCCAGAAACGACTATGAGGCAAACTACTTTTGTATTATTAACCACAGAGGGTGTGTATGTGATGATGTGGACCATAATTTCATGATATTCCACTGGCCCACCGAAGCCAATAATGATGTGAAGATTTTAGATGATAAACGAACACTGAATGTAGATATACTGATCTCTAAAATGGCGGAGGCTTTCCTCTTCATTTAACCAATTCAACCTGTCTAGGTCGTGGCTTTCGGGCATAGTAACAGGAAGACTCAAATCCAAAGGCCTTCGTGCCACGTTTCGCCGGTGACGAAGATGCTAGTTGTCATGGTAAGGCAGAACCAAAAGCGAGCTGGAAAATTATGCGTATGGCGGGGTAGTGAAGTCCTGGGTCGTTACGTCCTTTCTCGTAACCCGTTCCTTACAGTCCGACCGCACATCGTGGCGCCAGTGGACCTCCTGACATCCTGCAGTATTCTAGCGGTAGCCGTACGACGCCGCAACGCAGAGATGGCTCGATATCGGTCTTCGCGTGGGGTCTGTAGGTTAATGCGTCGGCGTTGACCGTCTTGTGAGCCAAACCTGTGGATGACAGATGGAGAGAGACTGCCATCTGCAGAACGTGGCGGAAAGTCCATACTTCTTAGATCCAACGTACTGTCCTTTAAACTTGCACTGCGTTAAGATGTCGCACTGCATGTGATTGTCTGATTACAACGTCCATAAGTGACAACTGCCGACTGTGTGCCTCACTAGAGACCACTGGACACCGGTGCTCACTTCTTTCTGAGGAGTCACCTGATATTGTAATGCATAATGCAGCTGATAAATGGTTCAAATGGCTCTGAGCACTATGGGACTTAACATCTCAGGTCATCAGTCCCCTAGAACTTACAACTACTTAAACCTAACTAACCTAAGGACATCACACACATCCATGACCGAGGCAGGATTCGAACCTGCGACCGTAGCGATCGCGCGGTTCCAGACTGACCGCTCGGCCACCAGCGGCCGGCAGCTGATAAATGGTGGATGACGTTAGCTGTTGCCTACATAGAAAGAAAGCCAAGTTCACTGGCTATGAAGTAAGACCAGAGGTACTGCCTGTATCTAAATATCATGTAGGTGCGTAAGTTCGTAGTGTTTTTGTTTTGCATGTTGGTATGCCGGCTGCCATGGGTTTATTTACCGATTGTCTTTATAGCTCTGAATGTTAGAAAATGAGGTGCCAAGTGGAGAAATCGGAACATATTCTTCTGTTTGAGTTCAGTAAAGGGGTGACAGCAGCAGAAGGCAGCCAGAAACATTTCGCCGTGTGTGGGATAATGCCACAGGACACAGCACGGCAAGAAAATGGTTTTCTCGTTTTAAGGACGATCGTTTTGACATTAGTGACCCTCAGCGTTCAGGAAGACCTTCGGGGTTTGATGATCGTTTAAACACATTAATACCCATGATTTCACACCAGTGTACTCGGGACATGGCCAATATTATGAACTGTGATCATTCTACCGTCGTGCGACATTTGTATGCAATGGGCAAGGTTAAAAAATCGAATATATAAATACCGTAGGCTCTAAGCCGAAGTCACAAAAAATCTGCGGGTTCCCATATGTGCATCTCTGCTCTATTGTCATCAATTGGTTCGTGAACAACACAGGTCATTCTTAGGTTACATTGTTACTTAGAGAAGTAGTGTCTCCATGCTAAAAGGAAAAGAAAGTAATGGTTGAATCCAAACAAAGCTACAACTCCCCGTAGAAAGAGCAGCGCGCTTCCACAAAAGGTAATAGTATTATGCATATTGTGGAACTGCGACGTGTGGTGCACTACGAATTTCTTCCTCGAGATGTAACAATAGCTTCTGACATATAGTGTCAACGATTGAGACTTCTTGCAGCCGCATTCCAAGAACGCAAGAACGACGATCAGAAAGGCTGCCTTAAGTGATGCTATTCCACGATAACGCCCGTCCGCATTCTGCTAGGCTGACAAACGCTGTACAGGAGCTGGGTTGGCAAGTCATTCCGCACCCATATTATTCGCCTGACCTTGCGCCCTCAGACTTTCATCTTTTCCTCTCCACCAAACAACTTTCAAGGAACGTCCTTTCTGGATGAAAATGCGCTCCGAACATGGCTCGGCGAAATGTTCGCCTCAAAACCACATTATATCTACAGTCGCGTAATCTGAAAGTTACCGCCGCGTTGGTAGGCTGTTGTAAATAGTGAAGAAGAATATATTATTGATGACTACGATCGGTGTTGTGTTTATTAAACTTATGGAAAACTTACGCACCATCTCAATACATTCAACAAACTAGACATTGACACGTGTGTTCCCTTAATTATTTTCAGCAGTGTAAATTTAATTTGTCATCGTTTGGTGTTTTATGTGCTTCTTTCTCTACTGACTGACTCGTATTCGTGTTTGTTGTTGTGGTGGTGATTATTATCGGCGAGAGTAGTTAGTAGCAAACTTGAAGCTATGCACAGAATTGTTAGTAGCGAACACATTCCAATCTAGTAGTCGAACCTCTCTTTCTTGAAAGTAGTTAAACAGCCCTAAAGCTTTCAATTTTTGTTCTAGTCCAGTGCTGGACTTCGGAAGCTTTCTTGAAAGTAGCTAAATAGCTACACAGCTTTCAATTATTATCTTGAGAGTTGTGAATAATGTAGCCCTGTATAGCAAGTCCAAGCGAGGCTACAGACATTTACTTGGAATGACTGGAGAATGGGGCAAATAAAAGAATCTGTGTCTGCCGGTAAACGTTTCCAACTAAATACAGAGTTCTACGTAACGTAGTTGGTCTCCGTCACACATCGGCAGAAGTCTGGACTCGTCTCGTGTGTGGTTTCGTCCGACGCCACGGAAGTTCCCAGGTACGGAAGAACGGAACGTTTCAGGTGGAAACAGTGTAGCAGCTTCTATAGGACCATGCTGAGTACAGCGCTGCTGCATTCGAATCAAACTTCGGATTTAGGACAGCTTTATCTCAGTTTGAGATTCAGAATCACCGTATCCATCAGCAGAATGTGGCCGTAACGTATGAGTAGAAGTCGCCATGCGGGCAGCAGGTGTGTGCCAGAGGCGGCGGCACCGGACGCTGGCGGCGGATCCCTTCCTGGGCGGGACGGGTCGCATTCCCTTCCCACAGAGGCATTGCCGCGGACCGCTCTCGCAGCACCGCCACCGCCGGCCGCTGCAGAGCTGGGGCTGTGACCGCAGACTTCACATTGTAGCCTCTACAACTGACTCCACGGTCATCAATCCCTGAAGGAGTTGTCGCCTCCCATTCAGCTCTGCTTCCTAATCCTGCACATTAATTGCAACGGAGCAGGTTTCGTTACGCATTGTCTGCGGAGTGCTATGCTGTGAATGTATCCGCCTTATGGCGGCCGAAATCATGAAGCTGGTACTCTATGAATATTTCTGCGGCAAATCGATAATATAGTATTAAATATTAAAGTTTTTGCGCAAGAACTGTGTACAGACTGACTCAAACGCTGCGAAGTCAAAAGAGGCTGTTCATTGGAGATGTCTGAAACAAAAATATACTCCCTTGGGTAGTTACCGCCGACGTTTTCGGAATTAACTGAAACCTACGGAGGTTATTAATTTATAGATGGAAGTGGAGTAGACAGTCGAGACTCAACTGTCCAACGCACTTTCCTTAACAAGAAACCATGCCGTCTTCCCTCTCGGTAACTATTTCATCTGAAATGGAATTCTAGAGTGACATACCTTTAATACATAAGCCAAAATATTTGACTGCTTCCTTCCTGAAGAATTCTATCATTGCATGTGAGTTTTGTCTATACTGAATCAACCGAAAGGTGCGAAGGTTATCTGGGGAACTCTTAACGATGAACGATAATTTTGTTTTAGATGTGCGCATCAACCATCATAGCAGTAAATATTTTGTTCTACATACAGTGTGTAACAGTACCGACATCACTATTCTCAGGTGTCATTAGGAAAGAACAGCACCCCAATCATTTTTAACAATACTGATGAGTGCATGAAAAATGAGTCAATTACAGCTCGTGGTAGACAGCGATATCCACTTCGACATTTTATTAACACTGTCTGGTGAAGTTGCCCTCTATGGGCTATGAACTGCTGTTCACTATCCTTTCTCATACAGTGTGTACTATAGTGTCAGAATGGGTCACTTTCCCAGTACAGAGATTATATTTTATGTATAATCAAAATGATGTACACGTTGGCCTTAAAAGCGAAAAGCGGCAAACATTTAGATGCAGAATACGGAAATTTGTCTGGACGATACCACAAAGCAACTTCCAACAGCACTAGAACTTGGGTTAAGAAGAACATAGTTGTGACTTTGTGACAATCGCAGACAGCTGCTTCACATGATTATGATTTTTGCTATTTCCTTTATAACCTGTCCCAGGAATGGTGTTTAGTATTAGTGTACCACCAAGAACTACTGTCTTTTCTCTTGAATTCGTTCGTGGTGTCTGTCAGACTGAAAACCTGAAGGTCTGGTTATCATTCCCCACTGTGGTGATGGCTCTTTCTGGCATTTTCATTCCTGTCATCTCTGTAAATTACTTGTAAATGTGAAAAATGGACTCAATCTCGATACAAAACGACAAACTGAGCTGTAGTCCCGCTGTACCTGGATAGGCAATTAACCTCGAAGGTCGGATGAAGGCAAGAGCGGCATGTCAACTCCATCAGGACCATACTTAGTAAAGCACTGCGGTTTTCAAATTAACGTTTGGGTTGGGAACAACTTCACTACTTTTTTTAAAAGATTTATATGAATACTGTTAATGCCATGGACCAGTAATAACAATAAATGACAGTAAATTTATATCTGCTAGCACTGAACAATTGTCACGAAGAAACACGTTACGCTTTATTCCGCAGGTTTTTTATTTTTGTACAGCGTAACTGGCACTCTCTAACGACAGAACAGTTCAAAAATGGTTCAAATGGCTCTGAGCACTATGGGACTCAACATCTTAGGTCATAAGTCCCCTAGAACTTGGAACTACTTAAACCTAACTAACCTAAGGACATCACACACACCCATGCCCGAGGCAGGATTCGAACCTGCGACCGTAGCAGCCCCGCGGTTCCGGACTGCAGCGCCAGAACCGCACGGCCACCGGGGCCGGCGACAGAACAGTGCTGAGGAATCTACGAAGATTAGTATCTCAAAGTATGACGGCTGTAGGGCCAGAGAATTGAAGTTTACACTAATCATAGCTGGCAAAAAAGCAAGTAAGCAATCTTTCTCCCCGCGCTTCATATGTGTAAAGAAAAAGAAATTACCCCAATATGTGGTATACTGAGCATGCATCTTGTAGTTATGCATTGTGGATGTAGATATAGATGCTAGATGGTCCCTAATCACAAGATCATCATGAAACAGGTTTGAATACCGACAGAACTCTAAATGCAGCAATAATGGTTGTGGGAGCAACGTCGTACCAGCACAAGAAAGGCAGTTCCCTCGGTGAGCCAGCGCATTTTAGCTCCAGCCAATGCATCCTTGACAGCAAGTCACCTGCACAGATGCCAACATTTGGGTTCTTAGGGCTGTAGTCGCGCAGGGCGAAGTGGCGCATTAGGGTCGCAGGACATGGGGCAGGAATCCACCCCCACCCCGGGACGCGCGAGGTTGCGCAACTGTGGCCCAAAAGCAGGTGCCGCCTCCCAGCCCTCCCCTCCAGCTATTGATCTTCCGTGAATAGACCACTGCACCGCCCTCACCCTGGAGAAAAACTTCTTGGGACACATTGCCCACATGGCGCACCGCCTTGCCATCACGGTCTCTCGCCGCCACCTCCAGCCGTGGCTCACAACCAACCCTCGTACCGTCTCTTGCGGATACAGAAGGAAACCGAGGAAATACATGCGTGAAGCAGTGAAAATTAGCGAGAACTTGTTTTCATTAACTGTGAAATTATGTCAGCCTGAGACAGCGCTATCACATATTAGACTTTTTCCAATAGCTTTCCTATTAGACTAGATCGAAATATCACTATTCCTATTCTATATTAGTGTTATCGGCAATGCACAGCCATTTTCGCCTCTGTAAGTGCATACGTTACACATCAAAGTACGTAATGGCTGCATTCAACTCACACTAGCTTCGTGAACAAACTACTTATTCACGTTTCAACTTTAAGCATATGAACGTGTAATGCAGTTATTGCCTACTTACATAAGTAAACTATTTCATCATATATCTGTAGATGGCTGTACACAAACGAAATTAATCGCAGAAGTTGCGGCAGTTCACTCTAGTCACATGAAAACTATTCGAAAATTCTTATTTATCATTTTAAGCAGCGTACTATGCTATGACTTTAGCAATCGTGATTACTCAACAATAATGTTTCGGTAACGACTTTATGTAAACAATTTACAATCAAATGAAAGAGATAGCTTTTGAGAGTTACTGATGAGGCAAAATCTTATACTAGAGCATTATAAACGACGAGGATATCTAACCTAAGTACAAAATATTAGCCACAAAAGCAGTTCTGAGGGTGTTCTTCCGCTGGCTCTAGTCCATCAAGGTACGCAGCAGAGCCTACGCGTTTGAGAGTATGAGATATTGCTCGTGAAAGGTAGGGGTTCCAGTCCGTAACACAGTTTCGGTTGGTCACAAAGTTTCAATAGCAATGTTACTTGCTGAGAATCTGTGCAGCCTACAGGGGCACCACACATCTGTTAAAAGCGCCTTCCCAGAATGCGCGTTTTTTAATTTTCCTGTGCGTGGTTGCGCAATGGAACAAGTGGCCCAGTTCATGAAAGCAGGGTCGAAATAATAGAAAGTGCTTAATAATTTTATTTATAGCTGCAAACTACGAAATTTGTTGCTTCACAAACACTTCAACACCTATGCTATGCGAATCACTATGATAATGGTGCTCTGTTAATAGGAACTTTTTTCATTGTCTATGATACACTTCTACGTTTGATCAATGTTTTGGTTCTGACACGTGAGAAATACGGGCACAAACTAGACGACGCCTGCAGCCTTCTTGGCTGATAGGAAGTGTTCCACGCTGTTAAAACGTCAGCGAGCTCATCAAACTACCTCGGCAGAGGGAGTCCAACGAGCCACCTGTGTCAGTTTACACGTGGCACCTGCCGCAACACTAGGTGGAGTAGGGTTGAGCACGGCTCCTGCGAGGACTCACCCGTCTGCTCGGCGACGGCGTCCTTCACCTTCATGATGGCGGCAGCGGCACTCGCGGACGCGGACACACGGATACACGCGGGAGCGACAAGACGCCGCGACGGAGGCGCGCGCGCGACTGGCGCTGCGTCCTAACCCACTTTGCGCTGCGCCAGCACCTCTCCGCCCGTGCCGCGAGCTCAGCTGCCCCCTCCCCCTGGCCTGCATCTACACAAACTATCGGCGTGTACACCGGCAGCTGGGCGCGGTCCCAAGTCAAAGACCCATCACCCGTACAATATGCGCACTGCCCTTACACTACATGCGCCACTTTCGTAATCCCTTGCGATTATTATTTCAACACGCCGCAACTAGCAATGAAATACCGATCATCATCATCTTCTTCTTCTTCTCCTCCTCCTCCTCCTCCTCCTCCTCCTCCTCCTCCTCCTCCTCCTCCTCCTCCCTTCACCACCCTCCCGTAACCACCTCCTCCATAAAATATGAGGGTCATTCGAAAAGTAACACTGCTGTAGGCGTGTATACCTTACAGGTATTGTGTGAAATCCAGCATTCTATAGAATGCCCAGGTATAGAATGTCTTAAAGTCGAACGTCAAAGTATGAAAAGACTGATATTTTATACACGGCCAAGGCATTGTATACTTTGCCGAATTGTTTACTGGTAAAGTATACAGGGTGGTCCACTGATAGTGACCGGACCAAATATCTCACGAAATAAGCATCAAACGAGAAAACTTCTAAGAACGAAACTCGTCTAGCTTGAAGGTGGAAAGCAGATGGCGCTATGGTTGGCCCGCTAGATGGCGCTGCCATCTGTCAAACGGATATCAACTGCGTTTTTTAAAATAGGAACCCCATTTTTTATTACATATTCGTGTAACACGTAAAGAAATATGAATCTTTTAGTTGGACCACCTTTCTCGCTTTGTGATAGATGGCGCTGTAATAGTCACAAACGTATAAGTACGTGGTATCACGTAACATTCCGCCAGTGCGGACGGTATTTGCTTCGTGACACATTACCCGTGTTAAAATCCGTTTACCAACTGCGGAAAAGGTCGATATCGTGTTAATGTATGGCTATTGTGGTCAAAATGCCCACCGGGCGTGTTCTATGTATGCTGCTCGGTATCCCGGACGACATCATCCGAGTGTCCGTACCGGTCGCTGGATAGTTATTTAAGGGAACAGGAAGTGTTCAGCCACATGTGAAACGTCAACCACGACCTGCAACAAATGATGATGCCCAAGTAGGTGTTTTAGCTGCTGTCGCGGCTAATCCGCACATCACTAGCAGACAGATTGCGCGAGAATCGGGAATCTCAAAAACGTCGGTGAAAATGCTACATCAACATCGATTGCACCCGTATCATATTTCTATGCACCAGGAATTGCATGGCGACGACTCTGAACGTCGTGTACAGTTCTGCCACTGGACACAAGAGAAACTACGGGACGATGACAGATTTTTTGCACGCGATCTATTTAGCAACGAAGCGTCATTCACCAACAGCGGTAACATAAACCGGCATAATATGCACTATTGGGCAACGGAAAATCCACGATGGCTGCGGCAAGTGGAACATCAGCGACCTTGGCGGGTTAATGTATGGTGCCGCATTATGGGAGGAAGGATAATTGGCCCCCATTTTATCGATGGCAATCTAAATGGTGCAATGTAAGTTGATTTCCTACGTAATGTTCTACCGATGTTACTACAAGATGTTTCACTGCATGACAGAATGGCGATGTACTTCCAACATGATGGATGTCCGGCACATAGCTCGCGTGCGGTTGAAGCGGTATTGAACAGCATATTTCATGACAGGTGGATTGGTCGTCGAAGCACCATACCATGGCCCGCAAATTCACCGGATCTGAAGTCCCCGAATTTCTTTCTGTGGGGAAAGTTGAAGGATATTTGCTATCGTGATCCACCGACAACGCCTGACAACAGGCGTCAGCGCATTGTCAATGCATGTACGAACATTACGGAAGGCGAACTACTCCCTGTTGAGAGGAATGTCGTTGACGGACATCATTTTGAGCATTTATTGCATTAATGTTGTATTTACAAGTAATCACGCTGTAACAGTATGCGTTCTCAGAAATGATAAGTTCACAAAGGTGCATGTATCACATTGGAGCAACCGAAATAAAATGTTCAAACGTACCTACGTTCTGTATTTTAATTTAAAAAACCTACGTGTTACCAACTGTTGGTCCACAATTGTGAGCCATATGTTTGTGACTATTACAGCGCCATCTATCACAAAGCGAAAAAAGTGGCCCAACTAAGACGTTCATATTTCTTTACGTCTTACACGAATATGTAATAAAAAATGGAGGTTCCTATTTAAAAAAAACGCAGTTGATATCCGTTCGACCTATGGCAGCGCCATCTAGCGGGCCAACCATGGCGCCTCTGGTTTCCCCCTTCAAGCTCGACGAGTTTCGTTCTTTGTAGTTTTTTCGTTTGACGCTTATTTCGTGAGATATTTGGCCCGATCACGATCAATGGACCACCCTGTATAATACGCATAATCCATCCATTTTTTCCCCACCACCACTGTTTGCGGTGGCGTTCAGGTCTTTGTTTAATGGTTGCGAAGGCAGCATATTGTTGTACGACGATCAACTATCACGCCACGGAATTCGCCATAATAGTTCTCCAGTGTATAGCACCCGGCTGAAGTTACACAGACGGTATTCCGTTATCCTTTCCCGTTGTTCTTGTATCACCAATTCAGAAGGGAGTGTAGTACCAAGACAGAAATCACGCCACGCTGACATGTAACGAAGTTCTGCGATGTATTATTTCCAGTAAGAGCCAATGCTGCTAAAAACTGTTTTCCTAACCGAAACCAGTTACCAAACGTTATTCAACGATGTGAAAAAGGCTAAGACGACCATGAAAAGGAATCACCGGACTATTGGCTGCTGAAACACTATGACGAAATGACAGTCGAGAATAAAACTAACACCGCCGGCCGGGGTGGCCGAGCGGTTCTAGGCACTACAGTCTGGAACCGCGTGACCGCTACGGTCGCAGTTTCGAATCCTACCACGGGCATGGGTGTGTGTGTTGTCCTTAGGTTAGTTAGGTTAAGTAGCTCTAAGTTCTAGGGGAGTGATGACCTCAGAAGTTAAGTCCCATACTGCTCAGAGCCATTTGAACAATTTTGAATAAAACTAACTTGACCACCCCGTTAAAGACGGTACGAGTGCTATTCAATTTGACGTACTCCTTAAGGCCCATTTGGTACTGATCACGGAGGACGGGATAGGATTCTGAAAGCACTTTTACGCAAGTATAAGAACATTATCCTTCACGATAGCTGTACATTCACCTTTGTGAGCCCTGCCAGAAGAAGCAAAAAGCTGTTAAAAAAGGTGTTGTAGCCAAGCCAATAGTTTTTTTCGGAATTCATTTCCCGTAGTCAGATCGATCTTCAGTCTCATTCTAATCAGAGAGTAAAAGTTTATAGTCGTCTACCTGTATCATCTCACTAAGTTTGCAGTTCTTAGGTCTCTGAAGTCAAAGACAGCGGAAGACAACCTCATTGAAATATTTACGTTTCTTGGTGCTCCAAGGATTCGTCTCATGTATGTGCAACACGAAATGCTAAAATATGAGGTACCTTTCGGTCACAAAGAAAATTAAGTGCAATTCAAAATGCCACTCTAGCTTTCCCTGCTGCAACAAGTAGCTCATGCCAGTTCTGTTTTGTGTTTTACTGGTAACGATATTCTGTTCACATGTTTCTTTATGTCATGAAATGTATGTACAGGATCAATTGCCAACATGTAAAGTGTTTTTTGTGGAGAAGAAGTCTTACTGCGACAAGTGCTACAATCTCAGTTCTGCTTCCATTGTTTTCCGGTAAGAACATCCTGTGCTTTATTCCGTAGGTTTGTCACTTCAGTTTCAAACGCGTCTTAACAATAAAGGCTTTTCATTTTGTGCCCTTTTAACATTTTGTGTAAACGGTACTCGTCATTCTGCATAACGCCTAGGAAATGTATGTAACATTTTCACAAAAAAACTTTTATTTCATAATTTGCCTAAAGCCATCAGGCACTCTATACATTACCTAGGCTTTCTATAGAGTATCGGGATTTCACAGAATGCCAGTAAAATCCACACATTCTGCTATGCCGTTCTCCCGATGTGCTTAGGACGTGTCTACGCACGCTGTTTGGGTTTTCCTGCAGTGCTCTGGACGTCTGTACGCGTCCTGAACCGCCGACCTCTGACTGCTGCGAACGAGTAACTTCCACTTCTCTCTCTCTCTCTCTCTCTCTCTCTCTCTCCCCCTCCCACTCCTTCGCCAAACTGACAATTCCTTGATACAATACGTTAAGTCCTATCAACGGCACCTTCCTTTAGTCAACTTGTGCTAGAAAATTCTCCTTTCCCCAGATCGGTTCACTAGTTGTCCAACCAACCAACCTCATCTTCGGTATTCTTCTGTAACAGCACATTTCAAACGATTTTACTCTCTTCTTTCCCTTAACAGTTCTTCGTTAATGTGTCAGTTACGTCCAAATATCCAACTCCAGCCGAAATATCTTCCGAAAAGATTTCCTAACACTCAAATTTATGTATATATGCAGACTGATGCAACAAATGAAAATTTGTTCCAAGGCTGGGACTCGAACCTGGGTCTCCTGCTCACTAGACAGACGGGCTAACCACTACGCCACACTGGCAAGTGACTTCGCACAACTGCACGGACTACCCTAGGACGGCTCCTTCATCTATCCAAATTTCCATTAATCCTCAGGCCACAGGTATCCCCCCATTATCATCATCATCATCATCATCATCGTTATCATTATTATTATTATGACCACCTATTTCATTACTTAAATTTATATTCGATATTAACGATTTCCTTATTTTTTCAGAAATTCTTCTGTTGTTATTACTAGTCTGCTTTTTATATCCTCTCTATCTGCCATCATTAGTCATTTTGTGGCTCAAATAGCAAACAAATTCTGCATTCAGACTTTAGGTGTTTCACTCCCTAATCCAGTTCCCACAGCTCTGCCCGATTTAATTCGACTACGTTCCGTTACCCTTGTTTTACTTTTGTTGTGATTCAAGTCATAAGTTCTTTGCAAGTCACCATTCACTCTGCTGAACTACTCTTTCAAGTCATTTGGCGTCTCTGACAGAATCACTGTATCAGAGGCAAACCTGAAATTGAATTCGCTTTCCAAATTTCTTCTTGGATTCTTTTACTGCTTGCTCTATGTAGTGATGAACGAACAACGATTTGATAATTACAAATAGCTTTTAATATTTTTCATTTCTTGTCGATCCTCAACTTCAGCTCTTTTTCCCCCACCCGGAGTGGTTTAGCGCGCAACTTTCTAAACGTCGCCTTTTAGTTAAGGTATGGCGAGTTTTACTAACTCTTCGAATTCCTACAGCGGTTAAAGGAAAAACAGAATTGCGGAATGCAGCAACATACCTGGTGGGGTCATAATCTTATCGTTAGGCGGTGGTTATCGGTGTACGAGACAGCCCTTTGTCACGCCTGACGGCCGTGTGACGTGCACCACTGTCCACTAGTGTCCACTGACGAGTGTTCCGTGTTCTCAACCTTGGCTCTTATCGATCAACGTGATACTCACTGTTGGTCCATTATTAACTGACTCTCTTAACACACGAGTTTTCGGTGCTCTAAACGCGTCATCCGTTCGGCGGCCAGTAACACTTATTGCCTAAAATGCATTCTGTTAAGTGGGCACCGCATGTTTCCATTTCGAAATGGATTTTCTAGTTTTTCGCAGAACCATTCACAACTTGGTGTACCTAGCACAATTCACTGCTGGATTTCACGTGTAATATCCGTAATTAAGTAATTCTGAACGTGAGATCATCGATATTTCAACTTACATTGACTAGAAGAGAAGGCAGGCAAACCTGCGTTTGTAACATGATAGACTTAGAGAACGCTTTCGACAATGTTGACTGGAAATACTCTTTGTAATTCTGAAGACAACAGGGAGAAGAAGGTTATATACAGCTTGTACAGAAACCAGACTGCAATTATAAGAGTTAAACTCGATAAAAGGGAAACAGTAGTTGAGAAGGGTTGTAGCCTTGTTTGAGAATATATGTATTGTAACCGTCACTTGTTACTAACATTTGATTAGCAAGACGCTTTTCGGCAGCATGCTGCGATTACCTAGGTGCACTTACAGTTAATTTTACATTGTAATTAATATGAAGTGAGGTTAGTTTCCTTTGTTGTGTGTGCTAGTGAGGTTGTGTGTCGAAAAATACGCCTGTTAAGGAGGATAAACATCTTATAGTATGTATATTATGAGACAAGCATGGTTAGTCATTTTGTTAGTGCATTCACTTACATTTTTGTTTCTGATTTAGTTGTCTGGTACACAGCGCACAGTAACAAGTATGACAACTCAACATTTTTACACTCATTTGTTTACATCAGTCCAAAGTCTTGAAAGCTAAAATAAACTGGCTTCTATTGGTAATAGAGTATTACACAGTGAAGATGAAACATTTATATCTAGCTGTGTGCATGCCACGGCAAATATTAGGTGTGTAGTTGCTGAAGACAACTTTTATATGAAACATGAATTCAACATAGAATGGACAGGGGTCACCAAATGGCGTTACATGAAGAATTGGAAATATTCATTCATCGCACATTACCTGGAGACATGTTCCAATCTTCTCGCTGTTCAGTCTCGCAATTTGCGAAGAAAATCCTCGACCCGACTGGGAATCGAACCCAGGATCCCGTGATCCAGGGGCAGAGGAAACTAAGTGTGGAAAGAACAAACTGTAGAGGGATACCAAGGCTTGTCAACAACAAGCAAGTTCAAATGGATGTAAGTTCTTAAAGTTACGCAGACATTAAGAGGAGTCCACAGGATAGACTAGCGTACTGACCTGCGTCTAATCAGTCTTCGGACTGAAAAATGCAAAACAACATGTTCGTCTGGATGTATCTTATCAAACTGTTCCTAAGGAAGATATGCTTGATTCCAGGAATGTATAGATTTTAGATATAGTTATCGTATATCACACTTGCATAAAAAAAAATCAATGCACAGTCAGTTAATGCGTTTTTCCTACTTTCGTCTGTTGCGAGCAAGGGTGCAAATCCTTACTCATAGAAGATGACACTGAAGTGCTAAGACTTGGAGCCATTCACCTTTGAGGTTCTATCGGCGTATGAAAATGAAAAGGAATCTAATGGAAGCATTTTTGCCTGTTTCCCACTTGTCCATGCGTAACATAAGGAAGCTGACAGTTTGTTGTCCACTGCTCGATATATAATATTACAGTTAAGCATACTAGTGCACGTTGGCTGTCACGGAACTCCGACTATTACAGGAAGTGGAGCGAAATGAAACACTGGGGACAAAAATTCCATCATTCATACGAGAAACCCCAACAGAAGCAAAATTAAACGAAAGGTCCTAAATTCCAAACGTGCATGAGAAAAACTTGTTAAAGGCATTTAAGCCTTCAAAAATAAGTACTTTTCACCCGAAAGGTATCGGGAGAGATGAGGCAAGACTTACCTAATAATTTAATGTCCGTCACAAACACATAACGTACTATTTTCCCACTTTTAATTAAATTAACTCTGTAAAACACACAGCATTTCTGTAATTTTTTTACCCTGTGCTTCACTTTTAACATTTATTATGTCCTTGTACCGTAGAGCATAATACAGAATCACAGTAATACTAGTAGTAAATCATAAAATCAGATAGTGAACGAACAGATTCATCCGGAGGTACAACAATTTATTTCTGAACTGATATAAAACCCTATTTTAGAGAATAATTTTCAGGCGTACGGCAGGAATTTCTGTATGTAACGGGTAGCATATTTTGTCAAGTGATAAAGTTGCTATTGGCTAGCGAAACAATGTTTATTTTGACACCGACATCCCGTCCTAACCCCGTGAAATAATTTATCATCAACGCCATCGAACTCGGCTCATTTGCAAAGCGCTAATGCCAGAAACGCCGGTAAGACATAAAACAGCAGTTAGACTTCAGTATCATGGCTAGGAACAGAGCACTACTACGGAGTATACTCTCCGCACTTCTTTCAACGACGAAGTGCATTGCTGACGAAAAAAGTGGAAGTTACCAGTGAATATCCCCCAGCAACTTTTCAAGTGATACATTTGAAGAAGAAAACAAATTGTGCCCCGATGCGAACGCCCAAGGCAAGTTTCAGAATGATGGATATCGTCAAACACGCGTCACACAACAAACACATCCGTCAATTACCGGCCAGTATTACCCATTTGTGATGGATTCTCCTTAACTGGTATACAAGGAAACACAAACACTACGAAGGGAACTTAAAGATCCAATAAGCTATTACTGCAGAGAAGAATGAAATTTCATAGGAAAAAGAAAAAGAATGCATGTAAAGCTCTCGCGATATCGATTCGATGAGGTTTTCGTAATATATCCTGCCGGGGGTACTACGAATACGGTCTTATTTCTTCGAAGCACATTGTTGGACATCAAAAAAGATTAAGTGAGTGACTATTACCAACTGTAGAACAGATTTGAAGTTGCGAATCATTGGCAGAACCCTAGTGAATTATAATTCACCCCAATGGGTACAATTTACAAACCCCTTACTCCTGTGTACTGCTCATCAGTTGGGAAGCCTTATCATGCAGGCCTGATAGAGGAAATAGAGAAGATCCGAAGAGAAGCATCACGTTTCGTTACGGATTCGGTTAGTAAGCGCGAAAGTGTCACGGCAAGATCGGCGGCACCGTTACAAGGGAAGAGTGGGCTTCACGGGGAAGTTTACTGTCGAAATACCGAGAATGCTCGTACCAAGAAGAGTCAAGTTCTCTGCGGATTGCTGCCAGCATGACCATGGCAGTAAAATCAGAGAAATTCGAGTTGAAACAGAATCTCACCCCTTGATGTGCACCAGTCGCGAACATAAGAAGAAACTGTGGAAAGGATAGCGGTGATACGAGTATCCTGTGATATACCGTAAATTTAGTTGCGGAGTCCAGATGTAGATATGAAAGTCCAGTCAGCATCACTATTACCATTTGGGCATCTCGACGAAGTACTGTGCTGTCCTGCGAAGATGCAATGGAAGCACTGAACAACAAGTGGTTTGGTGTGTTGTTAGCGTTTGCTACCTGTAACGCATGGAATGGTCCAGGAGACGACGCCTGCAGGCTCTCCGGCGTAGGGAGATCCGCGATGATAAGCATAACTTGCAAGTATCGGGTGCGCATCAATCGACGGCATTCTATGCCACATTGTCACATCGCATGCAGTTCGTCCCGCAAAATATAATCTGGAAAATGATCCTGATCCGCCGGCATTCCAAGCTCCAATGTGTGCTATAGCCTATAGCATATAGCACAAGAGATGTAGCACAACTCATGCACAAAAGTATCGTCCTATCCACTGACACCTATATATCGTAGAACCTTAGTATACATTTTGAGCTGAAGTGTCAGATATCTTTAAGGAAATGACCACCTCCATGTCAACAGGCATAAACACAGAAAATATCATTCATGTGAAAAACAACTGATCATTTAACTTAGCATCGCACCAAAGCTTACTAATCGAGGTACTATCGCATGTTGTATTAAACAAATTTAGTACGGAGAACACAGCATATTACCTTGGATGGAGACTGATCGACTTCAGACATGTCCAACGGAAGTGTGTTGGGACCATTACTCTTCATGTTGTTTATGACCTGCCATACAATATTAACAAGAACTTCATACTTCTCACAGATGATGCAGTTATCTATGATGCACTTACACTATATGATCTAAAGTATCCGGAAGCCTGGCTGAAAATGACTTACAAGTTCGCGCACTCCATCGATAATGCTGGAATTCAATATGGTGTTGGCCCACCCTTCGCCTTGATGACAGCTTCCGGTCTCGCACGCATACGTTCAAATCAGGTGCTGGAAGGTTTCTTGGGGAATGGCAGTCCGTTCTTCACGGAGTACTGCACTGAGGAGAGGTATCGATGTCTGTCTGTGAGGCTTGGCTAGATGTCGGCGTTCCAAGACGTCCCAAAGGTGTTCTATAGGATTCAGGTCATGACTGTGCAAGCCAGTCCATTACAGAGATGTTATTGTCGTGTAACAACTCCACCACACGCTGTGCATTATGAACAGGTTCTCGGTCGTGTTGAAAGATGCAATCGACATACCCGAATTGCTCTTCAACAGTGGGAAGCAAGAAGGTGCTTAGAACATCAATATAGGCCTGTGCTGTGATAGTGCCACGCAAAACAACAAGGGTTGCAAGCCCCCCTTTATGAAAAACAGTGCAGCCTCCGAATTTTATTGTTGGCACTATACAGGCTGGCAGATGACGTTCAACGGGCATCGGATCGCCACACTGCGTACCGTGATTCGTCACTCAACACAACGTTTTGCCACTGTTCAATCGTCCAGTGTTTACGCTCCTGACACCAAGCGAGGCGTCGTTTGGCATTCACCGGCGTGATGTGTGACTTATGAGCAGCTGCTAGACCATGAAATCCACGTTTTCTCACGTCCCGCCTAAGTTTCATAGTACTTGCAGTGGACCCTGATGCAGTTTAGAATTCCTGTATGATGGTTTGGGTAGATCTGTGCCTATTACACATTACGACCCTCTTCAACTGTCGCCGATCTCTTTCAGTCAACAGACGAGGTCGGCCTGTACGCTTTTGTGGTGTACGTGTCCCTTCACGTTTGCACTTCACTATCACATCGGAAACAGTGGATCTAGGGATGTTTAGGACTCGCGTACAGACGTATGACACAAGTGACACCCAGTCACCTGAGCACGTTCGAAGTCGGTGAGTTCCGCGGAGCGCCCCATTCTGTCCTCTTACGATGTCTAATGATTACTGAGGTCGCTGATATGGAATACGTGGCAGCACAATGCTTCTAATATGGGGGTGACCGGATACTTTTAATCACACAGTGTATCTGTAATCATTTTTTGCATCAGCCTTCTTACTGGTTCGATGCGGCCCGCCTCATTCCTCTTATGGCAACATCTTCACGTCACAATAGCACTTGTACCACCTGCCTTGAATTATTCGTAGAATGTATTGCAATCTCTGTCTTACCATACAGTTCCTACCCTGTACAGCTTTCTCTAGTACCACGAAAGTTAATCCCTGATGTCGCAACAGATGTCCTACCACTCTATCCCTTACTCTTGTCAGCGTTTTCCACATATTCATTTCCTCGCCGAGTCTGTGCTGAACGTGCTCGTTCCTTTACCTTACCAGTGCACCTATTTTCAATCGTCGTCTATAGCACCACATCTCAAACGCTTCCATTCTCTCCTCTTCCGGTTTTCCTACAGCCCATGATTCGCTACCATACAATGCTGTGCTCCAGACGTATCTTCTCTGAAATGTCTTCCTCAGATTATGGCCAACACTCGATACTAGCAGACTTCTCTTGGCCAGGAATTTCCTCTATGCTTGTGCTATTCAGCTTTTTATGTCGTCCTTGTTTCCTCCATCATGTGGTATTTCGCTTCCAGAGTAGAACAATTTAACTTCGTCTACTTCGTGGTCATCAGTTTTCATATTAACTGTATCGCTAACCTTATTTCTGCTGCTCCTCATTACCTTCGCCTTTCTTCCATTTAGTCTCACTCCATATTCTGTACTCGTTAGACCGTTCCATTCAACAGATCCTGCAGTTCTTCTTCACCTTGACTGAGGACAGAAATGTCATCAGCGAATCATATTACTGAGATATTTTCACACTGAATTTCGAAGCCGCTCTTGGACCTTCCGAACACTTCCTTAATTGGTTGTTCGATCTATAGCTTGAACACTGCGGGCGAAAGAGCACATCCCTGCCTTACATCCTCTTAAATTCGAGCGCTACATACTATCTGAAAAGAAGCTGCACATACAGTCAGTTCTTGAAAAGAGTTCAGTGTGGTGCAAAGATTCAGTGTGGTGCAAAGACTGGCAGCTAACTTCGAATTTTGAGAAACGTAAAACTTTTTAATCAACATTAAAACTTAGTATTCCATAACTATAATACGAGTAAGTCACAACAGAAATTACTTAAATACAGTATCAATGAGTCACAATTAGTTCAGCTCACACAAATACACACATCAAAAAAAGTTTTGCATTACCCCGGTTCCCAAGAACTCCTGAAGATAGACGTTGACTGTGGATATTGTATCACAAACACAGTCCCTTTGTTCGCAGACGTCACTAAACCCGGCCGAAGATGTAAACAACCATGCATTGGCAGCGCCTATTAGACGGAGTGGGTCCGACAGCCAATTAGTTCCAGTCATTCCATCAGGAAGGAGGTACACGGCACGTGTTGTCAGTAGTTCAACCATGCCTAGACGGTCAATGCCGCGGTTTGATCGCGTCCGCATTGTTACTTTATGCCAGGAAGGGCTCTCAACAAGGAAAGTGTCCAGGAGCGATGTTGTTCGGACGTGGAGGAGATACAGAGAGAAACAGGAACTGTCGATGACATGCCTCGCTCAGGCCGCTCAAGGGCTACTACAGCAGCGGATGACCGCTAAGTACGGATTACGGCTCGGAGGAACCCTGACAGCAACGCCACAATGTTTAATAATGCTTTTCGTGCAGCCACAGGACGTCGTGTTACGACTCAAACTGTGCACTGTAGGCTGCATGATGCGCAACTTCACTCCCGATGTCAATGCCGAGGTCCAACTTTGCAACCACGACACCATGTAGCCCGGTACAGACTAGTCCAACAACATGCCGAATGAACCGCTCAGGATTGGCATCACGTTCTCTTCACCGATGAGTGTCGCATTTGACTTCAACCAGACAATCGTCGGAGACGCGTTTGGAGACAACCCCGTCAGGCTGAACGCCTTAGACACACCGTCCAGCGAGTACAGCAAGGTGGAGGTTCCCTGCTGTTTTGGGGTGTCATTATGTGAGGCCGACGTACGCCGCTGGTGGTCATGGAAGGTGCCGTAACAGCTGTATGATACGTGAATGCCATCCTCCGATCGACAGTGCAACCATATCGGCGAGGCATTCGTCCTCATGGACGACAATTCGCGCCCCCCATCGTACACATCTTGTGAATGACTTCCTTCAGGATAACGACATCGCTCGACTAGAGTGGTCAGCATGTTTTCCAGACATGAACCTTATCGAACATGCCTGGCATGGATTGAAAAGGGCTGTTTATGGACGACGTGACCCACCAACCACTTTGAGGGATCTACGCCGAATCGCCGTTGAGGAGTGGGACAATCTGGACCACAGTGCCTTGTTGATCTTGTGGATAGTATGCCACGGCGAATACAGGCATGCATCAGTGCAAGAGAACGTGCTACTAGGTATTAGAGGTACCGATGTGTATAGCGATCTGGACCACCACCTCTGAAGGTCCCGTTGTGTGGGGGTAAAACATGCAACGTGTGGTTTTCATGAGCAATAAAAAGGGCAGAAGTTATGTTTATGTTGATCTCTATTCCAATTTTCTGTACAGGTTCTGGAACTCACGGAACAGAGGTGATGCAAAACTTTTTTTGATGTGTGCACCTTGGTGTAACAGTGAGTAAATGAAAGGAAACGAAAGGAAATGATTATATAGGTTCAGTCGTAGGTAAAGAAAGTGGCAGACTCTTAGGATACTTGAAAAATTCAATCGGCTTACAAAGGAGATTGCTAAAAAACACTCGTATGGCCTATCTTATAATATTGTTCAAGTGTTTGGGAGCTGTATCAAATAGGATCAACGAAGGATATTGTACGTATACAGAGAATGGCGGCACGGACGGTCACAAATTTCTTTGACTTATGAAGGAATGTCAGTGAAATGCCGGAAAGCCCGAAGTGGCAGACACTTTAAGACAGACACAAACACTCCCATGAAAATTTAATTGAAAATTCACGGAAACGAGCATGAAGTGTGGAATCCAGGAATATACTAGAGCCCCTTGCGTATCGCTTTCGTAGGGATTCCTAACACAACGCCGACCATTTTTTCTTCTCGCGCTCCATATGCGATTGGAGCGTGAACAAACCATAACACGGGGTGCCACGGGAAGTAGCCTCCGCCATGTATTTCACAGTGGCCCGTATCTTGTGGACACAGCTTAGGACTAGTACTTTGCTCACAGGGGACTCACAGGGGGTGGACAAAAATATGGCAACACCATGAACATTACCGTAGCTAATACAATGTATGACGACCGTCGGCATTCAAAATAGCTTCCATTCGTCTGGGAACGGATAAATAAAGGTCCAGTATGGTTTTCAAGCGAATACCGCCACACCTGCAAAATATTGGCATGATGGAGGTGGACAGCGATCACTCACCCATCTCTCCTAAGTAGACCACAAAGGCTCAGTAATAACGAAATACGGTGATTGGTGGCCAGGGGAGATGTAACACATCCTCGTGCTCACAAAACCTGTCCTGGGCGATGCGTGCTATGGGAATAGGGGCCATACAGTATCACCACTGAGGTACGAACACCCTACCACCTGATGGCCCTGATCAGCCAAAACTATCAAATAATCCTTAGCAGTGATGCGAGCGTGCTTAGTAATCATGGGGCCCGTGGAACACCACGAAATGGTGGTCGAAATCATCACTGAACCCCCGCCATGTTCCATTCGTGAGACGTAAGTTCTGCCAGAAGTTGGATGCCGTGTCAAACAAGACTCATCCGATCAAATCACTTTTTTCCGCTGCCCCATAATCCACCTTTTATGGCTTAGGAAACACCCAACAGTTCGGCTACCTCGTTTACGAGCATCTACCATACGGCACTATTCTGACCGCGACTGACACTTGCAACGTACTGACGGCACTGCAGAGGCGCCGTTCGCGTTCAAACACAACAGCGCCACCTGCTGGCTTGGCTAGCATTTGCATTTATGTTCAAGCAAGCGTTTATCTCAGTGTATTCGCATTTTACATCTACATCCACATCCACGTCCACATCCATCCATCCATCCATCCATCCATCCATCCATCCATCCATCCGAGGGTACCTTGAGTACCTCTATCTGTTCTCCCTTCCATTCCAGTCTCGTATTGTTCGTGGAAAGAAAGACCGTCGGTATGCCTCTGTGTGGACTCTAATCTCTCTGATTTTATCCTCATGGTCTCTTCGCAAGATATAAGTAGGAAGAAGCAATATACTGCTTGACTCGTCGGTGAAGGTATGTTCTCGAAACTTCAACAAAAGCCCGTACCGAGCTACTGAGCGTCTCTCCTGCAGAGTCTTCCACTGGAGTTTATCTATCACCTCAGTAACGCTTTTGCGATTACTAAATGATCCTGTAAGGAAAGCGCACTGTTCTCCGTTGGATCTTCTCTATCTCTTCTATCAACCCTATCTGCTACGGATACCACACTGGTGAGTAATGTTCAAGCAGTGGGCGAACAAGTGTACTGTAACCTACTTCCTTTGTTTTCAGACTTCATTTCCTTAGGATTCTTCCAATGAGTCTCAGTGTGGCATCTGCTTTACCGACGATCAACTTTATATGATCATTCCATTTTAAATCACTCCTAATGCCTACTCCCAGATAATTTATGGAATTAATTGCTTCCAGTTGCTGACCTGCTATATTGTAGCTAAATGATAGATGATCTTTCTTTCTATGTATTCGCAGCACATTACACTTGTCTACATTGAGATTCAATTGCTATTTCCTGCACCATGCGTCAATTCGCTGCAGATCCTCCTGCATTTCAGTACAATTTTCCATTGTTACAACCTCTCGATACACCACAGCATCATCCGCAAAAAGCCTCAGTGAACTTCCGATGTTATCCCCTGCGGCACACCTCATATCACGCTTACTTCGGAAGACTTCTCTCCATTGAGAATGACATGCTGCGTTTCGTTATCTAGGAACTCTTCAATCCAATCACACAATTGGTCTGATACTCCATATTCTCTTACTTTGTTCATTAAACGACTGTGGGGAACTGTATCAAACGCCTTGCGGAAGTCAGGAAACACGGCATCCATCTGGGAACCCGTGTCTATGGCCCTCTGAGTCTCGTGGACGAATAGCGCGAGTTGGGTTTCACACGATCGTCTTTTTCGAAACCTATGCTGATTCCTACAGAGTAGATTTCTAGTCTCCAGAAAAGTCATTATACTCTACCATAATACGTGTTCCAAAATTCTACAAGTGATCGACGTCAGAGATATAGGTCTATATGCCCAACCCCTGTAGTTACGGGCTGTAGGTTTCACATACCGCTAGCACAATGGGACAGGCAACGAAAATACACGAACCAATGTCAGAGTGATCTACAACTAACCGTTACATCACCTCTGTAGGGTATGATGAAAAATTAGTCCCTATTAACCCTTCAAACTTCTTCTCGGAGTAAAAGACAATGTGAAAATACATTCATAGAGCACTATCTCTAGGTTTTTAACAGGCGCCCAATATGAACACAATTTGTGACGCGGCAAACATCAATGACGCAAATGATACAGGAAGGCGCCACAGCAGCCCGCTTTGCAAATCTGTTCACTGGGTTGCCTAATTGCATGCGAGAACTAATTCAATCCGACAATACAGACTAGAGGGTTAACAAAGAAACTTTAAAGGCAGCAGAATCTACAGGTGTAAGCTGTAAGTATAAGAATTCTGCAAAGCATTAATGGGTTTCCTTTTACCAGAGGAACGTTGATATACTGTAGTAATACGCAGCAAATTCCCACTGGTTCCCTCATAACCTATAGTGAGACACAGATGTCCCAATGTTAGAGAAATGTGTAGTATATGATGAAATCCAGATTGCTGCTATTGTAGTTTAATGATGTATTTATTGTGATTAATTCATTTCGCCTAGATTGCCATCTTAGACCATCTACGGAAGTTCATAATTTTTTAAATTTATTATAACGCTGATTATTCGTATTTCCGGATATACAAATTTGGTGCTTACGTCCATATATCACTATTGGTCGCTATCACTCTGTATTGTGTTACAGCCAATCTGGACAACTTTGTACCCGTTTTCACCATTTTTGAAAATACTGGACAGAATAAATTACACATCACAACAGACATTGCAACAGCTTACATCTATAGTTACTGAGTGGTTGGAACAGTGAAAATGTATAACTACGCCCTATTAGAGTAAAATATCAATTTTAATGCTGGTAAAACGTTACATTGTCATTCTGGATACCTTTACGCCAGCCTAAAAATTTCCTACATCTAATGCTCTGGGTAAACTTAGATCGTGCTAGGAGGAAATCCGGTGTTAATAAAAAATAAAAACAGGATTAGTTCAGCACTGCAGATTTACTTTGAAATATCATCATATTTTTACTGACCTGACATTGTTCAACTTAACTCTCTGTCGCCAGAAGCTCTCCCCATATGCAATGCAATTGAAAGATAGCTACAAGATTATGAGCTTGTAGGAAGTTGTAAAGACAAGTGAAATACCAGCTGGAAATCAAGTACGCAATAAAACTGTTACTTTTAGTACAAAAGAATGCAAGTAGGTGGAGCAGCAGTCTTTTGAAACACATGTGGTAACTGGTACAAAGATACCCTGACTGGTAAAAAGTTACCCTGATAGACTGTACAATGTGGTATAGATTTAGGACTCACGCTATAAGCTGTTTTCTGGTTTGCTCATGTTGTTAATCGTCCTTTTTTGTAATTTTTATAATCTGACGTTTTATTATCAGATCTGACAGACTGAAATTTGTGAAACAATGGAAAATCCAGGATGGAATGTAACAATGTAACTGGACTGACATCTGTAACGGTTGTCAAAAGATTCTATATGCTTCAGTTGCTATAGGGTGTTGATGTTATCCGTTTGGACTGTGTGTACGATCTTTGTAATCAACAAGTCTATGGGTATTTGTTTGTGACTATTCGTTATCTTTGGTTAGGAATTCAGCAAAATTTTGTACGAAATGTTTATGTTTTAAATTCGTTTATTCATTTAAAATATTTTCAGGACGTCGAATTTTGTTATGTAGATTCCTGTATCTTTTATTATGTTCATTGTTAAAGATTAACATGAGGTGCAAACTACAAAACAGCTTATAGCGTAAGAGTACTAAACCTATACCAAGTTGTAAAACAATACAGAGTGAAAGCGACCAGTGATTATATACGGACGTAAGTACCAAATCTCTATGTCTGAAAATGCAACTAACCAACGTTACATAAAATAAAAAATATTCTTCGACGCTGCTGGCCCATTGGATCGTATAGCTAGTGGACGGGTTACGTGGAATCTATTTAATTATGAAGAGTGCTAATATTTTATTGGCTCTTATTATCAATTCACCAATTAGGGACTACGTTTGCATTGTTAGAAAGGAATTCTTGACCTAAACAGACAGGACGACCATGGACCTATGGCGAATCGAACAGTAGTGAACAAGGCGAGGTATCCGCTACACCATCACTGGTCTCGAGGCAGCATCAATGGAAGGCGCAGCGAAGTATGAGTGAATCCTGTATCCAAAAAAAGTGCGTACCGCGTTGAAACCTGAAACCGGTCTTACGCGGCCGCACATATCTCGAAAAAGAAGAGGCAGACAGCGCACAGACGGTAACGGTCAGGCCACCTTCGACAAACCTGTCTCCTCGGACACAAGAGTCGCAGTTCGTCTGTAAAAAGGATGGACGTCCTTCGCAATCCATGCATACCGAAAGGCAGGTTGCCATGTGTTATTTCACGAAAGATTTCGCGAGGAACAAGGTGTAGGCGAGTAGCCCGCAACATATAGCCCTACTTACTTAACTTTTCCGTGTCCAGATCAAATTATATTTTTCCAATAGTTAGCCACCGCTACAGCTTTGTCGTTGGCTTGTAGCAGGTCACTAAAAGTACAGGGCTCCGGCAGTAGTCGGCACATGAGCAGATGTCCCTCGTCTTGTACCTCTCCGCATCCGCAAAGAACGTCGTCATCGTTAGTCAGCAGTCCCCACTTGCACAGATTAGTTTCGCATCTGGGTACACCACCCCTCAGCCTATTTAGTGTTCTCCACACTGTATAAAGAAGTTTGTTTCCAGGTGCCATTTGCTCTTTTGGTATTATCTGTAGTGCGGTTTGTTCATTCTCCCATTTACGGACTCTATTATCTTCCTGTGAACCGTCAAGGATCTTGGTTCTTGCAATAAAGCTATTTCTAGACTTAAGCCACCGAGCCTGAGTGACGTGCCCATTCAGTGGGTGTCGAGAATCTGTTTCTTTCTTTGTTCTCTCAGCGTCTGCTGCCACCTGCCTTCTGATCTTGGATGGGGCAATTCTAGCATGTAGGTACAAATTACCCGTTGGTGTGGGTCTGAGACAGCCTGTAACAATTCGCATTGTCTCATTTACACTTACATCAACCTGTTTAGCATGTGCAGATGCTTCCCATAATGGCGCTGCATAGTCTGCTGCAGAAACACACAGAGCAAGTGCTGATGTTCTCAGTACTGATGGTTCAGCTCCCCATTCATAGTTTGTCAGCCCGCGGATGATGTTATTCCTGGAGCAGACTTTAGCCTTGATGTTTTGGCAATGCTGCTTGAAGGAAAGCGTTCTGTCAAGTACAACCCCAAGGTATTTAGGTATTGGGCAGTGCTTTAGCTTCTTACCTTGCCATGTAACGTCGAGCTCAACTCCAGCATCTCTATTGCGCAGATGGAAAGCACATACTTGGGTTTTACCGGGGTTTGGCTTGAGGTGATTGGCGTCGTAGTATTGAGCCAGTTCTTCAAGTGCTCTAGAGAGATTTCCAGACGTTGCTTCAAAATTGGACCCCTGGACCACCACAGCTGTGTCATCAGCAAATACGAACAGTCTTGCATCTTGAGGTATAGGTTGGTCATTAGTGTACACATTATAAAGGATGGGAGAAAGTACACTTCCTTGTGGTAAGCCCTATTGTGATCGTCTTAAGTAATTAGTGTAATTACTGCAGAGCAGAGGGGAATAGCACATGGGAAAATGGAATGAGCTGTTGATGGTTCGACAGAGCTAGGAAGACGAGGATCAGAGAGAGAGAGAGAGAGAGAGAGAGAGAGAGAGAGAGAGAGAGATGGTGACTGTATAGTGCTTTCCCCCATTAAAACAACCGTTATCAAGAACCGAGAATCCAGTTTGTAAGCTGACCAGGTATTTATTTAGGTTGAAAACCTATCAGAAATAGCATTTATAAAGAACGGACGTACTATCTAGTTAATTCGCGCAAGTTATTTTAGGACAGCTTTTACGAGAACAAATAATCTCTCACAGTAATCACTATTTTTCTGATACATAGTAGTTCGTTGAGAGGAAAAAAATAAACGGCAAGCAATGCTGCTTAAAATGTAATAATTTGCACAGGGGTTTTAGTGTAGGAAGTTATCAAACTGTAATTATTTCAAGTACGAGGAGAGTATTCTGTTTTGAAACAACTTTTTCTGCTTAAAAAACGCAGATTTTCTCCTTCGTACCTGTACGACACACAGCTTCCTCTCGGACACATAGTCTCAACGTAATATTTTGCTATCTAAAACATGACCCAATGTCTTATGCTCACCTTCGGACCATGAACACTTGTTTCGTAAGAGATAGTAATGTACATCTGCAACTCATCAGTTGCTCTATTATTTTTTTAGTGTGCATCTGCAGCGAAACTGTTAAGATTTTTGTACGATGACGGTTCCGAACTGCTCGCGAAACACAGGTCGGAAGGCTTAGTAAACTCGAATATCTCGATGTTCCTAAGAATTATCGCTATGAACTTCACACGAAGGATAAAATTATAACACTATCAACATTTTGAGATTGTTTACTGCTTTTAAAGAAGAATATCTTTCTCAGATTATAAATATCACCCGTATTTTTGTACACCATACATACACTACGCGCAACAGGTCCCGTAATTTCTCGCAAATTGTCTGTCTTTGTCATAGTATCAGATTTGTGTATTAATTACAAACATGTAATCAATCAAATGCTTTATTTGCTCACCCAGATAAAATAGACGGAAAAAACAATCTTTTCAACAGCCGTAATGCCTTTTATCTTACAAGCGCATCAAGAAATGCCCAGATTGCTTAATGGAATGATAAAGCACAAGCCTGACGTAGTTGTGCGGAAATTATTATTAGGCGTCGACCATAATGGAAGTTTGATGTCAACCAAATGGCATTGGACAACAGTGCACGATAAGCAGTGTAGTGAAGTCAAGCTGCAGTGCTAACAGGCGGCTTTATAGCTAATTAACCATGGTAAGATCTTCAGAAGTTGTTAGGGCCTTTCTTTTTCGAAAAAGTTATAGGAAGTCATAATAGTCAAATAATTGGGATATATAACATTTTTAAGAGTATTCGATAAATAAAACATGAAGAGCTTACTTTCTTCAAGTAATCTGCTTTACGTAACTTAAAAATTAAGCTAAGTGCACTCTCAGCTATTACCGATAAACCGCCCAGATGTTAATTTATTTGGTGACTTGGGATATGATACGATACTATTGCGCTGAATGGTTTAAGATCTTTATCTGCGATATTTTCTTGAAGTAGTAAGAAATCTTTTCAAGTGTATTCAATTAATATGTACTTCAAACGCAATATCGATTTCTCCTCCGTGTCCGAAGCTGCTGGTGTTAACGTGCGTAATAACAATTTTGTACACATCAATTTGTTTGCATTATTATGACACAAAAAAGTAAATAGAATCAGTCTTTGGAATCGGCACTCACCTGTCATTCTTTATGAATTTTGTAACTAAATCTAAAGCAGCAATATTTGTGAAAACTATTATCAACAACGCACTAACCACAAATATTTCAGAGAACTATTCAAGCTAAAAAAATCATTACGAAAGTACTTTGAATGGTAGGAATAATAGTATATATAGGCTAACGTAATAAACAAACTAAGTTCATGAAAAAATACGTGGTTTATTCAACTACGCATGCTTCTGCTACGTCATAGTCACTAATACTTCTAGGATCACAGTACACGACACGATGTCTACTCTCGGAAAATAGTCATATACAAAACTAGATAAAATATTTTGGTCATTTCCCGAAACTAGTATAGTTTTTAAAAATCAGCTATTCGGCTTTCTGCTCACTATATGCGACTAACTTCTGCAACAGAACGCGGGTTTTCTTTTTGTAAAGGCGTGCTACTAATGAGCGATTTGCTACTAACAAGTTTTAGGTGAAGTACACACGTTACGCTAAATTTGAAGTTATGTAACCTCCAAAATGACTAACAGTCTAGAGATTTAGAGCAGCTACTCATAACTACAAGACCTTCTTTATGTGGAGTCTAGTTTTATTTTGCCTGCCGTAAATACAATGCTACAATAGATCTCAGGTATTGGAGGAACTGGCGCCTAAACGATCTACTGCTTGAAGTCGCTACCAGTTGCCGGAGCGCTCACCAGATGTCGGAGTGTGCCATGGCGACAGAGCTGCCATCTCGTACCGCGGCCACCCATCAAAGGAAGCCACGGTCACTAGAGCATAATCACATTTCAGTTGTAAATTACTGGTAATTGCGTTAGCTTCAGAGACAAGAGTTATGGAATTGTGCAGAATGCAATTTCCCAGAGACTGGAAAGTTAAGGTACTTAGATTAAAAGGAAACCAAACGAAAAACACAGCAACATACGGTATTTAGCTCCGACTCCCAAAACCCTCAGCGCATGCCAACGACCAATTAGCTGGCAGTACTATGAATATATACTTCCAGGCATCCTCGCTAATATTTCACGTGATACAAAGAATATTATTATACTTATTTAACAACTGGAATCGTGCGACACAAAGCTGTACTTGATAATAGCACTAAAATTTGTTAGAACTTACCTGCAAGAGGGTTCCCACATAAAGTTTGCCAAGCAAATATGTTCTCGCGTAACCCATTTCTAAATATAACATTCCTCACTGGATCTTCTCATAAGAAAGGAAGCTGAGTGTGTAGCGTCCCGTCGACGACGTGGTCAATAGCGATCTAGCACTGGCTCTAATGTGGGAAGAAAACTGACTGTGCCCTTTTCAAAGATACCATAGATACCATTCCGTCATATGGCCTAAGTAATTTAGGGAAAGCACCGAAAATCTAAATGTGGAGGGTCGGAGGTGCATCCTAACCGCCGTAATTTCTAATGTGAATTCAGTGTCTTCATGACTGCACAGTACAGCTGCTTTCTCAAAACGCATTTCCAAACATACCACACTTCGCTGCAGCTCCGAGAGCTAATGCAGGACTCTTAATATATTCTCAAAAACAGGAAATTATTAACAGCAATTTATTTGCAGATAACGAAATGCAGCACACTTTGTTGATATGAGGTCTGACTTGTGTGCATCATCTTTTCTTCATTTATTTTTTATTCTGCCGGCTGGAAGCTATCCCTTGTCAGGCCATAATGGCGATACGTTGGAGTTTGTGGAGTAATCATATCGCACCTCACAAAGAAAAATTACTGACCAGGGGAGGCCACAACGTTCAGATCACGGATTTACTTCAGGCTTTGTACACATTTAATATTCAATTAGGACAACCTAATGGGCAAACAGTAAGACGTACGAAGCTGGGCACGAGCTGGCGCTGGTCATGTGGTTAGGGTTCAAGCTCCGTAATCGGTGGATCACTGGGTCGCATCCCACTTATATTTGAAAGGTAATACGATAGAAAGATACGTGTATTTGCACGAACTTTTATTACATTTCCCATGTTATTTAGCTGTTTACTAATTTTTATTATTAAAGCAAATATTATGCCACTTATTTCTATAGACAAGTTAGAAACTTTATCAAGCGCCTTCACGCTTGCTCATATTAAATTGACAAAGAAAAGTAAACTCCTGCTCTTTTAGATGCAATTAAACTACATTAAATCGTACATCCCCAATTCTCGGTACCTATATTTAAGAAAATGTAGTGTTGCGCATGGTTTGGAACCAAATTGACGGAAGAAAAACAGGTTTTTGAAAATGCCGACAAGCTTTGTCTTTCCGTAGAAATTCTGAAGATTCCTTGAGTATGCGAAAAAACTGCGTTCATTCGATATGGTCGTTGACGTTTTAATTTGTTTTCCGTGTCTGTATGAAAAATATGAGTACCATCCTGCAACCTGTAAAATAGAAAGCACATCCAACGATTAATCGTAAATTACCCTCATATTCTGGCATTTTGTAACTCATTGTATTATTTAATGAAGTTATTGACACTTTTGTTTATAGTTGTTTGACTTAGGCCTTGCAAGCCCGTGCCTCGTCCTTGAAACCCGTGTCTGCAGATTGAAGTGACCAGGTGCAGAGCAGTTCTCGGTACCTTACACAATTGCAGGTATAAGGGATTTCGGAATTCACCACAGGTGTACTGTTTCAGGAAAACTTCATGTCTTTGGGTGTTTACTTGTCGATAATCACAAATGTAATATCTGTTGTGATAATAAGAACTAGTATAAAACCCAAAACTACTGAAAACAACAAAAATTTATGCTAATACGCGTGTCTTTTCATCATATTGCTTTTGAAATGAAGTATGTATGAAATAATATGACTAGTGTTGAAAAAATATAAATTAAAAACAACAGGAACGGGACACGATCCAGTGATTCATCGATTACGGAGCTTGAACGCTTGTCACACGACTGCCGCCATCTTGTGCTCAGGGTCACAACGCACCAGTGCATCACGGGAGCGTAAAAATTGTCCTGCGACTTCTTGAAATCGTCGAAGTAGTACGCCTTGTTGCGTATTATGTCCTAGTGGACTCCTGAAAGTGTACAAAGTCTGGAGTAAATGCGGGATGCGGACGTCGTGGCCTGACCTCGTGAAGTGAATACCGCATCAAGTATGCCTAAGGAAACGTACTACAGAAGGGGATTCCGCCCACAAAACTACTGCAAAAGAAAACTGTTATAAAAATTATTAGAATCCACACACTAACTGGAGGGTACTTACACTACCGGCCATTAAAATTGCTACACCAAGAAGAAATGCAGATGATAAACGGGTATTCATTGGACAAATATATTATACTAGAACTGACATGTGATTACATTTTCACGAAATTTGGGAGCATAGATACTGAGAAATCAGTACCCAGAACAACCACCTCTGGCCGTAATAACGGCCTTGATACGCCTGGGCATTCAGTCAAGCAGAGCTTTGATGGTGTTTATACACGTACAGCTGCCCATGGAGCTTCAACACGATACCACAGTTCATCAAGAGTAATGACTGGCGTACTGTGGCGAGCCAGTTGCTCGGCCACCATTGACTAGACGTTTTCAATTGGTGAGAGATCTGGAGAATGTGCTGGCCAGGGCAGTAGTCGAACATTTTCTGTATCCAGAAAAGCCCGTACAGGACCTGCAACATGCAGTCGTGCATTATCCTGCTGAAATGTAGGGTTTCGCAGGAATCGAATGAAGGATAGTGCCATGGGTCGTAACACATATGAAATGTAACGTCCACTTTTCAAAGTGCCGTCAATGCGAACAAGAGGTGACAGACGTGTAACCAATGGTACCCCATACCATCACGCCGGGTCATACGCCAGTATGGCGATGACGAATACACGCTTCCAATGTGCGTTCACCGCGATGTCGCCAAACACGGACGCGACCATCATGATGCTGTAAACAGAACCTGGATTCATCCGAAAAAATGACGTTTTGCCATTCGTGCACTCAGGTTCGTCTCTGAGTTCACCATCGCAGGCGCTCCTGTCTTTGATGCAGCGCTTAGGGTAACCGCAGCCATGGTCTCCGAGCTGATAGTCCATGCTGCTGCAAACGTCGTCGAACTGTTCGTGCAGATGGTTGTTGTCTTGCAAATGCCCCAACTGTTGACTCAGGGATCGAGACGTGGCTGCACGATCCGTTACAGCCACGTGGATAAGATGCCTGTCATCTCGACTGCTAGTGATATGAGGCCGTTGGGATCCAGCACGGCGTTCCGCATTACCCTCCTGAACCCACCGATTCCATATTCTGCTAATAGTCACTGGATCTCGACCAACGCGAGCAGCGATGTCGCGATACGATAAACCGCAATCGCGATAGGCTACAATACGACCTCTCCCAAAGCCGGAAACGTGATGGTACGCATTTCTCCTCCTTCCACGAGGCATCACAACAACGTTTCACCAGGCAAAGCCGGTCAACTGCTGTTTGTGAATGAGAAATCGGTTGGAAACTTTCCTCACATCAGCACGTTGTAGGTGTAGCCACCGGCGCCAACCTTGTTTGAATGCTCTGAAAAGCTAATCATTTGCAAATCACAGCATCTTCTTACTGTTGGTTAAATTTCGCGTCTGTAGCACATCTTCGTGGTGTAGCAACTAGAACTGACGTGTGTGTGTGTGTGTGTGTGTGTGTGTGTGTGTGTGTGTGTGTGTGTGTGTGCGTGTGTGTGCGTGTGTGTGTGTGTGTATGTGTGTGTGTGTTTTAATGGCATAAAAATAGGACCTTATTTTGCACAGCTACTGTAAATGACTTTCATAAAAATGTTCCGCTAATACATTTGAACTGTGCACCAAGTGTACCAAGTGTATGTAGATCAAAAGAGGAAAAGTTGGCGGATGACTATCCAACACACAGCACATATGAGAGAGATAACGTGACTCGTTCCCTGCGTGTGTGCTAAGTAAGGTAGGCAGGCAGGTACTCACTCCTCTTCTTGAGGTGGGACAGGGACGGCCGCAGGTGGCAGCCGCGCTTGATGGACTCCATCAGCAGCTCCCTGGGCGTGCACTGCCTGCTGCGGGGCGGCGGCAGCTTCCGCTCGGACGCCTGGAACACACGGACTTCTGTTAAAGCTGTGCGACACACACGAGTACCGTCACAACCGTTGCCACCACCAGATGGCGGCAGCGTCGTCGACGAAACGCAAGAAGGAGAAGGAAGAGGAGGAGACAACGAGACAGAAGAAGACAAAAACATAGGAAGTAGGAACAACAACTTAACGAATGGCATAAACCCTGCTGTTTCTTCAGTGTTAAACAGGGGCTATCGGAAGCGTACTTTCTGGAAGACAAATGTTAACATTTGCGCTAAATCTTCCACAGAAATTCCGGTGTACCAGCGGTGGTCATCACGATACCTTTCACCCAATAGCGGGCGTTCCAACTGTCATGGTCGGTAGTAGGAATTTTTAAAACATATTTATTAGCTTTTCATAAAATTTTGAAAAAAGCATTTGGTAAGTGATTATTATTATGTGTTATACCTTGCTGCAGATCTGCTGTATAAATTTTATGAAGTAAAGCAATTTCACTACTCTATAAATCACGATTAGTGTGGAACCAGTGGGCAGTTAGAGAATTTTACCACTAACAGAGATACAAAAGTGGGCATTAGGTACAGAAGGTTCACTATCCCTGAGGGCAGAACGACTGTGAGCCAACCCGGAGAATGACATGCGTTCGGCTACGAGTGTGTTAATTCGTTTGCAATTAACGCTTCTCTTTGTGTAAAGCAAAACCATGTTTTCCCCAGTCCGTACAATAGTTAATGCTCGTACTGTGTTTGAAGAGAAAATTTCTATCATACAAAAGCATGTACGAACAGAGATGCGAGGGAAACTCGCAGACAAGATGACTTAGTGACAATACAGCGAAGGCTTTAAAACCACTTGTCTTATTTGCTGGTCAATGGTCCAAGCAACGCAAGAGGCTACTTGCGGCGCCAAACAGAGACGTGCCACACACACGAGTTGAAAAATTGTAGAGGCGTCAAAGTGAAAAATTTACATAAAGGGTGTATCACAATCAGTAGGACGAAAGTATACGATAATTCAGGTATACGGTAATTCAGGTATACGGTAATTCAGGTATACGGTAATTCAGGTATACGGTAATTCAGGTATACGGTAATTCAGGTATACGGTAATTCAGGTATACGGTAATTCAGGTATACGGTAATTCAGGTATACGGTAATTCAGGTATACGGTAATTCAGGTATACGGTAATTCAGGTATACGATAATACAAGCAAACCTGGTATCGCGAACGAGCCAATTGTGAGACAGTCGCGAATGTGTGGTTACGAGCTGCCAGATTTCAAAATCAATTTTTTCCCTGTTAGTATTACTTTCCAATGAGGAATACATCTCACTGGGCTGCGATTTCGCCCAAGCCTAATCTTAACAAGAAGTACAATACCACTTAGGCTATTTATTTGTTATAATTTACTCTATACTCGTGCCTCTGAAAGGGGGTATTCCTAGTGTCGTTCTCACATTTGGAGGCGATACTGATACTTCTCTGCAATGAGTACGAATTCTTTCAAACATCTCCGGACCATATCGTACATGTTGACAATACTGTACTATGCACTACTCCAGTTCTTCAGACGTATTGGCAGGAGTGCTGTACTCAAGACAGACAGAAAAATCTAGACGATTGATGTCACGTGACCTTGGAGACCAAGATATGGGTTGACCTGAACCCAAGCATACTGCCACGATACGTATTTTCTTCTATCTTCTATGAGCAAAAAAATGTGACCTCGTCCAATCAAGCATATACTACATTTTCCGACATTGCGGAAGTTGAGGTAGCCCGCCCTAGGAGAAGGGGAGGGAGGGTGTTCGTTTTGCTCGCGCGTACCATCTATCCATCTGTGATGATGATGATGATGATGCAGTTCCATACTCCGAGACGGAGGGTAGGGGAACGATGCGGGAGACCCGCACCGCCGCACTAGGCAAGGTCCTAGTGGAGGTGGTTTGCCATTGCCTTCTTCCGACCGTAATGGGGATGAATGATAATGATGAATACGACACTACAACACCCAGTCATCTCGAGGCAGGAAAAATCCCTGACCCCGCCGGGAATCGAACCCGGGAACCTCGTGCTCGGGAAGCGAGAACGCTACCGCGGGACCACGAGCAGCGGACCATCTATACAGAGGTTCCCAAACTGAGGGGCGCGCCCCCCTGGGGGGGGGGGGGGCGTGATGATGTTGCAAGGGGGGCGCGGGTGGAGTTAGCGCTATAAACCTAATACTTCTTTTTAATATCGATATTTTAATAAAAATGAATGTGCAGATATTAATGATAGATTATGGGCTAAATGCAATCGTTTGGCGTCCCACTTCCCGCAATCCTATCTCAATAACCTATCCTAGAACTTACAGCTTTTGAAGATCGCGTTTAGAATGTCACACACAGAAACTCTCAAAATTATGAAGGCGATATGCGTTAATTCTAATATATTAGATTAGTAAACAACTTACTTCTGACAATTGGGAAACAGAAAAGCCAGGTATTAAATATTCCGTACAATTGTACACGTCAACTGAACGTAATCATGTTATAACTTTTAGCCGTAGTAGGCTATGTTCATCACAGTAATAATCACTTATACTGCGTAACTGCAAAAATGCCGTTTTATTACTCTGTCAACCCGTGGATCCCCATGTGATGCGATTACAGTGACTTTAATAGACTGTATAGGCTTCCAATGAACTGGCGGGTTCGTAATTTGGTCGCCAGGGTTATGCCCTTTGTCACCAGAAAAATGTGCACGACGTGAATGCGAAACTAGTACAAGTGTTCGTTCTAAACAGAGTACTTCACGCCGTTCTGGAAACATTGTAGTGACTGCTAACAATGAAACATAACCCAGCTAGGTAGACAATGAAGTCCATTAGTGAGGCTATTTTTTTTCGAACGGGCAGTACTACAGCTCTTTCATTCGGATTACTTATCTGACAAAACAGTTATTTTTCTTCTGCCTTTTTGAAATACGGCATAATTTCGTTTGAAATCAGTGTACGTTCTTTGCTGCGACAATGGCTTCTTTTGGTACGGGTACAGAGATAACTGCTTGGCACTGTGCACAATTTCAAGCGATGTGTGAGGAGTATCCATGACCTTACTTAATTGCTGTGAAATTTGACAACCAATTCATTGATGTTATCTCAAAACTTGTAACGTTTCGTTTATAAGTAACGAAAGATAGGTGCACGAAAATGATTTTCGCATTAAACCCCAGGCTGCACTGCTCAGAACAGCACCGCTGAACAGGTACCAAATTCTTAGGGTGCCTGTGGGCTGTTTCCGCCCTAATCCAGGACAAGCCCGTTTCTCCCAGCAAGAGCCCTGCTCGGCCACCAGGTTGCAGACAGACGGTGCACTGACTACCTGCGCTGCGGCTGGGCTTCCCCGTTCTTCACCCCACTCCTCACAGGCAGTCATCTGAGGTGCCGACAGATGACAGTAGCTTTTTTTTTATTTCAGTTGGTTGCTTGCAGTTGTTGACACATCTGATGTATTGGATTTTGCTGAAATCGCGTTGAATCTTTCACAGTTGTGCCTCAGTAAAATCAGTGTTAGTGCGAAATTATACTGTTAACTTCTTGTTTTCTTTTTACTTCCCCATGAGTGTCGTGAAAAAACGTAAATATAATGATGATTATATCAAATACGGTTTTGCTTCTATACAAAAAAATGGTGTTGACCAGCCGCAATGTATTATTTGCAATGAGGTATTGAGCAATGATTCCATGAGACGTTCTCGTCTGGAACGCCATTTGTGGGCAAAGCATGGTGCACTGAAAGAGAAGCCGAAGGAATTTTTTGCCGCAAAATGTGATAATTTGAAACGGATGAAGTTGGATACTGCTGGATCCTTCGCTCAGACATTAGAAAAGGTACTAGAATCCTAGTATGAGTTATCACTACTTATTTCAAGGACCAAGAAAAGTCATATTATCGGAGAGTCACTAGTCAAACCCTGTTTGTTGAAAGATGCTGATATCGTTCTTGGGTCAGAAAGTAAACAAAAACTTTCACACTTACCGCTTTCCAACAATACTGTGAAACGTCGGATTGATGATATGGCCGAAGACATACAAAATCAGTTAGTTACGGCCGTCAAACTATCGCAGTTTTTTGCATTACAGTTAGCGAGAGTACCGATGTTGCGAATTGTTACTAACTGCTAGCTTTCGTTCGCTATATAGAAAATGAAGCAATTAAAGAAGAGTTGCTGTTTTCTAAAGAGTTAAAGACAACTTCAAAAGCAATTCATATAATGGCAGTCGTCTCCGAATTCTTTTGTAAAAATGAGTTATCATGGCAGAAACTGATAGGCGTATGTACAGACGGCGCCCCATCAATGCTTGGATGTCGCTCAGGATTCGTGCAGATGATTAGAGAAAAAAAAACTGGTGTTACTGCTATCCACTGTGTAATACACCGTCAAACATTGGCAGCCAAGACACTTCCAAAGGAACTCAATGATGTCTTGAAATTGTACATAAAAATCGTGAATCATATTAAAAAGTGTGATCTAAATTCCAGGTTATTTACGGCTCTTTGTGAAGACTTGGGAGCAGAGTATAAAACACTTTTACTTCATACAGAAGTGCGCTGGGTCTCAAAAGGAAATATGCTAGGAAGATTATTTGAACTTCGAGACGAAGTGATGCAGTTTTTGGAAAATAACAAACAACCTAATTGTATGTGGAATTTAGAAAGCCCGGAGTTCATGTTGCATTGGCTTATCTGTCAGATATTTTTTAATATTTAAACACATTGAATTTGAAATTACAAAGTGGAGAGTCAAACGTAATTTTTCATCGGGATGCCATCAAAGCGTTTACTGATAAGATGCAACTATGGAAACGTAAAATTTTAGCCTGCAATTATTCCTGTTTTCCCAGATTGTTTGGAATCCTGGAAAAAGCCCTATTTCAAAACGACTTTAAGGATACTGATACTAAGAGTAAAATATCGAACCATTTGCAGCACCTCATTGATGAATTCGAACGATACTTCCCTAACAGTTGTGATGATAAAATTTATTATAGGTTAGCGACGGATCCATTTCACGTTGACGTGGATGTGTTGCCAGACAGACTACAAGAGGAAGTCTTAGAAATTAAAAATGATTCTTCAGCGAAGCATGACTTTGAGAAGATGGATAAGCCTTTATTTTGGGTGAAATATCTCACGGTGTATCCCAGCACAGCAGAACAAGCACTGAAACTATATTTACCATTTTCAAGCACTTATTTGTGCTGAAGAGCATTTTCAGCGGTAGTGGCGATAAAAAATAAGCTTAGAAGCAAACTCAGTATTGCCAATGATTTACGTTGCGCATTTTCTACTATTCAGCCAAGAATTCAAAATCTTATAAAAAATATGTAAGCTCATCCTTCACATTGATTTATTTGTTTCTTGCCATATGTGTGTGGAAATAACATTTTTATAATAAATACGTCACATTATAAGAGAACTTGTTATTTTCCTCCTAACTATCCTTACATTTAGGTAATACTGTAAAATTATAAAAAACTATTTCGAAGAAACAATATAAAATAAACATAGTGAATCTGATTTAAATATAAATACTGCGTGTGATCCTTATGGATTCTGATGTTACCTGTGGTATGTTATTTCAACTAATAATAGTATTTCTTCTGGATGAAGACACAGCGAAAGTTTATCCTAGATATGACAAGCGAAGAGTACTCCTTAAATCGTATACTGGTGAAGAAATGGTGTGCAGCAAGGGAATGTAATCAAGGTAAAGAAGTTGTTTAATTCATAGTTTTTAAAGTTCTGTGTAGTCTGCAAACTTATTTTTTATTTTTTGTCTGGTTCTGGGAACTGGGCCTTTGTCGCCGTTCGGTAACTGTCGTCGTTGACATAAATGCCAACCTACCCGCAATGACAGTGGGGAGCGTTATAGGCGTACAAATCAGTGATGTTCGTTAACACCGTGACTGACAGACTATTTTTGATAATGAGTGAAAGTAATATGATAATGAGTGAAAGTAATAAGCTACACTCAACTTAAAATAACGGCCCGCATCCACTAATCTGCAAAGGCCGCAAATATTTTTCCTTTTTTACCAAGGACTTTCTTTACTTTAGGAGTGGCTTGTAATCACTAGACTAGACTGATGACGTAATAACTGCGACTCGATACATTAACAGCCCACCATGTTACATGACGTCACCATCACAAATTTAACAATAGTTTCTTGATAATTAATAAAAATCTATTTTTTTAGGGGGGGGGGGCACGGAAGTTTTCTTTTCGGCAAAAGGGGGGGGCGTGACAAACAAAAGTTTGAAAGTTTGGGAACCTCTGATCTATAGCGCCTGCACCCGCCGTGCCTCCTAGGGAAACACGGTTGCCTAGCCCCCCCCCCCTCCTCCTCCCCAATGACGTAGAGACGACAACCTGACGCGCCACTGGAGATTATATATATATACACACACGTGTGTGTGTGTGTGTGTGTGTGTGTGTGTGTGTGTGTGTGTGTGTGTGTGTGTGTGTGTCTGCGCGCGCCTCGCGTTGGACGGAACAGTGTGAACGTACGTTTACAAGCTGTGGAAAACAAGAAGGAACATTTTCGACATCAAAAGCTGTTTTACTATCATAAAGGGAAAACCGCCTCACAATGCCAGCAGAAGATTTGCGCTGTATATGGGGACGATGAAATAAGGGTTCGACCATGTCTAAAGTGGTTTAGTCGATTTAATGCTGGGAATTTTGCCGTAACAGCCAAACCGCGATCTGGACTGCCAACGGGTACGGACATAGAACGGTTTTATGACATAATAGTCTACAGTCCACGAATGGCAACCCGAGTGTTGTCACTCGAGCTCAATGTCACTCGTGCTACTGTAGCCAGGAAATTGAACAAGCAGGGTTATGTAAAATTCGCGATGTACAGATTCATCACGAACTGAGTGAAACGAACTTGATTCTGCGCGTGTCTATCTGTGACTCCTTATTGAGACGCAATCAAAATGCTCCTTTGCTGGATCGGCTGGCAACTGGAGAAGTGGATCGTGTGCAACAACGCCATGAGGAGTAAATCGTAGCGCACGACAGGGCAGCCATCACTCTGTTCCCAAGCCACGGCTGCCTCCGACAAATGCTCTGTTTATCTGATGGGATCGCAAAGACTTTCTATATTACGAACTTTGTCCGAATAAGACTATCGCTTCCAAGAAATATTGTTCACAGTTGGATCCTCTCAAGGTAATCGCTGACGAAAAACGACCCGATTGGAGACGCGATGTCGTCTTTCACCATGACAACGCCAGACCACATACCTCAAAGGTGACCCGTCAAAAGCTGCGTTCTTTTGAGAGGGATGTGTTACTCCAACCGCCTTATTTGACAGACATAGCCCCTTCCGACTTTCATCTGTTCCGTTCCCTGCAGAACGGTCTGAATGACAAATGCCTCACCTCCTTGGAGGACTGCAGATTTAACCTCCAGGAGTCATCAACTTTAAGCCCCCACATTTTGGAAGAATGACGTTTATAAGCTTCGAGAGAACTGGCAATATATTGTAGACAATAATGGCGTACACAGCAGAAAATAAATAGTTTGTTTAAAAAACCGATCCACCTTATTTAGTTATATTGTGCGCGGCCTTGCGTATGAAAGCATGTAAGCAGATAGGCAACCACTCTGTCGTAGCTGTGCTGCGGGAAGGTGTGTTCCCAGGCGTTCTTCGTGATTACACTGTGACGAAAGTCGAACGAGCTTATGAGACAACCCAATAAATATTGTGTGGCTCACGGCTTAGAGCAAATATTTCATCAGACGTCACTTCAGTGATGGGCGGGTCAGCTTAAGCTCGTGCTGTCGCCAGTAATCGAATATAAATCCACCACGTTAAAAACGTAAACGCTACTGCTCAGCTAAGGAGGGGGATTATTATATTTATTTCCTGAGTAAAATGATTTTTCGTTCCTGACGTTTCATCTAGAGCTGCACTGGACACCTTCAGAATCGCTCCTGTCTCCGTTATTTCCTGTCCACCCCGCTGCAGAAGTATTACGAACGATCAGCCGTGTACTTCCGCCACAGTGATGATACAGTAACGAGTAGAAAACTGCACGCGCGCCGTACTGTGTCCTCTCCCACCGAGACACAGACAAAATCATAGCGCCGATCCGAACCACCGGTATGCACGCAGCCACCTTACAAGGTAGACGCACTCAAAGTCTAGCAAAGACTATATGTCAGTATTAAGAGGCGCTACGAGTTTCTAAGAACAACGAACCAAGTGCAGCTCATTGTCGATTCTGCGTGACGAAGGAAACGGAATTCTATGTTTAAAATGTTCTGTGGGCGGCTGCTTTTCCAGCTAAGTATTCTGAGCATTCCTTCTAGCAGCTAGCACGCCGTCGAGGCGGGGAGTAATACCGAAATGACTGAAGGAAGGAGCTCAGTTATGCGTAAGGCGAGTGTGGCGGAGGGGAGGTGAACGGAATCGACGTTTATAACAGGAAATAAGTACACGATGACAATTCTTGAAGTACATGAAATAAAACCGTCATAACGTCTGAACGGTTTGCGCGCGGAAGTTCAAACTGCACGCGTGACCGCGGGGCATGATGGGAATTAGTATGCGCATGTATGGTTTGATTTAGCGACGACCCGACTTTTATTTGGATGGGTTCGTCAATAAGCACAATTGGCGCACATGGAGGACTGAAAATCCGCATTTCGCGATCTAGATATCTCTTCACCCTCAACGGGTGACTGTGTGGTGTGCAATGTCAAGTCACAGAATAATCGGTGTGATATTCCTTGATGGCACGGCGACTACCGAACGGTACATGAAGGTTTTGAAAGATGATTTTATCCCCATTATCCAAAGTGATCCTGATTTCGACAAGACGTGGTTCATGCAAGGTGGAGCTCGACCTCATCGAAGCAGGGGAGTGTTTGATGTCCTGCAGGAAGACGTCCTGGCTGTGGGATACCCAGATGACACTGGCAAGGGCCTCGACTTTACGCTATATTCTCATGATCTGAACACACGCGACTCCTTTTTGTGGGGCTATATTAAAGACAAGGTGTACAGTAACAACCTCAAAACCATTGCTGAGTTGGTAACAGCCATTCAGGAGGTCATCAACACCACCGGTGTTCCGACACTTCAGCGGGTCATGTAGAATTTCGCTATTCGTCAGCGCCACATCATCGTTAATAATTTCAAAAATATCGAACGTGGCATAACCTAAATCCGAATATCTGTAGTGACGTTTTCATGTTGAATGGAAGTGTGCACGTCGTAGTTTGTAACCAATTTATGTTTTTTTCATATAATGCAATAACTGTCACCCTATATGTGCACTCTGTATTATGTCTGTGCAAAGGCTGCAGCAATAACTGGCTTCGTTCAGCCGTTGCTTGAGTATAGCTCGTCCTAACTACGTTGGATTAGCAGAATAACATCAGAAAGGAGCTCCCAAACCAGTCACAAAAAAACACGTGGAACACAGCGTAAGTTATCTACCTGTTCAAAAAGGGTAATAGAAATGACTTGGAAACTACAGAGACATTTGCATGTCGAATGCGGCGTAAAAGTTCTACTCAATATCTTCAACAATATACGAGGGCTATCCACAAAGTACATTACGTTTTGGAATTAAAAATAAATAAAGTATTGGAAATTTTTTTTATTATATACAGATGAAAGCCACACTTAAATACTACTTTTCTACATAGTTGCCATTTAAATTAAGGCACTTATCGCAGCGATGGACGAGCTTGGAAATTCCTTCGTCGCAAAATTCGGCCGCCTGCGCCTTCAACCACGTGGTTACCTCTTCTTGAAGCTGTGCGTGTTCATCAAAACGCTGCATAGCCAACCACTTCTTCATTGCTGGGAATAAGTGGAAGTCGCTCGGTGCCAGGTCGCGACTGTACGGCGGATGAGGAAACAACTCCCACTTAAAAGATTCGAGATCTTCACGAGTGGCATTTGCCGTGTGGGCTCGGGCGTTGTCGTGAATCAGCAAGATCTTTGAGCCCAACTTTCCCCTGCGCTTGTTTTGTATTGCTCTTCTGAGGTTGTGCAGAGTTTGGCAGTACCTTTGAGAGTTTATTGTAGTGCCTCTTTCCAGGAAATCCACAAAAATCACGCACAGCTTCAAGAAGAGGCAACCACGTGGTTGAAGGCGCAGGCGGCCGAATTTTACGACGAAGGAATTTCCAAGTTCGTCCATCGCTACGATGTTGTTGTTGTGGTCTTCAGTCCTGAGACTGGTTTGATGCAGCTCTCCATGCTACTCTATCCTGTGCAAGCTTTTTCATCTCCCAGTACCTACTGCAACCTACATCCTTCTGAATCTGCTTAGTGTATTCATCTCTTGGTCTCCCTCTACGATTTTTACCCTCCACGCTCCCCTCCAATACTAAATTGGTGATCCCTTGATGCCTCAGAACATGTCCTACCAACCGATGCCTTCTTCTGGTCAAGTTGTGCCACAAACTTCTCTTCTCCCCAATCCTATTCAATACTTCCTCATTAGTTATGTGATCTACCCATCTAATCTTCAACATTCTTCTGTAGCACCACATTTCGAAAGCTTCTATTCTCTTCTTGTCCAAACTATTTATCGTCCATGTTTCACTTCCATACATGGCTACACTCCATACGAATACTTTCAGAAATGACTTCCTGACACTTAAATCAATACTGGATGTTAACAAATTTCTCTTCTTCAGAAACGCTTTCCTTGCCATTGCCAGTCTACATTTTATATCCTCTCTACTTCGACCATCATCAGTTATTTTGCTCCCCAAATAGCAAAACTCCTTTACTACTTTAAGTGCCTCATTTCCTAATCTAATTCCCTCAGCATCACCTGACTTAATTAGACTACATTCCATTATCCTTGTTTTGCTTTTGTTGATGTTCATCTTATATCCTCCTTTCAAGACACTGTCCATTCCATTCAACTGCTCTTTCAAGTCCTTTGCTGTCTCTGACAGAATTACAATGTCATCGGCGAACCTCAAAGTTTTTATTTCTACTCCATGAATTTTAATACCTACTCCGAATTTTTCTTTTGTTTCCTTTACTGCTTGTTCAATATACAGATTGAACAACATCGGGGAGAGGCTACAACCCTGTCTTACTCCCTTCCCAACCACTGCTTCCCTTTCATGTCCCTCGACTCTTATAACTGCCATCTGGTTTCTGTACAAATTGTAAATAGCCTTTCGCTCCCTGTATTTTACCCCTGCCACCTTTAGAATTTGAAAGAGAGTATTCCAGTCAACATTGTCAAAAGCTTTCTCTAAGTCTACAAATGCTAGAAACGTAGGTTTGCCTTTCCTTAATCTTTCTTCTAAGATAAGTCGTAAGGTCAATATTGCCTCACGTGTTCCCGTGTTTCTACGGAATCCAAACTGATCTTCCCCGAGGTTGGCTTCTACTAGTTTTTCCATTCGTCTGTAAAGAATTCGTGTTAGTATTTTGCAGCTGTGACTTATTAAGCTGATAGTTCGGTAATTTTCACATCTGTCAACACCTGCTTTCTTTGGGATTGGAATTATTATATTCTTCTTGAAGTCTGTGGGTATTTCGCCTGTTTCATACATCTTGCTCACCAGATGGTAGAGTTTTGTCAGGACTGGCTCTCCCACGGCCGTCAGTAGTTCCAATGGAATATTGTCTACTCCGGGGGCCTTGTTTCGACTCAGATCTTTCAGTGCTCTGTCAAACTCTTCACGCAGTATCATATCTCCCATTTCATCTTCATCTACATCCTCTTCCATTTCCATAATATTGTCCTCAAGTACATCGCCCTTGTATAGACCCTCTATATACTCCTTCCACTTTTCTGCTTTCCCTTCTTTGCTTAGAACTGGATTTCCATCTGAGCTCTTGATATTCATACGTTCTCTTATCTCCAAAGGTCTCTTTAATTTTCCTGTAGGCGGTATCTATCTTACCCCTAGTGAGATAGGCCTCTACATCCTTACATTTGTCCTCTAGCCATCCCTGCTTAGCCATTTTGCACTACCTGTCGATCTCATTTTTGAGACATTTGTATTCCTTTTTGCCTGTTTCACTTACTGCATTTTTATATTTTCTCCTTTCATCAATTAAATTCAATATTTCTTCTGTTACCCAAGGATTTCTACTAGCCTTCGTCTTTTTACCTACTTGATCCACTGCTGCCTTCACTACTTCATCCCTCAAAGTTACCCATTCTTCTTCTACTGTATTTATTTCCCCCATTCCTGTCAATTGCTCCCTTATGCTCTCCCTGAATCTCTGTACAACCTCTGGTTCTTTTAGTTTATCCAGGTCCCATCTCCTTAAATTCCCACCTTTTTGCAGTTTCTTCAGTTTTAATCTACAGGTCATAACCAATAGATTGTGGTCAGAGTCCACATCTGCCCCTGGAAATGTCTTACAATTTAAAACCTGGTTCCTAAATCTCTGTCTTACCATTATATAATCTATCTGATACCTTTTAGTATCTCCAGGGTTCTTCCATGTATACAACCTTCTTTCATGATTCTTAAACCAAGTGTTAGTTATGATTATGTTGTGCTCTGTGCAAAATTCTACCAGGCGGCTTCCTCTTTCATTTCTGTCCCCCAATCCATATTCACCTACTATGTTTCCTTCTCTCCCTTTTCCTACACTCGAATTCCAGTCACCCATGACTATTAAATTTTCGTCTCCCTTCACAATCTGAATAATTTCTTTTATTTCATCATACATTTCTTCAATTTCTTCGTCATCTGCAGAGCTAGTTGGCATATAAACTTGTACTACTGTAGTAGGTGTGGGCTTCGTATCTATCTTGGCCACAATAATGCGTTCACTATGCTGTTTGTAGTAGCTTACCCGCATTCCTATTTTCCTATTCATTATTAAACCTACTCCTGCATTACCCCTATTTGATTTTGTGTTTATAACCCTGTAGTCACCTGACCAGAAGTCTTGTTCCTCCTGCCACCGAACTTCACTAATTCCCACTATATCTAACTTCAACCTATCCATTTCCCTTTTTAAATTTTCTAACCTACCTGCCCGATTAAGGGATCTGACATTCCACGCTCCGATCCGTAGAACGCCAGTTTTCTTTCTCCTGATAACGACATCCTCTTGAGTAGTCCCCGCCCGGAGATCCGAATGGGGGACTATTTTACCTCCGGAATATTTTACCCAAGAGGACGCCATCATCATGTAATCATACAGTAAAGCTGCATGCCCTCGGGAAAAATTACGGCTGTAGTTTCCCCTTGCTTTCAGCCGTTCGCAGTACCAGCACAGCAAGGCCGTTTTGGTTAATGTTACAAGGCCAGATCAGTCAATCATCCAGACTGTTGCCCTTGCAACTACTGAAAAGGCTGCTGCCCCTCTTCAGGAACCACACGTTTGTCTGGCCTCTCAACAGATACCCCTTCGTTGTGGTTGCACCTACGGTACGGCTATCTGTATCGCTGAGGCACGCAAGCCTCCCCACCAACGGCAAGGTCCATGGTTCATGGGGGGCAGGATCGCTACGATAAGTGCCTTAATTTAAATGGCAACTATGTAGGAAAGTAGTATTTAAGTGTGGCTTTCATCTGTATATAACAAAAAAAATTCCAACACTTTATTTTTAATTCCAAAACGTAATGTACTTTGTGGATAGCCCTCGTAACAACATTTCCTGCTCATACACTTCTCCTGAACACGGAAGTCTATTCAGGAAAGGACATTCAAGTAATAACAATACTTTTGCAATAAAATGACTGACAGAAAAAATCAAGATACCTTCGTCTCTTTTATACATTTTGAAGAAGTTTTCCATTGATTTGAATGATAGTGGCTACCCACCAAACTTCATAAAGGCAATCAAAAGCTCATATCGTGAAACAAAATCGTAATAAATACAAGAGATAAAAGAACAGATGAGATGAAAATCAGTTGAGGGGTGAGCAAGGGAGGTTTCCTTTAAATCACACTTAACATTTCTATTTACAAAATGCTAAGCATTGGAAATCAGATACTTTAAATAAACACACCAACCTATATTAAATTTGATAAGCACACTAACTGTATTATTACGATAAACCAACATGACCTCCAGATAGTAATACATGTGCTAAATCAAACTTGTTTAAATCAAACTTGTTTAGAATAAGACGAAAGTGATGGCCTTTCAACGTCATCCAATATGCTCGTAAATACTAATTAATAACAAAGTAATAGAACAGGTGTGACATTTTAAATATTTGTGCTGTGACCAAAGTTATGATAATTATATAGCAGTGTGTACCCACTTCAGCTCTAGAAAAGCGTTTTGTGTTCTACGTTTTGCGCAGTCCGGGTCAGTAAAAACTGTTCAGCGTGACTTTCGTACTAGGTACGATGTGGATCCTCCTACAGCACAGAGCATTAGACGATGACATGAACAATTCCGACAAACAGGTTGGTTGTGTAAAGGCAAATCGCCGGGCTGTCCCCGAGTGTTTTACACAGATGTCGAACGCATACGTCATAGCTTCACAAGGAGTCCGCAAAAAACAGTTCGCCGTCCAGGTCGACAGATCAACATGCCTCCAATATCCGTCTGGCGTGTATTGCGCCGACGTTTGCACACGAAACCGTACAAAATTCAGCTACTGCATGTTCTTCGTTATGATGACGAACAACAACGTATGGACTTCTATAATTTCGTTCTTGCCAAGATGGAGGATGACAGTTTTCTTCCACAATTAGTGTTTAGTGGTCAGGCAACATTCCATTTAAATGGAAAGGTGAACAGTCATAATGTGAGAATATGTGGTACGAAAAAACCGCATAAAATTGTACAAAATTTACTGTATTTTGAGCAGTTTCACGGGAAAAGAACTATGGTCCATTTTTCTTTGCCGAGAACACTTACAGGAAGCACATATCCCGATATACTTGAGAACTTTCTTTTCTCACAGCCGGAGACGCATTCGAACGACTTCATTTACCAACAGGATGAAGCACCGCCACACTGGCATCTGGAAGTGCGGGAATTTTTAAACCAAAGGACTACTAAACAATGGATTGGTCGCACTGAGCCCAATGATTCATCTTACATTACTGGCCTCCAAGGTCACCGGACCTGACTGTATGTGATTATTTCTAGTGGAGGTTTATAAAAGACTCAGTTTATGTGCATCCATTACCAACAACAATGAATGAACTGAGACATGGCATAACAGCAGCTATGGAAGATGTAACTCAAGACATCCACGCTGAAGTTTGGTAATATTTGGATGCCGCATTAATATATGCCGTGCATCTTAAGGGGGCATATTGAACACCAGTGAAAAGGTATGATAAAACTGAGTTTCCCGTTCATCAATAAACAAAATTCATTGTAAATGATCATTAGTTTCAGAAATACAGACGCGTCAAATAGGATTTTTTTTTTTTTTTTACACAACAGAGCTGAGATTATTGAGCAGAGTGAAGAGCTCCACAGGAAGAGGTTCAATGATGGACGACGATGTTCAAAATTAGTTAAACGTACATGCTATTAATGACGAGAAACCCGAATACAGAGAAAGAGATGGAAACAACATGCGAATCCCTAACCACAACTGGAAAGGAAGCAGATACTGGCCATTAAAATTGCTACACCATGAAGATGACGTGCTACAGGCGTGAAATTTAACAGACAGGAAGATGATGCTGTGATATGCAAATGATAAGTTTTTCAGAGCAGTCACACAAGGTTGGCGCCGGTGGCCACACCTACAACGTGCTGAAATGAGGAAAGTTTCCAACCGGAGGAGAAATGCGTACCATCACGTTTCCGACTTTGATAAAGGTCGGATTGTAGCCTATCGCGATTGCGGTTTATCGTATCGCGACATCGCTGCTCGCGTTGGTCGAGATCCAGTGACTATTAGCAGAATATGGAATCGGTGGGTTCAAAAGGGTAATACGGAACGCCTTGCTGGATCCCAACGGCCTCATGTCACTAGCAGTCGAGATGACAGGCATCTTATCCACGTGGCTGTAACGGATCGTGCAGCCGCGTCTCGATCCCTGAGTCAACAGTTGGGGCATTTGCAAGACAACAACCATCTGCACGAACAGTTCGACGACGTTTGCAGCAGCACGGACTATCAGCTCGGAGACAATGGCTGCGGTTACCCTTGACGCTGCATCACAGACAGGAGCGCCTGCGATGGTGTACTCAACGACGAACCTGGGTGCACGAATGGCAAAACGTCATTTTTTCGGATGAATCCAGGTTCTGTTTACACCATCATGATGGTCGCATCCGTGTTTGGCGACATCGCGGTGAACGCACATTGGAAGCGTGTATTCGTCATCGCCATACTGGCGTATTACTCGGCGTGATGGTATGAGGTGCCATTGGTTACACGTCTGTCACCTCTTGTTCGCATTGACAGCACTTTGAACAGTGAACGTTACATTCCAGATGGGTTACGACCCGCGGCTCCAACCTTCATTCGATCCCTGCGAAATCCTACATTTCAGCTGGATAATGTACGACCGCATGTTGCAGGTCCTGTACGGACCTTTCTGGAAACAGAAAATGTTCGGCTGCTGCTCTGGCCAGCACATTCGCCAGATCTCTCACCAATTGAAAGCGTCTGGTCAATGGTGGCAGAGCAACTGGCTCGTCACAAAACGCCAGTCACTACTCTTGATGAACTGTGGTATCGTATTGAAGCTGCATGGGCAGGTGCATCTGCACACGCCATCCAAGCTCTGTTTGACTCAATGCCCAGCCGTATCAAGGCCGTTGTTACGGCCAGAGGTGATTGTCCTGGGTACTGATTTCTCAGGATCTATGCACCCAAATTGCGTGAAAATGTAATCACATGTCAGTTCTAGTATAATATATTTGTCCAATGAATACCCGTTTATCATCTGCATTTCTTCTTGGTGTAGCAATTTTAATGGGCAGTAGTGTAACTGAGAAGCTGCACATATTCCAATCAATATGTGGAATAAAAAATAGAACAGCACATATAAAACCCGAAAACACACAAAAATTAAATTTTTATGAAACTATGGCTACACCACAGAAGAATAGATACATAAGACAGCAAAATACAAACAACAGAGCTGAGATTATTGCGCAGAGTGAAGAGCTCCACAGGAAGAGGTTCGATGATGGACGACGATGTTCAAAATTAGTTAAACGTACATGCTATTAATGACGAGAAACCCGAATACAGAGAAAGAGATGGAAACAACATGCGAATCCCTAACCACAACTGGAAAGGAAGCAGATACTGTCTGTGCGGAAAGTGCTGGGAGTGATTTAATTCCTAGCGACGTCAGCATAGTACATACGCTTACAGCTTATACTAGCAACTATAAACAACAAATGTGCATTTGACTAGTCAGTTGTGGATGGTAATGTGAAGCAGTGGACGTGCGACTGCAGTGTGTCACAAATCGCAAATGGACGAACATCATTAGATCAAAGTGTCCAATACATTCTCCAAAATGTTCTGAAGAAGAGAAAAGTGTGTGCAACCTTTGTCTCACACGCCTTGACAGTCAAACAAATTTATTTTATTTTTTGCCATGAAAAGAACTGTTAGCGTTCTTCATTTGACTGATCATTAATGGTGACGAGACTTTGCTGTTATCAGTAGAAATGACCATAAACGGTGCAGTGCAGAATGGGTCTTTGATGTTCCGCCAAGGCCGAAGAAAGTGCAAATGTGCAGCGCGAGTTGGACAACATTTCAAAGGTCTTTCTTTCGACACTTTCGCATGGTTAAACGAACGTTATGTGCGCTGTTCTCAAGAGGAGGGGGGGGGGGGGGGTGAAGACTACGTTTATGCAGAAATGGTTCAAATGGCTCTGAGCACTAAGGGACGTAACTGCTGAGGTCATCAATCCCCTAGAACTTAGAACTACTTGAACCTCACTAACCTAAGGACATCACACACATCCATGCCCGAGGCAGGATTCGAACCTGGGACTGTAGCGCCTAGAACCGCTCGGTCATGCCGGCCGTTTATGCACAACACCTGACGTGTTTAAAACGACTGTCTTAACTTTTCTCTATTTTTTGTTTATCCAGTCTCGAAACTTTTTGGACTGACACGGTAGATTCAAGGAAACAAGACTACTAGTAACACTATTTTACTATTACGACGACGACGACGACGACGACGACGACGAAGACGACGACGTCGTATACAATGAGCTTCGATCAAGCGATCGTCTTCGAGGCGCACATTAACACTACATCACATTAAAGAAAGTTTCTTTGGCATAAAATACATATCCTTTAGTTACAGCATGTGTCTCATACATTTACATCACTTATCTTGTTTATTTTTCATCAATAACCAAATTCAACGATCAACATTTCATTTCGGTGTTAAGCGTACTGTCTAGCCAAAGTCGTAACCTAACCCATGATCTGAAAATGCTCGCTTGACCGAAACTATTTTCTGTGAATAAATATGGATTACAGCATGATTTCATGACGCCGTTCTTCAAATGCACTGAAGATGTGCAGCACTGTTTACAGAATATTACATGAGAAATAGAGAAGATCCAACGAAGAGCAGTGTGTTCCGTCAGGGGATTATTTATTAAGCGCGAGAGAGTTAAGACATACTCACCAAACTCCTCGGGTAAACGCTACAAGAGAGGCTTTGTTGAACACTGAGGTGTTTTCTGTTAAAATTCCGAGAGCGTACGTTCACGAAGGAGTAGGGTAACCTATTAATTCCCTCCACTTAAATCTCGCGAGGAGAAAAATCAGAGAAACTGCAGCGCATGACGAAGCTTAAGGACATTTCGGCAAACAGAACAGGGATAGGCGGGTCGAGAAAAATGATAATGCTGCCCTGGAGTTCTCATCACCACATAGCTTAAGATCGCTTACTGAGTGTAGGTGGAGACGTCGAAATAGGGGAAAATGTCTACTTAAGCACACAGAACTAACAGAGATAGCGCCTGACGTCTATGCTTCACTGTCCAACGAGCACGTTATGAGTGTAGCATTCACTGTAGGGGAAACTCACTGAACCGAAGATACTCGCTTATCTGACGAGTTAAGTATTTCAGTGCTGTTATTATTGTTACGGTTAGTTTCCTTGCTGTTACTAAATTAGATTGGGAATGCTCAAGCAAATCGGGGGAATAACGGGTCTTTGTAAGTGTTGCGTAGACAAGACCTGCGCCACAAGCATTAACAGTTTCTGAACTTTTTACCAAGCTACAGCCTACATAATTAAGATATATAAATATTAAGAACATAATTAATAATAATTATTATTAAGAATTGGACCACGCTTCTACCGAATTGCTATTGAGCCAGCCCACTCGGTTCGTGCCTAATTAGGGGATAGACACATGTAGGTGAAAATGCTTCGGACATGAATCAAATCTCTCCTAAAGAAATTATGCAACTGCAATAGCCTTACGAGAGTCGCGAACGGAATCCTGTGCGGAATATTTTGTCCTATATTACGGCTCTATTAGGGGCATTCAATTATTTTGTTGGGCTTACCATCGAAATCATCTTACAACCAGCTAAACCACACCATGTAATACTTCATCCTTTTTGTACTTTGCTTTTGCTTTCATAGCTTACATTATGCTGTACAATGTAGTATACAAGAATGTGCAGTGCAAAATTGAGAAGTAGAAGGACAGGCATAGTGAATGCCTTTACCAGTGAAATAAATTACAAACATATAAGTGGGAGGGCAGTAGAAAAAGAGCCACACCGTCTTGCAAAGTAAAAGTCGAAACTATCCAGTGTTTTGCCTTTCTTTTATGAATAAACCTTTGTAATAGGTACCTACTGCCAATAATACACTTGAGTGGAAGAACAGTTTGGTCAGATTTAGACATAGTTTTGTTAAGTTCAGGTACATTAGAGTGCTTTCGATGTTCACATTTTTTTGTAGTTTTAACTTTGGCAGCTAACATGGGGAGTAGGGAAACAAATTAAAGGAACAACTCTAACGAAAGTTTTTGGAACTAAGTGCCGTTTGGCAGTTTAGGATGCAAGGACAATAGCGGCGAAACAGCAAAATAGTTTTGCGATTACATTTCAAAAAGCTCGAATGCACTTTCTACGAGTTACGTCTTCTGACTTTCTACTCAATTGCTACGTGTATCTGAGACGCGGGTAAGGATGCGTGATCGGTTTGCGAAGTGCATGATTTTTTCCTGGGGGATGGAGAGAGGGGGAGAAGCAGCAGTTTCCCTCGTCTGCCCCATCGCTTGATAGGCCCTTGGACCGCCGGAGTGTATACTATCAACAGGAAGTAATTCCGGAAGATCAGCCACATGAAGTCTTGTTATGCCAATTGATCACTATCGATAGTTGTATACGCCTTAGGGCGTGAAAATCCCGGCGGTGTTGTTAGCCTAATTGACGCTTATCGAAGAACGTGCGAATATATGGCGATCCAGGTGAAAGTAAACACACACTGCAGAAGCAGCCTACCGCCACGGGACAGCTATACAGGAACTGAGAGTCCCTACAAGCTTTTCCTCGTTCGGAATACAGGTGGACCGTACATGTAAGCGACATCGCCGTTACAGAATATCGTTGGACGGCATCGCGGGAGAAAGTCACGAACACGACGATGTGGGGTATTGTATCGCGGTTTCACCACAGCGGGTTGGCGTCCTCGCCAGCGGCGAGTCTCTCGAGAAAGTGACAGTGGGTGGCTATAGGTGATCGGTACGGTAACGATTGTCAAACAAGTAGGATAGGTCAGGCGCTGTAGTCGGACTGCGAAGTGAAGAGCGAGCACGCGAGTCCCCACACACTACCTACTGGTTGTCCCAGTCTTCTCCAGCGCTCCTTTTCTGGAAGTGGCGATTCAGTGCTCAGACAAGCAGTCTTTATTTTCCATTACACGTGCTAACACTATACAGATGCAGAAATTTGTTACTAATGCAACTATCACAAAATCTCCTTTATCCGTTACCCACATATATCTACAGTAGTATTTCATTTTCGCGTCTACGATCACTTTATAATAAGATTTACGCACTGAAGAAGTACATGTTTTTACCGAATTGAAGTTTGTGTTACGATATACACGAGCGCCTAGTGAAAGCATGTATCGAGCGGACGTGCAAAAAAGAAATGAGAGAATCGCTAATGGTGAAAACATGTGGATATGATAATGGAATCAAGAGAGAAATTTTATCAAGCGGAACACGAAAACCATGTAACAGCAATCGTCGTAATTGGAGTAATAAAACAGAAGACACCATTTAGCCCGTTTCTTAGAATTTTTGAAGAATGAAAAGCTACCTTGGTTACTGTCGCTACTCCCCATACCTGGAGGACTCTGAGAACGGCATAGGGACCAAGACAAATCGGAAAATGACGAAAGCAACAAGGATTTAACATCAAAGAATTCATTCACATCAGTGTGGAGTTAGTTTGTGAGGAAACTGAAAATATGAAACAAACCTTGGTTTTACTTACACGCAATATGATATAGGAGTCCATGTGCGATAAATTGGACTACAACGGAAAACACAGTTTTTAGCTAAAAAAAGTGCTCTGGTTTGTAAGTGAACTGTAGAAAGATTTCTGTGTACTACGACGACAATTAAGGGCTATATACTCAAAACAGGGACGACTGTGTTGAGTCAGTAACCAATGTGTAATAGCGCAGTCTCTTAGAGACGCAAAGATGAAAATCGAAATAGAGCACACAATTGTAAAAAACTGCATTTTGTGTCTTTCAAAGTAGCATATGAAGTTCACTCAGAATTTCTGCTAGTCCAGTTGCGCCAACACGTTAAGTCACGCGTAACAATTATTTGAGAACGGTTGAAATGAACATTTTACGTCATTATGAAATTAAAAAAATAACAAGTACATCAAAGCAGTTATCACAAGGCAAATCAAGAAACTCTTCCGGAAAAGTTGCGGCAAGCAGGAAACTTAATGCGTTAAACGGGTAAACGAAACGTTTCTGTAGTTGTCTCAGTAAAAACGCCTACACCACAACGGATACGCTTACCCGCAAGACAGAGTGGCATAGCGGTAAGTCGACACAACGTAGCGAAGGGGCTGCAAGGAAATGAGCTGTGGCTGTACAAACAGAATTACATCCGACGTCTTGTATCTCAATAGTGCCTTAAAACTTTTTTTTAATTTGTGCTTCATTATTTCTGTAATTTCATGACGAAAGAGCTCTGTGTACGTTTTCTGGCCGATTTACAACTATGTGATAAAAGAAATAGGATACGTAATATTATCGTGTTGGACTATCATAATGCAGCATCTCGTCGTGGTATGGATTCAACAAGTCGTTGGAACCACCCAGCCGTTCATAATTGCTGAAGTGTTGCCGGTGCCGGATTTTTTGCACGAAATGACCTCTCGATTATGTCCCATAAATCTTCGATGGGATTCATGTCGGGCGATCTGGGCGGCTAAACCAGCCGCTCGAATTATCCAGAACGTTCGTCAAACCAGTCGCGAATAATTGTGGTTGTTTTCAAATATGAAGTATACAGAGAACGGGAACACGAATGGTCACAAGCTTGTTTGACCCATGGGAGGGTGTCAAGGAGATGCTGAAAACCGTGCTCCGGAAGATTCTTTATGATAGGCGCAAACACTCCCGGAAAGTCTACAAAGTCACAAAAACCAGCATTAAGTGACATATCTAGGAATGTACAAGGGGTGTTCCATATTGATTCACTAATTATTTATACCTACCATTGATGGTGCGCTATCTAACATATCAGGTTCAATCCCGCGTCCGGTCATCCTGATTTAGGTTTTCCGTGATTTCCCTAAATCGCTCCAGGCAAATGCCGGGATGGTTCCTTTGAAAGGGCACGGCCGACTTCCTTCCCCGTCCTTCCCTAATACGATGAGACAGATGACCACGTTATTTGGTCTCTTCCCCCTAACAACCCAACCCCTCTAACATATCACTATACACTGATCAGCCAGAACATTATGACCGCCGACCTACTATCGATATAAGCCCGTCCAGGCGATAGCAGCGTCACCTGGTGGCGAATGACTGCTAGTCAGACACATGCACGGTCCATGTAGAATCAGTGAGCGTCCTGTCAATGTTTATAATGGGGAACGCGAGCGGTCTGTCTGAGTTTGACCGAGGGCAGATTGTTGTGGCTGAGAGGCAAAACTGCACGACTTGTAGGGTGTTCGAAGAGAGCTGTGGTGAATGTCTTCAAAATCAGATGAAACCACGTCTATACGTCGTGGGGCTGGACAGCCACCCCTCATTACAGGCGTCATACGTCGTAGCCTGGGCAGACTGATAAAACAGGATAGCTTTGATGCTGGGCAGAGTATAAATGTGTCGTAACACACAGAACTCCGAACACTCCTAACGATGGGCCTCTGCAGCCGACGACCCATGCATGTGCCAATGTTAACAAAACGACATCGGCAACTATGACTGAAATGAGGACGTGACCATCGGCACTGGACGTTGGCGCAGTGACAGAGCGTTGCATGGTCTGGTGAACCACGATACCCTCATCATCATACCGCTGGGAGGGAGCGAATCCGTCTCCTCCCAGGGGAACAGCTTCTTGAAACGTGTATGGAGGCAAGCTGGCGTCGGCTCCATTATGCTCTGGGGGACATTCATGTGGGTATCCATGAGTCCTGTGGAGCTCGTACAAGGCACCATGACGGCCAAGGGATATCGTACACTGGTTGCAGACGACGTGCACCCTTTCATGAGAATCATATTTCCCGACGGCAGTGGCATTTTTCTGTAAGATAATGCGCCATGTCACAAGGCCTGGAATGTAATGGAGTGGTTCGAAGATGTGCTGGCCGCCCAAATCGCCAGATCTGAACCTTATCTATCACATTTGGGATGTGATTGAACGTGGCGTCAGACCTCATCGCCGCCGCCCCCCCCCCCCCCCCACACGCGCGCGGAATTTACGGGAATTAGGTGATTTTTGTGTGCACATGTGGTGCCAACTCCCTCCAGCTATCTACCAAGGCCTCACTGTTTCCTTGTCACGACGCTTCGCCGCTGTTATGTGTGCCAAAGGTGGACATTCCAGCTATTCGGTAGGCAATCATTATGTTCTGGCTGATCAGTGTAGTTGCAAATATTTTGTACTTCGATCTATCCTCATGTACCAAGACAATCACTAGAGTGTAATTCCTGCACAATACAGCCCTTTTCCGGCAACTGCTGTCATTGCGTGAGCGAACAACGTGAGTGTGATCACCATGGATAGTGCGGACGACGTAGTTTCTGTGGGAGGAGAGTCATCATGAGCCGGAGAACGAAGCCCAATCAAATCAGCGGAAGCATACAGTGGAGCACCTGCCCCCCCCCCCCCCCCTCACACCGAAGAAGTACCCTATAGCTCACCGACTTATGGGACAACGATGGAATCCGCAATGATTGGCTGGAACCAGGCACCACTATTAACAGCACGGTGTATGTGGATACTTTTCGGAAGTAGCTCTGTGCAGTTCAAAAGAACCACCGACGAAAATCGGCGAAAGGAGAGCTATTGCTAACGGCTATACTTATACCCATAGGAGTCTGACAACTACGGCTGCCATCGCTGACATGGGTTCCCAGGTACTGCCACACCCACCCGACCTATTGATTTAGCCTCTTTTGATCACCACCTATTCAGCACTATGAAGAAACCACTGTGCTAACCATTTTGCAGACGGCCAGCAGTAGATGCGATAGACTCCAACGCAGTCGTTCGAGGCGGGCCTATAGTAGTTACCACATCAGTATCGCAAGTTTATGCAGCTTAATGGAGACTATGTTGAGAAAGCGCACTTGTCTGCCGAGACATGGAGGAAGTGAGTGTGGAAAAAGAAAGTGTAAATTTGCGTGAAACTCTTCTCGTGCAACAAACCACTGCGTGACATAACTACATGGACTTCCGCAGCTGGTGTCATGATGATTAAAGTTCTTCTGGGTGCTGTACTATGTATAAAGTATTATACCAACGTTTCCACCTTATGACATTGGCCTTCCTCAGGGAAAGGCTGTCTTACCCTGAGGAAGACCATTGTAATAGGGCTGAAACGTTGGTTTTAAATTTATAATCAAAGATTTTTATACAATGACGCGGTACAACACCAGAAGAATTTTAATCATCACAAACCTCTACGTGTTATTGTTGTTGTCGTCGTCGTTTTTGTTGTTGTTGTTGTGGTCGTGGTCTTCAGTCCGAAGGCTAGTTTGAAGCAGCTCTCCATGCTACTCTACCCTGCGCAAGCCTCTCGAATGATTAATGCGAACTGCATCCTTCTGAATCTGCTTACGGTATTCATCTCTTGGTTCCTCTACCATTCTGACCCCCCTCCCCCCCCTCCCCACCCATTTCCCACTAATACCAAATTGGTGATCCCTTGATGTCTCAACGTGTCCTGTTAAGCGGTCCTTCTTCTGAACGTTGCCACAAATTTCGTTTCTCCCCAATTATATTCAGTACCTCCTCATTAGTTACACGGTCTACCCATCTGATCTTTGGCATTATTCTGTAGCACCACATTTCAAAAGCATCTATTCTCTTCTTGCCTACACTGTTTATCGTCCATATTCCACTTCGATACAGGGTCCACTCCATACGAATACTTTCACAGAAGACTTCCAAACACTTAAATTTATGTTCGGTGTTAACAAATTTTTCTTCTTCAGGATTACTTTTCTCGTAGTGCCAGTCTACATTTTACATCCTCTCTAGTTGGGCAACATAGGTTATTTTACGGCCCAAACAACGAACTCATCTACTACTGTAGTGACACGTTTCTTAATCCAACTCCGTCAACGTCACCTGATATCGCTCCCATGGGAAACGCGAAGACAAAATTAAACTTATCACAGCGCGCACAGAGGCGTTTAAACAATATTTTTTCCCACGATTCACATGTGAATGGAACGGGAAGAAGCCCTAATATCTGCTACAGTGCGAAATACCCTCTGCCACGCACTTCACAGTTGTTTGCTGAGTATGGATGTAGACGTAGAAATTACGTCTGCCTACTGACAATGCGAGTCCACTACACGAAGCCACTTTGAGCGACAATGAGGCGAATCCCGTTGGATCGGCCGCAAGCGGGATTGAGTGAGCTGCGCCAGTGACGAGTTTGTGCAGCTGCCGGCCCACGGTGCTAGGCGCCGGACCTGAACTTCCTGGAAGTACTTCCTGAGCAAGTAGCGCTCGTCGGCTGCACTTTCCACTGCAGCGGGGCGCCGGACGGCTGCCGCTATCGCTGCGTCTCATCTCAGTGCCGGCGGGTCCTGTGTCAGAGCTTCGGTGCTACACGCAGAAGTCATCGATAACGTGCGCCGATCCGTAATTACACCACGGTAGATATCCCCACCATGCCGACGCACCTCACGGACGTCTCAGTGAAATTTATTGCCTCACGGCGCCCGAGTAAGGAAGTGCACAAGTCTCTTGTTACTCCAAGACAGTTAATAGTTTATTGTCTCGCTTGTGTCTTCTTACATACTGCCTCACCCACTCTCTCCCGTATCTCATCCAGGCTACCAAAACTCTGTGTGAAGTATTTTACTCCTAGGCGCTTGACACTTGTACTCTGAACGACACGTTCCCCTAAGTGTCGTTCAGTGTAGGATCGTACTATTTTGCAAACTATCGTTCACAAGACTAAATGCAGCTTTATGAATACTACTTTGTTCGCAAACGCTGGCCGTGCAAATTTTATTAGTTCGTGGTCGCAGCACCTGACATCGAACGGCGTTTTTTTTATATTTCTTCAGTGTTCCCAGTTACATTAATAGTGTAACAATACTGAATACACACTAGATATTTTATTACTGATCTCACGTACTATAAGCATTTATATCAAAATGAGTCGAGATTTTGGAACTGACAACTGAATAAACCATTTTGATGAATCTGGATGGTTAGGTAAACTCTGGTTCTTCCAACATAAAATTACCATCTTTGCGTTCACTTAGAAATTCTACCTCTAGGCCGTATAGTGTGTTACAACTCAGGTTTTGTAATGCTGACGTTGTTGCAATAAGTCGATAAGGTTTCAAATAGCTGAAAACACTGAAGAAGTTGAAGAGAAAAAAAGACAGCTAGAGGTTCTAGAAACGATAAAAAGACTTCACTAAAAAGCGATACATGTATTGTTATTTATCTGCCAATATTAGCACATATTCACCAACAACAGGTGATTCATCACGCTGAGCTACAATTAAATGATTTCTGTATCATTTGTATTTTGCGCTAAATCATTTCTTACAAAATTTTACGTTTGCTACTAGTTGCTCGTAAATAACAAGCACTCATTGGTTCAGTAGCTCTTATATAAAATTTCAGATTATTTTAAGACTTATTTATACAGATTTGTAAGGAATGCCATAAAAGCCCCGTGGAAAAGTTAATAATAATTTTAGAATGAAATGAGATATGAAATTACCAATTTAAAATACGACGCTATAATATATCAACGCATGTGTACATCGTCAACCATTTTCGTAACTGTTAAACAGCCGTACTTTCAAAGGTTAAGATGAAGATTTCACTGCACAAAAATACTATTATAAGTTGATAACACTCTGTAAATTAACAGCTTTAATTGTGATTAAGGTTGCTAACAGCAGGTTGAAGCTTTGCTTTATTATATTTTTTAAAATGGCCCACGAACATGTAACTGTTGTGCAGTATTTGGTTCGGCATATTCGAGAACAGTATTTAATTGATCGAGCGCTGCAGCGCGTAAAAACACGGCACTGCTTTTGTCCACGATGATGTGAAAGATGGTGACTGAGAAGAAATCTGTAACCATTTCTTGCCAATAAAGAAAAATCCTAAAAATCATCTTACGAGAAAATGTGTGTCAGGTTGCTGAATAATGACCATAATCCTTGATCAGGATATCTTGCACGAAATTTCAGTATAAATATTCAAGTATTGGTCAAACAATATACGTTCCATTCATGCCATGTGGTGACATGCTTAGGTTGCATTTATAAGAAAAACTTACCTGCAAGCTACATTTTACGCAAAAAATGAAATGTGTTACGTTAGAGTACGAATGATGCATAGAAGAAAGCGACCTAGCTTAAATGTTAACAATAATGATACAACAGAACAAAATGTGTGATACGCAGCCCTCTTAGTACAGGGAGAAAGAGGCAGGAGATCAGTAATTCGTGTCGGTCTGGGAGAAGGCAACAACTAGACATGAATAACTAAATGGGTGTACGGCGTGGCAGCAAATAGTGTACTAACCACCGTTATTTGCTGTTCATCTAAATCCAAAAAAATAAACGAAAGACTGTCAGTCAACGGAGAAATAAAATTAATTAGGAGTCTAACGGAACCAGAGCATTTTTTTCTAAAAAGGAATATATTGTAACATTTCTTGAACGCATGTGATAATCCTACAATTAAATCTTTGTATAACCTTTATTTGTGCGCAGTGTTATTGTATAACTGTTTATGATCTCTGAGAACGAAATTTGTTTTCGTGGAAGTTGTATGTGAAAGCCGTTTGATCTGGTCCTCTGGGGTAGGCAGTAGACATCCAGCAGAGCTTAAGTGATTGTGGGCAGAAGAGGGTGGCTTTTGTAGCTATGGAGTCAGCAGTAATCCTGTCACGTCTTGTGTGACGAAAGGCAGCCCGCTTTAAATGTAAAAAAGTAAATACAGCTGCGTAGGAAAAAGAGTGCCTTAATGTTCGAAGACAGCATTGGTGGTGTGATGATGATGATGATGATTATTATTATTATTATTATTATTATTATTATTACGTTGTTTGCGGGGCGCTCAACATCGTTGTCATCAGCGTCCGTAAAAGTTTCAATCTTTCCATTTCGAGTCTCGCCACAGTCCGAATGATGATGAGATAATGATGAGACAATGAGGACGACACAAACACCCAGTCCCCAGGAGCAGCAAATTTCCGACCCGGCCGGGAATCGAACCGGGGATCCCGTGATCCAGAGGCAGCAAAGCTAGACACTAGACCAGGAGCTGCAAACACAATGATAGTGGGCAGCTCGACACACATCGATTAAGCATCTAGGCGTAACACTGCAACGCGATCTGAAATGGGACGAGCATGTACAGACGGTAACAAGGAAGACGAATTGTGGACTTCGGTTAACTGGTGCCTCATAGTGCGCGAGTGAAACGGCGCACTAAGCGGAAACGTACTCCAAAGTTGAAGTACGCGGGACAACACGACTCTTGTAAGTAAAACGTCTCCAGAGTATGCAGCATCCAATTTTCTTATTTTCGGCAAGCTGAAAGAGCATCTGTGGCGGAGGCGAGACATTCACACAGCTGTTTTCGACTGTTTCTGTGACCAAGGAGCGGATTTTTACCATTGTTGAGGAACTGAACGATTGATGGAACGTCAGGACCGTTATTTAGAGAGCCTTGACGACTATGTTGAAAAATAGTGTAGAATATATAAGGCATTAGAAGAGTTTTGCTATTTGAGCAAGAAAGAAACTGATAATGCTGATTGGAAATAGCAAGAATAACGTGTCTGAAAGAGAGAAATATTTTAATATCTTCTACAAATTTAAGTGTTGATATGACACATCTTGAGGCGTTAAAGAACCGCGAACTTTCTATGGAAGAAAATGTGGGGGCTAAAAACTGAAGAGGGAGGCTGAGGGTCGAATACAGAAAGCTGACCGAGCTAAATGTTTGGGAGGGGGGGGGGGCAGTAGTTGTACAGAAATGAAAGGGCTTTCATAAGATAGATTAGCATAAAGCGCTGCATGAAACCGTCTAGGGACTGAAGACGACGACTGCGAATACAACGACACCTTGTAAGCGCCCATCAGTCATCCCATGACACATTTACCCATGAGAAATTATTTACAATAGATTATGAAACAGCTGCAGTTCACCGTTTAGTGAGACTTTGCATCTGTACATAATCTTCTCAATGTCCCAAAAGATTATGAGGATGGGACCAACTTTATGCAGTAGTGACAAAAATGGATTCAAGAGAGATGGGTTTCATAGACAACCACTTACACTGTATCACAACAACAGTGTTATCAGTTGGGCGTGCAGCTACAACAGAAGTCCGAGATAGAACAGACAAGTGCATACCTTCCTGAGCGGCGGCCTGGAGCGGATGAACTCGAGGATGATGGCGTGCGCGTCCTTCTTCACCCTGTGCGGGATGTCGCCGTCCACCATCACCTTGTTGAGCTTGTAGCGGCGCGAGCGGATGTCCTCCATGAGCATCTCGTAGGGCGTGAGCTCGTACTCTATTGGCCCGCGGCTATAGTTCACCTTCTTCAGCTTGACGCCGTGCCGCAGCTCGTGGATCACCTGCACCCATAGCCGCGCCTGCAACACGACACAGCACAAGTTAGCGCCGTGACATTCGCCTACCCGCAACACGCACAAGCCTGCATGCCAGCCTACACACTACTTTAAGCGGCGCTGTCGTCTGCCAAGTATGGTAAGCCGAAAACGCCACACCAGCTTGTCATGCAGTATCATCACAACGAATATTCTTCTATGAGTAAATTCTACTGTTCATCCAAAAAATACCCGGAATGCCGACGCATAAACATTATTTCTTCCAGTATTTCAGGCGGAAGATATAAAGTCCAAGAAGAAGACAAAGTTTATGCGCCTGCATTCTCGAAATTTTGTAGATTAATTCTTACGCAGCGAGCGAAAGCATCAAGATGCACAATTTTTACTATACTTAATCTCAATATGATGTAAACACTAAGCCATTCACGAAGGATTTGTTCAATTAAATGCACTTGTCACGTTAATTCTCTATAAGACACAATTCGAGCTTGTGCTGTGTCTCTGACGGTCTTGTAGTCGACGGGACGTTCAACCCAATCTTCCTACCTTCCTTCCTTCCTTCCTTTCGGGATTTCGACTGTATTCATCATTTTTTTCGCCACTAAAGCATCTATCTGTCAAAGAAGTACCACAAACACGCAGGTGTAAGTTACATACTCCTACTGTGACCAAAAATTACAATGGCGCTAACAGTGAAACATCTCATAGCGTTTTTCTCTCCATCATGATGTTCAATATGGTACATATTCCTACACAGTCACAGCCTTTACAGCACTCCCTACAGTAACTTATGTATGTACAAAAGAAATACACACAAAGTTTTAATGTTGTCTCTTACACGATAAATTACATGTTTCTAGAAATAAAATAGCTCTAATCTCCGAGTTCCGACCGAAGTTCTCGGGAGTAAAGTAAATAACGGAACAGGTAGGCAACTTCGATTCATTTACAATTGGAAACAACTCTATTCCACTACCAGTTCACCTGGTATTGGTTGAACTCGTGTGTCTATAATTGGCCGTATCTAAAATAGCCAAATATACTAATTCGAGTAGTGGGGGTTAGGCTGTTTGGAGAAGAGACCAAACAGCGAGGTCATCCGTCTCATTGGATTAGGGAAGGATGGGGAAGGAAGTCGGCCGTGCCCTTTCAAAGGTACCATCCCGGCATTTGCCTGAAGCGACTTAGGGGGATCAAGGAAAACTTTAATCAGGATGGCCGGACGCGGGATTGAACCGTTGTCCTCCTAAATGCGAGTCCAGTGTGCGAACCACTGCGCCACCTCGCTCGGTTTCGAGTAGTGAATGAAAACTGAGGAAAAAAATCATATGTACTCACACGCTCTCAGATCGCTCGCATCCTGTGCAATCGACAGTGACGTAATTACACTGCATATGTCCTTCCGCACCCATAAACAAATACTCTCACACACACTAGACTTTCATATCTCTTGTCATCGTCGTTGTCTTCTTATTACTAACGGGGATTAACCATCTTCCTACTGCGTCTTCACCCCCCTTCTTCTTCCTTCGGACCGACCGAAATGGTGCAGTGGTTCACACATTGACCCCGCATTCGGTAGGACGACGGTTCAGATTCCTGTCCGATCATTCACATACAGGTTTTCCGTGATTTCCGTACATTGCTCCAAGCAGATGCCAAAATTGTTTCTCTGAAAAGGGCATGGCTCATTTTCTTCCTCATCCTCTTTTAATCCGAGTTTGTGCTTCGTCTCTAATAACAGCGTTGTTGACGGGATGCTGGTTCAAAACGGTTCAAATGGTTCTGAGTGCTATGGGACTGAACTGCTATGGTCATCAGTCCCCTAGAACTTAGAACTACTTAAACCTAACTAACCTAAGGACATCACACACACCCATGCCCGAGTCAGGATTCGAACCTGCGACCGTAGCAGCAGCGCGACTCCGGACTGGATCGCTTAGAACCGCACGTCCATCGCGGCCGGCTGAGGGAATGCTGAACTCCAATCTTCCTTCCTTCCTTCCTTCCTGGTTGCAGTTTAGTATTTTTGTTGTTGTTGTTTCATATTTCTTTCTATCCACATTTTATTTCCATGTCTCTCTGTATTATTTCCTCATGTACATATAACTCATTCCGAGCTTCTTAACACTCTATTAAATCTCTTCTTGCCCATCCTTTATCCTCATAAAAATTTTATCTCTGTTGATTGTATTTTGGTGTTACGTGTCTTTTTTATTTGTCGATCTCTCTCTTTCATATAGCAGTAACGGTACCACCACAGTATTATCTAATTGAATTTTTATACGTTTTCGAGTTTCGTAGATTAAGTGCTCTTTTTATTATTACACATATTGCTTGAAATTTGTGCAGCTTTTCCATCTATATCATTAGCATAATTGTAACCTGTGTCTCACTGTCAGTTTGTAATAGGAGGTATTTCTTCAGTTGCTTTGTTCGTAACTAGAGTTTCCGGGCGTATTGGTATATACATTGCAGGGCCATATCTTTCATTTTATGTCACGAATTTTTTAGACTATATTCGCCGATGACGTAATTCTGTCAGAGACGGCAAAGGACTTGGAAGAGCAGTTGAACGGAATGGACAGTGCCTTGAAAGGAGGATATACGATGAACATCAACAAAAGTAAAACGAGGATAATGGAATGTAGTCGAATTAAGTCGGGTGATGCTGAGGGAATTAGATTAGGAAATGAGACACTTAAAGTAGTAAAGGAGTTTTGCTATTTGGGGAGCAAAATAACTGATGATGGTCGAAGTAGAGGGGATATAAAATTTAGACTGGCAATGGCAAGGAAAGCGTTTCTGAAGAAAAGAAATTTGTAAACATCGAGTACAGATTTAAGTTTCAGGAAGTCGTTTCTGAAAGTATTTGTATGGAGTGTAGCCATGTATGGAAGTGAAACATGGACAATAAATAGTTTGGACAAGAAGAGAATAGAATCTTTCGAAATATGGTGCTACAGAAGAATGTTGAAGATTAGGTGGGTAGATCACGTAACTAATGAGGATGTATTGAATAGGATTGGGGAGAAGAGGAGTTTGTGGCACAACTTGACTAGAAGAAGGGATCGGTTGGTAGGACATGTCCTGAGGCATCAAGGGATCACAAATTTAGCACTGGAGGGCAGCGTGGAGGGTAAAAATCGTAGGAGGAGACCGAGAGATGAATACACTAAGCAGATTCAGAAGGATGTAGGTGGCAGTAGGTACTGGGAGATGAAGAAACTTGCACAGGATAGATTAGCATGGAGAGCTGCATCAAACCAGTCTCAGGACTGAAGACCACCACAACAACAACAACAACAACAACAACAACATTCGCTACATATCTGATTTAGCCTACGTGCTGCTAAGTGGTTGTCGTATTCACTTTCTTCTATTAGATAACTACCCGATTTCTAATTTTTACTGGCGTTCTCAAAATGTATGTCGAAAATGTGAATAAGAAGAAACACCCTGTCGCACATATTGAGTGATTTTTACGTCATCTCTCTTTCGAAGTGTGTGTTACACATTTTTATTTCCACAGCCCCTCTGACAAGCGTGTGTGTTCAAAGACCTTGTGCTTAATCGGTAACAACACATTTCCCTACATTTCTTTTTGAGTCGCTTATGTTCAATACAGTACTTGGGAAATTGCTCGAATAGACTGTCCCACGTAACTGCTGCCACATCCATACGGAATATTGTAAACGCCCCGGACTCTGATGCCATGACTGTCCTTCACAGGGCGGAATATCTGATTTTCTAAAGTGGAATACCTTTATAAGCCTCTGTCTGTTTGAGATTAATGGAGTTTTACATGACGCTGATCAACATAACCGAAGGAACGTCCTGTTCTGATCTTCTTGTGAAGATTACTGGAGCTTGCGTTTTCCGGAGAGAATTAACTATATTTAATGCGACTGAGAACCGTTTTGTCTGAACACAAAAGTTACATGATTTATATCGGCGCGTGGATGGTTCTCGTCCGTGTACTTACAGATTGTATTGTGTATTGTATAATACATTTTGATGGGAAAAAAAATCATTGACACCAATGTAATGGTCGCAGTGGGCACTTACTGAATCATTTACGCCTGTGTCATTCTGTTCTTTTTGACGGCCGGTTGATTATGTCAGTATCCACGATACTGAGTATTGTCAAAATCTTTGAGGTTTAAAGAGAATTAACGTGACGAGAGCATCGTGAACATTTAACACAACTCCAAAGCTACTCTTCTGACGAAATCTGACAAGTAAGTTACTTTTTAAAAAAATTAAAAAAACCCATTCTTAGTCGTTTTGACATTTATCAGCGACACAGAAAGTGCCAAACTGTGCCATTTTCGCAAAAAGGAATGAACATAAATAAAAGCTAGGACATTTCCGTGTTTTAGAGTTGTAGGTGCAAATCTGACGCGTCAGGAGCTGATACTAATAAGAGAGTGGATACCACAGAAACTGACGATGCGAACGATTAAACTAGAGAAACAGCCACACCCTTCCAAACTTTTCAAGTATTTACGCTGTGCTCTGTCCCATAGATATGAAATGACAATGAACTCTCAAGTCTATTTTTTCGTCTGAAGTGCAACGACTGCAGACCGCCACAAAAAGTAGCATTTTGGTTGTAGTTTGTAAACCATCACGAAAGATACCTCATGTTCGCTAAAATTTAAAGTCTACGGTACCACGCTCAGCATACGACGTACATAGTTTGAAGATCGAGAGAAGAAAGACAAACCTACGTTTGCAGCATTTGTGGATTTAAAGGGTACTTCTGACGCTGGTGACTGGTCTAGATACTCTGAAATTTTGAAGGTAGCAGAGATAAAATTCAGGGAGCGAAAGTATCTACGACTTTGTACAAAAACCCGACTGCAGTAAGAAGAGTTGAAGGGCACGAAAGGGAAGCGGTGGTTGAGTAGCGAGTGAGCCTGGGTTGTAGCCTATTATCTATGTTATTCATACTGTACAGTGACCAAGAAGTGAAGGAAACCAAGGAGAGAAAAAAGGAAAGGGAATTAAAGTGCAGAGAGAAGAAATAAAACATTTCAGGTTTGCCCATGACATTGTAAGTCTGACAGAAGTGGAGACGAACTACGAACAGCATTCGAACGGAATGGGCAGTTACTTGAAAGGTGGATATAAGATAAACAACAAGACAAGTTAAACAAGGATAATGGAATGTAGTGCAATTGCACGAGGTGTTGCTGAGGCAATCTGTTTAGAAAATTAGCCACTAACAGTAGTCAATGAGTTTTGCTATTTGGACAATAAAATAAATGACGATAGCCGAAGTAGAGGGGATATAAAATGTAGAATGATTATAGCAAGAGAAGAATTTTTTGAGAAAGAGGAATTTATTACCGTCTGATATAAATTTAAGTGTCAGAAAGTCTTTATCTGAAGGTATTTTCTGGAGTGTAGCCCTGTGTGAAAGTGAAATGTGGACAATAAGCAGGCCAGACAAAAACAGAAGCTTTTGAAATGTTGCGATACAGAATAATGCTGAGGATTAGATTGGTAGTTTGAGTAACTAGTGAGGTTGTGCCGAATCTAAATGGGGAGAAAATAAGTGTGATTAAAATAAAGGATCTGTTGATAGAACACACTCTGAGGCATCAAGGAACCGTCATTTGGTAATGAACGGAAATGTGGGGCTAAAAACAATAGAAGCAGATTTAGACATGAATACAGAAAGCAGGTCCAAACAGATGCAGGTTGCAATAGTTATGCAGCGATGAAGAGGTTTACACACGATAGAGTAGCTTGTGGATAGCTGCAAAAAACCCTTCTTCGGACTGAAGACCAGAACAACGCGATAATTCAATAAGGGCAATAATGTTTCGTTTTAATGAAAGAATTAAATGAACTCTTGTATTTCATACGACCGGCTCCTTAAGTCTATGTAAAAGGCAAGGAACTGACATATTTTGAAGCAAAGTGAGGGATCACTGGGTAGCTTTCCCATGGCGACTCTTCCACGTGGTCTGCCTCCCTCTTTGTTAGCAGGATCGAGAGACATGCGACAGGTGGCAGCCGTGAGGGGAGCTAATCGGGATCCTAACGACTTGCACAAGCTGCTGGGTCTAATGAAGACCGACTCACCGCTGACAGCATCGCTAGTAACAGCCCGTGGGCTGTGCACTTTTTTCTCTGTCCGTAACTGTGCAGCAGCAGGCGGTGGATTACGCGCGGAGGCCAGTGCCCTATGGTGAATGCAAAGAGGCGTGCGGAAATGTGGAAAATTCGGTTATCTTTTCCTTCAGATCCTCTCAGCTTAACTCGTGGATCTATGATTTCATACTTGTTGTATGCCAATCAGCTATAAATAACGATACGAACATGTAACTGACATAAGATGAACGATCGTTTTTCCGGGTTCTGTTGTCACTTGACGGGAATAATATGAGTTCAGTGTTAGGTGGTAAGGGGGAAGGGAGGGGGGGGGCATATAATGTTTCATTCTCAAATTTTACCAGGAAGCTTTCAAATCGATTCTGCGCACTATCGATTTATTACTGTATGCCTCTTCGAATTTCAAAACATCCCGCCTACTGTAATATTTCAGTCTTCTTACGCAACAATATGATGTTTAAAATAAAAACAGACGACAGCCTTTGTCTTTCTAATGTTTTTTCCTCGCTCAGATTTCTGAGTTTTCTGCTGACCTTCATGCCAGTAAGGTTTTATTGCTTTTTGGTTTTAATGACATTTATGTAGTTTCGCATTTATTTTAGAATTCAACGTCATGACAACAGGACCTAGAGAACATTGGCGACTCTTGCTAAGAGAACGAGCTCTCTAATTAATATCCAACCATAACGAAACTCCTTTCGTTTTATACGACAGATAAGGAATGAAATACAACACTGGATGCTTTTATGTCTTCTCTTTTTGCATTAATAAAATTATTTCACCTCTGGAAATGCTTTCCGCAATTCGGAGAGGCACACAGGCACATCTGTATCATAGTTCGGATCCCGTGTTCATCTGCAGCCCCCCCCCCCCCCCCCCCAATTATTTTATATGAATGCCGCTTGTGAGGCCGGAGGAATGGAAGTGCATCCAAAGTGCAAGAGGACTGTTAAATCGCTGAAGTATTTCTATAAATCTGGTGAGTAATTTTATATGCGTCACTATATTTATTTATATAACGAAGTGAAAATTCTCGATTCCACTTAAAATTTGTAACAAATAACGATCTGCTTGTGTTGTCGTAAATCTGCTGATACTTAAAGTATCTAGCCCTTTTTTTAAAGATTTCTTGAAGCCTTCAGCTGGCATTCTCTTTATTTACGATTGTACAATGCCGGCCTTAGGCCATTTACAAGTATTTTATGGACGATTTTTAAGTAGCAGATTATGTCACATACGTCGTTGCTCCTATGAGATAATGTTATGCTCATAAAATAATTCGAGGTGTTCACGCTATTTTAGGAGTACTAAAAAATCGTATATAAAATACTTGAAAATGGCCTAACGCCGAAATTGTACAATCGTACAGGAAATAAAGAGAATGGCAGCTGAAGGCTTCAAGAAATCTTTCAAGAAAGTCATCGCAGCTGCGGACCTTGTAGCATTGAGAACTATCCAGCTCTGTATTACATAATCGGAAATAACCTTTTATTTTAATAGCTGAGATTCCATTCTACCTTTGTTTCAGCACACGTATGACCTACGAGGCAACATCAATAGTACGTGAGTGGTACCTATATGACAGCTTCTCTTGTTCGCTGAGTCACAGCTGCGAGACTAAAAAGGTTTTTAGCTATCTGTCTAGTGTCGTTCTACATTCTAATGTACTGTGTTTACTCATTTCTGAGCATATTACACTGATACGCCCGACAATACGAGCACTTTATTTAGATCTGCCTGCTATTATGCGGTATTGTTAGAACCTCATTAATTGCAAAGCAGCTGCGCGGTACGTATGGACGACAGTTGTCCGACTAAGAAGGCTTACTAAATTGCAATGCTATTATCAGCATGCATTAATTTCCAATTGAGAAGTGTAATAGTTATACACTTCGTTTTTGTCTTTAGACATTCGTGTAACGCATTAAATTTATGCAGCGAGGTTCGTGCTGGAATCCGAAAAGGGTCTGTGCCTTAGCAAAATAATCCATTCAAACAGGTATTTTAACAATTAACTTACCATCAGTTCTTCCATTTTTATTCGCGCTTAAAAGCTGAACAGGACAGTGTGTTGTTAATGTGGCGTCGTAGGACGAGGAAATGTGAATTAGATGTCGGTGTTGGGTATTTTTCTTTGGAATGCTACTTTAACCGTCCTATTTATAGGCCAATATTGGCGCACGGGCATAAACTTACGAGAAAGAGCAGTGGTGAAAGGAACGTTCATGCTTTACCTCTGAATCATCTCATTCCCAACACTACGTTTCAGGAGGATAGCGTCAACATCATACAAATAACTGAACTACTACCATAAATACATAACCAAGATGGGTTATCACAGACAGTTTTTGGAACCTCGCGACGAAACGCGAAGATAACACATGTAATCTTGGTGTTGCATGCTATAATGCAAATCATCTTGTGCTTTCGCGGACACACTTAAGGTTACGGCGTATACGTCAATGTTACTGGCTTTGAGATTACGTTGTGCATTGCATATGATTTTTGGAGCAAACTAAAGTTACATTTTTCTGTCGTTGTATTGGAACATTTTTCTTTTCAACTGCAAATAACAGCATATTTTACACATGCCCAACGCAAAGTACCACACAATCATGACAGCACTCGAGAAACGAAGAATGGTGAATAAATTAAATCACCCTTGCAGAGGTTGAACAAGGCTGCCACGCTCGTCACCATTCCACGTGCTCAAGCTGAATAAGTTTATAGAATACCTGAATTGCGAATTATATCAAGAACCTGCTGAAGGAAGAAAGCGTGGATAGTTTCTTTACTGTGGTACAATACTTCGATTTTCCATTATTATGTAAGGAACTGAAAGATACGCGACGCAAGGTATTTGGATTAAATTATGCCGGGTGATTCAAAAAGAAAGAACAGATTTCAGCTGTTTATTACAGACAAAGTATATGAAATAGAAACATATTGCACATGTCACTGGATAGAGGAAGGTTCAACGTTTTGACACAGTTGCGCTGTTGGTTGGTTGTAGCAACACAGCGACTACATTACAAGAGAAAGCACTGTGACACGAATGTCATACCTCGACACGCTGCGAAACAGTGTGTCCTGAAATTCACGAAGGTCCTAATTATTTCATTTTTATGGATGACTGCGCCCAGCATCACATTCACCTTGAGGTGCGGCGTTTACGTTGGACTGGAAGAGGTAAGCAACAATATCTTGTTCACTGCTTTTGGTCTCCTAGATTACTATACACTTTGCAATTTTTCTGTAAGGGTACTCAAAAGAGTCTTTGTCCCATCTACGGCAGTCACTCTTCAAAATGAAAATGTGTGTGAAATCTTATGGGACTTAACTGCTAAGGTCATCAGTCCCTAAGCTTACACACTACTTAACCTAAATTATCCTAAGGACAAACACACACACCCATGCCCGAGGGAGGTCTCGAACCTCCGCCGGGACCAGCCGCACAGTCCATGATTGCAGCGCCCAGGACCGCTCGGCTAATCCCGCGCGGCAGTCTTCAAGAGCTGAGAAACTGAGTTGTCGATTCAATAAACAGGGACCTGCTGACTCATATGTGGAATGAAATTGACTATCGTTTCGACGTTTACTTAGCGACACATGGTGCTGATGTTGAGTTCACAGTATAGCTTTTGTGCGAAAATAAAACTTTGAACCATCCTCTATCCAGTGACATGCGCAACGTGCTTCTACCTTTCATTGTTTGTCTGTAATAAACAACCGAAATCTTTTCTTTCTTTTCTAAGCACGCTGTAGAACCTAAAGTTACCATTTCTCCACTTGCTTTTCACCTCTTGCCGTTGTGTCTCGTTGCACCGGTTTTTGCTTTATCCATGAAAGCGTTATTTACGTAATGAGGTTTTTCTTTTCATACAGTCTGGAGATTATGTCCTTTTCGCCGGTTTCCCGCTTCAGAGCTCTACGTGACACCGACTGGATAAGCGGCCAACCCGTCTGCAAGCGCAACACGCTTTCCGCATTGAGCGAACACCGCGGTTAAGCCGTGACGCAGAGCTTGAGAGAAGTCTCCTGTGGTGAAGAAAAGTGCTCCTGTTATCACACACAGGCGTTTTCCTGCTGTAACCATACTTGTTCAACACTAAGTGAGAGGACTTGCAATGCAATGCAATGTCAGCTATCGACGCCAGAACACTAAGTATTCTCCTTTACACTGAACAAATTACGTAGAAGCAACGTCATTCTGTTCCTTGTGCTACGTTGCGGAAAATCAATGTCACATACAGAGAAATTAAAACGATATCAGTCAAACTCAACCGAAGTTACTCGTGTTAACAGTTATATTAAATCCGTCCCGTTAGCCGCAACTAAAGCGCACAACATAAGGCCCTAAGCAGAGGAGGTTGATTTTCGGATCGGCCACCAGCCACAACTCTATTTCATGGAGAGAACATTACATTTTTTCTGTTTAGCGATTAGCTATTCACTACGTAAATGTGTTAACACATTCCAGTGTACCACAGTGATTAGAAACGCTTATCTTGCGAACGCGAATAAATTACCAAACTCGCACAAAAAAGCTTTTGATTCTCATTTTGTTAATTCCTGCGTTCTGACATAAAATGTCAACGGTAAAGCAAGCAATAAGGGCACGTTCGCAATCTTTGAGAGGCAGTAGAAGATACAAGCCACGGATAGATTTAATTTAGCTGTAGGTATCTTCTCACAGAAACTTATACCTTCATGAACTGTCGTAATTGACAAAGAGACAGCTTTAATAGCTCATTTATTTATTTTTTTAATTTTTTCACTGAGATGCGTCGAGAACCATGCAAATTATATAAATTATTGTCGAAACAGAAGGGACAATACTACGAATCTGATACATGGCAAAGACAAACAATATAGTTTCTCTTGAAACAATAGAACGTAAGACAACAAATAGAGCTACACACAAATGTGATTCAAAATGCACAAGAACTAACAAACTTACGTTAACTGACAACTACCCCTCCCTAAATAACGGAAAAGATTCGAGGAACCTCGCATCTTGGCTAACTGACTGAAAAAACAGCTCAAGAATTTCAGAGGCGCGGCACAGAGGGCATGCGAACTACGCCCAATCCCTGAAGCCCATACTGCTTACAAGCAGAAACGGAACACAATCGGTAAAGCTCAGGCATGGCTATACTCGTACATTAACCGACAACAGACGCAAACCAGCTGACCTATGGAAAACCTAAGTAGTCTTGGTACAGGTAAAATAAAAGATGCAGCTGTTCAGACTGAACAAACCGAAGGACTATATCAGTACTTCATTTTACCTACAAACGCAACTGGACCGCAAATGAAACAAAGTCTTATGATTTCTTCATGGAGATCAATGACGCCAACCACGAAAAATTGCGTCTTGAGCATGATACTGGCAATACCATCGAAGATTCATCATGCGTATCACGTCACGATCTGCTGAACACTGTAGCGTCACAGTCAAAATGATGTAACTTATGTTTGACCTCCTATGGTCCACAATAACATATTTTCTGTCACTGCTTCACCACGAGTGTTTTTCTGAGGAATGAAGACAGGGACTCGTCAAGCCAAGCCACTATCCAAGTAGGACGTTGCCACAGCAGTCTGTGATTACCCATCTGTTTGCAATCTTCTGTCACTGCCAAAGGCCTTAGCACGTATGGAAGTTGGCAAACTATTCACTAGGCTTGGACAATTTACTAGTCACGCTCAGATATCTACCAAAAAGTTCTGACAGATCAGTTACACAGAGTGGACGTTAATAAAACCGACAAAATGCACCGACGGAGTTCTGACTGGAAATGGAGGAAGAAAGGTCCTATGAACACGTGTCCGGAAATGACTCGTTGCCACGGTAGATGGCGCTGACGAATGGAAGTTCCTCCGACCACGTGCCGCGTGTTCTTTGGGTGTTGCAGGTTGTGATAGACGCGGCGTACTGTAAGCAGCAGAATGGTACGGTATTCATGCTGGGAACAAGCTGAGATGGCGTTTGCGTGCGGCCAAGCAGATGGAAACGGTCGAGGGGCAGCACGACTATACCAAACAGGTACAGTCACAGACAACAACCACATATCACAACATTTCAAGCCCTCTTGGGCGTTTGTGTTAACAGACGAACGTGCAGGGAGGCGGCGGACAGTGCGTAAACAGATTTGGAGCTTGCTGTAGGATTTGTCTCAATATCCTGCACAACCCGGTCCTCCAAATCTGTTGTACGCACAGTCCGCAGCCTCCCTGCGCGTTTGTCTGTTCACACAAACGCCCAAGAGGGCTTGAAATGTTGTGATATGTGGTTGGCGTCTGTGACGCTACTTTTTTTTGGTATAGCCGTGCTGCCTCTCGACCGTCTGAATCCCGATACGAATACCGGACCATTCTGCTGCTTACAGTATGGTGCGTCAATCACAAAGCCTACAACACCCAAGGATAATAAGGCGGGTGGTCAGAGAAACTTCCATTCGTCAGCGCGATCTACCGTGGGAACTATGCACTTCCGGACACATATTCATACGATGTTTCTTCCTCCAGCTCCAGTCAGGAATCTGCCCCTGCAGCTTGTCGGTTTTATTAGTGTCCACCCTGTATGTAACAGATACCACCGGCACGCAGGCAAGGCAGGCTGGAACCAATATAGAACAACACCATCCCTAATAAACAGATTCAAAGTTAGAGAAAACTCAAAGACGGGTAACATCGCTTTCAGAAAAAATACCGAATAAGTAGCGAAGAAGTCCATTCCTAAGAATAAACCGTTCGTTGGAGGAGAGTGCTAGGACGAAATTTGTAAATACACGATGGAGAACCGCAGGAACGTACTGAAATTATACTGATGACAAGCTATAGCAGACAGTTAATTACTTTCAACATAGGTCACGTAAAAAAACACTAAAAGTAAGAAATAACTGGAAGGAATTTTGCGGGAGTTTAAATGCGAGGACACCAATTTCCCCTGAGTGAGAAACAATTGAACGTATCCCTACGATTCAGATACAGACGTCGAGCCCCATGACTTTTCCGATTAGTAAGACGGAACTTTTTCTCAAAGTCTTACAGCTGTCTACACCTCGCTGTTAATAATACTAATGCAGATGTACAACATTTTGCTTGGACAAACCAGCAACAGTAAGCGAACTGAATAAATTTGGACAAGTACGGCGTCGGATCCTAACAACATACATCAACGCAGGCTATATAATTTGACAAGACAGGAAAGAACTCACCCGTGCAGTACTTAGTAAGTAACTATTGATCTACTAAGAATTCATGGTGTATCTACTGAAGTAACAATAACGTCTTCCTCTATCATGTACGTTCTCGTTACCTAATTAAAAATTAACATCCTTCTCTCCAAACAAATTTTCAGTTCCCAAAGCTACATACATCCATGTAATTTCTAATTAATGACATTTTATTACTGTTTGTCATATTAAAATGGTCACTTCTTAGTTAACAATGATGCATTCAACTTTGTGTAAAACCATAGTTTGATGTAAGAGACAGCCTGAAGGCCCTGATCTGATCGGGTTAAATAAATAAATAAATTTCTGAAGTGACATCACAGTAGGTAGAGATTCATTACATCACTGGCCAAAGCCGACTGCGAGTGTCGCAAGTTCCTCTTGACTCGGCCATTATTTGTACATCGTTTACATCTCCTTCGAGTTTCTTATTCTGAAAATATTTCGTCCTTGTTACCACACACAAACAATAAATACAACAACACAGAAGTGAAAATGATACGTTACTTCGATTATGTAAGCTAATAAGTGACAGCGATTGCAAACTCTAAGGAACAAAAACGCTCAGCCGCACACCAACAAATCACATCTGAAGTAAAGCTACGTATTATAGTAACGGCGTATAACGGATATAAGCTAAGGGATTCCTGAAACTGACTACGTGCTTATGGTTTTAACCTAAACTCTAATGGTTTTGGAGAAAATTGCGTCAGATGCACAAATGAAACTAAAAAGACATTCTTGCCAACGCTTCTGCCTGACACACACATGCAAGGAAGGCCAGATGAACTGCTTAAATATAAACACATGCACAATTACAGGCGTTGAACTACTTGATGGGCGCTAGTCGCTCTCGCAGCGTGAAGCTCATTCTACAATAATTTATCGTGCATCGAGAAGGAAGTTCGCATGAACAGCAAAAACATCAACAACAACAGCAGCAGGCAACAAATGAAAGACAACAGTACGTACTTGGAGCACTCTCCACATCCTAAGGCCCGTCTAGAACAGACAAACCCGCATCCATTAGATACGACATGCGCACATAACAGCCACTGTCAGAATATGTAAAGCATTATGTGCGTACAGTGTTTACCTCAGTTACGCCGAAAACATGCATTACATTTTACACACAATACATTGGTATGCATTGAGTCATATGAGCATATACGAACCTACTACTCACGTATTAAATGTACGTATTTCCTGCACAGTAATGACATCTCACAGTAGCATATAACGTGGACAGGGATGGAGAAAGTCTATACTAGTATCGCAGTCCACTTGTGTCAAACGCCATTTTCTTCGTCATAGACGCTGCTGGGATACAACATGCCTCAGCCAAATGAAGTTGTGATCGTTTCAATGATCTGCTAGAGTTATCTACCACATACGTAAAGGTACGTTTACACAGGCCATAACAATTACGTAATGGCGACAATATAAGCCGGAAATACTCCCAGGCAACAATGCCAGCCACGCGAATTGCCGCCAACTGTTACGCAACAATGCCAATCACTACCGCCTGGCAACTGCTGGCGGCAATACAGAAGTGTTTGCATGTGCCGTAAAATGTGCGAAAATGAATTACTGGTAATTAATGTGCCTCCTAGGTTCTGCATTCCACAAGCAATAATTTTAGCAAGGAAAAGAGAAATTACGTTTAGTGAATTCTTTTATTTTTATGAACAGGTTTTGAATTTTTTTTTTTTAACTGGTGAACTGCGATGGTCACAGACATTTTACCAGAATGCCGAAATATGGTTTGTATATGGTACTGGAACAGCCGGTTCGACAACTTGTAAAACCAATACAGTCACAACCAGATTGGCGATCATCATTCGGTTTTTGGCTACTGGTCATGCATACAGAATGTCGATATGCATGTTTAAAGAACACTTCTCACCTATTTACCTCTTGACACCAGACGGCTGCAACGCTTTGATACGACGACTCAAGAAATTCATTAAGGTAGTCTGAAATGACACTAGAATGTTTATGTTAATATTTTATTCTTGCTCATCAGTATAATGAGAGAACTAGCAATTTCATAAATTTGATATATTACGACCAGTGTTATGCGGCACGGAAAGTGAAAAAAAGAAAAGAAAAAAAACCCACATAAGTGCGAGTAGCCCTCACGCTTTGAGAGTTCCGTACAAACTTATTTATATAGATAGTAATAATAGTAGTAATGATGATGTTAATAGTAATAGTAATTTAGTTTGGCTCAATGGTTTGGTGCAAGTCTATTGGACGAAGGTTCGACCACTTGCTTGTCCCTACCACACCCTAGTTATCCAAATGGGGAAGGGAACCTACAGTTTAACGTGGAATCCGAAGCATATGTTTCTGGCGACTCATCACGTCGTTGAGAGTTAAAGGTTACGTTAAAAGGCAGACCAAAAAAGCCGTGGTTCGACCTAAGTTCGATCCCACGACCTCTCGGAAGTAGGCGCTTTACTGCTGGACTACCAGACCCGACATGAATATAGATAATTCTTCTATAGGTCTTGACGAGTGAGTATGCGAGTATCAGAAGCTTAAATTATTCGCACCGCCAAGAGACCGTAGACCCTAGTATGTGACAAATTTCGATATCTCTACGCGTTCCTGAGAGGAAAGAGTCTTAACAGTCGGACGGACTGAAAGACCACAACGTGCTCCTGTAAGGTCCCGTTATTGCCGACTGACGTACGGAACCCTGAAGTTTATACGGAAACATAAGTGATGAAGCTTCAAATAAAATGAGAAGACCTTAAGTCCTAGGTAGAACACATTTTTTGGCTCACTACTGCAGATAATCTAATATGAGAGTCGCAGAGACGTGTTTTTCAGACTGCAGTTTTTGCATGTATTACTTAATATATCCCATGGCACTGGCCGTAGATGCATTATACACTCCTGGAAATGGAAAAAAGAACACATTGACACCGGTGTGTCAGACCCACCATACTTGCTCCGGACACTGCGAGAGGGCTGTACAAGCAATGATCACACGCACGGCACAGCGGACACACCAGGAACCGCGGTGTTGGCCGTCGAATGGCGCTAGCTGCGCAGCATTTGTGCACTGCCGCCGTCAGTGTCGGCCAGTTTGCCGTGGCATACGGAGCTCCATAGCAGCCTTTAACACTGGTAGCATGCCGCGACTGCGTGGACTTGAACGGTATGTGCAGTTGACGGACTTTGAGCGAGGGCGTATAGTGGGCATGCGGGAGGCCGGGTGGACGTACCGCCGAATTGCTCAACACGTGGGGCGTGAGGTCTCCACAGTACATCGATGTTGTCGCCAGTGGTCGGCGGAAGGTGCACGTGCCCGTCGACCTGGGACCGGACCGCAGCGATGCACGGATGCACGCCAAGACCGTAGGATCCTACGCAGTGCCGTAGGGGACCGCACCGCCACTTCCCAGCAAATTAGGGACACTGTTGCTCCTGGGGTATCGGCGAGGACCATTCGCAACCGTCTCCATGAAGCTGGGCTACGGTCCCGCACACCGTTAGGCCGTCTTCCGCTCACGCCCCAACATCGTGCAGCCCGCCTCCAGTGGTGTCGCGACAGGCGTGAATGGAGGGACGAATGGAGACGTGTCGTCTTCAGCGATGAGAGTCGCTTCTGCCTTGGTGCCAATGATGGTCGTATGCGTGTTTGGCGCCGTGCAGGTGAGCGCCACAATCAGGACTGCATACGACCGAGGCACACAGGGCCAACACCCGGCATCATGGTGTGGGGAGCGATCTCCTACACTGGCCGTACACCACTGGTGATCGTCGAGGGGACACTGAATAGTGCACGGTACATCCAAACCGTCATCGAACCCATCGTTCTACCATTCCTAGACCGGCAAGGGAACTTGCTGTTCCAACAGGACAATGCACGTCCGCATGTATCCCGTGCCACCCAACGTGCTCTAGAAGGTGTAAGTCAACTACCCTGGCCAGCAAGATCTCCGGATCTGTCCCCCATTGAGTATGTTTGGGACTGGATGAAGCGTCGTCTCAGGCGGTCTGCACGTCCAGCACGAACGCTGGTCCAACTGAGGCGCCAGGTGGAAATGGCATGGCAAGCCGTTCCACAGGACTACATCCAGCATCTCTACGATCGTCTCCATGGGAGAATAGCAGCCTGCATTGCTGCGAAAGGTGGATATACACTGTACTAGTGCCGACATTGTGCATGCTCTGTTGCCTGTGTCTATGTGCCTGTGGTTCTGTCAGTGTGATCATGTGATGTATCTGACCCCAGGAATGTGTCAATAAAGTTTCCCCTTCCTGGGACAATGAATTCACGGTGTTCTTATTTCAATTTCCAGGAGTGTATTTATGAACTGCATGGTTCTTTCGTCTGTCCACTTCCACATTCTCGCAAACATAAAAAAAAGCGAGTACCTCTACACACACAGAACACATTTCAGACTGATCCGAAATAACATTCTCTTCGCCGTTCAGATTACGTAAATTGGCACCACATCTCCGTCGACGTAGGAGAATAGAAGAAGGCTGAGAGTGAGAGTGAAGCATTTACAGATCGGTTCAGACATAGACATGGAGTGGCTACCCCAAGAGTTCCTACTTAACCCTTGGTGGACTACATTGACAACACCTCGGCAACTACCTGTAACAGCCTGCCCCATCAGCAATGCTGCCAAGTCATACTGCAGTATTACCACGTATTGTATCTATACAGCAGCTATGTTGGTGAATCACTATTGTGGTCATTCATTAACGTAAAATATTGCCCGATTAAGTGTACGTTCTATATAGTCACGGCAGATACTCTCAAATCGAGGTGACTTCCTCCTTTAAAAAAACTTCTGTCAGCAGTACAAATTGGAAATAACCGTTCACAAATTGCCACAGAAGAATCGAATGACGCTTCGCATCATAATACTACACTTTCGGTCTTTCCTACAGGAGACCTCTGAACGAGAGAAATGTAATGGACTAGCCAAAAATATTGAAACAATGGGAATAACACCTATAAGGATGTTATTAATTTGAAAAGCAAGAGGATTTTCGCTCTTCGAAATCACTAAATTATATTCAGCGTTTTGGTGGAACTGCCTGCTTTATAAGTGAATATGCACAGCTTTTTCTGCAGGCTGCATCCGACAGAACTGAAAAGTAACTTTCTCTGTTCATCTGAAATTTAATCACATTTCTCTATCTGGACAAAAAATTCATTTGAGTTTCCCTCGTTCTGCTCTCGATTTCACTGTACTGCCGAATACTTGGATACAAAGCGGCAATTTGGTGTATCTACAGGGCCTAATTAACAACCAAAGAACTATAAGAGGGGGTGAGCATGAATACAGACCTTTATTTGAATACAACGATACATTGTGCTCTTCACAAGAAAAGCAAAAAGCCGACCTGGAAAACAACAGACTAAATACATGTGAAATAGAGCCGATTTTGTTTTTAAGTAGAAACCGAAGTACTGGACTAGAAGAGTGACTTCAAATGAGGCTGTAATAACTTGAGTTCATACATCACCGAGCATAACGAGCCGGTTATGACAGCTGTCCTATGTTGCAGTAATGGTAGGTTTAGAGAAAATTTTCGTAATATGACGCGTTCTACTCCTCATAGCATTGTGAGCAATCTTGCTTGCACAGACTGAAGTGACAAAATGGACCGCTTCGATTACAATCGGTCGACAGAAAAAAATGTGACTTCAAACTGCATCAAAAGCCCGATACACGCCAGTTTTGGATGTAACGTGGTGTTAAGATAATAGATTTGTTTTTGTTTAATAATTCAAGCGGGTGGATTAGGACACCATATATGCATTTAAGGCTCCTTATCGCCGTGAAACTCTCACTTGAATACTACATTCAGACGATGAAGTGGAAATGTTCTTGAAATATACAAATTTGAAGACTGCTGAGTATTCAGTAGGGCTGGTAAGGCAAAGCATCAATCTGATCAGTATTAAGATTTGCCGGGAAGTCCCACTGAAGAAAATGCAACAGGTGAAGAATGCAGCGACATATATCTAGTCTGCACATGATGTTCTGCACGGCAAGATTGTTCTTCAGACCTAATCCGTCGGCAACGAGGAGCCGATTTCAGAGATTACAAGCGACGAGGACATTCTGGACGCTGCACGAAAATGAAAGTAGTAATCTAAGATTATTATTATTATTATTTTATTATTATTATTATTTCTTTCTCTTCTCAGACGTTATGTCTGGTCAAAAATAGAAAGCGACGCGGACCTTTATCAAGCGTGACTTCCTTTTAACTGTACGGTATATGTTACAGTGCATTTAGGAAATTTCGGGTAATTGAACTTGTATCAATAATCACAGATTTCTGTAGTTGTATATATACGTTTGGATGTAGCTGTATTGCGTTGATGTACTGGTGGATATTATGTGGTATGACTCCTGTAGTTGATAGTATAATTGGTATGATGTCAACTTTATCCTGATGCCACATGTCCTTGACTTCCTCAGCCAGTTGGATGTATTTTTCAATTTTTTCTCCTGTTTTCTTCTGTATATTTGTTGTGTTGGGTATGGATATTTCGATTAGTTGTGTTAATTTCTTCTTTTTATTGCTATGTGGTGTTGTTTTATCTGTTATAATAGTTCTGTTCCAGTATAATTTGTATTCATCATTCTCCAGTACATTTTGTGGTGCATACTTGTATGTGGGAACGTGTTGTTTTATTAGTTTATGTTGTATGGCAAGTTGTTGATGTGTTATTTTTGCTACATTGTCATGTCTTCTGGGGTATTCTGTATTTGCTAGTATTGTACATCCGCTTGTGATGTGATCTACTGTTTCTATTTGTTGTTTGCAAAGTCTGCATTTATCTGTTGTGGTATTGTGCTCGTTGATAATATGCTTGCTGTAATATTTGGTGTTTATTGTTTGATCCTGTATTGCAATAATGAATCCTTCCGTCTAACTGAATATATTGCCTTTTCTTAGCTATGTGTTGGATGCGTCTTGATCGATGTGTGGCTGTGTTAGATGATACGGGTGCTTTCCATGTAGTGTTTTCTGTTTCCAATTTATTTTCTTCGTATCTGTTGATGTTATGTGATCTAAAGGGTTGTAGAATTGGTTATGAAATTGCAATGGTGTAGCCGATGTATTTATATGAGTGATTGCTTTGTGTATTTTGCTACTTTCTGCTCGTTCTAGAAAGAATTTTCTAAAATTGTCTACCTGTCCATAATGTAGGTTTTTTATGTCAATAAATTCCCTTCCTCCTTCCTTTCTGCTTAATGTAAATCTTTCTGTTGCTGAATGTATGTGATGTATTCTATATTTGTGGCATTGTGATCGTGTAAGTGTATTGAGTGCTTCTAGGTCTGTGTTACTCCATTTCACTACTCCAAATGAATAGGTCAATATTGGTATAGCATAAGTATTTATAGCTTTTGTCTTGTTTCTTGTTGTCATTTCTGTTTTCAGTATTTTTGTTAGTCTTTGTCTGTATTTTTCTGTTAGTTCTTCTTTAATATTTGTATTATCTATTCCTATTTTTTTGTCTGTATCCTAGATATTGATAGGCATCTGTTTTTTCCATCGCTTCTATGCAGTCGCTGTGGTTATCCAACACGTAATCTTCTTGTTTAGTGTGTTTTCCCTTGACTATGGTATTTCTCTTACATTTGTCTGTTCCAAAAGCCATATTTATATCATTGCTGAATACTTCTGTTATCTTTAGTAATTGGTTGAGTTGTTGAATTGTTGCTGCCAGTAGTTTTAGATCATCCATGTATAGCAAATGTGTGATTTTTTGTGGGTATGTTCCAGTAATATAATAGCCATAATTTGTATTATTTAGCATGTTGGATAGTGGGTTCAGAGCAAGGCAGAACCAGAAAGGACTTAATGAGTCTCCTTGGTATATTCCACGCTTAATCTGTATTGGCTGTGATGTGATATTATTTACATATGTTAGGATATTAAGTGTGGTTTTCCAGTTTTTCATTACTATGTTTAGGAACTGTATCAATTTAGGATCTACTTTGTATATTTCCAATATTTGTAGCAACCATGAGTGGGGTACACTATCAAAAGCTTTTCGGTAATCAATGTATGCGTAGTATAGGGACCTTTGTTTAGTTTTAGCTTGATATGTCACCTCTGCATCTATTATCAGTTGATCTTTACATCCTCGTGCTCCTTTGCAACAGCTTTTTTGTTCTTCATTTATAATTTTGTTCTGTGTTGTATGTGTCATTAATTTCTGTGTAATGACTGAAGTTAATATTTTGTATATTGTTGGTAGGCATGTTATGGGCCGATATTTTGCTGGGTTTGCTTGATCTTTAAGTTTCAGATAAGTTATTCCATGTGTAAGTGTATCAGGGACTGTGTATGGGTCTGCAATGTAACTGTTAAATAATTTAGTTAGATGTGAATGTGTTGAGGTGAACTTCTTTAGCCAGAAATTTGCTATTTTATCTTTTCCAGGGGCTTTCCAATTGTGCGTAGAATTAATTGCTCGGGTGACTTCATGTTGCAAAATTACCACTTCAGGCATTTGCGGTATCATCTTGTATGTGTCTGTTTCTGCTTGTATCCACCGTGCTTGTCTGTTATGTTGTACCGGGTTTGACCATATGTTGCTCCAGAAGTCTTCTATGTCTGTTATGTTTGGTGGGTTGACTATTTTAATGTGTGTGTTATCTATTGTCTGATAAAATTTCTTTTGGTTTGTGTTGAATGTTTGGTTTAGTTTCCTCCTATTTTCACTTTTCTTGTATCTTCTAAGTCGTTTGGCCAATGCTTGTAATTTCTGCTTCTTTTCATCTAATTGCTCTATCGCTTCTTGTTGTGAAATTTTACCTACCCTTTTTCGTTTTTTGTGTGATATTTCATTTCTTATAAATTGTGTTAGCTGTCCGATGTCTTTTCTCAGTTTTTCTATTCTGCTCTGTAGCCTGTGTTGCCAAGCTGGTTTTGTGGGTTTCTTCTGTGTGTTGGTTTGTTCTGATCTCTGCCTAGTGTGTATATTTAGTGTAGTGAGTGCTCCTATATAAACCAGTAGTTGTAACTCTTCCATAGTTGTATTTTCATTTATTTTGTTGTGTATGATTGTGCTGATAGTTGTTATTATTGTTTAGACTTGTGGGTTATTTGGTGGTCTATACAAGAATGGTCTAATGTCTGTATTTGTGTCTTTGTATTCTATATATGTCAATTGAAATTTTTCTTCTATATCTAACATGTGTGTCACTTCATGTTCTATTTGTGCTTGTTCTGGTGGCTGTCTTAAGATTTTGTTTCCCTCTGATTGTTTAATTGATGCGTGTTGTTCTTTGTTTGTTTGCTCTGGGATGTTTGAGTCCATTACTGTATTTTCTTCTTCTTCTGATTGTACATTATTTTGTTCCAGTATTTGTTGTACTTGTTGTTTGATGTTTTCTAATTCTGACTGGGGTATCCTGTTCTTTTTGATTATTACACGGATCTGATCAGCTAGTCGTTGTTCTATTAAAAATTTTAATTCTGGGTATCTGGTAATAAATTTTGTGTATACTTGTGATCTGTATCCAGTTGCGTTGGTTCCTAAATTTGTTGCTTGGTAACAACAGAACATGAGGTGTCTTAACTTCATCTGACCATCTCATCCTCTGTCTTTGTTTTCCTTCTAGAGTGATTGCAGGAAGCATATCCTGCAAAACACCTCTATTTGGATTTAAATCATTTTCCGTGTGGCTAGCAGTGTCGTTACCAATGTGGACGGGTATAGGGTTCAAGCGTCGTCCCCGACCATGACAGCGCTTGTCCGAGGCTTCATTAGTTCTGTCCTGAACCAACTAATCACACTAAAAGGGGGGTTAGCCCTATTAGTGGTTTGTTCTTTTCGTCGCCTTTTACGACTGGCAGAACATACCGAAGGCCTATTCTTTTCCCGGGCCTATTCTTTTCCCGGGCCTCCACGGGGTTTATTATTATTATTATTATTATTATTATTATTATTATTATTATTATTATGAAGAAGAAGAAGAAGAAGAAGAAGAAGAAGAAAACACAGATGTTACCAGTACACCTGAAATATTGGATATCACATACAAAAAGAATCCGAGAACGAGGAATCAAAGTGAACCACACTACAATTCAGTTTTTGCACCTGATGAACCTAAAACAATGAGCACAAAAGAAAATGCGTGACATTAATCGCCAAAAAAAGTAAATTAACTTCTCCAAAGCAGTGGAAAAATGAACCTACAGTAGCTTTCAGACAGCGTTGTAAATAATCGTGTATTTTGTAGGTTATTTTATATACCGTAATGCTATACTTATTTGCAACTAGTACAGACTCACTTTTCGGTCGCCGTTTGAAGTTTTCGATTTGTTTTTCTTCTAATGTTCTCTAATTTAAATACTGCAACATAGATAGCACAGTAGAAACTGAATTTTTGTTCTTTCTACCTTCCCATGCATACTTCGTTAATCCACAGCTTATTCTCGATAAACCACGGTTACAATATAACGCGGAGGTAAAGCATGTACCCCAATAACGGTGTTATAGTGGAATTCGACTGTATATTTTACGTGTTTACAGTACGTAGGCAGCAAAAGACGTCTGCCTGTCTTAGCGGGACCACTGTAGGAAAATAACTTGGTATTCAAGGGCAACGTTCCCTTTAGAGTATTTTCCGCTCCACTGTTGCGCATATGTGGGGCTTTGTCAGATACGGGCAGTGTTTCTCATTGCTGAAAATGAAAGCAAACTGTGGATAACTCCCAGCCCTCCCCCACCCCAGCAGAGGACGGGAGCTTTATTGCATTCCGCGTCGCTGGCCACATTCCCGCCCCTACAGTCGCGCCTGACGCAACCCACTCGACGTCGCTGTTCTCCGTGCGATATACGCCTCAGGTCGCAGGCGCTGCGCCCTCGGAAACAACTCTCTCCAATATACACTCCTGGGGTCAGATACATCACATGATCACACTGACAGAACCACAGGCACATAGACACAGGCAACAGAGCATGCACAATGTCGGCACTAGTACAGTGTATATCCACCTTTCGCAGCAATGCAGGCTGCTATTCTCCCATGGAGACGATCGTAGAGATGCTGGATGTAGTCCTGTGGAACGGCTTGCCATGCCATTTCCACCTGGCGCCTCAGTTGGACCAGCGTTCGTGCTGGACGTGCAGACCGCGTGAGACGACGCTTCATCCAGTCCCAAACATGCTCAATGGGGGACAGATCCGGAGATCTTGCTGGCCAGGGTAGTTGACTTACACCTTCTAGAGCACGTTGGGTGGCACGGGATACATGCGGACGTGCATTGTCCTGTTGGAACAGCAAGTTCCCTTGCCGGTCTAGGAATGGTAGAACGATGGGTTCGATGACGGTTTGGATGTACCGTGCACTATTCAGTGTCCCCTCGACGATCACCAGTGGTGTACGGCCAGTGTAGGAGATCGCTCCCCACACCATGATGCCGGGTGTTGGCCCTGTGTGCCTCGGTCGTATGCAGTCCTGATTGTGGCGCTCACCTGCACGGCGCCAAACACGCATACGACCATCATTGGCACCAAGGCAGAAGCGACGCTCATCGCTGAAGACGACACGTCTCCATTCGTCCCTCCATTCACGCCTGTCGCGACACCACTGGAGGCGGGCTGCACGATGTTGGGGCGTGAGCGGAAGACGGCCTAACGGTGTGCGGGACCGTAGCCCAGCTTCATGGAGACGGTTGCGAATGGTCCTCGCCGATACCCCAGGAGCAACAGTGTCCCTAATTTGCTGGGAAGTGGCGGTGCGGTCCCCTACGGCACTGCGTAGGATCCTACGGTCTTGGCGTGCATCCGTGCGTCGCTGCGGTCCGGTCTCAGGTCGACGGGCACGTGCACCTTCCGCCGACCACTGGCGACAACATCGATGTACTGTGGAGACCTCACGCCCCACGTGTTGAGCAATTCGGCGGTACGTCCACCCGGCCTCCCGCATGCCCACTATACGCCCTCGCTCAAAGTCCGTCAACTGCACATACGGTTCACGTCCACGCTGTCGCGGCATGCTACCAGTGTTAAAGACTGCGATGGAGCTCCGTATGCCACGGCAAACTGGCTGACACTGACGGCGGCGGTGCACAAATGCTGCGCAGCTAGCGCCATTCGACGGCCAACACCGCGGTTCCTGGTGTGTCCGCTGTGCCGTACGTGTGATCATTGCTTGTACAGCCCTCTCGCAGTGTCCGGAGCAAGTATGGTGGGTCTGACACACCGGTGTCAATGTGTTCTTTTTTCCATTTCCAGGAGTGTATAAGCACAAGCGACGCACTATGGTGAAGTCCTTTTAGCAAAAAGGCAGAACTGCTTGAGAACGTACACCAACAGTTCTGCACGTAAATAGCCAACTAAGAAAACATTCAAATGTGAGAAAGAAGAACGAACTAAAACTTTACCATTAAATGCAGATTCACTACATCGGAGAAATACATTAACACACAAAGACGCTCTCTAAGACTTCCATAAATTCTGGGCCAAAAAGAAGACTGAAATGGCTGCCGAGACCAACAAATAGTTCGTAGATTACTGATCCGAAGACATGTGATGCTCTTGCATGTAGGTAAAACAATACAATAAAACAGAGTTACAGTTTTTCACAACAAAAACTGCAAATATAAATGTTCAATGTCAATGACATGTAAGAAATGATTGTATGGTATGAATACATTTATAAACGGGCATATTCACGTCAAAAATCTTTTCAGAGTTTCAAGGAAATACAAAATAACTCTAGGTGACATTGCCTGAGGAACAAGGAGACAAAATACTTCCTTGAAGAAAGAAGAAATGAATACCAAGAGAAAAATTAGAACATTTGTATTTGTGTTACGTTGTTCGCGGTCGCACGGATCTCAATAAAGGAGAATTAACATCCTGTTTGCTGATAATTACAAAAAAATGGTTCAAATGGCTCTGAGCGCTATGCGACTTAACTGTTGTGGTCATCAGTCGCCTAGAACTTAGAACTAATTAAACCTAACTAACCTAAGGACATCACACACATCCATGCCCGAGGCAGGATTCGAACCTGCGACCGTAGCGGTCGCTCGGCTCCAGACTGTAGCGCCTAGAACCGCACGGCCACTCCGGCTGGCTGACAATTACATTTCACGGTATAAAATTAAAATTAAGAGCAATAGCCCACTAGTTTATACAACGTAATGGAGGATGGGGGGAGTAATTACGGACGCGCAATCCGTCTCTAGTCACCTGAACGTCGGAAGTTGGACAAATGCAGGAATTGCTGTTTCATTGGGAAAATCGTGATCCCAAGCAAGAAACAAAATTATAAGCGATATTATCAACACCATACGTGACTCTGCTGACGAAGAAAACAAACATATATCTTATGAAATAGCTTTCGGCATGATTATCGTCTTGCTCGCGTCAGAGTGATACAAAATAGCCACTACATTCTGTTTCTACAGCATCATTCGAAAGTCATGTCCCGAAGAACAAGGTGTACGTTGCTGGTTCAGTTAACATGGCCCATAGGACCAAGCCATATTCAGGGATACGACAGTACTATCATTCGAAGCAAAAATGTCTAGCCGGCCGTTGTGGCCGAGCTGTTCTAGGCGCTTCAGTCCGGAACCGCGCTGCTGCTACGGTCGCAGGTTCGAATCCTGCCTCGGGCATGGATGTGTGTCATGTCCTAGTTAGGTTTAAGTAGTTCTAAGACTAGGGGATCTTAAGTCCCATAGTGCTCAGAGCCAACCAATAACGTCTGGTAAACATGAGCTCTAAAATGCGTACCTTAAGAGCTATGAGCACTTATTCATTTTCACTACTGTGAAACAAATCTCTCCTGCTGAAGAAGTGTACATAAATATTAAGGTATTTGTTTTAGAACCCATGTTTACTAGACATTTCTGTCTTGTTTGGTCCATATTATCTTCTTCCAAAACATGGAAAGCAAAGAATTTACAGTAGAAAAAATTCGAAGATGAAGTGTTCACGCCTCTTAAGGTATGCATTTTATATCCCACGAGACTTTTTTTTTGTATCGAATTGTCGTTCCTGTCTTATACGTGAATACAACTTTGTCCTATGGGCAAGATTATTGAATCATCAATGTAGACTTTGTCCTATGGGACAAGACTTTTGAATCACCCTCTACACCGCAGTCTTCGTTTCTTCGCTATGCTACTTGCTGTCAAAGTGCAACCGCATCTTTCATGTTTGCGAGAGATTTGTTAGTACTGCCAATAGACAAAGTGCTTCTGACAAGCTTAATACCACGGACGTGAGTGACTACATATTATTAATTTTCTTCAGACTATTTTTCAAAAAGTTCCCACTAAATTTCCGGGTGTAATCTCATATACTACCAGCAAAAATTTAAATAGGCATATATAGCATGTTTAGAAAAAAATTCATCCGATTCATGTGACTACCTTCTGCAGGAATGAGGATACAAATTTTGGTGTAATTTTAACTTACCATTAGGGTACAAAGCTTTTATTGTCGAAAGAACCATTCAGTTTTCGAGGGACTATCTTTAATATGGATGCACCTTCAATCTTGGGGTAGTTTTTACAATTTAGTTTGGAATCTAAACCAGAACATTTCAGAAACATTCAGTGTGCGCCCCGCCACACGCACGACAAACATGCAGGCAATGCTCTAACTCCCATACTCTTGACGTTAGAAAATTGCTATTTTTATTGTCGTTGCTACTTGACGCAGTCGTTCACTTGCAGCTGTTAGAAGAGGGGACCGAGTCTTGCACAATCCCCCACAAAAAGATCCCATACCGTGAGATCATGCGACCTTGGGCGCCAATGGTGCAATGCGAGATCCGACGCTGTAAGAGGTGAGGCGTAGTGCTGTGGATAAATATCGCGCAGCAAAGCTGCAACTCGTTGATGAAGGCGCGAGCGCGTGAGTTAGCAGCACAGGGATATGCCCGGTAACTCTCATCAAGCAGAACTTTTAGTTTCGATGCCTAAGTTAAAATTTACGCCAAGTTTTCTATCTTCAGTCGTATAGAGGATATTATCTTGTGAAATCGGTTGAATTTTGCCAGACCCGTCGGCCAAATGCCCAGGACTCGTGTTCACGGCGCCTGGTAAAGGTACGAGTTGAGTTGCTGCTATGTCATGTGCAATGCATCTACTTGTCTTTCCTCAGTTCCGCTCACTTCAATTGTTTAGGTATACTTCAAAGTCAATCGTACCACAGTTTGCAACTTCGAGTGTTCTCTCCTCTGTTTATCGTACTGTTTTTTCTACTCTGCCAAGAACAGTAAGATGCAGCGTCAAGTGGTGCAAGAAGCACTGTTGGAACAGCGCTGAGATATTCTCCCATTATTTGTTTAAATTAAAAATATTCCTGTGCACGATAACTACGTCTACCCAGATGTACTAACTGAATCATGTTCCTTAACGACTGAATTGCAAGTGACGACTGAATTAGTGAGGCAGCTCGTAAATAAAAGTCATGTTAGATCATATAAATATGTAGGCTATGTGAGCAGATTTCACACTTCGTTTCAAACGTGTGTGACATTCTTGCTCTTTAATACGTTTCTTTTATTGCCCTTCCATTTTCGCCTACACACTCTTCGCCGCCGGCCGCGGTGGTCTAGCGGTTCTAGGCGCTCAGTCCGGAACCGCGCGACTGCTACGGTCGCAGGTTCGAATCCTGCCTCGGGCATGGATGTGTGTGATGTCCTTAGGTTAGTTAGGTTTAAGTAGTTCTAAGTTCTAGGGGACTGATGACCACAGATGTTAAGTCCCATAGTGTTCAGCCACTTCACACACTACCCCAGGGTATAGGTATAGGTAATCAGGTGCAACCATTCTAAAAACTCCTATTTTGTGCTCAATAAAAAAATTTCGTCTGTATAGCATTTTTCCGCAGAATTCTGCTGATGCGCTGTAGAAACGACCCGTCTGGTAATAGGGTAAAATGGCGGTTCCACATCCTTACCAGAGTATTTCGTTTGAAAACCCTGTCAGCGGAGAAATCATCACAGTCGCTGGAGTTCTCTGTCTTGTTTACGAAATACAAATCCGATTCCAAGTTGTTATTGTCACTGGACTGGCCAAGGAATCCAACATTTATATACTGCAGGTCCGAGAAGCAATTTAGATTTCCAAGGACGAATGTAACAATAGAAAAGACGGATATAGGTTTCCAGTTTGGTGGCTTCCCGCCATTCAGCCACGGTGTGGAAAAAAAAAAAGACCAGGAAGCCATCTCTGCGGCACGACAACAACATTTTGATTAATATTCCCCCTCTCTAGCTCTGCCTGTTTCGATTTATATCCGGCGACGATGGCCGACCAAGAGCAGGCGAAAGAATTTTACTCCATAACTCCCCTACTTCTGCGTAAGTGCGGGGAAGCTCTCTTTCACAACACTGGTCCTTTTCAGTGTTCAGCAAAACCAGAAGATCCTGAAGAAGACATCAGGCGAGCGTATGATACCTCTATCATGTAGAAGACACTGAAGAGGAAAATGACGCGGTCCAACAATCCAGAAGATTTTACTTTCAATCACAATGGCTACAGGAGCCTGCAGACAGACTTACATAAAATAGTTGTCGCCTGTTTGAAAGGAACCATTTCGGCATTCATTCATTTGAATGCACTTGGGGAAACCGAGGGAAACAATTTTAGATGGTCAGGCAGGATTTCGAACATCTGTCCCCGGAACTTGAGTCTAAGTATTTAGAGACGGAGAGGATCATTCCAAGAATTTTCATCCATTTACTGTCAGTAAAACTGCGCGATCCAGACTGATTATGCTGTGAAACGTGATTACAGAACACTCTTACCACTTCGTCTGAAGCCGCTGATTTACGTAGCAAGGAGCTACAGGAATAGGAACTAGCAACTGGTTCCTGGTAAGTAATTGCTAAGACAAGCCAATAACGCTAAGTTTATGGCTTTCTCAATGCTAGGTCGGAATACTTGTTTGCTACCCGGTTCCAGCTTTCTCCAGTCCGGAAAGCAATTTAAATCACCGTTAGAAATTTGGAAATGATGCACAGTACGCCATGGCTGCTCACGAACCGGTCGTGTCGGGACGATCAAGATATATAAAGCGGTCGTCAGTTATACATTATACGCATTTCAACAGGTTGCCATGACCCAAGTCTGAAACTTCATCTTTACAGATGTGGAATCTGAGGAAGTAGAACTGCAACATTTATTAACTGCTCCAACAAGTACATTTAGGAAGGTCCAATATCAAATAAATATTCAGTGTTCTAAATGAAGAGAGCATCTTTCTTGCTTAAAACAGTACTACTGTTGCTAGTTCCGGGTATCACTTAATGATTAACGAGAAAGCCAAAGAAATAGAAGGACTTTATAACAGCAGAACCAATGAAAGTGCACATCTATTCGAAGTAAGGGTCTGTGATACCGTAAGGACGATTATGCAGAGAAAATTTCGTACAGACGAGCTCCATATACACCTAAGCTATTTTTGAAGTGCGAAGCTGAAGGAAGATGAAATAACGATTCGTTCCAACAATATCATAATCACCGTTGTCATAGTATGCATCAAAAACTTCATGTTTCTTCCTTTCTGCTGTAACAGCACACACAATAATAGCATAGATAAAGTTTCCAATACGTTTAAGAAGAGGCCGATCATTAATGTACTTCCTTGAACTAAGCCTTAATACTTTTTCTTGAGGTAACCCACTTTATGATTTCCTATAGCTGCTTCCCAACTCTTGGAATTTCACAAAGAATATTAGATTCTGGAGAAGATATCTGATAATTTTGATATAAGAAATAGTGTTTTATGCTGTTTTAAACTTTCTATAATGAAGGACTGTGATTCACAACGTCTTCAGCTGCTATAAGTTCTATGAAGACAGCTCCCGTAATACGATTTGTTTCACATTCATCTTCTATACGTTGGACCAGATTGATAATCTGAGAAACGTAATAGAATCTCTAACGTTTTCACTGGGAGAGGTAGCGCACTGCACTGAGATTCGGGAGGATGACAGTTCACATCTGCGTGGAGCCAACCAGATTTAGGTTTCCCGTGATTTCCCGAAGTCGCTTAAGATAAATGGTGGGATGATCCCTCTGAAAGATGACGGACGATTTCCTTCCCCATCCTGTCCTAATCCGAGCTTGAGCTCTGTCTCTAATGACCCAGTTGTCGACAGAATGTGAAATACTTAGCTGCCTTCCTTCATTTTTTTTCTAATGCTCTCGATACACAAAAACGATTTGTTATATACTGTTACATCACTAAGATTTTCGCTGACGCTGCAGTTGTGATCAGAAAGTGCCGTGGTTGGGCAAGCTTAAGAAATTGCAAAATCATTTTGATAAAATTTCCACTTGGTTTAACGAATGTAAACAAATGTAATACAATGCCTATGATTATAAATAGAAAGAACCTCATAGTACCCGGTTACAAGATTAGTGGTGAACAGCTTGAGCATTTCGCATCATGTAAGTATTTAGCGCTAGTATTAAGAAGCGATATCAAATGGAACGATCAAATAAAATCAGTGTTAGGAAAGACGACTGGTAGATTTAGTTTTGTTGGACATGATCTGCGACAATGCAATGCATCTGTACGTAGTTTCTCTTAAGTACGCTAGGGCGACTTTATTCTAGAATTTTGTTCCAGCGAATTGATTCTTTATCACGAAGGCATAACGGTAGAACGGATTGTAACAGGTAGGTAGGTATGCATTACACGATAGTGGCCGGAAATTTAAATGACAGTCCTTGGAAGAAAGGCGCCGTAGTCGAGACGAAAGAGTTTTAGTAAATTTGTAAAACCTGCATTGCTGCCTCCATCGTACAGGCAAGACAGATTAGGGCACTTACTGGGGCGTACAGTGTCCCTCGCTCAGCGCGTGAATGGGATAGCTCGGAAAATCTATTATCTTGGTACGACATACTGAAGCATCCCCAACTCTCTTGTGGTTCCCTTTTTAGGTATTCCACGTCGACGTCTGCTCGTAGATACGTATCGTCGGTGGCTTTCCGGCTTTACTTCCCGACGTGACAGCGACGACTCCGATGAGGTGCGAGCCATGTGTTTTGCTATCACTGCGAGTCTTCTAAATATCGCTTTTATTTAGTAATTTGCCCGGCTAAAACTCTCCCCTTTTATGATTAAGACAGCCTGCGCCACCTTTCGGAGGGAGTGGGGACGTCAAAGAGTCACAAAAGTTCATATTAAGCAGTCCGTAAAACATGTAAACGTTCACTTCAGTTAGCGTGTTAGTTAATGCCTACGCTTTCCGCTAGATGGTGCTGACTTACTGCTGAATAGCTTTGGTTCCCTAAAACCTTCACTGATTAGTACTAGGTAAATGAAATAAGTACAAAACTCTTGTATTTCACTTTCACTCTACATTCAAGGATTAAGATGGTGACGGATGATGGTCTATTTAAAAGGTTCCTAGCCTGCAGGAATCTAAATAGTACGCAAATTCCGATTTGCACGCGCTCTACGTCCAGATGCGCAACTTTCAAAAGTCCACACGTTAATATCTGAATACCGGTACCTCTGAATTCACTCGTATCAGCAGATAATTTGAGTTTCTGTCGTCTATACGTCCGTAAAGTTCCAACCTAGCACTAAAGTCCAAAAATCCCCTTAATACTCAGTTGCTACCAACAGCCAGAGATCGTACACTACATCACTTTTAATCTCCATTATATTCTAACAGTTTATCGTGAATCTTAACACGATAAAGTCCAATCTAATTATTGTCTCGCTGACAGACGGGTTCCCCGCCCATTAACGAAACAATCAAGGAAAAAATAAGCGGCAATAATAACGATCAGGCCTTTTTATAGGTTTTTCATCACAAGAGTTTAACGTCACTGCCTTCTCCATGACGGAGCTTCCGTGGCTTTGCTGTACTTAGACGTTAAACTACTTGCTGATATACTATAATTTTGATCTGCAGTTACCGAACTCTGATTCTACATTATTTTCCTCTCTAAAATTCTATTCTTAATTTTAACTTATTCTTTCTATAGCTTTTATCACTGTAAACTGCACCGAGATGTTACGATACCCTGTATATTGACTTGCGGAGTACATATCGGGAGCCAAAACGTCACCACCTGAATGGCGTACTGGTCCACCTTTGTAACGCAATACAGCAGCTATTCTGCGTGGCAGAGATTCGACTGTCCTTGGTAGGATTCCGGAATCATGTGGCACCATATGTCTACAAGTAGGTTATATAATTCATGAGGGTGCGGATCTGGCGTCCGTCAGCGTCCCAGAAATGTTCCATCGGGTTCACTCCAGGCGAATTGGGTGGCCAAGGCAACGTGAGTTAACTGTGATGCTCTTCGAAGTACTATAGCACAATTCTGGCCATGTGGCAGGGGCAGTTCACGTAAACGACATCACCGTCTAGGAAGACACTAAAAAATGGTTGTAGAAAAATTTCCGCTACCAGTCACACTTACTGTGACTGGTAGCGGAAATTTTTCTGTAACCTATAAACGAACAGTCACGGAGTTCAACAGCATCCACTATGGATAAAATGTACTAAAAAATGAACTGATGCAGATGGTCAGCAGTAACGTTCTCGTAGTCCATAGCTATCATTGTCCTTTTGATTACTATTACCAGCCCCATTATAGTCCACGTGAATGTCATCCCACCAGCTGCATCTGTAGTACAGTGCATGTAGAAAGTGGCCGTATGTCTGTACGGCAGCGTATCCGGACACCATCATCGACGTGGTAGAACAAAAAACATGATTCATGAAACCAGGCGATACGTTTCTATTGATCCACGGTCCAAACTCAATGATCCCGTGCCCGCTGTAATAGATGGTGTCATTTAATTACCTTGGGAACAAGTACTGGTCGTCTGCCGCGAAACTCCCTCCCCTCCCCCTGGTACACCGTGTTCAACAACGTTCACTGAACATTGTGTTCCGACACACTTGTGCCTGTACCAGTATTATACTCAGTCATCTGATCAGCCACAGATTGCCGCCTATCGTATTTTACAAAGCGGTCGAGAACCCAGCCCCCACGTCCTCTTACGAGGTGTGAACGTCCAACACCTTGTCGCCTACTTTCCCTGGATGCTCGCAACTGCAGCAGGTGAATGACCAACAAGCTTCGTCGTTTCCGAGACGCTCGTTCCAAAGCGCCGAGCCAGAACAATCTGCCCTTCGTCAGAATCGCTTATGTCAATGAATTTGCCCATTTTCGGCCAGTATCGTCGCTATAATGGTTCCTCATTCGTCTCTGCTTTCCTCATCGTGTCGCAACGCCACCAAACAGACATAGCTCGCGGTGCGGAGTAGCCAAAATGTTTTCGTTCGTCAGAATATATAGACGTTGACGTCAGAGAGCAGACAGGAGGCTACGTAGTGCAGTGTAGTGTGTAGCGTGCGGAGCGTGCAGCGGGCAGCGTCCGCGCGCAGCTTCTTCCTGGAGCCGGCAGAGCAAACACGCCATAGCGACACGCGCCGACAACACACGCACGCCCGTTGCGGAGCGTGGATGGGTCGCTGCCCTCCACTTACAATGCACACTCGTCGCGCTGCGGGGTGTGTCCAAATAGCCATCGCACTGACGCTAGCTTATACGGAGACGTCAGCGAAGCAGTGTGTAAGAGCCCATCGGTTGTATGGAATCAGAGCAGAGAGTGGGTGGACGTGGAGACGTGACAGAATAGCAGAAAGTATCTATCGTTTTCGGACGTGCCCATGATCACACCGCGAATGAGGTCGCCTTTTTTTTGTTCGTGAATGAATGCGGACTGTCGAATGTGTCTACAAGGAATGGCCTACCACTCGCAGCCGTGTAACACAGCGTAAGAGCAGAGGTTGTAAAACGACATTAAGCGACTAGTACCAGAGACAAGTACCACAACGTTTTCATAAGATGTGGTTCAACAGCCTTAAAGTATTTTGTAAAATGGATTTTAACCATCGCTTGTTTATTTGACCTATTAGTCATCTACCGGTTTCGGTTGTTAACCCTCATCCAGGATGCAGGATACAACAGATTAGTTCAAAGCATCCCATATTTCTTTGAAGCTGAATATTATCCCGTGAAATTGTAGAAACATCCGAATTATTCTAAGACAAATTACATCTTGTCTTTTTACAATTTCACTGGGTAATTTCGATACTGTTCAGCTTCAAAACAATATGGTATGCTTTTAACTAATCTGCTACATCCTGGATGACGGTTAGCAACAGAAACCGGCAGACAACTAATGGGACAAATAAACAGCTGATAGTTAAAATGCATTTTATAAAGAACAAGTCACAGTTTTCTAATGAGAAAACGAACTGCGTGCAGCAGGAATTTGGTTTCGCGTGCCTCGAAAAAGGCCATTTCTAACTACGACAAATAAGCTGCATGTCTTCAATGGATCAAGCAACACAAAAAATTGGACAGTACTTCACTGGATGCAAGATGAGTACACCGACGGTCCATTGACGCGTTTAACTCACAGGGTGTGGACGGTAACTTCACACCGGAGATGGTTCTGTGATGTTTCGACATTGTTTCTCGTACCCTGTAAGTTGCGTTCGAGCCTGCATGTTACCGTGAACATGAACCTGGATGTTTATTTCAAAATTGTTGGAGACGAAGTCTCGTCCTTCCTTACACATATTAATGATGAGTATAATGTGGAAACACTACTGCTTTTTAAGATAACAACAGCCTTCTTCACGGGGGTGAATATACATTCCTGGTTTGATGAACACTCATGGCACTGCAATGCATTTCGACTGGCTCCCTAACCCGCCCGATCTTTTTAATCCGACAAATAATGTTGGACACTACTTCGGACAGCGGATGAAAAGTGAAATACAATGTTGTTATACACTGAAGAGTCAAACGAACTGGTACATCTGCCTAATACCGTGTAGGGCCCCCGCGAGCACGCACAAGTGTCGCAACACGACGTGACAAGGACTCCTCTGATGTCTGAAGTAGTGCTGGAGAAAATTGACACCATGAATCCTGCCGGACTGTTAATAAATTCGTAAGTGTACGAGGGGATGGAGACCTCTTTTGAACAGCACGTTGCCAGACATCCCAGATACACTCAATAACGTTCAATTCTGGGGAGTTTGGTGGCCAGCAGAAGTGTTTCAACTCAGAAGAGTGTTCCTGGAGTCACTCTGTAGCAATTCTGGACGTCTGGGGTGTCGCACTGTCCTGCTGGAATTGCACAAGTCCGTCGGAATGCACAGTGGACATGAATGGATACAGATGACCAGACAGGATGATTACGTACGTGTCACCTGTCAGAGTCGTATCTAGACGTTTCAGAGGCCCCGTATCTCTCCAACTGCAGAGGCCCCGTATCTCTCCAACTGCACACGCCCCACACCATTACAGAGCCTCCAGCAGCTTGAACAGTCCCCTGCTGGCATGCAGCGTGCATGGATTCATGAGGTAGCCTCTGCGTTTGTACACGTCCTTCCGTTCGATACAATTTGAAACGAGAGTCGTCCGACCAGGCAACATCGTTCCAATCATCAACAGTCCAATATCGATGACGGGCCCAGTCGAGCACAAAGCTTCGTGTCGTGCAGTCATCAGGGGTACACGAATGGGCCTTGGCTCCGGAAACCTATATTGATGATGCTTCGTTGAATGGTTCACACGCTGACACTTGTTAATGGCCCAGCATCGAAATCTGCAGCAATTTGCGGAAGTTATCAATTGAAGACATGAAGTTTGTATATACGAGTCCGCGATCACTTGTTTAACTTAACGATGATGTATATCAGAATATTTTAACGATCCGAATATTTTAACGATCCGAATATTTTAACGACCCGAATATTTTAACGACCCGAATATTTTAACGACCCGAATATTTTAACGACCCGAATATTTTAACGACCCGAATATTTTAACGACCCGAATATTTTAACGACCCGAATATTTTAACTATCCGAATATTTTAACTATCCGAATATTTTAACTATCCGAATATTTTAACTATCCGAATATTTTAACGATCTGAATATGGTGATAAGCCGAAACCGGTCACAAAGTGTAAAGAAATATATGTGATCAAGACGGACTTGTGAAAATAAAAGTGCTATAATTTGCGGAAGGATTGCACTTCTGTTACGTTGAAATATTCTCTTCAGTCGTCGTTGGTCCGTTCTCGCAGGATCTTTTTCCCGCCGCAGCGATATTGAAGATTCAATGTTTCACCAGATTCCTGATATTCACGGTGCACGGTGCCACTTCATCGCTATCTCGGAGATGCTGTGTCCCATCGCTCGTGCGCCGACTAAAACATCACGTTCAAACTCGCTTAAATCTTGATAACCTGCCACCGCAGCTGCATAATCCGATCTAGCAACAGTGCCAGACACTTGTTGTCTAATATAGGCGTTGCCGACGGCAGCGCCGTATCCTGCCTGTTTACATACTTCTGTATTTGAATACGCATGTCTGTACCAGTTTCTTCGTCGCTTCGGTGTGCCACGCTGGGGAGTCAGTAGCTAACGGGGAAGTGGTGGTTGATAAAAGTTACGGACTTGCCGAAGTTTATTTGAAGCCTGTAAATTATGTTTCCGTGAAAATTTGAGGTAAGGAATTGTGATGGCTTCCTGTAGCTCTTACATGTTGACCTCGATATACTTCCTGTTTACTTGTTGTGGAATTTACTGCCGGAAGTTACAGGAGCCAGCTTGAGGCGGCGAAAGAAATGCTAGCGATTTTACAGTACAATGGTACGCGTATTGTAAAATCTTCGAAAATTGATAACTATAGCGTTTTTCTTACGGACTTTAGAATAGGGATAAGTTTAATCCTATCTCGCGGATCAAATCGAGGCTGGAACCATTAATTAGACTGACAGTACAAGGTCAGCAGTATAAAGAATGAATACGGACCCGCTAACCAAAAGGTGTGGTACATCGATCACTGAGCCTAGTAATTAGCATTTGGGGATGCAAACAGCGATAAAGAGGTAGGATACCGAAGAAAAGATACTTAACATACATTCTGTGAAGACTGATATTACTACAGCTTGAGAAACAGAGGCTGATGAAATATCCGGAAAGGATTCGGCCTAGACTTCAAGCGAGATGTCGCCTCTAAATTCGTCCGGAATAAATTGGAGAAACCGTAATAAGATTAAAATAAACACGGCTGAACAGAAAGTATCAAGCAACTTGTATCTGGGAGCAGTGTCTACGTTGACTTTATACTGTGACTGTACAAGAGAAATGGAGCAATTATAGTGCAGGAGCTGGGAAACGTGATTATTTTAATTAAGACAGCGAGATGAGATCCGTATAACTGAAGAAGCCGAGGCACTAATTGAAAGTAGCTGACGGACGCTCAAATTTAAAACATGCAATCTTCAACTCATTTTCGTTGCCCTTTAAAGCTAATCGTCGTTTAATTTCAGTTCGTCGATTTACGAGTGCTACCCCGAAGTAAAAGCATCAAAAATAAAATATATTAAAAAACTAAAAACCCGCCTCGATTGCGAAAAAAGCACCTAGTGTTAAGTGTTAACCCAGGTTTCGGCGTAGATAACTACATCCTCTTCAGAACGACAATAAAACCCGCAAGTGCCTAAGAAGACCTTTGTCAATGATTAAAAGAACACCATAGCTACACATTTATAAACGAAAAAGAAAACACAAACCTACATATGTACAAAGTCAAAACCACTACTTAATGGTGTACGCTCCACCTCACACCGGCCTATGTTCGATGCAGTTTATGGCGGGTCATGGCCCATCGAACATAGGCCGGTGTGAGGTGGAGCGTACACCATTAAGTAGTGGTTTTGACTTTGTACATATGTAGGTGTGTGTTTTCCTTTTCTTTTTCGTTTATAAATGTATAGCTATGGTGTTCTTTTAATCATTGACAAAGGTCTTCTTAGGCACTTGTGGGTTTTATTTTTGTTCTGAAGAGGGTGTAGTTACCTACGCCGAAACCTGGGTTAACACTTAACACTAGGTGCTTTTTTCGCAATCGAGGCGGGTTTTTAGTTTTTTAATATATTAACCAACGATTGCTGACGCGCTGCGATATTGAAGGTTCTTAAAAATAAAATATATTCTTAATTGAACGAAGGCTTGAGAAATCATTGAACGGCCGAAAACATCGTAAGCGAAAAATCCATACGCTGCACTGTGCCAAAAGCGATTATATTAATTTTGGGCAAAAAGGAAAACAATATTAGTTCATGAACAAGGAGAATGCCGGCCGAAGTGGCCGTGCGGTTAAAGGCGCTGCAGTCTGGAACCGCAAGACCGCTACGGTCGCAGGTTCGAATCCTGCCTCGGGCATGGATGTTTGTGATGTCCTTAGGTTAGTTAGGTTTAACTAGTTCTAAGTTCTAGGGGACTAATGACCTCAGCAGTTGAGTCCCATAGTGCTCAGAGCCATTTTTTGAACAAGGAGAATCTTAACAATGCATCATGAAATACTGACGTTGCATAAGAGAAACGATAAAGACAAAACTAAATCTAGGCCTCCCTAATTCATACAAAATGTGGTTCCACACCGCTGAACGTAGTAGGTTCATAACGTCACAGCAAAATACGTGTGAATTTCTAAATTTGTCACGGCCCAGAAGCAGATAGCTACGTAACTGGGAAATCTTTTTCCCGTAGGACGCCCTGTTTATCCCCGTTGCCGCGTGATAATGGTTGGTAGAAGTTATTTCGTTAACATTTAATAATTAATTTAAAGTGAGCATTTCCGAGTAAACATTTATCGAACCATGTATAATAAGGGAATTAATATCTCTGCGAATATTTTGAGTTAGACAGTCTTCACGGAGAAGGTGATAACGAAAGCAAAATTCCCTTATTGACAACCGTTAGTATCTATCAAACGGAGAACCAGGTCATAAGCGACATTTTAATACTGAAAGAAAGGATTCATTGAACTGTAAGAAGACGCATATGAGATAACTGCTACAAAGATGATCAAACAACAAAAGGTAATCTGATAAAAATAAGATTTGGTCTTGCGGAAAACCATTTATGTCATATTTTGACATTTGTGCCCACAGATAATCACTGATCATAATTAAATGTAAAGGAAAAATATCTGTTTTGACATTTGTGCCCACAGATAATCACTGATCATCATTAAATGTAAAGGAAAAATATCTGAAAAACGAAGATAGCAAAAAAAATAAGCGAGGAAAAAAAACTAAAGACCATTATAAATGTAGCTTTCAGGCTGGGGGGAGACTTTTCGCGTAAAGCATCGGCGAACATCGCAGAGCTGCAACTGACGCCGGCCTTTTCTGCTGAACTGGGGAGGGGATCCCGCATCCTGCAGGCGGCTGAAGCAATAAAACTTTACGACGAATTCCGGAAAGGACGCCGCGGCTCATAACTCGCCGCGGCGGCGATTTTAAAGCAGGGTGACATTCTCCGGCAGCACATGTTACCGTCTGTAGCAGCCGTTGCGAATGCCGAGGATACGGAATAATTCATGGCATTTCTACATTCGTACAACTGGCGTCTCCTCCATAACGCACAAGCCTATATCAAACGCCGGTATTCTCTACAAAGCGCCACAGACGGATGGAAATCATTAATCGCTTTACACTATTACGAACCTCACGAATTTTAGACGAAAGCGTTACTCAATATGTGCATATCAGGTGTTTCTTAAGAGCGTGCAAAAATTTAACAGGACATAGAGAACGCGCCACTGAACAATTTGAGGTAGGGAACCTGGGATCGGAGAAGCCAGCTTACGGAGACAATGGGAATAAAATCACAATACTGTGTGCTTTTTCATTTACATTAGTTAACTGCAAATACCATCACTGAGACAATGAACGTACCATTTGTACTGTATCTTACAAAATGTGGTGAATCTGACGGTCATCAACATCAATGCAAGCATGGTAATGTACGTCTCTGAATAGCACTAAGTAATGAATGGGTCTGTCGTTAATTCATAGCGCGTTCCTTCATGAGAGAATCAAATACAACAGATCCACATTATGGACAAGTATTGTAAACAAAACCTGCATCATGACTTCCCGGTAATCAGGCTCGTCCTTCTTGTTTCCTTGTAAGAAATAAAGAATGCACATGTAAATAAACAGCACAGTAGATGGAAACTTGTACGCATGTTAGTTGTAAATAAGCTGGAAAACAGTAATGCTAGACAAGGCGGTTGACACGTTTACTTCCGTATCTCCTTACGTTGTCTCGTCTGACCCTAGATTTCCTACCTACCTCAAATTGTTCAGTGGAGCATTCTCTGTGTTCTGTTACATATTTGCACACACACACACACACACACACACACACACACACACACACACACACACACACACTACAGAACATATGCGTAGAAAGGAAACGCCTGCGGAATTCTGATACTTAGCAATACGAAAAAACGACAGACTGTACTGTCTCCATCACAAAACTGGCACCTTTCTGCCTAATTTATTTTAACGTAATTCATAGCAATACTACTTCAACGACACGTAACTAGCCGGAACTTGACAATGGAGAGAGGTGCAACTCAATAAACACTCACTAATGGCGCTACTATCACAAAAGACTACCGACGTCTGCGCCGAACCGTCAATACCTATTACTGGTTCAAATGGCTCTGAGCACTATGGGACTTAACTTCTGAGGTCATCAGTCCCCTAGAACTTAGAACTACTTAAACCTAACTAACCTAAGGACATCACACACACCCATGCCCGAGGCAGGATTCGAACCTGCGACCGTAGCGGTCGCGCGGTTCCAGACTGTAGCGCCTTTAACCGCTCGGCCACTCCGTGTTAGTAATGAGCAAAGCAACGAACACCGATAAGTGCGTAGATTTTTATAACATTACAATCACTGTCAAGTCTTGTCAGGTTCGTGAATTAACGTGATCGTGGAAGTTAAGGATTTTTATATTCGGAATGCTGCCGCTAGTGTTTTCAATTTACCTGGACAATTGCACAAACGCTGAATAAATGCCATGTTTTAAAACCAGTCGACGTCATTCCTACGAACGTTTACCATATTCCTAATAAGTGCTGCCTATTTCTTTGCTTTTATTCACAGCCAAACTACAAAAAGCATCGGAACCGACGCTGAGCGGTAAGAGGAACGAAATTGGTCGTGGTAGTAAATGGCAAAATACGCCGGATGGTTCGTTCTGAACTGTACATTCCGCCAGAACCAGTAGATAACCGCAGCTAGTTCATGCGGTGCAATGTATGCACAAAAGCTGTTATTCCGGTAACACATTTACGACAAGAGAGCTTGCAAGACAGATAGCGAACGATGACAGAGCATGGAATCTTAGCTACAAACATCTCGCACTAGCAAGTGCCTTTTGGTAACTTAGCTACAGACGAAATATTGAATGTATCCATTACCGGAATTTATTTGTAACGACACAATCAGTTTTGGGAAAAGTCTACACCAGCTAACAACGATTTTTAATTCTCGGAATTTTGTAGCAGGCTGTGCTTGCTAGACAGGAACATCAGCCAAAAGGAGACCGAATGCGCGCGGCAGGATTCTCAGAGAATTTCCCACATACACTGGGGCGTGGGGCCTAGTATCGCGCCATGTAACTCGGACGGTTGGTTGGTTGGTTTGTTTGGGGCGAGAGGATCAAACAGCGGGGTCAACAGTTCCATCGGACTAGCGAAGGAAGGGGAAGGAACTCGGCCGTGCTTTTCAAAGGAACCACCCCGGAATTTGCCTGAAGCGATTTACGGAAATCAGGGAAAACCTATATCAGGATGGCCGGACGCCGGTTTAAATAGTCGTTCTCCCGAATGCGAGTCCAGTGTGCTAACCATTGCGCCACCTCGCTCGGGAAGTAAGATAAATATTTTCGACAGTCATCGCTTTGACCGAGCAAATTTATATTGTCTGACAGAAATTTCTATCTTTCCTGAAGAATCTTTCGGCACATTTACCCCGCGAATACCAATTTCAAATTAGAGGCTTCGAAGATAATATCGTAACTATTCGACAGGATCAAAAATGACTTCCAATATAACTGTGACTGCGGCCGAATCGGACAATAGTCACGCTGTTATTATTTGATAACAGTATTTCAAAGTTCAGCGTACTCTAACACAGGACGCGATTATATGGAATACAAAACTTCTCCCTTCCCGTCGACTTATCCCAGATTAAGGGGCTACTTCAGCTCAGCAAAATGAAGGGCTCACGCCACCATTCTGAATGGGCGTTATATTCCAACCAAACGGAAAGAACGATATTAAAAATGTACATAATTTTCAAGATTCGTATCACTTGTTATCACATGCAACAATGTGTAGCTGTTTGAAGGTTACAGCACGCAGCATGGTTTTTAAACTATACACGGAAGTTTTTGCGGCAGCACAGTGTTACAACTCGCGAGTCAGCAAAGTTGTAATGTATTCACAGTTGTATAATCCTGGCTCCAGAGTGTTTGGACGGGGGCTTTACGATGCAGCAGGTCGCTTACAGCAAGTTGCAAAGTAAGATTCCCCGACGCTGCTGGAACTCCCACCACTCTTTCTTCTTATAAGACCCTGTTAGCAGCTAGAGCCGTCGCTCATAGTTTCTTCGCGCCCTATTTCCATGCAGTACGCCCAAGTTACTGGAACGTTACTCATCGCTAAAGACCTGCTGTCAGCGGGATAGCGAGCATTAAATGGATCGAAAAGGGTGAAAGACGGGGGAGGGGGGTGGGGGGGGGGGGGGCGAAATTGCAGGGAAAGACTGAGGCTCTGACATTTCTCATCGTCTATCCTCCACTCACGTATAACCTAACAGATCTATTTATAGAGGATGTAATGCGAGCACACCTCCGCAAAGGGGTATGGGAGGTACTGGAAACTGGCGGCCAGGGCTTAAACGCTGACGCTTGTTGACAGAAAATAGTTGTGAGCAGGTGGAACCTGCCCTTCAGATGGTATGGATGCTGCAGCGTCGGTTATACTGCGAAACAGACTATCGTCTTTTTCTGTTTTTAGGGTTAGTTTAAAGCAATTTCAAGGTGACATCCGTAAAGCAGTATTCTTAGCTACTTTTAGAAACATGTCTTTAGTCACCCACGCCTCAAGTTACATGTGACTGTGACCATCTTGCTTCGGTTGAGTTTGTTCAAATATGGTGTCGTCATCCTCTCCTCCCCTCCCCCTCCCCATTAAACACCACAATATTCCCTGCAGAGTTCAAATGTAGCTTCTACGTACGACGTATCTCTTGTCTCCAACATTAAGAAGAGAACCACCGCTTGGGGACAAAAAATAGTAAATACCAGCCACATGGCTGGAAAAAAATAATGCAAGGCTCAGTTGGCCAAGTCGTTTGACAAGAGAATATCGTTGAGTTCTTATGGAGTTCGAGGTTGGCTAGGGAGTGCGGCTGTGAGTATACACCGAAGTCGAGCGACGCAACTTGCATCTTTTGTAATCAAAAATTCTCTCAAGACATTCGCAGAGGAGTCTGCGTTAAGCATTTTATGTGCTAAATGGTGCTAGGAATTACACAGCCATTGTAGTATGCGATTTTTGAAAACAATTTTTGACGTAACGTTCAATTACATATTTACATACACAACTTTTCTAATCGTCCTCCAGTTCCACAGTAACAGTAATTTGTAAACTAGGTAACTAACTTTATAAATGTAATGAAGTAAAGTCCAGTTACAGGAAGTTAAAGCACATAATAATATTTACATATCGAAGACTTTGTGTCAGAATTTTATGAAGAGCTGATGGAAATGATTTTAAAATCTGTATCGCCTGCCGCCCACGTTAAATGATGGGACCAAGTTGGCTACCACTTGTTTACACGAAGCGGTATTGGCGTACAGTGCTGATAAGAGGAAACTATTCCGTGAGGTTCCGTAATTCAAAGCTAGATCTACATGTACCGCAACCTATTGCTCTACGTACGTCAAAAATATTCTTTTTCAGCAATTTCCCCCAAACTACTTCTTACACGACAGTTCCTTTCTGCTTGTAGAACAGCTATCGTTTTTCCACACACTTTCATTCTTGCTTTCTTGAGACTCGCGGCTTATTATAACCCATTGCAGTTACCGCCTCTTAGGTGACTTGCGTGTCAGGCGTCGAAACAACGACTATGGGTGTAGACAACTGCAGCAGGTGCTCTCTTTTCGAATTCTTCATCACACTCTTTCTGTTTAAATTGAGTGTTTCAGTCTCTTAAAGACATAACGGTTTCATTACTGTGTTATCAAGCCTCGTGGTATATTTTGAGATGTTTTTTTGTTATAGTAATATTTTGTAAGTGTGAAGTTGTCTCCATTATGTGTCAAATTTCGAAACTAATATTTTCCATGTCTGTCTCCTGGATGTTTTCGCCTAAATATTTCAAGTAAAAAACTATACAATCGCCAGGTCGTTCGTCAAAGTTAGGCAGTATATACTAATATTGGTTCTTCCTAATATTATTGGTTCACCAACTTTAAACTCTGATTTTACTTTTGACCATCCGTGGATCGCTGCTGAACACTAATAGAGAGGGTCTATCGCCTTCTCTCACTCCTGCATCGCTTTTTGTTTATGACGTTTCATTCGAAGTTTTGATAGGACGATGGCAGTAGCCGAATCGTCGTAATCAATAGATGTCAGCATGATAAGCGATCCAACAGCTTCGGAGCCACGATGAAATGTGTAAAAGTCTACAAATGTAATAGTATCTCCTCCAACACAATAATGCGAAATTCTCATCCGGAAGTAGTTTCTAGTGAGCACGACATCAGTTAGCAAGAAAAAAAGAAAAAAAAAACAAAGTACATCATGTTAATAAACACCCGTGCCATCATTTTCCCACCAGCAGACTACGTGGCTGTTGCAACCTGCAGCGCTGCTCGCTATGAACTGCTCCGACAGCCGCCACCACCGCCGTGCCACGTGCGCCAAGAAGAAGGCGCCGACTAGCGGCCAATCCGATTACTAACGGCTCGATGCCGGCTCACTGCCGCTTCCGAGAGATTTCCACGTTTTCACGTCGCTAAATAATATCTGATACGGAGAAGACCTACCCCCTCCCCGCCCTCTCTCTCTCTCTCACACACACACACACACACACACACACACACACACACAAGGCCGGTGCAACAATGGAAATGGAAATGTCGTGTGGGTAGGGCCTCCCGTCGGGTAGACCGTTCGCCTGGTGCAGGTCTTTCGATTTGACGCCACTTCGGCGACCTGCGCGTCGATGGGGATGAAATGATGATGATTAGGACAACACAACACCCAGTCCCTGAGCCGAGAAAATCTCCGACCCAGCCGGGAATCGAACCCGGGCCCTTAGGATTGACAGTCTGTGACGCTGACCACTCAGCTACCGGGGGCGGACGGTGCAACAATGACTGAACATAAAGCTCCATTACTATTTGTAAACTACGCTATTGTAGTAGCGGCGTACCTTCGTAGTAAGTTATGACGAATTATTTCTTCTTAGAAAAGGTCAGAATCTCTTATCTGCACGTTGTCTCATGAGGCGGGCTACATTTTGATTTAAATTTCAGAGGCTTATGTTTCGCTGTATCGTCTTTCTGACAGTTTTAGTAAATATCAAAAAGTACCAAAATACAAAATGCTCCCAGACGTTATCACTACTATTTGGCCCCGTCCAAAATCAATGTCAATCCTTCCTGTGTGCGTCGATCCTGTTTCTATCTCTGCGATTTGCTTTGGAAATGGATTTAGCAGCAAATACTAGAAATATTCAATAAATAACGAGGCAAACTGCATTACCAGGAAAATTATGTAATACTAGATGATGAATATTGGTGCGTACGGCTGGCACCTTGGGAACAAAATCAGTTTGACCCTGTAAACTAGAGGTTCCCAAACTATGGGTCGCGTCTCTCAAGGTTTGGATAGCACCTCACAAAACGACGGGGCAGATTCGAGAACGTCAAGAAATCGACAACTTCCCAAGGAATGGAGAATTATTTTCTCAAGAACCGAAAGGAATTGAATATGAATCCGAAGATTGAACTTTTTAAAAAATATAACCAAGCTGTTAGGGGCACCGTAAACTTCTGGCACTGGTCAAGTTCTCAGTTGTCGGGTATCCAGCACGTGTGTGTCCATAATGTGCGCTTTCAAGCCGGTTGCTGTGGCTCTTAAGAAAATAGTTTTATGTAAGTTACGCAACTTATATTACTTTCAGAGAACATTTCACTATTACCATAAAATAACAACATAAAACACTGTTCTCTCTGCTATGCAGACTATTCAGTAACAAAACTTGATACAACTACCTTTTTTGTACAATAACTGAAAGCTGTTGACTGTCACGTAGTAAGACGCAGCTGGACACAAATGGAGGCAAACACACGTCCGACAACTGTGAACTTTTACTAGACGAACAAACAACTGTTCTTGTTCTGGTCTCGAGTGCTGCCGACTCAAGACGACCCGCGGCGTGAAACTTGAGGTCTTCTTCTTGGGTGTCACGTTCTCCAGGACACCGAGAACACGACAGAGTCACAATTCTGGCTAAGTTTTCTACTTTATACAACTGAGTGACTTTTAGATGTATCGAAATCCAGTCTTCGTATAGTTGAGGCTGAAAACAATATGAGAGTTGTTTATCTTTTCACGCAAGTCGCAAACTAATGTTTACTAAACTGTCTTTACTTTTCTTTAGCTGTCAAAAGCAGAGGAACATAGCAATTAAATAATTCGGGCCTAAAGATATCAAAATATACAGATTTCGTGGAGATGCCTCGACTAAACGCAGCACGTTTGTCACACAATGCACTAGTTTCAGCAATGAACAAGCCAACGTATGACAGTGAATTTGGGAACACTACAGGCTTGAATGGCAAAGCTACTCCGAGACTATCGTCGGGAAAATGTGGCATACTATTGCTTTTGTGTGTTCGCCGCGTACTATCAATACGAAACACGAAGTGTTCTTCGTGGAATGTCTGTTCAGCCCATAAGCGGTTTCCGAACCTAGTTCATGTAAACACGTTGACTTTAATTATTTACTAAAACCTTGGCAGAACAAATAATATGGAAGAGGAATTTTCATCTGCCAAGTTATAAAGTGTTTCTGCAGGCGACATTTCCGATCTTAAAGATCATATGTTGACACCACAATGTGCCTCCAGTGAGAGCACACTTGAGCTTTTACCATCCAGTTTGCTGCAACCCCAGTTATCGTAAGAACTTCACGACTGCGCCAATCCATCGCCTACCAGGTCTGCCAAGCGGACACTTTCCTTCACATCTCGTACTTCGGCTCTACGGTTTTCTGCAGGCTTGCCACATGTCCCAATAGCACCACCACTTCCGTCTTCTCAGTATGGTTTTGAGGGTGACTTTACTTGAATACTGTGCTAAGTCTGCTATTATCTGTTGCATCTCGGGTACCGGGTCTGCCAGAACTGCGAGCCATTGGCACAGTATAATAGGTGTTTCCTTCCGTTTAAACTGGCACCTTCACCATTACCGTCTATTTCGCGGAGGACTTTCTCGAGCACTATGCTAAATAATATGGCTGAGCATCACAGTGTCAAAGACCTGTATGTTTATCAAACTCGCCGGATCTCTCTGCCTGGTCTTGCAGCTTTGCTTTTATTTCTGCTGTGGATGCTCACAAACTTCCTCGGCACGCCATTCTCCCTAAAGACGTTGTGTAGTCTCAGCTTGTAGAGACTGTTATATGCCTTGGAGCAATCAATACATGTTGGCAGATTATGTCTGCTGCACTTCCACTACTTGTCTCGTATCTGCCTCATAGTAAATACACGGTTAGGGGCAGGGCGCTTAAATATGGAAACACCATAGACAAAAACATTCGTATATTCGATACGATGTAGGAAAACCGCAGTAATTCAAAACGACTTCCAGTCGTCTCGGAACGAACAATTACAGGTCCTATATGATGTTAAAGGGAATATTATACCATTATTCCCACAAAACTGAGGCAAATTCATGTAATGACGATGGATGTGGATAGCGATTACGCACCCTTCCCTCCAAAGTAGGCAACAAAGTCTCAATAACATAGTGATCTGGTGGGTGTGGTGGGCAGGGGAGATGTGACAACTCATCCTCTCATTCACAAACCAAGTACTGGGCGATGCGAGCTGTGTGAACAGGGGCCAACTGATCTTGGAACAAAGCGTGACTATTGGGGAACGAACACTGTATCACAGAATAGACCTAATCAACAAAAATGACCACATAATAATTGGCAGTAATGCGACCAGAGTAACTGCGGGGCGCATGGAATACGACGGTGTTGCTGCCCAAATACCACCGAGTCCCCGCCGTGTTTCACTCTTGGCCAGAAGCTGGAAACTGTGTGGAGCACGACATACGTAATGACTTTCTTTCATTGCTCCACAATCCAGGTTTTGTGGCTTCGACCCCACGTTTTCTCCGTTACGGGCATTTGCACCACCGGTGAGTGCTTTTGGAATCCCAACTCACCCTGCAAGGCCGTTCGTCTTGTTACAATGCTGGCAGGGTTAGCGAGTGCGACATTCAGTTCTCCAGTGACTTTTGTAGCTGTGGTACTCTCATTTTTCGTAACCGTCTGTCACGATTTCTCAATACACCTTTTCATCCGCCTTGTGACTTGGCGGATGATGCTTTTCCGCTTACCCTATGTTGTTGTTGTGGTCTTCAGTCCTGAGACTGGTTTGATGCAGCTCTCCATGCTACTCTATCCTGTGCAAGCTTTTTCATCTCCCAGTACCTACTGCAACCTACATCCTTCTGAATCTGCTTAGTGTATTCATCTCTTGGTCTCCCTCTACGATTTTTACCCTCCACGCTGCCCTCCAATACTAAATTGGTGATCCCTTGATGCCTCAGAACATGTCCTACCAACCGATCCCTTCTTCTGGTCAAGTTGTGCCACAAACTTCTCTTCTCCCCAATCCTATTCAATACTTCCTCATTAGTTATGTGATCTACCCATCTAATCTTCAGCATTCTTCTGTAGCACCACATTTCGAAAGCTTCTATTCTCTTCTTGTCCAAACTATTTATCGTCCATGTTTCACTTCCATACATGGCTACACTCCATACGAATACTTTCAGAAATGACTTCCTGACACTTAAATCAATACTGGATGTTAACAAATTTCTCTTCTTCAGAAACGCTTTCCTTGCCATTGCCAGCCTACATTTTATATCCTCTCTACTTCGACCATCATCAGTTATTTTGCTCCCCAAATAGCAAAACTCCTTTACTACTTTAAGTGCCTCATTTCCTAATCTAATTCCCTCAGCATCACCCGACTTAATTAGACTACATTCCATTATCCTTGTTTTGCTTTTGTTGATGTTCATCTTATATCCTCCTTTCAAGACACTGTCCATTCCATTCAACTGCTCTTCCAAGTCCTTTGCTGTCTCTGACAGAATTACAATGTCATCGGCGAACCTCAAAGTTTTTATTTCTTCTCCATGAATTTTAATACCTACTCCGAATTTTTCTTTTGTTTCCTTTACTGCTTGCTCAATATACAGATTGAACAACATCGGGGAGAGGCTACAACCCTGTCTTACTCCCTTCCCAACCACTGCTTTCCTTTCATGTCCCTCGACTCTTATAACTGCCATCTGGTTTCTGTACAAATTGTAAACAGCCTTTCGCTCCCTGTATTTTACCCCTGCCACCTTTAGAATTTTAAAGAGAGTATTCCAGTCAACATTGTCAAAAGCTTTCTCTAAGTCTACAAATGCTAGAAACGTAGGTTTGCCTTTCCTTAATCTTTCTTCTAAGATAAGTCGTAAGGTCAGTATTGCCTCACGTGTTCCAGTGTTTCTACGGAATCCAAACTGATCTTCCCCGAGGTTGGCTTCTACTAGTTTTTCCATTCGTCTGTAAAGAATTCGTGTTAGTATTTTGCAGCTGTGACTTATTAAGCTGATAGTTCGGTAATTTTCACATCTGTCAACACCTGCTTTCTTTGGGATTGGAATTATTATATTCTTCTTGAAGTCTGAGGGTATTTCGCCTGTTTCATACATCTTGCTCACCAGATGGTAGAGTTTTGTCAGGACTGGCTCTCCCACGGCCGTCAGTAGTTCCAATGGAATATTGTCTACTCCGGGGGCCTTGTTTCGACTCAGGTCTTTCAGTGCTCTGTCAAACTCTTCACGCAGTATCATATCTCCCATTTCATCTTCATCTACATCCTCTTCCATTTCCATAATATTGTCCTCAAGTACATCGCCCTTGTATAGACCCTCTATATACTCCTTCCACCTTTCTGCTTTCCCTTCTTTGCTTAGAACTGGGTTTCCATCTGAGCTCTTGATATTCATACAAGTCGTTCTCTTATCTCCAAAGGTCTCTTTAATTTTCCTATAGGCGGTATCTATCTTACCCCTAGTGAGATAGGCCTCTACATCCTTACATTTGTCCTCTAGCCATCCCTGCTTAGCCATTTTGCACTTCCTGTCGATCTCATTTTTGAGACGTTTGTATTCCTTTTTGCCTGTTTCACTTACTGCATTTTTATATTTTCTCCTTTCATCAAGTAAATTCAATATTTCTTCTGTTACCCAAGGATTTCTACTAGCCCTCGTCTTTTTACCTACTTGATCCTCTGCTGCCTTCACTACTTCATCCCTCAAAGCTACCCATTCTTCTTCTACTGTATTTATTTCCCCCATCCCTGTCAATTGCTCCCTTATGCTCTCCCTGAATCTCTGTACAACCTCTGGTTCTTTTAGTTTATCCAGGTCCCATCTCCTTAAATTCCCACCTTTTTGCAGTTTCTTCAGTTTTAATCTACAGGTCATAACCAATAGATTGTGGTCAGAGTCCACATCTGCCCCTGGAAATGTCTTACAATTTAAAACCTGGTTCCTAAATCTCTGTCTTACCATTATATAATCTATCTGATACCTTTTAGTATCTCCAGGGTTCTTCCATGTATACAACCTTCTTTCATGATTCTTAAACCAAGTGTTAGTTATGATTATGTTGTGCTCTGTGCAAAATTCGACCAGGCGGCTTCCTCTTTCATTTCTGTCCCCCAATCCATATTCACCTACTATGTTTCCTTCTCTCCCATTTCCTACACTCGAATTCCAGTCACCCATGACTATTAAATTTTCGTCTCCCTTCACAATCTGAATAATTTCTTTTATTTCATCATACATTTCTTCAATTTCTTCGTCATCTGCAGAGCTAGTTGGCATATAAACTTGTACTACTGTAGTAGGCGTGGGCTTCGTATCTATCTTGGCCACAATAATGCGTTCACTATGCTGTTTGTAGTAGCTTACCCGCATTCCTATTTTCCTATTCATTATTAAACCTACTCCTGCATTACCCCTATTTGATTTTGTGTTTATAACCCTGTAGTCACCTGACCAGAAGTCTTGTTCCTCCTGCCACCGAACTTCACTAATTCCCACTATATCTAACTTCAACCTATCCATTTCCCTTTTTAAATTTTCTAACCTACCTGCCCGATTAAGGGATCTGACATTCCACTCTCCGATCCGTAGAACGTCAGTTTTCTTTTTCCTGATAACGACATCCTCTTGAGTAGTCCCCGCCCGGAGATCCGAATGGGGGACTATTTTACCTCCGGAATATTTTACCCAAGAGGACGCCATCATCATGTAATCATACAGTAAAGCTACATGCCCTCGGGAAAAATTACGGCTGTAGTTTCCCCTTGCTTTCAGCCGTTCGCAGTACCAGCACAGCAAGGCCGTTTTGGTTATTGTTACAAGGCCAGATCAGTCAATCATCCAGACTGTTGCCCTTGCAACTACTGAAAAGGCTGCTGCCCCTCTTCAGGAACCACACGTTTGTCTGGCCTCTCAACAGATACCCCTCCGTTGTGGTTGCACCTACGGTACGGCTATCTGTATCGCTGAGGCACGCAAGCCTCCCCACCAACGGCAAGGTCCATGGTTCATGGGGGGGGCTTACCCTATATACTGAATAAATCTTCCATGTGGTGCCTCTCGAAACACCTAACAGTTCGACTACTTTGGTTACGCAAGCACCCACCATACGAGCAGCAACAATTAACTTAGCTCCGACATAATGCATTCAAAGCTATACAGAACTCTGTTCTGCGCACGGTTGAGATTTGCATGTGTTGAGGACATTACACAGGTGCCATTAGTTGTCAAATACACAGTACAATCTGCAGGCTTGGTTAGCATAAGTACTTATATTCAAGCCTGGATTTCTCGCGGTGTTACGATATTATTATCCAATACCTGTATGTGATCCAAGTGGGTCCTCCAGTTCGAAACCTTACCTGCTAACACGGAACTACCTGCTACATCACCAGCTTCAACTTGTCTAACAAGACTACATATATATACCGGGTGATCAAAAAGTCAGTATAAATTTGAAAACTGAATAAATCACGGAATAATGTAGATAGGGAGGTACAAATTGACAGACATGCTTGGAATGACATGGGGATTTATTAGAACCAAAAAAAAATACAAAAGTTCAAAAAATCCGCGAGATGGCGCTTCAACTGATCACAATAGCAATAATTAGCATAACAAAGTAAGACGAAGCAAAGATGATGTTCTTTACAGGAAATGCTCAATATGTCCACCATCATTCCTCAACAATAGCTGTAGTCGAGGAATAATGTTGTGAACAGCACTGTAAAGCATGTCCGGAATTATGGTGAGGCATTGGCGTCGGATGTTGTCTTCCAGCACCGCTAGAGATGTCGGTCGATCACAATACACTTATGACTTCAGGTAACCCCAAAGCCAATGATCGCACAGACTGAGGTCTGGGGACCTGGGAGGCCAAGCATGACGAAAGTCGCGGCTGAGCACATGATCACCACCAAACGACGCACGCAACAGATCTTTCACGCGACATCTGTCGGACATTTGGTGAACTTTGTTTTTTTTTTTGTTCTAATGAAACTCCATGTCATTCCAAGCATGTGTGTCAATTTTTACCTCTCTATCTACATTATTCCGTGGTTTATTAAGTTTTCAAATTCATACTGACTTTACGATCACCCTGTATATACATGGTTACTCTGCAAATCACACTTAAGTGTCTGGCAGCAGGTTCATCGAACCACCTTCACAGTAATTCTCTCGAACAAGGCGCGGCAAAAACGAACACCTATATCATTCGGTGCGAGCTCTGATTTCCTTTATTTTATTATGATGATCGTTCCTCCCAATGTAGTTCGGCGTCACAAAATATTTATTTTTTTTCATTTGGAGGAGAAAGTTGGTGATTGAAACTTCGTGAGAACAACCGGCCGCATCGAGAAATTCCCTGGCTTTAGTGATGTCCACCCCAAAGCCTGTACGATGTCTGTGACACACTCTCCCTTATTTCTCGATAAAACAAAACGTGTTGCCCTTCTTTGAACGTTGTCGATGTACTCTGTTGATCCTATCTGCTAAGCATCCCACACTGCACAGCAATACCAGCGAAAGAATGTTTCAGAACGCATAGTAAAGTCACCCGGCATAAGCAGCATTCGGCTAATGTTGTAACGGAGTAGGTTTACTGGTAAGGCGGAAATAATTCTGGACGAGAGCGATGTTAGTGACGTTAAGCCGCTTCGTTAAGAGCTGGTTGCTAATGAATCGCGTGGCAATGCGAGTGGAACCGAGTGCGTGGGCGCCGCGACGCCGCGAAATCAATACGGGCTCGCGACGCGGCGCCGACCGGCTGACGGCAGCACACGGCCGTGTTAGCAGCAGGAGAGACAAGCCCGGCGCAGCACGGCACGCGACGCGACGACGCAACGCAATGCGGCAGCGCCAGAGGCTCGGCAGCCGCCTCGCGTGTCGACCGGCCGACACGTGGTTCGCGGGCAGCCTGCCAACGGCGCCACGCGCTGCCCACTACCGCCCGAGTGCCAACTGCGGCTCCACCTGGGACTTCTATTACCCAGTCAACCCGCGTCCACAGCTCAGCTTCCTTCCCTTTAACACAGTAGTCGTATACGGGACCAGCGCAATGCGGCAAGTGCCTTGCTTGCACGAATTACATCGTTCATCATCGTAGATCACGTAACTAATGAGGAGGTAGTGAATAGAATTGGGGAGAAGAGGAATTTGTAGCACAATTTGACTACAAGAAGGGATGGGTTGGTAGGACACGTTCTGAGGCATCAAGTCGTCACCAATTTAGTATTGGAGGGAAGCGCAGAGGATAAAACTCGGAGAAGGAGACTAAGAAATGAATACACTAAACAGATTCATAAGGATGTAGGTTGCAGTAGTTACTCGGACATGAAGAGAAAGGATAGAGTAGCGTGGACAGCTGCCTCAAACCAGTCTCTGGACTGAAGACAATGACAACAACATCCTTCATCAGAGATAAGATTGTCGCCAGGATCGACCCAGGGAGACGCGCGGGATCAGCTGAGCTGTCTACGGCGCTGCAGTCATGGACTGTGCGGCTGGTCCCGGCGGAGGCTCAAGTCCTCCCTCGGGCATAGGTGTGTGTGTGTTTGTCCTTATGATAATTTAGGTTAAGTAGTGTGTAAGCTTAGGGACTGATGACCTTAGAAGTTAAGTCCCATAAGATTTCACACACATTTGAACATTTTTTGGCTCAGGGAAATGTGACTGGAATGCTCTTGTTCTCTATACGGGGTGGTCAGAAACAGTCTGGAAAGCTTTTAAAGCTGTTGCAGGGGAGGCTACGCTGAGAAATAAATGTTACGAAAAAATTCAATACGTTACGCCGTTTCCGAATTAATTAGCACTGTGGCTAGCTAATCAGGCCGTTGCGCACGCAAATTCAAGCAGCCCGCCAGATACAACTGTAGACTGGAAATGGAAAAGGATGTAAGTCCGTGAAGTTAAAATGTAGGAAACACGAAAAAAACATGACAGATTCACATTACAAATAATTTTATTCGAAGGGTGGCAAAGGCCTTGCCGCAGTGGACACACCGGCTCCCGTGAGATCACCGAAGCTATGCGCTGTTGGGCGTGACCGGTACTTGGATGGTTGACCATCCAGCCGCCATGCGCTATTGCCATTTTTCGGGGTGCACTCAGCCTCGTGATGCTAATTGAGGAGCTACTCGACCGAATAGTAGCGGCTTCGGTCAAGAATACCATCATAACGATCGGGAGAGCGGTGTACTGACCCCACGCCCCTCCTATCCGCACCCTCCTCTCAGGATGACACGGCGGTCGGATGGGCCCGGTAGGCCACTCGTGACCTGAAGACGGAGTTTTTTTTTTATTCGAAGGAATGGAATTCATACAATGATAGTTTCACACCATTTGTAATGTCTGGCAGAAAAACTGTTGCAAAAATAAGTCTAGAATTGTAAAAAAAGGCATAAAATTGAAAGTTTAGGTGGGTTGGGTGATTTAGGGGAGGGGACCAAACAGCGAGGTCGTCGGTCCCATCGGATTAGTGAAGGATCAGGAAGGAAGTCGACCGTGCCCTTCCAAAGCAACCATCCTGGCATCTGCCTCAAGCAATTTAGGGAAATCACGGAAAACCTAAATCAGGATGGCCGGACGCGGGTTTGAACCGTCGTCCTCACGAGTGCGAGTCCAGTGTGCTAGCCATTGAGCCATCTCGCTCGGTAAAGTATAGGTAAAGATCTAAGTGCCATGCTTCACTTCCAAGGAATAAGTAAATGAGTACGGTATCACCTCACACATTGCTAAGCCATAACAAAGAATACAACATTGACATCACTGACACAACGAGAAACAGAACTCAATTTAAGTAATGAAATTCGATCCTGGTTTTCTTCTGAATTTAATTTGTTGGCCAATGGAAGACGAAGAATATTTCCTAGAATGGGAAGATCATGCAGTCTCAATCCCAAAATCACACGATATTTTATTGTATTTCATTATCCTGCATAATACGTATCTAAATTGCAATGGTTTCAACTTACATCACACAGTGGTTCTTCCCGCGCAACAGTTGTCCCTTTATTTGTTACATTCGACTTTTCTTGAATTCTTAGCACAGCATTCCTCTTCTTGTTTTCAATCTTGCCTGTCTTTTCCGTCATAAAGCACTGGACACAAAAGATTTACGCCGAAGATAACTGAAATGAAGTAAAATGTACTACTACTTGTTGTTTGTAGGGAACCGAGCAAAAAGCAGGTTATAACATGCTCACCACCGCAGTCAAATATGCTCTTCACATTCCAGCGGTCCTCATATTACGAGCAAAGGAACTTACATACATGTAGTGGAAGTATTTTGAAGTACAAGACGACTCTCTCTTATTCAAAACATATCTCAAGTTATTGGTCAAGCTACATCCAGCGGTTGACAGGAAAAAAGGGAAAATATGTAATTTTGGAACTTTCAGCGTTTCGAGTTTCCATCCTTGACAGTCTCGAATTATTGTCAATTGCTCTCATAGCGTAGATGACAACGCACGAGACTGTTCAGCCTTTGGCTCGGGTTTTATCCTTACTACCGTTCCATGTCCAACTTTTGTATTGCTCCCGTGCCCGGTTTTAGGAAACCGAATTTGGAGGCACTGTTCATAGCCGGCCGCTTGAATTTACGTACGCAGCGGCCTGATTGGCTAACTTCAATGCTGATTAACTCTGAAACGGCGCAACGTACCGGATTTTTTACTTATCACTTATTTCTCAGCACACACTACCCTGCAACACCGTTATAAGCGTTTCAGACTGTTTCTGACCACCGTGTAAACAAAATGACCTCACGGATAGTTGGATATGGTGAGCAGCAATCACATTGTTTGCTGATGACGCTGCAATGTACGAGACAGTGTCGCCGGTGAATGATATTAAGAGGCTACAAATGATGGAATTTCGCTTTGGCGTGATGAATGACAGCATGCTTTAAATGTAGAAAAATTTAAGTTAACGCAGATGAATAGGAAGATCAACCACGAAATTTTCGAATACACTATTAGTCGTGTGCTGCTTGACACAGTTACGTCATTTCAGTATCTAGGCGTAACGTTGACAAGCGATATGAAATGAAACGAGCACGTTAAGACGGTAGTTCGATCAGCACGCGAATATTGCTGAAATGCTCCGTGAAGCACTACTGAAAAAGGGAAGGAAGCTTAGGGTTTGAAGTCCCATGCTTCACATGAATGAAACGTTAAGTAACAGAAAAAAATCTTTGTTTGACTGGGGATCGGTACTCGAATCTTTGTATATGTAGTCTGACACTTTTTCACAGTCTCACATTTTTCTTATACTGTTAAAAATATCCAAATTACATTTTTACCAAGCGATAGCAGGCACTACAGCAAATATTCTCTTTAAAAACGGCATTCGATAACTCTTTGGGTGAGAAGTACAGTCATACATCACTTCTGAAACTTTGCAGAAAACACAGAAAATACTTGCAACGTAATGGAGCAGAAACAGCGCCATGACAACTTATTTCGGCATAACACTAAGTTTTTTTTTTTTTTTGTTTTGGGCAAAGTTTCACTATTGTCATTTAAATTCGATATGCCATTGTAATTCCCTTTTCAGGAGAAGTTAAAAGAGCACTTCGTGCAATATCAAAAACGTCACTAAGTTTTTCATATTGTTCGAAGTGCTTTTTTAAGATTAAATCACAATAAGGGAATTATAGTGATACACTGAATGTATCTCTACAGACAGCACCATGCCAATGCTATAGTTGATGAAAGTTTCTTGTGGAATTTCTTAAAAATATGTGGATAACAAGCTCAATATAGGGGCCAAGGAAGTCAGCTTTAAAATAAAATAAAAAAATAATAAAAAAAATTAAAAAGTGTAAATATCTCGCTCACAGTTCAGCGGTTCTAGCCCCGCCTTAATATCAAAGATGCGCTGCCCATACTGGGACACATTTAGCTTATTTTGTACAGTATGTTGCCTGTTTATTTTCTAACTGTTTCTAGAGTATTTATCGGTTTCACAGTATTATGATATTGTATTTCACCTTGTGCGGCCGAGCAAATATCTATCTTCTTCTATTGTTTTTTTCGTAACCTTCCGTCTTTATATCAGCTTTGACGCATTATAGGCATTGTCTAGAAATAACACTTTTTCAGGCAGTCAATAGAAATAACCTTGTTATCCCTTCCATAAGCTTATTTCTGTGTCCTTGAAATTACAACAATTCTGAATACAAGACCAATGCCTAAGTTTTTAAGTCAAGAAGTGCAGATTCGCTGTTTTGGCTCTGCTATATGCCAGGTCCAAAGATAATTTATCACAACATTATCTAATAGTGGGAACAAGAGCTTATGTTTGCTGCACTACGATGCTAACTTGCTGCAAAAAAGTGGTTTTTGGGTAACGATTTTGAGATGGGTAAGTAGCTTGGCAACGACCCGTTGGTCTCCAGCTGTGTGAAGAATCGAACTCTAATGTATAAAACAGCTTCAGACTTCTGATTACTTTACAAGTGAGTTATTTTCTTAGTATTTTACGTTGAGCATAAAAGGGAGAAGAAATTTAGAAACGGTTTAAGATTATGTGTAACGTTTGTTGCAAGTCATTAAGTGCTCACGTTTTCAACTACTGTACGAACGTAATATTGGTGTTTGCGAGCCTTCAGTTATGCAACCTCTAGACACGCACACAGTTTCTAACTGCAATCTTTGTATTATTTTGCTATACCTCTTAATAGTATGACAGTGTTTTAAATTTTTAAATTCGGTCAGTAAGTACAATGTTGGAAATCAAATTCTTGTTGCCCTGGGAGCCGTTAGGCATGCAACCTGCACCTGGGACATGGACCATGAACCGGACTGGCGTTTTAGAAATATCGATACGAATGAGGATTGTTACTTGAAAACCTATACATGTCACGTGTGGCGCCTGGAAGGGGACTAGCGTTACGGAAGTTATTTGTTCCAGTCGCTTCTGCACATCATTCACATTTCATCGTTATTATTTTCTGGTGCTCTGAATTTTACTCCATCTGTCCTTTGGCGGTTTGCATCGAGTGCAACTTGTATGTGACGCCACACAGGTAACTTGCGTTTTAGTGGTGATGACGATGACAAACCAACACCTAGTCCCTGAGCGGAGAAAATCTCCGACCCGGCCAGGAATTTAACCCGGAGACTTTCAGTTGGCATTCAACCCCGCAGCTTCCGAGGCGTATCTGGATTTTACTGCAGAGGTACAACAGCTGGTAAGTGTATCAAATGCGGTACTTGGCAGAGCGCCGCGAGGAGTAAACAGACTGTTTGCCTTTGTAAACAAAGCGAATCACGAAAAGCCGCCAGCTGCAGGCTCGTGTTTTGGACGGCAGGCGATGGCCCTCCGGCCTTCCGGTTGTGATGGTCCTGCCGATAAGCCACAGGTCAAAGTCACTTCCACGCGCACGCGCTCTTGCGTCACGCCCAACGCCATTGTCTGCTGTGTTATCGCAGACACTCATCTGCAGCCTACCACCAACACGGCCATCAACCCCATGCTCCCAAAATTCAGAATGACGCAAACATGCAGTTGCCTGCCAGCGCTCACAACCTCTGAAACCATAGCTGTAAGTACAAATAGATAGCCGGCCGAAGTGGCCGTGCGGTTAAAGGCGCTGCAGTCTGGAACCGCAAGACCGCTACGGTCGCAGGCTCGAATCCTGCCTCGGGCATGGATGTGTGTGATGTCCTTAGGTTAGTTAGGGTTAACTAGTTCCAAGTTCTAGGGGTCTAATGAACTCGGCAGTTGAGTCCCATAGTGCTCAGAGCCATTTGAACCATTTTGAACAAATAGATAACAGTTAGAATTCTTAGGTGTCTTACATCTCCACTTTTTAACTCACGGACTCATACATAAGGGGAGGGGGGGAGGGAAGGGGGGAGGAAAGAAGGAACGGGAGGGAAAGAGTGTGTGTATGTGTGAGAGAGAGAGAGAGAGAGAGAGAGAGGGGTGTGTGTGTGTGTGTGTGTGTGTGTGTGTGTGTGTGTGTGTGTGAGAGAGAGAGAGAGAGAGAGAGAGAGAGAGAGAGAGAGATCATATCCGAGGAATAAAGATGATGTGGCGTATAAATTGAACAAATGTTTGGAGATTCAGAAACAGGCCTAGAAAAATAAAGAAAGACCGACACGAAATTTAACTTCAGTTAAGTTGCTGACCTGTTTCATGCATGGAAGCTGGACGGTACTAGGACGATGAGAAGAAAGGAATATACGAGGAGGATTTTATTCAAAACGAAGACAAATGAGCTCCATGAGAACGGAAATGTACCACGAGGTTAAATAAACTGCGCTATGGCCATTTTAGTAAGTCAAACGAAAACAAGCTCTGCAAAACAATAGCGAACTTATCGAAAAAAGGAAGGATACCATTGAAACATTGTGAGAAGAGATTTCTGACCGTTTATGCAGTTATGGTGGGCAGGCTCGCAGGGTGGTCGCAAGCGATCAGACCTATAGGCCCTACGTTAAAGGAGATGAAGAAAGCGGCGACAAGAAGAAGAAAAATGATAACAGTCACGGTTATTAATTCATAGACAAGGAATTACATTTTCCGTAGTTTTCACGACGTATCCAATTATGAGACACCGTTCCGTCGAGTGGATGTACAAGAGTCGTAGGACGTAATGTTGATGATCTGATTTTTTTCTAGCACTACTATTCAAAAGAGTTCACAGAGGAGTCTAAACTGGATATGGCTGCGTTTTCCGTTGAAGTTTGACTTTCCAGAGATGGAGCGGAAACTTAACTGAGAGACGAACGTTGCAACCCGTGTTTACTCAGGTACGAGCAGCCCTTAGCGGCTCGCCATCTTATCTTATTTACAACTTTTCATGACGTCGCCTTTCCGGCTTAGATATTTTTTTTTTTTTTTTTTTAGAATGTGACTTGTAAGTACTGCATCTCTTTCCAGTCAGTACACCCTTTAGTTTATTAATATTTTATATATCTATTATGTTTTAGAACAGTTAGTTTAATTCTGAAGACGACGCTCATAGTAGCGTCGAAACCTGGTCAATTTTGACTTAATATTTGTGACCGAGGGCTTATTTCTTCTAATATAATTCTGACACGGTCACTGAACCTTAGCAGCCATGTTCAAAGTTTTAACTTGGTTTCTGTTATTGTGGACGTGGACGCAGGCACAGAGTTGCACGTCTACTCTGTGCATCCAGGCTGAACGCAACATGCTACAAAATGGGGGTGTATGCACACTTTAGTGTCCGACTGTATATGATAGATGGCAGGCGTGTTTCTACATCTGAAAAGATGATACGCATTTCAATTTCGCGCCAGTCACATAGGAGAGGCGCAGACAGTGCTACTGTATGTAACTCAGGTTTGCTTTAAACACGCACTGTAACGGTCGTGAGCGTTGGTTACCTTTGAGATTGGACGTGGTGAGCTAATGTAAGTCAAGAAAGCCTTTAAGGCGACAAAGACGCCAGTATCGACACCTCACTGAGTTTGAACTAAGTCGTTTAATAGGGCTACGAGTAGCTAGATGTTCCTTACAGAAAGCAGCAGAAAGACTTAGCAGGAATGTAGCCACCGTACATAAGTGCTGGCAGCGGTGTTCACGAGAATGTACGATCGCAAGAAGACCGTGCCCCGGACGACCTCACAGTAATTTTACATCCTGCTGTTGTCAGTTGCATTGCTTTTTGTTTTGTTTTTTCTATTATGTTGTTTCTTGGTGACGTCATATTAAGTGCGTTTTGTTTTACTATTGTAAAGGCATTTTCACAAAATGAGAAGTAAATGTGGTAACAAATCAAATAAATCAAAATTGCATTATTACTCCTGTACTGAAGCACTGGGGACCACGGGTCCTTTATACCTACATGGAAAATACCCCTGAACAACCCCAAAATTTTATCGGTAGAGTTCGAATCAACCCTGCATAGAAAATCTCAGTAAACGTAATCCGGAAGGCGCAACGGTGATTTGGCAGCTGCTTGTCCCCAGTGACTTTCCTGTTTGCGAACCCTGCGCCTCCTCGTCTGATTGTCAACCAGACATTAACAACAAAAGACAAAAATTTCTTCTTAGATTTGTTTACATTATCAGTCGTCACAAAAATCGTGGCCAGCTTTTCACAGCAGCGTAAAAAAAAAAAAAATTGTCACGTTCCATACAGGCATTAAGAATAATATATTCGCTACTGACAGTTCTTACTCGTTTCCTTTTCTGCAGTAACTGTGCGGACCTTTACCCTGACAATATTTGCTTGAGATGAATGATGACACTTGAATATTACAGCCTCTTATTCCGAAGCACCTATTCTTCTGAAATAACGCCTAGTCTTAAGAAAACTGCAGTAGAGTTCAAGCCAGAGAGAGAGAATGTATTTGCTGCCAGTCAACGTATCCGAACGGCATAGATGTCAGAGGTTACATCACTCGTACAATAGGAGGTACTTTGCGAGCCGAGAGGCTAATGAACGTTCTCACGCCGGGCGGGGAAGCAGCAGCGGTACATTCGCCGTTCCCCGTGACCTCTAGCTTGGCGCGTGTGACGCGTCTCCCTCGCAATGTTTACCAACTTGCAACAGTGAGTCAGCGGCATGCGCTAATACATTCTCAGTGCTAAACCAAACACGGCCGCAGCGAAAACAAGCAATTAGACGCTGCCTGTGTCGACCTCACGCGCGTCACGAGCCCTGCCATCTCAACTAGAGGAATGGCTGGCCTGCTACCAGAAACGTTCAACAAAGCTAGGTAGCCGTCGTGCCTTCGTTCAGCTCCTCTCCTCTCCTCTCATGACCGCCACATTCTCTTCTCTGTCCTAACAGGATAACGGAATCTAAGGGGGGGGGGGGGGGCACCTGTGCGTGTGTGTGTGTGTGTGTGAGAGAGAGAGAGAGAGAGAGAGAGAGAGAGAGAGAGAGAGAATAAGATGGATCTGGCCATGGGAGAAGAACGTCAGACACAGATATATGCTTTTGATGCAGTCTATGGCTTGTCTTCTGCTTCTTGCTTCGAAATACTCCAACAGTAGCTCCCAAGGAACTGTATTACACTTTGGGGTGGCTGAAAAGTCGTGATACAATTTTATAATTCGTCCCCGATTTTCATCTATATAATAATTATGTCCTCATTCCACACCGATAAGGACTCCAAAGGCTGTAGCAGTGCACTAAAAGTTGGCGGCACTAGCTTGCCGTAGGCGATTTCCTTCACGGACGCAGTACACGTCTCTAACATCCTCCCGACAAATCAGATGCCTACATTCGTCACTCTCACCACCGATTTTACATGTTTCTCGAATTTCATATCGCTTCGCAGTATTAAAGCTAGAAATTTAAACGATACGACAGGCTTCACAAAATTGCCATTTATCTTTTAATTGGATGGTGTCTGATTCTCTCTGCTCATTATGAAGAATAAAAACTATTTACTTTTCACGTTATTTTACTTCCGACATGTTTTTTTTCTATTTTCAATCGATTTCGAACTCTTAGCACTTCATTTTCGGGCCCTTCACCATGGAAAGTACAGTTACTCAAGCATTCGTCTAATACTTGGGATAATGTTTAAGGCTGTACAGACGGTGTAAAATTTTCATAATGAACTGGGGGGGGGGGGGGGGGACGGGACGACGACGACGACGACTTGTTTATAAATCAGTGAACAGGAGAATACAATAAAGAAACACAGAGTGCTATTTATCAAACATACAATATGGGACTTGTGAGTCCGCACTGACGCGAAACACTGTTTGTTATTTATTTACTTATTTGTTTCCCAAACTAGTTTCAGCGAAAAATACCGCCATGATCAGTAGGTTCTTTAACTTAAAACATACAGAAAATAGCATAGTTTTAAAAAACTAAGATATAATTACATTTTTACTGTTTGCTTTTTAAATATTTTTTTGTGTGGATACTTTCATACTACCTTATTCATTGTACGCTACAACATTGTTTTAAGAATTACTGTCGCTGTTTGCGGCATATTTTCTATGCTTTTTCTGTTGACGTTTTTCTCGGCATACATCATGTCAGCAGCAACTGTATGAACGGCTGTTAGTAAACAAATACTAAAACATTAACTTACGTATGCCATACTACAATTCGGATTGCGCTGGTGTTGTGGATACAATTTTCGTACATTCCAAAATTCACAATTGTTTTTCCCACACGAACTTACTCGCCTATTTGACTAACAACTCACAGCGACTCATCGGTCTACACAAACTTCTTACAGAAATCAAATACATCGGATTTATGTTCTCTCGCAAATGCGACTCACTTCCTTCTCGTGGTTTTCTACGGCCTGTTCGGCCTACACACCCAGTTCCATAAAGCACATTAATTACAGTCTGTGACGAGTTTGAACTGTACCAACAAATTTTGGATTTTTCTTGTCTTCTTAGAGAAGCGGGAGCGCCGGCCAGAGTGGCCAAGCAGTTCTAGACGCTTCAGTTTAGAACCGCGCGATCGCTACGGTCGCAGGTTCGAATCCTGCCTCGGGCATAGATGTGTGTGATGTCCTTAATTAGGTTGAAGTATTTCTAAGTTCTACAGGACTGATGACCTCAGACGTTCAGTCCCATAGAGCTCAGAGCCATTTGAACCTTTTAAGCGGGAGCCGCCGTTTGTTCAAATGGTTCTGAGCACTATGGGACTTAACATCTGAGGTTATCAGTCCCCTAGAACTTAGACCTACTTAAACCTAACTAAGGACATCACATACGTCCATGCCCGAGGCAGGATTCGAACCTGCGACCGTAGAGGTGGCGCGCTTCCAGACCGAAGAGCCTAGAAGCGTTCGGCCACACCGACCGGCCCGTTTTTACAGCTGGGATAGAACCGCAAGACGACCGCTTCGTGCCTGGTTTTCGTACGTTTAGTTCTGATTAAACCTCTATGTTCTGGTAGCGCCGCGAATGGTTTTTCCGATTTCTAAAAAGATTTTCCTTTTCGAAATAACCTCATGTAGACTTCCTTTTGCAGTTTCGCGACTTTTTCGATCCACATTATTTAAATAGCACTCAACGGCTCTGAAACCAGAGAGGGTACTATCCACTACAGTGGATGAAACAAAAATTCAGCAGGGAAAGGAGAGGGATGTGTGTCAGTGCGGCACTATACTTGGGACCTTGTTTACTACACGAATACTTGTCTGACGACAACTGGGCATGATTTTAAATAGCGTGAATTTGTTCGTAAATTTAACAACATATGAACCCATTTCGGTTTTATTTTTAATTGATTGAAGAAAAAATAATAGGGGAATAAATAGCTCTTGTTCTTCATAACAAGGTATTTAGCAACTGCCGTCGCAAATTCTTCCAGTTCATTATTTCCCCCACGGAACTTGTGCTCCGTTCAAATGGCTCTGAGCACTATGGGTCTTAACATCTGAGGTCATCAGTCCCCTAGAACTTAGAACTACTTAAACCTAACTAACCTAAGGACATCACACACATCCAGGCCCGAGGCAGGATTCGAGCCTGCGACCGTAGCGGTCGCGCGGTTCCAGACATAAGCGCCTAGAACCGGCCGGCCACTTGTTATCCGTGAGTAATGTCCACATCGCCGACGAGCCGCCTAACCATCATTTCGTTCCCTATTTGTTATAGACAGTATCTTGCAGCTAATAACAATGGAAGATATGTATTATTCGTTAAACCGTATTGTGCGAATCGATCTGCATTTCCTTGCCAACAGCACAGTGAAGAAAAAGGCGGCACAAACAGCGCGGCACAGCTCGGTGCCGAGTGCGGGAGCAGGTTTTACAGCTACGCAGGCTCCTCGGTAAGCGCGAATAGCCGCAGAGATGTATGCATGGGGGACGGCATTGACCCTGCAGCGGTATATCGCCGGCAGGGGTCACGGTGTTCCGCTCGCGACCCACTCGCGGCCGAGTAGCGCGCAGCTATGCGATGCAAAGCAATGCAATGCAACGCGGCACCTGCTGTCAAGCCGCTGCTCCCACACTTTGCTGGCGGAACGGAACACCAATGTGTGGCGCCTTTCACGCGGGACGCGCTACACTCTGGATGCAGTGAGCCACTTTCTGCGGCCGGTCTTCGACGCGTAGAGTTGAAGTCCCGCTCACTCGACGCACAGAACGGAAAGCGCCGCTCAAGGAATCAGAAATGACTTTCAGAAAAACTTTCTCAACAAAAAATTTCATCTACTTATCTCACGCCCACTGCCTTACATTTACATCTACATCGATACTCTGCAAATCACACCTTCACAATAATTCTCTATTATTCCATACTTCACATACGACCAGAATCTCCGGATTTTCTGCCAGGTTTCGAGACAAAGTTTCGTTGTGAAAATTATTATAAGCATCTCGCACTGAACTCCGCTCTAAATTTCGAGCTTTTGTAAAACATTTAAATTTGGCATGCTTTTTGAGTTGTTTCTGCAACAGTTTTCTGACCCGTTTAGTGTACCAAGAGGGATCAGTTCCGTCGTTTGTTAATTTATTTAGCATAAATCTCTCAATTGCTGTCGATCCTATTTCTCTGAATTCAAGCCACGTCTTGTCTACACTTACATTGTTGATTTGGGAGGAGAGGAGACTGCCTCTCAGGAACACGTCAAATGAATTTTAATCTGCTTTTTTAAATAGGTATATTTTTCGTTTATTTTTGGATGATTTGGAGATTATAATATTCAATATAGATACGACGACGCTGTGTTTACTAATCCCTGTACCCGTTTTGATGCTCGTTATTACCTCAGGATTATTGCTTGCTAAGTAGTCGAGTGTGTTTTCACAACCGTTTACTATTCGCGTGGGCTCACGAACTGTAAGCTCCATATAAATTTCAGAGAATGCCTTTAGCACAATTTCGGATGACCTGAAATGCTTACCTCCGGATTTTAACACTTATTTTCGCCAGCATATCAAGGGTAAATTGAAGTCACCACCAACCATATTGTAAGAGTCAGGTACGTGTTTGAAATTAAACTCAAGTTTTCTTTTAATCTTTCCGCAATTGTATCATCTGAGTTGGCAGGTCGGTAAGAGGATCCAGTTATTTTATTTCGGTGACCTCTGCCCACACCAACTCATAGGAACTATATCTATTTCAGTTTCGCTACAAGATAAATTACTTATAACAGCAACAAACACGCATCGCCAAATGAGTTTAGCCTGTTCCTTCTCAATACCGTTAGGTCCTTCACAAAAATTTCGGCTTATTTTATCTCCGGCTTGAACACGTATTATGTTCGAGTATAATGACTTTTCTGGAGACTAGAAATCTACTCTGTAGGAATCAGCACGGGTTTCGAAAAAGACGATCGTATGAAACCCAGCTCGCGCTATTCGTCCACGAGACTTAGAGGGCCATAGACACGGGTTCCCAAGTAGATGCCTTGTTTCTTGACTTCCGCAAGCCGTTCGATACAGTTCCCCACAGCCGTTTAATGAACAACGTAAGAGCATATGAATTATCAGACCAATTGTGTGACTAGATTGAAGGGTACCTAGATAACAGACCGCAGCATGTCTTTGTCAATGGAGAGAAGTCTTACTGCGAAGATGAGTAGTACTACAACCATATGTGAAGACGACACTTAGAACACCCTCTTTTAAAAAGGTACGAATATACATTAATTATGACATGTAAGGTGCTGAATACTAATGTATATATTTAAGTAGGCCACGGATGAAATTTGAGTCCGATTAGATGCGGACTAAACCGAAAAGTTTATGTTTTAAATACATTTAATCTGCGCTTGTTCTGGTCTTCAGTCCGAAGACTGGTCTGGTGAAACTCTTCACGCTACTCTATCCCGTGCAAGCCTCTTCATCTCGGCCACTGCCGAAACTGACAACAATGCGAACACGCTTTCTGTACTGAAGCCTTCGTCTCTCTCTGTACTTCCCGCTATTGCCAAACAGACGGTTACTTGATTAGTCAAGATGTGTCTTACTATTGCCTATAAATGAAATAAAATCATCTAACGAGTTCGCGGTTATTATCGATACTCAATGTACATGTCCGTTTTGAACGCTATTTTCAACCTGCCTTAAATAACACTCTGTGCCCATTAGGTGGCGTTAAAAACTTTGAGACTTGTCAAAGTTAATTATAAATGAAGGCATACAGTCGTTTCATAAAAGTAAAAGATAACGAGCTGGAATTGTCGCGCTAAAATTCGAAACAACTTCACAAATAGAGCATACACTCCGAACCGTCCGCTGCTAGCTTGTAGCAAATAGTTTCTGCGATGGTTTTTACTGCACCTTCAACCTTTTTGGTTGGTTCGATTGTTCCCTCGAAACTTCCCGTCAGAGGGTTTCTTGTGCAGAGAGAGCGTTGCTGTTAGGATGGCTTGGGTTGCAGCGCGACTGTGTGGCGGCGGCTCGCCGCGAGTTTCGCGGAGTGTGGTGACAGCGGCCGGAGCAGGCGCCTTGTGGTGTGGCTGTCACTTGAGTAGCAGCGTGGGCCGCTTTGCCATTGCTAGAGGCACTCGTGTCTGGAAGAGCTCTGCTAGCATCTTGAAGAGCAAGTCAAGATGATGCGTGGTCTTCCGGGATTCTGTGGAGCGGATTCGTGTGGAGCCCCAATGAGTTGGTGACACTGTGGCGGACTATTACGGTAGTCTTGTCAGTTCTTGTTCACTCCGGTAGCCTGTAACCACGATGTTGCTGTCGATCCTATTTCTCTAAATTCAAGCCACGTCTTGTCTACACTTACATTGTTGATTTACTTACATTGTTGATTTAGTGTTATGTTGGTTGTAGTTGGTCTTGACAGCTAAGCTACGGTACGGTGGCTCCCTTTTTCCGGCTTCTCCAGAAACCGGTGGGAATCATTGCGCTATTTTACTGTTCTTGCGCCCTGGTTACATCTGAAATCCGAGTTGTGTGTTTACTCTCCTGTCAAGCCTTGAAAGTGTCCTGATGTGGATGTGTTTTGTTATGTCTTATGCATGCGAATTGCGTGAGATAACAACTTTATGTTTCAGGTATTTCTATTCAAATGTTCTGCTCTGTTTAATGTACTGCAGTGGCCATACTGATGACTAATGTTTTAAAAAACGCACGAAGCAGTCATTAGACAGTAGGCATTGTATTTGTGCGTTATTATTTGGAGCTAGGCTCTTAAGTAATCTGACTTTTTAGTTGTCATCTTATAGTAAATTAGTCAGTTGTAATTCAAATGGTCCAAATGGCTCTAAGCACTATGGCACTCAACATCTGAGGTTATCAGTCCCCTAGACTTAGAACTACTTAAACCTAACTAACCGAAGGACATCGCACATATCCATGCCCGAGGCAGGATTCGAACCTCCGACCGTAGCAGCAGCGCGGTTCCGGACTGAAGCGCCTAGAAGCGCTCGACCACAGAGACCGGCAGCCAGTTGTAGTTATTACTTCGTTACTCAAGTTCTGCATGTTGTTGGGACTGTTAGTTACAGAGATTTGCTATTTAGTTCCAAGCTGTCATTCATGTTTTTTGAACTGTCTCATTGAACTGAGTGCCTTGTATACAGCAAATCGGATCCTATAGATGGAAATTATCTTGAAAAGTCTGAGTGCCTGTGATTAATGTTATTTTGTATTTGTGTACTCAGGCTTTAAATCTTAAGAGTTGTTCACTAATTCATCTTATGTAATTAGTGTTGTTCTTTTTAAATCTATTCACTATACTGAACTTTGGCATAAAGCCATTTATAGGGTTTAAAACGCAAGTTCATATTAGTTTGATCAGGTGGAAATATTGTAGTTATGTTACGTGAGAATTTCGGAAACACAGTTATGTCGCTCAACTCGCGGTTTAATTTGTATATCAAGTGGATCTGTCATTTTATACTTGTTATCTAAAATCTTTGAAACTCATTTGAATTCTGACACCTTTATTCCTTAGCTATAGTCGGTGTACAAAATTTATGGTTACAGCTTAGTTTCGTGTGGATCACTATCAGACTGTTCAACTTTTATTTCTTGTAGCATGAGGTCATCGTAAATTGTAATATGAAATACAAACCATGTGTTATTCCTTGTGTGAAAGCTAAAACAAGGTATTCTGATTTCAATATTGAAGTCTGAATTCCTGTTTAATGAATTATTTTAAGCTAATTTGTAATGTAATGTCGGCCCGCCACATTAACACTTCCTCTCTGCTCCAACTGCTTCATTCAGTCATTACAATGATTCTAAATTATGACTGTATGAATTTGTAAACTTTATTTGGAATATGAGTGCGACAATTCCAATTCCTTATTTTTTCTTTCATGAAATGACTGTACGCTCTATCTGTAATTAACATTGAAAGACCCATTGCTTTCAACGCCAGTTAACGGCCGCAGAGTGTTATTAAAGTCGAGCTGCTTCACTGATCATGGTACAAGTGTAGGTGTAACTGAGGAGATACTGTGTACTGAGTTCTTTTCCATATTGCATATCTTCATTCTGTTTCTATACAATGCAATAATTTATACAACGTAGTTATTGCATAAATATTATTACTCAATTGTTCTGTTTATCTAACAGACTCATGATGATGGCTGTGGTCGAAGCGCTTTACGGTGTATTTAAAGAAAGATACAACAGCGCCAACGACGGATAATTACATTTATGTATCCTATTAACCACTCCATCCTTTTACTTAAATTGTACCATAAATTTCCTTTTACCTCCATTCGATTCAGCTTCTCCTCATCAGCTATTCTATCTCGTCATCCAATCTTCAACTTTGTTCTGTAGCACCACATTTCAAAAGCTTCTATTCTCCTCTTATTATACTGCTCTTATCCTTCTCGTTCCACTTTCATAAAAGTTACAAGTCATGCAAATACCTCCAGAAAAAAAGGGTTCCTAATACTTAAACATACACATACGAAAAAAAAATCGTAACACTAAGAAGTAATTAATGGATAATAATGAAATTTCAGGAATACATTCGTCTAGTTAACATATTTCATTGATTAACATTGCAAGATCACAGGTTAATGTGTGCGCCAGAGAAGCCATTGGAAATATGAAATGGTGGTTTATCAGTAACATGTGTAGCCGCCAGACTGTTGAATACATGCAAACGTGCATGCATTGTGTTGCACAGGTGTCAGATGTCAGTTTTTGGATGGGGTTCCATGCCTGTTGCACTTGGTCGGTCAATACAGGGACGGTTAATGCTAGTTTTGGATGACGCTGGAGTTGTCGCCCGATTATGTCCCACATGTGCTCGATTGGAGACAGATCTGGTGACCGAGCAGGCCAAGCCAACATGTCGATACCCTGCAGAGCATGTTGGGTTACAACAGCGGCCTGTAGGCGAGCGTTATCCTGTTCGTAAACACCCGCTGGAATGCTGTTCATAAATGGCAGCGCAACAGATCGAATCACCAAATTGACGTACAAATTTCCATCACGATGCGTGGAATAACCACGAGAATGCTCCTGCTGTCATTCGTAACAGTTCGATGTGTCACTGTGGTGCCAGTTGCTGCTCAAATTGCTGCTGTAGATGCAGTACAATGCGCCAGAGCCAAACGCCGGGGATAGTCTTCACTCTCGATAGTGCCGCATGGCCGTCCAGAAACCAGTCTTCTTGCGGCCACGAATTCACGTGATCAATGCCGCCAGCAATCATTCCTGCCAAGTTTTTCTGCAGTGTCACGGAAGAAACATCCAGCTCCTCGCAGCCCTATTACATGACCTCGTCCGATCTAAGTGAGCCGTTCATAATGCCGTCTTCGTCGTCTTAAAGGCATTCTTGACCATCACGTCCCGTTTCAAGGGTAATTAACGCTCTTGACCCTTACAGCGTGTATTTAAAGCAAACATCATTTGCATACTCATAGCGGTGCTGCTAGTGCCACTGTTATGCGACTGGCGCGAAACTGGAATAGGAGGTATCATCTTTCAGATTTAGACACAAGTCTACTAACATTCGTTTATGTCGCAAAACAGCTCCGTGGTGCTGCAATTTCTTTTTCGACAGTTATATTCGATGCTAACAAATATCTCTTTATTGGAAATTCTTTTCTTCCAATTGCCAGTCTGTATTTTACATCCCTTCTGTTCAGCAATTTTTTTGTCAAAATAACAAAGCTAGACAACTACTTTTAGTGTCTCATTTCCCAATCTAATGCTCAAAGTATCGTCTGATTTTATTCCACTGTATTCCGCAAGTCTTGTTTCACTTTTGTTAACTTTTATTTTATCCATTCCATTTCATTCAACTGTTCTTCCAAGCCCTTTGCTCTGTCTGGCAATTACGGTGTCATCGGCAAACCTCAAAGTGTTTAGCTCTCCCTCCTGTACTTCTATCCCCTTTCCAAATTTCTCCTTTGTTTCCTTCACAGCTTGCTCAATTTACAGAATGAATAACATGGGGGATAGGCCACAACCATGTGTCACTGCCTTCTCTACTACTGCTTCCTTTTTTCCATGTTCTTTGGCTCGTATGTCTTGTTTCTGTGCAAGTTGAAGAAACAGTTCATTCCCTGTATTTTACTAATTGCTACTTTCGGATTCTTCAGGAGCGTATTCCAGTCGACATTGTCAAAAACTTTCTCTATGTCTACAGCTACAAATGTACGATTGCGTATTTTCTTGTAAGTCGTAATGTCGTATTTGTAGTAAGCGACGGCTCTTTACCACACCCTGTCAGTTACCCTTCTTTAATGTAATCTTTTTGCTTTTGTTAGCTTATACTTTCAACCCTAGCAGTTATCGCTATCAATTATGATACACCCTATCATAGAGCACCACTGCTTTACATCCATGTTTGTAAATGAAAGCTCCGTCGACATGCTAGCAGACGCGGAAAGAATAACATCGCAGAACGAGAACGTGCGGTGGGACAGGAACTGAACGCATCGTCTCGTCGCGCCCTGCCACCAGGTCTTTATTGGGCACCCAATCCTTTCAGGCACGTCTCAAGGCTCCAGTCACAGTTTCGTTCCAGCCACTTCTCTTCTTCTGAGTCCAGTCTCCGCGGGCGGTCTCCCGCATACCACGCGAGATGAGCGCTTTTAGGAGAAAGAATGCTGCAGGGAATGACTCGGCCGCATTCTAAACAGGGGTTCTGGCTGAGGACTTTCACTCGGGTGCAGGCGTGCAGTAGTGGCCGAAAAAAAAAAAAAAAAAAAAAAAAAATGAGGGTACTCACTTTTTGTCGTAAGCTGGGAGGGGCAAAATGGACCGCTAGAGTCTGAAAGCTCATGCTGCCGTTACTGATCGGTCACTACAAGGACAAAGCAAGGCAGCTAGCCCATTGTTTTAACGGTCCATCAACATCTAGGTTATTAGAAAAGATTTGATTCAGTCGTTAGCACATTTAAAAAAAAACCTATCTAGAAATACAAGGACACTATAGAAAACTTAAATCGTAAATGTCGCTTTAAAAAATGAAAATTTCGGCCATTTCTCAAAATTGTTGTACACTGAAAATTACTGCATTTCATTTCATACACTGGTAAATCACTGAACGGTTAACGAAACAGGTCATATTTATCTTGTTAAATGATAACATATCTTGGACACGCAAAAAGTACCGGCTGTGGTCGGAGTCTACATAGCGGGCTTACACGCAGAGTAATTTCCTCATTGTGGCGGGGGGTTCCAGCATGTTTTGTAGAAAAAGTTCTAAAAGTACTGCCAGAAGGCAGATCTTAGAGAAGCGCTGTAAGCAGGAGCAGAAAATAACCAACGAGGACACCTACATTCTGCTGCTGATGATGACTCCCTGAAAGGCTTGAAAGTCAAAAATTTCGTGGTAGGGTGTGGAGGTCGCGAAATCGAAGCATCAGACGTTACCTATCGTAGAGGTAGCAAGTCGTGGGTTCTCAGCGGCAGAGTTTATGCTTCAAACTGGTTATTATTTTGGGAGTTTGGGGTCAGGGATCCTTCGAACTCAGTGAGGTTACTTTACTGGTGCTGAATGTTTACAAAGCAGTCTCTAGTGCGTTGCTGTGGGTGGCAGTCGGATTCCGCTTACGTAGTTTCCTGCTTTTCTCAACGAGCGTAGCAAATTAGTAAGCATGGATCCATCAGCTAGCTCTGGATGGTGTTAAATAAAAGTGATATACTTCGCCAGGGATAACTTATATCAAATAATCAGTCCAGTCATATTAATGTGACCACATGTTCAGCGTCAATGTGCAATAACCACTCATATGGCAGGTGGAGGCTCTAGCAACAGATTGTTTATAAAGCGTGTCGGGTGGACGTGGAAAACATTGCAGTCGTTGTCGTAACGCAGAAACGGAGAGATCTATATGAGCTCCAGAGTGGCACTATCATTGCCTTTCGGGGGAAGTGTGGAAACATTTTCGGGACGGCAAAATTTGTAAACCGTCCGCGTGCAGTCGTGTTTCAAGAATACCCTGTATGGCAAAATGGCGCTCTCCAAAACCGGGCACCGTTTCAACGGTAGTGCACCACAGTTCTGACGAACAGCGTGCAGCTGCTGAGCAACTAACGGCCCAGAGTAAGCAACTGGTTACCAACACTATCTCATCAACGGCGGTTCAGTGAACTTTGCTGCGTATCCGCTTCCGCAGCACGCGCCTGGTTCATACACACAGCTGACTGCTGTTCATAGGCGATGAAGGCTGCAATTTGCACGCCAATACCATAACTCTACGTCCACTGAATGGCAATAGAGGGCCTTTTCAGATGAATCACGTTTTATGCACCATCAGGCATACAGTCGTTGGCGTGTACGGCGTGAAATGTTTGAAAGCAAACGCCAGGCAGCCAGGATGGTGCGTTATAGTCTTTCAGTTCCCATTACACAGACGTCACAAAAATCATGGGATATCTTCTAATATCGTGTCGTCCCTCTTTTGCTCGGTGCAGTGCAGCAACTGGACATCGAATGGACTCAACAAGTCGTTGGAAGTCCCCAGCAGAAATACTGAGTCAGGTCGCCTCTACAGCCGTCCATAATTCCGAAAGTGTTGCCGGTGCAGGATTTTGCGCACGAATTCACCTCTCGATTATGTTCCAAAAGCGTTCGATGAGATTCATGTCAGTTGATGTGGATGGCCAAATCATTCACTCGAACTGTCCAGGTTGTTCTTCAAACCAATCGCGAACAATTGTGGCCTAGTGACATGGCACAGTTTCATCCACAAAAATTCCATCGTTGTTTGAAAACATGAAGTCCATGAATGGCTGGAAATGCTCCCCAAGTAGCCGAACATAACCATTTCCAGTCGATGACCGATTCAGTTGGACCAGAGAACCCAGTCCATTTAGTGTAGACACAGCCCACACCATTATAGAGCCACCACCAGCTTCCACAGTGCCGTGTTGACAACTTAGGTCCATGGTTTCCTGTGGTCATCGCCACATTAGCCATCAGCTCTTAGCAACTGTAATCGGGAATTATCTGACCAGGCCACGGTTTTCCAGTCGTCTAGGGTCCAACCGATATGCTGTCAAGCTCAGGAGAGGCGTAAAGGCAATAACCAATCAAAATGACAGTCACAATGTAACTATTTTTTTGTGTTGCCAACCGGTTTCAACCCGTGATGGGGTCATCTTCTGGGCAATTTACACCATTTGGTCGCTCGCATAGTTACCATACGTGCACAGGCAGGGTGACGACTCCAGCGAGCGACCAAACGGTGTAAATTCCCCTGAAGATGACCCCATCGCGGGTTGAAACCGGTTGGCAACAAAATAAATAATGCGATTGTGACTGTCATTTTGATTAATTGATTATAAGTAAACCAATCGCTGCTATCTCCACGCAACTATGTTGTCTAAAAAAAAGCTAAAGGCAATGTCGTGCTGTTGGCTAGGCACCTCGCGTCCGTCGTCTGCTACCACACCTCAATAGTGCTAAATTTCGCACCACTGTCCTAACAGATACGTTCGTCCTACGTATCACGTTGGTTTCTGCTGTTATTTCACGCAGTGTTGCTTGTCTGTTAGCACTGACAACTCTGCACAAACGACGCTGCTCTAGGTCTAAGTGAAGGCCGACGGCCACTGCGTCGCCCGTGGTGACAGGTAATGCCGGAAATTTGGTATTCTCGGCACGCTCTTGACACTGGGGATCTGGGGATACTGAACTGCCTAAGGATTTACGAAACTTAATGTCCTATGTGTCTTGCTTTTATTACCATTCCGCGTTCAAAGACTTATTTTCCGTCCTGTGGCCATAAACACTTTGGAAACCTTTTCACGTGAATCACCCGAGTGCAAATGACAGCTCCACCAACGCCTGCCGTTTTATACCTCCCGTACGCTATACTATCGCCATCTATATACGTGCCTATCGTTATCCCATGACTTTCGTCGCCTCAGTGTAAATCTGCGGAGGAGGTCATCGCGTATCATCTCTCGTGCCTGCACACCGCCAAGATTAAGTCCATTCAGACCGCGGCGGTGAGTGTGACTTAGCGTAACGCCACGGAATCTGCAAGTACAATACGGACACTCTCCATGTACAATACGTATCAAAGGAACGTTTCATGATAATTCAATGCAGCGTACAGTTCCAAGTCTTCGGTTGCTTCTAGTCGAGTGATAACTTAAGAAACTGAGTGCCGAATATGGCCTGGATTTCGGGACTTTTCCTTCACTGGTAACGCTCTTGCAGACTCAATACTACTGACCATGATTACAACGCTATTAGTGAAAAAAATTTCTCTCAATAATTTTCAGAGTATGCAGTTCTCATAAACATTATTATGACAATTGTGTTTCGAGGTCATATTCTGTAGGAGATTGTTTGTGGATACGTGACCAAACTGTTGAACCTACACTTATATACGTCAAATTTATTGCACGATTCAGCTACTATACTGCATTTATAAACTGTTGCTCTGTGCCAAAAAATCTGTGTGCAAATAGTTTGTTTCCATATCTCACATTGGATACAATAAGTATGTAGCACCCTTCTAATGCGTAACAGAAGGAAATGAATTTTACGCATGAGTCAGTGACCCTGTTTGTAAAAAAAATTATAATGCGCACCCTATTTAATCAAACACTTATCGGCAGAGGCCGTTGCAAGGTCTTTACGAGCTGGAATTTTGCAGACCGAATTCCTGGCATGTTTCAAACAGTCTTTAGATGACAAGACAAATTAAGGATTTAATGGCTTGCTCTACCTATAATAAGGAAATATAGGAGCAGTGGCTGTACGTCAATGGAATGGCTGCCGTAAATGTGTGCCGAGATGGAATCTCTCTCAAGCATTGTTTTCTTATGAAAAGACGGAGAAAGCTTGAAGAGCGGGGAGTAAGATGGAATGTTCTACAATTTTTAAGAATATTCTGTAAACAGAAATTTTAGACGATGGTCTACAAAGTTCCATCATGGAAGGAATATAAGACAAAGTCTCAAGAGCATGCGTAAACGCCAAACTGTGAGAAAGTGTTTGCACAATTTCGACACACATCACTAAGAGATAAGCCCGATGTACTGTATTTCTGGAAGGAGCGTAACGAGTAGAAGTCGAAGTGAAGAGCAGCGTCAAAATATTACAGAAGTCGCGAGAATTATTTCGAAATAGCGAATGATTGTGGAAGGTTAGAAGCAGAGTGACAACGAATACTGTTCACGAAAATGGACGAGCTGAGGCAAGCGAATATAGTGCACACGCTGGAGAGAACAACCTAATAATGTTAGAGCAGGGCAGAAGACGTCGAATCGAGCAAGATCTCCCCGACAATTGTAGGTCGGAAGCGCACCATTGTGCAGTTAAAGCCAAGAAACGACAGCCAATCAGCGACGAACGAGCTGAAGTTTGTGCGAAAAGCGAACTTGCTTGAGTGTGCGTAGGGGAGCAGTATCGCCCGACGACATTGCTACTGTCACGCTGAGATTATTGTTCACTGAGCGATTGTGGGATACGTAGGCATGAATTTTGACCATTTTCTGTTAAAAAAAACTTCATTAGTGAAAGAATATTAAAAATTTAATTTCCGTTTTCTTTTTCACCGTTATCTTAGTTAACACTTATTGTTCCACTGCAGTTATTAGAATAAAAGTTTATTCTTTCTCTCTCCACATTAGCACAACTTAAATGGCTCTGAACACTATGGGACTTAACAGCTGAGGTCATCAGTCCCCTAGAACTTAGAACTACTTAAACCTAACTAACCTAAGGACATCACACACATCCATGCCCGAGGCAGGATTCGAATCTGCGACCGTAGCGGTAGCAACACATAAGACATGTGGCCTTTATATTGTATTAATGATAAGATTGCACCTTAGAGTTTCACCTGTCTACTATCTTACTGCAATGGACTTCCTGGAGTACAACTCATTAGGTTAACAAATTAAGGGTGTTACATACGTTTAGCGTAGTCGATATTACCAGTCATTCTCTACCTAGTAAATCTCATAGAAAATTCGTCTCTAACGAAACCACCCATCGATAGGAATTTAAAGCATGCCTGGATCTGGCTGCTTAGCTGAATAAATTATATTCAGATAATTTAAGTAGTAATTGTAATGTTTAGCATAACAGGTATTAGCTGGAAAAAATTACTTCAAATGCACACATTTCTGGGCGTTCAATACAGTCTTTTTGCGACCGCAACTCCACAACGGTGTACTTCGTAACTATGGGTCTCTGTATAATTTTGCACAATTACACGTCCCGTACACTGCTGTCACCTTTGTTAGCAGGTTGCTTTTCTCAACCCTGCGTCACCAAGCGATGTAACTAAAATATAAAAAAGTGACTATGACAAAACTAAAACAATACAAACAATTATTAGGTGACAACCAAGAAAAATATTTCAAGAATGAATTTTGATGCTGCAGCGGTGTGCGCGCTGTTTCGGAACTTCCTGGAGCGCTAAATCTGTGTGTCGAATCGGGGCTTTAACCCGGACTGATCCATCCAGTCACTACTCAAATCATACTCTCATAACTTTACATCCAAAAGTACCTCTTCTCCTACTTTCTGGACTTCACGAAAGTTCTCCTGCGTACCTTGTAGGACTAACACTCCTAGAGCAGATGAAGTTTGGAAAGTAGGAGAGCAGTACCGGCAGATGTGAAGCTGTCAGAGCGGGACATAAGTAATGCCTGGCTAGCTCAGCCCTGTACAGAGGTTCCAGGTTAGAGTTGCAGTTTGTAAGGAACTTTCAAATCCTTATTTAACACGTAGGGACTTCAGAAAGTAAGTTACACATGCCCACGCTGAGACCACGGGGCAACAAGAGTCTCGCACCGTCAGAAGACAGTGTATTTCCTTGTTCCCTGCAGAGACAGTTCTGCCGCGGTAAGGATAGCAAGTGCATCACGGTATGGGAGTGAAATGGCGCGGCAAGTGGAAACGTACTTCAAAGTACAATCCTAGTGTACTGGAAATCTAGCTTGCACACACATTTAACGCGAAATTCTGGCACTATATAGACCAGCGACCAGTCACAGTGGAATGGTGCCAACAATTTGACCGAGGCCGCACACACGAGGGTGATGCTCCTAGGGAAGTCCAGATCTTGCACCATGTCACTTCCTTCTTTTCGGCAAGCTAAAAGGAAAAATGGGAGAAAAGAGTGTTTCCAACGATTAGGATCCAGCGAGGTGGCGTAGTGGTTAGTACACTGGACTCGCATTCCGGCCATCCTGATTTAGGGTTCCCATGATTTCCCTAAATCGCTGCAGGCAAATGCCTGGATGGTTCCTGTGAAAAGGCACGGCAGACTTCCTTCCCCATTCTTCTCTAATCCGATGGGACCGACAACCTTGCTGTTTGGTTCCCTCCCCCGAATGAACCAACCAACCTACGACGAGGACGTTCACATGCTGGTTCTCTATAAACAAGGAGCGGCTTTCCATAGTCTAGGAACGAACTATTGGTAGAATGTACCGACCGTTCTTCACAGAGACTTGGTGATTATGTTGGTAAATAGTGTGACGTATCTGTGTCACTATGAAGTGTAACGTGGCCCTCCAGAACAATGTGTAACTTTCTTTTTGAGATCCGCTCGTAGCAACCCTCAATTCTGTACACATGAAAGTGGGTAATGTAGCTAGTACTGTACATAATTCGTAAATGGACAACTTAGCGCTCTGCAGCTCCCAAATTCAATGCAATGAGCTATCAGTCACGTAAATCATTTGTTTCAGTCTGTCTCGGCGCTACAGTAAGATAACGCAATGCTGCCTATGAGGGTCGTTACTACTTCATAGAAGGCATCATCAGATAATATTTTAGAGAGGATGGAGGTGGGAAACTACGTCAGAGCGCGCGGCGCCTCGAGCAGAACAGAGCAAGCCAGAAGGTGGTGGCGGTGTGTACTGACCCAGTCGGAGAAGCGCAGCATGTCGAGGTCGGTGGAGGCGGCCTCGGCCGTGGCGCGCAGCTCGCGCGTGCCCTGCGAGACCTTCTCGAGGAACTGAGACAGCTCGATGGCCTCCGCGACCAGCGCGCGGCACACGGCGCGATAGTGCTGGTCCGCCTGCTGCGCGCTCGGCGCGCCCACGTGCGAGATGCACCTCTGCAACACGACAGTACGCGTCGCCTCTAGCTGAAGGCGCAATGAAGCGCTTAAGGCGCAATGAAGCGCTTAAGGCGCAATGAAGTGCTTAAGGCGCAATGAAGTGCTTAAGGCGCAATGAAGTGCTTAAGGCGCAATGCACCACAAAGGTGTAGTCAACCCGAAAACAATGGAAGTCTAACAAACTGTGTTGGGACGTTATCGGAATCATTGGCGACGAGTGGAAATGTGTGCCGGACCGGTACTCGAAGATGGGCTCTCCTAATTACTAGGTAGTTGCGTTAACAACAGCGCCGCCCGGCACAATGTTTATCGCAAATGTGCGGACAATTTCGGCACGCTCCCCGGCCTACCCATACTCCCACCTAGCGCCAGCTATCCGCAGCCTCGTCGATGTCCTCCAGGTTAGGTAATTTTAGTTCCCGCTGGAGATCGAAGGTATGTGTATCCTCACTGAAGGTTGTGGATTCAGTACCCATCGGGGCGAATCAGTTATATGAGTCTGTGGTGTCTGTTCTTTTAGACATGTCCGAAAGAAGAGACAGCTCGTATCCATATAATTCACGTGAATGTCTGAAATAACAGACACTGTTTACGATCCACCGCTGTACGAAATACTTCGAAATTAATTCGCTGACCGCGAATTTCTTGACGTCAGCAGTGTTAGGTACAGATAATGCTACACGATAGTGACATGATTCGTCGCTGTCTCATTCTCCGTGTTGCGGGAATACAAGTAATGCTGCGAGCATTAGGCGATATTTTTAGTGGACTACGATGAAAGCATGCAAGAACTGTCACATATGAAAGTTTTGGTCGGTCCAGGCAGCGTGCACGGATAGTTGAAGTGCTTAAGACAACCGCTCGTGATAAGCGGGAAATCCCGGTTCTAATTCAGGTCCAGCAGAAAATTTCATATGCTGCTATTGTAGATCTATACCTAATCAAGTTGATATCAAGGAATTCGCAGTGAGAGAATTAATCTACAAGAAAGGCAACAACTCATTTGTTGCTTTCTGTTGATGAATTACCTTTTATTACCTTTCAAAGGAAAACACTTTTTTTAAATCGTGCCTCCTAAGAGTATTTTAAAGACGAGGACAAGGAGAAAATTTTTCGGTTTGACAGGTAAGGCTTTTTTTCTTGAAGTAATAAAAATTCAATTATTTTCCAACACAGTTCTCTTTCAGGACATTGTAATTTTTCCAACATCAACATTTTTCCAGTGAGCAGATTAAGCAGGGAGGGAGAGGAGATTGATCAGGTGATAAAAGAGCAGGCTACGTATGAGATCGAAGGAAGGCATATTGAGACAGGGGAAAGGGCAAAGGACAAAGGAAAAAGATGCATTTGAGGAGCATGAGAAAAAATAGATTGACGGGAAAGAGAAATAATATGTACAGGAGGAGGAGGAAAAGAGAGATGAGAGTAAGAAGATTGGAGAAGAGTAAGGGGGATATTCAAATTGAGGAGGTAAAGGAAGAAAAAGAGAGACAAACATTCTAGCATCGTTTAGAAAAATGGAGATGCCAACAGATTCTACTGAATAGGTGATACACAACTGGATATCAGGGAGCCGCTAATAACTGAAAATTGTAACTCCTGTAAATAACATCAAATAAACGTCAATGGAGTATCGATTTCGATAATTTATTACCATACGAAAATGAATATGAAAAAATAATATTGGCAACCTTCCGCACATTTGTCAGCCGTCAGCATACAACAATGTACTTCCTTTTATTTTCTTGCAATGCTTGTGCACCGATGAGCCAAAACATTATCACCACCTATTTAATAGCGTTTTCGTCCACTGTGCAAACACAATGCAGCAGAGATTCTGCTTGGTATTGACTCTACAAGTCATTGACAGGATTCGAGAAGAATGTGGCACCACCTGTCTGCGCACGAGTCAAGAAAGACTCGCGAATTACGGGCTGGTTGTTTACGGGCACACACCTGGCGCCCGATGTGTTCCAGCACAGATCAGGCACATCAATGAGAGTTCACAGTAGCACGATTCTGACCTTGCAACACGGACAGTTATCCTGCTTGAAGATGTTATCACCGTATGGGTGACATCAAGCATGAAGCGATGCAGGTGGTCCGTAACAATGTTCACGTAAGTCATGCAGTCTTTATGCCTTCGATTACCACCACCAGAGCCCATGGAAGCCTAACTCAATGTACCCCAATGTATCCTCGCCAGCCTTCATCTATGGCGCGGTGCACGTTTCATGCAGCCATTCGTCTGGACGACGGCGTGTAAGGACCCAACCATCGACCTGGTGTAAGATGATTCGACAGGCAACACTTTTCAATTGATCGACGGTGAAAACTCAGTGATACTGTGCCCACAGCAATCATACCTGAGGATGTCGTTGGGTCAACACAGGAAGTTGTGTAATGTGGAGCTCCATGTTCGACAATGGCCTTTGAACGGTATGTTCCGAAACAGTTGTGCCTGCACCAGCATTGTTCTTTGTCGTCAGGTCTGCCACAGATCGCTGCCTCTCCTGGATTACACAGTGCGGGATCCTCGGACCTCTACGTTTTGTGATGAGATGATGTCATCCGATACCGTATGGCCTTCTCGTTATTTCACCATCCTTCAACCACTTTGCATCGCAGAGGTTGAAAATACCGCTTCAGTTGTAAATTACTTAATTTTCACACGACCGGTTCCGGAGTGTTATAAGCCCATCCTCAGGTGTCGTAGCTGTGCTGTGGTCCCCGAGCGCCGCGTGTACCAGGCGCGGTGTGCTGCCTATGAGTAATTTACAACTGAAGCGGTATTTTCAACCTCTGCTCAGTTGCGGGTGTTCTGCCAACAGGATTGTTTGCCCTTTCCATTGGTACTGACGAGAGCAGTAAAGAAACGACCAGCTTCGCCATTTCAGAGATTTCCAGCCGCAGCGCCACAGCAATGTGCCGTTAACCAAAATTGCTTATATCAGTGGATTTCCGCATTTGCAGCCCGTATCTTCGCTATAATGACTACAAATTTGCCTCTCTTTCGCTTACATTCTTTCCTTATTGCGTCACATCCTCGCAACACCACGAGGAGGCATTCAACCTCCCGGTGGGCAATGGTCATGATATTTTGGCTCATCAGTATATACTGCGGCAATGTCAGAGACGAATTATACATATATAAGAGGGAGTTTACGCAGAGGTCTGTGTTTCCACAGAAGTGTTCTGTGGTGAGATGCCAGCCGTGACGTGACAGCTGCAGTACCTGTATGACGGTGGAGAGGGAGACCCGTCCGCGGTCCCCAGAGACGGCAGCGTCGACGTCGTCTTCGCTGTCAGCGGAGTCTCGCTCGATGCCCTCGTCGTCCGTCTCCTGCTGCTGCCGCTCCTGCGCGCTCTCTGCAAACAGAAACAAGTACCTCACATTAGTGGCCAAACACACTTATTACCCGTCGCCGAGTAATGGCGTACATGGTTCCACACCGCTTCGTGCTGCGACTCGCAAGCGAACACAAAATAAAGGAAAATTTAGAGGCGCACATGCTCTTGTTTCATATTAGGAGCTATCCTTTCATCCTTGCTCTCTCTCTCTCTCTCTCTCTCTCTCTCTCTCTCTCTCTCTCTCTCTCTCTGCTCCACCCCTAACAAGGAGAGGTCCCCCAGCAGTAGGATCGACCTTTTGAAACCAAACATACGGCGACGTAGGTTAAGATCTCAGGTATTACACCCTCCAGCCATTCACCCTGGCGGGCTCTCATTTGCGAGTAATTAACAAAAAACATTCGGAATTTAGCGTGATGTTGAATGACGTTAAACAACTGAAGTTACGTAAGGTGGTTGCGTGATGTAATGGATAGGATAATAGCTTCAGATGGAAGAGGTTGTGAGTTCGAATCTTGCCAACTGCAGTATTTTTTTTATTTTTTAAATCTTTATCAAAATGACTTTGATGATACTTTTATTCAGTTATTTGGCTTAAATGCATTTTTTTCCAGTCCTTTGTACATCATTTCAACACTGTATGAACTTTTTTTTATTTGTTTAATTTTCTCTTTATATTGTTCCTTCTCCAATCAGAATTTTTGTGTATATGAATGTAATTTTTTTATCTATTATAATATTCAATAATTTGAAACTGAAAACCAATAATCTATTGATATTGACTGTGCATGGTGTGAAAATGTATTTTTCGTTACCAGATGAGCAATTTTTTTTTTTGAGTGGTAATCGCCATTCATACGTTTGAAACATAACTAAATACATACTGCACTATGAACAAAATAACGATGAGGAAGATTTAAATGAAAGACGGGTTTATTAAGTATAAAGAAATTCAAACAAAGTGAGAAATAGATATAATACACGCAGTAACGTAGACGGAAAACAGGGTGATAAATCGAATTTAATCGCAATTAATACAGAAAATTAATTAGAAGACATGAACAAAGATTTCAAGTTAAAACAGAATGATAGGAAGAAAAATGAGAGCAAATGAAGAAACTGATATTATGATTAAAATAATGTGACGAAGGAATGGAAATAAAAAATTACATTTAAATTAATTAACTGAACAAAAATGATGATCATAGTCATTCTGATAAAGATTTAAAAATAAAAAAACTATACTTGCAGGCATAGCTACTACCCTATCCATTATACCACACAATAGGACTACTTGATGTAATTTTTAACGCTATTGAGTGCCACACAAAATTCCAAAATGTCTTTCGTCAATTACTCGCAAATGAGGGCACACCAGGGCGAATCGCTGCAGTGTCTGATGCTTAGGACCTTAACCTATGTAATCGTGTAGATCGTTTCACAAAGTCGATCCGACTGCTGGGGACCGCTGCTTGTAATATAAGACTGAGTTTGTCAGTACGGAAAAGTAATTCGAATTAGCAACGCCTGTCAATCTTGTCTCTCCACAGAAGTAGGCCACTATACAGAGCAAAGAAAAGACAGAGTCCATGAGATATTGCTGCAAATCGCCTTAAAGAGTGACCGGCTGTGGAAAGAACGTAGTAGAACCTAGTGGAAAAGGAGCCTTGCAACTGCTCGCGGTACTCAGGGCCTGATCGCGTGAAGAAGAAGAAGAAGAAGAAGAAGAAAAAGAAGAAGAACGCCCATTAATCTACATTTTGGACCAGAGACCTTATAAGACAAGATCGCAATAAGGTAAAAGAAGCAGTCAGAACTCAAAGCTATCCGCGTGGGTACTGGCACGATTGTGCAACACTGTTTATTACATTTCAGTCCAACCTGTGTATTTACTGCTTAGTGCCACTAGCCGCTTAGTTAGCGCTTTATGTCACTGCTATTTGTAATCTTCATGATCGTGAAAGACCAGGAAAATAGATGTTCTACAATTCTGTTCGATATACTATGGTGTTGACTCATTGTTTATACTGCGTACGTTTATGGATCATTAATGTGATATTCCATCGACAATTGGAGGTTAACAAAAACCAAGGGCTTTTTAATCATGAAGTGCATCAGATCGGTAGCCAAATAATTTCTAAGAGTATAGGTTTCAGTTTAACAAATAACGCCAGAAATTTTCATCTCTTCACACTGACTTTGTGCACGCAATCTAAAATGCTGTATTCGTCACGCAAGCTAAATGGTTTTGCGGGCGGCCTTTCCTGTGGCAGTTACGGAAACTCTGACACAGTAACAGCTGCTAAAGAAACTTACCGAGGGCCTCCTTTAGCAGACCCGAGTTGTTCCACAAACTGCAGTACCAAGGTCGCACAGAGTGTCAAAACTTTCAAGATATTCATTGTCTGAAATCATCTACAGGAGAGGGGCTGATCTTAAAGAAGCACACTGCAGTACAGTATATGGGAATGTATAGTGCTTAGGGACAATGTTGACAATCTTCGCCGAAAATATTTCTAACATTATCAATATGTCTTTCTCGAAATATATTGCGAAGCATATGTTAGAGTCAAGATGGAAAACTACATCAGGGTATTGTCTTCAACTCTAGGGCTCATCCAAGAAGGTGGTTTGCAGTATTGAATTCAGGAGTTAATGGTTAACGTCGATTGTAGAATCTGATGGCACATTGCACTGCCCGATTCCTGGACGATACACACTGTTCAAAAGAACTAGGGAGACACGTGTATCAACGACCGGTACACTAAATCTGTTTTGATACAGGCAGTACCTGTGGACATATCGCGTGGCTTGAGATCTTATGCAGTGTAGGCAACAATTAAATTCATTCATTGTATGTACTGAAGTGTCAGGTAACCCCGCAGGAAGGAATCAAGTATCTGTGTCCTAGTGTTTTCTGCCGAGGTACATAGATGGCTCTTGTCATTTGTGGACCTTGTATTCAACGAGGCATTTGCAATGCGGCACCTTACTGTAGCCTAGTGCAAGTTTGATCCAAAAATGATAGACTTTCGGTCGTGATGGTGTAAATGCCAATGCCTCTCCCTGTGTCATACATAGCCTGTGGACACGAGGCAGAAAGATATCTGGTCACCTCTGTGTTACGGCGACGTACGGATACCGCTACAGCGCTGCAAGACGATATCTGAAGGGCCACCGGGACCTCTGTGTCCGATCAGACTCTAATGAACAGGCTACGAGAAAGCACCTTACGAGACAGACGTCCTCTTCGAGTACCGCGCTTGACACGGCATCGTCTTGCAGTTCGCCTTGCCGTTACCGTATCAATATCCTCTGACGCAAGATGATGGCCGTTTTCATGTGCGGAGACCCGGTATCTGCCAAACATTGTCCAGGAGATCAACAGATTCAGCCAGGGTCTGTAATGTTGTGCAGAAGCTTCAGTGTTGACATCCATACGGATCTTGTCGTTGTCCTTGGCCGCCTTACAGCCAGGTAGTACACATGGAACAGATCCTGTTGGATCATGTGCTGGCTGCTGCATATGGCGGTGACCCTGAATTCCTTCTAATGCCAGGGCCTATATGGCGGACGTCAGCAGGGCTGTCTTGCGAAGCCTGGACATTGAAGTAATGGAATGGCCGGCGGTGAGTCCCGACCTAAAACCCATCGTGCCTAAGTAGGACAAGCTTGACAGATATATTCGTCGTCATCCTGGTCCACCACAGACTCTCAAAGAACTCTCACGGGCTCTCATTGAAGAATGCGAACAGATATCACAGGTGACCTCCGTAGACTTACACGGAGTAAGTCTCAGGCGGTGATAAATGCTCGCGGAGGGCATAAAAGTTATTGAAGCTCTGAAAGACCAATGAGAAGCACCTAGGGTGACGGGATGAATGATTGTTCCCATTCTGTTTTCGGCACCAATCGTACATTTCAGTACTTTCTTTGTGAATGATCGAAGATGTAATGCTGTTATCTTGTGAACTGAAGTTGTGAAAGATAAAGGTACAATTAGGTAACGTACTCAGTCCTCAGTTATTACTCAATGGAATCTGGCAGACGCCCAAACTCTTGTTCCCCTAATTCTTTTGATTAATGTATGTAACTCTGCTGTCTGAAGAGATTAGCGCAACACGCAAATCGTGCACCTATGAATCTTTCCTACAGACGACGTTTCGATACGAGATTCCTCAGGTTAGTTATGATTCTGCAGATGGCAACAACGCTCTCTAAGATGTCATAAAGACCTTACATTGATAAATTCTGAAAAACGTATGTAAGACTTTATCATTTAAGCGCGTGAAAAGGGGGGATCGGTCTTGTAGCGGCATATGTTATTGCGCGACTACGTAGAGGATGCAGCACTTTCAAGGCCGCGGCGACGGTGGCATCTTCCTAACACATATAGTTACCTTTCTGGCCAACTGATGCTTCCGGCGGAGGAAGGAAAAAAATCCATGTAAATAAACTACTACATCCGTTTATAAACTTTTGCTCATTTACTTCACGCACGAAAGAACAAAAAAACGAAATTAAAGTGCGGCAGGCATGTAATTTTGTTGCCGATTTCGATTTTGTGTGTATAGCGTAACTTGGAGATCAAGGGCGCACATACGTATGTTCGTGCAAGTATCGCTATTGTACTCCTTGATTTTGCAGTCATGGAGTGTTCACTAATGAATAATTTAGTCCGCCGTTACACCTCTCAGCGTGAGAGAATTCTGTGAATGAAGCTGATTCATTTTCAAGTCTGACATACCTGTTCAATATCTAACCCGAGGCACGCGGCATGTCGCGAACGTTTTCATGAATATCGCATTTAGCATCCATCATTCCCTTCAACAGCAAGGCGCAGATAGCAGTTCTTGCATCTGAGCTCGGAATATTTGGAAGAACAACCATACGTGACAACGAATCATTAACTCACTTGTGAAGGGCGCACAAAAATTCGAACTGTTAAACCGAATAAACATTATTTTAAAGTACGAGGCAGTGTCTGTTCTGCCCCCAAAAATGCCATTTTTCTGTGAAACTAAGCATCTTGGTACAATCAGTCTTTAGAAGTTAACGAATCTAAAGCTTAACATATGCTTAAAACAACCTATGTTAATACAGGCAGTAGCCCCTACTCACCGTCATAGTTCCCGAAGATAGGTGGCGACATTATCGTACGTATCCCCTATTCGTAAAAGAGGTACAAATGCGGAGTATCAATGAAGTGACCGGAACAGAGCGGAGTGGAACAGTCTACACTTTTGACAAGAGAAATGCGTGGACAGCCTACATCATTTTCCATATACCCGTCCTAAAGTTGCCCAGCATAAAAATCCTTAGTGATTACTCTATCCACATCTTTGTGCCATTCAGCTGTGTTTTGATCACTTCACTGAAACCTCATATTTATAATCTGATGATGCATAAAGGAGTAATGTACGACAACACGCGAACTTCTAGTTTGAGAAAAATGAATCAGTAGGTACCGCGCGTGTCAACTTATACTACCTGAAGCAAATTTTTAGCTTTTTGCCACGTAACAAACCTTATGACTGCTGTGACTCTGCTGGTCAAAACATCCTATTACACGATATTGTTTCTTCAGCGGCGCATGCTCCTGTAGTCTTTACATTCCTTCACCTTCAAATATCGATTGTAAACAAATACAGAGTTTTACAGGTAGATGACCAAGGTGGGTGACGGAACAGGCACATTTCCCTTTTTTAAAGTAATTTTTATTCGCTTTTTATTCGAGCTGGTTCTTTTGAGAGGCCAGATGTTAAGATTATACCGTGTTTGAGCTGCAATTAAAATAATGACAATTCGTGACCCCTAGTACGTCGTTCGCATGCAGACGCTACGCATTTCGTGCAATGCAAATAAAATAGACCAAGGCCGAACACTCACGCCAGATGTTCGAGGAAGCAAATTGCTATACTAACCACACTGACTGGTGCGACAGCAGGCGCCACGGATCGCCAACTGCACGCTACGCCCGCGCACATCCCTCTATCACTGTTACCATCAAATGTCTGTGTTCAGAAGCTGGACTCGCATTCGGAGGTCAACGGTTCAGATATCCGTCGGACCATCCTGACTTACGCTCCCCGTGATTTCCATAAAGCGCGCGCGCGCGCGCGCGCGCGCGTTTGTGTGTGTGTGTGTGTGTGTGTGTGTGTGTGTGTGTGTGTGTGTTTGTGTGTGCGTGCGCGCGCGCGTGCGTAGATATGCGTGCAAAAGTCTGATGAGAAACATAGAGCTGTGAATTGCTTCCCCGCTAAACACTACTCTGATGACAGTACTTTTACTTTTAGATGAAGACAGGCTCATTTCACATTTTGAAGTGAGAGATTTTTCGATGTTCACAAGGTCCTCACAGGTGAACATAGTGGAATGGCGGCGAAAACGATACCTATGTTTTGAAAAATCGGAGAAAGTGCAGTGTCAAGCGACAACAGGTCACTAAATCAGCCTATTCACTTCATAACAAAATATGAACAAGCACTACAAATAAAAACCGCACGTTACACACACAAAACGTGATATATACTCATTTCCGTCTGTAAATGCATAATAAACAGAAAAATAAAAAACTACGTTTTGCTGCTTGCAGATGATAAGTTGTAGATTGTGTAGCAGAATAGCTACTAACATAGATGTCCAATAGCACAATGTAAGGTATGTAAACTAATGCATACATCCATTCTTTTTGGTGAATTAAGCTATAAATATAACTTTGACATAATATTATAAATGACACAGTGCGTCAGGTCGTTAATACATACCTCAACTGTGAACTATGAACAAATGCTGTATAATATTTTACAACAATTATTCATTCACAACTGTAAATAAATATACAGGGTGGTCCATTCATAGTCACCGGGCCAAATAGCTCACGAAACAAGCATCAAACGAAAAAACTACAAAGAACGAAACTCGTCTAGCTTCAAGGGGGAAACCAGATAGCGCTATGGTTGGTCCGCTAAATGGCGCTGCATAGAACAAACGGATATCAACTGCGTTTTTTTAAATAGGAACCCACATTTTTATATTACATATTCGTGTAGTACGTAAAGAAATATGAATGTTTTAGTTGGATCACTTTTTTCGCTTTGTGATAGATTGCGCTCTAATAGTCACAAACGTAAAAGTACGTGGTATCAGGTAACATTCCGTCAATACGGACGGTATTTGCTTCGTGATACATTACCCGTGTTAAAATGGACCGTTTACCAATTGCAGAAAAGGTCGATATCGTGTTGATGTATGGCTATTGTGATCAAAATGCCCAAAGGGGGTGTCCAATGTATGCTGCTAGGTATCCTGGACGACATCTTCCAAGTGTCCGGACCGTTCGCCAGATAGTTACGTTATTTAAGGAAACAGGAAGTGTTCAGCCACATGTGAAACGTCAACCACGACCTGCTACAAATGATGATGCCCAAGTAGGTGTTTTAGCTGCTGTCGCGGCTAATCCGTACATCAGTAGCAGACACATTGCGCGAGAATCGGGAATCTCAAAAACGTCGGTGTTGAGAATGCTACATCAACATCGATTGCATCCGTACCCTATTTCTATGCACCAAGAATTGTATGGCGACGAGTTTTAACGTCGTGTACAGTTCTGCCACTGGAGAAATTACGAGGCGATGACAGATTTTTTGCGCGCGTTCTGTTTAGCGACGAAGCGTCATTCACCAACAAGGGTAACGTCAACCGGCATAATACGCACTATTGGGCAACGGAAAATCCACGATGGCTACGACAAGTGGAACATCAGCGACCTTGGCGGGTTAATGTATGGTGCGGCATTATGGGAGGAAGGATAATTGGCCCCCATTTTATCGATGGCAATCTAAATGGTGCAATGTATGCTGATTTCTTACGTAATGTTATACCGATGTTACTACAAGATGTTTCACTGCATGGCAGAATGGCGATGTATTTCAAACATGATGGATGTCCGGCACATAGCTCGCGTGCGGTTGAAGCGGTATTTAATAGCATATTTCATGACAGGTGGATTGGTCGTCGAAGCACCATACCATGGCCCGCACGTTCACCGGATCTGACGTCCCCGGACTTCTTTCTGTGGGGAAAGTTGAACGATATTTGCTATCGTGATCCACCGACAACGCCTGACAACAGGCGTCAGCGCATTGTCAATGCATGTGCGAACATTACGGAAGGCGAACTACTCCCTGTTGAGAGGAATGTCGTTACACGCATTGCCAAATGCACTGAGGTTGACGGACATAATTTTGAGCATTCATTGCATTAATGTGATATTTACAGGTAATCACGCTGTAACAGCATGCGTTCTCAGAAATGTTAAGTTCACAAAGGTACATGTAACACATTTGAACAAGCGAAATAAAATGTTCAAATTGTACCTACGTTCTGTATTTTAATTTATAAAACCTATCTGTTACCAACTGTTAGTCTAAAATTGTGATCCATATGTTTACAGCGCCATCTATCACAAAGCGAAAAAAGTGGTCCAACTAAAACATTCATATTTCTTTACGTACTACACGAATATGTAATAAAAATGGGTGTTCTATTTTTTAAAAAACGCAGTTGATATCCGTTTGACCTATGGCAGCGCCATCTAGCGGGCCAACCATAGCGCCATCTGGTTTGGCCCTGAAAGCTAGACAAGTTTCGTTCTTTGTAGTTTTTTCGTTTGACTCTTATTTCGTGAGATATTTGGTCCAGTCATGATCAATGGACCACCCCGTGTACCAAAGCCTCGGTAAAAGTTAGTGTGTAACAACAATTTTACAATAAGAAAATAAAAAATAACCCACTGAAGATAGCACAAAATGTGCTGAAACACGTCGGTGTAAAACAAAACAGACAAAAAGGTGTCTTGCATAAGGCGGAATTAATCGTCCTATTTTCATAGCAAGCACGGACAAATCAAGAAGAACTGCAACACCACAAGATGATTAGAACATAGTGTGTTACCATCACTACGGAGCTATTCGTTGTGGCGTTTATTGGGAGACTGTTTTTCGGCATTGTACAGTTTTCTTATATTGTGGTAATTTTAGTTACATCCAACACCTCATTGTCAGCCGACAAGCTGTGTATAACCGGAAACTGCGTAAGACATCTGACTGCTCAACAACGAGAGTGGTGATGATACGGAAAACTTCTGTACTCATTGCTAGTCGCTTTCGATGTAGGACCCACTTGAAGCGAAGAAACGAATAAAGATTAGTGTTTAATGACCCTTCGATAACGTCGTCATTACAGACGGAGCACAAGCTTGCATTAGGGAAGGGTGAGGAAGGAAATCGGCCCTTTCGAAGAAACCAATACCGGCATTTGCCCGGAGCGATATATGGAAATCACGGGGAGCGTAAGTCAGGATGGTCCGACGGATATCTGAACCGTTGACCTCCGAATGCGAGTCCAGTGTGCTATCCCTCGGTGCACCCATCTGATTTTCTCTCTCTCTCTCTCTCTCTCTCTCTCTCTCTCTCTCTCACACACACACACACACACACACACACACACACACACACACAAGCGTTCATGTTTTCAGTGTTTTAAAACATTTATGTATTTATTTTTCCATAAGAGTGCTCGGGATTCCGCCGTTTTTGTCGTTTCAGTTAAATTTTCCACAGTGTAAGAAATCAGTTGCAAGTCGAAAACGGATCCTTATCAATGGGAACAGCATCTTTTCTTCTGTGTCTAAGCAGTATACTGCAGCCCACATTGTTATGAGAATCACGGGACGTCTATGATTCATTACGAGACTAACCTAAACATGATTTAATATTTTCAGAAAGGTAACACTCAACAATATATTCTGTAACTACAGAGCCTGAAACATTTGTTGTCCCACAGTCTTCTTGTTCTGACAGGTACGTCATGTGTCATCTTTATTTTTTTTTCGACTGGTTTACTCTCTTCGTCCTGCCTGCCTAACTTATGATAGTATTTCCGTCTTTACTTGCCGAATATTCACAGCATTCCCCACAATCTAGTTTACAAATTTTGTTGTTCGTCCTGGCCATAATTTTGCCCCTCAAATTCCCATCTACGGGGGTGTCAACTGTTTCTGCATACCAAGCAGCTGTCCCAATACACTGTTCCTTCTGTCCCAGGATCTTCTAACCTCACTTATTATTTCTGGTATCTCAGAATTAAATGGCTGGATGAAGTACGAAATATAATCATCATTTGCTAACACACTGCTTGGAAAAAAAAGTGAAGCACCCAGAACCGGAGGAGGAAACGAAAATTCAGGGAGTGTGATGTTATTTTAGTGAATACATAGTCGAGTGAATATTACATAGAACTCGGTAGCATAAGGTCACTTTGTTAGTGTGATTTTGCACCCGTTCCGGCCTAGAAGCACTGATGCCCTGATTCTGTTGGCGAGGGTGTGAATGGCGCTGCATCCTCAAAAATGTGAGAGTGAAATTCTAAGGGACCAGGCTGCTTAGGTTATCGGTCCCTAGACCTACACACAACTTAACTAACTTACGATAAAGACAGCACACACCCATGTCCGAGCGAGGACTCTAATCTCCGGCGGGAGGAGCCGCGGCTGCATCCTCTCCTGAGGAGAGTTGGCCAACAACTGTTGCAACTGGTGTAACAACTGTTGTAACAGTTGAAGCTGGTCCTTTACATCTTGGATACTGGCACTGGGACAGAGCTGACGACTGAACAGGCCCCACACATGTTCTCTCGGAGACAGATCTGAATATCTTGCCGGTCAAGGAAATACCTCAACATTTCACGGACACTTCAAAGAGACACGTGCCCTGCGTCGACGAGCATTATAATGAAAAAAGTCACCACGACACTGTATCATGAGAGGTCCACATGAGGACCGAAAATGTCTGTGAAATACCACTGTGCCGCCAGAGTTCCCCCAGTCATTATCAGATCACACCCCATAGCTTCCCACACAATGACGCAAAGAATAACACCGCTGTGTCTCACCGATAAGGAAGAATGGGGCGTCTCACTAAGACGCCGCCATGTTTGCCGACGATGGTCGTTCGGGGGTGGTAAAGAACGGCGAATCGCTGCTGAACACACAGCGACGCCATTCATCAGCAGCCTACGCTTCCAGGTCACGGCACCCCTCCAAGCGCAGCCGTTTGTGTTGTGGTGATAACGCCAGCCTACGCATGGGACATTTATTCCCTAGTCCACCTACAGCTGCGGAATGACACAGAATGTTGCTGAGTGTCCATTACTTGTTGACGAATAGCAGGCGCTCACGTTAAGGGTTACGATGTGCACAACGCTGTGATCCTCTCTTGTGGGTGGTCGAACGTGGTCGGCCACAACCTTGACGACGAAGGTGCCTGTCCCCAGGTTCTCACGCAGTCCAACATCAGGCCACTGTCATATCCGAACGCCTGACAAATCTGGATATTGGACGATTCGACCAGCCGGTAAAACGATGATCCACAAGAAGGACCCTTTTCCAAACTCTGTTGGGTGCTGATAACGCTGTCTCACACACATACGTGTCATTTCCGTGTCCTTCACAGTGACCACGCAACATCTGATGCTGTTCACGCCCCTTAATATACCTTACCGAGCCTGGCTGCAACACTAAACATTAACAGCACTAATGCACTCCGATGGCCATTCTCCCTGCCACAGAGAACTGACATAACCGCTCATGGGGTGTATGTGTTCCAAACACACACACACACACACACACACACACACACACACACACACACACACACACACAGCGAATGATTAACTTCTTCGGAATAAGCATCTTACTGGCTCTATTAGACATCTCATCGTCGCCTAACTTACCTGTTTTGCGTGATCAACAAATGCGAACTATCACCTGGATCCAATGTCTGTGGCACTCCGTCGATAAATTTTCCCTGCTGCAAAGAGCCACGGTGAACAGGATTAAAGCGAATCCATTATACATCCCTACCCCTCCGACTATAAAACGTGAACAATACAGAACAGCACCACCGCTCGATAAACTTCGGGTGGCTAAGTGCCTGCATTTTATCACTGTTAATCCTGCTAAATGTATCACGAGCGCGTAATAAATACTGCTGAGAGCCCTATTAAGTGTTAAGAAACGTGCGTTGCTACTGTGTGGCGAAGACCGTGCAAGACGGTTGAGATCGAGAATTTAACAGCCCCGATCTAGTGTGCCGAAGAACAAAGACAATAGCGGTCGGCTCTTCAGCGTAAGCAGAGAGTTTGAGCCCACCAATTTATAAGAAGACCTGCAACTTTATTAATCGCATTCTCGCGAACTCCAATAGACGAGCCGGCTCGTAATTTAATGTCCAAAGAACTAATGTATTGAAGCGGCAAATTAGCTGATGCAGTAATTACATCAAGACTTGTTGAATTTGTCCGGTCGCTTCCCAGGAGAATAAATTATTAAATTAGCATCTTGTAAGCCTTCTGTTCGGCTAGGACTGTATGGCACACGAACTGCGATGGACGTGCATTTCAGGAACCACAATCACTACCCCATCTGTAGAGACTACGATGCAAAAAAGCAGTTCTTGACATGTTCTACGCGCTGTATGACAATACGGTCACCTGTACATAATAGAATAAATGTTCCTTTCCAAAATGTAAGAAGGCGAATTTCAAAGAATTGTGTTCATAAAAGTGAAGACAATTACACTTTCTTCGACACAACGCGTATAACGTATCTATCCCGTTGACACTAGTGTTAGGAAGTCAGATCAACGTTTCAGTCTGAACAACTGTGGTAAGATATCGGCAATGGCCTTGTTCACAGAATCTTTCCACAATTTCCCTGTGGTATTTTGAAGCCTTCGCTAAAGATTTAAACCAATGGGTCGATAGGGATTAATATAAGGCCGTTTCCAAAAATGAAGGCACGCTACGTGTGTCATTTGAAACTTTTTTTTATTGTAACATTAAACTGGAAACTGTAACACCCTAGAACCAAAAGCTGACACCTTTATGGTTAGAATCTGAAGCTGTAACAACATTAAGCATTAAAGTAACAAAATTGATTTTAAATTACAAGACATGTTTGCATACTCAAAAGAATAGCATAAATTATAGCAAAAAACAAAGAAATTAGAAGACACAAACCAAATATATTTATTCGCCACCAGTCAACGATTTTCACAGAATCTATCCACGCATTTTTATCCACGTCTTTGACATACATCACGATGTTGTAAGATCATACTTTGTCCTGACGTAAGTAAATATTACATTATTTTTCAGTTATATCTGGGAATGAGTAATGGAAGTGTGTAAGAAGACAAAACTAGATTCTAAAATAGTTTGTTTGTCTGTTTTTAATACATCACGGAATATGGATTGTGAAATAGCACTCTTAGACGAAGAAATCGCGCTTTCTGAATGCAACAACAAAACAGTGTGTAAACCAGTGACAATATTAAGAACAGAGTGCAGTGCAAGAGCCAGAAAGAAAGAAGATACCGAGAAAGAATAAAAGGGAAAGGACAATGAGAGTTTGAGATATGAGAGTAAGAGAGTTTTCGTGACTATTAGAAAACATCTTTTGAAAGACAAAGGAATTTCGGTAACAGTATGTGAATAGCGCAAGGGTCTTCGACTGGCATAATTAGCAAAAGTTAAGAAACAAGGAACTCAATTGCATTTTAGGTTTAATATTGATTTATGGGACTATTGCGGCTAGTTGTGAGTTCAAGTAAGATAAATGTTAAATTTTCAATTACACTGCGGCGTTAAGAAAACTGAGATTTCCTCAAAAATTGTTATCCACAATATTTTCTGCTCAAAACAACAGTCTGATAATATACGTGACCTAAGTACTTCACAGAATGTGAACGATCAGGCGCAATGTCGGCCGCCGGAAGGATACGTAGCTCCGAGAGGAAGACTGATAAAGGAATAGAGTTTTAATTATTTATCACGCGAGTTGCTTGATAATGTGATATAGTTGTGTGCTGCAATTGTGATAAATGCCTGTGCTATTCCGAATCGCCCGGGCAGGACAGCGTTTTGTCGTCTTCCATGACAGTACACACAAAAACTGATTTCTGCCACGCGTGCCAAATGAAAGGCAATATGAAAGGGAACCGGTGGAGCACTGCTTCAATTTGTGTGGAACAAATCGGAACAGCTATCCCGCTTACTCAAATTTTTGGGACGTCTCTTGCCACAGCTCAATTTCTCCTATCTAGAAATGCGAGCACAATTAAATGAAGGGACATGCCTTGCCCAGATGAATCGCGCCTCAATTTACAGACTGATCTTCGTCGCTCATTCGTCTGAAGGTTAAAGTACGGCCTGGTAAATTCAAAGAAACATTTTGAAAGCATGTCAGTTTCGCGGTGGTGGGATCATGTTGTGGGAATTCTAACAAGCCCATAGTAGAATTCAACGTTGTGAGCCGGCGGTGGTGACCGAGCGGTTCTAGGCGCTACAGTCTGGAACCGCGCGACAGGTTCGAATCCTGCCGCGGGCATGGATGTGTGTGATGTCCTTAGGTTAGTTAGGTGTAAGCAGTTCTAAGTTCTAGGGGACTGATGACCTTCGAAGTTAAGTCCCATTGCGCTCAGAGCCATTTGAACCAACGTTGTGTCAAAATTTCAAAGCAATTGGTCAAGAACTTTCGCAGTTGTACGATTTTGAACAAAGGGATATTCACTCTTTATTTATTTAGATTTTACAGCCTTACGGGCAGTCGGTGCCATGAGCAAATTAATTCATCTCAGGCACAGGCCGACGAAGTGATTATAATACAATGAGACTACTAACACGTGTACGAAACGCGCTGCTATCCCGGTGAGACTGAAGGTAGGTCAGCATGGCGGAATCCGGAATAGAACTTTGGTGCTTCCGCTGCAGGCGCAGTGCCTCAAGGACGGGCTGCAGCAGGCGCCTGCTCGGTATTCGGAAGCCGGTCGCGCTTGTTGGGGGCGGAGTACGTGCGGGCGCCTGCTTGACAGGAGGGTACCAACTGGAGAGGAAAGCGGCGGAAATAAAGCGCCAGGGGCAAATCAGGCGCGGTGCGGACCGCAAGTAGAATGCCAAAGAGGGCGCGCAGCACTACCTGCAGCCGCGGCGACGCGCCCGCAGGCTAGTACAGGCGAACGGCGTTTCCCCAGCTTACAAGCCAAGTGCGTGTCACCCTGCTGCGGCAGCAAGTGGTCGTCCTCGACGGGCATTCAAATTTGTTACTCGATAAAACGCCGGATGGCTAACGACGGATCCAAAATCGCAGTCTGGTATACAAAGGCCAATTCTTATGAAGAATCAAATAATTCAGTATCTCGTAGCTGGAATACCTTGTAGATCAAAAATACTGACTCTGAAAACCGAAATAAAGAGTGGGGCAAATATCCGGTATTTGAAAATGAGGACATTCTTGGGCCAAGTAAAAGTTCAGTATCCTGACTTCTTTATTCAGAATCCAGAAAAATGAACCAAATACGTATTCCTTATTGTAAAAACACACAAGAAATTCCACTTATTAAATGCACGAATAAAATGACCAGCAGCTGTACGTAGGCCCGTAATCGGTGCACAGAATAATAACAGCAATCCATATTTACATATTACCAGCGACCCGCCCCGACTTCGCAAGGGTGGTAGTATGTGTTTATAGCCAGATGGCTTGCCTGGAGTACCCTAAATAATTTATATACAGAAAGCTTATTCGTGAATCATTCTGGCTACTAGTTAAAGCTGTATCTAAAAACTTATAATAGTTCCTAAGAACTTCTATCTATATTACGTATATATAAAAACCTCTATATGTACTCTGTCACAGTCACCACCTACACTGGACAAACGTATTTAACACAGACTTTAAGAAATGGACAGGAAAATAAAAGTCATTTATTTCACACAAATTTACAGTCAAATGGCGGAAATTTCATTCAAGAAGTTCTATACCACTGCGGCCTAGCAAGGAGGAAAAATCTCAGGGTTGTCCAACCTCAGCAAACAAAGTCGTATGACGTCATTTAATTATTAAAGTCTGCGAGAGAGGATGCTAGAGGGGAAGGTGGGAAAGGGGTTGTGAGATAAGAAGATGAGAGGAGAGAGAGGGGGAGGGAGGATTAGACAGGGAGACAGTTGGAGGAGAGGGACAGAGACAGAAAGGGGGGGAAGGATGGATAGTGGAAGGCAGGGACAGAAGAGGGAGGGGAGAAGGGGAGAGGTTAGGGGAGAGAGAAGGAGAGTGTTAGGGGAAGGGGAGAATAGGCAGAGGTGGGCAGGGAAGGGGAGGAGACAGGGCGGGAAGGGGAGGAGAAGGGGAGGAGATGGGGAGGGAAGGGGAGGAGATGGGGAGGGAAGGGGAGGAGATGGGGAGGGAAGGGGAGGAGATGGGGAGGGAAGGGGAGGAGAAGGGGAGGGGAGGAGAAGGGGAGGGGAGGAGAAGGGGAGGGGAGGAGAAGGGGAGGGGAGGAGAAGGGGAGGGGAGGAGAAGGGGAGGGGAGGAGAAGGGGAGGGGAGGAGAAGGGGAGGGGAGGAGAAGGAGAGGGGAGGAGAAGAGTAGGAAAGGCAGAGGGAGGGAGGGAGGGGGAAGGGGTGGAGAAGGGGAGGGGGAAGGGGTGGAGAAGGGGAGGGGGAAGGTTGGAGAAGGGGAGGGGGAAGGGGTGGAGAAGGGGAGGGGGGCAAGAGAGGAAAGAGAAAGGAGGAGGGTGGGGGAACAGAGAGGGGAGGGAACAAGGAAGGTGTGGGAGGAAGCAGAGAGGGAGTTTGAGGGAGAGGTGAGAGCGATTGCAAGATGGCTGCAGCAAATACGCTTATCGTGTTTGCCGCCAGATAACACTTCAACGAAAGACGTGTTCAACATCTTCAGGTGCTTATTGTTGGTGAGTTGACTGCTGCAAGCCGCTACAGTGAATACAGCCATAACCGCTACCTGAAGATGTCGAACACTTGTTTCGATAAAATATTCTGTGGCTTGCGGAATGTTATCCAACGGCAAAAAGGAGAAGTGTATTGGCATTTGCAACAGCGTTGAAGAAAGCCTGGAAAGTCGCAAGAGGCAGCCGCTATTATGGCGGTAGCTGGGAACGAACAGACACTACAGCAGGTGCTGAAGCTGGAGCTGCCCACAGTCCGTGGCGAGCAGGGGTGGCGGCCCCGGAAGCAGAGTTCCGGCTGCAGGCGCTCACAATGCGTCCGCTCGGCGCCGCATTCACCGCTGCTGCCGCCGCCGCCGCCGCTGCACCGCCATTGTCTTCCGCGGAAGCCTGCGAGAGCTGATGCGCTGCAGATGCCACGGCGCCGGCGCGTTTCCAAAGCATAAAACCTACCAGCTGCTCTCGCAGCGTTACGGTTCACGTAGCCGGACAAAAGTTTCTCGTTGATAAACAAAATGTCTTTTGCGAATGTTGACACAAGAATGCTTGTATTTTGTGCATCATAATTAATAGCAAAAACTGACACGAATGGAAGTATACAGCAACAGAAGCAAAAACCACCCAGTAAACGCGTCCGAAAACGTGCCGGCTACGAGGTCACTGCCGAATGTGTGGTTGCGAGCCGCCATTAACTTCAGTATGGAGTCCTAGTTAGTACAAATGTGTTTGAAAAGTAAACTATTTGATTAAATCTTCATAAAATTAGACTCAGATTTCATCGATAGTTCTTCCGAAAGGCTGGTGGATATGGAATATGGATGATGGGCACCGGCTCATTTTACTACAGACGTAAGACGGCGTCTAGCGCCCTAAAATGGTCCAAGATGGATGGGTCTAGCAATGTCTGCACCTCGGTCTCCACGTTCAGTTTTCTTCGTTTTTCCTGTCTGGAGTCATCACGAGCATCAAATGTACAGCGCTCCTGTTGAACAATTGGAGCAACTAATTGTACAATCTTGTTAAGTTTCTCTACATTATCAGGTGATGTTTCAATAAATTGCATATTTCTACTGAAACACGTGCAGTGTTGCGTCCAAATGCGAGTGGAACACATCATTTAACACGGACAAGCATACAGTAAATTGTAACATGTAACGTGCCGAAATAGTATTGTATTTCTTACTAAGCTGCACGAGTTACATCGGGTCTTAACGGATAACCTTCCACCTCAAGTAATTTGTACTGATACGGCAACATTTCATCCTGAAGTCAGCGACAGCTCGCTTGCGGCCCCAAGTTTGCTACGACGTTTTTGTTGCACGAAGTGACCACACGAAAAACTTCAGTTTTGTGTGTCTTCACTGTAGGCTCCTGCTTAAACAATGCAAGCAGTACACAACAGCCGGCCGGAGTGGCCGAGCGGTTCTAGGCGCTGCAGTCTGGAACCGCGCGACCGCTACGGTCGCAGGGTCGAATCCTGTCTCGGGCATGGATGTGTGCGATGTCCTTAGGTTAGTTAGGTTTAAGTAGTTCTAAGTTTGATACATACTTCGCGTATGTATCACATTTCACACGACCCAAGTTTCGTGACCCAAGTCCAGTTTCTACTATTACAGTTTCAAAGCAGCTGCTCATGCTTTCTGGTAGACCACAACATACAGAACCTGCGTTGCAGGAAATCTACTAGTTATTCTAAATAGACCGAGATATCACAGCATACAAAAAAGCCAATAAGTGATATTACGGTACACTGATGATGTAATATTTAATTTAGTTACGAGTTAAACACATATATTATCACTCGTAGAACTATTTCCTACACCACAGGAAGCTGATGGTTTTTTTCCCTATGAAATCACGCAAAATGTGAGTACAGGATTGCTTTCTAAATACTCTGCGTATTATGTAAAAAACCTTGTAGTATATAGTACCGCAATGTAAATACGGTGTAGAGACAAACTGTATTTTGACTCCGTACTGTAAGCTACGTGTTAAGCGATTAATATATAGCATTATCATAAAATTTCTTTAGGTGAATATTCAGACCTCGATATGTTTAGGGGTAGCAATTTATGCCGTACCTGCTTGTAGATTCATTGTTTAGTAGTACACGAGAATGCATGAACATAAGCTTTGGAACAGACTAACACAAGAAAATGGGATTCGAATCCGAAAAATTTGACCCTCTGAAGCATCATCTGTTATCAAACTAAATCTGTGCTTATGAAATGGCTGTTTGTATTAAATGTAACAAATAGTTCGTCGGTACTGTACCATCTAGATCTTGGATTAAGGGCATAAGTAGTTTAATAGTACGTGTAGCTAAATGTACACACTCACTGGGAAGTGTCTTCCCACATCAATTATTTTTTTAGTTGAATTATTCGCCTGTACGAAGAGCGTTTTTTAAGTTAGAATCGTTATTTTAAAGCACAAGAAGTATTTTATTCATGAGCTTAACTTTTATAAGAAATGAAAATATGAACATTATGTTATTGTTCTACATAGTCACCATTAATGTGTAAACACGTGTTCAGTCATGGCACCAGTTTTTGTATACCGTTGTTAAAGAAGTCTGCCGCCATTCCATTTAACCTGTGAGTTACAATTGCTTTCAACATCAAATCATTCTCCAATCGTCCTGCACAATGAAATTATTTAAGTTTTGGAGAAAGCTGAAAGCCTGAGGGTGCTATGGCAGGGCTGCAGGACGGGTGGTGCAGTAATTCCCATCTCAACTTTTACATCTGCGCCTTTGTCCTTGCTGCAACGTCACACCGAGAACTGTCGTGAAGCAGAATGACCCCTTTGAGAGTAGTCCCCGCCGGCGCTTATGAACGGCGCGCTTAATCTTTAATAACGTTTCACAATAGTTTTCAGCATTTATGGTCACTACTGTTGGCAGGAAATGCATCAGAAGAACGCATTTTTGGTCGCAGAAAACTGTGGTAGTGATTTTCCGAGTCAATGGTGGTTGCTTGAATGTTCTTGGTTTTGTCGGAGAACTCGTCACCATCCTTGACATAGCGCTCCAAAAATAACAAAGAATGTACCAAACACTTTGTTCGGCTTTCGTCCAACACTGTTGGGACACATTCAGCACATTTTTTTATTGAAGCCCGTCAATAATAAATGCATAAATTACTGACCTTGAAATTTGAGGAAAATGATGTTGAAGCTCGTCAATAGCGAAGCTTCAGTTTTCACGATGTGTCAATTGTTCACTAATGAGTGTAGGCCGTCCAGATGGATCCCCATCATGAACAATCTGCCTTCTTTTACAGAGCAGTCTGCAGCTGTTACGCTAATGTCGATCACTCATCACACCTTCCTCGCCATTGCAACAATTCGTCTATAAATTTCAGCAGGACGCACATTTCCTCTATGTAAAAACCAAATGACGTTCAGTCTGAAACCGCGCGACCGCTACGGTCGCAGGTTCGAGTCCTACCTCGGTCATGGATGTGTGTGATGTCCTTAGGTTAGTTAGGTTTAAGTACTTCTAAGTTCTAGGGGACTGATGACCTCAGATGTTCAGTCCCATACTGCTCAGAGCCATTTGAACCATTTTTGAACCAAATGGTGGGGCGTATCTGTCAGTCTGTGGGATTATCAATTGACATGGCGGCAAACAACGCAGCACAACGAAACAATCAACACAGGCTAAGAGTTTGAACTTATTGACAGAGTACTGGGGGACCGACCTAACGTGACTGATATTGAATCGGCGTTACCTAACAACCTACGCCAGCACTATGGACAATCGGTTCTTATTTAAAAGTCGACGCCCGTACAAAGGACTAAGGCTAATTCCGCTCGTTGCAACCCTCATTTCACATAGCGTCTAATCGTATAGAAGTGTAATCGGATGAGCAATTACTGAAAACAAACGCTGTAAGACAATCCATATGTGTACTCAGTGGATGAAGTGTTGTAAGTAAACAATACAATATTGAAAAATAGTCTGTTATACTGGCCCTCACAAGTTGTTATAATGCATCGGACGTGTGACGCCCAATTACGTTGAAGAACGCTCAGATCTTTGACAAAGATATGTAGGAGGAAGATGTAAATTCGAACGTCTGTGATTAGTTTACAACGGGATATGCGATTTTTGCGTATCTACGTATAAATACGATATTCAAAAATAGCACTGCCCCCTGCATGTAGTCTACGTGTTGCTTCATTCGCAGCGGTAGAGCGGTTCTAGGCGCTTCAGTCCGGAACCGCGCTGCCGCTACGGTCGCAGGTTCGAATACTGCCTCGGGCATGGATGTTTGAGAGGACTGATGACCTCAGATGTTAAGTTCCATAGTGCTTAGAGCCATTTGATCCATTTTGTTGCTTCATTAGATGGCATTTACAGATATTAATAGTAGAAACCAGAAGGGTTTGTTGATCTTTGGTACTTAAAAGAAGTACCACTGGAGAGTTGATAAAGTTCTGTAGTTTACACGTTGCGATTCCACAGAAGGGACCAGACCATCAGATCGCCACGGATGGTAATCTCCAGCTAGGACACGCGCCCAATGCCCAGCAGCGCCTACCGCGCTTAACTGTAACGGCGGCATTCCCGAACAGGTAGGGCGCCGCATAGCAGCCGCTCTGACCGCGCAGCCCAAGCAGTGGCTGGACTCGCCGGAAGCCGCTGCTCTACCACTGGCGACGAAACTCGCACTGCAGCTACTTTCGAGACGAGAAACATCAGTAGTTATGAAAGGAGGACAGACGAGAGGGAGGAGGAATGTCGAAAGGAAGTAAGTTTCATATTCCCCAGTTTGCGTTCCTGGGAATGTGAAGAGATATACGCAGCCTTTTGCACCTGTTGGTGAATTTGGTTCATACCCCATGCTCTTGACTTGTTTTAGAGGAACATACATAGCTGTAAGACAAAGTTGTAGCGTTTCCATCGGGGGGATTCGTCTAAATAGCGCGATCAACCTCTAGTGAAAATGACTTCGTCAGAATATGTTGGAAGTAACACTTTGAAAGGTTAGAAGCCGTCTGGCTTGTCTCCCTCCATTTATATGTTAAATTAATCTGCCTCTTGTCACGACTAGCGATAAGCAAGACGTATTAGTTTCATCATACTCTAATCTCATGACGTTATTTAATACTGGGGAATGTATTTTATAAAACAGCAGTGATTGTCGGTCGAGGCTTTTAATTCTATTCCAAGAACGCGTGAGAACCGCTCAGTCCGCACAGAAGAGGCTTTGTTCCGGTTTATGCGCGTTACGGAGCCATATTCGTGTCGAGGAGCCTCGTGAGAGGTACTCACGAACTCCCCTGTTAATCAAGCTAAAACGGGGTTAGCAGTATTCGACACGGTTCAGCATTGTGGAAGGCTGAGGGCGACATTCTTGAGTGCCATCCCCACCTAATAATTAGTGGTGAGAAATCACAAGCCTTTTAATGTGTGGGCCTACACGGTAGAAGCAGAAGTCTTGCGGAGTTCCCGTCATGTTGGTTAGGCTTCTGGAATTTCAAAAGTGTATAAACAACGCTCTAATTCGCCGATAGCCTACTGACTTCAGACATGGCAAGGAAGATGTCCTCTGATTGGTCCATGTCGGGAGATATTCTGTGGTAGGAATTCACCACAGGCAATTTTCACGCTATTGGCGGAAAAAAGGAACATTTTTATAGGAGGGTGGTAATGGCCGGGACTTCGCAAACAGTAGTGTCGAGGAACAGGGATACGTCAAAACCGACACTCTCGGCTTGGATGTGGAAGATGGAAGGTCGCTGGTTTTAGATGTCGAGGACTGTTTAGTTCAGAAGGTGGATGGAACTTCACGGTGTCCGAGCCCTGATGAGCGAGATTCCGGTCCTTCACATGCGACCCCGCACGGCCGACTTACCTCCGCAGCAGAACGGTGAGAGTAGGCATCAGCACCGGCGACAGTTGGGCGTTGATTTTTGGAAAGCGGACGTACCTTTATCACCATATCGTTAATCCCGGTTCCAGTGATAGTACCGCTTTGATTTATTATTCGATCAACAAGTGGAGTATGGAGTAGCTAAAACATTTGGTGGGTTGCATTCGTATTGACGATTGAATGTGCAGCTAAGACACGGCAGTGCTCTCCCACTTGCTACATACCTTTATTGCAATCATTTTTTACATTTGGATTGGATTGTTTGGGGGAGGAGACCAGACAGCGAGGTCATCGGTCTCATCGAATAGGGAAGGACGGGGAAGGAAGCCGGCAGTCCCCTTTCAAAGGAACCATACCGGCATTTGCCTGGAGCAATTTAGGAAAATCACGGAAAACCTAAATCAGGATGGCCAGACGCGGGATTGAACCGTCGTCCTCCCGAATGCGAGTCCAGTTTGCTAGCCACTGCGCCACCTCGCTCGGTCATTTTTTATAGTCATGCCACTGAGTCTTGAGCTATGTCAATGCTTTTAAGGTAATAAAACGTAAGTTTAATTTTATTTGTATTTCATTTGAAGTAACATACTTTCCCTTCAATTATTATTATTATTCTTATTCTTATTATTAATATTATTATTATTTGTCGATTAACTAAAAATAAACGGTTATCCAGTAAGATTTTAAAGCAATTCCACAACTTAAAATTCCCTTTTAGTGTCATTTTTGAGATAGCGAATCTGTTGGGCAAAATTTTACAGTGGGTCTTACGGGTGTTTGACAGACTCTGGGCAGTTCCATCATTACGGTACGATTTCACAACCATACACCGCGGGGTTTTGCAACTCATCAAAATATACAACCATTTCGACCATCTCTCCCGGCTGGAGACACGCGAACTTGCATTTTATTGCAACTCGCAGGGAAAGGCAACGACATCATACGTGCTAGGGTGACAGAGACTGAATTTTCTCCGAATTAAAACCGATGTGTACTTTGCTAGAGGGCCAGAAGATGTGCAAACCAATGCTGCTGAACATACCCATAAAACGGTGGTGGTGGTGGTGGTGGTGGTAAGAATTTAATTCAAAGCTTTCATTTGCAGTCTTGGTACCTAAAGTGTATTAGATGCTGCCATCAATGGTAAACCGACAACGGATTGATACGTAAGCGCGCGTGTGTGTGTGTGTGTGTGTGTGTGTGTGAGAGAGAGAGAGAGAGAGAGAGAGAGAGAGAGAGAGAGAGAGAGAGAGAGAGAGAGAGAGAGATAATTTCTAAGATACCAAACTGCTTAGGCCATCGGTCCCTAGACTTACACACTACTTAAACTAACTTACGCTACGAACAACAGGCACACCCATGCCCGAGGGAGTGACATGGCGCCTTTAACCGCGCGGCCACTCCGCGCGGCAATACGTAAGCAAATCATGTGACGAAACGTTAACAGTTGTTCCACAGTTAACCGCTCTGCACTAGAGTCATGTGGAATTTGGAGGGCAGTTGCACTTTTCATCTTTATTGAACCATATTAATGAAAACAGAGGGAAATTTGTTTTCCAGTCTCCAGTAGCGCCACAAAAAAGTAGGTAGAAATATCAACAAGCTGAAACCGGTTCAAACGACCAACTTGGCTTTTGCAAACCACCTGGTAATAGTACACCACGAGGGCCGCCTGCCGACTCATCGACTTCGCGTGCTCCGGATTACACCGCCAAATTATTTTACATGGGGCCTTTCGGCCAACAAGACTCAGCAGCCTCAGGCAGGCAGTTTTATTGGCCATTTCCCGTTCGCGCTAACAACACATCTGTCCTGCAAGGACATTAAGAAAATTTTCTGTAACGGATTTTGGTAAGCCCTATTTTTTTTTACGGACCTTGGGTAAGCCGAACCGTCTTGGGGAAGTATGCTCTCCCGGTAAGCCTGTCATGTTGCCTCCAGCCGACCCATTTAGAAGGATTAAGAAAGACTCATCAACTCCAGGCTGGAGAAAATCCCCTTCCCTCCTAAGACATACTGGACCAGGAGGCTACAGTACCGAGCGGATAGCACCCAAGTGCGGCTAAGAAACTAATGTGTTACATCATCTCTAGCTGATATTAGAAATCTGGTTCATTGCTACGACGAATGTCTAAATGGTCAAGTCCCGTAAGCTGAGAATCAGGTCGCAGATGATCTTTTCTATCGGGTAGACTTATATTCTAATTTCTTTATTAATTCTATCCTAGCGGGAGTAATGAAGAGGAGTATTCTCTGTACCATGAATAGCAAAAGTAAGCTGTCCCAACAAAATATAATCGTTCTCTTAAAATGTCACACTGATATTTTCGAGCGCTATAGGTGGTTTACAACTTTTACCAGGCACTCACCTGTCTCTTACGGCTTATTTAACTCACGGCAGTGAAGTGGTGTGTATTTGCCAGTCGTTTGTATGTAATCAGCGCAGTAAGATGTGGAGGCATCACAGAATAGCAGAAAGCAGTTCTCGTGTTTGCACGTGACCATGACCACACAGCCAATGAAGTTGTCCGATTTGTTAGTGCATCAAAGCGGGCTGTCAAACGTGTCTACAAAGTGTCGTGTACCACTCAGAGCCACGAAACACAGCGTCAGATTAGTGGTGGTAAGAGAATTCTAACCGATAGAGACCGGAGACAAGTATCACATACGTCAATGACTATCGGTTTCAAACCCAACAGTAATCACTGCTGTTAGAGAATGCACGATCATCTCGAGCAGTTTCCAAGAAAATATTGCCAAGAGAATCACGTGGAAAGGACATTTGGAATCTGGTACCTCATAGCGGCGAAGCAGGAGCTTACTTGAGACATGGAGTGAGGTCCACCGAGTCCTCGTGCGTGAAAATCAGTTATGCCTGCCAGTGACTCGACTGAAACTGCACGATTGCTAAATCATTTACAGCAGGTTTACGCTGCCTTCATTTTCTTCTGCATTAAAGTCCGACAACACTGACTCCTTAAATACAAATTCTTCATTCTCTATAGCAATGAAATGTTGTCTCCTTTCTCTTCTTTTTTTTCTGCCCAATCCCTTGTCCTCATGGGTTCAGCATTTTAACCTGCATTTGGAAGTTTTCGTGGTAGAGGGTTGCCGGATGACCTTCCTGTCATCCCCCCCTCCTCCTCCTCCTCCTCCAGGAGATAAAAAACGAAGCGAATATGAATCTAATTTTCGGGCTGCATACTTCACAAATCAAGGCGCCGCTGTTACATCAGTGCTAACGGGCTTCCTTAATTAACGTTGTAGGCCCGGGAGTATGAAGCATCTGCGGACTGTCGCTGCAGTCGATTCATACTTGTCGGCTCGTTCTCTCTTACTGACGCATGCAGGATTGTAAGGATAAATGCGACTTACATGCTAGTACGGAAGATCAGTTCGTAATCTTGCTGTTGTGAAGTACTGCAGCACTGACAAGGTGCAATGACCGATGGTCAGGATCAATGGCGTTTGACGGAACTGTGTTTTGAGAGACTATGGAAGATGTGAGACGAAAATTAACTGACGCAAAGTGCACAATTGCAAATACGTTCCAGTAGAGGAGTGGTTCAAAATGGCTCTGAGCACTATGGGACTTAACAGCTAAGGTCATTAGTCTCCTAGAACTTAGAACTAATTAAACCTAACTAACCTAAGGACATCACACACATCTATGCCCGAGGCAGGATTCGAACCTGCGACCGTAGCGGTCTCGCGGTTCCAGACTGCAGCGCCTAGAACCGCACGGCCACTTCGGCCGGCAGTAGAGGAGTGGTATCTGGAGTAAGTTTACCGCTATAATCCACACATCAGACGAAAAACATACAAATTCGTCCAGTGCAGACAAAATGGTTGTATTATTGTATATTCCACCTTCACCATGAGAAAACTAATGCGATGCGTCACACGAAAACTGGGCATAGAGCAACGTCATTGATACATCCCTGCGACGAAAAATCGCGCTATTTCTGTATTAATCTGGTCATGGCAACTTGCGTTTATGGGTTAACAGCGAGTTGTGTCGCTCATAATTCATTTCTATAATTTATTTACATAATTAATCACCATTTAGAGATTAGAACATACCTTCATGTCATGATTTCTTGTACTGCCGTGACACACTCCGTAACATCTCGAAAGTGCATGTATGTTGACGCAGTTGTTAAGACATTCTCTGAATCGATATTAAATTCACAGGAGTCTTCGAAAAAGTTTTATCTATATGAAAGTATGTACAAACAGAACGACATTCAGTGGTAACCGACCAGTCGTTTCATTGGTACTTAACTTGCTCCTGTCTTTTAGGCAGGTCGTACAGTTTATGACATCTGAATTTCCGCTTGAGAAGTGCCTCAGGTGACGAGTGGGCCGCGGGGGAGACTCACGAGTTGAGTCTACGGGCACACGGAGACGGTGAGTTGCGAGGCTTACGAGAAAGATAGGCCGCGGTGCGAACGTCACGAAGGTAGGCCGAGCTCGATCACTCGTTCAACTCAGCAGAAAAACTGCGTTTCTACACCTGTTAACTCATAACTGGGTGTGTATGTACAAACGAGAATTGCATCTTCCACTGGAATCTAGAATTATGGAATTTTACTGTGATTAGTCCTACAATGATAGGAAGTGCATAGGCCTACAACAATTTGTTACGGCTGTACTGGGACACAATAAAATTAAAATCATGTCAAAATGATTATCAGTTGCATAAGGACATCATCTTGTACGAAATGAGGACTGTTACGCAGAAGAGACTAAATGCTACAAAACAAGTCGTTATACCATTTATGTCGAGGATTGATCTTAAGTTTGGTTGTACTAGTAATTAGTAAGACTTCGTAATACCAGATTCCGGTAGAAGATGCAATTTTCGTTAGTTCGTACACACCCAGTTTCTAGCAAGTTAACAAGTTTAGAAATGCATTTTGTCTGCAGAATTAGGCGAGAGAGCGAGCTCAGGCCTACCTTCGTGACGTAAGCGCCGCGGCCTGTCTTTCTCGTGGGCCTCGGCGACTTGTGAGATGACGTCACAGCACTCGCTCGCAACTTGTAAGCGAGTGTACAGAGCTCATTCCTGATTTCTAACCCTCCTCTCCCCCCACGGACACAATTTGTGTGCCCCATATGTCCGTCTCTCCGAAGGCGTGTGAGTATTTTCGTGGATGATTGCGAATCGTGTACCTCAGGCGGGACGTGGGGTACCAGCCCAATATTCACCTAGTTGGATGTGCGGAACCGCCTAAGAAGAACCACATCCAGGCTGACCGGCACATCGGAAGTCATCGTCAAATCACCGTGCGGATTCGATCCGGGGCCAATGCGAGCGTGTTTAGAGGGGAAGCAATTCACAGCTCTATGTTTCTCATCAGACTTTTGCACGCAGCCGGCCGGGGTGGCCGACCGGTTCTAGGCGATACAGTCTGGAACCGCGCGACCGCTACGTCGCAGGTTCGAATCCTGCCTCGGGCATGGATGTGTGTGACGTCCTTAGGTTAGTTAGGTTTAAGTAGTTCTAAGTTCTAGGGGACTGATGATCTCGGATGTTGGGTCCCATAGTGCTCAGAGGCATTTGAACCATTGAACCCCCCTCCAATTGCGTGCTAACTCGAGGGGCTGAAAGTCTGTACTTTCAAAATACTCAGTCTCTTTCATTAAATCATTACACGCGTTTATTTTTAAATTTCTATCAATGTTACGAACAGAGAAAACAAGTTGTAAAGTTTGACCTACTTTTTATCAACATCTTTAGAACACTCAGAAGGAAACATATGCGGCTCATAAAATGTTCCTCCGGTTTTGGAACTGCGGCCTAATGATTGTAAACGTTTGACGACCCCTATTCTAAGCTACTCGAATTTTTTTGTTACAAACGTTACTTTGCGAAGTTTATGGTCTTGTCTTGTTCTAATAATTATAATGTATTCTGCCTATTTTAAAAATAGTGTATCCCATTCATCAGTGTTAGGTGCGCATACCCCAGTCCTCTCCGTTTTCGTTATCCTTTTCTTAGCTGTATCTACAGGGTGATTCAAAAGTCATGTCCACAGGATAAATAGGCTAAAGCAGAACTACACCGAAAAATTTTCTGAGGTGGCAGTATGGCCCAAAAGAAGGAAATAATGTCCAGTAAACACGAGCTCTAAATTGCCTACCTCAAGAGCTATGAGCACTTGTTCAGTAGATGATGTGTTTCAAAGTAGTGAAAACGAAGGAGTTCTCGTAGCTGTTAAGACATGCATTTTGGAACTCATCTTTACTAGACATTTTTCGTTGTTTTTCAAAAATGGTTCAAGTGGCTCTGAGCACTATGGGACTCAACTGCTGAGGTCATTAGTCCCCCAGAACTTAGAACTAGTTAAACCTAACTAACCTAAGGACATCACACACATCCATGCCCGAGGCAGGATTCGAACCTGCGACCGTAGCGGTCTCGCGGTTTCAGACTGCAGCGCCAGAACCGCGCGGCCACTTCGGCCGGCTTTTCGTTGTTTTGATCCATACTGCCACCTTTGTTGGAGGAGTTCTGGTTCACGCTACTTGTCCTATGGGACATGGCTTTTGAATCACCCCGTATATAATGAATTTATCGTGATATCGTCCCTTAGCTTGTATCCGCTTATTCCTCTGGCCCTCTTTCCAGGCATCAATGTCTTACAGTGCACCCATTTAAAGTATCTCTTCTGTTGCAATGTCCTAACGAGCTTGTTTTCGTGAAATAGAGGCTCGGTACTCTTTGAGTCCTGTGTCCACGGCGTACACTGGTACGCAGAACAGAAGACTGTGGTCTGCGCGGCACACCCAGCCGTATCAGCCGCGCAGGTTGAAAAGCCCGGCGGCAGCGCAGCGTCCCGCCGGCTGTATACAGGCCGCGCACCTGTCAGCCGGGACCGGTTCCCGACACGCATGCCGCCCACCCGCTTCTACCGGCCATCTGTCAAACCACAGACGCCGCCGCCGATCGCTGAACTCACACGATTGCCTACGGTTGGACTAGGCAACTAGAAAGCGCGGCCCACTTGTGTCTTGTAGATAAGATGGAGTCTGCGCTCCTTTCTCTCAAACACGGCTATCCTTCCAGTAATTTCGCAGTGGCACAGGGGAAACAGTTTTTAGTCCCACAAGTACGACAGGTCATTACATGTCTACATACACACGACTACTCTGCAATTCATACCTAAGTGTATGGCAGAGGTTATTCGAACCATCTTCAGACTATTTCTCTGCCGTTCCATCCTAACAGCGCGAAGGGAAAAATGAACATTTACATCTTTGCGTAAAATGTATGATTTATCTTATTATCACAAGCTGCGACAGGGACCCGAAAATAGACAATTTCCTTTGCTTCACGTCTATGGCCACAATTTTTTATGTGAGACTAGCGGTATCGGTCTATTAATGACCTTCTTCAGGTCTCTTTTTATATAAATGTTTCCTTATATCATGGAGCCATAGTGCCTTTGGGTTCGACTTTTTGTTTAGCATTTGACGATGGCACTCTGGCTCCAGTATATTAGAAAATGTCTTTATAAAACAGACATGAAGATGGTCATTTTAGCCCGAAACCGCTAGTCTCATGACATAAAAATTTGTGACCATAGACGTGAAGTAAAGGAAATTTATTTTATTATTTATTATGATTATTTTAAAACGTCCCCTTAGAAAATTTAATGAATAACTGCTGGTAAACCTCTTACATTATTTGATTTTCAAACAGCTGAGCAGAACTGAATGTACTCAGACATTTCGCTCTTTACTTATTCTGATCAACCCTAAACTGACACACAATATTTTTAGCGCAACGCAATCTGACTTTGAAAAATCCCTACAAAAGAATGGCCCTGACTAACAATAACCTATACCTTTCATGAATCACTTACCTCACAAAAATCTTCGTTACTCTAACTACTGCAATACACCGAGCGCCACTAATGCCAGCTAACTACTGAAGGGACTAACAACTGACAGGCGTAGTTAGCAAATGAAAGATTTTGATAAAGAACAAACAATGGATTTACCTTAATACTGCTCAAAAGTCATAATATATATAACAGTTCATGACGTCCAGTCTTACAAATTTACTGACTCTGATGGACATACGTCCAGATCATCCCCTCTCAAAACTCCGCCATTTCTCTCCCCACATCCACCACTGCTGGCGGCTCACCTCCAACTGCGCAACGCTACGCGCTGTTAACAGCCAACTGCCCAACACTACAATGGCGAATATTACTCCAACAATTACAACCAACCACAGCCTTCACACAGCACAGTCAGTGATTTTCATACAGAGCGCTACATGGCGTTACCAACATAAAAACCTAAACAGCCTACTTACAAGAGAGAGAGAGAGAGAGAGAGAGAGAGAGAGAGAGAGAGAGAGAGAGAGAGAGTGTTCTACTTTTGATGAAGACCTTGCGGGTCGAAAGCTTTATTTTGTTGTACCTATCTGCGACTCAGCATCTCCGCTATATAGTGAGTGGCAACTTCCCTTTTCACAATATCGGTACATTCCATCCCGGATTTTCCACTGGAGTGTAACGTTTGTGTTATGTGGTGGTGATGGTGGTGGTGGTGGTGGTGGTGGTGGTGGTGAGAGAAGGGAGAGAGTGAAGGAGAGAGTGAAACCAGGTGCGGGTGCCGCCAAGCTTAACGTCCCCGTCCAACGGACGGATCACCATCAACAGTGGCACATGCCCTCACTTCATGGGGCACTGCGGAGAGGTTTGATATTTAAACCAGGACACTGACACAAAGTCTGGAACTTCGTGCCACTACCTCTCCTCACCTTGCAGGCCAAATACGGGCAGTGAAAATTTTTTACACGCCCAGCATTCGAACGGGCTTACCTCCGGATCGAGAGCCACCGCACTGGCGTGCGTTAGCGACCTCTGCAACGTAGGCGGGATTGACGTTAATTGGTGAAAGGAATGCACAGCCCATGTCAGCCTTTGGAAGCTGAGCACAGGCTCGAACATCGCAAGGATAGAGAAGGAGAGTGGCTGCGTCCTTATCAAAGGCATCATGCCGGCAGATGCCTAACTAGATTTACGGAATACCCCCATTTAATTTATGTATATAATCGTTGAATTCTCTGCAAGTTCACAATACTTGCGGCACAGACAATGTGGTTATGCGAAATCTGATAGTCTATAGCTCGAACTTTTCTTTTAGTTTTACGAAAGTCACAAAATGTTTAAAGTCAATTGTAATGAAACTACGAAGTCATTGTTTAAGTATAGAGCGGATAAGCTAATTTGAAACGAGCACCATATCGAAATGTAAAACTGAAAAAAATTGTAGGAAGATCTTATGGGACCAAACTACTGAGGTCATCGATCCCTAAGCTTACACACTACTTAATCTAACTTAAACTAACTTTCACTAAGGACAACGCACACACCCATGCCCGAGGGAGAACTCGAACCTCCGACGGGGGAAGCCGCGCGAACCGTGATAACGCGCTCTAAACCGGACGGCTAGCCCGCGCGGCTTCTAAAACTGAAACTATCCTCAGTACGGACATGTAATATTCGGGATTTTTGTGGAGTAATTCCGCTATGACATGATTTTGTGCCTTATTATAGCACTATCGCATCTGAACTTTAACCTGCATAACCCAGAATAAGACGAACAGAGAGTGGCTTTAATCTGCTGCCGTTTACGCAACTCTGCCGAGATGTGGCGTTGGGACATAAAATTCACATAGCTCATATTGTCGGCAGCTATAAAATTGTATTTCTGATACACATAGAAACGCATAAAAATTACGTGTGCGGAAAAGCAAGAAAGAAAATAATAAATGATCAAGACTGTGCCATCGCGTCACAGGATCACCATATTGTTTGACGGGGAAGCCAACGAACTAAGTACCTTACAGTTATCCCATTAACCCATTAATATGTTGTACGGTTCATCAAGCAGAAAAAAAGTTAATATACAGAAAGTTTTGTACCAATGTGTGTTACTAGAGGAAACGAATGAATGTTTTACAAAGCAAATAAATACTTATGGTCAAGTAAGCATAAAAAACAATTTTTAGGCTTTATTTTTAGTTATCACTGTTATAATCCCAATATAAAAAATTTTCAGATATGTAATGAAATTAAGGATCCAGCGATGGTGGCACAGATGCGGCGAAAAATGTTTGAGTATTGAAATAATTTTAGTATCACAAAAACACGTGCTAACTTTTGTATAACGGTGTATGATATCGTCACACTTACGTCCACAAGCAACTATACGATAGGACATACCTCTAGCAGAACTGGAAATGTATGAGGCCACTATAAAATGTTGGTTATCGTTCCTGAAAACCCACACTTTAAGATCTTCTGCTGAAAAGTACACGGTCTGTTTTCTTCCTTACCCAATCTTGGATTCTACCTCTAATGACACCGTCATCGATGGAACTTGAACTCTGATCTTTTTGTCTTCACACTTGTTCTTAACATCTAGTGGTGTTTTTTTTATTACGATGGGCTCTAATTGGAAAACTTTTAGCCCGGCGTACATGCGTTTTTTAAGTGACGCTTATATTTGCGTAAGAGCTTCAGAAACTATTTACAAGAAAGGGAAAAAGAGTAGGATGAAATTAACAGAGTAATATGCAGATGGCTTCGAGGCCATTTATATACGGGATACACAACTGGATGAAACAGAGGGAGATTGAAATTCAACGGTCGTAGACGTTGTCATTAAATACGAAGCAGAAGTTCAGCCTTTAAAAGAATATGGGAAACAAATCTGTCACGATTTGCTTCAGAAATCATACCAAAATCTCCCTGTGCTTCTCCTGAAAGCCAACCCAGTATTTTAGCTACTACCAGTATTGTAGCTACTACGCCACCTAGGCAGATGTACGAACCATTCGTTCGTCTGTAGCGACTTTGAGAAACAATGGGAAATCAAGATTCTCTGAACGGGTGCTTTAAACCAGCTCCTCCCGCAAATACGCCCCATGGGCCGCTGTCTCGTCGCCCCTGCCCACAGACAACACTTCCAGTACGTAAACACATAAATCGGAGATTACCGATCATGCAAATAGCCTCGCTAACCTCCGTGCGAAACGGTAAATCAACATCCAATCGCAGTGACTGGACGCGTGGCCATTTTTTACATGGAAAATTACCCCCTGAGTGACATCTGCAGCGAGTTGTGAACCGTGAGACGGCGGCCCTGAGCGTGCGGCGGCTGGCGTATTCGGCCACCTGAGCCATCGATCAGCGCAGCTGACGCCACTGCAGTGCCCACGCGCCGTCTAACTCCAGAGCCGCCACCCTCCCGCCCGCCCGCACCCGAATCGAGTCTTTTACGACTTCTCCTTCCTTGTCACCACTTTAGCACGCTCCAAATGCCGCTAGCCTACCTATCCCCTTAGCTATTGAAAGCACAGCCGCTTACCGTATTGGGGTCTCATAAGCGTACCAACCGGCAATTGGTTTTTTGTTAATTTTTTACGTTTATGGAAAGTGAAGATCAGAACTCAACAACAATCACCCAAAGAGGTCGATACAACTCCCAAAACTTCTCGCGACAATCGACTTTGAACTTTTCCGAGGAAATATAAAATGGCTCTGAGCACTATGGGACTTAACATCTGAGGTCATCAGTCCCCTAGAACTTAGAACTACTTAACTAACTAACCTAAGGACATCACACACATCCATGCCCGAGCCAGGATTCGAACCTGCGACCGCTGCGGTGGCGCGGTTCTGGACTGTAGCGCCTAGGACCGCTCGGCCACACCGGCCGGCGAGGAATTATAATTCGCTCAAATAAAGGCAGTTATGACGACAAGTCGCGTGGCTATCTCGGTAGCTTCGGAAAGTGGTAATTGGGCAGTAAATACACTATTGGCCATTAAAATTGCTACACCACGAAGATGACGTGCTACAGACGCGAAATTTAACCGACAGGAAGAAGATGCTGTGATATGCAAACGATTAGCTTTTCAGAGCATTCACACAAGGTTGGCGCCGGTGGCGACACCTACAACGTGCTCACACGAGGAAAGTTTCCAACCGTTTTCTCATACACAAACAGCAGTTGACCGGCGTTGCCTGGTGAAACGTTGTTGTGATGCGTCGTGTAAGGAGGAGAGATGCGTACCATCACGTTTCCGACTTTGGTAAAGGTCGGATTGTAGCCTGTCGCGATTGTGGTTTATCGTATCGCGACATTGCTGCTCGCGTTGATCGAGATCCAATGACTGTTAGCAGAATATGGAATCGGTGGGTTCAGGAGCGTAATACGGAACGCCGTTCAGGATCCCAACGGCCTCGTATCACTAGCAGTCGAGATGACAGGCATCTTATCCGCATGGCTGTAACGGATCGTGCAGCCATGTCTCTACCCCTGAGTCAACAGATGGGAACGTTTGCAAGACAACAACCATCTGCACGAACAGTTCGACGACGTTTGCAGCAGCACGGACTATCAGCTCGGAGACCATGGCTGCGGTTACCCTCGATGCTGCATCGCAGACAGGAGCGCCTGCGATGGTGTATTCAACGACGAACCTGAGTGCACGAATGGCAAAACGTCATTTTTTCGGATGAATCCAGGTTCTGTTTACAGCATCATGATAGTCGCGTCCGTGTTCGGCGACATGGCGGTGAACGCACATTAGAAGCGTGTATTCGTCATCGCCATACTGGCGTATCACCCGGCGTGATGGTATGGGGTGCCATTGGTTACACTTCTCGGTCACGTCTTGTTCGCATTGACGGCACTTTGAACTGTGGACGTTACATTTCAGATGTGTTACGGCCCGTGGCTCTACCCTTCATTCGCTCCCAGCGAAACCCTACATTTCAGCAGGATAATGCACGACCGCACGTTGCAGGTTCTGTACGGGCCTTTGTGGATACAGAAAATGTTCGACTGCTGCCCTAGCCAGCACATTCTCCAGATCTCTCACTAATTGAAAACGTCTGGTCAATGGTGGCCGAGCAACTGGCTCGTCACAAAACGCCAGTCACTACTCTTGGTGAACTGTGGTAACGTGTTGAAGCTGCATGGGCAGCTGTACCTGTACACGCCATTCAAGCTCTGTTTGACTCAATGCCCAGGCGTATCAAGGACGTTATTACGGCCAGAGGTCGTTGTTCTGGGTACTGATTTCTCAGTATCTATGCACCCAAATTGCGTGAAAATGTAATCACATGTCAGTTCTAGTATAACATATTTGTCCAATGAATACCCTTTTATCTTCTGCATTTCTTCTTGGTGTAGCAATTTTAATGGCCAGTAGTGTATATCACTGGACAGAATCCCTTTTTTCGTTCAGTTCGAAACGTACACCATTTAAATATAAAATTCATGAATGTAACCTAATTAACACACGTCTAACAATCATTCCTTATGAAAAATGCAGGTGCCATTGGCACCATCTGTGCGCGCGTTGCATCGACTTTGGCCCTCGTCGTATGATCTTTGCTGGGTTGTGTGTTCCCTCTAGGGCTCTGTGGTGGTGTGTGTCGGACACGGAGCTGGACGGGTGTGCCTGGGCGATTGCAGCGAGTTGAAACCGTTGACCGTTGGGCTTTGGGGGCCCGCGTTTTCCTGCAGCGTTGACGTCGCTACCGGCGACTTTAGTGGGCAAGGAGCGGCTCTCGTCGCGTGCAATCTGGTTACGGCGTCCATCAGTCAATCGTGGGGTGCTAAGTAGGCCGAGATGCATTTAAAAACTTGTTAGCAGCCACGAGCAGCAGAGCAGTATTATCCGGTGCCTATCTGGAGTCCTGAAGCTATTAACCTCCTTGGTATTTATTCAAGTTATCTATTAAGACTGCCTAGTTAAGTACTGCACTTAAAATTGTTAATTCAGTCCAATATGAGCTGGCCAGTAATCCAGTTTCTTTATGCCTTTCGGTAACCCCTTTGGGGCTGCGAGTCTCAATCTGAAGGTTTCTGTGTGAGCCAAGCTAGTGGGCAATGTTAATCTCGCACTTGAAATCATGGTTTGTTATTGTTGAATAGTTGATACTACTGGTCGTAATCTATGTTTGTTATACACCTCATGGCCTTTCCTGAGGCCAAGTTACAGGATACAGTTTAACCGGCCATCTGCCATTTGGTGCTTATTCAATTACAGTGCCGATCAGCCCCTAAAAGGTCCCGGTAAAGGAATACCTTGGTTTTTTTAAAATATTGTTTAAATTATGTAATTATTCTTTTAAATGACCTTGTACATTGATTATTGTTACTGCTGGGTGGCTTTCTATGTTATGAGCGGGCCGCTCCCACACTGACGTTTCAATAGTTGAATTTTTAGTTGCCCGTTCAAGTATTATTGTGTACGTTAATTTTTATCAAAATTTCTGCTGTTTGTTATCTGGTGTATGTTGACAGCAGCGGTTGACGCGTTACTGTACTGCTCGTCCGCGGTAGGGACGTGTTTTCCTTCCGCTTTCCCGTCATGGCACGAGGCCCAAGTGTCGTCAGGTCACACGCGATTCTGCGCATCTCCCGTGCCAGCCCCACGTTCAGTAGTTTGTCGTTATTCTGCTGGTATAGTGCCACGGCGGGGGTGTCACCGGATTAGGATCTAAGTGACTCAGAAATTCTTTTATTGTAAAGCCCTTGTGGGCATGTGATGAAAGTCTTTGGGCACACTGAGTACAGAGTTTCTTCACTTCTTTAAGATATTTGGGGTTTAATTATCATCATCTTAACTGTGTTTTAGGGGGCCGGTAGTTTAAGTACTTAGCGTGATTTATGTGGAACGGGCTTGTGGACAATAAGTGAGTTACTACCGTTGCTTCGGTTTTGCATGCGGGTAGACTTTGGGCAGCTTCGCCGTATCTTGTCTGTATGAGAGAAAAATAACCAGTTCCCACAGTTGTGATCTAGTTGCGGGGACAAAGTGCAGTCGCGGGTTTGTTTAACTGTTTGTGGTTGGGCCACCATTGTGCTACAAAGTTGACATTTTTTGAGTACTATGTGTGTGTAATACAATGTCCTTATACATAGTGAATTTAATTTAAAAATGTGTACTGTTTGTACGTATTTCGCAAGAATCTTGGCAACTGTCTGTGGCTCATGATTGAATTGTTATTAAATAGAAGTATTTGTTTGAGAATGATAAATGACGCATCAAGTTGGACCTGCCTTCCACGTGTTTTTCTTAAATTAATCCCGATCCTTGTTCTTGGTCTCTCATTTCGTATCACGTACCACACGGAAAATTCCAATTTTTATTGCAAGTATGAATTCTTAATTATCGACACTTTATAGAAATATTAAAAAAAATCGGTATTTTTCGATTTAAAGCTACGTCATTGACAATTTTTTACAAAATATCAGTAACTAAGAATTAATATTTGCAATATATATATATATATATATATATATATATATATATATATATATATATATATATGTGTGTGTGTGTGTGTGTGTGTGTGTGTGTGTGTGTGTGTGTGTGTGTGTGTGTGTGTGAGAGATACTTATTCCAGAAGTTTCGGGATTGCAGCCGGATGACGTCAACCTTTTGCCACAAGATTTTGTCTGACAGCCATTCTGCTATCTTCAGGTGAGCGGTTTGCACTGAAGACTGCTATCCACACCGCTACCTTTACACAAAAAATTGGCGCTAAGACGCATGCGCAAAGACACCCGCTACAGGCCGTCCGGAGTGGCCGAGCGGTTCTAGGCGCTACAGCCTGAGCCGCGCGACCGCTACGGTTGCAGGTTCGAATCCTGCCTCGGGCATGGATGTGTGTGATGTCCTTAGGTTAGTTAGGTTTAAGTAGTTCTAAGTTCTAGGGGACTGATGACCTCAGCAGTTAAGTCCCATAGTCCTCAGAGCCATTTGAACCAATTTTGAACACCCGCTGCATGAGCGACCTCTGTCGAGTTACGCGCCCTCTTCGAATATTGCTCCCTCTATGGCGCGCAGGCGCATGCGTAATGAGGTATTACATGCACGCTCTCTTACCAGAATGCACACTCGCGGAGTTAAAATTCAAATGTCAAAATGAAAAAAAGTTAAATGCCGCTAGACGTGCCATTGGTCATAAAATGTTTTCTTTCTGAAGATACCACCGGGTCCCGCGACTTATCCAGCTGAAAACCACCATTACGATTAATAAGGTCTTGCGCTAAACATATTTCCATCCACTCCTTAATCGTGGAGAGAAGTCGACGTTATCCGGTTGCAATCCAGAAACTTCACAGAATAATCTTTTCGCCGGGAAAATTTTAAGACTTATATGATACGTAATTAGAAACGAGAAGAGGTGCATTTATCATAAAAATTATGACAGACATGTATTAATTAACAAATATTTGAAGACTTTTTTATTTAAATGATTAACGTACTCAACCTGAACGAACAAACCATCACAGTAAGATTCGAAAAAGCGCTATATTAACTACCTAAACACAAAAGTTACCAAGTTAGTCACGCGACGCGTCGTTAAAACTGCCTTTAACTCAGTGAAATAAAGTTCCTTGGAAAACTTCGAAATGGATTTTCCCGATAATTTTTGAGAGTTGCATCGACTTGATTTCGGCGACTGTTAGTTGAGTTCTGAACCTCACGCATTAAAAACACAAAAAATTACAAAAAATACGACTGCCGGTTGATTTATAGAGCCCTTGTTTACAGGACATTTTTGCTTCGAATGATCGTTCATGTCATATCCCTGACGACTGTGATTCCTTGTGGGACATCCTGTATAGTTAGCTGGTTCAATCAGTTGCTGTGTGTGTGCACTTATGAAAATACTTGCACAAGATAGAGTCGCGTAGAGAGCTCCATCTAACAAATCTTCGGACTGATTACTACGTTGTATACAACCACACAAGTTGAAACGTTGACCTCTTCGGGCAAACTGCCACAACCACGGAACCTCTAGATCAAGGTTATCTCGATTAATCTCATAAATTTTAACGAAACAGCAATAACACGTGACTAAACCCAACAAGACGATCAATAATTTCCTCTCAATACTTCCGTAAATTTCAGCTGAAGAACGTATTACATGCGGCGTTAACATTCGGTACTAATGGTATTGCTTTTAACTCTAGCCTGCCAGTTACTCAAAACATGCTTGACTCGCCTCAGGTTTAGCATTTACAAGAATGTAACGGTCTTTTGCCTTTGAGAATATTTTGTAAGGCTATGCAGATTACAAACCACCCCTTTTTTGTCCTCATTATGGTTTAACTTAAGTTGTGCTGGACACGAGAAAGCATGTAAAATTTTCGCATTATCGCTAATGCGATCAAAACCTGTTGTAAGTAGTGTTCCGTGAGACGCGCTGACGACACTGGCGTGGAGAGGCTTTTGCAGTACAGGGAATCTTGCAAAACACACACACACACACACACACACACACACACACACACACAATGCTGCTACGTTCTCTCCGCCGTCTTTAATCCTGTATTGATGTACTTATTTCACAGCGTTAGTTTAGTCGCACTCAAAAGTGTCTTCTATAGCACGAAACAGAGATGGTGTCTGCTCAAATTACATTATTGCCAGTTAAACTGTGCAGCAACTACATGAAAATATTTCAGTAAAAATATTCTCCCTTTTATTATAAAACAGAAGATTACCTTCGTTATCATAACGCCCCTCCATCGCGAATGATATGTAAAGAATCATACTTTCCTTTAGACGAATCAGAGAGCGCGTAGAAATACGAGAATTTAAGCGCTCGCTTTCAACGCGCGGTGGTCGAGAGCGGAACGGTGCAGAAACTGTTTGAACGTGACTCGATGAATTCTCTGACATGCACTTCATTGTGTATTGCAGAATAGTCATATAGATGTAGTTTGCACCCGACAGTTATTTTATTACTCGGCAAGCAAACTGTGGAGCAGAAACTAACTTTGTTATCTGACTTGTTACGTCTACGAACCAGTTCAAAGTTCTGCGAATTTTTGCACTGCTGCTCCGCAATGGTTTGCTTTTACCGTCATTAGAGTTAAAACGAAGAGAACGAACAAACGGTGGCAGTAACAACGGGGAAGTAGTGTTGCTAAAATGTTAATAATCCAGGGAATCGATGGCGTGCAACTGACCAAACGTGTTCGTAAACTGTACCCGACGAACTTCGTCAATTATTAATATTTTAAAGGTACGCAATGCGAGGAGGAGAGTAGGATTCAGATACCCATAGCAGAGAAGCAGCCCCAAAATGTTCATAACAAGCATTCCAGTGACAAAGTGCACGAACGACCAGTTATGCCAGAAATAATTTACAATGCTACAAAAAATGCAAGAAGATACTAACAAACTCTGCTCTAACTGTACAATTATGGTCCAAAAGAAACAGAATCCAAGACCAGAAAGAGAGACTCTGAGAAAAATTATTCTATGGTATTGGGATTTGAAATGTGCTGCATGAAACGAGTAATGATATTGTTTATGACAAGACCCAATGGAAGACTTTTAAGAACAAAATGAAAATTCGGCTGTCGAATGGCGTTGATATTAAATTACGCATCGGAACAAAGTTCACCTTGGTCCCAACTCCCAACATGCTCGCAAGTGTTTGGGACGAGTTCGAGTGTCTTACGAATGTTTGTCGTGCGTCCGATGGAGGGCACATTGAAAATTTGTGAGAGATAAATGGAAACTTCCATCCTAAACGTGATTGTAGAAAGTACCCTGAGGTTGTGTATACATTTACTTTAAAGTTACTCCCTTGTAAAAATGGACGGTTATGAGGAAAATAAAACACTTGTATTCTATTCCAGGGTAAAATTAGCTAAGCAACTAGCTAGACAGAACTGATAATAGGTACAGAATTAATACACAGTCAGAATGAAACACAGTTATGCACTTTTAACAAATTTCTCATACACTAAATACCTAATCTCCACTGTTGTGACAAAATGCTGTCAAAACTGGAATCTAACAGATATTTTTACTTAAGCTCGTATAACAGTGCCTGTTAAGATATTCATCTACAGAATAGGAGGAGTTGCCTATCAAAAAGGCTTTCAGATTCTGTCTAAACTGTGCTTTATCTGAAATCAAGTTTTTAATGTTTGCTGGCAATTTATTGAAAATGTTTGTTCCCCAATATTGGACCTATTTTTGGAGCAAGGAAAGTGATTTTAGGTCTTTATATAGATTGTTCTTTTCCCTAGTGCTGATACTATGTATTGAGCTGTTGGTTGGAAATAGAGATATATTGCTTGCAACAAATTTCATTAAGGAATAAATATACTGAGAAGCAGTGGCGGTAATACAAAGTTCCTTGAACAGGTTTCTACAAGATGTTCTTGAATTTACACCACAAATGAGTCCTATTACACGCTTTTGCACGCTAAAAACTTTCGCTCGGTTTAAGAGTTACCCACGAATATGACCCCGTATGACGCAATAGAATGAAAATACAGCCTCGTTTACGCGTTTCATTAATTCTGTGGTATGCCCTTCCCAACTGAATTTATTATCGAGTTGTAATCCCAGAAATTTAACACTGTCAATCTCTTCGACCTGAATGTCTTCATATGTTATACACAAGCTGGAAGAAAATCTCTTGTAGGTTCTGAACTGCATATAGTGGGTTATTTCAAACTTTAATGACAGTTAATTAACTTTAAATCATTTATTAATGTTAGTGAAAATTTGACTGGTACCTAATTTAAGTGCAAAACTATGTTCCACTCTGACAGTGTATTAATTTTGTAAATATTAGTAGTTCCAGTTTACTGTAATGTATTCACCTGTTTTGAAAATTTCCTGACAAATGATAAGGTTAGTGAGTATTATATTCAAAATTTTTAGGTTATACTTCTAAATTGTTACACACCCATGAGAATCATCTCTTTTTGAGTCTACGGAGTACTGAGTCTAATCTATTCCCAGATGTTTCGACATATTAATAAAATAAAACCAGTGACTCCAAGACTGCTAACTGCGCGACGTCTGACCCAAACAAATGTCCTGATTACCTAGCTCTAGTGACCCGAAACGCTAAAATATTCCAGCGGTCCCCTCCTCGTCGGTAGTTCACAGGAGGAGAATACAAGGAAGCAATGAGAAAATACAATGGCTCCTATTAGAGCGCAGATTATTACCTCGCGCTCTTTTTCGAGGAGTACACTTGCTTCAGAAAAGGCGGCCCATCCGACGGTTGTTACGTCGGTGACGCGCAGAGACTGCTTGCTTGCTCATTACGAAGACAATGGCCATCTCAGAGGGCTGCTCGGAGCCTGGCGAACTGGAGGGCAGCCGCCCATTGTCGCGAGGCGCGACAGCACAAGCGGCGCCGGATTGCAGGAGCCGCCTACAAAGCAAGCCGCGGTTAACGCCGACACCTTTCCGTGGCGCAGAACAAAGACCACGGGAAAGCTCATCTGCTTAATCCCGAGCACAGCTGCAAGTTCAGAGTCTCCGAAAGCCACCGAGGAACTAACAATGCGATTAACAAACCTCTGACGAAACCACCTTCGTCTCGTCCTAATTCAAACTAAGTCCTTTGTCCCCTACATTAAGTATTGAATTAGAAGATGGAAACAAAGTCGACAGAATGTAAGAAGCTTGTACTAAAAATTGAAGTATCAAGCTAAGCACAGTATTCTGTGAAGTATGGCTCCAATGTTAATATTCTATAGCGTGTTTCAATCGTGCCAACTACACTGAAGCGCCAACGAAACTGATAAAGGCATGCGTCTTCAAATATAGAGATACGTAAACAGGCAGAATACGGCGTTGCAGTCGGCAGCGCCCATATAAGACAAGTATCTGGCGCAGTTGTTAGATCGATTACTGCTGCTATTATGGCAGGTTATCAAGATTTAAGTGAGTTTGAACGTCATGTTGTACCGACGCAGGAGCGACGGGGCACAGCATTTCCGAGGTAGCGATGAAGTGGGAATTTTCCTGTACGACCATTTCACGAATATACCATGAAATCAGGAATCCGGTAAAACATCAAATGTTTGACATCGCTGTGACCGGTAAAAGATTCTGCAAGAACGGGACCAACGACGGCTGAAGAATATCGTTCAACGCGACAGAAGTGCAACCCTTCCGCAAATTGCTGCAGATTTCAATGCTGGGACATCAACAAGTGTCAGCGTGCAAACCATTCAACGAAACATATTCGATATGAGCTTTGGGAGCCGAAGGCCCACTCGGGTACTCTTGATTAATCCACGACACAAAGCTTTACGCCTCGCCTGGGACCGTCATCACCAACATTGGACTGTTCATGACTGGAAATATGTTGCCTCGTCAGACGAGTCTCGTTTTAAATTGTATCGAGCGGATGGACGAGAACGGGTATGGAGATAAACTCAAGAATACGTGGGCTCTGCATGTCAGCAGGGGACTGTTCAAGCTGGTGGAGGCTCTGTTATGGTGTAGAGCGTGTGCAGTCGCAGGGATATGGGACCCTTGATACGTCTACCTACGACTCCGACAGGTGACGCACGTAAGCATCTTGTCTGATCACCTGCATCCTTTCATGTCCATTGTGTGGTGTCACCGCCAGACACCACACTTGCTAGGTGGCAGCCTTTAAATCGGCCGCGGTCCGTTAGTATACGTCGGACCTGCGTGTCGCCACTATCAGTGATTGCAGACCGAGCGCCGCCACACGGCAGGTCTAGAGAGACTTCCTAGCACTCGCCCCAGTTGTACAACCGACTTTGCTAGCGATGGTTCACTGACAAAATACTTTCTCATTTGCCGAGACGATAGTTAGTATAGCCTTCAGCTACGTCAATTGCTACGACCTAGCAAGGCGCCATTATCAGTTGCTATTGATACTGTACAGAATGTACAGACAAGAGCTACGTTCAACATTGATGGATTAAAGTTAAGTATTCCACCAAGTACCACCTTTTTTCTGAAGTCTGAATTCCTTGTCCTGTTCCAGACCTCACACCAGCCTGCATGAGCTAAAACGCGTGCCTTTCGGCTTCCTCCAAACCCCTGCCAATCCACAACACATTGCGCATTCCGAAGGATTTGGGCACTTCCAGCAGGACAATGCGTCACTCCACACGTCCAGAATTGCTAGAGTGGCTCCAGGAACACTTTTTCTGAGTTGAAACACTTCCGCTGGCCACCAAATACCCCACACATGAACATTATAGAGCGTATCTGTCATGCCCTGCAACGTGCTGTTCAGAAGAGATCGCCATCCCCTCGTACTCTTACGAGTTTATGGACAGCCCTGCAGGATTCATGGTGTCAATTCCTTCCAGCACTACTTCAGACATTAGTTGAGTCCATGCCACGTCGTGTTGCGGCACTTCTGCGTGCTCGCGGGGGTGCTACACGATATTAGGCAGGTGTAAGATTATTTGGCTGCTAAGTCTATACCTATGGAGTGTAGCCATGTATGGAAGTGAAACATGGACGATAAATAGTTTGGACAAGAAGAGAATAGAAGCTTTCGAAATGTGGTGCTACAGAAGAATGCTGAAGATTAGATGGGTAGATCACATAACTAATGAGGAAGTATTGAATAGGATTGGGGAGAAGAAAAGTTTGTGGCACAACTTGACCAGAAGAAGGGATCGGTTGGTAGGACATGTTCTGAGGCATCAAGGGATCACCAATTTAGTATTGGAGGGCAGCGTGGAGGGTAAAAATCGTAGAGGGAGACCAAGAGATGAATACACTAAGCAGATTCAGAAGGATGTAGGTTGCAGTAGGTACTGGGAGATGAAAAAGCTTGCACAGGATAGAGTAGCATGGAGAGCTGCATCAAACCAGTCTCAGGACTGAAGACCACAACAACAACAACAACAAGTCTATACCAGCACAGAGCGAGTTAAATGCCAGTAAGCAAAAGGAAATTATACACGTAATAAACGTACATGTACAGAAGTCACTTACGTAAATTTAATGATCACTTTCAGCTAGGTCTCGTCAGCCACACAGTTCGAGCAAGAAAGTTGCTTCGGTACATAGAAACACCCAGTCATAGATAATGTGGCGTGTATACATATCTTACATAGTTTAATGTCTTTGACAAAATCTCTCTGGGACCACTAAAAAGTCTTAAGCACAAAAGCGTTGGATTTAATTATTTTAAGAGGAAACCCGTGTTCTGCGTCCAGGCGATGTTCTTTCCGCAAACAAAACTGGGCGAAACAAACTACTCTGCACTGTCGTATGAGATGTAGAGTTTTCCTCCGTTTTGTTTTGTCCAGCGGGCTGTGAATTGTATCTCGTGGGAGATAATGACCACAAGTTAGCGACCAGTCGAAGTATTATTGCTAAAACCCTACTCTTATCTTTGCAACCAAATTTCCGATTTTCGGGAAACGCAATAAGAAAAACCAGGGGAGGCGTGGAATTTATTTAGTAATGATGAAGAAATAATAGAATAACTTAATTTTATTTCCCGAACATGCACTGCCGTGATACTTGTCACGCTTCATATATATTTATATCAAATTAGTATAGATGAGAAGGGCACCATTCGACGGCTCGATGTTCTTGCAATAAATGTATCTATTATTTAAATTTCTTATACGAGGCAGCGTCATCGAATCACGGAAACATATTGCAAGTACCCTGGAGGTTTCACTGTCCAGAAAGATGTCGTGGAGCCCCTTTAAATCATCATCATCATCATCATCATCATCATCATCATCATCATCATCATCATCCTGCTCATGATCGTCGACGTCGTCGTCATTAAGACAAGCTCGCTTCCACACTTTTCACAAGGAAACATTCCTTGGATGGACAAGCATATCAGCATTTCCAACAGCCGGATAAATTTGAAGAACCATTTACACTTTACAGTGATAAAAATTACCAAAGGAGAAAGGAGATTAAGTACAGAGGCGGCGGAACAATTCGCAATATCATCAAAAAGTCAAGCTGAAATGATAAAAGCACAAATTACGAAAAGTCTTTGAGGGCTAAAGTTAGAGTTGCAAGTTCTTTCGATTAACGACAAGAAACGTATGGAAACGATATTACTTAGAATTCTATCTTGGAAGCACGGACAAGGTGGCCGAGGGAAGACTCAAAAGATTCGAGCAGACGCAACACTTTCTTGATTACTGGGGTTTAACATCCACCTGGGACGCACCTATTTACTGCAAATTTGCATCTGGAGTGAGAGATTATAAGCATTTGAAATGCGGCATACTGAAACTATGTTTAATGAAGCCCGCCCGTTTAGCCGCTCGTTCTAATTCGCTGTTTCCCGAGCGGGAAGGCATAACGGTCCCCGGCAGGAATCCGCCCGACGGATTAGTGTCAAGGTTCGGTATGCCGTCCAGCCTGTGGATAGTTGTTAAGGTTGTTTTCCATCTACCTCGACGAATGTGGGCTGGTTCCCCTTATTCCGCCTCAGTTACACTACGTCGGCGATTGCTGCGCAAACACTGACTCCACATATACCATCATTACTCTAACACGCAAACATTTGGGTTACACTCGTCTGGTGTGAGACGTTCCAAAGAGGGGACGGGGGTGTTCACTGGAAAGGGGGGGGGGGGGGGGGGCAACCGCACAACACCACTGGGTTCTGTGTGGGGTGGGGTGGGGTGGGTGGACCGATGTGGCCTGTTGTGGGGTTGTGAACCACTGAGGACTACAGCGGGACGATGCCTCTCCGTCATTTATAGGTCCCCGGTTTAAATATACAATACACAACGTTTAATGAACGTAATAAACTATGGAAAAAAACATACACAAAAGCGAGAAGTACATAAATACAGTAACAAACATACATCTGTATTTCGCAAGACAGCTTACGATGTGTGGCCACTTGCATTAGCAGTATTTTTTTCCCCCGTTCCTGTTCCGTTTCCGAACGGCGCATGGGAAGATGAGAAGAATCATTATCAGTAAAGCTCTCTATGAGAGTTAATTTCTCCCATTTTCTCGCGAAGTAAAATTCACGCACTCTGATTTCGGCACGATTCCTCACATACTAGTAATACAAAAATGTCTCTTACAAAATTTCGCCCTGCGCACATTTCCAGCAGTATCAGCTTATATAGCTAGTGCTGTGCAGTTGGTGCAGTGGATAGCGTTTTGGGTTAGCATTCAGGAGGTCAAGGTTTTGATTCTGCGTCGAAGGATATTTGTTTTTATTTGCCAATTTTGTTCTGCCATGTAATACTGTAGTAGACACCGTTTCTTAAGCCACATGTATCCGACATTTACGTAGTACATGGTTGGAAGTTATTTGTGAATCACGTTGCTAGCCCTGTCGCATCTGCAGTTTCCTGCGTGCTGATCAGGATGGGAGCTAGACGATAAATCCAGTAATGAGGTGGCTCGTCCAACTCGAAGTCCTGGTGCTGGGAAACAAGCTGGAAATTCTTTGCAGACAAGGGAACTCGACTCCTAAGAGGCACAAACAGATTGAATGTAAGTTGTGCAACGCTGCATGTACCCTGTGCAGCTAAGTGCCACGAGAAACTAAGTCCTGTCCCGAGGGCAGAGTAACACAGGTCCAGTGTCTGAGGCAACTGTCGAAGAAATCTGCCAGCAACACCAGCGGCCCTGGTTATATAGGCTCGTCTGATGCAATCCCCCGCGATTACGCGCGTCTTCCGTGTCCTGCCGTCCTTCTAGAACATTCTGTTGTATCTGGTCACGTAGCTCCAGCGTCCCTTACCACAAAAAACATGGGACCATTAGGTATGTGGCCGAGCAGTTCTAGGCGCTTCAGTCCGGAACCGAGCTGCTGCTACGGTCGCAGGTTCGAATCCTGCCTCGGGCATGGATGTGTGTGATGTCCTTAGGTTAGTTAGGTTTAAGTAGTTCTAAGTCTAGGGGACTGATGACTTCAGATGTTAAGTCCCATAGTGCTTCGAGCCATTACGGAAAGGTACACAGACAACAGGTCTGAAATTTAGTAGAGTCAGTGGTGTGAAGCAATTCGCGTCCACGGCATGCAAAAGGCTTCTTTAAAAGCTGACCAGTGAAAACGATTGTACTTCATTCATGTGATCCTAGTATGTAAGTGCAAATGTTTTGTTGAAGACCCACAGTTCAAAAAAATGGCTCTTAGCACTATGGGACTTATCATCTGAGGTCATCAGTCCCCTAGAACTTAGAACTACTTAAACCTAACTAACCTAAGGACATCACACACATCCATGCCCGAGGCAGGATTCGAACCTGCGACCGTAGCAGTCACGCGGTTCAGGACTGAAGCGCCTAGAACCGCACGGCCACCGCGGCCGGCAGACCCACAGTAATTAAGGCCCCAGATATCCACGACGCAGTCTACACTTAGAAAATAAAAACAAATACGCCTCGACCCAGTTACCAAGGTAAATACGTATGAGTAAAATCACTGTATTCTTAGTTTAATTACACAACGATAAAATAAACTTACATTATATGAGCTACTTCAATGTTTAATTAAACAATAATAACATAACCTTTCGTAAATCACTCTGTCGTCGTGAATAATTGTTACCCTACACTAACGACCCGCTCGAAGCATTAAACAAATCCCTTCCAACTACCTCGTAGATAACTGCCTAAGTGTGGGACTGTGGTGCTGGGGATCTGGGTCATTTTCTTAAGCGGACCGTAAATTTTTTCTCACCTAGCTCGCTGTTTATTACATATTACTGCTGCTAACCTGTGCGTGTGACAACACAACTTGACTGTGTTAACTGAAGCAGTACTGCAGTAACGAAGGAACTGGTACGGGCTCGCTATTGTAGAACAGGGAGGGGAAAGCTCTCTATAAATCTGACTGGCATCTAACACGGTAAAACGTGGACTTCTAACCACGGTGCAACTTGGCATGTTTTACATTAACAAACACTGCCAGAGATGAAAATAGTTTTAAGCGATCGACAAACGCCGAACGCCAGGGCCAACTGGAGATCGAAGCCAGAATTTCAGTTCTGGAAGGCCGCTGAGCCAGCCAGCAACGTTTAGAAACCTGGAAGGGAACATGTAGCCGAGGTTAAGTGACGGCAGGCGACGCGGGAAGAGCTGCATGGCGGCGGGGCGTGGGGGCGGTGGCGTGTAAGATGGACGACAAGGAGTGCACGCATTGCGTAATGGAGGGACGGCGTGCGCAGTGGTCGCGGCGCGCCGGGAGGCGGGGACGGGCGCCGCGCGGGCTGAATAGCCGGCCGCCCCTCCCACCGCTCCCCGGCGCGTAATGGAGCTCATCAGGGCGCGCCGGCCGCCGGCCGCCACGTTAACGACACCCCGGCGGCGCTGCCCGCCATCCACACCTCCCGGACTCCTCCGCTTACACACACACACACACACACACACACACACACACACACACGCGTTCCGTTCCTCACTGGATAATATACACTGAAGCGTCAAAGAAACTTGTATAGACATTTGTATTCAAATGCGGAGATATGTAAACAGACAATACGGCGCTGCCGTCGGAAACGCCTATATACGAGACAAGATGTATCTGGCGCAGCTGGTTGGTTGGTTCGTTTGGGGGAGTAAAGGGACCAGACTGCTACGGTCATCGGTCCCTTTTTCCAAAATTTCAGGCACCCACACAGGATAAAAACGAACAATGGAAAACACGACAGACGACACAGGACAAGAAAGACTTATACAGAGACCCGACAAAAGGAATTAAAATCACACAGAGTTTGACAGTGGTTGGCCGACCATAGACAAAACAGGAAATGCCAACCACCTAGAAAAACACAAAAAAATAACCCAGTCTAAAATCGTAGGCCAAAGGACAGACTCATAACAAAAAATGATAAAAAAAACCTGCCCGAATAAAACGCAAAACTACGCCTGACATGGCAGTGTCATCTGTTGAAAGTGCAGGGAGAGTATCAGGCAGCGCAAATGTCTGCCTGAGCACAGCTAAAAGCGGACAGGCCAACAAAATGTGCACCACCGTCAAAGCCGCCCCGCAGCGACAGAGAGGCGGGTCCTCACGGCTCAGTAAATATCTGTGCGTCAGCCGGGTGTGCCCAATGCGGAGCCGACAAAGGACAACTGACACTCTGCGAATGGCTCGCATGGATGACCGCCACACAGCCATCGTCTCCTTGACAGCACGGAGTTTATTAGGTGTGGTCAGATCGCGCCATTCAGCCTCGCAAAGCGAGAAAACTTCGCGGCGTAAGACTGCTCTCAAATCAGTCTCCGGGAAGCCACTGTCCAGAGTTGGTTCACTGGTGGCCTGTTTGGCCAGGCGGTCAACAAGTTCATTGCCCGGGATGCCGACATGACCAGGGGTCCACACAAAGACCACAGAGCGGCCGCAATGGGCATGAGTATGCAGGGACTCCTCGACAGCCATCACCAGACAAGAGCGAGGGAAACACTGGTCGATAGCTCGTAAACCGCTCAGGGAGACGCTACGGATAACGAAGGACTCACCTGAGCAGGAGCGGATATACTCGAGGGCACGAAAGATGGCAACCAGCACAGCAGTGAAAACGCTGCAGCCAGCGCAGTTGTTAGATCGGTTACCGCTGCTAAAATGGCAGGTTATTAAGATCTGAGTGAGTTTGAACGTGGTGTTATAGCCGGCGCTTGAGCGATGGAACACAGTATTTTCGAGGTAGCGATAAAGTGGGGATTTTCCCGTACGACCGTTGCACGAGTGTACCGTGAAATCAGGAAGCGGGTAAAACATGAAAGCTACGACATCGCTGCGGCCGGAAAAAGATCCTGCAAGACTGGGGAACAACGACAACTGAAGAGAATCGTTCTACGTGACAGAGGTGCAACCCTTCCCCAAATTGCTGCGGATTTCAATGTTGGGCTATCAACAAGTGAAGCGCGCGAATCATTCAACGAAACAGGGGCCCAAGGATCACTCGTGTACCATTGATCATTGCACGAAACAAAGCTTTACGCCTCGCCTGGGCCCATCAAAACCGACATAGGACTGTTTATGACTGGCGTCGTGTTGCCAGGTCGAGCGGATTGACGTGTACGGATATAGAGGCAACCTCATGAATCCATGGACCCTGTATGTCAGCAGGGGACTGTTCAAGCTGCTGGAGGCTCTCAAATGGCGTGGGGCGTGTGCAGTTGGAGTGATTTTGGACGCCTGACACGTCTAGATACGACTCTAAGAGGTGACACGTGCGTAAACATCCTGTCTGATCACGTGCAACCCTTCATCTCCATTGTGCATTCCGAAAAATTTGGACAATTCCAGCAGGACAATACGACCCCCACACGTTCAGAATTGCTACAGAGTGTCACCAGGAACACTCCTCTGAGTTTAAACACTTCCCCTGGCCACCGAACTCCGTAGACATGAACATTATTTAGCACATCCGGGATGCCTTGCAACGTGCTGTTAAGAAGAGATCTCCACCCCCTCGTACTCTTACGGATTTATGGGCAGCCCTGTAGGATTCATGCTGTCAATTCCCTCCAGCGCTACTTCAGACATTAGCCGAGTCCATGCCACGTCGTGTTGCGGTACTTCTGCGTTCTCGCGGGGGCCCTACACGGTGTACCAGTTTCTTTGGCTCTTCAGTGAAATTTCTCTGAGACATCAATTTTTCATGACAAAAGCACTACAGCTATATCTAGTATGCACTCTAAGCAACTTCGGTGTTCGCGTGGAGGATGCTGGGAGCAGAGTAATTGGCAAAACCCCTTATCTAATGCTCCCAGCCCCCTACCCCCGACTCACTAATTCCTCCTCGCAAATCGTTTTCTGTTGAGTGCAACCGCAGCTGAGACAATCTGCGTTTCTGAAATAAACCGCTTTCAGCTGTATACGAATTTTTCTAGGAACACAACGTGTTTCGTACTGTCGTATCAGATCTTCAGGTGTACATACGTCAGTAAAACATTTACGCCCCGATACGGGAAGGAGGCCCCCCCCATGAACCATGGACCTTGCCGTTGGTGGGGAGGCTTGCGTGCCTCAGCGATACAGATAGCCGTACCGTAGGTGCAACCACAACGGAGGGGTATCTGTTGAGAGGCCAGACAAACGTGTGGTTCCTGAAGAGGGGCAGCAGCCTTTTCAGTAGTTGCAAGGGCAACAGTCTGGATGATTGACTGATCTGGCCTTGTAACAATAACCAAAACGGCCTTGCTGTGCTGGTACTGCGAACGGCTGAAAGCAAGGGGAAACTACAGCCGTAATTTTTCCCGAGGGCATGCAGCTTTACTGTATGATTACATGATGATGGCGTCCTCTTGGGTAAAATATTCCGGAGGTAAAATAGTCCCCCATTCGGATCTCCGGGCGGGGACTACTCAAGAGGATGTCGTTATCAGGAGAAAGAAAACTGGCGTTCTACGGATCGGAGCGTGGAATGTCAGATCCCTTAATCGGGCAGGTAGGTTAGAAAATTTAAAAAGGGAAATGGATAGGTTAAAGTTAGATATAGTGGGAATTAGTGAAGTTCGGTGGCAGGAGGAACAAGACTTCTGGTCAGGTGACTACAGGGTTATAAACACAAAATCAAATAGGGGTAATGCAGGAGCAGGTTTAATAATGAATAGGAAAATAGGAATGCGGGTAAGCTACTACAAACAGCATAGTGAACGCATTATTGTGGCCAAGATAGATACGAAGCCCACACCTACTACAGTAGTACAAGTTTATATGCCAACTAGCTCTGCAGATGACGAAGAAATTGAAGAAATGTATGATGAAATAAAAGAAATTATTCAGATTGTGAAGGGAGACGAAAATTTAATAGTCATGGGTGACTGGAATTCGAGTGTAGGAAAAGGGAGAGAAGGAAACATAGTAGGTGAATATGGATTGGGGGACAGAAATGAAAGAGGAAGCCGCCTGGTAGAATTTTGCACAGAGCACAACATAATCATAACTAACACTTGGTTTAAGAATCATGAAAGAAGGTTGTATACATGGAAGAACCCTGGAGATACTAAAAGGTATCAGATAGATTATATAATGGTAAGACAGAGATTTAGGAACCAGGTTTTAAATTGTAAGACATTTCCAGGGGCAGATGTGGACTCTGACCACAATCTATTGGTTATGACCTGTAGATTAAAACTGAAGAAACTGCAAAAAGGTGGGAATTTAAGGAGATGGGACCTGGATAAACTCAAAGAACCAGAGGTTGTACAGAGATTCAGGGAGAGCATAAGGGAGCAATTGACAGGAATGGGGGGAAATAAATACAGTAGAAGAAGAATGGGTAGCTTTGAGGGATGAAGTAGTGAAGGCAGCAGAGGATCAAGTAGGTAAAAAGACGAGGTCTAGTAGAAATCCTTGGGTAACAGAAGAAATATTGGATTTAATTGATGAAAGGAGAAAATATAAAAATGCAGTAAGTGAAACAGGCAAAAAGGAATACAAACGTCTCAAAAATGAGATCGACAGGAAGTGCAAAATGGCTAAGCAGGGATGGCTAGAGGACAAATGTAAGGATGTAGAGGCCTATCTCACTAGGGTAAGATAGATACCGCCTACAGGAAAATTAAAGATACCTTTGGAGATAAGAGAACGACTTGTATGAATATCAAGAGCTCAGATGGAAACCCAGTTCTAAGCAAAGAAGGGAAAGCAGAAAGGTGGAAGGAGTATATAGAGGGTCTATACAAGGGCGATGTACTTGAGGACAATATTATGGAAATGGAAGAGGATGTAGATGAAGATGAAATGGGAGATATGATACTGCGCGAAGAGTTTGACAGAGCACTGAAAGACCTGAGTCGAAAGAAGGCCCCCGGAGTAGACAATATTCCATTGGAACTACTGACGGCCGTGGGAGAGCCAGTCCTGACAAAACTCTACCATCTGGTGAGCAAGATGTATGAAACAGGCGAAATACCCTCAGACTTCAAGAAGAATATAATAATTCCAATCCCAAAGAAAGCAGGTGTTGACAGATGTGAAAATTACCGAACTATCAGCTTAATAAGTCACAGCTGCAAAATACTAACACGAATTCTTTACAGACGAATGGAAAAACTAGTAGAAGCCAACCTCGGGGAAGATCAGTTTGGATTCCGTAGAAACACTGGAACACGTGAGGCAATACTGACCTTACGACTTATCTTAGAAGAAAGATTAAGGAAAGGCAAACCTACGTTTCTAGCATTTGTAGACTTAGAGAAAGCTTTTGACAATGTTGACTGGAATACTCTCTTTCAAATTCTAAAGGTGGCAGGGGTAAATTACAGGGAGCGAAAGGCTATTTACAATTTGTACAGAAACCAGATGGCAGTTATAAGAGTCGAGGGACATGAAAGGGAAGCAGTGGTTGGGAAGGGAGTAAGACAGGGTTGTAGCCTCTCCCCGATGTTGTTCAATCTGTATATTGAGCAAGCAGTAAAGGAAACAAAAGAAAAATTCGGAGTAGGTATTAAAATTCATGGAGAAGAAATAAAAACTTTGAGGTTCGCCGATGACATTGTAATTCTGTCAGAGACAGCAAAGGACTTGGAAGAGCAGTTGAATGGAATGGACAGTGTCTTGAAAGGAGGATATAAGATGAACATCAACAAAAGCAAAACAAGGATAATGGAATGTAGTCTAATTAAGTCGGGTGATGCTGAGGGAATTAGATTAGGAAATGAGGCACTTAAAGTAGTAAAGGAGTTTTGCTATTTGGGGAGCAAAATAACTGATGATGGTCGAAGTAGAGAGGATATAAAATGTAGGCTGGCAATGGCAAGGAAAGCGTTTCTGAAGAAGAGAAATTTGTTAACATCCAGTATTGATTTAAGTGTCAGGAAGTCATTTCTGAAAGTATTCGTATGGAGTGTAGCCATGTATGGAAGTGAAACATGGACGATAAATAGTTTGGACAAGAAGAGAATAGAAGCTTTCGAAATGTGGTGCTACAGAAGAATGCTGAAGATTAGATGGGTAGATCACATAACTAATGAGGAAGTATTGAATAGGATTGGGGAGAAGAGAAGTTTGTGGCACAACTTGACCAGAAGAAGGGATCGGTTGGTAGGACATGTTCTGAGGCATCAAGGGATCACCAATTTAGTATTGGAGGGCAGCGTGGAGGGTAAAAATCGTAGAGGGAGACCAAGAGATGAATACACTAAGCAGATTCAGAAGGATGTAGGTTGCAGTAGGTACTGGGAGATGAAAAAGCTTGCACAGGATAGAGTAGCATGGAGAGCTGCATCAAACCAGTCTCAGGACTGAAGACCACAACAACAACAACGGGAAGGAGGGGAACTCAACCTTCTCAATTACAAAATAATGTTACTCGCAACAAACTGAGTGTCTTAGTTCAAATTGACCAATTGAACGAATGACTTGTTAAAAACACGTTTACCATGAAGCGGCGTACAGCATCCCTTCAACCGCCTCGCCCGGCATGGCGAGGCAGCTGGAGGGTTGCTGCCGCCGCTTTGTGATAAACGCGCTTTTAACACTTTTCATCCCGGTAACTGCCTAGCTAACCTTGAGAAACCGGCTAGTAACGCAGTCTCCCTACCACTGGAACTGAGTCATTACGCACCCACTCACACTCATTGTCAGTGAAAGTCGTGCTCTGAATGGCGGTTAATCAGTGTGTAACGTGAACGAAGGAGGGCATCAGAGAAAGTGCAAGAACACTTCCGTTAAATTATCTCAATTAGTATAAGGGAAGGGACAAACGGGAGTACTTTCTATTACGAACCGATCACAGTATTAATTAAGAAACGTCGGTGGGCACACACGATGCCACGACGGCTGTGCTGGAGACTCTGCTAGCATACTTTGCTCCGCCTTTTCGGTGCACCGAAGGCCTGCAGCTGTTACGAGGCGTCGTTCAAAGCCAGTAGCAGAGTGAACAGTGAAGCGCGGCTGGCGTGAAGCGACCATTAGCCTACTTGGTCGCGAACGGCCGACCATCTGAGACGAAGGACCACTACACCTGCCGCCACAGCCGACATTGCTGCACCTGCCGACCTCCCTCCACACGCCAGCTTTTGCATAAAAATCTATTTAGTCACGATCGCTTAGATACAATTGAATTAATTACATTACTGTTTTCGGTATAATTGCCCTTCTTTTTACGTGCTTAGTCCACTTAGAAAAGCTTCTTTCGGATGTATCAACAAATACAGTTTAGCACTCTAAACATCATGAAATCATTTAACGTATTTCAATGAATGTACTTATCGTCAGGAGGATGAAACTTTTTTTTACCATTGTGACGATATACACATTCAGTGAAATATGTTAAAGGACTTCGTTGTGTTTAGAATGCTGAACTATGTTTGTTGTTATACCTGTGAGCAGATTTTTTAGGTGGATTAAGAATGTCTGAAGAATGGCAATTATACCGAAACCGGTGATGTGATTACTCTGAGCATATCGAAGCGATGGTGACTAAACAAATTTTTATTCAAACATTTGAAAGTCGCATACTTTCATTTGACAGTAAGTTACTTATATATAAATGACACCTTGTCGCGTCGTTCACCTTTGACTGCCCTGTAGTTTTTCGTGACAGTAATTTTTATCGTCTTCCAGAATATAAAACAATTAGGCACGTGAATTAAGTATGGGAGACCGAGAACCAAGAACTCGGATTACAAAAGGTGTAAGATGAGGACGTAATCTTTCACCCCTAATGTTCAAGCTATGCATCATAGAAGCAATGTCGGAAATAAAAGAAAGCCTCAGAAGATGTATCGAAATTCAGGATAAAGGCATATCAATGACAAGATTTGCTGATGACATTTCATTCTAAATGAAAGTAGTGTAGAACTGCAGGATCTATTAAATGGAATGAACGGTCTAACGAGTGGTGTTGTTGTCTTCAGTCCGAAGACCAGTTTCATGCAGCTTTACATGCTACTTTGTCCTGCGCAAGCCTCATCATATCTGAGTACTACTTCAACCTACATCCTTTTGAATCTGTTTACTGTATGATTCCCGCCCCCCACCCCTCCCCCATACTTCCCTAGTACTAAATTGATGCCCCACTGATGTCTCTGATTAAGTCCTATCAACCGATCCCTTCTTCTAGTGTGGTTGCGCCACAATGTTCTTTGCACCTCAATTCTACTCGGTACTTCCTTATTGCTTATGAGATCTACCCATCTAATCTTCAGAATTCTCCTCTAGTACTACATTTCAAAAGCTTCCATTCTCTTCTTGTCCAAACTCTATATCGCCCACGTTTCACTTCCATACGTGGCTACAATCCACACAAATATTTCCAGGAAAGACTTCCCAATACGTCTATATTCTATTTTAACAATTTTCTCTTCTTCACAACTGCGTTTCTTGCCATTGCGAGTCGGTATTTTATATCCTCTCCATTTCGCCCATCATCAGTTATTTTCCTGTCCAAATAGCAGAATTCATATGCTACTTTAAGTCACTCTGTTCCTAATCTAATCCTTTTAGCATAACATGAGTACAGAAAATGAATTCAGAATAAACCGACATAAGACTAAGGTAATGAGGTGTAGCAAATATGAGATTAGCAATAAACTTACCATCAAATCTGGGTACTATGAAGCTGGCGAAGTGAAGAAATTCTTATCTTGGAATCAAGATAACAGACGATGATCGAAGCAAGGAGGACATCAAAAGCAGACTAGTACAAGGAAAAATGCAGTTATTGGACAAAAGAAATCTAATAGTATGACACATCGGCCTTAATTTGGTGGAAGACAGGCCTGAGAATGTACGTTACACCTGGAGCACAGCTTTGTACGACAGAGTGTCATTGACTGTGGGGAAAACCGGAAGTGAACCAAAGCGTTTGAGATGTGGTACTACAGAAGAATGTTCAAAACCATGTGACACTATACAAGCATGTTGGAAATTAAAGTGATTGATAAGATGAAAGTGGACTGTTAAGATTAAAGAAAAAAGGTATGCGCAAAATCAGTGGAGAAAGACATGTTGTAAACACTGTGAAGAAGGGACACACCGGTAGAACATGTCAAAGGATCAACGAGTATCTTGCATAGTATTAGAAGAACCATGGACCTTGCCGTTGGAGGGGAGGCTTGCGTGCCTCAGCGATACAGACAGCCGTACCATAGGTGATGATGATTGACTCATTTGGCCTTGTAACACTAACCAAAACGGCCTTGCTGTGCTAGTACTGCGAACGGCTGAAAGCAAGGGGAAACTACAGCCGTAATTTTTCCCGAGGGCATGCAGCTACTGTATGGAGAGCTGCATCAAACCAGTCTCAGGACTGAAGACCACAACAACAAACAAATTAGTGGGAGCTGAAGAAGGAAAACTGTAGGGGAAGACATTGATTTGAACAGATCCAAAAATAATTCAGGACGTTGACTGCATGTGCCATTTTGAGGTAGAGAAGTTGTCTCAGGAGAGCAATAATTTGCGGTTCACAACAAAACAGTCAGAACACTGATGACCTAAAAGAAAAAAGTGCATAAGCATTAGGACAGATGAAATGCGATTGACGGAAGAATTTTGTCATCAGCTCCGATTCCCTGAGAACGCTACGCTCCACCTGGTACATGTATTCACCACAGAACATACAACACGGCTCTACGTACGTCAACAGCAAGCGAAGGGAGCGGTCTTCTGTACATTGGTAGGTGAGGGTGGTTGACAGGGTCGGTGGGAAGTGGGAGGGGGTAGGGCGAATCTATGGCGTCGGAATCTGCACCGAGCTCTGTGCCGTGGAAGTAAGCGATGATTGCAATGAATGCACTGTACCCTTGCCTGTTATTCCCTCAACGTAGAGGGGAAAGATCATGTGTGAGTGCGCAATGAATGGCCGGATGCACAGAATAACAAACTACGGCGGACATCCGTAATCTCTCACATGGAAAGAAGTGACATTATCATGATTAAATAAAGAGAGTTGCCCTATGAATATCTCACGGAAGTTAGGATCTACCTACTGTTACCATTTTTGCTTACAGGTTTTGGTCCGCCATCTTTTAATTTGCAGAAAATGACAGCCTCAGGTCAAGTTGCACGTACGTATTCTGTTTTAGGCAAAGGAGATATGTCCAAACTAAACTTCAGATGTCAGTTTTCAACGAACCAACCACAGTTACGAAATTCCCTTTCGTTTTCTAAGAAGTGTAGTCTTGTAACTTAGTGGTAAATTCATCTGAAACATAACCATCTATATGTGATCCCTTCGGTACGGATTTCGTGTAACTGAATCAAGTGAAAACACATTTTGATGACATCAGTAATGTGAAGAAATAATCATACGACTCTATGAAGGATTTTTTATTGTGCTGGGGACGTTGCCACTGTAGGGCACTGTTATTGAGATTGCTTCGGAAGTTTGCAATTCCAGTCAATCTTTTGTTTTGTGGAATCCAAAAAAGATTGATCGATTAACTGAGAGGGTTTATGAAACCAAAAGGCGAGGTCATCAGTCACGCGATTCCGAATTACTCACCGAAGAAAGAGGATCCAGTCAGAGGAGTCAAATTACAAAATAATGAAGTTAAAACACAACATAATAACAGGCATAAAAGGTGAGACCAAATCCAAAAATGACAAAAAGAGCAGTCTTTGCATGAGGCAGCAGACGTGGGGTCCCAGAAAGAGAAGACATGAAGAGCGGTCCCAACCATAACCACCCTGTCCCTCATCCAGGAGTAAAGCAAAACTGTATGTTTGGAAACAAAAACCACTTTCACCGAGGAAACTGAGGACCAGTTCAACTATTCACGAATCGTCTGCGAATATTAAGGAATCTGGAAGACTATACTTCGCGCGAAGAGCCAAAAGAAGGGAACATTCCACCAATATGTGGGATACAGTCAGTCTTGTTCCGCAACAACACTGATGGGGTGGTTCGTTACGCAGGAGGAAACAATGGGTGAGCCTGGTATGACCCATGCGTAGACTGCACAAAACAGTGGACTCCTTCCGAGAGGAGCGGAAGGAAGAGCGCCAAACTGCAGTTGACTCCTTGATTGTGCGGAATTTTTATTGTGAGATGTAGGGCATCAAATGCAATTCCACTTTTGAGCAAAGAGGAATCTGTAATTAACTGAAATCGCTTTGGATAATGTTGATAGTATTCCTGTCACACCTCATTCAGAAGCGAAGCGCAGTTATCGACATTTTTAAAAATGACTTTATTTTAAGGAAATCTTGTAAATCCTTGCAGTCAAAAATTAAACTAATGAAATGTCGTATCAGTATTAGTTGCCTTCTGAACTCAACATTTAATACGCACATAATGTATTACAGGTGTAACGTTTATCTGGTAATGTGCAGCAAGCAGATATGTACATGTTACAAAAGGGAAAAAAACGTGTCACACTGCGGCTGGAATAGTTATTCGATCGGACAACGGCGTGACCAAATACATTTACCAGAGGTAAATTAGTCTGGGATCGTAGCGGCGTTATTCTATTCAACGGACATCTTATACAAAAGGGTGTAGCAGAGTGAAAAAATTCCATGTAAGCATCGTAACCCTTGACAAGAGTATAGATGATAATTTAGGTCTCGCACTGGTAAAAGAGAAGCAAACACTTAGTTTCACTTTCGGCAAATTTTATCTGCCCAATGGCGAAAAACCTTCCAGGTGAACCATCCATCACAGTTTCCCTGAATTAAAAATTCTGTATGACTAAAGTGGGAGAATAAGAGGTTGCTGTAACAAATTAAAATACTATTGGCCCTATATACAATACCGTTTGTAGGTCTGTAACTATGTCTTAACAGAGCAGTATGCGTTTAAATTCTTTATTGTAGTCTAGAAGGCTGCACTGACTGGAGACGAATGTTTCCTGTACGTGATTATCTGCTGAGTTCTACCAGCTAGCACCCAAGGACAAGGTGTTCAAGTAGGGTTGATCATCAGAGCGGTCCAAGACATGCTAGGAGGAGAACTGATATTGACGCAGATGGAGCAACCATCGAGACGGAAAGTGAGTTCAGTTTCGTTAGCAAAAAATGAAATCGTGTTTGTTTACCTGGCCAATATCGTTGGTAACAACCATTGCAGACTCACCCGTCATTTGATAACAAAGGGGAACCGTCACAGAGCTGTCACGTGATAGCTTGCGCGTTCTTGACACGCTTGCTCGCTGAGCTCGACACTTATCACGCCTTCTGCCATGGCCCACTTTACAGGAAGACCGACGCTGGCGGCCAAACCGGTCGCTAATTACTGCGCCCTGTCGGGAGGACTACTCCAAGTTCTTATCACGTAGAACAATTGCCTGTTGCTGTGCAGCGCCCACAAATATTCTTCAGAGTTGATATGCGCAATGTGGTTTTTTTGTCTACATATTTGAGGTAGACGTGAAATTAACAGCAAGGCAATCGAGTTATTTTACCTTCAACCCCAATTCAAATGCTTGTTATCCGGGTGTAAGTCTCGTTGATTATCCACTGGGCCCTATGCTGTTCCGAAATGCAAGTACCGCCTTCGATTTTCGATGAAATTAAAGACAGTGCATTTAGAGGATACTTCAACGTGTTCCGAAACTCGTGAATAGTTTATTGAAATTTGTTAGGCTGTTATAGTGGTTTAGTTAGGTAGTAAATTACTTGATTCATAGATCAGATTCACGATAAATATTATGATGTGGAACGCGTCAACAAGACAAACATAGAACACTTATGTACAAACAAATAAAAACATAAAAATAGTATTTATATGGCTGTATGGTGAGCATTACAGTTTTTTTGTTCATTGTCATTCCGATGACAAATTATCGCTACTCGAGAATTCCCCTATGGTACAGAATGAGTTGTTAAGGACTCTACAGTCTTCATTTTAAAACACTTTTGTTAGGGGTAGCTTGTCAAAGCTCTCTGTAGGAAAAGTTGCGGTATGTGCTCAATGAGTGTGGCGTTTCAGAACACCTAGTATCATTAAAATCATGCTGAACCATACAGGTGGATGGTGAATACTCAAGAGGTTTTAGCTGTGACAGCGTTGTATACTCTCACTTCCTCTCTGTAACGTTTATGCAGTGTGTGTCATCAGGGGCGCGGTGGATGGCTGCTATGGTGGAACTACATCTGAAGGCAGGACAAATCAACAGTCTACTCTTTGCGGATGGTTCCACCCTCATTGCAGGAAATGAGGAAAAACTTAGTGATCTGCTCTCCAGAGTGAAGAGCATTAGTTTAATTTTCGTTCTAAACATGAAAATAAAAAAAAAGGCCACACTAATCGTTATTAATTGTCAAGTTTAAGGTCAAATCCAACACAGAGATTGCTTAAAGGGTCTGGAAGTAGTGGATATGTGAACATCTAGGACCCCTGATCACAGACACAGGATAGTGTGACAAAGAAATAAAATGACGAACCCTCCTTGCCCGAGTGGCAATACTTAAACCCACCGGAAGTAAAACTAAAATGCGTTTGGTGGAACCATTTGTGTCCCCTGTGTTCCTGTACGGCTGCGGGACCTGGTCCGTGAAAGCTAGTGCTAAGAGCCTTCGAGATGTGGTGCCGGCGGAAGATGTTACGCGTACCACGGACAGAAAGAATCAATGATTGCATTATAGAAAAACTTAGCATCACCAGAAGTTTCTTTCCGTATCAGCCAATGATACTTCCACTTAGCTGGTCACATTTTGAGAGGGCAAGGGAATAATTTAGAAAAAAATCATCTTGCAAGACGAAATCTAAAGCTGAAGAGCACGAGCAAAATCAGCGCAAGTAGACGGTTGGGTAAAGCAAGGAAGATTATAGGTCTACCTAAGAACAGCTGAAGATGGCTTTGATGGGGACGTCAAGAAAAAGATTCAGTTAATTAAGGAATTAATGAAGAAATGACATCACGAATACTAATGATTACCGCTTTTTTTTTATTATGACAGATGTAATGTTAATGAACTGTTATTCGATTACGGACTGGTAAATGATCAGCGGCCTCTGATATCCATCGGCAGTCAGTCTATCCGTTTTAAGTCCGACAAAAGAGGTCTTCGATTTTAAGTAGGCCCATGCCACGCTGACAATGAAAATTTCATTGAAATGTACAGCTGAGAAATCAAGTCTATGAACGAATCTTCAGAACTAAGAAGATAAATTAATAATAATCTATTCGGAAAAATAAATTCTCTCTTTTAGAGACCAATACATTTTGCAAAAATTCATTGATTTCACGTGATGGAAGACGTGAAATTACTTTCGCAAAACGAAAGATTACTGTTCTTGCGTAACATGTCATTAAAAACAAAAAGTCGTACCTCTTTCGTTGGCATCTCTCGCTTAAAGGCAAATAAGTAATAAAAAAAAGTTCAAATGTGTATGAAATCTTATGGGACTTAACTGCTAAGGTCATCAGTCCCTAAGCTTACACACTACTTAACCTAAATTATCCTAAGGACAAACACACACACACACCCATGCCCGAGGCAGGATTCGAAACTCCGCCGGGACCAATAAGTAATCACTGTTTTAAGTCGGTAATAATTTGCTCACAGGGCATCGTATACTTCGTTAAAGAGTAGAAAGGAAGTAGTCTTCATTTGCTTTTACGTAATGAGTTTAAATAACTTCGTAACTATCTCACGCATTGTGTTCAATACTTAGTAAATAAATCTTCACGAGCTTAAAACACATCGGCTCGTACGCTTAGACTAGCCATCATTTCTATTTTTTGTTAAAGAATGTTAATTGCCTTATAATATGTCTGTAGAGCAAAGGCGAAAGACTTGCAGATAGTACCGTAGAATTTCAGAGTTGGAAGAGAGGGTGGTGTAAAGTTTCGTACCACGAGATCTTCCAGTGGTATATCCTATGTTAGATCCGATAGTTTCCCATGGAGTCAGAGCATGCGAAGTGTTCTACCGTGAACCGACATAAGCTCTACCAGCCCAACCCTTAGCGCTGTTCAAAAGCAGTAACCTAGGTGTCGTAAGTTCTGTAATGATTCAAGACGTTACACTGGACATTATAATGCATACTACACACTATCCGGATAAGGAAGAACATAGTTCAGTGTTTATTTTAACAAATAGCAATGAAGTACTTTAAAAAATTGCTGATGAACCATCTGGGCTGTATGACGGTGGTCGAAGAAACTTTTCGGTTCCTGACGTTCCGTCCAGAGCTGCGCTGAACATCGGAGGTGCTCCCGGCGATGCTGTGTGTTGCCGGCTGACGAGTTGGAATAGTGTGTAAAGTGGGTGTGGTCGAGTTTAAACGTGATAAGCAGAGATAATCGTTGTCAGAGATAAAACTTAACCATCGATTGTCGCCTGTCAAGTACAACAACGTACCTCTCGAGTCTACGGAATCACTGCCCTTATATCACTGCGTTTCATGGCTTCTTTTCTTTTACAATTACCGTTACGTTTAAATATATTTCGATTGCTTTTTTATACAGTCGTGGATAATAATTTGTCATAGCAGACAAATTTTTGTTTCGCAAAAGTTCCCTAATCGGCAAAGACTTTTGTGTTCTTTCAGTCTTCTTTCACGTTTCTCTTGGTAGTTGCAATGTACACATTTTCACGAGCAAACGGTGGACTGTAACGCGCAGAAGGGCCTTTATCCGTTTGGGAACAGCCGACGCTACCATCAATATAGGGAGATGGCATACGCACGTGCGGCCCACTTCGTGCGCAGCGCCGCTGGAGCTGGAATGGTGCTGCCAGGGAATTGGGCGCCACTGGAGAGGAACGGGCCAATGCTGGAACTAACCTCCTACCCACGAGCATCTCCTGCTAACGTTCTGGGCACCAGATTCTCATTCCAGATCAACGACGGCCCTACTTAAGCGTCTACAACAACAAGGATGCCACAGCCTTCCGGGAAACCTTATTTGGGCCCAAACATCCATCTCTCTCTCTCTCTCTCTCTCTCTCTCTCTCTCTCTCTCTCTCTCTCTCTCTGTGTGTGTGTGTGTGTGTGTGTGTGTGTGTGTGTGTGTGTGTGTGTGTGTGTGTGTGACGATATCGGCAAGACGCAGAGACATTTCTACGTCAGATCGCTATTGGATAAGATCCAACACTATTTACTTCACTAGTAGTAGGTCGGTTACAGAACACTCAATACCATGTGAACAAAACAGGTAGTGTCTATCAACTCGCAATGAGACTACGCTTGTTTTTAGGAAGACCTATACTCTTTCGGTTCTTTTATATTTAGCTTCTCACAATGTGGCATTAAAGTCCTTTGAAGAACAAGCGTATTCATAGAAATCGAAAGTAGCGTTTAGCACTAAGTTCAAGACTTTTTCATGACGTGAATTTCATTCACGGTGTGTACGGCGGACGCCCTTGTCACAGAAAAAACCAAATTTGAAAAACGTCTCTTGTAAACAATAACAAAAAGTCAGAAAAACATTGTATAGCAACTAAAAAATGAACCTTCCTGGTAGATTAAAATTGTGTGCCCGATCGGAACTCGAACTTGGAACCTTTGCCTTCTGTGGGCTATCGCTCACCGACTGAGATAACCAAGTTCCAATCACGTCCCGTTATCACACCTTTACTTCTACCAGTACTTTTCTCCTACGTTCTAAACTTCACGTACGTCCTACTGCAAACCTTGCAGAATTAGAAATCCTTTAAGGAAGGATATCGCGAAGAATTGGCTTAGCCACAGCCTGTGGGATTGCTCCCAGAAAAAATTTTGACTATGTAGCGGACTGTGCGCTGAACCGTAACTTTCTATCACTTGCCCGCGAAAGGCAAAGGTCACAATTTCGGAATGGCACACATTTTTAAACTGCCGGGGATTCCCATATCAGCGCACACTCCGCTGCAGAATGAAAGTTCATTCTGGATCCAACGAAGTCTTTACCCACCTCCAAAACATTCAGGTATACTAATAACTAATAGGTCCGGGTCTCGCGGCCTAGTTGTAAAGTTTTAAAGCATGTGCCTGGTAACAGGAAGGTCGCGGAATCGAATCCCGGTCGGACTACGGAACATTTCCAACTACTCATCTCTCAAGGATATTAAGAATCATCAGGAACGAAAAAAAATTGTGCGGTTTCGACGTTAAACAGTCAAGTCCCTTTTCTCCAATAAGTTTCCTGATGTACGTTCAGACACGCAAGACGCCGAAGTGGGGTCAAATTGTAAGACTTGCATCCGAACATTGATAGTAGTAATAATAATAAAAAACCTACAAAGGAGTTTCAAGTAAGTTTCATGCTCAAAAAAAGTTTGTGAAATTTTGTGCGATAAAAACTACAGTTACCTGACAAAGAAGTGTTTCAGCATATGATTGTTCTCTAATGTCAACTAAAGCACCTTTGAATTTTTTGTCCTTAGCGAATGCTCTAATAACCATCCTCGAAACAACAACAATAACCACTCACAAAGGCACGTACAATATGACGCTTAACTCTTTTTGTGATAGCAACCCTACTGTCACGTTAGGACTCTTATTTTAACAGTAATTCAACATCAAATGGCCGTAAGTTCCACAAATTTTACATGATCAGTACTGTTTCCTCGAAATAACGAAAATTCTTTTAAAATTTTAAGTAGGACATACAGAGCGGAAACCGCCCTAAAATGCATCGCTCTTTTGACGTGATAAGCAATTTGGCTTCGAATTTTTCTCTCTTTCGTTATTAAGTTATGAGACGATCTTGGAGTAATTATGAAGGAACCTAAGTACTGTTTGAGACAGGTTGTTTTATTTCGTTTCCCAACATAGAAGCTTTTTCTCATTTCTCACTGAGTAGACCCTGAGGACATCTACATTTACATCTCTAAAATACTTTGCGACCCACGATACACGTTCACAGAAACCGTCGCCTTTGATGTTTTATTCAGTGATTTGGCGTACAACTCAAGTAGCCTAATTCCCTACAAAATCCTAACGCCTTTAATTCCATAGTTATAACACACGGAGGCAGATCAAACAAGTTGACTCCAACCAGAAACGAACATTAAAAAATGTCACTTGCCAGGTCAGCCACACAGCCAAGTACGTATTTTCGAAGCCTCGGTAGCGAAACGAGTCCTACTCACGTAGTACGCAATTCACTGGCTCAAGAATTCCTTGTGTCATTTATTAGAACTATCTGGCTCACGAAACTGTTGGGCGTCACAAAAACATAGCAATCTCCTCATGAATACAGGCAGTTTCAGTATTTGTGTAGTACTGACCAAATTTGTTACTAAATATAGACCTTTCAAACCTAATTAGTCATTCTGGCCAACTAAGGATGGATAAATCATAGCAAGTCCTCACACGACGCATTCTGTAAGTGACATTCCCTGTAGAAGTCAGGATAGGCAGATTATAGTAAATTCTCACTCATTACATTCTGTGACATTCTTCGTGAACGATTTGTATTAAGAAGCAGTCGGCAAACGATGTTATCTAGCAAGTGTCGTAAACTTTAATTCCACCACATAAAAGTTTTCAATTGTCATTATACACAATGTGATTTCCTGATTTATTTCCACGATTTAAAACACCGCTTATATACAGTCGTGTGATAAATACACAATAGTAATGTTTATCCTTTTTAAGAGAAGGGAAAGAGAAAATTTATGTATTATTTAACCCACATGTATCAGTTTCCGGTTATTGCGTAGAAACTAGTAAAAGCCGCAGAGGAGAACTCCATAAACTTAAAATCCCACTTGTGTAACTGACAGACTGACCACATCACACTCAATTCTTGATAAGGTTAAATAAGTGGTAACTGAAAAAAATCTTAACTGTAAGGACCATGCATTAGAATTTCCCGTACCAAACTTTATTCCTTCCTGGACTTACATCGTGTGTTTCCTTTCTTGCGGGGACAGTGTTTCGGAATGATACTCTTACACAAATACTTCCCTTCTGGCCATATCACTTCAATCATTCGTTCCAAATATTTGTCCGTTACAGTGGGCCGAGGACAGCCTATGTGTGATAGGCTCATCTCCTTCGTCAGTTTCGAACCTTCAACATATTTCAAACACACTTTCACATAACTTTCGGCCTAGCTCTTAGAATCATACACATACTGCAATTAGGAATGAATATCTCTAGAAGGCAGTGAATGAACGCTGTCAAAACTGTCGTCTCTTTCTAACAAAGTACGATGCGCAATTACAGTATATGGGAATCCGTAATGTAATTTGATATCTTAGCAGCGCAAAGAAGTTTCTATACTACCGTGTTACAGTTCTGTCAGTAAGAGTTTACGAAAAATTTGTCAATGATTGTCGTGGTACGGTTATTCATAGAAAAAAGGAACCCACGGGTGAACCGTAGAAAGAAAACGCTGAGAAAGTCGAGGACGGGTGCTGCACTTACAAAGGTGCGCTGTGTAGCGTCATTTCCACAACAGAAGTCAAAAGAGGCGACTGGAGTGACCTTTGCGTAACGCCGCTTGACCTGGTTATCCCACGCCAGCAAATGAGACCGCATTAAAAAGGCAGTGCCGCTGCCCACGCTAATTACGCGATTCGCAAATCAGCGTTGCGTCGAACCTGCGTGTCTGTTCGTACTAGTCGAGGGCTGGCAAGAACAAGCTGCGGGAATTAACTTTCAATTTATTAAAGGCCGCCATCACTCTCCAACAACTCGCACAAGCGTTGAGCAGACTGGATGGCGGTGCCTAAGAGGCTCGTGTTTTTGAAGCGCGTAAAACTTTATGGTTCAATTTTCTAAGATTTCGTACAGCTTTAATTTTTTCTCCGTGAATTCCCTTTCTTTTGCAGTCAATTTTGTTCCTGCTTTCTTCGTAGTTTTTCTTCCGACAACCCATCCGTCAGATTTTTCCCTCTTCTTCTTCTTCTTCTTCTTCATCTTTCCTCTGTAATAGTTTTTCTTCAGACTTCCGAGGGATTTACCTGCGCTACTCTAGATCTTTTTATACTTGCTGAATCCAGGGTATAATTTTCAGACTTCCCATTTAAATTAAATTTTTGAGGGGTAAGTCTTGTTGCTGGGAGTCTGTGGATCTGTCCGTAACGTTTTAATGTTCTTATACCGATGTCTGCCACGAGATTGGGAATTTTTATTTTTTATTTTTTCGGGATTATAGTCTACAGCCATTTTCCGTTCTGTTTGGACAGAGAACCTTTTCCACGTCTTACAGGAAGTTTTCTATGTCGTCTTTTACGTGAAATGTAAGAGGCTCTCTGGCGTACACAGTTTACAGTTTGAATATTTTTGTAGCGTCCGGTATTTGTATGTATGCGCAGAAATTTTTTGTTGTAGACGTAGTAAATTCTTCGGTAGTCCCTGTAGAGGAATTCTCTGAGATATCTGTTTCACGCCCACTAGTTTCATGGCTCTCGCCTTAGTTCTTCAACTGCAGAACACACTAAATTTGATTTTAGTTTGCGGAAAATTATTGTATGCAGAGTTTTCGGAACAAAAATTGAGTTTTTTGGCTGGAAACTTTAAGATAACTTTTTCAGAGCATTTTTTAAGGATATCTAACTGTTTGATTCCAATGGTCTCGTAATTTTGATAACGCAGACAAGTAGTCTGCATGTGCTAGATATTATTATTAGGGGTCTACTTCCCTTCTAAAGCAGCCAGGGATTTGATTTTTATACACTCATCTGCAGCTTCATGTTCCTACTTTTATACACAATGGCTGTAATTCAACTACAGATAGACAACAAGGCTATTCCCACACAGCCAAAGTAACCATATCGCCGTATTCTTCATATGTTTTGTTCTTGTTATTCGGTTTTTCTGAATCTCAAGTTCGAAGTGTTGCTCCTGAAACGACTTTGTCTGACCGTTTATTCAAGACGTTTCCTAGTGTTCACACATCTTAAATTTTCCGCAGATATTAAGGCTTCAAAACAGGTTGTTCCTATCATCGTCGATTTCTTACAACGACCAGGATAATGCATGAAAAAAAATGAAAGTACTCTGGGGTTTCAGACTATGGCTCCGCAAAAACTACGAGACATACAGAAAAATAGACACACATCAGGGGATAGAGCATTTCTCCAAGTCCTTAAATCACATTGTAGGTGTTCGATACGGATATCGTTTGTGATGTGGCAAATTTCAATAAGGGTGTATAATTCACTGAAGAATCTAACACGAATTTTACGTGAAGGCGGAACAGCAGTCCGCTTTGGAAATCTGTTCATTCCGTTGTCTATATGCAGGCGCTAACTAAACCGATGTTACGGTGGGGACGATTTGCCTCCATGTTCTGCCACACCTGCCCCTAGTGCAAAACAAACTTTCTCAGAAGCTATATCCACTGCTATGTGTCATTTTTACATGTATTGTTTACGCGCAGTCATTCTGTAAAAAACCAGAGGTATGCCGATCCGGTACGCTGAATAACTACTTTGGATTGGGGGGAAATTTTATGACGTGTGGTGATAAATATCTCCTGGTATGAACCCAATAAAACAGAATCTCTTAATGCGTTCAGGGAAAGTCCGGAAAGTTTTTTTTTTACGTTATTTAAATGCAACCACTCCAATTTCACTTCAAAAGTGACATAGCAGCATTACATTCTTTGGGGACAGAGAGACCTCTTCAATTTTGATTGCTCGAAAAAGCGTTAAATTAATAGGACATATGGAAAAAGAAGAAATCTACGCTTGTACAGGAAGGAAGCTAAATTAACCTTTCGTGTATAAAATCAAGAATATCTGCAGAAGAGTACATATTTTGTCCAGTGAACTTTTTCCCACATTCTGGGCAGCGCTTAGGCCTACATGTTTCACTTTCAGCCCTTTGTGGGACATTTAGCAAATGTTTTGTTCTGAACCTAGAAATCACTCCGCAATGTTTGTTACACATGTTAGAATCATATTGCATGTCGTAAGAGATTGAACTTCTCGCACTGTTGTGTTGTCTTCATCATCATTTCATCCCCATCCGGTGCGCAGGTCGCCCAATGTGGCGTCGAATGTAATAAGACCAGCACCAAGGCGGCCGGACCTGCCCCGTCAGGGGCCTCCCGGCCAATGACGCCAAACGCTCATTTCCATTTTTCCATTACTAACTATTGTCCCATCCTGTCACAATGAGATCGTAACTTTGAAGATACTGGCACTTTCCCACTGAAATTAGCTAGGATACATTTGCGAATACGCCACTGGAAATGTACTACTAATTCAGAAAGTGTTGCAAAAGTGGTCATTTTGATGAAGGATATCAAGGCAGACGGCTCCGTCACGGCTATTTCTGCGCTGGTGGTCTTGAGTATCGCGGGCTGCTTGCGACAAGGGCAGCCGAGGTCGGCCGGACCCTGTTTGTGCCGCGTATCGGTTGCGAAGACGGGCGTGGGTTGACCAGCCTGACGTAGCGCAGAGCCGCGTTTGGCTACGAGAGGCCGCAGGTCGCACTGACTCTTCCGTGTTTCCCAAGGAGCGCTCTCTCTCTCTCTCTCTCTCTCTCTCTCTCTCTCTCTCTCTCTCTCTCTCACACACACACACACACACACACACACACACACACACACACCTCAAATACACATCAGTATCGCCAAAATCTGGTGATGAAACATATTTACTAACTACAAGTTTCGATCATTATCGTCATCATCATCGTCGTCGTCATCGGTATGTGAGCGGCTCCAAGGCGTTTAAGGTAATAGAAGACAGTAGGTTGCCCTGGACGGCGAGCCTTCTTCGAAGGTTTGGGTACCGTCAGCAGTTCCCCAAGGAAAGGATCTTATTTACTATACACATAAACGGCGTCACGGACAGGGTGAACAACCATCTGCGACTACTTGCTGATGACGCTGCAGAGTATGCCAAAGTGTTGTCTTCGAGAAATTGTAGGAGACACTGGATGCCGTGGATAGAATTTCTTTTAGGTGTGATGCAATGCAGTTTGCTCTACATATGGAATAATGTAAGTTAACCGGGCGAATGGGAAAAACAGTCCGACAATGTTGGAATACAGTATTGGTCGTGTGCTTCTTGACACTGTCACTTTCGGGTTTGAACTCAACCGACAGTCGGGGAGGCATTTACCTCGCATTCTGCAATAGTGTGAGGTAAACTTCGGTTTACCGGGAGAATTCTATGAAAGTGTAACTTATCTATAAAGGTGACTACCTACTAATCACTTCTGTGGCCAGTTCTTGAGTAATGCTCGAATCTTTGGGATCCACCAGGTGGGATTAAAGGAAAGCACAGAAGCCATTCAGAAGCGTGCTACTGGATTTGCTAGCAGTAGGTTCGATCAAATCGCGAATATTCTGGAAATGTTAGATGAACTCAGACGAAAATCCCTGCAGGGAATGCGTTCTTTCAAAATGGTTCAAATGGCTCTGAGCACTATGGGACTTAACATCTATGGTCATGAGTCCTCTAGAACTTAGAACTACTTAAACCTAAGTAACCTAAGGACATCACACAACACCCAGTCATCACGAGGCAGAGAAAATGCGTTCTTTCCAAGAAACACTGCTGAGAATGTTTAGACAACTGGCATCTGCGACACGCTGCAGAAGGATTCCATTACAACCAACGTGCAACTCCTGTAAGGGCCCCGAAGACAAGAAAAGAGAAATCAGAGCTCATACGGGAACTTAAAGACAGTCGTCCTTTCCTCGCTCCATTTGCGAGTGGAATATGAAAGGGGACGCTTAGCAGCGGTACTAGGTAATCTCCGTTATGCTCTGTATGGTGACTTGCGGAGTATGTATGTGAAAGTAGATATCGAGCACCATCACCACCAACCACAAAATTTATACCAGCCACACTGTGATGTCAAATATAAAATAAAAAGGCATGCCAGAGTAAGAACGCTGCTACGCACGATGACGTAAATAATTTTATGGTATCTGATGATCATCGTTTGATCTAACTGTTAGCGAATAAAGGTTTACACCATGTGCTGTTCTCGATTCTTCAGTATGACTTCTCTTTTCAAATATGTACAAGCTGTGGGGCACCAGTTGCATAAAATAATGTTTTGAAGTGCAAGCAACCTTTTCCTCCATACATAAACACAGGCGCGCCCATGGTGATGCATGACTTAAGAAAGAATGTCCCTCGAGAGCATGTGAGCTAGTAAGAATAAGGACAGCTGTTGTGGGGGAAGAGTAGGTTGCGGGCTGCCGTTCCGCATCAGAAGTGTATGATGGGTACAAATTTTGAATATTCCGTTATTTTTAACTTTTTGTAAGTACGTGAAAAAATAATACATCGGATGTGAAATGAAAAATTAAGGAAATAGACTATGATACAATGTGTGATAACAGAAGGTGGCCAAGATTTGAACAATGATGTGTTCAGTGTACAGCTGAGCGCAAAATATCTAATTTCGAAGAAATAAATCTGGGAGAAGACTCGGTGAGTGTCGCTCATTCATTTATAATACTGATAGGGAAGTCGGCCTCCACAGCTGAGACCGTAAGGGTCATGCGGAAACAGGTTCTATTTCCGGTACTTCTACGGTTTATTTCTGAAGGGGGGGGGGGGGGGGGGAGGAGGGAGGGCAGCAGCGGGGTGCACTCACCCTCATAATGTCAACTGAGGAGCTACTTGAATGAGAAGCAGACGTCGGAAAGCTGAGGAAGCGACGGTGTGCTGACCACACGCCCCTCCGTAAAGCAGAGAAGGCCACGTAACACAAGTTGACACGGCGGCCGATCAGAACCGTATTGTCTTCAGGGACTAATTGGAAAGTTCGTGCAGTTAATTTCACACTGACAGGAAAATTTATTGTTTAGTTTATATAACTGAGGAAAAAAATTGTAATTCAGTACAAATGAATCATTCCACAGTTGAAATAAAATGTACCGCTGTACGTTACAGTACTTAGGAATATCAGCATACAAACATATGGAATTTAAGATAAGGCTTCCGCGATCGTTGCCACAGCCAACAAAATTCTTCAGAGTATCTAACCACACTGCCAAAATGTGGAATTCTCTCCACTGAGTCAGCAAAGCACCCTGAGGAAGGTCATTTACGACAATGGCCGAAGCGTCGGAGAGAACTCTACATACTGATAATGCGGTCACATTCTCTGAAGAATTTTACTGTCTGAACTATATGAAGTGCTTTGTTTTCTGTAATATTTAAGGTAAAAACGTGACATTTCCAGATAACTGTTCCACAGCCAAATCACTATACCCTTCAGAGGTTAGATCAAGCAAACGTCTCAAAGTCAGGATCATGGCAACGTATGTAAGGAAATTACTATCCATTCTTATATTACTCACCATGCACTTTTATCGAGGTCCACTAACAACAGTCAATACGTCGTCTCAGCGCAGCGATACAAAACATATCCATGAAATCTTTTGCATGTGACGTCATTGTCGGGTGCTCGGGTGCTCCGTTGCTTCTGTTGTTCTAAAGCAGATCGTAAGTGCAATTTTTTTCTCAGAATATTTTGTCGTCGAAAAGCTTTGTCCTCGTCCCGAATGGGTCCAGCAAACGCAGAGGGAAAATCAGTGATTTCCAGAGGAAACAGTCACGACAGTCTGGTATTACAACGAAGGCTTTCACGAACGGGTGTCATAGCTGCCGATGGGTCTTCCGGGCTGTATGGCCGCGGTCGAAGAAACTTCTCGGTTCCTGACGTCCAAAACTGCGCTGGACATCTTCGGAGGTGCTCTTGGCGACGCCGAGTACACTCAGCGTCACAGGACCACCTCCGAAGATGTCCTGCGCAGCTCTGGATGAAACATCAGGAACCGGAAAGTTTCTTCGACGACGGCCTTACAGCGAGGAAGAATCATTAGCAAATATTGTAGTATTACTAGAGAATATCTTGTTTGTAAATGAATTATATTTTACTATTGCTAAGCCAGTTTGACGTCGAGGGCAACTGTGTGATTGGTTTCTACAGACAGTCGATATTACAGCGTGGTTCATGATTTTGGCGTATGTAAATAAATGGCCTGCATACCGAACAAATATAACATGGGAGAATAACAGTGCAAATTTGCATACTAAAGAATACGAGTATCGCGGATGAAAACTCAGTCCCGGATGAGGATGTTCTGTATGCATCCTGCCTAGTAGTTTACGGAGATTTACTTAAGTTTCCGAACATTTTATTTCCCTGTGGGATATTGTGCCACAGCATGTCATCGCTCAGTATAAATTGCAAGAGCTGGACTTAGGCTGATAGCTGAGTGAAGTGCAATCATCTCCTTAAATGACTATCGAATTGTCTAAGTTATGCAATTACAACAGGTCATGTTCTGAAGGACCCATGAATATCAACACTGTCATATGGCCTCACCAAAAAGACCACCAGAGAGAGTTTGAAATCAAACCGCGTGATTAGCGCTAAGTGACTGTTGGGTGCAAATCTTTCCTCTTTGTTACCAGCTAAATTTCTCTCGCCACCGAGTAGTTAATCAGCTGATCCCCAATCGAGCGTTCGAGCGATATAGCGACTTTCTGCAGGGCAGCTGCGCTCTAAATGCTTCATTCATGTGTCTGCTTCATTTAAGCGGCTAATACGAGTAGGACACAACCTGCGAATATCTCTGACCGAAGCACTTGGGCAGAGCCACTATTATCCTACCAGAGATGCGGTATGCTGAGGAGCGCGCGCTATCGCGTTTCGGAAAGCGAGAAGTGGCCGGCGGGTGTTGCGTTACGCGATTCCAGTGGCCGGCAGGCCGACACCCGATCCCCTATACACTGCAGGAAAGCCGCTGCAAAAGAACACGCTGCTATTACGTCACCACCAAGGGGGGGCGAGCGAGCGCCGAACCTTTACGTCATAACCGTAATCGGCTCGTTTGAGATGACCTCAGGCATTTGTACCGCCTTTTTCATCGGAGTGGCAGCATTAGGCATTCACACGACACACCTCATTAAAAACCACCCCCAAACACACACACACACACACACACACACACACACACACACACACACACAGATCTCCTAATGTGGTTCACGTAAACAGTTCCTTTCATAATTACAGAGTGTTAAACTCGTAAACGACAGATGATGAGCTTGTCTCCTTGGACTAAAACAGCGGTCTAAGGCGCTGCAGTCATGGACTGTGCGGCTGGTCCCGTCGGAGGTTCGAGTCCTCCCTCGGGCATGAGCGTGTGTGTCTGTCCTTAGGATAATTTAGGTTAAGTAGTGTGTAAGCTTAGGGACTGATGATCTTAGCAGTTACGTCCCATAAGGTTTTACACATATTTGAACATTTTTGACTAAAACAAAACGAAGATTCGTAATACCTTTTTATCAATTCAAAAAGGTCGTCAAATACGTTTCAGAATGGATAAGTTTGAGCATAAAATAGAGGAAAAATGAGACTGAGAAGGAAACTCAAGACACCTCTTACCCTGTAACAGTACTTTAGGCAGGAACAAGGATGTGAGATAAGAGTGTGCAGCGCAAGAGGCGGACGTTCTGCAACGAGCTTCAGACAATTGGCCGTTGCGGCGGCTGCGAATAAGCGGCCGTAATCAGGCGCGCCCTATCTCTGGCCGGCCGCTCTGCGTTGCGTAATCCGACACGGGCCACGGCTGCGTGGCCGCCGACCACAGCCCCCGGCTGCGTCTCAACCCCGCACCACTGCGGCCGACTCAGTCGCTTGCAAAACCCACATGCGTTCCGATATTCAAAGTAAACGCTGAGGATAGGTCGGCTGGGAAAATGTGTGTCACAGATCACATCTAATGTGCGAGGCCTCTGCAGACGACCGACGCGAGTGCTTTTGCTAACAGCACGACATCGCCTGCAGCGCCTCTTCTGGGCTCGCGACCATACTGGTTCGACCGTAGACGACTGCAAAACAGTGGCCTGGTCAGATGAATCCCGAATTAAACTGGTAAGAGTTGACGGTAGGGCCCGAGTGTGGCGCATATCCCACGAATGGTCCATGTTGACAACAAGACAATGTGCAAGCTGATGGTGGCTCCACAATCTTATGATGTGATGTGAACCGATCATTGTCTGGAAATGGTTATGCTTGGCTACTTGGAGACCATTTGCAGCCATTCATGGACTTCACATTCAAATTATGGATGACAAGGCGCCATTTCCCTGGGCCGCAACTGTTTAAATAACATTCTGGACAGTTCGAACGAATGATTCGGCCACCCAGGTCTCTCGATATGAATTCCATCGAACATTCATGGGACATAATTCAGAAGTCACTTCACAAAATCCTGCTCCGGCAACACGTTCGCAGTTATGTACGGTGACAGAAGCACCATAGCTCAGTATTTAGGGGGCTTCCAATGAATTGTTGAGTCATGCAACGTCGAGCTGCTGCATTACGTCAACTAAACAGAGGTCAGACACTATTTTAGGAGGTACCTCAAGACACGTTTTACTCAGTGTATCTCGGAAAAGGATAATCGAGAATAAGATAAGAGAGATGAGGGAGGCCACATACAGAGGTATATAGAAAGTTGTTCCCCTCGCTAAAGACAAAAATGGACTGGGACAGCAAATCGCTAATACTGGTAAGAAGCACCCTCTGTTATTGACTTTACAATGACTTCCTCAGTATGCACGTAGATGTGTAAACAGAAAGTCAAATTTCGAGCCAGTATACCTGTTCTCGCACCCGACGCAAAAGTAACCGCCGTGCTTCGCTTTTGAGGTTATTTGGCGCGGAATCCTTCACGACAGTCCTCGGCAGGAAAATTACGGTCCGAGACCGCTCTCAAGGTTCCGAATCCGCGGCCGGAGACAGGATGCAAACCAGTCCTGTGAGGCAGCGACCACCGACCCTGACCGCCCCACGCCCTCCTCCGTGCCTTGCGTAACATCGGATGCTGTACGCCGCACCATACGTGACTGGCACCTTTTTTTTTCCTCTACACTGCAGCTAACTTACACCAGAGCTCAGATGTATCATTAAGAAACTTCATTCTCATTTACATTCACTTCGCGCACTTATAATCAGACACCGGAACCCCACACTAAACAAATACTGCTCCTGTTTTTGTTATTTATATTAGTTTGTATCAGATATGTATTGGCACTTTTACGTCATCACAAGCGGGCTCTCCTACGCAGAAATGTTAGGCAACGTTCCATAATGGAATCTAATCTCGGTCTTAAGATGATATTGCTTTAAAAGGGAGAAGGAGAACTTACCATTTCTATTATGTACCATATTATTTGAAATTTCAGTAACGTAGTTCAACAATACCGAGATTAGCGCTTGTTGTACAAGTCGCAGAGCAGCAGTGGTTAGGAAGGTAGTTTTTGCTGCTATTAGTGTCATCAATTCGAACCGGGCATGATGTACTTTTTTTCTTCTCACTGTTTTCACTTATATTTAAATTTAAAAAAATGACATTTGAAAAATTGTATTTTTATGCTTCATTGCTCCGTTTGAACTGTTTCAATGTAAAAGAATTGAGCAGTAGTTTTTAAAATATGGGACGATAAATATGTCGTTCTACGTGATCATTGAGACTACTCTAGATATTTAAATTAAAAAGATAGCGACTGTCCACCCCATTCCTACCCAGCCACTGAATCCAGCGTGTGGGATTACATTCTGAACGATTTCGATATTCGGCAACAAAGCACCCACAATCTCAGATCCAAGTAATTTGAGTAAAGCGCTCGCCTACCTAAAGTGTTCAGGGAAAATGGATTTTCGACCCATTAGATTAACAGGACACTATCAGTTAAGACAAAAAAAAACTGAAAACGGATAAACAACAGGAGACCAAGGCGCAAAATGTCTAGCTAGTCTTCCTTTTGTTGGCAGTATGTGCTTTCGTTCAAGACAGCCCGAATCCTGCAGATGTTTCAGGCTCAAGTAGTTTTCTGACCACCAAATTAGACTGCAGACATTCTGCGATCAATGAGGGGTGAGTTGTTATTGCGAAAGGTTGGGCTATAACATACCTTGCCAATGTGGTATGACACATAAAAATTATATGCCAGACCAAGCGCACAGCCGCGCGGTCTAAGGGCGCCTTGCCACGGTTCGCGCGGCTTCCCCCGTCGGAGGGGGGAACGGGGGGGGGGGGCATGGGTATGTGTGTGTGTGTGTGTGTGTGTGTGTGTGTGTGTGTGTGTGTTTGTTGTCCTTAATTTAAGTTAGATTAAGTCGTGTGCAAGCCTAGAAACCGATGACCCCGGCAGTTTGGTCCCATAGGAACTTACCTTAGACTACATTTCCAGATTTTCACTCGCACAGTGGAAGACGCTGCACCGAAGCTCAACGCTGCCCTCGCCTGTTACAATCCCGTCTACGTCTACTATAGCTGAGCATTGTATCTCCACTGGACATTCAGTGGAGGATGATAAAAAAAACAGTAGTTTTGGTCACCGCAACATCTTTATGGGGCTCCATTATTAAAGAAACCGTGGAAATATGCGTGTTAGATACTCATTAACCGTGACAGCGGATATCAGTTGGATAATACGTTGAACTCCATCATTTTCACGATATACTCAAAGCAAACACGACAGAGCAAGCCGATGGCCATAGTGAGCAACTATACCGAGGACAGCTGAGTTTCGCAGTTCCACCAGCGACGCAGCTACCCGCCGGCAGTTCGTTTTTTCGTAATACAGATCACCACCTGTTCCAAACGGCTTCCGTCATTACAATTTTAACACAAAGAGGAATACACACAGCTTGCTGGTAAGTTGATGAACGGGGGAAGTCTTCGTCGGACTTCGATGGCTTACCTGAGGATAACCGGCAAGCGCCCAGTCGATGCAACATGGATTGTACAAAGCAGTAAACAACGAATGGCTGCAAGCACGAAACTTCTTTGAATATTCAATTCGCTGCGAAAATTTTTTTAAGATTCACACCTCTAAGAAGTACTTTCACAATTATTGATGGCTATTACTGCCTTGTATAATATTTCCATTGTGTGTGATTTCCGCGTGGGTATGTTTTATATACAGGGTGCCCACTCAAATCTTCCTGATTTCAAGGACTCCGGAGAGAAAAATCACAGTAGATACAACAATGAAAATGCACCAAATTGTAGAGCATCTCAAAGAATTTATATTCCCGCGTCAGAAGTGCCAAGTATCGTCGCCAAAGTGCAGCATGGTCGCATGAAGTGAAAATGGCGACTCCGCAGTAGCGCGCTTAAGCAGTAGTGTGGTTTGCAAAAACAAAATCGCCGGTTACTGTGCAAAGAAATTATCGTCGTGTGTATGACTGTGATCATCCTGATGTGAAAACAATTAGGGAATGGTATATGAAGTTTCTGGCAACAGGAAGTGTTCCGAAACATTCTGGCGGTGCACGTTACGGAATTTCAGAAGAGACAGTGGAGGACATGACACAAACGTTTTTCAGATACCCACGTAAGTCAATTCGTCAAGCATCTAGGCAACTTGATGTACCTCGATCAACTTTGCATCGTGTTCACCATCGTCTTCGTATGTGTGCTTACGAAGTGCAAATTTTGCAACGTCTGACGCCGAACGACAATCCACGCCGACAATTTGCTGCACATATGCTGCGGCGTACTGATATGGATGTCAGCTTCTTGGAAAGATGTTTGTTCTCAGATGAGGCAACCTTTCATCTACCAGGAAGGGTTAATAGGCATTATGTTTGGATTTGGGGTTCGCAAATTACGGACGTTGTAATTTAACATGTCCGTGATAGCCCTAAACTAAACGTCTTGTGCGGGCTAATGCACGACATATTGTTGGACCGTTCTTCTTTGCGGAACAAACAGCGAATGGGTCAGGGTATCGGTACATGTTGGAGCAGTTTGTGTTCCCTCCAGACTTGGAATCCAACATAATTTTTCAACAAGATGGAGTTCCGCCGTACTGGTCAACGGCTGTTCGCAAGTTCCTGGATACGAAATTCCCCAACCGTTGGATCGGACACGGAGGACCCACGGCCTGGCCACCACGTTCACCCGGCATTACGCCGCTTGGTTTCTTCACGTGGGGATTCATGAACGACCGCGTGTATGTGAACAAAGTGGACGATATTGCTACGTTGCGACTTCGTATCACTAATGCTATTACAATATTAACAGAGGAAATGTTACAAAGAACTTGGCAAGAAATTTAATATAGCCCCGATATTCTTCGTGCTACAAATTGTTCACTTTTAGAGGTGTATTGATGACAAATAAATAAATTCTTTGAGATACTCTACAATGTAGTGCATTTTTCATTGTCGTATCTACTGTGGCTTGTTTTTTCCTGGGTCTTTGAAATCAGGGAGGTTTGAGTGGTATATCCTGTATTCTGTAGGTCTTGGAGACCTCGTTGCATAATTTCTTTCATTCATGGAGAGACCTGTCTGTGACCTGGTGAAACTAAGCGTCCAAGCACTGGTAATTTTGGGAACTACGATGAACGTCAAACAGACTGGACGGATGACTGATTGTTTTCTCGTAATACAGATGACCACACTAAGTTCCCAGACAACAAATACTACCTGGCTTTTTCGAATATTTCAGAAGTAAATGTAAACAGTGCTAACATGGTTCCATCAAGAACGACGAGACGTAGCCTCTCTCCAAGACTACTGAAAATCATATGTTTGTCCTGTTCTAAATAACTGTGTGGTCGATAGGGCTTTCTAGTTCTGAAGTCCCGACTGTAGTTACAAGATATTTTTATGAAATGTCTAAGAGTGATTCAACCCGTCTGCCGCAACCCTCCAGAGTTCATAAAGAAGCTAAAAAATGCTAACTGTTTCGCTGCATCGTGCATTTTGGAAATGTAGTTCTTACGCGAGGTCTTTCCTTCCCTCAGAGGCAAAACAGAGTAGTGGACTTGTTCAAAGCTCCCTGGATAAAAGCCACAGACATGCAAGTGCATTCCCTATGCACAGAGCGAAAATTCCGGGGGGCGCAAGGAACCTCTGCACGACCGCAGTCCTTTCAGCAGCAATAGAAGCTACTGCGTGGCAGCTTCGTGTAAGTCGCGTAGAGCTAACAGACTATCTAAGGGTGTGCATCATAGCTGGTTGCCAATAAGTGAGGATCGCTGCAAGTTGTCTATGAGCCTAATTTTGACGATCACAGCAAGTACTTTATTTTGAAAACAAGAAAATTTTTTCGAACATCTATGCTAACAACAACAACAACGACATGGACATAAGTTGCTGGACAAATGCCTCAAGAGTTCTCTATCCATTACTATTTTCAGAAATACGCATACAGATTTCTCCTACTTCTTCTAAGGTCATCCATACACCTGCCATTAAGCTTTTTTTTGTACTCTCTTACCACTTGCAATCAAGCAAAGAACTATTTCGGTCCAACTGGCATGCTTTCGCTTGATTACATCAACTACCCCTATTTATATTTTCGTTACAGTGACATTTATTTGTTCGCTCCAGTTTGTTATGTGACGCTTACGTTTGCTTTCCTGTCTGCTCTAGCGATTCTCGTTATACATCTCTAAACCGTCAAGCTGAAAAAAAAAATTTGCTGTTAAATATGGGGTAAAATACGGTTAAAAGGGATCCGTAACATCTGCATAAAACGCTCCACATAATTTGTATAGTTTTAACACGGTGGAAGGAGGAAGGAAAATAGTAAAAGCAAAGGAATCAGCTACACAAACAAGATTGTCAGTCAGAAAAATAGGTTTTCCGTACGATATCAACACTTTCATTTGCATCCATGTTGAATTTTCGCTCTGTAACGGAGTATGAGCTGATCTCAAATTCAATGGCAGATTAAAACTGTGAGCAAGACCAGAACTTGTATATGGGACCTTTTCAGTTTCACATGCAAGTGTTCCATGAGCGCTGGTCCCACAAGTAGAACTTCTGCGATGTTTGGAAGGTAGGAGAAGTGCTACCCGCGAAGTAGAGCCGTGAGGGCTTGTATAATGTAGTTGGTAGAGCACTTGTCCGCAAAGGTCAACGTTTCCTGCTCGAGAGTTCGAGTCCTGGCCCGGCACACAGCTTCTATCTGCCAGGAAGCTTCCATTATAGGTGCCCTTGAAAAGCAATCATTGATATTCTCTCTCTCTCTCTCTCTCTCTCTCTCTCTCTCTCTCTCTCTCTCTCTCTCTCTCTCTGTGTCTCTTAAGGAACCGAACGCTAACACAAACAGGAAAAAATTTCGTGAGAAAATATTTTGCTACTGGGGTTTCCAGATTTCATTCTTCCACCTCTTCATCAAATACGTATGAAGGAACGTGTTTCAGTACAGTCATCCTAGAGGAGTGGATTTACACGTACGTAATTCTACGCTGCCCTTACAAGTGAACCTACCCAAGGAACACACTTGATTTGATTTGAACATGTTGAGTAGAGCAGAATAAGAGACAAATATTTTTGTACATGTCCTAACTGCCGTTAAGAGCGAGAAACACCCCCATAGAAATTGAGTTTAGTATTTCTGAATGAATACCGTTGAAACAGTTAGCGATGTAAGAAAGCTACAAATGAATATACTATATTTCTTAATATACTTTACAACGGTACACCCAGATTTGTCGAAAAAGTCATTTTTTCCGGAATCCCCTCCCTCACCCCTTTTGTTTTTCGGTTCGACATTTAACTAACACTCGTCTCGTAAACTAACGTATGGACGGGTGAACGGTGTGCTGACCATATGTCCCTCTGTATCCGCATCCAGTGCCGTCTGGGGGTGAGTATAAGACGCCGGCCGGTCGGTACCGTCGAGCCTTCACAGCCTGCTCGGGAGTAGTTTTTGTTTGACTAACAGCAACAGTCTATCACCATTAATACCAAATTCATTCATATATGATGAAGTGGTATTCCAAGCACGCACGTGTCAAGAATAAGCTAGAAATATGTCTATAGCAGACACACATCAGGTGCGCGTACAGCACTTTAGAGATATTTGTTGCTTATTTCTGACAAGTGCTTCTTTGGAATATACCTTCGTCATATATGATTGAATTTGGCATTAATGATGCTATATGTTTTGCTAATAGCGAAATGTCCAAATGAAAAACAGAAGAGTTTTCGACAAATCTAGATGCACCGTTGCAACGTGCATTAAGTATCATAGAACTTTTTTTTTTGTTACCGTTTCAACGGTATTTATTCAGGAATTAACGGTCTTATGGGCATGCATAAAAAGTGTGTGCTTGCTAATTTTCTCTACACTACAACATATTCAAAGCCGATCAAAATCCAAGTGTCTCTCTTGGGTAGGTTTACTTATTAGTAGCCGGCAAGTGTCCGCCAAGAACGTGTTTCCTGACCCAACCGCTGAGCGTGTCACTCGCGTTCGTCTCACATTGCGGTGCGAGCTCTCACCCAGAATCTTCAAGTCCTCTAGCTCCTAGGAGGTAGCCGCAAAGTGGAGCGGGCCCACCTGGTGTGTGTGTGTGTGTGTGTGTGTGTGTGTGTGTGTGTGTGTGTGTGTGTGTGTCCTGCGGATATTGCGCCGCCTAGCCGCCAGCAGCTGCGGATGCAGGATGGCGACAGCTGCCGCTGCTGTCCCAGATTGTCTCCCACATAACTCCTCGCTTGTTGCCAACTGCTGACAGCCCTCCGCACTTGCACAACTGATTCCCTACGTTCCCAATCCATGATACATAGTCTTCCCTATTCAAATTTCCAACTTCTTACCTGCTTTGAAATAAACCATTTAGGAGTGTGCCGTTTACGTACACTGGCTCTGCTTAGTTAACAGGAGGCTCCACCCCCCCCCTCCCCCCCCCCCCATTTTTCCGAAATCGTTGATTATATTTTTTAAAAACTCGAAGTGAATTTTCAGTCTTAAATTGAGCATGCGACATTCTGACAGATCAAGAAATGGCTTAGTGTTAAGAACCCATGAGCTTTGTAACGCGTGAGGCCCCACATCGGAAGCATACGATTTATTTTTTAGAGTTTGATTATGCAAGAGTGGTATCGAGCTTTAGGAATTGTTAAGTAAACGCATAATCTCTAATGCACCTACTACAATCAATCGTATCAACATATATGGTATTACACGTCTCGTGTTAAAAACCACACGAACGCCAACAGACTAACTCCCATTTCAGTGGTTGACAAAAGTGTGTTTTTTATGACTTGAGGCATGTACTAGCGGACGTGAACATAGGACTGATTGTAGTACGTGTATTGAAGTTGAAGGTAATATGAAAACGGGCATAAGATCTGATCTGCTATCAGTTCAATATAACAAATCCTACGCAGCCGAAGTTTTCAGGAGGACCGCAGATAAAATTCTCGTCTGGCCATCCAAATTTAGGTTTTCCGTAGTTTCCTTAATTGATTAAAGCAAATGTAGGTTCAAATGGCTCTGAGCACTATGGGACTTAACATCTGAGGTCATCAGTCCCCTCGACTTACGACAAACCTAACTAAGGACATCACACACATCCTTGCCCGACGCAGGATCCGAACCTGCGACCGTAGCGGTCGCGTGGTTCCAGACTGAAGCGTCTAGAACCGCTCGGCCACACCGGCCGGCTGTTAATGTAGGGATAGTTCCTTTATACAGTATACGGCCGTTTTCCTTTCCCGTTCTTCTTCAGTCCAATTTTCTGCTCCATCTGTAATTACTACGTCTTCGACGGGGCGTTAAGGCATCATCATCCTTTTTTTCTGAAAGATTGTCGTGATATGCTGCTTCCTGATTTCTGCCTTTCGCTAGTCACGCTCTATCGTCTGTGTCTTCCAAAGGAAATAAGGTTTCGGTACGTGACTGCCTACCTCTTCCTCAAACTCCACAGTAGCAGATCCTATTAGACAAATACCAATGGGAGACAGGATATAACGGGGATTTCAGTAAGAGCGAGCAAGTCGAAGTATTGAGCGGATGTACGATGCATGTTGATGTTTGTTCATACTGTCAATGAATAAAAGCTGTCTCTGGAGCGATCAGCTCTGGTACAAAATGAGACTGTAACTCATAATTTAACAAGTCAGGTTCCAGACCCGCGACTGCCCCCCCCCCCCACTTCCCTCCGCCCCCCTCGCCACGCAAAAAAAAAAAAACTATAATATTTATTGATCGGCCAGTCAAGCGATCTCTTCAATACAGGGCTACTCAAAAACAAAAAGAAGGAACAGATTTATTGCTAGAAACAATTCCAACGTTCCTGGAAAGAAGAAAGTTGAAATTTTTATGCTATTATTGTGAGCACCATATCAAAACAGCGGCTGATGCCGGCCGCGGTGGTCTAGCGGTTCAGGCGCTCAGTCCGGAACCGCGCGACTACTACGGTCGCAGGTTCGAATCCTGCCTCGGGCATGGATGTGTGTGGTGTCTTTAGGTTAGATAGGTTAAAGTAATTCTAAGTTCTAGGGGACTGATGACCACAGATGTTAAGTCCCATAGTGCTCAGAGCCATTTGAACCATTTGAACCAGCGGCTGATTTCCTGCCACACACGAAGCAGTTGGTCTCTCGTTATCGAATTCACAGCTTCAACAATACGATGTCGCAGATTTTAAAGAGTTAAGGCATAGGGCGGATAAAAACGCGGTCTTTTGCGTAACCTCACAGATAAAAGTCACAGGGTGTGAGGTCTGGAGACCTGGGAGGCCGCCGATGATGAAGTTCATCGTCTGCTCCTCCTCTCCGAATGCAGCCTCCTGGAATGGTGTTTTGAGCTTCCAGGACGTTGGATTAGAAGTGGAGGGAGACTAACTTCATAGCCGGTGGCCTCCCGTGGCTCCAGACCTGACACATTGTGACTTATCTGTGGGATTACCTAAAAGACTGCGTTTTTTACCCCCCTACGCCTGAACTCTTGAAAGTCTGCGACATCAAGTTGTTGAAGCTGTGAATACGATAACGAGATACCAACTGCATAGTGTATGGTAGGAAATGAGCCACCGTTTTGATATTTGTCGAGTAGCACATGGTGCTCACGTTGAATGTATAACAATTTGAACTTCTCTCTTTCCGGAATCATTGGAATTATGTTTCTATCTTTTGTAGTTTGGAAGCAATGAATGTTTGAAATTTGTTCAGTCTTTTTGAATAGCCCTGTATCCTTGCGTATACAGAACCAAGAATTTTTTTTCTACGTTAGAAGAGTTATGAGCACTTGGCGGAACAGCGTTGATAAAATACAACTAATTTTAATTCTGTTGCAGTTAGTATGCAGAAGGCTGTGGTAAAGTCGATTCCACGAGAGAGAGAGAGAGAGAGAGAGAGAGAGGTGGGGCGAAAGCCAGACAACTAACAGAACAAATTAACGAAGGGAAATGCAAAATTACGCAGCTCTGCGTGTTTTTCAATACACTGGAGTACGAATCACCAGATGTCGATTTCTACGTGCATTATTTCTAATAACGACGAAAGTCTGGATTGGCTGCCTAGTTTCCTGCGGACCAGCACACGCCTACTGCTATCTACTGTGTGTATCTCGTGAAAGGGTCACGAAGGTAAAATAAGAGAGATTTGAGATAGCTCCGAGGCTTACCAACATCGTTCTTCCCGTGGAACATTCGCGACTGGAACAGCGAAGGCAGGAAGTGACAGCGGTACACGAAGTTCCCTTGGCCACATACGTAGGGTGGACTGAAGAGTATACATTTAGACGTAAACACACCGCCATTTTCATACTACGATACCTTGTTCGAACTCAACACTTGGTAATGGCTTTATAAGCTGGAACTAGATGTGGAACGAAGAAGAGGTCTAAATAAACACACACCGTAATTCGTGAAGAGTCGCCTTCATTTGACAAATTTATGGCTATGGCGGCCACAATAAAGAAAATGATCAAGGAGTCTTAACAACGAACGTATGAGGCCAACTCTACGTAACGCATCATGGTGGAGCAACGACCATTCGCTTATCCGTATCAACTTGTGAATGTGTGCTCGAATGTATCCCAACCAGGCAAGCAGTCTGTTATGAGCCTAGAGAGAAACGAACAATTATCAGAATGCGTGGTGCTATTAGCAAAGATCTGACTAAAGACTGAATGCGGGAGAAAGCGTAATGTAGATAAGGCGGCGGTCTACTTGGTGCTCGGACCGGGGAAAACAGCGCAACAGCTCGTGTACTTGCGAGAGCCAAGCAGGCCGGAACAGAGAGCGAGAGCCCCGGCTGGCCTTGTGGGCGGCGCGCGGCCTTCCCCCGTCCGCAAGGGCGCGCTTTCAGTTCAGCGAACCCCGCAGATACCATCACCTGGCACCCACCCACCTGCGCCGCTCCCGGCGCTTTCTGCTGCGGCAACCACCACGAGAGTGAGACTATGATATAGCTTCTCCTCTCCCACCGCCCCATAAAGCAGTGTGAGCGGCGAAGAGAGATTGCGAGAGCACCTGCAGCACAACAAGCCGCTGCCCCAAGCATGAACCAGTACGCTAGAAGTACTTCTAACCATTTTCAAAACAATTTTCGTGCATTCAACATCTTGTTATACAGTCTCGTTGTACAAAAACCGGTTTTTAATCCGCAAGGAACAGGACATGTATGTTCGCCTCGAACAGTGTTCACTGCGACGTAGGACGTAGAGGAAGAACCCCGGACTACATCATACATACTTGACAAGCAACGTCCTGACTGACTGACTGACTCACCATCGCCCAGCCCAAACCGCTACGGATAGAAACTTGGAGAGATTCTTGATATTGTACTGTAGGCGTCGTTAAGAAGGGATTTTTCGAAATTCCACCGCTAAGGGGAACGAATGAGGGGACGAAAGGTTTTTTTTGGAAAAACGCACCTATTAAGCCAATTTTAAAGCTAGACCTAAGAAAACTGGTATTTGGTTTCACGGTCAGAAATAAGAAAGTACTTGTTATAGCATTTCTGGAAATTCAACCAATAAGGTGGTAAAATAGTGGGTGATTTTTAAAATAAATAATTATTAATGAACTATTAAAGCATTTTTAAAGCTCCACCTATGAAAACTTATATCTGACTTCTCGTTCAGAAATAAAAAAATACAGGTGTTTCAGTAATTTTGGAAACTGAACCCCCTAAGGAAGTGAAATAGGGTACGCCAAGTTTTATGACATTATTTAATTATGAAAGTAATTTCAAAGATAAATCTATGAAAATTTGGTTTTGGTTTCTCTGTTACAAACAAAAAAACTGTTTTACTGTTTTTGGAAATTCAATCCATAAGGGGGTTAATAGGGGATGAAAGTATTTAAGAAAATATTTCGTTATATTATAGACCTTTGGCAGCTAAATCTATGAAAATTGGCATTTCACTTCCCGGCTGGATATAAAGAAATGTGTGTTAGGGAATGAAACTTTCTACAAAAATATCTCCACAGGAACACAAAAGGTATGATTAAAAAAAACTTTCACTCCATCCAGCTACCAGAATCGCTTTTGGTCAGTAGTATATTCGGCAAAGACAATGCTTCTATTGCCTTAATTAGTGTGGAAAGGTTAAAAGGTGTTATTTGTGAACAACATAAAAATTTGATCGAAGGAAAATAAAACAATAAAAATCTGTGCACACCACAGAATCTACACGAGTGAAGCAGTGGGCTCTAAGCTAGTTTCAAATGCGACTGGACATTAATAGCTTAGCTGATGCTCATCGTGCAATGGTGCACAGTATACACCCATAGTTAAACAGTGGCTATTGAACACGATACGTAACTCGATAACCAAATACCGTAGTTGTACCCCCTGCCTGATCAACAGTTGACCGTATGGTGAAAAATTTCTTGCCACTTGTAAAGATTCTACATGATCAAAAACATAACCATCACCACCATCAGAAAACAGTCGTAATAGTTTTGTTTCTTGCATACACGTATTCAATTTCGACCTTGGTCAGTCATTATCAACCGACTAACGTGCGTTATTTCAGTCTCATGATTAACCCAAGCCGAAATAGGGAACGTGTATACAAGACGACGAAATTTGGAGTGTATTAGAATATTTTCTTACTATCGACTGCTGCCGTTCGTGACACCAAAATGTCTAAATTTAGTGATCGATCGGGAGACAAGAAGGAACGTCTCATTACTGCAGCGCTAAATCAACGTTCGTTAGTCACACAAAGCAACATCAGGGTGGAAAACAGGCAGCGATAAGCGCCTGAAACACCATTTTACAAAAGATTACACAAACAAAGTTTACGGCACGTCCTGGAACGGCAAGGCCCCAGAGGAAAGTTGATTCATACCGTGCGTAAAACGTCAACAATACATCGCGCACCGTTGAAGATTTGTACATCTACTGCAAGGGTACAATTTCTTGTTAGTACAGGTAGACTCCGTCAGCACACAATACGTTGTAGCAGATAACTTTAATTTTTTCGATACTCCATCCCTAAGGTGAAGAAATAAGGGATGAAAGGTTTTGTGAAAATACGTTAAGGCAGTCTTCAAGCTAGAACTACGAAAATTAGTGTGTATAATCTTTTACAGCCAATTTGATGTTTATCTCGTATTATTATTATTATTATTATTATTATTATTATTATTATTATTATTATTATTATTGTATCGAGCTAAAAGATATAGTATTCTAAATATACTACCACTAGCTTAACGCCCACTGCATCGCCCGCGTATATTGTACGGTCTGCACAGATTTTTTTCCTTTCCTTTAATCGAATTTGTATGTGGTTACGCCCACTGCTTATGTGTAAATGTACACACTGTGCAAACAGTGTATCTAGTCTACGGAAATAAGCTGCAGATAGGTATTAAAATTTAATAAAGCTATCTTTCGTATAAGATCTGCACATTTTCGTACATATTTAATTGAATTTATATTTTCTTAGACATGTCAAAAACTTTCATCACGTATTTCACCTCCTTAGAGATTGAATTTCGAAAAAGATCGAAACATGTTTTTTTTTGTTTCTAACCGAAAAACCAAATACGAAATTTCATGGATTTTTATAAAAGTTTTCATGCTTTGTTTCATCCCTTTAGGGGGTTGAATTCCCAAAAATATTGGAACACTTACTTTTCCTATTTCTACGCTACATGCCGTAAACAAATTTCCGAAGATTTAGCTTTAAAACGCTTTCATAATGAAAGAATATCGTAAAACTTGTCGTCCCTTATTGAACTGCTTTAGTGGTTGATTTTCCAAAAAACGCTGAATCACTTTTTTTAATTTCTGACCAAAAAAATCAAACACTAATTTCCGTAGTTCTAGCTTAAAGACTGCCTTAACAGCGACATATTGTCACAAAATCTTTCATCCCTTATTTCTCCACCTTAGGGATGGAGTATCGAAAAATCCCTTCTTAAACGACGCCTGCAGTATAGAAGCAACATCCTCTGCAAATTTAAAGTTTGTATCCTTTGTGGTTTGGGAGAGGCGATGATGAGTCTGCGAATGAGTTAGTCAGTCGGGACACTGCCTTATATACGTAGAGATCCTCATGTTACGCAAGATGTGTTTATACGGTCAGGTGTAGGCATTTAGAGGTTATACAAATTCATGGTATCAGTAAAAATTTAAGATGGGTAACGAAAATCCTGAAATTTCTTCGATCTTTTTAGTTCTTTATTTCAGAAATTTGCCGCCTGGAGCGGGCGATGTCGCACTTCCTAAAAAGTGCCGAGACGTAAGCACGGCAGCCGCTAGAGATGAATGGGCGAAGGGAGAGGGAAGATCAGCGAGGCGCGGCCGTCAGGCGTGAAGCGCACCCATTCATCGGCGCCGTTCTGGCGTGAAGCCGGCCGGCTGGCGCGCTTGGTGCGGCCGTCGGCGGGCCCAGAGATCGCCTCAGAGATGCGCAGCCACACGGGGGACATCACACGCACCCGTATCGACGAGCCGCGCTCATCGGACGCGGCACAAACCGCGCAGTCAGGCGAGGGATCAAGGTGGAACGCTCGTAACCCATCATACCCTCAAACAACATTTTAGTAGAAGCGATTATATTTTAGTTTACATCGATTTCCATATTCCTCAGCCAACTTTCGGCGAGCAGCGTAACACGAAAAGAAGTCTCTTAAATTGCAAATAATTCTTTTAATCAGAAGCTATGCTTAACACAGCACACTTCACTGCCTGTAGAGAACATTCTGCCGACTGAACCTGCTGTCAACAACGAATACTGCAACTGAAGTCCGCACAGTGGAGACACAGTCATTCACTCTCAGGCAGAGGTACAGCTGGGTTACCACTGAATACAGCGTATGTGCAGCTGAATCGGAAAAAATACGTTGCTTGTCATACGTGTGGTACAGTGGGAAAACTAATTCTGGAAGCTCCCACGATATTCCACAGCTGGGCAGGGACATAAAATCCCAGTTTCATTATCCATATTAAAAGTTTGGAAGCAAAGTTCACCATTTCAACAACCAGGCACCATATCGTAAGACAGCAATGGTCGCTTCTTCGAATGCAAAAAAAGTTCTGGGATTCCTTGGTCGTGACAAAACAGAGAGAAACTAAAAGCATCCCGTGTCAATATATTCCCGCATATTATGTTGTACGTGAAAGCATACCTCATGTACGTTGTCACAAAAAACTGCAATTTATCTTTAAATGAACTTTGATGCGTCTCGCGATCTTGGAGCACGACAATCGTAACTTAACTTGTATGGGCTTTTTCATTTGTGTGTTCGGAGAACATTAATAAATAGAAATGTATCTGTTCGAAGCATCGGTCACTGTCATTCTAACACAAGAGATGTTTCCTGCTCCTATCGTATCTTCAACAATTAATTTTTCGGCGTATGTGTTTTGACCATCTGGGAATTATGAAGAAAAACACGAGAGATTAGTCGTTAGAAAACATTTGCTAAAAATCGTAGAAATTTCCACTAATACTGCAAAATATCATTGTCATTTAAGCTTCCCTTTCTGATACGAATGGCTAACGAATGGTTGTCGAAACAGATATTAACACAGAAGACAAACTGATGTATGTGCCCTGTTTTATTGACGAAGGTTCACCGATCCTCACATTAGGAGCTCCGCTAAGAACTTAATTATATCCAATGGTGTCATCGCTGTTTGTGACAATTACGTTCATAAAATAGAAAATAAATCGCCTTAAAACAACTTGCGACTATTTCATAACGCAAGGTCAAAGCTGATATCTGCATAAACAATTTTTTCCAAATGAAATCTATGCGTAAATAATAATGCAGCATCTTCTCAATACCTCCTAATTAACAAAACCTGCGAATATACGGAAAATTAATCTTTTTCGTTTGGATGTTCTTTGATTTGTTTGAACTTTCTCGCGAATGTGCTGTGTACGCGTCTTCGTGGCCGAGGTCGCTGACGGGCGCTTGTGCGGTGATACTCGACCCGGGGGTAAGAGGGTTCGTATTCCGGAGGCGGAAAAAATTTTCATTGCCAGTATGCGGCCGGCAAGAGGAGGAGAGGTGGCACCAGACTTTGTGTGAATTCCTGATTTAAATACCAAACCTTTCTGTAGCACCTCATGAAGTGAAGGTATGTGGACACTGTTGGTTGTGATCCGTATGATGGATGCGGACGTTAAGCTTGGCGGCTCACTTGACACACACACACACACACACACACACACACACACACACACACACACACACACACACACACACCTACCTTTAGCACCACAGGTGTCACGTGATAAAGACCTGACAATTATCCAGCAGAATTATTTTATAGTCGTCGTCCCCCTAGTCCCTTGGAGGTCTGTATTTCCAGAGGTGATGTTAGCAAACCTTGGATGTTTTAGTCTATCCAGTAGCAGCTGCTAGAGCGCGCTGAGGTATGTTTACTTCTCTCTAGTGTCTTTCTGGTTATTTCTTGGACAGACAGGAAGCACAGCAGCAATTCCCGAGTGCTGTGCTTAAAATCGCGCGCTTCCGTCCAGGTACGGAAGATTGAAGGCGATGGGGTTCCTCACCCGAGGGTTCAGCGATCGGGCTGAATGAGAACTAGGAAGCGGTCACTGGGTAAGCGTGTCATACGCGAGCACTCGAGGACGTTGCGCCAGCAAGGAGCGGCGCGTTTTCACGCTTTCGTCCCACCGGGTAAACGATGAGCAGGCACGACTGTGCCGTAGAGGGCCTCCGATGTCTTTCAACGGCTCCGCGCGGAAACAGCTGCAAGCTCTCCGCCGTCATCTCATCCCCCCCCCCCCCCCTTAGCGCCCATCACTTTTCTCATAGAATCTTAGTCCTGGTCCCATTTACTGTCAAACAATCCAGCATCTTCCAAGCTACTACAACGCCCGTGCAATCTGCTGCCATGTTAAAGATGCTATGAGCGCTATAAACATATCATTCCAATTCCATGGCAACAGCCCTTCATGACAGCACTAAACTAGCAGACAGCGTAATCGTGTCATTAAATAGCTGCTCGAGTCGCATCAAAAAGTATTTGCTGTTCCAACCGGTTTACGCCGATAGGCCATTTTTGGCCGATTCACTAGTTACCCTGAATATAAATTTGTATATCTTGAGCGTCGTCTACTGTACGTTACACAACTCAATAACAACATGGTAACGGATGCTGCTAATATTGACAGTATTACGTCACCACCGTAATTCATCAAGGAATGAGTTGCACTTTACACATGTAGCTGAAGCTATGTTGACTTCTATATATTTATTAGTGTACTTTCATTCAATGTTATTCTTAATAATATGTACATGTGGCTGAATTTCCTATATCCATCCCGTGTAAAGAATTAATAATTAAAGTTACAATTCTACTGATGTGCAGTCTGCTAAAACACTGAATAAGTAACTTAATAGCTGCACTACTCGTATGAGAAATCGGACGCTGGTAACTTCGGTAGCACTTAAAGTAGTAACTGTCAGACCGTCCATACGCAACGGCGTCGCGAGGAGTTATTTCCCAATCCAAGTAGTCTCCAACAAAGTGGTAAATGACAATAAAACGCTACAAGGAAAGGCCGGAAATTCTACAAAATACCCACATTGCTTAATAGCAACAGTTCTAATGACAATAAAATTTAACAAGTTCACAAAAATTATACACTATAAACATTTAGGTTTCTTTGGGCCGGCCGGGGTGGCCGAGCGGTTCTAGGCGCTACATTCTGGAACCGCGCGACCGCTACGGTCGCAGGTTCGAATCCTGCCTCGGGCATGGATGTCCTTTGTAGGTTAGTTAGGTTTAAGTAGTTCTAGGAGACTGATGACCTCTGAAGTTAAGTCCCATAGTGTTCAGAGCCATTTGAACCACTTTTTTCTTTGGGAATGGCTCAATGATTCCGTTGAGGATAACTAAAACTAACTCTACGTTTGTTGTAGAAGGTAAACTTTCCCGGTCGGAAACGACACACTTCTTAAAATACCCCGGGCTATCACACCGTGATCGGGTGAGTTTCTTGTTGAAACCAAACGTTTCGTCTCCATCTACTCTATATGCACACACACAAGAAGTTTACACGATCTGTGTGTCAGAAAACAGAAGTCGTCCACTTTCCTTCCCTTTTTGGCTTAATACAGAGATAATTAACACCAGTATTGCGCTTCGAAGCAGCATCTTCGTATTGAGCACCACTTTGCTTCCCTATTTTGATGCACACTTAACAGAACACGACAAGGGAGATATACCAAAGTAATAATGGCACTAAACAAAATTATAATTTTTACTGAGTGATGGCTTAAATTCAGAATTCGGTGAAAGTTTAAAGAAAACATCGTATCTGATTGGGAAGGAGCACATGCTGGAGTGCTGATCTTTCTCTGAAACCCATGCAATCTCCGAACCGATAACTGCAGTCTCTGCTCAAGAGCGCGCCGTTCTCTGGAAGTAGTAAATAAGCTACCTTGGACTGAATGATGAGGCGGCTGCATCTCAACAGCGACCTCTCCATAAACAGAATGCCTTCAATCGGCTGACAACTGTGAATGGAGCATAACTTGGAGAATAAAAGGCGAAAGCTTATTTTATTAGCCGTCCCACAACTAATAAACTACTCATGGCTTAGTTCTGGTATACAAGGTGCGATCCAAGCAGTCGCGCATCAAATGTGTTTCTAGACTTCCAAAGTAAAGTAGAAAATGTCAGCAAGCTAAAGGAAACCACTAGACCTGTTAATAGCGTTTCTAATTACATATTTAAGGATGTACTCCTGAATTTTTTTAAGTCGATAGTGACTAACAGCAAAGTTATTCTTTTCAGGAAATTAACATAATGCCGATACACATAAATCTGGTACGCCTCACACCCGAGATCCAAGTAACAATGAACTAAATAAAAAAGAATAGATAATAGTAACGTTACTAAACATGTAGTTACCTGTTTATATGAGATGCTGGAAGTGGTGGCCACGGGCATCCGGGTCACTTCACAAACAATGCTACTAGATATGAGTAACCGGCACGTGAGGCGTACCGGTTTTGTGGCACACCTTGTATAAAGCAGTAAGGTAAATATTGCCTACGGATCTATAGATCCCTTAAATTGTTAATGATGCTAATTTCTTGAACATAATAAGGTGCTGCGACAGCCATCTTTCATTGGGAATGCTCAAGAACTATTGCGAACTGAGATCCCATTAGTCGAGGGAGAAAAAGTTACACGTCACGGTGTGGTGTGGTGTGTAAATTAGCAGTGTTCGTGCTACGCTACTTCGCTCTGTTTCTCGAGAAATTTGCCTAAATTGCTTTCTTCTTCACGTTTAACAACCCTGAGCAGTGTGTTTCACTTTACACGTTCATAAGGACAACAGTATCGAAAGCAAGCTCATTTCCTTAATGTAAAAGTTGCAATTTTTGTGGCGAGTTTCAGAACTGACTCAGTGTCCTATTAAACGTGAACTGAACGATATGATGATTTATTCAAGACTAGACTCTTAATTAATTCATAAACTTAATGCTAGAACAATAGCCTCATGCTTCATATCTAAACGCATTTTGTGTTTTATTGGAGAACTTCGACTTCAAAATAGGATTTAATTTCATAGGTTTTTCAGAGTCACTAGATATAAAACAGTAATTCAAACAACACACAGTGGCGTTTTGCACTCTCATTTGTTCCTCAGTCTATAACAGAAAGAGCTAGTCATGAATATTCTTTAAACTGACACTTCAATTCTCCATAACGAACTACATTTAAAGGCAATAAATGTGAAAGCAACTTCCTTGTCGTAACGACAACAAGGGGTACTTTGTTGCGCCTGTATATGACATCTACCAAAGTTTACGTGACAACTGTAACTTTTACTTTCGATACGATAGCATGCAATATTTTTACGACAAAAGTGCGGAAAATCATATATAGTAACGCACTGAGCGTCTATGAGAAACAGGGATACCATTCTAATCCCTCGCAAGGAACGGGACTAAGAAACGACGTGGAATAAAAATATACGAAAAAACGGTCAAACGTTTTGTGAAATGATTTGTCTAAAAATACGAAATAAAATAAATTTTGTGAACATTTGGCGCGCAATTCGGTGATGCTAGAAATCATGTAGACCAAATGAGACGCATGAAATGTTTCACTAAACCACTTTATTTCTTACTTTTAGAAAAATCATTTCACAAAACGCTTGACCGTTTTTTCTACAATTTTTTTAAATTTTCAGATTTTGCTCAGAAATCGTAAAATATATTTACATATCGATCGATATTTTATTATTATTATTATTATTATTATTATTATTATTATTATTATTATTATTATTAGTAGTAGTAGTAGTAGTAGTATATAAACCAAGAGTAAGCAGACGAGTTTCAGTTCATGCTGTAATCTGATATTTATTTTTTCCACATCAAAGAGCGAATTGTACTATTTCTATGCTAACGTGACTTCTTTATGCGCAAATAGCTAGGATTTGAAGAGATTAACTTTCTGAGTCTTCATCTTCATAAGCAGCAGCTTTTGCGAAATGTTTCAGTTTTTTTTCCTCAAACCAATAATTAAGTCGTGAGATTTAAAATTTTCCCGGCATAAAGTTTCAGGAGACTACCGGATGTCTGCAACTAACTGCCACGATATTTCGGCGCACAGTCTTCTGGTCATCTTCAGGTGAATACTGGACAGGAAATTGCTGTAATTTTTCTAATCTTTGATGTAGAAATCGCATTAATTCTACCAATTGTGAGCTCACGTGCCAGCCGGCACATGCGTGGCGTATCCAGTTGTCGGCGTTGCGCTTGTTTGCACGTCTGTGCTCTGATGAACGCTAGCTTCATCGATATCAGGTAGATTGTCTTCGTATAGCGAAAGATGCCGGATACGCAGAGCATGAAGTTTTTCTGTTATGGGAGTCCACGCAGAATTTAACTGGAAACCGTCGTCTGGATTAACAAGGAGCTCAGACAGTAGTCTTTCCACTGGTTCGTTGATGATAAAGCTCCAAAAGCTTGACGTATGGACCACAATTTCCGTTTGATTGTATTTCATCAAATGGCCAGTGGAAATACAGTGTTCGGCGATAGCAGATTTATTGGCTTGGAGGAGGCAAGTAAGTCGCTGATGTTCGACGATGCGTTCCTGCACTGTGCAGGTCATTTGCCCCACGTGGGAATTGCCGCATTCCCACGGAGTTCTGTGAACACCTGCCTTGAGCAACTCTTATCTTGAACATATCCCAGTAGCACCGAAATTTTTAGGAGGAGCACGAAAAATTACTTTAACTTACGTCTTCTTAATATTCTGAATATTTTGGATGAAATATTTCCAGCATGTGGTAAATAAGCAGTAGTTTTGAAGGCCTTCTTGTTTGTTTTGCCGTTTGTACGTCTGTAAGACACTGTACATGCTGTGATGAATGTCCATTGTTGTGGAACTGTTTAAAGGTGGTTCAGCTCCGTTTGCTGATTATCGGAATTCGTGATGGTGTGAGCTCGGTGGATTAACGTCTATAGAACACTCATCGTTTGTCCTAGATGCTGGCTAGTAGTAGCTTGCAGATACAGTTCTGTACTAGTGGGCTTCCGAAACAGCCAATGCTCAAACGTGCCATCGCTTTACGTCGCACCGAGACGTCTACAAACGGCAAGCAACTATCTTTCTCCATATCCATAGAAAATTTTATGTTTTCACATATGGAGTTTAGATGTTGAAGGAACTCTCGGAGACAGTCCAAACCATGAGGTCAAACTGTGGAAATGTCATCAACGTATTGCCAAAATGCCGTTGGTTTTAAAACAACAGAGGCAAGTACTAGCTCCTCAAAATGCCGTTGTTAGATGTCTTCGTGTGACGTAAGAGCAATGGGACAGTTGGCCATTCATTCTTTCCAGAGCCCACCCATACAAACCCATGTCTGCAAGCTACTAGTTGTCACCATTCTCCACAAACGATGGGCAGTCTAAAGACCTCAATTCCCAGAGCACATTACAGATACTGGAAATATTTCAGCCAAAATATACAGAATATTAAGAACACAAAGTTAAAGCAGTTTTTCATCTTCCTCCTAAAATCTCGGTGCTATTGGGATCTGTTAAAGACAAAGTTGCGCAAGGCAGGTGTTTACAGAATACCGTGCGAATGTGGCAAATCTAACATAGGGCAAACGGCGTGCTCAGTACAGAAACGCATCGTAGAATATCAGCGACATACTCGCCTCCTCCAAGACATTAAGTCCGCTATCGCCGAATATTGCATTTCGACTGGTCATTTGATAAAATACAACCGAACGAAAATTGTCACCCATACCTCAAACTTCTGGAGCTCCATCATCAATGAATCAGACGAATATGAGAGTCTGAGTCCCTTATTAATCGAGACGGCGGTTTCCAGTTAAATTCTGCATGGAATCCTGTCACTGAAAAACTTCGTGCTCTGCGTATCCGGCGTCGTTTACCATAGGAAGACAATCGATCTGATATCGATGAAGCTAGCTTTCACCACGAGTACAGACTTGCAGACTAACAGCTCACGCGCAGCGTCAACTGGACACGCCACCCATGTGCCGGCGAGCTCTTAAATACGTGAGCTCAGTGCCTCTCCCATCAGTATTCACCTAAAGATGGCCAGAAGACGCTGCACCGAAATACCGCGGCAGCGAGTTGCAGACATCCGGCAGTTCTCCAGAAACTTTACAGAACTAATTAAGTTCTGAGTTTTTCTTAATCACCGTGAATACTTTCATGCAAGTAAGTTCTATTTTGCAAAACTAGACATCCTGTTGCTCAGTCTGACGCCCCGTTTGGCCATTTCCCACTCAACGTTTGGTTACGGAAATTCCGACTCAAATCCGTAAATCTTTAAGGAGTCTTGCTCTCGCTTCGATCAAACATTTGACCAAAAAAGAGCCACCGCAAGACAGAGTGTGGAAAAAGTTGCTATTAAAAATTGAACAAATAATATCTAACATATGAGCCCAATGCCTTGCAAAAATGTGTTATTATAAAATCCGTTAAGCTTGGTAATGCTAAATGCTCGAAAAAGTTAAAATACAGGGTGATTCAAAAAGAATACCACAACTTTAGGAATTTAAAACTCTGCAACGACAAAAGGCAGAGCTAAGCACTATCTGTCGACGAATTAAGGGAGCTATAAAGTTTCATTTAGTTGTACATTTGTTCGCTTGGGGCGCTGTTGACTAGGCGTCAGCGTCAGTTGATGCTAAGATGGCGACCGCTCAACAGAAAGCTTTTTGTGTTATTGAGTACGGCAGAAGTGAATCGACGACAGTTGTTCAGCGTGCATTTCGAACGAAGTATGGTGTTAAACCTCCTGATAGGTGGTGTATTAAACGTTGGTATAAACAGTTTACAGAGAATGGGTGTTTGTGCAAAGGGAAAAGTTCTGGACGGCCGAGAACGAGTGATGAAAATGTAGCACGCATCCAGCAAGCATTTGTTCGCAGCCCAGGAAAATCGACTCGCAGAGCTAGCAGAGAGCTGCAAATTCCACAATCAACTGTATGGAGAGTCCTACGAAAAAGGTTAGTTATGAAACCTTATCGTCTGAAATTGGTTCAAGCACTGTCTGCAGCTGATAAGATTAAAAGAATCGATTTCTGTGATTTTATCCTTGCTTAAATGGAAACAGATGAATCTTTCGTTTCAAAGATTGTGTTTAGTGATGAAGCAACTTTCCACACTAACGGGAAAGTCAACCGTCACAATGTCTGTATATGGGGCACTGAGAATCCGCGGGAAACAACTCAGTATGAACATGACTCGCCTAAGGTGAACGTTTTCTGTGCAAAGGGAAAAGTTCTGGACGGCCGAGAACGAGTGATGAAAATGTAGCACGCATCCAGCAAGCATTTGTTCGCAGCCCAGGAAAATCGACTCGCAGAGCTAGCAGAGAGCTGCGAATTCCACAATCAACTGTATGGAGAGTCCAATAAAGTTTTTGGTCCCTTTTTCTTCGAAGGTGCTACTGTAACTGGACTACAGTATCTGGAGATGTTAGAGAATTGGCTGTTCCCTCAGCTCGAACAAGAAGCACAACAATTCATATTTCAGCAGGATGGAGCGCCACCACATTGGCACGTATCTGTCCGTAACTACCTGAACGTCAACTACCCGAGGCGATGGATCGGCCGCCAGGCAGCCCGTGACAGAGCACTTCATCACTGGCCTCCAAGAAGCCCTGATCTTAACCCCTGCGATTTTTTCTTATGGGGGTATGTTAAGGATATGGTGTTTCGGCCACCTCTCCCAGCCACCATTGATGACTTGAAACGAAAAAGAACAGCAGCTATCCAAACTGTTACGCCTGATATGCTACAGAGAGTGTGGAACGAGTTGGAGTATCGGGTTGATATTGCTCGAGTGTCTGGAGGGGTCCATATTGAACATCTCTGAACTTGTTTTTGAGTGAAAAAAAAACCTTTTTAAATACTCTTTGTAATGATGTATAACAGAAGGTTTTTTTTGTTTCTGAAGGAAATAGGCCGTGCTGGCTTTTCGAAGACATTGATTCCATTGACTTTTTATCATTATCAGGTACTCGTACTATGTGCATTGTACGTCTAAGGATCCAAAACGAAATGCTACGAGCTTCCTCGTGAAGTCTAAAACGACACTGCGACTGTCTGAAACGCATCGGACCTGACGCGAATCCTCGCTGTTTTAATGGACCTATTTCGAAAGAGCAGCTGGATAACGGAGTGAAATGCCGGCAGACCGCAGCACGTAACAGGGATGGGAAAGCGTATAATGCTGCGGTTTGGCTGCCGGCCTCCGGAAGCTGGGCACGGGGGCCCGCCTTGCGCTGGCCCACGGCACGCACCGCGCTGCGGTCGCCCGGCTGACAGCGTAATCTGCCCACGCGCGCCGTCTGCTCTGCTTGCGCAAGCCAGCACCAGCCGAGCCACGCCTGCGGGCCATCGCTCTGGTCGCTTCCTGCCGAGTGTTACTTTAAACTCTGACACCACACAAGGCACTCGAACTGTCAACCAACAAAGCAGCCTCCTCACGTCATTCAACCATCACCTGCTCTTTAACGTGCGTCGTTTACACGGGCCATATTTTACTGTAATATCTGACCCGAATAGCGTTGCCGTCAATATTGCTACAATGCAGCTACAATACATTGCATTTTTCCGCGAAATAATGCTAATGCAGGTAAACTATTGCCGAGGGGTTTGCTGGTGTTGTCCACCACGGGTGGAGAATGTGTATTCCTTTTCTGTAAACGCTTCCCTCTCACTCTGACCTCCGCTATTCCTCCCACCGGCAGCGCCGCAGTCACGGACAGCGAAAACAATTTTTCGCTTTTGTTCTAAAGTTTGCGTGCATCTTTGTAGTTACCTGTTTTAGTAGTTGTTTGCCGTTGTGAGCTTGTCGTCTGCAGTAATGGTGAAGTAGACACACGATATAACTATGAATTTCATAAATGGGATTTGTGTACGACCAGAGCTAAGCCACATCGAAAGTAATGCAAACAGTTACAAATATCTCAATCTGAAAAAATAAAGTTGGCGAACAGTTGCGATGGTCTCGGAATCACGCTTGAGGAAGTATACACAACATTTCGAAATCTTAGGAATTGCCAAATGCGAGAAAAAAAAATCTTGCGCAGCATGAGCAGAAGCGCGAGTGGCTCCTTATGCATACGGTTCGCATCTGATGCCATGAGGTTCATACTGTCTCTGACGTGTCTGGTGCATGAATTCATAGTGTAAACAGTGATGTGTGCTGCTGAACAAAAATAAACTAAAAATAAAAATTCTATTCTTATTTCGAACAAACCTTACAGAAATCCTTCAGTGCTTCTACCAATGCACTGCATACTAGTTGTATTTAGAGCCTTACTGATGAATAATGTACTTTAAAGAGGGATTAAACTTCTGTACAAATCACTAGTAGATAAAAGGAAGATAGACTATCGGGTTGTAATTCGTGTCACCTCTCTCTCAAATTTATGTCGGTTTTAGCAGTTCTCGGACCAACTGCTTGTACGAAATATTCGTAATCTGGTAAAATTCTGGAAATGTACCTGTCCAGCATGAGTTCACGAGTTAAATTTTCTGGCGGCATTCTGCTGACTTGAAAAAGAACGCAATCAAATCCTGATTTCTCCTGTTCTCTCTAAGTGTATTCGTTGTGTGACACAAAATCAAGAAAGCTGGGCTCACTTCCACTAGATCGCGTTTGTCCGTCTCGTGGCAATATTATCTTCTCGCATAAACGCTTCTGATACCGAAACGTATTCCGCAAACATTGCCGGGCAATAGTGACCTCTAATGCTGTCGTATACGTGGCTGCAATTCGTGTGGCCCGTAATGTTGCCAGACGACATTGTCCGGATGTATTGTCGGCAATATGCAATTTTTATAGGCCGTGTAAGCGAAAGTTTAAAGTCAAGAAACTTGCAAGGCAGCAAAAAATTTCAGCTATTGAAAAAAAACATTTACCCGCTGATTTAATGAACCAAGGCGCAGTCAGAATAATCTTTAATTTAAATAAACCGATTTGGTGATCATCTGTGTGTTTCGAGCTTAGCACCTAAGTTACTTCAATTCTGCTGCTGCTTTCGCCGCTACGACAAACATCTCCGGACGGACAGTTTTACTCCATGCCTCTGGTAACGGACAGAAACGCGCACGCATGATTTCCCCAGTGTACGAGGTTTGCAAGTCCACAGCCAGATTGTACTGGGAGCGTGTGCTTTGGCTCGCAGAAGATATTGGCCAAGGGTAACCCACTTGGGAGGTGCGAGGAATGTGCCTTGCGGGAATGCTACAGATGGACGGCTGCTCCACCAGGCACGATCCTGTTCACCAACGACGTACGTATAGTGCTGCGAGTGGACTCTGATTCGAAACTGAGATACTGTCTAAAGAAACTGGTCAAACACTGAACAACAATGTAAGTTGCAGAAGTTACCTTTCACATTTCGGTATGACCACATACGAGCCTGAAACGAAGTGGCAGCTCTTAAACTGGGAGAACTGTGTTCAAAGAGCGGTCCATTCATCCCGTTTGGGGACTAAATGGTTTGTTCGATAAGCTCGCAACTTTTTCCCCTCTAGTCCAGTCAACACTGAGGCGCAACTCTGACACTGAACATTAAAATTGTAAAGATTACGGAGGTGAAAACTAGTGAATGGAACTTAAGGCTATTTAAGGTGTATTACACAATTTCTTTCAGCATAAAATCCTTCAGTAACCTACCTAACAAACTTCAGTACTATACTTGAACAAAAGTCACTGCACAGGTTTAAAACCAGCGTTCCCCGTTAATATTTGTAAACTGAACATACATATGTTGGTTTTTTTCACCACTGCCTGTCATCATGGTGCTCTTATTAAACTACCACCATCATGTAAGGGAAAATTGAGTTCAATGAAAATTTTCTGGGAAGTTGTTTCATAGTATTAAACAGTCGAGCCTTTCAGCCACTACGCATGTGGCTTTCTTGATGGCGGTGATCTATATTATCTACATTTGCCAACAGTATATTTATGTTTCTGCTTCTCACTTCCAATGTTAATAAGAGCAATAGTGTTAACATGCAATAGAAGCGTCATATGTCATATTGTGAATGGGTGATAATAGCAGGTGTGTATTATTAGTAATTTTATTTCAGCGTTAGCTGCCAATTGGTCGACATTGACGGAGAATTATGTCCGTCATGAGAGACACGACACGCCGTTACGTAATAACGACAATGGGTGCTGTGGGAGGAATGTTTCGTCAAAAACAGCGACTTTCGCTTAATTCATAAGTTCTGTCCAATGAGAGCGTCAAGGTGATTAGACACTGAGTACATGTTTGGACTGGTCCATTATGGGGATGTCAATCAACCGGAACCACAGCAACATTCGTCTCGATTAATTAAGGGATATCATGATAAAACCTAAATATTCATAATAGGTCAGAGTGTTTTGAAAACTATTCGACGCTAATACGAAACCAAGACATAAAAAGCTGAAACACCGCCGATATCAACTCATCTTCTAACTTAGAATTACTTCACCACCTTCCATTATTACTTTCATTATAGGCTTGCGACTTTTTCTTGGTGTGGGGGGAGGGGGAGCCGTCATCAATCTTAATTATGTACAGGACATTCCAGTTTTACTTGCGACAATCGCTTGTGATCAAGCTCTATGACTTGCTCTGTGGGTTTGCAATAAAACAGAATTCTTCATGTTCAGAAACTAGAAGAGCTGTATTGTAATGGGTACGGTGCTAATTCTCTTCAACAATTTTCTTAGCACGATTTCCTTAACGGCCTGTGTTGCCAGTTTGTGTGTCCTGAGATCGTTTAAAATTACGATTAATGCGTAAATTCCCCTCAAGGTCGAGGTCGTTAGAGACAGTGCTCAAGCTCTGATGGGACAAGGATAGGGAAGGAAACAGCCGCATTATTTGCACAGGAACAGTACCAGAATGTACGGAAATGTTAGTTTGCTTGATGTCGTGACGTTGCCCGAACCATCCGTGTAACTAATCGTTCGTATCGTAAACAGCGGAGTGCCACTGGCTAACAGTTTTCGTGCACGGTGATTTTAGTTCCCACTCTTAACTTCCTGTGACTCAGTGTATTTGCATCAACAGTTGCACCAATTCCATGCCATCGCATTACGGTATTGATTATTAGAGAACAACAGATGTGTAGATAACATGGTATCTTATCGTGCATAGAATCAATAAGCAAGATAACAGGACTTCAAAGGTTCCCGATAAAATTTCGCAACTTCTTAGTGAACTCTTAATAGTAGGAATGGTTATTCTTCTTCCATCACGTATTTTTGTGACATACTGCGAGCCAGCAAGGAAAGATATTTTGAACAGGGACTGCTTGTTTAAAAACGAGACCCTAATTTACCTGCTCAACGACATTTTAAGTTTTAAGAAAAATATGGAGACACTATATAAATTATTACTGCCTGTCATTCCTCAACTCTGTACATAAGAGACGCGCGTAGGGTCATGGAATATAACTTAACAACAAACAGATCATGAAACACATGCCTTACAATTTCACGTTGTGTTCAATTCAGAGGAAATGTACATATGTAAACGAATATTTTATTTACATTAACTATCTTCATAGCAGGAAAACACAGCATATGAATTTTACCTCAAATTGAGCTTATTTTATGGTCTAACTTGGAACAGGTCCAACTTCAGAAGACAAAAATTTGGCCCAGGCGGAATATTATCGTCAGAGTTCAGGTGGAAATGGTTTACTACATTTCAGTATCCGTAGAGACAGTTGGGGATAAAATACTTGTACGCCTAGATAAGGGTCTTCCGAATGCAGATCTCATTTCTCTTATCGGCGCGGGACTCTAGCGATTGCGTAGTATCTTGTTCTCCTGTTTGATTTAGCTCAGAATTGTGACATTGGGCGCCACCACCTCACATAGGCAACGTGTTACGAAGCACCTTACGAACAATGGCTCATGCGATTTACTTTTCCCGAGAATCCCAGCAACTGTGTTTCGTGCTAATGGGCTTCGTTGCACTTCACGTGAAGGCTTACCGGAGATTTTCGACTCACTTGCGTGGTATGGCTGAAAGTGCAGAGTCCGATGTTCGGAATTCTGTTTCATTTGCTCCTGTGTCTGATCCGCTAACAGAATGTAACATACATGTTCTTGAAGAGTTCATAGCAGTTCTCCTTATTAGAGCTATAAATTGAAACGTCTATTTCTTGCCACATAAAGTAATTAGCCTTATATTTTCTTCACAGTAATAATCCAGTTTAAGGCCAAATCACAGACTAATATTAAAGCTGCTATGACGAACTTGTCATTTGTACTCAGGTGATTCATGTGAAAAGGTATCCCACGTGATTACGGTCGCACTATGGGAATTAACAGATTTTTAACGTGAAATGGTAGTTGGAGAAAGACGCATGAAATATTCCATTTCGGAAATCGACAGGGAATTCAATATTCTGACATCCACAGTGCCAAGAGTGTCCGAGAAAACCACATCTCAGGCATTACCTCTCACTGTGGACTACGCAGTGGCCCACTGCATTCACTTAACGATCGAGAGAAACTTCGTTTGCGTACAGTTGTCAGTATTCATAGAAAAGCAACAGTGTCAATCGCAGAATTAAATGTGGGTCGTACGACGAATATATCCATTCCGACAGTGCGACGAAATTTGGCGTTAATGGGCTGTAGTAGCAGACGACCAAAGAGTGTGCTTTGTTAACAATACATCACCTGCACGTCTCATCCTGGGCTCTTGACCATATCGGTTTGAGCCTAGATGACTGGAAAACCGTGGCGTGGTCAGATGAGTTCCGATTTCAGTGATGGTAGCGTTCGAGTGTGACGCAGACCCCACGAAGCTAAAGACCCAATTTGTCAACAAGGCACTGTTGCCTTCCATAATGGTGTGGGGCTGTGTTTACTTGTCATGTACTGAGCCCTCTGGTCCAACTGGTTCGATCATTGACTGGAAACGGTTATGATCGGCAGGTCTTTCGCAGCCATCCGTGGACTTCAGGTTCCCAAACAACGGCTGAGTTTTTGTAGTCGACAATGGGCCATGTACCGGGCCACAATTTTTCGCGATTGATTGAAGAACATTCTGGGCAATTCGAGTGAATGATTTGGCCACCCAAATCGCCCGGCTTGAATCCCATCGAACATTTATTGTATATAATCGAGAAGTCAGTTCGCTCATAAAATCCTGCACCGACAATACTTTCGCAATTATCGTCGGCTGTACAAATAGCCTGGCTCAATATTTCTGCAGGGTTTTTCCAACGACTTGAGTCCATGCAGCGTCGAGATGCTGCACTACACAGCGCAAAAGGTCTGTAACGATTTTAGGATATGTCCCACGACCTCAGTGTAATGCGGCTGATCTCGTACCGTATCCAACGGGCTTTTAAAACTTTGAAATCCGATTTGCTACATCTAAGTATGTTCTACAGTCGAGAGACAGGTGAGCAATATCTTCTTCCCGTTGACGACATGTTTCACTAGTGAGTGAACGCTGTTGCAAATATTACCATCACATAATTGAGGATTGCTACAGTAACACAGGTTCTTGCCGCGCACTGCCTAAAAAAGCTGAGCTCCGGGGCGAGTGACGTAATTCGCGCCTGACGTGACTGGCAGCCAAGTGCGCCACTACCAGAAGCGCCGCTGCCTCCACCAGCTCACGCCCACGCCGCCCTGTGACGTCATAAATCACCCTCGCCTCGCCGGCTGCTCCGCGTGGGCGCCGCACGGCCGTAAACAGCGGCGCCGGAACACGTCACGCCTCGGCCACCAGTTGCGTGCAAAACCCGCGCGTGTGATTGACAGCACAATCAATACTCCTGCAGAGACACCAGCATCAGAATGGCGCAACTACACACACTGACCCAGTACTTTACACATGAACACTTCTATCCAGACCTAGCCGTCACTGTATTCTGTTATCAAGTGACAGACTTCCCTGGTTATTTGCCAAGTTTCATACACTGCTTTATCTAGAAGTGATTTGTGGCCTCAGCACAGCAACGTGCAGCTTCCGTACTGTTGGCTCCCAACAGCTATGAAAACGAACCTTTCCTCCTCTACACACGACGAAGATTTTAGTGTGGTATCACGTATTACTACCAGTCCGCGGCGTATCAAAGTAGGTGACGGAATGGCAAGTTTCCGCCTGCTGCCTATAGCGGTCGCGCGGAATCTGACGGACCCATTGTTGCACAACACCTCCAGCAGCTCTGTACTATATGCGCCGCCTGCCGCCGAAACATAGGACGGCTGGTGGCAGCCCCCCTCAATACACTTGCTTACGACACCTTAGCTCGTGCTGAGGACAGCGAGTCTCATCCTAGTTGCTACTGCCGCGCGGGGTAGCCGCGCATTCCAGGGCGCCTTGTCACGGCCTGCGCGGCTCCCCCCGTCGGTGTTTCGAGTCCTTCCTCGGGCATGGGCGCGTGCGTCGTCCTTAACGTAAGTTACTTTAAGATAGATTAAGAAGTGTGTAAGCTTAGGGACTGATGACCTCAGCAGTTTGGTCCCAGAAGACATTACCACAAATTTCCAATTTCCTAATTGCTACTGCACGAGCTGGACTGTAGTTCTTACTGTTTATTTCTAATGTGTCATCGTACGCTTGGAGAAATACAAATCAAGTAACTCTTCTATTTGTTGCGCTAATTTTTTCACTGATCGTTTCTGCTCCTGTCCAGCTTTCCTACGACGACAGTTGCCGCACCACTCTGTAGCCCATCTCTCCTTACCACTGTGTACGGAACCTTACGTAACAACTGACATCCTTCTGGTGCAGTTATGCGAGTTACTGACGTGCTCTCTTTAAATTCAACAGGAATTGGACAATTTTTTCAAAGGTGGTCATAACGTCCACTGATCGCATGCAATGTAGTACAAGGAACTGGACAATGTCTGCGGATTCTGAAAGTCAGAGGTGTTGTTAACCCTTCAGCGTGTGCGCGCTCCGGCTGTTCGCAGCAAGATTTGCTTTCTGCGTTGCAACATATATGTAGAGCGTTAATTCTTGGGTACACATCCAAATACCTATTCATAACGCATGTGACTATACACTTATTTCTGCAGCTATTGCTGTTTCTGGGGTTTCTTAACCAGAATTCCAGGTTTCTGGTGTACTTTCCGTTATGTAAGCTTGTGATGAACGTACGTTTTATACTTGTGATTTTTTTCCCAGAAGACATTTTTTGTCTGTAACTGGAACGTAATTTTTTAGCCCAACAGTCTTGATAAACATACGAGACGACATTTTTTGATGCCCTACTCTTGGTCTGATGAAAGACCTTTGTAACAGTTCCCGAGGACATAAACGCATTCGTGAACGGGTTCAACGAAGCGGAAGCCCATGAAACAGATGTGTGTGTGTGTGTGTGTGTGTGTGTGTGTGTGTGTGTGTGTGTGTGTGTGTGTGTGTGTAGGAGGGATGGCTTTGAGGAGACGAGTGGAAGTGTGCATGCGCCGATGTGTAGTGAGGATGGCATCACATAGAAACTGGCTAGTTTACACATAGAACGATCCAGATGATTCATAAACGTTATGTTTTCCTTCATTCTTCAGTGATAAACGTTTATATTTTTAAGTCAAATTAATTCTCTATCACAGGTAGAGAAAACAGTAATCATTATGTGGAGTCCGCTCAGCGACGTTTATTGTGATCACTACGTCGCCGAGTAAAAATAAAACTCTCAGTTTAGCAATAAATGTAATCATTAAAGTCCATAATAATTCTCTATAAAAGTCTCATTTCTAATTACAGCGTATTCCCTGGAACATGTCTGGAGCCCTAGAAGCCGGCCGGAGTGGGCGAGCGGTTCTAGGCGCTACAGTCTGGAACCGCGCGACCGCTACGGTCGCAGATTCGAATCCTGCCTCGGGCATGGATGTGAGTGATGTCCTTAGGTTACTTAGGTTTAAGTAGTTCTAAGTTGTAGGGGACTGATGATCTCAGAAGTTTAGTCCCATAGTACTCAGAGCCATTTGAACCATTTTTGAGCCCTAGAAAGTCTAATCGGGTGTGCATGTCAACAACCACTAGCTCGCGACCTCATTCTGCATACAGATATTAATTAGTCTTTTTCTTAACAATTCTGTTATGTAGCATTTTATGCAGGTACTTGCACTCTTCCAGGTATTATGAAGTGATCGCCAGGAAGTTGAAATATGAGTATCACGATTACTTTTTAAAATACTATATCACAGTCTGTTCGCCATAATCAATGCTTAATCTTGCGTGGTATAAGACGAGAATAGCTAACATAATACAAATGTACAATAGAAAAATAATAAAATAAATGTATTTATCTCAGTACCCCGTGGCTCCGGTACAATACGTCATTGCAGTGTCACATGTCCTATGCAGAAGTCTGCAGACATGGAACTCTGCTTGCCACTATAGCAGCACCACAAACCCTGACAACAATTATCTTACTTGAACACAGCCTGTGTCCACGCTTGTGTATGGCCGAATCGTTACAAACTCTGAAGTATGCGGTTTAATGCAAGTTCTCTTATTTAGAAGAAGCTTGTTCAAATACTGGTCCGTATAGATTACAACACTGATTGTATAGTGAGCCTGCATATACTGAACTTCTGATACTTCAGATCTATAAAACCATGGGGTAACTTAATTCTCTTGCAACTCAAACTACCTAGACCCTATAGCAAGCCACCCACTTCTCTGAACTACAACGTTGCAGTACTTAGGGCGATGACGTAGTGTTATCTCAAAGGCAGAACAATCCCTGGTACGACAGACAGACCATGTCCTTTATAGCTGAGAGTTCTAAATTATAGAGCAGCCAGCCTTTTGTCTTTACTCTGGGAACACATTTCACTCATTAAGAGCTGCTGCACCGGTTGACTCTTGAAAGCTGCTTTAAGACTGCGAGCAAAGTAATAGCTGCCTGCTTCTTCATTTTGCTTTTCTCCTGCAGCCGAGAAATTGAGTGGCACAATCACGACCGTGTTCTTTTGTTCTCCCATTTCCCTACCCTATTCACAACGGAAACATATTTTTCGATTTAACTGATACAATCGGAAGAAGCCAAATAATAGACGCACAATATGTAAGGTCGATCGATGACACATCCACATATTCATGAAATTACATAATATTATCAACAACTATCTCCCTTTCTTGTATGCTTGTTCCATCGAATTATAGAGGCAGAACCGCACACGATAATATGAGCTGATCACTGCAACGGTCAATAGTTCTTTTTTTCAGGTAAGGGCAACAAGCCAACAGTCTTGGGAAACCAATCGACCGCAACACTGGGAGAGGCTATAAAACGCTACTGCCCGTTTACTGCCAACACCAACACGTCAAGTAATAAGCATTATGTTTAGCAACACATTTCTTAATATGTGAGGGCGATCATGTAATGGCGGCAGTGCCCTTGTTTTACATACGAGAATACGAGACTAATTTCACACAAAGGAGCAGAATAATCACGCACATACAGAAGTAGGAGTAGTAATTATTCGGTACAATTGTGGCATGTCCCAGATGTGTTACTAATGCCCATAACACAATTTCATCTTTTGTCGAGCAGTTTTCACTTATTTTGGGTACTGAAGCTATTAGTATCGCACCGTTTCTTCGGGTGGTTATGTACATGACGACATCTACGTCCATAATGGTGTATAGTTTGATGAATATACCTATGAACGTGTATATTCTGTCCCGTACGCCGCACACCTTAGGCACGGCACAGCTCTTAAATTAAGTAACTTGCAATTGCAAAATACACGCGTCGTCGTAGCTATAATCAGCGTTTACATTAAATACCATCACGCTAATAACACTAGTATGCTGAGTAGCGTTTAAACACATCAGAATCACTCACTAAGGGCACACATTCTCTATCTACCGCTCGAGTCTTGACCTGTGAGGCTTGACAAAATGACATGAACACCATCATTTAAAAACGTCATTATCAGAGCCTCATTCCTTTAACGGCATTTATTTTGTTTCTAATCCCTTGTAGCATCAATTAATCATTGTATTAACGTTTTTATTTGTCGACCATCCTATATGTTGTTTCTAAACGTCGATCCCACCCCTCCCCTTTTAGTTACTGAATGTTTTGTCACCAGCAAATGACTTTGGGCGAGAGCGTTTGCCAGTAAGAGAACATGGACATAATAATTTATAAATTAATCTGATACAAAGGATAATACGATTGTAGCGAATTATGTTTGTTTTGTTACTTCAGAATATATTTCAGAATATGTGTATTTTACTTCGCCAAAGAAAAAGAAAATATAGTTCTCTTCAAATAAAGTAAGTAAAGATTTCATGATGAGCATAATAGTTTTTTCCTTCACTTCATACAGAGTCACTTCATACATAGTCACTTCATACAGAGTCACTTCATACAGAGTCACTTCATACAGAGTCACTTCATACAGAGTCACTTCATACAGAGTCACTTCATACAGAGTCACTTCATACAGAGTCACTTCATACAGAGTCACTTCATACAGAGTCACTTCAATCAAATAATCAACAGTTTAATAGGCATGTAGAAAACCTCTAACTGTCAAGTTGCAGACATTTTGGTTTTTGAGTCATATACAAGAAATGAAACCAGCTGCATGCACAACAATTAAACGCTGACCGGCACTTTTATTCGACAATACTTCTCCCACACTGTCACTTTGAAAACATTTTTTAACAGCGTAATGTGAGCCCACGTTTCATAGAAGTAAATAACTGGCCACTTTTATTCTGATGCTTCATTCTTTCGTAAAAACCTAATTTAATATCTCACTTTTGCAACTATGGCCTCTCTTTCGCACATAACAACACGTTTATTTTGGCACCTTTTCAAATTAAATCCCATACACAGCACAGTTTTTCTAGAAGGTTCCTTCCGTTCTATGCGACAAAAGTTATGTATTAGATTGTTTCATAAGTTCACAGTATTTTTCCGTAAGTTTAATAAACACAACAGATACACACAATAGAGACTTCAGTCACTAGTTATAGACTCTCCTTCACTATCTACAACATTCTGCCAACGCTGTGGTAACTTTTCGATTCGCGAATCTAGAAATCACGTGGTTTTGAGGCGAAGCGCATTTTCATCGGGAAAGGAAGTTGCTTGAATGTCAGTAGTTATGGTTACACCTCGGCGAAGCAATTCATGGTGCATCATCCCATAATTTTATCTTTTGTGGATGCGTGCATGCATTTGAATGGGGAATTACTGCTTTGTTTGGACTCAATCATTTCTTCTTTTTCTTATGTTAGGGTAAAGATGCTATTTCTCGTTACCATTAACGATGCAGGATAGGAATGGTCGATGTTATTCACGATCCAGTTCATGACGAGCGAACAGATATGCGCATATGGTCACCCGATGATTTTTATGAATTTGGCTTTGAGCATGTGGTATCCATACACATGATGTTTTAATCTTCCGCACAACGTTAAAATGTCACACGATCGTGGAATTGTCACAGTTCACCACAATTGCCAGTTCTGAGTACAATGAGGTGGATCATTGTGGTTCAATGGGTTAAACGATCTTCATCAAACCCCGAATGTCTTACTGAATGTACCGAGCGAGGTGGCGCAGTGGTTAGCACACTGGACTCGCATTCGGGAGGACGACGGTTCAATCCCGTCTCCGGCCATCCTGATTTAGGTTTTCCGTGATTTCCCTAAATCGTTTCAGGCAAATGCCGGGATGGTTCCTTTGGACGGGCACGGCCGATTTCCTTCCCAGTCCTTCCCTCACCCGAGCTTGCGCTCCGTCTCTAATGACCTCGTTGTCGACGGGACGTTAAACACTAACCACCACCACCACCTTCTTACTGAATGTGCAGAGTCACTAATGTCGAAACGATCCTCCTTAAAACTAGAAAACAATTTTCTTGCCTAGCTCTGTCCAAATCGCACTATCGCCAACACGGCACAAATGTTTCCGACTGCCTCTACTGCAGTCACCCCTCTACTGAACTCAACCAGAAGAGCGTGTGTGATATGTTCAGATTTCTCCTCTTGGCAATCCATTTTCTAGCGTCCGCACTTCCAACCACTATGACAAAAGGACAATATGTACACTCAAAAAGCAACAGTGACCTATAAATAAAATTGGCAATCGATAAATAAACCAATAGCAACCGGAATGCCAACAGACAAAAGAAAAACTATACAAACTTATGGACCAACCTAATAGTTTTCGCAAAGATGATATTTCTTATTTTATTCGTAATAAAGTAGTAACTGCGGCCTGATAATACATTTATCATTATCGAGAACGGAATACTTTTGATGAGCAGCTCGCTTCTCCTTCTTTGGCGTAGAAACTTTAATTTCGCTCTCCTCGCCTTCGTGTCCCTCTTTCCGGAATTTGCAAACCATCCTCTTGCTTAATTTGAATGTTTTGGCTGCATGTTTAATCACTTTCTCCGCCAGAACGAGAAATCCCTTATATTTTTCTTCGTTAACAAATTTAATCACGTTAAGAGCAGGCTGTCGCGCCTGCCCGCGAGGAACTTTTCGGCGTTCATCTTCAATGCTTGCACAGCGATATTAGAGTGCGCACTACTTTAACCGGTATGTGGCTGTACCTGCTTATGCGGCCACGTCAGTTCCTGATAGGGCCGCATTACCACTTCGCCTTGCTGGGTAACACATTGTTCCCCACAAACATGGAGTGTTTACGTATGGAGAACCTTAGAGAAAGGTTCCTCACCAACCTGCCCACACCCATCTACGAAGGAAGGTAGAAACTCAAAACTGGTTTAGTTAGTCGCATGGTGAATTTATTTTCTATAATGGCACTGTAAACAAGATGTACTAAAAAAATTACGACAATTTTAGGTACTAATTTCATCTGCGGGCGTATTATTCCCGTCGGCGAATTGATTGTCGCAGACTAATACGTCTAGAAATATCCTAAATTGGAACTGTGACCATGTTGATCAAATAAAACACGTCGCCTAGCCTCCACTGGATTCAGCATTACTGGCCCGCTGTGATGCGTAGAGGACAATATGACCAGGTTCCCTGCCTATTGGTCACGAAAGTAAACAGAACACTTTGATATTAACAGTCAGCCAGTCTTCAGGTTAGTACGCACGGAACCCGTGGATAATGTAGGCTATTTCGAATGTCAAAGCTGACCTTACACAACATGAAAAGGGTCTTATTTAGTCTAATGCTTATTTAAGTGTAACAATGACTGCCTCTGATCATGAAGAGCAGTCAATAGTATTCTTACGCAAGATACGGAATAAGCCCATAGACGCAGGACTAATTTGAAGAGAAAAGCTTGTTCTCTTGGAAAAACAGCAACATCAAAAGTAATTATGCTGTGTCGACGAGCTGAGTGTTTTCGTATTTAGATGCATATGGTCTCGTAGCCGCCGAAAAATAAAGTTTTATTTGTTAGCATCATGGCATAATTAAGAAAGACGAGTACTGTAGGATGTCGGAAAATTCTGTGTCAGCGCGAATGTCACCGGACACAACTATAAAGAAACGAGGATACCACTGCGTCAGTTTTAAAACATTTGTATTTTCCTCCATTCTGCCGACTGCGAAACGATACGAGCTTTACCATTATCACACTGACGTTATTTAAATGCGAAATCTGTTCAGTTTATGGCCATTTGGTTAATATTTTACAACTCACCCGCGACGTGAACTATGAGCGCGCCCTCGGCCTTGGCGACGCACTACAGTGGAATACTACCGCAGGACGCACAGTGCAGTCGCCGGGCCGTTGGCGTCTGCCGTTATCTCTGCAGAGTAACTTTACAAGATGCTGCGCCCCAACAAAGGCAAACAGGCGATAGTGGCCTGGGGAACTGCCGGAGGGAATTTTAACAGCTTAAGACCGGAGTTTGGCCTCGCATCATCTTCCGGAACGCTGATGACCGTGCAGTTGAGTGCTCCACAAACCAAATGTTATCTTTCGACTCGTGGATTTCACCGTTATACACTAAGGTGACAAGTCATATGATATCTCTGTATGTCGTGTCGGACCTCCTTTAGACTGAAGCATTGCAGTACCTCAACGTGGCATGGAATCAACCGGTCGTCGGTAGTCCTCTGCAGATATACTGAGCCATGTCGTCCATTATCGAGGAACTGTTGCCGGTGCAGGGTGTTGTGCACGAACTGACCTCTCGATTATCTCCCATAATTGTTCAATGGAATTAATGTTGGTCGTTCTGGAAGGCCAAATCATTAGCTAGAATAGTCCAGAATGTTCCTTAAATCAGTTGTGAAAAATTGTGACCAGGTGACGTGGGGCATTGTCATCCATAAAAATGAAGTCCATGAATGACTGCAAATGGTCTCCAAGTAGCCGAACGTAAACATTTCCAGTCAATGATCGGGCTCAGTTCATTCCACACCGTTATAGAGCCACCACCAGCTTGCATAGTGTCTTGTTGACAACTTGGGTCCATGACTTCGTGGGGTCTGCGCCACATTCGAACTCTACCATCAGCTCTTACCAACTGAAATCGGGACTCACCTAACCAGACAACAGTTTTCCGGTCGTCTACGGTCTAGCCGATAAGCAGGCGATGTCGTGCTGTTAAAGGACTCGCGTCGGTCGTTTGCTGCCATAGCCCATTAGCGCTAAAGTTTGCCGCACTGTCCTAATGGACACGTTATTCGTATGTCCCACATTGATTTCGGCGGTTATCTCACACAGGGTACTTGTCTGTGAGCACTGACAACTCTACGCAGACGCCGCTGCTCTCGGTCGTTGAGTGAAGGCTGTCGGCCACTGCGTTGTCCGTGGTGAGAGGTGATGCCTGAAATTTGGTATTCTCGGCACATTCTTGACGCTGTGGGTATCAGAATACTAAATTCCCTAACGATTTCCGAAACGGAATGTCCCATGCGTATAGCTCCAACTACCGTTCCGCGTTCGAAAGTCTTAATTCCCGTCGTGCGGCCATAGTCAGGTCGGACGCCTTTTAATATGTATCGCCTGAGTACAAATGAAAGCTCATTTAAGCAAGTTCTATTAATTGTTTTCTCTTTGCCGCTAAAACTCACGTCCTAAGCGGGAGAAATGTGGAAAGTATATGAAACAATATAAGTCCGTTTAGCACAAAAGGTGCAACTGCTTGTCACAGGTAACAGAAGGCAGCACTCATTGATAGTGATAACATACTCGCTCACTCGCATCTAGATTGACATACTCAAATCTCGCCTACAAAAACAATAGACAAAAATTTTCGGAATGGGAATAAAACACAAGGCTGAGTTGACTAACGACACAATTAAAAACACATTTAAATGATTAGATTCTTGATCCACTTGTCGAAAATTCCTTTAATTGTGAGCTTGTAAAGCCAATACTGAAAAGCTTTCTGTCTGAGTGTTTTGTTACTTCGTGGTACAGAATGTACAGTCGCTTTTCATACAGTTAATTAGATTTTCAAAATGTGTAGAGCACGTGGTATCACAATGCTGAAATGTTGTATATGACCTGTGTTCTATAGGTGTACTGATAGCATAATAATTACGATCAATTAGATTTCCATATTGACGTTGCGCTTTCGGTAGAGAACTGAAAAAGAAATGGCAAAGAACATAGTTCTGGTAAAACTATGCCTTTACTAGTGTACGTTTTCACAATCCTCCAATTTGTTTCAGTGAACTATCATTTGCCTCAAACAGCACATTGTCACTGTTACGGCCAAACACAGGTCAGGTGTATTCACACACTAAGTTGCTGCCGAAATGCAGGTCACAGTCTATGTCTCGTCATCCTTTGTCTTTCGTCAATCTTATCTTGTAAGCAGTACTCTAGCAGAGGGCGGGAAAAGCATAGTGTACGCAGTCTCTTCAGTAGCCCTATTGCATCTTGTAAGTGCTGTGCCAATAAATCGCAGTCTTTGGTTCGCTTTTTCCACAACATTCTCTATGTGACCGTTGCAATTTAAGTTGTTCCTAGGTATTTAGCTGAATTTACAACAGCCTTTAGAGTTGTGTGACCTGTCGTGTAACTGAAATTTAACAGATTGTCGATGACGTAAGATTTTTCCTTATTCAGATGAAACTGCTAGTTTTCTCTCCAAACAGGTATTTCGTCCAAATCTTTTTGCAACTGGTTTTGGTCTCCTGATAACATTACTAGACCGTAAATGACAAGAGAATCAGCAAAAAGTCTAATATGGCTTTTCAGATTGTCTCTTAAATCATTTGGATAGATTACGAACAGCATTGGTGGAACGTAAAGTATCATTTTCGTTTTATTCGATGATTTTCCGTTCATTAGTACGTACTGTAATCTTTCTAACACGAAATAACGAATCCAGTCGCTCAACTGAGAGAATACTCCATATGCAAATCTAAAAATATAGAGTCAATATGAGATCCCCAGTCGATAACATTAGTTACTACTTCGAATAGAGAGCTAGTTGTGTTTCACAGGAACGATATTTTTTGAATCCATGCTTTCCTTCTACGTAATTCGTAACGTTCGAACACATTGTTATGTTCCAAAGTCCTACTGTAAATCGACGTCAGTGTTATCGGTCTGTAATTCATAGGGTTACTCCTATTGCCTTTCTTACTGCCTTACATATCCCAAAGTCAGTATGATATAGTAAATTATTCCAAAATAGAAGAAGACACCTCACCGACAGAACACAGAAACATGACAAAAACGAAAGGTGCTTTCCACACCAAACAACGAGATTTCAACGGATACACAAAACATTTTACTTTTTCATAGTCCTCTCCTCTTCAACAGCTTTTTTTTTTTCTTTTTGAAGCCTTAAAGCTTTGCGCCTAGTGTGGCAGTTTGTGGGTACAGTAGTCCCTAGGGGAACGCCGTGTAAAGCCCCTGCCCTACGTTGGAACGAGCGACACATCAGCAGCCACGCCTGGGGAAGCCAGCTCTCGTAAAACTTTCAGCATCGCGCCAGGTAGAGGTCGTGGCACAGGATAAAGCACGTCCTCTGAAGCGGACACCACCACATCCGCGCTCCACTTTGTTAAAACTGCAGGCTGGTCGACCCTCCCTTGACAATCACGGAGACGCGCTGTCCTGGACCGGGCTACTTAATGTAGGAAGCGACGTCGACAAAGGAACTTGCGAAAGTATCACCATCACCAGCAATTCTCCAAATACTTCAACTCATGTCGCAGTCACCATTATAATGATTGTGGCAAAAGTTTAAATTATTAGTTGCGTTCTCAGGGGATCTTATCCCCTTAGTAATTTTGTTTTGCGGCAAATTAAACGCTTAGCTATTTGACAACCTTCAGGTAATCTTAACCGCTGTATGATTTTGATACCTTACTGGGGCAGTATGAAAAGGAGATATTTATAAATTTCGGTAAATACCTGACAGCAAGGCAGCAGACCAACGACAATGACTTTAACGTAAGAACCATCAGTCTTTTACGGAATGCGAGTATTTACGTGTTTATTTCTAATGTAGGGAGTAATATGAGATAACCCGTGTCAAAGAATCTATAAACAAATGAATTCACTTTTACGAGAAAAAAAAATACAGCTTACGAGAAGATTTCATGGGACAATTCTTCATAGCGTATTGCTCTAAACAACAGAATGGTAATGCGGCCCTATCAGGAACTGACGTGGGCACATAACCAGGTACAACCACATGCCGGTTAAAGTAGTGCGCGCTCTAACATCGCAGTGCAAGGATGGAAAATGAACGCGGAAAAGTTCCTCGGGGGCAGGCGCGACAGCTTTCTGTTACCGTGATTAAATTCGCTAACGAAGAAAAATACAAGGGATGTCGTTCTGGCGGAGAAAGCGATGATACATGAAGCCAGCAAATTAAAATGAGAAGCTGCTGAAAATATTACAACAAATGAATAAATATAAATGATAATGTGGGCAAGAGATACGTGCTTCAAGGAACAGAAGAGTGAAGGACGAAACAGTTCGGCTACATGAGGAGAATGAGGATCAAGGATGTGCAATATTGACAACACGAGGAGGAGGAGGAGGAGGAGGAGGAGGAGGAGGGGGGGCGGGAGGAGATTGAGAATGAAAGGTGATGTCAGTAACGGAAAGAAGACGAATGCGAGGAGATCGTTGTCAAAAAACGAATGTTTGGAAAAAGAGGATATGAGAAAATGCAGGTAAGGCTGTGACGTTCCCACAAAAAGCGTTAAGTATTTTTGTTACTAAAACTGTGAAGCAGTTTCTTATCAACAATCACGCGGTATTTAACGCTCCGTGCCCGTGCTTGCATGAGATATATTGAACTGGGTCCGTCTTCCAACAAGAGTTATGTTAGTCTTTACCTACATATAAGGGACGGTCAAAAAGTTACCGTTTGTGGGCGCTGCTGCAGCCCGTGTGCAACGTTACACAAGTCCGATGTGGGTATATAAACATCGACATGTAGGTAACGGATTAATGTGGCATTCGTGACTTTCCGACGTGCGTGCGATAAATGCGGAAAAGTTAAACTGAGGCGATGATATTACCAAATGCGTCCAAATAGGAGCAACGTGCTGTCTTTCTTTCCCTGGCTGTCGAAAGACAAACACCGGTTGACATTCGTCGCAGAATGTAGAATGTGTGTGGGAGCAGCATGTCTGTCGGAAACCACCGTTGTGTAAATATGTGCCAGGGGGTGCTGCTGCTTCGTGACAACGCACGTCCCCCCACATTGCAAGTGTCGGAACACAGAAGTGGCCCCAACTCAAGTAGGATACACTCTAACACCCGCCCTTTAATCCAGATCTCTGTCCATGCGATTATCACGCCTTCGATCCACTCAAAAGGGTCTTGTACGACGAGAATGTGCAACAGGACATGGTGTCTTGCCAAACGGATACCATGCAGCTGGTGCGTCGTCGGTTGGACGACTACCTGAAGTCTCACGGCGATTTTGGCTGACTGGCATACCGTTTCTGCACTGTACCGTCTTCGAATGGAACCCTTCTGCTCGCACATTTTTCACCTAAGCTGTGCCAACATCAGGAATAGTTTATTTATTTCTTCTTAAATTTCCGTGACTGACTGTCCCCGACTGACTGTCCGTATCATTTACGTACCTACAATGAATGCAGCATACCACAGCCCTCTCAGTGGATCTGTTCTGAGCCTTGTTAGCTGCGTTGTTGACTACTTTTTGTGCCTTCCTGTATACTTGGTGGTATACGGAGTGCGATGTTTGGTACACAGAGGTGCCACCTCTGGCAGAAGACACGGCTCTAACCCAGCTGGACATCGAGTTGGACTGAGCTTGGATGACAGATACAGGTACGTCATTCCTTGCTGCTTCAACTCTCTGCCAGAGTTCAGAAGTCTTAGTGGCTGTCGAGCTGTTGCGTGCCAGGTTCTCGGTAGCCCATGGCCAGATGTTTTCTGTGGGTGAGCGATCTGGCCAAGCAACAGTCGAACGCCCTCTGTGGAAAAGATACGTCAACACAACAATGGCAACATGCGGTCTTCTGTTACTTTACTGGAAGATAACATTCTAGGCACCTGGAATTAGGGCACAGCTACCAGCTTTAGCTTGTCAGAAATATTACAGCTACTGTCCAAAGGGGTTGGCATACGAAAGTGCTGATCCTCAGTTCAGTACGGATTACAATGATCACTTTATCTGTTGTGTTTTTGAATGTAGGACATGCAGGCTGTAGCAGTCCTCCACGCATCGCTCTCAAAAAAGACTCACCTGAAGGAATTATTACAATGGGACGGACATCTCTAGATGTGACACACATATACAAACAAATGATTATAGTTGCAGGAAAACTGGATCACTCATTCAAGAGAAAGAGCTTCACAAGCTGAGCAAGCCAATAACGTGTTGGTCCAGCTCTGCCCCTTATGAAAGCAGTTATTCGGCTCAGCATTGATTGAGTTGTTTGATGTCCTCCTGAAGGATATCGTGCCAAATTCTGTCCAATTGGCCGTTATATCGTCACAGATCTGGCGACCTTGCTGGCCAAGGTACGGTTTGTCAAGCACGAAAAGAAGCAATAGAAACTCGCGCGGTGTGCGGGCAGGTATTATCTTCCTGAAATGTAAGCCAAGGATGGTTTGCAATGAACGGCAATAAGAGGGGCTTAGAATATCTTAGACGTACAGCTGTACTTTAAGACTGCCACGGATTACAACCAAAGGGGTCCTGCTATGAAAAGAAATGACACCCAAGACGATCACTCCTGGGTGGCCGCATGGTGGGAGAGAGTCAGGTTGGTACTCCACCACTGTCGACGTTTCTCCAGACACGTCTTTGCTTGTCATCGTGTCTCACTTCGAAGTGGGGCACATCACTGAAGGCAATACTATTGCAGTCAATGAGATTCCAGCACGAAGTCTAGTCTGGAGATGCCTCGGGCAGTGGTGGGATACAAATCTGACAGTCGCCCGCCACACGCCGGATAACCCGGAGTGATGTTCTGGGGTGCCATTTTATTTCACAGCAGGACCCCTTTCGCTGTCTCCGCGGTACCCTTATAGCACAATTGACAAAGTTTGGAGCATTATGGGCAGGGCCTTCCAGTCAGCTCGGGATTCCAAAGTTCTATCGCGCCAATTGGACAGAATTTGGCACATCCAACAACTCAGTCATTCAATGTAAAGCCGAATAACTGCTTCTATAAGGGCCAGAAGTGGACCAACGCGTTATTTACTTGCGAAATTTGTGAAGCTCTCTCTCTTAAATAAATCATCCAGTTTTTCTGAAACTGTAATCACTTGTTCTCCTAAACATCTACATCACATCTACCGATTTCCATCCTATTTGGGGACTTCCTTCATGGTGCGCCTTTTTTTTATTTTTTCGTCTTAGAGTGTGTAAAATGTAATGTCTGGAAATTCGTTCTTGTGGTTTAGCTGTTTCTTCTGGTGATCCTTGCCATTATCGGTTAAGCAAACCACAGATGATAGTGTTGCGTACCTAACGACACCGCACATCGTCACTCCAGGTGCTGAGCCCATGTAACATTGATGAACAATAAAGGATGGCAGCCAAAAACAGTTGCAGGATAGAATTTTTTTATTAAAATTCTTGACCAAGGTTTCGGTACATATAAATATACCTTCATCAGAAGTAAAATTTCCTGAATAGAAAGACACATTCATTAGAAAAGCCATATCAACGAAAGTGAGAAACAGAAGCTTAAATAACGGTGAAATTGCTAAAGTAATACAGGCACACGATCTTTAGTACTTACTAAAATTACATCATGCACTGGAGAATAATAAAACAATTATGCCAAAAGGCGTCGTCAGTAATTAAAATATCATCTCCATTTGTACAACATGTGTAATGGGCACAGGATTAAAGCGAACAGTTTAACAATGTTACTTCGCCTATGAACTGTTGAGACACGAGTGTGAAGGCACTAAGGCAGATTGTTTCGCCGAGAGAGGGCACTTGCATGTGCCAGACTCGCGCATATTACAATCCATAAATACATACATAAGCGCATCAAAAATTATTAAAGGTTGTGTTAATTCAAACTTTGTCTTAATAAATAAAGCGTATCACGCCAATTAAAGACATTTATGTAAACTAGAAATATAGAACCAAATTTACCTGTGTCCTAGTGTCAAACGGATAAAGCTTGCGCTTGGAACATCTAACGAGAGAGGGCACTACTGTAATGCGCGAGAGTCTCGCGTAACGTAGGCAGTGAAATACATACTAGCGAAACAACCAAAATGTTATAATAAAACGAGACCATCTGTCTGTATGAATAAAACATAGTAGTCATTTAACCACACATACACATTGAAATTCATAATTAACAAACATCACAATATGTAGGTCCCAACAAGACAGGAAAAGCGCATTTCACACAGGTTAGGTAAAAATGGGGAAAACGTATATAATTCCACCTTTGCTGAACATCTATGGCTCTTACAGCACACGCCAAGTGAACTGGATGACGTAGAGCTGCTTCATGAAGCTGATAAAGGTGACAAACTAGACTTGCTCGAAGAATTAGAGATTTTCAAGCATCTGTCTCTAAAAGATGGTTTTGTTCTTAATGAACAGGTGCAGCTTCGAAACAAAAATTTTTTAGACAGTTTCAAACCCCTCATTGCCTTAATGTAATATAGTCTGGCTGACTAGGAGTTATCTTCTTGCTTGTTGATGCCGGTGAAATGCGCTTTTCCTGTCTTGTTGGGATCTACATATTGTGATGTTTGTTAATTATGAATTTCAATGTGTATGTGTGGTTAAATGACTACTATGTTTTATTCATACAGACAGATGGTTTCGTTTTATTATAACATTTTGGTTGTTTCGCTAGTATGTATTTCACTGCCTACGTTACGCGAGACTCTCGCGCATTACAGTAGTGCCCTCTCTCGTTAGATGTTCCAAGCGCAAGCTTTATCCGTTTGACACTAGGACACATGTAAATTTGGTTCTATATTTCTAGTTTACATAAATGTCTTTAATTGGCGTGATACGCTTTATTTATTAAGACAAAGTTTGAATTAACACAACCTTTAATAATTTTTGATGCGCTTATGTATGTATTTATGGATTGTAATATGCGCGAGTCTGGCACATGCAAGTGCCCTCTCTCGGCGAAACAATCTGCCTTAGTGCCTTCACACTCGTGTCTCAACAGTTCATAGGCGAAGTAACATTGTTAAACTGTTCGCTTTAATCCTGTGCCCATTACACATGTTGTACAAATGGAGATGATATTTTAATTACTGACGACGCCTTTTGGCATAATTGTTTTATTATTCTCCAGTGCATGATGTAATTTTAGTAAGTACTAAAGATCGTGTGCCTGTATTACTTTAGCAATTTCACCGTTATTTAAGCTTCTGTTTCTCACTTTCGTTGATATGGCTTTTCTAATGAATGTGTCTTTCTATTCAGGAAATTTTACTTCTGATGGAGGTATATTTATATGTACCGAAACCTTGGTCAAGAATTTTAATAAAAAAATTCTATCCTGCAACTGTTTTTGGCTGCCATCCTTTATTGTGAAGAATTTTAACAGTTGCTGCTGCAGCCATGTTTAAAATCTTGAAACATTGATGAATACAATTTGGCAACGTACGTTCTCCTCAGAGCCTCCGAACACGCGGACTTCAAGCACGATTCCATATGCAGAACCGCGTCTCATCGGAAAAGAGGACGTGCTTCCACTCCTATGCCCAGTGTTGTTGAGCGCGCCACTTTCGGCACCTCCCTCAGCCGCAGCGCCAAGGCAAGCCACAAGAATGACAGTCTTGGTCGCAGTCTGTGCTACTACAGAAGTGCCTCAAGGTATGTCACGTGGGTGTATGTGTCTGCACAGCTGAACGAAGAATATGTCTGTCCTCCCAAGCGCTGACAGCACGGCTTTTACGGCTGTCGTGAAACCGTCGATACCATATTCGGATTACAGTTGTAGGATCTCTACCAATTCGAACAGCAATATCGCGGAACGATAAACCGCCAGCTCGAGAGGCCACGATGCTCCGACATGAGCTGTTAGACATTTCTCCTTCTTACGAGGGATATAACACAGTATTTCACAAAAAATCAATATTCAGAAACGGTTCGTGAGTGAAAAACTTGTTGGATAATCTTTCCCGACATACAAAATGTAGATGGTGTTACTCCTACCCACCTTGTATGGTTGCACTGAAACGCCGATCATTTGCACATCCAGGCATCTGTATTCTGTTAAAAGTTTGTTCTGGACTGACAGCGTCAGTGCAAGCTCGTTACTTTGAGATTCCCGCAGGAAGTCGAACGTAATTGTGCGTCCGCACCGAAGATGGTGAATTCAGTGCCCATCGAGGTGAATCAGTTACATGAATGCGTTGTGTCTGTTCTTTCGAAAATGTCCAATACAACAAACACAACGCATTCATATAATATTCTGTCACTCATTTGACGATTTCCAGTACACTATCCTTCTGATTGTGACGTCGTCGGTTTCAACTTGACATAATTTACCTGTAGTGCACAGTTAACATTTCGAGAGAGAGAGAAGCACCCAATTGCAAGCCTGCATTAGATCAGCAATAACTTACACCCACAAGGTGATACATTACCGAACAAATAGCAGTGCCGACGTTTGCCCGTTGAAGATACAGTAGCAAATGGGACACCGGTGTCTGCATTTGTGCGTGCTGTGAAAGCCTTATTCTCCTCCGAACGCTTGATGTACTGTTGGCTGTCATCAAGTGCTGTATTTTTTAACCGAAGACGATACGATCAGCAGACCGCGTCCCGCAATATACTGAGCAAGCGCAGGGCGAGCTCGGTATGGCGAGTCACTGCGCGTGTTTAACGGCCGGCTGTGAGCGCGGTTCCACATGCCGGAACGGCCACCCGCTGCTGGCACACTTTGCTACATACTACTCGCTGCCAGGGCAAGTTCTCCCATCCGGGCCATAAACAGACGTGTGTCTGCAAGTTTATTCACAGATATAATGGCCCGTTCTGCTGCAAACGAAGAAGAAGAAGAAAGCCTTTAATGTCTGCGAAGCAGTTATGAGACGAAGCAGTTTTCACCTTGCGCTGGGTGTGTAAAAATACATTAAATCATTTGTTTCTTGAAAAACAGAGAAATGAATAGCTCGTGTCATAAATTCGATTTCTTTGTACCTACGTTACAAAATTTACGAGTTCATAACTATAGACGTTAGCAGTAATCCCTCAATAACAGCCATCATACGCTGGATGATAACGACTTATTACTCAATTTACGTTGCCTCTAGTAAGGCAAAGACCGCCACTACTATTTGGAGCATTTTCGGAAGTAGGTTGATGGGTGAGAATGTAGGTGACGCGTCACCTCAGTGGCTTCTTTTCCTTCTCTTCCACCACCTTTTCTCTATGTTCATTTAACTTTGCCCGCTATTCTTACGGGTGATGTTTTTGCCATTGCTACCTGTCGTTTGTTAACTCTTATATTTGGTTTTTCCTATTATACATAAGGAGTTTCAACTAAACCCGCTTTCAACCGACCCTGTGACGTTTTCTTTCTGCTTATATCTGTTTAAAACAGCTTAGTAGTGGATCATCTGCATCTCCCAAGACCGAGAGCGCTCCCAAGACCGAGAAAGCTCTTATCGGCTAAGCTATTCGGGGACACGTCACGGATTAAATCTGCCATGTTTAATTGCCTGTTTCTAAACATTACTATTTTTACATAGGATAGCACCTTCAAAAATTCTGGAACTCTGCCAGGAATGTGAAACAAGCTGCTGAGTGTCAGATGTCCCAAAAATTAATACACTAGAATCTCTGAAGATATTCATACTAAAATTTTTACCTAACGTGATTATATGTTCTTATGCTTTGAACTGTGTAGTGTTATACGCGTACTCTCAGTTGCTTAAAATACGCTTGTGTTACGGTTGTGTTCCAGACAGTCTTAGTTAATCCTGGAAAACGTCAGTGAACCCTGAATTTGAGAAATTTTAGCCTGCATCTGCTATTTTAGAACGCCGAAGGTTACAAATGAAACTAACTTTTACACCCATTCACTGTACTTCCTTCATGGATGCATTTACAGTAGTTCTTTTTTAGCACGTTTTCGCTGCTGGAAGCTTGGAGAAGAGCTTCGAAACTATAAAGCAGTCTTGTGTGACTTCTATCATTCAGCCAAGGCTAAACACACTTCCGAAAAAACTACAATTTTCAATTATGTCATCATCTAGGAGCCGAAACGCAAATAAGAATATAACAACACTGAAACTGTTGATTCAAAACCGATTCGTGTAAATGTCGCAACGACACGCATATACTTCCACGGATGTTCATATCGGATCTGACAGCTAAGTAGCCGAAAGAATACAATGTTTCATTGTTTCCTCCTCGTGAAACAGTGTTCACGAGCGGAATTCCGATTTCGCACCGACCGGTGTAACAATCGCTGGAAGGAAAGCTGTCTGTTCGTATAGTCTTCTGTCTCTGGCGAAGGGAAGAAATGGGAGAAAGCTGAGAAAGCCAAGTACAAGCCATTCAATAGAAGCATGTTCAGAATTCATTAGAGTCACATACCGAGCACTTGCACTAGTGACCTGAGTAGCGTCGCAACTCATCAGTGGTCACAGTTCACTGAATGTTTAACTTTGAAACGGCCCGTCCCATAATGTTCTAATCTTTGTGGGAAGGTACTAATCAGTACTCTGTCATCACTTTTTCTTATGAAACAGGATTATGTCAACACATTCATAAACAAGCGTCTTCTTGAAGATATACAAAAAAATTTTGAGACTGGAAATTATATTGATTTCCACATAAGCTGCATGTTTGCCCAAACTTCTAACTTTTAATCAGTCGCCGGCCGCGGTGGTCTTGCGGTTCTAGGCGCTGCAGTACGGAACCGCGGGACTGCTACGGTCGCAGGTTCGAATCCTGCCTCGGGCATGGATGTGTGTGATGTCCTTAGGTTAGTTAGGTTTAAGTAGTTCTAAGTTCTAGGGGACTGATGACCTAAGATGTTAAGTCCCATAGTGCTCAGAGCCATTTTTTTTTAATCAGTCCGTATTTCTAACGACTTCTTGTTTTCACTTGGACGTATCTCGCACAGACTTAGATACGCTTACTAGGACCAAGTAGCGATACTCGAAATTCCTCTCTAAGAAGAAAGTTAAATAATTAATTGCTACATGAAGTTATAACTTTAATTTAGCTTTCATACTCAAATTGAAGATCCTGTGTATCTACATACATACGGCACAAGTCATCTTATTGTGTCTGGCGGAGGGTACCCTCCCTGTACCACTACTCGTCATGTCCTTCCTGTTCCACTCGCAAACAGAGCTGGGGGGGGGGGGGGGGGGGGGGAGACGACGATGACGACTGTCTATCCGGCTCCGTATGAGCCCTAATTTCTCAATCTTCGTGGTCCTTACGCGCAATGTCTGTTGACGGCAGTAGAATTATTCGGCAGTCAGTTTCATATGCTGGTTATCTAAATTTTATCAGTAATGTTCCTCGAAAATAACGTTGCTGTCCGTCCAGGGAGCAGTATTCATGAACACGTCAGACCAGCGACCTATATGCGGTCTCCTTTACAGATGAACCACGCTTTCCTAAAAGTCTCCCATTAAACCAAAGTGGACCATTCGCCTTCCCTACAACAATCCTCACACGCTCGTTCCATTTCATATCGAACTGCAACCCAGATATTTAAACGACGGGACTGTGTCAAGCAGGACACTTCTAATGCAGTATCTTAATATTACGGGTTTCTTTTTCCTACATTTAGAGCTACCTGCCGTTCGTTCACCACATCAACTGCAAATTTTGTCTAAGTCATGTCGTATCATGACAATCACTCAACTTCGACGCCTTACCGTACACCACAACATCGACAGCAAACAACCGCAAAGTGCTGTCAACCCTATCCGCCAAATCATTTATGTAGCCTATATAGATAACAACAGCGGTCCTATCACACTCCTCTGGGGTACTCCTGACTGATGAACATTCGCCGTCGAGGACAACACACTGAGTTCTATTACTTGAGAAGTCTTCGAGTCACTCACATATCTGAACTAATTCCATATGACCTCTGTTAACAGCGTGCAATGAGGCACCGTATCAAACGCGTTCCGGAAATCTAAAAATATGGAATCTGCCTACTACCCTTCATCCATAGATCTCAGTATATCATGTGACAAAAGAACAAGCCGAGTTTCGCACGAGCGATGCTTTCTAAAACCATGCTGAATCGTGCACATAAGCTTCTTAGCCTCAAGAGAGTTTATTATATTCGAACTGAGAATGTGTTCAAGGATTCTGCAGCGAACAGAAGTTAGGGATATTGGTCTGTAATTTTACGCGTCTATCCTTTTACCTTTCTTACTTAGTGGTGTCTCCTGAGCTCTTTTATAGCCGCTTGGTACTTGTGCTGGGCGAGAGATTCGAGTTAAATGTAAGCTAGGTAAGGGGATAGTGTCGTAGAGTACTCTCAGGATACCTGAATTGGTATTCCCTCCGGATCTGGAGATTTATTTGCTTTCAATTCTTTCAGTTGTTTCTTTACGCCAGGAATGCTTATTACTATGTCGTCCATACGCAAATCGGTCCGATGGTCAAATGACGGCATGTTTCTACGATTTTCCTGTATGAACGATATCTTGAACGCGAAATTTAAAACTTCGCCTTTCGTTTTGCTATCTTCAACTGCCACACCAGACTGGGTAACATGGGAATGAATAGAAGCCTTAGACCCGCTTTAGCCGTTTTACACAGGACCTGAATTTTCTCGGGTTCTCCGCCAAATCTTTTGCTAAGGCATGACGGCGGTAGCCGTTATATGCTTCGGGCATAGATCTTTACAGAAGCAGCATCTTTCGAATTTCGTTATTAAACCATGGTCTGCCTTTTCCATCCTTTATCCACTTACTAGGCACGTAAGTCGTCATCTACATCTACATCTATACTCCGCGAGCCACCTTACGGTGTGTGGCGGAGGGTACTTATTGTACCACTATCTGATCCCCCCTTCCCTGTTCCATTCACGAATTGTGCGTGGAAAGAACGACTGCTTGTAAGTCTCCGTATTTGCTCTAATTTCTCGGATCTTTTCGTTGTGATCATTACGCGAGATATATGTGGGCGGTAGTAATATGTTGCCCATCTCTTCCCGGAATGTGCTCTCTCGTAATTTCGATAATAAACCTCTCCGTATTGCGTAACGCCTTTCTTGAAGTGTCCGCCACTGGAGCTTGTTCAGCATCTCCGTAACGCTCTCGCGCTGACTAAATGTCCCCATGACGAATCGCGCTGCTTTTCGCTGGATCATGTCTATCTCTTCTATTAATCCAACCTGATAAGGGTCCCATACTGATGAGCAATACTCAAGAATCGGACGAACAAGCGTTTTGTAAGCTACTTCTTTCGTCGATGAGTCACATTTTCTTAGAATTCTTCCTATGAATCTCAACCTGGAGCCTGCTTTTCCCACTATTTGTTTTATGTGATCATTCCACTTCAGATCGCTCCGGATAGTAACTCCTAAGTATTTTACGGTCGTTACCGCTTCCAATGATTTACCACCTATGGCATAATCGTACTGGAATGGATTTCTGCCCCTATGTATGCGCATTATATTACATTTATCTACGTTTAGGGAAAGCTGCCAGCTGTCGCACCATGCATTAATCCTCTGCAGGTCCTCCTGGAGTACGTACGAGTCTTCTGATGTTGCTACTTTCTTGTAGACAACCGTGTCATCTGCAAATAGCCTCACGGAGCTACCGATGTTGTCAACTAAGTCATTTATGTATATTGTAAACAATAAAGGTCCTATCACGCTTCCCTGCGGTACTCCCGAAATTACCTCTACCCCGATTTACAATCTGCTTGAACTCTGCCCACACGCCGTCTGCGTCCATCTTACTGGAACGAAGTGACGTCTATTCACTGTCTAAATGAGGTACTAACAACTGCGTATCTGCTCTAGCTAGCAAAAATACTCTCCTAGGCTTCTTGATTGATTTATTAACTTTCGTAACCACAGTTGCTATAATGACACAACGTCTGCCGAGCTAGCTGCTCAAGACAGTTTTCAGAAAACGTGTTCAACAGCATTCGCACGACTGTCAGTCTGTACTCCCTGCAATGAGTCCATATACATCCCAGACTATACCTGGTAGGTCAAAGTCGCCTCCGAATAGTATTGTATGATCTGCGTATTTACAAGCCGCTGACCGTAGGCTTTCTTTGAATGACTTTAGAAAAGTCACAGCGGAGTCGGATGGCCAGTAAAACATTCAACAATTAACTTAGTTTCACCTACACCTATTAAAAGCGACCAGATAACTTCACTGCCGCACTCCACTTCGACCTCAACAAAGACACTATTTCTGTGACTGCGATGAACACTCCTCCTCCTATGGCCTTTAGTCTGTCTTTCCGATATACGTTCGACGACTCGCTAAATATCTCAGAGCTTTCCACTACGGGTTGGGCCAGCTCTCGGTACCAAGAATAATCTGAGCGTGAGAGCTTTCCTGGAGGACAGTAAATTCGGGACCTTTTTACGAATGCTTCGACAGTCTACTGATAAAATTTTGACATCCGATGTGTCTTTACTCTGAAAGCGGTCTGACTTCTCTTGCTGCATATATCGGGTGGCGAGTGTTCATCGGAGTATCTCAGACTACAGTCTATATATTAAAAAACAAAAACTCAAGTGCACTTCAAAGGTAATCTGCTACCCGAGTAGATGCTGCCTTCGTGTAGCGCATCCCTGACCTATCAAAGTGAGTTCTACAGATACCCAGCGGATAACACATGTCTATAAATCTGCGCCACGACCGCCACAGAGTCGACGAAGCCTTTGGTTGAGACCCTCTACCCAGCTACAAACCTTAGCCAAATCTACAGGAAGCCTATTAGTAGCCATAATTTATTCTCTAAAATTGTTTCACATAGAAGGGTTAATATTCACTGAGATAGGGATAAGAAGGTTTTTGACATTCCTCTCTACATTTTTAAAACTTACTTTGATGAATTATAACTTGGTTATATACTCCCTCTTCGCTATTAATTATAATCCGCGTTAGTGAGAAACATCCAGTAATAATTATAATTTCAAATTAGATGTAACTTACGTATATGAATCAGTACAGCTTGCAACCTTGTAAATAGCTTTTAACGAGTGCTTCAGACGAGGTAAGAGGCACATGTTTAGCGATCTATTACGATAAATGACTGCCCCCTGCAAGTACGTACCTCTTACACTATGTAGATTTCCAGGAGTACATCAACACCTGTGGTACTAAATACAGACGTGCTTTTTTCTCCTATTTCGTCATTTCACTGAGATATTCGCATGCCGTTAAGTGCATTGAGACAAGGGGTTCTTAAACTGGGATCAGCTGACTCGGAGTCCGTGAGAAGTTTCTAAGGAGGCCTCCATTTCAGGCAGAAATAAAAATATATCGCTCTAAAGTTGTGTTCACCATAACAACCTCTTGAGATAATGTATTCAAATTTTTTGTTTCTCCTCGCTCTGGCTAACGGTTATTATAACTTAACAGTTAAAAAGGGGAAAAGTTTCCTGTACGCCCTTTCTAATGTTTTGCTAATATTGCTAGATGCGCTAACAGTCTCAGCAAATAAAGGCTCGGAAAGTGATGTTGGGCTTGCTGAACACCTAAACCTGTTAGGAAAGTTTATGACCTGTGACTGGTACAGTCATAGAAAAGAAGATAAACCTTTATCAAAATAAACTGATTTCAGCCACTATATTCGTTGTCAAGCGATATCCGTAACTTACGAAAACGCGAGTAAAATCCAAATTACATCACCTGCGCAGACAGGCGGACGAAAGTGATCTGGAAGTTGACTCACCAATGCTTATATGTTTAAGTAATTCAACATGGAAACTGCCTGTTTACTGGTAATAGGATTCTAGAATACGAGCAGGCGGCTGATAAGATTTTTGATACACATGTAATTTGCATTTTACACGTATAAAGTTGTCTGTACATATTAACCAATCACTAATGGCCAGAGAGGCAGAAATCAGCCGGTCGTGATATAAACTTCCGTCTAATAAAGAAACCATACTAAAAAAATTAAAAATCATCAAATGTTTTGTAACGTGATTTGTCTAATAATAACAAAATATATTGGACAGACACTTGATACTCCTTTAAATGGTGCTCGAAATCATACAGCAAATATCCACTAGTACTCAAAATTCTAAGATTTTAAATTAGTCACTGAACTTTAAATTCTCAACCGGCACATCATTTGCTGTACATGATTCCGAGCATCACTGAAAGGCAAGTCAAATGTTTTTCTCATCTATTTTCTTTCTATTAGACAAATCATTTTACAAAACATTTGACCGGTTTTTTCAATTTTTTAAAATTTTCATCTTTTGTTCAGAAAGCATGAAATGTGGCATGTTTAAATATCTATCCATATTCTATTATTATTAAGAGTATATGTATCAACACAAAGCAGAGAAGTTTCAGTTTATGTTGTAATTTGATGTTTTATCTTTTCAGCATAAAACAAAGAATTCCACGACCTGCAGAAAAATCTAAGTTTTTATGAGCAGCAGGCAGCAGCTGTTCGTAAAGTATTTCAATTTTCTCTCTAATCACTAACTTTTTCTTAATTACTCTGATTACTTTCAGATTATATATATATAAATTTCATACCTCATTTGTCCATTTCCGACTCTTCGATTGCTATGAAAACTCCGACAAAAATCCATTGCATAACTGAAGACTTTAAATACATAATGCTTTAGGGGACATAAGGAATTTTGAAGTTTTTGCGTGAAATAGGGTCTACAAGGCAAGCCCAATAATGTATAAATGGCCCAGACTGCCACGAATGAAAATGTAGCACCAAATGCATTCAACATACGGCATGCGGTTTAAGAGCTACTGCTGTTGACATACGAAAGGCTATACGTTATGCGCGATAACCCCTCAGTGGTAGATATAATGGCGGTGGTAGCAGATGTTTATAACAATTTGAGTTGAAAGACACAGCGAATTAAAGGAGAAACGAGTGACGCAGCAATAAAGAAAAATCTGATAAATGGCGGGAATGATTACAAAAGGTCAAGTAATAAATTTATTCCTACCAAAGACCATCCAGCACTGGAGGTAAGCATCATTACTGATCGTTAACCTACACCGTAACTGGAGAGACTATTTGTTTGTTCTTGGGTTACCAAATGTACTGTTCCAGAAGATGGAATGGACAGGATGCAGCAATGAAGACGAATAAAAGCCACACACAGACAGTAGCATGAATGCATCTGACTTCTTAAATTTCATGAAATGAGCAGGTTGTAAATTAAACAAAGCGAATCTAAAAATATCCATACTACGGTGGCTGTGGTTACAGAAACATATACCTTATGTAGTTAAGACCAGGAGAAGCTCAAATAAAAGAATGGGAAGATATCTGTTTTCGCGAGAAGGTGTACGAGTACAGGACATCCAGAAAATTCAACTATCTTTCCTGGATGCTACAAGCCACTTCTGTGTAGAAAAGAAGGAAGATTTGATGGAGATGATGCAGTATCTGACAAATAATGATCACATGCAGTTTTACAAAAGTAGACTCAGTTTTTACTACCTTTTTGCTGAGTAGTGAACTATGGCACTTAAAGCTTTTTAGTGCATCTCTACTTTCAGTAACTTTGCATACTATTACAATGCAATGTTTGTAATTTCCTCTGGAAACTAGATCCATACCATGATTAACTTTCAACTAAAACACATTAATAGTGCAATTATGACCATTAACTCTCTAGTATACTTGAAACCCATTTCCCTCACATTCATGATTTTGCCACTTACAACCTTTTTTTTATTTGAAGTCTTCAATTTACAGGGAGTCTTGATCTCGCTCCGCTGAAACACTTGACGAATTAAAGGAAAAATGACATCATTTAATATCACATAACAGCCACACTCTCGGTTAGCCAGGAATCTGCAGCGGTATCTGTTTCCGACGTTTACGCGTCTACAGAGCCATTTATATGAAGTAACTTGAAAGATAAAAATAAATACATAAAATAAAGACGCTCGACATGATAAAATTACGTCAGCTACTAGTTTTTAATTATCATCGGTCAAATGGGGAAATGTGACACAGCTCCAAGAGTTACGCTTCGAACAAGTACTTCCGAAAACATAGGATTTCCTACAAAACACGATCGTCTGAAACGCCGCTGCAAACGTTTACGGTGAGAGAAGAGCGTTTTGAGAGGACGCCCCGAGAGCCTCGGCAGGTGACGCTAGGATTAACATAGAGAGCGGCTCGGTTCGGCGCCCCGCAGACACAGCTGTGGCCGTGATCTCGGGCCAGCCACTAATGAGCCTCCAGCCTTGTGATCGATACGACAGCGGCACGCGCGCTATGCCACCCGCCGCTTTCTACACATCGCAACCCCACCGACAATAGCCGGCCGGGACAACTGCTTTACTTTCTCGAGGCTCCCACATCTGGCCGGTTTCACCGACTACTGGACGCACTGCGCGCTCTTTGTTACCCTATATGGTCTACTAGCGCTGCTTCTGATCTCTTCCTTCCGTCTATGGTCTGAGCTCACATGCGAACGGCACATTCCAGAACCAAGGAGAAAAGTTCAGTTTACAGGAAAGGATGCTCAATTGGAGCAGTTCGCGCTGGCCGTCGTGCTATGGAATGAGTTTTCCCCCATTCCTCCGCAACTGATCACTTAGCCTGCTAACAATACAGGTACAATGAATGATGTTCTGTAGACAAAGAAATTTCTAGTTGTTGTTGTTGTTGTTGTTGTTGTTGTTGGTGGTGGTGGTGGTGGTGGCGGCGGCGGTGGTGTGGTCACCATTTCGTAGACTAATTGGCTGCAGCTCTCTACGTTAGCATATCCTGTGTAAGCCTCTTCATGCTCTTGAACCTGCTTATTGGAGTCAAGTAAACGTCTCGCTCTGGTTCATATCTCCCACAATTCTCTTCATTACCATGCGGGATGTGTCCCGTCCACTGATCCCTTCTTCTAGACGAGCTGTGTACAGATTTCTTTTCTCCCTAATTCTATTCATTATCTCCTCATTAGCTTTGCGACCTATCTTTCTCATCTTCAGCACTCTTCTACACTGAGGTGACGTAAGTCATGGGATCGCGATATGCACATATATAGGTGGCGGTTGTATCGTGTACACTAGGTATAAAAGTGCAATGCATTGGCGTAGTCGTCATTTGTACTGATGTGCCTTTTCTGAACAGCACGTCATCGTCTGGAATGCCTCTCCTGAGGTCGTGACCATATTTTTTGGACTCCAGACGACTGGAAAACCGTGACCTGGTCTGATAAATCCTGATTTCAGTTGGTAAGAGCTGTTGATAGGGTTAGAGTGTGGCGCAGACCCACGAAGCCATAGACCCAGGCTGTGAACAAGGCGCTGTGCAACTGGTGGTGGCTCCACGATGGTGTGGGCTATGTTTCGATGGAATGGACTGGGTCCTCTGGTCCAAATGAATCAATCATTGACTGGAAATGTTCGTGTTTGGCCACTTTGAGACCATTTGCAGCCACTCATGGGTTTCAAGTTCTCAAACAACGATGTCCTGTCACTGGGTCACAATCGCCCGTAAGCGGTTTGAAGATCATTCTGGACAACTCGAGCGAATAATATGGCCACCCTGATCTCCAGACATGAATCCCATAGAATATTTATTGGACGTAATCGAGAGTTCGGTTTTTGCAGAGCATCCTTCACCGGCAACACTTTCGTAATTACGGACGACTATAGAGACAACATGGCTCAATATTTGAGCAAGCGACATCCAACGATTTGTTGAGTCCATGCTACGTAGAGCTGCTGCACTACGCCGGGCAAAAGGAGCTCCGGCACCGTATCAGGAGGCAGCGCATTACGTTTGTCACATCAGTGTGTAGTACATTTCAAAAACTACTCTCTTCTTGTCTGAACTGTATATCGCCCACAGTTTACTTATGTAGAAGTCTACACATCAGAAAAACACGTTCAGAAAAGACTTTACATAATTGAAATTTATATTCTACGTTAACAAATTTCTCGTTTTCAGAAATTATATTCTCGATTTGCCAATCTGCATTTGACATTCTCTCAACTTCGGACATCGCCAGTTATTTTGCTCCTAAAATAGCGGAACTCAGCTACAGCTCTCAGCGTTTCATTTTCTACTCTAGTCCCATCCGCACTGCTTGATTTAATTCAACTTCTCTCCATTAACATTTTTTACGTTTATTGATGTTCTTATTAAAACATCTTTCATTGCCGCATTATGACCTCAGTACTGTAGTGCCTGACCCCACACCAGTCCAGTGAGTTATTCTTTTTCGTGATAATAAATTTTGCATCTGATTACCTTGCACGCAATTTGACTCTGCGTTATATTAGAGACGATCTTGAGAAAAGTCATTCACATGCAGCACGACAGAACGTGTGCGTCTCTCAGCCCTGATGAACACTTCGGGAAGCACACACGGTGGGTGGTACCATCGTGGGGCGGTGGTCCAGAATCCAATTTCCAGACCGCAGTACAGATGAAGATGCATTCACACCATGAAGTTCAAAATGGTTGAAATGGCTCTGAGCACTATGGGACTCAACTGCTGAGGTCATTAGTCCCCTAGAACTTAGAACTAGTTAAACCTAACTAACCTAAGGACATCACACACATCCACGCCCGAGGCAGGATTCGAACCTGCGACCGTAGCGGTCTCGCGGTTCCAGACTGCAGCGCCAGAACCGCGCGGCCACTTCGGCCGCCAGACAAGGAAGGATCGCATTAGCAAACGACTGTGGTATGTGCATAAAGCTGAAAGAGAGTACCAGTCGAAAGACTATCGATAGAAAGAAAAGAAAGTGGGGCGTTCTGAAAATATTGCAGCAGGACCCGGCAGTGAAATCTTCCGCATTACAGGCGTTGAGCTCGAAACCACTTTGCAAGAAGTTAATTAAGGTCGTGAAAGGCCTCGCCCACGACGTCTAATAACTAATTACGTATTCTCCCTTTAATGGCCTTTTTGTCAATTGACTCAAATTAAAGTGGGAGTTAAATCTCTTTGCGCCATTATGAGGACCCTACACTTCTCAAAATATTTACAGGGCGCGCAATCTATTCTGGGGACATTTCTGTTAGTTCTTTACGGCATTAAATATTATTTTACATCACTTACCTGACTAAACACACCTCTAATCGATACTAGGGCTTCATAAATCATAGTACTGATTTCTTGAACTGATAATATCTTTCTGCTCTTACAATGATAAACGTTAATACTGGCACTGGCTCCCCATTCAGACGCTGACCAACATGTGGTTTTTCCTATCAATTTCTCCAAGTGCTTCCTCTGATCTCTTATCAAGTCAGCAACACGGTTTTCAATTACTATTGAAATTGTTAAATACTGGACAGAAAGAGACTATTCAGTTTGTCATGTGTGATTTCTTACTTTCAGTAAAACACACAACCAAAACTCACCTGTTTTAGTGTTTACTTCACTGAGAATACGAATCAATGGTGAAAATTAACAAATTGAAGTTGTCCTCTGAAATTTTCACCAATTATCACTATGCGACGCATCGCGTTTTTGGCCCACTATCTTTATATAGTTAGACTGGGGTTACGGAATTATTTTGGAACAAACAATTCACATTCTCCAAGCTTTGCAAAATTTAGTTTACTGTTTCTAGCGCTACTTTACAATTGCAGAGAGACGCGAATAGGAAGCTATTCTGTAATCTCGTGAAGAAAGAATTTCAGCTGTGTGTCAGAAGTGACTTTTGTGTCCTGCAAAGTTGACACAATAATTTACAATTATTACCTCGTTTTAAAATGAGAAACATTGTCATCATTTGTAGCACCACACGCGGCTGTTATGCAGATGATGAGCCTACAGGTGACGTTGTACTTCCATTGGCAAAATGTTTATATTAGAATTATCTCCACGGAATATCTGATCACATGACGCAGTTTATTCGAGCAAAATGATGTGGCTTTTTTAATGCTCGTGTGGCTATTTATACAGATATCCAGTCATTTCACTTATTTTAAAAGGAAGTCACCGACTACGTGGATTGTTCGGCTCCTGTTATTCTTTTTTAAGCAGTCAGCCATCCATATAACAGTGTGTGTGTGTGTGTGTGTGTGTGTGTGTGTGTGTAAAGACATTTTCCCAGGCAAATAAAACTATGTGGACCGAGCGAGGTGGCGCAGTTGTTAGCACACTGGACACGCATTCGGGAGGACGACGGTTCGAACTCGCGTCCGGCGTTCCTGATTTAGGTTTTCGTGGTTTCCCTGAATCGCTTCATGCAAATGTCGGGATGGTTCCTTTGAAAGGGCACGACCGACTTCCATCCCCATCCTTCCCAAATTCGATGGAACCGATTACCTCACTGTTTGGTCCCTCCCCCAAGTCAACCAACCAAAACTATGTGGTTTCAGAGACTCAAGTGTCGAATATCTATGACGAGACGAATCAAATTTTCATTTGTCGCTTAGTCTGTATATATAAATCATAGGTGTTTGAGACTTGAAAGAGTCTCTGGAACCATGTAGTTTCATTTGATCAAACCACTTATGCTTGGGATTCAGGCAGGGTCCCCCAGTTTCGTTCGATGCTGAGGTGCAATTCCAATACAGCTGGAGAACCTCTGCAATGATGTTCGAGTTTCGAGGAAATACCAAGTGGGACGAGGCGTGAATGGGAATTTTTGCAAACAATTAGTGGATTCTAGTATATACGAACCACGTATTTGGGTTGAAATGGCCAGACATTCTGAAAAAAAAAAAATTCACTAATGTGTGTTCCTGGGGAAACGCAGCTACTCCGCTTGTTAGAAAAGCCATAACTCAAACCGCGAGGTGTGTATGCTGATATCCATTAATGGCGCTGATTACCATGCTTCGTCGTCGTCGTCGTCGTCGTCGTCGTCGTAGTAGTAGTAGTAGTAGTAGTAGTAGTCGTCGGACGTTAACTACTATGGAAGTTCGCTACGTTGATCGACACCATAGAGGAGGAAGAAGAGGCGATGATTGTGCAAAAACTGCAGTGTTAATACGTACGTAACCTCATATCAAGCGGCTAAAATAGCTATAGCGCAAAAGCGACTAAGCGCTATTTATAACACTGCGCCACTGTTTTCGTCTGGCTGAAACGAACTTCTGTGAACAGTGATACGCGAGAGTGGCAAATGATGGCAGCTCCAAATGCGTGTCTCGCAGAGGCGGTGGCCAAGGCTGGTCCGATAACGAAGCATGCGCAGCAAGGGAGGTCAGCAGGGCTCGCGCAGATTCTATTCTGGCGGTCCCAGGCAGATCACGAGATCTCGAAGCAGGCAATCGCTTGGAAAACTGTGAACATATTTGAGGCTGAACTGCACGGTCCGACATAGGCCTCGTCAAAATCATCAGTATGGTGTCGAAGTATTAAAAAAAAAAAATACAGCGTATTTCAAATACATTCATTCGATTTTACATGAATGTGTCTTCCACCAGAATCATGGCAGAAATCTGCTGTAAATTTTAACTTGCACAAAGGACTACAATTTTTTTATTTTCAAAAGAAGCAGCATATTTTACGAGGGAATGTATCTTCTACAAGTGAATGGCTGAAAGATTTCTTCAACAAAGTTATTGAAGGGGTAAGAATTCCTGCTGATTGGACATGTGGTACAACAGTTCAGAAATGAAAAATACCCATCTCTGTCGCATTCAGGCAATAAAAGAATTCATTGGTAACACACGTAAATTTGTACCAAGGCCAGGGTTCGAACCCTGGGTCTCCTGTCTACTAGGCAGATGCGGTAACAATCTACAACACTTTGGCACAGTGATTAGAGACAACTGCACAGACTACCCAAGCACGCCTCCTCTCTCACTCCAAATTCCCATTTGCCGCACACTACGAAAGTAGCGCCCCCTAGCCCATTCTCTTCTTTTTGGTTGTCCCATCACGCACGAGGACTGATGAAGATTGCTCTGCACTGAATGATCATATTAGCCTCCACAGCGCATATATATCTAGGAGTGGTACACTGATATAAACAGTACAATGGGAAGCAGAAGGGTGGCCCAGCTGAAGTTAGGAAGTATCGCCCAATACGTCTTTTATCACACTCACTGAAGATCTTGGAAAACATAGAAGTATCTGACATATCATCAGTCTCACTACTAATCAATGTCTATTCATGGAGATCTGTGGGGTGACGGAAGGTATACATGCTTCGCGCCTGCTTATTGAAAAACATCCAAAGAAGTCGAGGCACCTAAAACTTGCCTTCCTCGACGTCGAAAGCGCCTATAACCAAGTGCTACACAAGTTGACTTAGTTGCCCTACTGGAGCATGGATACCCGAAGAACTGGTAGAATGGGAGAGACTGCTTTACCATGACTCGAAGAGCCGGATACAATCAGATGCTGGACTATAGGGCGATTTTCTGTTTCTGTAAGATTACATCAGAAATCTGCTCTCTTGCCTCTCCTCCTCATCACAGTAATGAATACAGTCACCAGAGACCTGCAGAAAACCGTACCCTCCCCTCAAAGTTACTGTATGCGGATGATGTGCTATTGGCTTCTGAAGGTAAGACTGATCTGCAATGTCAAGTCCAAATCAGGAACGACCGTCTTGCAGAAGTACGTCAACGCAGAAAGAAAACGCAGTATGTCAACACATATCTAATTGACTCTAATGCCATCAGCATCAATAGTTTTGATTCCAAACGACAAGGTCTAGTAAGTACTTACGTGTGACAGTTCTTGCTGATGGAAACCTTAGTACAGATATCTCTAACCGACCGATGAGCACGTGGATCATACGGCATTCTGTGACTGATGTACTGAAACATTCCAAACAGGTTGAAGCCGAAAGTCTGTGCTGTGTACAGTCTGTGGCTGGTTGGCATTGTTGGAATATTCGCCATTGTAGTGTTGGGCAGTTGGATGTGAACGGCGCGTAGTTTTGAGAGCGGATGATCTGGACCTGTGTCCATCAGAGAGAGTAAATTTGTAAGACTGGATGTCATGAACTGATATATATATTATGACTTTTGAACACTATTAAGGTAAATACATTGTTTGTTCTCTATCAAAATCTTTCATTTGCTAACTATGCCTATCAGTAGTTAGTGCCTTCAGTAGTTAGACTCTTTTATTTAGCTGGCAGTAGAGGCGCTCGCTGTATTGCAGTAGTTCGAGTAACGAAGATTTTTGTGAGGTAAGTGATTTGTGAAAGGTATAGTTTAATGTTATTCAGGGCCATTCTTTTGTAGAGATTATTGAAAGTCAGATTGCGTTGCGCTAAAAATATTGTGTGTCAGTTTAGTGTTGATCAGAATAGGTAAAGAGCGAAATGTCTGAGTACGTTCAGTTCTGCTCAGCTGTTTGAAAATCAAATAACGTAAGGGGTTTACCAGCACAGTAATTCATAAATTTTTCTAAGGCGACGTTTCAAGTTGAATGCTGGTCTTCAACAAAAACCTGGAACAACGACTTGCTGTCACAGAAACAAAGATGCTTAGGTGCACACCTGGATTCACACGGCACGGTCATATCACAAATGATAAAGTTTGCAATTCATACGTAGTAGCTCCAATAGTAGACAAGATGAGAGAAGGCCTACGATGGTGCGGACATGTTCTTAGGGCAGACGCAACAACAGTGGTAAAGGCTGGTTTTAGTTTGAGAGTAAATGATAAACGGCCATTGTGACAATCTAGGCAGCGATGCCTTGACACCATGCAAAATGGTCTGAAGATCCTGCAACCTTATCATGCATAAGAGCGGATAAAAGAGCGACAGAGTGCTAAAACAGCGGACTCTGCCAGCAGCGGGGCCAAACGATAAGGAGGATGAGGCGGAAGAAGAAGATGATATCTTCTACATGGATGCACCCTTGACAGTATTTACAATTACGTTTAGAACCGGTTTTTATTTACCTTTCACTAATTTGCAATATGCCCTTCACCGGACGCACAAGGACCATCCAGACGATAGTCAAATTCGTGCCAAACAGTCGGGAGCGTGTCTAAAACTGCTGCTATCGCTATGCGAACGTCACGGTCCAATATGAGTCGCTGGATGGGGTGGCAAATACAAGGAATCTTTCACACCCCATGAGACCAGGCGACATTCGAATTGTGCAATGCGAAATACGTAGATCCCTTCCCGCTGTAGCAGGTACTCGCGACGAAATTCACGCCGCGCAGGTTTAACTGAATTTTACCTGTTGAAACGGAGAGCGCAATACGCCTTTTGTTGCAGTGTTCAGTGTTCACGCTATCTCATTCACTGGGAAATGACTGAAGAAGCAAAAACGCGGCACAGTAGCTACCCACTCCTAGTATACGACCAGGTAATTGCCGCCTTTCAGCAACTTTACTCAAATTTTTTGTAACATATTTTAGCCCTATGCTTCAAAAATATTTAAATTATCCCAACTGAATATATAAATTTTCAGATATTTTTTCTGCTTCAACTATTGAATATTTGAATATCAGTCACACACTATTTTGGAACAGGTGGTACATTTTAAATTTTTCTTGTAATAAAAAAGATGTTCCATATTACAAGAAAATTTTGTTTTGAGCAATTAAGTATCGAGTTAAAAATAATAATGTACAAAGAAAATTAAATTCGTTAAAGGAAACAAACGACGTTAAGTAAAAATGTTGGGAATCTCGAAGAAAATACCACGGTGATAGAAAGGGATAAATAAGATGGTTGTCCGCCACCGTCAATGATCGGAACACAGAACCTCGGAATTGAATCGAGTCGATTTCTCCTGACATGTTTCAGATACACACGGGTGTGGCGAAAGTCATGGTATAGCGATAAGCACATGCAAATATGCCGGTAGTATCGCGTACACGAGGTATAAATGGACAGTGCATTGCCGGAGCTGTCATTTGTACTCGGTTAGTTCATGTGAAAAGGTTTCCGAAGTAATTATGGACGCACGACGGAAATTAACACTCTCTGAATCCGGAACGGTAGTTGGAGGTAGACACATGGGAATTCCACTTCGGGAATCGTTAGGGAATTCAATATTCAGAGATCCACAATATCAAGATAGTGCTGAAAATACCAAATTTCTGCCATGACCTCTTGCCACGAACAACACAGTGGCCACCGGTCTTCAATTAATGACCCAAAGCGGCAGCGCTTGCGTGGAATTGTCATTGCTGAAAGACGAACTGCACTGCGTGAAATAACCGCAGAAACCAATGTGGGAAGTACGACGACAGAGCTGCGAAAAGTGGCGTTAATGCGCTGTGGCTGCAGACGACTGACGCGAGTGCATCTGTTAACAGCACAACATCGCCTGCAGCGCATCTCCTGGGCTCGTGAGCATGTCGGTTGGACACTAGACGACAAAGACCTTGTCCTGATCAGATGAGACCCGATTTCAGTTCCGGGGTTCGAGCCACGGACCCAAGTTGCCTTCAAGGCAGTGTGCAAACTGTTAGTGGGTCCATGGTCGTGTGGGATGTGTGTGCATGGAATGGACTGTGACCTCCGGTCCATCTGAACCGATCATTGACTGGAAACTGTTATGTTCGGCTACTTCACGACCATTTTGGACTTCATGTTTCCTAACAACGATGGAATTTTTACAGATGAAAATGCGCCATGTCATCGGGCCCAAATTGTTCGCGATTGGTTTAAAGAACATTCTGGGCAATCCGAGCGAATGGTTTGGTCACCCTCTGCACATTTATGGGACATTACCGAAAGGTGAGCTCGTGCACAAAATCCTGCACCGGCAACACTTTCACCATTATGGACGGCTATGGAGGCAGCATGGCCCAATATTTCAGCGGGGACTTCCAACGACTTGCCGAGTCCTTGCGACGTCGAGTTGCTGCACTATTGCGGGCAGAAGATGGTCCGATAGGCTATTAGGAAGTCACCTCAGTGTATGCAATTTGACTATGTTATGAGTTTGTTTTCTAAATTAGTTTCAAATGCGAGAGAGTGGACAGCTATGGACGAAATTAGAGATCAGTTTGTTGAGCCAATGAGACGGCAGGAAGTTGCGCTACACAGGCGAGGCCGCTAGCGATCCGGCCGCTGGCAATTGCGGCGGATGCCTTTAATTACAGGACCGTGAGCGCAGGCCGCCCGTTACCCTTGGACCTAGTGACGGCAGCGGATGAACTTCGCAACAGGGCGTGAGAAGGCGTCAACATCAACCTATTCTCGTAGAAGCATGCGAAACAACAGCTTCGTATCCAGTGTATGACACAACCGTATTGTGTATATTATATTTTCTGATGTTCATACTGCAACCTAATTAAACTAACGCAACTGACAGTAGAAAGTATCATTTTTCTATTATACTCTGGTGACAAAAGTCATGGAATACCCCCTAAAATCCTTTTGCTCAGCATAGCGCAGCAAATCGACGTGGCAAGGACTCAACAAGTCATTGCCACTCCCTCCCACTCCCCTCCAGAAACACTGAGCCATGCTGCCTCTATAGCCGTCCATCGTGGCGAAAGTGTTTCTGGTGCAGGATTTTGTGCACCAACTGACCTCTCGATTATCTCCCATAAATGTTCGATGTGATTATGTAGGTCGATTTGGATGGCCAAAGCATTCGCTCGAATTGTCCACAATGTTCTTTCAACCAATCTCGCGCAGTTGTGGCTCCGCGACATGGCGAATTGTCATACATAAAATTTCCATTGCTTACTAACATGAAATCAATGAATGGCTACCAATGATCTGAGTCGGTTCAGTTGGACCAGAAGACCTAGTCCATTTCATGTAAACACAGATCCCACCACGATGGAGTCAACACCAGCTTGCACAGTCCTCTGTCGACAACTTGGATCCATGACTTCGTGGGGTCTGCACCACACTAGGACCCTACCGTCTGCTCTTATCAACTGCAATCAGAACTCACCTGACCAGGCCACTGTTTTCCAGTCGTCTAGGGCCCAACCCATACGATCACGAGCCCGAGAGACGTGGTGCAGACGCTGTCGTGCTGTTACAGGCACTTGCGTCGTTGGGTTCCTGCCATAGCCCATTAACGCCAAATAATGCCGCATTGATTCCTGTGGTTATTTCAGGCTGAGTTGCTTCTCTGTTAGAATTCGTCGTAAGTATGGGTGGCTGCTCAGCTGTAAACTACACTAACCACTGCAAAAATGATTTTCACACGTATAGATTTCTATGTGATCCCGAACGAAGAAAAAGATGGACCATAAATTGCCGCAGAGTCAAACAGGAACCAGGACCTGGGGTTCAATTGTGTATTGCAAGTATACGTTAATAGAAGTAGTTATAAACATGAGACCAATTGTATACGACTGCGTTTCTTCCTCCAGTGGAAAACTATACTGAAGCAGTTCGTCACAAAATGTTTCGATTCCCGAGATATTTTCGCAATTGCCGAAGTGGAGAGGACTGTTTATTGTCATTTATGTATACGTCGTTATCATGAACACCCACAAACCAACTGAATAATACTTAACCCCATTGCTTATATAGGTACGCTACGTCGAGTGATAATCAAGACTTTTTTATAGCGGATTTGTCATTGCGAGGGAACCTGAACTGTACAAGTAACAATCTGCAAAGAATGAAGTTCCGACCATAACTCAACAAACAATAAGATTTGTCTTATTTTTGTGTTACAGACAAAGACATTTAATAAAGGGGTGAATTCCACATACACACGAAATTTGCAGTTGGTGTTTTCGAGGCAGAGGGGGAGGGGGATGACGATTGTGCTTACTCTGACCTCCCGCCCTACCGGCAAGAACTAATCTAACGTAATGACCGAAAATTAACCTAAAATGTTAGTTTTGGGTATTAGGTCTATATGAACACACTTCTATGGTAAGTATAATGCAATTAAAAATTGAACAGCAAATAAATAAAAACGGAGTAAACAGGAAAAAACTTTAACATCAAACAGGAACAGCAGGCCTAAATAACAGTTCATATCAATTTATTTTACTGTTTTTTTTTTATTAAGATGAACTTTTACATAGGTTTGCTGTTCCTGTTTGATGTTGAAGTCTTTCCCTCTTTACTGCGTCGTTATTTATTTACTGCTCAACTTTTCACTTTTACATTGCACTACCATCATACCGGCAAAGTTGTTATTTATGCACGTTTCTGCTTCGATCTAGATGTGTAACTTCTCTTCGACTGTTGTTTACAAACATTCTAACTTCTTTGGGGACAATCCTCAGTAAATGGCTAACCGAAAACCGGTTACCACTATCAAAGTAATGCTGTAGAACGAAAGTAAACTAGCGCTTTCATTTATCATATTATTAATTATTGGTGACGTACATAAATTAGGTTACGAGGTCCCAATATGTTGGCCATGACAAGGACGCGATAAGTTGGCCGCCGGCTAGCTAGTACTGATCGTTGTAACTCGGCACTGTTCGGAGCACTTCTTGTTGACTGTTCGTTTCACATTGCTGCTACCCTCAGCGGCCCCAATGTTCTGACGTAACTGCGTGACGAAAGGCTGCTGTGTTGTCTGTGTAAAGGATTTTTAATTCATCGATGCATTATGCAATATGACAAACGATCACAGATGTTTACTAAATGTTTTGAATGCCGTTTTCCTTCTACTCACTGCGTAGTATTAAAAACGCCTAAATTTCATATTCCTTGCTAAAAATATGTACCGCATTTGAAGATGACCGTCTCTGATACGCAAATTCACATATGTGTGCTTCTTCCGTGTCAAAATTTAGAAAGCAGCAGAAGGTCAATAGGAGGCGATTAGGGCCGTGAGCTGTCAGTACTGGAAGATAAACTACGAAACATTCCCCTTCCCACAGCCTCTAACTCGCTAGTGGACGCACTAATTACCCCTCTGCCGCTGAGGTAAGTGACCAACTTTACTTAGGTCACGGCCAAATTAACCAATGCCAACTGCAATTTGAAACAAAACTTAAAACAGTATTGTCTCTAAGTTTTTTGTTTGTTACTAACAAAGGACAACTACACTCACAAAATTTTAGGTTTAGTTGACGTTTTTGGATTCGGCCGTTGCTGCTAGATGGATGTTATAAAATATGGCTGAGAACCGCGGGCCGCACGAATTCGGGCCGCATGTGGCCTGCAGTTTGACGACCACTGTTCTGGAACAACTGCATGTCCCTCCACAGTCACAACGAGATAGTGGACTACTGTGCTGAGGCCATTATCTCCGACGTAGTGTGAAAATCCCGTAAAGAGCGACATAGTCTTCGATGTATACCGGTCAACTGCTTTCAATATAAAGGTGAGTTGCACACGTGACTATGTGCAAATCCCAAAACCGACGCTGTCGACATTAAATTTTCATATGCAGACGACGTCAAGCGTTCAGAACTACTCTTCTGACAAGACAGGCATCATCCATCCCTGATCCCACTGAAAATCTTCACCGTGTCAATAACTTCACGCACTGGCTCCTCAAATGGTCTTGGTAAACTTTGTTTCTTTCTAAGATTCTTTTACTGTGATTCATTTCTGCGATTAGTACGTCATCGATTATTAACTCCACTAAATTAAAGCGACGCTGGTTGATAACTTTAATTTAAAAAAATGTTTAAACAATCATCATATCGCGATTTCTTCAGTCACTATCGGATACACGTGAAATGAGCTATTTGAGAGTCAACATATAACCTTTTGAAAGCTTTCTTCGCGTATATTATAACAATTCAAATACATCGTTTCGGTTAACAAGTGGTATTTCGTGGCTTTTATTGTAAAGGTGCAGACTAATGTAATTTGTTGACTTCTTATCTCGATTAATTATGTTTTATAGTTTGTAATGAAATCAGACCAAGGTCCTGTTTGCACAGTTACGTGCAATAATTCTATCTAGTGAAATGGGATCTGTCTGAAAAGAAATTTTAAAAAATGTCATTTTGTAATTGGGCTTTTCATTATGGTGGAAATTATGTTAACAGAATCTTCCGTCGGTTTTTGGTAGAACAACATTATAATAAATGAAAAGCACCAGTTTGCTTTTGTTCTACAATATTACTTTTATTGTTAACCGATTTTCGGCTTACAAGGCCATCTTCAGACATTTAGTATTGGAGTTATACTCGACAGTTATACGCAACTTCCTGGAGAATCTGTTTAATTGTGGCGTTTTAGCATCTGGGCATTAGCGCGGAAGTCTTAAGTAATGTTTTTTTTTCTAAAAATCATTTTCAGGCACTTAAAGGGAACTTTCATGTTTGGTACAATCCCGCTGAGTCGCACCGTTGTTTATTGTAACTGTAAGTCCCTGCTCAATTCATCCAGTGAATTGATCCAGAGGTTAGCGAAACGCAAGAGACAGATAAACAGACAAGAACCATGTCTACTATAGTCGTGCCACGAAATACAGTTATGGAAAAAAGCATTCAAACACCGTTGCTCATGTAGAATAACTTTATTTATTACAATTAAATAACGCAACCACACAATTTATTTGGTAAAGCAACAGTATGGGGGCGTCCTTCCTAATCTGCACATGAAACAATTGACCAAATTAGCTTTTTGTAAAATGTAAATAAAAATTCTGCACCATCGTGCTTCACATTGTGGGATAAAAAGTATTCATTTATACAAAGAAAATTAAGACTTTTCATACTTTGTAGAGCTCCTCTTCTACAGATCACTTTTGTTAACTGTCTGGCATGGAATAAATCAGTTTTTTGGTAGACTATGAAGTAATACTTTCCCATTTTTGTTGTAGATGTTGTTTCAGAGCAGTCTTACTTCGTATTTCATGTTTTCTGACCATTCTTTCCAGTGTACTCCTAAGATATTCGATTGGACTAAGGTCTGCGCTCTATGCTGGAAACTTGAGAACATAGGGAGAAATGGTAAAACAACCACAGACGAACAATTTCCGCTGTATGCGTAAGAACACTGCCTTTTTGAAAGCAGTAATCTGTGCAGATTTCACTTCACGACATTTAAACACTGAAATCTATCCACGTTGCCTTCAACAAAAACAAGTTTCCCAACACCAGATGTAGCCATACATCCTCATATCGTTAAGTCCTCCACCACCATCCTTTACTGTGTTCTGAATGTCTTTGGGACAGATCAGTATTTGGTCATCTCCACATCAAAATTCTGCCATCGTTTACAAATAGCCTACGCTAAATTTACTTTCATCTGTGAACAGTACCTTGTCCCAGAATGTTCTTGCTTTTATGTCCAAGCAAATTCCAGTCTTAATTTCTTATTCCTTTTGTTGGTGTGTGGTTTCCTTCTAGGTATCCTAGCTCCAAAAACTGACTACTTACTCGTAAAATATGGAGAACAGCACTTGGCGTGTGATAATAATTAGCATGCGCAGACAATGCAGAAGCTCTCAATTTAGGACTATTTTTGACCATCCTTATTGACATATTCCATTCTCTTTGGATTAACATCTGTGGTCTACATTCTTTTACGCTATTAATGAGAGTATATCTTTCTCTAAATCACAATATTAGGGAGTGAAAAACTGCCCGACGTCTTCCAGTAACACCAGCTATTTGTGAAAATGATTCTCCCTTGTCATATTCGGAGATAACTACTTGCTTTTCCTGTACAATTATTTCCTTTCCTTTGCGACCCATTTTTTGTTGCGCGGCATTCACTATGGTTCAAATGGCTCTGAGCACTATGGGACCTAACTTCTGAGGTCATCAGTCCCCTAGCACTTAGAACTAGTTAAACCTAACTAACCTAAGGACATCACACACACATCCATGCCCGAGGCAGGATTCGAACCTCCGGCCGTAGCAGTCGAGCGGTTCCAGACTGTAGCGCCTAGAACCGCTCGGCCACCATGGCCGGCCATTCACTATGAATGAGATCCAATATGCACGAGGTACAGCCTGCCACTGAAGGCGTTCCTAGATGCAAGCGGTTCTTTGGTCATTTCGATGTTTACTTTTCTAGTAGTTTAAGAATATTTTTCTCCATTGTGTGAGGCATATGATAAATTATTTAAATAATTACTATGTACTTATTGCAGAAGGCTAATTTATTTAATTCTTTTACAGGTAGAGGTTAGGAACGAAACCCCATACTGCTAGTTTACCAAGTAACATCTCTGGTTGTGATCTTTAGTTCTAATGAATAAAGTTATTCTACATGCACAGTGGTGTACTAACATATTTTTCCATGCTTTTATCTGCTGTCGGGCGTAGCGGACGCAATAGGAGTAAAGTGCGTTGTGGGAATGCACAACACGATCCCCAACAGCAAATATAAGACGTCTTGTGGTTAGTGTGGGACATGAACCAACGTTGACAGCTCTGACTGTAGCGTCGGTGCCAGCTGAAATGTCTGCAAGCTGCTGCATCTTCTCCTGGGAAGCGTCCAGTCGGAATGCACTGCTGTTTGAAGTCCGCCGGCTCGGCCGACCCTGTGCACGCGGGGCGCCGCGCAGTGGAAGGTGTAGGCGAGTGCGTCAGGTCCAGGTCGGCGCGGCAGCGGCCGGCACCTGTTGTGGCGCCGAAGGGTCTGCGGCGCTGCGCTGCGTGGCGCGGCACCCAGTGCGCATGCGCAGTTCCGGGACGCTCGATACCGCGGTGACCTCTGGCCGGCACGTGCGTCTCCGCACACACTCCGCGTCAAAGCGGGCAAGGGCAAAAACGAAAAGAAACGCGCTAGCCGCAGCACTGCTGGCGCAACCGCCCTCTGCGCTGCTGCGAAGCTGCAATGAATGGGCGCTTTCACAGAATGAATGAGAGCATCACTCATTGACAGCAGAGTCTAAATTTGCCTAGTTGCGCTCCGCAGCATCTGCTCCTGGTAACAAAGCCAATTTCAATCTAAGCCGTTGAATTGTCAACATCACACAATGTAGTTTTATATCAAGCGTCCTAAATGTCGGGTCATCAATAACGCAGATGTGGACGTAGGCCATAGAGAACATGTGTGCAGTGAACGCCGGTAATAAACATTTTTCTAAAGCATCTATAATGGTTTAATATGCCACACAGGTATTGAAAGACGTATGTATTTTAGGAAAAATCCGTCCAGTGTATTTCGGTTTTTATTTCCTATACGCATTTCGAGAAGTTGTGCTAGACGACTGGTTCCCAGCATTTCTCAGACCATTCCCCCTGAGTGCAATCAGACATTTTATCGCCAAATTTAGCACCTAGCTGAAAGGGTAGAATGACAGACCTTTCTTGGAATATTTTTATTTTTTTAAATGACGAAAGATCAAGTGTGTGTGTGTGTGTGTGTGTGTGTGTGTGTGTGTGTGTGTGTGTGAGAGAGAGAGAGAGAGAGAGAGAGAGAGAGAGAGAGAGAGAGAGAGAGGATGAATGACGAAAGAATTCGTGGTGCATCGCACTCTCCCGTAGAAAAGAAAGCGAACTTTCAAAGCGAGGGTACACACTAGTTACAAAACATGCTTCCCCTGCGTTACTCCTCTCCATTGTGGCACTCGCTTGACTTGCACACTGCAATCCCATTTAATATCAAACAAGTTCAGACTTGTGCACTACACGTACTGTTCGTAAATGGCCTTTTTTCTGCACTCCTTAGTTCTGAACTGGCAGAAATTGGACGATTTCAGGCTGTTAATGTTTTGCGTCTAACCACTCTAATAATAATAATAATAATAATAATAATAAAACACTGTACAGCACTATAATAGCCCTTATGTAGTTACTGCTATGTAGTGCTGTCATTTGGTTCATTTATCTGTTTCGAAGTGAGTAATGAAGCAATTTCTGATTTATTGTAGGTACTATCTAGTACTCGTTTTTTTGTGAGGAGCTCGTTTTTAAGGAGTAGAAGAGAAGGAACAGATCAATTAAGACTAAAAAGGAGCTTAAAATGTGTGCGAATCTTTACGTCAAAGATCCTTTGAAGCGCTGTAAACGCCACTTATTCGTTACATGTCTTTTAATTAAGCATGTGATGTGGCTGTGTAAACATTTATATGAAAATTTCTACATATTGTGTAATAACAACTCTCTCGTGTCCGTTCTGGAGGTAACGTTTCGAAAAATACATTCACTAGTCCATCACTGACAGTTATCGTTTTCATTTATGAAGTAGGAAGTGACAGCGACATTGTTGTTACGTCTTGACGCCTGTGGCAGATAAAGAATTTTTGCAAACATTTGCCGGAGGCTGTTCGTCTCCAGCTTTAAGGATCAAAATTCTATAATCCTAAACTCGGCATTTGTAAATAAGGAACTATTCATTTATTTGTTGTTTATTTGGGCTGTTCAGATTAGGGCCTTAAGATTCTCTCTTGCATCTGACCAGGAAGAGCGCATACAAAAGATATTACAGAAACATTCACAGGGATAACAACAACAGGAATAATAATAACCGACACCAATACACTAATTTTAATAACATAAAAAGGCTTCAAGAATGATCAAGATTAGTTTAGCACATCTGAATACATGTTTAGTATTACAGAAGCGGATGGATAAAGAAAGAGGAGGGGACTGAAGTGACAGTGGCTGTTAGGAAAGAACTGAATTTAAATAAAGAACTCTACCAAAAACAGGGATGCTCAAGAAACTGAGAAAGAAAATGAAGTACTCGATGTGTCCGTACAATGACATAAATGTCAGTGTTCACCTGTGATTTCTCGTAAGCTCTCCCAACAGGAGGACAAATTCCACGAATCCTACAGAATGAGTCCAGAGAGTTTCCACTTCTTGGAGCAACTAGTATCAGCTACTCTGACAAAGCACGATACAAATTTTTGATTTCTACATCTCCCGTCGAGGCGGAAAAATAAGTTGGTCCAAGTGCTTCAGTGATGCTAAAATTCTACTATGAAAAGTTTATTTTTAGTGAGACCACCTAGTATAGTACTTTATTCAGTATTGTACATATATAAATCATGGTTACAAATTAATAAAACTGGGACAACCGTCCAATTTCGCGAAGTAATAAATACGCTCAAATCAACTTGAGGAATATTGAGAAGAAATGTGAAGAGATAGTATAGCAGTGGGCGACGAACTCTGCGTATGGTTAGACATTGTGTTTGAAGAAATGGAAGAAGCCCATGATGATAAGGCTAATCCCGACGTGTTCAGCTGCTCATTCAGAAGTAACAGGAATGTAGCTTTCGGGGCTCTTTTATGTCTGTCACAATGTTTCCCCAAATCAGCGAACAAAACGCTGAAAAAAAAACATACATTCAACATCACCAGTTGATGACTCCCAGTGCGTTTTCATTTCAGTAAGTGTCTCATTTCCAGCTTTGGTTCCTATCGGCAGCACAGGAAGAAAAAGACGAGGCAGCTCCGCACAGCAGGCGGCAATACCGCTAACATTTCAATACATCGTCTCCAACGGCAACTGGATCTTAGAAACTTCCGCGTATAATATCCACGACTTTCTTCTCTTTCTTTCTTTCTTTCTTTCGCTACTGCCTTAATCCCGCATTGTGCGCAGGGTCGGCAGCGTTAAGTACGGATTTGGCATGGTTGATTTTAAGGGGTGGCCGGATGCCCTCCCCCAGGACGGAATGAGTGTACCCCACCCAGCTGTCTGCGTCTAGTGTAAATCAGGAAACAGTGCGAATGTGTTTCAAATGTCTGTGAGTCGTGTAACTGTGGCGGGACCTGGGGACCAGCGCAGTATTCACCTAGTAGGATGTGGAAAACCGCCTAAAAACCACATCCAGGCTGGCCGGCACACCGGCCGTTCTCGTTAATCCGCCGGGCGGATTCGATCAGGGGCCGGCGCGCCTACCCGAGTCCAGGAAGCGGCGCGTTAGCGCTCTCGGCCACCCTGACGGGTGCGTATGATGTCCACGACTATAAAATAAAAAAAACAGTGAAGTGTATAGGGAAAAGTCCGACAAAAAATACCACTCAATTTTTCAAGGAAACCAATATATTTTATTGTGTTCAATGAAAACCTCGCTAATCGGCCTCGTTCGCTAGACACCACCGTCCATCTAGGTAGTTGGTGTCTCCCCTAAAGAAACCCGACATCTACATCCCACGTGTACTGCAGGGCAGATAATCTCTTTCAGGAACTCCTAATTGCTCCAATAAATTATTTACGATTTAAGCTTCCCATCGAGACGTAATCAGGAGAAATTATCGGCCATTATAGCGCTTCTGTAAGGTGATGCTTCGTACTGGAACTTTCAGAAGTTTCTCTGCAACGGGTGTTGGAAAATACCGGCTGTCATGGTAAATCAAACACCTTTAAGCCAGGCATATATGTTCCGCCCAAAATCCACTTAGGAGCATTAGAGAAGAACTGGCCCACGTTCAGGCTGGAGAACACGCAGTTTTCTTGGGTCCTGGCTCCAGGGCGCACAACAGCCATCTGGCGCGGTCAGGAAATTGTCACAAACTGACAATGCTCACAGCCTTTGCTTAAACATTACCCTGTTCAAGTAGTAATAACGGTCGGTGGAGAGGAAATTTCAACAATTTAGCAAAAGAAAATCACTTTTTTTTTATACAGCACCAGTATATGTCAGAGGCTGGGGAAATTTCTTAATTTCCCGTGGATGGAGCGACACAGTCTATTGGGGCAAAATTTAGGTGAAAATCACTCCCTCCAATTTCTGCAATCGATATATTTACAGCAGTAGACTCAATTTGAATCTTTCGATAACAGTCTCCTTCGGTGAACAGCGCCAACAGTTCGTCAGTGAGATGAATTCGGACCACGAAATTTATTCAGCGCCAGTAGTGTGTTCCGCTGACGTAGGCAGCATTTTATGCGACAGCACCAAATAAGTGACTTTTTCTGCTGAGTCATTACGGCTGCAATTTTGTACAGCTCTGTATTCACGCAGACTGCGTAATTCTGTTTTAATGAGGGACCCAAGCCCTCGCTAAAATCCGCACAGCGTGTAAACAAGGGTGGCACAGTAGGTGTACGATCAAAGGCTACAAATATTAGCGATGGCAAAGGCCATAACGTAGGTGGCACAGGATGAAAGAAATTTTAGCTTGCTATCAGAAAATAAAGTTGGCAGGACATGCTATATGCCAAAGATACGGCTTGTAAATGTTATACTTAAAGATGGCACGTCAGCGTTCACTATTTTCTGCGAAAGTGCCAGACTCAGCTTGCCAGTTATCGCTTTGAAATACGAAAGCAAAAACTTTTTTAAATTCTCAATCACGATGTCGCGTTTCGCTTTCGAGTCTTCAAGCAACAGCGTGATATTAACAGGTACAGGTGGTCTCACAATGCAGCAGTCCGCCTTCGTGGGCCAGTGGTTTGCATCGCCAGTGGTTCTGGGTTCGATAGTCTGTGACAACCTCGGATTTTTCTTGTATGTAAACGTCTTTATGCTGTCCATCCAGCCTCGTGGGCTGACAAAGGCTACTTGAAAAAACAGCGAGACTGACAATTAGATTGCAGAAGTAGCGACAAATTTAACGGCTAGCATCAGACTGGGAGAGAAACGATATTACTTTTACATACTATACAATCCACTATACGATATACGCCAGAAAACAGCTGGTATGAACAGTAAAAAATTGTATCAATTTGCTTTATACTTATTCTGGGGAAAAAACAAAAGTTTTTATCAAGCTCCAGCAGATGCCCGCATTTCTATCGCTGGCTTACTTTCTCGAGCACAATAAATGGAAAATAGAATATTTCTAGCGTTAGCTGTGAAAAAATTTTCTAGTAGTTTTGAAACTGTTACAATAGAGTTTGCTGAGTGACTGCGTTGCTCTTGCGTTAGCGAAATAAACTCGTCACAATATTCGCCGTATTACAATAAAATCAAAAATTAAATCACAAATTTGTGGATAATGATTAAACAGACTACTCGTTATCTCTTGACAGGTATGCCATGTTTTTGAATGAAATCGAAAGACGCTTGGATAAAATACTTAACTCGCACTTTGAGGGGGGCGACGTTTAAACGTCAGTCAGTCTGTCCGATTTGGTTTTTACAAGGTTTCCTTACCTCAAACGCAAGGGTGATAGGTCCTAAAAACCACCGTATCCTTGTAACAGCGGTATAATCATTATGGCCACTCTCTAGTAACCACGTTATGGAGCGTATATGAAACTTTTAAGGGAGGAAAGGTCCCACGGTTGATATAATTTCACAGTCGACTATATTGATATTTCTATCACGACCACTAGCACAGACATTCTGTCCCTAACATAAATTGTATTTTTTATATATAAGACATCTTTGTAACAATAGTATTACATTGCTGACTCTTTGCTCATATGAAGGACCATTCAATCCTTCTGAAATTATATTTTAGGATTTATGCAAATGTTGAAACCAGTTAAATTCATCATCCTATGTTTTGCTATCGTGAAATGAAGTTCTGTACCAACTAAAAACAGCAACAGAATAATGGGTTTCACTGAAGACCTATTCACTTGGGTAATTACACAACTCGGTCAAGTACCAAAGAAACAATTCATGGGGCAATAATGAATTTCAGTGAAATGACAGTTTTCGAAAGTAACGTTCATTTAATTGATGATAGAGAAACAAATATGTTTCACCCACAGAACTGTAACCCTTTTTGCATCAGGTGAATTATTATAAATATAATATTAATCACAATTTTAAATTCTCCTTAACTTCGTAAATATTACAGATTCGCTAAATCTAACACCAGCTTTGGACTGTGCAAAATTTCCTTCAAAGTGATACATCATTTCAAAGTCGTTTTAAATTTCGTAATAACAAATTTATTTTATTTTGCTAAGGTGACAGAACGAAGGATGGAATAGTTGAGCCAAATATTGTTTCTACGACATTAATGTGCATTACGATTAATTAATATACAAAACGACGAACTCCTACGTAAAAACTAGTATAAATTAAAATTGTGCTGGCCATCAGGCAGCTTAATTCTACTATGAAGTGGATATTTACATTTCGTATTTGTGACCTAGCATCCCGTCGACTATTAGGGAAAGACATCATTCTTTTTTCCTGTGTGAGTAATGTTGAAGAAGGTCGTTGTGAACGACAATACCTGCACATTTATGACTGCCTTCCAAAGTTAGGTTGGTACCACAGGGAAAACATGGCCGATGCAGGTCGGTACTGTGACTTAATATGTTAATTCTGTCGACGTAATAAATGCAATTATATGGAACCGTAAGTGAATTGTGGCATCAAACTCCTAGAATGGACTACGACCAGTGTAGTTTACTCATTAAGCTTTCCAGGAAATCCATAATATGGTCTTGTGGAATAACAGCAGGCTCAGAATTTAACTGTTTAACGGCCCTGAGTGTAGAAAACGCCATAACGGTCACCCTGCAGCGACCCTGCACAAATTGGAAGCTTTATCGGCGCGGAGTGGACAGTAATCTACATGTGGACGCAGATTTGGGTGGAGATGCAGAGCAGGTGTTGGTTAGAAAGCGGCTGCCGGGCCGTGACATCACGCTTCCCTTATACGCCCGGTACAGCGCACTGGCCACTCCCACGCACGACAGCCCGACCCGCCCCAGCCGTGCCGGCTTTCACGAGGCAGAATTCAGCATTCTGCCCGACTGCCTAACAGTATCAGACTGGTGGCAACTCGCAGCTTTCTCACGCTTTTGTGGTTTGCAGCAGAACGTCAACTTCAACTCTATCAGAAAACAGTGAAATACTTTGGTGTAACTTCGTATGAGCATATCAGCTGGATTAAAAATACTGTCGCCCCGTGCGAGACAACTTCCGCTTTATTCTATATCCTTAAAAATTTTCGGAATATATCCACACAAGGCGTGAAGCGTAAACTGGTTGAATCACTCCTCCTTCCAAACGTGCACTGTAGCTATGTAATCCGAAAGTGCACTGTAGCTATGTACCCAACACGACACAAGTAACCCCCCAGACGGTTACAACCAACCATCAGCGCTTGTGTGCGTTTGCAACAGTGGTCTCTCTGATCATGTGAGCGGTTCATACTCCGAGTTAGGATATTTGCAGCCAGACAGTTTCCTGGCTAGCAAAACGCATTGTCTAATTACCTTCCGAACTTCACAGAAGCTCTCTCCTGGAAGAGGGAGATGAGGTACTGGCGAAAGGAAAGCTGTGAGAACGAGTCACGAATCGCGAGTCGTGCATGGGTAGCTCTGTCCACGTAATTTACCCTGGAAGGAACACATATCAAGGATTTACTGAATGATTAATCTGGGTCTGGGAAAAGATGACGACGTACCTCAGGCTGCAGAAGAAGAAAATGTGCATGCTGAGCTGCCACTAGTTGATAGTGACAGTGAAGATGCTAAATGTGTGCTACTGCTATAGACTGAATATCATTCCTCATTCTGTGAATGCTGTGATTTATGACTGCAATTATCTGTCATCTTATTTATGTCATTTCATTGTAAGCTAGTCATTTTTGTTACCGTTTTCGTGGAATTAATAAACAAAAAAAAAAGAGTCGGTAGAGCACTTGCCCACGAAAGGTAGCGGTCCCGAGTTCGAGCCTCGGTCCGGCACACAGTTTTAATCTGCCAGGAAGTTTGATATCAGCGCACACTCCGCTGTAATTTGAAAATTTCATTTTGGATCTATCATATCATAATCAAAACACATGCTCTAATTTATCTAGGGACATAGATATGCCCATTCATAACATACAAGTATTCGAAAATCACTTCTCCATTGCAGCTGCCCGCCTTCGCAGTAACTTACTCTGCAGCCAATGCTCAATTCAACGTCGCATTTCCTTCTGTCGAGCTCGTAACTTTCCCGTAAAAGGAAATTAGTATAATTTATATTCATTACCTGAAACATTATGACCACTGCCCACGGCGAGACTGAATATCACCTGGAGGCGTTGCAGGTACATGACGCGATAAGGAAGCTGTATAAGCTGAGCACAAATGAATGCGGTATTATTCTAACGAAGATACGGGACGCAAATAGGGAAATTCACTGACGTAGGCGGATTTGAAAAACGGCAGATTTACCATGAACCCGCGCGTGGGAACGAAGCTGGTCGGCTGTTAGCGAGTTTACCGTCATGAGCATCTATGGAAAGTGGTTGATCGACAGTGAAACCACGATTAAGCGACAAGGTATTCGACGTCCACCGCTCACCACAGACCTTGAAGATCCTTGTCTTCTCTGTAAAGCAACATATAGGTGGCCATCCGTACAAGATCTGACAACACAGCACAAGGCTGTTTCAGGCACAAGTGCTTCGTAGCACACGGATTACCACACAGTGCTCAATATGGTGCTTCGTAGTCGACAATACCTATGCAAACCCATACTGATCCACAGACGTCATCAGTTACGATGGCAGGCCGCGCGGGATTAGCCGAGCGGTCTTAGGCGCTGCAGTCATGGACTGTGCGACTGGTCCCGGCGGAGGTTCGAGTCCTCCCTCGGGCATGGGTGTGTGTTGTTGTCCTTAGGTTAATTTAGGTTAAGTAGTGTGTAAGCTTAGGGACTGATGACCTTAGCAGTTAAATCCCATAAGATTTCACACACATTCGAACATTTTTTACAACGGCAGTGGGAACAGCATTATCGAGACTGGACCGTGGGTCAATGGAAACTTCTGTCGAATGAGTTACGCATCTTGTTACAGCAGGTCGATGTCTGTGTCCAGATACGTCGTTATCCAGGCGAACATCTGCTCGAACAATGCACCGTGCCATGGGCGCAAACAGGTGGATGCAGTATTACGCTAGGCTGGGCTTCCATGGGACCTGTGGTACTAATCCAACACACCAAGACAGCTAAGAGTATGTGAACATTATTCCGGACAATCTGCTTCCCTTCATGCTTCATGTCTTTTCGACGGCGATAGCATCTTCCATCATGGTAATCGTCGGTGTCAGGAGGCCAGTACAGCGTTACAGCATTTTGAGAAACACGATAATGAACTCATATTGACGTCTTTGCTCCTAAATTCGCCCAGAGGACGCTGGCGGGTTCCAGTTCTGCGCCCGCAATTCACCGGTCCGTAATCCACGTAAACTGCGCAATGATCTCTGAAGGCATCTGGTGGCACATACCTCCAGAAAGCTACAAGGCCTTGTCGAATCCATGTCATGCAGAAACCCTGATATACTACCATCGAAAGGTGGACTAATACCCCAATAAGCTGGTGATCGTAATGTTTTGGTTCATCAGCGTTTATGACCATTTCTCACTGTAAAACAGCGAAGTTCTGAAGTGAAGCAGCTGTAACCAGTTCTACGCTGAGGTGATAAGAATCATGGGATACCTCCTATTACCGTCTCGGATCGCCTTCTGCCCGGCGAACAACTGTGTGTCAGTGACGTGAAATCGTTGTTTGGGAAACATTAAGTCCATGAATGACTGCAAATGTTCTCCAAGTAGCCGAACATAAACATTTCCAGTCAATGAAGGGTTCATTTAGACCAGAGGACCCAGTCCATTCCACGTAAACACATCCCACACCACCTTGGAACCACCACCAGCTTGCACAGTGCCTTGTTGACAAATTGGTTCCATGGTTTTGTGGGATTTGCTCCAAACACGAAACCTACCATGAGCTCTTACCAACTGAAATCGGGACTCGTCTGCGCAGGCCACATTTTGCAAGTCGTCTAGTGTCCAATCGATATGGTCAATAGTCCAGGAGAGGCGCTGCAGGCGATGTCGTGCTGTTAGTAAAGGCACTCGCATCCATCGTCTGCAACCATTGCCCATTAATGCTAAATTTCACCGCACTGTCCTAACGGACACGTTCGTCGTACCTCCCATATTGATTTCTGCAGTTTTTTCACGCAGTGTTGCTCGCCTGTCAGCACTGAAACTCTGCGTAAACGTCACCGCTCTCGGACGTTAATTGAAGGCCGTCGGCCAATTTTACCCGTGATTTTCAGCATGCTCTTGACACTGTGGATCTCGGAATATTGAATTTCCTAACGATTTCCGAAGTGGTATGTCCCATGCGTCTAGCTCCAACTACCATTTCGCGTTCAAAGTCAGTTAATTCCCGTCATGCGTCCATAATCACGACGGAAACATTTTCACGGGATTCACCTGAGTACAAATGACACAGCTCCCTCAGCGCATAGCCCTTTTATAACCTGCGTACGCGATACTACCGTCATCTGTACATATGCATATCGCTGTCCCATTGCTGCTGTCACCTCAGTGTAATCCGTTCTAATATTTTACATGTCTTGTCAAGCAATTTTAATTAGTGACTTCGTACGCCTCTGATCGTCGACCTATTTCGAGACGAACGTTAGGACGTGGCTAATCTCTGCCTTTTGGAGCTCAACGGGGCACTTTACCGAGCTCGTATAAGAGGTGTGCGGGTCTCTGGCGACGGGGAGTATACGATGTGCGTCGGAGGCCGCTGGCGAGTGGCTCCGGAAAGCACTTCCATCGACGACGCAAGCCTCGGGGACCCAGTTTACGGCCGCTCTCTCCGCCATTTACATGTCGCTGGCGGCGTCGTATCGCACCGCTTGCCGGGTATGCGATCCGTTCTGCACGCCCCAGCTTTTCTCAGAAGCGGACGCACTGCGCAGGCCCGTGATCAATAATTCTCGGCTATTGCCTCGCGGGAGCTGCTTGAGAAACGTACGCCCGCTGGTCGACGTCGAGGCGACGATACGCCTTTGTAAAATACAGCCGCTGAGGAAACTGTTGAAGAAAATAAGGAGGGAGAAACTAAAGAACGAGGCCGTACTGGTCGTCAAAGGAAGAAAGATGAGATTAGGAGATACAGATCACACGGCAGAATTGAGGAAGACTGGCGAGGATATTACTGGAGTCGCATTCGAAAGAACCATATCTGCGTTTGCCTTAAGCGATTTAGGGAAAACGTAAATCTGGATGGTCTAACAGATATTTGGTGCGCAGTCCTCTCGAATCAAGAGTACAGTGTCGCCGCAACTGCGCCAGCTTGCTCGGTAGAATTAGAAGGGAATATTTCTGATTTTTCGTAGTTTATCCATCTTCAGTAAACGTTGAAAAAATTAGCAAACAGTTGCAAAAAAGAAATTTTATTTCTTTACCGGTTTCAGGCACCTTAGTCTCCTTCAGAAGATAAGAATTATCGCATCATTTGCGAGCGTAAAAAAAAATAAGCAGGTGTATGCAGCGTAGTTACAGAACGTAGATGTAGATGCCTCAGGGTGTTTGCCGAGCGAGGTGGCACAGTGATTAGCACATTGGACTCGTATTGGGGAGGACGACGGTTCAAACCCGCGTCCCGCCATCCCGATTGAGGTTTTCCGTGATTTCCCTAAATCGCTTCTGGCAAATTTCGGGATGGTTCCCTTGACAGGGCACAGCCGATTTCTTTCCGAACTTGAGCTTCGTCTTTCATGACATCGTTGTCGACGGGACGTTAAACACCAAACGACTACTCCTCTTCCTCCTTCTCAGGATGTTTCCTCTCAACGAACCCCTTGATCACTCAAGCTGTGCAAGAAATTTCTTATCCCTTCAACTCTCTTATCTTAACTGTCCATCATTCATGTTCCACTTTCATTAAAGGCAAATGCCTTCAGAAAAGACCACGTAATACTTGAATTTATATTCTAGAGTAACATTTTTTTCTTTTTAAGAAATGATATTGCCAGTCTGCATTTAATATCCTCTTCTGCCATCGTCAGTTATTTTGCTGCCAAAATAACACTAATATTATTTTGTTTGTCTTATTTTCAAATCGAGTTCCCTCAGAATCGCCTAATTCGACTACAGACCATTATTCTCCTCTCAATATTGTTGTGATTTTCATCTAACAACCTGAATGAGATTTCCACTCTGGAGCGGAGTGTGCGCTGATATGAAACTTCCTGGCAGATTAAAACTGTGTGCCGGACCGAGACACGAATTCGGGACCTTTGCCTTTCGTGGGCAAGTGCTCTACCATCTGAGCTACCCAAGCACGACTTACGATCCGTCCTCACAGCTTTACTTACCCGCGAAACGCAAAGGTCCCGAGTTCGAGTCTCGTTCCGACACACAGTTTTAATCTGCCAGGAAGTTTCATCTAACAACCTGTTTTCAAGACGGTAGCCATTCCCTTCACATGATCTTCGACGTACTCTGTCGTCTCTGAACGAAGTACAATATCAACAGCAAACCTCAAAGTACTGATTTCATCTCTCTGTAATTATTGTTCGAAATTTCTTTATTTTAAAGCATTTTTATTAGGTCGATTTCTTGTCTGTTTGTATATTCAGTACAAACATCGCAACTGATTTTAAAATAACTTCTCCATAAGATACGGGCTTTAAATGTCCGCCGGCCGGAGTGGCCGAGCGGTTCTAGGCGCTTCAGTCTGGAACCGCGTGACCGCTACGGTCGCAGGTTCGTATCCTGCCTCGGGCATGGATGTGCGTGATGGCCTTAGGTTAGTTACGTTTAAGTAGTTCTAAGTTCTAGGGGACTGATGACCTCAGAAGTTGAGTCCCATAGTGCTCAGAGCCATTTAAACCATTTTCCTTTTTAAATGTCCAAAATAGCTCAGAACTGGATAACATTGCAATGTTAATTCGCTTTCTTGTCTGATGTGTGGCGGAGGGTACTTTGTGTACCACTGACATTATCCCCTTTTCCAGTCGCAAATGTTTCGCGGTAAGAATGATTACTGGGAAGTGTCCGTGTGAGTTCGATGATCTTTAATTTTTATCTTCACGGTCTTTTCCCGAGATATACGTAGGGAAGTAGCAATACATGGTACAGATACTGTGATCATTGGTACCTTAGTACGTACCCACTTTAGTGTGTTTGTTGTTTCTTCTCGGCTATGCCTGTTAGTATATACTGACCGTTTCGCGTCCTCACTTCAACACCTGACCTGCTGCCCAGGTGAAAATTATTTTTAATGGCTGGCCCTTGCCACCTGTACTTGGAGGTACTAATCCCTCTAAAAACATTCTCGCAGGAGAGCTTCTGTAAAGTTTGGAAGGTAGGAGACGAGGTACTGGCAGAAGTAAATCTGTGAGTACCGGGCGTGAGTCGTGCTTCGGTAGCTCAGTTGGTAGAGCTCTTGCCCGCGAAAGGCAAAGGTCCCGAGTTCGAGTCTCGGTCGGGCACACAGTTTTAATCTGCCAGGAAGTTTCATATCAGCGCACACTCCGCTGCAGAGTGAAAATCTCATTCTGATATAATGCTGTTCAGCACACTTACCAATAAGAAACCTGCACTTATACCCCTAACATTCTGTATACTGGTTGATTCAGGCGAAGCGATACTTAACTTAACCTTAGTAGCATTATAGATATTTGAAGTTGATTGGAAAATTTCACACGCCCAAGTTTAAAAAGCAGGAAATAATTATTTAAATGAAAAGTTTTTAATATAACATGTTTTTAAAACTTCCCAAAAAATACAAAAATTTCTCCTAGCCTCATGCAGATTCGTAACCTCATACAGACAGTTCTGAAAGTATGCGCTTGTGAATTTTTAGTAGCTATGGCAGTAGTGTAAAAATTAAAACTAAAACCGAAGGGCGCATGCAATACATGTAAAGAGTGAAGACAGTAGCTGTCGTCGTGAAAAATCGTACAACAGTTTGTATCATTTGCAGTGCAATCGAATTGTCAGATACTTTCGTGGACTACTCGTGCATCAATTGTATTTGCAGTCACCCCACGTTTTTTTACATCTACATCGATACTCCGCAATCCACCGTAAGGTGTGTGGCGGAGGATAATGTGTACCAGAACTAGTCATTTCCTGTTCCACTCGCAAACAGAGCGAGGGAAACAACGACTATACGCCTCTGCATGTGCTCTTATTTCTCGTATTTTATCTTCGTGGTCCTTACGCGCGATGTATGTCGGCGGCAGTAGAATCGTTCGGCAGTCAGCTTCAAATGCCGGTTCTCTAAATTTTCTTAATAGTGTTTCCCATAATGACCACCGCCATCCCTCCAGGGATTCTCATTTGTGTTCCCGAAGCACCTGCGAAACACTTAAGTTTTGTTCGAACTTACCGGTAACAAATCTAGCAGGCCTCCTCTGAATTGCTTCGATGTCTTCCTTCAATCCGACCTGGTACAGATCCCAAACACACTGGAATTTCTCACGAGTAGATCGCACTAGCGTTCTATACGCTGTCTCCTTCACAGGTGAACCACTCTTTCTTAAGACTCTCGCAATACACCGAAGTCGACCATTTGCTTTCCCTACCACAGTCTTCACATGCTCGCGCCATCTCATATCGCTTTGCAACATTACGCCCAGACATATAACGAATTGACTGCGTCAAGCTGGACACTAGTAATACTGTATCCGAGAATTACCCGTTTGTTCTTCCTTACTCATCCGCATTAACTTACATTTTTCCACATTTAGGATTATCTGCCATTCATCACACTAACTGGAAATCTTCTCGTTTTACATTTTACAAATTTTGTCACAGCAATTAAAAATCCCGAAGAGCACATTTTCAGGAGTATCTGCATCAATTAGGGATCTATGTGGGGGCTAGGAGGAAAAATAACGTGTTGTATTAAGATTTTTTATTTAAATAATTTTCTTTATTGGTTGCTCTTTATGTAGCTCGAATGTCTTGAGGGGTAGCCTGCAGCCTTGCTTTCCTTTCTCGTTTTCCGACAGATATGCAGCCTGGTTTCCGCAAACGTTGTCGATAACCTTTCGTTCCCTGTACTTTATCCCCTGACTAAAAAGCCGGGTACTTCGAACACTTTCGTTGCAGCTTGTAGTAAATTCTTCGAGACGCTCTACAGCTACCGTGCAATAGTGCGGTTAGGAGACATATCCTGGGAGGTCTTAGTCAGCAGGTGCGCATCTCTCTGGCGTCCGCAGTGACGTGACATGCTGGCGGCGGCCTACCTGTCATCATGTCGATGAGGGCCTCCAGGTCGGGGCTGAGGTGCCGCTCCTCGCGCTCGTTGAGGCCGAAGTCCAGCGCCCGGTAGATGATGAGGCCCAGGTGGAACACCACCTGCAACACACCGAAGCAACTCTTAGTGCACCATTGTTGTTGTTGTTGTTCTGGTCTTCAGTCCAGAGACTGGTTTGATGCAGCTCTCCATGCTACTCTATCCTGTGCAAGGTTGTTCATCTCCCAGTGCCTGCTGCAACCTACATCGTTCTCAATCTGTTTAGTGTATTCATCTCTTGGTCTCCCTCTGCGATTTTTACCCTCCACGCTGCCGTCCAATACTAAATTGGTGATCCCTTGATGCCTCAGAATATGTCCTACCAAACGATCCCTTCTTCTAGTCAAGTTGTGCCACAAACTACTCCTTTCTCCTGATAACAACGTTCTCCTGAGTAGTCCCCGCCCGGAGATCCGAATGGGGGACTATTTTACCTCCAGAATATTTTACCAAAAGAACGCCATCATCATTTAACCATACAGTAAAGCTGCATGCCCTTGGGAAAAATTACGGCTGTACTTTCCCTTTGCTTTCAGCCGTTCGCATTACCAGCACAGCAAGGCCGTTTCGGTTAGTGTTACAAGGCCATATCAGTCAATCATCCAGACTGTTGCCCCTGCAACTACTGAAAAGGCTGCTGCTCCTCTTCAGGAACCACACGTTTGTCTGGCCTCTCAATAGATACCCCTCCGTTGTGGTTGCACCTACGGTACGGCTATCTGTATCGCTGAAACTAATTTCTCCGTTGTCACTGGAATTTTACATCGAAGTTCTCTCTAATTGCAGGAGACAAAAGAAAAATATGAGACCCATAAACATCGCCAGCAAGGCTGAAACAGTCCGCTTTCGCATCCCACAGAGTCCCTGTTATTTTTCTTCACTTTAATATCCAAACATAAATTCTGACTTAACAGGAGTAACGTAACTGTTAATGCTGCTCTCTGGTGCTGATGTGTATTAGGTCTGTGGGGGAAACGTGCTAGATGCTGTTCGATGGCCATGTAGGTAAAGTTTGAAAAGCTCCTAACCTAGTCGTTCCTATGTTTTTTAACTGTTTGTTATCTCTTCTTTCACCTCTGCAGTCACCTGTTAATGTTACAATGTCAAGCTGCACCGTGGTTTGCTGTCCAAACTGAACTGTACGATCCTCAATAAATGTCTGGTTAAGTCAGTTGGAAGATGGGAGGAAGGCAAGCCTATAGTTACGTCGGTACAAGTCGATCCCTGACAGCCGGTAGCGCTGTTGCCAGCATTCAACTACGAAGCGCTAACGGCTGAAGGCGGAAACAATAGCCGTGTCTAGAGCTCCGGTAACACTGAGGCGTTGCAATAGAGACGTTTATAGAATCTGGTTGCAGCAGGGCGCGCATAGCCGACTGCAACTGTCATGGATATTCTTACAGCGACTCGACTATAGTACCGCACTGCTTCGTTTAAACCAACCCATGGGTTATAGATTGCATTTTTTACTATTTTTTAAATATTTATTTCAGATGCCAATATCGATTTCGGAAGACATACATTATACTACCGAGGTTGTTAAGACTTTCGTGGCCACTTGTTGACAAACTGTCTATTGGCTTCTGTCTCGGGTTCTTCGGCCGACGTTCATCTAATGATAAGTTTTGACAATGCCAGCCACTCGTGCTGGGGAAACGTCAGTAAAATCATTAGATGAACGTCGGTCGAAGAACCCGAGACAGAAGCCAATAGGCAGCTTGTCATACTACCGAGGGTTACCATCAGAAGCAGTTCTACGATGGAAGTGTTATTTTATTTAGAGTTTTTGTGCTGTATGAATAAGTGAATGACCTTCCTGACAAGACTGCGAGCGTCAATGGACCGTTCTGCTTCAACTTTCACCAGTTTCCTATTTTAGTTTTGTGATTGGTTCTATGATTCAAAAGCGTATTTTCGAAGACCGTGGTCTTGTTTGAATCGTACGCGGTATCATCATCATCATCATGCAACTAATGACTACCCTGAACGTCGATACCGGTAATAGCTGTAATGATTTGCGATAAGATACGAAAATAAGATTGTTTTCCCGTAAATGACCGTCACGAAGCTCAGTCATCACATGGCTGATTGAAACAAAATGTGTAGATATCTCTCTCTCTCTCTCTCTCTCTCTCTCTCTCTCTCTCTCTCTCTCTCTTTCTTTATCTATCTATCTATCTATCTTCCTTCAATACCACTAAGGAGACGAGTGCCTTTTCCCACTGCGTTACAACTAATTTTGCTTTTTAATACTCCGATAGCAATCGAATTAGCCATTTAGGACTAGGAATTATTAACTAGTTGTCCACGACTCCGCATTTGGTGCGAAAAGTTCAACAGAAACGTTGGATCAAGACGGCACAAGGCAGGCGAATCTAATTACAGGTACCTTAATTTTCTATCTAGCGATCGTAACCGTAATCTTATCCACATTGTGTGTCTTCATGTAAGTCATCTTCAGCAGCACGTTATTGTCTCTACTGCCTGCCTTCCATGGAGAATTGATTCCTCCGTGTATCTCAATGGAATATGTTTTTAAACGTTGCTATATTAATGGCGATTTCGTACTAACTATAAATTTATTTTCTATTTTGTTGGACCTCTGAAATATTGGAGCAAGTGTTCTGAAAGACGTTCCTCCTCCCTCTTGGACAAGGTGAGGCGGAAGCATGAAAACTAACAGAGGTGTGTCAAAATTGTTTTGTGTACCACGACTTTATATTTCGTCTAAATGACAAAGCGTGGTTGGGGGTTTCCGAGGGAATTCAACAGGTACATGAAATCCTGTGTTACTGAGATCGCCTTTGTCTATCAATTACAGATGAGATAACATTGAGAATTTCCTTTACAAATATTTAACTAAAAAAACTTCAGTAGTGGAGAGCCGATTCTCAGTGCCCCCTGGTCCTGTTACAGGAAGGCGCACAGGAATATGCGTTTCCGTATGTAGAGAATTGACTTCGTACTAGGGTCTTGAAACGCAAAGAGAGTTTAAAGTGTCAAATGTTCGCTGAAGGAGAAAATACCACAACTTCGTTGAAGAAAAACAGAAGGCGAAAGTGAAACTTGCTGCAGATTAGAACTGTGTGCCCGACAGAGACTCGAACTCAAGATCATTGCCTTTTGCGGGCAAGTGCTCTATCGGCTGTACATCCGAGTACGATTCACGACCCGTCCCACAGCTTTGCTTCAGACAGTACCTCACATCCCACTTCCCAAACTTCACATAACCTCTCCTGAGGAACTTGGAAGACAAGCACTAGAAGAAATGATATTCAGTTCTGAAAACATTCCCCAGGTTGTGGCTAAGCCGTCTCCGTAATATTCTTTCTTCCAGTAGTGTTAGCCTTGCAAATTTCGCAGGCTCTCTGGAAGGTAGGAATTGAGGTAATGGCGGAAGTAAAGGTGTGAGGACGGATAGTGAATCGTACTTGGGTAGCTCAGTCGGGAGCACTTGCCTGAGAAGGGCAAAGGTCCCGAGTTCGAGTCTCGGTCCGGCACACAGTTTTATTCTGTCAGCAAGTTTCATATCAACGCACACTCCGCTGTAGAGTGAAAATTTCCGTCCAGAGAGCGGAAGATATACTAAAGTGTACCGAAACAGGACAAGTCCGCACTAAGGGTGATCTGTTATTAGAAGCTGTCTAGCCTGTTAATGCCGTAGATTACTGGATACAATTTCGATACTAATTAATATATCAGTAGAAGTTTATGAACGAGTTGTGCAGGATTACGCCGTGTGCATGTGTGCCTCACGAACTTGCACTGACTGTCGTCGTGTACAAACAATGCGCGTGGAGAGGAGCTGCAAGGCCATAAATCTTCGGATGCCAACGTCAGCCAGCAGACAATGACGACGTAAGTCACAGTAACGGCCTCATCAACATTGTAACGGCACGTAACGACGCGCGGCTGAGGATTTAAAACGAGAATGCGCTGATTGACACCCAGACGTCCAGCGGCGCCGCCGAAGCCCGCCACACACACATGATGCAGTCTCTGCCCGCCTACGGCTTCTGCGAAGGCCAGCAGCCGCGAGAATTTCCTCGCTCACTGGCTAATCAGCCGTCGCAGGCGTGGCTTCCGTGGTATCTTGGCAGTACGTGGACGGTGCAGGAAAAACGCTAAGCGTGTTAACAACTAAGCTACACCGCACGGCGTACATGGAGACGGTAGGAAAAAAAAAAATTGATATTCTAGAAGAACGGAAACGCGTTGTGTGTTTTCCTGTCCGATGCCATTTCACTCAGCACACCAAAGCAGTTTATGCACCTAAGCAAAATAGAGTGCATACATTCACTACTTACATGTAGCACTGAGCGAACCTAACGATTAAGAGTGGGTGTATCCTCCCTAAGTTGATATGTGTGTGTGTACTGTGATCAAACAATGTAGTTCAAGTTGTGGTTTTATATTGTCGCCCCATGAGCCTGTGACATGGGCCATACCTACAAGTCAACATAGGTCCATTTTTCTTTTGCATCCAAGTTACGATTTTTGCATCCTGTCATTTTACAACAGCACATTTTATGCACCCACACAGTCTCATCATTTTGTTTTGATAGAATTTTCAGTACATGCAGAATTACCACTTTCTATATGTAATACCGTCAGGCGATGAATGAAGTTCATCTTTTAATTTGGTTGTCATTCCAAGAATCGGGTGTACTGCCGGTGGCCTGTGTCTTCCCAGCACGGCATTCCGACGTCGTAACTCGGCGTCTTCTTCAGGTGTCTCCCGAGTGCTAACCACTGCGTTTACGATGCCGCAGTATCGTGCTGGGAAGACCACGGGCAGTGTACCCTACTGTACGAGATGACGAAGTTCATCTTCCTTTTTCTTATTTTCAGGATCCTGGCGAGCCCAGTTGTCGCATCTGGATGGACAGCTAATTATAAAGCTGTTTGCGAAAGGCACAGGTCTTCAAACGCAAAAGATCTAACGTTAAATATGTTCACAGTCATCGGCCACATGCTGTTTTAAGATTTAAGTGGTCGTAATGGATTTTGAATACAAAACGTTTTTTTTAAGCATAAATGGAAATAAAGCCTATACGGAAATGATGAACGAGCGGGCCGCCCAGAAGCCCCGGGAAATATATTCGTTTGTTAGAAACATATTCAGCCTACACGAAGAATAATATTTCAAGATTTTACAGACTGTAATTTATGGAAAAGTCTAGAAGACGCATATATCCAGGAGTTAATGTCCAATATCTGATGTTGATGGCATTGATGTGTTATTCCACAATGAAACATTAATAGGTTTTAACTGTAACACTGTATCAATGCTTGAGAGAGGCCTACGACAGTATTATTTGGTATCCACTGTAATGCGCAAACCCATAGCAGGATATCCTCAACAGCTATTGCTGCAGACTTATTGCTTCTAAGGTGTTAAGTTTTGTAAGAGTACAATCCTTCGAAATCCTACTGAACCTATGTAAGGGTTTTTTTTTTCTTTTTTACCCGAGTGTGCTGTAGCCCCAGTGAAATTCGGTGGTGGTCTCTTACTTTTCCCTCGTTTGGGTCAGAGCAATTTAATTTAATCGTTTGTAAATCGACCACATTTTATGAATACGTTGTAGCTAATAGAATACTTCCCACGAAGCGGTAACTGTTTCTGATCTGACGTACGCAATATTTGCGTAATACTTTTCCTATCCACAAAGAAGTAGGCTCCTCATTCTTCATAGAATACCATATGGACTTGGAGTGCTGATACATGAATTCTACATATAATCTTTGCAGAGGAATAGAAAAGTGGCTGCGTGTCAAGGTAAAACCGCTCGAGATTGTTCTCCATTCATCGTGAAGAATGGAAACGAATGTCCCTAACCACAGGTAAAATGTGGTAATTTTAGCAATCTGATGTCAGTTACACAGCTAGTATCTTTTACTAATAGAAACGCATGTCTGAAAGCACCTGGCCGTATATGATTGCTTCCTTGCGCACTTCTCATACGAAATTAATACTATATTAAGTTCGGTTTTTGAATATATACACAATTTCGATTGATGTTTGGCTTATTACTGATGACACTAATACAACTGCACACAATGCCCGACAAAAAAACTCCGAAGCACTCAGAACACGTGGTCGGATGTTAATGTAACTTCGTAAACGTACACTACACGTACACACCAAAGGCTGGCATGTCAACGATTGGATTTGAAGCTATCTGTGACAGGTACAACAGGTACCAGAGTGCATTGGAGTTGTTCGTATTTAGTGTTGTTACCAGGCCTGGTAAGGTTCATAAGGGACGTTTACGGGGTCAGGTGCTGAGCCCTGACACGGAGATCCCGCGTACTCTGTGGGACAGCGTTATCGGCACCTAACAAAGTTTGACACTGGTCTCATTCTGGGCCTCCATTTGGCCGCACAATATCCAGATTTATGTGGCTTTCGGATACGAGAGTAGCCCCATACGGACTGAATGGGACGGTGAGAGCAGGCGCACTCGTCTTCAAGGTGCCGGTCAACCACATTCGTCCACCGTAAGGGAGTATCACCATCGTGTGCACGAAGTACATGCTAACCGCTTCACATCTGCGGCTGCCATCGGAGAACAAGTAAGAAACTACATCACGGCTGGAAGTAATTGAGGGAACTCCTACGGCACAACGGCACATCATGGACATCCTGCGTACTCATATGTAACTTCTCATGTGACAGTATTGTGGTGCCATTTTTCAATAGGATAGCGCTCGCCAACACATGGCACCTGTCTCTATGAACTGTCTGCGTGACGTTTGGAGATACTCGTGGCCAGCAAGATCCCAGATCTGTCCTCGATAGAACACGTATGAGACCAGTTCGGAAGTCAACTCTGTAATCAATGGCAGTATCTAAGACACCAAGAAGCAGGTTACAGAAGTGACAGACAGCTTGCCTCACGATAGGATGCGAAGCCTTTATGACACCCTTCCCCACCGAATCAGGGCATGCATCTAGGCCGGAAGGGATGCAAGTGGATTCGTATTCCTAAGTTCTTTAAAAGTGTGGCTCGACTTTTGTATCAGTAACGTCAAATACCTTTTCAACACGCGAAGTTTCATTTCGTTTCGTTCCCTCTTCCCATTCTGGGGGTGCATCACTCTGTCAGGCAGTGTACAGGAATTCTTCCTTTATTTCCTTCTCTTTCAACAAAGTTATCCCACGTTATCGAATAATGCCAATGGTAAGTCACGCCTTTTTATAGACAATCTGTTACTTGCTTGCCAGTATGAAGCTTCAGGTTCCTTGGAGAAAACGAATGTTAGGACATCGAGAGACGAACGAGGCTGTGGAGAGCTGGGTCATTGGACGTGCGATAGGAAGAAGCCGCGTAACTGTGAAGAGGACAGATGTACGTGAAGTGGTCCATTCAGACGCGTCGAGGCCTGTGGCAGGTGGAGTGGCAAGTGCCCCGCTAGCGAGGCCGCCCATTCAGCAGAGCCGGCGGCTGGCTTTGAGGCGGCGGCGGCTCTCGAGACCAGACCGTTACCGCCGGCTCCGTGTTTGGTGCTGCCCACCAGAGCGGGGCTTAATAGGCGGCGAGCTGATGCACCGCTAGCCGCCGGGTCGCAACTCTACATGGTCACGACCAGGCAAAGGGGTCGCATGCCTACTGGGCCATAAGGCCACTAGAGCGAATCCCTCTGCGCATCAGTGCTTTGCCCCGTAAGGCGAAGATCTAGAGGCAATGCAACTGTAGTACTAGTCGTCGAATTTCCCTCTCATTAATTGGAACGACAGATGCAATTGAACAGCTCATCGACGATGAAGTAACTAGACAAAGAAAGCAAGCGTCGAACGGAGTTGTTGCCTAGGCTACGAAGCTAGGTTCAGCCATCTCATCGGGAGCGGTTTTCTTCCGCGCACAGTAGCCCTTTTTTCTTTCTATACTGTGTTAAAGAGTTGTGTTACCTGCTGGCTACTGGTGACTGTAATGGACATCATACTGGTGTTGTATGATGATGCGACAGGGTACAAGACGAAACCTGGTGTCAGCACATAGCCTACACCTGTAGGATAGCATCAAAGGTGCCGCCAAGTTTAGCATAGCTATGTGATGGACAGATCACAATCTAGAATACATCTACATCATACTTCGCAAACCACCTAATGGTGAATGGCGGAGGGTACTTTTGGTACCACTATCTGATCCCTCCAGCCCTGTTCCACTCGCGAGTAGTGCGTGGGAAGAATGATTGTCGGTAAGCCTCTGTATTGCATCTAATTTCTCGAATTTTCTCCTCGTGGTCAATACGCGAGATGTACATTATGTGATCAAAAGTAGCCGGACCCCCCCGAAAACATACGTTTTTCATATTAGGTGCATTGTGCTCCCACCTATTGCCAGGTACTCCACATATCAGCGACCTCAGTAGTCATTACACATCGTGAGAGAGCAGAATGGGACGCTCCGCAGAACTCACGGAATTCGAACGTCGCCAGATAATTGGGTGTCGCTTGTGTCCACACTCCTAAGCATCCCTAGGTCCACTGTTTCCTGTTTCCGATGTGATAGTGAAGTGGAAACGTGAAGGGACACGTACAGCACAAAAGCGTACAGGCAGGTCTCGTCTGTTGACTTACAGAAACCTCCGACGGTCGTAATGTGTAATAGGCAGACATCTATCCAGACCATCACACAGGAATTCCAAACTGCATCGGGATCCACTGCAAGTACTTTCTTTCGTTGATGAGTCACATTTTCTTAAGATTCTTCAGATGAATATGAGTCTGGTATCTGTTTTTCCCACTATCTGTTTTATAAGGTCATTGCACTTAAGGTCGCTCTGAATAGTTACGCCTAGATATTTTATGGCAGATGCAGTCTCCAGCTATTTGTCATCAATGGTGTAGCTGTACAATAGTGGATACTACAAGTTCTCACCTCAAACACTGTGGAAAGGTTTTCAATTTAGTCGAGCGTATTAGCGTCAAGTCTGGTGGTCAGGAATTTTACGCTACTAGGTCTCCTCCTCCTTCCGACCAAAATTACTTCTAACACCGCCGCCGCCTCATCCCCAACAATAACAACAACCATTCGAACCGGTTACTGCCGCGTCGACCGCAACCGCACAGGCGTGCGTTACGAAACATTACACGGACTCGTAATTGTGACACGAAGCGCACAAGATCACAAGGAAGCCAAGGAAAGCATACAAAAAAAAGTAAAGAATTGAAGTGAGCGGTATTCGTTAAAAATTTTGATTATAAGCGTTAAAAAGGTAGCTTTTAATCAAATTGCTTTCAAGGTTTATATGTAGGGTAAATGAGTAAGTGAAATATTTTGCTATAATAATCCATTTATTAAACGCCTACCTAATAGCTTCCAGGGGCTAAAAACTTTGATTTGTAAGAGTTCACTTAATTACTGACCAAATTTAAAATGCCGGCATTATTACCTATTAAAGAGCGATACTCTTAACTAAAATGGTTAAGAAATTAAGACACGTTTCATTATATGTCTTGAGGTGACGTAGCTCAAGGCGCACAAATTAACTAGACTATGTTCATCTAGCATTTGAGAGCGACCTCCAAGAATACCTACCCTTAATTTCAAACCTTTTCGAAAGATTCTCGCCGACATCATCCCCGCAAAATCATAAAAGAAAGTTCATCGCTTACCACTTCGTTATTAGTGTAGTAAAACTTCAGCATCTGCCAAGATCAAGATCTTTAAATTTATTATACCTATACCTACATAGATACTCCGCAAGCCACCGTACGGTGCGTGGCGGGGGGGAAGGGGGGAGGGGGGAGGGGGGGGGTGTACCCTGTACCACTACTAGTTATTTCCTTTGCTGTTCCCCTCGCAAACAGTGCGAGGGGGAAACGACTTTCTATATGCCACCGTATGAGCCCTAACGTCTCGTATCTTATCTTGGTGATTAAAAAATGGTTCAAATGGCTCTGAGCACTATGGGACTTAACATCTGAGGTCATCAGTCCCCTAGAACTTAGAACTACTTAAACCTAACTAACCTAAGGACATCACACACATCCATACCCGTAGCAGGCTTCGAACCTGCGACCGTAGCGGTCGCACGGTTCCAGACTGTAGCGCCTAGAACCGCTCGGCCACATCGGACGGCTATCTTGGTGGTCCTTAAGCGCAATGTTCGTTGGCGGTAGTAGAGTCGTTCGGCATTCAGCTTCAAATGTCGGTTCCCTAAATTTTCTCAATATTGTTCCTCGAAAAGAACATCGTCTTCCTCCAGGGACTCCCATTTGAGTTCCCGAAGCATTTCCGTTACACTTACGTTTTGTTCGAACCTTCCGGTAACAAATCTAACAGCCCGCCTCTGAATTGCTTCAATGTCTTCCTTCAGTCCGACCTGGTACGGATCCCAAACACTCGCGCACTATTCAAGAACTGGTCGCACCAGCTTCCTTAATGCTGTCTCATTTACAAGTGAACCACACTTTCCTAAAATTCTCCCGATAAACCGAAGTCGACCATTCGCCTTGCCCACCACGATCTTCACATGCTCGTTTCATTTCATATCGCGTTGCAGCGTTAAGCCCAGTTATTTAATCGACGTGACTGTGTCAAGCATGACATTAGTAATGTTGCACCCGAGCGTTACGGGTTTGTTCTTGCTATTCATCCGCATTTACTTACATTTTTACGCATTTAGAGTTACTACAAAAACAATTCGCAACTTATTATGCAAACATTATCCACATATATCACAGAATGTACCTAGAAAATTGCATAATTTTAAGACACATAGTTCACCTGAGATGCGTCTTCCACTATAAGTGTTTCGTATGCTTGACATCAAATATTTAACACATTAACTCAGTTTTACAGGAATCAGACATCTGAAGCTGTTTAACACGTGAGAGTCCTATTCTTTATAGAATCAGTGTACCGGGGACGGGGGGGAGGGGGGCAGTAATGAGTATCATCTAATTCATAGCCGTTATTCTCTGGAAGGATAAAATTTAACAACATACGCGACTATGCTCGCTTAGAAAACTTGTAATACTATCGCAACTCCAAACTGAAGTACTTCTTAACATTCTAATGATAAGCAATAACATAATCATCTTTAATCCCAGTGGGCAAAGTTACTTAAGTTCATCGTGTGTTTAACTGCGCTGGAGATACGTATGACGCGCGAGACTACAAATAGCTTTTCCTCTTCGCGGTCACAGAGCTTCAGAATTACTACTATAAATTAACTGGAAATTTGTCTTCATTACAGTAAAAGAAAGCAGCTACGTAACCGGTTTAAGTTGTTAAGTGACTTTCTTCAAGTAGAGAAAAACAAGTTATCATTAAGGCAAAATGACGGTTAAAGTAGAATATACTAAATCATTTTTTTTTAATTTTCAAATTCCGTGAGAACCGTTAATCTCTTCTTTTCGTAGATCTGAAAATGATTTAAGGCAACTGCTTTTCAACACTGTAATCGGAACAAATTTTTAGTGCACTGTTACGGCCATGTCTCGCTAACTGACAATGACAGGTCTTACTATTAAGATGAACACCTTTCTTGGTGTGTGTAGAAGTATTCAGATACCAGTCTGGCCATTCGCAATAATTTTTTGTTGATTACCGTAAACTACTTAATGCTTTTCTTTGGAAACGAGACAATCTATTCTTTGCCGCATTTGTGTTTAGTCCGTACTTGTACTTCGTTTCTAATGACTATTTGTCGACGGGACATTAAACCTAATTAAAATTAAATCTTTGGACTTATAAATCGTGTAATATGTCTTGCGCGGCGCACATCTGGCTTAAACCGCGAGTTTGACGTCGCGCGACGCCACGGAAGCTCTGCTCAGATAGTACCAAGATGATGATGATGATGATGATTAGTTTGTGGGGCGCTCAACTGCGCGGTTAGCAGCGCCCGTACAAATTCCCAACCTTTTCTCAGTCCAGTCTTGCCACATTCATGAATGATGATGAAATGATGAGGACAACACAAACACCCAGTCATCTCTAGGTAGGTGAAAATCCTTGACCCCGCCGGTAATCTAACCCGGGACCCCGTGCTCGGGAAGAGAGAACCCGACCGCGAGAACACGAGATGCGGACAGATAGTACCAAGACTGCTACCAAGCTTAATGCCCACCTCCGACATACGGAAATGAAACGTAAAACGGAAAAGAAATTGCTTAAGTTGACGACCACATGCCCTACCATGTCCGCGTCCAGCCACTCCTCTCCAATGACGATGACAGCGCGGTCGATCAGTACCGTTGAGCCTTCCGAGGCCTGTTGGGACGGAGTATTAGTGGCATTATCATGGATTATGTCCACCCTTCACCTTAATGATGGTTTGAAATCTGCACGGGACACTTTCTAGGTACGTGTTCGAATGCCTGAGGAGGAATCGCAGACTGTTCTTCCCGCCGTTGTCAGTTTACGAGACGGGAGTCGCTGCTCCTCAATCAAGTAGCTGCTCAATTTGGCTCACAAGGGATGAGTGCAACCAGCTTGCGATGAGCGCTCGACAGACCGGACAGTGACCCATCGACCCATCCAAGCCCGACAGCGTTTAAATTCGGTGATCTGAAGAGAACCTGTATTACAACTATGGCAATGCCGTTAATACCACTTATAAATGTCCAGATACTTTTGATCAGATCGTGCACGAGGCCCTATAATGTGGGCTCCGAACCAAGGTTGAAGTTGGCATTTTTCAAATCAAATCACTGCCGGAAGGGACAAGATCGTTTAATTACAGAAAAACCTTACGGCTGAATTGAGATAGAGATCGTAAACTGGCAGCTATTGAGTCGTCTGGCCACATAAATCAACCGAAGCCTCCGCGAAGCAAAGCGTCCTCCACAAGTGACCTGGCGGAATTAAAAAAAAATCCCGTACCGGATTTTAATCACGCTCATAACGAATGCAGGACCAATATCTTTTAACACTACAGCCCTTTATTCGGTACCCTCAACGAGAATATGCGAACAGGGAGATTGTACAGGGTGTCCCACTGAAACCTCCCTCATTTCAAAGACCTAGGGGGAAAAACACAGTAGATACAATGAAAAATGCACCTCATTGTAGAGAATCTCAAAGAATTTATTTATCATCAATACATCTCTACGTGTACACCATTTGTGGTACGAAGAATATCGAGTCTATATTCAATTTCTTCCCCAGTTCTTTGTAACATTTCCTCTGTTATTGTCGCAATAGCATTAGTGATACGATGTCACAAAGTAGCAATATCGTCCACTTTGGTCGCATACACGCGGTCCTTCACGAATCCCCACATGAAGAAATCAAGCGACGTAATATCGGGTGAACGTGGTGGCCAGGCAATGATCCTCCGCGTCCGATCCAACGATTGGGAAATTTCCTATCCAGGAACTTGCGAACAGCCGTTGACCAATGCGGCGGAGCTACATATTGTTGAAAAATGATGTTGGGTTGCTAGTCTTGTATCTGAGGGTACACAAATTGCTCGAACATGTCCAGATACAATGAGCCATCCACTGTTTGTTCCGCAAAGAAGAACGGTCCAACGATCCTGTCGTGCATTAGCCCGCGCCAGACGTTTAGTTTAGGGCTATCACGAACATGTTAAATGACAACGTGCGGATTTTGCGAACCATAAATCCGAACATTATGCTTATTAACCCTTCCTGATAGATAAAAAGTTGCCTCATCTGAGAATAAACATCTCTCCAGGAAGCTGGCATCCACATCAATACGCTGCAGCATATCCGCAGCAAATTGTTGTCGGCGTGGTTCGTCGTTCGGCGTCAGATGTTGCAGAATTTGCACTTTGTAAGCACACATACGAACACGCTGGTGAACTACACGATGCAATGTTGATCGAGGTACATCATGTTGCCTAGATGCTTGACGAATTGACTTACGTGGCTTTTGAGAAACATTTGTCTGATATCCTCCACTGTCTCTTCTGAAACTCCATAAAGTGCACCGCCAGAATGTTTCAGAACACTTCCTGTTGCCAGGAACTTCCGACACCATTCCTTGTTTTCACATCAAGCGGATCACATTCATACACACGACGATAATTTCTTTGCACAGTAATCGGTGATTTAGTTTCTGCAAACCACACTACTACTTGCGCGCGCGCTTCTGTGGAATCGCCATTTTCACTTCACTTCATGCGACCATGCTCCACTCTGGCGACGATACTAGGCGCTTCTGACGCGGGAATATAAATTCTTTGAGGTGCTCTACAATGTGGTGCATTTTTCACTGTCGTATCTGCTGTGGTTTTTCTCTACCCTGGGTCCTTGAAATCAGGGATGTTTGACTGGGACACCCTGTATTTTGCCCAACACACTGGCGCACAGTTACGCAACTGAACAGCCACGTCAAGAATGTGACACGTGTATCATCAACGGCAAGAGCAGAAAAATGAGCGAGAGTATAATTTATGGCGTGATCACAGCGCTGACGTCTAACTTCTTACCCCCCCCCCCCAAAAACAGTCTTTCTAGATACAACAGGTTCCATATAGTAACAAATGCAATCATTGCAACTTTCATAGTAGTCAATAGATACAGTGCATCACTTATTTACTTTCCACATAGAAATGGTTCAAATGGCTCTGAGCACTATGGGACTTAACATCTATGGTCATCAGTCCCCTAGAACTTAGAACTACTTAAACCTAACTAACCTAAGGACAGCACACAACACCCAGCCATCACGAGGCAGAGAAAATCCCTGACCCCGCCGGGAATCGAACCCGGGAACCCGGGCGTGGGAAGCGAGAACGCTACCGCACGACCACGAGATGCGGGCTCCACATAGAAGTTGGGCTTGTTAGGCTGGATGTGTGGAGAAAGTGGAAGAGTTGAGGTACACTGCGAGCGGGACGGGCTCACGCAAACTATGCTTTACAACACAAGTGCGATGAGGTGGGGGGGGGGGGGGGGGGGGTGTGACCTCTCTACCGCTCGGGTCAGGCCAGCTGGGCGCCGATGTTTTCTCCTCGCCTAGGCGCCAGGGAGAACGCGCCTCACCGCCCCCCTCACCCAGGCCGGTCCAGAACGCCGAGGCAAAGAAGCGGTGCTGATTGCCGGCGCCAGATAGGCGACACTTTCTAAGGTCACGGCCGGCGCGGCCTCCAAATGGCTAGCGCACGGGCGGAAATTTCTAACAGGTGCAACATTCCGGCCGATGACGCGCGTCAATCTGCTACCGATATTTCTGTGAAAGTCAACAGCTGCGGCCGCGTTTCGCTCATGATAAATAGTCTCGTGACTTGAGATAAACATTTTACTGGGCGCAGTTTGAAACGGGGAATGCAGGAGAACCAGCAGCGCTATGAGTCCAGTCATAAAATAGTTCTGACAACCTAATTGAAAGCGTTAAAAAAAAAAAGTCCGGGTTCGATCAAGTTTCAGCTTGCCACTGACGTTCATTTATTTCGCCCTTGACACTGACACATTCAGTAAGTGAAGCATTAACGGTGACACGTTTAATGTCTTATCAAGAACACAGTTATAAGCGACGAAACACTAAAAATATTTCATCGAAATGACGCGCAACGAGCCAGTTTAGAGAACATGTATACACGATTAGTGTTAACATTAATAAACACATTGTCATTTTATCCCTCCTGATACAACTACACTTACAAAACAAGTTTCCCCAACTGGCTACCAGTTTACAAGTAGAGATTCATCATTGGAATAGAAACATTTGTCCAGGTAAAATGATTTTAAATTAGATTTAAAACTTGCTTTGTTCGTGGCAGTCATTTGTTGGACAAATGATCAAAAATTTTTATTGCTGCACGTTGAACTCCTCTCTGAGCCACTAACGGCTTCAGCAATAGACAATAAAGGTCATGTTTTATCTGTAGTGTTACAGGTATGTACATAACTGTTCTTCTAAAATTGTCCGCAGCTCGTGGTCGTGCGGTAGCGTTCTCGCTTCCCGCACCCGGGTTCCCGTGTTCGATTCCCGGCAGGGTGAGGGATTTTCTCTGCCTCGTGATGACTGGGTGTAGTGTGATGTCCTTAGGTTAGTTAGGGGACTGACGACCATACATGTTAAGCCCATAGTGCTCAGAGCCATTTGAACCTTCTAAAATTGTCACGGATTACTTATGACGAATTTCATTAGTAAAAATATGTATTGTGACGGCGCAGTTAAAATACTTCGCTCCTTGTAGAGTTACCCCAGAAAATTATTCCGTACTACATTATTGAGTGGAAATATGCAAAATATGTCAGAAAGTTGATATGTTTGTTTCAGAAGCGAACGTCAGGATAGGTGTACATAGGTTTTTTTTGTTTTTTTTTTTTAATAAGCTCAAATGTTGCTATTTGGCATCAGAACTGCTGTCGCGTTAATGCCTTTTCTTAGTCTCTAGACAACTGCGTGTGGAAAGCTTCCGATCCATGGTATACGACGAACGAACTATTTAAAAAAGTAATAATAGATTCGAATTTATTTACTACTGAACCCAGTTGGATGGCGGTGGCCGTGCGGTTCTGGCGCTGCAGTCCGGAACCGCGGGACTGCTACGGTCGCAGGTTCGAATCCCGCCTCGGGCATGGGTGTGTGTGATGTCCTTAGGTTAGTTAGGTTTAAGTAGTTCTAAGTTCTAGGGGACTTATGACCTAAGATGTTGAGTCCCATAGTGCTCAGAGCCATTTGAACCATTTGAACCCAGTTGGATAAATACCAACGACTTGCGTAGTGGGATTTTTTTCCCCAGCAACAGCAATGCAGTTACCGGATTAGTGGCAACCAGTACTGTGAAGAGATTTTACTCCCACAGTCAAATTCCAGAAGAATGATGAACGTTATAAGTTACAAATCTTCAGCCATGTGCTATTCATTTGTATGCATGGAACAATAGTTAAATTTGCAAGCAGGAAGGCAGACGAGCCTCACACCGATTCACGAGAATTTTTAGAGCAAATACGAAGAGGGATATCTATGCAGCCCACCGATCCAGTTACAGCCGCTTTTCATCAAAGGTAGTCAGCGTACAGAGCCGTCACGGAGTATATCCAGAACAACAGCAACACAGAACTGATAGCGATAGGAGCCGAAGCCAGTATAATCAAATGACAGGAATATTGCAAAAACTTAACAATGTAATTCCGTTAATAATTAGTCGATATTTTTCGATGACTGTAAATGTCTGTATAACTTTCATTTCAGTCTTATCAATTGTTCCAACTCAATCATCAAAGTAATAACCACTGAAAGCGCAATCTCGATAGTTTGGAAAGTTGTTAGGAACAAACATGCGTAATTCATATGTTCCTAGTCTTGAAGTGTGAACATAATACTTGTGGGTCTTCTTAGTTGTGTAGTGGTTACAATACAGGCTGCATGCTGGTCACCGGTTAGATTCCAGTTTCCTGACATTATTCGCCATATTTGTGAATCCTAGTAATTCCTCAGACACTATTTATAGAATACTATATGTTTTACGCAATTCTATGAATGCATAGAGGGGAGCACACAATGCTCAGAGCGGCAATCCAGCTACTTGTCTGGTTTCGTGTGTGCTAAATAAACATAATTTTGCTTCTTCAAAAATAATTTTTGTTGTGGCACCCGTGACTGTAACGAACAAAGCCACTGTTTTGAAAGCCACAAGCTTCACCAACCATTCCTAATCGGTAAAATAGGAAAACAAATGTATGTGCAGCTTGAAATTAGCTCTTGTTGGCGACCCTGCTCTTTTAACTGGTACGAAATTTCGGATTATATGTGACAATATCAATAATGGGGTAATCTACTAAGCTTGCAGATAAGACGTAGCGTTTTTGTTTGTCATGTTGGTTCCCATGGTGTTATCTGTCGGTTGCCACTTTTTATTTGCAGTTCACTGTTGCTATTTGAGTTTACATATTGTCATCTTGTGATTTGGAGATAGTGAATCGAGCTGTGGACGCTAGAAAATGGAGTGCCAAGTGGAGAAATCGGAACGTTTCCGAAATGTTGTTCTGTCCGAGTTCAATACAGGGGTGACAGCGCCGGAGGCAGCCGGAAATATTCGCGCCGTGTACGGCGGTAATGCCACTGGACGGAGTGAGGCGAAGATGGTTTTCTCGTTTCAAAGAGGATCATTTTGACATTATGATGAAGATGGTTTAAACGCATTAATCAACAATTATCTACGTCAGTGAAATGTGATGAACTGTGGTCATTCCACTCTCGTGCCACATTTGCATGCAGTGGGGGAGGTTCAAAAATCGGATGCATGAGTACCGCATGCTCTACACCAAAATCACAGAAATCAGCGGGTGGCCATGTGTGCATGTCTGCTTGTTGGTCATCCACTGGCTCGTGAACAATACTGACCATTCTTATCCTATATTATTACTGGTGACGAGGAATGGTGTCTTTCTGCTAACCTAAGGAAAAGAAACGCGATGGTTGAGCCCAAACAAAACAGCAACTTCACGTATGAAGACCTCCACGCATCCTCAAAACATACTGTTAATGAATCTGGTGGAACAGTGCCTGTGTAGTGTACTACGAACTGCTCCCCCGAGGTCGACAAATGAGACGTCTTGCAGACGCTGTTGAAGAACGACGACGAGGAAGACTACTCCACGATAACACCCGCCAGCGTTTTGCTAGACTGACAGAAATCATTTTACAGGAGTTGGATTGGGAACCCATTCCGCATTCACCTTATTCACCTGATCTTCCACCGTCTGATTTTCACCTTCACTGGCCTCTTCTTCAGGGAACTCCCTTCCCGGATGAAAATGTGATCCGAACATGGCTCGACGAGGTCTTGTCCCGAATATCACATGATATTCGCGGAATCGAAAAGTTATCCAAGCGTTCGCAGATCGTTGTAAATAGTGAAGGAGAATATATTACTGAAGACTGAAGTCTCTGTTACGTGCATCTGTCGTGTTTATTAAACTTATGGACAAAAAGGAACGAACGTATGCATCAACCTAATACTTCTATTTATGTATCCACATACAATGTCCGTTCCTGGATTCGAAATAGTTGATTCCTCCTTTATTCTGCATGTCTCCTGCTTAACTTACTCTCAATAATGTAGCGTTAACATAATATCGAATAATCTAGAAATCTGTAAAAAGTGGGCAAAACCCGTGAGGCACGCAGCAAAAGAGAAAGCGACAGAGTAATAATTTAAACACTAAAATTGTCTCCTTTACCTTATGTGACAGCCAATAAAAACTCAACTCTACAGCCACATAAATACTGTTCCCGGTTTTTGCGGAACGAAATATGTCCTTCCCGGATGCGAGGCAAGCGTGTTAACATAGAGCTGGAATTTTTTTGATCAAGCTACGCAGCCTTAAAGGCGACTAAGCAGCGCTGTAACAAATCATTCCGCTAATTGGTGGCGGCTACGTGGGAACGGGAACACCGACCGGCCACCGCTACGGCGCGTCGCTCCACAGCCTCTGTGTGACTGCGCCGGAAGATCTCCCCACAACCTCTGTTCGACATTGACCAGCACCAGTTACATTCACAGTTTAGTTAGTTGCTGCTTCGCTGGAGCGTATGAACGACAAATGGTTTAAATGGCTCTGAGCACTATGGGACTTCTGAGGTCATCAATCCCCTAGAACTTAGAACTACTTAAACCTAACTAACCTACGGACATCACACACATCCATGCCCAAGGCAGGATTCGAACCTGCGACCGTAGCGGTCGCGCGGTTCCAGACTGTAGCGCCTAGAACCGCTCGGCCACTCCGGCTTGCTATGAACGACAATTTATTGTGATGTGGAGCTTGTTAATTCAAGGTAGCCTGATTTTCGGCAGTGGTAGGACGGGTAGAAAATTTAGACGTTTACAGAGGCGAGAGCTATGTGGTGAAGCAGATATCAATTAACAGTTAGTGACGTCACAAGTCGCGTAATGGCCAGACGTGCTTCTATAGTTTGCCTGAGAATTAGCAGTATAAATGAAACTAAACTAAAAAGCATTTTTGATGATAGATTGAAGCTAAGAGATAGTCAACACAACGATTCAAATCATATAATTATGAAAAATTAACATGAAAACTGTGTCATGTGGTTCGAATATGAAAGTAAATATTGCCGTTTTAATTGAAAACCATTTCACTAAAAAAATCTCAATACACACAATATAACATGTACACAATATAAACAGTTGATATATCAGTTTGAAGACAGTACAAACGACTATCCCACATAGTGTCGTTGTCCATGAATCACCAATATTTCTAAAATAATAGCGAACTATTTTGTAATAAAAAAATTAATACTCTATCTGAAACAAAATACGCGAAACATTACCACCACCAAATTGAGCGTTAACGTTTTTGTTACGATACACCATACTTACAGAATGCAGTATTAAATTGAAATAATTAAATGGGAAGTTGTTTCTTTGTAGTTCACAAATTAAATGCAGGCTGTTAGGGCCAATTTTCGCTCAATGCAGTAAGTCAAAATATCATATTAAAGAATTTGTCTTTCAGCGTAAGATGAAATTATGAACTGATTGAAACTGTTCGTGAAAAAGTGAAGTTTTTCTGTTAGACAGAGAACGCAGCTTCTTTTGTTTCCGGCGTTAGAAAGGCAGGTGTGTGTGTGTGTGTGTGTGTGTGTGTGTGTGTGTGTGTGTGTGTGTGTGTGTGTGTGTGTGTGTCCCAACAGGGCGAACATTGGACTTTATCAGAAGACTATGTATCAGCCTCCATAACATACAATACTTAAAACTCGGCGCCTCTATGTCGACACTAGATATCTCAGTTATGCAAGGAGAAGTGAAGTGTGTCGCTAGACTTAATTCGTCCAGTAGCGCCCGCCCAAACCTGGGGGAATTGCACTGTTTCCGAAGTTGCGCGTCTTTCACTTGCTTGAACACAAATTTCTGGGGTAATGTGCGGAAAGTGTCTTTCGTTTAGAAGACGCAGCTCCATGAATCTTTACAATACGATAATATTACGAGTGGTTTAGTCTTTTGTTTGTGAGCTATAGAGAAGTACTGATACGTCCGTAAAAAATGGTTCAAATGGCTCTGAGCACTATGGGACTGTGGTCATCAGTCCCCTAGAACTTAGAACTACTTAAACCTAACTAACCTAAGGACATCACACACATCCATGCCCGAGGCAGGATTCGAACCTGCGACCGTAGCAGTCGCGCGGTTCCGGACTGCGCGCCTAGAACCGCTAGACCACCGCGGCCGGCGATACGTCCGTAAATATTGTTTTACGTGAAGAATGATTCATAACTTCGAATCATTGCAGCATTACCCGTTCTGCGTTTGAATTTCTAGAAAACACCCCGAAAAATCACACTACACACCCGCCAGAGCTAGTAATTTGGTCAGCTGGTGATGTAACTCATGCACTCTGTTCTAAATATCACATAAAAAACGAAACTACAAATAATTTGTGTAACTGCAGTTGATATGTTGTTGTAATTGTCATTAGTCCTAGAACTCCTTTGCTGCAGCTCTCCTCTCTTCCGTATCCCGTGCAAGCATTGTCACCACTATGTAACTGCAACCCTCATCCATTTGAACCTGGTTACTGTAGTTAAGCCCTCTACAACTTTTAACCCTCGCATTTCCCTCTATTAACAAACTGACAAATTCCTAGCTGCCTCAGAATGTGTGTGTTCTTTTCATCTAGTTGTGCCACAATTTTTTTTTTTCCGAAGTTCAGTTCAGTACCTCTTCATTAGTTATTTGATCTACCCATACAGTCTTCAGCGTTCTTATGTGGCACCACATTCAAAAGCTTCTATTCTCTTCTTGTCTTCGGAAAGGACTTTCTAAAATTAAAATCTGTATTTAATGATAACATTTTCTTCTTCCTACTAGTAGTCTGCGTTTTATACCCTCTCTACTATGACCAACCGCAGTTATTCTGCCGTCCAAATAGCGAAACTCATTAAGATATGTGTGCTTGGGATTGCCCTACGTCGGGTTATTCGTTCGAAGTGCTTAATTTCCTTTTTGCGTCGGTGAGTGCACTAACCAGCTGGTAAGTGAAAGTGTGACTGGTTCGCACTGCTAGTGTTTTTACTCGTCAGCACCGTCATACAGCGAGAAGCTTGGCCCGCAGCAGAAGGCGCTGGGTCCTCGACAGGAGCGTCAGCGGTGCCCGGTCCATGAAACGTAATGAAGGCGGCGGTAGATTTACGAGCGGCATCTATTAACGGCGGCGCATCAGAGACTGGAGGCTGAGAGAATCGAGATTTACTGCGGCGGGCGGGCGGGTGCCGTTACAGCGCCCGCAGGTCCTGCGGCGGCCCCGTGCCCCACTGGCGATGAGTGGGGGGGGGGGGGGGGCGCTTTGTTATCTGCCGCAATAAGGTACAGTTACGCGGCACCAGAACCTGATGGGGCGTGCCCGGCAGGTTGCTGACCGACACCTGCCGCTGCGGGCAGCAGCCAGCAGGCTGCACGCGGAGGCTGGCGGTGGCATCGCGCCAGAGGAGCGCGCGGCGCAGCGCCGCCTGCAGTTTACGGGCAAGACACTCTCAGCAGCGCCATCACATAGTATACGGCACAATGCTCTCTTTGGTGGGAAGTACACAAGTTGCTTCCGAGTACACTACTAGCCATTAAAATTGCTACACCAAGAACAAATGCAGATGATAAATGGGTATTCATTGGACAAATATATTATACTAGAACTGACATGTGATTACATTTTCACGCAATTTGGGTGTATAGATCCTGAGAAATCAGTACCCAGGACAACCACCTCTAGCCGTAATAACGGCTTTGATACGCCTGGGCATTGAGTCAAACAGAGCTTGGATGGCATGTTCAGGTACAGCTGCCCATGCAACTTCAACACGATACCGCAGTTCATCAAGAGTGGTGACTGGCGTATTGTGACGAGCCAGTTGCTCGGCCACCATTAACCGGACGTTTTCAATTGGTGAGAGACCTGGAGAATGTGCTGGCCAGGGCAGCAGTCGAACATTTTCTGTATCCAGAAAGGACCGTACAGGACTTGAAACATGCGGTCGTGCATTATTCTGCTGAAATGTAGGGTTTCGCAGGGATCGAATGAAGGGTAGAGCCACGGGTCATAACACATCTGAAATATAACGTCCACTGTTCAAAGTGCCGTCAATGCGGACAAGAGGTGACCGAGACGTGTAAGCAATGGCACCCCATACCATCACGCAGGGTGATACGCCAGTATGGCGACGACGAATACACGCTTCCAATGTGCGTTCACCGCGATGTCGCCAAACACGGATGCGACCATCATGATGCCGTAAACAGAACCTGGATTCATCTGAAAAAATTACGTTTTGCCATTCGTGCACACAGGTTCGTCGTTGAGTACACCATCGCAGGCGCTCAGTCTGTGATGCAGCGTCAAGGGGTAACCGCAGCCATGGTCTCCGAGCTGGTAGTCCATGCTGCTGCAAACGTCGTCGAACTGTTCGTGCAGATGGTTGTTGTCTTGCAAACGTCCCCTTTTTTTTGATTCAGGGATCGAGACGTGGCTGCAAGATCCGTTACGGCCATGCGGATAAGATGCCTGTCATCTCGACTGCTAGTGATACGAGGCCGTTGGGATCCAGCACGGCGTTCCGCATTATCCTCCTGAACCCACCGATTCCATATTCCGCTAACAGTCATAGGATCTCGACCAACGCGAGCAGCGATGTCGCGATACGATAAACCGCAATCGCGATAGGCTACAATCCGACCTTTATCAAAGACAGAAACGTGATGGTACGCATTTCTTCTCCTTACACGAGGCATCACAACAACGTTTCACCATGGAACGCCAGTAAACTGCTGTTTGTGTATGAGAAATCGGTTGGAAACTTTCCTCACGTCAGGACATTGCCAACCTTGTGTGAATGCCCTGAAAAGCTAATCATTTGAATATCACAGCATCTTCTTCCTGTCGGTTAAATTTCGCGTCTGTAGCACGTTGTCTTCGTGGTGTAGCAATTTTAATAGCCAGTAGTGTAGTATGCGCACAATATCTTAATGCTGGACGCCATGGGATATATGATACCCCTATATCAATACTCTGCAAGCCACCTACACGGTAGGAAGCAGAGGATACATAGTACACTATTAATCCTTGTAGTCTATTCACGTATGGCACGACAGAAGAGAAACTGTCAGTAGCCCTAGACCTCCTCCTCCTCCTCCTTCTTCTTCTTCTTCGTCTTCTTCTTCTTCTCCGACGCCGTCATCTCCACTTTTGATGTTATTATTGATGTCTTCGAGCCCAACACAGCTCTCCACGCTGCTCTATCCTCTGAAAATCACTTTTGCTCCCCAAAGCTACTTCAGTCTATACTGAGGCCTCAAAAGCCACGGGATAGCGATATGGACATATACAGATGGCGGTAATATCGCATACAGTAGATATAAAAGAGCAGCGCGTTGGCGGAGCTGTCATTTGTACTCAGGCGATTTATGTGGAAATATTTCCCACGGGATTACGGCCGCACGACGGGAATTAACTGTATTTGAACGCAGACTAGTAGTAGGAACTAGACCCGTGGGACATTCCGTTTCCTAAATCGATAGGCAATTCAATATCAGAATGTCGACAGTGTCAAGAGGGCGCCGAAAATGCCATATTTAAGGTATTACCTCTAACCACAGACAACACATTGGCCGATGGCCTTCACTTAACGACCGAGAGCGGTGGCATTTGCGTAGAGTTGTCAGTGCTAACAGACAAGCAACACTTCATGAAATACAGCAGAAATCAATATGGGAAGAACGACGAACATATCCATTAGGACGGTGCGGCAAAATTTAGCATTAATGGGCTACGGCAGCCTATGCTAAGAGCACGAGATCGCCTGCAGCGCCTCTTCTGGACTAGTGACCATATTGGTTGGACCCTAGACGCCTGGAAAACTTCGGCTAGTCAGATGAGTACCAATTTCGGTTGGTAAGAGCTAATGGTAGGGTTCGAGTGTGGTGCAGACTCCACGAAACCATGGATCCATGTGACCAGTGTTCACATGGAATGGCCTTGGTCGTTCGCTCCAGCTGAACTGACCACGGACTGGATATGGTCATGTTCGCCTAATTGGAGACCACTTGCATTCACGGGCTGCATATTCCCAAAAAACGATCGAATGGATTACAATGCGCCATATCACCTGATCAAAATTGTATGCGATTGGTCTAAAGAACATTCTGGATAATTCGAGCGAATGATTTGGTCATCCAGATCGCTCGACACGAATCCCATCGAATATTTATGGGACATAATCGAGAGTTCCTGCAACGGCAACAATTTCGTAATTATGGAGGGAACATGGCTCAACATTTCTGCATGGAACTTCCAACGACTTTTAAGTCTATGCCACATCGAGTTGCTGCACCACGCCGCGCCAAAGAATGTCCAATACAATATTAGGAGATATCCCATGACATTTGTCATTTGTCACGTCAGTGTATATCCATCTGAATCTGCATACTGTTCAGCCTTGGTATCCGTCTACAGCTTTTACCCCACAAATATTCCTCCATAGCAAAATAATTGTTTCGTTGATGACTTAGTATGTGTTCTGTGTTTTCTTTCCTCGAGATGTGCCATAAATATTTTTTCTCCGCAGTTAGATTCCGAATTCCCTCATTAATAATAAGACTTACCTATCCAATATTCAGCACTTTTCTACAGCGCTACTTTTCAAAAGCTTCTACTATCTTTTTCTGACCAGTTATATATGGTTTATCTTGTCTTTATTTTCCACGTTACACGTACGTTCACGACTAGTTTCCAGACTTCCGAAAATTTAAATTTATACTCGGTGTTAACGTATTTCATACATTCGTACAGAAAGAGAGCAAAACTGTCCTGAAAGTAATTTTATATATTTTAAGACAGGCAACCCAACTTCCATCATCCGCACCAGAAGCAGATGATGTGGCACCCCTCCTTAAAGGCCCAAAATTTTGTTTACTTTTGATGTCGCAAACATTACGCGAGATGCATGGAACGTGGACTCTCGGAATTTTGTGAGCCAAACTCTCTGCGATGCACTTTTTCTGATCTGTAACAGTAACAGTTCCCCAGGCTAAGGGGTCAGGAGCACCTTCGCCACTGGGTTGTATTGTTTCTCTAAAATACACAAATACTCCTTCGGCCAATATTGAGTACTATCGGCTCTCCTACATACAGGGCGGCAAAGCATTAAACTAAATGATGCCACCTATAGTCGGCCACTGCAGACACCATATTAAGAATTCACAAATGTTTGTAGATGTCACCTAATAGATGAGCACAGGACCAAGTTAAATCGTGGTCATTCTCGGTATGGGCTCCCTTTCTACGAAAAGTACCAGTAGAAGAGACGTTAGGCCTTCTGGCCGCTCATGTCTCCCCTGAAATTCTAAAATTATTTTGGCACACCTCGACAACCACGTCGACGTAATTGTGAAATGACTGATGGAACAGCCAAGAGTTCGCCACTGTCATCAGGCGTAGCTGATTCTTTTTCAATTTAGAGTTTCCAAGAACGAGACGGAGCAGTGCCTCCCTCTATACATTCCACTTCATTTTTTATATTTTTAATCTGATCGCATGGCAGTGTGGCGCTGCAGTAGTTTATCGTCCATATGAACAGTATACGTCCAAAGGTGAGATTTACGGCGGAGATGGAGGACGCAAAGTTGCCTTTCTTACTCGTGTTGGTCGAACGGACAGCAGATGGAAGACTTGAACATTCTGTGTATCGAAAACCGACGCATAGACATCTGTATCTGACCATCCAGCACAGAACAATGCTATACTAAACACCATAAGACACAGAGCCAGGGCTATTTCGGACAGGGACCACTTCGGCTCCGAGATTAATCATCTAACGACGGTGTTCCGAAGGAGGTGGTATTCATTCAGTCCATGGTATTAGATCAATTCTGTCAAGGAAAGCAAGACACGATTCCGTTCGACAAAGCAAAAGGACCAACACAACGCGGCTTTCATTCGGCGGTGCAACTGTTATTAAAATAGGTAGAGTCCTAGGCAGTGCCGGGATCAGACTGGCCTTCCACCCACCGATGAAAATTTAAAAAAAAAAAAATGTTGCGACCCATTATGGTCTCGACTTGAAAATACCAAGAACTAATAATATCCTTGTAAGTGTGGCATGCGTTACACGGAGCAGTCTGTACGGACTGTTGCCAATCACTGAGTTGACCAACGTTATCTTAAATACAGGCTCTTTAAAAATCAGCGGTGGCCGAGTACAGCCTGTTGAATAAACACAATATTACGTTGGAATGTACGAGAATGCTTGCCAAAGTTTCGAACTATTGGGAACCTCTGCTTAGGAAAGCCGTGGAAATTAAACTGTGTGCTAAGAACTTCAACAGGTACCATACAGGCACTTTTCAATGCATGGAAGCGTGTACTTGATAAAGAACGATCACGCCACATCGTTTACCGCTAGAGTTGGTACTGAAAGTGACGCTGGACAGTAAGCGCGAGCTTAATCTATGGACGTCGAGGGCGACACGTCAGTACGTGCCATCTCTGGGACGTCATCACGAAGTAATGCAGCTAATCAGATGCTAACCTCTGGCATAAAATTGGGAACCTCGTCAGTTTGACGACAGTCCCGTGAAGACGATGATAGAGGCAGTTACCGAAAGCATGGGATTTTATCCGTATTTGACATGGAAAGTTATTCCAAAGACTCCTTCGCGAACGACTTCGTAGCCGTCTCCCACTGAAGTTTGCGGAGCACTTCCCTGACACCCGCACGCTAACTAAACATACCCTTGATGAATCTTTTAGCTCTTACCTGAATTTTTACAATGTCTTCCATTAATCCAACGAGTCAAGTCTTCAAGTCGTCGAACGATACTGAAGAACTAATCGGGGGAGAGGTATGTAAGCGCCGTCTTCCGTGCGTGAACTACGCCGCCTCCGAATTCTTCCAACAAAGCTTGGTCTCGCATTCGCCTTCCCTCCGTCTAGATTAGTGTGGGCATTCCATCTCAAATGGCTCCAAACAAACTCCTACATACTTTAGTGTTGTGACTGATCCCAAATCACAGAATCGCGCGTTAACAGTTCTCTTCGTCTATTTGCCCACATACTTTACTTTTCGATTTATCTGCTGATCTTTGCATCTGGCGCTAATCATCTGAAAGACTCTTTGCATTCCGCAGTAAGTTTCTACCCGTGTCACTTCGTTGTACACAACTTCCTCGTCTGCGAACAACCTCCAAGGGCTGCAGACGTCATCTGTTATGACCGCTCCGCTATGGTACATACAAAATTCGAAAGGCGTTTCTGAAATATTCTTATTAATACTGCAATGTACAGAAAGAATGGTCTACATGAATCCAAACGCTGCGCCTTGGATATGTTCAGCTGTGTAACAGCAGGAGGTGATTGAGATTGCACAGGGATGAAGTACACTTAGGCCCAACGGCACTTTGTGTGGCAGCAAAAGTTAGTTTACCGTAAAGGTCTGTCAGTAAACAAACGGTAAATGAAATGGTAAAGGGAAATCCAGTGTCAAAAATAACTGTTGGTCAAATGTGCAGTATAAATGTGAACAATATGAACGCATTGATTAGTGGAATATTAAAGGAGCTTATTTTGAGTACGGTTATTTACGTGAAGTGTTGTGAAGAAAGGGAAGTGTGGAAGTCAAGACTACGTTGTTTTACTTCTCCCATGGATATTTTCCATCCGTATCAACGAAACAGTTACTTTTTATTCGAGAAAACTGTTGCAGTAACGGAAGACACAAATCACATAGTCTTCACATGCAGTTAAAAGAATATAACTGTGCAAAGAAGGCGTTAGTTATCCAAGACGACCGCGAACGTCGTGCTTTGTTCGCAGCAAGCTGCGAGCGTAATTTCTGCAGAGAGTAAACTGTCGTGGTCAATAACCTCTATTATCCTGACGGGGAGCTGGTGCAGCTGTAAATGGAAGCCGCTGACGACGTCGGCAGAGGTTGAAGACCTGCTAGCTGCTTAGTACTTGTTAAGGAACTGCAATCAACAGCTAATACTTGCACAGACTTTACCTCCATCGTTCGGGCCTTCATTAGCGCTGTACGAACAACCCGCCAGATGTGCGTAATAATGTTTTTTAGATAAGTAGAAGCCGAAAGAGAAAACTATTTCACACATGCGTCTATATCTGCGCGTGTCTATACACTCCGCACGCAACTGTACAGTACATGGTGGAGGGTACTTTTTGCTACTTCCAGTTTCCTGTTCCAATCGCTAACGTAGCGAGTGGGAAATGGATGCCTATGTGTCTCCGTACGAACTATGGTCTCCCTTACATCGTCCTTATGTAAAATAAACGTTGAAGCTAGTAGAATCGTTCTTGAGTCTGTTGCGAACGCTGGTTGTCAATAACGGCTCGGGAGAAGATTGTCTTCTTCCTTGCACAGACTCCAAACTAACCTCACGGAGTATTTCTGTAAATGTTTCGTGGCACTGATCAGAACAACCGGACAGAAGTTGAACTGCATTCCTGTGTATTCATGGCAGCAAAAGTTTCTTCTTTATAGCAGTTTATGAATGCACTGAGGTGAAAAAAGTCATGGGATAGCGATATGCACATATACAGATGGCGGTAGTATCGCGTACACAAGGTATAAAAGGGCAACGCATTGGCGGAGCTGTCACTTGTACTCAGGTGATTCGTGTGGAATGGTTTCCGATGTGATTATGACTGCACGACGGGACTTAACAGACTTTGAACGCGGAATGACAGGTGGAGCTAGTCGCATTGGGACACTGCATTTCGGGAATCGTTAGGCAGTTCAATATTCCGAGATCCACATAGTCAAGAAGGTGCCGTGAATACTAACTTTCAGGTATTACCTCCGACCACGGACAATGGATTGGCCGACGGCTCTCACTTAACGATCTAGAGCAGCGGCGTTTGTTTCGACTTGTCATTGCTAAAAGACAAGCCTAGAGGATTGGAAGACAATGGCCTGGTCAGATGAGTCCCGATTTCCGTTGGTAAGAGCTCACAGTGGGATTCGAGTGTGGCGCAGACCCCACGAATTCGCAGTCCCAAGTTGTCAGCAACGCACTGTCGACGCTGGTGGTGGCTCCATAAGGGAATGGGCTGTGTTTACATGGCATGGACTGGATCTTCGTTATGTTCGGTTACTTGAAGGCCACATGCAGCCGTTCACGGACTTCATGTCCCGAAACAACGATGGCATTTTTATGGATGACAATGTGCCATGTCACGGGACCACAACTGTTAGCGATTGGTTTGAAGAACATTTTCGACAATTCGAACGAATGATCTGGTCAACGATATCGCTCGATATGAATCCCACGAACATTTATGGGACATAATAGAGAGGTCAGTTCGTGCACAAAATCCTGCACCAGCAACACTTTCGCAGTTATGGACGTATAAAGAGGTAGCATAGGTCAGCATTTCTGCAGTGGTTTTCCAACGGCTTGTTGAGTCCATGCCATGCACTGCGCCGGGCAAAGGGAGATCCGACGCGATACTTGGAGGTATCCCATGATTTGTCACCTCAGTGCGTATGTTACAGGAGTTTTTTTTTACTATTTCTCCCATAGCTGGTTCGAATCTTGGCGGTGGCGACTTCACACGGTTAGAAACTGGTTGCCATTTGGAAGAAAGATGACCAGAGACCTGCCTTTAATTCCAAACCTCCCAGCCGTTTGTCTTTCTCTATGAACCCTGTGACGGTTACTCGTAATCCGCTAGTCGGATGCGATAGTTAAGCTAGGCTAACTGTTCAGCGTTTCTAGAAGGAACGTCTCGCCGATGTCGAGGTCGTTAGAGACTGAGCACAGGCACACATTAGACACAGATAAGTGGTGGAGATAAGTCGTGACTTCATTCAATCCATGGTCCGCTCCGTTGTCGGACCTCGGCCGACATACTGATTTTCCGCTTCGTCTCTAATGTCTGATGAAATTCGACATGCTTTTTTCTTTGTTACTTTTTTATCGCCTGGTCTGCTGTCGTGGGCAGTCAGCGTGCTTATTCGTGTAGTACCGACTATGGCCATCAGATAGCGCAAGGTGTCACCCTAGATCACATTCTTACTTATAAGTACTAAGCTCCTATTCTCAGACGAGTGACAATGATTTTGTCCTCTTGGAGCGGTTTTTGGTTATGTGAAGTCGGTAGGTAGGTGTATTATTGCGGTATGATTTTTGTTGAGGCTGAGGATGAACAGGAATTTGAGAGTGAGCAACATTAATCTACTCTTGTTTGCAGTGATGTACGCGACGGTAAATCTGAAGCTGACTGCGAAGAATGATGTGACGACAAGTTGTAGTGTGTGATATGCGGGAGGAAGCTTTATCGTGATGGTGATCTTCTCAAGCTGCAGTAATCTGAGGAAGCGTGAATCTTGTTCTGCAAACAATGGCACTCTAATGTCTCCAGTTCTTCTGTACGGAGCACTAGATTCGTAAAAATCGCTATCACAACAAATGTGTATGCAGCAGGGAGAATACCGAAGTTGTTTCCACGAATAGAAGATTCTACATGGTGCTTTTGGACGGATGACTCATCAGAAGAAATTCACCCATTTCTTCCCATTGTGGCGCACATGCAACACGAAGTATAACTTCACAAAACGCAGTCAGAATAAACTTACTATACGAAGCTTCTCAAGCACGTGTTAAAAGGCATTCGTAAGTTCTCTGCCAGTGCCTTTTTTATATTTCACAATTAGTCGAACACTTCGTGAAACAAATAAATTACCGAAAACTTCTTGTTGGGTGTACGCAACACTGGGAAGAAATGGGTTTAGGCATTTCTTGGCGTACTATAAACTTCGCCCTGAATTCTAAGGCGTAATTAGAGGCTACTTTACCGAAGACAGAACTGATTGACTCTCTTAGTTCAAGGATGTCGTCTCCCGTCTGCGATTTTTTCAGACACTCGTCAACTTCATTTCCCCACCTATGAACAACTGCTGGTAAGCACAAGGTTCGCAACAAAATACAAATGGAAAAGATTAAGGAAGTATCCTGGCGTTCTACGCAAGTGAACCAGGAAAAACACGGCACATCGAAATCTGACTTTTTTCTTAAAATTACTTTTCATTTCTAACCCTTATAGGCAGAGTGGGATGTTCGAGTAGTGACCCACTCAAGTCAGGAACCTCTTAGCCAAACAGTGTCTCAGTTGGGAGGGGATTTCCGATTACGATTTTTGTCCTAAAACAAAGGGAGCCCCACCTCCTCCCAAAAAATCTTTGTCAGAAACAATGGATGGGAACTACTTTTTCTTCACTCTGTCCCAGACAAAAATTGTGTATCCTAGTGTATGCGAATTCGTATTTGTCCATATTTATGCTGGTTCAAGTCGATGACGTGCTCGACATGTTAAGTGTACCTGACGTGCCAAAGACCTTCCGCAGTGTCCGATCGGAATGAACGACAGTATTTAGCCTGCTCTTGCTCAATACGACCGCAATCGGTTACCACTGAGCCACATCGCTAGGTTTAGAATTAGGAATTGCATCGTCCGTTGTCACACTACCGCTTTTTTTCCCCATACTCCCCAATAAAACACGGCTCATCCATGAATCCAGTACATCTGAGTCGTTACGGCGCTTCATACTCTACTATCCCCCCAGGTCCGCAAGCAGCGGGATTCAGTATCTACTTTCGCAAACTGAAGAACCGCCTTGGCAGTCATGAGGGGTAACATGCATGCGCAACGGATTCCGTTACAGAATGCGGCGTGTTGGTGGATTTACTGCGGGGCCGTGGCGCGACTGCTGCCACGGCTGCTCTCGTCCCACGTCCCCGATACGGCAGGCACATGACGGAACGTTCTAGTTGAGGGACGCACAAGACTCGTCATGAAAGAACCAGTCGATGCATATTCATTAGCGGCACGAAGACGCTTGTACGGTCGATTCTGGAGCATTCTTCGGAGTTAGGGGTCCTTACGAAGTAGGCATGACAGCAGCCATTGATTGAACGAAATCAGAGAAGCGCTGCTATCTAGAACGGTAACAGATCGATAGAGCACATACGAAAGTGCAAAAGAGATGCGCCGTGAATTTATACATGAATCTTTCGAAGAAGGGCGACAATGTTGAGAAAACTCGTTCCGTGGATTTAGACAACTTTTATTCTAGGAAGACTATGCGATAATCTACTGCTACCATCCTAGTGTTTGAGAAGGACAGAAGATGTCCAGTATTGGTAGCCAAGTGCCCTCCGCCATGCACCACCATGTGTGTAACCATACATCGAGAAAGTGTGCTCCGATTAGCTACGATGAACTACGTTTTCCATGGTTTCCGCAGAAATCACGGCAGTTTGCTATTGGGGCAGAGCATTCATAATGTCACAACTGGATTCCTCTCCTTTCTTCTTGCCTTATTACGGTAGTGCTGCGACTAGCGTAAAATCATCAAGACACTAAACAAACAAAATAAGAGCCTGAGAGATTTCCGAAGACATTGCTTTAAAGAGAAAATGTCTTATGAGACGCTTCACTGGTTGCAGATTCCGCCTTAACCAGATTCCTTTCTTAACCAGTCTGTGTCTTGTCCAGACCGTCCTCTAGCAACTAAGCACACCTAGGGTGGCCTGTAAGAAAAAGATGACTCTTACAATGAAGTGAAAACATCAACCAGCCACCGTTAATAATGCTATTTAATAGGAGCAAACATCGCCGCTGTCGGCTTCGAACCGACAATCTCATCCTCAGACGGATGTTCACATTTAAACTGCATTAGGCTGTACATGTAATATTCGCTGAATGTGGGGAAGTTGCTTGGGGTGGTGGCACTCTACAACGAAACACGATGTAAGGAAAAAGAAAAAATGGATTTTATTGTGAATGGATCTAACAAATAATTAGAATGTCGTAAACAACAAACTAAGAACTTGTTTCGCCTTATTTACATTGCAAATCCCTAATAGTGCAATAAAAAGACGAAGGATTTTAGATGTTAAGTAACACAACAAAAGTAATTGAGTTCTTATCTTACGACGTTGTTTACGTGATTATAATTATGTCCATTTACAGCAAGATGTCACTTTTTCTTACATCGTTTTTTGCTATAGGACATCGTCACTCCAAGGAACTTTCGCCACAACCAGCGAATATCACATGTACAGCGTATTGTAATTTTAAATGCGAACAGCCATCTGAGGATGAACCTATCTATTAGAAATCGGTAACGGGGCAATTTGTTGTTAATGAATAGCAGTTGCTGTTTTCATTTATTTTACGAATTAATCTGTATTTTGACACATCCACGGTCTCACCATGTCAATTTTCAGCAAGGTAGCGTCTGTAAGAACATCCTTTGTATTAAACATTCTCGGACTCCTTGCTGCGTCAGTTCAGAGTAAAACCTTGAGATTTCGACGATTACCTCCGTCGTCTTCGTCAGGAGCAAGTGACTGTCAAAACTGCTGCCGCTGTGGTAACCTTATACAGCCCACAGACGGCTTCAGATTTGTCGGTAATCACGAAATGCTTTGGCAGTTGGTGTCAACGACTGTGCTGGGGACGCCACCGCTTCAGTAACGGCGTAAACATTGCGACGAATTTATCTGCGTCTTCTCTGCATCGAGAGCTCGCTTCCATGCATCACTGTTAAATCCGCGGTCACGGTTGAAGTTTTTTATACCGCATCTTTATTACAGAATTCCAGTACGTAGGTGTGTGGAACAAAATTTTTAGTTAACCAGAGTATTTTGCGTTTGTTTTTGAGGGTGTGCTCAGCAATTGCAGATTTCTCTAGTTCTTCATTTTTAATATGCCGTTGAAGTTCTGCACAGCGGTGCGGATGGACTGACCGATGTGATTGCTTTCGTATTCACAAGGATTGTTACGAATCCCAGGTATCCTGAGGCCGAGACTGTCCTTAACAGGGAGTAACATCTCCTTTAGCTTCTTACCAGGTCGGAAGATACATCTTACACCTCGTCTTCCGAGGACTCAGCCTATTTTGCTGGCTGTAGAATACAGTCGGTGGCTCGTCACGTGAATGATCATTTTCACGTTGCTTTCCTTGGAGAATGCTGACTTTATATCGCTTGAACCATAGTCGTTCCTCCGGAACACGTACTTCAGATCAACATACCTCGCAGTGCACAGCTCAGCAGCTGAAGAATGAATGACTGTGAAATTACTGAGTGAGCTGTATCATCTGTATGCTCGCACACATGTTCCATTGGGCCCAGGGAACAAAGTTAGAGACGTATCGGGAAGTTTCATACTTTCTTTTTTCTTCACTGACGTGAGTAAACATGCATACTGGTCACTGTCACGTAGCGCGAGCGTAGGTTTCCGCTTCCGCTGTCCTCTACTATAAAACTGTGCCAGGTATCTGATCGTATCGTCATTGTGTTATATAGGCCTATGTTTCAATCGCTGAATGAAACGGTCTTCATCAGGACGACGCTGTTCGAGGACTATGCTCCAATCCATACGAAAGTCGCAACAGCCGAAATCTGTAGCGAAATGCGCAAAGACCCGCAGAGGATTTTTGACTGGTGCAGGGACTGCGAGTTAATCCTCAAAATAAATACGTGCGACGTATTGTACATAAACAGGCGGAGAGCTCTATTATTGTTAGATTACACTATGGACAATAAATCACTAAAATAGTAACACGCGCAAATTGCGTATGCTTAATTGTCCGAAGTGACAAAAATGGAATATTTACTTCCTCTTAAATACACTGATAAGCCAAACCATTATAACTACTGCCATAGCGAAACTAAATGACGCTGGTAGAATTGTGGCACGTGCCGTGGTAAAGAAAGTACATACGCTTTAACAAAAATGAGTGAGGAATTATTCTAGCGACGATGCGTGTCGGAAGTGAGAAGTTCGCTAATATAAGCGACTCTGGCAGAGTGCAGTTTGCTGTGAGAACGAGGCTACGAATGAGCGTCTCGGGAACGGCCGAGGCTGGTCGCGTGTTCGCGCAATACTGTCGTGCGCATCTGTGGAAAGAGGTTGGAATGTGAAACCACGACTGGGCTACAAGGTGTTCCGATGTCTCATTACGGGACGTGGAGGTCGGAAGCCTGGCCGTTCTACAAAGCAGGATAGGTGGCGCTCTGCGACAGACCTGGCGTCGCATTACGTTGCTCTTCCGAGTAAAACTATTGCTGTGTACACCGCTCAGCGCACATTAATGAACATTTGGCTCCGCAGCACGCAAAACCTACTTGTTTCCATGTTGACCAAACCACATCGTCAGTTACTATTTCAGCACGCACGGGACAATTCAGGTCGGACCGTGGATCAATGGAGACTTGTCGCCTGTTCGCATCATATCATGTTTCGTGTTGTAACAGTCGTGTCCGTATATGCCACCATCAAGGCGAAAAGCTGCTCGAAATACGTACCGCATCAGGGACGCAGGCCGGTGGGCGAAGTATTGTTTTATGGGGGCTTTCATCTTGGACTCCACGGGACCTGTTGTTGTAACGGAAGTCACTATGACAGCTGTGGACTACGTGAACATTATTGCGGACCACGCACATCTCTTCATGCTTGATATCTTCTCCGACGGCGACGGCATCTTCAGATAACCAACCGTGCCATGTGGCCAGAAGCTTGCTACAGTGTTTTGAGGTGAAGATAATGGACCCATGTTGATGTCTTGGCCACGAAAGCCTCCTGATCTGAACACTATGAAACATCTGGGACGCCATCGGGTGCCAGCTCTGCGTGCACGAACCACCGGCCCGTGACTTACAGAAGCTGTGTGACCTGGTGTGGTCCTCGTGTGTCACGTATCTTCCGCACCACGGCTACGCAGAACTAATGCTGTATCATGTCCCCATGATGGACTAAAGCGCTATTAAGCAACTAGTCATAATGTTTTGGTTCATCAGTACATTCAGAGTGTTAAAAGTATTCCATATTTTTAGAGATGGTAATATGGTCCAAAATAAGAAAAATGTTATGCAGCATAAAAAGGCTGTAAAATTCATACTTTAAGAGCTATGAGCCCATGTTCATCTTCGCTAGTATGAAACAGATCTCTTCTGCTGCAAGCTCATTGCTATTACGAACGACCTACAAATCTACTAAAGGAAAGAGAACACGTTCTGTTACTGTGAAACAGCACAGCTTCTATTGTAGTCTGCTTGGTATTAAATACCACCTGCCCTTGTGAGCCATCGCTGAAGTAGGTGTTCAATACGGTGACCATTCACAGAAAGGCATACATCTGTCCGAGTCTTAGAGAATCACGTACTCTCTGAAAAACTCTAGCTTTGTCACGGATCCCTTGACATGCACTGATGATGCGTTCCTCTAGTGTCTGTATGTTATTAATGGGGCTTCCACACCCAAAAGGTTTCAAGCATCGCCACAAACAAAAATCCAAGGTGCTAAGACCGGGGGAAAACGTACTGAATCTCTCCGACCAATCCATTGCCCATTAAATATGTGCGAGATGTTATCGGAAATTTAGGAGAAAATAGACTGCTGCTCCATAATGCATAAACCAAATGTCCAGCTGCTGTTGGAATGGTGCTTCAGCTAGCAGGACAGACTAGGCGTTCGATACGAACTCCATGATACCTTGCACTCGTCAACCTGTTTATAGTGTAAGTGTTCATACATCATTTGCAAATCGGCGCTGACACTTTGCTTCTTCAACGGCGTTTGGATTTGGATCAGACCATAAACGTTGGGAATGGAGATTGACAATCCCATCTCGTGTGAAACCAGTCTCGTCGGCGAACACTATCTTTGTTGTGAAAGATGGATCTTCACCATATATTTGTAACAGACATTGGCAGAACTGCATTCTGGGAGGGCTTGGCGATGATGTTCATGACATGGGATCATGTAGGACCCGCTGACTAGGGAATGACTGACCCCGATAGCTTTTGAAATTCTACATACACTAGTGTCACCGTTTTCTTCCACTCGTTGCAATACTTGTTCCCCCTTAACACGAGTAAGAATGATGGGATGTCTGCCACGATCCGCCTTTGTTGGAGTGCGTTTGCAAGTCACAGGGGAAAGACTGTTGAATAATTGCTACCGGACCAAGATTTTTTGCACCTGGCCTCCCGTGGTGGCTAACGTGAACATGCATGGGCGTTGCACTAAACTAGTACAGCGGTGAATAAGGCAAATACATCGCGTTGTGAATGATTTCAAGACAGTTGAGCATGACCTATCAGCTGGTTCCGCGTGTCGTCCTCAAATACCACGATAAAAACTCACGACAAGCCGACCGAAGCGGCTTCACGCCCAGGTGCAATAATATTGTGGTCAAGTAATGTGCAGATGGTACTCTGGGTTCCGGATATTTTCAGTATACGGGTTGCGGTTACTCCCATTTGCCAGATCATATCAGAAGATCATGTTCGCCATTTTGCATGTGAAATAATATGCTTCCATAAAGCTGGTATGAGCTAAGATAAAATTACAATGTAAAAGCATTTCACAAACTTATCGGAACACGACATGGTTCCATCAGGACTAATTTATGCGCAGCATTTACACAGAACTGTTAATATGGTTTATAGTAACAACACTAACACTTGTTTACTGCATGTTGTATTCATGGACAATAAAATAGTAGTGTTCCACACGTGTTTACTGCTTTCAGTAGGTAGCTTGTAATAATAGAAGATATGTATTTCACAGCAGTGAAGATGAAGAACATAGCTGTTAAGGTACTTATTTTAGGATCTATGCGTATTGGATATTGTCTTGGCCTGTGCCACGATTTCTCAAAACATTAAATACGCTTTTTAACGCATGAAATGTATTCGCAGTTGCGAGTAAACATCAGCTGTATAATGGAATGACGATAATGAAAATGTGCACCGAACCGGGAGTCGAACCCGGATATCCCGCTTTACGCGAGCTATCGCCTTAACCACTTTGGCTATCCGTGCACGACTCACGGCCAGACCCAAATTTCCACATGCGGTCGTTTCTACGTCACAACCTGCACTCGTATACACATAGTGCAATTCCTGTACGATGGGCGAGGGGGGCATTTTAATTGAACTAAATAAGATATTACAGTGCCTGTGCTGTTCAAAAGGACGATGCATTTTTTTCCTTCGGACATGGATGCATGGAACTCGTTCTTCCTAACAAAAAAGGCATTGCAGTATTTTTTTTCAGAAGTTCTACAGATATCCCGGTTCGACCACGACGAGGTAGAGAAGTTAGAGATAGATTATGCATCGAATCGTCTGTTTATCTGTTCTGCGTGCAGTGCAGCTAACCGTCACCGAATACAGTGCGGTGTGTTTCTTGATTCAACGGGAGAACCGATCCCAGCTAGCAGAGCGCGTGCCACGTGATCATTATACCATGTGTGCACATACTCGTCTCCAGCACGAAGTCCCTTCTGATAGACTTGTCCTAGTAGTGAGTCGCGACACACTTCGCGTCCTTCGGTGACAAAAGCGGGGGCTGTTTTGTACAGAAGCGCCGCGGGCGGAAGGAAGGCGGATGCCAGTTCCGCGCTGCCTGCCCGCCTCGGGACAAAGTGCCGGGCAGAGTCTGGTCCCCTCGGGCTGGTGCGCGCCATCAAAAGCTGGCAGCCACAAAAAGCGGCGCCGCTCTCCGTACAAAGCGGCGATAAATTCGGCAGCCAGGCCCCTCCCGCCGCTGTCCGTGGGCGCCGGGCACGAGGGAGCGACGAGGCGGCCAGCACGGTTTACCTTATACGAGCGCACAGCACGGACGACGTCGCCCAGGGGCTTCTCTCCCCCTCGTCATCCTAAATCCTGGCTCTTCTGATGCTGTACACTTGTGTCTTATCCGCGGGCCAGTTCCAAGGCTTATCGGGGGAGTCGCAACGATAAATCGAAAGCTATACAGCATAAGTTGAGTCATTTGCAATACTGCAGTGAGATTCACGTAAGGAATTGGGACCGATCGGCATCAGACCACCTCACGATAGAATTACGAGCAGTCACTGAGTACTATAACCAAAATTTATCTTAATCATTTTGTAGTGGACGCTAGAACGGTAAGCATGCGATCGGCTACTACGGGGTTGTAACCCTTGTGCAGAGTGACACTTCTGTGCAGATGGGTTCCTACGAAGCCTGGAGCTCTTGCTGGGACACGCGGCTTTTCGCAAGTAGCATACAGGCACACCATAAATTTGTTTCTTGTCTGGCAGTGAAGCACCGCCTATTGTAGTTTCCTAGGAATTGGATGTGTTGTACATTGAAAGGTTGAAAGCTACCAGTCACCTTTTATTAAGATTTATTTTGCCTCTGCCAGTTTCAGGCAGGTTTCCCCACCTTCAGAAGAGGTCTGCATAAGGTTGCAGCGTGACAGTCTGGTTGCGAGTTGGTGAAACCAACGAATGTGAAAATAAAGAACTACCGGGAGTTTTTTGAACTTCGCAGAAATGTCAACACAAGTGACTCCACACAACTGTCACGAACTTTGTGCTGCGGATTAAACATATGTGCAGGGAAAGTAAGCCCCGCCTCTTTCTCGCAGGGCAGTCAGCATGCTGGTATCAACACTGCAATCACAGTGCCTAGTAAAGTGCTAGGGCGCGTTGTATGGTTTAGTAGTTACGGTTGTATGGTTTAGCAGTTATGATTCCGTGCGGTTCCAAATTCATTGAATTTTCATTGAATTTTCATCGACTACTACGCTCCCAGAAAAGCGCCAACATAATACGTAAGTTCAAATATTAACTTAGTCAATGGGCGATGAAATATTCTCTAATATGCAACTGCAAGGGACAATCAATGTGTAATGCAACACTTTTTTTCTGAAAGCAGGTTGGTTTTCTTCAGGACACCAATACGCCATATTATTCTCCACTCTTTTGGCTACAAAACCCTATTTCTTAATATAATATCTCCATTCAATGCGACGGCCTTAAGTCACCATACTGGGGGGGGGGGGGGGGGGGGGGCCACGGTCTGTATGCCCGAATGGTGTCACGCTACAGGTCGACGGTGGCGCCAACGTCTCATTGCATCAATAACCTCTCCATCATCCACGTACTGCTTCCCGCGGAATGTATACTTCTTTGGGCCAAACAGATGGAAGTCGGAAGGTACGAGATCCGGGCAGTAGGGTAGATAAGGAAGAACAGTCCAATGAAGTTTCACGAGTCCCTCTCGGGTGTACAGACTTGTGTGAGGCCTTGTCATAGAGAAGGAAAAGTTCGTTTGCATTGTTGTGGCGACGAAAACACTACTTTTCTTCAATTTCCTGAGGGTAGCACATTACACTACAGATTTCATCTTCCACCATGAGGGAGAACATCAAACAGAATAATCCCTACAGAGTCCAAGAAGGCCATCGCCGTGACTTCACTAGCTGAGGGTTCGGCTTTGAACAATTCCCAATTCAGTCATTGTGAAGGAGAAACTGCACCGCACTCACTGCTCAACGCTGCCTGGCTCCACTATTATATTTTACTTCTTTTTGCATCCGCCTGCGTACTTAGCTGCGGTCGCCAAATAACACTTATGCTCCGGTGCTCTACTTGTGGACAGCCAGTTCGAAACCCAGTGGTTAAAAATTTTTCATCGCCGTTATTTTGCCGGCAAGCAGGAGATAATTCCTATACAATGCTATTCACCGTGGACGACATAGCACGTAACACAAAGTTACGTTCACACCTGAAGCTTGAAGTAATTCCTCTGGTTGTTACCGAGACGCAATACAGTAGTTTTGTTCTGGAGCCTTCCGTTAAGCAGCAGGACAGCCGCAATGAACGGCCACGGGTCGATAACGAAGTTGCCGACAGTGCGGCGACAGATGCCGGCCAACCACGCTACGCGGGTGGCCGACTCGCTAGGCGGGCACGTAGTCTTGCTCTGCTGCCTTCAGATGTGGAGAGGTGCCACGTGGTAATGGTAGTGGTAGTAGTAGTAGTGGCAGTGGATTCACGACAGCTTGCAGTTTACTGTACGCCACCGAGCCAACAAGAGGGTCTATAAGAAAAGCTGCTTTCTGAAGGCTGACATCGTGTTTCTGCAATAGCCAAGTCTATACAGTGCGCTGTTTGCAACCAGAGCCGTACCGAGTTGATGCTGCGCCCCTGGCAGAATTGCGGAAGCTGCGCCAACCCCATTCCCACCCCCTCCCAATAAAATAATCTTCTGCAATCTTTTCTATGAACATTTTGCTGATTTCATAATTTTTTAAGCAAGTAGATATGAACACAACTGCCGGGCACAAGGAAAGAAAATACCCAGTGAGATTTTATAGAAGAACTTCATGGGTTAACCGTTTAGCGCATTACTTCAGCCTGTGTCAAAGTTTCATTCCCGCTAGGATAACAGCAACACGCCTCATACGTGAGCACTGCCAACTCCAACAGTGTTACACCAGATGTTTGACGTTGGAGCAGATGGCCAACGGTAGAGCATACGTTTGTTTATTCCAGGGTTCAGCTTAGATGAACGGAGTAGGGCTGTCTATAGGAATAACAACTAACATCTACTCCCGTAACATTGTTCATTAACCATAGAATTATTTTTCATTTACACAGCAGCTCGTATCAACCGTAACTTGGGAACAGCAAGAGTGCTAGCTGGAGGGGGCAAATAAACTACGTATCTGCCCCCACCCTCCAGCCCCCCTTTTCTAATTGCTTCCTCCTGATGCAGTCATCAGTCCACGACAGAAATCGGCAAAAATTGGAAGCTTTCGATCAAATAGTATGTTTGCTCCAGCACTCGCTCGTTGACTTTTGGCATCCTACAGTACCGTAGCAAAGTAGCAGCAAGGACTCCACTGTTTAAGAACAGTGAGCTGTACAGGTGGCAGTTTTGTGAACCAAGGTGACTGTTGCCATATAAACCATGTCAGCGAAGAATGTCTGATCGGTAGTAGTCGTTTCTTTATGATACTTCTTGGATGAAATGGTACTGTAGAAATGAGACGGATCACAGAGAGCGCTTACAGCACAGGCCGAGGAAAAGGCTTCGCGGCGTGGGCAAAAGAAAAGTACACGTGCGGTAGGAGAACTAATCTCTCGTCCTTAAATCTCAAACCGCGTTTTTTCCGGTCAGTTTCTACGTTATCTGTGTGCTCTGTGCCCTTCGCGGGCGCCTGGATTGCCACCATCTCGGTAAGGAACTGTTTGCAACAGAGTTAAGATTGTCGAGTGCAATTTTTGTTGTACTCTCTTCTCGATTGGTATTTACCATCTTTAATGCTAACGGATAAAATAGGACGTGCGATAGAGACAATTCCATTTTTGAGGCGTGTACTGGAATGAAACTTCTAAAGAGGCCGAACAATCAAGTTTTAGAGAGACCGCTGGCAGCTACACTTCTTCGCAATTGTGCTGTCGTCCAGAGACTGTGGTGCCACACCAAAGTAGGCTACGTGAATCAATACCACAGACAGAGAGGGTTCGCTGCAATCCGCAACTACGTATGGGAGGCGTTCCTCGAGATCAAGCTTCCCCTCTCAGTATAGCAGCGCCCTCACGCCGAGGGCAATATAGTTGCGACCCTGCAAGAGCTCTGCCCAGTTCGAGATCTCAGTCACAGCAGTCAACATAGTTAAAGTTTCTGATGAACTTTACTGTTGTAAATATCGAATACTGTACTGCAAGAGAATATTTTGTTAATTCGTGTATCAAGCGATGCTTGCACAGTCAATGAAAATTGTAAATTATCCAGTGGCAAAGAAGTGTTAATTAAGTTTGTCAATCTTTTATTTATTTATGTAATAAAGTGAACCAATAGTTCGTCTTCTGTAGTTAAAAATGAACAATCCCCGTAAACTTGCTAAAATTACTTTCGTTCAGCAACATCTTTTGAGGTGTGACCTCGTCTTTAGGCAAATATAGCAATACAAAAACTTTTACCTTAAATATACATATTTTAATGTAGCAGTTTTTAGTCTGTATGATATATGATGATAAATGTACTGCACTCAATGTAAGCTACAAAATTCTATCTGAGCGTTTACTGAAGAGAGTTATCTCAAATGCAGACGGCTTATAGGGGGACTATCAGTGTGGTTTCAGATGGAACAGATCAATCATAAATCACCTTTTTACGCTTAGACAAATAATCAAGCAAGGTTGGGAACATAACGCTGATATTCATTTGGTTTTTCTTGGCTTCAAAAAAAGCTTATGACATCATACATAGGGTCACCATCGCCAGTGTTTTGAAAGAGTTTGTTTTCACAAAAGTTAATATGTCCAGTACAGATGCGTTTGGAGATAGCTTACTGCAGAGTAAAAAACACAGGAATGTCAGATCAATTTAAAGTCAGATATAGGAAAGGAGATGCTTTATCGCCAATACGTTTTTATTTAAGAGTAATAGGCAAGAACAACAACAAAAATTGAACCCAGATGCAAGAGGACTGGGTACTAACACCATAAGTCAGTTTACATTGCGAACAATCTTGTTCTAGTAAGCGATAGCAAAGAGGGCTTCCAGCTCGCGACAAGTTCTTACAGAAATATGACACTGAAAGCAGGGTTACAAATTAATTAGGAGAAAACTGAGTACATTGTCTTGGGCAAGGCACCAAATGATTTTACCCCACTGATAGATGATAAAGTCATTTTTAAAAGAACATAAATATTCAAATATTTGGGAAGCATTTTAAGCGAACAGAATAGAATGGAAACTGAGATTAAGGCAAGGATCGCACGGCAAATAGAGCATATTTTGGCTTACGGGACGTAGTGTGCAGCAAAGCAATTCAGAGGAGTTTTAAAATCAGACTTACCGGAGGGTAATTCTCCCGGTAGATGTATATGGGTCTGAAATCCACACATTAAAGAAAATACATGAGCAAAAACTGTTAGCCTTCGGCGGAAAGGTATTAAGGAAAACATTTGGCACCAAGAGGGTCGCCCAGTCACAGGAAAGGAGGATACTAAAAAAGACACGAACTGGCAAACCTATATTCAAAAGCTGATATTGGCTGGAAGATCAAGAAAAGGAAGCTGATGTGGACAGAACACAGGATAGAACAAGAAAGACTACCGCGAGTAGCATTCTGAGGATCCGTGGAAGGCAGCAGGGGCCGAGGAAGGCCACGGAAAGGATGGAATGATGACGTCAGCAGAGATACGGAGATGACGGGCCTGAGAATAGGAGAACTGATCACGAAAGCCACGAACAGAAACGACTGGTGGAGGAATGTAGCGAACGTGTATGGTCTCCCAGGCCAATAAGACAATTAGGAAGAAGGAGAAGAAGAAGTAGTGTTTAGTTTCGGCGAGAGCTGTGGGCTGCTGTGTTCATGAAAATTAGTTGCCCTCTTTAGCGTTTCCTCCTCCTTCCATCACTTTGGCTCTCTGGATTTTGTTGTCGGCCTCTGGATCTCGTTAAGCACACTAACAACATGCTTTTATTTTATTTTATTTTTATTTTTTTTACACAGGCAGTAAGTTGGTAGAGTACTTTGTGAGATTCATGCAGACGACAAAAAATGTGTTGCGCCTCTTTCTCCATTAAAATTGTTATATTTTTGTACATTGCCATTTCTGCCTGATGAGGTCGTTACATAATTAAAATAACTTTACTAAGACAACAAATAAATGTGACTTGTAGCGGTCTCTTATAAAGCCCCATACCGTCTATTCCGCAAAAATCTAACAACTGGAGTTTATTCACCATTGTGCAAGCCAATTTTTTTTACGCGCATTAAAAATCATACGCTGAAACAATACACGGAAATTTATTTTTGTTGCAAAAGAACGCACAACGGAGATTGGCAATTAGCTGATACTAAGGCATGATGAGTACAATTCTTTTCAGCTGGAACAAGTCATCAGCTCAAATTTTCAGCTTTCTGACCATTTAGTTGCTGCAGAAATCACTAACATGGTTTAATATTGTTATCTCCGACTCTGAAGAAAAAATAATTGGTGTTTTATAATATTTTTGACGTCTTGTGCTTTCTCAGTTTTCTTCAGACATTGTGAAAACAAAGAACCCAAATCAGAGTACAGAATTCATAGTCATTGTTGGGCTAAAAAAAAAACAACATAGGATCCATCGATTCTACTACGTCTCCTACAATTCACAGTAAGCATAATGTTTAACAACAATATGGCTCCATTACGCTTCACTGCACAACAAGCGCGATTATTAGAGTTCCTAATGCGTTTTGTACTCAGTAAGTAATTTGGAAACCCTGTTCAGAAGTGTAAAGATGGGACTAGTATTCGTAGACATGACGCCGAAGTTCGACAGTCTATGGAGAGCTAGCGTAACCTGTTAAGTGGTAAAAATCACTATGTACTGAGACACCATTAATTTATCCAAAGTTATCCGCATTGTGCATAAGCTCTTAAAAGAACTTGTCGAAGTCCTCATCTTAGGGTCTGTGCTTGCTCCCATAAAGAGTCTGTGACTTACTAAGAATGGAGCGCGAAAAAAATTGCGTGTGGTTATCATTTAACCCCAGATACAGAGGAACACAATTTTGAGTAGCAACTAATGAGCTGGGACAAACAATACCTCAAAAGAATTGAGTACAAATAGGCACAGTTCTGCCTCATATACTTTTGTTCCGTAAGAAACCTACTTTTGCGAAACCCATCTAGGGAGGGGAAAAAAATCCAAATGGAGCATTCAGTAGACGTCGCTAAAAACAAGGATAATTTGTCAGCTACTTTATCAACTACATGATTTGCATACTAGCGCTTGGCTTAATATTTTTCAGCTGTTTAACACTACGTAACAAATAGACTGAAAAGTTGACTCACCATCAAAATTTACACCTTATAAAATCTTTGTTTTAATTTGAGACCAACGGCTGGTGACGAAACAAATCTTTGCTTGTTTCAGTTACGCTCGAAGCCATAAGCAACTGAAAATTGTTACAGTGGACTACAGGGCATCTTTCCTGTTGTGGCGTCGTTAACAGAACTTCATTTTTATTACTGATAGCACACAAGGAGTAATAGGCCACTGTAACAAATTTATGTTGAAAATGGTAGCTACCGAAGATGTTTTATCAGCAGCTGCTGGTATTACATAAAAAAGATTTTCTGTAAATTTTTACGACCTGTTAACAATATTTACTTTAATGATCCTTCACCAGCTTAATCGATGTTAATGAGAACAAGAATACTACGTCAGCTAATTTATGGAGCACATAATTTTCGCGAATCATTAAGCTTCGTATCATCAGCCTTTTAACAATGTATGGCAGCTGAGGTGACAAGTTCACTCACTACCAAAATTTACACACTAGAACCGATTCTATGTTAACAGTGTCTGATTTTATGGGCGTACTACGACCTAATGCAGTCCAATACTGCACCATATAAAGCTACTGAAACATAACACGAAAGTAAGTTTACCGAATAACATTTCCAATGATCGGTAACAGTATGTAGTTTCCAAATTACATTGATACTGAATGAAACCAAGCCATCCTCCGTGTGCTTGTCACCACGAAGGAAAATGGCAGAAAGTAAGCCCGAAAAGGAATCGCTAAATCAGACTTACGTTGAGCAGACCTCCATATTGGTTGCTATTTATGAACCATAATCATTAATTAAAAAAAACACTTTGTCCCCACAATGTACTGTAAAACGCAGAGTGCTTATACTGATAGAAGAACTGGTTCGGTTAGTCATCTGTTCGAAGATGATGCCGGATAAAATGTAAGGAATTTACTTCCAAGAAACACAGTTTGAGATAGCGGAAACAAAATGCGATGATACAGACAAGTCATTTTACGTGCAATAGTTTCGACACAGAAGCTGCGTTATTGACAGGGAGAAGCGGTCCGTTTTATTCGATAAAAAAAGTTGGTCTCAGTGAACAAGACGGGAAGGAGAAGGGTATTGAATACAGCGCCGGAAGTCGGGGGCCGTATTTCACAGTGACGACGCGGAAATTGGAGCTGCGCCACGAGACCTCGCATCATGCGAAGAGCGGTGGCCACTGTGAACTTGGCATTTGCATTTATATTTGGCTCGCCCAGCGGCACCACACGAAAGGAAAGGGAGGGGAGGGGACGGGACGAGAGCACGGAGGCTGAGGCTGTAAACACACTATAACAAATTTCATCACAGCGGCAACACAAGTTCTGCTCTAAGGCGCCGTCACATCTACAACTTGTGCGCGGATTTTTTTTTAAAAAAAAAAAAAAAAGATTGAGTCAGTTTATCTACATGAGCAGATCTTCGCAGACAGGAAGCACTTGCTTCGGAGACCGGAGCGAGGGGCAGACTAGTATATATGTGCGTCTTATGAATCCCGTACGCCGGCCGGGGTGGCCGAGCTGTTCTAGGCGCTACAGTCTGGAACCGCGCGACCGCTACGGTCGCAGGTTCGAATCCTGCCTCGGGCATGGATGTGTGTGATGTCCTTAGCTTAGTTAGGTTTAATTAGTTCTAAGTTCTAGGGGGGGACTGATGACCTTAGAAGTTGAGTACCATAGTGCTCAGAGCCATTTGAACCATTTTTTTAATCCCATACGTGATCTTCCGTCATCCGTTCGAGTAAACAGTTTATCCAGGAACTGTTGCCTCTTATATACAATAAAGAACACTTACGACATGAAATTTCACAGCAATGGTAACGTGACCAACAAAGTATACCTGACCACAGAAACTGTTGCCAGGAGAAATTTTATGTGCAGTGTTCACCGCCCGATCTAGGATAATCGAATTACGTCGTAAAACTTGGCTCTTGCAGCGGTATAAAGGTTGACAATCTTCACGTGTTCATCGAACATCTACGATATTTTAACGCTGATGTATAGTTTCTTTTTACATTACACTCCCAGGATCCCCGACTGTACGACAAACAAGGTTTTTTAACCATGGAATTTGGGTAAGCATTTATCAATAACTACTTGACAACGAGCCGCTTCGGTTCGTCTTTTCCTTTATTTGTTTTTTGAATAGCAAATATGTCTAATTAACCATCTAATTTATTCAAAGTACATTCTTATACAATACATACGGTGTTTTGCCTCCGGGTGCAAAGACCAATACAGTTTGTGTTGTCAACATGCGAACATGCTACGTATAGCTGTCCGTGCTAGAAACACAAATCTTTTAAACTGATTCCACAACATAGGAATGTTTGTACTTGTGCTTTATGATAGTTATACTGTACGCTAATCATACCGGATATTGGAGCCTTTCAAAGTTGAATGCTAAATTAGTTCAAATGAGTGAAATTCGTTGCATACGTAAAAACGTAAACTCCGTCCACAGGCCCTGGCGGACCCAGCGGTACCGACCGGCCGCCGTGTCATCCTCAGCCCACAGGCGTCACCGGATGCGGATATGGAAGGGCGTGTGGTCAGCACACCGCTCTCCCGACCGTATGTCAGTTTCAGAGACCGGAGCCGCTACTTCTTAGTCAAGTGGCTCCTCAGTTTGCCTCACAAGGGCTGAGTGCGCCCCGCTTGCCAACAACACTCGTCAGACCGGATGGTCACCCATCCAAGTGTTAGCTCTGCCAGACAGCGCTGAACTTAGGTGATCTGACGGGAACGTTGTATACTGACTTGCCTTTTTCTTTTCCGCATAATATTTCCGCTTCCACGGTGCTGTTTAGAAACTTTCTTTTACAACTACGTACTGCGAACACTGAGCAAATTTAGCAATAGTGTTGCGAAGTTTATGCTATCGTCTTGGTTCATGATTCTCCTGGTATCACATTCTTTATTCGCTACTTCGACTGTTAAACTAAGCCTATTTTTGTTGCAACAACTGTTCGCTCAGACAACAAATCTTTGTTTACGTAGTTTCTCTCTATAAGCGGATAGACTTTTTCAACGAACTGTTCCTCTGTTGTGCAAGTCATCGATTAATACGACTTTCCCGGATATCACAGAAATGCGAGATGAATTGTATTCTACAGCACTCGAGAATATACTAGGACATTCGGTAATATTCATTAACATTCAAGAATATTCGTAAAAGCTCGAGGATTGTAAAACAATCGCAAATTTTTTCCTTGAAAAATACATTGATGCGAAAGAGAGAGAGAAATGTCCTTGGTGATGGCAACCGATCGACAATCCCTGCCGAACCTGTCAGTTTTGCCTGGGGTGGTTGAGACGTGACCTTGCAGCAAGGGTCCTTTTGTGACACCCCTGCAAATAAAGTGGTAGTTGTGCATGCGTGGTAACTCAACACACCCGTGAGGCTCAATGTTACGAGTGAAGAACTTAGTAATCCACGGTTGGGTAGTAGCAGAAGAAACTGGCCAGTTAACATTCCAGGAGCGCTATCGAGCTGATCAAGAGGAGTGTTGTCCCTACCTCGTTTTTTGCGTGGAAGTCCGCTTGATCTGCTCTTGCGTGAGATTCAGAAGGAAATGAACAGCGTGGAGTAAGTTGACGCCATGTTCCAGACAGCCACCGATACAGTTTCGCGCCGTCGCCTACTTAACAAAATACTGTATGTGCATAGGGACAGGTAGGCATGTGGACAGAAACTTGCTAGCAGACAGAGCTCAGTATGTCGAACTTAATGGGAAAACGTCGTGAGAAGCAATGGTAGCGTCCAGCATACCTTAAGGTAATATGGTAAAACAGCAACTGGCGCTAAGATTGACAGTTGTCTGTCAACATATATAAATGAATTGTGACAATGATTTTATATCAGCTGGTCTGCCTCATGTATCGTTATATCCTCATGGTTTATAAATGTTAATCTACATTCAGATCCGATGATGGCACCTTTAGTGTGTTCAAACCGGTTATCCAGTAAACAGTATTTAAGCGATCTTGGCTTTTGAATTATTTCTACAACAGAGTGATCGCCCGACTACACACTATGTGTTCACTGCAATATATAAATGTAATGCACATAATGCACGGAAAGATTGGATATCGTTGTAGTAAGCAATCGGTGATCAGACACTGAAATCAATCACGAAGTTCAAATATTGAAGACTTTCTGTCCGAAACTATTTAAAGTGGAATCACCTCATTAATTTAGCCGTGAGGAAGACTCATGCTAGATACAGATTTAATGGAAGAATCCTAAGAAGACCACACTTCGAACAATTCTAGAGTATTGCTCAGGACCTTTACCAGGTTGCATTAACACAAGAGATCCAAGATTACTAAATTATCTTGCATCGTGCAGAACGTTAATCACGTAATTTCGAGAGATCGCTTTCTAGACTGACTAACCAAAACATACCATCCCCTACAAAATACATCTCGTGTAATCACTAAAACGCTAAAAATTAGAGAAAATTTCTAACTATGCAAATGGATACAAACATTCGTCCTACTAGCGTACCTCCCGTGAATGGAAGGAGATAAAATGAACCTTTAACACAATGTACCCTACGCCGCAATGCAGTTGTGATAAAAACTCAGCTGACCTATAATGGACCCCGTTCCGCATCTGTGGGAATGCCCGCATCATTGTGATCGTTCAGTTTACTCTATGGTGCGGATTCTCCATAGCATGTACATTACCCTGCAAGTCACCTTCTGGTGTGTGGCGGAGCGCAGTTTGTATACCACTGTTACTTCCCCTGTTCCGCTTTCAGTCACGAATGATTCGCAGGAGGAACGATTGCTGGTAAGCCTCCCGTAACACATACGTAGGAGAGAAAAATATATTTACCGACTCTTCTAGGAATTTACGCTTTCGGAACGGTAACAGTAAACCACATCGTGACGCAGAACGCTTCTTTTGCAACGTCTGCCCCTGGAGTAGGCTGAGCATCCCCGTGACTCTTTCGCACGTCCTAAACGAACCTTGTGACAAACCGCGCTGTTCTTACTCGTATCTTTGCTGCCTCTATCGCTCCTGTCTGACAATGATTCCAGGCTGATGAATATTTCAATACTGTCGAACGAGGTTTTTGTAAGCTACCTCTTTCGTTGGTGGGGTATAATTCCGAGAATTCTTCCAATGAAAGTACAGTGGCACCTGCCTGACTCGTGGTTAATTTTATGTAGTAGTTCCACTTTAAATTGGTCCGTTTGCATACTCCTAGATATTTTATCGATATGACTGCTTCCAGTAGTCGATCTGCAATCGTGTAATCATTCAGTAATGGCCCCTTTTGCCTATTTATGGACGATTCATTACATTTGTTTAAGTTTAGAATCAACTGTCCAATTTCAGTCCCTAGCATCTATCATCTCCAGATCTTGCATTTCGCTTCAATCTTCTAGCTCTGCAACTTTTCTGCATACAATAGCACCATCCGCGAAAAGCCTCATGAACTTCCGATGTTATCCACTACTGTGTGGACAGCACGGCCTCAAATACAAATGACATCACAACAAGCTTATTGCATCACTTCTCACTCTGAGTGGGCGTCCTACATATGACGCTACATACAAAATTACTATTCATAATTTGAGAGGCTCAAAAACTGTGCACCTTCCAACCTCCTACAAGAACTTTGTATAGCACAATGAGATAAGTCATTGCGCAGGCAAAGAATGTTGCTAGCAGAGATTTGTAATTCAGATATTATTTGACCCAACGTAAGGTGCGTCATTCGAGAGAGAGACAGACGCCTGGCTTGATATCAATCACCTCAGGTAACTTACGATCAGCTGGACACTCAGACAGAATAGCAGTGGACCAGGCCAGGCGCACGTGTATATCACAGTTGAGCAGCAGGTGCACGTGGATTGCTCGTCCAGGGCGCTGCGAAGGTGGCCGAACGACCCGGACACGCGCGGCATTGTGTGTCTCCCAATAAAAAACCGAACAAACAGACTCCGGACCAAGGCCGGCCCCAGATAAACTAATCTCGCGCCCTAACGTGCGTGGAGGATCGCCGGACCGTGAGAAGACACACACCTGTGCCTGCGCCGTTGTCTCCTTCATAGTCTTTGCGCCACCCAGGAGCGGCCTACCTCAGGTAAGAAACTGGCACAAACTTCCGACAGCTACAGTAATCGCTGATCAGGAGTCACAACAAGGAACGGACAACGTACTTATTTTTTTAAAGTTAGTAGTTTCTCGAGAGTCTCGAAGTCCATCTTTTGATAATCTTTCACCCTCCGTAGCTACTGAATCCAAAATCCTCTCTAACCACTTCTACACATTCAAGTATTTGCAGTCCCTACTGCTTTTCCTCCTTGCTGATACTTCCAGCGGAGTTCAGTAGCTAAAATGTCCCGTTTTTGTGGTAAGGGTCTTCTATACATTTGCTCCCTCACATTCTTTTTAATTGCTCTTTTCTTACATTGCAGGGGTAACTAATTTTTAACATTCTTCGATCCAACCATATCTCTAATGCCTGCAGCTTCTCCTCCTCCTCCGCATTGCCGATTGTCCACGTTTCGCCATTATACAATGCTGGGAATCTACAGATTTTATAAACTGAAGTCCCCCGCTACGTCTTTGTGTCTGTATGTTATGGCTAATCTCAGGAACTACTCTACGGATTTGATACGGTTTCCACTGACAAGATAGAATAGTGGTCCAGTCGTACATACCTTGTGCTACCCAGGCGGATCCGAAGCGGGTCCCTTGTCGTAATACAACTTTTTCTAAGCACAGAGAAAATGAAATTTTTGAAACTATGGGTCATTCGGAACTGCATGAATGACAGGCATGTGTTTTAAGGCCAATCGGAGGATTCTATCAAAACAAAACAAAAAAAACACAAAATTCAAGTACACTACAGAAGAATGGATAACGTACACCCCTAATCTGATTACACAAACTTCTTGCTACTAGGAATTGTTTTAAGTTGCTTTTGGGGCGGTAATGCCTGTATATTACTAAACTAACTGTTTTCATAACAAGACACACTTCAAGGCGGTCCTAAATGCTCGCAGCACATGAAGTAAAGTTACGCCATAGTCAAAATACTATACACTGCAGCCCTACGTAATTAATAAAGGATAGGCGTATCCACATCACAGTTTGTGACACTGGAAACCAAAAATTGTGCAGCAGTTGGTAACTAAAGGTCATAATTTCACGGACACCACTATTACCAGGTAAATAAATATGAAATGAAAGCACTGTCACGGTCTAATGTAGCCTATAACAATTACATTCGGTACGCACTCGACATTTCTCGGCTCCGTAAGGGGCATCTATTAATTACAAGAGGTTTCTCTTCAAAAATTTGGACCCCTTTCCCCCTTGGTGAGATGTGATGGGAACACACACCTCTCCTCACGTCAAGTTTACTCTGTAACTTTTAAATGATAAAATTTTAAATATTCATGTTTTTGTTTCATACCACTAAAAAGCCTGCCGGTGTGGCCGAGCGGTTCTAGGCGCTAAAGTCTGGAACCGCGCGACCGCTACGGTCGCCGGTTCGAATCCTGGCTCGGGCATGGATGTGTGTGATATTCTTAGGTTAGTTAGGTTTAAGTAGTTCTAAGTTCTTGGGGACTGATGACCTCAGAAGTTAAGTCCCATAGTGCTCAGAGCCATTTGAACCACTAAAAATATCTATTACGTTGCTCGGAATTAATTTTATACAACAAAATAATGTCCTTTATAATAATGGATATTATCAGAATATTCTCTGCCATTTGGCAGCTTCCAGGACAATTAAACTCGTTACAGTGGACCTGAAACTTAGTTATCATTTTCACCTCTAATTTGAGAGAAAATGTAGTACATAGATTTACAAAGATTATTAAGCAGTGATTAAAAACACTTCACTTCGCTTAGCAGATGAAAGACAACATTGTGTTTACCTTCCTGTGAACCGTTTGATTACGCAGTTTCTAAATTTCTTGAGTTATTCGATTACGAAGACAATTCTTGTCGGTGATCTTGAGCCTAGCTTACTTCCACAAACGATAAATTTCTTGCTGGCGCGTTTGTTTTGACTCGTCAGCATGCAAATTAATGCTAAATACAATAACATCGGTTTTAAATGCTTGGAAAATGTGACGACTGATTTAGTAACTGACACGCAGTGATTTCGACTGGCGCGGCAGGGAACTCCGGCAACGAAATCTGACACTTGTGTGGCATTTGTTTCAACTGGGGGAATCCCGGGCATGCACACGTGTAAAGCCTTCAGTTCAGAGATGCCACGGAGATCGGTGGGGACTTTAATATTGCCTATGCTCTGGATTAATTTCACAAAACAAAATGTTATTCGTTATAATAACGTATATTCTTCAAAAATGGTTCAAATGGCTCTAAGCGCTATGGGACTTAATATCTGAGGTCATCAGTCCCCTAGACTTAGAGCTACTTAGGCCTAACTAACCTAAGGACAACATGCACATCCATGCCCGAGGCAGGATTCGAACCTGCGACCGTAGCAGCAGCGCGGTTCCGGACTGAAGCTCCTAGAACCGCTCGTGTATATTCTCTGAATTAAAAAGCTGACGTGAGACCTTCTTCACCCTCCCCCCCCCCCCCCCGCTCCCGCTCTTTTTAGGTGTCATTTGGTGAGAGGGTGAGAGTTTGCCCCCCCCCCCCCCCCCACACACACACACTTACATTTTGAGTTCACGTAATTAATGTGTGTCCCCTAAGCACAACACTGTATTTGAGAAGAGTGGTCTTTTCACTGGAATCACCACATTGTCCCTGCTTCAATCACAGCAAAACAATTTGTCTGTACTTATTTTCATATCTTAGATATTCACAAACCTTGATTACCATCATCATTAATTTCAACCATACACATTTGCCACATGGCGCCTGAGACGTATGGACTCAAAGATTGCCAGTGTATGGGCGGAACCGTTAACAGCAGTAATTATTTTCTGTAAGTGAGTAAAAAAAAAAAAAAAAAATAATGAAAGTAGTGCATAATTCGTCGATCTCTTTTTCTACGTCAATATGGCTGGAACGCGATTTGAATCCTGTTCCTTTAAATTGTTAATCATTACCCGCAAGGCACTTAGTATAAAAGGAGAAGAGTAGAGGTAAGATTTAGAAGTATCGTAATATAAAGAAAATTAGATATCGAGTAAAGTTGTCATCAAAGATCTCAAGTAAAGTTGTCATCAACGCAAAGGTTGGTTTGAACGCCACAGTATTTTACTTGGAGCTACCGGTGGTATGCCATTGCCTTTCTCCTCTCCCTAAGCACAACACTGGATCTGACAAAAATCATCCCATTCCCCCTGCTTTAAACACAGGAAAACAATCCAAACATACTTACGAGCCAGTTACAAGGTTCATATGGCTCTGAGCACTATGGGACTTAACATCTGAGGTCATCAGTCCCGTAGAACTTAGAACTACTTAAACCTAACTAACCTAAGGACGTCACGCACATCCATGCCCGAGACACGATTCGAACCTGCGCGGTTCCTGACTGTAGCGCCTAGAACCGCTCGGCCACCTCCCAGTTACAAGGGGCGGTGGCCTAGAGTTTAACGTGAATTACAACTCGGCATTTTTTCGCATTAACAGCCATTATCAAAGGTGAAAGAAGGGGGAAAGCGACAGATCAAAATCCGTGGTGTGACTGGATATCGAACAAGTGACCATTAGCTTTGAAGCCTCGAACTTTTAACACCGATCCATCGAGGCGCACAAAAAGAACTGGAGCATCTATAAAGAGAGGGGCAGTAGGCGATACTGCACCAGAAGTTTTTGTGAAACAGAAATACGCAGCACGTAAACAGAAAACTGGGCCACGACCGTGAGGCCGGCGATAGCAGCGGGAAGAGTTCCTGTACTTTAACGACGGCTAGAGTGAAGTAGGGACAGCGTGTCCGCCGCTAGAGCTCTGCCGGAGCATAGCAGCCCCCAACCCTTGACGGTGGAGAGGGTGGAATGGGGGGGGGGGGGAGGAGGGTGGAGTGAGGCGGAGGAACGCGCCCCCGCATGTTTGAGTTGGCCAGATTCGCATGGGCCGGAGTTGGGGGTAGGGGATAGGCCGGCGGCCATGGGTTGGGGCTGCTGACGTCAGAGCTGCCTGCACAAGACCTCATAGTTTCCCGCGGGGTTTCGTGCCACCCATCCACGACCTCTGCAAAGGGGCCTTTGGCACGTGGACCCCACATGTGAACGCAGAGGTCGCAGTCTGCTTCCAGCTCGTATCTCAAGATGTAGCAACACAGGGCACCGAAGAGACATCACTATTTTATTGAAAAAAGCTGAACATTTGAAAAATGGTGCAAAATGAGAAAAAAAACATTACGCATTCCCTTAAGCAGAAATTGTTACACATTCCGTACGGTGCTTAATTATATCAAAAGCAATAATGAAGGAACAGGGGTAGTCACGAAGTTTCGTCAACTCGAAAAAAATAGCTTGCACAAAACAGATAGATACCCAACAGCAGCAAATTTGTGGAACAGTTTTATTACGCTGCCAGTTCCGGTACCTCATTGGCACGGTCGCAAAAATCATCAAGCTTTATTATTTATTATAAATTTAAAATACATATGCATTAGTATAAGATAGAGATAAAATACAAAGATGGTGAAGTAAAATGCGTGACGTACGAACACTGGTCAGTGTTAACTGTCATGTACTTATTAAGGTATTAATAAAAGCTGCTTAAACAAATACAGTATTAACATTAGGAAATACAGTAGTAACTGCTACACTTTATTAATTAGGAGAGCCTTCATTGAAATTTCGCTGAATCATGTACAAGCAGTAATATCACATACTGTTAAGAGACGTCCTGAAGACAGAAAATATGCCTTAAAATATTAATATGGAAAAGAAAGAAAACGAAATACGGATATCATAAGTATAGAAATCAATGATAATGGTTTAATTGAGTTTTTTATTGAATTACAACATGCTCCATTACAATAGTGTGTGTATGATGATGATGAGAGAAGGAAGAGGGTTAAGCCCGGTGCCGGCACATAGCATACTCCTCGCGAATAGCACTAAATTGGGTGACAGGGGTAACAGTGTCACATGCCCTCACTTCAAGAGACACTGCGGAGAGGTTTGGTATTTAAACAAGGACATTCACACTAAGTCTGGGGCTCAGGAACTTTGCGTCACTTGCCGGCCAAATACTGGCAGTGAAAATTTTTTCCACCACCAGGATTGGAACCGGCTTATCCCGCGTCCAACGCCACCGCTAAAAAGAATACAAAATCAGAAATGAGAACGATGTGTTTAGGTCACAGCAAGTGAGTATTTTCGAGAACGTATTCCTTTCGTGTAAATAAGAAATAAAACAAATGAAGCACAATAGAGTAAAAACGAAGTACGGTGTTCAAACTTGCAGTACGCAGCTACAATATTGCAATTTTTCTACTTTTACTGTAATTCGTAATGTTATGTTCACATTGTATTTGTTTCTACAGTTTTTATTAACACAGTTAACAGGTACATGACAGTTCACACTGACCAATGTTTGTATGTTCTACATTTTACTTTACCGTCTTTCTATTTTATCTCTTTATTTTTATACTTGTTGCTAGTAAATATGTACTGTATATTTATTTTAAATAATGACAATTGATGTTGCGTAACAGATTTGTATCCTACTGTAAACTCGATGATTTTGTCAGTTGGTACAGGGGCTTTAAGATGGCGGCAGCGAAGCGCTGAAACTGGTAGCATAATAAAATTATTTCATAAATTTACTGCTGTTGGATATCCGTTTTCTGTGAGTAATCGAAACAGTCGCAGTCCCATTCTTAAATTTGTACAAGATGGAATTACAGAAACTCGAGAAAGATAGTGTTAAGTCATTGACGTTTTGTTTACTTGAAAGTGCGTGTCTGCAGTCCTGGTACACATTGAAAGCTCCACTCCTTAGTAATACAGAGCGCCGCTAGAGAAGCCGAAACAAAACAGTGCAAATCATTGACAAACTACGGTTTGCGGCAGCAGCGAAAGAGTTACATTTGCATCAGATCATGCAGATGACTTCCTTAGCCACGCTCAGAAACGTGGCACAGCAGCAACGTTTCCTCAGCTGTGCATAATACAGAAAATAGAGGACGATAATCAAGGATGATACAAAATAGTAATTAATTAAACTTTATAACATGACCCCTCGAAATTACAATGAGACTTAGAGATACTAAAAAAGAAATTTAACTCCTGACTCCGGTCGCGGAATACAAATTATGTAAGTAACTAGAGAGTACGATGATTTTGGCGTTATTTCCAAACAGCTACTAATTCCTAATGACCATTAGTACTATGAGCCTGCACTAACACAATGCAAAGGTGCTACACAGTTTTTCCTATACATGTGAATTTTATAAGCTACATGAGGATAACGTGCAACAGTAGTGGCGGGCAGCTTCGTCTCAAATTCTAGATTTAACTTCTCCTTGTTGTTTTTTTTACTTGCGTACTCGTATATTAAGGTCAGTCATTCGTAACACAATCAAGATCACACTTAGTGGGCTGAACATCAAGTCAATTTTTACGACGAATACTTAAATCAGGGATTAATTCACGATCGAAAACAGTTGCTACTTGATTAAAATTAATGTAACTTATTTGAACATGGGTGCACAACGGGTATCGTTGAAAAGCAACATAGAATGGAACGAGCACTTCAAGACCGGTTGTAGGGAAGCAGTGGTACGAGGTACCCTCCATATAATGTACCGAATGGCGGCTTGTGGAGATTGTTTAAAGCCCAAAGCACCTAAATAGTGTTATTTGTCGCTGGACGACAAAATTACTTTTTTTTAACTTCCATCTCAACAAAGTGATTCCAACAGCAACCCAGGTAAAACAAATACACGTGATTCATCCTACTTAACAATTTGACGAAGAAGAAAGGAAGAAGGATTGGGTTTCACGTCCCGTCAACATCGAGGTCATTACAGACGGAGTACAAGCTCGGATGATATCAGGAATGGGGAAGGAAATCGGCATTGCCCTCTCAAAGGAGCCATCCCAGCATTTGCCTGGACCGATTTAAGGAAATGAGTTTCATCGGAATCAGTAAGGTCACTTATTTATTACGTAAAAATAAGTAAGTATGAAACTAGTACAGGTTATTTTTTAATTATAAAACCATCAATTAATAAATTTTCGTGTAAGTGGTTGTTCCATAACGGCGTTTACTTAAATCTAAAAATTCTACTGAATAAAATGAGCCCAGGCCATGACCTATCGTTTCTGTTCTTGAAATAAAACAGTAGAAGGATTACTTACATTACGCAAAAATTCTAGCGCTAAATTATATATTTCACCGCATCGAGCAACTGTGATATCTTCAGTATCTTTCAAACACTGTTTGAAGTTTGACTACGAACAGGACGAACAAAAAAGAATTCGACTCACGGGAATGGAAGGAAATCCTCTTTCTCACATTTATGATATGAGCCGCGTCTCCCGGTGCAGCAGAAGCAGCCGACTAAGAAAGCAGCAGCTTTCGAGGACGTCCAAACCGAAGGGGACGACCGACCAAGGGAGCAGGCTGGACGCGGATCGATAGCTCGCCTCTCGAAGTAGGCCACACTCTGCTCACCACTGGCTTTCCGACATAGCTGCACACTATTTTAACAACTCTGTGGTTGTCTCGGCTTTGAGGCAAACTACGTCATCGACATCTTCGAAATGACTGAGTCTTCGACACTTGCATTACTTTCGTTGACGATATGATGTGTATTTACGCACCTTTAAAATAATGTTAGCCTCATGTTACGGAATTAGATACCTTCTGGGCCATAATAGTACATATTTTTTACCATACGCCTTCAGTGACAACTGCAAGGTTACACTGTTGATTGTGTAACTATTCGACTACATCCGCATGTGCTTTTTAATCCCCGACAAAGTGTTTGGTAGAAACGTGATATTGAAAGGTTTAACCAAAGATGCTTGCTGAGTAACGGAATTGGGCTTGCAAATGAGTGGAAAATCGCGTTACTAATTATTCCTAAACTCTAGTGAGGTTGAGTAACAAGCCACCCCGCAATACTTCGATCCTAGGGTTTGAGTAACTAGACGGAGGATGTGTAACCGGTGGCAGCAACTAACAGTAACATACACGGCACAGAGCTTACAGAAGCTGTTAGATGTGACACAAATTTGCGAAACGTAAGTCAAGGAAAAAGTGACAGAAGCCGACTTCGGGGAAGATCAGTTTGGATTCCGGAGAAATGTAGGAACACGCGAGGCATTGATAACTGTATGATTTGCCTTAGAAAATAGTTTAAAGAAAGCTAAACATATGTATATAGCATTTATAGATTTAGAGAAAGTTTTTGACAATGTCGACTGAAATAAACTCTTCGAAATTCTGAAGGTAGCAGGGGCAAGCAACAAAGCTAAAGATTATTTACAACTTGTACAGAAAACAGTTACAACAGTCGAAGGTCATGGAAGGCAGGCAGTGGTTCATAACGGTGTAAGTAGGCTGTTTAAGTTCTTATATTGGTAACGCCACCGCCACGTAGCGCTCTGTATGAAAATCACTGGCTGTGCTGCGTGCAGTCTGTGGCTGGGTGGCATTGTTGGGATTTGCTATTGTAGTGTTGGGCAGTTGGCTGTTAACAGCGCGTAGCGTTGCGCAGTTGGAGGTGCGCCGCCAGCAGTGGTGGTTGTGGGGAGAGAGATGGCGGAATTTTGAGAGCGGACGATCTGGACGTGTGTCCATCAGAAAGAGTAAATTTGTAATATTGGATATCATGGACTGATATATATGACTTTTGAACACTATTAAGGTAAATACATTGTTCGTTCTCTATCAAAATCTTTCTTTTGCTAACTATGCCTATCAGTAGTTAGTGCCTTCAGTAGTTAGAATCTTTTATTTAGCTGGCAGTAGTGGCGCTCGCTGTATTGCAGAAGTTCGAGTGACGAAGATTTTTGTGAGGTAAGTGATTTGTGAAACGTATAGGTTAATTTAGTCAGGGCCATTCTCTTGTAGGGATTATTGAAAGTCAGATTGCGTTGCGCTAAAAAATATTGTGTGTCCGTTTAAGCACGGTCATGTATAATTTTTCTAAGGGAACGTTTCAACGGCACGGTTGTAGCCTATCCCCAGGAATAAAAGGAAGTTATCTTATCCATTCTGGATGCTAAATACTGTGACTGTCGTTGAAATAGCGGACGGTTAGTATGGAAACTTAACAGTAGCTTTATAAGGCTTTTTAAAACTTTTTTATTTTTCAGTTAGCCAGCTGGAGGCTGGGTGAATATTTGCAGGAATTGGGACGTTACAGCTGCTCGAAACCTGGGTAACTGGACAGCAGAGGGTATCATCCAGAAGTACAAAATACGGAAAATATTGCATAAACGTGCAATACTTATCTGCAATGTTGATTATAGGCGACTAAGACATCATTTCTTTATTGGGAAGAGAGGGGGCGGGGGGGGGGGGGGCATGCAGCAGTTCCAGCTTCAGCTTCAGCCTGCGCATCATGACGATAAACAAGTAGGAAGTGCTTTCATGGCGAGAGGGCCTCCGTCCATGCCAAGTTACTCGCCTGCTGTCGACGCCGTAGTTCACACGGAGTTTACTGCAGCCGCGGCGAGCGCCCGTGGGGGCGGTTTTTACTGCCTCCAGCGGTAAACCATAACTTACAAGGCCGTAACATATACTGTTAAAATCAGTCAAGCAGCTGCCCTCATCCTGGATGGTTTGTTCACCACGGTCCTATACAAGGCACGGTCTACGGGACTACATCACAGTTAAAGCTACTGGCTTTTTTTTCCCTTCTTCTTCACGTGTGTAATTTGGTTTACTATTCACTAAAACAGATAAAATCGAATATTGTCTAACGATTGTGAAATACATGTCGAGTAAATACATGTTCATAACGTCACTATTTTGTGAGTCACGAAAACACTTTTGTAGAACGATCTAGCAAACACACTGGCAATGTTAGCGACGTAGTATCACCTAAATTATGATACACACTCTAAGGGAAATACAGAAAACGCCCCACGATGGAATTATCCGAATGGGACGGAAATCGGTAACTGTGATGTATATGTACAAAGAAACAAAAAAAGGATTAAAATTTCAGAAAAATTTGATTATTTAATCAAGAGAAAGAGCTCCACAAATTGACCAAGTCAATAACGCGTTTGTCCACCTCTGGCCCTTATTCAAGTAGTTATTCGGCTTGGCACTGACAGGGTGGTTGTATGTCCTCCTGAGGATATCGTGCCCAATTCTGTCCAACTGGCGTTTTAGAATTTATATCGTCAAAATCCCGAGCTGGTTTGAGGACCCTACCCGTAACACTCCAGACGTTCTCAAATGGGGAGATATTTGGAGACTTTGCCGGCCAAGGTAGGGTTTGGCAAGCACGAAGACAAGCGGTAGAAATTCTCACCGCTTGTGGGCGGGTATTATCTTGCTAAAATGTAAGCCGAGGATGGCTTGCCATGAAGGGCAATAAAACGGAGCCTAGAACATCGTCTACGTAGCGCTGTGCTGTGCTGTAAGGGTACCGTGGTTGACTAGCGAAGGGATCCTGTTATGAAAAGAAATGGGATCCCAGCTCCTGCTTGCCGCCAAGTATAGCGTGTGACAGTGAATTGAATGTAGACAATGGTGAACATTTTACGAAGTCGAGAGTGTTAAGTGCCTCCCTTCGATTTTCGTTGTATTTATAGAAAGTTTAAAAAAGGCCATTCCAAATTAGAATATTTCCAAGCGTTGATAAGCATAAAATATTTTTAATTCACTGATGTAGTCGTTAGTAGATGGATGCGTCGTGTGACTGTCTTGTCACCATAAAATTACTGATACGAATCTCGCTAGTAGCAAATTTTATTTAAATTTCATATTTATTAGCAAATGGAAATGGTAACTGATAATTACTTCATTATAGTTCTCTAATAAGAAAACCTTTTTATGTACGAGGATAAGTCATTTGTTATCCGCAATTTAGTTATATTTTTGTTTATTTTGCCAGTACTATCGTTTTACGTTGATGAAGCGTGCTTTGTTTATTTGTTGTTATATCTTTGCAATTTTCAGGCTGCTAGGTTAGTTTCGTTAACGCTGCCGTGCTGTTAATCATGGCTGCCCCGCCGTCTATTTGCACCAAAGAAGAACAAAGTTCAGTGATCCTTTTTTTGAGGTCGGAAGGCGTATCAGGGACCGAAACTCATCGAAGACTTTCGGTACAGTACGGGAACAGTGTTTCGCCACAACGGAGTGTCTACGAATGGATTTAAAAACTCCGAAATGATCGCACAAGTGTTACTCACGATGAAGGAGGCGGACGACCGTTTACCGCCACAAATGAAGAAACCATTGAGCGTTCTCTTAGGCAGATGATTAACTACTGACGGAGTGGCACATCGTATGCAAATCAGCCACGGTTCTGCCTACGAACTCGTCCACAACAGACTTGGGTTTCATAAAGTTTGTGCAAGCTAGGTCCCAAAACAACTCACACAGTTGCATAAACACACACGCTTGGACATCTGCAAAAAACGTTTGGATCACTATGGTAACGAAGGGGACAACTTCTTAGGCACGATCAGTACTGGTGACGAAACATGGATCCACCATTACGAGCCGGAGAGTAAACGGCCGAGTATGGAATGGAAACCTCCAAATTCGCCGTGAAAGAAAAAGTTCAAGACCCAACCGCCCGAAGGAAAACTGATGCTTACGGCTTTTTGGGATGCACAAGGTCCAGTACTGGACCTTGTGCAATAAACAGTGTACGTCACAGTGAGATCCTTGCTGCCAGGCTAAAGCCTGCATGCCGCGCGGGATTAGCCGAGCGGTCAGGGGCGTTGCAGCCATGGACTGTGCGGCTGGTCCCGGCGGAGGTTCGAGTCCTCCCTCGGGCATGAGTGTGTGTGTTTGTCCTTAGGATAATTTAGGTTAAGTAGTGTGTAAGCTTAGGGACTCAGTTAAGTCCCATAAGATTTCACACACATCCCTAAAGCCTGCATTTTCTCTGCCTAGTGATGACTGGGTGTTGTGTGATGTCCTTAGGTTAGTTAGGTTTAAGTAGTTCTAAGTTCTAGGGGACTGATGACCATAGATGTTAAGTCCCATAGTGCTCAGAGCCATTTGAACCTAAAGCCTGCAATTCGAAGCAAACGCCGAGGATTGCTGTCAAAAGGTGATGTGTTCTTGCACGACACGCATACTGCTGCCCACACTGCTGAAACGGCCCAGAAACTCAAATTTGAAGTACTGGATCATCCTCCATAAAGTCCTGGTGTTGTCCCTTCTGACTATCACTCGTTTGGTCCATTCAAACAGGCATTAAGGGGTCGTCGATTTGCCTCGGACGAAGCAGAGAAAGAAGCGGAACATTCCTGTTTTATGAGGGCATCAGGAAGCTTGTACAACGATAGACCAAGTGCGTTGAAACGCAAGGAGACTATGCCGAAAAATGATGTTCTTGTAAGCTTCCTATTTGATTACAATAAAATTTTATAACTACTTTGCGGATAATAATTGACTTACCCTCGTACAATTAATAATCGCATGAAAATGCGAGGGCATTGAATTAAAGCTTGGTACAAAAATGCGAAACATCAAATAGAATATTGCATACTTTTTGTTTCTAGAGATTTAAGATTCGTGTATACAGTATGTTTTAATTTAGCAATAAAGTATTTAGGGTGTCCCTATCAAATTCTGATTTTCACATATGCTAAGTAACTAAAATTCTAAAGATGTTTTTATTAAAAATTATGACCAAAATTAGCAGATTAACATTACTAGTAGCTAAAAAATGGAGGATTTAAAAAATATGTTGCTACTACCGAGAATCGGATCAGCGACTTCACGATGATCGGACTTTTACGCCAAGCGTTTAGGTAATGGTAATTATGATAACAACCTTGAAATATTTTGTACTTAACAGCGCTCGGAAATATTTTCATCGTTAAAGGTCTTTTTTGTTTTCGAGATAACGGTGAAGTTAACGTAGCCGAATGACATGGGAGAGTTGCAGGTCCTATGTGAGATGATACGTCCTTACCTTCCTACGGGTATTGAACGCTCTTAACCGGTCAGATATATAAATGCCTACATTTTAATGACTACGAACCAAGGTAACAGTTGACGCATAAAGATCATTGACAGACATGAGAGGAGCGACAAGTGACGGAAAGCTTAGAACGGGGTAATGATTGAACCGCTCGGTGGGTTTGTAACCTGACACTTATTTAGCCACAAATGCCAAGACAACAGAATAATTTGTGTTTATTGTGTTCAGACGAACTAGAAAATATGATGTTGCGAGACTGATCAGATTTTTATTTTTTTAGCAACTGCATTTCCACGACAGCAGAAGGGGTGACAGACGTGGATCTGCCTGAGTCTCGAATTCGCGAGAACTTCCGTAACAGTTATCTTAGTACTTGTAAACTAGTGAAATCTTCAAACATCACATAAATTATCAACGGAGACGACAACGGAGAGGGCGAGAGTAGGAACTGATTCAAAATCGAAGTAGATTTATGTTTGCACCTTTACGTGCAATAGGAAGTATTTTCTTTTTAACACGGCTACTTGACCAGTATCGACAGTACGGCAAATATTTTAGGTCTCCCTTTCTTTGGGCTAGTATTATGGAGATACTTAGATAAACTGGGCTGATTCATACCGACAGTTCGTTTCCCGTGGCAATTAGCAAGATTAATCGAACTCCTGACACAGCGGAAAATGATTCTGTGCCTATTTGACATGTTACTCAAAGGGCGATTTCAAATAGACGTCCAAAGACACCAGCAGCTGTGGGATGCGGAACATACCGCTAGTATCAGGTTAGAAAATATGCTGCCTCATAGCCATCCTGAAGGCTGGCATTACCGTGCAGTAATTCTGAATTTCATGTCACAACTCATTTTCATCAGGATCTGAATGCTTACACCAGACGTACTAATTTCGGTTCAGCTTCGTTCGGGAAGGTATCTAACAACCACAGGCAAACAGATGAAATACAGAAACTACTTTACCCTATAATAATTCTGCCACTTATTTAGGCATTTAAGTTTACGTACATGTTGCTATAGTGTACTGCCTAAAAAGAACTTTATGTGGACATTTGTCTGCACAAAATTTGAACAATTCTAAACACACCAGAACTGGCACTACATTGTACAGCAGGAATATCTATGGCGTAAACATTAAGGTGCGCTGGTTAAAATATTTGTTGCCTGCACATACTGACTTCTAAAATCACGTTACGATGCTACGTCTTAACGCTTCCAGACCTGAATTTCTTCTGAAAGAGACCGAGCGAGGTGGCGCAGTGGCTAGCACACTGGAGTTGTGTTCGGGAGGACGACGGTTCAAACCCGTCTCCGGCCACCCTGATTTAGGTTTTCGTTATTTCCCTACATCGTTTCAGGCAAATGACGGGATGGTTCCTTTGAAAGGGCACGGCCGGTTTCCTTCCCCACCCTGCCCTAACTCGAGATTGTGCTCCGTCCCTAATAACCTTGTTGTCGACGGGACGTTAACCCTAATCTCCTCCTCCTCCTCTTCTGAACGAAGTAAAATTTTTCTTTAAGCTCTTAGATAATTTTTTAATGATTTTAGATGCAAGATTTATACACATACATATCCCCGTTTTGCAAACATGCTTTGTACACTTGGCTTCTTTTTATGGACTAAAATAATTAATTTTGAAATATTCACTATAGTAATAAATAAACTGGTCATTCAATAACGACCATGCAAAATAACAATAATAATAATATTAAGTTATACAGTGGAATATAACTAACCAACCACTTTTGTGTATTCTGCCGGCCACAAGCTGCTGCGTATTGCTACATTCACTTGTTGATATATTTACGCCTAACAGATATCAGCACTTGTAAACATTTGTGAATGTTCAGTCTTTTCACAATGCACAAGAGGTTTCAATTGACTGTTGCAGTTAATACACAGCAAACATTGAAGTACAGCAACTGTAGCCACAGGGTCTGAAACGGTTAAAGTTTTCCCGTAAGCGCTACGCAAACTGGTAATGTAATTACACTGCCAATAGTGTCAAACGTCATTCAAGTGTTATGTGGATTTTTTTACATCCGTTTGATAGGAATCTTAACTTGCAGTCGATATTTGGAATGAACTTGGCTTGAGGCTTTGACGAGATAAATGCCAATGCATTTAACTTGTTTGCGACGTCACAGCTCAGATGTCGCTACTTTTTGTTGTAAAAAAAAAACAAAAAAGGACTGTCACAGCTGTAGTTTTATGTCCTGCACTTCATCGTATTGCCGAAACTTTATTTTAATAAATTCTGCTGCGGTGGCTTTGCGAAATGCATTCTTAATAGGTTAGAGTGAAAAGTCCGAAAATCGTAGAATCGAATTTGGAATTATGACATGCGACAAATTTGGGATTCATCACGCTTTGGAACGAGAAAATCCTTCAGTTTTTATTTTTAGGTGTCGTATGTATAATATTCGTGGTGAAACTACAATATTAGTCGCATGCACTCCGTCACAGGTACTACAAAGTACAGTTCACTACTTTAAAATAAGCACAGTCGTTTGGAGGTGTATAATCCACACGTAAGGATTGACTGTATATCCAATTTGTAGGTGAAAACTTGTCGTAATGTGCATGTTGTCAACGGAGTGACTAGAAGACCAATGCCACACAATCTGGGGGAAAATTGCTATCAATGGGCCACGTAAAGAAAATATGTAGTAAATTCCTCGGATACCGTAAAAAATACTTTATTGTCAGTGTAACTTGTACCTTTTACAGTTAACTATAACAGACACAGAAGACATGATTATTTACCGTTAATGCAAGATTTGAAAAATAAAAACATGTGTCATAGACCCTATAAAGGCAATTGGTTTCCTCGATTGGGCCAGGCAGTTTCCGTGAATGGGCAATAGTGTAACGGCTGTTAAATATTGTGTATATTTAAATAAGTGTAAATACCTTTCTTTTTTTGTATTACAAGATTTTTTAAATCTGAAACCGAACAACACTTATTGAAAACCAAGGAGGCTAAAAGTAGAAATGTTGCCTGTGAAAGTAAAACAAAAAGAAAAACAATTACATTTGACTGATTATCTGAACGCTTACATACTATTAGAAAACATGTAACGAAAATAGTCAAATTTGTTCATAGTGGCCTATTTAGATCTAAGATTACACAAATTTCGAGCTGGCTCATTCAAGGCGGCTCGCACGGCGTCGCTTAGCAATACCTAGTCGCCGTCCACAACAGGCAACTTTACATTGTAAATATGACGAAATGGTGTGAACTGGTCGTACTTTCCAACGAGGGCTGCTGAACTTTTATCACTATTACCATATCAGAACGAACATTTCAGTCACTGATAGTAGGCAGTTACAAGAACATAGTGCAAATCCTACTTCTTTTCCTGTCTTCGTGGAACAACTCACGAATAAGACGGTGAACCTTTGGTAACACGGAGTACATTTAATGATCTGTAGTATGCGCCTATTGTCAGTATCCATAGAAAAATCGAGTAGGCCCATCGAAGGAGCCGGCCCACTGATATCAACCTTCCCCTAATTTATCCAGAATTTTTCAACAGATAGGTTGTTTGTGGTAGAAGTGCAGATATTGTGATCATTGGCGCCTTAACATGTACCCATTTCAGTGGTTTAGTTGTTTTTTCTGTGTGTCTAACAGTCTTATCGCAAGTAGTGTTCGAGGGAATTGACACCATGAATCCTGCAGCGCTGTCCATAAATCCGTAAGAGTGTGAAAGGGTGGAGATCTCTTCTGAACAGCACGTTGCAAGTCATCCCAGATATGCTCAAAAATGTTCAAGTCTGGGGAGTGTGGCGCCCAGCGAAAGTGTTTAAACTCAGAAGAGTGTTAATGGAGCCATTCTGTAGCAATTCTGGACGTCTGAAGTGTCACATTGTCCTGCTGGGATTGGCCAAGTCCGTCGGAATGCACAATGGGCATGAATGGATGCAGGCGATCAGACAGGATGCTTACGTACATTTCACCTGTCAGAGTCATATCTAGACGTACCAGCAGTCCCATATCACTATCACTCCAATTGCACAAACTGCACTCGGAGATGCTGTGTCCCATCGTTCGCGTGCCGACTATAACAGCACCTTCAAAACTCACTTAAATCATGATAACCTCCCATTGTAGCTGCAGTAAGTGTTTCCGATCGCAGTACCGTATTCTGCCTGTTTACATATCTCTGAACTTATTTTAATAGACATGCCTATACCAGTTTCTTTGGCGCTTCAGTGTATTAAAATCATGTGACGATTCCAGTTTGAGTTTAAAGTAGAGGAGGGGCGGGAGGAGGAGGAGCGGAGCTGAGCGGAGAGGAGAGGAGAGTGCTTTTGTCGACGCTGCGAATGGAATAGTTCGGCGAGCGGTGAGCCAAGTGACAAGTTTCTTTAGCATGCGTACACTAACATGGTAACTGCAGGCTGAAAACATCCAAGAGCTTTCAACGATTAAACGCGAAAGGCTGCACTACGCCGCCAAAGAGTTGCGGCAACAATGTGGCTTTACCACAGAGGCGAACATAAAACCGCAGTGTATGATTGGCTGTGGTAGAAGCACGGAACTGCTGCAACAAGCTGCGTTTAACTGTTGGTGCTATGTGCTATAGATAGGTACGTCTAATTCAGTTGCTTGTAAGTGTGTAATGCCCTAATATTTTACATGCCCAATTGGGTTGTGAAAGAACATCATTCGCTATTGACGCCCACCTTGTCGCCATTCAGTCCTCATAGGCGATATACTTGTAATTGTTTAAATTATCTCTGCCTCGTGATGACTGGGTGTTGTGTGCTGTCCTTAGGTTAGTTAGGTTTAGGCAGTTCTAAGTTCTAGGGGACTGATGACCATAGATGTTAAGTCCCATAGTGCTCAGAGCCATTTGAACCATTATTTGTTTAAATTATTTAAATTTTAATCCTATTCTGTAACTATAGTTTTTGTTTCCTTTCTTAAACTATGCCCTAGGGAATTGTTGCCTCTGAAATTCAATTGGTTGGGTCAAAGTGGACAACCGATAATTCAGTAGTACATTTTTTCTCGCTGTGAAAGAACATCAATCGCTATTGACCATCTTGTCGCCATTCAGTCCTCATAGGCGATATACTTCTAATTGTTTAAATTATTTAAATTTTAATTCTATTCTGTAACTATAGTTTTTGTTTCCTTTCTTAAACGATGCCCTAGGGAATTGTTGCCTCTGAAATTCAATTGGTTGGGTCAAAGTGGACAACCGATAATTCAGTAGTACATTTTTTTCTCGCTTACACCACCACTCAACAATGGCATTACTCCAGAATGAGATTTTCACTCTGCAGCGGAGTGAGCGCTGATATGAAACTTCCTGGCAGATTAAAACTGTGTGCCCGACCGAGACTCGAACTCGGGACCTTTGCCATTCGCGGGCAAATGCTCTACCATCTGAGCTACCGAAGCACGACTCACGCCCGGTACTCACAGCTTTACTTCTGCCAGTATCTCGTCTCCTACCTTCCAAACTTTACAGAAGTTTAGGAGACGAGATACTGGCAGAAGTAAAGCTGTGAGTACCGGGCGTGAGTCGTGCTTTGGTCGCTCAGATGGTAGAGCACTTGCCCGCGAAAGGCAAAGGTCCCGAGTTCGAGTCTCGGTCGGGCACACAGTTTTAATCTGCCAGGAAGTTTCAATGGCATTACTATTGCACTGATGTAACTCAGGAAAGGGGGAGGGGGGGGGGGGGTCATCAGCGTTCTTGTCTACAAACGATTAGAACTTTGGTTGGAAATAGAGCGACAACGAATATGCTAGCACTTTCAGCAACAGGGATTCTAAGTACCTGTTAGATGGTAGTATAAAATTCGTATGTGTTGATATTTTTTAGACAGAACGCTGTTGACACGAGTTAAGGGACCATACCTGAAGAACTACGTACGTAAATCCGTCACAAAACTTATCAATACTGTGAGCAGAGCATGAGCTTTGATAAATAACGCAGGTCTGTATTTTGCAAGTCAATTCATTTAAAGCTTGAAAACAGTTATCTGTCACTAAAATAATTTTACTTATTAAAAAACTGCGTCGCTGTTAGAAAAAGATTTACGTTACGTTAAACGGACTTTCATCTTTTGGTATTTGTAGCACATAAAAAACTCATTTTTTTATTTGTTCATTTTATTTTAGCGCCTTGTTAGACCCGAATAAAATAGCATTTTTTTCGAAGCCACAATCAAAGTACCGACATACAACGTACAGCAAAATTAATATAAGAAAAATGTTTACAGCAGACTAATGATGAAGCTGTCGGTTCGAAAACGGTAACGGCGCCATTTTTAATGAAAGGGTTTATTAACAGTGGCTGGTTGCAGTTTTTTAACACTTATTGCAAGAACTAACCTGTACCATCACACTGTGATGTTATCACCGTGTCACTTTTCGACAACATAGTACAGCAATACTGCAAACTATGTGCGACTAATAGAATGGCCTTTAGCACTTTTAGACAAATGTATTAATGACTGTGTGCGTCAGGAACCAGGTTCTAAGAATGGAAGCATATCTGGGTGGTTACCGCATACTTCGCACGAAGTTCAGCCTGCAGTGTGTGCGGCAGTGATATCGCCACACTGCCGCAGTCACGTCTCGCTGGGCTGCGCGCAGATCCAACGTGCCTCCGCGCGCGTGTGTGTGTGTGTGTGTGTGTGTGTGTGTGTGTGTGTGAGGTATCGCGGGCCCAGCATTAAGAGAATCTTCCCTGGGATTTTGCAAATCCTCTTGCTACTTTGCAGATATGTAAAGACATTGCCAGACCCCTGCTTTCTCTCAACTAGTGTCGATGAAGCCAACTCCAGATTATGTTTCTATCAGAAAAAAAGTCAACACGGTATAATACAGTTAATACTATATGAATTGCTATTTCTTTTGATATAAAAATGCTGTTTTATTGGCTCAGTTATACATACTACTATCAATTACAACTAGTTTCAATTATTCAACGAACATCTTCGGATTTACAAATAAAAAATCAGTACCTACTTCATTTAAAAAACGCAAGGTGGAAACTATCGAATTTAAGAAGAGGGTTTCCCTAGACCGCTACCAGTCACTGACCTTATCGCACTATGAGACAGTCACGGTCGATTAAACTATGGAAATTATAATTTTACCTAATAGTTACAAATCGGGATCAGTCACTTTTTTAATAAAACGGCGAAATGTTATAAATTAAACATTTATTTATTTAATCGTATGGCTAGACACGCTCCCCCCCCCCCCCCCCCCAATTGGAGCTCGCTACTGTGTTCCTCGAGCTACTCCATTACACTCCAGGCCTTGAGACATGGTGGATTATTTTGCTGAAAAATGTGCCACTGGCGTCGGGAAACATGATCGTCATGAAGGAGTGTACGTGGTCAGCAACCAGTGTACGATATTTCTTGGCCCTCATGGTGCCTTGAACGACTTCCACTGGCCCCAGGGATGCTCACGTCAATGTTCCACAGAGCATAACGGAGCCGCCGCCAGCTTCTCTCCGCCCTGCAGAGCCAGTGCCGAGGAGCTAGCTATTCCCCTGGAAGACGACGTATTAGTCTCTCCCATCGGCATGAAGAAGGAGGTACCGGAATTCATCAGACCATGCAACGCTCTGTCACTGCGTCAACGTCCAGTGCCGATGGTCACCTGCCCACTTCAGTCTTAATTGCCGATGTCTTCGTGGTAACATTGGCACGTGCATGGGTCGCTAGCTGGAGAGGCCCAACGTTAAGAGTGTTCGGTGCACTGTATGTTCAGAGAAACTTCTACTTTGTCTATCATTAAAGTTTGATGTTAGTTCCGCCACAGTTCGCCGCCTGTTGTTTTACCTGTGTGCCCAGCCTACGACGTTCGACATCTGCAGAGAGGGGTGGCCGCCAACTGCACGTCGTCCGGACGTGGTTTCACCTTGGTTTCGCCACGTGCTGGAGACACTCAGCACAGTACTCCTCGAATACCCGACGAGTCGTGCAGTTTCCGAAATGCTGGTGCCGAGCCTCCGGGCCGCAACAATCTGCCCTCGGTCACACTGAGATCGATTGCGCGTCTTCTCCATGTTGCACAGGGATAGCATGCTCACTGACACTACACGCACTGTGCGTGTGTCTGACTAGCAGACATTCCTCGCCACGTGACGCTGCTACCGCGTGGACGGGCTAATATCGATAGTAGATCGGTGTCATAATGTTCTGGATGATGTGTTCATTATGGATTCCGATCCTGCAGTAATGCACCAAAGGTTGAATTCAACAGGGAAGAACGAGTTAGAGGAATCACTGCCTATTGGTCGAAGTGTGCCACAGCAGAAATTACTTAAAATTTTGTGTATATCATTAAAGTAAAATGTAAGACATATTTTTAACGGTATCTTGTAGAAATATACATATATGTAGAAGTGTTGAAAATTTGCGCATTTCTTTTGAAAAAATACTTACTGCCCAGAAATTACACTAATATCGTGAACTAAATGCATATAATGCATACGCAATGGCTTGAGGATGATGGTACATTCAGGAACACTATTTCTGACAGAGAATGGTATTTTACGTTTCCAGTCCACGTTCACTAAAATTGTTACTGCAACATTTCTCGGCCGTTATAGATAGTAATCACAAATATTTTGTAGGAATCTCGAAAGGGATTTAACACTCTACATTACTGGTTATTATGCCTTGTGCACGAAACTGAAGAAGTTATTAAGGCGAAACCACCGACATATCTGCCTTTTTTCGATTTCTTAACATTTTTGCGATTTTAACAGTCATCTCAACAGCTGTTTCTGAATTTTCCAACACGTCATACATGAAATTTCCAGAAAATTTAACGCTCATTAATATTGATAATGACATCTTGTTGCTTAAAATGCACTGGAGGCGAGTTACTGAGGAAAAACCAAAAAATTCTTTTTTTAGCGGTAGTTTCAAGATGTCGTACAAAGCACTAGGGGGAGGAGCTCTAAAACTTAAAATTTTCACGAGAGGGGTAGTATATACAACATGCCTAAAAATCAATGTTACTCCACCTACTGCAATCCAAAATGCTCTCTCTTGTGGGTTAGTAGCGGCGTGCTATGGTACTGTGGCGCAATTCGGTGATGCCAATGTGTGCCTGGACTGCAGACGTGTGCCTGCACATTAACGAAGCCTTAATTACGGAACTATATTTTCAAGTGATAATTAAAACTTTATGAGACTACCCGTCGTATATGCTGCAGAACACCATACAGAATACTGCACACAACTGCAGCCTCTTACGTTGAACATGACTGCTCGTGATCACTTCGAGCCTAAATGATTTAATTTCTGTGGAGTAATGACTGTTGTCACTCTTTTCCGTGTGCGTGTTGGGGGGGGGGGGGGGGGGAGGAGCTCCGGATCAAACGAATCGCCGTCTTTAAAGAGGAGAGCTGACCGCTAACCGCCGCCGCCGGAGGCAGGAGGCCGAACCACAAGGCGGCCGTTTATTAACCGCTTTCGCCGCTAACAGGGCCGACTAGTCGGGAAGCGAAAGTACTCACACAGCCCTTACCTCATCGGCTATCGCTATTTGTTCCCCGCATTTGCAAGTCCGCGCTTCCCTACTTCCGCGGCAGTGTCGTCAGCGCTTCGCTAACCCGAGCCAGGCGACAATTAACGCGGCGATTTTCTTCTGCTCGTTGGCTGCTGCTCCTAGCTCTCCACGCCACTTTCCGTAGGAAAGTTGGACAGGAAGAGCTTCTCCACAGCTCATTTGTAAACTCTCCTCTTTGATACGTACACTTCCCTTCAAAAACAATCGTACGTAACCTTCAAATCTATGTTGTCGATTCACAATTTTTTTTTTGTGTCCTCTATGTATAAAATGCTCTCTGTAATCAAGCAGCGTTATGTCTTTGTTGGAAGTCCAAGTTTCCAAGGTATTCCGACAACGTCCGTCAGGAGATAATGATGAAACAGGAGGTAAATAAACATCTTCGAAATCTTAAACACAAATATTATGCTGCTAGAAAAGCGAGAGAATCTTTTATGATCTATTACTGATTACACTTTACTGATTTTTCATTTTCTTCTGTTCTGTACACTACATCTTTTACGAGCAGAATTCGAGAAACCGTGGATCGTTTGTTATTCACTTAACTGTATTCTATTAACAGTATGTTTAACAATGACAATTACAATTCGAACAAGTACAAAAATATATTATAATACGTCGAAACTTGTGAATGAACAAAATATATACACGGCATGACAACGAATAGCCTAACGGTTCACAAACGAGTAAAAATGTGGTAGATCCCATGTTTTGGGAAAATGATAGAGATTTTGTTGTATGGTTAATATTCTTTATCTGGTTCATCATTGAAGCAACTACGATTCATTTCCACGTATTCCCAAATGAATGTCTTGCTACCTCTTTCGATAGTCATAACGCGCTTACTAATTTTTTCAGTAAACTTCCAAATCTACTGAATGCGAGCCTGCCAACAAACTGCGCAAACGCGAGATAATAACGGAGCATAGGCACGTTTCAGTGCGAGTTTTATAGCTTTGTACAGGACGATTAGCAAAGGCAGTGCCATGGGTCGCCAGTGTTCGTCATAGAGTATCAGTAATTATTGAGAAAACGCTGAAAACTGTGGTGTCACCGCCAGACACCACACTTGCTACGTGGTAGCTTTAAATCGGCCGCGGTCCATTAGTACATGTCGGACCCGCGTGTCGCCACTGTGGGATCGCAGACCGAGCGCCACCACAAGGCAGGTCTGGAGGACTAGCACTCGCCCCAGTTGTACGGACGACTTTGCTAGCGACTACACTGACGAAGCCTCGCTCATTTGCAGAGCAGATAGTTAGAACAGCCTTCAGCTGAGTCAATGGCTACGACCTAGCAAGGCGCCATTAGTAACATTGCATGTATCTAAAGAGTCTCACTTGTATCGCCACAATCTCCAGATGAACCAAAAAGGATGGATTAAAGTTAAGTATTCCAGAAGCTACGTACTTTTCTTTATAGCATTCATTACGTATTCTGTTTCAGACCTCACGCACCCTGCTTTAACGTAGCGCGTGCCTTTCGGCTTCCCGAAGTCCCAACCTTCTTGAGGCGCCCCAGTGTGGCTAAATTCCAACATGGCAACGTACAGTCCTATGTTGTACACAATGGGCACCGTCCAACAGGTATCATCATTTCTTCTTTGACGAAACAAACAACGCTCAGAGTGAGCACACTACAAAACGCTTCTTTCTTGGTTTATCTTTCGCGAAAGGACTGGCCAACTGTGTACATTCATGGGGCCAAAATAAAACTGACCCGGAGAATATTTATAAAGCTGAAGCCTAACTGACCCTTGCTAATCAACAGGTGGACTGACCACCACAGAAAATACTGGAAACCGTGATTTCGGCGCTGCCACATGTCTGTGCACGTGCGCCACCCGCACGCTCCGTCCTGAGTACTTTGCTTTGCTATTACGTCTGAATAGAGGAGCAGCTGAATGAAGCGCAAAATTGTGCTCACAAGACAGTACCTCTTTTTTGTCGAGTGTTACGCGAATCACAATTCGTGCAAAGCGTTTGCATAACTGTTTACGCAAGAGTTAAAGACTGTAAGCGTTTTGTAATAACCTCTAACAAGGTCCGCTGTTGTATCCAGACAAAATTGCAATCGTCCGGCCACTAGTGAGACCATCAATTTTTAACTACAACAGATGAAATGTTAGTCCACTTTATTAGATTAATGACTAAAAAGATTTAGTTACCTTGAGACTGTTCTTTGCCGCAGGAGTGCGTAGAATATTAACAAGTGTCATTGACTATGAAAGCATCATTTGATGTGTAAAATCAGAAATGTTCTCTTTAAATACAACGTTAAACATTACAGCAGTACAAGTTCATCTGAAACAAACTACTCGTTGGTCCTACACTATGATGCGGAGTGCTGTAGCCTATGTCTCTGACAGGGGCAGAGATCTTGCATTCTCGAAACTGTATTGAGAGCACTGCTGTTGCTGAGAGGGAGGTGTTGTCTTTTGGAGCGCCTCTGGGATGTCGTCGTGGATTGCAGCAAGCCCTTACTAATGTCTGTGGTGTCGATTCGCGATTTTGGTGTGGCACTGCGACATCTGAACGATACATCTGCATTGCAAAACTTTGTTGCAAAATGGCCCAAAACCTGCTATGTAGTGAATAAAGAACGCAACTATCCAAAACAAAGTTAGACCATCAGAAAACACCAGTTTTTGCTGGCTATCTGCAATGAGTACCAATGAAGTATTAGTTCACTGGAAGAACCTGACAAACATCATCCGATTAAAATATCGAAGACATCCTTCATTCGATACCACTATGCGTAAAACCATGAATATTTCAATTAGCTAATGTGCAGAATTTTTTGTTAAATCGTTCAGTCATTACTTAGGACCTGCGCTGGCATTGTCAACAAATGCTTGACTTCATGAAAGATCGATGTCAAATAGGTAATGCTACTAATCAGTCATTCGAAATTCAAACATCTCATGACAGCTCGCAGTTGTAATTTAATTAAATGCTAATTTGAATCTTCAGAACAGGTACTGCTTCAGCAACTTAATGCTCAAAATTATCCTCAACGTAGCTGCCACAGGAAACCCTTGCCAGCTTACGTCCACCATGGAGCACTCACATACTGTATGTTCTGAAAGTGAAAGATCGCCTTGAAGAAATGTTATTTTATTTACTTGCAAACCGACAGGAAGAATGCATGAAATTTGCACAATCTCGCGCAGGTTGCATTTAGGAAGAATAGACGTAATTATCACCTCAAAAATACCATACGCCTGTCTGCAGCCCGTTTGCCAGAGACTGTCGCCTTCCGCCCTTTAAAGAGGAACGAGAGCTCTGCAGCAGAGGAGCTGAAGTAACTTCTGAATAAGGCAGGTAAGCTTGGTATGAAAGTGGTTCTCCATCCCTCTTACTGCTTTCACTAGATGCGATCCGGATAGAGAGAGAGCCTCTCGCAGTACTCGCTTAACTGCCAAAAAGAAGAAAAAAAGAAAAGAAAAACCCTACTTGCACTTTCAAGGTACTGCTGTGAACGTGACTGTTCGCGCGCCGAAACTTCGTGAGGGTATTTTCGATAACTGTCTGTTCTCCACTTACGCATCATTTATTTCTTCTCTTCGGGAAATTTCGGCGAAGTGTTCAAAATTGGCTACTTTTTGTGAGCAACGCAAGAGATGACAACCTGAAGGGACACTGCCCGAAAAGGGGACAGTCAGTTATCGTATCAACATGTGACTGTTAAGAGATAAGAGATCAATTTCCAGTCTGCCAAACGACCGAAGCCGGAGAGCGGGATGGTGAAGAAGCATATCAACCATGTCCTTTTTTAAAATAACCATCCACGCATTCGTCTTCAGCAATTTAAGGAGTGTACCTTCTTGTCTACTGCCATCCGATAACGACGTATTTTTAAATTAAATGTATCACAATTAGAATCACCTATGCCGACGTTAACTTTTTCTTTCGTGGAATTTATCACTAGAAAACGAGGGTACTAGAAATGCGAAACTGGTCTCACTTTAACAAGGAAGCGACTTCGGTCGTATTACTGCACTCACCTGAAGATATTTACGAAATATCGTTAACATAAATCAAGCAAACAAAATCGGCACATGAATATAGCTTCGTCAAAATGTGTGCCCAGAATGCGGAAAAGAAGCGCAGCACCTGCTTCAATAACCCCAGAAACATTCTTTACTTTTCTCTTACCGTGGTAGTTTGCACAACGTTTACGAAAGTACCCTTTGAAAATATTTGACAAACAAATGAATAAAGCTCACACGTGTGTGACAGGCTGACGACAACATAGATTTTAGAATGTGATAGAATACACTATCCGTGAGCAACGAGCATGGCTTATTTATAGTGATGAACACATCGAAATTTTGTGCCCGTTAAGGGGGGGGGGGGAGGAGATGACAGTGGACTCTACAACAATGATTATATTTATAAATACATAATTTCCATCTTTATTAGACTTACGTATAATAACGGGGACGCACTTGGCTAACATGAGGGAAGATCTCTGACACATATTCTATTACAGTGGCGTTTCGAGTCCTGCCGAGCGTATTCTGAAGAAGCACGTGCGGCACAGGACAGAGTTGTTATTTACGTTGGAAGTAGTTCCTCTATACTTCTTTACACTACAGCTGGTATGGTACCTTTAAAGCAACCAAGTACCGTATCTGAAGCGAGTCTGTCAACTCGTCCCTGATAACGTCGATATCCACACTGCGTTAAACTCTAAACAAGGAAATTTCTTCCAGTTCTTTGTATCAGTTGCACTGTTCCGAGACATCACGCAATCAACAAGTCTCTCAAGAACTGCCGATAACGTCCTGAATTATTTATTTTTCAGAAGCACATTTTGCTACTAGGTCTACGATAAACCTAAAACACGAGTGTTTCTGATGATTCCATAAAAAATCATCTTCCATACCATTTTAAACGGTAATGAATTATTCAATTCAAATTTCAAGCAGCAAACTGATCAATGTAGTCATTTCTTTATTCCTTATTATATACATCCCTAGAAGCAACGTGTTCCATATAGCGAAGTAAAGGACAAGTGTAACTCCTTCATCCTGGCGTATTCAACGGAGGGACAATGAGAAGCTATACTCAGACCTATAGACAACTATTTTTTTCGAATTTGATACAGTTTCTGACCTAGTCACAGAGCTAATCTAAATACTTGTCAAAAAATATTGTTTTCACAAATGGAAACCAAATAATAATTGCCGTCGTCGTCGTCTCTAGTTTACTGCCCCTGGAAACCCAAATAGTCGGGAATAATCAGTACGCTTTATGAATGATACAGTGAGCTGAAAATCTGCTCGGTTGAAGTAGTCTTAACCACAGCGTCATAATACAGTTTACTTACGTACCCTTGCCTCTGGCAATTTGCTTTTCCGGTGGCTCTGATGTCAAACCGTTTCGCTACTGTGCACATACACTGTAGAGCCAAATAAACTGGTATGCCTGTCTAATATTGTGTAGGACTTCCGTGAGCACGCAGAAGTGCTTCAACATGACGTGGTATGAACTCGACTAACGTCTAAAGTAGTGGTGGAGGAAACTGACACCATCAATCCTGCAGGGCTGTCCATAAATCCGTAAGTGTACGAAGAGGTGGAGATCTCTTCCGTACAGCACATTGCAAGGCATCCGAGATATGCTCAATAATGTTCATGTCTGGGGAGTTTGGTAGCCGGCGGAAGTGTTTAAAATCAGAAGAGTGTTCCTGAAGCCACTCTGTAGCAATTAGGAACGTGTGGGGTGTCGCATCGTCCTGCTGAAATTGCCCAAGTCCGTCGGAGTGCACAATGGGCATGAATGGTGATCAGACAGGATGCATACGCACGTGTCACCTATCAGAGTCGTATCTAGACGCATCAGGGGTCCCATATCACTCCAACCCTAAACTCCCCATACCATTACAGGGCCTCCACCAGCTTGAGCAGTCCCCTGATAACATGCAGAGTCCATGGATTCACGAGGTTGTCTCCATACCCGTACATGTCCATCCGCTCGATGATATTTGAAACGAGAATCGTCCGACCAGGCAACATGTTTCCAGTCCAATGTCGGTGTTGACGGCCCAGACGAGGCGTAAAACTTTGTGTCGTGCCGTCTTCAAGGGTAAACGCCTCCGAAAGCCCATATTGATGATATTTCGTTGAATGGTTCACACGCTGACATTTGATGACCCAGCATTGAAATCTGCAGCAATTTGTTGAAGAGTTGCACTTGTCACGTTGAACGATTCTCTCTAGTCGTCGCTGGATCTTTTTCCAGTCGCAGTGATGTCGAAGATTTGATGTTTTACCGGATTCCCGATATTCACGGTACACTCGTGAAACGGTCGTACGGGAAAATCCCCACTTCATCGCTACCTCGGAGATACTGTGCCCCATCGCTCGTGGCGGACTATAACACCACGTTCAAACTCACTTAAATCTTGATAACCTGCCATTGGAGCAGCAGCAACCGATCTAACAACTGCACCAGACATTTGTTGTCTTATATAGGCTTTGCCAACTGCAGCGCCATATTCTGCCTTATACATATCTCTGCATTTGAATACGCGTAACTCTACCAGTTTCTTTGGCGCTTCAGTGTATGACTTAACAGCCAGTGCCATTTCTGGCCAGCGCTGTACTGGTCTGGGGCAAAAATCTGCCCCACAATGACTCTGACAAGGTGACCCTCGCCATGAGTTTGGCGGGTCGAAGCAGGTGCGGTGGCGAATGGACGCCCAGCTGTGGCACACACAAAAGCCGCAGGCAAAGCCCGGGATAAGCGGCAGACAGCGGTTCAGTGTCGGAATTCACAGGGCGGAGGGGAACATGTGCTGAGGCGAAGCCGCCTGCCACCAGCAGCCTCTGTACTGCCGCACCTGCTGTCTGGTAACGTGACAAACGACAGGCATCTACGACGATGACGATCTACACATGTAATGAATGAATTAGCAGTTCTACGTTTCTTCGGAGCAGGGAACTGCATACACTTCTAGCAAAAACAGAAAGCTTGAAGGCGGCGTTCTTTATTTGCCTTGACACATGTAAAGTTCTAAGTCACTGTTCCGTTTCTTGCAACTTCCCTAGTAAAAACTTAGGTTCAAAGAATGCAAATTGTGTTAAGTCCTATCCTTTGAGCTCCATCGTACTATTTTACAATTTTTTTCAGCGAGTAAAATTTTAATAATCGCAAATCGACTCTTCCTCTACAGGTATTCGAGTTGCAGTATTTACTTATTTATTCATGTAATTATTTGCTACTGCCGGCCGGAGTGGCCGAGCGGTTCTAGGCGCTACAGTCTGGAACCGCGCGACCGCTACGGTCGCGGGTTCGAATCCTGCCTCGGGCATGGATGTGTGTGGTGTCCTTAGGTTAGTTAGGTTTAAGTAGTTCTAAGTTCTAGGGGACTAATCCCTGACCTCCCCTGACCGACCCCTTCTGCTATTACTGCTTCTTTACTTACAATTCAATACGCCCCCACCTCCTTGTTACAGGGGGCATTCAGTAAGTAATGCAACAATTTTTCTGAAAGCAGGTTGGTTTTATCCAGGATTCCAGTAAATCTTATTATTCCCAATTTTCTTGGCTATAAAACCCTGTTTTTCAACATAAACTCCGTTCAATGCGACGGCCTTACGTCACCTTACTGAGGGAGCCTGTATGTCCACATGGTACTACTCTACTGGCCGACGTCGGAGTCAACATGTTGCTACATTAATAATCTCCCCATTATCCACGTACTGCTTCCCGCAGAGTGCATCCATCTTTGGACCGAATGGACGGAAGCGGGAAGCTGCGAGATCCCGGCAGTAGGGTGGATGAGGAAGGACAATCCAATGAAGTTTGATGAGGTGCTCTCTCGGGCGCAGACTTTGGTGAGGCCTTGCTTTGTCATGGAGAACGAGAAGTTCGTTTGCATTTTTATGGTGACGAACACGCTGAAGCCGTTTCTTCAATTTCCTGAGGGTTCCAAAACACACTTCCGAGTTGATCGTTGCACCATGAGGGAGGGCATCAATCAGAATAGCCCCTTAAGAGACCCAAAAGCCTTTACTTAACCGACTAAGAGCGGCTTTGAACTCTTTGTTCGGAGGACAGGTGGTGTGCTGCTACTCCGTGAATTTTCGTTTCGTTTCCGATTCGAAGTGGTGAATCCATGCTTCATCGCCTCTGACGAAGTTCGACAAAAATTTTTCACGTTCAGCGTCGTAACGCGCAAGCAGTTCCGCACAGACGGTCTTTCGTAGCTCTTTATGACCTCCTATTAGGCAGCGGGGAACCCGGTGGGCACACATCTTTGAGTATCCCAATTGGTGGACGAATGTGTCAGCACTACCAACAGACGTCCAGTTGTGCAGCGACGTATTTGTTTGTGACCCGTCGATCACTTCGAATGAGTGTCCGCATGTTCCAACACTGCCGACCGGCCGGCACGCCGGAGATCGTACTGGTTTGCGCGACGTTGTTGCGACATGACAGACGCCTGGCCCAACCACTCACCGTGCTTTTGTTGACTTCCAGGTGTCCGTAGACATTCTGCAGTCTTCTATGTTTATCTGTGATTCTCTGGATTTCGCCAAATGCACTCAACGACAGCTCTGTGCTTGGAACGCGGCGCTGCAGACGCCATTTTGAAGGCTATGTATAACGCCGCCACCTATCGGAACTTCATGGAACTATAGGGGCCGGAAGGAAGAATATTCCACGATTTGCACAACAAATTTCTCATTCTTCCAACCGAAATTGGCCGAGGAAAAAATGTGTTGTACTACGTACTGAACGCCTCTCGATACATCTAATGATCAATTCCGTATTACATCGGGGTGTCCAGATACTTTTGATCAGATAGGTGAAAATTATTTCGTGCAGCAGCGAAAACTGGAGTACAGTAACGATATGCTTAACTGTATCATCACATGGAGCTCATAGCGAAGTAATTAAGCCGGGTTCTGTCTCCTCTGCGACGGACGGGATGCTGCGCTGAGCCTGTTTCCCGAATTCGTGGTCTGCTCCTGTAATAACCATTAAGGTCATCTCTTCGATGCTTCCGCCTGTAGAGGGCTCCGTCCGTAGATTTGGCATGTCATCCGGTGGCACACAAAGTCCGGAAGAGTCGGTGTCCGCTCGCACGGCGGCAACGCAGGATGCGAGGAACAGGTGTATAGTCTCGGCGCCGCGCCGTTACGTTACGTTACGTTACGACGCGCGGCTCCGTTACCGCCAAGCGCCGCGGGGCGCGCCGGAGCCCTTCCGCGCTACAGCCGCTGGGTCGTGGACCGCTCGGGACCACTCCCCTGACTGCCGGCCGCTCTGCGGACCCAAGGCGATGCCGGCCGTGTACTCAGCTACCTCATACTTGCAAACTTTTACACTTTTCTGCTGGGTTACAGGTCTTTTCCTTTTTTAAACTTTCATTCTCACTCCTGAAGGGACTTGGCTGATAACAGTACTCATACTCTTTTCAGCCACACGGTCAATTTCTTTATGAATGTGAGGAACACCAAACAGCCTCGCTATACTTTATGAATATTTTAAGATATGGCGACGTACACCTAATGTTTCTTGCAAAGTAGTATGTTTTTTCGACCTCTCTAATCGTCTAGCATCACGAAAGATCAGCCCACGGCTCATTCCTCACGGCATAGTGGAATACAACGACAAACCAAAATACCATGGCGTACACTGGCCAGAATGCTGAGACAATAAACATCTTTACAACACAGTTAAAAAAAAGGCACAAGCACGAAATGGAGCCCTACATCCGTTCTCCGAGGAGCATCCTGCACCAAAATATTGCTGAACAGTTTGACTCCACATCACTCTCGTGAAGAAAGTTGATGTTCACTTGAATGCAGCTATGAGAACCATTAGTTGTGCAGTCGGATCTACACCTTCATGGTGGCTACCAGTACTAACTTTTGTGCAGCTCTCCTTTGTCGAAAGATATCTCGCTGCAGCCTTTGCCAGCAAGTTTCTACAAATGAATCAATCTCTCTTCACTGAGATTTACTCTCGCTGCCTAAAAAACGTGTTAAATAAAGAAAAACAATATATCTCTGAGGAGTCCAAATACTCACCACTGGATTCAACCAGGACGCTGGATGGGAACCTGAGTGGCGTCGATGAAAACTCGGAACCACGAATTTGGTGACAAGGTAACGGTGAAGGTTCCAGGCTTTATCATCTTAGGAAGGTGGGGGTACACCTCAATCGGTCCCGGAGTGGAGAAGGTATGTGCAGATACAAAATACACCACTGGGTCTTTTGCACTGACAGTACGTGACATCATGGTGACATTCAGACAATGCTCAACACTAGAAACGGGTGTCCTAAGATATGTTGCTCTGGCGGTATCATGAGTCTACATGAAGCGTCCGACAAGGTGCCCGACTGGGTTGTCTTTCGACATTCGCGTGTATTCTGTGCCGTAGAATGTTTTATAGCTGCAAGAATGTACTTTTTTGTTAAACTGTAAAATATTTTTCTTGTTTTAACTAATTCGTCCAACGATAATAATTTATAGATGAGAAGAAAGAAGAATATTCTATATATTGTCTTTTTGTTTTTCTGATTTGGTTTTGATACTGGATTTAATTTTGGCTTAAGGAGGTATTTACCTTATAGGTGAGAGAGAGACCTCCGAAACCTCACGTGGGATTTATCCTGGACTGCAAATTTGAGACGTATTTCCTAGTTTGTCTTTCTTGCCTTTTTTTAAATAGGAGATACTTGGCAGTGCTGACTGGTCTTGCGTGCAGTTCTGTTTAGTTGTATTCTTCATCTGTTTTCGTTACGGAATGGGCTGTTGTATGTGGCGGTTGACTGTACAGAAATCTTGGAAAATTAAAAATAATTATTGTATTCTTAAGTCGGTGCGTCGTCAGTATATTGATGTTCAGTGTGTTCGGTTCGATTTTACCAGTTAAGTTCTACAAATCGGTTCTTTGATGGTTTTATACTAGCTATTTTTTATGTAGCGTTGATTGGCCTATACTCGTATGTGCTAGATCTTTTAACTTTTCTTAAGATTATTCTTTCTGTGCTTAATAATCTTATTTGATTTTGGTTAGCGACTAAACAGCGCAGCGTATTCAAAATCTGGGTAATGAGGGTTTTATACGCACTAAGTTTCGTTTGAAACGCCGTTCATGCGTCATGTAATCAGTTTTAAAAGTTCTACACGTCATCTTTCTTTTGCTTCGATGTTTCCAACATTAGGTGACTTGCGGAGTATGATGTAGATATAGATAACGTAGTATCCATAATCAGTAAAAGATAATTAGCTTTTGTCCTTGAGGTTATTTTTTTAATTTTATATCTTCTAGAGTTTGTTTTTTGTTTCTTTTGAAGTTTGTGTGTCTGAAGATGACAAGCTGACTTTTTTGGGCAGTTAGCTTTTACGAGCCACAGACAGCCATTTTTCTAATTTACTGACATACTGCGTGTTCAGTTGCTTTAAGACTACTTCCGTCTTTTCGTGACACCAAAAGCCACTGTCATTAGAGCATAAAGCCCAATGAGCTGGGCGAGGTACACTGATATACTGTATAATGATGCTGGTAAAATGGTTCTCTGCATTTCTTCAGCTTCTAGGTTGAAAATCTGACAACGTTTTTCACTGTGACTGTTGTGGGCGTTTCATCTACGCTTGAGATGAGCAGAGACCGAAAATAATTTATTTTATAGTCCAGGATGCCAAACACTGTCAAATACCCTTTCCATCCTAAATAAGAAGCTGATGTGCAGTCTGTGATGTTCATTGATGTTTTGATGTTGCTGCATGTTCTTCGAATGGGATCAATGGTAGAATGCTGTTTTCTGAAGTTGGCTTGCATAACAGGAATTATCTTTTATTCTTCTGCAAAACATGACATCCTGTTGAGAAGGAGGGTTATTCGGAAGTGCCTCCGGGTTTCGGAGGCGATTCGCGAAAGCGATGAAGCATACAGAAAAATTATACATCTCAGTAGATGGAGCATCTCTCTGAATTTCGATTCGTTAGTAACATCTGTGATGTAGTTGCAAAGCACGCTACTTGGGGGGGGGGGGGGAGGCGGGTCAGAACATGGTGTATAAAGGAGCGATGCGTGCACTTTGCGTCCACGAATTCGCTGAATGTGAGTCAGCTGTAACAGTTCGGCGACGATTTCGTACGCCGTATCAGGTAAAAGCTCCATGGGTGGTAGAACACTTCCCGCTTATGTGTTGTGCAGAAGATAGTCCACCCAGGACCGTCAAAGGAGAGGGACATGGAGGGAGATGAACAGAGATGGGAGTGGGACGGGGAGGGGAGAAAATGGCTCTGAGCACTATGGGACTTAACATCTGAGGTCATCAGTCCCCTACACTTAGAACTACTTAAATCTAACTAACCTAAGGACATCACACACATCCATACCCGAGGCTGGATTCGAACCTGCGACCGTAGCAGCAGCGCGGTTCCGGACTGAAGCGCCTAGAACCGCTCGGCCATACCGGCCGGCTAGGGAGGGAGGGAGGTAGAAAGAATCATTCGTCAGAAACCCTAAGAAAACCTACGACAAGTGCGAGCAGAGAACTTAAGATATCACAGTCAACTGATTGGCGCAATCTACGCAAATTTCTTCGTGTAAAACCATACAGCCTTGATTGTTAGACCCACTGACTGCGAGGGACAATAGCTTAGTTCAGTTTTTGAAATGGCGGCTACTGGAGGAAGACTGTTTTTTTTAGAGAATTTGGTTTTCAGTCTCTGGAAAGGCAAATCGTAAGAACTCGCTTGTTTGGGGCACAGTACATCTTCACGTAATTGAGGAACACTTTCTTGATTAATCTTAACCCTAGAACATTAAAGGGGGGAGAAAGTTACACTGCTACTAATCCAGTGTCAGCAAACCGCTGGAGACAGGCCGTAAATAATTCAGTCATTGTTAACAAAATGTTTTCCATAAAGATACTCAACAACACTTGTCGCTCATGTGTCCAAGTTGGCGTGAACCGCGAAGAAATACCAATTACAACCGTAAATATTACGAAGGTTTGGTAGTCTACGGCTAAGTAAGGCCTTCTGTGGCGTGTCCTCTTAAAAGTGTTTTGGAACATTTTTCTTTGTGGAGGAAATTATGTGGTTTTGTATTCCTGGACGTGCTACATCAATAGCTTTATGTAGTAACACTACAATTACAGCAAGACAGCGGAGACTTTATTTTGCAACAGGACGGTGCTCCAACACACTTACTTTTGGAGGTTGGGAATTACCTCTATTCCGAACTGTCTCCACGTTGCATTGGACGTGCGTCCATTATGACCCCCCTCCTCTTCTTCAGTGGCCCTAAAATACTGCCTTTTTCTTTATTTAAAAAGTCAATAAAAACATGTACAGTAATTGTAATGCAGATATTAGTTTCCGTGTTCTAAGATGCTGCTTGCGTATCTTTAGATCACTACTGTTTTCTCACGACAAGATGTGTGTGTCTCTTGATTCTGTGTCCATACTCGTTGGTAATACGTCGTAAGTGTCGCTCATGTAAAAGCATTTTTTAAGTATTACTTAATTGTGTAGTGGTGTTTTACTTGTAGGGATAACTGAAGCACTTATTGTTATATATTCTCAAATAAATGAGCCTGTAAGTTATTTAACAGAAGGGAGATTTCAACAGCGATTGCGATCGTAATTGTTCGATGACGAAATGATTTGAGCTTCATGTTGGCTCTTACGTTGAACATTTTTCATCTCAGAAAGAACCTGTCTTCGTAGAGATGAAGTCCAATAATTCAGTTTTCTTCCTTTTCTTACACTTCGGCGGCGTCCGAATTGTATCGAAATTTCACGGTCAAAAGAGTCAATGAACAAAGACTGAAGCCATCCACAACGCGTTGGCCTGCCACATTCAGCAATGGAAAGAGGGGAATAAAAATATTTAAGATCTCAGTTATTGAGTTTTTCTTCTCTTATCAGCATCTAAGCAGATAATGACAATCCCATTGCTGTTGTAATGTGCTTTCATGATGCTGCAAAATGTGTATGCGAAACTTTTGCATTACTTGCATCTTGAAATTTCAGATAACTGGAAGATTTTTTTTTCTCTTACATGTAATTTACGCTAACTTGAAGGCGCATTTCAGCTCCCACGGTCACCTGACTTACCCCTACGTGATTTCTTCTCGTGGAGTCATCTTGACGTGTGTACATCCGCTAACGTGAAGAATATTTTTTGTGCGTGTTTGCGTGATCGTTATACTCAGCGATGTCTAGGAAGTATGTTGATTCACCAAATCTTTTCTGTTATGTGTGCGTGTCGCGAGTTTGCAACTAAGTCTCAGAGACATCCAATTTCACCAATCGTCAAAAAGGCGAAGGGGTTGTTTTATGAGTCAAAGCTAGATGAGGGTAAGTGTTGGACACTACAGAATTGTTGCTGACGTTGTTGCCGCTATTTAAGAGGCTGGTTGCATGGGACCCGTCCATCTATGTCATTTGGTGTATCACAGTTGTGGAGTGAACTCAGAGACCACATTATAGATTGCTACTTTTATTTAACGAAAGTAAAAGGAATTTCAAGTAAATGAAAACACACAGCTTCCTAGCCAAATTTGGGATCTGGAATTCGCCTACTTCCGCTTTCTCATTCTCTCCCAGTTCCAAAACCAGCCACAAAATTGTCACTGGAAGATGAAACATACGATGGTAGTGACAAACCAACAATCACGAGGATCATGAAGATGTTGAGAACACGCCTTCAGCATCACGGCTACAATCACAGCCACTGTCGCAGGCAGAAGTGAACGATCTTGTAAAAGGGCGAAATTTTTCAAAGAGGCAAGCATAATTACTTTGGTCTGGTCTCCAAGAAAAGAACCTGTTACAATCAAACACTTTTTTCTCAATGGCAGAGTTTCGTGCGACAGAAATGGGCTACTTACAAAATTTGTTATGATTCACAATCTGGAAGAATGGCGCCTGTTTATAGATTCCTCGAAGAGTAGTTTCGAAGCTGTTTTCTTACGTAACGGAAGCGAGAAACCTTCGATACCTGTTGGCCCATTCCGGCAAGTTAAAGGAAATCTGGGAGAACATGAGGCTACTCCTGAAGTATACTCGCTACTCGAATCACTAACGGATAATCTGTGTTTATTTCAAAGTTCTGGGACTACTTCAGGGAAAACAGATTGGTTACACAAAATACTGTTTCTTGTGTAAATGGGATATTAGGGCAAGGAAAGAAAATTACGTGGTCAAAAAGTGGCCTTTGAGAGAAATTTTCAATACTGGTGAAAAAAGTTGTCGCATGAACCCATTGTAAACAAAGACAATGGCCTATTACCATCACTTCATCTGAAACTGGGATTTATGAAAAATTTTCTGAAAGCAATGGACAAAGATGGCCAGGATTTTCAATTTTTACTATCTAGACTTCCTACGATTAGTACTGCAAAAATTAAAGATGTCGTTTTCAATGGGCCTCAAATCGATTACTTGATGAAAGACATTACTTTGAACACTTGCTGAAAGATACTGGCGAGTCAGCTTGGCTTACTTTTCAAGATTTATGTACTGTTTCTTGGGAAACGTAGTGACTGAGAATTACAGGGAACTGACGGAACGCATGCTAGACTGTTATAAAGACAGAGAGTGCAACATGTCTCTGCAATTACGTTTCCTTCTTTCCCATTTGGATTTCTTTCCACCTAATCTTGGAGATGTGAGAGACGAAAATGGCGAGTGATTTCACCAAGATATCGCTGCCATGAAAAGACGATATTAGGGAAGATGATTATCAAACCTTTTGGCGGATTGCTACTAGACACTCCTACAAGAAGTTTCACGATCCACACACAAACGGAAAGTTTCCAGCCGAATTTTCTAGCTTGTAAGTACATTCCACATTTCATTAAGCTTTCTCGTACTATTTTCATTTTATTTTACGTTTTGTAATACAAACAAATACTTCTGGTATATGATCATCTACAGATTCCTCCTGTGTTATTACTGAGTCGTTTTCACGTTTCTCGAAAGTAGTAAATGTGGCGTAGCTTTTCGAGAAAAATTGGTTCATGATGGAACATAGAAAATGAAATCAGAAGATTTCATTTTCGCAATCACCGTACGTGATTTAATAAAGAACACATACTTTCATCTCGCGGCAAAACACAAAATTCAAATTTATTACACTGTGTAATTAATGTGGTTTGAGATATTGACCATGACATGCTGAAGCATGCCTGTCGACAGGAGGGCATCCGGCTACGTTCTACCACCAATATTGCCGAATCCAAATTAAAATGCCAACCCTGTTAAAGACCGAGATTAGGCCAGAAAAAATAAGGAGTTTAGACTAACAACTGTTTTGGTGGCTGTGGGTATTAGTCCACTATACCAATGGCCTGAGGTTAATGGCCAGTTGAGCGTACATTATTTTCTGTCAGTCACCGGTAGTTTCAAAATAAAATATTTTGTTGGCTTACAGGTAAGCTTAAGCGTGAAACTTCCTGCCAGATTAAAACTGTGTGCCGGACCGAGACTCGAACTCGGGACCTTTGCCTTTCGCGGGCAAGCGCTCTACCAACTGAGCTACCCAAGCACGACACATGCCCCGTCTTCACAGTTTCACTTCTGCCAGTACCTCGTCTCCTACCTTCCAAACTTTACAGAAGCTCTCCTGCGAACCTTGCAAAACTAGCACTCCTGAAAGAAAGGATATTGCGGGGACATGGCTCAGCCTGGTGGCTTAGCCTGGTGGATGTTTCCAGAATGAGATTTTCACTCTGCAGCGGAGTGTGCGCTGATATGAAACTTCCTGGCAGATTAAAACTGTGTGCTCAGTTGGTAGAGCTTTTGACCGCGAGTCTCGGTCGAGCAAACAGTTTTAATCTGCCAGGGAGTTTCAAATCAGCGCACACTCCGCTGCAGAGTGAAAATCCCATTCAAGCTTAAGAGTATTTATCATTAAGAAATACAAGTATTACACTGTCCTAGGAACTGTGGAGCACTAACCGGCACTGTAGCGCAAGTGGCATATCGACTAACAGCCATATATTACGGAGTTTGCGGAGCGGCGGCATTTGTGGGCGGCTGGCGTCCTTTGTGTGCGAAACTAAAGCACTGCCGTTAGTTCTCACCCTTGCCCCGCATTCCCACGATGGAGATAGGTGGCCTAGTTCAGAGGGCACGTGGGAATTGCCCCATTGTCGGAGCAGCCCAGTAGCCTAGCTAGGTGGTTCCCGTTAATGGAGGCGAAGCGCGCAGCAACACGATGCGACGGCAGCACGCGCGGCCCCGCCAGTGGGGGAGCACCAGAACCGGTACCAGGACAGACGCGCCGGCGCTGCTATTTAATGACAAGTGTTGCGGCACCGGCAGATAGCATCGCCGCCAGCGGCCGGGCAGGTGCGCACAACAGCGTCCGCACGCCCGAGCGCAACGAATGACGCGGATCTGGGCCATCCGACACGCCCACACAGCGATAGTCTTCCGCGTCGCCATTCCGCACTGGCCTACGGCTGCGGCTAACGGCGCTATTCTCCTCTGCCCTCGCCCGCTCACTATGGGCAGTGGACTGCGTCGAGGGACTAACAGTTGACCCCGCTCAGCAAGTAAAACAAAAATGCGGAATTTGCTGTGGAACATCGTGGGATATTTCCGCTTCAGCTCCTAACGTTCCACGAAGTTCCGAAAGGTGAAGTAATGGAAATGTGTTCCAAGTAGGGACTTGTCATTGAGCTTCCTTTGGCGAAAAAGAGAGCATAGTAGGTGTTCATAGGCGCTTGCAGAATGTCTACCAAGTCCTGACACTGAACAGAAGCAGGGTGAGTCGTTGGGCTAGGCGCAACAAGGACGTGCAAAGCTGTCCGATCTGCCGCGTGCCGGCCGGCCGCACACGCAACTGACTCCTGCGATGTTGGAAGGTGCGGACACACTCATTCGAGATGATCGACGGATCAAAAACTCCTCGCTGCATAACTGGACCTCTCTGTACTGCTGACACACTCGTCCACCAGTTGGGGTACTCAAAGGCGTGTGCCCGCTGAGCTCCTCGCTACGTGTCAGAAGAACATAAAGTTCCATCTGTTAGGCCCACTGAAGGATGTAATCCGCGGGAAGCAGTACACGGATGATGGGGACGTTATTGATGCAGCAAGACGACGGCTCCGACATCGACCAGTAGAGTGGTACCATGCGGTCATGCAAGATCTAAAAGCTGCAACGCGAAGCGATTACGTAGCTGACCCATCGGTCAGTGACAGTCCATACACCTGAAGTGCCAAAAAGAAAAACAAAAACTTTCCTAGAGTATTGCTCATTAGCTACAAACTCTCACCAGACTGGATGAATAGAGGGGCAGAGAGGAGGAGAAGAAGGAGACAGATCCAACGAAGGGCGGCGTTACAGGATGACTGATAGACGCTAGAAGAGCGGCGCTGTGAATGCTGGAGAGCTTTACAACTGAAATTTCAAGAAAATACGGTACTGGAAGAGTAGGGCAACATACCACTTCTTCCTCACAGTCCAGAAAGTAAAAATCAGAAATTTGTCATACGAGGGTTTACCAACAGTCTTTCTTCTTCGGCATCATTCACAAATGGACGGAAAAAGAGACAATCGTCTATTTAGATTAAATGTGACGATAGTAATTTTTGTTTGAATCCTTATTGTTACCCATGTAGACCGGAGTGCCGTATTTGCTTGAATGCAGGGACCTTGAGGAGGTTGATGGTGGAAGGCTTGAAGATGGCGACAGATTTTTCTTTCCAGTTTTGAGCCTTTACAAATACGTCCTCTATCCATCGTGCCAGATTTACGTGTCATCTGAGGTCACTTAATTACCAATAGCTGCCACAGAGCGACGTGTTGTTCTATGACAGTCCAACCGTTCGAATTCTCGGTTAATGCTTACTCCTATTTGCATATCACGTACGAGCCAAGTAATGTTCAGTGGAAAATCAGTGAATCTATCAAAGATCGTTTAAATATATTTACAATTATACAATGCCATGATTACTTCGTTAAGAGGTCAAATCTGTTAGCTATTTACCGTGTCAAGAATGTGATAGGTTATGTTGTGTTAACCCCTCAACTCCGTGGTCGTGAATTCACATCACATCATACCAATGCGACTCTACTAACTGTAAGGTTAAGACTGTTTTCGAGCGCCACTCCCGGTAGCTACCAACGCTTCTGACATGACCAATGTCGTGAGTGTTTCGGGTACTTCTAGAGGGGCATAATTTTTTTCCCATGAAGAAATTTATTCAGCCGTTAAGGGGTTAAAACGTGCCAAGGCCGGCCTCCACCTCGTTAGGGAAGTGATTGTAAATTACCAGGCCCAAATTCAGCAGGCGAATATTTTGCCGAAGAGCAAGTCTAACGTCAGAGCTCCAGCGCTCCAGTCGGGCTGATTTTTTCTTTTTTCTTAATTTTCTTTACAACGGATAAGGCATTAGCGAATGTGGATCTCAATTCTGTTACGCGCGCAGACCTCTAACTACGGGCATCAGTTACTACCCACAGAGAGTCACATTGTAAAATAATTCAAGCTGATCCTTAAATTTAATCCCTCCTCCTCACCAACAGCCCGCCACCCGCCCTGTGTCCGGTCATACAGTAAGACTCGAGTCGCAGGTTGCCATTTCCAGTAGTACGGTAACGGATTTATTCCTCTCGTTCTAGCAGCACCACTATATTCCGTAACTCTCAACTTATCAGGCTACCGTGTCAGTCTGATGTTTCCCAGGCGTATTTTTAACGTTTAGGATTGTCGGGCGTCCGCTCGGATCACTGTTTGCGTGGTACATCTGTAAGTGAAATTAGTCATATCATTCGGGCCGTCTGCTCCAGTTTACTCCACCCAGGCAGAACAGTTTCAACCGCCGCCGTCTGTTCTCGCGGAATGACTGCTGCAATCTGTTGACTTTCCAGCGTTGAGTGTGGGAAGAGCAGCCTCGCCTGGTTCTGCTTAACTGCACGTGCTCGCTCGCTGAGCTCATGCTGGCGTGGAAAGGAAAAGAGGAACACTCTTGTTAGCGGTATCGTTTCTGTAGCATAAGAACATTCCTCAAGAGGTACAATAGCAGCTGATACGTAGCATACATTTTCCTTGAATTAGTAGACACTAATGCCATTTGGAGGAGAGTTCCTTCAAAACATCGTAACGACCTTGCGTCAAGGCTGAGAGTAATATTCGCAAAAAATTCCGAAAGTGAAAGTCGGACCAGCAAGTATATGCTTCAAGAAGGCATCAGTTTTAGATGTTGGAAGCTGGTTCACATTATTCACCGTTAATTAGGCAACGGAAAAACAACAATAATTTGTTGTTAATAACTTATTCATTCCAGTATCGATCGTTACGAAACTAATTAGTGTAACTTATTTTTATATTCCGGTTTGAACCAAAAGCAAACTAATGAACTAAGCGCTTCCTCTCTTATTTCAACAAGCTCACACGTTGGGATGTTTCTTCCTCTACCCCACACAAACGCTGCGTGACTGGGGACGCCTCACGTGCGATTTTCCTTAGCCGCAAGATAAAAACTATTTTTGGCGGAACACCACCACAATGGCAAATCCGGATAGATGTCTCCTGATTTTTCTAATGAACTAAATAGTGGCAAGCAGCCTCATTTCCACACACGAGACATGAAAAAATTATTGACTCTGTTTACTGCTCTCATCCTTGAAAATTATGGCTCACCAAATTGAGGATTTTTACTCTCAATAAACCGAAGATCCGTACACTGTACAGACTACAGATTTTTGTGAAGCTTCTCGTACTGTAGCGCGAAAAGGAATCTTAGAGTCGCAGAATTACATATACTTGAAAACATTTCATTGCAGTTTAACTTCCTACAATTATTGCACCGTCCCTAATCAACTCAGCGAAGTCCCTTAACAGACCCTGCTAGATTCTAAGTTCTTCAGTGCCTATCACGCCCACACTCCAGCACTTTCATCTCAAAATAACTTCTTTTGCGTATAAATACTCTCTATCTCTGAATCTCGTACTGGACGTCTTGACGCTAAGCGACTCATACAGACATTAGACATTAGGCACGAGTGTGGACCAACCCAGATCAGGAACCATCCTGGCATTCTCCGGAAGTGATTAGAGTTACGATAAACCTTTATCAGCTCTTCTCACGTAGGTTTGAATCCCACCAGGACAGTGTTCACAAACCTTGTGTTCCCACTTTCACTCCATTTTCTAATTGCGCACAGTTTGCAAACTGTGTGCGTGTGTTCGGTATAGCGATGCCTATGAGGAACGTGACTGTCAGCTTGAAACACCCCCGATTATATTCCTTTATTGGATTTTTGCGTAATTTATCGAAGCCGCCCAACAGTTAATTATGATTATATGACCGTGTGCTTAATGGAAGAAAGGCTATCGGTTTTTCTGCTGGTTTCGGGGGTATTTCAACCGAGTGCGGCTGTTCTGAGATTGAATAGTGGAAATGATAGAAAGTTTGTCTATTATTAAGGACCACAAAGGTTGCGATGTACAAACTGATATATATTTCCTACTAACACACACATGCTGAGGCAGTTGCTACCTTCGCCTTACACATCTAATCACAGTTATATCTTTTTATATTGATTGCTGATTTTCAGTACTTCGTCACACGCAATGCTGATGGTTAACATTCACAACAATCCTCACTGCAATCCATGGTTGTTGCTGGCCGACGCGGTTGATGCGAAACACGTAATTCGGCACTTGTCACTTTTGGTTTCATATCACTCGCGAATCGGTATCGATGAGGGTCCACCCCTCGACGATTAGGGGGACGCGCTGATCTGTCACACTTCGGTAAATTTACTCGTCCACCATTCTTGCCCGTCTCTCCAGCACTACCGTTCGCTCGACACACTCTAGTACTACTCTGCACTCAACGCTAGTCTCACTGCCTACTGCAGCAGTCGACAATCGACTCCTGTCTACTATCGACGTGGGCGTCGGAAACTAGCATCTATGCCGGCCGAAGTGGCCGTGCGGTTAAAGGCGCTGCAGTCTGGAACCGCAAGACCGCTACGGTCGCAGGTTCGAATCCTGCCTCGGGCATGGATGTTTGTGGTGTCCTTAGGTCAGTTAGGTTTAACTAGTTCTAAGTTCTAGGGGACTAATGACCTCAGCAGTTGAGTCCCATAGTGCTAAGAGCCATTTGAACTAGCATCTATGTACGTGCGATCATGGATCCCTTACAAACTTTATTTGTAATTGTTATACCAGGTCTTTTCCTACTTGTTATGTAAATGAAACTGCCTTTTCCTGCCGCTAGTTACTTTATCCCATAAGCGTTTCGCCTCCTCCTGGTCTAAGGCATCATCAGTGGGATCTATAACGATACAGTTTTGTTAGTTTTAGATTATCTATTCCATCGGCTCTTTTACTATCTATTATAGGCTTACTACGATTACATTATTATTATTATTATTATTATTATTATTATTATTATTATTATTACCTTCAATTTCTCAGACGTTAAGTCCGGTTAAAAATGGAGTGACGCCGACCTTGATCAAGCGTCACTTCCTTTTAACTGTACGGTATGTGTTATATTGCATTTAGGAACTTTCGGGTAATTGAACATGTATCAATAATTACGGATTTCTGTAGTTGTATATATATGTTTGGATGTAGCTGTATTGCCTTGATGTACTGTAGGATATTGTGTGGTATGACTCCTGTAGTTGATAGTATAATTGGCATGATGTCAACTTTATTCTGATGACACATGTCTTTGACTTCCTCAGCCAGTTGGATGTATTTTTCAATTTTTTCTCCTGTTTTCTTTTGTATATTTGTTGTATTGGGTATGGATATTTCGATTAGTTGTGTTAATTTCTTCATTTTATTGGTGAGCATGATGTCAGGTTTGTTATGTGGCGTTGCTTTATCTGTTATAATGGTTCTGTTCCAGTATAATTTGTATTCATCATTCTCCAGTACATTTTGTGGTGTATACTTGTATGTAGGAACGTGTTGTTTTAAAAGTTTATGTTGTAAGGCAAGCTGTTGATGTATTATTTTTGCGACATTGTCATGTCTTCTGGGGTATTCTGTATTTGCTAGTATTGTACATCCGCTTGTGATGTGATCTACTGTTTCTATTTGTTGTTTACAAAGTCTGCATTTATCCGTTGTGATATTGGGATCTTTAATAATATGCTTGCTGTAATACCTGGTGTTTATTGTTTGATCCTGTATATATTGCCTTTTCTTAGCCATGTGCTGGATGCGTCTTGATTGATGTGTGGCTGTGTTAGATGATACGGGTGCTTGCCATGTAGTGTTTTCTTTTTCCAATTTACTTTCTTCGTATCTGTTGATGTTATGTGATCTAAAGGGTTGTACAAGTGGTTATGAAATTGCAGTGGTGTAGCCGATGTATTTATATGAGTGATTGCCTTGTGTATTTTGCTAGTTTCTGCTCGTTCTATAAAGAATTTTCTTAAATTGTCTACCTGTCCATAATGTAGGTTTTTTATGTCGATAAATCCCCTTCCTCCTTCCTTTCTGGTTAATGTGAATCTTTCTGTTGCTGAATGTATGTGATGTATTCTATATTTGTGGCATTGTGATCGTGTAAGTGTATTGAGTGCTTCTAGGTCTGTGTTACTCCATTTCACTACTCCAAATGAGTAGGTCAATATTGATATAGCATAAGTATTTATAGCTTTTGCCTTGTTTCTTGCTGTCAATTCCGTTTTCAGTATTTTTGTTAGTCTTTGTCTATATTTTTCTTTTAGTTCTTCTTTAATATTTGTATTATCTATTCCTATTTTTTGTCTGTATCCTAGATATTTATAGGCATCCGTTTTTTCCATCGCTTCTATGCAGTCGCTGTGGTTATCCAATATGTAATCTTCTTGTTTAGTGTGTTTTCCCTTGACTATGCTATTTTTCTTACATTTGTCTGTTCCAAAAGCCATACTTATATCATTGCTGAATCCTTCTGTTATCTTCAGTAATTGGTTGAGTTGTTGATTTGTTGCTGCCAGTAGTTTTAGATCATCCATGTATAGCAAATGTGTGATTTTGTGTGGGTATGTTCCAGTAATATTGTATCCATAATTTGTATTATTTAGCATGTTGGATAGTGGGTTCAGAGCAAGGCAGAACCAGAAAGGACTTAATGAGTCTCCTTGGTATATTCCACGCTTAATCTGTATTGGCTATGATGTGATATTATTTGAATTTGTTTGGATATTAAGTGTGGTATTCCAATTTTTCATTACTATGTTTAGGAACTGTATCAATTTAGGATCTACTTTGTATATTTCCAATATTTGTAGTAACCATGAGTGGGGTACACTATCAAAAGCTTTTTGGTAATCAATGTATGCGTAGTGTAGCGACCTTTGTTTAGTTTTAGCTTGATATGTCACCTCTGTATCTACTATCAGTTTATCTTTACATCCTCGTGCTCCTTTGCAGCAGCCTTTTTGTTCTTCATTTATAATTTTGTTCTGTGTTGTATGTATCATTAATTTCTGTTTAATGACTGAATTTAATAGTTTGTATATTGTTGGTAGGCATGTTATGGGGCGATATTTAGCTGGGTTCGCTGTGTCTGCTTGATCTTTAGGTTTCAGATATGTTATTCCGTGTGTAAGTGTATCAGGGAATGTGTATGGGTCTGCAATGTAACTGTTAAATAATTTAGTTAGATGTGAATGTGTTGAGGTGAACTTCTTTAACCAGAAATTTGCTATTTTGTCATTTCCAGGGGCTTTCCAATTGTGAGTAGAATTAATTGCTTGGGTGACTTCATGTTGCAAAATTATCACTTCAGGCATTTGTGGTATCATCTTGTATGTGTCTGTTTCTGCTCGTATCCACCGTGCATGCCTGTTATGTTGTACCGGGTTTGACCATATGTTGCTCCAGAAGTGTTCCATGTCTGTTATGTTTGGTGGATTGTTTATTTTAATGTGTGTGTTATCTATTGTCTGGTAAAATTTCTTTTGGTTTGTGTTGAATGTTTGGTTTTGTTTCCTTCCATTTTCACTTTTTTTGTATCTTCTGAGTCGTTTGGCTAATGCTTGTAATTTCTGCTTCTTTTCGTCTAATTGCTCTGTCGCTTCTTGTTGTGAGATTTTACCTAACCTTTTTCGTTTTTTTTCCGAGATTTCATTTCTTATAAATTGTGTTAGCTGTCCGATGTCTTTTCTCAGTTTTTCTATTTTGATCTGTAGCCTGTGTTGCCATGCTGGTTTTGTGGGTTTCTTCTGTGTGTTGGTTGGTTCTGATCTCTGCCTAGTGTGTATATTTAGTGTAGTGAGTCCTCCTATATAAACCAGTAGTTGTAACTCTTCCATAGTTGTATTTTCATTTATTTTGTTGTGTATGACTGTGTTGATAGTTTTTATTGTTGTTTCGACTTGTGGGTTATTTGGTGGTCTACGCAAGAATGGTCTAATGTCTGTATTTGTGTCTTTGTATTCTATATATGTTAGCTGAAATTTTTCTTCTATATCTAACATGTGTGTCACTTCGTGTTCTATTTGTGCTTGTTCTGGTGGCTGTCTTAAGATTTCGTTTTCCTCTGATTGTTTAATCGGTGCATGTTGTTCTTTGTTTGTTTGCTCTGGGATGTTTGAGTCCATTACTGTATTTTCTTCTTCTTCTGATTGCACATTATTTTGTTCCAGTATTTGTTGTACTTGATGTTTGATGTTTTCTAATTCTGACTGGGGTATCCTGTTATTTTTTATTATTACACGGATCTGATCAGCTAATCGTTGTTCTGTTAAAAATTTTAATTCTGGGTATCTGGTAATAAATGTTGTGTATACTTGTGATCTGTATCCAGTTGTGTTGGTTCCTAGGTTTGTTGCTTGGTAATAACAGAACATGAGGTGTCGATTAACTTCATCTGACCATCTCATCCTCTGTCTTTGTTTTCCTTCTAGGGTGGTTGCAGGAAGCATATCCTGCAAAACACCTCTATTTGGATTTAAATCATTTTCCAGTTGGCTAGCAGTGTCGTTACCATTGTGGGCGGGCATAGGGTTCAAGCGTCGTCCCCGACCATGACGGCGCTTGTCCGAGGCTTCTTTAGTTCTGTCCTTAACCAACTAATCACACTAAAAGGGGGGTTAGCCCTATTAGTGGTTTGTTCTTTTCGTCGCCTTTTACGACTGGCAGAACATACCGGAGGCCGATTCTTTTCCCGGGCCTCCACGGGGTTTATTATTATTATTATTATTATTATTATTTTGTGCCATGTGAGGGGGAAGGTAGTTGTGTTTACGATTCTAGAGTCAATAAGTCCTACAGAATAGACAGTTTGCATGTAAAAGAAGAAAACTGGAGGAAAAATTGGCATTGACTTTTAAAGAACCGTCGTGCATTTCGACATCTCAAGTACAGGGTAGTTATCATTAAACTTTCGCTACTTGAGAGGGCCCTAATAAAAAACGAGTAATCGTAGAACAGTTAAACTCTATGGAAACATTTGTAAGGATATGCAGAAGAGAAATAACGAATACACGATTGAAAGAAACATTTTAATTTCCACATGAGAGGGTAATATTTCTTAATTGCGTTCCACGTTTATGTTCCAGGTTATAAACGCTGCTCAACGCGACGACCACCTGCACCACGACAGTCTGGAACCGCACTAGAGATACCATTCCACAATTGTTCCCAGCACTTTTGGAAAGGTGGCTCGGGCACTATTTAATCACACAATGCGTCCGTCATTTTCAGCCATGACAATTTATGGCACAATTAGCCGTCGGCCTTTTCTAGGACCAATTCCCAAATCGCCAATTCATTCCAATTTGCGAATCACGTTTTCAATCCCGGTGCGGAAACAGGACCACTCCGTTTATCATTATTGCATCTAAACTCGCAAAGAGCAGTAGCACTATTGCTGTTATTTTGAAACAGCCTTAGAAGTTCGCCTTGCCCAGACCCTTGTTGACTTCAATTGTAATGCACACTGATGCCTGTGTTTCAACCCGACTTCATCTAACGCGCATCTCTTGACACTAACACTACTAACAACGCAAATCGTGAAGCGCACAGTCTGAACATCATTCGCATATATTTGGGTACCCATGCGCTAAATAGTCTTCCACCTACAATCGCTCAAGTTGCAAAAGTTTAATTACACTCTTCCTGTAATTTAAGGGAGATCATGGAGAACGACCGAGCGAGGTGGCGCAGTGTTTAGGTGCACGACGGTTCAAACCTGCGTCCGGCCATCCTGATTTAGGTTATCCGTGATTTCCCTAAATCGCTTCAGACAAATACGGGAATGGTTCCTTTGACAGGGCACGGCCGACTTCTCACCCCATCCTTCCCTAATCCCATCGGATCGATGACCTTGCTATTTGGTCCCTTCCCTCAGATCAGCCAACCAACCATAGATTAGCATAGCCTAGATTTGCACTTCAGGGTTCGGGCTCACTGATGTGCCGCAGCGAAACGTTGTCCTCTCGCGAGGGTGGCACCTTGAAACTGACGCTGATAATGACGTCAGCTTGCGGCGCGAAGAACCGGACAGCAGACACCACGTGAACACGACGGCGGCGCCTACTCAGCACCGGCAGCTTTTGCTGTGACACAGGCGGCGACGGAGGAGAACAATGAGAATACGTAATGAAGTGCGCGCTGCCTCGTCCAACGTGACAATTTATGCACCATCCGTCCACGCACCAGCGCCACCCATATCGGTCTGCTCTAGCGAAGGCGCGTAAATCCAACGAAGTCGTGAATCTAACAGCAAGCCAAGTGTGAGACTGATGAATGGTTACGATCGTAGGTAGCCATCTTTGGAGAGTGCGCGACACACCTCAAGTCTTTGTAATTCTTTCTACCATTCCTATAGCATTGATTCTGACTTTCTGCATGCACATGCTTCAGGTCAACGACAACGATAATTCAAGGAAGCGCTTGATTCAAACAAAAGAGAGAAGCTATAAAGCCATCCAAAAAGTAAGTAAATAAATTCTTTATGGTTCGACTTCAATCACTGCCAACCGTTATTACTGCACGAAATACAGCGTGTTCGGAAATTCCCGTAACAAACTGCTAGGATTTGTAGAGGGGAGCGGGTACGTCATATTTTGTGTAAGATCGCATGTCCGGAGACGTACCGTTTCTGATGTGCAACGCATCCAGCTGAAAGAAAAAGTCTGAGAGTTGCTTGTTCTGGTATGCAATAGAGAAGATTGGATGATGATGATGATAATGATTGGTTTATGGGGCGCTTAACTGCGCTGTCATCAGCGCCCATATAAAGTCCCAATTTTTACACAGTCCAATTTTTTTCACAGTCCAATCTAGCCACTGTTACGAATGATGAAGATGAAATGATGACAACACCCAGTCCCCGGGCAGAGAAAATTCCCAACCCGACCAGAAATCAAACTCGGGACCCCATGATCCAGAGGCAGCAATGCTAGCCGCTAGTCCACCAGCTGCGGACGGGTAGATTGGATGACGTGTACTACGTCAGACTACCTTACGTCACTAAACGTCTGCCTTGCTAAGAGACCTATTCAGTGCCTGTTCGTCTCCAATACAATGAACATGGTTCGGTACACAGACATGCTTATTGTGTATAGCGAAGGTCGAGATAACGGAAGAGCTGCTATTCGGCTGTATCACAAACGTTTACCAGAGTCGCCATCACAGAAACTTTTTGGTCAAGTTAGGCAGCGGCTCCGAGGAACAGGTACCTTCACCGTGAGGAAGCGGGACTGTGGTGCTCCACTGCAACGCCGCATGACCGAATTTCAAGATGATGTACTGCATCGTGTTGAAGATAATCCGTCCATGAGTACTCGAAGAATTGCGTGTGCAATGGATGTTAGTCACAATAAAGTCTGGCACGTTCTCTGTGAGCAACAAATACATCCGTTCCATTTACAAAGGGTACACGCTAAGGGTTCTGCCAATTTTCCAAAATCCGTTGCCTACTGCACGTGGTTCCTGCACCGCTACATCGACACACCCCTATTTCCACGTCGAGTTCTGTTCACAGATGAATGTAAACTAACTAGGGATTGTGTTCTGAATTCGCGAAACAGCCATGTCTGGGCAGACGAAAACCCGCATGCCACGCATGTCAGGGATTTCAGCACCGGTTTCGTATTAACATGTGGGCAGGTATTCTGGGTGGTCGTGTGAGGGAGCCATACGTCCTTCCACTCAAGCTAACTGGTCATGCATACTTCATCTTCGTACAAAACGTACTGGACCCATTCTTCGAAGGTGTGCCCCTGAATGTCCGACAGGAAATGACGTTTTATCATGATAGTACACCACCTCAATTACTTCTCACGTGCGGTTAGACGATATGGTGGAAGATGGATAGCCCGAAGTGGTCCAACCGCGTAGCCTCCGCAGTCGTCGGCTTTAATTCCTATGGGGTTGTATGCAAAGTTTAATTTGCGAGATCCCTGCAGAGACAAAAGATGATCTCCTGGCACGAGATCTGGCCGCTTCATTAGAAACTGAAGAGACAAAGTGGCATGAAGGATGAGTACCAGAACATGCTTCGGAGGTCACGCCTAATTCAATCCCTCAAGCAGAAGTGGATGACAAACATAAGAAACTGAAACCGCTGTGAAACGGAAAGGGTACGTTTCTGGACATGGGTTCCTGTTCAAAATATTATGTCCTCACTCCCCTCTACATGTTCTAGAAGTTTGTAACAGGGATTTCACCTTTATATAGCATTTTACTTTTACTTTCATTTCTTAAGTCTCTCAAGTGAACACAAAATTGTGCTTATATGCTTGACCGCAGCAAGTCTTTTCTAGAAGCATAAATGGAAAGAAGTCATCAAACGATAATTATTCAGAATCAGTGACATATGCACCTAACGCAGTATACCCCGTCGATCGCCCAGTAACTGGCTCTAAAAACTTAAAGGAAAAATTACTAAACGTCATGGAAACAGCACATTACGAAACATGAATGTGTCGAGAGTTGTTAAAGGTAAACCCTTAATATCGGATAGGTGGAGGATGTGCAGAAACTTTCCCTTGAAATTACTCTGGAACTATCTCAATCGAAACCTCAGGAACTAAATGAGTAAACAGTATCCATTGAGAAATAGCAGAGATGCGTTTTGAAGGCAATATGTCACTTTCTCAATTACAGCCACCTTAAAAGAGCCTCTCGTGACTCTCTAAGAATCTGTTGATGCAGAGCTGCCGAGCAGAATGGCTCAACGGCAAAAAACGCCGTCTCACCATCTTTATTCTCAGTTCCTCCCACCACCTGACTTTTCTTACAGTGTGAACGCTGAATGTAAAATCCCTTTTTTTGCTGCCTTGCCGCTCGCAGCGTGCTTCTGACACATGGCTTATTAGATAGAGGCTGACGCAGCACAGACCTACTTCCCGTGTACCTCAGTGCCTGGAGCAAACCTTTCTACTGGACGCTATTCCGGAGGCCTGATTGTGTGCTGTAGGCTAGAGTTCAGCTGTATTGTTTTTGCAACTGGTAAGTGTATAGATCTGTGCTACTGCTGCTGCTGTTGTTGTTAGAGAAGACAGAGATAAGAAGGATAAATGCCGCGTTGACACAAAACTTACTTTAGAATAGCAACAAGGGAGCGCCTACTTGTTTTACGTTCCCATTCGACGGATGGACGCATCATTACCGATGTCACATGCCCTCACCCCAAAACACTGCAGACAGATTACGCATGTAAACAAGACATTGGCGCAATGATGTAATTGATACTTTTACATTATCACCTTTCCCACCTTAGCGTTGAACGTCGACAATATTTTCACCGACAACCTCAGAGCCTTGCGTTATCGCACATATGCGAGTTGCCGACCTCGGCTTCGGATGCCTACAATGGAACAAGACGGCGACACTGCCTTTTATCTTGTATGTCAAATACAAGCAATTGTAAACGACAGAATCAGGTTACAGCCATCATATCACCAACCAATCTCAACGACACGATACGGAAAAGTCCATATATTTTACTTAACAAATACCACGGAAGGAATTAGTTGCCAAAATGATACAGGCCTTTTTATACTGCCGTTGGCGAATAATAGATGCCGAATATGTCAATAAAATGTACACAGATCGCTTATGACCCCTGTTTGTTCTAGGTTGCATCTCCTATGTAGTCCATTGCCAAATATTTGAGGATTACGTTTTTATGCTATGATCAGCATAAGGATATGGGTGTGTATGTTTTATTGAGGGACGGCTTTCACGTCTAAAAACAAGGTCCGTGATCTTCCTTTGTTATTTACAATGTAATAAAAATTTTGTCATCAAATTTATTCTATATAAGATAACAAGAAGTTTTTTGCAACTTCTTTAGGTCACCTGTTTGACACCTGATGCGTTGTGAACTAACAGGAGATCAATAGATGCCGGCCGGAGTGGCCGTGCTGTTCTAGGCGCTACAATCTGGCACCGAGCGACCGCTACGGTCGCAGGTTCGAATCCTGCCTCGGGCATGGATGTGTGTGATGTCCTTAGGTTAGTTAGGTTTAAAATAGTTCTAAGTTCTAGGCGGCTGATGACCTCAGAAGTTTAGTCGCATAGTGCTCAGAGCGATTTGAACCATTTGAACCAGATCAATAGATCTCATCACTGCATCCGTTGCGGTTATTTATTTATGTTAAAAAATGTAGACAGTTGTTAATTGTAAGACGATGTCCCAGATACTCTGTAGTCATCCATTAAAGACATCTAGGCTGGAAAGTTTGTTAAAATCTTCAGCTTTCTCCAGGACGCCACCCCATGTCGGACTGCGCGTATGATAGGGCAAAAATAGGAGCAACTAATCTATGAAGTTCTTTGATATCAGCTGAATGCTCGGGACAAAGTTCCATCGGATTTCTATGGAGTTGTCGATTTTATATAGTGTTTAATGCATTTTTCAAAGAATGATACTGCAACCACTCTTGTTCACAAATGGTTTCAAGGCCAAACATACTTTTTCATTCGTTTAAAGTTTAAAATTGTTGAACGATCGCTTTCTATACTTGTTTAGCAATGAGAAATAATCTTTCGATACATTAGTTTGTCTTGCACAAATACAGAGTCTCCGGGATCATCATTAACTAACACTTGACAGCGTTTGGAAAGTACTCGTGGAGTTTTAAACACTTGAGGCACCTGACAAATCAAGAAGATTTTTATTACATAGTCATCGCAAGTGATCTGTCATCATCCTTGCGATGCTGCTAATATTTGCAGCATCTCTCCTGCTTCATTCATATTATGCTTATAATCAAGTTAATGTTTTGAAGTACTGAATAAAAGAATGACCTTTATAAATGTTCGGTCTCCACCGAGCATTTATAAACGCTCTGCAATGAAATGTTGCGACATCGTTTCCAGATTATACCAGACATTCGTACGGTGCTGTTTACAAATAGCGAAAAAAGTTAATTATTTTACCCATTCTGGTAAGAGAGCACTGCAGCTGTTTTCGTAAATTATACTGTAGGAAATACTGCAACCACACACAAGCTTTTTTTAAAAATGATTTTATTGTACTATTACTAGTTTCGGGCCCGAGTCGATCGTCAGAGGGAAGCAGTAACTTCTTTGCAAGTTTTACGTTTGTGTCCTTCGCTAGTTGTGCACGTTTACTGTTGTTCTTGATTTTCACTTTGATATACTCTGGAATCACTCTTTCAGCTAGGCACTTTTTGATACGTAACTGCTATAGCAAATATTATTTTCATTAGTTGAAGTTTGTACTTTCTGAAGTCGTGCACTGTATTTTTTACCTGGTGGGGTAATATGGACATTGTTTTATCCATTTGGAGAACAAAACTTGTGGCTGGTTGCTGTATTTCCTACTATGTAATTTACCAAAATAGCTGCAGTAATCAACCAAAGTGGATAAAATCATGTTGTTATTACCGCACCAAGCAGAGGGAACAGTGCACGACTTAAGAAAGTGCAAACTTCAAGTAATGAAAGTAGCGCTCGCTGTAGCATTTAACAAAAAGTGCCTACTGAAAGAATGATTCCCAAGTTTGTAAAAGTGAACATCAAGAATAACAGTAAAAGTGCAGAACTAGCAAAGGACACAAATGTAAAACCTGCGAAGTAGTCAACGCTACCATCTGACGATGGGCTCAGACCCAAAACTAGTAATGCTACAATAAAATCATTAAAAAAAGAAAACAAAAAGACCTTGCAGTATTCCTCACAGTGTAAAAAGTGTATCAGAGAACTTAATATCTAAATACTGATGTATAATGGGCAATGTTTGATACACGAATCATCTAATATATCTTTGATGTGGGGTGCGCATCAAATGTGACACGAGCCGTAACACGCATTTTTATATTTATAGCATTATTTTTATCGTCTCATTGGAGGCCCTAAACATTCGCATACACTGCTTCATTAGGTATAGTAGTTTGTGGGCGTAGGAATGACGGCTGCTAGAAAGGACATATGTACATATTCCTATATCTTTACTGACACCACTCTTTATGCATTTCTGCATGATTAATTTTATCACTGTAAATATGTGGAAAACATGTTTTTAGGATCATCTGTGACGAAATATTGTTAGAATTTTGAACAAACTTTTGAAATTCGACGTGCATTTCACGTAATATTTCCAATCTAGCGATTATGTTCTGGAAAATTATTATGTCTTTCAAACACACTAGTCACTCTCAGCGTTCTTCAACTCTTTCCAGTTTTATCTGTCATAATGATCCAGCGGGTAGCGGTAAAGACCAACTCTTTACAAGAATGGAACGCACGAGTGCCTGACACGAAGCTTAAACGAGTTACTGAGCTATTCAAGACACCTGACTCTTACTCGGGTGTAGCGGGGGTCGACATGATTTCTACATTGTGCTCTTTCGTAATTCAAACATGATGTCTTGGAGAAACCATGAACACTGTTAATATTTGAAAAGGCACTGCACAGTAACTTTTTTTTGTATGAAAAAATAAATACCGTGAACAAAACAACGTTTTCTTTCACGGTGCGTGTTTCCCTAACTTACTTCGGAAGATCACGAGGCGTGTGCATCGGAGGGCGCTCGGCCAATTTCCACACCTTGTCTGTCATCTATCTTGATGTCAGCTGTTGTAGGCTGCAGGACGCACTGATTCTCTGCAGTTATACCACCAATCATTCTGTTATCGACAACGTCTTTAGTTAATTGAAGCGGGTTACTCATATCACGTGCCACGGCTCTGCACAATGAGGAATGTAATATTCTCATATGAATTCCCCGAGGCACGCCCTATGTTTTGACGTTAGTGATAGCCTGGTCAGAGCAACATTTTTCTTTTTGGGAAGGAGCTTAGAACGTTGAGTCACCAACCACCTGCTGCAAAAATGATAATATTATTATTGTTAATATTACTTGTGGGTTAGGGCGCTAAACATGCTGCAAAAGTGTCATATGAGTTCTGATAATTTGATTATATGAGGGCGACTAATTAATGACATTTCATCTGAAGTATCTTTATCACACTAGTTGAATGAACTCTTTTACCTAACGCAATATAATTTTTTCAAATGGTTCAAATGGCTCTGAGCACTATGCGACTTAACTTCTGAGCTCATCAGTCGCCTAGAACTTAGAACTAATTAAACCTAACTAACCTAAGGACATCACACACATCCATGCCCGAGGCAGGATTCGAACCTGCGACCATAGCGGTCACGCGGTTCCAGACTGAAGCGGCTTTAACCGCACGGCCACACCGGCCGGCTTATAATTTTTTGTCGATAGTAATAAATAATCTATTTTAGAAAGAAATTTCACCTGGTATTGTGTCGAATGGTTCTGAACAGGCTGAAGGGTGCCCACCAGCTACCGAACCTAGTTCAACGATTGACAAAAGCAAGCGCTAACTGTCAACGCAAATTACAGAGCATGGCTTTGGTCTCCAACAACAAATATTAATACAGAAACTGAAAACACTGCCGACGCGAATCCTGCAAAAATCACCACCACCACTACTTTCGCCGGCGTCGTTAATCATCAACTGTAGGTACTAATAGTGAATGGCGCAACGCACCAACTGAAATTAAATACAGGGTTCCCTGATTCAGAAAAATCATAACTATTATGTTACTTGAGATATGAGCGTGAACAACGTACTATTGAAAAGAGGAAACTCGAGTTGTACATGGTTCCCACTAGGTAGCAGCAGTGTGCGTCCAGTTCAGTTCTAGTAAAAATAGGGTCGGGACAGCACAAAGCGTTTTCTGTTCTACGTTTTGCACAGTGCGGGTCAGTAATAACTGTTCAGCGTGACATTCGTAGTAAATATGATGTGGATCCTCCCGATGGCATGAACGATTCCGAGAAACAGGTTGTTTGTGTAAAGGCAAATCGCCGGGCCGTCCCCGAGAAGACGTCGAAAGCATCCACCGTAGTCTCACAAGGAGTCAGCAAAAATCTGTTCGCCGTGCAGCTCGACAGCTCAACATGTACCCGATGTCAGTCTGGCGTGTGTTGCCTCGACGTTTACACATGGAACCATAAAAGATTCAGCTACTGCAAGCTCTTCGTGAAGGTGATACAGACGTGCCAAATCGGATGATTCTTTTTTATACACCCTGTACTTCTTTCCAGTTTTCTCCAATGCCCAGCAAACGAAGTCGACCAAATTTCAGTTATCGCTTTATTAGGAACGTTCCAGCAAACACCGATGGGCTATCACTAAATAAAACGAAAATGCAGCAAGGTATCTACTGGGTAATTATCCCCCCCGACTATTTTTGAATGTTTTAAGCTCCTTTATTATTTACCGCGCATCAAATATTTCTTTCTTCTCCTCCTTGCTGCTATACCATTTCAACAAGGTTTCCAAAGCTAAGTGCTTATGAGATTCCCTTAAAAGCAGTTCGTCAAACGTCACCTCCTACGAGTTATTTCAACAGCATCGTTCCTTATAGGACATTACTTCCTCTTCCTTGCAAGCCCGCCAACTAATCAGTAAAATAAGAACGTCACAGAAGGAAGCTTCACCGTACATTAGCAATAACAGCAGAAGGAAGAGAGAAATTACGTTAATGAGTGCATTTGATCGCCTTTCTGAAAGACTGAGAATGAAGTGCTTAGTTATGAGGAATTTCACAGACGCAGATCGAGAACTTTTCAGTCACCTACGATGAAAGGCAACAACGGTGAAAAGAGAAACGGCAATACAATTGTGGACAAAGCAAGCAAGTGCGTCTGACCGGAGGGAATCATTTCATTCTCGTCACTCAAATGCCAATAACATTGGCAGCAGTTGCTTCATTATCGGCTAGCAGCCGGGGCAGACACTTCCAGACTGAATAAGAAAAAGCGGGACAAAACATTCTCTCACAATGTACCATTTCATTCATTCGTTTGGACCTTTCCACAGCAATTTCTTACATTAGGAACCTGGAACAAAGGTGATGCTATCTGTCTTAGTAATACTGTTACTAGTTTTTGTCGCTTGGTAGTCAAGGATCTTTCTTCCGACCAGCCACGGTCAAAATACCGCAACATCGATCGTAATTTCTGTATTTTAGTTGCTCGTAATTTGTCTTGGTAAAATTGGGAATTTATGGTAAGTTCTATGGCACCAAACTGCTGAAGTCATCGGTCCCTAGGCTTACACACTACTTAATCTTGCTTTAACATACGCTAAGGACAACACACACACACCCATGCCCAAGGGAGGACTCTAACATCCGACGGGGGAGCCGCACGAACCGTGGCAAGACGCTTTAGACAGTACGATTTGTCTTTGGTACTAAATGGAGTTCTATATCGCATTGGTAGATGACTAAATCATCATTGTTACACTCGTCGTTTCGACATGTGATAACGTTAAGATGAATTCAGTTTGCTATAAATCACTACTGTAAATTTTTTGCAGGATCAAAAATACCTAATTTTAATGCTGGTACAGTCTACTCTTGCTAATTAGAGTTCGATAAATCGAATTTCCGGATAAATCTAACTTGTTGTCAAGTCCCTTGGAAAAACTTCGGTAATGGAGAAGTGTATGTGTTTTGGTACACTCAGTACACACTGTAATCCGAAGTGAGCGCCTATCTAACACTCGATAATTCTGTTTCGTCAATGACTGAGATAATTGTTTCACCGTTCAATTCCTCGTGACACTCTTATTTTATCAACAATGCGTAACTTACTACACTATATAAATCAGTGTAAAAATGACTTCAAGTGTTTGACTTTCGCAGAAAACAACTGGTTACTGCACCCGTGGAACGAAAGAAGAGAGAAAAAATGTAGCGCAAAATTTCGGGATTCCTCATGAAGGCTATCGACAATATTGAAGCAGAAAGGTAAGGTTGCTGAACACGTATCGTAAATAGGGAAGAAGAAAACCCAGAGAGAGGAGTTCCGCCCTCTCGAAGAATTCTTATTGAAATGGCATGGTCAACGTAGAGAACGAAGCCGTAATGTCGGAAATGGAAACGATCGTATAGCATTGTTGGCCGAGTTCGGCCGCCGTACTGCAAGTACTCTTTAGTTGACGCCACGTCGGCGACTTGCGAGTCAATGACGATGAAAATGATGGATACACAATACCCAATCCGCTGCCGGGAATCGAACCCGGGCCCCCTGCGTGGTAGGTGGTAACGCTACCGCTACGCTACGGAGGCGGACAGTCATGTCGGAGATTATGTGCTTAATAAATGGCTATGCCATTCGCTGTTAGTCTGAGAATTGAAGCGTTAGCCGCTAGTGAGGCATGGATCACTAATTTTGGAAAAATACGTAACTTCGTTTTGTGGATAAAATGCGAACCCTGATGACAGTTTGTTCGACTTGGAAAAAACAACGAAATTTAAATTGTTTTACGTTTTCTCGGAAATGTATATGACTTTCGTTTGAAATGTGTAACACAAAAATAGTTAAGGTAAAAAATCAGTTTTCTTTTAGTTTGAATTCTAGTTGTTACCGTCTGCTTTGTTTTGTAAAGAAATACGTATGTTTTCGAAACTACAGGGCCAATTCGTAATATATACTCTTATTTTGATTTTTTCATGATTCCACCTTGAAGAGCCGAATTTCCGTTAAATCCAGCTCTCAATTATTTGAAATTTTTTAGGTGACTTTAACTTCGAAATATCGAGAGCACACTGTATTTGGTGTTTTTTCTTCAATATTAATGTCACCTTAGTCGTGAGAGTGCAGAGAAATCCTCCCATAGACTTCTCTTTACCGTGCTTCGTAATGTTACACGTTAACTGGTACGTTTATTCCAACTTCAATTGTTATTAGTACTTTACCAAGGACACGACCAAAGCAGTGCATTCACACAACAGATCGGCCGACAACTAGCTTACTGTATGCGAGCCGGCCGAAGTGGGCGAGCGGTCCTAGGCGCTACAGTCTGGAACCGCGCGACCGCTACGGCCGCGGGTTCGAATCCTGCCTCGGGCATGGATGTGGGTGATGTCCTTAGGTTATTTAGGTTTAAGTAGTTCTAAGTTCCAGGGGACTGATGACCTCAGAAGTTAAGTCCCATAGTGCTCCGAGCCATTTGAACCATTTGAACTGTATGCGATGATGATGTTTGGTTTGTGGGACGCTCAAATGCGCGGTCATCAGCACTCGTACGAAGTCCCAATCTTTACACAATCGAATTTTTTATAGTCCAATCTAGCCAGTGTCACGAACGATGATGATGATGAAATGAGGAGGACAACAGAAACACCCAGTCCCCGGGCAGAGAAAATCCCCAAACCGGCTGTGAATCGAACCCAGGACCCCGTGATCCAGAGGCAGCAACGCTATTCAACAGACCACGAGCTGTGGACATTACTGTATGCGGTATTTCTGAATATATTAATTTTGTCTGGAGCGCGATTAACATCGAGGGTGTTGTATCACAGTTTATAAACAATTATTATACACTACAATTGCGACGTAAACATACTCTATCCGTTTAAACTGTCCCTGTACACGTTGGTGGAGATCAATGCGGGATGTGCCCACCTTCGCGTTTATGACGGCTTCAGTTCTACTGGGGACGCTTAGAATGATGTGTCTGTATGTCTGGAGCTATGGCAGCCCATTCTTCCTAAAGAGCCGAAACCAGCCAAGTTGGACACTGGGGTCCGGAGCGTAGTCGACGTTCTAATTAATCCCAAAGGTGTTCCACTGGGTTCAGGTCGGAACTTTGTGCAGGCTATTCAATTTCAGGAATGTTACTGTTCACAGACTATTGCCCCACAGACGCTGCTTTATGACAGGGTGCGTTGTCATGTTGATACAAACGATCATCGTCCCCGAACTGTCCCTTTCATGTACGCAGTACACAATGCAGTTAGCGTTTTCTTAAGGGCAATGCGGGCACGAAACGCTAACCACGTAAAACTTCCCTTGTGATCATACATGATTTTAGGCAACTTTTTCCAGGCAGTCACCATACCCAAACTCTTCCACAGGATGGCTACAGGGTGTCCAAATCACGTATTTCCAGTCATCCACTGTCCGATGGCTTCGCTCTTCATGTCACTTCAAGCGTCACGTCACCTAAGACTGACTACAGAAAGTGTGGCTCAAGAGCTTCTCGACTACTGAACTCCACTCTTTTTAACTTCCTATGCACAGTCATCGTGCTAGCTGGACTACTGGCAGCACTTTGGAACTCACAAGTGATCCCTTCTACTGATTTCGTGCGACGTTTTACAACGACCCTCCGCAACTGTCACTATCCGCCAGCGCGAACAGTCTGTCTGCACTTTGTTTACAGTACCAGTTCCCTCCCATTTATACTTCACAATCACATCGCCAAACCTAGACTTGGGCAGCTTTCGAAAGACTGGAAGTGTCCCTGATAGATTGTTACTTAGGTGACAAACTATGGTTCAAATGGCTCTGAGCACTATGGGACATAACACCTGAGGTCATCAGTCCCCTAGACTTAGAACTACTTAAACCTAACTAACGTAAGGACATCACACGCATCCATGCCTGAGGCAGGATTCGAACCTGCGACCGTAGCAGAGAAACTATGACTAGTCCACGTTCGAATTAACTGAGCTCTGCTGTTACTGCTTCTGTACCGACAGCAAAATACTCCTTGCCTCCTTTTACAGTGGCAGATTCGGCTTCTCGTGATATCTAGTGGCCAACTTCGTATTAGATGTGAGTATCCGGATGATTCAGTCATATGGTGTATCGTTGATTGAATGGCTGTGCCTTGTAAGGGACAGGCGTATTCTCTATGCAAGGCATTACACGTTCTGTTTTTCGTGCAACTTCTATTGACGTATTGTAACGATTTGTGTACCTTATCTGTCGCTATTTCCGGTGGTTCTATGGTGGTGGTAACTGTTATACTTTGTAGAGATATCGCAATGGTACGATGTTTACTCGATGCACACCTGTCCAATACCAGAAATTCTATAGAAATTTCCTGACACATTAAGACTGTGGGTCGAACGGAGTTCAGAATCCGGACAAACTGCCTTCGGCAGACTATGCTCTTACTTCACAGTCAGACGTAAAGCTTCACTCCCCCTCTAACTCTTCTTGTCAATTCTCAGATTTCAACTGTGACAATGGCTTGCACAAAAATGTCTTAGTATTTGTGGGAACAGACTCATCTCCTCCGTGCAGCATTTCACCAGTGTTAGGAGGAAAAACTCAAGTGCTTGCTGTCGTTTCGGTTTTCCGTCAGAAAAACTGACCGAAGACCCGAGGAGAGGAGCGCGCTGCGTCATGGACGCGTGGGCTGTCAGATACGGCGCGGCAAACACGATCAAGATACACACGCGATAAGATAGGCCGCCTCACAGACGCCGCTCGCTCAGCTGACTACGACTACAGTACTGCCACACGGGTAAAAAGACCCCGGGCACGGCGGCAGAGCCTTTGTACAACGATCGCAAAAATTGAATTCCTACTACAATGCTGCGGAAGTCACGAGTTACGGTTGCGAAACAGTCCCTTTTTCCAAAGAAGATAGAACTGTTCCATGTACTTGGTTTCAGTACGGCGTTGGCAGCATCGATCACTTTCCTAACAATGCTTTATTGACCTACGACTGCTTTCTTCTTTTCGTATTGTTATCGTATAAGGAAACGAGACGGGGGGGGGGGGGGGGGAGAGAGAGAGAGAGAGAAGTAAGCTGTTATGCTGTTTATTATTTCAAAAGTAATCCCCACAGCTATTAATACATTATTTACCCCACTCCGAGAAAAGACGGTCATTGCCCTCATGGGAAGTACTTGCGGTTGCCTACGGAACCATATCTGAACCAAGGCTTGCACCTGTCCCTCCGAAGCAAATCGACAACCACGAATATCTCCCTTCAGAACTTCAAATGTACGAAAATCGCATTGGAACAGATCGGGATTTTATGGAGGATGTGTAAGGGATTCCCAGTGAAACCTCTTCAGCGTAATCGCAACTTTACTTGAACTTCCAGGCGCTCAATGCCAAGGTTCTAAACGCCAGCACTCGTTCTTTGCAGGACAAAACGTACGCGCATGTTGCAAAGATTGTTCCTACTACGCTGCAGAAGTTTCGCTGGGAAGCCCTTACAATTCCTCCACAAAATCCCTATCTGCCCCAATGCTATTTCCATATACTTGGAGCCCTGAAGGAAGACATTCCTGGTCGTCGATTTGCTTCGGGCGAATAGGTGGATGCCTGGGTTCAATCATGGTTCCGCAGGCAATCGGGCAATCACATTTTTCCATGAAGGCATTGATCGTCTTGGCACACAGTATGATAATGTATTAACAGTTATGTCGATTACTTTTGAAATAATGAACAGTTTACGTGGGGCAAATTCATTTTAGTCAGGAGATCTTAGATTATCTGGCTGCCTCTGCTTCATGGCTTTAGATATTTGCCTTGAAGCGTCTGTTCTTTAGCACCGTCCAGAGGACACGTGTGACTTACGGTATCCACGAACGCGAATAGTCATTGTTCATGTTTTAACAACATATCCCGCACGTGCTTACAAAAGCCCTTTCGAAAATATCTTAACAGCGACGACTGATGTAGTAAAATACATAAAAGACATACATTAAAGGCCTTAATATCCGTATATGGCTGTTGTCATCTGTGTTATTTTATGCTGGAGAGGTGTGTTTAAATGTTGATATGTAGCAGTTTTGTAAGCTTTGTGTATGTATTGCCATACGAGAAATAAATAAAATAACAGTTTATTTACTTTTTTTCCATCTGTCTCGTTTTAAAAAAAAATGGCTCTGAGCACTATGGGACTTAACTTCTGAGGTCATCAGTCCGCTAGAACTTAGAACTACTTAAACCTAACTAACCTAAGGACATCACACACATCCATACCCGAGGCAGGATTCGAACCTGCGACCGTAGCGGTCACGCGGTTCCAAACTAAAGCGCTTAGAACCGCACGGCCACAACGGCCGGCCTGTCTCGTTTTCATCTGACTGCCTCTTACATTTCAGATTTTCTAGCATTTGGCATGTAAGACGAGTGGAAAAGAAAGGAATACTGACAAGCAAGAGCGTGTAACACGCTTCCCATATGCGAGCATTTCGTTATCAGGGGGATTAACGCAATATATTTCACAGCTCGAAAGCGCGGTGATGTCGTGAAATATCGAGACAATAGGCAGCGCTTTGGAAACACACCAGAGATTCAAACTACGTTTTACAAGTATGGCGACAAAAATGGGATACACAACAATGGGCGTTTTCGTCTCTCATATGGAAAGGCAAGATGTAAATTTGAAACTATTATTACTTCAGTGTAGTCAAATATCTGTGACGCTCCTATAGGTATTTTATCTGCGGTTGTAGCCATCATTCATCGTCTTCCGATGCACCAAGAAGCCGAAAACCAGCTACGTAACATTACAAAGGGGGCTATTTTCTTTTGCAATTTGCTTGTTATGAAAACTGAAGAGACATTTTAAGACCAGCCAAAGTCCTACATGCTTCCTTGCATTACTTAGCCCATACTTGGGCAAGATCCGCAGAGGTTCTTAGACCAGATGTGACAGTGGCGCTCAGGGAGCACCGAAACAAATCTTGCGGATATATGCCCTGCGTACGAGCACGTGGTAGCAATATCAACAGACAGAAGTCTTTTACCCAAAACACGTAACAAAGATATTTGTCATGACAAAGTTGCTCCTAGCAATCACAACACGTGTCTTATCACTTCATCAACAACGCTACTTTACTTACTCCCGAATCTGAATGCTTTTCTCTTTGGACTGGAAGAAAATGAAATTCTGTAACAAAATCAACGCTTAATGCTGTTACGTAAGTATAGAAGAAAATGCTACTGTTTCTGTTTTTATAATTTTTGCAGCTAAGCAGAAGAGTATTGCACATCTATTTATAACTCTAAAATAACAGCGAAATTTATCAAGGCATTACAGACATACCAATGAATTCTCTACTCTGTATGCAAAACAGGCCCCTGAACGATCACTTTCTGTCGCTCTGGCCATGACACTCTGAGTGACTGCATCAGTTTTGAAGTCCACAGGATCTTTGTATAAATCTCCAATATTACCTGCAAGGAAACGTATTTAACGTATAGTTTAAGCCACTGCTGATACGTATATCATGAGGAAACTCTTGTCTTCACTAACGCGATTAAATAGCTGCACATCCTGCTAGAGGCGAAGAGGGGGCGCCTTTGGCCAGCGCTGATAAAGGTTAATATATCTTATCCTTTAAGCAGGGGCTATAAGAAATTTTATCTTATCGCCCCTCCCAGCTCATATGTTGACTCCATGCGGCGTTAATCTTCTGAAGGACGTTTCTTGACTACTCACAGTTAAATGGCCTCCACACGAAATTGAACCGGTACTATTTCAACTCCACTTTCGTATAATGACTAAATATGTACACCGGCTTCGTACGCATCAACACATGTCGCGAACTTTGAAACGTTTTTTTTTATGTAGTTCACATGTTACTTCCCTCACAATATATACGATTGACAAATGTTTAGACTGAATATAAATAAATTGCTGCTGGAAGCATATCTCCGCTAATTCAGATGTGCTAACGTGTCACTGATGCACGTACATACCACACTGAAAACTTGCTGTGCAGAAATATTGTTAACACAGATACATACTGAAGTGCGAAGTGTCACTTGAAATGTCTAAGTGCTAAAACAAGAGTGTAGTGAATGTCAATATATTTTTAATTTTGGCAAAAAATTTACACCAACAGTGGAATCACGGTTTTCAATTTCAATATCAATATTTAGTACAAAAAAAAAACTTTGCGCTATCTAAGTATCCGAATATCTGCGTAGCCTTTCATTTATATGTGAGTAGATATACAGTACATAAAATGTGTCATCTCTCGTCTGCATCCATGTTTGGTCTTCATATTGGATTCACCCAAGAAATGGCATATTTCTTGCTTACAGTGCACTCGGGGACGACTAGTTTGGATTCCGGAGATATGTAGGAACGCGCGAGGCAATAATGACCCTACGACAACATACCTTAGGAGATAGGTTTAAAAAAATCAAACCATCTTTTAAGGTATTTGTAATTTAGAAATAGTTGTTGACGCAGTTACCGGCCTACACTTTTTGACATTCTGCAGCTAACAGTGATAAAATACAGGGAGCATGAAGTTATTTACAACATGTAAAGAAACCACTCGTTAGTGTAAGAGTCTGAGGACATGATAAAGAAGTAGTAGTTGAGATGAGGGCGAGACAAAATTTTAGCCTACCCGCGATGTTATTGAATATGTACATTGAGCAAGCAGTGAAGGAAGGCATCGAGGAATCTGGAAAGATATTTAATGTTCACTGAGAAGAAATAAAAACTCTGAGGCTTGCCCATGACATGGACTTGGAAGAGCACTGTTCTGGAAGAGGTCTAGATGTACACAGACAACGTACAGGCTCGATCCCTGCAAAAAAGAAAAAACAACAACCAGCCACTATAGTGTTTTGCACACAGCCACGATCTCAAATCGTCAGTCTGCGAGTAAATGACATCAATGAAAGAAAACCAGGCATAATGGAATGTAATCGAATTAAATCAGGGGCTGCTGAGAGAATTACGTTAGAAACTGATATACTAAAAGAAAGAGATGAGTTTTGCTATTTGGCAGCACAATAACTGGTGACGGCCGAATAGAGTATATAAAATGCAGACTGACTGTAGCAAGGAAAACATTTCCGAAAAAGACAAATTTGTCAACACAGAATTGAAGTGTTACGAAGTTTTTTCTCAAGGTGTTTGTATGGAGGGTAGCCTTGTACGGAAGTGAAGCGTGAATGATAAGCAATTCTGACAAAGACAATAGAAACTTTCGAAATGTGGTCCTACGGATGAAAGTGGCATATTAGACGCGCAGATCGTGTAACTAATAAGGAGCTACTGAATAATGGGAGAGAAATGAAATCGTGGTAAAACTTGACTAAAAGAAGCTATCCGTTGATAAAGAGCACATCTTGAGGCATCAAGAAATCGTCAATTTCGTAAAGGGGGAGAAGTGTGAGGGGTAGTAACTGTAGAGGGAGACGAAGAGATGAATACAATAAGCAGTTTCAAATGAATGCAGGTTGTAGTTAGGTGAACATTAACAGGCTTGCTCAGGATAGAGTAGCATGGAGAGGTGCATCAACCCAGTGTTGGAAATGACGAAGACGACGACGACATCGTTTCGTATCACTTTTTGTACTTCAGTGTTGCAGTTGAGTTGGACTGCAAGAGAGACACCTGGAGATGAAATTCTGTAATTTGGAAATCGACCGTCCTAATTCAATACCATCAATTAAACAGCGAAATGGATTATCCAATACCAGCACATCAATTATACGTGATCCTGTCACTTTAATGTGACATCACTTATGCTCGACATCAAAGTGCAATAATCATTCACAGACGCTAGGTGGCAGCACTAGCGGTGGAGGATTTACAAAACGTGTCGGATGTGGGGATGGGGGAAAACCGTGCAGTCATTGTCGTAATGTGGAATTGGAGCGATTTATCTGGTGTCCAAACGCGTATCTGACGGGCAAAGGGTAGAAATATATCCGAAATGGCTACATTTGTAAACGGTTCGCGTGCTGCCCTGATTGAAGAATACAGTGCACAGCAAAATGGTGCTATCCAAAACCGGCGCCGAGGCAACTGTGGCGCACCACGGACCAAAGATGACAAAACGGTACGGGGGAACAGACGGGTAACTTTTGAGCAACTGACTGCCCACATGAACCAGATGATGATGATGGTTTGTGGGGCGCTCAACATCGTGGTCATCAGCGCCTGTGCGAGTTCCAAATCTTTTCATTTCCAGTCTCTACCGGAATGATGATGAGTTGATGAGGACAACACAAACATCCAGTCCCCGAGCGGAGAAAATGCCCCACCCGGCCGGGAATCGAATCCGGTACTCCGTGATCCAGTGGCAGCACACATGAACCAAGGGGCTACCAAAGTTGCTGCGTATGGGCATCCGCAGCAGGCGCCTGGTTCATGCACCCCTGCTGACCGTTGTTCATCGGCGAAGGAGGCCGGAATTTGCACGCCAATACAGCAACTGGATGTCCAGTGAGTGCCGACAAGTGGTCTTTTATGTTTTATGCTCCATCGGAGAGAGAAACGTTAGCGTGTACGGCGTGAAAACGTCTAAAAGCAAACACCCTGCAACAATCGTGAGAAGAGGGCAAGTCGGAGGAGGGAGTGTTATGGTCTGGGGAACGTTCTCGGGGCATTCCCTGTGTGATTCTGTCGTTCTGGAAGGCAGAATGGATTAACACAATTATGCATCTATACTTGTGGACCATGCCCAACCTTACATGCAGTTTGTTTCCCTTCAGTGCGATGGCATGGTAACTACCAGCAGGACAACCCAACGTGTCACACAGCTCGTAGTACACATGCGTGGCTCAGACAGCAACAGGATGAATTTACCGTACTCCCCGTACTCGCGTACCCATTCGCGAATTTGTGGGACCACCTCGATCGAGCTGTTCGCGCCATGAATTCCCAACCGAGATATCTAATGCATCTGGCCACGGCAGTGGATTACGCATGGCTCCACATCCCTGTCTGTACCTTCCAGAACCTCAAAGAGACACTTTCTGCGCGTCTCGCAGCGGTCCGCGCTACAAAAGTCTTAGCAGGTGGTCACACTAATGAGACTGGACAGTGTAAATCTCCCTGTGTAAGCTCACATATTCTAAGAAACCCGAGAGGCGAGTGCCTTGCGAGAGCTCGATGAGGGTGCCCCACGTGGCGCGAGCGCGCGGCAGCAGGTGACCGGACCAGCTCGGCTCACTCCCGGCTGACGGCATTCTTGCGCCGCTGACCGGCTACTGCTTGCCTGCCTTTGGCCCATTGAGCAGCGCGCCACCTAACGGGCCCTGGCCCCTCCTCTCTACAGCCACGACGCTCTCATCAGAGTAACGCAGTGCTGATTCGGCGCACTACTAAAGCTTACATTCTCTCCACACATTACACTCCAGACAAGAAATGAAGATTACGGTTTAATGTCCGGTCGGCGACCAGTAAATAGGGACGGTGCTCAAATTCGGCAAATGCAGGAAAGGAAATCGCGCGAATCATTTTCGAAGGAACAATCCCGCCATTTGTCCAACAAGATTTAGGGAGACAACACAAAATGTAAATATTAACTTCACAAAGAGCTGTCCTAGTGCTGCCCTTGTTCGCAGATGTTGACAGTGCATCTACGTAACAAATTAGAGGCAGCCAATGTGTGGATAATACGTGGTAGCTACCGAGCAGCTGTTACCCAGATATTTCTTTACGTCACTAACATACGAATTAATTGCATTTTGTGATCGTCCTTTTTCTTAGTCAACTTTAAGCGCTTATAGATGTTTCTGTTAGTCATATGCACAGCACTCCAGCACTACATTTTTGAAATACTGTAGGATGCCACTTTTATAAAACCATGAAACAGAAAGTACTGGAATCATCAATTTAATTCTCTTTTATTTACGTAGAGGATCATTTAAAATTTTCTTTCATTACGTTTTGAAAATATCTTTAAGATGGCACCCGTTTTGCTCATTGCATTTGGAGAGTCGAAATTTGAAGTTTGTCCAGCATGTCTCTGTCTGTGTTGCCAACAGCAGCACGAATATTGTTTCGTAGCTCACCCAGGGACCATGAACGATTGGTATACACCAAGTATTTAAGATAGTCTCATAAGAAATAAGTCTCAGGGGACTAAATTTTGCGAGCGTGCTGGCCACTGAAGATCACCCCTGAAGGAGATGAGACAGTTGGGGAAGCGTTTGCGCAGGAGAGTCATTAATGATCGTGTAGTGTGAGTCGCGGCGCCGGCTTATTGACACCAGACTTCCCCCACACCCATTTCTTCAAGTTCAGGAAGAAAAAACTCAACAATTTGGGCGTACTGCTCAGAAGTGACCGTAATTGCCCTATCGTTCTCTTCTAAAAATCATGGACCAGTAATGCCAATTTTTGATAATGCACACCAAAAAGTTACACATTCTATATACTTGGGCTGCTCGTGAAGTTCTCAGGAGTTTGTGCCATCCCAATATTGCATGTTTTGTCCATTCACGTGTCAAGGCAACGCAAATGTGTCTTCGCTGAAGAACACAAGGGCGTCACAAGGCAAGTTTCCTTCACGGCACTGGCTAGAAAAATCAGCTGTTTCGTCATCAAAACTTACTATTATCACTCGCGACGGCCTTTACCAGCACCCTCTTTCAGATGGACGGGTGCTTGTAAGTTTTACCTGGACGCACCTCCGTCCTCCCGAATGCGATACCGAAGTACGTATCACGTAAAAGATGGTAGTTTCGTAACCTCTACACGCACAAAGTTGGCCGCTTGGAAAGACCAACTATGAGCCATTTGTCGCCACAGATGGCAAGAACGAATTTAAAATAGGCAAAACAGCACAGGAGCCTAAAATGTCAAAATACCTTAGCACCAAGATGTCATTTGGAGAGAAACCGTGCGGTAATGAATTAGATACATGCAGCATGCCTGTATTTGTAAACAGTAGTGCAAAATCTTTTATATTGCTTTTTTGTATAATCTCTCACTTCACATGACACTAACAGGTTTCAATAAATTCCTGAATCACACCGCATTGCCTAATATGCCTCAAAAGTATAATGGAAATCAGAGAAAAATTATTCTGGTAAAAACGTCACCTGAAGTTTAAAACGAAGCCAAATGCGAACTTAATCACAAGACAGGATTTTCAAGTAAATGAACAATAAATAACTGAATTACTTCAAAAAAGATGATAAAAAACGTACCATAGGTAGAAGTTACGAGAGGAGTACTTGCTTTACCATGAGGAAGTACTGTGTTTCGAATCTAGACTTAACGGAACTAAGTAAGGCACAGCTGCTGAGAAATGGAACAGGTTTTCACGAGAGTGACATACTTTCAGAATGTAAAATATATATTTGCCACGGAAAAGAGTATCATTTACTTTTATCACTAGTAGTAGATGTCCATGCAAAATTCATCGCGACATCACATTGGTGTCAATTTCTAACACAATACATCGCGTCAGCATACTAACACATTGGGAAGTGCTATACTTCACGCCCAGCTATAGCGCAACACACGCCAGAATTCTAAAATATCTTCAAACTTTGTACTGAAAAGCACTGTTGAAATCCATAGCAAATGTGAGTGGGTGTAGAAATGTACATATTTATGTCTGATTTAGAACCTGTATGGAATACTGAACATAGTCTTTCAGATGAACACGGAATTTCTATTGTAGGTCATCAGAGAGCAGAAAATCGCCATCGTTGTCGGTCGCCAGGGAAATTAGTGGACAGCACAATTAGGATGAACTGTCCGATAAGCGCCGTAACAGCTCAACTCTATCGAACAATTCTGTCACTGTTTTGATGGATGGACTCAATACGTCGCATAAAGCATGAAGCGACAGCAAACAACAGGTGACACACGGTAATACACCGAGATCCTTCGGGTTTTCTGCAGCAAATCCAACCTAGCCAGTAGAGCTGCTCTGAAACCATCACAATTCAACCACACGCCCTGTGTCGATCTCCAGACTACAAGGCTCGAACTACTATGTCTATTTATTACAAGGAATATGAAGAACTATACTGTAAAGGAATGTAATCACAAACTTCGAAAAAGTTGTAATCACTACATGGTAGTGAGATGTATTGTCTTGTTTTATGACAAAAACGTGGGGCAACAAATTTGCTTACTTCGACTTAAAATATGTGTGTCGTCAAAAAAGACGCAAGGGCTGTGGGACGAACACTTTTCAGTTAACTGTTTATTTGCTGAAGTCGGATTAGCGAAACAATGGATCGAGCTCAAATTCGCTCACACAAAAGTTAGACATTATACCAAATCATTTCACATGCATTCCAACAGCCATATCGTTGACCTAAAGGTGACGGTTCGCCTATGATGACAGACAGTACATAACAGTAATCCTGGTGTACATTTAAAAACAAAGATTTTATTGATCAACATTGCTGAGTGGCCAGGCGAATTACGAATGGGGGAATGTATTGGTGCTGTTTACTGTAACGAACCACACAGCATCCAGACATGCTGGGCAAAATAAAATTGCCGGCCACCCGACAATGTGAGCAACCACAGCAGGGCGACAATACCGGCAGCCTAAGAACGCCGGGAAGTCACTGCTGCTGAACAAGAAACATACAAAAAAAAAACTAATTGTGTTCTTGATAGACTGACAGTTTTAACTGGATTGATATTGAATTTGAATTACCTGAATTGCTTAAGAGCTACACCCTTACGAGCCGCACTACAATGTATCGACACCTGAGTTACAGCACTTTAACTGTTTTGCTTCGTAGCTTGGAGTGACTGTATGCTGAATCAGAACTGTGACTTTAATTTATTGGTTAATATTCTCCGAAGCAGTTGATTTTACTTGAAAATAATTACGAACCGGATAGACTGTTACCCTTTGGAACTCATAATTATTCTTTGGGAACTGAGACTTTTATATTTCGCCTGCAGGAACGAAAATTTATCCGGTGCAGTCAGATGCAGAACGTTTTGTCAGAGGCATGATTTTAATTTACCGTTGCGCATTCGCTGTGGATTTATTTTAGGCCCCCGTTTGGATGATCTCACTTGGATCATGCTTTAAATTCTTTGCGTGTCCAGTATCGGGAGTGTGTAAAGATAGATAGTATAAGAACAGTCAATAAATCACCTCCCGATAGGAAGACCGCCACACTTTTTAAGGGGCTCCGGAAAGGCTCAAAATCATGAAAAGTTCAATTTTTACTTTTTTGCGTTTTCTGAATCTGCAGACTATTACCTTTTAACAGATATATAATTTATTCAATTCCGAAGACTACAACTATTTTTAAATTTTTTTCAAAATGTGTTCTACATGGGCGTGACCCACTGTGGCGCTGTTAAACTGCTGTCAAATGGTATTAATAACGTCCGTGTTCATCAGGTACATTTCAGTGATGTGAGATAAAGTATGTGTTGTGACTAACCTGTGATGGTTGAATATATATCGCTGGTGTGATTGTCGATTGTTTCATGTTTATTTACTCTGTCGTTATCTCGAAAATATTCGTAATTAATTCTGTTTCTTGAGTCTCTGTTTTGTTGAAGTATAATAATGAGTAAAAGTAAAGTTATTAGAAATCCTCTGAAGGCTTTTAAGAAAAGGAGAAATGTTGGAAAGCCAAAGGTATGTGTTATTTCTGTAAACAATAAAGACGATAACCAAGTGAGTGAACCTAACCTCTCAAGTACACCTGCCCATAGCAGTCAAAGTGGGAAAGAAAATACTTCACAGAAGAAGCTTGGTTCAATGAGTGAAAACTATGAATGTTTTATGGGCGAATCGGATGTGAATGAAATATTTGATATGTCGGTTCTCAAAGGAATTTTTTCAAACTGTGTAAGATGTATTCATTGTAGTGAAGTTGGTCTGGAACTCTCCATAATAAAGCACGTAGGACTTGCTAGTGAAATACAACTGAAATGTGATAAGTGTCCATACATGACCACCTTTTGGAACAGTGTTGCAGTAACTGCAACTGAAGAAAATGGTAGCAAAATCTACGGACACAACATTAGATTTGTTTATTCCTTGCGTTCAGTTGGTAAGGGTGCTACTGCAGGTGCAATTTTCTGTGGCATCATGAATCTTCCAAATCCCCCAACCAAGTTTACGACCTATAATAAATTAATAGGGTCTAAAGTAGAAGATGTCTGTATAGAATCTATGAAGAACGCTGTGGAAGAGACAGTAATGGAAAATAATGGTAACAGAGATTTGACTGCAGCGTTCGATGGTACCTGGCATAAACGGGGACACACATCTCTTCATGGTGTAGTATCTGCCACCAGCATGTATACAGGGAAAGTTTTAGATGTAGCAGTAATATCAAAGTATTGTAGATGTCCACAAAAATATAAAGGTACACATGAAAATAATTGCAAAGCTAACTATAGTGGCAGTAGTGGAGGAATGGAAGTGGCTGGTGTTGCCAGTATATTCCAGCGTTCTGAGGCGTGTGATAAAGTGCGATATGTTAATTACCTTGGTGACGGTGATTCTAAAAGTTTCAAACATGTTCAAGGACTGAAGCCCTATGGTGATGACGTTGTAGTGCAGAAATTTGAGTGTATTGGACACGTACAGAAGCGAATGGGAACAAGACTTCGGCGACTGAAAGCTTCGTACAAAAAACAAAAACTCAGTGATGGTAAACGGTTGGATGGGAAGGGAAGGTTAACTGACAGTGTAATTGACAAAATACAGAACTATTATGGAATGGCTATTAGGCAAAATACACAAAGTGTCGACGAAATGAAGAAGGCTGTTTGGGATCTTTTTTTTTATACTTCTTCAACCGATGAAAATCCCCAACATAGCTTGTGTCGCAAAGAAGAAGACAGTTGGTGTAAATATAACATAGGATTGTTAACTGGTGAAGTGTACACTCAAGCATAGTCTGCCTCATGCAATAATGGAGGTGATAAAACCTATTTTCAGAGACTTAGCAGCACCTGAACGGTTGAAAAAGTGTATTCACGGAAAAACTCAAAACCCCAATGAAAGTGTAAATAGTGTTATATGGTCGAGAATCCCCAAGACTGTATTTGTTGGAATAGAAACACTTCACTTTGGTGTGTATGATGCTGTTGCGACTTTCAATGATGGCAACATTGTAAGGTGCAAGGTATTTAGAAATACGGGAATGAAGATAGGTTCTAACATGGTACGAGCGATGCTTGCTTTAGACAAGGAACGCCTTCGGGCTGCAGACAGGGCTGTAAAGAGTCTAGAAATACAAGCAAGAGTAAACAGGAGGAGGAACAAGAGGAAGCTGGAGGAGGAGTTTGCAGACGATGAAGATAATCCATCCTATGGACCTGGAATGCACTAAAAAGTTAATCCAATCTTTGTCGCTCGATTCCCAAAACTTTTATTTTCTCATACTAATTACATGTTTTCCAAGGATCTTCCAAACATATTTGTTTCAAACTTTCAGTAAATGTTACACAGTACCTTCTGCATAATTTAACACAGCCTTTTTCCAAAAAACTGTATATTTTTGAATATATAAATAAAAAATTGCAAAAAAATGTTGTGAATTTTCATTACAATTGAAAAAATCACCTTTAATAACTGAACTAAAATTTTGTAAAATCCCTGTGTTAAGTTGTAGCCCATATTCCAATAAATAATCTGTAAAAAGTTCAACTTCCTACCTCAAATACTTTGTGAGGAAAGATGTAATTTATAAGCGTTATTTTAACATTGCAAGTATAGGGCGTTCCGGAGCCCCTTAAGCTTTAAACGTACGGTGAACAAAACAGTAACTATACTTGGTGTACAAGCAACAAAGAAGCAAACAGGCTGGCGGACAGAGGGGAATCCATATGCTTCGTCATCAATGCACAACATCAGGAAAAACATCTAGTCACTCCCACCTCTTTCATTTATTTCAAGGTGCAGTACTGAAAATCAGAATTTCAAACCAAACATTGTCTTTCTACTCCCCGCACGTTTCTAGCACTGTACACTCAATTTTAAAGATGGCTTGAACCCCGCAATGCTTCTCTTGAAATGGACCAAACCCCGGTATGTTTTCCTTGACGGTGAGTTTTCTTTAAAGACAAGGGTACCGTCAGTAATACTAAAGGGAAGTGTTATAGGACGGACAACGGGTATCATTTTCCACGTAAGTTACATAAAAGATCTGGCAGACAGGGTCGGCAGCAATCTGCGGTTGTTTCCCGATAATGCTATGGTGTACACGAAGGTGTCGAAATGAGTGACTCTAGGATGATACAAGATGATAGACACAATTTCTAGTTTGAATGACACCCGACTCTAAATGCAGAAAAACGCAAGTAAATGCGGATGAATAGGAAAAACAAACACGTAATGTTCGGATATTGCATTAATTGTGTCCTGCCTGACACAGTCACGTCATATAAACATCTGAGCGTAACGTTGCAAAACAATATGAAATGAAACGAACATGTGAGGATTGTGGTAGGGATTGCGAATGGTCGACTTCGGTTTACTGCGAGAATTTCTGGAAGTGCTGTTTATCTGTAAAGGAGACGGCAGATACGACGCCAGTGCGACCTATTGCTGAATACTGCTTGATTGTCTGGGATCCGTACCAGGTCAGATTGAAGGAGGACATCGAAGCAATTCAGAGGCGATCTGCCAGATATTACCGGTAGGTTCGAAGGACAAGCACGTATTATGCAGATGCTTCGGGAACTCAAATGGGAATCCCTGGAGAAAAGGCGACATTCTTTTCGAGGAACAATACTGAGAACGTTACGAGAACCGACATTTGAAGCTGACTGCAGAACGATCCAACTGCTACCAACATATATTTCGCGTAAGGACCACGACGATAAGAAACGAGGAATCTGGCAGACAGTCGATCTTCCCTCGCTCTGTCTACGAGTAGAACAGGAAGGGACACGACTATGACTGGTACGGGGGACCCTCCACCACGCACCGCACAGTCGCTTGCGGAGTATACAGGGTGTTACAAAAAGGTACGGCCAAACTTTCAGGAAACATTCCTCACACACAAATATAGAAAAGATGTTATGTGGACATGTGTCCGGAAACGCTTAATTTCCATGTTAGAGCTCATTTTAGTTTCGTCAGTATGCACTGTACTTCCTCGATTCACCGCCATGATTTCATACGGGATACTCTACCTGTGCTGCTAGAACATGTGCCTTTACAAGTACGACACAACATGTGGTTCATGCACGATGGAGCTCCTGCCCATTTCAGTCGTAGTGTTCGTACGCTTCTCAACAACAGATTCGGTGACCAATGGATTGGTAGAGGCGGACCAATTCCATGGCCTCCACGCTCTCCTGACCTCAATCCTCTTGACTTTCATTTATGGGGGCATTAGAAAGCTCTTGTCTACGCAACCCCGGTACCAAATGGAGAGACTCTTCGTGCTCGTATTGTGGACGGCTGTGATACAGTACGCCATTCTCCAGGGCTGCATCAGCTCATCAGGGATTCCATGCGACGGAGGGTGGATGCATGTATCCTCGCTAACGGAGGACATTTTGAACATATCCTGTAACAAAGTGTTTGAAGTCACGCTGGTACGTTCTGTTGCTGTGTGTTTCCATTCCATGATTAATGTGATTTGAAGAGAAGTAATAAAATGAGCTCTAACATGGAAAGTAAGCGTTTCCGGACACATGTCCACATAACATATTTTCTTTCTTTGTGTGTGAGGAATGTTTCCTGAAAGTTTGGCCGTACCTTTTTGTAACACCCTGTATATGTAGATCAGAGTTCCTCTTACCTTCCTTCGACCTTTGAACTGACTTATCCAGCCTTCTGTAGGGGGATCTATGGTTTGAGTGGACTCTGAACCATGGTGCAACCCGGCAGTGGCAAATAAGGCGAGAATTGGCAACATAGAATCCAAAGTGGGTTGAGAACTGAATCCGAAACATTGGTTGTGTAGACTCGTAAACTGCAACAAATTTACCCACCAGTTTCAAGCACGGAACTGAAATTCTCTATCAGTGGCAGAATATACACAGAACTGAACGTCAGTGACCGATCATAACACTGTTTCACCGAGACTCGTTCGTATCTGTCTTTGAATAGTGTCCTAGTAACAGACGCAAATTCTATAATGTAAGCAGGAGTGTTTCCATCTGTAAACAAATCATGAGTACTTATCAAAGGCATTTAGATGGTGCTGAGATTGTAGAAAACGGCTCGTGAAGTGTGACAAACCAAGCAGGCGTTCCGATTTGCTATCCATATTTCAAAATATTATGCTCTGGTTTCGTTAGAATATAGTAGACTCTGGAAATAGATCCTCAGAATCAGGATACTAGTTGACACCTGACAAGTATTCTGCCACAGAACTGTCTTGCATGTTTAGCAAACTTCGTTGTAAATCTGAATGACGATTGCATGGCGAGGGTATGTAGCCATCTGTTTCCTTTTTAGAGGTTAGTAATAAGCAGACTCGCTCAAGTAATTCGTTTGTTGATTTGTAGGGATGGTTCACATAGACTAATGTTAGCCACGGGCAAGACGTAGGCAGAATTAAAGTTCTTCGGATAGTTTGCGGCTTTAGAGTGGGGCTCACACGGAAACGTATAAATGTTTGTTTTTCCCTCGAGTTGTTATAGAATGGAACGGCAGAGAAACAGTGTGGAAGTGGTTCGATGAACCCTCTGCTAGGCACTTAATATTGCAGAGTAGTGATGTACATGAGATGCAGGTTTATGAGATGGTGACATTGTGACTACGTTCACTTCTGTGGTCGCCAAGGCCAGTTTTAGGTAGAGGGGGGAAGGGGGTTTTGCTGCAGCCTCGGGATGATGGGCCAGTCTTTCCTTAAACCTTCAAAATGGGTTGTGTAGGAGATCTACAAGCCCGTCTCGAGTGCAAGAGATTTTCCAAGGGTGGTAGGCGCTTCCAAGCTGAAAATTTTGAAACGCCCTTTGTGGAAGCACCACTTAACAGTGATGGGATTAGTGCGAGTGGGAAATGGCCAACGACGTTGCCTGCATGCGGCTACTGAGTCTGATTGGCCGGAAACCCTGAATCTTAAATAATCAATAAGCCAACCCTGTCCCCCCACACACCCGCCCCCCCCATTCTTTAAAGAAACGAACTCCTAAGTAGAAAGCGACTTCAAACTTCTGAATACTTTACAATTCAGTTAATGCGCTGAATATATGACGTTAAGCATGTGACCGAAAACAAGTTCAGAAAAAGTTTGAAATTATCTTTAAAGTTTATTTGGAGTCACTAAGCGCTGTGATCATCAAACACTGGATGAGTGAATTCCGGGTAACTTGCACTCCCATGTGCGCTAAAGCTAGTTTTTCACTCATCTCAATGTTCGTTACGTCATATCTCCTGAACTGTATGTAGTAAAATGACTCAGTGGTTGCGAGTGGAGTTAGTAGTAGGAAAGTAATCAACTGAAACGTCGTGCCTTATGTTTAAGTATTACTGCATTAGCATCGAAACTAGTAAGCGATAATTAATTTTCCTTTGTAGCGTTTTGATTAAAAATACCCAATATTTACATTGTGCACTCTAGTCACTGGCAGAGACAGTAAACAACAACAAAGATACTCTCCGACTGAATTTCATCCAAAGTATGTTTTGGGCGACTTTCACCCTCCTTGTCCTTCTGCACTTTCCTCTTGTCAGCCACTGAGCAAACCGCATGCAATTAGACACCATTGCTCGACTATGTCCCTTAATAGTATTACAGTACTGAATTTAATAATATATTGTCAGGACTAGTGGCACAGGCTGATGTAACTCGTTATTTTGAAGGGAATTAATAATAATGTGACAGAATCATGTACTGCCTGAGCGTACTCATTTCTTAGTCTTAGTAAACTTGATCACCATTTAAGCATTCATTCATATTTTATTTTTCTGTTGTTTATCGTATGTTATGTAGCACCATGTACTCATACTCAGGCGGAGTAACACATCTGTTAAGTAATCACGCCTCTCAGCACAGGCATTGGTATTTCGATAATGTTCGAGAGGACCTGCGGTTAGTGTTTACAATAAGTCCTCTACACGGATCACAAATTGAAGTACTCAAGCTGTGTTACTTAATTAATCACATCATTACATATTTATTTTTTCCCTTTGCACATTCCGCAGCCCAACTGTGTCTGCACACAACCCAGAACATGTACTCTCTTTTGACAATACGCCAATATTTTTGCGCAATGGTCTTATCGTGGGATGACATGTGTAACTTACTTCCTTAAGTCCCTCACAATAGTTCTTTATTATTGACTTTGGTGTAGTGAGAAGAGTACCCCCATCTCGTGGCTCAAAGCGAAGATGGCGGCCCCTGCTTAAACTGACTGAATACTGTAGCAGTGCAGAGGAAATTTGGAAATTTGTGGTAAGGACTATGGGACCGAACTGCTGAGGTCATCGGTCCCTAAGCTGACACACTAATTAATCTAACTTAACCTAACTTACACTAAGGACAACACACACACACACACACACACACACACACACACACACACACACACACACACACCCCAATGCCCGAGGGAGGACTCAAACCTCCGACGGGGGCAATGGTGCAGAGGAATAACCCGTGTCTGACAGTAAACAAATCTACGGAGTGATATGTCGCGTAATTTATCTCGCTCGCCGCACATACGTCCTCACAGGGGACGAGGCATCTAACGATGACGTGGACGCCGGTGGAACATCCCATCTCACGAGAGAGAGAGAGAGAGAGAGAGAGAGAGAGAGAGAGAGAGAGAGAGAGAGGCGTCGGCACACGGGACGAGCTGGTTAACGTGTTTAGCAGTCTCAGCGCTCTCCAGTAGCCATTGTCGACTTTATTTCATCCGTAAACCACACTGTTTCATTACGAAAATGAACGGGCGTAAAATAGCTGCGTTAACTCTGTTAGAAATTGTCGAAAAAGATCGTGGACTCGACGATGGCTTGAACAGGAACTGCTGGTAGAGGAACACTACATAATGCTGTATAATGATATCAGACACATGCGAGTAGAAGTTATTCGTTAACTCAGTCGAATTTTATTCACATTTTCAATTTTAAATTGAATATAGTTACGGGATAGTATCTAATATCAGTCTGCGCAAACATAGCAGCCATATTCTCGATGCATTGACTACTAACACTGCGAAATAAACGTACATCACACAGATTTCAAAATCGACATTCGTCTCTTAGTTTCATTCGAATTGAACGGGATACTTTTCGAAGTTGCTCACCATCACTGAAAAAGATATTTAACGATAAGATATAAACATGAGCCAATCCATAAATCCTGCGGCAGGTACATATATTTCAAGGACAGTTTCATAATGGCAAAAAGTTCCAGGGTGTAACTTAAGTATACTTTCAGACATAGACTGGCATTCATGTTAAGATTTCTGGCGACTGGGGAACCGTTCGAGTCGTTGGCCTTTGCAACAAGAATTGCACCGAATACTTTTTTTATAGTAAATAACACCGACTTTTGTGATAACACTTCTGTTAAATGAATAAGAAAGACCCAGAATCTTTTAGAAAAGAAAAGGTGAAAAAAATTAGTAAGGAGATGAAAGCGAACCTGCTATCTTTTCCTTCGAAATATTTGAGCCCTCTATGCTAACAACTGCACTACTGCTGCGACATGGCAACTGCGTCTCCGTACGTAGCGTACACTGTCTAAAGACTGATATAATATGTAACTTCTACCAAAAATACGCGCTTTTCATACGTTATCGTTGTGCCGTAGCACTGAAACGGTATACTTTTGTAGCACCCAAGTTGCAACGCTAAAAACAACTGCAGGAAGCCTTATCTACCGATTTGTAGTTTCCTCCCATTTTACTATAACAAATCGTACCTAAAACGACGCATTTACGAGAGATTCTCAATTTGCCGATGCTTTTTATATTAACACCACGTACTGCTGCGCCATCTGAGGCGTCTTGTCACGGTGTGTGCGGGTCCCCCCCGTCGGAGGTTCGAGTCCTCCCTCGGGAGTATGTCGTCCTTAGCGTAAGTTAGTTTACGTTAGATTAAGTGGTGTATACGCTTACGGATCGATGACCTCAGCAGTTCGGTCCCATAAGACCTTACCACAAATTTCCAAAGTTAACACGTACTCTATCAGAAAGGAAATCTACCAAATGCTTAACGCCAGACAATACGGGTGTCCTATGTTCTGCCTGTGAAGTAAAAATATGTCTCATCTCATTGGCCACGTTCCTCTCCAGGAGGCAAAAGTCAATCATCCCAAATTATTTATTTCACGCTCTGGAGTGTAGTGGGGCGTGAAATTCTACGCTGTGACGTCACCCGCCCCTCGCCCACGTGTGTTCTCACGTCTCCTAAGAGGACAGCTTACGAGTACGCATTTCCGGCCGCGGCTGTGACACTGGACTCGGATTCGGGAAGACAACGGTTCAAACCCGCGTCCGAACATCCTGATTTGGCTTTTCTGTGATTTATCTAAATCCCTTCAGGCAAATGCCGTGATGGTTCCTTCGAAAGGGCACGGCTGACATCCTTCCTTCGCTAATCCGATGTGACCGATTACCTCGCTGTTTGGTCCCCTCCCCTGAATCAAACAAACGAACAACCAACCGGCCGTGGTCGCAAGTGTGACTTCGCACGACGCAACGGAAGCTCCGAGGCACGGACGAGAGTAACGTTTCAACACACTGAACTCGGGCCTTGTCGGGAGTTCCGCCGGCACAGTGGCAGCGACGGGCGGGCGGCACGCAGTGCGTCGCTTTGTGCGCGTCGCATCGCGCCCGTGCCCGTGCCCTTTGTGCTGCGCGGGCACCACTCCCACGCACACCGACGCCTACGCCCTTGCACGGATCACCGGCTCCCATGCTGCCGCGTAAAACGTGCGCATCGACCGTCATGCTCTTTCCTATGCTTCGCGTGTCGCTACATTTCTAGTTTTATTTACACCGCGCGCTCAGTAAGCTGCTGCTAGCTATTTCAAGTAATAAGGAAATCCACTCATACATGCATAATGTTGCCGTCTGGCAACACACATCGTCCGGCTGCATCGAGCTAGACTGTGTTTGACGCTCATTATATTGGCACAAACAGTTGAAAATCGATGATCTTTTGAAAATTGATCATCGTGATGATCTTTGTGGAAAGGTCGGGAATGCGTAAATACAAAGAAGAAAGAAAGAGTGAGTCATTTCTGCCACTGGTTAGATTTTCTTCTAGCTTCTGGTAACCCATTTTATTATAGCACTATGTGCCAGTTTTGAACTCGCAAAATCACAAGAGCCATGAGCACGTTTTCAGTTGAAGAGATGTGTTTGCAGAGAAGCGAAGACGAAGAAGTGCTCACAGCTAGTAAGATAGGCATTTTAGAGCCCATGTTTACTAGACCTAGTTGGTTGCTCCCAACGGTCGTTCCTGTCATATCCCTGAAGACTGACCATTTCTCCTGGGGCATCCTCTATATGAGATTCCCTTTTTACGTAATCGATGAGTCAATGCTCAGTGACTTCAGTTAATCAGGGTTGGTTTTTAGAGTTCGTACCACCGTCACTAAAAACGGAACCCTTATAGGGTCACTTTCTTGTGTGTGTGTGTGTGTGTGTGTGTGTGTGTGTGTGTGTGTTTTCAAAACCCGATTTCTCGGGAATGGGTAATGTATCCAGTTCAAATTTATGTCACATATTGAGGTTTAAGGTAATTTGGCAACGTAAAGAAGTGAAGATTCTAAGCCAAATCAGTCAGAAGATACGGCCGTTCACGTTACATATTTTGATACTGACAATCTCTTTCGTCAAAACCTACAGCTTCCGACATGATCCACTAGATAACATATTTTGTAAAAATAAATAATACTGTAACACTCCTGGAGAACGTCCAAAGTTATTTTTGTGTGTAAAGATTTCTCTCCGCAACGAACAACATACTGCTTATCATTTAGTAGCATCTCTTCATCACAGTCGCAAAATGGCTCTAAGCACTATGGGACTGAACATCTGAGGTCATCGGTCCCCTAGACTTAGAACGTCTTAAACCTAACTAACCTAAGGACATCACACACACCCACGCCCGAGGCTGGATTCGAACCCGCGACCGTAGCAGCAGCGCGGTTCCGGACTGAAGCGCCTAGAACCGCTCGGCCACAGCGGCCGGCGACCTATAATCACGAAATTTACCGAGAAATAAGATTTCACACTACAACCAAAGGGGAAAAAAATCCGAAATTTGTTAATCTGTAATCACAAGGGGTTACCCAGAAAGTAACGCAACGCATTTTTTTTCCTCAGGCGAAAATAATGCTTAGAATGCTAAACGTTACGTATGTATTATTTGAAGTCTCCTGAGTGAACGCGCCAAGTTTCAGTCTCTTCCGACAAATAGCGTAGCTGCGGGACAGTTTCAAAATGGCGTCTGTAGGAGATGTATCTTACAAGCAACGTGCCGTCATTGAATTTCTCACTGCAGAGAAAGAAACTGTGGGGAATATTCACAAACGCTTGTGCAAAGTCTACAGAGCATCTGCTGTCGACAGAAGTACAGTTAGTCGCTGAGCACGGATGGTGAAGTCATCAGAAGGCAATTCCGTGGAACAACACGATTTGCAGCGGTCGGGGAAACCATCACCACGGCTGTCACACCTGACATGTTGCAGTGAGCTGACGTTGTCATTCACGAGGACAGACTCGTTACGACTCGGCAGTTGGCGCTGAATCTGCCGATTAGCAAAGGAAGTTCACACAGTGAAGCACTGGCTCTGGCACCAGGACAAGGATTGTAACCGACAAGGCATACACGCCTTGTTTCGCGCTGGAGGAAGACCATAGAACGGGATGTAGATTACGTGGAAATATAAGGTGTGTTGATTAAATACCATTATTTCGTGAGTGCTATTCTCATTATGTTTAATAAAGAACTGTTGAAGAAAAAAAAAGCAGTGCATTACTTTATGGGCGACCCTCGTATATCACACGAAAAAATTTTTTGTCGGTTGCTAACAGACTGACTGACTGACTGTCTGACTGTCTGCCTGCCTGTCTGTCTGTCTGTCTGTCTGTCAGATTTTCCGTACGTCGAGAAGCCTTTTTCTCAGGAACCGGTAACAAGTTGAAATTTATGTCACATACGAAGGTATAAGGTTCCTTGGTGGTATAACAAACGTTAGATTGAAAATCAAAGCAATCAAAAGGTACAGATATTCACGTCACATATTTTGATACTCGCGAACTCAGTCATCAAAACCTACAGGGTACTCCCGTTGCGTAGAATCAAGAAATTTGGCAAGCAGAAAGGCTTCACGGTACCGGTAACGGAAAACATCAGAAAATTGTTAATCTGTAATTATATCACAAGGAAAAAATCTCTTTTGTCATTTATAATCCGACTTCAAACTTCAGATTAAAACATTCTCGAAAGTCGTGGAATCCCTGGGACCGCCACTGTCAATGTCGATAACAAGCAAAATTCGTCGAGATTCCCGATTCTCGGAGTGGATGAACTGTCTACATACATAATTAAGTTCAGCTAGTGAGTCCATCTCGCACGTGGCCAATTTTTTATTGTCGTGGTGGTGGTGGTGAAGGAATGGAGGATATAGTTGTCCTCAACCAGAAGATTCATTTGACCACTACAGTGCGTAACTAGGCATGGTCATATTGGACGTGGTATGCCGTCCCCTTCCTCCAGGCTTTCAACTGACTTACGCAGGCAGTTACAGAGGGACTTGCAGTTCAACATTGGCAGATAACGAATTATAGTGTGGCAATTTAATGGAGAGACGCTGGCACCAGGGAGCAGGTGACACTTAACTACGACACAGCAAAAAAGAACTGTGGCAAAGTGATTTGCAGTATCGCGACTACGGAAAAGTACACAGACGACAAACAAAATGGTTCAAATGGCTCTGAGAACTATGGGACTAAACTTCGGAAAGTCATCAGTCCCCTAGAACTTAGAACTACTTAAACCAACTAACCTAAGAACATCACACACATCCATGTCCTAGGCAGGATTCGAACCTGCGACCGTAACGGTCACGCGGTTCCAGACTGTAGCGCCTAGAACCGCTCGGCCACTCCGGCTGGCGACGACAAACACCTTCAGCTGTACGTTTCCATTTTCTAGCCACCTAATTCACACAGTAACGTCGTGTAACTAAGGCGTCCCGTCGGGTAGACCGTTCGCCGGGTGCAAGTATTTCGATTTGACGCCACTTAAGCGACTTGCGCGTCGATGGGGGTGAAATGATGACAATTAGGACAACATAACACCCAGTCCCTGAGCGGAGAAAATCTCCGATCCAGCCGGGAATCGAACCCGGGCCCTTAGGATTGACATTCTGTCGCGCTGATCACTCAGCTACCCGGGGCGTACCCCACAGTAATGTAAAGGCTGAACAGCCCGACTTGCCATTTCACGTGTCACAATATCACGATTGCAGTATATCAAGCAATTCATCACCAGTATTTGATCCTTATGAACGTCACAATGAATTACTCGTACGTTGGGTTGACAGGGTTATCACGTTCGCCTTCAGATAACGGGACAGTAAGACATTTACCTCTTCGGCTATCTACTACGTTAACAATTAATTAGCCGGATTTAGAATAATGAAATACGTTACGTTCTTCTTAAAGCTTATACACATTGTGGGGAGTGCGCTGGTCCAGCGAAAGTAATCTTCACTGTATAAGGGAAAAAATTCTCCGTGCAGCTATTAAATATGTTCATCCTGAAGGCTGGATTAAGAGCATTATAGCTGTATTTTCAATCCAAACAGTTGATTTGAAGCTGTAAAACGATTTTACATGCGTCATTTCAGAGCGTTTTCCCTTAGCGCTTATAACACAATCAAAAACATGGAAGAAAGTAAAATGAGTGATGATGCGTGTATGCGTGATCAAAAATTTCTTACGTTCACACCAAAGTAAATTTGAACTTCCTTCGCGTTTATATAATAACGGATATGACGAGCATCAGTGCACGAAGTACCTCAGCTTATTATTATTATTATTATTTTTTGTTTCAGATGTTTCACTAATTATTCAGTACAGTACATAAGTATTTACTGAAGGCCAAGTGAAAAATTCTGTACATAGACACTCACTACACGGCCACAGCAAAGCAACAGATGACGTCAAGGTATCTAGCTGACCATCAGAAAGGCTACGAAACAGTCCTACAAAATTAACATGTTTATTACCTACAGGGTGAATTTTTGTCGTTGTACATTATTTAGTTTGCTCAGGCAAGCAGTAGCGTGCATGAAATGCAATTCCAGAAAAGGAGTTATCCATAATGTTTCGAAAAATTCAGAAACACTCTCTCTTGACAGTCAAACCGGAAGTTCTAAAGATCTTGTTTTCGTTTTAATATTTTATGCAATCGCTCAGTCAACGCTTAATACAATATTTTTGCATTTCAGGTGTCAAGTACCAGTCACCGGGTGATACAAATGCACTATCTACTTCTAAGTAGAAACTCACTTCTAAGTGTATTTACACGTAAGTCTCGAATTTATGTTATCTAGTGGTGAAGTCTTCAGTCCCTGAACACTTTATAAATACTTGTCCGCTGAATAAATAGTAAAGCAACTGAAATAAAAGATATTAATAAGCTGAGGTAATTTAGTGCACTGATACTCGTCATATCAGTAATTAAGTAAACGCGAAGAAAGTTAAAACTTACTTTGGTGTGAACGTAAGAAATTCTTGACCATGCGTACACGCATCATTATTCATTTCAGGCGTACGGGCATCTCCCAGAATGCACAAGTTTAACCCTCTGTCCAAATTTTTCACACAAACTCTGTAACACACCTCAACGGAAAAGATTTGTCGCGACAGTAGACCTACCGCCAACGACGAAACATTGGTTGCTGCTGTAATGGAAAAGAAATCGAGATTTTTAATTCTTAGAGAATTAAATGCTTTCAAAATCGTGCGTGTTAAGGCGACAACCTCCCGTGTGTTTCAGTACATGATAACGAGTATGGCGGAACTTGAAGAGGAGGAGGCGAGGTGCACATTCTTTCAAATATTCCATTAAGTAACATAAATGGTAACATTGTAGCTGTAGTGGGTGGCATAGCACTTTTACGACAGGTGATCTACCCGAGTTTTAGACCAGCTTCCTCCTTAAAATACGCTTCCATTACAAGAATCTTTGGGGGAGGGACCAGGTGCGTAAGGGGTGGTCTGGTACGGGAAACTACAGCCGCCTCATAATGGGATAGCGTTCACTTGCCGCCACCTGCGTATTAGCACGGCGCGTTAACGAGGCCTTCGCAGGATGCCCCGAGGCATTTACAGCGCCGGCGAAATACTTGCACGAAAAGGAAATCGCGCCCATTCATTCTCGCTTCCGTCCTTTTCCTGCCGTTAAACCGGTTTATATCCTCAATGGGTAATTTTATAGCTGCGAGGGATCGTGGTACTCTGGGAGAAGTTTAAGGGTTACGCTACGAAAGATAATATCTTTAACTTTTTTTTGTCTTCCTTTGCGTGTTTAATAAGCGACTGGTACTTTTGGCTTCCTCCGTTGCGCAAGTACAAGTGGGCACCCAAGCGTACTTCAGTTGTACTTCCACCACAGTAAAGTACTACTGACAAACCGTTCTCTGTAGGCAGTAAGCAAATTTCAAAATAAAGAAAATAATCATCATCCCCTCTCCCTCCATTCTCTCTCTCTCTCTCTCTCTCTCCTCTCTCTCTCTCTCTCTCTCTCTCTCTCTCTCTCTCTCTCTCCCCATCTCTCTCTCTCCCCCCCCCCCCCCCCCCCCCACCCCCCCCCACACACACACACACACACACACACACACACACACTCTCTCTCTCTCTCTCTCTCTCTCTCTCTCTCTCTCTCTCTCTCTCTCTCCTCTCACTCCTTCCTTCCACTACTCCCCATCACCCCGACCAAATCTTCTACAATCCCGTGAATGTGCTTACAACGGATTTCGATTTGTGATTTATTTTTAAAAGATAATGAATAGCTTCATCAGGCATCTCATTAATAAAAAGACCTGTATATGTGATGAAATATAAGAACGGAATTTGATGATATATTTTTTTTTAACCGACCGTTTGAAAGATACTTGCATCTTCGACCGCATTGATGCTTGCTTTAATCCACACGTGTCCGCGGGCTGGACACCCCTGACGAACATTAGTGTGGAAGACTGCAGTGAGGAACATTACGTCACAAAAGCACATCGCAATTAAGCATTACATATTCAGAGATTTAGGTAAGAGTATCAGCATTAGAGTCTATTTTGTTCCTGTCAATAATATTACTCTAACTGTATGTAACTCAGCGCCACAGAAGAACCTACAGCATTGAAAGTTACGCATATATCATTATTTAAGTGTACATAGTGTGAATAAGCCTGTTAATGTGTTACCTTTTTGTAAATGTCTGGTTTTAATTACTGGCCATCTCACTACCAATAATTTCCTACGAGCAAAGTTCGCCTAATCGCGGATGACAGCTAACAGTAAGATTAATGATGTAACTCTTCAGGCTTTCCCGGCGATCTAATGACATCTTGGGTTGTCGGGTGTTCTGCCGGATATCAGTGTCGTACTTGCTCGATATTTCGGTCACGTAGCTCGTAGCTCTGCCTAGTTTAACTTGCAATTCATTAACATCAGAACTTTTCTGAGTCATACCACTGTTGCAGTCCACAACCAACAACACGACCCTAGCTTTTCGACTACACTGTTTAACGCACTCCGTTGTCACTGTGACCATACAGAGCACTGAAAAACGTCAGAACGCAAACCACGAGAGGCTTTTCTTTGCTCTACTGTTTCACGAAGAGGTTTAACTGGGACACTAAGGAGCGGCGCTCGGCTGGTAGCGAAGTTCAATGTCGCGTTACGTAAGGCGCACTGCACGGTACGAACAACACAGCGTGCGTCGGTCTACGCCTCCCCCACCCCTCGCGACGGCTCACTCGCACCGCCATAAAAGACTTGCACGCGCCTAGTTCTTCTCCCAGGCGGCTGGAGGCGACGTGAAGCTATTAACGTAATGACTACAACCAGCTTCCGCAACGCCTCCGTGCAATCTGCAGTGGCATCCATCTCAACTACACCTGCTGGCACTCCACCAGCGACCAACTTTTATCAGAAACGGATCACTTCCCAGTGTCTCTATTTGGTTTTTATTTTACATTTTATCAAATGGTTCGATCATATTTTTTCAATAATCTCAACGGTGTGTTTCCCTGTGCTCGGTTTGCTCTTTCCTGTTTCCGTACCTAAATTGTACAACTTTTTTTGCTGAAATTCCGACATAAACGTTCCACATAAAAAAAACCTTAGTTCTCTCATCAACTACTTTTGAAAATACTTTCTTTTTGCAAAAGTGTAAGTCAGGAAAGATTCCCGACACAACATTGCCTCACAAGAAGGTCGATTAAAAGTTGTAATCGTATAGTTTCATCACAGCGAGTATAGAGGTGACACTATATCCTAGGAATCTTCTGCGGCGATATACATTCAATGTTTTAATAGTACATGCACAGCACACAAAGTTTCCCGCGTAGCTAGCTATCTAGCAATTATAATTTACAACGAGGTAAGAAAAGTCGTGGTATAGCGATATGCACATATACAGATCGTGGTAGTATCGCGTACGTAGTGTATTGTCAGAGCTGTCATCTGCACTCAGGTGAGTCATTTGAGAAGGTTTCCGACGCGATTATGATCGCGCGAAAGGAATTAACAGATTTCGAACTCACAATGGGAGTTGGAGCTACACTTATCGGGCACTAAATTTCGGAAATAGGTAGGGAACTGAATATTCCGAGATCCACAGTGACAAGAATGTGCCGAGGATAGCAAATTTCAAGCACCGCTTCTCACAACGGACAACGCAGTGATTGACGGAATTCACTTAACGACCGAGGGCAGCAGCGTTTGCGTAGAGTTGTCGGTGCTAACAGACAAGCAAGACTGCGTGAAATGGCCGCAGATATCAATGTGGGACGTACGACGAACGTATCCGTTAGGACAGTGTGCGGCGAAATCTGGCGTTAAGGAGCTATAGCAGCAGACGACTGACGCGAGTGCCTTGCACGACATCGCCTTCAACGGCTCCTCCTCTCGTGGCGATATCGGTTGGACCGTAGGCGACTGGATAATCGTGACCTGGTCTGATAGATCCTGATTTCAGTTGCTAACAGTTGATGGCAGCGTCGACTGTGGCGCAGACCCCACGAAGCCATGGACCCTAGTAGTCAAAAAGGCACTTGCAAGTTGGTGGTAGTTCCGTAATGGTGTCGGCTGTGTTCAGACGGAAAAGAGTGGGTGCTTTGGTCCAACTGAACCGATCACTAATTGGCAATGATCATGTTAGGCTACTTTGATACCATTAGCACCCATTCGCGAGCATTATATTCCCAAACAAGAATGGAATTTTTATGGATGACATTGAGCCATGTCACCAGGCCACAATTGTTCGCGATTGGTTTGAAGAACATTCTGGACAATTCGAGCGAACGATTTGGCTACGCACAATGCCTGACATTAACCCCATAGGACATTTATGGGACATGGACATTTATGGGACATAATTGAGAGGTCTGTTCGTGCTCAAAATTCTGCACCGGCAACACTTTCGCAATTACGGACAGCTATAGAGGCAGCATGGCTCAATATTTCTGAAGGGGACTTCCAACGACTTGTGGAGTCCATACCACGTCGAACTGCTGCACTACACCGGGAAAAAGGAGATCCGACATGTTATTACGAGATATGCTATGACTTCCGTCACGTCACTGTACTACCACCACTGTAACTCCTACAGGTCAAATTAGGATGATTGATCTTCATGTCTTTTGAGCCCATTTCAGTTTTGCGATCAGTCCAAGTTCGTTTGGATGCTAGTGCTATAAATATTACTCGAAAGTGCTCTGCACTAGTGTCTCGTAATTTACTTCATCTTCATTGGTGTGACACATTTCACTTTATCAGTGGGCTGCGCAATTTTATTTTGGCTCCTCTAGAGGTTTGCTACAGTACTTAATCATGGTTATTTCAATGGGTACTGGGATTGCAGACATATACCTATATACAAACAAAAATAATTTTCTAAGTGATAACTACATTGAAGCACCAAAGAAATTGGTATAGGCATGCGTATTCAAATAGAGATATATGTAAACAGGCCGAATACGGCACTGCTGTCAGCAACGCCTATTTAAAACAAGTGTCTGGTGCAGTTGTTAGATCGGTTACTGCTACTACAACGGCAGGTTATCAAGATTAGAGTTTAAACCTGATGTTATAGGGGCGCACGAGCGATGGGGCACAGCATCTCCGAAGCAGCGATGAAGTGCGGATTTTGCCGTAGGACCATTTCACGAGTGTACCAGGAATACAAGGAGAATCTGCTAGAACATCAAATCACCGACATCGCTGCGGCCGAAAAAAGAACATGCAAGAACGGGACAACGACAACTGAAGAATATCGTTCAACCTGACAGAAGTGCAACCCTTCTGCAAATTGCTGAAGATTTCAATGCTGGGCCATCAATAAGTGTAAGCGTGCGAATCATTCAACGAAACATCATAGATATGGGCTTCCGAGGCCGAAGGCCCACCCGTTTACCCTTGATGACCGCAAGACACAAAGCTTTACGCCTCGCCTGGGCCCGTCAACACCGACATCGGACTGTTGATGACTGGAAACATGTTGCCTGGTCGGAGAAGTCTCGTTTCAGATTGTATCGAGCGGATGGATGTGTACGGGTATGGAGACAACCTCACGAATCCATGGACCCAGAATGTCAGCAGGGGACTGTTGAAACTGGTGGATGCTCTGAAGTTGTGTGGGGTATTTGCAGTCGGAGTGATATGGGACCCCTGATACGTCTAGATACGACTAACAGGTGACACGTACGTAAACATCCATTCATGCCCATTGTGCATTGTGCTTTGCGACTTGGGCAATTCCAGCGGAACAATGCGACACCCACACGTCCAGAATTGCTACGGAGTGGTTCAAGGAACACACTTCTGAGTTTAAACACTTGCGCTGGCCACGAAACTCCCGAGACATATCACTGAGCATATCTGGAATGCCTTGCAACGTGGTATTCAGAAGAGATCTCCATCCCCTCGTACTCTTACAGATTTATGGACAGCCCTGCAGGATTCATGGTGTCAGTTCCCTCCAGCACTACTTCGGACATCAGTCCATGCCACGTCGCGTTGCGGCACTTCTGCGTGCTCGCGGGAACTCTACACGGTATTAGGCAGCCGTACCCGTTTTTTGATCTTCAGTATATAACCACATACAAACGAATAATAATTTTTCGAAGTGATAACTAAAACTTTGACTGCATCTCGTAATCTTGATCCTACTGGAGTTGTTATTTAAACGAACGAGACGTAAGTATTGTTTGCAAGGTCAGGCTGGTTCTTCCGAATTGATTTCTAGAGCTTGTTTCCGTTGCGGCGACTGGTTGTGTGTTTGCCGAGCGGAAGAATTTTCCGCGGCGCTCAGGGCTGAGGGGGCCAAAACCTCAAGGTCGCAGTGGCGGGGGTCAGAGGAGCAGGTGGTTCGTGGAGAGCAGGTCGCGGGCAAAGATAAGTGCCTCCTCAAGGGCTTTCCACACTCCACGCCCGTGCCGCCCCCTGGCCTCACACAACTGCCGGCTGCTCTGAAATTTGCCGAGTGTGGCCTTCACTCATATCGTATTAACGCCGTGCCTGCGAGAGAACAAATTCACCCTACCACGCCTATACGGGGTGGATCATCTAAAACTAGAACCGTAAATGTTGCCGATATGGAAAGTGTTATTGACGTGTGGTTCTCACAGAATGAATTGGTAGTCAGGGGCTCGTACTGTTAGCCAATCGACAGACTGTACTGATACTTAGAAAGTATTTTTTGTGAAAACATACTTTTTAAATGGAACAATGCCTATCGATACTAACAAAATAAAGGTAGGGTAAATTAGAATGTCAGTGGCGTTTGTTGCAATGTTCTAGTGTGACTCGTTTACGAAATATCGTATTTTGAAAAGTACTCACACTGACAGTTGTACAATACCTAGGGTACCACACACTAAAGAACAATGCGAGTGCATTCACTAGTTATGTGGGTTCCGACCAGTAATAGGACAACTGATCATCACAGCTTGTGTTCAAAACGACCACCAGCAGCGTCAAAACACACTTCAAGTCTGGTATTCCAGTCTGCTGCATATGTGCTAGAATTTGAACGGCTGCAGAAAAAGTCTACAAGCGTCAAATCCGGGGAATGAGCTGGCCAAGGTACAGGTCCTGTTCGCCCAATACTACGACTTTGAAACAATTCGTGAAGGCATGCTGTAGTACTTCATGCACTATGGGCTGTACAGTCACCATGTTGGTACCACAGATTCCTCCTAGTCTGCAGAAGAACGTCTTCCAACATCCGTGGAAGATGGTCTGTTAGGAGGCTGCGATGCTGCGATACTTGTGCGAGTTCAGTTTTCCGTCTACGAAAAACCGACCTGTGCGCTGTTGGTTCACACTTTTACATTCCATGGACGTCCGACATCACACTTTTACATTCCATGGACGTTGACGTTTCACCTGAAGAAGCGAATAGGGACTGCCAACAATCCAATATAGCACGTTTCAGCGGTTTATCTGCCCATCACTGGTAAGTGTGGCTTCATTACTAAACAAGATTCTCATAATCGTTTCGGACGGAACCTATGTCGATGGTGAATGTGTAAGGCACTTGCTGACTCATCCAACTACCTCGTGCGATTGAGTGGGAGCTAATTTACGGATCAACTGCAACAGCACCAAGAACATTAACCTCCCCCTCTTCTCTCGTCACTTGTTTCCTTCTCTTACGTTATATTGGTCTTACTCTACCACTTCCACGTAAATGGTTAAAGAGATTGGTAAATAAGTGCCGAGATGGTTGACTTCTGTTGGGATATCTTGCCGTATACACTGTACAACAATGAACCGCATTCTTGCTACGCTCTCCGTAGACCGTGAGCATGTTGGCTTTTTCTGCATTGGTAAATCCCATCGCCCACTAACGACCTACTACATAGACTGTTACACATTGACTAGCGTCTTTATGCCTTCCCCGGTGGCGGTGGCCTCTTGCAGCTGCGTCGGAATTGTCGCAAAGTCAGAAATGGCTGCTGTGGTCTACGGAGCGTAGTTATGAACTCATGTTGATGTCTCGGCCACTAAGTTCGCCTGACCTGAACCCCGTGGAACATATCTGGAACGCTGTCAGAGTAGGTTTTGTGCTGAAACTCTACCGGCCCATAACCCATAGTATGTGCGTGGCCTGTACGAAGACATGTGGTGCAACATACCTTCGGGAACCTAGCGACCTCCTGTCGAATCCATGCTACACAAACTGCTAGATTGCGCTTCAAATGAGGAGCAACACATTATTAAGCAGGTGGGCACAATTTTTTGGCTATGTATATAATGGAAGCCACCTTATCATTTGTGGTGTAGGGCACTTCGTGTTTTCCTCCGTCACTTCCCCTCCCTGTTCTATAAACAGTGGTGAATGGTGCGTGTGAAGAACGATTGTTGGTAAGCTTCCGTGTGAGCTCCAATCTTTCTGGTTTTACCTTCACGGTCTTTTGCGAGATATACCTAGGAGACAACTATTCTAGAAACATACACTGTCGTAATTTTAATCGCACATCACACCGAGATGAAACATCTTGTAGCGTCTCCCACTGTAGTTGCATGGTCATTTCCATGTCGCTTTCGCGCTTACTAAAAGTACCTGTGACGAAACTCGCTGTTCTTCTTTGAATCTTCTCTACGGCCCCTATCGACTGTATCTGATAAGGATCCCAGACTAAAGAGCTCTACTCAAGTACTGGTCGAGGGAGGGTTTTCTAAACAACCACTTTTGCTGGTGGATTGTAATTCTTGAGGACAGTTCTCATGATTCTCATTCTGGAATTTGCCCTACCTGCCATTATTTTTAAGTCGTCGCTCCACTTTAAATCGCACATACGCGTACTCCCAAATATTTAACGGAGGCGACTGCTTCGAATTATTGTTCTGTAATTGTATAATCATACCATAACAGGCTCTTCTGACTATTTACGCGTAATACACTGTACTTACTAACGTTGTTGGTCATCGAAAATCCCTGCACCTAGGGTCTATCTTCTGCCAGTGTTCCTGCTACTCGCTACAATTTTCCAGAGTTGTGGCTTTGAGTATACAACACCACCAACCGCGAAGAATCTCATTGAGCTTCCGACATGATCCACTAGATAACATATTTTGTAAAAATAAATAATACTGTAACACTCCTGGAGAACGTCCAAAGTTATTTTTGTGTGTAAAGATTTCTCTCCGCAACGAACAACATACTGCTTATCATTTACTAGGATCTCTTCATCACAGTCGCAAAGCTGGTCCGATATTCCGTACGGTCGTTATCGTTATTTTGTTTATTAGTCCCCAGTGGGGAACTACACAGAACGCCTTCTGGGAGAATGGGAGGAAAGGAACACTGAAACAATTGGACGCCGCTATCTACTGCCTTCTGAGTATCGTGGACGAACAGAGAGCTGGGTTTCACATAGTCATTGTATGCGGAAGCAATGTTCACTGTTACAGAGTAGATTTTCGGTTTCCAGAAAAGTCATAACAAACAAGCGTAAAACATGTTCAAAAATTCTACAACAAATTGACGTTACCGATGTACGGCTATATGTGCGTGCTTCTGTTCGAAGACCCTTCTTGAAAACCGGAATTATTTGTGCATTTTTCTAATCATTTGGAATGTTCGCTTCTTCAGCGATTCGTAATGTTAAAAGCGGTGAATTTTACCCGCGTTTCGAAGGCCACGTTAGACTATACCGCCCTAAAAGGCAGGTAAGTCATTTCTAAGGTCAATGGAAGACAAGGGCATGCCACCTCCAACAGGACCAGCCTTGTAAAACACCGTGGTGTTCGACTTTCTCGTCGAGAACAGCTTGAATTTACGATAATACACACCGATGTCTTAACTGTGTCTAACAGAGTCCATAGCTTCTTTCACAGTAATTGCGCGCCTAACGGTTGCCCACCAGTAAATCTGTTGCATTCTGCGTAGCGCGTCGTTACACGCTCATTGGTAAACAGTTGCGTTAACTGTATTGCAAAGCAGTCATTCCTAATGCTGGATAGAAAATAACAATGGATTACCGGGCATTGTAAATTTGGATGTTGTATGGCCCCTTCCTTCCTCCCATCTTCAAACTGACTGACCTAGCCAGTTATAGCAGGACGTGCAGCCTCGAGTGTACTGCAAATTACGGTGGAACTTGCTGTTTTTCAAGCATGCAGATCACTGGCGAGTTAAAATAGCGATGAATGAATAAACAAGACTGAATGAGGACTGAACCTCAGACATTTACATGTGGCATACGCTACGCCATCGTGATAATTCCGAATAAACGCAACGCTTTCACCAAATGGGCCATCCAAAGGGGCTGCAAAGCTCGAATCAAAACTGAATACTAGAAAGAAACTCTGGGTTGCGTTTAAGCTACTGTCTACCGTATACTTAAAAAAAATGGTTCAAATGGCTCTGAACACTATGTGACTTAGCTTCTGAGGTCATCAGTCCCCTAGAACTTAGAACTACAGGGTGGCCCAAAAAGGATGGTCACATTTTAAATAACTATAACTCCATCAGTTTTACAAATTAATTTTATTCAATTACGTAACTAAATGCTCCCAGGCACCCAATTACAAGAACTAACCACAAAAAATCATGTACGGAAAATGACTTCCGGAAGATGGTGTCCTTCCTCGGTGATGCATTCCACAAGTCTTTCCTCGAAATTTTCCATCACTTTCACTACTGTTTCTTCTTGAATTGCCATAATTTCCGCACTGATTGCCTCCTTCAGATCAATTAAGTTTCGGGGCTTCTTTACGTAGACTTTTGACTTTAGGTATCCCCAAAGAAAAAAATCACAGGCTGAGAGGTCAGGTGATCTCGCGGGCCAGTGGACATCTCCAAAACGCGAGATGATGTGGTGGGGGAACATCCGCCTTAAAACACACATGGAGTCATTGGCTGTGTGGGCCGTGGCCCCGTCCTGTTGAAACCAAATTCGATCTCGATTTACATGTAACTCTCGCAGTTTCGGCACCAAAAAGCTACGTAGCATGTTAAAGTAACGTTTCGAGTTCACTGTGACTGTAGCGTTGTTCTCCTCAAAAAAATAAGGACCAACAATCCCCAATCTTGAAATTCCACACCAGACTGTTACCTTAGCACTATGAAGAGGCTTTTGGTGCAATTCTCTGGGATTATCTGCTGCCCAATACCTGCAGTTTTGTTTATTGACATAGCCGTCTAAATGGAAATGGGCTTCATCTGACATAAGAAGCACAACATCATTATTAGAGTACAAAATGTCAAGCATTGATTCACAAAATCGTCTTCGCTGCTCAAAATCACGATCATACAGCTTTTGCGTGATCATAATTTTGTATGGGTGAAACTGTAACTCACGGCATAAAATACGCTGCAACGAACTACGGCTGAGGCCTAAAGTTTGAGCACGACGCCTAGTGGAACGACGCGGGCTTTGCAGCACTGACGCTCTAACATCATCAATGTTCTGTGGAGTAACTGCCGTACGTGTACGCCCTGTAGATTTACCACTTTTGACAGACCCTGTTGTCCGGAATGCAGTCACCCAACGTGATATGGATCTGCGATCTGGAATGGGTCCATCACGCGCTACACCAAAACGTTGTCGAAACAATCGTTGCACAGTAATAAACGATTCATCATTTCTGAAAAACTGTTCCACAGCAAAAACACGATGCTCGACCGTCCACTGCGCCATCTCGTGGCAAACTGGGTGTAATGGCCGACTTGCAGACGGCCGGCAGTGGTCCCCCCTCCTCACCTTTCAATGGTACTACGCAGTTCAAATCCGACCATCCTTTTTGGGCCACCCAGTACTTAAACCTAACTAACCTAAGGATAGCACACACATCCATGCCCGAGGCAGGATTCGAACCTGCGACCGTAGCGGTCGCGCGGTTCCAGACTGTAGCGCCTAGAACCGCTCGGCCCCACAGGCCGGCCCGTATACTTCCCAGCGGATTGCTATTACATAAAGGTACGTTGGAGAACGCCTGCAGATTTTGGAAGATAGTAAAGATGTCTAGTTAGATTGGTGGTAAAAGTAAAGCCATCGGGAATATTCGCAAGTAATCCATAACTATTGACCTTGTTGTTAAAGGTGAGGTTGTTAAGTTTGGTTACAATGTACAGCTCGCAAATAACGAAAGGTCCATAGTAAATTTTACTAAAAATCACACTTCGCCATACAGTGAACGCAAACGTAATGATGATGTATCAAGCAAGGTAGCAAAGTATTTAGATGTGAATTTCTTTGCTGTTCTCGCTATACACTAGTCGTTAGCCGCGAAATTCTCAGAACTGGTAACTTGTTAATCCTTTCAGATGCACCACCTTATCAGTCAGTGGCTACGATTCCAGTGGTTTGGAATGTGTGCATCCACAACATGCAAGTCATGTTCCTGCATATTCATTCTCTGGTGAAACATAGTACAAACTAGACAGCGTTTCTGCCATTCAAAATACATGCTGGAAGTGTCTATGACTATTCTTTGCGACGCACTATAGGACAATTCCTCATACTTCGTGATAGAACACAGGTATGCTGTACCACACACTTCCCTATTAACTAATGAGTGTAGTTGTATTCTTGCAGATGGGCAGCATCTATGGTTTTTATTATTATTATTTCTCTTTCCTGTCTCAGACGTTATGTCTCGTTAGAAATGGAAAGTGACGCGGACCTTGATCAAGCGTGACTTCCTTTTAACTGTACGGTATAGGTTACATTGCATTTAGGAACTTTCGGGTAATTGAACATGTATCAATAATTACAGATTCCTGTGGTTGTATCTATATGTTTGGATGTAGCTGTATTGCGTTGATGTACTGGTGGATATTGTGTGGTATGACTCCTGTAGTTGATAGTATAATTGGTATGATGTCAACTTTATCCTGATGCCACATGTCCGTGACTTCCTCAGCCAGTTGGATGTATTTTTCAATTTTTTCTCCTGTTTTCTTCTGTATATTTGTTGTATTGGGTATGGATATTTCGATTAGTAGTGCTAATTTCTTCTTTTTATTGATGAGTATAATGTCAGGTTTGTTGTGTGGTGGTGTTTTATCTGTTATAATGGTTCTGTTCCAGTATAATTTGTATTCATCGTTCTCCAGTACATTTTGTGGAGCATACTTGTATGTGGGAACGTGTTGTTTTATTAGTTTATGTTGTATGGACAAGCTGTTGATGTATTATTTTTGCTACATTATCATGTCTTCTGGGGTATTCTGTATTTGCCAGTATTGTACATCCGCTTGCGATGTGGTCTACTGTTTCTATTTGTTGTTTGCAAAGTCTGCATTCAAAAAAAATGGCTCTGAGCACTATGGGACTTAACATCTGTGGTCATCAGTCCCCTAGAACTTAGAACTACTTAAACCTAACTAACCTAAGGACATCACACACATCCATGCCCGAGGCAGGATTCGAACCTGCGACCGTAGCAGTCCCGCGGTTCCGGACTGAGCGCCTGAACCGCTAGACCACCGCGGCCGGCAAAGTCTGCATTTATCTGTTGTGGTATTTGGATCTTTAATAATACGCTTGCTGTAATATCTGGTGTTTATTGTTTGATCCTGTATTGCAGTCATGAATCCTTCCGTCTCACGGTATATATTGCCTTTTCTTAGCCATGCGTTGGATGCGTCTTGATCGATGTGTGGCTGTGTTAGATGATACGGGTGCTTGCCATGTAGTGTTTTCTTTTTCCAATTTACTTTCTTCATATCTGTTGATGTTATGTGATCTAAAGGGTTGTAGAGGTGGTTATGAAATTGTAGTGGTGTAGCCGATGTATTTATGTGGGTGATTGCTTTGTGTATTTTGCTAGTTTCTGCTCGTTCTAGAAAGAATTTTCTTAAATTGTCTACCTGTCCATAATGTAGGTTTTTTATGTCGATAAATCCCCTTCCTCCTTCCTTTCTGCTTAATGTGAATCTTTCTGTTGCTGAATGTATATGATGTATTCTATATTTGTGGCATTGTGATCGTGTAAGTGTATTGAGTGCTTCTAGGTCTGTGTAACTCCATTTCACTACTCCAAATGAATAGGTCAATATTGGTATAGCGTAAGTATTTATAGCTTTTGTCTTGTTTCTTGTTGTCATTTCTGTTTTCAGTATTTTTGTTAGTCTTTGTCTGTATTTTTCTGTTAGTTCTTGTTTAATATTTGTATTATCTATTCCTATTTTTTGTCTGTATCCTAGATATTGATAGGCATCTGTTTTTTCCATCGCTTCTATGCAGTCGCTGTGGTTATCCAACACGTAATCTTGTTTAGTGTGTTTTCCCTTGACTATGCTATTTTTCTTACATTTGTCTGTTCCAAAAGCCATACTTATATCATTGCTGAATACTTCTGTTATCTTTAGTAATTGGTTGAGTTGTTGAATTGTTGCTGCCAGTAGTTTTAGATCATCCGTGTATAGCAAATGTGTGATTTTTTGTGGGTATGTTCCAGTAATATTATAGCCATAATTTGTATTATTTAGCATGTTGGATAGTGGGTTCAGAGCAAGGCAGAACCAGAAAGGACTCAATGATTCTCCTTGGTATATTCCACGCTTAATCTGTATTGGCTGTGATGTGACATTATCTGAATTTGTTTGGATATTAAGTGTGGTTTTCCAATTTTTCATTACTATGTTTAGGAGCTGTATCAATTTAGGCTCTACTTCGTATATTTCCAATATCTGTAGTAACCATGAGTGGGGTACACTATCAAAAGCTTTTTGGTAATCAATGTACGCGTAGTGCAGCGACCTTTGTTTGGTTTTAGCTTGATATGTCACCTCTGTATCTATTATCAGTTTATCTTTACATCCTCGTGCTCCTTTGCAGCAGCCATTTTGTTCTTCATTTATAATTTCGTTCTGTGTTGTATGTGTCATTAATTTCTGTGTAATGACTGAAGTTAATATTTTGTAGATTGTTGGTAGGCATGTTATGGGGCGATATTTTGCTGGGTTTGCTGTGTCTGCTTGATCTTTAGGTTTCAGATAAGTTATTCCTTGTGTAAGTGTATCAGGGACTGTGTATGGGTTTGCAATGTAATTGTTAAATAGTTTAGTTAGATGTGAATGTGTTGAGGTGAACTTTTTTAGCCATAAATTTGCTATTTTATCATTTCCAGCGGCTTTCTAATTGTGCGCAGAATTAATTGCTCAGGTGACTTTATGTTGCAAAATTATCACATCAGGCATTTGTGATATCATCTTGTATGAGTCTGTTTCTGCTTGTATCCACCGAGCATGTCTGTTATGTTGTACCCGGTTTGACCATATGTTGCTCCAGAAGTGTTCCATGTCTGTTATGTTTGGTGGATTGTCTATTTTAATGTGTGTGTTATCTATTGTCTGGTAAAATTTCTTTTGGTTTGTGTTGAATGTTTGGTTTTGTTTCCTTCTATTTTCACTTTTTTTGTATCTTCTGAGTCGTTTGGCTAATGCTTGTAATTTCTGCTTCTTTTCGTCTAATGGCTCTATTGCTTCTTGTTGTGAGATTTTACCTAACCTTTTCCGTTTTTTGTCTGATATTTCATTTCTTATAAATTGTGTTAGCTGTCCGATGTCTTTCCTCAGTTTTTCTATTCTGATCTGTAGCCTGTGTTGCCATGCTGGTTTTGTGGGTTTCTTCTGTGTGTTGGTTGATTCTGATCTCTGCCTAGTGTGTATATTTAGTGTAGTGAGTGCTCCTACATAAACCAGTAGTTGTAACTCTTCCATAGTTGTATTTTCATTTATTTTGTTGTGTATGATTGTGTTGATAGTTGTTATTGTTGTTTCGACTTGTGTGTTATTTGGTGGTCTATGCAAGAATGGTCTAACGTCTGTATTTGTATCTTTGTATTCTATATATGTCAACTGAAATTTTTCTTCTATATCTAACATGTGTGTCACTTCATGTTCTATTTGTGCTTGTTCTGGTGACTGTCTTAAGATTTCGTTTTCCTCTGTTTAATTGACGCATGTGGTTCTTTGTTTGTTTGCTCTGGGATGTTTGAGTCCATTACTGTATTTTCTTCTTTTTCTGATTGCACATTATTTTGTTCCAGTATTTGTTGCACTTGTTGTTTGATGTTTTCTAATTCTGACTGGGGTATCCTGTTATTTTTGATTATTACACGGATCTGATCAGCTAGTCGTTGTTCTGTTAAAAATTTTAATTCTGGGTATCTGGTAATAAATGTTGTGTATACTTGTGATCTGTATCCAGTTGTGTTGGCTCGTAAGTTTGTTGCTTCGTAATAACAGAATATGAGGTGTCGGTTAACTTCATGTGACCATCTCATTGTTATTATTATTATTATTATTATTATTCCTTGGTCCAGTGTCCATACTCATCGATCCAATTTGGTCTCTAGTGGCTTCACATTGATACGAAGGGCTTGTATCGAGCTGAAGATCATGGTGTAAATAGGTCGAACACACACTGAATGCTACGCTACTGGATTGTTGTCTATTTGACTTGAGCTTAGGTGAGTCACGGAGATACGGGCTCACTAGTTTGTCCTGTGGATAAGCGTCGACGGGAAACCTGCAATGCCATACAAACGCCGATAGCCGACCTCATTTGCTGTGGTTACAGTCACCCCCTGCCGCCGCCCCCCCCCCTCTCTCTCTCTCTCTCTCTGTCTCTCTCTCTCTCTCTCTCTCTCTCTCTCTCTCTCTCTCTCTCTCTCTCTCTCTCTCTCTCTCTTTTTCTCTCCCCCCCCCCCCCTCCCTCGCCCCAGACCACGTGATGAGAGTTCTGTGAGCCTCTGACTTGGTTCCTTAACCAGGCAGGGGTAAAATGTCACCCCAAAGACATTGGCAGCCGAATTCAGATAAAACATTGGAGTCGTATTTTAGCATCACATTCAGTTTTCCACACAGAACAGCGTGGTACTTCAGAACAACAAGGTCTGCACAATTCGTTTCAGTACGCAAACCATATTAACGTGGATTGGTGGATTTGAATCTGTTCTCCGTAAGCTTGGATATAGACACACCTATGCTGTATGCTGTATCCTCAAATTTAAGAGAACCATATACAAGATTTTTTGCAAACTGCTCCTCTAGATTGTACATCACAATATAAAACTTTGTAATCTTAGCATGTCTCTCCAGATTTATGAAGTCAAAGTCTATGGCATTGAAAGTTGTATAATGCGGCTGGAGATTTCATTATCTTTTTGGCCCTGTACCTGAATAAATGGATGATTCACATCTATTTTCGCAGAGTCAATACTACGGGCAGATGTCGTCTGTCTTGTCAAACGAGTCGTGGTGTATTCTCTCCTGTTGGTCTTCATGGCTCGCGGTATTAGTATCTCAAAATGATTCCCTGTGTGCCTGGACACTTGGAATGAGATAATGTGTATCATAATTTGTATATTTGCTACGAGTGTTAGTCTTAATACTCGCGCAAGATGCTCTGGCATCATTATTCATTCCGCGAATTACTTTTATGCGAAAGATGAAATTCCGATAAACAATCTCTACCTTGGTATCAATTTCATGACAATCAGGTGTCTATAGTATTGCTAAATGCTGCTTCACCCTTTTTTAAATGATTTTAAGAAAACAGAGAAAGGAGTAAATCTTAACGAAAATCGTGTACCAACTTTTCTTTAGTTTATGCTTTTATCTTTGTTTGTGACCATCTCTAAAGTAGGCCCTAAGTTCTCATGCTAATGTAATTGAAATTACTTGTGTGGTTTTGAATTTCAGCTTAAAAAACCTTTCAAATTATTTAATCCCGTTTCGTCACGTTTGTTTTATCTTAATGCTTGGGCGTAAAGTGAACATAATACTGCTGTTGCGCAGTAAACTGCAGCATGGTCATCTAACTGCATTCTTTACTCACTTTTTGAGTTTTGGCAAGCAGTTACAGTAATTTTAAGTGCGCGTGATTTCTTTCAGGTACATGCAAGTCCAGTGACTTATTCTAGGTATCAACACAGAACGCAGCAGAGCAGACCAGCATTTACGTTACTGATTTACTACTTTGTCATAAACGACCACCGGTAAACAGAAGCATGTAAGTCGTATGTAAAAATTAAGTCATCCAGACTGTTTGAATGCCATGATTTCTTCAATACTGGTCTATATTAACTGACAGACATAAATACTTAGCTCGTCTTGTTCCCACTGCAGCACTTTACATTTGAAATGTGCAGCATCACTTGTTCATACTCAGCTTCATATGATCCGAAGTAGTACTGCATAACGTCGACAGCAAACATCGTTTTTGTACTTCACGCTCATAATCTTATTAGATGGAAAATGAAGTAATGAAAAATCTCTCTGATTATTCGAACTTTTTGAACTTTCTATCAGCCTTCACCAGACGATGTGTGTTACATCGAAGACGATTACAAATGAAGCAAGAGCCTATAACACAAAATGACAAATAAATGGGACCTGGCTAAACTGAAGTAACCAGAGGTTGCTGAGAGTTTCAGAGGGAGTATCACGCAACGCTGGACTCAAAACAGGGAATGTAATACAATATAATACGAATGGGTAGTTTTAAGAGATGAAATAGGAATGGCAGCAGCGGATCACGTAAGTAAAACAACAAGCTCAAGTAGTAATCCCTGGGTAACACAGGAGATAATGAATTTAACTGACGAAATGGAGAAAGTACAAAAATGCAGGAAGTGAAGCCGGTGGAAGAGACTACAATGTCTAATTTTTTAGACTGCCAGGATACGCAAAATAAGAAGGAATGGTTCAAATGGCTCTGAGCACTATGGGACTTAACATCTGTGGTCATCAGTCCCCTAGAACTTAGAACTACTTAAATCTAACTAACCTAAGGACATCACACACATCCATGCCCGAGGCAGGATTGGAACCTGCGACCGTAGCAGTCACGCGGTTCCCGACTGAGCGCCTAGAACCGCTAGACCACCGCGGCCAGCTAAGAAGGAATGGGTAGAGAACAAATGCAGGGATGTAGAAGCATACATAACTATTGGAAAGATACATACGGCCTTTAGGAAAAGTAAAGACGCGTAGGAGAAAAGTGAAGCAACTGTATAAATATTAAGAGTTGTGATGACAAGCCGGTCGCAGCAAAGAAAGAAAAGCTGGAAGGCGGAAGGAATATATAGAGGGCCTACATAAGGGAGCAAATTTGAGAACAACATTATAAAAACAGAAGACGAAGCAGTTTAAAATTAGATGGGATATATACTGCGAGAAGAGCTTGATAGAGCACTTAAAGACCTAACTGGAAACGTGGTCCCTGGAGTAGACGACATTCACTCAGAATTATTGAGATTCTTCAAAAAGCCAACCGTGACAGAACTATTCATTTGGTATGCTAGACATATGACGCAGGAGAAATGCCGTTGGACTTCAGAAAGTATATGGTGATTGCAAATCCGAAGAATGCAGTTGCTGATATGTGTGAATACTACCGAAACATCAGTTTAATAGGTCAGGACTAAAAAATTGACACGAATTATTTACAGAAGAATGGAAAAGCTGGTAGAAGCCGACTTAGGGGAAGATCATTTTGGGATCATAGAAAATGACTATGCGAAGCAATATTGGTCCTGCGACTTATCCTAGAAGTAGACTGAGAAAGGCAAACCTACGTTTACCGCTTCTGTAGATTCAGAGGCAGATTTTCCAAAGTGAACTGGACTACGCCCTCTGAAATTTTGCAGGTAGCAATGCTCCAATACAGGAACACAAATGTTATCTGCTACAGACACCAGACTGTAGTTGAAAGAATCGAAGGAGACAAAAGGGGAAACAGGGAGTGAGACTGTGGTGGTGATCTACCTCCAATGTTTTCTGTCTGTCTATTGATCAACATGTGAACGAAACCAAGTAGTCATTTCGAAAGGTAATTTAAAGTTCAAGTACAAAGAAATTAAAACCGAGCGAGGTGGCGCAGTGGTTAGCACACTGGACTCGCATTCGGGAGGACGACGGTTCAATCCCGTCTCCGGCCATCCTGATTTAGGTTTTCCGTGATTTCCCTAAATCGTTTCAGGCAAATGCCGGGACGGTTCCTTTGAAAGGGCACGGCCGATTTCCTTCCCAATTCTTCCCTAACCCGAGCTTGCGCTCCGTCTCTAATGACCTCGTTGTCGACGAGACGTTAAACACTACCCACCACCACCACCACAAAGAAATTAAAATTCTGCAAATTGCCGAAGATACTGTAAGTCTGTCACAGACAGCAAACTTCTTGGAAGACGGAATGGACAGTACCCTGAAAATATATTTTAAGATGAATTTCAATCAAATTAAAACAAGGATCAAGAAATTTGGCCGAATTAAATCGGGCGATACTGGGGGAATTAGATTAGGACACGAGAGACAAAGTAATAGATAATTTTCGGTATTTTGCCACCAGAATAACTGAGAGCCTAAGTAGATAGACTATAAAATGCAGACGGGCTATAGCAAGGTAAACATTTCCAAAAAAGAGGAATTAGTAAACAAATAACTGAAGTGTTTTGAAGTATTTTCTGAATGTAACTGTCTGGAGTGTAACCTTACACGGAAGGGAAACTTGGGCGACACGCAGAGAAAAGAAGCTTTTGAAATGTGGTGCTGAAAAAGAATAATTAGATGGGTAAATCGAAAAACAAATGAGGAACTGAACACAATTGCAGGGGAAAAGAATGGCACAGCTTCACTGAAAGAAGGGACTGGCTGAAACGATGCAGCCTGAAGTATCAGAGGATCGTCAATGTGTTAACCGCGGGAAGTGTGTCGGGTGAAAATGGCAAAGGAAGATCTAGGTATGAATACAGTAAACAGATTCAAATTCATGGAAGTTGCAACAGTTATTCAAAGATGAAGAGAATCGCGCAGGATAGAGCAGCTTGGAGAGCTGCATCAAGCCAGTCTTCCGACTGAGTACAACACAAGCCCTCTAAATACCCATAAGCTCGACTGGAAAGATTTGTATTTCGAACTACTTAAAAAAAAGCACTATTTCACTCATGGGAGCACAGCAACGATAACTTCAGTAACAGCGAGTAGTTCCTACTCGTAATGGAAACATTTTAAAAAGGCATCGTATGACAGTAGGTTGGCTTAAAAATTATTGTTGAACAACCTGTTACAACAACAATATTATTGTATTAGTAGAATATGAACTTTTTAGTTGATTATCAATTAGGACTGTACTCCACAGCAGTTTGTTCACGAAAGCTTCAATACGATATTGGAACCAAGCGCCCTTACCTGTAGCTCCGATGAGACAGGCACCCTCGACGACGGAGGCCCTGGAACAATATAAGGCAAGATATTCATCATCCAAATAATGGTGCTTGCACGTCAGAATCTATGAATTAATACAAGAATACACAATGACGGAAAAAAATCGCAAAACCAAAAAGTGATTAATGTACAGTACAGAAATGCAAGAATACACAATGACGGCAAAAAAGTTGTCTGCCCCTGCTCTTGACAATATTTAGGGCATACGATTACCTGAATGCATATGGAGATTAAGCAGGATGTATTCATTACTGATGATAAAGTGCCGCAACACAATGTGGCATGGACTCAATGTCTGAAGTACTACTGCAGGGAACTGACACCATGAATCCTGCAGGGCTGCCCATAAACCCGTAAGAGTACGAGGGGGTGGAGATCTCTTCGGAACACGTTGTAAGGCATCCCAGATATGCTCAATGATATTCATGTCTGGGAGTTTGGTGGCCAGCGGAAGTGTTAAACTTAGAAGTGTGTTCCTGGAGCCACTCTGTAGCAATTGGGGAATTGCCCAAGTCCGTCGGAATACACAATGGACATGAACGGATGCAAGTGATCAGACAGGATACCGTACTTAATTACGTGTCACTGGTCAGTCGTATCTAGACTTATCAGGGGTCCCATCACTCCAAATGCACACGTCCCACACCACCACAGACCATCCATCAGCTTGAACAGTCCCCTGCTGACATGTTGGGTCCATGGATTCATGAGATTGTCTCCTTCCCCCTACACGTCCATCCGCTCGATACAATTTTAAAAGAGACTCGTCCGATCAGTCAATATGTTTCCAGCCATCAACAATCCAATGTCGGTGTTCATGGGCCCAGACGAGGCATGAAGCTTTGTCACGCAGTCACCAAGGGCACATGAGTGGGACTTCGGTTTCGAAAGCCCATATCGATGAAGTTTCGTTAAATGGTTCGCACACTGACACTTGTTGATGGCCCAGCACTTCTATCACGATTCTCTTCAGTCATTGTTGGTCCCGTTCTTGCAGAATCTTTTTCCGGCCGCAGCTATGTCTGAGATTTGATGTTTTACCGGATTCCTGATATTCACGGTACACTTGTGTACTGGTAGTACGGGAAAATCTCCACTTCATTGCTGCCTCGGAGATTCTGTGTCCCGTCGCTCGTGCGCCGACTATAACACCACGTTCGAACTCATTTAAATCTTGATGTCCTGCCATTGTAGCAGCAGTAACCGATCTAACAACTGCGGCAGACACTTGTTGTCTTATATAGACGTTGCCGACAGCAGCGTCGTATTGTGCCTGTTTACGTATCTCTGTATTTGAATACGCATGCCTATACCAATTTCTTTGGCGCTTCAGTGTAAGATCACAAATTAATTCACTTTTCATTTCGTTTAAAGTTTAAGAAATCAATATGTGCTCGCGCACAGTATACAAAATATCAGGTGATTTCGAAAACCTAAACCTGTAAAGTACTTGTGAATACGAGTACTTGTTGGATTGAATCCGAGGAAAGCGGTAACGTCGTCTCGAAGAACTGTTGCGTCTAGTTTAGCATATCTCTCGTGTTCTTGAGTCGGCGCAAGGCTGCTGCACAAACAAGTGATTCTCAGATGTGGCAACAGCACAGCTGCATTGCTCTTTATGACGCAAGTAAAATGGCCTTGTTTCAGAGTTTGTCGACGAGTAACTACACAGAGGCTGAACGTAATACCAACGACGCAGTTTCTTTACTCGTGACCCTTGTCGAACTAGAACTATTTAATATAGGACTGTATCCCCGAGTGTGTTTTTAGACGTTCAGTGTTTCTGATGCCATAGCGCAAGACTTTTCGCAATCTTTTGCTTTCTATACGGCACCTCTATACCGCCATTGCTCCTGCATCTGTAATAAATCTATTGTAAAGGACGGTGTACGCTATTCAGCGTAGGTTAAGTACAACACGCATTGAAGTGCGTCGGAATGAAGATTAAGCTAAGCCCCAGGTTCATCATCACGAGGTATCCCATTTACACCGTAGTATTGTAGCAATAATGTACAGGAAACCAACCTGAAAGAGGGAAAGTTGACTATCAGAAACCACTCCTGTTCGTAGTCACCTAGAGCGTCGTCTCTTTCTACAACAATGGACGACAGTAGTGAACGTCAACGTCCAGGCAGTTTTTCTTACCAGTTTACTTGTTATGATCAAAACATCGATTAGGGTTTTTTTTTTTTGTACTTTGGTGAAAGTGTTCCCCTCTTTATGGAAATCGCCTCAGACAAACGCTGGTTTGCGTTTCTTCAAGACCTCAATCAATTCGCCGCCCCTCCTTCCCCCCTCCCCCCTCTTTTCTTGCCCAATGGCGCAAACGTTCTGCTCTAACGATCTCTACAACAACGGGAAGATAGTCTCTGCCACTGGCCTATTTGTAATATGTATTCATTTTCTTTTTTCTTTCGAAATTACCTCATGACAACTGTGTCGCCATAACACTACTCAAATTAGAAATGTATACTGAAAAATTCTCTAACAAGATTAGCCCACTGTCATACATATACGAGCAGTTGGCATGAAAATATAATTAACATATCGGAAAAACGAAATTACGTAATTAATTCCTATTGTTTTCGCAGATACATGTCTGCAGTCCTTGTACACGTGGAACTACTTGCGCCACAGTACCTTCCTACATCGGAAAAACAGCCATAACGAATGGAGCTGCCGATCTTAACTTTATCAATGTGTTGCGCCATTTGTTTTGAATGCTCTTGCGGTGTACTAATGTATTCTGTGACCATAAATTTCAGTGAGTTCTAGGACTGAAGACACGCACCTGCAAACAAGCAAGAAATTAATTACGGAACTTCATTTTTTCTATGTGATAACTGAAATTCCATGACTACCCGTCAAATAGAAAAAATAATAATAAAAAAGATGGACATTCATTGCAAACGCTCTCTCACTATGACGCCACGCACGGTAATGGCGTTTGATGACGGATCTTTAGAGCTTGAAAGATGATCTAATGGGGTATGGACAGAAGTGACTGTTCATGTACGACTGAAACTGAAATACAACGCCGAATTACAGTCTTGGCATGGCAATTATGTCATAAATATTTTCGTAAGTATAATACAACAGAGAATAAGACGTTTGATTTGTGAATTTTAATCCAACATACAAGTAATAAGTGTTCATCGCAATGCCAAGTCTCTAGGCTACAATAACGCGACGTGGGTGTCTCTGAACAGCCTGTAGTTACTTCCTCGCAGCTGGGTCGTGCAATCAGGGAGCTGTAATAAGATTAGGTTTCTTGTTAACTGGAGCCTGAGAGCAGCTGCGGAACGTCAATAGGTAGTTTTCATTATCGGAAAACTAAGTGCTTTACACAGAGCACAACTTACTACTTATAGAAGAGAGTGCATCAGAATCAATTGCTACGCGACGAGAACTTATAGATTATGGAACCTAGTTACTCTACAGAGATTCCATGTTAGACCATGTTAAAGAATAAACGTCTGTATGCTTGATACGCTCCGATTTGGCTACAAGATCTTTGGTCCCAAGAAAAATAAAAATGAACATATTTGAAGACAACTCCTGATGTTCAGTAACATACTTTTCAATATTAATTACAGAGCTATATTTTCCGTCTTAAGCGCTATACATTTCTTGCACTACGGTAAAGACATTCACAATGCTGTGGAGATACGATTACTTTCATGTAGGAAGATAGACAGCTGCACCATCACAGACTACCAGTAAGGATATGGCTGTCTGCTTCTCCTGTACTGATTATCTCTCTCAGCATGGCTGCTTGAATCACAAACAGGGTCGTTATGAAAAGGCCTGCCAAACCAGTACAGAGAGTGGACAAAATATGGAAATACCAAGCACAACACACTGCCATCCGGTGTAGGAAACCCGTTGGTATCCGAAACATCTTACAGTCGCCTCGGAATTGATAACTACAAGTCGTGTATAGTTTTTTCATGGTAACCTTATACCATTCTTCTTACAAAACAGTGACAAATTCAGATAGCGCTGATGGAGGTGGATAGCGATCACGTACCCTTCTCTCCAAAGCAGAACACGAAGGCAGAACACAATGTACACTATCATAAGTTGGAAACACTGTCAAAAACAACTCTCATCCGACCAAATTACTTTCTTCGGCTTCGGCACCACGTTATTTTGTTAGGGACGTTTGCATCACTGATGAGTGGTTTTCGAATTCCAGTTTGGCCTGCAGTTTCCTGCTTATGGAGGAGCTCCGTTCGTGTTCATGAACTGGCACTCGCTGAACAGATTAAATACACACATAAAGTTTTGCATCACTTCGGTTCCGGAACCTGTACAGAAAATTGCAGCAGAGATCAACATAAACATCATTTCCGCCCTTTTTATTGCTCATGAAAACCACACATTGCATGTTGTATTACCATATAGCGAGACCTTCAGAGGTGGTGGTCCAGATTGCTGTGCACACCGGTACCTCTAATACTCAGTAGCACGTCCTCTTGCACTGATGCATGCCTGTAGTCGTCGTGGCATACTATCCACAAGTTCATCAAGGCACTGTTGGTCCAGTTAGTCCCACTCCTCAACGGCGATTCGGCGTAGATCCCTCAGAGTGGTTGGTGGGTCACGTCGTCCATAAACAGCCCTTTTCAATTTAACCCAGGCACGTTTGATAGGGTTCATGTCTGGAGAACATGCTGTCCACTCTCGTTATCCTGAAGGAAGTCATTCACAACATGTGCACGATGGGGGCGCGATTTGTCGTCCATGAAGACGAATGCCTCTCCAATATGCTACCGATATGGTTGTACTATCAGTCGGAGGATGGCATTCACGTATCGTGCAGCCGTAACAGTGCCTTCCACGACCACCAGCGGCGTACGTCGGCCACACACAATGCCACACGAAAACAGCAGGGAACCTGCACCTTGCTGCACTCGCTGGACAGTGTGTCTAAGACGTTCAGCCTGATCGGGTTGCCTCCAAACACGTCTCCGACGATTGTCTGGTTGAAAGCATATGCGACACTCATCGGTGAAGAGAACGTGATGCCAATCCTGAGCGGTCCATTCGGCAAGTTTTTGGGCCCATCTACATCGCGCTGCATGGTGTCGTGGTTGCAAAGATGGACCTTGCCATGGACGTCGGGAGTGAAGTTGCGCATCATGCAGTCTATTTTGCGCACAGTTTGAGTCGTAATACGACGTCATGTGGCTACACGGAAAGCATTATACAACATAGTGGCGTTGCTGTCAGGGTTCCTCCAAGCCATAATCCGTAGGCAGCGGTCATCCACTGCAGTAGTAGCCCTTGGGCGGACTGAGCGAGGAATGTCATCGACAGTTCTGGTCTCTCTGTATCTCCTCCATGTCCGAACAACATCGCTTTGGTTCACTCCTAGGCGCCTGGACACTTCCCTTGTTGAGAGCCCTTCCTGGCACAAAGTAATAACGAGGACGCGATCGAACCGCGGTATTGACCGTCTAGGCATAGTTGAACTACAGACAACACGAGCCGTGTACCTTCTTTCTGTGAACTGACGAGCTGATCGGCTGTCTCTCCCCCCCCCCCCCCTCCCTGCGTGTAATAGGCGTACTCATGCATGGTTGTTTACGTCTTTAGGCGGGTTTAGTGACATCTCTGAACAGTCAAAGGGACTGTGTCTACGATCCAATATTCACAGACAACGTCTATCTTCAGGAGTTCTGGGAACCGGGGTGATGCAAAACTTTTTTTGATGTGTGTAAAATGAGAACAAAACACTAATTTATAACGTATGAAGCTCTGTTGCTTTAACAAATGACGTAAAAACAATGTAGCTCCCACTCGATAACCGACCGCCAAACACACCTGGGTATGGCCAGATATGCAAAGAGGATGAAGAGTCACATTACAAGACGAACCCTATAGAAAACAGTCTAATTCGCGGCTGAAAAGCGGTAACGTCTTTATTTTAGCATAGCCAGTACAAGGAAAAATCAAGTGAGTTAACACTGCCGTTACGACGCAAGGATCACATTGTAAACAAATGCAAGACATTATCCGATTATCATATATTAAATTGTATGTGGTTATCTGTATTACTTTTGGTGAATACCGGAGTAAATTCGACAAGAGGGCTGAAGTCGATCGTTCTCAAATTTTCGTCTAACTTAAGTAATAGTCTCTTCCTCTGTAAACCCCCCCCCCCAACTTTCTCTCTCTCTCTCTCTCTCTCTCTCTCTCTCTCTCTCTCTCTCTCACTCACACACACACACACACACACACACACACACACACACACACACACACACACACAGTCTTTGCAAACTTAAACAAAATTATACAAACTTTGTTATTTAAATGTTCATGCGGAAATTTCGAGTGGTGGATAATACTGTTTCGCTGTGAGAGAAGAATGAAGGGATGATATTGCAATACAATGAAACTGAGTACTGCACTTGATCTGGACCACGAACGATATTGGCCGCGTTCGTCAGTAAGCACTCAACGTAATCGGTTTTATGCCTGTTTCTGACACATTGCCTCATTTAATTACATGTTTGTGATACGTTTCACCTAGTACGTGAACTAAAGAAGACACGACGGGCACTTGCCTCCAAGCAAGATTGCCAGGTTAAGGTCGGCAGCAGAGTACGGTGGCAATGACATCGTTCACGTACGGACCTTGAAACTCGGTGAACCGAATCCAATTAAGCAGGGTCACGGTGGAATCGCGCCAGAAGGCGTTCCACTGCGCGGGTACGGCAGCCGTAAGGAAGAGCGGGCAGGAAACAGGTGTCGCTGCCACACACTTGGCTGCCCAGGATAACGCCGGCCGCTGTCGGAAGCCGGCGTCGCTGTCACACCCCCTACACGCGGGCTTTGGATAACGCAACGGCCCCGACCGACCAGTCAGTCGTGCAGCATGGCTCGGAACTTTAGCGGCACCGTCTGCACGCTTTCTCCAAATGAGACACAACAGCCACTCCTGTTTCTGAAATTACTAGCCTCTGCATCTGTCTATTTGTGGTACTTCCCAATGAGCACAAATAATGAGAGGAATGCGATCTGTATATTGTAGTACAAAAACAGTTTTTCTTTATATGTTTCGTAATTTCCGTATCGCCTTCACTGTGTGTTGACTTGATTCCTGAAAGTTTAAAACTATATAGTGGAGATAAAAGATCTTCGGCAGTCGCCCCGGGATCAGCATCAATCAGAAGCCCCGCCAGCATGTGGTAAGCCACATGGCCATGTGGAACTTTTTCCAAGACTACTATTAGGCGTATCACTATGTATGTCGTGTCTGCTCTTTCGGACGTGGCCGAAGGAACAGGCACCACAAGTACACAATTAAGGCGATGAAGGCCAATGATCCATTCAGTGCAGATGCACATCAAGCTCGAACTCTTCCGGGTATTAGTGAGATGCCCCGCGAGTAATGAGGCTGATGGGGGGCGGGGGCGCTCCATCAGTAGTGTGTGGTACATACTGAGATTTTCGGTCTGACGGGAGGCGTGCTAGGGTATAAGGTGCAGTTGTGGTGAAGACCGTATCTGGATGGTGCGATAGTCAGCACATCTGCCTAGTAAGTAGGAGAATCGGGTTCGAATCTCGGTCCGGCACAAATTTTAAACTTTCCCCACTGATATAAATCAATTTGATAGTAGCTAATGTCTTTAACCTTTGTGTTGCATCACTTACAACGCGTGCAAGCCTTATTATTTGCCTCCGCGTCGACAGTTTTATCGCTGGTTCGTCACACAGGCCATCGCGTCAAGGATTTCTGTCATCCATCCTATTCATAGGCAAGGCATCCTCTAGGAAGGGCGGTATCGTCAGCCTTCACAACATCCACCTGTTCGCTACAGACAATCCCCATGGTATGGTGGCAGCGAACCATCACCACCGGTTTAGCCTCATTGTGTGGGCAGCGATTTTTCACGGCCGCCTCGTGGGGTCATACATTCTTCTAGAATGCTTCACAGGCGAGGCATATCTGCACTTTCCGTATGTGGCTCTGCCTCCCTTTTTGGAAAACCTGTCTTTGGTGGTACAAAAGGTAATGTGACAGCTACCTGATGGTGCTACAGTTCACTGCTCTCTTGAGTGGGGGGCTAATACATTTTTACAGACAGAGCCTTCCCAGTTGCCTACCGTGTTTTCGTGTCTGCTTTAATCATTGAAACCTAAACTGTCAAAGATCTTTTATCTCCACCTTCAAGTGGGTGTACCTCCCTTGGAACGCATTTCAGTCAGAATGCCCAGGCGACCTTGTTTGCTCTATCCCCTGAGGGATCGTTTCTTGCAGTTTGTCCCCATTTAACAAAATCACACTGCATTTGAATAACAACAGAACAGGTGGTCAGCTGAAAATTGTTCCAATACGTTTTTGTTATTAATATTGTGATTTTAACTTTGGTTTATTCCTTAATTACGGTTTGATTTTCTAAGGTACAACATGCTTATTACGAAAAATTGGGCTGTTTTCACGGAGGTGTATTCGCCTTTGCAGCTAAATGAAAGGTAGTTTATTTTCTGCCCAACGCGTTTCGCTCCATTTATTTGCGAACGATCTACAGTGGCTTGTAATACAGTTTTGTTACATGTATGTAATAAAGAAGTTACATAGTAATTACAAATTGTTCATATACCATATCTTCTCTTATTAATTTCTTGTTTTTCAGGTTTTTGCAGCACAAGTTTCTTGAAATTAAATTATCATTTGGTCTTTCTTATGATTTTCTATGTTAAGCCACGTGTATCGTCCTGAATTTTGAAGCAACTAAGGAACAACAGAAAAAGGTTAAAATGATGATTTGTGGTTTACTTTGTGTGTTGTCCGAAAACTTATCGGGTGCTTTTTGCTTTTGCCAATGTTGTCCCTGTGTACAAATCGCCACTTCTGATGTTCTCTTTCCTCAGCTACACGCTTCATGAAACACCTATCTGCTTCCCAAATGTGCAACATTAAATATTAACAAATTATTCAGGAAAGTCACGCAAACGCAATGGTCAGATATGATTAAAATATTCATTGACGGGTCGAACGTAACGGATCAACTGTAAATGGTTAGCGTTTTCTTTTGTCTCGATCTCCAAGCCGAACGTTCATATTTTCTCCCCCATAATGTGTCGGTGTTCACCGCAGAGGTAGCTGTCATCACGCAAGTTGTCGTCAGTTCGTCTGCTATCGTTGACTAAACAAGATCCTGAACACACGTGACTCTTTAAGTACTCTAAAGCGCCCAGCAACATGAAGAATCAACAAGTGTCGCCTTATGAATATACTGCATGAATATCATGGTTGAACTACAGCGGTATGCATCTTAGGTAAACTTTCTCTCACCAAGGCTCTCAAACAAAATGAGCATGTGGATCTCCATGCAACGCGCAGCGGGCATTTCAGTGCATCTCACCACATCGCTGAACTTCACGGCGAGAGCACTTCGCGCATGGAAAGCAGGAGTGGGAAGGAAAATGATGATACAGAGGGTGCCAGTACAACATTGTGCTGTCTGCTCCCCAAATTCGTGTTTATTGACACACGGTAGGTGTTAGAGACTTGGCAACTTCTTCGTGTGACACAGCCTCAGAAAGCTCTTCAGATCATGAATCATTTCACGCGTGCGGTGTCACAATCAGCCTATGACTCTAATGTTTGAACTTGATGCATCTTTTGCGCAGTTTCCCCACCAGTCACGATACCATCCTCGCATCACAACATACAACTAACAGAATCATAATGATTTTAAAGAAATTGTTGCTTACACATAATGGAATGTATTCCCCTGAAGAGTTTCTGTACCATCGCATCGACTGCAGCTGTCAGGGGATAGCGTTGCTTGACCGTTACCTTATGAAAACCCTCATATAAAATGATTATGTTAAAACATCATTTCGAAATACATTACTGTTTTTCTACTGTTCGTTACCTTTACTACCCTCAGTTATCTGAATTAATTGCATTTATTGTCATTTATCGCGATGTGTCGTGTTCTGTGATCAGGTACTATGTCCTTATACATTTTTTGTTTGTTCAATCATAAAATGTAACATTCACGTAGCGAAATGCTGGCTACATTGTATGAACATCAAACAGAATAAAACCCTACAAATTTATGTTCACTATGACAGCTGGCACAGTAAAAAGAAGACTTACATACACACTGAAGTGCGAAAAAATAAGGTAAATAGATGAATTGGGATATCTGTGACATCGCTGAGAGAGGATACGATCCCCAAGCTGTTTGTCGCCTTATGTAAACACGAAACTGATACCGGAAGTTTAGGTACATTAGATAACCCCTCACATATACGATAACCGGCGACGGAAAGTCTACTTTTGAGAGTCAGAGGAAAAATATTATCGTTACGTCGACGCCCAAGTTATTAGAGACTTAACACAAGGTATGACTGAACAGGAATAGGGAAAGGGAAAGACAGAAAGCTGTGTCTTTCGCTAATGAAATATCCTTGAGTTTTCCTTAAATTAGGGGAACCACGGAAAAATAAGCCTGGAAAACCGAATGAAGATTTCAATCCCACCCGTTCCGAATGCGAGATCTGGGCTAATGTGTACATCAGGGCCAGCGGCAGTCAAGGCGGTGTTTTTCTACTGCTTGTAGGTTGGCAACGCCTCAGCTTTTCACGTAACCAACGAGAGGCGAAAAAAGACTGATTTTCTATCACATTGTCATCAATATTTGACTGTAAGGCATTACGAGGTTGTGGTTAGTTTAGGACGTAGTAGCACATGTTAACTTACTGCGAGTCAAACGAGCAGCTATTACGTTTATAATTTTGGTTTTACAAGTACCTGTTTGTTTACGATTTTGTCACGAATTACAAGGTAATCGTATACTAAAGTGAGAATGTCACAATACTCCTTCGTCGCCGGCCGGTGTGCCCGAGTGGTTCTAGGTGCTTCAGTCTGGAACCGTGCGACCGCTACGGTCGCAGATTCGAATCGTGCCTCGGGCATGGATGTGTGTGATGTCCTTAGGTTAGTTAGGTTTAAGTAGTTCTAAGTCTAAGGGACTGATGACCTTAGATGTTAAGTCCCATAGTGCTCAGAGCCATTTGAACCACTTGAACTCCTTCGTCCCTTTCTTCCAAACACGTCGTCTGTCCGCTGCTCTCTCACTAGAGAGAGAACCACCAGCTAACGCATTCCCTATCGCCCCCATCATACACCGCGGCATGCGCTGACAACATTGCCGCATCTTCAGGCGAGTTCTGTATTCTAACTAAGGTTGTTGACAAAATATCGATATTTATTACAAAAATATCGATTACATCGGCGACACGTTTTCACCGATATCAAGTGCTGATATTTTATTTTTTTTCGCAGTTCTCGGTAAATATTTTCTTAAATTGTAGTAGAATATAATTTTACTTTCACTGTGTGAAGAAACCTTACTCGGCTAGTCCCGGCGGAGGTTCGAGTCCTCCATCAGGCTAAGATTCTCCACACATTTGAACATTTTTGAAACGTCACTACTTTTTGAACTTTCGTCACGTCCAGTCTCTCTCTTTCACTTTGTGAAGTAAGTAGAGGTGACACAAACAAATCCGATTGCACTGCGGGATTTGCGGTGTGAATGGAATAACAAGATTTCGGATGTGAAGAAATAGCATACCAGTTGCGTCAAAAAACAATTTCTAATGCAACTATTGTGCTATTTATTCACATCGGCAGTCTTCAAAAACAGTTGCTGAAAATGAACAAAAATCTAAATGATAAGATTGGTCTCTGCGGTGAGCGAGACGTATGAGAGGAAATGCTGACGTAATCGCCTACCAACAGAAACTGCAACGTTTGACTTCATTACGCAATTTTGACACTGGAGAGCGTACATGAAGTCCGGTAACACTTTCAATTATTTACTGCACAAGAACCAAACATTGTACAGATATCACATGTCATTTTGAAGAGAAACGCAGATTTTTTTTTCATGTATACCGCCACTGCGTAGTTTGGTAATCTGCCGATAGTCAGTGCTAGTCGCAAACATGGGGTGTTCAGGTGTGTTGGGGTTCAACGGATGTTTAGAACCGAGTACGGTAAGAAGCCACCAACAAGGAAGGCCATTTACCATTGGCACAGCAAATTCATTACGACGGGTTGCTTGTGCTCGGCAAAGAGAAGCGGACGTCCCAGTGTGTGTGAAGTGAATATGGAGCGCGTACGAGAGACATTCATAGCGCTTACCATCGCAAATTACCAAACTACGATGTGGCGGTATACATAAAAAAAACTTTAAGGGTTTCTCTGCAAAATGACATATGTATGGTATCTGTGCAATGTTTGGTCCTTGTGCAATAAATAACTGAAATTTTTCCCGGACTTAATCTACACCCCTTATAACTGCTAGGTCGCTGGCGTGTGCAGAAATGAGAGAACAGGAAAGTCGACAAAAATTATTCCAGTCAAATCCGATATGTGACGAACCGAACGACGTACCCATCGGACACCTTTTACTGTGCCATTTACATACAACTACCATTGCTAGCATAGTGGTTATTGCCAAGCGGAACGTGCTTCTTTTTCCTTTCAATTCTTGCTCGAAGGGTAAGAGTGTGCCAGCTTGTTGATGTACAGTTTATCTAACAACAAATCAGTTCTTAAATATACAGCTCGAAAACTGGCAGTACGTTTACGGTATTTAGCCGATATTTTTATAGGCCAGAACGTCGGCATTTTTCCCACCGATACGTCTATACGTTTTTTCGATATGTCTAGGCAAGATAATGACAGTTTTTTTTAAATCGATATACCGGATTCGCGATATTTTTAAAAAAATTTTACAGTCCTAATTCTAGCCATTGCACGATCACTCTCGATGTATGGGCTAAGCTCAGCACATGGATATGAAGATATATGCTCGAGAAAAAATGGTTCAAATGGTTCTGAGCACTATGGGACTCAACCGCTGTGGTCATCAGTCCCCTAGAACTTAGAACTACTTAAACCTAACTAACCTAAGGACATCACACACACCCATGCCCGAGGCAGGATTCGAACCTGTGACCGTAGCAGTCCCGCGGTTCCGGACTGCAGCGCCAGAACCGCTAGACCACCGCGGCCGGCTATGCTCCAGATGACGCACTCTAGTACAATACTGGCCATTAAAATTGCTACACCACGAAGATGGCGTGCTACAGACGTGAAATTTAACCGACAGGAAGAAGATGATGCTGTGATATCCAAATCATTAGCTTTTCAAAGCATTCACACAAGGTTGGCGCCGGTGGCGACACCTGCAACGTGCTGACATGAGGAACGTTTCCAACCGATTTCTCATACACAAACAGCAGTTGACCGGCGTTGCCCGGGGAAACGTTGTTGTGATGCCTCGGGTAAGGAGGAGAAATGCGTACCATCACGTTTCCGACTTTGATAAAGGTCGGATTGTAGCCTATCGCGCTTGCGGTTTATAGTATCGCGCAATTGCTGCTCGCGTTGGTCGAGATCCAATGACTGTTAGCGGAATATGGAACCGGTGGGTTCAGGAGGGTAATACGGAACGCCGTGTTGGATCCCAATGGCCTCGTATCACTAGCAGTCGAGATGACAGGTATCTTATCCGAATGGCTGTAACGGATCGTGCAGTCGCGTCTCGATTCCTCAGTCAACAGATGGGGACGTTTGCAAGACAACAACCATCTGCACGAACAGTTCGACGACGTTTGCAGCAGCATGGACTATCAGCTCGGAGACCATGGCTGCGGTTACCCTTGGCGCTGCATCACAGACAGGAGCGCCTGCGATGGTGTACTCAACGACGAACCTGCGTGCACGAATGGCAAAACGTCATTTTTTCGGATGAATCCAGGTTCTGTTTACAGCATCATGATGGTCGCATCCGTGTTTGGCGACATCGCGGTGAACGCACATTGGAAGCGTGTATTCGTCATCGCCATACTGGTGTATCATCCGGCGTGATGGTATGGGGTGCACTGGTTACACGTCTCGGTCACCTCTTGTTCGCATTGACGGCACTTTGAACAGTGGACGTTACATTTCAGATGTGTTACGACCCGTGGCTCTACCCTCCATTCGATCCCTGCGAAACCCTACATTTCATCAGGATAGTGCACGACCGCATGTTGCAGGTCCTGTATGGGCCTTTCTGGATGCAGAAAATGTTCTACTGCTGCCGTGGCCAGCACATTCTCCAGATCTCTTACCAATTGAAAACATCTGGTCAATGGTGGCCGAGCAACTGGCTCGTCACAATACGCCAGTCATTACTCTTGATGAACTGTGGTATCGTGTTGAAGCTGCATGGGCAGCTGTACCTGTACACGCCACCCAAGCTCTGTTTGACTCAATACCCAGGCCAAGGCCGTTATTACGGTCAGGGGTGATTATTCTGGGTACTGATTTGCGTGAAAATGTAATCACATGTCAGTTCTAGTGTAATATATTTGTCCAACGAATACCCGTTTATCACCTGCATTTCTTCTTGGTGTAGCAATTTTAATCGCCAGTAGTGTAATTGTTGGCTACCCAGCAAAAATTTGTAAACAGTGGTACAGGTGATATCAGTCACGGACGCCAAAACCATCACAAAGCCTTAACTTAGCGGTACAACTTGTTTCTCGATTAGTTTCAGCAAAAGATTCCGTCACGTCCATACACTAAATGCCTTATAATGAAGGGAATAGATTCCGATCAATACCGGTGGAAGCAGAACAACCAGGACCGCTGAAGTGGATGGAGGGGAAATAGAGCGCAGGAAACAGGCGAATGCCGCTCGGTTCACAGCAGGCACGCGGTGCTAATGGCCTTAGCGGACACGCTAGGCTGAGCCGCCGGCCGTCACAGGTGCGGCCAGCCCCTTGACCAACTGGCAGCCCGGCTTGTCATCAGGCGTATTGTCCGTGGCGCGAGCGCGCGCTCGCACGCACGCACACGCACACTCTCCACTAAGGCTGCCTGTAATATCAGCCAGTCCTGTTACAGAAGCAAGACTTGTCTATTTGCACAGCAGTGGAAGCGCAGTAACCGCGAAGGCTTGATGAGGTGAGCGGCAAGGAAGAGATGGAGACGTGCAGAAATCACAAGGATGCACACCGCTAGCGAAAGCGACTGTCCATCGCTTAAAAGAAACACATCGCGCCAACTGTATGAAGGGAACTAGTTCCAGGGTCAACAACGTACGTTTGGAGGTAGCACCTCACTAAACTGTCTCACGACAATTATATAACTTCTAGGGTTCCCGCATTGCCTTAGACGCCCATGGTAGCTAAAAATGCCGTGCCAAGGCTGTCTCCAACGGTATGGATGTTACGGGGCAACTGTGTCGTTCAGCCACTTTGTTTCTCATCTCCTACCACGATATCGCTGTGATGTAGGATCAATTCAGTGAAGAGTAGGGCTACACAGATGTTTTCTATTTTCGTCTGTTGAAACTGTACAACATGTCTGCTTCTGGAAAGCACAGTGAGAAGCTCTTGTGTTCGTTACTTTTCACCGACATACTTTTTCTCATAAATCTACCACTAGAGAATTCACAGTAAGGTACAAAACGTAAAATTGTACAGCCAGAACAGTTACATTATTCACCCCCGTATGCTGCTCCATTGACATAGAAATTTGCTTAAGACGTAATAAGCTTAAAAGTGGTGCTCATTTATATTTCCATTTTATAAAGTGTCCCATGTATACACGTAACAGTAAAACTGAATATTTCCAATTTGCAACAACCAGTACACTGTTTAAATAGCGCTATTTAAAACTTGCCTGCCGATATAAATAATGCTTAAATACAGGGTGAGACAGAAAGGATGGACGTTTTTAAAATAGATAGTATTCAGGTTCAGGTAGTAGGACTTTGGGGGGAGGGGGGGGGGGGACTGATGTGGTCACATGTTTGGTAGCATCTGCAATTTAGTTTAGTCGAGGTCATGGAGCTGTGGATATTTTTGTGCCTAATAATGAATGTATTGTTACAGTTGAGCGCAAGTTTCGCCGCCATTTCAATCTTGCGAGACATGACAGTGTTCCCACTCGAAACGCCATTTTACGTTGGATTGAATCATTTCGTTTACGAGGAACAGTGATGAACAGAAAACCGCCAGGGGCTCCTCGCTCAGTACACACTGCAGAAAATGTTGAAAGTGTTCGGCAAGCCACACTCCGTAGACCTGGTCGATCTGCTGGGAGACATTCTGCTAAACTGCGCCCCAGTAATCGTTCGGTAAGGCGTGTTTTGCATAATGATCTAAGATTTCATCCCTACAAAATGGCCATGGTGCACCAATTGAACCGTAAAGATTATGTACACCGGCTAAATTTTGCTGGAGAAATGGTCACACTTGAACAAAACGACATGATTTTGTTTATGAGTGATGAAGCTCATTTGCATTTGAACGGCGCGGTAAATCAGCAAAACTGTCGTTACTGGGCAAGTGGAAAACCAAAACTAATGATAGTTACAAAGTCCCAAGGTTACTGGTTTGCTATAACCGGTACATATGTTGTTGACCCACACTGTAACTGTTAACCACGTAACGTTATAGACAGATGATCACTCAGTTCTTCCTACCTGAACTAAAAATAAAACTTATTCCTATCCACACACACACACACACACACACACACACACACACACACACACACACACACTAGACATACGTTCATCCTTAATGCCTCACCCGGTGTTTGGGTGTTTGGTGTAATTATAATCAGCTGTTGACTGCCGATGCTCAAACACTACGAAACAACAGACGACGACGACGACGACGACGACGACCACTGTTGCTGCACGACTATGTTCTTTGCTTGGGCTTACACTTTTTTCCTCATCACTCCTGACTTCCATAAATTTTAGTCACGTAAGGCAAAACCGAGTTGCGGCATGGATGTCTCGAGAAACCGATACCACTCAATAATCGCTGAACACACCTGAAGGAAACTACGGACTTTTCGTTTGATGGCATCCCAGATGTGTTCAACAGGACTGAGTCCAAATGATATGGAGGTTGGGAGGGCACTCACTCGCACTCTTCTCCTGAAATCTTTTTGGCAAAATTCAGCAGCAATAGGGTGGTTGTATCTTGGTTTTATGAAGTTATGGTACGATCTCAGAAGGGAATAAGCGAACAAATGTGTCTAGATGGTCGATCAATATGTTTCTTTCATTCCTTTAACATTGCCGCTCCCCCCGTAGGGAGTTGACTCCAGACTTGTTAGGCGGCCAACTTTATCCCATGTCAACATTCTCCCTATGGTCACCCCTCCACCATTTTTCTGAATTGTACTGTACTGCGAAGCGGTATTCATATCCTCGGGTAGCTTTTGATGTACTGTTTTCCTGCCGTAGGTGTGTGTAAACGTGTGCCGAGACTCATTAGTCCACACATCCTTCCTCCATGCTTCAGGAGTCCAAAGGGGCTTATTTGGGCCCGTCCCAATATCTGTTGCCTGCGAAATGAGCAGATCTGAGACACACATGACGAGGCAATTAACTTCTGCACCACGAAGAAGAGACTTTTCTCCATAACAACAAAAATTTGCTTCACTGGATACTTGTCACGCTAAGGAGACTTAAATTTTTTTTAAATTGTGAGCAAAATCCTGTAGTTCCTTTGTGAAATGAAGTTCATTTACTGTACTTATTGAAGCTTTAAGAAAACAGCTAGGTATTTTCCGCTCCATTTATATCTTAACTGAATCCACCAAGAAAACATCTTTGCCCGTTCCTTTGAAAGTGAGAGATTTATTTATTTATTCATTTATAAACTGTTTCAAAGCCACGAACAGCATTTTTTAGTTCATGTCTTTATAACGGCTTTAGTGCATCACAAGAGAAAGGGAACCTACTGGAGTAAACAGAATTTCTTCAACCGTTCAGTTTAAACAATCGAAGTGTTTTAGTAGCTTTCTATACGAAGAAGAATTTTGACTTTGTACAAAAGAGAAGTTGTTGTCTGTTACAGATCAAATAGTGCGAATACCCAACACAGTGCATAATTGATGAATTTATTTAATTCTTATTATAATAAGAAAGTGATAATGCAAACTGTTTTATTCCTTACATAAAAGTTCGTGCCGAGAAAAGACATGAGCTACAGCGTGGCGAGATACAGGTAAGAAAAGCCGCGTGCGCTGTGAAGCACAAATCGGCATCAAAACTTAGCCAGTGTTGGATATCATGAGCCTTACCGCCCTGGCATTCCGGCCTACTCAGGGGTTAGACCGATAGCCCCAGGAATGGAACCCAAACTTAAAACTGCCGTAGGACGGCGAAGGAGGTATGGGATAACAGATACGGAGACTAGCGAAAGCTACGGTTAGGGAGAAGTGTAAGGAAGCAGCTTAGAAGATGGCTTGCCTCTCAGCTTTCCTAAACTTCATTGTTCGTAACTGTGGTGCTTCGGAGTTAATCAAGTAGTTATTCGAGTAACTGCAGTTCGTAAGTAGAAATTATGATTTTGTAAATAGCATATTATTGATAATTCTGTAACTTGGCAGTGGTTGTTGCTCGGTAGTAAACCCCGTACACCTCAATGAAGTTAGGGATGGGGTCTGACCCACTTTTAGTGGGCTTGCTAAGATGCGGGAAGCAATGTTTGTAAAGATCTTAATAAAATTGCAACTTCATTGTTCAAACTGAATTTACATTGCTTGACAATTGCTAAGAAACTGAGACGATACATTGTTAGGCAGAAATAATCACAGGCAATGATGGACGACATGAAAAGCAGTACATACGTAACAGAGGTGTAGTGTATATTTATAACGAAAGATTGTACAGATTTCACCACATGGGAAAGCAGGATAACATGAAGAATGTTCGTGTTTGATATAGCTCAAACTCCCTACTTGAAATTCGATGTCGGCCTCAAACTAAGGAATATGCCCTCCCCGGCACAAATGCACATTTTGCGCCTGTTATTCATACTGGCTACCAAACTACTGAGGAGTCCTCGGGGGACTATTATTCCACTTCTCTCTCAAGCGGGTCTTCGGTTCTTGCACGGTTCGGGGAGGGGTGTTCGTTGAGAAATACGTCTGCCAAGAGCATCTGAAGCATGCTCTATAGGATTCAGGTGCGGGGAGTACGCACGACATTCCATACGTTCAATATCTCCACTTTCTAATGCGTCCGACACCTCAGCGGTCGTGTATGTACCGGCACTGTCGTCAATAAAGAGAAATTCTGGACATACTGCATCCCTAAACAGATGGACGTGATCCAGAATAACCTCCATACAATACCGCTGTGCAGTAATGGTAATTCGCGCGAAGATGTGCAACGGTGCATAATGATTGCCTGCACCAAAACGTCTAGGCCATACTAACGACATTCATGAACATTCTGTGGTGAGTAACGTGTTCTCTATATCCAAACTAACTGATGGCCAGAATCATTTGCAACAGTGAAGCGGAATTCATCGGAGCATGTCAGTCTGGACCAGTGTCGCTGAATCTAACCAACACGCTCGCTACATCAACGAACTCTTTCTCGACGATGGTGTGGTTGAAGTGCGGCGCATTTAACATGCTACCGAGCATACAAACAAGCCTGATTTAACCGCCGCGAAATGGTTCTGGCAGACACACATGTGCCGCTAGCTGTTACAATGTCTGCAGATATCTGTCTAGGAGAGACATCTGTCGCTTTCTGCCTCTATCCCTTGCGCTGTGGTGGTCTGTGTAGAACACCGGCATGCTTTCGCATAGCATTTCCAACTTCGACGCCATTTTATTTTTCATCACGAGAAGACACGTTTGGACACACCCATTGCTCTGGCCACAGTAGTGACGCTTTGACCGGCTTCGAGCTGTTCAACTGCTCATCCACGACCGTAAGCACTCAATGGTGTCTTGCAAACTTGTTGCCATACCACACGGAACGTCGCATTAATCGGCTCCGCAGCAGCCTTCGTCAAATTCCGTATTCATGAACCGTCGAATCAGATAGAGCGTTCGTACAAAGGCTTCGCTGCAGTTGTCCCACCCTCTATATTTCCTTTTACTATCATTGGCTGGGTGTTCGGCCACAGCTCGTGGTCGTGCGGTGGCGTTCTCGCTTCCCGCGCCCGGGTTCCCGGGTTCGATTCCCGGCGGGGTCAGGGATTTTCTCTGCCTCGTGATGGCTGGGTGTTGTGTGATGTCCTTAGGTTAGTTAGGTTTAAGTAGTTCTAAGTTCTAGGGGACTGAAGACCATAGATGTTAAGTCAGAGCCATTTGAGCCATTTTTGAGCTGGGTGTTCCACAGCAATTTTCGGCTTTCTGTAGCACTTTCTAAGAAAGTGTCACTTGTTGCTTAGCAATTATCAAGCAACAATGTTTAGGTCATTATAAGTCTGTCCTTTGTAGCTCTAGATAACAGACCTAAATTGTAACTGTATTTGGAAATAAAGTCACTTCACATAAAATATGTCAAAGACAGCAGTAAGGAAGGCTGAGAGGCCGCTAAATTCACTAGGAACACAGAAATTCAGCGGAACATTAAATCATAGGAATAAAATCCTTAGTTCGAAGGAACGGCTTCGAAAGTTAGGTTTGTCGAAATACTTAACCTTGCATAAACATCACTACCGACGAGGCAGACTCAGACGATAAGATTGATTCTACTTCATTAGCTTATCGCTCGGCTTGTGTACGCGAAGTCAAGTGAACGCCATTTGTTCGGATTTAAAGGAAAGCCGAATGCCCTGAGAGCCTGTGCGGCAGGAATCCCGACTTGCTGGATCAGCTCCGTACCATTCCACGGCCAGCATTGAACAGGGACGCCGAGGCGGCTGAAGTAAAGGAGAAGAGCCGGTATATACGAGGCTGTCACACAACTGCGCGCCGAGCGAAGCGGACATCGGAGGCAATTAACGCTCGCACCATCAATTACATCCGTAGCTAGCCGGTATCCGAAGGCCCTTCATTGTAATTAAGTGGTTACCGACGGAATGGAATGACGCAACAAACCGCCCGTGAATTACCGACAGCGGAGAGGCTTCCGCTGCTACTGAAGGTGAACAGGTAGCCACAGGGGAGCCAATGGTCACTCCGAATGCCTCCGTTCTTGACCGAAATCCTTCGAACGGATCACAAACCTTTTTTTTTTTCCCTCCTCCTTTACAGCTGACCAGTGACCTCGTAAGCAAAGAGACTGAAACGGAACTAAAAGGTGTGAATTGAATTTTATACGACCGCATAAAACTGCCTTCTACCAAATTTTATTCTTTTTCGTGCACTCACCACGTGTCACTTATTTTGAAATAATCAGAAGAAACGTTAGCTTAAACGAAACCAAGTGAGATCTCTCAAGTACACATTTAAGAAGACTAAAGAAATGTGTGACGTTTGAGTTTAACGTCCTATTATAACGTTCGCGTCTACTGACTTCGGTTTAAGTTATGACAAGGAAGGGAGGATGGAAGATTTTGGTTTAACATCTCATTGACGGTGAGTACACACTCGGACTGGACAAAAATCGTACAGAAAAGGGCCGTGGACTATTGAAAGGAATTATTCCAGCATTCGACTTGGCCGTCATTCACAAAAACAACGAAAAATCTCAATGTGAGTGTAAGATTTTTGGCTGAGGCCATAACCAGCAAAATGTGCTTTTTAAGGAAGTATTATTTAGTTGTAACGACTGCTTTCAGCTCATTGTGCCCAACTTCAGATGGCTATACTTTTTTGTTTTATTACACTTTTGTGTAGTAATATACCGCTGACGATACCGACAGTGAAATAAAACAAGCATAACGATCTGAAAATATACATAGTGGTCTGAAACCGGCCATTACAATAAAATAAAAGCTTTTTAAACTATCTATGGCTGGTTACGGTCTCCCTGTACATTATTTAATTCAACACCTGCCACGGAGTTTAACAAGATCCGTCGTGTATTAAATGTGAATTGTCGAACGGGATTTGATCCTCGTTCCTCCCTTTTGCGTCATCTTTCTCTGCCATAATGGGGGAGAAGTGTTGCACACGATGGTAACTCAGAATTTGTGTAGAAAGATGTCGGAAGTCTACAGGAACTTTGAATCAATGTTCTGGAATGGGCTTTAAAGTCGGATCTTCCGAACTCTGGCACTAAATGGCAAGATGTACACTATGTGATCAAAAGTATCCCGACACCTGTCTGAAAACGACTTACAAGTTCGTGGCGCCTTCCACGGGTAATGCTAGAATTCAATATGATGTTGGCCTACTCTTAGCCTTGATGACAGCTTCCACTCTCGCAGGCATACGTTCTATCAGGTGCTGCAAGGTTTCTTGGCGAATGGCATCCCATTCTTCAAGGAGTGCTGCACTGAGGAGAGGTATCGATGTCGCGTCGGTGAGGCCCGCCACGAAGTCGGCGTTCCAAAACATCCCAAAGCTGTTCTATAGGATTCCGGTCAGGACTCTCTGCAGGCCAATCTATTACAGGGACGTTACTGTCGTGCACCCACTGCGCCACGGGCCGTGCATTATGAACAGGTGCTCGGTCGTGTGAAAGATGCTATCACCATCCTCGAATTGCTCCTCAACAGTTGGAAGCAAGAAGGTGCTTAAAACATCAGTGTAGGCCTGTGCAGTGATAGTGCCCCGCAAAACAACAAGGGGTGCAAGCCCCCTCCATGAAAAACACGAAGACACCGTAACACTAACGCCTCCTAATGTCACTGTGGCACTACACACGCTTGCAGATGACGTTCACCAGGCATTTGCCACATCCACGCCCTGCCATCGGATTGCCACATTGTGTACCGTGATTCGTTACTCCACACAACTTTTTCCACTGTTCAATCGTCCAATGTTTACGCTCCTTACACCAAGCGAGGCGTCGTTTGGCATTTACCGGCGTGACGTGTGGCTTATGAGTAGCCACTCAACCATGAAATCTTAGTTTTCTCACGTTCCGCCGAAGTGTCATAGCACTTACAGTGGACCCTAATGTAGTTTGTGATGGACGACCCTCTTCAAATAAAAAAAAAAAAAATAAAAAATAAATGTTCAGATGGCTCTGAACACTATGCAACTTAACATCTGAGGTCATTAGTCCCCTAGAACTTAGAACTATTTAAACCTAACGAACGTAAGGACATCACACACATCTATACCCGAGGCAGGATTTGAGCCTGCGACCGTAGCGGTCGCGCGGTTCCAGACTGAAGCGCCTAGAACCGATCGGCCACACTGGCAGGCCCTCTTCAACTGTCGGCGGTCTCTGTTAGGCAACAGACGATGTTGGCCTGTACGCTTTTGTGCTGTACGTGTCCCTTCACGTTTCCAGTTCACTATCGCATCGGAAACAGTGAACCTAGGGGTATTTAGGAGTTTCGAAATCTCGCGTGCAGACGTATGACACAAGTGACACCCGATCACCTGACCACTCTTCGAAGTCCACGAGTTCCGCGGAGCGCCCCATTCTTCTCTCTCACGATGTATAATGACTACTGTGGTCGCTGATATGGAGTACCTGGCAGTAGGTGGCATCACATTGCACCTAATCTGAAAAACGTATGTTTTTGAGGGTGTCCGGATACTTTTGATCACATGGTGTATAGCAACGAGGCGTCGTCGCAGTGACATGGGCATGGACATGGTACAGAGTTAGTCATGTTTTCAAGAGTTTAAACAATTACTAGGCCAGACTGTTAGCATGACTGAATAAATTACAACATTTGTTATGCTAAACTCGCCTCTCACTGTCCTGTACGATTTCATGTAACTAGTCTCATTCACAAAAATGCGTGCAAATATCAGACAAAGGAGCAGCATTTGGATTACACAATGGACAGAGTAAGATTGCTTTTCAAATTATCTTACTTTTTTCCTTTTCAACTTAATAGCTTTTAATATGCATCTGTGTAACAAAATATCCTTTGTTAAAAAGAAAAACGCTTTTACATACATCACTATTATTACTATTATCGCGTTTGACGTCTTCCCGGCATAATCGCCTGAATTTTCTTCCAAGCAAACATAGTTGCAGCGTACCAACAGAGCTAACTGCGTATGCATTGCGATACTAAAAAAAGTCTGAGATTTCATATTCGCCGCAATAGCGGTGAGTCTGGTGTCTTGTTCTCTCCCAAGACCGACCTGTAGCTTAATTTCATTGTCGTTTCAAGGGGGCTCTAGTACAGAGGCTTGATTCGCATGGCAAATCATCTAGTAGTTTGGACTATTTACCTTAAATCTTATTGGAGTCCATTGTCTACCCACAAACACAGATAATACGTTATGCTAAGGTTAACCTGAAACCAGTTGTTGTTGATTTAAGTCTGCTTTTAGCTCGTGCTACAAATTCTAATTTGTATAAAATCCATGTTTGACTATCAGCTGCTTTTATTTTAAACCCAAAAAATCAACTGGTTTCAGTCATGGACCATCTTCACGTGTACGGGTTAAAATGGTTTAAGCCACCACATTACATTTGTCATTACATACATAATGTGTAAGGCATGTCATGAATATCAATATACGAGGCAGGATTTTTAGAAGCAAACATACGAATACTAAAGAGATAAAGCATGCATTTCTCGCAATTTTTGATTTTTTTTTTGTCCGACCCCTGTATAAGCCGCTGGAATCTGGTCATGTGAGTTAGTCGGCAGTTAAGCTACACCGAGACCACGTCGCTCGGTTGTCTGCTAGGAGGTTTACAAAACCACGGACAATCAATGATTTCCGTCAGGCAGCGACACGTTCAAAAGTACTTTGAAAATTTTACGGCTCAGTTTCGGACATCTTTTTCTGAAAAGTTGCACCAAGTGGAGATAGAGTAACACTGTGGCTCGAACTATGCCAACAACCTTTAACTTTCACAGGTGTCTTGGACATCGATTTTGAACTGTTGGACGATAAACAGTTTGGACAAGAAGAGAATAGAAGCTTTTGAAATGTGGTGCTACAGAAGAATACTGAAGATTAGATGGGTAGATCACATAACTAATGAGGAGGTACCGACTAGGATTGGGGAGAAGAGGAGTTTGTGGCACAACTTGACTAGAAGAAGGGATCGGTTGGTAGGACATGTTCTGAGGCATGAAGGGATCACCAATTTAGTATTGGAGGGCAGCGTGGAGGGTAAAAATCGTAGAGGGAGACCAAGGGATGAATACACTAAGCAGATTCAGAAGGATGTAGGCTGCAATAGGTACTGGGAGATGAAGAAGATTGCACAGGATAGAGTAGCATGGAGAGCTGATTCAAACCAGTCTCAGGGCTGAAGACCACCACCACCACCACCACCACCACCACCACCACCACCACCACCACCACCACCACCACCACAACAACAACAACAACAACACGGAGTAGGAACTTAACTTTGGTCAGACGTCTTCAAGTATGGTGCTTTAAAAAATTTCGTATGCATTACGTTCCGTGCTATAGAACAGCGTTGGAGCAGAAACACAACTCGGATATTTGAGAGCATTTGTGTTATGATGCGAGCAAATAATTTACGAATATTTTTTCATTCTTCAGACTGATTGTATGTTAGCATTTACAAATTTTGTATTATATATATGATACTTTCTGCTAAAGAATTTATGAACTACTAGACCATAAACATAGTTTACCATTAAAATCATATATCATCAAAAATGGTTCGAATGGCTCTGAATACTATGGGACTTAACATCTATGGTCATCAGTCCCCTAGAACTTAGAACTACTTAAACCTAACTAACCTAAGGACATCACACAACACCCAGTCATCACGAGGCAGAGAAAATTCCTGACCCCGCCGGGAATCGAACCCGGGAACCCGGGCGCATACATCATCATCTGCACCCTATTCAATAAATTTTAGTGCAATCGTGGACATTCTGGATAAACACGGTATTTTGCTCTTTGTTCCTCTGCCCTTGTCATAAGTTATATTTCGGACGCCTATGGATAGACGAAGACGAACTAAGAAAATAAACCTTCATAATAATGACTATGTCCAGTTTTCTGAAATTGTTTTGTCAATTATTTTTCTCTTGTATGATGGAAACTGTATGATGCAGTCATTTATTGAGCAAGTCTCTCCCCTGCAAGTACTCTGTCAGACCAGATTACTAAATTGCGTTTATTGCGTCGTATCCGGTTAAATGAATATAGGAAAGATCTCCCAGTCTGGCGCCAGATGACACCAACGGTGCAATACCCCATAACAGGAATCGCCGTCACAGCTCGTCCATCCGCAGGAGACGCGGTACCCTAGTGAAAGGTGGTGCAGCAGTGAGCAGGAAGTGCGGCCGACAACCTGTTATCCCGCCGATGTGGCAAAAAGCGAGGTCGCCCGGAGGGACAGCTGGGCACACTCCATTGACGGGACCAATAGTAGCTGAATGAGACCAAGTTCTTGTCGACCGTGCGCGGGAATTAATCTGCCTGAGAGTACACACAGTTACCAAATCCATACAGGGTTTGCACTTTTCGCAATCCTATCATCTGAGCAATCTGGCTGATTTTGAGTTTCCAGCTGCAACCTGTCTGCTTTTCTAGAAGCAACAGAGAACCGCGGAGCTAGTCAAGCCATTCTATGGTATATCTTCTTTTCCACGCTATTGAGTACAGCAGGGTTAGAACGAGAACATCTGTCTTAGTTTGGCAAACAATAAAGAAGCAAAATAGCAAATCAAACAATTATACGTTTTCGGACAATTGGTAAAGTCGTGGCCGTGGAAAGTATGGCTTAGTGGTCGTCGAAATGCGGCCCGTGGATCGCATGCGGCACGATTCAAGTTTCCGTGTGGCCCGCGGTTCTCAGCCGTATTTACAAGCATCTAGCAACTAACAGCCGAATTAGAAATGTCAACTAACGCTAAGAGTTTCTCGAAAGAGTAGTTAACCTGTGCGTAATATACAAAAATATTTGCAGAGACAGTGATATTTTAAGAACTCGTGAATTATGCTGTGAGCTGAGTAAAGTTTGCAGGTTACCTCACGGGTAGAGGGGTAAGTAGCGCCGCCAATACGAGATTAGAGGGTCTGCGCGATCCGTCCCGATCAGTTTCTATCATATAAAATTTGACACGGAAGTAACACAGATTAGTTAATGCACATTATAGCGGTCATCTTCACATTCAGTACATACCTTTCGCAAGGAATATGAAATCAGATTAGAGCTGTTGTAATACAATGCAATAAACAGAAGAAAAATTACATTCAAAACGTGTAGCAAACATTTGTGATGGTGTGTCATACTGCATGAATCATTTAATTGTAATTTAATCACACTCATCTGCTCTCACAGACAACAGAACAATACGTCACGCAGTTACAGAGTCACAACTTCGGCACCGCTGAGGGTGGCAGCAACTTGAAACAGAGAACAGCTGACGCGGGAAGTTCCCAATGGTGCCAGCTTTTTAACGTTCAGTTATTTGGGGCCGGAGGCTAACTTATTGCACCCATACGACAGCTAGTACACTGGAGGCTCATAAAGTACTAATTTATGTATGTTACAAATCAATAATAATATCAGTGCATATGAGGCACGACGTGCCAACTCAGAACGTCGAAATTGGCTCTTGAGCAAGAAAGCTTGACGACTACTGGTGTAGCTGCTGCTACTACAACCGTTAGTGTTTACCATTCCAGATGGTGCTGGCATATACACAAGCTGTTCAGATTAGCACTGTTCACTAATGAGCTACTTTATTCGTGGAATTTCTGTACATAATTCTATCAGTAGACTAAATCTGTGTCCTGTTCTGACAGTAGTTTTCACGATAGTCTTTAGTTCAAATTAGCAATATTGCGAGCATTGATATATGTTACAGGGACAGTCTACAAGCAAACTTCTCACTTTTTGCATTTACATCACTACATACTTTCTATAGCTTTAACATTGAGTCTATTCCGAATCATCAGTGTTAAATGAATTTTTGAGCTGTTACCCACGCTGGGGAAAATTGTATACTGACATTTATGTTAGTATCTCTGGGCTATTTGTCTGACAGATTAATAACTGGAAATCTTTTTTTGCGGGGTGGGGGAGTGGCTATGTACGTAAAAAACAGTATTCCATTTGAGTCCATAGGCGTATCACGGCACTCCACTGAACAGATATTTGAATGTTGTGCAGGGGCAGTTGAATTTAGTGAAAATAAACTTCTAATTGTTGTTGTTTATAAGTCCCCTAACTCTGACTTCAGAGAATTTCTGCTCAACTAAGAGAGGGTTCTTGATTCACTTTGTGAGAAGTACCAGAAATTAGTTATATGTGGTGACTTCAATATAAATTCTGTATATGATGGCGCAAGAAAAAGGATGTTGGTATATCTCAAATTCGTATGATCTGATGCAGATTGTGTTTTTTTCCAACTAGTGTGCAGTAGCACAGCCATAGACAATATTTTTATTCATTATTCATTACTAGATGGGAATTCTGTTAGTAAAACGGTGAGTGGCCTTTCAGACCATGATGCACAAATTTTAACACTAGAAGGCTTTTGTACTCAAACAAATGTTACACATAATTACAAACTATGTAGGACAGCTAATCCAAAGGCAACAGAGAGTGGCAGGCTGTTTATAGTACCGATAACAAAGACGACAAATATAATGCTTTGCTTGACACTTTTCTCATGCTCTTTGAGAGTTGCTTTCCATTAGAATCTTCTAAACAGTGTACTAGCAGTAAAAGGCAGTCTGGGTGACTCACTAGTGGGATAACGATATCATGTAGAAAAAAAAGTGGGAATTATATCAAAACGTTAGAAGTAGTCAAAATCAAGCTACAGTAGCCCATTACGAACAGTATTGTAAGGTGCCTAAAATGTTATTGGGAAGGCAAAGAGTATGCGGCATGCAAATAGAATAGCTAATTCACAGGATAAAATTAAAACCATATGGTCGGTTATGAAGGAAGTGTCTGGTCAGCAGCACAAGGTCGACGACAAAGTCAGTTCGCAGTAAAAGTATTTCTGTAACTGATAAATCAGATGTATGTACAGTATTTAATAATCATTTTCTGAGCATTGCTGGTGAATTAAATAAAAGAAGATTCTATAGGGAGTCCTAACTTTCTTGGCAAATGCCTTTCCGAGACTGATGTCTGAGATACTCCTCTGTGATACAGGCAAGAGGGAGATAGAGTCAATAATTAAATCACTGAAGACTAAGGACTCTCATGGATATTATGGAGTGCCTAGCAGAATATTAAAGCACTGTGCTGTACATGTTAGCCCTGTATTTAGCCATATTTGTAATTTTTCCTTTAGGAATGGTCAGTTTCCTGAACGATTAAAGTACTCAGTAGTAAAGACACTTTTTAAAAAGGGAGAAAGGGACAATGTAGATAATTTTAGATCTATTTCTATACCATTAGTGTTTGCTAAGGTTTTTGAAAAGGCTGTGTATGTAAGGATAATTGATCATTTTATATCACAGGATCTGCTATCAAATGTACAGTTCAGCTTCAGAAGTCGTTTAACAACAGAAAATGCTATATTCTCTTTTCTCTGTGAGGTACTAGATGGGTTAAACAAAAGGTTTCGAAGTCTAGGCATGTGTTTCTTTATTTAACTAAGGCATCTGATTGTGTTGATCACAAAAAATTGCTCCAGAAGTTGGACCATTACGAAATAGGGGAGTAGCTCACAATTGGTTCACCTCTTACTTTAGCAACAGACAGCAAAAGGTCATTATTCACAATGTTGAGAATGACTGGTGTGGGGTCTGAGTGGGGTACGGTCAAGTGGGGGGTGCCCCAGGGATTAGTGTTGTGACCACTCCTGTTCCTTATTTATATAAAAGATATGCCCTCTAGTACTACTGGTAACTCTAAAATATTTGTTTGCTGATGACACTAGCTTGGTAGTAACGGATTATGTGTGCAACACTGGCTCGGTTTCAAACAGAGCAGTTCATGATCTAAGTTCATGGCTTGTAGAAAATAAACTAACTCTACATCACAGTAATACTCAGTTTTTACAGTTTCTAACAGACAATTCAACAAAACCTGACGTTTTAATTTCACAGAATGGGCATGTGATTTGAGAAACTGAACAGTTCATATTTCTAGGTGTTCAGGTAGATAGTAAGCTGTCGTGGAAAGCCCACGTTCAGTATTTTGTTCAAAGACTTGATGCTGCCATTTTTACTATTCGAACGGTATCTGAAGTAAGTGATCGTTCGACACGAAAATTAGTCTACTCTGCTGATTTTCATTCGCTTATGTCGTATGGTATTATATTTTGGGGTAACTCTTCCCATTCTAAAAGGATATTTTTGGCTCAGAAACGGGCAGTTAGGGCAATAAGTGGTGTAAGTTCACGAACCTCGTTTCGACCCCTGTTCATGAGTCTGGTATTGCCATCTCAATTTATATATTCCTTAATGTCATTTCTTGTTAACAATATTAGCTTATTCCCAAGAGTAAACAGCTTTCACTCAGTAATCGGCAGAAATCAAACATGCATTTGGATCGTACTTCCTTAGCTCTTGTGCAGAAAAGGTGTGCAGTATACTGCTGCATCCATTTTCAATAAGCTACCTCTCGAATTCAAAAATCTTAGCAGTAATCCACGCGCTTTCAAATCGGAACTGAGGAGTTTCCTCATGGGTCACTCCTATTCTGTCGAGGAGTTCCTTGAAAAATTAAGCTGATTCTTGTTGTATTGTTGATTGCCTTTACTTACACTTACGGACTGACTTTTTCGGGTTCATAAACATTTATTTTTATCTATTATTTCTTTTATGTTGTAATTTCATGTACTGACACGTTCCATTGCCTTGGAGATTTGATTCTCAATTTGGTCCTACGGAACTTGACGTATAAATAAAATAAATAAATAAATTTGCATTTAATTATACCAGATCCTAACAAAGACGACTCGTTTTTCATGAATCTTTAATGTGCCGTTGCCTTAAAACGACGTACTCTGACACCACGGGACTTTTACTGAACAAGACAAATACATATGGCATCGTGCTTTCTGCCGGCTTTTCTACTTATGATGTAGGGAGAGTTCTTGCCTCCTATTGGTTCTACTTTATGTGACACGTCGCCGAAATGCCGCAGAATTGATTTTATGTTTCTCGTGATGAAATTGCTCCTTAACACGAAAAAGCAGGAAGTGACGTCACAAAACTAGTAGAGTGCCACGTTAGCTGACTCGTCCCGTGTTTCGACAGCTTCAGGAAGCATAACTGATTGTCCTCTGTTACTATACGTACTTGGCTGTACAGTCCGCATAACGCCTACTCAGTCTTCCTCTCCATAAGATATTGCTTTATCGCCGACACACCCCTTAACCCAGTGAAGGAAGAATAATGAAAACTTGAAAACAAGTTTCATTTGCAGACAGACAGTAGTCAAGTAAGCTGTAACTGCCGCTCCAATAGAGTGGGACGAGTGCACGAGCACTGTACAAAATGTTGCTGTAGCGGCGGCAGCTTCTGTGAAACTACGCATTTCAGCTCTTGCATAACAACTACAAGAAGTGAAACTAACTTATGAAAGTGTTACTGGGTCTTCACATTCATCTTGTTGGGCATGATTTCTCATTTTATTACTCAGATAATGCACTGCGTAGTTTGTGAAAACTCTCCGTAACATAAATTTACTTAGTAAAACGTTTGTAAAGCATTATAATTTTTTCGGCGTAGCATCATTATTACGACACTGCAAGCCTCGATTACGTAATTCCACGTTTCCTAGCCTATTCCGTGGAACACCAAGTGAATAAGTGTTCTGCGAAAGACTTAACACAATGGTGCTGTCTTTCTTCGACGTTTTGACAATACTAAGTCGTTTTTAATTCTAGTATGGTTTAAAAAAAGTTTCTCATTTTTTTAAAATTTTATTAACCTTTGAAATGAACAAGATGTTTCGGTTCGAATCCTGGTAGTGCAAAAAATTTTCACTGCCGATATTTGGCCGACAAAGGGAGGACAGGTGGTGGCGTGAAGTTCCTGATCGCCAGACTTTGCGCCAGTGTCCTGGTTTAAAATCCAAACCTCTCCGCAGTGTGTGATGAAGTGAAGGCATGTAACACTGTTGATGGTGATCCGTCCGTCAGATGAAGACTCTTGGCGGCCCCCTTGGTGCTATTGGCGAGGAGCAGACCATATTCCATATACCGGCACCGGGTTTCACTCTTCCCTTCTCTCCTTCTACTCCTCTTCACCACCACCTCAAACACTATACACACACACACACACACACACACACACACACACACACACACACACACGGTACTACTTCACAAGTGGACTCTCTATTACGTGCATCGGTATTACAATAGTGCACTATGAACAGGAACACTGCTACGCGTTGATTTTTACACATTGTCTTCATGTCACCTTAAAGCCCATTATAGACGGTTTACAACACACTAACTGAACGACACCGAGCAACAAGGCAGCTCAGTGGTTAACACTCTGAACTCGCATTCGAAAGGACGACGGTCCAAACCCCGTCCGGCCATCCTGATTTAGGTTTCCCGTGATTCCCCTAAATCGCTTAAGGCGAATGCCGGGATGGTTCCTTCGAAAGGGCACGGCCGATTTCTTTAGGCCGTCCTTCCCTAACCATAGCTTACGCTCCATTTCTAATGACCTCGTCGTCGGGACATTAATCTCCTCCTCGTCTTACAGAACACTGTTTCCGAACATAAGCTTGCAATTCAAAATAGTTAACTGTTCTCTAATTTTACAAATGATATGGCAAGTTTAATAATTTGTCCAAGAAACAAATTGTGTGGCACGCGTCTTAGAAAGAATCACTGTTTCAACTGTCATACTTCTGACATAAATTTCAAAGACGACTGTCACCCCATAATTCAAAACGGCGTAATATATTCTTACTTCTCCAGCACCTGTTGAACACATTTATGCATTTACACATTTATTTCAAGAGTAGCAGACGACACACGGAATTTGAAAAATTAGAACTGCACTGTAACGCATGCTTAGTCAGGACAATGCTCATGTGAACTAAGTACACATACATATGTAGACCTACATCGTAGGTGTAAAACAACTACGGATTTTTTGCGGCAAAACCTACTTTACGACAAACAATACGAAGTTTCGAAACACTATCACATTAGTAGATTAAAAAGATTTATAAAGCAGTTTGGCACTTGATGGCTCACTAAGGAATTTAGTATTAAGTTCCGTCTGATTAACGAAATATTACGGAACTGGTTTAGTGCTGAAGACCACATCTACCGAGTACTAGACGGCTAGATTATCACTAACACTGCTAGCGTGGCATCATTTTGAAATAATATACATTAATGCTTCCTACTAGCAATGTGATTCATTCCCTGTAGAAAGGTATCAACATAGAGTTAAAGGAAAATAATTTTCGTCGCTAATGGTCACTCGTGAGAAAAATTGCATCATTCTCACGACAATTTCCGTAGATCAGTTTAATCAAATCTTGTTTCAGATTTGCTGTCAATATTATCTTATGACACAATAAACCCATTTGAGGCTGCCTGTTATACAATATTCGAGAGTGCATTACAAGAATAAAAAGTGATAACTAACATGTTTTGCCAATGTATTTCAGTGCAGAGCACCGTAATAAAAACGCAATTTATTTTCGCGGACAGATAAGTAAGGGCCCGCGAGAGGAAAGCGGAATGGATTGAATTTCGAGTGCTTCAAGCAGTCTACTTACATTAAGTTTTTAATCTGCGAAGTCAAGCTGAGCAATTTCAACACTTCAGCCACGAAAGCTCTTGGGAAAGAAGGAAAGTGCCCAAACTTTTCTCCGTGCTCAGATGTCAACAGATCTGAACGGTTTCCTCACGAAAATATTGGACACCTGAGACTTCTACATCTACATCCATACTCCGCAAGCCACCTGACGGTGTGTGGCGGAGGGTACCTTGAGTACCTCTATCGGTTCTCCCTTCTGTTCCAGTCTGGTATTGTTCGTGGAAAGAAGGATTGTCGGTATGCCTCTGTGTGGGCTCTAATCTCTCTGATTTAATCCTCATGGTCTCTTCACGAGATATACGTAGGAGGGAGCAATATACTGCTTGACTCTTCGGTGAAGGTATGTTCTCGAAACTTCAACGAAAGCCCGTACCGAGCTACTGAGCGTCACTCCTGCAGAGTCTTCCACTGGAGTTTATCATCTCCGTAACGCTTTCGCGATTACTAAATGATCCTGTAACGAAGCGCGCTGCTCTCCGTTGGATCTTCTCTATCTCTTCTATCAACCCTATCTGGTACGGATCCCACACTGCTGAGCAGTATTCAAGCAGGGGGCGAACAAGCGTATTGTAACCTACTTCCTTTGTTTTCGGATTGCATTTCCTTAGGATTCTTCCAATGAATCTCAGTCTGGCATCTGTTTTACAGACGATCAAGTTTATATGATCATTCCATTTTAAATCACTCCTAATGCGTACTCATGATAATTTATGGAATTAACTTCTTCCAGTTGCCGACCTGCTATATTGTAGCTAAATGATATGGGATCTTTCTTTCTATGTATTCGCAGCACATTACACTTGTCTACATTGAGATTCAATTGCCATTTCCTGCACCATGCGTCAATTCCCTGCAGATCCTCCTGCATTTCAGTACAATTTTCCATTGTTACAACCTCTCGATACACCACAGCATCATCCGCAAAAAGCCTCAGTGAACTTCCGATGTCATCCACAAGGTCATTTATGTAATTGTGAATAGCAACGGTCCTACGACACTCCCCTTACTTCGGAAGACTCCTCTCTATTGAGAATGACATGCTGCGTTCTGTTATCTAGGAACTCTTCAACCCAATCACACAATTGGTCTGATAGACCATATGCTCTTACTTTGTTCATTAAACGACTGTGGGGAACTGTATCGAACGCCTTGCGGAAGTCAAGAAACACGGCATCTACCTGTGAACCCGTGTCTATGGCCCTCTGAGTCTCGTGGACGAATAGCGCGAGCTGGGTATCACACGACCGTTCTTTTCGAAACCCATGCTGATTCCTACAGAGTAGATTTCTAGTCTACAGAAAAGTCATTATACTCTAACATAATACGTGTTCTAAGATTCTACAACAGATCGACGTTAGAGATATAGGTCTATAGTTCTGCACATCTGTTCGACGTCCCTTCTTGAAAACGGGGATGACCTGTGCCCTTTTCCAATCCTTTGGAACGCTACAATCTTCTAGAGACCTACGGTACACCGCTGCAAGAAGGGGGGCAAGTTCCTTCGCGTACTCTGTGTAAAATCGAACTGGTATCCCATCAGGTCCAGCGGCCTTTCCTCTTCTGAGCGATTTTAATTGTTTTTCTATCCCTCTGTCGTCTATTTCGATATCTACCATTTTGTCACCTGTGCGACACCCTCGAGAAGGAACTACAGTGCAGTCTTCCTCTGTGAAACAGCTTTGGAAAAAGACATTTAGTATTTCGGTCTTTGGTCTGTCATCCTCTGTTTCAGTACCATTTTGGTCACACAGTGTCTGGACATTTTGTTTTGATCCACCTACCGCTTTGATTCAAATGGCTCTGAGCACTATGGGACTTAACTTCTAAGGTCATCAGTCCCCTAGAACTTAGAACTACTTAAACATAACTAACCTAAGGACATCACACACATCCATGCCCGAGGCAGGATTCGAACCTGTGACCGTAGCGGTCGCGCGGTTCCAGACTGTAGCGCCTAGAACCACTCGGCCATACCGACCGGCCCTACCGCTTTGACATAAGACCAAAATTTCTTAGGATTTTCTGCCAAGTCAGTACATAGAAGTTTACTTTCGAATTCATTGAACGCCTCTCGCATGGCCCACCTCGCATTACATTTCGCTTCGCGTAATTTTTGTTTGTCTGCAAGGCGTTGGCTATGTTTATGTTTGCTGTGAAGTTCCCTTTGCTTCCGCAGCAGTTTTCTAACTCGGTTGTTGTACCACGGTGGCTCTTTTCCATCTCTTACGATCTTGCTTGGCACATACTCATCTAACGCATATTGTACGATGGTTTTGAACTTTGTCCACTGATCCTCAACACTGTTGTTGTTGTTGTGGTCTTCAGTCCTGAGACTGGTTTGATGCAGCTCTCCATGCTACTCTATCCTGTGCAAGCTTTTTCATCTCCCAGTACCTACTGCAACCTACATTCTTCTGAATCTGCTTAGTGTATTCATCTCTTGGTCTCCCTCTACGATTTTTACCCTCCACGCTGCCCTCCAATACTAAATTGGTGATCCCTTGATGCCTCAGAACATGTCCTACCAACCGATCCCTTCTTCTGGTCAAGTTGTGCCACAAACTTCTCTCCTCCCCAACCCTATTCAATACTTCCTCATTAGTTATGTGATCTACCCATCAAATCTTCAGCATTCTTCTGTAGCACCACATTTCGAAAGCTTCTGTTCTCTTCTTGTCCAAACTAGTTATCGTCCATGTTTTACTTCCATACATGGCTACACTCCACACAAATACTTTCAGAAACGACTTCCTGACACTTAAATCTATACTCGATGTTAAATTTCTCTTCTTCAGAAACGCTTTCCTTGCCATTGACAGTCTATATCCTCTCTACTTCGACCATCATCAAGTGTTTTGCTCCCCAAATAGCAAAACTCCTTTACTACTTAAAGTGTCATTTCCTAATCTAATTCCCTCAGCATCACATGACTTAATTCGACTACATTCCATTATCCTTGTTTTGCTTTTGTTGATGTTCATCTTATATCCTCCTTTCAAGACACTGTCCATTCCATTCAACTGCTCTTCCAAGTCCTTTGCTGTTTCTGACAGAATTACAATGTCATCGGCGAACCTCAAAGCTTTTATTTCTTCTCCATGAATTTTAATACCTACTCCGAATATTTCTTTTGTTTTCTTTACTGCTTGCTCAATATACAGATTGAACAACATCGGGGAGAGCCTACAACCCTGTCTTACTCCCTTCCCAACCACTGCTTCCCTTTCATGTCCCTCGACTCTTATAACTGCCATCTGGTTTTTGTACAAATTGTAAATAGCCTTTCGCTCCCTGTATTTTACCCCTGCCACCTTTAGAATTTGAAAGAGAGTATTCCAGTCAACATTGTCAAAAGCTTTCTCTAAGTCTACAAATGCTAGAAACGTAGGTTTGCCTTTCCTTAATCTTTCTTCTAAGATAAGTCGTAAGGTCAGTATTGCCTCACGTGTTCCAGTGTTTCTACGGAATCCAAACTGATCTTCCCCGAGGTTGGCTTCTACTAGTTTTTCCATTCGTCTGTAAAGAATTTGTGTTAGTATTTTGCAGCTGTGACTTATTAAACTGATAGTTCGGTAATTTTCACATCTGTCAACACCTGCTTTCTTTGGGATTGGAATTATTATATTCTTCTTGAAGTCTGAGGGTATTTCGCCTGTTTCATACATCTTGCTCACCAGATGGTAGAATTTCGTCAGGACTGGCTCTCCCAAGGCCGTCAGTAGTTCCAATGGAATGTTGTCTACTCCTGGGGCCTTGTTTCGACTCAGATCTTTCAGTGCTCTGTCAAACTCTTCACGCAGTATCATATCTCCCATTTCATCTTCATCTACATCCTCTTCCAGTTCCATAATATTGTCCTCAAGTACATCGCCCTTGTATAGACCCTCTATAAACTCCTTCCACCTTTCTGCTTTCCTTTCTTTGCTTAGAACTGGGTTTCCATCTGAGCTCTTGCTATTCATACAAGTCGTTCTCTCATCTCCGAAGGTCTCTTTAACTTTCCTGTAGGCAGTATCTATCTTACCCCTAGTGAGATAGGCCTCTACATCCTTACATTTGTCCTCTAGCCATCCCTGCTTAGCCATTTTGCACTTCCTGTCGATCTCATTTTTGAGACGTTTGTATTCCTTTTTGCCTGCTTCATTTACTGCATTTTTATATTTTCTCCTTTCATCAATTAAATTCAATATTTCTTCTGTTACCCAAGGATTTCTACTAGCCTTCGTCTTTTTACCTACTTGATCCTCTGCTGCCTTCGCTACTTCATCCCTCAAAGCTACCCATTCTTCTTCTACTGTATTTCTTTCCCCCATTCCTGTCAATTGTTCCCTTATGCTCTCCCTGAAACTCTCTACAACCTCTGGTTTAGTCAGTTTATCCAGGTCCCATCTCCTTAAATTCCCACCTTTTTGCAGTTTCTTCAGTTTTAATCTACAGGTCATAACCAATAGATTGTGGTCAGAGTCCACATCTGCCCCTGGAAATGTCTTACAATTTAAAACCTGGTTCCTAAATCTCTGTCTTACCATTATATAATCTATCTGATACCTTTTAGTATCTCCAGGGTTCTTCCATGTATACAACCTTCTTTCATGATTCTTAAACCAAGTGTTAGCTATGATTATGTTGTGATCTGTGCAAAATTCTACCAGGCGGCTTCCTCTTTCATTTCTTAGCCCCAATCCATATTCACCTACTATGTTTCCTTCTCTCCCTTTTCCTACACTCGAATTCCAGTCACCCATGACTATTAAATTTTCGTCTTCCTTTACAATCTGAATAATTTCTTTTATTTCATCATACATTTCTTCAATTTCTTCGTCATCTGCAGAGCTAGTTGGCATATAAACTTGTACTACTGTAGTAGGCATGGGCTTCGTATCTATCTTGGCCACAATAATGCGTTCACTATGCTGTTTGTAGTAGCATACCCGCATTTCTATTTTCCTATTCATTATTAAACCTACTCCTGCATTACCCCTATTTGATTTTGTGTTTATAACCCTGTAGTCACCTGACCAGAAGTCTTGTTCCTCTTGCCACCGAACTTCACAAATTCCCACTATATCTAACTTCAACCTATCCATTTCCCTTTTTAAATTTTCTAACCTACCTGCCCGATTAAGGGATCTGACATTCCACGCTCCGATCCGTAGAACGCCAGTTTTCTTTCTCCTGACAACGACATCCTCTTGAGTAGTCCCCGCACGGAGATCCGAATGGGGGACTATTTTACCTACGGAATATTTTACCCAAGAGGACGCCATCATCATTTAATCATACAGTAAAGCTGCATGCCCTCGGGAAAAATTACGGCTGTAGTTTCCCCTTGCTTTCAGCCGTTCGCAGTACCAGCACAGCAAGGCCGTTTTGGTTATTGTTACAAGGCCAGATCAGTCAATCATCCAGACTGTTGCCCTTGCAACTACTGAAAAGGCTGCTGCCCCTCTTCAGGAACCACACGTTTGTCTGGCCTCTCAACAGATACCCCTCCGTTGTGGTTGCACCTACGGTACGGCTATCTGTATCGCTGAGGCACGCAAGCCTCCCCACCAACGGCAATGTCCATGGTTCATGGGGGGGGGGGGGGGGGTCCTCAACACTAGCTGTACTTAAAACTTTTGTGTTGAGCCGCCAGGTACTCTGAAATCTGCTTTTTGTCACTTTTGCTAAACAGAAAAATCTTCCTACCTTCTTTTAATATTTCTATTTACGGCTGAAATCATCGATGCAGTAACCGCTTTATGATCGCTGATTCCCTGTTCTGCGTTAACTGTTTCAAATAGTTCGGGTCTGTTTGTCACCAGAAGGTCTAATATGTTATCGCAACAAGTCGATTCTCTGTTTAACTGCTCAAGGTAGTTTTCAGATAAAGCACTTACAAAAATTTTACTGGATTCTTTGTCTCTGCCACCCGTTATGAACGTTTGAGTCTCCCAGGCTATATCCGGCAAATTAAAATCTCCACCCAGAACTATAATATGGTGGGGAAATCTACTCGAAATATTTTCCAAATTATCCAGGTACTCAGCCACAACAGCTGCTGAGCCAGGGGGCCTATAGAGACATCCAATTATCATGTCTGAGGCTGCTTTAACCGTGACCTTCACCCAAATTATTTCACATTTCGGATCTCCGTCAATTTCCTTCCATATTATTGCAATTCTTATCGCTATAAACACGCCTCCCCCTTCACTGTCCAGCCTGTCTCTGCGGTATACATTCCCATCTGAGTTTAGAATTTCATTACTGTTTACATCTGGTTTCAGCCAACTTTCTATCCCTAGTACTATGTGGGCATTGTGACCGTTTATTAATGAGAGCAGTTCTGGGACCTTTCTATAGACGCTCCTGCAGTTTACTATTAGCACATTAATATTGTTATTCCCTGTTGCATTTTGCTTACTCCTACCTTGCCGAGTCTCAAGAGGCGTCTTGTCGGGCCTAGGGAGGGAATTCTCTAACCTAAAAAACCCACATATGCACTCCACACGTACTCCGCTACCCTTGTAGCCGCTTCCTGCGTGTAGTGCACGCATGACCTATTCAGGGGGACCCTACATTTCTCCATCCGACTTCACAAGAAACATGCAATAAACGAAGAAGAAAGAAAATGGATGACCTATCATTGCTCATTGATGGTCAGACCATCTCCCATTGGTAAAAATCCAATTTTGAGATCTGGCGAAACCAGCCCGTCATTTACATGTAACAGAGAAAGATGAAACGAAAGCAAGTTTGTTACAATATCCAAACACCGCGCCATTATTACTTCCCCTTTTCCTCCAACTACGATAATGATATTAGAGACGTTCTAACACGACGGTTACGAGAAATGCGCAGATGCATTTTGTTGAATTAGATGTTGCACTACCGCCATGCTAAAATAAGGAAGCGACTTATCGTAAGTGTGAAGGGAATATGATAAGATTTAACGTTTTGTCGTCGACGACATCATTCTGGCTCCAGCACGAACTCAGACTGGAGCAGAATTGAATCGAAAATTAGTCGAGCAGAATTGAATCGAAAATTAGTCACGTCGTTTCCAAAGGATAAACTCCAGCTTTCGACTTTATCAAGCTGAAGAAACCACAGAGCCTAACTCTGGATATCCAGTAGGTGGTAGAAACCCGCTCGTCCCGATGTCAGTCCAGGCGTTAAGCGTTGCCCCACCTCGTTAGTATCGTTAAGTAGAGGAGGAAAAAGCCAACGATATTCCCGTAAGACTGGCCACCTGAGGGCAGATCAGGAGCTGACCGTGACGAAACCGGTTCGACGTTCAGTGGCATGCCTTTTACGTTACTACCAAGGTTAACCGATTGTTTATACTCTGCAGTTACGTGAGCGACGCGTTTGCATGTATCAGACGCTGTTTGCTTTACACCATACAGTGATCTACGACGGCCACAAAATGACGAAATGCGCAGTGGATCATGTTCCGAACAGGTTTCAATCAGCCCAATTCATCTTCGCACATGCTACATAAATACAGGAACAATATCCCTACAAACAGGTCTGTGTTTTGAATGATTTGAGATACCTCAGTGAAAACTGACTTGTGACTACGCATCCATTTTGTAGAGAAATGTGAAACCGTAAGATGCAAGAACATATTGCGAGCTTGGGTGTGTCACACGCACGTAACTACTGAAATTAGCGAGCAGGAGCTTTTATAATAGCGACCATAACGGATTGTTTCTTCTCATGTGCAGAAGGGCAGAAGAGTATTTTCGTAAGAGCGATACAAATCGCGTTCCCTGTTTTCAGCATTGGACGTAGTTCATCTTCCGATCGGGAAGACATTGGTGTCAGGCACCACTGAGACAACTTCGATTGGAGCCTGGTCGCTGGGCATTTCTCAGACAACCTGATCATATTTCTGCGGTATATTCCAGGTCAATTAGGCTTGCAAACGCGTTGCTACGGCATCAGGCCGTAAACTACATCAAAGTCACTGAAAAACTGATCAACAATATCGATGAAACATTTCCCTCTGAAAAGAATAAAGAAACATTAGAAGCGCACAACAACGTTTTACCTTGAATAATTTCATCCAATGCAAATGTGTTCGAATCCACTGTCGTACACATCCTTTAATACTTTTAAGAAGATGGTAACTAATGCTAATACGTAGCCATTCTTTGACGCAAAGTGTACGTATGTTCATGTATTTTAGCCATCTTTTCTATTGCATTTTGTGCGCTCGTACCCTCCCCCCACTCCCCTGCCCCCTTACACACACACACACACACACACACACACACACACACACACACACACACACACACACACACACACACTCTTTCATTTATTTACGCAAACCCTTCTACAATTACCTTTTCTTTTACAGACAAACTCTGCAGATCATCATCATAATCATCGAAATCATTATCATCAGCTAACCTCTGGACCAGTCATATTAATACTGGAAAATAATATACTATACATTCTTCTGGACTTTCTCTCTCCTAACTTGAATTTTTTTTCCTCTGCAACCGGACTCTCGACACTTTCGATGGTGTAGCACGTAGCACTATTGACAAGAATAAAAAGATCAAAAATTATAAGACTCACAACTGTTCCTTCCATTACATAATTCGTGATCACTAAACCTTTGGTCGAGGTGAGAGTCGTGATGTAATCTAGCAAATATTCCAAACGTTTATGATGAAACGAGGAGTCCAACTGCATGAAATTGAAAGTTCCAAAATTTAAACATCTGGCGTATCTGGTTGCTGTTTAAGAACTGACGAAGATGTAAGTGTTCCGCTTGTGATCCAGTAATAAATATAAAATTCTCTCTTCACACTTAGTGTGATACATGAACATATGAGATATCCGCATATTTTCAGCAAGGAAATGGACAGGCGAACTTCCAGGAATTACGTGTTATACGATGAGTGTAAAGGAGTACGATAATACTATATCTATCAAGCTTTACAGTAAATCTGTCAATTCCACAGCACTTCAAAGGTTACAGAAAAGACTTTACCAAACATTTTATTTCAACACTTTATAAACTACTTTTATACTGCAGAATTTGAATTATCTTTTACCCTTTCGCTGATATTTTTCACAATGCACTTACTGAATGATGCTACAGCAGTAATGGAATGTCTAAAATACATTCTATGATCACCTAATACAATCTCATTACTCTAGTTCGTTTCCTGGAGTTTGCTCCAAGTCCTAGCTTAGAAATTTTTTTTTTTTCACGCACCAGTGGAATGTAGCAGAACTCTTAACGTTCGGTGGAACACACTTCGTGTATCGACGTTTCGTATGTTTATAGCTAAATATGATTTTCCGCATTTCGTTCGTCTTTCGTAACTATCTCCTCTGATAACCAATGTCACTGATTATCTGCGCGAATTAGCCTTTTGGGATTTAGTAAGGAAAAGCAGCCAACCACGTGTAGACAGTTTTGAAAATTACTGTATTTCACTAGGCATGTCTCTAATCGATGTCCATGTTTTAGTTTTGACATATAGATCCTCTGTTCCCTGTCCCTGGAAGATCTCTAGGGCGATTTTTCGATATTCATCACAGATGTATCATAGCATAGAAAAGGTTTCACGTTAAGCAGCACCACACGCTTTTGGATAGTTAACATGGCTCTTGAATATTTGGAACAACCGTACTCTTGCATACAGATGGTTGCTTACAAAGTAACTTCCAATTGATATATCAGCTGATAGCACTCAGAGAACGCATTGTAATAACCTTCTCACATCAGGCAGTAAATAGTGACTAAGGTTGCATCATCTCGGAAGTCTTAAGGACTTTTGATTGTTGTGGTTCATTTTAATTAGCGAGAGCGATGCTAATCGCAATGAAATTAGATTCAGAACGACACGCTATCTCGCCCGAAAAACTGCTCCAGAAGGCCTTCAGTGAAAGCTGTTGGCCTCGGTGCGACTGCGAAACCCCACTTAGTGGATTAAAGTACCGAGACAGATGGATGATCTTCTAGGGAAATCTTTAAGGTTTGTAGCGAAATCGCGCTGGCATGGGAGACGAAACTACATGCGCTGACCGTGGCCGTCCTGACCACCGTTTAACTTCGTTACGGAGATCTGGCTGAGCCCCGAGGAGCCGTTACCATTTAGTCATTGCTAGTGGTGGGGCTGTGAATAATTGTAAAGATGTGATACACTAGCGAATGCTTGTAGGACTGTTTTTCACGAATTATCCTTTCCGCGTTATTACTTATGTGTCTGAAGCATAGGGCCGTCTATTTTTTTATGAACGTCAGGTGTTCGTATTAGGGCTCAAACGTTGACATAGTATAGTTTCCAGCAAGCTAGTCTGAAGAATATAAAAAATAGCTCTGATGATACGACTTGGCTTATATTTTTCGGTGCATTCCATTCTGACTTCTATCAATCCTTTCTGCTTCATCTCCAGAATTGCTGTATCACCTTGAGTCTCCACCACGTCATTACAGCGTCCTCGACTGTATATCCACCTATCTTCACCCGTGCAAATAATTTCTTTAGTTGCGATAAAGATGCGGTACTAGAGATCAAAATCTGATAAGTGGAGCCCGTGCCTGAGCTATATTGCTGGTTTTAATCTCTACACGGAAGAATTCCTTGATATAGGCTTGTTATATGGGTTTTTATGTGTATGGACTGAAGCGGCGAGTGAAAATTTGTACCAAAGCCGGGAATCAAACCCGTGTCTCCTGCTTACTAGCCAGGTGCGAGGCGTGCCAGGGTAATCCGTGTATTTGTGTGAACCGCTGTGCCAAGGGTTAGACTGATGGCTTTGAATAAATTTTCACTCGCCGTTTCAGCCCATACACACAAAATCATATCTGTATGTGACCAGTAGGCTCTTTGAAATTGCATCATTTTATTTGTTATATTGCTGTTTAGTATTTAGGTATGTTGCCACACAGCATCAGCACACTGTACCGCAGCTTTCTACAACGCTTCTACTTAAGTCTCTTCAGACTTATCATTAGCAGCACATCATCATTAGCAGCTATAAAAATTCGCTTGTTAATAGCCTTGATGATTAACTCACGATGCATCCCGGCTATTATTTTGTTTTTATCTGTATTTTCTGTTACAAATGTTTAAAGCATTTGAAAAATTTATGATTCGGAAGCAATAAGCTCGTCACTAAAATTTTTATAATCATACGACAATGTATCTTTGCTGATTTTTGTTATATGGGCATCAGATTGTGGCCTAGAGCTATATGATCGTACATTAACGGCCAAACAATTGCATACTAATAGGTCAGCATAAATAGATTTATGTAGCATTATTATTGTCACTTATTAGTTTCCTTCAAACTCCTTTGTGCAACAAATTATACCAGAAGTAGGCCGAAGAGATCACACATTCACTGTTCGACAATCTGCCGCCAGTCTCTCTTCCCCACATTGCACACCAGTTTCAACTATACTTACAGAGGCAGCTTGCGATGTTACAATGAAGTAGCACAATAAAAAGAAACATTTGGTGACTTAGATGCACGTTTTGCTGCCCAGAGCCCGTCACAATGACCCTACGATAGTGTTTATACCTACGAAAATAGACACTCAAAAGGTAGTGAGTGACTACCAAGTGCAGACAGAGACGATGGTTACGTCCCTCCCTCTATGCGGCACCTTTCCACCAAACTTTACGTACGCCCCCGCATCGCCAAAGAGACTTTAGTTCAAATGTGTGTGAAATCTTATGGTCATCAGTCCCTAAGCTTACACACTACTTAACCTAAATTATCCTAAGGACAAACACACACACCCATGCCCGAGGGAGGACTCGAACCTCCGCCGTGACCAGCCGCACAGTCCATGACCGCAACGCCTGAGACCGCTCGGTTAATCCTGCGCGGCGGGACTGTAGTCTTCATGTTAATTCTTACTGCTGTAAATTTCAGTGCCAAGCAGACAAACCGACTGAATCACTTTCGCTGAACTAAATAGCAATACCATTACGAATTACAAATAATTACTAGCTCCAACTTTTTTAAAACTGTAGATAGCTGTACTCGCAACAATTCTGAAAATAACACAGCCGAACTATTTATTAGAATTTCTACGATACTCCATTCCAGTTGTCAATTTTACGCTATAATTGGTAGTCTGACAACTACTATAATCTACACTGTCACTGCCCTCAACTTGGCACTTTCTTCCAGTATTTTGTAATTCCACAAAAGACACACATTCATTTAAAGACAAAATTCAATAGAAAGGAACTGCTGGTGAATACCCTAGTGAAATGAATATGGTTGCGTAAAAGCATGTCTAAATGACATCATACATACCACGAATATGTGAGATGATTGCAATTAAGTCTGTCTATACTGACAAGTCCGCATGTAAGCGAACACAATATCACGCAGTTTCATTCAGAATGGCAAGTGCAACAGCATGGATTACACAGTAACTCGTGTAATATCCCCTAGTACCGCAAAGAAATTAATCTCTTAACTGATACCGAGTTTATATTTTTAAATCGAAATGCTCATAGTACAGGTCTGTATTGTACTGACACACTTGGCTGGATAAGAGCTTATTCATGTTCTTGTGTAATCAGTGTTGTTACGTCAGAATTACCCAGAAAACGCTACATTTTACGAAAACATGTAGATGATATTCGATTAAGAGCAGAAGTTACGCTAGACCACTTGTGTTTGATGACTGTTTGTCGCCTTAGCCACGCCACCATACGATTATTCCCTATGTAGGAAATAAATTTATTTCTCCTCTAGTCAAACAGCTCGATTAATTTCTGACGGTAGTGGAAGCAAAGAAATTTCTAGCCCCCATCGAGGTCTTTGGATGGGTTGAACAAGGATCGGCAAGAAAACAGACTGTGGCCATCTCTAAGGAAGCAATACGGTATTTGACTCTCATGTGGTTTAACAACTGCAATCCTGTCTCAGGATGGCTGTAAGGATAGTTGAAACCCGTTCTTTGCACGAATACGAGTATGTTCGCAGTTCAAGTGTAATTTAACATTCTATATCGTTATTCTAGACGGTAAAAGAATTCCGTTATTTTTTTATGAGATTTAATACTTAATCGACACCCGGTGATTACGCAATGCAAAAGAAATTTCTTGCTGGTTCCGGAACACTAGCGGAAACTTACAAGAGTAGTGCAGTTGGCAGACGTTCTGCAGTTATCGAATATGTACAACGTCCAGTACTTCTTAATAAGCTTTACTTGGCAAATAACAAATTTTCCGCAATCAGCCGAATTAACGAGCACTCAGCATGAAAACACGGCTCCGCAATTTCCAGCAGCAACCTGTCTCCAATCAGTGTGCAGTTAAATTTACGATTCAATCTGCAGACGTTCCTGTCTATCTTTATTATCACTTAAGATCCTGCATCAGTTCTGTTCAAGCAAGGTGGGGAAAGTGGTCAGCCAACAACTTCCAGTAATCACGACACTAGCTTGGCTTGAAGCTGTGATTCAAAAAGAAAGAATACATTTCAGCAGAAGTAGGTGGAAGGAGAAGCTAATTGTTGCAGTTGGAAATTTTATTATTTTCGTTGTGCTTTCCATTTCACGACCGATTGTTCCTTACTTTCCGAATAGCTCTCATAGATGCAGATTAGCTAAAGATGTGCGGCCGTAGTTCCACAACGGTGTATTTGCGACCTACGGACGTATGGGAGATTCTGTTCAATTCGTCGGCCACCATTTAACTCTGACATTATCAATCTATTTTTATTATTTTTTTTACTGCACCGAACGTATTAGGTTCGCCGACTCAGAAATCGAACCATCGGTATACGGACTAATTGTGATGCACATCTGAGGCTGGTTAAGGAACTGTTTGCCGCCGCTTCCGTGCGGGACTATTGTCTTAAGGGGTAGAGAGTAAGGCCGGTGCGGTTGTTCCAGCTCTCACGGACGCGGGCACGTGTAGGGGGAAAGTGTGGCGCCGGCGTCGTCATCTCGTAAACAACGGGACGCCACAGGAAAGACACCGGAGCCTGGGGATCAGCCAGGGAAAACATCCTGCCACAAGCCACTCGAAGAAAGTGCCGGATATTTGATAGCGATGAACCACTACGGCGGGGTCCTCTGTCCAGAGCGCATCTGTCTGATCGATCGTTACCTAGCAGTTGTATCGGTTACTATGTGACTAACACTCTTGGCTTTGGTCTCGCTTTACACCTTGCTCAGTTTCATTACAGACATGTTCTGTGGCGAAGTATTTTTGTTGCGGTTAACGTTCCTTTGAAGACGACGTCGCCAGAGGCCGATTGTACTGGAACTGAAAAGTCATGGAGTTTAGGAATCTGTTGAGCAGCTCGAACAAATGGTAAAAAATAGTGTTCGCTGGTAGCAAGTAAACAGACCTATTATAAATGTGTTTCGGGTCGATATTCACCGCTATGTGCCTTTCTCAGATACTGCATTAACAAGAAAAGCTGTCGAAGGCAAAGATAAGAGATCGACTTCATGCTAAGAGAACAGTTTTAATCGCCCAGTTTCGTCAATCCATCTGAAATCTAGATGGTACACGGTCTAGAATTCCCCAAGCCCAGTAGCAAACGACACGGCGCATGGGTAAAAATGGTGGGTTTGCGTTCCAGATGTACCCGGTTCGAACGCCTACCAATTTATACTTCTCATGATTTCCATAAATCAGTTCAAGCCAATTACAGGATGCTTCCTTCAGCAAGTCTCTGATCGAGTTTCAACGGCAACCTCGTCCAACTGAGTTGTATCTCAAACTTGAACTACAAAGGATAAGACCAGAGTTAAGTTCTTTTTATTATTATCCTCCTGGTAAAACGATGTTATCCCAATAAAGACGGCACAACACTGAAGGTGAAAATGCAGTGACGACGTTCGCTTCTACCCAACATTTCACGTCATGACGTACAGAGAATGTAATGAACCAGTCGAGCGATGAGTCAGATGTCCATTCTTACCGATATTTTTTCAGTGTGTACCCACTTTTCTCCTGTCAACATTACAACGATTGCCTGAATAAATATATGAAAGACTTTTAAGTTTCTGGAAAGTTATGTTCTGAACAACAGAAATGTGTGTCTTGTTTAAAAACCATTATTAAAAACATCTTATCTACTCCTCCGTCACTAACAGTACACAAACGAATAAGGTAAATATTAATCAACGCAGTTCTGATTACAAATAATTGCTGAAATATTAGCGGACTTCAACCAAATATTCCTTTCCGCCTCAGCATCTGAACAGCCTAATTACATCTCACACAAGTGATTACAATTGGCTTGATTAAAGTTATCAATATCGTCTATAGCACAATGGCTTACATCACAGGCTTTGCGGACAACTGCAATGTAGATATCAAAAATTGGTGAGACAGTATCCGTTTCCACAATTAACTTCTGTATTAACTGTGAATAGCTACGGCTATCTCAACTATCAAAGTTGTGATTTTTAAGGGCTTCTGCAATATGTCACTATCATTAGGTTCATTTACTCATTGACATTTCTTTCCCCACCTCCACTACGTTCTCAAAGCGCCCTCTGATGGCCGTTCCTATAGTTCAATCTGCTATTTTCAGAAGTTTGTGGGCTACAACAGTGAATAATTGATAAACCATGGTAATTCCACGTACACAGTAAAGTAATTGGTGGACAGATTTGCGCTTGATGACCCGGCTAAGGCAGCTCCCTCTCTTTTGACCACAAGTATGCAATGTTATTTCGTCCCTCGTGAATCTGAACTTAAAAACTCGTCAACCGAAAAAAAAAGTTATGTATATCTGAATTCCCACGTGCTCCGGCAACAGTTATTGTGAAAGCACAGTTGAAGAAAAAATATATCAAAGAGCCAGGCTTGCCTGTTAACGAAGAAACGAAATATCATCCTCCTAACTATCCTAGCTGTAACATGACGGCTGCGCGATCATGGAACTCAATAAATAAATTTCCCTTCTTAGAGAACTCAATAAATAAATAAATAAATAAATTTCCCTTCTTAGAGAGAGAGAGAGAGAGAGAGAGAGAGAGAGAGAGAGAGAGAGAGAGAGAGAGAGAGAGAGAGAGAGAGCTTATAATACAATCTCAGATATTTGATTCTCGGCTCTTATTTTAAGTTATCGAAATAATAATTTATTTCATAAACGCAGCAGATGATGAATTAGTTTAAAAGCAACACAAATAGCATAATCTCTTTCACCACAAGCGTCACTTAGGGAACGCACTGGTAATTAATTTCTTAATGTGCCGCAGGATGAGAGTACCTATGCACAGACATACCGTGTTTTGTAGACTTTTACATCTTTTAGTTTGCACGATCTAATTACGTTTATCATACCATGTCACGGACAAACTGCAACTGTGGAATCTCCCGCCTATTGTTATTGTTTCACAGCTTCCGTCACCTCGAAGGTGCCCTGTAGACATCGTGGTGTGGCACCCTTGCAGTGTGACACCTTATCAGTACGTTGATGAGTCACTCAGTCCTTCCTACGCCTCTCCCGTATGTACACAGAAGTTACTATGGCAATGTGCTGGCTGCTCTATTAATTTTTCTACTGTACACAGTACTATCACCCCTAAGTAGGAGGGAAATCAGCGAGCTGTTATTTGCCTTTCACAGCTATCGCATGCCATTCCTCCTAACTGTATTTTGCTCACTGCCTGATCTGTTGTGCATAGGAGAATATTTGGTGACACAATCTGATACTGATAATCTTTAGGGCCAGCTAAAGTTTCTTCAGAATAAGGTTAATTCCAGACGGCGGCGGTGGCGACCACGACCATTTCACTGCCACATGTAGTCGTAACTATACATTTCAAGCCGGTCTGTCGCCTGGCTCATTTGCTTTCTGTCGCTCCTGTATTTCATGTTACGCGTCTCCCCAATACCCACTAAGCTACCCTCTTTTGTATCGTTTTTGCACTGAATGTTCCCCATTCAACAGCTAAAGCCGAAACTGGAAATACTCGCTCATTGCGATCGTTCCTTCTCCGGCATATTGGACGACTTGTTTTAGAAACCTATGTTGTTTACCAAAAGTATTACATACAATCTTTACTCTTCCGTTGATTTCTTTTGTTGTCCATTCAGTCGCTGTCTTTCACTGTTCCAAACAAAAGCCTGAACTGTTACATTACTGCACTCTTAATCTCTCTTCGGGATTTCAGTATGTTACAACCGATTGTCAAGCCCACTTTCGAACTTGCTCTTTTAAGCCCTTCCACTCTTGAACAAAAGACTAACGGTACAATTTCATTCGTATAACTGCAGTGTTTAGAACTGTTTTGTAAGACGTATTTCTTCTTTCGTTTTTCCAGTTTAATGAATGACCTTTGAACATTCTCTATGAGTACTAAGAGTAGTTTTGATGACATGCCGTCTTCTTGCTCGACTCCAATTTCTTACTCTCCTCATATACCATTAAAGACTTTCGCATATTCTAGTCTTACACCATCTGCGCTAAAGGTTCCGAACTGATTTTATTCCCGGCTTATAACCGCCGTTAGTACAGGCACTATGGTGGTAGCTTGAACTAACAACTGGAAACACCAGATGTGCATTCGACCAGACTGTTGTGAGCAGGCTGTGTTAGGTACTGGACGTGCGACCGAAATGTGACAACGTTGTTGTCACAAATCGCAATGGGGCAAACAACTGAATATACTAAATCAAGCGTTCAATGTATACCCCAGAGTGTTTTTAAGCAGAGGGAAGTGTGTGCAAAGGTTGCCCCGCACACCTAGGCTCCCCAACAAAAATTGTCGCGTGGACGCCTGCCGCGACTTCATTGAAATCTAAAACGCGGAAAATTCTTTGCTGCAAAAAGAAAAAAAATCACAGGTGACAAGCCTTTACAATATTAATATGAACCTGCCACAAAACGACGAAGTGCAGAAATTCACAGGACGACGAACGCTTTGACGTCATCACCGACAGTCAGGCCGATGTGGCGCACGATTTGGACAAAGAAGCACTTTCCGTACAGGTTTCACATCTTTATACGACCGTTTTGTGCGTTGTACTCAAGCAAGGGGGACAGTACAGAACACCTGCTAAAGCGGACACAGTTTTTATAACACCTGAAGCATTAAAAACGCCATCTTAATTTTTTTTTTTACTACTCCAGCCGCAAATATTTTCGTACTGACGAAGTCCTTTTCTTGACAAATCTCTACGCCAATGATATTTATGAGAATATCTTACTCTGTTTTGAATTAAATAATTTATTATCTCGACGCGATCATCTTTAGCTATCTTTACTATTGTCATTCTAGTTAAATCTCACCTCACTGACAGTATTCAGGTTCTTGCAGATATCAATTTAACTATTATTTATGGGACTATATTCCACTATTTTTAATGTGTGCTTTTTCCTGTTTTTTTTCGAGCAGACTAATATTGCTGCTAATTTGAGCTAATTTTCTTCTTGTGTCCATCTTTTAATACTAAATGTTTATCTTCTAAGCATCATTGGAGGTTTCTTTCACTTGGTACCATCAGAGCTGTGTCATCCGCAAACTTAAGCATCTGCTTTCTTTCTCAATCTTGAGTGATTAGCCGCCTAATAGGGAAAGCTTTTCATACTGCCGGCCACGGTGGCACGTTACCTTGCGGCGTAAAGTTTCGTGTTATGTGCATGTGCTCAGTATAAAAGGCAGTATAAAGATAAAAGTATGTGGCGCAAGACCGCGTTTGGCCACTGGCCTGACTGGAGGTAAAGTCTAGCATTACATCGCCTCGGCTCTAGGAGGTGGGTGGTGGCTATCCTATCGTCACGGCCGCCTTTAATCCCGCGAAGATTTCCAGCACTCATTTGATAGCAGGATGAGTGGACCAGGGCCGCCCCGGTGGCATCTGAACGAGAAAACATCCCCGTCCCAGGACAGGATTGAACTCTGGGCCTCCAGGGCCGGTGTCTAGTAGAGCAACACGGTCACCAACCTGTGCAGTATATGTGACTGTCGTGTCATGTTTACGTTGTATGCTATTCAGAGAAGGGGAGAGGATGGAAGCCGGTGCCGACACACAGCATACTCCTCTGTAATACCGCTAACAAGGAAACATCACCAACTCGACCTCATATTTTAAGGAGAAAAAAAAGTCAAGTGGCAACATATCAGCCCCAGCAATTGATTCCGAGCGAAAAATTTGGGTTGGTTGGTTTTGGGGTTTGATGGGGGCTAAACATCGAGGTCATCAGTCCCCAGTTCCAAACAGACATACTTGTAAAAGGCCTATACAGGAAAAGCGTAACCTCTGCACCCAGAAGGAGTGAACACCAAGGGGTACAGAGCTAAAATGAACACCGCAGTAACACAAAATAGAGGACACGTAAAAGGAGCAGAGCAAATAGTTGACTAGAGTAAAACCACTACAGTGGTTGATAGATCAGGTAAAAGGTCAACCTCTCAACTACAAATGAAGAACCTCCAGCTGGAGAGCGTTGATAGAGGTACCAACAACTTGTTACCATAAAAGACACTATTTTGGTAGCCACGTCACAATTAAAAGTCGCTAGAGTGGGTGTAGCCTGAGAAATCATGTGAGAGCACCCACATTAGAGCGAGTGATAAAACCCAGCTGCACAGATAAAAAGTAAAACTGAGTCAGGTATAGAGGCATCGTCACCTAGAATTAAAGGAAGTGCAGCTGGTAAATTAAAGGACTGCCGCAAGGGGGCTAAAAGGGGGCAGTCCATCAGAAGATGGACCACTCTCAGCCCTGCATCACAGCGACACTTGGGCGGGTTCTCATAACGAAGGAGATAGCTGTGGGTCAACCGCGTATGTCCAATTCGGAGACGGCAGAGAACAAGTGAGTCCCTACGCGTGCTCCTCAAGGATGAGTTCCATACGCCCGTGGACGACTTGACCATGCGTAGCTTATTTGGCGTGTTCAAGACAGACCATTCAGAGCTCCAGGCATCGCGGACCTTGCGATGCAGCGCTGACCGGAGGTCTCTTTCCACGAGACCAAGCTTCAGGGGTGGCGAAGTGATGGCCTGCTTGGCCAACCGATCGACACGTCCGTTTCCCGGAATGCCCATGTGGCCCGGAGTCCACACAAACGTCGCTGAACGACCACACTCGGCGAGAGCAAAAACAGCATCTTGAATACCGCGCACCAAAGGGTCCCGAGAAAAACACTGGTCGAGTGCTTGCAATCCACTCAGGGAGTCACTGCATATGAAAAATGACTCCCCAGGGCAGGAGGAAAGGTGAGCGAGTGCACGATAAGAGCAACCAGCTCCGCAGTGAAAACACCGATCCCACAACGCAGGGAATGCCGCTCAAGGTAGTCGCCGTGGATGAAAGCAAACCCAGTGCGTCAGAAAAATTTGGGCCATAATTGTAATGGTACGCAGTTATGACCTACTGACTAAACAGATTTTAATCTTTCGCGCGCACCGGCTATTTTGTCATTCACTATGACCCAATGTAGCCGCCCAATGACCGAGCGCGAAGTACTGTACAACCAGAGCCCTATTCTTGGGATGTTGAAGGCGGGGGAAGAGAAGGAGACCGATGGGCACATCTGCCAAACGTGTTATAAAAACATCTTCGGGACACATGTTATACTACCGATTTTCCAGAGGGTGTTTTCCAACAGGAACGCTCGTCCACATATTGCTGTTGTAAACCAACATGCTCTACGAAGGGTCGAAATTTTTCCTTGGTCTGCTCGACCACCAGATTGGGACATAATCGGACGACAATAGCATTAACCGTCCCTGTATTGCTACAGGTATGGGACTCCATCGCACAAATTGACATCCGGCAAGTGTACAACACAATGCAAGCACGTTTGTACGCTTACATTCAACATTATAACAGTTACACCGGATATTAATGTGTCAGCATATCATATTTGCAATGACTTACCTAGCCTGTAATTTTGCAACCTTAATCACTTATCTATGTTGCCCAGACAAATATGTAAGATGTCATTTTTTGATGTTGCGATTTTTTTTTCTCTTAAGTGTAGACTGTAAGCACGCAGTACGTCCACTCGTGTACCACAGGCGCGCGTACGCGCGCTGTGGCGGAGAACTGTCGGCCACGTGTAGAGCCGGTGGGCTAAGGGGAACACGCGGAAGGCGGCTAGGCGAGCGCGAATTTGGCGGTCGGCTATTGATCGCCGCGGCGCGCCCGCGTGCGGCGAGTGGCCAGTGTTTGGCCGCGATAGCGCGCTGCTCTCTGGGTCCAGAGTCTCGCAGCTATCAGCTGTCGCCGGCTGCCCGCGCACGCTCTGCCCGTGCCAAAGAAACATCAACAGCTACACGCGGCCCGAGCACGAGCTAGCCTCTTGCGTTATTAAAGCTACGCTGTCCTTTCACGGCTGCTCACACTACCGCCACTGACATTGCTCTCCGAACCTTACCACCTTTTTCCATTCAGTTAAAGTGATACAGGTCCTGGTGCGTTCCACCGCGTGGAGATATTCGGGATGAGTCGCGTAAGACACCCATTTTACTTCGGGAGCGGTTCAAGATATCAGTATGCAGAGAGACACGGAATTTTTTGAATATTTAATTCTTTTGACTTTGGTATCAGCGGCGGCACTGTCGTGTAATTCTATTTTACTCACCGTGCGATTCATAATTCCGAGTACAACCTATCGATCAGTTCCAAATTGATTGCTTCAAACGAAAACTGTTTTCAGAATGAGATTTTCACTCTGCAGCGGAGTGTGCGCTGATATGAAACTTCCTGGCAGATTAAAACTGTGTGCCGGGCCGAGACTCGAACTCGGGACCTTTGCCTTTCGCGGGCAAGTGCTCTACCAACTGAGCTACCCAAGATTTACTTCTGGAAGGTAGGAGACGAGGTACTGGCAGAAGTAAAGCTGTGAGGACGGGGCGTGAGTCGTGCTTGGGTAGCTCAGTTGGGGCCGGCACGCTAGCTCAGCGTGTTCGGTCAGAGGGTTAGCTGCCCTCTGTAATAAAAAAAACTGAGGGAACGGATAAATAACGAACCACAAAGGGCGTCTGGGGAGGTCCGCCACGAAAATTGCAACGAACTATAACGAACAAAATGAGACTACACAAAAAAAAGAAAGTTGGTAGAGCACTTGCCCGCGAAAGGCAAGGTCCCGAGTTCGAGTCTCGGTCCGGCACACAGTTTTAATCTGCCAGGAAATTTCATATCAGAAAACTGTTTTGTTCATCATACCCTAAATTCTACGTAATAAAAGTAACAGATACTTTCGGCCACGAGACAATACTCTTGAAATTACCCGTCACTTTTCATATTGATCATCTTACTTAAACTTACTATGTAATTGAAGGTGGACGGGGAAGAAAGGAAAGATTAAAGATCACCTCGGAGTTAGACATACATACTAAGCTGAGGACCTGCACTCCAGACAACAAACGACTACAAGCTAGGCATATTCAGAGCAGCTGTGAATTAGGGATTCTACATTATTAGTGGGACCTCGATTAATGGCAATTAAAACGAACAGGTAGATCTCAACATTACACCAACTATGGTTCTTTCTTGATAGTACGATATGATTTTGCTATCGGCGTTGGCTAGCACTTGAAAAGACGAGTACAGTAGTTTAACTCTTGTTGAAGTTGGCTTTGAAACTTTTCCCATGAATATCCGAAAAATGTGTGACTTTGAAAGGTTAAGCGACCGCAGCCAGCTATTGTGGTGTAAACACCGCCAGGCTGAGTCACAGTATAATGCTTTTCGGCAACTTCCTTGTTTCCATAAAAGCTATACACATCTGAAATAGTTTCCCTAAGCCCCTTCTGATACGACAGAAACAAGCATACAGTACCAAATGCAACACTAGTAGCTTCAAGTAGCTGAAAAATCAGCCAACCAGTTGCAAAGCAAAGGTTTATTTGGCCGTTGACCTAGGTTCCGATATTTCTAAAAATATCTTTTCCAGAAGACGTGGGCCTTGTTACGTTATACGGTGACAAATTACGTTACCATGTGATGTAACAAGGCCCACTCCTTCCCAAGAAGATATTTTTAGAAATATCGAAACCTAGTTCAAAGGCTAAGTAAACCTCTGGTTTGCAACTGATTGGTTGATTCTTTTTCAGCCTATTCAAATTTACACGGTTGGTGATTCGCAGCCATGTTTAAAATTTTCAATTCGTAACTTACGCTGCACCTATGCCGTATAAAGTAGGGCAGAGGGGAAACACGTTTTATCTCAGTAACGCAGCCTTTCTTCTTGGTGCATGTAATGACGCACCCTAACATGAGAGCCTCATTTCGTGTTTACATAGCAATAGTCTTTCAATTTTAGAACATTTCTCGGATATTCTAGCAAAAAATGTCAACGACAAAAATTAACAAGCCTTTCATCACTCTAGTCATCTTTAAAAGCTTTCAAATATTGTTAAAATGTACACCATTCCACCTAAAAACTACTTTCTTCAATATCTCTGCTGAGAAAAGAACAAACAGTATCAACTATGCAAAATAATTACGTGCCCTCTGCGCACATTCATTTGCCGAAAACTTCTTTACATAAAGGGATGGTTAATAATATTTTTGTCGCAACACTGAATTCTCCTCCAGAAATAAACCGAAAATTCAAACGCTACAAGCTTAATCTGTTACTGGAATGAATGAAATTAATCCGAAAGGAACAAGAGAGGATTAAGGTTTAACGTACTATTATACTGACACACAGAAGTTCAAAAATGGTTCAAATGGCTCCACACAGAAGTTAAAAAATGGTTCAAATGGCTCTGAGCACTATGGGACTCAACATCTGTGGTCATCAGTCCCCTAGAACTTAGAACTACTTAAACCTAACTAACCTAAGGACTTCACACACATCCATGCCCCAGGCAGGATTCGAACGTGCGACCGTAGCGGTCACGCGGTTCCAGACTGACGCGGCTAGAACCGCACGGCCACACCGGCCGGCTCACACAGAAGTGTACACATTGTAATACAATTGTATTGCCGAAGCAAACAATCTGATGGAAGCTTCGTATTTTCTTTGTCGAATAAGCTATTAATTAATTAGCGCAAAGTTTATTATGTTTTCGTGTGTGTTCGAGAAAAAAGAAAGAAAGAGAGAGAGAGAGAGAGAGATATTAGGTAATGTTACTCGTTTGATACGAAAGGATTTTTCAATTACTGTTTAACTCCTCTCAACACAATCGTTGAGTATTAAAATGATGACGGGAACCTAATAAAATGATCTAGCTTTCGTAGGAGTGTCCATTTAAGGTGGCGACAGAAAACTGGAGCTGATGACAAACTGCACCCAACAGGATCATTCAGGCTCACTTTTGTGTTTCATGAAGCAATCAAGTAATACCCATACCGTGTAATCAGTTCCAGCGCAAGACATGTTGGTCGTCATGTTGGCGAAAATTTTGAGCGGAGATTTCATGTCGGCAGTCGAGTAGTACATGTTACGCTCCACCTATTAGTGGACATTAATTTGGGGTGTGTTCACCTTTCGCCTTTATTGCAGCTTGAGCACTGCACTTTAGATGAGGTACTATAACGGATCTTTTACGTTGGGATAAATTTATTTTATTTTTTGTTAGATGTTTTCGTTAAATAGCTGAATAAATTGTAATTAGGAATAATTTAATAAAGTAGAGTAGAAAAGGTAAAGTCAAAGAGATGTTAATTGAGCGGACATTGTCATAATGTAACGTCATTGCGTTGTTCGGTTGTTAAAATCAAGTCGTTTGTGTTCCGTCCTGCTGTTCGGTCGTGCGCGTATCTGAAAGGAATTAATTCGGGGACTATAATAAACTTTCACATAATAGTTACGATTCGATGTTTCGACAAAATGGGTTAACGTCAGTGTTAATTTGAATTGTGGTCGACAGGATTAGTTTTGACAGATACGTGGAAACGGACGTAACTGAAGTTGTTCGCATATCATCCTTGAATGGGCTCATTAAAAGCTATTGTCACATGATTAGGATCAATCCCTCTTTCTTCCTAGATGGTGGTCATTCATTAACATTTAGGTCACAAGAAAAAGGATTATTAATAAAAGTTATGTTAAATGACAATTACGTGTTATTCCGTTAGTGTGGGACCGGCGTAATATCTCTGAAATGACATTGATATATAATTTGTGTTAAATACTGAACTGAGATAGGACGTAAATTGAAATTAGTGAACATTTGATACTGAGACTATAGAAGCAGAAGCGCTTAAGGTTTCTCTTCTCTAAAATGACAAAATAGGTACGAACTTTAACTCCAATAGTCGACATTATGTATTGCAAAGACATTAGCATTTCATACTTATTTTGACGACGCGCTGTTAAACAAAGGAACGCTGAGTCTCTGTACGAGTAATAAAATTAAATCTAAAAACATAATAACGGCGAACTCCGCTTTAACAAACTGTATTGCGTGTCGTCATCGGGCAATAACTGCTCAACCCTGGAGACTTGTGTGGTGAAATTAGAAGTCGGGCATATAAAACAAACTTAAAAATCCATTCAAGCTTCAGTGGAGTCGGCACAACAAGACATGGGCAGTTATAGTACCTAAAATCTGTGGAAGAATGGCAGCCGACTCTTCGTCCAGACCCGAAACCACAAAAGGTCTGATCCTGGGCTCTGGAGTGACGTCGCCGTCCAAATTCATCCAAAAGGTGTTCTGTTGGATCCAGGTCGCGACTGAACAGCCTTGTCCACTTCAGGACTCTTATTGTCTACAGATCATTTCCTAACAGACACTGCTTTATGAAAGGGTGCATTGTCATGCTGACACGAATAGTCATCGTCTCTATAATGTTCCCCTACTGCACTCAGTATACAATGCTGTAAAATGTATTCACATAGTTCCGCATTAGCGGTTTCTAGAGTGCAGTAGGCGTTGGGGGTGGGAGGAGGGTGAGGGGTGACCCACACTCGCACCACGAAAAACACCCCTCTCCTCCGTACTTCACCGTAGGCGCTAACACACGATGGTCTGTAATGTTCTCCAGGCATTCGCCATACCCGAACGCTTCCACCGGAGTGCCACAAAGTATAGCGTGATTCATCACTCGTTTCCCGTCATTCACTGTCCAGTGCCGTCGTTCTCTCCACCACGTCAAGCGTCACATTGCCTACAGAGATGTGTGGCTTCTGAGGAATTGCTCGAGCACTGCACCCTATTCTTTTTAACTTCTAATGCATAGTCCTTGTGCTAATTGGAATGCTGACAGCACTTTAAAACTCACGAGTGATTCCTTCCGCTGATTTCATGCGATTTCTACAACCGCCCGCTGCAATTCTTGGCGGTCCTTGTCAAGTTTTTGTTTCGCTGTGGTTGTTAATTCCCTTTCCACTTCGCAATTATTTCACCAACACTCGTTCAGCTGACAGACAATGCCTGGTCCACGTTCGAAGTTGTATTGTATTGTATTTTAAGCAGGGACCTAGAAACGATGGAGAGGATCCGTCCCCGCCGCAGCCGCAGTGGTCCACAATCCCACGACGACTACCGCAATCCACTTCACTTCACCCCTCTGCCGCCCCACACCGAACCCAGGTTACTGTGCGGTTCGGCCCCCGGTGGGCCCCCCAGGGAACGTCTCACACCAGACGATTGTAACCCCTATGCCTGCGTAGTAGAGTAATGGTGGTGTACGCTTACGTGGAGAACTTGTTTGCGCAGCAATCGCCGATATAGTGTAACTGAGGCGGAATAAGGGGAACCAGCCCGCATTCGCCGAGGCAGATGGAAAACCGCCTAAAAACCATCCACAGACTGGCCAGTTCACCGGACCTCGACACAAATCCGCCGGGTGGATTCGTGCCGGGGACCGGCGCTCCTTCCCGCCCGGAAAGCCGTGTGTTAGACCGCACGACCAACCGAGCGGGCCACGTTCGAAGTTACTGAACTCTCCTGACCGACCCACTCTGCTGTTACTGCTTCTCTGCTGAAAACACAACACTCCCCGCCTCCTTTTATACTGGTGAGTCCGCCTCTCGTGGCATCTGGTGATCAATTCCGCAAATATAGGGGTATCTCGATACTTTTGATCAGTTAATGGAAGTATGGACGACGTTTTTATCGTTCGCAGGACGTAAAGCACCTTCGTGATTTACACTGTCACAATATCGACCACCAGTCGATGGTTTTCAGCAGCTCCTCGTTGAGATGCTGCCATCTAAAAGTTAGGTAACACACCGGCATGGTTCCACTGTTCCCCTCCCCCCCTCCCTCCCCCCCCCCTCTCTCTCTCTCTCTCTCTCTCTCTCTCTCTCTCTCTCTCTCTCTCTCTCTCTCTCTAAATATTCGTTTAGTTACAGTTATTCTAAATATATCATTTTGTTAACCAGTGGAAACTTCAAAGCCAGTACATCTGCACATCTTGGAGTGCAAACTTCTCGCCGAATTTTTGCTCTGTATAATCACTCAATCTTGACATTATTAAGCGTGTGTGGATACTTTCAAAGCAAAGAGACAAGTGCTCATTTATCCCCTTTCACTGCTGACAAATCAGTACCGCAACCTCTTAATGAATAAAACTTTGCTGTAGAAGTATTGCAAGGGACATATTCATTCATTCTGCGACAGTAGCCGGACTACATTGCGTATATGCCGTGTTTAAATTCTATTTATGGTTTTCTTTCACCACTTAACGTGGTACTAGAGCGTACAGTGCTAATATGAGAAAGAGAAAGACGATACGGCCCCCAATCGTATCTTTGCACCTCAATATTGGTCGTTTGACTGGTACTCCGAGAAGCCTGGGAGTTGTTTATAGACGCTTTCACCACTCCAGCTTAGGTGAATGTCCGGCTGGTGGCTCTCTGCGTAGAAGAGAAACAAAACAAAAACGGCTCAAACACGAAAATTCCGAGAAGAGAGCTTGCACGAACAGGTGGTAAACGTGATCCTAAGTTAGGAGGCTCCAAAAATACGTACGCGGTAACTTCAGTGTAAATTTAATTACCTCCAAGCCCGAATAGTAGATCAGTTATATTACCTGAGTCACGAACTGCATGGAAGACAGTACTTTTTACTGTGCGATATAACAACGTTTCTTCTTCCATTTACGGATAAAACTTGGGAAGAATAATTGCATGCCTCCGTCTGACTATATGTTCACCATCTATACGGCAGCAAGATGTAGGGGAATGAATGAATGAATGAATGCTATATCCTGTACTGATAAATGTTCTTGGAATACTTATGTTTGACTGTATTGCACAACACATCACTTCTATCCGGGTGAGATGTTCTCAGGTACATTTCCGATAACGTACTGTATTCTTTAACCGTTTCCTTTTGTTTATGATTTAGAGGGTAAAAACTGTACAGGAAGACAGAGGTAGGAATATATCCAGCAAATAATTGAGCAATTAGGTTGCAAGTGTTACTATGAGATGAAGAGGTTGGCACAGGAGAGAAATTGGTGGCGGGCTACATTAAACCAGTCAGATGACTGGTGACTAAAAAGACTTACTAGTTTGAGTTTACAGACTATTTCAAAGTCGCAGTGGATATGGTGTCGCACCGTATACTATGAGTCTCTACTCGTCGCCTTTCAGTGACTGAGGGATGTGATACATTGGCTAGCAGATTGGACTTCGATTCGGGAAAAGTGGGGTTCAAATCGCCTTTCAATCATCGAGATTTGGTTTTTCCATGCGTTCCCTAAATCGTTAAGGTAAATGCCGTGTTGTTTCCTTTGTGAAGAACACGGCCGATTTCCTAGCGCGTTACAGATCTGAGAGCGGCGGTGCCTCTCTTATGATATCGAGGACGGGACCTGAAATCTTTGTGTTCTTTTATCTTTTCCGCTGCAGTGTTGGTGAGACTGCTTAGTACGATTTTACTTAAGTGACGTTTGGAGGGTGCACGTAAATCTTCCTGTAGCTTTTACAATCTTTAACTATTGCCTCGCGTAGCAGTTTTTCAAATGAGATCACGTATCATTCTGGATTTAATTTTCTTAAGATAAGTGTCTCTTACGTTAATTAAAATTAACTGCAGCCACCAGGAAGTCCTGTAGTGGCTTAGATGCGGTGCACACGAGGTAGGAACAGCCGCGCTTGCCCACAGCGTCAGAAGTCGTTTCAATACGTTCACGGCGACATCGCAGCGATCATCACGTAACGGTACTAGATTGGAAGGCAACCTACATAGGGGAGGAAGCATGTTGAATAGCTGCAATACAGTCAAGCAGTAATTACACTGAACCGGCTGAAATGACAGGATATATTTTAAACTATTACTGACTGAAGATCTGTACGTTCAGATGAATGGATTCTCGGCAGGGAGCAAAACATACGCTGATTAAAGCTATTTCACATTTTGGATGGTCAAATTCGAGCTAAAACGCAGCCACTCTAACACAACCACAGAATAGATGTGTTCCCGATTTTAGCGATCAAATAGATCGCTGCGAAGCAGCAGTCCGCGTCGGGTTACCACCTTCACTATCTTAGTGTGCGTAGCTACACTGTTTTATTTGCACTGCCAAAACGTGCAGGGAAATAACGCGGTCCTCGCTAACACGAACAGCTTACACTGAGACCTGGATGATTGACAGCCCGATTGTGTGCTGTTAATACGCAGAGCTGTTTTGTCTTTGGGAGGCGCCTGCAGAGACTTATCTGACTCTGCGGAAATTATCAGCTGACATATCAACTGCAATCAGAAATTTAAGCAAGGGTACTGGTGAATCACATCTGACAATCAAAAAATAATATCGGTTCAAATTAGTTTAAGCAGATATTGAATCTAAACTGCTCATTCGTTAACAACAAACTGTCTCGCAGCAAAATCTTGTTCTGACCTACGTAACTATTCAGTCATATTCTCTATAGTACGATACCAGGTTCAACAGAATAGAATTACAACTTTTAAATTCTCTGGTTTGTAGCCCCAGCAAACAAGTAACATAGGCAGCTTTCCTCAGATCGCCACCTTGTTTAAAACTACAAAGACTGCTGGATGGAGCCCCTACTTGACGACTGTCTAACCCGAGAATTTTCGCACACATATACTGAAACGTGCTTACTACAGCCGTGCTCCCGATGCATCGACCTGCACGAGAAAGCATTCCAGTTGCACCAGCTCTCTCCACATCAGATAGACCGACGCTACTTGCTCCCTTTCACTAACAGGAAGCACAGCTACGCATTAATTATTGATCACAAGCAGTCTCCACTTCCGCTTCTCAGCCCTCCTGTTACGTTCCTTCGTTGCGTCGAGACAGTCCAAATTTTAGTAAAACTAAAAGGTATCGGTCGTTGCAATTGAGGTTTTACACAAGCTGCTTTGAATTTGTGATGTCATACTCGGTCTGCCAAAGATATTTATTTTATCAAAAATAGCAGGTACCCTTTATTACATGCTTTGTACTTCGTCTGTAACTGTTCTTCGACCTAAATCGATTAACGGCAGTGATACGGCAGGTGGTGGAAAAAAATCTTCATCGCCGATAACTGGGCCACAAGTGAGGACTGTTAAAATGAACATATCGTTGCAATTACATTAACTGCATCTGTGCTTGTGCTGAGGCATATTCAAGACAGCAAAGTTTTTTGTCGTAAATCGTCCTACGACGTTGGATTAGGCAGTCTAAGATGGACTTCAAAACGACTAACGCTCCATTCAGGTCAAGTCAGAATTGTTTGCTTGACTAAAACTTGAACCTGGACACGTGCTCTTAGCGACCACTGAAACGCCATAGCATTTCAAAGACAGTACTCTGCATTCTGTTGCCAACTTTCAGTAGTTTCGGTAGAGTCCTGAGTCTACCGCGCGCATGTGCTTGTATGGAAAAACACGTCGAACAGGACAATGCTAGAAGTACCAAAATAACTGTCATCGTACTCAGCCACTGTGTGCTTACATTCTGTTTCCGTGCCCACCATTCATTACTCTAAATTTTCAAAGCGCAGTTGATGCAAGCCTAATAAATTCGAAATGTGCTTCGACGGAAGCATTAGAAAGCAAAAACCTGAAGTAAATGAACAAGAAGGGACTATTAGCACTCTAATTCGACAAGGATGCAAAAGAAAGTCGACAATGGTCTTTTCAAGTAAACAGTTTCACCTTTCGACTGACAATTTAGGGAAACAACGAAAAACCACAATTTGGAAAACCAGTCAGAAAACTAAATGGTGTTCCTGCCCAATGCCACAGCCACTACCCAGCACGTTACTGTCAGAACTACTAATACTTCAAATAAGCTATAGTCTTCTGATAGTCACGAAGAAACACCTCAGAAGCTTTCACAGCTTGTAGAACAGAGAACGTAGTTACACATAGGACAGTCACCGCAGAGGCACAGTAAAATACTGAACAGTTACCGGATAGTGGAACAGTTATGAAAACAACAATCCGACCAAACACTCCTGTAAAAGCGAAGAACTTTTGTTACAAGTCCTGCCTAATGAGTGCATGCGTACATACGTCTATCTACTCAAGAAAGCTAAAACTGAACGAAATATATTGATAGCATATTCTCCATACGACAAACTAAATTGTTTGAAATAACTATCTTAATAACGGACACAGAGAAATTGATTGGGATATAGATTACCCAAGAAATTCTTTTACAGATGGTCGGTTACATTAGTAACACCTGGAGAGACTACCCTGTTAAAGCATATATACCGCTAGGAAGGAAGTACCAAGACCCAATTCCTGCAAAAAAGAATATATTATGCTGACAGAAACGCAGCCATCTACAATGAATACAAAGGTTATTATTTTCCCTCTTCAAATTACTGAACAGTGTTATTTTCTTTCTACAGCCTGTCCTCTACCTACACGTACGATCCTTCACTTATAGTTTTGTATGATTCATAAGTATGTTCGGAATGGTCTATAGGCTCTCCAAAAAGATCAGGGGAACTGCTTATCCCCTCAAACTTACTTATTTGGTTAATTATCGTTCCCTGAAACATGCATATAAGTTCTCAATTTTCTAAATTATTGTCCCTTATTTTCCGTTTTGATGCACTAGTGTTCAATGTCTACGAACGTTTAATAAAGCGTGGTAAAATAGGATCAACCTCTTAACAATACAGAGTCGCGCCGACTGACAGGAAAGTACCCATGAAATGAAACCAAGCAAACGCCTAAGTATAGTAGCGAGAACCGTAGGGGCCCATAAAACGGTTCCCATTACTGGGCTACGCTTGTTCATGCCTTATGCTTCCAGGTTAACTAAACCGGCAGTGCGTTAAAGACCTGATGAACGTATTACACACACCAAACTAGAAGGTAAGGGGACACTGACCTGGAAATCCAGTCTATCAGGGACCCTGAAAGGCCTGTCTCGCCTACGGGTCGGGGATGCGCCGTACACAGATAAGGAGAGAGGGAGGGGGCAACGTATACGTGCTGCGTGTGGATCAACAACATTTCCATGTCGTTGGGTACTGTATTAACATGTGGCTGATACGCAACTGACAACAGATAACCGCCATGGGCGTCATTTCCAGACTGCACCGTATCAATCTGACTGCCTGCTGAACAAAGTTTGTTCTTACTACCTTTGTTTATGGATCATCAATAACTATGATACTACTGACATAAGCCCATCAATACTATTCGAAAATTTTTAATAAAGAGTTAAGTTCTCCCAATTCTTTCTTCTCTTGAAACTTCTTTTGTGGCAGTATTTTTAAAAGTTACACGTGAATTGAAAAGCCTTGGTAGTATAACAACACACCTATAACTTATTTCCAGGTCAGTAGCTTCGCAGTGGCTAAGCGACTACTAACTGCCAGAGCCAAAGTCAAAGTTTCGGGTTTCAATCCACAGTCGATCCGAGGATTTTGTTCAGTCATATAGCGCTTCATTAATCTGTAGGAATAATTTGCTAATGTGAAAAATGCCGAGTTTCTCTGCGATTTGTAGTCCACGTCAAAACTATAGTTTCCTCTACAACTAGTTGGGCACGTCAGTTCCGAAAACGGAAGGGAACAAGCACAACAATGGCTATTATAGCAGTGCAGTGTTTAAGCCAATCTTACGAGTTCGGAATAGCTATACTTAACAATAACACAGTGTCTTGCCAACTTGAGCCATACACGTCTAAGACGCACAAAGCGACGTCTTACTGCTACATAAAGCTGTCATGTGATAAATGTAGTGAATCCTAACTACACAGAAAAGCTTAAAATCGGATCCATACACGTCCGAACGTCAACTGAGAGAGTTAGATGCAAACCGAGAGTACTGCGATCAGTACAGCAAAGACACAGTGCAGGGTGGTTACAAGTACGTATCTGAGTCGGTGAGTACTTGTCACTGCATGGTTCCAGTTCAGTGATACGCAGCTGTGCAGTTGACGGGCCATACAGAACAAGGATTTTCATATCACGATTAAAATGCTAGTTCCAAGCCTCGAATTGCATCTGAAGCTTGCCAAACGCCTCCCAAAAAAGTAACTAACCGCTAATGACTATTATAAAGTGGTCTCTACGAAGAAATCTTTCGCATACGCTGATAAAACGTTTCACTGACGCAAGCGTCTCTGTCACATCCCAGGCAACTGAGGCCGACAACAGAATCTAAACAATCCGGCGCTCCCCACTCAGTAGTAGTGTTTCTTGCTGCGTTTGTGTTCTTTTAGCGCCTGGGGGGACGTCTCCTCCCCCTTTGGTTTTTATCTGCTCCGTCGATTTTCGGCTCGCCTGATTTTGGAATGGGGGACTGATGACCTTCGCTGTTTAGTCCCCCTTAAACATACCAACAACCACCACCACCACCACCCTACAATCTGAACCGTTTCAAATGGAGACCAACTTCCGCTCAGTCAATCGCCGATCAACCCATCCTTCCTTCCCAATGGATTTTATGGCAGTCTCTTCTTTCTATTCTTGTGCATGTCAGATGGGATATGATTTAATTAATGCTGCCCAGATCTAAAGACAACATTACTCTCGCCGATCCAGTAATGTTCATACACAGCGTCCAAAATCTTCTGGATCAAAAGTATGAAGACAGTAGAATAAACCAAATGGAGTTCTTTGAGGGAAGTAACCCATGGTTGAAAATTATTTCAAGCGGATACTGAACGAGGAATGTATATGAGGCAACTGCTTTACAACCTGCATATGTTTCACCTCAAACAACTGGCGACAGGAATGTCCTTGGTGGCTTTATCATGAAAAACAACAGTTGGTTGCGGTGGAGCTTATCGTTGCTTACAGCTCGAGGATGGAGCAAAACTCTCTATAGGAACTCGCGGATACGCATTAAAATATAGTGCAGCAGGATGTCCGGAAATCCGAACAAATGCACAGAGAAAAATTTTGCAATACGCGTTGTCCTAGCTGGAAGAATTTATTGCCATGGTTAGAAACATATGAGACTTTAGGTAGTACAGGCTACAGAAGGCTGTACAAGATTTTCGGCGTGGAATTTTTAGCGAATATACATTTTTAGCGAATTAGAATTTGAGGAGAAGGTGTAGGATCGTGCGGAAGTAGTTCATCAACAAAGATCACTCAACTTTGCGGCCGTCCCTGTAACAATGTTCTGAGCTTAAAATTGATACTGTAAGATACACGTTGTTCATGTCAGCAAAAAGCTAAATATTCGTATCCAACCATTAGTTCCTTATCTCAAAATACACCGTTTGGGATAGTCTATACCTACATCTAGGGCCCCCCCTGAACCATGGACCTTGCCGTTGGTGGGGAGGCTTGCGTGCCTCAGCGATACAGATTGCCGTACCGTAGGTGCAACCACAACGGAGGGGTATCTGTTGAGAGGCCAGACAAACATGTGGTTCCTGAAGAGGGGCAGCAGCCTTTTCAGTAGTTGCAGGGGCAACAGTCTGGATGATTGACTCATCTGGCCTTGTAACATTAACCAAAACGGCCTTGCTGTGCTGGTACTGCGAACGGCTGAAAGCAAGGGGAAACTACAGCCGTAATTTTTCCCGATGACATGCAGCTTTACTGTATGATTAAATGATGATGGCGTCCTCTTGGGTAAAATATTCCGGAGGTAAAATAGTCCCCCATTCGGATCTCCGGGCGGGGACTACTCAAGAGGACATCGTTATCAGGAGAAAGAAAACTGGCATTCTACGGATCGGAGCGTAGAATGTCAGATCCCTTAATCGGGCAGGTAGGTTAGAAAATTTAAAAAGGGAAATGGATAGGTTAAAGTTAGATATAGTGGGAATTAGTGAAAGTTCGGTGGCAGGAGGAACAAGACTTTTGGTCAGGTGATTACAGGGTTATAAATACAAAATCAAATAGGGGTAATGCAGGAGTAGGTCTAATAATGAATAAAAAAATAGGAGTGCGGGTTAGCTACTACAAACAGCATGGTGAACGCATTATTGTGGCCAAGATAGACACAAAGCCCATGCCTACTACAGTAGTACAAGTTTATATGCCAACTAGCTCTGCAGATGAAGAAATTGATGAAATGTATGACGAGACAAAAGAAATTATTCAGGTAGTGAAGGGAGACGAAAATTTAATAGTCATGGGTGACTGGAATTCGTCAGTAGGAAAAGGGAGAGAAGGAAACATAGTAGGTGAATATGGATCGGGGCTAAGAAATGAAAGAGGAAGCCGCCTTGTAGAATTTTGCACAGAGCATAACTTAATCATAGCTAACACTTGGTTCAAGAATCATGAAAGAAGGTTGTATACCTGGAAGAATCCTGGAGATACTAAAAGGTATCAGATAGATTACATAATGGTAAGACAGAGATTTAGGAACCAGGTTTTAAATTGTAAGACATTTCCAGGGGCAGATGTGGATTCTGACCACAATCTATTGGTTATGAACTGCAGATTGAAACTGAAGAAACCGCAAAAAGGCGGGAATTTAAGGAGATGGGACTTGGATAAACTGAAAGAACCAGAGGTTGTAGAGAGTTTCAGGGAGAGCATATGGGACCAATTGACAGGAATGGGGGAAAGAAATACAGTAGAAGAAGAATGGGTAGCTCTGAGGGATGAAGTAGTGAAGGCAGCAGAGGATCAAGTAGGTAAAAAGACGAGGGCTAATAGAAATCCTTGGGTAACAGAAGAAATATTGAATTTCATTGATGAAAGGAGAAAATATAAAAATGCAGTAAATGAAGCAGGCAAAAAGGAATACAAACGTCTCAAAAATGAGATTGACAGGAAGTGCAAAATGGCTAAGCAGGTATGGCTAGAGTACAAATGTAAGGATGTAGAGGCTTGTCTCACTAGGGGTAAGATACTGCCTACAGGAAAATTAGAGAGACCTTTGGAGAGAAGAGAACCACTTGTATGAATATCAAGAGCTCAGATGGCAACCCAGTTCTAAGCAAAGAAAGGAAGGCAGAAAGGTGGAAGGAGTATATAGAGGGTTTATACAAGGGCGATGTACTTGAGGACAATATTATGGAAATGGAAGAGGATGTAGATGAAGATGAAATGGGAGATAAGATACTGCGTGAAGAGTTTGACAGAGCACTGAAAGACCTGAGTCGAAACAAGGCCCCGGGAGTAGACAACATTCCATTAGAACTACTGATGGCCTTGGGAGAGCCAGTCATGACAAAACTCTACCATCTGGTGAGCAAGATGTATGAGACAGGCGAAATACCCTCAGACTTCAAGAAGAATATAATAATTCCAATCCCGAAGAAAGCAGGTGTTGACAGATGTGAAAATTACAGAACTATCAGTTTAATAAGTCACAGCTGCAAAATACTAACGCGAATTCTTTACAGACGAATGGAAAAACTGGTAGAAGCGGACCTCGGGGAGGATCAGTTTGGATTCCGTAGAAATGTTGGAACACGTGAGGCAATACTAACCTTACGACTTATCTTAGAAGAAAGATTAAGAAAAGGCAAACCTACGTTTCTAGCATTTGTAGACTTAGAGAAAGCTTTTGACAATGTTGACTGGAATACTCTCTTTCAAATTCTGAAGGTGGCAGGGGTAAAATACAGGGAGCGAAAGGCTATTTACAATTTGTACAGAAACCAGATGGCAGTTATAAGAGTCGAGGGACATGAAAGGGAAGCAGTGGTTGGGAAAGGAGTGAGACAGGGTTGTAGCCTCTCCCCGATGTTATTCAATCTGTATATTGAGCAAGCAGTAAAGGAAACAAAAGCAAAATTCGGAGTAGGTATTAAAATACATGGAGAAGAAATAAGAACTTTGAGGTTTGCCGATGACATTGTAATTCTGTCAGAGACAGCAAAGGACTTGGAAGAGCAGTTGAACGGAATGGACAGTGTCTTGAAAGGAGGATATGAGATGAACATCAACAAAAGCAAAACGAGGATAGTGGAATGTAGTCAAATTAAATCGGGTGATGCTGAGGGGATTAGATTAGGAAATGAGACACTTAAAGTAGTAAAGGAGTTTTGCTATTTAGGGAGTAAAATAACTGATGATGGTCGAAGTAGAGAGGATATAAAATGTAGACTGGCAATGGCAAGGAAATCGTTTCTGAAGAAGAGAAATTTGTTAACATCGAGTATAGATTTAAGTGTCAGGAATTCGTTTCTGAAAGTATTTGTATGGAACTTCCTGGCAGATTAAAACTGTGTGCCCGACCGAGACTCGAACTCGGGACCTTTGCCTTTCGCGGGCAAGTGCTCTACCAACTGAGCTACCGAAGCACGACTCACGCCCGGTACTCACAGCTGCCAGTACCTCGTCTCCTACCTTCCAAACTTTACAGAAGCTCTCCTGCGAACCTAGCAGAACTAGCACTCCTGAAAGAAAGGATATCCTTTCTTTCAGGAGTGCTAGTTCTGCTAGGTTCGCAGGAGAGCTTCTGTAAAGTTTGGAAGCATCGGGGCGCTCCACAGTCCTGATCGCAAAGTCAAATTATTCTGAACACTATTTGAGCATACGAACTGACTAGTGTAGTGTCATGATCAATTTGAGCCTATGTACTAACTGGTGTTATGATCAACATATGTCCGAAGTAGAAAGGACATAAAATGTAGACTGGCAACGGCAAGAAAAGAGTTTATAAGAAGAGAAATAATATGGAATATAAATTTAAATGTCAGGAAGTCTTTTTCTAAATGTATTTGTCCGTAGTGGAGCTTTGTAAGGAAGTGGAGCGTGGGCGATAAGCAATTCAGACAACGAGTAGAAGTTTTTGAAATGTTATGCTACAGAAGAATGATGAAGATTAGGTGAGTAGAACGTTTAATTTATGAGGTGGTACAGAGTACATTTGGGGAGAAAAATTTGTGGGGTAACTTGGCCAAAAGAAGGGATCGGTTGATAGGACACATTACGTAACATCATCAACGAATCATGAATGTAATATTGGAGAAAAGTCTGGGAAATATAAATTGTGGATGAAAACAAAGAGGGGAATATAGTAAGCATGTTGAAACGGATGTAGGTTGGCTTAGTAATTCAGAGATGATGATGCTTGCACAGGATAGAGTGGCATGGGGAGCTGCACCAAACCAGTCTTCAATTCGAAACGACAACAACGATAAAATTAATAACAACAACAGGTCCTGATTTGAAACTATGAACGGAAGTTGTTACATGTTAGTATTAAAAGCCTGTGGTGTTTGTAGTGGTTCAGTTGATGTTCATGTACAATCCACTACACATTCCACATGGTGCGCATATTTCAGGACCAATCAGTGTCATGTCGGTGGATGAGTCAACTGCTTAAGATGTTAAATTTTTGCAAATACTTGCTGTACAAGGGGCAGGGCCTACCTGCACAAGCTCAACTTTTCAAAATTCATTTGCCTCTTACAAACGTCAAATGTCATTTTCCGCAGTGTGGTGTACGGCCTCCACTTTTTCAAATTTAATAGTACGTACTTTGTTCATTCCTGATAATCAGTCCTACATCTCCGAGCATTCGCGCGACGTACGCTAGAAACCAATTGTAATTATGTGTGAAAACTGCATTAAAGTCACATCCGCGCTCATCAGAGCAGTGATGTAGTCACAGAGTGACCTTCTGAATTACCTCTTTGTGATTAAGAGGTTTATCGGACTTCTTACGCTTAGATAGGCAGAGTTACTGGAATCTTTAACGTATTCGATTTTACTGGTTTACTGAGATCGGACACAGCAAAATTCAAGTCTACTACAATTCATTGCTCAAGCGCTGGTTTACTGAGATCCAGACACAGCAAAATTCAAGTCTCCTACAGTTCATTGCTCTAGCGTTACAACACCGTCATTCAGCACACAAAGAGGCCAATGGCTAGAGGGACAGAAAGCAAAGCGAAGCGAACAGTTCTAAAATAACTATTATTCCTGAATGTTCAAAGGTGGTGATCGAAGGTTCGGTGATAGATGTCTCCACAATAGTTCGGGACTTTTGTTCAACGTATAGGTGGCTATAAGGCAATACAAAAAAGTTAAAATGTATTTTCAGCTGTATGCTTGGTATTTTTGAAATACTAGTCTTAAGTTGCGATAGCTAAACTTAATACAATGCAACAGACATTGTACATCAAGTCTTTACACCATAATAGTCTAGGACCATAGGCTAGTTTATGGCTTTCTACACTTTAGCTTCAGATAAAAAATGCGCGTCAGGGCAAGAATTTGTAGATGTTTTACCGCTTCCGACGGAGAACAGTTTATGAAGTGTGTAATTCGCGACTCGGAGTGCGATGACTACGCTTAAAGAGGGCGCAGTTCTTTTAAATATCAAGTGTTTGTAGCGCCCACGTCAGTTATTTATGAAACGTCGTAAGATGATACTGACAGACGTGGATTAGGCAGCAGTAATTATGATAAATTACTGATAAAGCGGAGTTAATCCATCAATAGGATAAAACAAAAAATAAATTCAATGAGCCAGCATTATATAAGGCATAGAAGAAGATGGCACACGAGTACAACGCGTAATTTAATATTCCGAGTACTTACGTAGCTCTTGAAGCAAACCTTAATTTCGTTAGATGTATTTACAGCGTGTGGAGGTAATCTACGAGTACGCTGTTCGCAAAGAATAGGGAAGAGTAAGCCGCATATTCTCCAACGCGAATCATAGTTCGTTGTATGTGTGCTGGCCATCATTCTCAGAAAATCCTGTGAAGAGGTACAGGACAGTGTCAGAATTCAAAAACGCAGAATTACTGCCTTGCTGCTGCTACTTCGTTGCTGTTAATAGCGAGAAAAGTGCACAGAATCCAAATTTATATTGTTGACGCACGTGAGGATTACCTACCTGCAAGCTAAATATGGGTTTGTTCAATGATATCTATGTTAATTGGCAAAGATCAGAGGTCAGTCGCCAATTTAAGTAATAGCGCAGCGTACTCATATTTCAGAATAAATAAATGGGACCACGGAATAAAATTACAACGAGAAACAACAGTAAAGTCAGCATCTGTAATACTAAAAAGCGCGTTACTCAAGTTACTTGCTAGCATTCAGCTCAACAGAAGAACGTCAAAATGATTGGTTCTTCTCAGTCAAGCGTTTTGAGACAGAGGTGGCGATTTATGGCAGATCTGACGACAGAGCACAATGTTGGTAGAGGCACAAATATTTCGGGGCACACTGTACGGCGCACATTGTTTAACACGGGATTCCGTGTTCCCAAGGCGGACCACCGACATCGTCAATTATGGCTACAGTGGGCACGAGATCATCGAAAATGGATCGTACATCAATAGAAACGTGTCGCCCGGTCAGATGAATGGCGTTTCTTGTTTCTATAGGTGGATTATCCTCTCCCTATTGGAACGGTTACTCGAAAACTTGCGCCGAACTAGTGGCGCAGGCCGGAGGCGGCGGTATTATACTGTGGTGAACATTCACTTTCGCTTCCATGGGTCCTGCTGTACTATCGCAGGCACTATGACAGCTGAGTACTATGAAAATTACTGCTGACCACCTGCACCCCTTCTTCCCCTATGGCGATAGCGTCTTCTATGGAGCTACAGTGGTTTGAGGAGCATTTTATTGAACTCACGTTGTTGTCTTTGCAGTCAAATGCGCCTGATTTGAAACGGATGGTACGTTATGGGGCACCAGCTCAGCGGCCACAAGCCACCAGCCCGTAATTTATGGGAACTCCGTGATCTGTGTGTGTGGACGTCTGGTACCATTTACCTCCGGAAACCTACGAAGAACTTGTCGAATCCATAGCATGCAGAATTGCTGCCGTACTTCGTGTGGACCAATACGCTATTAATCGGATGGTCCAATGTTTTGACACCCTACTTTGTTACGAAGATACATGTCTTTGTATAAATTTACAGAATCCTTAGGTCTACTGTGGCCTTCAAGGCGATTTAATTAGCTCCATCGTATACTTCTCGTAAAGGAAATCAAGGCGAGTTAAATTACGAAACGCATAGAGGCATACTTTTTTCTTTTTCTTTTTTTTTTCGCTGCATCAGCAAACGGGGCAAGAGAAACCTGAGAAGCACTTCTAGATCGGGATCGGAATAACAAAGTGATTGGCAGATATTTGTTTACAAAGAGAGCTAACTTAGGAACAACCGAACCAGAGAAGAAGCTTGGTAAATCCGTTTTGTTCGCCGTTGTCATACAGCTCTGAGAACGACGATTACCGCCGCTAATGTTTTCGCCGTGTAATTACTTCAAATGGTGCAAATGGCTCTGAGCACTATGGGGTTTAACTTCTGAGGTCATCAGTCCCCTAGAACTTAGAACTACTTAAACCTAACTAACCTAAGGACATCACACACATCCATGCCCGAGGCTGGATTCGAACTTGCGACCGTAGCGGTCGCGCGGCTCCAGACTGCAGCGCCTAGAACCGCTCTGCCACTCCGGCCGGCGTGTAATTACTATGTTTGCCTTGATTTATTACAATACGCGAAAATGAACTCTGCAGTGCACGTTACGGGAAACGCACGAAGGAATTCAGTGCTGAATTGCACAGCTGTTGATGCCGGGGCCATATTGGCCGTACGGGTAGCAGCATACCGACATCGCCAAAAGTGTTGTTTATTCTGTTCCAGGTATAGTGAGGTGTACGTTTATCGTAATAGTAATGCTGACTGAAGCGTTAAGGACTGAGCAACAACCAAGCAGACAGCGAAGAAAGGAGCTACAACAAAACATTCAACTGAATATCGCGATCGTACAGTTACCTTACAGACACGAACCCGTTAAATGCGGCAGTCCCCTAAGGCAGTGGTCGTCAAACTGCGGCCCGAATCAGGTATTCTTACGACCTGCTGTTCTCGGCCGTATTTTAGAATATTATGCCTTTAGCAACTAAAAGCCGAATCCACAAACGTCAACTAACGTTACGAGCTATTTAAGAGTGTAGTTTTCCTGCTTAGTAAGACAACAATATTTGCAGAGACAGTGATATTTTAAGACTTCTTTAATTGGAACTGACGTTGGTGAGTTAGGCTATGAGGTAAGTAAAGCTGGCTGCGAACCACAGGGGCAGAGCGGGAAATAGCGCAGTCACTTCGGTGTTGGAGATGTGAGGGGGGCGAATGTTTTACTCTTTCTCTTCCCATGGTGACAAATCACTTCCGCGAGCGACTTGTACCAGTCAGGTGCTATACAATAAATTTTGGCACGGAAGTAACGTTGAGTGATGGACGCGAGTTGCAGAGGTGGTCATTTTCGAATGCGGTACTTACTTGTAGCAGCAATACGAAATCGAATTAAGGCTGTTGTGCACACTGCAATGCATAGAAGAAAACTGTCATTCAAAACATTTATTAAACATCTGTGATCATGTCTCGTGTTGCTTCATGCATTTAAATATGAATACAATTACTGTTATTAATCAATCACTCGTCCGCTACACAGACAACTAAACAACACTTTGTCAGGCAATTACAGTGTCACACTTTGGGGTCATTAACGCTAGCGGCAACATGACGCAGGAAACAGTCGACACGAAGTGCTCTGAATGGCGCTGCCTTTTAACGATTAGTACCTAGGGGCCGGAATTCAACTTACCGCGCCCTTATTATAACTGGTCTATAAGGGGCACATAACATACTTATTTATAAAGATTATCAATTCAATTAAAATACACTGAGGAGCCAAAGAAACTTGCACACCCGCCTAATATTGTGAAGGGCGCCCGCGAGCACGCAGAAGTGCCGCAACACGACGTGGCATGGAATCGACTAATATCTGAACTACTGCTGGAGGGAATTGACACCATGAATCCTACAGGGCTGTCCATAAATTCGTAATAGTACGAGGGGTAGAGATCTCTTCTGAACAGCACATTGAAAGGCATCCCAGATATGCTCAATGACGTTCATTTCTGTGGCGTTTGGGGGCCAGCGGAAGTGTTTAAACTCAAAAGAGTGTTCCTGGAACCACTCTTGTAGCACTGTCCTGCTGGAGTTGCCCGTCCGCGGAATGCACAATGGACATGAATGGATGCAGGTGATCAGATAGGTTGCTTACCTACGTGCCACGTGTCAGAGTCGTATCTTGAAGTACCAGGGGTCCCATACCACTCCAACTGCACACGCCGCGCACCATTACAGAGCCTCCACCAGCTTGAACAGTCCCCTGTTGACAAGCAGGGTCCATGGATTCATGAGGTTGTCTCCATACACGTACACGTCCATCCGCTCGATACAATTTGAAACGAGACTCGTCCGAACAGGCAACGTGTTTCCAGTTATCAACAGTCCAATGTCGGCGTTGACGGGCCAGGGCGAGGCGTGAAGCTTCGTGTCGTGCAATCTTCAAGGATACAAGAGTGGACTCCGAAAGTCCATATCGATGATGTTTCGTTGAATGAGTCGCACGCTGACACTTGTTGATGGCTAAAATGGCTCTGAGCACTATGGGACTTAACATCTGTGGTCATCAGTCCCCTAGAACTTAGAACTAAAACCTAACTAACCTAAGGACATCACACACATCCATGCCCGAGGCAGGATTCGAACCTGCGACCGTAGTGGTCACGCGGTTACAGACTGAAGCGCCTAGAACCGCACGGCCACACCGACCGGCACACTTGTTGATGGCCCAGCATTGATATCTGCATCATTTTGCGGAAGGGTTGCACTTCTATCACGTTGAACGATTTTCTTCAGTCGTCGTTGGTCCCCTTCCCGGAGCGATATCGGAGATTTTATGTTTTACCGGACTCGTGATATTTACGGTACACTCGTGAAACGGTCGTACGGGAAAATCTCCACTTCATCGCTACCTCGTGTGCCGACTACGGCACCACGTTCAAACTCGATTAAATGTTCATCAACTGCTTTATTAGCAGCAGTAACTGATCTAACAAATGCGTCAGACACCTGTTGTCATATATAGGCGTTGCCGAACGCAGCGCCGTGATCTGCCTGTTTACGTATCTCTCTATTTGAATACGCATACCTCTACCAGTTTTTTCGGCGCTTCAGTGTAAGTTCGGTACAAACGCGGCCAGAGGTGCCTCTCCACGATGTCCGTGTTAGCCACTGAGTGAAAAAGTTTGACGATCACTGCCCTAGAGAGTAACAGGAAGGATGAGCACCTAGCTCCATTATTAGAAGATATCCGAACAAGACCGTACCTCCTTAACGCGAGGTTTCACCTCTGTGTAGCTAGAAAAAGATTGTCAGGTTATAGCAGAGAGGGAGGGAAGTTGCGGGGGCGGTAACCGTACGAAACAAGTACGGCAGAGAAAAGCGTACTGGAGAGCAGAAAACGGTTCTCTAATGTGGGGCGGCGACTTGCTGGTGTCCGTGTTACGACTGACCTTTGTCCTCATTGCGGCGAAATACGCTCCGTTCCGCTAGAGTAGAGCTCGGCTCGAAATTTCCCACGGAGGAAGCGAGTCGAGTGGGAGTGGCTAGGTTATCCGTGAGGTACAAGACGGACACGGCGGGCCGCGGAGGCCGGCGCCCGTGGGAAGCGGGGTCACCCCGCGACAGCTTCGTGAGCGCCGCCATTTCTCCTCTCGTCAAACAGAACCAGCACCGCCTTCATTCTAATGATAGTGGCCGAGTCCCTGGACATCGCACGTCCTCTACTAAAGACGCTCCATTTACACGTGCAACAGTGTCTCAACCGCAACCCGTGATACGTGAGTATCCTGTAGCGCCCCTGGAAACGATTCATTTGTCACGAACGGTCGTTTCTATTTACACATCGACTCCAAAATTTTATCGGAGAAAAAGCTTTAACCAATGAAATTATCTAGCGCCAGCATTCTTCTCGTGAATTCAACTTATTGGGTAATACCATCACCTTCACGAACAAAAATGACGTGTAAAATGGTTCAAATGGCTCTGAGCACTATGGGACGTAAGGGGAGCCGGAGGTGGTCAAATCCAAAAAATTACCATTTTTTTGCTACAGAAAATTAATTGGAACATTCTTCTTTAATGTAAACTTTGAATTATTGTTCTAATTGCCCTAGAAGTGGAGTTATTACCATTTTCCCCCACGCCTGCAGAGGAAATGGGCGGCCGCTGAATGCATCTAACACCCTCTCGTGACTTCCTGGCGAACTGCTTGGGATTTTCTCGGCCTGTTAATGCATACAGCGCCTTATGTTACGCATACAGCGAGTGTGCAAGGGTTGGCTACATTGTTTTCTGTGACAAATGAAGCGCTAAGAGCGCGGAACATCGTCTCTTTGCTGTTTACCGTTTCGAATTAGTTCAGTGTTGCGCCTGTTGTTGGTAGTATTATACTTCTTGTGTAAAGCGTTGTTCTGGTTACGATGCCACGTTTTAGTAACCGTGTATATAAGAAGAGGAAGAACGTATGGAAAAGAAAATTAACACTAATACCAAGTTGCGATACTACAATTACTGAAACAGTGCGTTTTTCTGCTAAGCAACACATGGCCGGCCATAGCCCTGTGACATCTTCTAGCAAGAAGCTGACTGGTGGAAGTGACAGATTTCGTGAATATGTCGGTAACAGTGATGATATTAACGAAGTACTGAATATTGGATTATCATCTTCTGTGCTGAAAGAAAGTGTTCTGTGCAAGATGTGTTCAAGTGTAGGAGAGGGACTAGAGGTAACAAAGCACTTTGGTTTAGCTTGTGAGATGAAGATAATCTGTGCATGTTGCAAGTATCAAGTGATTTTCTACAATTCACATGCCAGTCTCTTTGGTGAAAATGGACGATCTAGAGTGTTTGATGTGAATGTTTGACTTGTGTATGGTCTTCGACCATTGGAAAAGGGTCTGCTGCTGGTAAACTGTTTTGTGGTATTATGAACTTGCCATCGCCTCCAAGCAAATTTGGGTACTACTGTGAACTGGTAGGATCCTCTGTTGAAGATGTGGCTTTGAAAACCATGAAGGAAGCAGTGGAGGAATCTGTTGAAAGGAACGGTGGTTCTAGGGATTTGGTAGTGGCATTAGATGGTTCCTGGCAAAAGAGGGGCCACAAATCCCTGAATGGGGTTGTAACTGCTACTTGTGGTGATAGTGCAAAAGTGATAGATGTTGCAATATTATCAAAACATTGTAGATGCAAAAATAAAATCAAAGGTGAGTACAGTGGAACCTGTGAGGCAAATTTTAGTGGATCAAGTGGAGCAATGGAAGTGGATAGAGTGAAACAAATTTTTGAACGTTCAGTTCCCAGATACAACGTTAGGTACATATACTACCTTGGGGATGGTGACTCCAAAAGTTTCAAGACTATAGAGGAATGAAACCATATGGAAATGAATTTGTAGTTGAAAAGTTGGAATGCATTGGGCATGTGCAAAAGCATATGGGTGCACGGCTTCGAAGGCTCAAACAAACTTTGGGATCAAGTAAGCTCAGTGATGGAAAGACAATAGGAGTGAGAGGCAGGCTTACTGATGAGGTGATTGAACGTCTACAGAGATACTATGGGTATGCTATAAGGCAAAATACTACTAGTAATGTTAGTGACATGCGAAAAGCAGTGTGGGCATTGTTTCTTCATACTGCCTCTTCCAATGAATACCCTCAACACAGCCTGTTCCCAAAAGATTCCCGGTGCAAATATAATGCAAAAAAGGACTATGATCACATACATGGTTTGCCAGCAGCTGTGATAAATGCAATAAAACCAATTTTTCATGACTTAGCACAGCCAGAATTGTTACACAAATGTCTACATTGAAAGACGCAGAATCCTAATGAGAGCGTAAACAATTTGACTTGGAAAGTGATTCCTAAAAGTGTGTTTGTAAGCATAAAAACACTGCACTTTGGCATTTATGATGCAATAGCAACCTACAACCAAGGGATCAGTGTAAAGTGTGAAGTTCTGAAGGCATTAGGATTTACAGCTGCGGTGAACACTGCACGAGCACTAAGAAATATTGACAGAGGAGTGATAAGAGGAGCAGAAAGAAGAGAGAGGCATATGAAGTATGACGGAACAACAGGCCAGAAAAGAAGACAGAAGAGGAAGCTTTTGGAGGATGAAGAAGAAGACCCTGATAATCCATCCTATAGTGCAGGAATGTATTGAAAACTTTGATAGCCATTTCCCGTAAATTAGAATTTTTCGAATATAAGGAACATTTTCTCAAAATCCACTCAAGCTAGAGAGATGAAATTTGTATACAGCACTCCTAGTGGTCAAATTTACATTGTAACACAGCCATTTGGCAATATGTTCAGTAGTTTCATTTCAGTTTAATTATAAAGCAATTATTTGTAAAAAAATTTGGGTCATTAATAGAAAAAATAATTGGAAGGAAACGAGAAAAGATACTCCAAAATCCCTCTGTCATAACTGCAATACTAAACCACTCTATATGTAAAAAAAAATTCAAATTTTTCTATTTCGTAGTTTATTCATAAATGTTCCTCAAACTTAGTGAATTTAACATGGGCAGCATAGGCACCTCCGGCTCCCCTTAACATCTGAGGTCATCAGTCCCCTAGAACTTAGAACTACTTAAACCTAACTAACCTAAGGACATCACACACATCCATACCCGAGGCAGGATTCGAACCTGCGACCGTAGTGGTCGCGCGGTTCCAGACTGAATGACGTATCGAAAAAATTGGAAGATTAAATTACATTAACGGGATCATATACAAAATAGTGACTAAATGGTGAGGAGAGGAACCCTAATAAAACACTCGAAAAAAATGCCAATACCATCTGTACTTCACAGCTGTGAGACTTGGGCAGCAACAGCTGGAAATAAACGAAGAACACAAGCTGCGGAAATGGGGTTTTAAGAACAACTGGCTATACATTAGCTAATACGGTACAAAATAGAATAATCAAGCAAGATTTGGAACATAAGAGCATAAATGGACACATTAAGCACTGTAGAATTAATAGAAAACAGAACTTTAATGAATAATGAATTATGAACCAACAGGGGGAAATCAACAAATAGACACGAAAAGACGTGGAGAGGTTAAATAGAAACTAACCACTGTCAATAGAGGCAGTGAACAGGAGTACGTATCAGCAAATGCCTAACCCTTTAAAGAAGTAGAAGAGAGTGCTGTCAGCTTGTCAGCTGCGCAATACGACGCCTGAATGATGAAACTGAAGTTATGAAGGGCCTTCTTCAATACAGGAATTCGGTATTATTGAACTATATGAAAAAAAACCTAAATTCGTGCACGGCGTGCACACACTTTATTCAAAACGTAAACGTCACTACAGACATTCGGACTTAGGTTATGACATGTTCGATATGCTTGCCATCATTGGCGGTGGCGCAGACGAATAGCGAAATTCAGCATGACCCCCTGAAATGTCGGAACATCAATGCTGTCGATGTCCACCTGAGTGACTGTTTCCAGCTCAGCAATGGTTTTGGGGTTACTGCTTTACACTTTGTCTTTAATACAGTCTCATTATTCAGATCCGGAGAATATGGCGGCCAATCGAGGCCCACGCCAGCGGTCTCTGGGTACCCCAGAGACAGGATGTGGTCCCTAAAGTGCTCCTCCACAACATCAAACACACTCCTGCTTCGATTGGGTCGGGGTCCGTCTTGCATGAACCACATCTTGTCGAAATCAGGGTCACTTTGGATAATGGGGGTGAAATCATCTTCCAAGACCTTCATTTACCGTTCGGTAGTTACCGTGCCATCAACGAATATCGCATCGATTATTCCGTAACTGGACACTGCACACAGCACAGTCGCCCGTTGAGAGTGAAATGACTTCTCGATCGCGAAATGCAGATTCTCAGTCCCCCAAATGCGCCAATTTTGCTTATTGACGAACCCGTTCGAATGAAAGTAGGTCTCGTCGCTAAACCAAACCATATAATTCCCATCATGTCCCACAGCCAACCGTACAGTTTGAAGGTCCAACGAAAACCGTTCAGAAATTATGAAGATTTTATTTCATACAGTTCAATAATTGTCACCCTGTACTAACAGCATCAGCAATGATAAACATTTATTACTGACTGGAACACAATTTATAGTAGATTTCTTGACGAAGATCGTACGATAAATACTTCGTACTTCTGACAAAGACAAGAACAGGGTAAGTGTCGTTAAAACATTTCGAACAGGCTTTTTTTTGTCGATGTATTGAAACATGTTTACCATTTTCCCCTTTGAGGTATTGGGTCCCCTCTGAAAAAGAACACTCATAGGAAAAAAATAATGTCCTCATGAAACCTTCTCAATGGGTCAAAAGAAGTCATTAATAAGATAAAGATTAAGAAGACACGAAAGCATAAAGTCCATCACTACAACAAGAATTGGCGCGGCGAGAACTACCAAGGTCAGCAAACGATACCAATCGGCACGACCTATTAATTACTGACGTCATAGTGCCATTCGCGACGTGGTTAGTGGCTAATTTACACGCTTGCATGTGACGCTGCGACTGCCCACATGTGGGTGTTATAGTTGCTACCTTTACAGTGTTGACACCGAGCAAGGTGGTCCAGCGGCTACTGCGCTGGATCCGTTTTCCTGAAAAGCCAATATCGCGTGGGCAAGATCAGAGGAATTTAGACATACAGTGAGCACCGCCTCCAGTTTACTTCCCGCCGCGCATCATCAACAGAAGAAAGATGAAGGGGGGAAATGTAATTACAGTACACTGCGTATCTTCCATTACACACCGGGCGGTGCCATGCGAAATGCCAATGTCGAGAAACATCAGAAAACACTGCAAAGGGCACGTGGCCAAGGGAAACTCCACTACTACAGTTGCCGATTTGTCGGTCTGTGAATACCAAAAGTGAACCAAAATCGTTGCAGGAGAAGCTGTGATGTCCAAATTTTCTAGTGTGGCTCTTAAAACTTGTACACAGCTGCACCCGAAGTGCTGTCCAACAATGCTGCGTCTAGATCTACATACATAGGCCCACTCCGCAAGCCCGGTATGGCTGGTGCATGGCGGAGGGTACCTTGTACCATTACTGATCACTTCCTTTCCTGCTCCACTCGGAAATAAAGCGAGAGAAAAACGACTACGTACCTCCCTATGAGCACTAATAATTTCTCTTATCTCCGTGGTCCTTAAGTGAAATGTGCGTTGATGATAGCACAATCGTCCTGCAGTCAGCTTCAAATGCCGGTTCTCTAAATTTCCGCAACAGTGTTTCGCGAAAAGAACGTCGCCTTCCCTTCAGGGATTCCCATTCGAGCTTACGAAGCATCTCCGTAATACTTGCGCGTTGATCGAACTAACCGGTAGGAAATCCTGAACACTCGAGCAGTACTCATGAATGAGTCGCACCAGTGTTCTACACAAGGTCTCCTTTATAGATGAGCTATACTTTCCTAAAATTATCTCAATAAACCAAAGCCGACTAATCGGCTTCCACACTACCGTCCTTACGTGCTCGTTCCATTTCATATCGCTTTGCACCGTTGCGCCTAGACATTAAATCGATGTGGCTGTATCAAGGAGCACACTACTAGTGCTGAATTCGAACTTTACGGGATTGTTTTTCCTACTCATCTGCATCAACTTACACTTTTCTACACTCAGAGCAAGCTGTCATTCATCATCCCAATTAGAAATTTTAGTGTATCCTCACACAGTCACTAAATGATGAGACGTTCCCGTACGCCACAACGACATCAAACAGCCGCAGATTCCTGCTCATCCTGTGCATCAGATCTGGGCATTCCTTACGATATTCTTGTCCCTGACGAACACTCGCCGTCGAGGACAACGTACTGGGTTCTATTACTTTAAGAAGTCTTCGACCCACTCACATATCTAGGAACCTATTCCTTCGCTAACGGTCTGCAGGGGAGCACCGTGTGAAACGCGTCCCTTTCACAATGGTGCTCTTGCCATCGAAAGGTGACGGATGAAAGCATCATACATACGTAGCAAAATTTCATGAGCTGTAATGTTTATACAAAACACTGCGTGAGAAATAGAATCAGCTATTTACAAACAACCGGAACTTCTCTGCTAAAAACGATTAATAGAAACATGTTCTCTTACAATATCTCTTAAGTGGTGCTGATTTTCTATACTTTGTACATTTCTTTTGCCACTGAGATGTAGGAGTTTCTCTAAGATACTGGTGGGATGTGACGTCAATTGATAGCAGATTAAAAATCTTGTGATACGGACTCTTATCAATAAAAGTGCGTGGGAGGGAGATGTGTCACGCAACTATCAATGTCATCTAAATTTCGCTGCATACAGGACAAGCTACGTTTATCGTTAAAGACGAAAATCACGGCTAAACAGTAGGTATGAACGCGCTTGTAGCTGGAGCATATCGCACTTTGATGCTGTACTAAAGAGTGGATTTTACAAAGGTAAAAGGAGGACGCTCTTTGCTATAGAGCGCTCTAGGACTCTTAGACTAAAAAAGTAATGCCCTCTTTGAAGCTAGCAGCACCGTTACGTATACCATAATGCCACAACTTTTATACTGCACTTGCATGGCGAACCACATGTTCTAGCAATACATGTGCACGTCTTAAAGAGAGCATGTAGGCGGATGATTGTGGAACTTCATGAAGAACTATCGTTCACTTCCAGCATGTCATTAAGAGCAAAATCACGGCACGGGATCACGTTCACCCCAAAGATAGCCACTAAATTCGTCACAGGCGCAGCTGTGGTCATAGTCTTGGAGGCAGCATCGCCGCATGATTTGCAGTGGTTGCAGGGGCGATAATGACTGGCTAAGTATTACTCGATACAAGCAGCCAACGTCTATGCACGAGAAAGCTCACAATCTACAGAATGGGCAGTTCTTCGGAATGAGAAAATCACGAGCAATTTTTCTGTACAAAATAGTAATGTAATTAAAGTTGGCATCGATCCTAAGGTCGATTTACTCGATGTGTTTCACTCTAAATGGTCCAATTAGAAGACGTATGTCCTTGCTTTCTTCCGACCTTTGAAATGACTTGCTCCAAAACAACGTGTAATTTTGTATTTTTCACGTTAAGAAATTTCCACATTTGAAAGAAGCGGTAAGTGCCTGAAAATATCCTAGGGCCGGCCAGGACTGAACTCCATGTTTTTCCCTTTGGTACCATTTATTAGTGCCTTCGGTATTTTCCGTCAGAACTTCTGAGCGGATATCGTACACGACACCTCTCAAACACAATCAATGCGAACTTCCTCAGATTCTTTTTATTACAAAGGGTGGCGAGCCCCTTGACCGTACACGCTGAGCTGCGTTGCCGGCTTAGACCACTCACCCACAATGACGCGTCAAAAACACTGATAAGCGCACGTAGTTTCCACGGTCTGCTATCGCTCTTTCCAATGCAAAGTACAGCGCTATTGGCCACAGCATGGGGATCCATGTAGTAACTATCTGGTCGTTACCAGATACGTACCTCTATATGTTGCCTTCAGTTTTCTATGAATGTGTAATACGAAGGTTTCTCGGCCGAGAAAGTCTTAACATCATACAACTCTAGTAGACACACTTGGCACGAACAGCTACTACACGACTGTAACATCACACCTTTCATGCACAGCAGTTTTATACTTGACAGTTCTTTCCCATACAAACCGACGCATGGCTAGCACGCTGCAGGAACTGCGTTCAATGTCTGAGAACTGAAAGTTAATGAATACATGGACTGTTCCCTCATTCATCAGCTACGCATTTCAAACAAACATCATTTCAGCTGGATACCAATTTATTTACAATCTCCTCGCACCGCCCTTATCTTTTGATTTCCAGTGATCAAACAATCCTACTCTGGAAGTCGACATCACAGTGTATGGAGAAGAGTGCTGTGAACATCACTATCATGACTTTCCTGCTCCATCCGCGACTGCTGCGAAAGACGTGCGACTACGGGCGATCCGCTCATGGATCCAGATTTCTCAGATGTTCACTCTCAACTAGTGACATCTAGAAGGCATAAACAAATCTTTTATCCGGCGGCTGTTTGAACGCGTGCTCTCCGAATTTGAACGGTATACTATTCCGCTGCACAGAGCGTCTCAGGTAAGGGTCTGCTACAGCAGTCGGATATCATTTCCAAGACGCTCTCCTGCTTACTAAATGAATACCTGACGAAAGGGGCCGCTCTTCGTTAGATGTTCTCTAGCATGTTTACTGACCGTACTCGGTAGAGGTCTCAAACTGACAAGCGACGCATGAATCAACCGAACGAGGGTTTTGCATAGTACTACTTTCGTCGGTGAAGTGCATCTTCTTGGGATTATTCTGATGAATCTAATTTGAGAACGTTGAGAAATGTCCTAAAGAGTATCTGTGGATGAAAATAAATTAGAATTTTTCACCCCAGAAGACAACATTTATTTATTTTTCATTTATCCATGTGTGTTTCAGCACTTTATGTGCACCTTCAGGAAGTTTTTTATAGATCTGCCTGACACGATATTGTGTGATTACATTTCAGACATAATTTACCGCAAATATTGAAATAAAGTCAAATCATTTTCAGTAAAGGAAACTTCTTCAGCCTCAATGCATCTCACATTTGCAAGGGATGTGCTAGGGGAATCTGCTGTACCCATGTTTCCTAACGACTCCTGCTTCCTTCACATATAAATTCAGTTTCTGCCTCATAGAAAGCGTAGTAATTTTTTGTCACAGCCCTAAAACATGGCGAGGGTTTAAGTAATCTGCTGACAATTTTTTCCAGGGTCAGATAACGAATCCTTTTGTTGAAGCACTGAGAAGTGTGAGATTTTTTATCTACGTCACCGCTGGTGGTGGAAAGCAACGCAGCATTTTTTATAGGAATTGTTGCTTCTATTTAATATCTTTAAAACTGGGAATTCGAACATTCCAGAGGCACTCCTCTGGCTCACAGAATGTGAAAAGCTCGTAAATTTTGCTTCTTGTCCACTTCATTTCATAAAGGAACACACGTAAAGGCAACAAGCAACACTACAGACAGAGCAAAAACCAACATTAGCGCTGCATAGAGGCATTTAGTGGTAGCAGACCAGGAACAAAGTTCCTTTGATCTGACCCGACACAGCCGTGGAACACTGATTTTGTGTTGACAGTACGTTGACATGTTGCGAACATAGGCAGTCCAACACTTGCCGCAACAATGTTGCAGAACGTGTTTCGAACTCAGTGGAAACAGGCCTTTAGAATGTTGTGGTGACGAAGTCATTCGTAGATAAGCGTACTCAGGAAGGAAATCATTACAATCTAGAAAACATTTTAATAGCATATGATCAGCGAAATGTAAACAGTACCTTTTTCTATCTTTTTAAAACATAAAATTGCAAAATTTATTTCCGCAATTTTCTAGTGATTTCCGTAATTCAGTAATTACTGTGACATCCCTAACAATTACGGATGATCTGTATTAATTGGCAGCCATGGACTATACCAACGTAAATTAATGTCAAATCGTAACTTCTTTCTAACTAACGATGGCTTCAAGTATAATTTCATACGAACCTGGGATCATATTCGCGAGGACGTTGGTTCAAATCGTCGACCGGCGATTCAGATTTAGGTTCTCCATAATCAACTTGATTTGCTTTAGGCGAATTCCAGAACGGTTCCTTCGAAAAGGCACGGCAAGGATTCCGTCCTCACCCTTCCCCAGTCCGAGCATGGGCTCCGTCTCAAATTACATCGTCGTCGACGTGACAAACACCATCTTTCATTCTTTCCTTTGTATGAGCCTCCACAAGATGATACGTCACAACTTTTCATATAGATTAATAAGGCACTTAAAGTGTTTTAACATATAAGAACAAATGAAAAATAAATGACCTGTATGTTGCATAACGCGGAAATTCTCTCCAGTTTACCTTGCAAAAACGAACGTAGGAAGACCTACAATGCCGAAAAAATGATTTTGGTTTAGAGCAGGTAGGTTGTTTTCAGACTTCACGGGTGAATAACGCAACAACCCACAAACACACTTAAAAATCTTTTATTTCAATGCCATAACCGGATTCGTGCTATCACAGCCATCTTCAGATGGCTAACGTTTGTGATTACATTAACGTTTTCGTCGGTAGCATGTCAGCCCCTGCAATATGTTCCAGTGGACAGTGCTTTGCCCTGCTGCTATCGTCCTTATGCTTTATCAGGACAAAGCATTAACTGTTGCAGCTCAAAATAAATCGCTGTGGAATACAAACACTTCAAAACATTCTTCATCATGTCAGTTTCAGCCTGAGACATTTGGTTTACGACCGATGCTTTTGTTTAGATTATGTTTACTGTTCGCCCTGCAACAGTTTTTACACGGTCCAGATGAAGTATTAGGGATGCAGCAAGAGAAAGCGCCGTCCAGTAGAACGAAGTACAGGAGTAGACATGCTGTTGAGGAAACAACGTAATCCGATACGTTAGCCAGCTGAAGATGGGGACGATAGCCTGAAACCAGTTATGGCATTGAAATAAATCTTTTTTAAAAGAACTTTTTGGTTGGTTACATTATCCACCAACAATCCTTTATGGCCGCGGAGTTCGTGAGATACATCATGGACAAAATAATATTTTCATACTAATTTTTCAGCCACGTGTCTTTGTTGTTTACTTTATTTGCACTCGATCTCTTTATCCTTTTGCGGCTTCTCAAATGGCTGGTTCGAATGGCTCTGAGCACTATGGGGCTTAACATCTGAGGTCATCAGTCCCCTAGAATTTAGAACTACTTAAACCTAACTAACCTAAGGACATCACACACATCCACGACCGAGGCAGGATTTGAACCTGCGACCGTAGCGGTCGCGCGGTTCCAGACTGTAGCGCCTAGAACCGCTCGGCCACTCCGTCCGGCTGCGGCTTCTCCTTCAGGCACTTGAGCCAATTATCGAAACAAAAGACGTTCACAAACTTATCTCTTGTTGCTCTACCATGGCATCCTATAACGCAGTGAGTATCAGCTGTTTCATTTACCACATTACAGAATGCTCTATGGTTCAGCGACAACATATACTTGCTGATGTCTTTCATTTATGTGTGTGTGTTTAAGTGCCTAAAGAAGAAGCCATAAAAGACTTCGAAATTGACTGTCATTAAAGTAAACAAAACACACGAACACGCACGCACTGGCACACACCTGAGTGGAAAATTAATGCCAGTACAAAATGCAACACCCTCAAGGGCTGTTTTCAGTGATACCAAGAGACGAGGAGCATTCATAAGTAATGGTACACTTTTTTTTCTTGTGAAAGCAGGTTGGTTTTATTCAGAATTCCGATACACCATATTAGTCCCCTCTCCTTTGGCTATAAAATCCGATTTTTCAAAAAATAGTTCAAATGTGTGTGAAATCTCATGGGACTTAACTGCTAAGGTTATCAGTCCCTAAGCTTACACACTACTGAACCTAAATTATCCTAAGGACAAACACACACATCCATGCCCGAGGGAGGACTCGAACCTTCGCCGGGACCAGCCGCACAGTCCATGACGGCACCGCCCCTGACCGCTCGGCTAATCCCGCGCGGCCCCTATTTTTCAACATAATCTCCGTTCATTGCGACGGCCTTACCCCACCTTACTGGGAGGGCCTGTAGGCCCGCGTGGTACCTCTCTACTGGGCGACGTCGCAGCCAACATCTCGCTGCATCAGTAGCCTCCCATCATCCACGTACCGTACTGCTTCCTGTGGAGTGCATCCTCCAAAGATGCGATGGTTGGTTTGTGGGTTGAAGGGACCAGACAGCAACGGTCATCGGTCCCTCCAAAGATGCGAGATCCTGGCTGTAGGGTGGACGAGGAAGGACAGACCAATGGAGTTTTGTGAGCTGTTCTCGGGTGCACAGAGTTGCGTTGTCATGGTGTTTGATTGTGATCTGCAGATCATCTCGAATGAGAGCGTCCACACGCTCCAACCTTGGTGAGTCACAACTGTGTGCCGAGGTAGTGGCGCAGTGGTTAGCACACTGGAGTCGCATTCGGGAGGACGACGGTTCGAACCCGCGTCCGGCAATCCTGATTTACATTTTCCGTGATTTTCCTAAATGGCTTCAGACAAATGCAGGGATGGTTTCTTTGAAAGAACACGGCCGACTTCTTTCTTCATCATTCCCTAATCCGATGGTAGCGATCACCTCGTTGTCTGGTCCCCTCCCCCAAGTCAACCAACCAACCAACAACAGTTGTGCGCCGCCGAGATCGGGTAGGTTCGCGCGACCTTGTTGGGATGATGACATGCTTCGCCCAACGTATCACACTGCTTTTGTTTACTGCCAGGTCTCCGTAAACATTCCACAAGCGCCTGGGTTTACCCGCGTGCCAATTTTAAATGTATGGGACATGGTGAAGTGAGAACTTAACCCGCCCTCCAAAACCTGCAAGAACCACTGCCCAATTGCAACAAAGGCTGTAAGATGTTTGGGACAATTTATTGCAGAATCTCATTCATCACCTTTATAATAGTTTGCAGGCGACAATACACACCTGTTTTGAGCAAGAGGGAGGTATACTGTGTATAGAAGCGACTGTTTAGGCACCCGTTACTGCCACATGAGTGTTTCACTCGGTCTGAATTTGTTGTCATACACTCCTACAATGATGAGCTACCTGTCACATCACTTGCCTGCAAAATTACCTTATCCTTGTGGGTGTTTTTTATACAGCAGTTTAATACGACAATAGCCTTTGTGTTCCAAAACAAAATAATTTACAGTCCCATTATCCGCATCATGGAAGGAATAAGATAAAAATATGATATGGAAAGAGTATATGAAAGCTGTGGCACAGAAAGCGACTTCGGTTTATCAGGAGAATTCTAGGAAAGTGTGGTTTACCTGTAAACGAGAGCGCATATACACTACTGGCCATTTTAATTGCTACACCAAGAAGTAATGCAGATGATAAACGGGTATTCATTGGACGAAGATATTATACTAGAACTGACATGTGATTACATTTTCACGCAATTTGGGTGCATAGATCCTGAGAAATCAGTACCCAGAACAACCACCTCTGGCCGTAGTAACGGCCTTGATACGCCTGGGCATTGACTCAAACAGAGCTTGGATGGCGTGTACAGTTACAGCTGCCCATGCAGCTTCAACACTATACCACAGTTCATTAAGAGTAGTGACTGGCGTATTGTGACGAGCCAGTTGCTCGGCCACCAGTGACCAGACGTTTTCAGTTGGCGAGAGATGTGAGAATGTGCTGACCAGGGCAGCAGTCGAACATTTTCTATATCCAGAAAGGTCCTCACAGGACCTATAACATGCGGTCGTGCATTATCCTGCTGAAATGTAGGGTTTCGCAGGGATCGAATGGAGGGTAGAGCCACGGGTCGTAACACATCTGAAATGTAACGTCCACTGTTCAAAGTGCCGTCATTGCGAATAGGAGGTGACCGAGACGTGTAACCAATGGCACCCCATACCATCACGCCGGGTGATACGCCAGTATGGCGATGACGAATACACGCTTCCAACGTGCGTTCACCGCGATGTCGCCAAACACGGATGCGACCATCATGATGCTGAAAACAGAACCTGGATTCATCCGAAAAAAAATGACGTTTTGCCATTCGTGCACCCCGGTTCGTCGTTGAGTACACCATCGCAGGCGCTCTTGTCTGTGATGCAGCGTCAAGGGTAACCGCAGCCATGGTCTCCGAGCTGATAGTTCATGTTGCTGAAAACGTCGTCGAACTGTTCGTGCAGATGGTTGTTGTCTTGCAAACGTCCCCATCTGTTGACTCGGGGATCGATATGTGGCTGCACGATCCGTTACAGCCATAGGATAAGATGCCTGTCATCTCGACTGCTATTGATACGAGGCCGTTGGGATCCAGCACGGCGTTCCGTACTTTCCCTCCTGAACCCACCGATTCCATATTGTGCTAACAGTCATTGGATCTCGACCAACGCGAGCAGCAATGTCGCGATATGATAAACTGCAATCGCGGTAGGCTACAATTCGACCTTTATCAAAGTCGGAAACGTGATGGTACGCATTTCTGCTCCTTACACGAGGCATCACAACAACGTTTCACCAGGCAACGCCAGTCAACTGCTGTTTGTGTATAAGAAATCGGTTGGGAACCTTCCTCATGTCAGCACGTTGTAGGCGTCGCCACCGGCGCCAACCTTGTGTGAATGCTCTGAAAAGCTAATCATTTGCATATCACAGAAGCTTCTTCCTGTCGGTTAAATTTCGCGTCTGTAGCACGTCATCTTCGTGGTGTAGTAATTTTAATGGCCAGTAGTGTAGAACGCTGGGCGATTGAGTACTGCTCAAGTGATTGGGATCCGTTACAGATCGGATTGAAGGAAGGCATTGAAGCAATTCAGAGGCGGGCTGCTAGATTTGTTACCGGTAGGTTCGAACAAAGCGTAAATGTTACGGAAATGGTTCGCGAACTCTAATGGGAATCCATGGAGGGAGAGCGACGCTCTTTTCGAGAAACACTACTGAGAAAATTTAGAGAATCGGCATCCCAAGCTGATCGCCGAATGGTTCTACCGCCGCCAACATACATTGCGCGTAAGGACCTCGAAGAAAAGATACGAGAGATAGGGGCTCATACGGAGGCATAGAGACAGTCGTTTCTCCCTCGCTCTATTTCCGAGTGGAACAGGAAGATAATGACTAGTAGTGGTACAAGGTTCCCCCCACCACGCACCGTACGGTGGCTTGCGGAGTATCCATGTAGATGTAGAAATGTTGTGGCGCCAGTGCTCCGAAGTGCCTGAAGAGGGGAGCTGAGGAACGTGCGCCCTACAGCAGCGGACGCGGCGGCAGCGGGAGCCGGCGGCCGCCCGTGGCCAGAAGTGTGCCGCGAGTACGGCAGCTTTGGGTCAGGAATGGAGGCTGCGGGCCGGCCGCGACCGAGCTGGGAAAGCCGAGCTGTCACGTCGCGGGATTATCCTTCCGCAGGTGTCTCCCGCAGGAGGCAGGCAACACTGATGCTGCGGTTTCAGCTTACTGCCCGCTCGGAATGCTCGACCGCAAATTCTCCGCAATGCCTTAACCAAACATGACTTTCGGTCCACATCTACAGGGTGGGCGAGAAGTCTCCGTAGCCCTGTTAATATCAAATGTTATTATGCACATTGGTAGCTATGTTACTTCTTATCAGTTGTTGGAAATCGTGTTTGCACACGCAGGAGAGCTTCTGTAAAGTTTGGAAGGTAGGAGACGAGGTACTGGCGGAAGTAAAGCTGTGAGGACGGGGCGTGAGTCGTGCTTGGGTAGTTCAGATGGTTGAGCACTTGACCGCGAAAGGCAAAGGTCCCGAGTTCGAGTCTCGGCCCGTCACACAGTTTTAATCTGCCGGAAAGTTTCATCGTGTTTACATGTTTTTGCAGTCGCGGCCGAGTTTTAATTTGTAGCTGTGGCAGATTTTAGCGGTCATAGTTACACAATTGAGGAGAGCTTAGTGACAAGTGTGTGGGTGCACGAACGACTAGACACGGGGCAAATAATGAGACAGACAAAGGGAGCATTCCAGGATACGTTTAATAAGGCTCCAACCCGGAAGGCAACACTTCTGTATTGGGAAAGGCGTGCTTCTGCTTTTGGCGGCATTAAAGACAGATTGCGGAGTGGAACGAAGAAGGCGCGAGAAGAAACGAGTGCTGGAATACCTGCTTCGATTGAACAATCTCCTGTGATGTCGACACGTAAACGTACTTCGGAACTCGGTAACCCGAAAACAACAATGCAATATCACGTGAAAAAAGACCTTAACGTCATACCTTTTCGAACGACGTTTGTAAACGAGTTATCGGATACAAAGCGGAATAAGCGCGTTTTAGCGTGCCGCGCTTTGTTAACTATTTCCATATGCAGTGAACAGTGCCAAGGTTATATTTTCAGATGAATGTGCCATTTATCGCAGTTCATGTGCTTGTCGTCTGACCCAAAGAGAATTTTCATTACACAGTCAAGTTAGAAAAGAAACCGTCTCCCGTAATGGTAATGGGACAGCGACGATATCACGCCTGCTTGAACCGTACTCTTTTTTTTGAAGCGATTGTGAATGATGCGAATTATTTGCGTGTGTTACAAACATGATTAATATCGCAGCTTGAGGAAAGGGGCCTCATAGAACGCTTATGGTTGCATCACAGGGGCGCCTCCTCACTACGAGCCTGCAGTACCAGAGTTCCTAAATGAAGACTTTCCAGGACCATGGACAGGTCGTGGTTCCTCAGCAATACCAGCTCCCTTGAAATGCTCACCAATAAGACCTGATCTCACCACACTGACAATTCGTTATTATGAATCATTGAAGCGCATGTGCCTGCGCGTCGTCGTGCTGCAAACGAAGAAGAGCGCAATGCCGCTGAGGATGCCTTTCACATTTTAACATCGGGCATGCTCAAAAATATGTCAAGAAGAACATCGAGACGTATGGGAATATGTTTACAGCGCGATGGGGAACATATAGATATACAGGATAATTAATACGTAAATAAGTACTTGTGCTAAATCAAATCAATTAGCATTCGATACACGGGGTTACGGGGACTTCTCGCCCACACTGTACATCTATAATCCTCAAGCCACCATACGGTGTGTGACGGAAGGTACTCGTATTTCTGGTGTCGCTTCCTTCTTTTTCTCCCTTTCAAGTTCCAGGCGTGGGAAGAGTGACTGTTGGTGGACACTGGAGAGCCGTGTAAGCTTTATTTCTTTCTTCTTCTCGTCGTCGTCATCGTCATTTCGCGAGGCGTAAGTTGCAAGTAGTAATTTTAACCGACTCTTCGCGAATCGGACGCCCCGGAATGTGAAAAGTCAATGGACTTTAATGAGCATCTCCGTAATGGTCTCGCGCCGAATAAACGCTTCCTCAACGAAACGCATTATCGCGTCCCCCTTTCCTCTCACCTATTAACCAACCATGGTAGTTGTGTCCCAGACTGACAGTAATACTCTAGAATCGGTCGAACGTACGTTTCAGTACTAGCAGAAATCAGTTAAATCTCTGTTATACGACAAATCAAGCAACTCTAAACGCTGTCAGTTCAACTAAACACCTTGGAATTACAGTTACGAACAACTGAAATTGGAACAATCACGTACATAATGCTGGGGCGAAGGCAAACCAAAGATTGCATTTTATTGGCAGTATACTTAGAAATTGCAACAAGGCCAGAAAAGAGAATACTTACAGTGGGCTTGTCCATCCTCTGCTAGAGTACTACTATGCGGTAGGGGATCCCTGCCGGATAAAATTCACGGAGCGCATCAAAAAGTCTGAAGAAGGGCAGCTCGTTTCGTACTATCGCGGAACAGGGAGGAGAGTGCCAAGGATACGGTAAGCGAGTTGGTCTAGCAATCGTTGCGACGAGCCAGTTTCACGAAATTTCAATCTCCAGCGTTCTCCTCCGCATGCGAAAATATTTTACTGTCGCCAACCTACATAGGGAGAAATTATCATGGTAATAAAATAAGAGAAATTAGAGCTCATACGGGGAGATTTAAGTGTGTATTTCTCCCACGCGCTGTTAAGAGAGTGAAGCTGTAGACAAATAGTCTGGAGGTGGTTCGAAGAACCATCTGCCAGGCACTTAATGTGAATTGTAGAGTTCAAAATTGTTAAGGCTATTGTGGCTACTTGTTGACGAACTGTCTATTGACTTCTGTCTCGGGTTCTTCGAGCGACTTTTGGAAGTTTGTGGTAAGGTCTTATGGGACCAAACTGCTTAAGTCCCTAAGCCTACACACTATTTATTCTTACTTTAACTTACGCTATGGACAATACACACACACACACACACACACACACACACACACACACACATATCCATGCCCGAGGGAGGACTCGAACCTCCGATGGGGGGGGGGGGGGGGGGGGGGAGAATAGCAAGGACCGTGACAAGGCGCCCTAGACCACGCGGCGCCGACTTTTGTTTGGTGATTTTCTGGCGTTTTGCCAGCGCGAGTGGCTGGCATTGTCAAAGCTTCACCCTCCATTGCTAGTGCTGAACGGGAGTAGAGCTCGCGACCGTATATTGTGTGTACCTGGCGCACTAACGTCCAAGGGTTTTTCCGTGGCCATTTCAGGTACGTTTCTCCCCTTGCTACCTGCAACGATCGTTCGCTGCAGCACGGTAATCCAGTATCCGTCCACCCTTAGGCCGCCTCCTTTCTTGTTGAAGCTGTTCTCATGTTTGTATATTTCTATAGCTTCTCTGAACAAGCGAATGAGATAGCTCTACTCTAAAGCGAGAACTTCCATGTCAGCGAATTTTACTATGTGGTCGGTCTCACAGAGCTCGAGTTTCACCACAGCCAATGTCTCCACCTGCCCAACATGCAATATCCCTCAAGTTCGGGGAACCTGGTGTTGGTCGATCATCCAGTCATTCCAACAGACATTTCCGCACGTACATGGTATGCGGTATATTCACGACATTGCAGGTGGGTCCCTTTCCTCCTTTACCGATCTGAGACAATATTTCATCTTCTTTGTCAGTTTATAAATAGTCTTTAAGCCGTGTTTGCGCAACATAAGACTGATTCTGTCCGTCACTCTGGGAATTATGGCAAAAAGGCCGTACCAGACATTTCTTTTTCCGATGTGGCACTTCGCCAAGTATTTGATTCTATGACACTTCTTATATAATTGGTGCAGCACCCATTGATCCTCAGAACGGTTTCCAGGTGTCGCATCCCGCATCTGAGGTGCAGCGGCTCATATATTCGTCTTGCTCGCGTTAAAAACGTCGGCAGAAGAGCCAGACAGAAGCGAACAGCCAATTTGTCAGTTGCATAGTAGTCATGTATATTTAAAAGTCTGTAAGCCACTTCTTTCGATGTAATAAATTTCCTTAAGATTCTCCCAATAAATCTCAGCCTGGCATATGCTTTTCCCACAATATGTTCCACGTGGTTATTCCACTTTAAGTCGTTAGGAGTGGTTACCACTACGTATTTTTACGTACTTTTTCCAATAGCATAATCGGACGGTAGTGGATTTCTTCGCCTATTTAAGCGCAAAACGTTACTTTTTTTACGTCCAAATTCAAATGCCACTACCTGTACCAACAGGCCACGCTCTGCAGAACATCCTGCAAATACGCTGCAGTCTTCCAGCGTTGCCACCTTCCTACAGACAACAATATCGTCCGCGAATAGCCCCACGAAGCCTACAACGTTACCAACCTGATAATTTAGTTTTGTTGTAAGCAGTAATGACCTTATTACACTCCTGAAATTAATCTTTATGTCGGTCGATTTTGTCCCGTTATGCTACACTTAGAGTTTTATCTGCAGTGGGGACATGTATCCAGTCACAATGATGGTCAGCTATTCCGTAAGCTCGTATTTTGTTCAGCGAACGACAGTATGGAGCTGTACCGAATACCTTCCTGAAGTCGAGGAACAGGGCATCAACCTGGCCGCTGTTGTCGTCGACGCTCTAGATCTCAGAGCAAGCAAAATCTATTGGGGGGAGGGGGGAGGGAGAGAGAGAGAGAGAGAGAGAGAGAGAGAGAGAGAGAGAGAGAGAGAGAGAGGCATTACGTCATTGAATCATTTAGTCGGCGGGAGAGCGTTACGGAGATGCTCAACAAACTCCGTTGACAGACGCGACAAGAGAGGCACGAGGCATCATATCACTTCCTCCTACATGCGTCTTGAGAAATGACAACTAAGACAACTTCAGAGAAATTAAAGCCCATTTGGAGGTTTGCCGGCAAAATTTATCACACGCGCCATTCACGAATGTAACAGTGGTACCAGAATTACTCCCCCCCCCCCCCCCTCCCGCCGCACACTGTATTGTGGCTTGCAGATGGAGATAGAAAACCTAGCTTTCGACATTAACACATGGTCGTACAGAGACCTACCACACCGTGCCACTTGTTTATTGCTATTTTTTCGCCCAGAAAAGTAGACGTCTCTCTCTGAAGTTCATTTTCCCCACACATAAATGCACAGTGCACTCCGGGCCCGGAACACGACGACAATAACTACGTTTACACGGGGCTCCCAACGCCGGCTATCGTTAGCCGGTTTACCAATATCGCTTCTGATTGATCATGTGTAAACATATCGATTTTTTGGAGTTCGTTCTAACTGGTGGTGGTGGTTAGTGTTTAACGTCCCGTCGACAACGAGGTCATTAGAGACGGAGCGCAAGCTCGGGTTAGGGAAGGATTGAGAAGGAAATCGGCCGTGCCCTTTCAAAGGAACCATCCCGGCATTTGCCTGAAACGATTTAGGGAAATCACGGAAAACCTAAATCAGGATGGCCGGAGACGGGATTGAACCGTCGTCCTCCCGAATGCGAGTCCAGTCGTTCAAACTCCCGGAGTTTTACTTTCACAATCAATTTTCGCTCTCCTACAAATATTGTAACTTTTTAAAACATTGTTGGCTGTCAAGTTCAGTCTTGTTTTTTAAAAATGTCCATTAATCTAGACGGAGTGCCTTTTGATCAGCGAAAGAGAAGAAATATTAGACGGGAAGAAGTTCTCCATCGTCTACATTGAATTTAAGAGAAACGGTCTCTGCTGTCGAAAACGGAATAGCTGATTTCCTGGAGCCATTCGTTAAAAACAACTAACGATCGGTAAACTGATATTCGACCAGGCTACAAAAATCATTTCGGGTGTTAATATAAGTACGGCACCGACAAACACGTCCCAAAATTTGGTTTCTTTTTCCGGACGTTATTTCATATCTAAACGTAGCGACAATGTATAGGGTAGACATAATGAAGCAAAGTTCCAGCTAAGTCCCTGATGTGACTGCGGTTGTGCTCGTATAGAAGCCATCTGCTAATAGACGTTAGAAAATTAGCACAATATTGTCAAACGCATAGCACACACGGCTCAATTTTCACTTTGCCCTTGCGTAACACTGAACTTAACATACAGCATCTCACATTAAATTTGTCGAACTGCCTGTCTGATACACTTATAACGAACTGTTGGCCTCTCTTGAACGTAAAATAAACAACTTCATGTTTGCAAAGATGTTTTAACGGAAGACTTACCATCTGGAACACTCACAATAATTATAAATTTGATTACTGACGTCGATCGGCAACACAAAGTGCAGATCGAAAACTAGCTGTTCCACCGCAAAGCGCTGTTTGTCCAACAAGAGCTAGAAAAAAATTCTATGTCCGATCGGGCACAGAACAATTTAGGATTCCCAATTAGTGAGTCATAAATAGTTTAAGCAAGATGTCGATTACACACTTCTAATTACATATCATTACATCTACGCAAAAATAATAAAATCTTATTTTCTGTGAACACACCGAGGAGAACCATAAGAACCTCTCGCGCTGCTACTGAAAATAATCTACATAACAAGTGTCTGAAACCTTCAAAAGCCGTCAGGTGGCCTTTTAAGTAAAATGCGATCACTTAAGCAAACTTAATGTTGCTTAGAAATGCTGATATTTTGATTCTTGTATATTTAAAGCGTAATTTATACACGATAGCCGTTAAGTTAGATTATGATTTATGCCTGACTTACATCAATCTTCAGTTCTATGAGGTGATCCAGCTGCTTCGTACCAAGGTCGTGAATAAATATGATCTGTTCGGTGTCGTGGCTAAACAACTGCTCGTCTGTGACAATACCACCAAACACCTTATGAAGATACTGGCATGTCAGAATTTATAATCGCCAGCATGACAGAAAATCGAGGTTCACGATCAATGGAAGTTTTATTTATAACTACATCCATATAAACCGATCAATGACAAAACTGATAAACTGTGTAAGCTAGATAATTAAAAGTTTTAAGCAGCTAAATAGTCTAATGCACACTTATCGCTGTATACTGTTCTCCACAAAGATAGAGGGTATTCTTCAACATTGAACTGCGCGCACTGTAAATTTGCTCTTTGTATAACAGCGTTCTTCAAAAGGGTGCGTATATTGATTTACGAAGATAATGCAACGTGGAGGCGCAAAAGATCGGTTAAAATGTACATTTTTTTTGTGGTGTTACATCTAAGATGTATTATATTTGATTACAACTATGCGTCTGGAGGCAGTGTAAAGCGTTTAACTAACTCACTGCCATATTTCAACAGTTGACTTACACTCTAACAGAAACGTTCTTTTTCAATCATCCTCTAGCTCCTTCTGTGTGTGTGTGTGTGTGTGTGTGTGTGTGTGTGTAAAATTCACGTTGCGAAGTACACACATCAGTGAACGTCTACTGAATGCTAGTGTATTGTAGTAGCACTACGTTATCTCGCTTGGTGAAACAAAAACACACTGCCAATGTATCGAATTAGTACCTAAAAGTGCGTAATTCAACCGACAATGAAGTATCGTTGACAAACAAAAAGTACTCAACATTTATAAATTGAGATCACTCTAAAATCAAGACTATTATATTAAAAACGGATTTGTTGCACTGACTTCTGTCACTACGCACTAACGATGTTATATATCAGAGCCCCCAAATGCGAGATGGTTGAATGTGTTTAGTCCCATCGACGACAGCGCTGCGTCAAAAAGAGTGCACACTCGATTTCGACATGCGTAGTGCAGATAATCAGCTGTGGCATCTTCGAAGGAACCAACCCATCATTCATCGTAAGTTATCTTGGGAAACCACAGGCATTTTATATTTCAAACTGCGATACAGTCTGAACGGAAGAAGATGCAATACTTATTTGTGCGCGGCAAGAAAAAAAAAAAAAAAAAAATCAGCTACTGCTTGTAGTACACAAACAATGGCCATTGTTTACTCGCGTTAAAGAGCCCCTCCACTTTTTAAAAAATTTCTTTCGCCGTCGCACTATTAACCAAATCAATCTATCAGTTTCACTAGAATCGATACAACATCAAGCACTAACTTGGTTTTTTTTTTTTGGTGCAACTGATATGGTAATCGACAAACTGCGTAACGCAACGACGGTATGAACCCGTCACTTCGTATTGCAAAAAATCACAGCATACATTGCGAATTCACGTCTTAGATGCTTTTTAAAATATTTTTAATAAACGTACGTGACGTTTCGAAACGATGATAGACACAGCATCTGTCAATTTATGATTCCGCAGTAATGACACACAAATTTATCAACACTTCGGTTCAGCTCAACTTTCGTAACTCTAACAATGTAATGACATACTCAGCGCGAACGCAGAAGCGAAACCTGCGCATTGGTTACGATTAGATACAGATACTGTGTTCCCACGGCAGAACAGTCAAATTTTCGGCATGGACTACGGCCAAATAACTAAGTTCCTCCTCAGCATCACAGCTTCAACAAAACATCCGCCGCTTGTCACCTGTAATACTAAAAAACGCAAGTCCTGCTTCATTAACTCGCGGGTTCACGCAAAACAAACACGTAAATTTTACGTGATTGTTTGTTTACGGGGATGGATTTTTATTTTATTTTTGTAGAAGCGCATCAGTAACTTTTGGTCTACACATTGTATACCGAACGATGACATCTGTCACTAATGAGTGAATGAAATTACCTCTGTTACATAGTAACAAGCGTTCCACTTAACTTGAGAGCTTCGCCCTTATTTTGTAAACACGACAGCGTAAACAAACAAAACTTAGCAAAAATGATTATCAAATGGTACAACTATAATATTTTCCTCTGATGACCGCCACATACATCACAGCGTTGGTTTAGATCTTACTATTTATAACCGGAGAATCTAGGAATTCTATGAGTACTCACATATGCTACATGACTTCACTATTAAATTATCCAAAACCACTGCCGCTTCAACTTGACAACTGCTATTTATCAGTTAAATGACAGCACAGAGATGTATAAAACATGGCCAGAAATTTTTACCTGTGTCGTTCGGCCCTCCACCGGCAAATATCGTGTTTGGGTGCACATATCCATCTTTGTGAAGTAAAACATGCTCCAGTTCTGTCACATAATAACACTTGCCCTTATCACCCGGCATTGCATTTTTAAAGGACTTTGCACACTGATAACACAACGCCCATGCATGCTGCTCATTAATAGGAGCATTAAATGATATTAGAATGTCTAACAAAGAAACACAAGAATTCGCATCCAAACTACACTTCGGAGTCACTTTTACATCGGCCGCCATCCTTACTACGGTTTGCTACTGGCTGCTAGCTGCATGTACTAGCGTCTGAATCAACCCGCTCCACGTTCACGGCTTGCTCGATAGATGGCGCTCGGCGTGCGCGCAGTGTAGCCAACACAACTAACATTTCTGCTTATGCAGTAACAAGGCAATGCCGATAAAACGTTACTACGCAATCCGATAATATTGTTACTATTTTGCAACGCGTTTTATCACTGATGAATTGTATGATTCATGTTGTTCATAAAGCCCACACATATACTTCAACGACTAAAGAGAAAGTTTCTTAAAACTCTCAAAATTTTATTTGGTTGATGTCTGAAGAAAGACCCTCAGTATTGAAAACCACAAGGACTAGCTTTAGGGGTGAAGTCTATGAACTGACAAATAGACATCTGTATCACAGTCTAACATGTAGATTGTGTCTGTATTGTGGTCTTCTAGAAGACGCAAAAATGCAATCGAGAACGCCAATGGCTCGCACGACGGTATGGAAGAAGGTAGATCGCCCCACAATCTAGCCTTAAACGCAACGGGAAGAAATCTTAATTCAGGAAATTTTTTCTTATTTTCACACATCCTGCAGCGATTGGCGCTGCGTATAAACAGAGTTCCTGTGAATTGTTGGGAACACTGCTCATCGAAACGTCGTCTGCAGTAGTAAATGTTTGCGTGGACGTGATGGGATTTAGCTTTAGCGTATACAAGTACTGTTGATATTTTACATATCGTGATGATTAGGAAAGGTAAAAGCCAAGAAACTAATCCCCACTGCGTTCTGTCTGTCCTATAAAGCCATAATTACTTGTAAACTTATTCAATTATATAATGCACCTTGCTAATTGGTGCTGTGAGTAGACAACATAGTTTCTGTTATTAACTGAGTGGAGGCTGGCGGCATTTCACCAAATTATGGTGGAACACTTGTGGATGGGTATTACAATTCACGTTCTCAGATAATGTAACACAGACTGGAGCGACATATTGTGACGCATTTCTGCTTTGCGCTGCCCAGTAACCTGTATGTTATTTAATGAATACGTAGGTGATGGTAATAACTAAGCAGGCAATAGCAAAGTAAACGATACTCTTAATTCCCTCTTCTGGGTGGACTGGACACTCCCGATAGACAAATATGGCCACATTTTGTGCAGTATTTGTATTGAGTTTGTGTCAACAAATACTTCTTAGTAAAAAAAACTGTGTAGCCTTTGTTTCTTCCGTTAACTACCAATACACAAAGCGTAGATTTCTACAGCTTTGGATTTCAACGTACCGCGAATTAAATGATTCTAAATTAAAAATTCAGCATCAAGTCCTCATATCCAAATTCCAATCATTCTTGTAAACATAGTGCTGCTGAATGTTGTCATCGTTCTTAGCTTAGTTCTTCATAAGTCATTGCATACTGCTGTAATCCTATAATATTGTAGTTTATTGTAGACCATTCTAAAGTCATATAAGTCTCACAGTGTTGTAAGGGGATTAGAAGTTATTGCACATAATGTAAAGTACCTACCAATACCTTTATTGTCACAGTGAAATATTAAATTCTTTCATCTCTTGTTTCAATCATTGCCAGAAGTAAAATGATGTCTGTTACTTACAAAGTAATATGCGTGGAAAGTCAGCAGCCCAGGATTAATAAAAGGACTGCATTTAATGAAATATAATCATATGGGTTCATGGCTGCTTTACTAATTTTAACTAGAAGTAGGACTCTTGGAGAATGTGAGAGTAGGGGGGATAGGCAGCTGGTAAGTAGGACATGAATGTTTGTATACATTGTGCAGAACATGTCTCTTAGTATTAAGGAAGGGTAGCATGTTGGAGATCTCAAGCCAATTCACAGCTCCAGAAGTTAACAAATGCCTTCTCACTGAACTGATTGACGTTAACATTGATTATGTTTAAATTTCTGATTTCTTCTATGGCCAATTTATACAATGTAGAAAACCCAAATTTAAATTTTAAAAATAGCATTCATTTCATTACATTCCTCAACTGGTTTCCTGTGTTATTTCAGTACAAAAACAACTAACATATGTATAGAATCAAGTACGACTCGTTTTGTAATACCAAGGGCTTTTTTTCATTCACGTCTTCATTCATCATGTTCCATAGATCCAATCAGGAAGGAGAACTTTCAAGAATGTGGAATGAGTCAAGGTATATATTACCATAAGATGAGGACATCATACAAACTTTATCTACATTTGTGTTAACAATAAACTATCACTGTATTGTTTAATGCTATTCACAGTTATGCCATATGGATATGAGGCAGGACATGTTTGAACTTCTGATTTAAATTGTAATGTGCATGTAGCTAAGACAACTCATTTGCTTTATTAGCAGCATCATAGAACTTTCTCATCATTTTTATGTGGTATGTGTGATCCTGTTATTATGGTGCAAAATTGAATTAGGTTAAAGTATGATAGTGTTTCCTCTATAAATCATGGCTATGGTACCAGACTGATTTGCGGTGTAACCTGTAGACTAGGTTTACCTGGAAGGTGACAATTTGATTATAAGAATAGATAAGTGTACAACTAGGTAATGCTGGGACAACTTTTGTAAAATGCTCCAGAGGAATGAGGAAGTGGACAAAACAAAAACCAGAGGGAGACGGTGTGCTACGTCATGCACATTACAGTGGTTTGCAGAGTATGGATGTTGATGTAGACATAGATGTGTTAAACATCATTGCTAATGAAATACCATTGCTTGGGAATCGTATAGCTTGCCAGAGCACTCATTACTGTTGCTGTCTAGTTACATCCTATTGTTCCACATATGTACTGCCTGCATCATATGTAGGTGCATTCAAGAGACCTATGAAAAAGATCATGTTATACCTTTCAGTTTTCAGCTGCAACTGGATTTTTGATTACTTTACAAATGTCTGCTTGTGTGTGTGTGTGTGTGTGTGTGTGTGTGTGTGTGTGTGTGTGTGTGTGTGTGAAGCAACCATTGGTCGCGAAAGCTTGAATTTTGTGTGTATGTTTGTGTTTGTTTGTGTGTCTATCGACCTGCCAGTGCTTTTGTTTGGTAAGTCACATCATCTTTGTTTTTAGATATATTTATTATGTAAACATATTTACTTGCATTAAATTTGGTAAGTTGTGACAATTTTTATGCTCAGTTTTTTTCTTTGCTTACTTACTAATTTCTGTAGTCTATCATGTATGCAATAGAAAATAAAAATGAGAAACAAACAAAAATGGGAGATAAGAACAACATATAGGTGATCTAAATGATTAATGGAAAATCTCATATAAGATGTGAAACAAATACTAACAAAGAGATAGAGGGGCTGGCCAGTACTTACCTCAGCTCAGTACAGCCGATAGATACACATAAAACAGAACTGAAAATTTACATTCCTAGCTTTCGGAACTTTGTTCCTTCATCAGGGAGGAGAGAGGGGAAAAAAGGGAAGAAGGGAAAGTGGATTCAGTTACTCACAACCCAGGTTATGAAGCAACAGGGAAAGGTAAACAGGGAGGGTAGCAAGGATGGAGGCATGGTTGTCAGAGGGAAGCCAAAGATATTCTACTGTAAGTACTGTGCCAGCTTCAAACCAAAGAGGATGCATACAGAAGTAAAGAGGTATATAGTATAAAGATAAACACAACTATGTAGGATGAAAAGATGCGTGAATGGCTAAAGAGGAGAAGACTGAAGAGTGAATGGGAGTGAGGTTGTTTAACGTAGGTTCAGTCCAGGGGGATGGCGGGATGAAAGGATGTGTTGGAGTGCAAGTTCCCATCTCCGCAGTTCAGAGGGACTGGTGTTGGGTGGGAGAAGCCAAATGGCACATACGGTGTAGCAGGTTCCTAGGTCCCTAGAATTATGCTGGAGGGCATGCTCCGCTACTGGGTATTGGGCATCTCCTAGGCGGACAGTTCGTCTGTGTCCGTTCATGCGCTCAGCCAGTTTGGTTGTTGTCATGCCGATGTAAAAGGCTGTGCAGTGCAGGCATGTCAGTTGATAAATGACATGTGTAGTTTCACATGTAGCCCTGCCTTGAATTGTATATGTTTTACCAGTAGCGGGGCTGGAGTAGGTGGTCTCCCACCTGAAACCTTTCTTGTCACCATAGATGCTACATCCCTTTACACAAACATCCCACATACCCATGGTCTCTCTGCCCTTGAGCACTACCTCTCCCAACGCCCACCCGAAGATCTTCCAAAAACCTCGTTCCTTATCACACTTACCAACTTCATCCTCACCCATAATTACTTCACTTTTGAAGGCCAGACCTACAAACAAATCAGGGGAACGGCCGTGGGAACCAGGATGGCTCCCTCCTATGCCAACCTCTTCATGGGCCGCATGGAGGAGGCTTTCCTGAAGACCCAACAGCTGCTTCCCCTGGCCTGGTATAGGTTTATAGATGACATCTTTGTGGTCTGGACTCATGGTGAAGAAACACTCCTTAATTTCCTCCTTAACCTCAACTCCTTTTCGAATCTGAATTTCACCTGGTCCTTCTCCAAAACCCAAGCCACCTTCCTGGATGTTGACCTTCATCTTGTTGAAGCTCACATCCACACCTCTGTCCATATCAAACCCACAAACAAACAACAGTACCTTCACTTTGATAGCTGCCATCCTTTCCACATCAAACGCTCCCTTCCCTACAGCCTAGGTATTCGTGGCAAACGTATCTGCTCCAGTGACGAATCCCTCAACAACTACACCAATAACCTGACCAGTGCTTTCCTCTCCCGCAACTATCCTGCAGTCCACAAACAGATTTCCCGAGCAATACATTCCTCCCCGTCCAACAACAAAGTTCCTACCCCCAGACCACACAGAAGCATCCCCCTTGTCACCCAATGTTATCCTGGCCTCGAAAACATCAACAAATTACTCCGCCAGGGATATGACTTTCTCAAGTCAACCCCTGAAATGAGATCATCCCTTGACAAAATTCTCCCCACACCACCCAGAGTTGCCTTTCGTCGCCCCCCTAACCTCCGTAACATCCTTGTTAAACCCTACAATATTCCCAGACTACCTTCTCTACCCAGCGGTTCCTACCCCTGTAACCGACCCCGCTGCAAAACCTGCCCCATGCATCCCCCCACAACCACCTACTCCAGCCCCGCTACTGGAAAAACATACACAATTCAAGGCAGGGCTACATGTGAAACTACACATGTCATTTATCAACTGACATGCCTGCACTGCACAGCCTTTTACATCGGCATGACAACAACCAAACTGGCTGAGCGCATGAACGGACACAGACGAACTGTCCGCCTAGGAGATGCCCAATACCCAGTAGCGGAGCATGCCCTCCAGCATAATTCTAGGGACCTAGGAACCTGCTACACCGTATGTGCCATTTGGCTTCTCCCACCCAACACCAGTCCCTCTGAACTGCGGAGATGGGAACTTGCACTCCAACACATCCTTTCATCCCGCCATCCCCCTGGACTGAACCTACGTTAAACAACCTCACTCCCATTCACTCTTCAGTCTTCTCCTCTTTCCCTTTCCTCTTTAGCCATTCACGCATCTTTTCATCCTACATAGTTGTGTTTATCTTTATACTATATACCTCTTTACTTCTGTATGCATCCTCTTTGGTTTGAAGCTGGCACAGTACTTACAGTAGAATATCTTTGGCTTCCCTCTGACAACCATGCCTCCATCCTTGCTACCCTCCCTGTTTACCTTTCCCTGTTGCTTCATAACCTGGGTTGTGAGTAACTGAATCCACTTTCCCTTCTTCCCTTTTTTCCCCTCTCTCCTCCCTGATGAAGGAACAAAGTTCTGAAAGCTAGGAATGTAAATTTTCAGTTCTGTTTTATGTGTATCTATCGGCTGTACTGAGCTGAGGTAAGTACTGGCCAGCCCCTCTATCTCTTTGTTAGATAAGAACAACAAACATTCACATGTCAATGAAGGGGCTGGGGTGTTGGAAGTTGTAATTAGGGTTATTGGGGGGGGGGGGGGGGGGGGGGAGTACAAAGACAACTTAAAATTCCAGGAAGAAAGGCTCTCGTCCAGTAACATATATTCATCATAAAGCTTTTGTTGTGCCTATCTGCAACTTAGCACCTCTGCTATATGGTGACCGGCAGTTTTCCTTTTCATAATATTGTCAGTTGTTAGCATTTTACTTAATAGTACCTGTGTACTGCTCACAAAATTCTTACTTGAACATGCACATTATTGTAGGGCAAATTATAATCAAGAAAAGTATGACACAACTTTATCAGGAAAGTATAATTCATGTTTGCTGTTTTATAACTAGATCTCTCCACCAGTGATAACTTGATCTCTCAGGATGTGTCCCATTAACCGATTTCTTCTTATAGTCTGATTGTGTCATAATTTTTTTTTCTCCCCAATTCTGTTCAGTGCCTTTTAATTAATTATACATTCTGTCCATCTAACCTTCAGCATCCTCTGTAACACCCCATTTCAAAAGCTTCTATTCTCTTTGCATCTTAACTGTTTAGTGTCCATTTTTTGTTTCCATATCTGGCTACACTTCATACAAATACCTTCACAAAAGACTTCCCAACACTTAATTCTATATTTGATGTTAAGAAATTTCTCTTCTTCAGACATGCTTTTGTTGCCATTGCCAGCCTACATTTTATATCTGCCCATAATCAGTTATTTGTGCCCAAATAGCAGAGTTCATCTACTACTTTAAGTGTCTCATTTCCTAATCTGATTTTCTCAGCATCATCTGATTTAATTTCACTACTTTCCATTATCCTTGTTTTGCTTTTGTTGATGTTCATCTATCCTCCTTTAAGACACCGTCCATTCCATTCAGTTGCTTTTCCAAGTCCTTCGCTATCTCTGACAGAGTTACGATGTCATCGGCAAACCTCAAAGTTTTTATTTCTTGTCCCTGAATTTTAATGCCTACTTCAAATTTTTCTTTGGTTTCCTGTACTGCTTGCTCAGAGCACAGATTGAATAATATGGGGATAGGCTATAACCCTGTCTCACCCCTTCTCAACCACTGCTTCCCTTTCATTCCTGTTGACTCATATAACTGTCTTCTGGTTTCTGTACAAGTTGTTGCTATCCCTTTGCTCCCTGTATTTTATTCCTGTTACCTTCAGAATTTCAGAGAATATTCCAGTTAACATTATCTAAAGCTTTCCCTAAGTCTACAAATGCTATAAACGTTGGTGTGCCTTTCCTTAATCTATCTTCTAAGGAAAGTCGTAGTGTCAGTATTGCCTCACGTGTTCCTACGTCTCTCTTGCCTGCTTCATTTACTGCATTTTTTAAATTTTTTTCTCCTTTCACTAATTATATTCAACATCTCCTGTGTTACCCAAGGATTTTTATTAGGCCTTGTCTTTTTACCTGCTTGATCCTATGCTGTCTTCACTACTTCATCTCTCAGAGCTACACATTCATCTTCTATTGTACGCCTTTTCCCTGTTCTTGTTAATTGTTGAATAATGCTTACTCTGAACCTCTCGACAACCTCTGGCTCTTTCAGCTTGTCAGGGTTCCATCTCTTTAATTTCCTGCCTTTTTGCAATCCTTCAGTTTTAACTGCAGTTCATAACCAATAAATTGTAGTCAGAGTCTAATCTGTCTCAGGAAATGTCTTGCAATTTAAAATCTGGTTCCAAAATCAGTCTTGCCATTACATAACCAATCTGAAACCTTCCAGTGTCAAGTGTTAGCGATGATTAAATTATGCTCTGTGCAGAATTATACCAGATGGCTTCTTCTTTCATTCCTCTCCCCAAGTCCATACTCGTCTCTATTTTTCCTTCCTTTCCTTTACCTACTATCAAATTCCGGTCTCCCATTACTATTAAATTTTCATCTCCCTTAACTGCCTCAATAATTTCTTTTATCTCCTCATAAATTTATTGAATCTCTGTGGAGCTATTTGTTACATAAACTTGTACTACTGTAGTGAGTGTCAGCTTAGTATCTGTCTTGGCTACAATAATATGTACACTATGGTGTTCATAGTAACTTAACCTGCATTCCTATAGTCTTATTCGTTATTAAGCCTTCTCCTACATTACCTGTATGTAACTTTGTATTTATAATCCTGCATTCTCCTGACCAGAAGTCCTGTTCCCTCTGCCAATGAACTTCACTAATTCCCACTATATCTAACTTTAACCTATCCATCTACCTTTTTAAATATTCTTAACTATCTGCCCAATTAAGGGATCTAGCGTTCCATGTTATGTTCTGATCCACAGGATGCCAGTTTTGTTTCTCTTGATGACGGCATCCTCCTGGGTAGTCCTCACCGGGAGATCTGAATGGGGGGACTATTTTATATCCAGAATATTTTACCCAAGAGGATGCTATTGTCGTTTAACCATGCAGTAGACCTGCATGCCATAGAGAAAAATTACAACAGCAGTTGCCCTTGCTTTCAGCCATTCGCAGTGCCAGCACAGCAAGGCCAGTTTGATTGATGTTAAAAGGCCAGATCAGTCAGTCATCCACACTTTGCCCCTGCAGTTGCTGAAAAGGCTGCTGGCCCTCTTCAGGAAACACACGTTTGTCTGGCCTCTCAATAGATAGCCCTCCGTTGTGGTTGCACCTACAGTATGGCTACCTGTGTCACTTAGGCATGCGAACCTCCCCACCAATGGGATGGTCCATGACTCACGGGGAGGGGGGGGGGGGGGGAATCTGTAGAACAAATACATTTTGTAACTTGAGCTGCATTTCCCCAGAAGGTTATCCTAAAGGATAGTATTGAGCTTAAGTTTGCTACCGATTCAATTTGCAGGTAATGACAGCAAGATTTCAAAGTTCAAAGCAGGCAGAACTGTGCTGGTGCCCCAGCAGTTTATTATTCACCTGGCTGCCCAGGAACTTCACTCTTGGAGCCTCATCCATTGTGTGCTCACTGATTTCTATTTCTGGTACTTATAGCATGGAAAATTCTTGTAGAATGTAAATAATTTAGGAGTAAAATGATAACTTACAGAATAACAGAAGTGTTGCATCACCAGTAGGTACCTATAGGTCATTTTTGTTTGATTGGAACTGCGTAAAACAAACCTTTGTAAGATTAAAGATCAGGCTGATTGCTGTGAACAAGTCATAAGCCTGATCCGATAGTCTCCTCGCTGTGTCTTGTGCAAATGTATTTTGGTCCTTTACCAGTATTTTGTTGTTGTCAGCAAACATCACAATTTTGTAAGGTCTTTCAATGTTCCAGGCAAATCATTTATGTAAGTCAGCAACAGGAAAGGTCCAAGAATTAAATGTGTGAGCTTCAATGTTTCTCCACAATAAACTTAGTCTCGTTTCTGTGGCGTCACTTGTTAATGCTCTGTTTTCAATTCTTAAGATATGACACCTTCCATGTGAGGTATGTGCCTTTAATCCCATACCAGTTTAGTTTCCCTATTAGAATTTAGTGAGTTATACAAAGACCTTGGAAAATCACAGAAAATACAAACATGGAAATTCTTCTTGTTTAGTTCTGCCAGAACTGTATTTGTTTGAGAACATTCAAACGAGGGAGAGAACTCTGCAATTAGAGATTAATTGCTTTTCTCCCCTTTTAGAAATGGGTGTTCCTTCTGCATACTTCAGTCATTCAGGAAATTTAATCATGACTCATTAACTCGGGGGCATGTGCAGGTGGGGGGCTGGGTGGATGCTGTCTCATTACTGCTGGAGATTGGTAATCACCACAAGAGTATCTGCTTTCCAGTGATGTAATCTAATGATTTTTGTTATGTCTTCAACAGTTAATTTGACTAAACACGCTTTGTGTAGGTGTATACAATGCCTGCCTAAGTAGATGTTATAGGTCAGCAATCGATGATTGAATTTTTTTTCCTCCCTCTGTTTTCTCCTATTGTTAGAAAGAATTAATTTAATTTCATCATTTTTTGAAATGCTGTTGCAGTCAGGGAGTTTAATATCATTTACCTCACAAGTTTATTCACTGCAACACCTAATTTTTTGTGTGTGGTGTAGGGTATTGGAATTTTTGATGTCACGATGAAGAATTTTGCAGTAATGCTAATAGTGCACCTTCAGGTCTTTGATTAGCAGTAGCCCAACTCATATGACACCTGTCCCACAGCAGATTAGTCCTACTTTCCCATGGCGTCGTCACAAATGGGCTGTTCAACACTAACTAGAAGTTTGTCACGTTTTGTTGTTCACAGCCCAATAGCTTGAAAATGTCATGTGGTCTAATTACATATGTTCTAAACACCTGGAAAAACAATATACAAAAGTTTATATAAAAAGAGAACTGTCAAAGCAACCCAGTGTGTATGATCTGTATTTCAGTGAGATACTGGATAAATTTCACTGACATGCAGGGCACACAGCAATCAAGTTTTTGTAATCTTCATATTTTACAGTTTGTGAATCATTTTTATGCAACTCTCAAAAATTCTTGAGATAACCGACTTTTGAAGTTTTCTGAGTTTCTCAAATATCTTAAAACAATGGTGTTTTTTCAACAGGTGATGTAGTAGAGTGCCTGCCTGCCATGTTAGTGGCATTGTTGTTTGATTCCAAATTAATTTTTTTCTTTAAGTATTTTACTCTTCAAGGATATGCTTGTAGAACAAGCAGCTTTGTTTAAAAATTTACCATGATTGGGAATAAAACTAAGGCTGCCCACATGGCACGTGAGCATTGTACCACAGAGCCAGATTGTGTGTTGAAAAACTGAACTTTAGGATATTACAAATGCTCAGAAAACTTCAAAGTCAGTCTTCTCTAAAATTTTTGTAAGTTGCATATAACTGCGTTGACAGGTTGGTGTTTGTGTTCTGAATTTCACATAACATAAATGTCAAAAAATAAAAAAATCTAACCGCCATGTGGTCTCCTTGTGAGTTACATATGAGATGGCACCACTTTCGCATGCATGGGCTTAGCAATGTCTTGAGGAAACTCTTAAGCTGGTAAGCTGATTCACCCATATTGCCCATATTTGGGCAGAGCAGGACCCTTCCCTGTTGGAGCGCATGAAGATGCTTGAAAGCTGTTGATGGCCTTCCATGGTAAGCCTGAAGCATTGAGCAGTGTTAGTGTCTTCTTATTTACTTATTTACTCTCAGGCTCATTATTCAATGTCTGTATAAAGGGCCATGTAAGAGTTGGAGAATGTAGTCATAAGTATGTAAGATCACGACATAATCATTACCGATAGGTAGAAGAACAATGCTGTTATCTTCTCACAGTTCTTTTAGTGCTATATTTTCACTTATGGAGATGCTGGATTTAGTTGGTCTATCTTCGGCCAGCATATGGTACTACTTCTGTCATATCTACTTTGAACACTGTGAGCACTTGTTGTATTACACGGTTCACTATTGATATAGTTAACAATTATTGTTTCTCTACAAAGTTTACATCTGTGTCCATTAGTTTGCTGTGGAAGTAATCGATACAATTCCGAGAGAGGTTGACAATTGGGATGAGTTGAGAGGATAAAATTACTGTTTCCTGTATTTTCTTATTTCCTACAATGTATCTTTGTGTGTATAAGCTTCTTTGTTGAATTCCTGGAATTGCTTCTTTAAGTCTGCCTTCCTCTTTGGTGACAGACCACCTGAGATCGTCTAGACGATGAAGAGGTTTCCCGGGGTGATGCATTGCAAGTTTCAACTGGTCCCAAGAACACCCATTTGCATTACTATCAGCAGATACTCCAGGCAATTCAATTTGTTTCTTTCCTGGCTTTTGGGGGTAAGTGGTCACATAGGAGAACTTACGAGCCTATTCATTATTGACTTGAGAAAGAAACCTTTACCAAGCTGATGATAAGGTAAGAAAATAGGTTGGAAGATTGTGATCCAGTGCTGCACAGCCTTTAAATTATCCTCGGTAACAATGAGAAGCAACACTTTTTTATGCTGAGTGCTGTCTCAAAACATGACTGATCCATGCCCCTGCTGAATCCACGGGGCTGCATGCCTGAGATGTGCAATGTTACCTGGACACCTCCATACCTTTTTCTGTTGATTGGTAGGCACCAGACAAATACTGCACTCATCTGAGAAGTTAACTCCATGCCAATGTTTCAGATTCCATTCCAAGTGTTTCCTTGCCCACGTACTTTGCACATCATGGTGCTAGTGGGGTTTGTATTTTAGTCTATAATGGAGGTGTAAATGTGATATTGACAGTTTGGAGGTGGTTGAATATTGAGTGGGTTGACGAAACATTTCAAGTTGCCTCCAAGAAACAGTAGGCATATCTGTTGCATTCTGTTTGAGGTACCTGTGATTCATAATTTGTAGATAGTAGTGATCAGCTGGTGGTGTTGACTACGAAGCAGATCTTCAATTTTTTATGTCTCACAATATTGATGAAATGCTCTAATGACATTTCTGCAGTATATGCCAAAAATCGGCAGTCAGCTCCCCTACTGACAACCATTCTTACCATAATGACAATCGGCACACAGTCAAAGCATGAACTGACCCTTTGAGGAACATTGCAAGACTTACAATGTACAAAAGCTGCATTATACCATTCAAAATTGGACTACAGTACAGGTGGCTGTACTTAGTAATTTCCTGTGGTCAAGAGAGTGTTGAACAAGAGGTTTCCAGTCTTTCTTTTATTAAAAAAATGAAATGGAAAAAAACACAAACTATGCACGTCATATGGTTTGTGCAAAATAATTTTTGAGCAGTTTGCGTGTATATTTCATTTTAACTTGTTGTTTAGGTGGATCCTGTATAATTTCACACTCATTGTTTCTTTTAATGTATGACCATTTATATCTACTTTTGCTGTTAACAGTGAAACACTAAGGATGGAATAACAATAATACTGTAGAAAAGATAGATCGTTTCTCACCATATAGAGGCATTAACAGGTCATTTTTGGTTGTTCAAAATTGTATAAAATTAGTGAAATTATGACTTAAACCATTTGATGTGAACCATTTGTTATCCTGTTCAATTATCATGTGAGCTGCATGTGGCAATGTTTAGTTCGGACCTTCGAGTTGCATACCTGTGTCATCCACAAACACTATAGTTTTTGAACAGCGCTTTAAAGCCACTGCAATGTTTTAATACAGAATTGCAACAGACTTCAAGTTAAAGCCAAATAAAGCTTTTCTCATATTAATATTTACTGATGTATAGCCAATCCTGGGCCTTTTCTCAGCAGTGAAGTAATTTTTATTTACTAATGGTCTGTGGTGTTCTAAACAGGCCCTGTGTAACACCTGCCTCCTGTTGTACGAATGAAACACATTTTCTCTCTAAATGCAAAACATGGTCATGCATAATTGACTTTATAAGATGAGAAGTTTCATGGTTTGAATTAGAAACATAAACAAATTTGAGCAAAGTATTGATTAAACAAACTACAGCATTCATAAATATCAATAAACAATGAACTAGCCTCAAAACATCTTCACTTATAGTAATGGGAAGTCCTCAATAGTATATAAATAATGTAAGTGGTAAACAGACATATGTTATATAAAACAAATAAGTCACAATTTTTCACTGTAAACTGTACATGAACTGGAGAGATGAAACAATTTAGTGTTGAAGTTATATGCATTGCATGTAAACATTTTTCACAATACAAATGAGAAACCATCTACCAAGATCATCTCATCAGTCGCCTTTGGCCTACTATCCAAAACTTATACAGTCGTAGGAAGTTATGTCCAGGAGAATTAAATCTGACAGTGCATTTTGGTACCCATTTATAAGAAACTGCCTTCAAAATATGTGCTATTTGTTCACCCTGTGGTGTTTTTATAGGCAGCACATTGGGTCACAATACACTTGATTGTGGAATGAGCAAACAATACTTACTGTGTCTTTGCTACTGTAACTACTGGAAACTTCTGTGCTATTTTCAAAATAAAAATTGCACATGGTATGTGTAATCCCAGAGCTCATATTTTCCCATTACTGTCGGTCAAATTCCTCTGCATTTAATATAACTTTTGTAGCAGATACTGGAATACTTGCCCATAATTGCGACAGTTTAACTTCCTATTGATAGCAAGGTTGTGGAAATACTGTCCAGGTAATATCTGCATAAAAATCCACCTTTAAGCTCTCAGGTTTACAAATCTCATTTGGTGCAGTCCCCAATAATCAGGCTTTCCTTCTCATCACATAGAAAATGTTACGGGGAAGGCTAACCAAAGACTGTGTTTTATTGGCAGGACACTTAGAAAATGTAACAGACCTACTAAGAGACTGCCTACACTTCGCTTGTCCGTCCTCTTTTAGAATACTGCTGCGTGGTGCTGGATCCTTACCAGACAGGACTGATGGAGTACATCGAAAAAGTTCAAAGGAAGGCAGCACGTTTTGTATTATCGTGAAATATGGGAGAGGGTGTCACAGAAATGATACAGGATTTGGGCTGAAAATCATTAAAAGAAAGGCATTTTTCGTTGCTACGGAATCTTCTCACAAAATTCCAATCACCAACTTTCTCCTCCGAATGCGAAAATATTTTGTTGACACCGACCTACATAGGGAGAAATGATCACCATGATAAAATAAGGGAAAGCAGAGCTCGTACGGAAAGATATAGGTGTTCATTCTTTCCACGCACTATACGAGACTGGAATAATAGAGAATGATGAAGGTTGTTCTGTGAACCCTCTGCCAGGCACTTGAATGTTATTTGTAGAGTATACATGTAGATGTAGATGTAGATCCCATTCAGTAAGTCTTCCATGACCCCAGAGTTCTGGGTGACTTTTCCGAACTCTATCCCTTTTCCTATAAAACGTTTTATTATATGAGTGTTCTCCTATCGCTGCTTGGTGTGTAGATTTTTTTTATCTATCCATTTACATTATATTGTCAATTATTGTTCTTGAATTTTATGGGAAACATGCTTCATATTACCTGGATGCATACAGATGTTTGTGCTTATCAGTTTTGTCTAGAATACTAAATCCAGCCAAATTGTTTTCCTTCATACAAACTTGTCAGTAACTGAACTGAAATCATTAAAGTGAAGTACACAACTTGGGCCATGGCCTTTTACGGGAAATGCGCTTACCAACTGGCCATCCTGACATAGCTCACTGCCCAATTCTAAGTTTCAATCTATCAGTACTTCTTTTGTAGTTCTGGGATACTACAGAGATTATGTTGCATATTTTGGTGTACTAGAAGGTCAAACAAGAACTTTCGGTACAGCACACATTTCACTCCTCAGGGACGTATTCTTTCTGAAGACAATTCTTAGTCTGTTTGTAATCAATTGTCAACCATATCTTTTCTCTCAAGTGCATTAGCCAAGCGAAATATGTGTGCAACAAGATCTCCATAAGTCTTCAGCCCGTGGTTTGGTTTAGACACACTGATGTCATCTTTACCGTATGGACTCGTGGTGAGGCTGACCTGTTGAAATTCCTGGAATCTCTGAATACCTTCTCCCAATTAAATTTCACGTGGTCCTATTTTGAATCCCATGCCACTTTCCTTGATGTTGATCTCATCCTCACCGAAGGCCGGCTACACATTTGTGTCCACATTAAACCTAATAACAAACAACAGTACTTATATTTTGACAGTTGCCATCCTTTACATGCCAAATGTTCACTCCCATACAGCCTTGGCATTTGAGACAAACATAATTGAAACTTCCTGGCGGATTAAAACTGTGTTCCGGACTGAGACTCGAACAAACATAATTGTTCAGATACAGATTCATTACAGCCATACACCACCATTTTCACCTCAGCCTTCACTGGATGTAATACCCCACCAGCCTAGTTCAAAAGCAGATTTCCCAGGTCATCACACCCAATCCTGGTGCTGCTTCTGTCAGATTTTGCCCACCACACCTAGAATAGCTTTCTGTCACTGTCCCAGTCTCCGCAATATCTTGTTATGCTCCTTCTGCACCCATCTCCCTACCCTATGGCTCCAACCCCTGTGACTGACCCCACTGCAAAACTTGTCCATTGCACCCTCCTACCATGACCTGTACCAGCCCTGTAACTGGGAAAACATATACAGTCAAAGGGAGAGCCACATGTGAAATGAGACATCATATACGAGCTGTTGTGGAAACACTGTTTGGCGTTTTATGGTGGCATGACTATCACCAAATTATTAATTAAGATGAATGATCATAGGCATAGAGCATGCTCTATGACATGACAGTCATGACCTCAGTGCCTGTTTCACCACACTCGCCATCTGGATTCTTCCCCTAAACATCTGTTTCTCATATCCACAGGTGGGAACTAGTGTTGCAACATTTCCTTGGTTCTTGCCACCCACCTGGCCTCAATTTTCATTAATCTCTTCCGTCTCAGTATTTCTTCACAGTAACTACTCCTTTTTTTCACTCTGTTTTAGTTTTCTACATCTTTCATTGTCTAACCTGTCTATTTTTCACCGCCCCCTCCCACCTCTGTTACGTACAATGCACTTAGCTCTTCACTCTCATTAACTCTTCCAATTAACTCATGCAAGATGTTTAAGCAGTAATCTCTGTCTTGCGTATTAGCCTGTCTCTGACCTTTAAGCTCACAGGTTTTAAAATCTCATCTGATGCAGTCCGCAGCAGTCAGTATTTCCTTCTCATCCCGTATGGTAAGTCTTCCTTGCCCCATGGTTCTGTGCGACTTTCCCAAAATCTACCCCTCTTCCTAGACCTCTCCAGTCCTTTTCCTTCACCCCTCTTCCTTCTTCTTCAACCCTTCTGCCTGAAGGAGGAGTAGCTGGCTCCAAAAGCTTGCCTAATTATAACCTTCTTTTATGTGTGTGTTCTGCCACTGCTTGCTGAGTAGATTTTTCATCTATACAATTAAATTATTTTGTGAAAGATCTCCATAGGGTTTGAAAAGTAGGAGATAACTGAGGCATAGAGAAGCGTTGAACTGGTTCACGAGATATGCTTAGCTAACATTGTTGGTAAGGGAAAGAGTCTAGTGTTAGCCCTATTCCAACAAATCTTTAGACGTTTCTGGAAGTTTCACTACAGTGTCTTGACGCAAAAGACTGAAATGTGCATTCTTAATACAAATTACCAGCATAGTTTAAGAGAAGTGATTGAAATTTATAAACAGTGTGACTAAGTTGCTGCCACACCATCAATTTTTAAAAATTCTGTCATGATCTCTAGTCACAGTTTCGTCTGTTGTGATATCAAACCAAACAGTCAGTTAATGTTGTTCAGAGTTATTGGCTACCAAACTGCTTTTAAGATTCAAGCCCATAGTTTGTGGGTACTTCCATTCCAGAAGACTGATAGGTTAGTTTTATAGTGACCATAAACCATATACAGTGTTGGAAAATGAAAAATTAATACCTTTAGAAATGTGACACTGAAATACCATTTTGTATTGGATACTGATAAAGGACAGTAAAGTTAATGATTCAGAGTTACATGTTATAGATATAAGAGCAACCTCTTACTGAGCAAGAAAATGCTGAGAATATATGGATTGTATTTCAGTTGTTGTAATAGTGGTCTGTTGTTTCAAGCATTGTACTGGGTTAGTAAGAAAGGTAGATACCAACAGGTCAGTTCATGTCAGTTACGTGTTCCATGTATCACTTTGCTTGACATGTTCGTATGATGTGGAACTAGTCAGAATATTAACCTAACTGGTATTTCTGAGCTAAAGTCATTTTAATTGGGAATATAAAAGGTCATTTATTTCTTCTTCTGTTGTAATTGTGGATATAATTATTGTTCTGAACTCTAATGTATTATGTAATGCAAACTTCATAACTGTATGTTTACTGTGATGCTGTAGTTGAAACACCTAACTCCTTTGTCAACAGTATGATGATTGAGGTTGGACACCATATATTATTTTTATTTCATACTTTTGTGCAATTAAGACTTTCTTTCTTAAAAATGAGTTACCTCAGAAAACAATTCCATGCGGCAATTCTGAAATAAATCAAAATACGTTACCAGATTTGTCACTTTCCAAGTCTCATAAAAATGTAAACTCATTTTTTAAAAGATTTTTTTCATGGTTTCTAACCTCTGCTACTGCCTAAAATTTATCACCACTGTTGTAAATTTTGACATGCAGAGTTGAATATCTGGAAGGTTTTCTTCAAATAGAGAGAAAGATAGAGAGAGAGAGAGAGAGAGAGAGAGAGAGAGAGAGACCTGAGTGAGTTTGAGGGAGGTCATACTCTGTGGTAGACCTGCTTGTCATCTTGAAAAATTGCCTAGCATGTTGGATTTGAAGTGGAACATGTGTTTCTTTGAAGGTACTGATGATCCAAGGAAGGTGCACATGCCTTTTTGTTTTAGACACAACCAGCACACCAAACCAAAAATTCACTCTGGACGTCAGTTAAGACCATCAGGAAAGATTTTTACAATATGATCTAAGAGCAAGGATGTCACTTTTCAGGTTGTCGTTTACATTCTCACCAAGTAGAATACCTGTGTTATAGTAAAAACACAGCAGGGAGAGGAGAGAAAGAGTTGCCTTTAATGATGAGAGCAAATTCTGCCTTGACATTGTTGATGCTCATTATGAGGGTAAAGTCAACCAACAGAACAGTAATTTCTGTAAACTATTGGTAATGACCAGCCTCATGCGTCAGGATGTCAGAAGTTGCACTGGACAATGAATTTATACCAATGACACCAACAGACTGAACACAGATGGTCAGGTAATGTCTGTAACCCTATGGTGATGACACAATCCTGCATAGGGAGGTGACATTCTTAGAAACTTACCACAAAATGCAGATATACTTACAGATGATCACACTGCTGGCAAAGATTGATGGAAGGCTGTAAACATTAGTAAATATAATGAAGTTTACACAGATAGACAAAAAGATATATCTGCCACAGCTTTCACGTGTTTTAAGTGAACTGTTTGGAACAATTAAATTGGAACAGCATGAATGTGTCTGTGTGCAAGACAGATATTAGGCTCAGATTTATTAGAAGATCACAAGTAAGTTTAAATTGTTCATAAAAGAGGTTGCTTATAGAGGATGACATTTATTGAACTATATGAAATAAAATAATCATAACTTCTGAATGGTTTGTGTTAGGACGTTTGAACTGCACGGTTGGGTGCAGAGTGTGATGGGAATTAGTAAGCGTATTGTTTGGTTTAGCCCACTTTCATTTGGATGAGTTCGTCAGTAACCAAAATTGTCGCATTTGGGTGACTGGGAATTCATCATTTCACGATTGAGAAGTCTCTTCAGCCTCAGCAGGTGACTGTGTGGTGTGCAATGTCCAGTCACAGAATAATTGGTGTGGTATTCCTTGATGGCACGGTGACTACTATCTGGTATGTGAAGATTTTGGAAGATGATTTCATCCCCATTATCTAAAGTGACCCCGATTTTTGATGAGATGTGGTTCGTGCAAGACATAGCTCATCCCCATCAAAGCAGGAGAGTGTTTGAAGTCCTGGAGGAGCACTTTGGTGGCTGTATTCTGCCTCTGGGGTACCCAGATGCCACTGGCATTGTCCTCCATTAGCTGCCATATTCTCCAGATCTGAACACATGGTACTCCTTTTTGTGGGGCTACATTAAAGACAAGGTGCACAGCAATAACCTCAAAACCACTGCTAAGCTGAAAACTGCCATTCAGGAGGTCATCAACAGATTCGACATTCTGACACATCAGCAGGTCATGCAGAATTTCGCTATTTGTCTGCACCACATCATCGCCAATGATGGGAGGCATATCGAACGTGTCATAACCTAGATCTGAATATCTGTAGCAACATCTACATGTTGCATAAAATGTGTGCACAATATAGTTAGTAACTAATTCCTGTTTTTTCATTTAGTTCAATAATTGTCACCCTGTAAAAATTCTTGTTTGACCAATTAGTTTTGTGTCTTTAAGAAATTGGATTAACAAGCAAGATTCAAAGGAGGCTACAGTTCATCACAGGTTTATTTAGTCAGTATGAGAGGGCCACAGAAATGCTCAACAGACTGCAGTAGGAGATAGTATAAGAAAGATGTTGTGTATCGAGGAGGGCCTTACAAATAAAATTCTGAGCACCCAATCCCCAAAGTGAGTGAAAAAATATACTGCTTACTCTCAATTTATGTCTCATGTGTTAGGGAAATTCAGGTTCATATAGAGAAGCACTGACAATATTTCTTTCTTTTTACTATTCCCAAGTGGAAAAGGAAGTGTGGAAAATGATACTGGTACATTATGTATTCTCCTCCACACGGTACAGATGTAGATGCAGATGTAATACAGTGTAGGATGCCTACACCATCCAGAACTTCTGTGGCCATGCTTGTAACAGCATGGGGACGTGCAACTCCAACATGAGTCCAACGCACTCCATTGGTCAACAAGAATATCAGATCTCCCCCCTCCTCCCTCAGCATGTGTAGGACACTATTAATTAGTGTCATGTCTAATCTGCATTGGTGACAACATTCTTTGACAAATTTTGACATCAAGCAAAAAAATAAAAGAAAAAAACATACAAATCCCAGTACAAATGTAATGATCATATACGAAAATTCTAAAATAACAAAATGGCTTAAAATTTTTTTTAACCCTGTAAGTCAAATAATGGCTGTGTCTTAACTCTTTAGACATACAGACAGTTTGCGTCCTCCTGTTGTATGAATTCATGTTTTATGTATTTTAACAGTGTTGTTTTCCTTCTCCAGATGATTTTTTATGCTGTTGACAGAACCTGTATTTTTAAAAAGTCACATTCGATCCTACAACATGAGAGTTCTCTTTTATAACCATTATGGCCGTATTGTGTGTTATCAAATTACTGTGAATCTTTACAAGGTAGGCTTTGGTTGTTTCTCATTTATGGCTATTGCTAATAATCTTATATGACATTATGGCATTTTTGTTCTAGGTATAAGTTGTGACCATCGGCATTGTTCCATATTTTAGCATTATACTTGCACTTGTCCCATAGTTTCCTGTTCATAATTTTGTGTGTCTGACTCCTTATTTCATGAGATGATTAGTTACCTATTGGTAGATAAGTGTTACATTTTATATCTCACACAATGGGTGCTAGTACACTCTTTAGTTACTATCCACCCCCCCCCCCCCCTTCCCCGCCACCCTCCCCATCCCCGAGACGAAATTTGGACCTGTAACTTGTAAGTTATAGAGTTAAAGAATTTTTATATGATTTTGTTGTTTTACAATTTTTTTTCCTGGCCATTATATTTGTACTGGGTTTTGTAATTTTCGTAGATTGTCTGAAGATGCCTTTCAATGTAAACAAAATGTGTCACAAATGAAAAACTAACGAATTCATCTTTGTTGCACCCATGACTGAGTGTGTGTGTGTGGTTTGAGGTTTTCGGGCGCTAAACAGCGTGGTCATCAGCGCCCAACCCATGACTGAATTCCCTCTGTAACATTACCGTGGTTGCTGTATCAGTGCCACAGAGTTGGGAATGGAGTGGAATAACATCTATGCTCATCTGTATACATGGGCATGTCATTTATTGTAGAAAATCATAATACTGAAATTTTTATTCAAGAATTTCAATAGGTAGGTGACCCTATGGGTATAATACATGAAGAAAACGTCATTCATGTGAGCCATTTCTTCAGGGTGTTAATATTACTTTTCCCACTACAGTGTGGCCACTCAGTGAGAAGCCTGTGGAAGAAGAATTTCGTATTTTGATATTAACTTGTGAATATTGTAATTGTGTAATTGAGCACTGTCATGTTGGAGAGTTACAATTAGCATAAGATTAGTCAATACCGTTTGTATTACAAAAGTCTGCATTTTTGGGCAAGCTGGCCTTAAATTGTACATAAAGAAACATTTTCAATTATTTATTGCACAAGAACCAAACATTGTACAGATATCATACATATATAATTTTGAAGAGAAATCCTGAAAGTTTTTTTTTTTCATGTGTACCACCACAGCATAGATTGGTAATTTGCAGATTGTCAGCACTAGTCGCAAACATGGTGAGTTCAGGTGTGGATCGAGCTTTCTGTGTGTTGGAGTTCAACTTGGACGTGTTGCAGGAATGGCTGATGCCTCAAATGCAATCGGACTCTCCGTTCATTATTCAGCAGGATGGGGCTCCACCACATTTTCATCGTGAAGTTCGTGTGTACCTGAACATGGAGCTGCCGCATCGATGGATCGGCTGTGCTACAGAAGGGGACAGCTGTTTCATGAAATGGCCTCCCCCAATCACCAGATCTCACTCATGTGACTTTTTTCTGTGGGTACACAAAGATCTGGTGTATGTACCGCCTCTACAATGTGATGTAGAAGAACTTCAGGAGAGAATACAGGAAGCAACTGCCACAATCGACAATGCCCTGCTGGGACAGGTATGGCAAGAATTTGATTACCGTATTGATGTCCGCCGGGTCCTCACTCATGGTTCGCATAGAGTTTCTCTTCAAAATGCAGTATGTATGACATCTGTACAATGTTAAGTTCTTGTGCAATAAATAATTGACAGTGTTTCTGGACCTTATGTACACCCTGTATGTATTAAGTATCTGTGTTTCTCGGTGAACTTCATAGAGTGATCTGATTAAGACATTTAACTGCGCATATTACAATATTATTTCGGAGGAACTAAATGTTTGTGTCTTAACTAACGTTACCACTGGTGTTCCATAGGGTCCAATTCTGGGACCACTCTTTCTCTTCATCTTACCCTAATAAAGTAGAAATAATATTCTGTACTGATGATGCAAGCATCATAATCAAACCCAGCAGAGCTGCAACACGAAGTGAATTATTCACCTAATTTAGGAAAAAAAACACTGTTCACTCAGTCCTGTACAAGGAAAATTATACCATTAACAACAGAGCATAGGGGAAATAAATATGTAGAACTGCGTGTTCAAAATTCCTGAGTGTTCTTATTGATCAGAACTGGAATTGGAAGTAAAGTGTTACAGATCTTCTAAAATACTTATGTTCAGATATACTTACTCCTAGTGTATTGCTGATTTCCATGATGAAAGCATTAAAAAATTAGCTTGCTTTGTATTTTTTCATTCACTGATATCATCTGGAATTGCAAAGATTAGGCAGATGAGATCAAACCATAAAGCGGGCCACTTACGACAGTGTACTGATCCAGGGCGCACCACGTTATTTACCAGGTGTTGCCATCCACCTGCAGGTCATTGTCCAGATAAGTACCAAAACCAAGAGGCATTTCGGCATGCAGCATACATGACTTTAGAAACCACAACGTAACAGACCCGCTATAGTGCATGTACTGGCTGTTTGGCCAGACTGGCAAGTCACTGAGTCATTGACTTCCATAACATTTGCCTCCACTGTGAGGTCACTGATACTCTGCTGTCATCCTGTCAGGACAGTCTACCAAGGAGGCCCAGCCACCACATGATGGGCTGATGGCCGACTGGGACCATCCAAGCCATCGAACCACAGTGCTTGCCAGTGTCAGATGCTGCCAGTCAGTCATCAGTCTAGTGTTTGCTCCATAGGTATCAGTGCTGTCACTTGCTGCAGCCAGGTGGGACATAGCATTCTGCACTCAGCAGTGAACATTTATTGCATCAAATCTTGTAGTTCAGCCTGCCTGGATAGTGTAAAATGGAAGAGTGCGCCATAGACGTCACTGTGCTAAGCTGAGCTTAACAGCAACTAGTGTAGCACAACAGTGCTTTACTACTATAGAGTCCAAGGATCAAGCCCCACCTACGGCCACTGTCAGATGATGGCATCTGTCTGTAATAAATTAATGAAGGGATTCTGCAATAACTGAGTGACTTCTGACTCATCCCGATGCACCATCCACATAAGAGGATACCCAAGCCCTCTACAAGATAATTATTGGTGCAATTTCACACATAGACACAAAGTATTCTTTGTGCAAAAATGTACTGTTAGGATAATACCTGGTGTGCATCTTCAAGCTTCATGTAGGTAACTCTTTAAAAGAAATTAAACAATGGAAAATCCAGGATATAACAGTATTATGAAAAGTAAAGTTGCTACTCACCATATAGTGGAGATGCTGATTCGCAGCACCTTCACTATATGGTGAGTAGCAACTTTCCTTTTCCTAGTATCTTTAAAAATAGGGATACTAAAGTTTCTCTCTTATGAAACTTTCTGTGAAAAGGCAGGCTACACAATTTAAAAATGATAGTTCAATTCATAAATACACTCCCTGATAGAAAAAGTGAAGCGCCCAGATGGGGTGGAGGAAACAACATGAAACTTCACAACTTGAGAGGCTATTTGATGTCACATCAATGATTACAAAATAGTCAAATTCATAAAGAACTTGCCAGTATGAGCCCACTTCTGACATTGCACCTCTTCTGGCCTGAATGCAGCTGGCCGCTGTGGCTGAGCAGTTCTAGGCACTTCAGTCCGGAACCGCGCTGCTGCTACGGTCGCAGGTTCAAATCCTGCCTCGGGCATGGATGTATGTGATGTCCTTAGGTTGTTAGGTTTCAGTAGTTCTAAGTCTAGGTGACTGATGACCTCAGATGTTAAGTCCCATAGTGCTTAGAGCCATTTGAGCCTGAATGCATGTACTGATTCATTTGGGAAGGATGTCAGACAGAGTTGTAGCCTATCCTCAATGATATTCAATCTGTATATTGAGCAAGCAGTAAAGGAAACAAAAGAAAAATTTTGAGTAGGAATTAAAGTACAGGGAGAAGAAATAAAAGCTTTGAGGTTTGCTGATGACATTGTAATTCCGCTTGTGGACTCATCCACAGGAAACAAAGTGGAGGGGTGTCCGCTACTGCATACTGTATCTTAACTTTTACTCCAGCCCTTTTTCAGTATCTGTGCAACTGTCCCTTCACTTTCAAGACCATGATTGGTTAGCCTGCCGTGATGAGTTGCAAGATTAATAGTCACTGGCTACGTATACCCCCAAACGTGCTGTCTTGCCTCCTCATGCTTCAACAGCTTCCGAGCAAATTCTGATAGATGGTAACTCAGTCGTCAATGGATGCTTGAAATACTCGTAGTCCAATAGTGTTATAAAGCAGTCACAAAATATGTAAAGGCAACTTCCCACAAACAGTTAAACTGAATAACAAGAGAGATAGAGCATTTATATGCAAGAGAATATGTTTAAGAATTTAATAGTCATGCAACATACTCTCAACCAATGAATGAGCTGGTGACCATATGTGCTTAGGTTTTGCAAAAATAAGTGGACTAATTTAATAGACCTATCATGGCAGACTCTACGTCTTATGGAAAAACCGTAACAAAATGTTACAATGCATGCTCTGCATCAGTGCACAGTAATATGGCGAGTGCAGCACGTCAAATGTAGGCATAGAACTAAGTTATCGTTTAAGCATGTTCATATGTCTCCCTACATGTAAGAGTTTATAAATAAAAAGTCTAGGACATGTGTATGATTTTTCTTTAAAATTCCATTATGCTAATGTAAACACACAGTCATCACCATGGCTGGATGAATAAAACACTATCTACACAAACACATTATAGTAACTGAGTGGTCCAAGAATAATGTGGAAAAACAGAAGAAGAAGAAGAAGAAGAAGAAGAAGAAGAAGAAATGCAACACTCCTGGATAAAATCTTCTCGGTTTTCAAGCCGCAACTGAGGAGATTTTATCCAGTCATGCCACCGTGAAAGACACTGAGGACACATGGAACACTCCTACCTGACAAATGCAACTGGTAATTATAGGATCTGTGGATTGTGGCAAAACGAATATTATCGTGTAATTGCTTCTCCACACGCAGGGAGTTCATTTCAAATGTGTGTGTTTTCAGAATTATCATTCTACCAACTATTACAAAAGATATTGCCAATCATTGTTGGTGTAATGTATATGACATTCAGTGACTGCAGAGTTATGCCAAATACTTTGTTTATATTTGACAATGGTGCAGTGGAAAACCACAGTCAAATATGGAAATATTTCTGACTTGGTCATCATATTGTGGAGACATTTTTTTATTTGAGTCATTCTTTTGGAGTCCTAAGCAGTTAGTAAGGGTTAACACAAACATAATTGCTCTCAAACAAGATGCTTTGAATTTAAACTCATTTGTCAAGCACACATAGTAACTGACATGACAATCAATGAATTCACAACTTTAAGTGGAAATTGTTGAAATCACACACAATACAGGTTATTGATTATTCATAAAACAAGGCAGTTGGATGATCGGTGATACAGGTGAATCTTTGAAGAGGTTTTTGAAAAGGTGGTGGTATAAAATAAGGGGTAATTTCACCATTATATGCCAAGCTATAGATGAAGTCACATGCATGATTCCCCACATTCAGTCTGAGAAGAGACAGAACATCCATTTGTACATTGATGCAGCAATTGAGATTGGCAGCTACAGTTTCAAAATGCATGCTGCAAAAATTCCAATTTACAATGAAAGGAACAAATACCATACTATGAAAACTGAAACACTTGACAGAAGTCTCAAGTAAATAAGTACTTGAGAACAGACCCAATACTTTTTGAAGTTAATCAATGTGTTAGTTGCAGGGGTTGGTAGTGTTAAAAAGCATTGGGAAAATGAGAAATAAGTTGTATCCTATCACAAAGTCTGTTAACTATACAATAGTATGTTGAGAAAACATGAAACCATTGAAGCACACAAGGTTGCATAAAAGAAAGGAGTTGTGTGGAGTGTTCTGACATGCAAATGCGAAACCTGGATGTTAGCAAAGCAGAAGAAAGCTCGCCTTGAAGCTGCAGAAATGTGGTTCTGGAGAACTGTTACAGGAACTAGTTGGAATGGCAGAAAAATGAATGAGATGGTTCTACATGAAATACAAAAGAAGAAAGAACTACTGAAAGTTGTAGCCAGCAAAGAGAAAAACACATTGGACACTTAATTAGACATGCTAAACTTTTACAAAACATTTTCTATGGCAGGATCTGAGGGAAGAAAACCTTATATATTAAAAAAAAGTGTTTACTGAGATCTTCACACTTGGAGATGATGGGGACTACTGAGGACAAGTAGCTGGGGCTGCAGAGACAAGGCTTAACTTTTCGAAAGAAGAAGAAGAAGGTTAGGGCATTTGGAAGGAGATCAATCTTGTAGGGAAACAGTTAGACTAGTTACTAAAACTCTTGAATGACTCTTGAAGGCAAACAATGACACAAAGGAAGGAGTACGAGTATGCTGGGCTCACAACCTGTAAGTTTAACTAAGCATGGAATACACTTTGAGAGAGAGAGAGAATCTGGAAGAACGCTAGGTTTCTTGAATTTAATATTCTTAAAAACATGAAGCATCAGCAAATATTTACTGAAAGATACAGAAAATAGGTGCTCAGGTATTATATATGACTGATGTATATAAGAATGTTAATGGGGGAATAAAAATCGGAAACAATGCAAAATTGAAAAACTTACTAACCTGGCATTAGAGGGGGACTAGTTAGCGAGATGATAAATCAGTATGCACAACAAATCTTACATTATAATACAAGGTTTAGATGACTTATGACAAGCAGGTCTTGTAGGTATGGTGCAATTTTCACAGGAGAATAAAGTTTTACATATATTTTAATGGTCGGTATTCCAAGTTTGTTTGCACATTACCTTTGAAAACAAAAATGGGGAAGGCAGTTAGTTGTGGAACAATTGATGGAAATGAGAACGAATTGATGCCCAAACTGAACATGGGTATTAGTTTTAAAACATATTTCAAAATGGCACTTGAACAGAATGGAATACATCACTATTTGACTTACTCCCAGATGAAGACTAGTATCATGGAATGTTTGAACAGAATAATTAAAACATACATGTTGTTACATTATAATTTTTGCAGATCATACAAATGGACTGATATTCTTCCACAAATAACTGATCATATATTGGACAATAGAAATGGAACCAATTGGTATACATGATAATAAGCTACTAAATACCCTATACAGTCATACTAAAATAATAAACTCTTACAAACAGAAATTCAATGAAGATGCTGTAGTACATAATCAAAAAAACGAAACAGGGAATCACACCTACCATACTGGTTAACAAAGATATTTGAAGTATCCAAGGTTCTGCAGATGAATCCTAAAACTTACATTGTAAAGGATAACAAATGTAGTGAAACAACTGGAAGTTTTCCCACTTGAATTACAGAGAAGCATCGAACCAAGAGTGTTTCTCACAGAGAACATAAGACATCGAAGGAACAAGGCGCTGGGTTAATGGCTTTACTTCCCTTCATCGGACAACAGCCAGGTGGATGTCAGTGATCTGGTCTCAAACTGTGCAATAGCATAACATGCATGATAGGAAGCGCATCAGAGGTAGTGCCATTCTTGACAAGCTACTTGTAGAATGAAACATACCTCAGACCAGGAAAAATACTGGAAAAATGGCTAGCACGTGGTGACAAGGAAAATGATCTGCTGGACAAAGCTTTCAAAGGATGCACTATTGCATATGCATCAAATAAAGATCGTCATGCTGCAGGTCAAAGATTACCTGATAAAGTCAAGCACATAGATGCAAGAAGAGGGCCCTTATAAATATCAGTTTGCTTAAGTTAGTGAAAAACAATCCATTCCCAAGTTTTGTGGTGTGTTTATGTGATACACTACCTAAGTCTATGTGGAATTGGAGAGATGTGTGGAAAAACGGGCCAACCCTCAAATGTAAAAGCTTAGAGATAAGTGTTGCTATCTGTTGCTGGGTATAGGAACTATCAAAATTAAAACTAGTCTCACTCCTAAATATCACTTAGCTTTTACATTTGAAGGTTAACCCATTTTTCTGCACATGTCTTCAATTGTAAATTAAAATGTTGTGAGGGGACCCAGAACTCACTGGGTGGCATATGTTAAAGAAATCTGAAATGGCATCTAGCACTTTGATTCATTCAGAGACGTAAGACCCCTTGAAGTATTACGCCACTGCTTTACCAGTAACCATATATCTATAATTTTCATTGCTACTAAAATTTCAGTACATACCTGTGTGAACCTCACCCCCCCCCCCATGAACCATGGACCTTGACGTTGGTGGGGAGGCTTGCGTGCCTCAGCGATACAGATAGCCGTACCGTAGGTACAACCACAACGGAGGGGTATCTGTTGAGAGGCCAGACAAACGTGTGGTTCCTGAAGAGGGACAGCAGCCTTTTCAGTAGTTGCAAGGGCAACAGTCTGGATGATTGACTGATCTGGCCTTGTAACAATAACCAAAACGGCCTTGCTGTGCTGGTACTGCGAACGGCTGAAAGCAAGGGGAAACTACGGCCGTAATTTTTCCCGAGGGCATGCAGCTTTACTGTATGATTAAATGATGATGGCGTCCTCTTGGGTAAAATATTCCGGAGGTAAAATAGTCCCCCATTCGGATCTCCGGGCGGAAACTACTCAAGAGGACATCGTTATCAGGAGAAAGAAAACTGGCATTCTACGGATCGGAGCATGGAATGTCAGGTCCCTTAATCGGGCAGGTAGGTTAGAAAATTTGAAAAGGGAAATGGATAGGTTAAAGTTAGATATAGTGGGAATTAGTGAAGTTCGGTGGCAGGAGGAACAAGACTTCTGGTCAGGTGACTACAGGGTTATAAACACAAAGTCAAATAGGGGTAATGCAGGAGTAGGTTTAATAATGAATAGGAAAATAGGAACACGGGTAAGCTACTACAAACAGCTTAGTGAACGCATTATTGTGGCCAAGATAGATACGAAGCCCACACCTACTACAGTAGTACAAGTTTATATGCCAACTAGCTCTGCAGACGACGAAGAAATTGAAGAAATGTATGATGAAATAAAAGAAATTATTCAGGTAGTGAAGGGAGACGAAAATTTAATAGTCATGGGTGACTGGAATTCGAGTGTAGGAAAAGGGAGAGAAGGAAACGTAGTAGGTGAATATGGATTGGGGCTAAGAAATGAAAGAGGAAGCCGCCTGGTAGAATTTTGCACAGAGCACAACTTAATCATAGCTAACACTTGGTTCAAGAATCATAAAAGAAAGTTGTATACCTGGAAGAATCCTGGAGATACTAAAAGGTATCAGATAGATTATATAATGGTAAGACAGAGATTTAGGAACCAGGTTTTAAATTGTAAGACATTTCCAGGGGCAGATGCGGACTCTGACCACAATCTATTGGTTATGACCTGTAGATTAAAACTGAAGAAACTGCAAAAAGTTGGGAATTTAAGGAGATGGGACCTGGATAAACTGAAAGAACCAGAGGTTGTACAGAGTTTCAGGGAGAGCATAAGGGAACAATTGACAGGAATGGGGGAAATAAATACAGTAGAAGAAGAATGGGTAGCTTTGAGGGATGTAGTAGTGAAGGCAGCAGAGGATCAAGTAGGTAAAAAGACTAGGGCTAGTAGAAATCGTTGGGTAACAGAAGAAATATTGAATTTAATTGATGAAAGGAGAAAATATAAAAATGCAGTAAATGAAGCAGCCAAAAAGGAATACAAACGTCTCAAAAATGAGATTGACAGGAAGTGCAAAATGGCTAAGCGGGGATGGTTAGAAGACAAATGTAAGGATGTAGAGGCTTATCTCACTAGGGGTAAGATAGATGCTGCCTACAGGAAAATTAAAGAGACCTTTGGAGATAAGAGAACCACTTGTATGAACATCAAGAGCTCAGATGGAAACCCAGTTCTAAGCAAAGAAGGGAAAGCAGAAAGGTGGAAGGAGTATATAGAGGGTCTATACAAGGGTAATGTACTTGAGGACAATATAATGGAAATGGAAGAGGATGTAGATGAAGATGAAATGGGAGATACGATACTGCGTGAAGAATTTGACAGAGCACTGAAAGACCTGAGTCGAAACAAGGCCCCCGGCATAGACAACATTCCATTGGAACTACTGACGGCCTTGGGAGAACCAGTCCTGACAAAACTCTACCATCTGGTGAGCAAGATGTATGAAACAGGCGAAATACCCTCAGACTTCAAGAAGAATATAATAATTCCAATCCCAAAGAAAGCAGGAGTTGACAGATGTGAGAATTACTGAACAATCAGTTTAATAAGCCACAGCTGCAAAATACTAACACGAATTCTTTACAGACGAATGGAAAAACTAGTAGAAGCCAACCTCGGGGAAGATCAGTTTGGATTCCGTAGAAATACTGGAACACGTGAGACAATACTGACACTATGACTTATCTTAGAAGAAAGATTAAGGAAAGGCAAACCTACGTTTCTAGCATTTGTAGACTTAGAGAAAGCTTTTGACAATGTTGACTGGAATACTCTCTTTCAAATTCTAAAGGTTGCAGGGGTAAAATACAGGGAGCGAAAGGCTATTTACAATTTGTACAGAAACCAGATGGCAGTTATAATACTCGAGGGCCATGAAAGGGAAGCAGTGGTTGGGAAGGGAGTGAGACAGGGTTGTAGCCTCTCCCCGATGTTATTCAATCTGTATATTGAGCAAGCAGTAAAGGAAACAAAAGAAAAATTCGGAGTAGGTATTAAAATCCAGGGAGAAGAAATAAAAACTTTGAGGTTCGCTGATGACATTGTAATTCTGTCAGAGACAGCAAAGGACTTGGAAGAGCAGTTGAACGGAATGGATGGTGTCTTGATGGGAGGGTATAAGATGAACATCAACAAAAGCAAAACGAGGATAATGGAATGTAGTCGAATTAAGTAGGGTGATGTTGAGGGTATTAGATTAGGAAATGAGGCACTTAAAGTAGTAAAGGAGTTTTGCTATTTGGGGAGCAAAATAAGTGATGATGGTCGAAGTAGAGAGGATATAAAATGTAGGCTGGCAATGGCAAGGAAAGTGTTTCTGAAGAAGAGAAATTTGTTAACATCGAGTATAGATTTAAGTGTCAGGAAGTCATTTCTGAAAGTATTCGTATGGAGTGTAGCCATGTATGGAAGTGAAACATGGATGGTAAATAGTTTGGACAAGAAGAGAATAGAAGCTTTCGAAATGTGGTGCTACAGAAGAATGCTGAAGATTAGATGGGTAGATCACATAACTAATGAGGAGGTACTGAATAGGATTGGGGAGAAAAGGAGTTTATGGCACAACTTGACCAGAAGAAGGGATCGGTTGGTAGGACATGTTCTGAGGCATCAAGGGATCAGCAATTTAGTATTGGAGGGCAGCGTGGAGGGTAAAAATCGTAGGGGGAGACCAAGAGATGAATACACTAAGCAGATTCAGAAGGATGTAGGTTGCAGTAGGTACTGGGAGATGAAGAAGCTTGCGCAGGATAGAGTAGCATGGATAGCTGCATCAAACCAGTCTGAGGACTGAAGACCACAACAACAACAACAACAACCTGTGTGAACATTTATGTCTCATGTTCCTCCTGATGGCTGCAAAGAAGAATAATTGTATATAAAAACAATCATTACTCATCTGTTTCTCAGTTGAGCATCAGAAGCGATCTCTTACGCTCTGTCTTTAAAAGAGCAGTAGCCAGCACTAAATGTGAATTTTTTTTTTTAGCAGTTGAATTAAGCAAACAGGAGTGGAGTATTGCATTTATTGGACTGGAAGCTTACAACACCATTTCTAATACCACAGCATCAGACTGAAACAAAATCTAGGAAGTGGCTGAGTTGTAAAAGTACCCCACAGTGCATATGACATTGATGATTTAAATGTATATTTAAAACATTCTGTATGAAGTGTTGAGTTGAATGTGAATGAAAATACACTTAAAACAGAAGTAAGAAGAAACAAACTGTTGACAGAGAGGTTCAATAGTACTGCTACTAGGTTTCTCAGAGGAATAAATTTGCAACCACATCCATATATATTTTACGAGTCAGCTCAATTAGTAGATATACTACATAACTTGCATTGAATCCAATATTGCATTGAATTTGGATCTCACTGACAAATTGATTCACACAATCTGCCGGTTCTTCTCTACAGCTGGTCCAGGATATAAAATGATTGAGCCATGAATCAACACCATACACCACTGATCGACTGTTCAGGTATTAGAGCATCTCAGGTTGAAAATGCACACAGAGACAGACCTCTTATTGACGTTTGTAGTGAAGAAATCATAATACACTTACACTTGAAGAGGATTGGCGTATGATATAATGCCACTGCACACAGACCCTCTTGTTCTCCTTTGCAAATTTGTAGATGCTTATGGTCACACACATTGATATAACCTCTGAAAGAATATGTAAATTTCTTGGCGTTTGTATTAAGTCACTGTGATATAACTGGAATGGCCGTTAGAAATAAAATTACAGCACAGTATCAGTCTCTTTCTGACGATGAGAAGGGAGGTTATCGTCAAACGCTTGAATATTATTTAAAGAACAATATCCAATTTTTATGTTTATTTAAGGTGATGGTTAAGGGGACATTTTCTTTTATCAATGGCCGGTATCATACAACACTTGTGGAGAAACTGATTGATTACACAGTTTTTAGGAAATGTTTGGATGATGGGTACTGATGATTTTTATTATCTCCAATTTTTGTAGATATTTTCCTTGCAAAACATGACAGTAGAAAACAAAAAAAGAATTATGACTGGTATTTAAAAGATTTTTATTCACAGAAGCTTACAAAAAAAGAGAAGAATATGTAGTTATGGAATCACACAAAACAGTGATTACACTAACACAACAATACAATTTGTGCAAGTTATTCACCACCTCTTTTTCCACTTGTAGTTCAAAATCTACAGGAGTCAGAGTAATAAAGTCTTGAGAAATATTTCTCCAAACTTTTACTAGCTCTACCACTAAATTCAAGGTCTTCAAAGTGAAGCCATGTGGCTCCTAGGCATTGCACTCCTACCTGAGCCCTCCTAGTGAAAGTATCCTAAAAGTTTGGCAGTGGAGGGCTGATTTAATCCTCATATTGAAACAACCTTCATCAGTTAGAAACACAGCAGCAAGTCAAGTCTAATCTACAGGTTTACTCGTATGTACTCCACTTTCCCGATAGGTTATGCCATTTTGTTTTCGCTCCTGTAGTGGCATGCTATGGTGCTATGGCAAAAGGATTTTAATGTGTATTAGGTAGAGTCAGTGAAGGATGATCCCTGCCTGCCAACTGCAGTCAGCTGCTAGCTAAAACAATCATTGTCTGCAGAGCTGTGACAATACTAAGATGCTACTGTAGAGATGCACAAACTTACATTATGTCATTAGTTGAGGAAGATGTACAAAGCAACTGCACCAAGCCCAGGGATCTTTCATAGGATAGCAGACATGAATCAACAAACAAATTAAAAAAATATATAGTTATATAACTTTATTTTTTAAGTGTTAATCAAAATTTCATGACTATCATTCATGCAGAATAATGTTGCCACAGTTTCTAAATTCTTATCATCTATCGAAGCTACAATTAACATTGATTGATTGGTGGAATATGCAGAGAATGACAGTACAAGTACTGGAGAAATTATTAGCAACTGGTAAAATTTTGTTTCTAAATGATGGATTTAAATATGGACATGTGTTCAGCACATTATTTATTCATCTGTTGGTACATCACATGTTTCAACACTGAAATGCATCTCACACTCAGAGAAAAAGACATTCTAATACCAACTGTGGCATGATGATCTTCGTTGATAATAAGGAAGCTTCTTGTTGTTCAGTGGCCCAGTGGCCTGAAGAATGTGTTCCCTCTGTAGTAAGGCAGGCCAAACTCTTTGTCTTTAAGTATGTCTGCTTGTGTCTGTATATGTGTGGATGGATATGTGTGTGTGTGCGAGTGTATACCTGTCCTTTTTTCCCCCTAAGGTAAGTCTTTCCACTCCCGGGATTGGAATGACTCCTTACCCTCTCCCTTAAAACCCACTTCCTTTCGTCTTTCCCTCTCCTTCCCTCTTTCCTGATGAGGCAACAGTTTGTCGCGAAAGCTTGAATTTTGTGTGTATGTATGTGTCTGTCTGTGTTTCTATCGACCTGCCAGCGCTTTCGTATGGTAAGTCACATCATCTTTGTTTTTAAATATATAAAATATATATATTCATTTAGTTTCCTAAATGATTCTGGGTCTTTCTTATTAGTTTAACAGAAGTATTATCTGTAATAATGTATTTCCCTCAAAGCTCATTGCAAAGGCCACCAACTGGAATGTTTCCCCAGTGGCCAGAAATCTTAGCGTGACTACTAGTCTCTTATCAGAAAGAAAACACAAGTTGCACGCGCTTATTATGGAGGGCTCATTTTTGTATCTTTTCAGTAAATATCCATTTCAATGATGGTGAGAAGCTTTGAAAAATCTCCATCTCCTCTTCCACTCTAAAGAAATTATGAAATGAATCTTGATCCTGAAATTATGCGTTGAAGTATGTTATTTCAGAGTGATGGTAGTCAATGTAACCTCAAGAATATGGATAGTATGCTTGTGCAAAATGATGACAGATAATATACACTCATGTTCAGAAAACCTTGAACGACTAGATACGGAACGTTAATATCCACAGAACATGTACATTAGTACGTTCTGCAGAAATGATTAGCATTTCGATCACCTCAGTTCAGCATGTGTCCTGTTGCCTAGTAGCCACAGGGTCTGTCCTGGGCCACGATATCATGTTCCATCCATGATGGCATTAATGCATATAAGGCACGAATGCCATCCTGTGGTATAGCCATCCATGCTGCATTCAGCTGGTTCCAAAGTTCATCTGTGGTGCTTGGCATTGGGTCACAGTGCTGCACCCATTGTTTCACCGTATCCCACACATTTTTGGTTGGTGACAAGTCTGACGATACAGCAGGCCAGGGAAAAAGGATGAGATCCTGTGACACTAAGAAGGCTTGTGTTCATACAGCAACAAGTGGGTGCACATTGTCTTCCTGAAAAATGCTGTCTGGGGTGTTGTGCAGAAAGGGTATGACTACGGATTGCAAAATGTCATTCACTTAGGTCACACTTGTCGCAGTACCCTGGATGTGCACTGTGCTTTGTGGCTGTACCCAACAGCACCCCACGCCATACCGGTAAGACCTTGAGTTGGCGCTGTATGTCTTGTGCGAATGCAGTCACCATGCTGTCGCTCCCCCTGTCTGTGGTGAATCATAATGCAGCCATCATTTTCAAATAGAAGACGCTATCTGATCCCATTCCTCTCCCCAGTGACGTCGTCCCAAACACTATTGCCGTCTAGCATGTTTTTGCGCATGTGTTTTTTCGGAACATGAGGGCACTTTAATTATACTCAATTTAAAACCGAAAATAGGATGAAGATGCAATTGAGTTGATGAAAAACTTCTACTTGTATGTATCTCAAATAATTGTACAGCATTATGTTGTGTTCCTCCACCAGCAATTCGCAGTTCAAGCCCTTAACGAGTCCACAATCTTAGACATGATTTTCTCTGCTCTTCTTCGACAAGTAACATAACTATTTTATGCACGATTATTTTAATGAAGAAACTTGGTGTCAACGCGCCAAATGCAAACAGGAAATGCCACTGGAGAGCGCTGACGTCACAAATAACGATGAGGAACTTGTTCCGTGAAATGTAGCAGGTTGTTTCAGAGCTTGCAGCAACCACAACCAACATCACGTCTGGCATGCTTCGCGATGAGAAACGCGTCCCATTTGTTGCCGGCTTCTTGTACAATGAGCGCCACATTGTGTTTAGCATTTTTCTTTATTATTACTATTATTATTATTATTATTAAAGGAGTGAGCTCAGATCCATCACCCGTTGCTAAGGTGGTGCAACTAAACTCTGACTCCATTTCAGCCAAACACAAGCCGTGATGGTGGCAAGAAAGGGGGGGTTAGATGGTGGATGGCAGACATAGATCCAGTCATCCCAATGGGAAACTGCCATCTGTCGTCTCAGTGCTAATTTGCTGATTGCAGGCCTAGCCAAGGGCATACACTTTGCAGATCGTTTAATTTACACACCAACTTGTGAATTAATTAAAGTCTTTACTGTACATCAGTTGTGATTAAATTTGATAAAGCCTTTCAGGATAAGAATGGTTAAGTTTTGTATGAATTTCAGTTCCACGCTTGAAATAATTTGGGAAATATTCAAGATTACCAAAAAACTAAAGTTTTATAATTTACCATTAAAACCAACATCCTGACGCTTTACTATGTTTTTGACTTTTGTAAATACATCAGAGGATGTTACTACATCATTAATTAGACAGCATTTTGTTTAAGGTAGTGGAAGGAACATAAAGTTTTGGCTTTCAAACAGGAATCACTATTTTCAGTTTTTGACATTATTGTTTTATCTGATATGTTATCAGAGTGAGTGAGGATGTGAATAAAGCATCTAGGTACACACGAATCTTGAGATTTTCTTTTTATATTTACCAAGGCCAATTTCTATTTGGAAGTTTAAACTGTGGAATTTACTTTTACGTGAAAATTTACTTGCTAGAGAGATGCTATAATTTTTCAGAATGTAAAATTCAGGTCTCTTAACAGTTTATTTACGTGTACTAGTTAATAAAACACTGAAGTATGTGATTTTGTGTTATGAAAAAAAAAAACGTACAAATGTATGTGAATTTATGTGATGGGAAGTAAAATCCTACAACCTTTATTTAGTGCAATAAAATCAACGAGGAGTATTTACACAAAACTGAAATAATTATATAATTCAGATGAAAATTTTCTAATGATTTAACCCCTTAATTTCAGCTGAAACATTAGGGTCCCAGAGATCACACCTCTAGTATTCGTTACAAAAAAGTCGTCTCGTAAGTTAAGGGTTAATTGCCGATACGAAAAAAAATCAATGATAGGTGATACTTTTGGCATGGCTAAGTGCCTGAAACTCCAGTGTGGTTCCCGCACTACAGCTCTCTCGTCACAGTCGCTCGCACAGTAACCGTAGGTATGTGGAATACCACGATATGGCTGCCCAAATCATCACAAAAGACCCATTATATTTCACTCTTGGGACGTAAACTCTACCAGAAGTTGGAAACAAGACTCATCCGATCAAATTACTTTCTTCTGTTGCCCCAAAGCCCAGGTTTTACGGCTTCAGAACAAAGTTCTCTAGTTTCGGGAATTCGCATCACTGATAAGTAGTTTTGGAATTTGCAGCTCTTCTTGCAGTTCCCTCGTTATGAAGCTCCTTTCGTGTGGCTTTGTTGCGCACAGGGTTCGCGAGTACGATAGTCAGTCGTGCAGGGAATTTTGCAGCTGCCGTCCTCATTTTTCCGCCACAATCCTTTTCAATGACCTGCCGTCACGATCACTTAATAGACCCTTTTTGTCCATGCTGTGAGTTAACGGATGATGTTTCTCCACTTTCCCCGCATTCAGTGTAATTCCTCCATATGATGCCTCTTGAAACATCAAACGCTTCGGCTGTCTTGATTATGGAAGCATCCACCATACGGGCACCAACAAGCTACCCACGTTCGAATTCGCTTAGCTCCGACATAATGCACTCAAAACCACACGGAACGCTCTTCTGACCGCGACTGACACTTGCAGTGTATCGAGGACACGGCGCAGGTACAAATACAACAAGCTTGGCTAGCATCTGCATTTATGTTCAAGCAGGCATTTCTCGCGGCGTTGCCACCTTTTTGTTCAATCCCTGTAAAAATTTTGACACTACTTATCTATCGGTGTATTCATCCTGTGCATTAAAAAAAAAAGAAAAGAAAGTAGGCGGATATCAACATGTCAGACAGGCCCATTCCTTTGTAAAGTGGAAGATCTTCATAAAATAAACATTGTTTTGAAGTATAGGACAGCAGTGTGTTTCTTAGCTTTATGTAATTAAAGGGCCAGTTACTACAGTTACATCACATGCTGTATACTCATTTGTGGTATCGCAATGTAGTTTATTCCTGTTTCCCACACACACATTAACGTGGTTTTGGAGAAAAAGAACCGGAGCGCCAGAAGTTTCCGTATTTATTTCCGTGCCTTTTGTCGGCAGCGGATATTGAGCAATGGCTCTGGTCAGTGAAAAGTGCTCGCGCTGAGATTTCTGGCGACTGTGCTGCGGAGCAACTGTGGCCCACGAAGTTTTCCATTATTTACTCTGCGCGGCTGTGGCTACATGGCACGACTAAAGTCTGTGATTACATTTCTAAAAATAGTAGTTAAGATAAACACCATTAAGTATCTCTAATTTCCTCCCCACGAAGTCTTGGGCCAGTTCATCTATCAGCTACCGCACGTTTAGCACAGAGGCAGAAATTTAATTCACACGGGATATCTAATGCCATGCGAGTATTACTCCGCAGTAGTAGCGTGATCGAAAATAAAGACCCTTGCTCAGTTAAGGCTAAATAGTCTACAATAACAAAGTAGTCATAAATCGATCCTCTTTACCAAGTCGCGATTTTTACACTCAAGCACCGTAAAATACTAGTACATTAATACTCCATAAGTTAAACACTACCGGGAAAATTGGGAAACTGGAAAGTTGGGCAGATGACTGTATGTGATAAGCTGGGACTACTTGCCGGCTCAATTAAGCTATCCCAACGCACTTTCCCGACCGACTCAAATCTATGGCGTTACCAAGGGCTTGGCGAGGTAGGTCTCCGCAAAGGGGGCAGGCACAAAGGAGGCGGAGAAATTAATCGGAAAAAGAAAGAAAGAAAAAAAATAGAACCACGGTTTAAGAATTAACATGGAGAGGTATGGAAGTTCTCCTACCCCTCGTGTTCCTGTCTTCCGCCTAGGAGAAGATAACTTTCCTTCGGCCTGCAACTACAAGGGGCGTTCAATAAGTAATGAAACACTTCTTATTTTTCTTGGCCAATTTCGCTTGAAAAAAAGTGCGGAATCTATACTGGGACTTCGTGGAGTATTCCCGCTTCGGCCCCTACAGTTTCATAGAAGTTCCGACACGTGGCTGTGCTATGTGTAGCCTTCAAAATGGTGTCTGTAACGGAGGTGCGTTCCAAGCAGAGAGCTGTTAATGAGTTCTTTTGGCGGAAAACCAGATCATCGCAGATACTCATAGGCGCATGCAGAATGTCGACAGAGACCTGGCTGTGAAGAAAAGCACGTTGAGTCGTTAGCCGATGAGTCTGTCATCATCGCAACAAGGTCACGCAAACTTAACGATCTCCTGCGTGCAGGCCGGCCACACACAGCTGTGACGCCTGCAGTGTTTCAACGTGCGGACACTCATCCGAGGTGATCGACGGACCACAGTAAAACACCTTGCTGCTCAACTGAACGTCTCTGTTGGTGGCGCTGACATACTCGTCCACCAGTTAATGTACTCAAATGTGTGCGCCTAACAAAAGACCATAAAGAGCAACGAAGGGCCATCTGTGCGGAACTGCTCGTGCACTACGAGGTTGATCTCGACAATTTTTTGTCGAACATCGTCTCAGACGATGAAGTATGCGTTCGTCACTTCGAACTGGAAACAAAAATGGCAATTCTTAGAGTGGCGCCATACCACCTACTACTACTACTACTACTACTACTACTACAATTACTACTACTCCTCGGCTCTACAGCCCTTGGAGGGCCTTGGCCTGCATCACAATATCCTGCCATTCTATCCGATCCATGGCTTTCCGTCTCCATCCTCTGACAACCAGCTTTTTCATGTCTTCTTCAACTCCATCCACCCATCTCTTTCTGGGGCGTCCGCTACGGTCGCAGGTTCGAATCCTGCCTCGGGCATGGATGTGTGTGGTGTCCTTAGGTTAGTTAGGTTTAAGTAGTTCTAAGTTCTAGGGGACTGATGACCACAGATGTTAAGTCCCCTAGTGCTCAGAGCCATTTGAACCATTTTTTCTGGGGCGTCCCCTCCGCCGTCTGCCTCCAGCCTTGCCATCAAAAATCCTCTTACATGCTCTGTCTTCTTCCATTCTGACCACGTACCCTGCCCACCGCAGTCTTCTTATTTTAATGGTAGGCTCCGCACATTCCATGTTCCTATGTACATATCTCTCGAAATTTTTTTGTTCGCTGGGGTCGTCATCGAAATATCTGTCCGGCTTATTCCTTTGCTAGCATTCGCAACAATTGATGTTTTACAGAGGGAGATTGTTAATCTTCCGCCCAACCATTTGGGAGGTAGCTCCTTACAGCTCGCAGGGTAGCTGGCTCCATGTTCAGGAGAGCATCCTTAGCCTTTGTAGATCCCTCTACCAACTGCAAGGCAGCAGGTGATTTGTATTGGGTTTACTCCCTTAGGGAGACTGGCTTCACCACGCCTCTAGAGCCCTCCCTGCCCTATCGTGTAGGATGTTAAGAATGATAGGGGAGAGGGATAGGCTTAGGATAGGATCGGACAGGAGACAGGAGACAGGTCGTTGTGGGACACACTTTGTCTGGCTCCTCCCCATCGGCCTGCCCGGCATGGGTGGCCCTGCTTGTGGCTATGCTACCGCCGGCATAGCCCTCTGGATCCAGAGCGCACAAACCTCCTCGCCCGCACTGACAGTGCTACGTTAAGGCGGTGTCCCTGAGGAGGCCATACCACCTACCCTCCGAAGAAAAAGTTCAAAGCTGCACCCTCAGCCAGCAAAGTCTTCTGGGACTCTGAAGGGGTTATTCTGTTTGATGTCCTCCCTCAAAGTACAAGGATCAATTCTGAAGCGTATTGTGCTACCCTTAGGAAACTGAAGAAACGAATTCACCATGTTCGTCGCCACCAAAATACAAATGAACTCCTGTTTCTCCATGAGATCGCAAAACCTCACACAAGGCTGCGGACCCGAGATGAGCTCACAAACTTCAGTGGACTGTTCTTCCTCGTCTACCCTACAGCCTCAATCCTACACCTTCCGGCTTCCATTTCTTTGGCCCAATGAGGGATGTACTCCGCAGGAAGCAGTACGTGGATAATGGGGAGATGACTGATGCCGCAAGACGTAGGCTCCTGCGACCACCAGTAGAATGGTACCATGTGGGCCTACGGGACCTCCTAGTAAGAAGCCGTAAAGCAGTCGTATTGAACGGAGATTATGTTGGAAAATAGGGTTTTGTTGCCAGAATAGAAGGGAATAACATGATGTATTGGAATACTGTATAAAATCAACTTGTTTTCAGATTTAAAAAAAATTGTTGCGTTACTTATTGAACGCCACTTCTTTAAAGGCACGCTGCGTACAGTGTTATTTCAGTAGTGTAATTTCGACCAAGCAGCTTCATACAGAAACGACCACTACCCAACAGGCGTCTGTATTTAACATGTTTTATTTGGTAGCAGTGTACGTGGTTCACACAGCTACCGCCTACGCTGCTCGCTTATATTCAACAATGAAGTTCGAGTTGCAACCTCGCTATGATATTGTAGAATAGCGAAGGTCAGTAAGCGGGTGCCGAAATCAGATAGCCTATATTTCTGACGACTGAGGACTAGAGGAAGCACGCAAAAACGGTAGAGGGGATATTTAATTTACTTGCCCCAACAGAAAGGACTTTTGTTGTCCTGTTTACTTACTAAAAAGAATTCAAGACCGAGCCTTCAGATTAATAATATTACGGAAATTGTTAGTCGTTACGCCTACAGACAGCTGCACTCTCTGCATGTAAGATGAATCAATCTCCGTGTAAACAAACCTACTCTCTGCCATTAATTTTGACAGTAAGTATACGGAGACTAATTGTATCTCAAACGACCGATAATTATGTACTTAGTGCTTTAAGGTACCGTAGACTACATTGTTACACTATGTGATCAAAAGTATCCGGGCACGTGGCTGAAAAATGACTTACAAGTTCGTGGCGCCCTCCATCGATTATGCTGGAATTCAGTATGGAGTTGGCCCACCCTTAGCCTTGTTGGCAGCTTCCACTCTCGCAAGCATACGTTCAGCCAGGTGCTGAAAGGTTTCTTGGGGAATGGCATCCCATTCTTCACGGAGTGATGCACTGAGGAGAGGTACCGACGTCGGCCGGTGAGGCCTGGCACGAAGTCGGCGTTCCGAAACATCCCAAAGGTGTTCTATGGGATTCAGTTCAGGACTCTGTGCAGGCCACTCCATTACAGGGATGTTACTGTCGTGTAACCACTGCGCCACAGGCCGTGCATTATGAACAGGTGCTCGCTCGAGTTGAAAAATGCAATCGCCATCCCCAACTTGCTCTTCAACAGTGGGAAGCAAAATGGTGCTTAAAATATCAATGTAGGCCTGTGATGTGATAGTGGCACGCAAAACAACAAAGGGTGCAGGCCACCTCCAAGAAAAACTCGACCACACCATTACACAACCGCCTCCGAATTTTATGGTTGGCACTACACCCGCTGGCAGATCACGTTCACAGAGCATTCGCCATACCCACACCCTGCCATCAGATCGCCACATTCGTCCCCCACACAACGTTTTCCCACTGTTCAATCGTCCAATGTTTACGCTCCTTGCACCAAGCGAGGCGTCGTTTGGTATTTACCAGCGTGACTGTGACTTATGAGCAGGCGCTCGACCATGAAATCCAGGTTTTCTCACCTTCCGCCTAACTGTCTTAGTATTTGCAGTGGACCCTAATGGAGTTTGGAATTCTTGTGTGATGATCTGGATAGATGTCTGGCTATTACACATTACAACCGTCTTCAACTGTCGGCAGCCTCTGTCAGTCAACAGACGAGGTTGGCCTGTACGCTTTTGTGCTGTACATGTTCCTTCACGATTCCACTTCACTGTCACATCGGAAACAGTGGACTAGGGATGTTTAGGAGTGTGGAAATCTAGCAGACAGACGTATGACACAAGTGACACCCAATCAGCTGACCACGTTCAAAGTCGGTGAGTTTTGCGGAGCGTCCCATTCTGCCCTCTCACGATGTCAAATGACTACGTTCAGGGTCAACTGCTAGAGTCTGCACGATTCATCAACACTCTGCAGGTCGTTCTGCAAATTCTTACTACCTTCCGGCGTTGCTACTTTGGTATAGACAACTGCATCATCTGCGAATAGCCTTAAAGAGCATCCGACGTTTTCTGCTAGATCATTTATATATATTGTAAACAGCAACGGTTCCTATCACACTTCCCTGTGGTACTCCGGAATAACCTTTACATCTGTCGATTTAGTTCCGTTAAGAGCGACGTGTTGAGTTCTGTCTGCTAGGAAGTCTTGAATCCAATCGCAGGTATGCTCCGATACTCCGCCAGCTCGTATTTTTTTCATTAAACGGCATTGCGGGACGGTGTCAGAAGCCTTACTGAAATCAAGGAACACGGCACCAACCTGAGCGCCGTTGTCCACTGCGCTGTTCAAATGGCTCTGAGCACTATGGGACTTAACTTCTGAGGTCATCAGCCCCCTAGAACTTAGAACTACATAAACCTAACTAACCTAAGAGCATCACACACATCCATGCCCGAGGCAGGATTCGCACCTGCGACCTTAGCGGTCGCGCGGTTCCAGACTGTAGCGCCTAGAACCGCTCGGCCACTCCGGCCGACACACTGCGCTGTGCGTCTCATGGAGGAACAGAGCGAGCTGAGTTTCGTAGGATCTCTGTTTGCGGAATTCATGTTGATTCTTATGGAACAGATGTTCATTTTTCCAAAAACGTCATAATTCTTGAGCATAAAACCTGTTCCATAATTCTACAACAGATTGACGTCAACGATATAGGTCTATAATCAAGTGGATCTGTCTTACGGCCTTTCTTAAAATTGAAAATGACCTGTTCTTTTTACCAGTCATTAGGTACCTTTCGTTGCTCAAGCGATCTACGATAAATTACTGCTAGAAGAGGAGCAAGTTCTTTCGCTTAATCTTTATAGAATCTTATAGGTATCTCATCTGGTCATGAAGCCTTTCCACTACGACTAAGCGGTTGTAGCTTTTTTTTTCAATTCTCGATCGGTTATCTCAATATTTGCCGTTTCGACGTTCGTACGACGATTGAAAGGAGGGACAGAGTTACGATCTTCCGCGGTGAAACAACCTCGGAAGACCGAATTCAGTATGTTGGCCTTCTCTCTGTTATCTTCTGTTTAGGTGCCGGTGTGGTCGCAGAGAGAATGAATAGATGATTTTGACCCACTTACTGATTTTACATACGACCAAAATCTCTTACGTTTTTTACTCAGGTCGGTTGACCACATCTTACTTTCGAAATCATTGAAACATTCTCTCTCACTGATCTCCTCATGCTCATTTTCGCTTCGTTCAACTTTTGTTTGTCAGCTTGGTTTTTACTTCTCTTGAATCTGAGATGAAGTGCTGTTTGTTTACGTAGCGCTTTTCTAACACTGCTGTTAAACCATGGTGGATCTTTCCCATCCCTTAAAACCTTACTTTGAACATATTTGTCTAGAGCGTATTGAATAATGCCTTTGAATTTTTTCCATTTGTTCTCCACATCTTCGTTCTCATTGCCGAACATTTGATGCTGACTGCTGAGATATTCTGAAATTTGTAGCCTGTCATCCTTGCTGAGCAAATATATCTTCCTTCCTTTCTTCACATGCCTTGTAGGACCCGTCGTCATAGATGCTGTCACAGCCTTGTGATCACTGATACCTTCCTCTATGTTAACTGATTCGATAAGTTCAGTCCTATTTGTTACCAGGAGGTCTAAGACGTTATCCTCACGGGTTGGTTCTCTAACTATCTGCTCAAGGTAATTTTCGGACAAGACATCGAGAACAATGCCACACGATTCCCTATCTGTGGCACCAGTTTTGATGGCACCAGTTTTGATGGCATAACTCTCCCAATCTATACCTGGCAAGTTGAAGTCACCCCTATTACAACGGCATGATCAGGAAAATTACTAATAATATTCTACAAGTTTTGTCTCAAGCGCTCTATGACTACAGATCCTAACCCAAGTGGTCTATAAAAGCATCCGATCACCATATTTGACCGTTCTTTGATACTCAGTTTCATCCAGATTAATTCACATTCGGAATCCGTGATAAACTCGCTAGAATTTATCCAATTTTTTGCTGCAATAAACACGTCGCCACCATTGCCGACTAACCTATTCTTACGATAAACATTCCAGTCTGAACTTAGGATTTCGTTGTCAATGACGTCTGGTTTCAACCAGCTTTCTGTTCCCAATACTATCTGTGCGTTATAACCGTCAGTAAGCGATACTAATTCTGGGACCTTTCCTTGGATGCTCCTTCAGTTTACTAAAATCATATTAATCTTTTCTAAGTCTGATCTGCGAGGATCAAGATTCTCTGATGTCGCTGTGGCTGATGTAACAGGCAAATCGTCTTTGCTCCCAAGGGAGGAGTCCTCTAACCTAAAAAAGCCCCATGTGCACGCCACCCGTACTCCGCTACCCTAGTAGCCACTTTCTGCGTGTAGTGCACGCCTGACCTATTAACGGGAACCCTCCAATTCTGCACCCGATAGCGGAAGACGAGAAATTCGCATCCGATACCGCCGCAGAGCCGGTTGCTGCTCCAAACCAGATGACCGCGACCAATCCTGGTTACGATGCTACAAATAGACAGCTTAGCCTGCAACCCGCGTCCGTTGCTAGTTGCCTTCACCAAGTCTGGCAGCAGCTGCAAGGAGCCGAGGGTGGCTTCAGAACCACGCGGTAGGCGTCTTTCGTGCCGACATGTGCCACTACATGCAGCCGGTTGCACCCAGTGCGCTCGTTAGCCGCCTGCAGGGCCTCCTCCTCATCACGGATGAGACCTCCCGGCAAACATACTGAACGCACACTGGAGTTCTTTCCTGCCTTGCCTATTATCTCCCTGAGGGGCACCATCACCCGCCTAACATAGGAGCTCCCAATGACTAGCATACCCACCCTCTGTACTTGTCCGGACAGGACAGGAAAATCGACCGCTGGCCCAACAGGAGAGGCATCCCGTGCTGGCTCAGAGTTATCATCAACACAAGGGTAACAACTCGTACCTGTTGCTAAGACGTAGGGAGACAGCATGATACGGTGACTGATATATCCGAGCAGGACACAGAATTTATTCCAGACTTCAAGTTTCCAATACATCCAACATACATACCAATTGTCGAGACACCAGCATTGCTTAGTGCACCTGACAGATCGAAGCAGAAATCAATTCAGTAGGTGGAACTGTTTCCAGAGGTCGAGTTGCCACTATCGCCAATGTCTGCACTACTCGTCAAGCCATTGCCATGATTTAATGCAGCTGTGAAAGTGGTGTTATTTGCTGCAGTGTACAAGTTGAATGAGAAAAATAGTAAATGTGTAGTTGTAGGCATCTCCTAAGATCATTAGTTAAATTTTTGAAAATCCACGATTTCGTGGCATAAAAGTAGAGCTTTCAGACTATGAATGGTATCAGTTACATCAGAATTCAACACAAACAACTGCTATGTTCAATGCTCAAATGCCTTCAGTGTTACTTGGTTGTCATAGAATATGTGTTGGAGCTATCTAAGAACAGAAAAAATGTGCAACGATAAGAATTACAAACAATGCATTCATTTTCAGGAATCTACATTCAAGGTAGCTCAGTCATCCAGAGTGTGGTGTATGAGCAGGTCGAATGGTGCTCATACGTATATGAAGTTATTGGAAATGTACTGCACGCACACACAAAGTATACTTCAGAGGAAATATTTGTCACGAATTTCGATGTGTCCTGCGCTTCAGTACACAGCATGTATGATGCATCTGCATCATGACTACCTAATGTTGCTAGAGAATTACGAGCATATTCACATTTGTTTGTGTGCCCTATTACCTCAGACAAAAAAAAAAAAAAAAAAAATAGTGAAAATAATTGAGTATTTATCTCTCTAACTGTGTTTCATTTGATCAAAAACCTCAAACATGCCACTTTCCCTACGTATTAAATTTGCGCAAAATTCAAATTTTTGTGAGAAATTCAAAAATATCCTGGCTTTCCCCCCACTCCTACGGTGTCACTCGAAGCAACCTTGTCAACATGCACTCGGGCTCCTGGTGGTGTCAGGACCAGGTGCAGCCCGTAATTCCACAGCTAGTAGAGGAAGCATCTAGTAGCAGTAGGCTGGATGACCCAAATCACATCGATGACTGTCGGGGGTTACCTCTCAGAGCTGGCTGCAAGCTATAACAGACACTGTATTGCAAAGGCGGGCAGTAATTATGGTCAATTGACCCTGCCCTATTGCAGCAGGACATCGTTTTTGATAATGTTGGGTCAGGAAGTGGTCATAGTGCCACGCTCAGATGCGGAGTAATCCGGGTCACCACTGCAATAATCTGGCCCCCTTACTATGCTTTATCAACAGTGTTCCAAGCCAGCCAGCGGCGGGGAGGCTGGACATGGGGTAACTAAAGTCCGCGTCGTGTAGGAAGATGGCCCAATTTTCAGCTGTTCTGCGCATCTCCCTCCACTGGCAGCCAATAATATTCATTCTCGTTCCGAGCGGCTAACAGCGAGTTACAACTACACAGCGAGAATTCAACGGCCTTTTTTTTTTTTTTTTTTTTTTTGTAGCAATATAGCTGCGTATGTGTATCTGTAAACGTTTAAGTGCGATTAAAAAAAAGTCAGGTGACGGCAATAAATGTTAAGTGCTCCACAAGCATGCGAGGGGAATTATTTACCGCACTTATAACTTTTTCAAACGTGAGTTTGAAAGGTCTCCTACTGTTGACACAAGAATGGGCTCCAGAACCATGTAGTGTCGGCAAGAGAACTGTAAGGCGAATTGTAAACGAAAGTGTCTGAGCTGTAGGAACCGTAGTTAAAGTTGGTTTCGTGTCAGCTAGAAAACATTGGAACTGCGGGGAAACTGTAACACAAATGGATGGTTTTAACAACGATGTTTTAAAGTGCTCCATGTGAAAGATGAGTGCCTGACGCCGCAAAAACGCGTTAAAGTTATGCAGGAGAAAATTGGCTTCAATGGTAAGCGCTTCGCCAATGTAAGGAATTTCAAAAGACGTTGGTTACAGATATGTTAAGAAGAGAGTTTTTAGCTCAAAAAAGTGACATAGGTGGAGCACGCACTACATCCCATATAAAGATTACAATACAAGAGAAGGATGTAGTTGAGCAGTGAATTAACTTGGTGAAACATGGGTCAGTTAGAATCATTCCATGAAGATCAGCTGGAAAATGAGTGATGGTACTGGCGGTTTTGAAGTTCTCATAGGAATAGCTTCTCAGAAAATTATTCCGCATGCTGGTTTTGTTTCTGAGAGTAAACATGTATCTACGTGTAAGAAAAACAGCAGTGACTATCATTCGAAAATGAACGCTGTCAGTTTCCTGACATGATTCACAGTTCTTGCCATACCTTGCTTCAAAGTCGGTCATTGCCAGTTATAATTCAACTGTTAAAAGAGAAAACACCAATTACAGACACCAGAAAACTGGATATTTTTCCCTGGCTAAAAAATAAAGTATTAAGCGCAGTGTAAACCAGACTCATGCCGATCTCTTGCAACTCGTTAATTTATGTAAGTCACGTGACAGAACGTACAAACTTGACTTTCTTGCACTGAATGGAATCGCCGGTCGAGGTGGCCGAGCGGTTATAAGCGCTACAGTCTGGAACCGCGTGACCGCTACGGTCGCAGGTTCGAATCCTGCCTCGGGCATAGATGTGTATGATGTCCTTAGGTTAGTTAGGTTTAAGTAGTTCTAAGTTCTAGGGGACTGATGACCTCAGAAGTTAAGTCCCATAGTGCTCAGAGCCATTTGAAATTTTTTGAACTGAATGGAATCACGCATAACCCACGTGTTACTGTCAGACTAGTCTGATGGAATTACCTTGGGCATAGGGTTAAGGCTATATGGGAGAAAAAAAAAAAAAAAACATTCCAGATAACATACACTGAATCGCTTGTGCATAGACAATATTCTGCCTGTAGCGTGGGCACAGTCTGTCACGGCATGTTAAAAAGCTTCAGAAAGAAGAATTTGAGAGAGAAGTGATGATGGATATGAGCCTTGAATCTGTTATAGTAAATTTACAATCAGATTGTTCGGAAACAGACTCAAATAGAAGCGACGATGGTATTACGATGTAGACTTTGGAACAAAGTACGAGTAATATTATTTCTTAGTTTTAAAGACTCATGGTTTAAAAAATGTATTTGTCAACATATCAGTTGCATAAATAATTATAACTTCCTAGCCTTTTTGATTAGGACTTTGTATCCTTTGAATTATGCAGACTATAATGTTTAATATCTTGCTCAAGGAGAAGTTAAGCTTCTCCCCCCATGTTGTATGCTCTAATAATACGCGAGAATGCAGCTGGATAAGTTTGTCAGGAGTACGATATTTCCACATGTAAACCCCTGTTATTTTCAAAGCACGAACTAGATAAGGCTCTAAAATGACAGTAACTGTTACTTGTCAAGATATCGGTGGTTTTCAATGTTATCGGTCAGCATTCCCTGAAGTTATTCGCAGATGAGGGTGAATTGTTTGCTTGTTTAATGGACATATTCCTACAAAATGGCACATGTATGCGTTTACCTATTCCAACTGTCTCTTGATACTGTGGTTATAGGATACTACATTTTTTCAGTTTGCGAATTGCATAATCTTAAATTCCTCAATATTTAATTCAAGTTGCCAATCTGTGCACTACTTTCAAATCTTATCACATCTGATTGAATACACACATCAAAAAAACGTTTTGCATCACCTCGGTTCCGAGGTTCCGGAACCTGCAAAGAAAATTGGAATAGAGATCAACATAAACGTCATTTCCGCCCTTTTTATTACTCATGAAAACCACACATTCCATGTTGTATCACCATACAGCGAGACATTCAGATTTGGTGGTCCAGATTGCTGTACACACCGGTACCTCTAATACCCAGTAGCGCGTCCTCTTGCACTGATGCACGCCTTTATTCGTCGTGGCATACTATCCACAAGTTCATCGAGGCACTATTGATTCAGATTGTCCCACTACTCTACGGGGATTCGGCGTATATCCCTCAGAGTGACTGGTGGGTCACGTCGTCCATAAACCTTTTCAATCCATCTCAGGCATGTTCGATAAGGTTCATGTCTGGAGAACATGCTGGCTACTCTAGTCGAGCGATGTTATCCTGAAGGAAGTCATTCACAAGATGTGCGCGAAGGGGGGCGCGAATTGTCGTCCTTGAAGACAAATGCCTCGCCAAAATGCTGCCGATATGGTTGCACTATCGGTCGGAGGACGGCATTCACGTGTCGTAAAGCCGTTATGGCGCCTTCCATGACCACCAGCGGCGTACATAATGCCACCCCTAAACAGCATGGAACCACCACCTTGCTGCTATAATGTTTAATTGCTGCTCTTGCTGGACAATGTGTCTAAGGCGTTCAGCCTGATCGGGTTGCCTCCAAACACGTCTCCGACGATTGTCTGGTTGAAGGCACATGCGACGCTCATTGGTGAAGAGAACGTGATGCAAATCTTGGGCGGCCCATTCGGCATGCTGTTGGGCGCATCTGTAAAGCGGTGCATGGTGTCGTGGTTGCAAAGATGGACCTCGCCATAGACGTTGGGAGTGAAATTGTGCATCACGCAGCCTATTGCGCACAGTTTGAGTCGTAACACGACGTCCTGTGGCTGCACGAAAGGAATTATTCAACATGGTGGCGTTGCTGTCAGGGTTCCTCCGAGCCATAATCCGTAGGTAGCAGTCATCCACTGCAGTAGTAGCCCTTGGGCGGCCTGAGCGAGACGTGTCATCGACAGTTCCTGTCTCTCTGTATCTCCTCCATGTCCGAACAACATAGCTCTGGTTCACTCCGAGATACATGGACACTTCCCTTGTTGAGAGCCCTTCCTGGCACAAAGTAACAATGCGGACGCGATCGAACAGCGGGATACACCGTCTAGGCACTGTTGAACTATAGACAACACGAGCTGTGTACCTCCTTCCTGGTGGAATGACTGGAAATGATTGGCTGTCGGACCCCCTCCGTCTAATAGGTGCTGCTCATACATGGTTGTTTACATCTTTGGGCGGGTTTAGTGACATCTCTGAACAGTCAAAGGGACTGTGTGTGAGATAAAATATCCACAGTCAACGTCTATCTTCAGAAGTTCTGGGAACTGGGGTGATGCAAAACTTTTTTTGATGTGAGTACGTGCAGCTTCTTTCAGACTGTACTTCATTGTAGATAACTGCATAATCAGTGGAAAGTCTGAGATTACTATTAACACTGTCCACAAGATCATTGATATATTCATACAACATGAACAGCGAGGAAATCGACACACTTCCTTAGGGTATACCTGAAGTTACATCAGCATCTGTTGATGATTCTCCGCCGGCCGCGGTGGTCTAGCGGTTCTAGGCGCTCAGTCCGGAACCGCGGGACTGCTACGGTCGCAGGTTCGAATCCTGCCTCGGGCATGGATGTGTGTGCTGTCCTTAGGTTAGTTAGGTTTAATTAGTTCTAAGTTCTAGGCGACTGATGACCTCAGAAGTTAAGTCGCATAGTGCTCAGAGCCATTTTTTTGATGATTCTCCATCCAAGATAACTCGCTGCATCCTCTCTGCTAAAAAATCCTAGTCCAGGCTATCATACTTTTGATAATAAGTGCTGGTGTGGTACTGAGTCAACTGCTTTTCGGAAATAGAGAAATACCGCTCTACTGGACTGCCTTGATCCAAGGCTTTCAGTCATGTGAGAAAAGTGCGATTTGGGTTTCACATGATCAATGTTTTCGAAGTGAGTGCTGGTTGGTATGCCATAATACCTCATTACGTTTGAGCTCAGAATATGTTCTAAGGTTCTACAGCAAATAGATGTCAGGGATATTGGATGGCAGTTTTGTGGATCACTTCTCCTACCCTTCTTGTAGACAGGTGTGACCTGTACCTGTTTCCAATTACTGGACAGCCTGTTTTGTCTGAGGAATCAACAATAGATTACAGTTAACAGAGGGGCTAACTCAGCTGCACATTGGTTACAGAATCATATAAGGATGGCATCAGGCCCTGGGGATTTGTTCAGTTTTAATGATTCCAGCTGTTTGCCGGCGACACTAGCGTCTATTTCAATCGTCTTTTCAGTCATACAAGAATTAAGCTGGAATAATGTGCCCAGATTTGTAAAGTAACTTTTGAGTTAAGCATTTCTGCTTTTGATCTGCTGGTCTCAGTTTCAGTTCATGTCTCATCCATGAGGGACTGGAAACTAATTTTGGTGCCACTAGCAGCGTTTACGTATGTCCAGCATTTCTCTTGGCATTGTGAAAGATCTTTTGATAATATTCTACTACAGTAGTCACAGAAGACTTCATGCATTGCTCTCTTGACAGCCAGAAGTGTTTCATTCAGCATCTGTCTATCAGTGGCCCTTTATTGTGTTTTATACCTATTACTATTATGCAGTCTTTCTTTACACTGACTGTATCATAAAGTCAGTAAAAGATTGTGCCAGTTAATTCTGACACCACAACAAACCTCCGTCCTGAAAATCCCATTTTCGCCATTGAAGGAAAAAATGTCTTACATGTGGGTCATACAAAACCCTTAGGCGTATATATTCAAGAGGATATAAAGTGGGAGAAGCATCTTAACAATCTAAATAAAAAGCTGAATACACTTACATATGCTGTTAGGAGCCTCACTCAAAATCAATGCTGCTCATCAGTGGTGACAATGTACCATAGTAGTATACAGTCACTATCTATGCAAGGAATAATTTTTTGTGATAATTCTACAATTTTTAAAAGAATGTTTGAAACACAGAAAAAGATTATCGGGTTAACAAAGAAAGTTAAATGCAGGGATACCTGTAACCCCTTTTTAAAAGTTTGTATATATATGAAATACTATTTGTTTCAGAAGGGAGCATCTTAAAAAAAAGAAAACTTTTTCAACGTAACTATGATTTACATGCATATGAAACTAGGCAGAAAATTACCTACATGTAAACACTGTAAGTACAAACCTGTGCAAAAGAGGAGTGTATCATACTGGAGTTATGTTCTATAAGCATATGCCTTCTTACTTACAATGCATACCAACATTAAATACATTTAAGGTAAACTTGTAACACTTCTTGTTTGACCTCTGCTTATTCTCTGACTCCGAATTTCTGGAAGATGATAATAAGTAAACCTTATTAATCAATTAATTGTTGATTACGTATGAAGTCGCGTTTTACTATAATTTTCTTTGAGTATGTTGATCATATAGTTTCATTTAATAATTACTGCTATCATAATGACATGCTTTACATTATTGCGTATTTTGATTGTGTTGATCATGTTGTGACAAAGACTACTTAGATCATAACTTAATTATGTTTACCCCTTGTCCTGCATCACGTGTACAAACGATGTAGGCTACTAAAAACGATTCTCTGAACCAAATAAATATACCATGGAGCCCCTCCAATCGTGAACTGTTCTACTGGGTACATATATATCCAGTGTATGGCCAACTACTCTTTTTAAACTTGATCCATAGCGCCTCTAAATGCTCCTGTTCTGAGTGAAAAGTTTCAAGTTCCTCATTGAGATTTGATACTATTGCCTCTTTGTTTAGCTTCCTGAACACATAAATCTTTCTGCTCGTTTTAGTTGCCCTTCGTACTTTTGGAACCAATGTTGCTACAACTGCCTCGTGTCCACTGATACCAATTTTGCTGTGGACACTCTCAAGAAGGCGAGGTCTGTTTGTTGCCATTAGATCTAATACATTTCCATGATTAGTAGGGTTTTGAACTATCTGTTCTAGGTAGCTTTTCAGAGAAGGTATTTAGTAGTGTTTCACAGGATGTCTTGTCACGTTCACCATTAACAAAACTGTAACTGTACCAACTGATTATTCGATCGTTAAAGATCTCCTCTGATGATTACAGTATGATTGGGATACTTACGTACAAGTGAACTGAAGTTTTATTTAAAGTTTTCAGCTGTATCAGTGAGTCCGGTGGTCAATAAGAGGATAAAATTACAATTTTATGGCACTTTTGATACTGACAAGGGAATGATCCAATCTGATATGTTGAATCACATCCTGAAACTTTTTATACGGGAAGCACACACCGAAAAAAGATCCTGTCAGAATTTTAGTTCCTAAGACTGCATGTATTTTTAAACGCGTGTTGAAAACTTTAGTTGATGGTGCATTGGTAAAAAGACAAAATGACTCGGCGCGATCGTAATTTGTAACGTGAATTTCAGTCTTTGTTGAGAGTTTCTCTGACCATAGATGTTAAGTCCCATAGTGCTCAGAGCCATTTGAGAGTTTCTCTGAACCAACTGTCTGCAGTTACAGTTCACTCAAATTTGTAGCTCATTTAATATCCATAATAATTACTAGTTGCTTTTATGGTAGCATAAGGGTTAACAACGGAGATAAAAGTGAATTAATTTTCGTTGTACGCTTAATCTTAAGCAGTGTGTGAACCCGGTTTTGTTTTGTAAAATCTGACCATGAACACTATAAGCAGAAAAAAAAACTTACACAAAGTAATACATACGCATCAAATGAAACTATCTGGAAGATTTACCGTACAGGATGGCCATAGATTTCCATTACCTCTATTAATAACCAACGTAGACCAATAAACGTGACTAAAAAACGTTAACAAGCGCTACTCATGGGAGGTTGGGGTTGGGTTGTTTCGGGGAGGAGACCAAACAGCAAGGTCATCGGTCTCATCGGATTAGGGAAGGACAAGGGAGGAAGTCGGTGGTGCCCTTCCAATGGAACCATCCCGGCATTTGCCTGAAGCGATTTAGGAAAATCACGGAAAACCTAAACCAGGATTGCCGGACGCAGGTTTGAACCGTCGTTCTCCAGAATGCGAGTCCAGTGTGCTAGCCACTGCGCCACTCGCTCGGCACACAGTTGTGACTCCTGCAATGTTGGAGCATGTGGACGCTCTCATTCGAGGAGATCTGCAGATCACAATCTACTCTACATTTATACTCCGCAAGCCACCCATCGGTGTGTGGCGGAGGGCACTTTACGTGCCACTGTCATTACCTCCCTTTTCTGTTCCAGTCGCGTATGGTTCGCGGGTAGAACGACTGCCGGAAAGCCTCCGTGCGCGCTCGAATCTCTCTAATTATACATTCGTGATCTCCTGGGGAGGTATAACTAGGGGAAAGCAATATATTCGATACCTCATCCAGAAACGCACCCTCTCGAAACCTGGACATTAAGCTACACCGCGTGCAGAGTCTGCCACTTGAGTTTGCTAAACACCTCCGTAATGCTACCACGCTTACCAAATAACCCTGTGACGAAACGTGCCACTCTTCTTTGGATCTTCTCTATCTCCTCCGTCAACCCGATCTGGTACGGATCCCACACTGATGAGCAACTCTCAAGTACAGGTCGAACGAGTGTTTTGTAAGCCACCTCCATTGTTGATGGACTACATTTTCTAAGAACTCTCCCAATGAATCTCAACCTGGCACCCGCCTTACCAACAATTAATTTTATATGATCATTCCACTTCAAATCGTTCCGTACGCATACTCCCAAATATTTTACAGAAGTAACTGCTACCAGTGTTTGTTCCGCTTATCATATAATCATACAATAAAGGATCCTTCTTTCTATGTATTCGCAATACATTACATTTGTCAATGTTAAGGGTCAGTTGCCACTCCCTGCACTAAGTTCCTATCCGCTGCAGATCTTCCTGCATTTCGCTGCAGTTTTCTAATGCTGCAACTTCTCTGTACACTACAGCATCATCCGCGAAAAGCCACATGAAACTTCCGACACTATCTACTAGGCCATTTATATATATATTGTGAAAAGCAATGGTCCTATAACACTCCCCTGTGGCATGCCAGAGATTACTTTAACGTCTGTAGACGTCTCTCCATTGAGAACATCATGCTCTGTTCTGTTTGCTAAAAACTCTTCAATCCAGCCACACAGCTGGTCTGATATTCCGTATGCTCTTACTTTGTTTATCAGGCGACAGTGCGGAACTGTATCGAATGCCTTCCGGAAGTCGAGGAAAATAGCATCTACCTGGGAGCCTGTATCTAATATTTTCTGGGTCTCATGAACAAATAAAGCGAGTTGGGTCTCACACGATCGCTGTTTCCGGAATCCATGTCGATTCCTACAGAGTGGATTCTGGGTTTCCAGAAACGACATGATACGCGAGCAAAAAACATGTTCTAAAATTCTACAACAGATCGACGTCGGAGATATAGGTCTATAGTTTTGCGCATCTGCTCGACGACCCTTCTTGAAGAATGGGACTACCTGTGCTCTTTTCGAATCATTTGGAACCTTCCGTTCCTCTAGAGACTTGCGGTACCCGGCTGTTAGAAGGGGGCAAGTTCTTTTGCGTACTCTGTGTGTAGAATCGAACTGGTATCCCGTCAGGTCCAGTGGACCTTCCTCTGTTGAGTGATTCCAGTTGCTTTTCTATTCCTTGGACACTTATTTCGATGTCAGCCATTTTTTCGTTTGTGCGAGGATCTACAGAAGGAGCTGCAGTGCGGTCTTCCCCTGTGAAACAGCTTTTGGAAAAAGGTGTTTAGTATTTCAGCTTTACGCGTGTCATCCTCTGTTTCAATGCCATCATCATCATCATCCCGGAGTGTCTGGATATGCTGTTTCGAGCCACTTACTGATTAACGCAAGACCAGAACTTCCTAGGATTTTCTGTCAACTCGGTACATAGAATTTTACTTTCGAATTCACTGAACGCTTCACGCATAGCCCTCCTTAAGCTAACTTTGACATCGTTTAGCTTCTGTTTGTCAGAGGTTTTGGCTTCGTTTAAACTTGCAAGTTTGCTTTTGCAGTAGTTTCCTAACTTTGTTGTTGAACCACGGTGGGTTTTTCCCGTCCCTCACAGTTTTACTCGGCACGTACCTGTCTAAAACGCATTTTACGATTGCCTTGAACTTTTTCCGTAAACACTCAACATTGTCAGTGTCGGAACAGAAATTTTCGTTTTGATCTGTTAGGTAGTCTGAAATCTGCCTTCTATTACTCTTGTTAAACAGATAAACCTTCCTCAAACACCTCCATGACAACGCACCTCTGCACTCGAGAGCAGCTGACAAAACTCCATTGGACTGTTCTTCCTCGTCCACCCTACTGCCAGGATCTCGCATCTTTAGACTGCTGTCTCTTTGGAGGATGCACTCCGCAGGAAGCAGTACGTGGATAATGGAGAGGTTACTGATGCAGCGAGACGTTGGCTGCGACGTCGCCCCGTAGAGAGGTATCACCTCCCAGTGAGGTGGAGTAAGGCTGCCGCATGAGAGACATTGTACCATTACCAATGGAGATTTACGAGACTGGGTCTTCTGAATCGCAGTTGAGATGAACATTACTGATTTCAAGTCTGCTTCGATCTGGTTAAGCAGATTCAAGGAATCACATAGTATATGAAGTTGCTAAACAACGAAGTTTACTTCAAGTAAAAGTGTAGAGGAGATGCCATTAATATGTAGCTGACGTTTAAGACGAAGCTTGATGTTGTTTCCACATCTGCTGTTTCTAACGCCGATCAGTCAGGCTTTGTGAAAAAACTGCGAGCAACCCGCACTTTATCATTCTGAGGTGGACAAAGCAGAGTCTGTCGTGCAATCAGTTAATTCTATGACACATTCATAAACAACAATGAGTGATAAGTAAGAGTAGATTACTGTTTCCGCAGCTTTATATCTGTCTTTAGAAACCTCAAGGCATCTTAGCACAAAAAAAAGACTTTAGTGGCAAAAATCAATCGATTCACCAAATATGGAAAAACGGGAAAGAATAATTTTTAAAATTTTATTCGAAACGGTTTCCAACAAGTTGAAGAAATTACACTACAGCTTTTGTTGGACTCTTGACCTAGACATAACGATACCTTCGTCTTTCAGGAAGACGATAAAAAGACTGTTGGAAATCTTTTTTCGGCTTTGGAAAGCCTTCTTAAGGAAATTGTTGGAAAATATAACTTTCGATAGATCTGACTCATTTGAGGTTCATCAGGAGAACAGTATTCTTAAATTTCAACATTTGTGCATTATCAGTTTGCAATGACACATTTTACGAATTGTTTTAGTATGCTGGGTATGCAGTGGTGTAAGGAAAATGTTTGTTTTCGTCATTCAAATGACACTTCACTTTATTGTGACGCCTAGGGAGACCATAAACAAGAAACTGATCATTGTTACTAAAATATACATTATTCAAAAATTACCAAACGAACTGTGCTAAAGGATTTTTTTATAATGTGCTGCATGTGTAAGAAATTTTTCATTTCAGTAAATTAAAGTCACGATTGATGGAAGTTGTCCGTAATGTAACATCAAACACTGTCTTGATCTTTTTTTCCTCTGCTAGTCACCGAATTACATACACAACTGATAAGACGTGTCTTTATTTGTGTATTACATCACGAGAAGTACTGTGGCTGCGCTCCTTTTTAGCTTTCTCGAAGACACCTATAGATATGCCTTTGTTGTCAAGGTGTCGTCGTGATTGCCGTTCTAGCAGACGAATTAAAGCAGAAACTACGAGTATTTATATATTCGGCTGGTTTATTCATTGCAAATCTGGAAATTATTACGTCCTTTCTTTCTGTGAAAGTGGCGGTCTGCTCACTTTATACTCGTTATTTACGTAGCGATATATAGTACGGAAAGTACTTAAGAAGCTCCCCTAACGCTGCGTAAGTGTGCTGCTTGTGTGAAGTTTGTTCTTGTTTGTGAGAAAGGTTACGATTTATTTTCTTTCTTTGGAAGTGAGAATTTGTCAACTGCATACTAGTTATTTACATAGCGGTACGTATTACAAAAAGTACTTAAGAAGAAGCCCCCCCCTCTGCTAAATGAATCTGATGGTTGTGTGAAGTATATTTAATTTGTGCAAAAAATTACAGTTCACTTCCAGGAAAGTAAACTTCATCCTTTGCTCTTGAAAGTAACTGAAACACCATCAGACATATTCCTACACCATTACCTGAATATGTGCGTAATTTGAAGACGTGCTTTTTTAGAAATGAAGTGTCTTAAAATAATTACCTTGCAAATTTTCTGTTATACTTCATAGGCAGCTGACAGTGAGACTAAGTCACCTTTCAATTCTTTCTCGTGTGAGTCAGTCATTTTTATGTTTTTTGTTCTGACAGATTAGATTAGATTAATACTAGTTCCATGGATCATGAATACGATATTTCGTAATGATGTGGAACGAGTCAAATTTTCCAATACATGACATAATTAAGTTAATTTAACAACATACTTAAGTTAATATAACAACTTTTTATTTTTTTGTGTTTTTTTATAATTTTTTTTCTTTTTTATTCTGAATTTATATCTAAAAATTCCTCTATGGAGTAAAAGGAGTTGTTATTCAGAAATTCTTTTAATTTCTTCTTAAATACTTGTTGGTTATCTGTCAGACTTTTGATACTATTTGGTAAGTGACCAAAGACTTAAGTGGCAGTATAATTCACCCCTTTCTGTGCCAAAGTTAGATTTAATCTTGAATAGTGTAGATCATCCTTTCTCCTAGTATTGTAGTTATGCACACTGCTATTACTTTTGAATTGGGTTTGGTTGTTAATAACAAATTTCATAAGAGAGTATATATACTGAGAAGCTACTGTGAATATCCCTAGATCCTTAAATAAATGTCTGCACGATGATCTTGGGTGGACTCCAGCTATAATTCTGATTACACGCTTTTGTGCAATAAATACTTTATCCCTCAGTTATGAATTACCCCAAAATATGATGCCATATGAAAGCAATGAGTGAAAATAGGCATAGTAAGCTAATTTACTAAGATGTTTATCACCAAAATTTGCAATGACCCTTATTGCATAAGTAACTGAACTCAAACGTTTCAGCAGATTCTTCCAATTTAATCTCTCATCAATGGACACACCTAAAAATTTGGAATATTCTACCTTAGCTATATGCTTCTGATTAAGGTCTATATTTATTAATGGCATCATACCATTCACTGTACGGAACTGTATGTACTGTGTCTTATCAAAATTCAGTGAGAGTCCGTTTACAAGGAACCACTTAGTAATTTTCTGAAAGACAGTAGTGACAATTTCATCAGTTAATTCTTGTTTGTCAGGTGTGATTACTATACTTGTATCATCAGCAAAGAGAACTAACTTTGCCTCTTCATGAATATAGAATGGCAAGTCATTAATATATATTAAGAACAACAAAGGACCCAAGACTGACCCTTGTGGAACCCCATTATTGATAGTTCCCCAGTTTGAGTAATGTGCTGATCTTTGCATATTATGAGAACTGCTTATTTCAACTTTCTGCACTCTTCCAGTTAGGTACGAATTAAACCATTTGTGCACTGTCCCACTCATGCCACAATTCTTGAGCTTGTCTAGCAGAATTTCATGATTTACACAATCAAAAGCCTTTAAGAGATCACAAAAATCCCAATGGGTGGTGTTTGGTTATTCAGATCATTCAAAATTTGATTGGTGAAAGCATATATGGCATTTTCTGTTGAAAAACCTTTCTGGAAACCAAACTGACATTTTGTTAGTACTTTATTTTTACAGATATGTGAAGCTACTCTTGAATACATTACTTTCTCAAAAATTTTGGATAAAGCTGTTAGAAGGGAGATTGGATGGTAATTGTTGACATCAGATCTATACCCCTTTTTTATGCAAAGGTATAACAATAGCATATTTCAGTCTGTCAGGGAAAATGCCCTGTTCCATCGAGCTATTACACAGGTGGCTGAGAATCTTACTTACCTGTTGAGAACAAGCTTTTAGTATTTTGCTGGAAATGCCATTAATTCCATGTGAGTTTTTGCTTTTAAGCGAGTTTATTATTTTCCTAATTTCAGAGGGAGAAGTGGGCGAGATTTCAATTGTATCAAATCGCATAGGTATGGCCTCTTCCATTAACAGCCTAGCATCTTCTAATGAACACCTGGATCCTACTATATCCACAACATTTAGAAAATGATTATTAAAAATATTTTCAACTTCTGACTTTTTGTTCGTAAAGTTTTCATTCAATTTGATGGTAATACTGTCTTCCTGTGCTCTTGGTTGACCTGTTTCTCTTTTAATAATATTCCAAATTGTTTTAATTTTATTATCAGAGTTGCTGATTTCAGACATGATACACATACTTCTGGATTTTTTAATAACTTTTCTTAATATAACACAGTAGTTTTTATAATGTTTGATAGTTTCTGGGTCACTAATCTTTCTTGCTGTCAGATACATTTCCCTTTTCCGGTTACAAGATATTTTTATACCCTTTGTAAGCCATGGTTTGTTACAAGGTTTCTTATGAGTATATTTAACTATTTTCTTGGGGAAGCAGTTTTCAAATGCATTTACAAAAATGTCATGAAATAAATTATATTTTAAATTGGCATCAGGTTCACGGTACACCTCATCCCAGTCTAACTGCTGTAGGCTTTCCCTGAAATTTGCAATTGTTAAATTATTGACTGAACGTACTAATTTGGAGGACTGTTTAGCATTGCTGAATGGAGGTATGTCATATATTGTAACTAGCTGTGCACCATGATCAGAAAGACCATTCTCAACAGGCTGAGCATTTATCTGGTTAAACTTATCTTGGTCTATAAAGAAGTTATCTATCAGTGAGCTGCTATCCTTTACCACCCGAGTAGGAAAATCAATAACGGGTGTCAAATTGAAAGAACCGAGTAATACTTCAAGGTCATTTTTCCTATTAGCCTCTTTCAGAGAATCTACATTGTAGTCCCCACAAATAATAATTTGCTTCCCCCTGGATAGCTCAACGGGGAGTCCAAATTTTTCAGAAGTTGATGAAAATTTCCTGATGGGGACCTATATACAGTTACAATTATAAATGTGCCTTTATTTAATTTAAGCTCACAGGCACCTGCTTCTATGTGTTTCTCTACACAAAACTTTTTTGTTTCTATACTTTTTGCACAGTGATAACTTTTGACATATATGGCAACTCCTCCTTTCTCCATATTTTCTCTCATTACATGTGCAGAGAGCTTATATCCACTTACATTTACCTTATCCATATCAGTAACAATGTGATGCTCAGACAGGCATAGTATATCTATTTCATCCTCAGCTTCTAAATCTTCTAAACAAACCAGAAGCTCATCTATTTTATTCTTTAAACTCTCAATATTTTGATGAAATATACTTACATTATTTTTAATTATACTTTTATGAGAACCTTTCCTTATTCTAATGTTTGCAGTACTCTCCTGTCTGAGTTTCTCATTGTGCTTAGGCCTAGTTCCTATACCAGTGGTCACATGGTGTTCAGAGAGGCAGATTATGTCAACTGGGTTGGGGGTCATTCCATATCAAATCACCCAATAAAAAATAAATTTTACACCCACCTCCTTAGATTTTCATGAAATTTGGCTCAAATGGTTCTAATACCATCCTGACAACACCTGCAAATTTTTTTTGCTGTATCTCTTATAGTTTTTTTTATAAATTTTTAAAGTTTTTATGTTTTGCGTTTTCCGAACCTTTGGAAATGGTAAATTTAATTTGTATTCAAAACTTTAAAATTGCTTATCTTAAAAACTCTTTTAGATAACATCATGAATTTTTGCAGCAAGTTTATTTATTATACATATTTGAAGATAAAAATGATATTATTAAAATATATTAATATTTTCTATGAAAAAATATATATATATATGTATTTTTTCTTTTTTTTAACGGATGTTTTGTTTTATAAGAATTGCAATATCTAGAGTCTCAGACCTGATAGAATGCTCAAATTTGTTTAAATTTACTCTTAAACATATAGGCTACTTGATAAAACAAAAATAATGATGGCTTTTTAACATGTTTATTAATTATGGTAGATTACATTACAATTATGTACAAAGATAGTGTTCTTACAACACTTATGTATAACCCAACTGATTGCTTGAAACATTGAATTTTTTGAGTAATTTTGTCTTTTTAATAAAGATTAATGCTGATTCAAACTGTTTTTCCACTTCATCCAAGAGCTTTCAGTTCTTTTGATACAGTCTTTTTTGAAGTAATACATTCTCCCAGTGCCGCTTGATTGAGGTGCGTCTACTACACAGACTATGTGCTCGAAAGGCACTATGCAAGAATCTTCTCTTTCAGGCCAATAAAATGATGCAGCTGGTCCTGAAGGATGTAGAAATAGAAATTCTGCATCTTCTTCATCATTGAATATTGTTTTTACCTGTCCAAAGTACCAGTTACCATCATGATTTGCATGGTTCAACACGAACCCAATCATAAGAAGAATGGAAAGAAAAGACTAAGGAGGGTTTTACACTATCTGTAGTCCTAATTTCAAGGTTGTTTGTTGGAAGTGGATTGAAGTTATGAAAACTTCTTGTTCCAGGAATGGTTCGGATTGCTGAAAAAACGTTTTTCTAGTTTTAACCGTAGCAAATCAGCTTCTTTTTTGTCAATAAAGTGAAAATGAATGTTTTCAATATTTTTCTCACAAAACTTGTACACATCGATTGCTGTCATTATTTGTTCTTCATCTGAAAGCTATAGACTGGCTTTCCATAAAATTCTTTTAATAGTTCCTCCTAGGCCATCACAAATTGACTTCCCATGACTTGTTGCAAAAAATGAGTGTTGGGCCTTCAAATTAGTCTCTCAAGTGTTCAGTCAAATTTTTAAAACTGTTTCTATTTTTGTACGGCCCAGCACAACCATCTGTAAAGTAGTGAACTGAGTCAATGTCAGTATGATGTAATGACAGCCACTTTGTAATTTCTTTTTGTACAAAGTTAACATAACCAGTGTCATGTTCTTGGTCATCACTAATAAAACAGTGGTTGGAAACAAAAACATTGTTTTCCTCATTTCCTAGGAAAACTCCAACTGGGTGTAGAGTACAACCACCTCTATTCCAGTGGTAACTTTGGATCTCATTTTGTATAACAAAGGAATAATTTTCACTGAAATCCATCACAATAATTGCTGTTTTGGGTGGTGGGTCTTCTTTCAATCTTTTAAAGGCTGCTGATTGGGATTTTGCTATAAACGAGTGTGGGGTGAGCTTTTCCAATGACCTAACCAATAAAGAAATGTAGTCTTCAACACTGATAGACTGATCATTTCTGCCCTGTCTGTGTTAACCCACTGACTGATTACAATTTCTTCTTCTAAATCATAATCTTCAATTAGTTTTTAAGTTAAGTACTCAGTTAGTGCAGCATTTGCTGGACAGCTGTCGCAATGATGTAGCATGCAGTTTTGGTTTTCCGTGTTGCACACAAGCATCTTAATTAGGTCTTTATAAGATTCTTCTATTTTCACAGCATCCAATAATAGTTTAACATTCTGGTGGATACTGCATACACATACAGTGTGTGTGCCTGCAGCACCAGAAGGATACACCATTTAGGTCTCAAGAAACAAAATTTTGAAAATCCTACTTCTACCTCGGGATTCTCCCATTTGAAAGAATAATAGAGTTCTCTCAAGTTACACAAAATGAGTCTTTTTTGCATGTACACATTTTTTTGAACACTTAATTTGTCTTTTGTTCTAGGTAGCACTCTGGAACTTTCATCCTTTTCATAAAAATCTGTTACAAGTCTTACTGTATTTTCAGAAAGAGTTTTACCTTTTTTTGGACCAGGAGTTTCCAAAATACCCTTTTCAGATTTTAGCTTTCTAGCTTGTCGCACCGTGTACTCACTTACATTAAATTCTTTCATCACTTTATTTAAACTCCAAGAATCTGGAGCCAAGGTCAGAATCTGGATTTTTCTAGACCTCCAACAGATGACATCTTCTCTTTCATAAGAGAAATCATTACATCAAAATCCTTTGCTTTCTCAACCACACTTGTATCATCTTCTTCTTCTTCTTCTTCTTCTTCTTCTTCTTCATCATCATCATCAGAACTTGGTGCATCATATTTTATTGCTTTTAAAACCACGTTTTTTGCAGTCTTTTCAATACTACTAACCTTCCTTTTAAAATAAGACCCGTTACTTTGTTCTGACAAGCCATGAAGCTTTATCGGTGTTAAACCTAAATTATCAAGAGCAATGTTTGTTTGTATGAGGGATTCATTTCTGGATTCCAATGATTCTAATTCAACCATGACTTCATCATCTGTTTCACTTTCATTGACTTCAGCTCTTAATTTTTCCTCACAAAAGTTACCGCATGTTGAGCAAAGCTTTTGTCCAGGTTTTATGCTACTATTTTTTGTCAGTAATTGTTTAGAAAGATCCAAGCCTACACTTCTCAACGACTTTTGATGGGCTTTTTGTGTTTTTTTTAGTGGGTCTACACATGTTGTTTGATACTTTTCAAAAATATTTAAAAAGTAGTAGCTGTGGTGTGAACATATATTCTTAAATTCACACAGATTAATTCCAGATCGTAAGTGGATCAAATTTTTTTCTTCCTCACTCAATTCAGGTACCGGTTGTAACTTTTTTGAAGGTGTGTAGGTTGTTTGGAAACAGTCAGATTTTTTAAATAACCCTACGCTACAGGTTTGAATACCTGACATACTGATTTCACTTTTGGTCTGATTACTGTTCTGGTTACTTTTATAGGATATTGGAAAAGAATCTCTGTAAACTAAGTAACAGTACTTACTGAAAGTTCGAATAAACTTGATAAAATACTATCCAAGCACTATTTAACACTGTAATAATTTTTTACTTCAAAACACAGGAATAACAAAACAAAATCCAAGCATACGTTGTTACTCCAAGAAGACAAAAACTTATTTTTGGTGTCTAAGTCACTTGGTACTTTTTATTTTTAAAATATAATTAATATTATTTAAAAAATGAGATAACTATTGAACAGGTTAAAAAGCCAACATAATTTTTCTTTTGTCCAATAGCCTATACAATTGAGAGTATTTTAAAACAAATTTGAGCTTTCTATCAGGTCTGAGACTCTAGATATTACAGTTTTTGTAAAACTAAACAAAAAAAACCCAACAACTACTTGTAATTTTTTTTCATTTGGAAGATTTTAATATATCTTTATGGTAATTTTTTTAACATTTAGATATAATACACAAACGTATTCCAAAATTTCATACTGATATCTTGAGTATTCTTTAACATACACATTTTTTTAGTTGTGAGGACACGTTTAAGTTACGATTTCCGACTGCTGAAACAACGCCAAATCTAAAAACTTTAAAAATTTATTAAAAAAACTATAAGAGATAGCACTTGTAATTTTTTTTTGCTCTTTCAGGATGATAAAAGAAGTAATTGTACCAAGTTTCATCAAAATCTAACATGGTTGGTGTCAAGGCCTGGGTGACTTGACATGGAATGACCCTTGGGTGACTTTAATTCATCAATGCAATTACCTAGGACTGAGATAGAACTTGGTGGAGATAAAATTTCTGGTGATTAGTGAAAATTTATAATTGACAGCTGTGATTGGTGATCCAATGTGCTAGAATTGTGCTGTTTAATTTCTTTCCTAAACTGAAGATTTGATTCAATACTGACCTCTCGTAGAACTTGACATCTTTCTGTCTTACCTATCCTAAAAAAGGTGCAGCTCCAACACCTGTAACCACTGATAATGAGTGGCAGTTTGCTTTTACCAGATAATCAACGTGCTTTGAATGTTCAGTCCCATTTCCGCGTTTCAAGGTTAATTTGTAAATTATTGACGGTGACAAGTCCCGGGCACGACACACGAGCCACGGATCGCAGCGATACGTCGCATGCGATATCGACTGCAATCGGACGCTCGCCACGACACACTACACATGAGCAATTTGCCAAGCAGTTACATCGAAAAGTTCTGCTATGCAAAACGAACTGCTATGTTTAGCACCAGTCGCTGTCGATCTCCATATCCCCACGAGTACTTGCAAAAGCAAAAATTGTAAGTTATTAAACTTGTTTGGAAATGCTTTTCTTGGGAACTGCAGCTCACTTTACAGAATATATTACATTTTCCATTGACGCCCAATGAACTGTGTAAATGTTTCCATTGTGCCAGTACAATTAGTTTCATGTTCATTTTTCTCGATTCCTTTTTTATTCATTAGTCTTAGGCCTACACAGTTTACTCGATGTTTCTATAGAGACGCTGCCAACGTACAATTACGTTCCACCATAATCACTGCGCATTTTCTTCCACAAAGTGTGCGATCTTGAAGGGTGCAACATGTAAGTTTCCGCTAGGATACTTTGAGTGGATATGATATGGAGGTATCGCTTTTTCAGTCACTTCCTTCTCCTCCTCCTCACGAGTTCAGTCACAGTCCACTGATACCCATACTCACTCTTTATCAGGAACACTATGAACGCGCCGATTAAATTATATACCAGCGATTAATCCGCCATCGGGCTGGATACAAATAGGAACTGCAACTGCCGACTGCCAGCGACCAATCGTGTAAAACCTATCGGGAAACAGATTTACGACAGTGCCCGCCCGCAAACCCGATTCACACCGTATTACATGTAACGGCGACACTGAAAAACGGTTTACCAAATCCGGTTTTCGTCTTCCCGAAGATGTGTCGGACGTAAACGCAGTGAATATCAGCACTACTAATTACCATAACTCTTGTAATACGTTATATGAAGAAGAATTACATTATATGAAATGACAAGAGACTTGAGTATAACTGTAAAGCAGATTTGCACTGAACATTTAAATTAAAATGTACTCTTAACATACAGTAGATACGAATGTAATTCCATTTACAAGTGAAAAACTTCAATAATGCGTATAATCATTGCATAAATAACACAAAGTCATAAGATTGAACTCATTGTATCGCGACTATTACTATGAACTTCTCACCATTTCTACCTCTATAGCAAAAGATTCAAAATTGTAATCGCTGCAAAAATGGAGGTGTATTTTCTATTACTTCTTAATATAAGTGGCAACTCCGGCTTCCACTTCACTTCTCAGAGTAGTTCGTGGACAAATATAAATCGTAATGTAAATTTCTTTCTCAACGTGGTCAAAGCAAAATGAAAGAAAACTGCACAACCACACTTGATAAATAGAAAAAAAAATGAGTCTCAGCCGTATTGCCACACAGCCATTAACCAGATGGCACTCATATAGCACGCACAAATCATTTGCCTGAAATTTCCATGTGACCAGCCGACCGATCACCGCGATTTGCCCACACACGTGCAATCTACGAAGTGATAGGTCGCTCATGCGACGGATCTCAGTGATCCATTGCTCGTCTGTGGGGACCTTAAAGCGTGACGGGGAGCGCGAGGAACAGTGCAGCTTTGTCATTTTGCGAAAAATGAAGCGATGTATCTGACATCCAAAAAGGCATGATCTTTAGCTTTCAGGCCAAGGGTGGAAGCATTTCCAAAACGGCTAAGTTTGTAAACTGTTTGCGTGCCGCTTTGGTTAAAGTGTACTGTGAATAGAATAATGGTGCTATCCAAAAGCAGTGATGCGGCAACTGTGGTATACCGCAGGCCTTAGATGACCGAGATGAACGATGCCTGTGAAATGTGTACGGGCAAATAGACATGCAGCTGTTGAGCAACTAACCGCCCAGAAGAACCAAAGGCCTACCAACAGAATCTCCTCAACGACTATTCAGCGAACGTTGCTGTGTAGGAGGCAACTGGTTCATGCTCCTATGCTGACGTGGACAAGAAAAAACTTCGGACTCTTCCGGATATCATGGCTAAAATACATCTTTTTCGTGTTAAGTGAAAATACACATTCCCTTGGAGTTATAAATCATATCAATCTTACGAATGGTAGAGGTTTCATACACAGACATAGAGCTTCCTAGTACTTTAATAAATGAAACTTAGCAAAAAAAATAACTCATTTTGGAAAGCTCAATGATGCGTGGGAACATGTGACTGAATATTTTCGCAATATGAAAGTACAAATACAAATTCCCCCAAATACAACACGGTAGCTTCCAAAACACTGAAATTGAGATTGTAATGTGCTTTTGTCAGCCAATCATGGGTCATGTTGTCTGATATTGTCTGTCAATGACAGCAAATACTACGAGCATACGACATTTGATGTTGTCGCTAACGGCAACATCACTGTTAAATTGAATGAACACACATATATGAAAAGTTAAGCTTTCACATATGATATTGGTTTTCTTTAGCATGTGTTATCCTTTAAGATATATAAAACACAGATGTGGCAGTAAAATTTTAAATAATGACATAAATGGCTGGTCTTGTTGTTTGTTGTTGTGGTCTTCAGTCCTGAGACTGGTTTGATGCAGCTCTCCATGCTACTCTATCCTGTGCAAGCTTTTTCATCTCCCAGTACCTACTGCAACCTACATCCTTCTGAATCTGCTTAGTGTATTCATCTCTTGGTCTCCCTCTACGATTTTTACCCTCCACGCTGCCCTCCAATACTAAATTGGTGATCCCTTGATGCCTCAGAACATGTCCTACCAACCGATCCCTTCTTCTGGTCAAGTTGTGCCACAAACTTCTCTTCTCCCCAATCCTATTCAATACTTCCTCATTAGTTATGTGATCTACCCATCTAATCTTCAGCATTCTTCTGTAGCACCACATTTCGAAAGCTTCTATTCTCTTCTTGTCCAAACTATTTATCGTCCATGTTTCACTTCCATACATGGCTACACTCCATACGAATACTTTCAGAAATGACTTCCTGACACTTAAATCAATACTGGATGTTAACAAATTTCTCTTCTTCAGAAACGCTTTCCTTGCCATTGCCAGCCTACATTTTATATCCTCTCTACTTCGACCATCATCAGTTATTTTGCTCCCCAAATAGCAAAACTCCTTTACTACTTTAAGTGCCTCATTTCCTAATCTAATTCCCTCAGCATCACCCGACTTAATTAGACTACATTCCATTATCCTTGTTTTGCTTTTGTTGATGTTCATCTTATATCCTCCTTTCAAGACACTGTCCATTCCATTCAACTGCTCTTCCAAGTCCTTTGCTGTCTCTGACAGAATTACAATGTCATCGGCGAACCTCAAACTTTTTATTTCTTCTCCCTGGATTTTAATACCTACTCCGAATTTTTCTTTTGTTTCCTTTACTGCTTGCTCAATATACAGATTGAACAACATCGGGGAGAGGCTACAACCCTGTCTCACTCCCTTCCCAACCACTGCTTCCCTTTCATGTCCCTCGACTCTTATAATTGCCATCTGGTTTTTGTACAAATTGTAAATAGCCTTTTGCTCCCTGTATTTTACCCCTGCCACCTTTAGAATTTGAAAGAGAGTATTCCAGTCAACATTGTCAAAAGCTTTCTCTAAGTCTACAAATGCTAGAAACGTAGGTTTGCCTTTCCTTAATCTTTCTTCTAAGATAAGTCGTAAGGTCAGTATTGCCTCACGTGTTCCAGTGTTTCTACGGAATCCAAACTGATCTTCCCCGAGGTTGGCTTCTACTAGTTTTTCCATTCGTCTGTAAAGAATTCGTGTTAGTATTTTGCAGCTGTGACTTATTAAGCTGATAGTTCGGTAATTTTCACATCTGTCAACACCTGCTTTCTTTGGGATTGGAATTATTATATTCTTCTTGAAGTCTGAGGGTATTTCGCCTGTCTCATACATCATCCTCACCAGATGGTAGAGTTTTGTCAGGACTGGCTCTCCCACGGCCGTCAGTAGTTCCAATGGAATATTGTCTACTCCGGGGGCTTTGTTTCGACTCAGGTCTTTCAGTGCTCTGTCAAACTCTTCACGCAGTATCATATCTCCCATTTCATCTTCATCTACATCCTCTTCCATTTCCATAATATTGTCCTCAAGTGCATCGCCCTTGTATAGAGCCTCTATATACTCCTTCCACCTTTCTGCTTTCCCTTCTTTGCTTAGAACTGGGTTTCCATCTGAGCTCTTGATATTCATACAAGTTGTTCTCTTATCTCCAAAGGTCTCTTTAATTTTCCTGTAGGCGGTATCTATCTTACCCCTAGTGAGATAGGCCTCTACATCCTTACATTTGTCCTCTAGCCATCCCTGCTTAGCCATTTTGCACTTCCTGTCAATCTCATTTTTGAGACGTTTGTATTCCTTTTTGCCTGTTTCACTTACTGCATTTTTATATTTTCTCCTTTTATCAATTAAATTCAATATTTCTTCTGTTACCCAAGGATATCTACTAGCCCTCGTCTTTTTACCTACTTGATCCTCTGCTGCCTTCACTACTTCATCCCTCAAAGCTACCCATTCTTCTTCTACTGTATTTATTTCCCCCATTCCTGTCAATTGCTCCCTTATGCTCTCCCTGAATCTCTGTACAACCTCTGGTTCTTTTAGTTTATCCAGGTCCCATCTCCTTAAATTCCCACCTTTTTGCAGTTTCTTCAGTTTTAATCTACAGGTCATAACCAATAGATTGTGGTCAGAGTCCACATCTGCCCCTGGAAATGTCTTACAATTTAAAACCTGGTTCCTAAATCTCTGTCTTACCATTATATAATCTATCTGATACCTTTTAGTATCTCCAGGGTTCTTCCATGTACACAACCTTCTTTCATGATTCTTAAACCAAGTGTTAGTTATGATTATGTTGTGCTCTGTGCAAAATTCTACCAGGCGGCTTCCTCTTTCATTTCTGTCCCCCAATCCATATTCACCTACTATGTTTCCTTCTCTCCCTTTTCCTACACTCGAATTCCGGTCACCAATGACTATTAAATTTTCGTCTCCCTTCACAATCTGAATAATTTCTTTTATTTCATCATACATTTCTTCAATTTCTTTGTCATCTGCAGAGCTAGTTGGCATATAAACTTGTACTACTGTAGTAGGTGTGGGCTTCGTATCTATCTTGGCCACAATAATGCGTTCACTATGCTGTTCGTAGTAGCTTACCCGCATTCCTATTTTCCTATTCATTATTAAACCTACTCCTGCATTACCCCTATTTGATTTTGTGTTTATAACCCTGTAGTCACCTGACCAAAAGTCTTGTTCCTCCTGCCACTGAACTTCACTAATTCCCACAATATCTAACTTCAACCTATCCATTTCCCTTTTTAAATTTTCTAACCTACCTGCCCGATTAAGGGATCTGACATTCCACGCTCCGATCCGTAGAACGCCTGTTTTCTTTCTCCTGATAACGACATCCTCTTGAGTAGTCCCCGCCCGGAGATCCGAATGGGGGACTATTTTACCTCCGGAATATTTTACCCAAGAGGACGCCATCATCATGTAATCATACAGTAAAGCTGCATGCCCTCGGGAAAAATTACGGCTGTAGTTTCCCCTTGCTTTCAGCCGTTCGCAGTACCGGCACGGCAATGCCGTTTTGGTTATTGTTACAAGGCCAGATCAGTCAATCATCCAGACTGTTGCCCTTGCAACTACTGAAAAGGCTGCTGCCCCTCTTCAGGAACCACACGTTTGTCTGGCCTCTCAACAGATACCCCTCCGTTGTGGGTGCACCTACGGTGCGGCTATCTGTATCGCTGAGGCACGCAAGCCTCCCCACCAACGGCAAGGTCCATGGTTCATGGGGGGGTCTTATGGCTCCAAAATTTTTCTAAGTAGCTGTTAAATTTTGAATGAGAGTCAAATGCTCTGTGATTTTATAAATTCATTGTACATTCTCACATGCAACATAATTCACCTTGCTTGAAAGAAAATCTGCCTTGAAGGTAACCCTTCCCAAGCCACTATTCGCAGTACTTTACTGCGACCTGGTAGAATGTAAACAGATGCTCATCAAAAGACGTGTGTTGTTACGTTGTATTCTATAGTGTTGATCCTAAAGCCTTTAACACATTTTGCTGTCTGCAGACACTTGTATATGTACTATGTTTTGTTGTTGTAAATGGCACATTTTGTTTGAAACTAAAATTTTATTTCGATGTTATTCTCATGTTTATGTTTTATTGCTGCAGTATTATTCTGCAGTAGTGGACTAAATTAAAATTCTTTTTAACCTGTTAAAATTACAAAAGTTTAACTTAAAACTGAAACAATGGAAAATTTCCAGAATTCTAAATAAATTCCCAGTTTTTTTCTGAATTAAAAAATTCCTGCATTTTTCCTGGCTTTCCCGGTTGTCGTGGGGCGTATATACTCTGTTTTAATGGGTGATAAAGGCTGGAATTTGCATGTCAGTACCACAAATGGACATCCACTGAGGGGCAAAACGTGGCCTTTCAGGGTAAATCATGTTTTACGATCCATTGGACATATGAAATATCTGAAAACAAACACCTTGCAACAATTGTTGGAAGGGTCCAAGCCAGAGGAGGGAGCATTATGGTCTGGGGAATGTTCTTGTGGCAATCCCTGTGTGATCTCATCATTCTGGATGGCACAATGGATCAAAACAAGTATGCAACTATCTTTGGGGACAACGTCCACCCCGAGATGCAGTTTGTTTTCCTCGGCATTAGAGCATCTACCAATAAGACAATGCAATGTGTCAGACAGCTCACAGTATATGTGCATGGCTCGAAGAGCTCCAGGATCAGTTTACCATACTTCCATGGCCACAAAACTCCTGGATTTAAACCCGGACAAGAATCTGTAGGACCACCTTGATCTGGTTGTTTGCGGCATGTATCCTCAACAGAGAAACCTAGTGCAGCTGGCTACAGCCCTGGAGTCAGCATGGCTCCCACATCCTTTTCAGTACTTTCCAGAACTTCATTGACCCTCTTTCTGCACTCCTTGCTGTGGTTTGCACTGCAAAACATGGTTATGGAGGCTTGTGACAGGTAGTCACATTAATGTGATTGGACAGTGTACATGGATGTATCTAATTATTTGACTCATTTGGAAGTGCTGTCAAAAATTATTCCACAATAATTAACCTTTTTAATATTTGCAATAATTTTTTCATTCACATGTTCACCCAAAATAAAAGTAAATTGATTGTGTCTCTTTTTGTCCCACCAATTGACTCTTCGACTTCTAGACAATGCTCTTCCAGTATTAGATCATTTTTTGTGGACACTGCACTAATTTTAAGAAATTTCCATTGCTTTCCAATGAAACGTCTTTATGATGGCTGTGGAAGTACGGTTTTTCTGGGCTAGAAATAGTGTTACATTAAAAAGCAATGTAAAATGTTTCTCCACTTTATGTGATCATCCTTAACTTATGTGTGTAGTTTTAAACTATACTTATAGTACATCTGTATAGATGCCTTAAGTACTGAAAAGGGTTTTATGTACAATAATTGCTTTCAGCAGCAACTGCTTATCATTCTACAGTTCAAGTTCCATGCAAGTTTTTACAAAAATTTCTAAATATTCTGAAAACTCCCTGCAACTGACATGGCCTGATAAACTGGTATATGTGTTTATACTCTGGGCTCCCCCTATTTAAAGAACATATTTTGGTGATGGACATAAAATAAAATGGATTCATGTCATGAGTAACGTGTGCAACAAATTTTGTAGCCATGGCCATTATTTCTGGGAGTTAGAATTTCCACAAACAACAGAGTTAAAGATCTGTGCATGGTGAACATAATTCACATGAAAGAGGAGCTTATGTTTCTGGGAAAGAAAGAATGCTTCATGTGCAATGTTATAATTTGCTGTTTGTCAGTTTTGGAAACACATGAAGACCTAGATGTAAGTTTAGAGAGCTTCAGACTACTGCACAGAGTTGCATGGGGTTTGTCTCTATCTTCAATATAAGAAATATATAGCTGCTGTAAATAAATTGCTAGACTTAGTAGCATAATGCCACACAACTAAGTTATGATGAATGTTCATTACATAAATACTCACCACTGAAATTCTGATAACACGATTTTCACATCTTCTCCATTAATGAACATATTCTCTTCATTTAAGAGCCAAATTGCATAAACAAATTGGTTGTAGGTTGGTGACATATCTTGAAAGAATGGGCCTTATGAATGTTAAGGCACAGTGCCATCCAACTCACTCTTCTTCTTAACATTGTTGTGAAAAACTTAATTTTGATGCCTAGTGGGCAATCCAACCGCTTAATACTCAAGTCCAAATACATTTTATCAGATAGGATGCAATACTTCTCAGCATCCCTTGTTTCAAAAATTTTAAAGGAAAGCTGCTGCCATATTCAATGCAAAAGTTTGATTTGTCATGTGACAGTGATGTCAGACATTATATTGCTGCTGGCATAACTTCAATCACATGATAGCAAGATGTGTGTGAGTAAATTTGATAGCTGCCAAATAATTGTGGGTTCTAAGCATATTGAACATGTAGGCCCTTTGATTGCTAGAATTTAGGATAAAGTTGTTTCCTCAACCCAGTCTAGCTCATTTGCCTGTGAGTATAATATTATTCTTTCTTTCTTTCTTTAGTCCCTTGTCACACGTCTGTGCTCGAAGAGGTGTGTGTGTGTGTGTGTGTGTGTGTGTGTGTGTGTGAGGGAGGGAGGGAGGGAGGGGGTGGCACATCGTTCAAAGACTTGGGAATCCTTGGTGGCTATAGCTCATTAGCAAAGTTTTGTTCTTCAATCTGGTTGTACAAGAGTTTGCTACTAATACTCACATGAACAGTTTATGCTAAGACTGTGTATATTGTCCTGGTTGGATTTGTTACAATTTTGGCAGCTTTAAACTCACAGACAATAAGAAAGTACATGTATCCATGTTGCATCTAGATATCAGCCTAGTGTTCCAGCTACAGATTCCTATTCGTCTTTTTCCCCTATCTTACTCTCTTTTTAAACAACAGTGAGAAAGCACAACAAGAGCAATATTCTATGGGCAGTTAAGAGTCACTGAGCTTTACAGGAAATCATGACCACAATGCCCAACAACTGCAACAGTTCACCCTGGTTTTTAAATATGCACTCACAATATTTTGAAAATTCAACCCATTGTGCACTCACTCAGGAAATGCGTACCAAATGATCTTATCTATTTCAACATGGGCGAATAAATGTTTTTGTGCAGTGTAAATTTTTGTGTTGTTGCTTTAAAAGCAGCTTGCTTTAAAATTGCGCACATTCACAGGTAAACAGTAATTTGTAAATTTGAAGTAGCACTAATCTGATGAATGTCTGTTAAGAAGTTCGTCTGACAAACCGTTACGCATTTAGCTATCGGCCAAAGCCAAAACACACACACACACACACACACACACACACACACACACACACACACACACATATTCTTTCACATAAGCAAGCACACCTCCATCTCAAACAGGAATGCATTCCGGTTTGAACTGCTGCAGATTTGAGGAAGGCTTTGGCTGAAGCTAAATGTGTAACAGTCTCTTCAATCTGCCTGTCGTCAACTCATTGTGTTGTGTTTATGGTGAGTAGCAATCTACTCTTTTCCTTACATTGTTGAAATTCCAACTTGAGAGTTAACACTCTTTGAGATCTTCTGATTGTTTTAGCATTTACGTGATTTGCAGTTTGTATCGCCTCTGAAACAAACATTTTCTCAGAATACTCCTGAAGTTCCCCCCTTGTCCACCTTGTTTATCAAAGGACTCCTCTGTGCCATCTGATTTGTGATCTGATCTAACCCAGCCATTTCCAAATAACTCTGTACTATTCTAACTAACATGCACTGAGTTGTATCTACCAAGTAAATACACTTAATAATTAAACCAAAAATAGTAACAACATTAGATGTTTTAATTTCATTTGTGACAGCGAAAAAATACTTTTACAGCCTTTTACAAACTCCAGCCTTAAACAACATAAAGTATTAAACCTGTGGCCCCAGCTTGTATCGTTCTCCTGACAGATCAGGATGATGCAAACAATATTTTTGCAAAGATACCAGGATACGTTGTTAGGATAAGGAATAACTCTACAATTTAAAGAAAGAGACAGCTTTCTTTCCTTTTTTACCTTTTTTTTGGGGGGAAAAATAGTCCATGCCGTAAGTGACTGTTCTCTCTTTCCATGCAAAGTCACTGAGGAAGTACAAATATTAGTGAAACAATAAAATCAGAATAGCGTATTTATAAACTATCACATTAAAATAATTTCTACAGCCTGCCTAGATAAAAATAAATCATAGTTAGTTCCAAAAACCATGATTTGTACCTAAAATATTGCCTACATACTATAACTGACTAGATAAATACAAAATATAAACATTATCAGGCTTTGTAACAGCTTTTAAAGCCGTGGAACTATTGTTTTACTGTCGTTTTAGAGGCCACAGTGGATCTATCTTGCTCAGTGGATCATCTGACATATCTTTCCCAATGTCCAATTCTGTTACATCTTTTGATTTCACTTTAAAATTTTCACGTGAATACCTCCTGCGCATCTTTGTCCCAGAAGCATCTGGCTTTAAGTTGAATCGAGCAGGATCAATCAAGAAGAACGGTGTTGATGAAGGAGACGGTGGAGAGACCAAGGGGGAGGTGCGACCAGAAGAATTACAAGAATTATCAACGCTACTGCCAGCACTGCTAAGAGGAACTTTTCTTTCAGCAACATATGGATTCTCATTCTCTTCAGTTTCTTGTTGTTGTTTTGCTGCATCTGAAACACAATACAAAATTTGAGTAGATCAAAATATGAACCATGCAGTTAAACTCTACAGACATATGAGAAACAAGCAAATATCCTGTTATCTAAGTTGCATTTACTTTCTGCTTGGTAACAAGAATGCTTACTACAGGATATTATCCACATTATGCAACAAGTACATGAAATCAGCAGCCAATCGGCTTATATAATGTATCTGCATAGAAATTTGACCAGTCCATTCATACAGGGCTGCTTGTCAACCATACAACCTCTCACCCTAATTTATTTTTCCTGACAGCAGAAACCATCAACCACATTTCCTGCAACTCTCACAATTCATAGAAAGATTTAACAAAAACCTTCAAAACTGAAAATTGCTACAGCAAGAAGAAAGGTGACCATGTATTCTTGCAAAGAAAACAAAGCACCCTGAAGAGAATGCATTACAAAGAGTCACTGGGCTGTGAAGCCATCTGTTTTGTTAGAAGAAATAAAACTAATGAACAGACCTTGCTGCCAATGAAAATGAGCAAATGCACCTAACCAATAAAATATTTATCATTTGTTTTTCAAAAGCATGAACACGATAGTGGAAGGAAAAAAAGTCATGCACTGGAAGATGGAGCATTCCAATTCAATTTTCACGAAAATATTTGGTAGTTGTATTAATTTTTTACTGAAATTAATGACTGGCTCTGTTAATCCCCAAAACCATATAAACTGGGCCTTATATAGTTAGGGTTTTACAGTATTAACAGTTTTCAACACCCAGCAGAACATGGGTCTTTTCCCTCCCAAAATAGTGCAAACATTTGTGAAATGTTGAAATTGACAGCACCACTGTTTTCATCCTTCATTCTTCAGGAGGCAACCTTTTTAAAAATATGTTTAACATTGCATCCTGTAATTTCAGGGAAATAAAGATCTATAGAAAATTCAAGATGGAGCGCAATATACACAAGGCGTGCCTGAAAGTAAGTACCGTTTGGAAAAAAAAAACCTCATATAATCATTTTTATCACACGAACATTTGTTTTTATAAGAAAGAGAATTTCTTAAACTATTTTCTATGCAGTTGTCACCATTGCTGTGACATTTGCCACAGCAGGACGCCAACTTTTCTATGCCCTCTTCATAGAAAGGTGCCATTAGTGAAGACCGCCACTGCTGAATGCTGTTTCTTGCATCATCACTACTGCCAGAGTAGCTTCCTCCTAGATCACGGTTCAAATTGAAGATCAAATGTTAGTCAGAAGGTGCGATATCAGGGCTGCACGGAGGGTGATTGAACTGCTTCCAACCGAATTGCTGAATAAGGTTTTGAGTGACACCATGCGCATTGTGATGAAGCAAAACAATGTCTTATTTGAGCATTCCACACAATTTATTCTGAATTTTACAGTGAAGTTTTCTAAGTGTTTCACAGTATCATACCACATTGCCACATTGACAGCTTCACCTCTGGGAAGGAACCTAATATCTGTAATCAGAAAATGATGCAAAAAAAAAAAAAAAAAAAAAAAAAGTGTTCAGCAGTGGCTGCCTTCACTGGCAACATCCCTTCTACAAAGAGAGCATAGAAAACCTGGTTTCTGCTATGACAAATGTCTCAACAATGGTGGCAACTATGTAGAGTGTAAGAAATTCTCTCTCTCATAAAAATAAACTTTCATTTCAAAAATGTTTTTATGACTTTTTTTTTCCAAACTGATGTTTACTTTCCGGTACACCTCATAAATGGCATATCACAACTTACCAAATTGCCTTTTTTGCTGCTCAGCATCTCTTTTATTTGACAAGCAGTGATCCATCTTCATTTGTATAATGTAACTCAAGGAAAAGTACTTATGACCAAAACTAGCAACTTGTCCTGGTTTTGCATGGGCAGCACTAAGTATCTATGCCTGAAAATTTGTTTGTGTTAAGTCTGAGTATCATAGTAAACCATATCGAAATCCCTACAGTAGTTCCTGCAAATGTTTCAAAACATGACACCGATGGTACCTACTCATGGGTTCTACTGCAACAAAGAAAAGTATCCGCATTCATTAAAATAGTTGTTTTCAAAATTGCACAGAATGTTCAAAAGAAACAAAGATGAACACATCACAAGCAGTTGCCTCTACAGTACCAATTTCACTTTCAAATATTTGCATACGTTTCACAATTATTCTGACACAGAAACTTTCATCATATCCTCAGAAGTTTGAAAAAAAACATTTCTTACTTAATGACAAGAGCATCCACAGAACCACATCATCAGTTCCAAGATACAATTATGCAAAGAGACAAGGAGCTCTGAAAGTAATATAAAAATCTCTGTCCAAAATATAATTTTTGTTTACCACCACAGAAGGCTACAGTAGATCAAAATAAATTACATAAAAGGGGCAGATGGACTTAACACTTCTGAACCTGGAGGTGTTCTGTGGTTGGCAATGTTAACACATCTTTTTCTTACCCTCATATTCCTCCTTTATCCCGAAAGCCTCAGATTGACTTGCTTTTTTATGTCACACAGTTGGCTGTGAAAGATAACTACTCACCTCGGCATTATACCCTAGATGAAAATTACAATATAATTAATTTAATTCTATACTAGAATGAATTCCAGCAGAATGTGACAAAAACCTCAAGTGGCAAAGAATATTCCTGTTATAACATTCGTGAAAGATTATCTGATCATATTGAGTTAGCAGTAAACAGGGTGAAGCAGCTAAGTCATAACACCCCTTTATCTCCCCATCCATAATAGATACAAAGATGCCGTTTGGACAGTGAATGGCAGGGACAGTGGCTACTTGAATACATCACATTTCATGTTTGTGCTATTTTTTATTACAGAGATATGAGGCCATCTTTGATTTTCTTAAACGGAACCTTATGTTAAATTTTAGCATAACATGATGGGCTTAAAAAGATGGTTTCAAATATGTGTATATCATAATATTTATGCGAATAGTTTTTGGGACACCAATATGTTCCCATATCGTATTCGTCCTTCGGAGCGGCGCTGTCCAATGTGACCTTTCCTGTTGACCACTGAGGAACTTAATGGGGAAGGCATTGTTTTCCTGCTTCTCGATAATGTCGCAAGGTGACACACGAGATAGCTGGGGAGAAGGGTATAAATGTGCTGCTGGGGTAATGAGACATCGCATTTCCGTCACAGTTTCTTGGAGCAGACATGTACACCAATGAAGAAAAGTTAGATATGCTTCTATTGTATGGTGAAAGCAGAAGAAATGCTGTTAGAGCAATAAAGTGACGTGGAGAGCTGTATTCTGATTCCGAGCGTCCAATGTTTTTTCAATGGGTGCTTTTTACTGATGAAGCGACTTTCACTAACCATGGTAATTTGAATTTGCGTAATATGCATTAATGGTCAATAGAGAACCCTCACTGGCTTCGACAGGTACAGCATCAGCAACCGTGGAGTGTTAACGTGTGGTCTGGCATCGTCGGAAATGTCATTGTGGGGCCGTACGTCATTCCAGGTATACTAAATGGCAATAACTACGCACAGTTCCTGTGAAACATTCTGCTCATTTTGCTGGAAGAGGTACCATAACTACGGGTCAGTGCATGTGGTTCTAACATGTTAGCTGTCCTGCTCAATCTTCCCGCGTGGCTACAGAGCTTTTAAATTAAAAGTTCCCGGAATGTTGGATAGGACGACATGCTGAAGTGAAGTGGCCAGCCCAGTCTCCTGACCCCTCTTGATTTTTTTCTGTGGCGAGCAATCAAACATAAAGTGTACGCTCAAATACCGACTACGCCAGACGATATGAAGCAATGTATCACCGAAGCGTGTGCTGATATCTCACGTGACACCTTCGCAGCTGTTCACAAATCCTTCGAACGGCGACTACAAATGTGCATTGCAGCAGAGGGGGAAGCAGTTTGAACACATGCTTCAGTAAAATTTTGTATCATGTACAGTATGTATTTTGCATCTTTATGTGTATTTGATTTGTATTGTGATCAATAGTAAATATTTTCAAATAAAAAACAAACACATACGAAATAATTGTGACCAATAAGGGCCTCCTCATTTATATTTGTATTTACTTAAAATGTATTAACACCTTGTAGTATTTTAATACTGTATGTTGTCTATTATTTTGGTATCACAGTTTTCAAATAACTGATAATATTTAGGTGACATCAGAATTAATTTTTGCACAAAATATCGCAGTATATATTACTATTGTTGGGTAAATGGGCGTGATTGTGTAAGGATGGATTCGCGATGCTTACAATGTACTCTACACAACAGGAAAGGCTGCATTGGACAACGCCGCTTCAAAGGACGAACACGATACGAGAACATATCTGTGTCTCAAAAACTATTTGCCTAAATGTTATGATATTTGAAACCATCGTTTTAAGTCCACCATGTTATGTTAAAATTTAACATAGGGTTCCATTTAAAAAAAAACCAAAGATGGCCTCATATCTCTGTAATAAAAAATAGCACAAACATGAAATGTGATGTATTCAAGTAGCCCCTGTTCCTGCCATTCTCTGTCCAAACGGCATCTTTGTATCTATTACAGTTGGGGATATACAAAGGGTGTTATGACTCAGCTGCCTCACCCTGTATAAACAATGAATGCATGTGACAACAAAGAGCAAATGTGTGCAGACACCTGCTCACACACTTCCATGAGCACTTAATTGTCCATGTGCATGCTAAAACAGATGAAGAAAAAACACACACACACACACACACACACACACACACACACACACACAGAGAGAGAGAGAGAGAGAGAGAGAGAGAGAGAGAGAGAGAGAGAGTTCTTAAGTTACTGATCTACCACACACTAATGTTATTTCATAGTCTCTATTTTAAAAAAATGCATTATATAATTGCAATCATGCTCTCTTTAAGTCACGTTATCGCCTGTGCATTTCGGTTTCCTCCCATTCAGTGAAATGTAAAGCATGGTCGTATCTAATGATGTACTCTAAATGACTGCAGCTAAGCAAGCAAGGAAAGTTAGCAGGGGCTAAAGCAGGTACAGAGTAGAAGCTACCTAACCCCATTTTCTCGAGTCCTGATTGTAGCTGGCTAAGAGCAGTGGGTGGCCCGAGCAGGAAGTCTTCCGAAGGATGTCGTGTATGGCACTTTCCCCCTCGGCTGCGCTTGTCCTCAAATGTTGAACAACTTGTCAGGATTCCCCCTGAGAGCAATATGTAAAGCTAAGTTATGAATAAAGCATGATAATCACTACTGTGTATACAGGAAATACTGTTACTGGAATATAAAAGACTAATGAAATCTGCTACATTTTGCAGTGTTGGCCATCTTTTAATGTCCAAACCACATAAAAAAGGCAGGTTGCAAAAAGTAATTAAATGCCCCAGATGAGAGTAGCATTACAAAAGTTTGCACTTGGGTAATGGAAATATTATTTTCCATTACTTCATAGGTAAGCTGTTGCAAACTTACAACATTTAATTATTTTTTGCGGAAAGCCTCTAATGCAAACCATCTTAGCTACTGCCACTAAAACAATGGTTGTTTTACACATTCTTAAGGGAATAGGCTAAAACTATGAAACACTAAAAGAAAACTCAGATCACAAACATCATTTGCCAAACCACCTCCCAATATGTCCAGGTATATTTCCAACTAGAACTCACATATCGTGCTGCATTTTATAACTGAGAACCAAAGCATATACCTGTTCAGCAGACTCAGTTACATGTGGGTAAACACACACTGTTTCCCAGTTCCATTAGGACTGCTTGTGTGAAATTCCAAACTGCACTGCTATCTTGTGGCATGTTGTGGTGTTATGATCTTTGAAGTTTCAACAACAGCAATGTAAAAGATCAAAGCACTAGCATTGCTGTGGCAGGGGTCCCCGCCAAAAACATAACAGTATGAGTCTGACACTCATCGGAAAATGGTGGTGGAGCAATGAGGCAACATCAAGTTGTGTGTTAAGTTTTCCATTTCCAACACCAAATAAAACAACTTTGTTTATTTGTTGAACAAATACTCATGATAAAATGTCAGGATATTTCTTGAAAAAGACCACGTCAATTACGTTTGACTGCCTGAGGCAGTAACTACACATTATCCAACATCCCCCTCATTAGTTAATAGTTAGCACCCATAACTAATAACTTCACTGTCGCTACTAAAATTCACAAGGTACACACCTTACATAGAACAGAAATAGCAAATACAATCTGAAAAATAAGACAGGCCATTTTTGTTACATATAATGTGTTTTATATGAGTACTATATAATTCGGAAATACGGGTAAGAACAACTTTAATTATATACAATGCATTTTACACGAGCAATCAGTTTAAATAATGTAATTACCGGTAATTAGATACACAACTACAGGATGGCTATAAATTTTCATCAAGCAGGGAAATTATTTACAGGGTTTATTGGAAAACATCAATACCAGAGTAATTTTTATACTTTTATCAGGCAGCAATTGTTGATCAAGTGAAACATGTATTCTTGAAATAGCTGCACAATAATATGGAGCTTTATTCTAGTGCAATGGTTCCCAATCTGGCATTAATTAATCCCCTGAGGGATAAAACGAAATTTTCTGAGGCATAAACACAAAAGGGTTCATTGCATTTCCGACACAAAATGACATTATTTGTTGTTTCAGTTGCCTGTGTGTGTGTGTGTGTGTGTGTGTGTGTGTGTGTGTGTGTGTGTGTGTGTGTGTGTGTGTGTGTGCGCGCGCCCGTGTGTGGTTAATGAAGGCCTTAATGGCCGAAAGCTTTATTTGTGGTAGTCTTTTTGTTAAGCCTATCTGCGACTCAGCATCTCCACTATATGGTGAGTAGTAATTTTCCTTTTCACAATACTGTTGCATTCCATCCTGGGTTTTCAATTGTTTGACATTATTTTTTGGAATATCATTACTATTATCACTATTCTGTAAGGCTGTGATACTGCAAGTTACCAACATTTACATTTTTTTGTTTCTAATGTTAAAATTAACACGTAAAAAAATGCACTGGAGTTTCCAGCAGGTGAAGCGAATGTATGGGCATCATCTTCACGTAGTCCACCCATTACACATACTCTGTAACATCCATTTACAGCAGTAAAATTGAGACATGTATTTCACATATGCTTAAATATCTCATGAAAATGCCTTCTCTTAGTTGCAGGTAGTTTACAATGGACCATAAATAGCTTCACCACTCACTCCGCAACAATAAGTGAACAAATTGACTGCACAACACAATAGTAACTACGTAATGGCTACTATTTTGCTGTATGGCATTTTCAAAATGAAACTGTTCAAACAAAATTCTTTTTTTATTCTCAGTTTTGATTACAAAATGGCTCTGAGCACTATGGGACTTAACATCTTAGGTCATCAGTCCCCTAGAACTTAGAACTACTTAAACCAAACTAACCTAAGGACATCACACACATCCATGCCTGAGGCAGGATTCGACCCTGTGACCGTAGCAGTCCCGCGGTTCCGGACTGAAGCGCCTAGAACCGCACGGCCACCGCTTTTGATTACATAATAATGTTGAGGATGGTACGTGGAGAGGGGTACTAATATCTGACTGCACTCAGGGATAATGATGTGAGAAAGGTTGGGAACCGCTTTTCTAGGGGGTACTGTTGATTTTTTTTAGCTGTAAATAAAGTTGTCAATATCCCTTCCCAAGGAAATTTTGTACAATCTTAAGCTGTCAAAGTAAAAATATTAGTTATAATTATTGAGCAGAGAGACTCTTATTTATTTACATAATATAATATTTAAATGGTTTTCAAGAATGCACCAACGCTGCTTTTCATTGCATTCACTTTCATTTACTTGGAAACAATAACAAAATGAGAAATCAAAAGAAGAGAACAAAGTACAAAGATTATTTCAACCACTGAACACAATTCTGACATTAACAAACGAATGGGTGAAACACAAATTAATGTATCATTATATTCCGTAATGATTATAGTGTCACAGAAGAAGCCGAGTACCACCGTGGTGTAGTGATTATGATACTAAACTTATGCATGGAGGGACACGAATTCAAAACTCACCTGGACTGTATAATTTTAATTTCTATATTCGGTTCGAGTACATTCTAGAAGTATCCACAACAGTCAAGCAGCATTGTACTGGAATGTTCTGTAGCTGTATATATATTGTATGTGTTCTGACCTGAGGCAGTTCGCTCTGTGCTCTTGTATGTGCAAGTGCTGAATAAACCTTCGTTAAGTGAATTTAGTATTCATCATTCATCTAACTACACTGTCTTCTATGTGACATTATTCTGGTGGAGGCGCTGGGTATTGGAACTTGTGATAGTGCACATTATCGACGACACAGTGGCTCCCATCAGGCCATGACAGAGCCGCCGTTTACGTGGCGAGAAACCCGAGTTCGAGCCATATTCAACAGATCGCAATCTACTGGAGACAGAAGAAAAAGAAGAAGAGGACATCGCGATGACAGCAACGGCATGCCACCACATGAGACATCCTTCCGAGTTCTGGTGACGCTGGGCCAAGATCAAACAAGTGGCTTAAGGTATATGAGCGTATAGCCAAATTTAACAAATGGGATGAGACCGTGTGTTTGGCGAATGTATTTTTCTACTTAGAGGGCATTGCCAAGCAATTGTATGAGAACAAAGAGAAGTTCACAAGCTGGGAAGTATTCCAGGTGGAATTGCACAAGTATTTCAGTGACACACGATGACAGAAGTGCAAGGCTGAAGATAAATTAAAGTGCAGGACACAGCATCCAGGAGAAACTACAGTATCCTACATTCAAGACGTCTTGGAGCTGTGGAAAATAGTGAATCCTAGAATGAAGGAGGGAGATAAGGTTCCACATCTCATGATGGCCCTTGCTGAGAACATGTATCAAACCCTATTCCTGAAGGAAGTTTCGACAGCAGATGACTTCATAAAATGGTGCCAATATATCGAGACACTGCATCAAAAAAGAATTACATGCAAGAAGTTTGAACGGCTTCCAAACGTCGTGGAGGAAGCAACTGATTTCACATGTGTTCGTCAGATAGCGAGAGAGGAAGTTCAGAAGGCACTTTGATTGCACGGCAAGCAAAAAACCGAGATGCTTCAAGAGGTCATAAGGGAGGAAGTGGAACAGACAATGAATTCAATCTCTCATCCTTCATTTCACTTTAAAATGATGAAAACGTTGAGTCCAGGTGAAGTTACATTCCTACAATGCTGCATGAGGAACCTGTTTTGGCACCAAGGAAGACTGATGTCTAGAGGACCCAGGATAACCAACCAATATGTTTCCACAGTGGATGACAGGGACATGTGGTGTGCTATTCTCGAGAAAGGCAGCGGATATTTGAGAACGCCCGCACCAGAAGACAGCAGACCAATCTTATGATGCCAAATCTGGGACGACAAAGATGAACAAGAAGATATGGGTGCAGGACAACATAGGTCACCACCACAGCAAGCTAGCCGCTGGAGAGGACGCTCCTCAACAAGCTGAGAAAGGTCTCCATCACCGTTTAGAAGCTCCAGCTGATCACCTAGCCACCACAACCTGGATAACTAAAGGGTGCGACCTTCCTTGGAGGTGAGGCCGCCGAAGAGAAAATCCTCTGCCGTCGATCACTACAAAAATGATAGGAAACTACGTCCATATTCTCATGGATGGCCGACTAGTGCTAGCTTTTGTGGACTCTGGAGCATCATATTCAGTCATTTTGGAGAAGTACCGCGCCAGTTGCAGAAAACCGTATTTGTTAACAGCAAAATGTAACTGCTGAAGGTGGCTAATGGGAAATATGTAAAACCTACAGGAAAATGTACCATTCGTGTGGGTATAACTGGCCATACACAGTCCTTAGAATTTATTGTCTTACAAGAGTGTAGCCATGACGTCATTCTCAGATGGTACTTTTTGAATGCTTCTCAGGAAATTATAGATTGTGGTCGCTCAGAAGATTATGCTAGACGAGATGAGATACTATGGACAGGAAGATACTCATCCGAGTGTGTGGAGACTATGTGTGCTGGATGAAGTAATCATTCCTGCAGTCAGCACTAGAAAGGTAACTGTCATGTGTCATGCCATGCATCAACCCATGGAGCTTGTAGTGGAATGTAAGAGAAGCATACCACTGAAGAATAACTTGGTCATCTCAGACTCTGTCGTCTCATTTAAGAATGGATTCGGTGAATTGTGGATAGTTAACTGTTGTCGAGAACCACAGATCCTTCCAAGACGCATGTGCATAACAAACGCTGAGCCGTTAATTGAAGAACAGCTGAATGCCTTGGCCAACATGCTATCAATGTTCATCAATGTTGAGCAAAGCAACTGGGATGAGGTGCTACCTTTTGTGATGTTTGCCTACAACACCGCCAAACAAGACACCACGGGATTTACACCCTTTTTCCTGGTGCATGGGCATGAGGCGACTATGACGATGGACGCTGTGTTTCCGTTACATCCTGATGACGCCAACAACAGCAAAATTGGCCAGGTGTTGACCAGAGTTGAGGAAGCTCAGCAGTTAGCTCAACTCCGCATACTGCAGGCTCAAGAAAACGATCGCCGAAGGTATGACGCGAGCCATTGCTCTGTTATTTACCAGCCTGGTGACCTCGTCTGGATCTTCACTCCTGTTTGGAAGATTGGTGTCTCTGACAAGCTCCTCAGGAGCTACTTTGGACCTTGTAAGGTTGTAAGACAGTTGTCTGATGTTACTTATTAAGTTGAAGATTTCGACCCTGACACAAGACGACGACAAATCAGAGATACGGTCCATGTCCTTCAAATGAAGCCCTACAAGGGTCCTGCAACCCAGGGTAAATTCAAAGCTCCAGTGACAGGCAACAAGCGGAAAGGTGATGAAGAGCGTAGCGGCAAAAGAATTCTAAGATGATCATTGTCAAGGCGAGCATCAGTCATCAGGAGTTGGAGTATGCAGGACCTATGACTCATTCCCGGACTAGGACAACGTAACACCGAGACGCTGTTCTCTTTAAAGAGGGAGCAATGTCACAGAAGAAGCTGAGTAGCAGTGTAGTGGTTATGACACTAAACTGTTGCATGGAGGGCCATGAGTTCAAAACTCACCTGGACTGTACAATTTTAATGTATATATTTGTCTATATTCGGTTTGAGTACATTCTAGAAGTATCCACAAATGTCAAGCATCACTGTACTGGAATGTGCTGTAGCTGTATATGTACTGTATGTGTTCTGGCCGGAGGCAGTTCGCTCCGCGCTCTTGTATGTGCAAGTGCTGAATAAACCTTCATTAAGTCAAGTCAGTGTTCGTCATTCATCTAATTACACTGTCTTCTATGTGACAATAACAACAACACTTTTGTAGGTGCATTTAAACTTACACTCTGCAACTTACTGTAAGGTATATGGCTTAGACTATCTGGTATTAGCAACAGTTGTCCCCTCTCCATTCCCTTCAGAGACATTGCACTGATGAAAATGATTAACACCTAAATAATGTATAGAAAGTTCTGGTCGAGAATAATGAATTTTTTAGGAGTAAAGGAGACGATCTACCTAAAGGCAGAATTGCTGCATTGTCGACAGATACACACAAAAAAGGTGTGTGTGTGTGTGTGTGTGTGTGTGTGTGTGTGTGTGTATGTAAGCACTCCCCCCCCCCCTCCCCTGCACACACACCTGTCTCCCTACATTGGGTTCATTTGACTGCCAGCTCTTTCCTGGCCCATAGTGAGTGTACTGGGGAGAGATGGGGATGCAGTGTGGGGTGGTGGGGTGGGGTGAGGAGAGAGGCGGGAGGCAGAGAGGGTATTGGGGGAAGGGGGGGGGGCGCACACACACACACACACACACACACACACACACACACACACACACACACACACACACACACACACACACCACTCCTTTCCTTTTATCCTGACCCAATACGTGTCAGCTAGTTGCGTTCTGCCATCTCATGCCCCAGTCTGTATAATTGAGTGCCCAGCTGTCTGTCACCTGCCTCCTCTATGTGCACCCCAACTAGCCCACAGACAGCTTCCCACTCTTCCACAAGCTGCTGGACGCTTCCCCCCAAAATCCTCCTTGCCTCTTGCCTCTCTCCATCCCTCATCTCACCCCACCCCACACTGCACCCCCACCTCACCGCGGTACACTCACCATGGGCCAAGAAAGAGCTGGCAGTCAGATTAGCACAATGTAGTGAGACAGGCATGTGCATGTCAGTGAGTTTGTGTGTGTGTGTGTGTGTGTGTGTGTGTGTGTTTGTTTTCTCCTGTAGCTTGAGAAAGAAATTATATTCCAAAAACTAGCAAAGTAAAGCTCTGTACATTGTGTGTGTTTATCTGTCAACAATGCAGCGCTTCTGCCTTTAGGTTTACACTAAATATTTTCACATACTGCCCTTATATCAAGTTTCACAACTGTATGCAGTGTGTGATGTTAACATAGCAGGAATATCTGCTTTTCAAGGTCTTTTGCCATTGTCTGGTCCAAACCCAAATGAGAAAGATGATTACGTTATGCCAAGTGAGAAAGTTGGAGAGTTGTAGAGTTTTGGCAACAAAGTAGAAAACTGCTAATGACATGCATTGGGCAGGGGTAAATAACCTAATAATCTAAGGGAGCCAAGGTCTCCATGCAAATAGGGCCATTAGGGGCTTTGATGCTACCTCAGTTAACATTTAGTGGCATCTGTCCTCCATGTTAAAGGCAGGGATTACAGATGACAATACAGTGTGTAGCACCTGAAGGAGGTCATTGGGTTGTCGTCATACAATCAAGCAGAAAAACTGAACCAACAACTTGGCTGCACACCAAAATGCACATAATTAATAATCCACTTGTCTAGCAGAGCTGTAACAATGCCTTTGTCTGCAGGTAAGATAAAAACATCATGCTCCACCATGAGAGATTGCAAAGCAGACCTCTTTGCTGCTGTAATATTGCTCTTTAACTAACATGTCCTTGTCAATACACAATATCCTCTCCTAACCTCCTTGGAAACATCACAAAGCACTTTAAAAGCAACTGTTTGACAGAACTTGAAAATCAACAACTGGAAAATGTCTGGGCATTAGTGCAAATTAAAACCTTTTCCTGGCATGAGTAAAGCTGCACTATCCAAAGATTTCTTGTGAGCTGTATCACCAAACATAGATATGTAATTTGATTATTGCCAAGATAAAGAAATTCTGCTTAGAATTGGTTAAACATTAGTGGGAGAGTGTTAGGGATATTTGATGACCTGTCATTGGTTTTTCACTGCTGATATTGTCTGTTGGTGGTCATCTTTAGCTGTGTGATGGTGCTGACTGTTTATGTTCTGTGGTGTACTTGTATGTGCACCATATTTTAGTTTGTGTGTCAGCACAGCCCTACTCACTAAGGGTTTACACTGCCATGCACAGCAACCTCTCGTCACATCTATGCCTTGCAAACTGATGGGTTTCACCTTTTAAAATACTGACAGTTGTCTAGGATGTTACCCAGCTGCAATCCTCTATGTTATTTGATATGCTGAGAGCCACTGAAGTTTCACATTTTTATGCAGGAGAATATGTACAGTTGCTAGAAGAATTTAGATAAGTTTCACAACAGAAGAATGAGAGTGCAATGTGCACTTTAGTTTTTGTTGGGGTGTCACCCATAATGTTGTCAGAATGTTTGCCACAGTAAGCCATCATATTAATTCTCCTGCCACTGATCACATGCAATGAGCTGGCTTAGCTTCTGTTCATGACAGGATGCACACTGATAGTTTGATTTTGTTTCTACATAATTATTTCAGTTTCACTTAGGATTCCTGAATTTCACCCACTGTACCAAGAGTGAAAGATAGCAACAATACTATATGGACTTTGGGTTCTTGCACACTATTTCAAAAAATGCTAATGTACAGGCTGATCTCTGAATTATTTTTTTTTTAATGAACTGACACTTTTGAGGTGTGCCTCAAAAAATGAAGAAATAGGGGAGAAGCAGATCATGTTGCAAAGTCGGATGTTTTATTGCCAACATAAATTTATCAGAAATTTGTGAGTGTTTAGTAATAGTCTGCTATATAATTTTCAACAAATAAGAAATGAGTGTTCAATCCAAAGGTGCCGTACATCTTTTGAAGATGATCCATGTGAAAGTCAAAGTCCATTTTTATATTACGGATTAAATGTGAAAATAAATGACAAAAAAACTGATTTTGTGCACTCTTTTGTTACAGTGCATCAGGTGTGAGTCCACAGTGCTATGCTTATAAATGAAAATAGAACTGAAAAAGTGGATGAAGGTTGGTAGTTCTGGGCTATTTGTAAGATAGTATATGGCCATTTTTTTTTCTGGGATGTAACACCGATTCTTCTTTGCTTTACCTCACATAGGGTTAGGTAATAAATGGCAAATACTATGGAAGTCTTCAGGAACAACTACATGAAAGAGAAAGAGAGAGAGAGAGAGAGAGAGAGAGAGAGAGAGAGAGAGAGAGAAGACTTCAATAAAGTAGTCCATGGAGCAACAAATAGGGACATTGCAGATGATCAGGTACCGCAATTTAGGGATAGAATCTAATCACTGGCAAAATTGTAGACAAAGCACATAGACCTAAAATGGGACGACACTTATAAGTGTACTTTCTATTTTTAAAAAAAGTCCTTCACTTCCAGTTTAGGAACTTTACATTTAATGTAAACTGACAAAATTACAAATTTATGAAACAATATCACTTACAAACAGGTATCAGAGACACAGAAGATGCACTAACAATAAATGTAATGATTTCCTGATTTCAGATTCATGGCAGCAAACTGATATGTAATTGAGAAGTGTATACAATACATAAAAATGAATATTTGTTTGTCTTCTTATGTGTTCCTATAGCAGTCATCTCATTACATTCAAATTTTCTTGTGTGGTTGTTTGCATGCTTACAAAGGTTTCTGTGGGAGTAAGAACTATCTATTATTCATAGGGCTGGGGGTGAGAAGAGGGTGACATAGAAGTTTATCTCAGGAACACCTGGAGCAATTTCAACCAAATTTTATACACATTTATTTGTATAATCACAATATCGTGGTGATAATGTAACCCAACCACCACTAGGGGTGTGGGATGGGGATTAGAAGATGAGACATGCAAAAATATTCGGCTAAAGGCCAATATTAGTATCAAATCCACAGTTTATGAAGTCGCTAAACTTACTGGAGACTGTCACAGTGATATTTCACCCCTGGAGTTTGATGTAAGGGAAGGTAAGGGGTCGGGTAAAAGCAGTGACATATCAGTGTATCTCTGTAACACCTCAAGGAATTTCTGCCAAAATTGTCACATGTATCACCTGCTATCAGGAAAATTTCTTCCCATGGTAAGACACCCCTAGTACCCCTATGGGTACGTATGAAAAGGCACGACATAAAAGCCTAACTCGAGAACATCTGGAACAATTTCAACCAAATTTGGTTTACACATCTCATTATATGGAAAAAAAAAACCTGTGTGAGTAAGATATCACAATTATTGCTAGGACTGGGGTTGGTGATGGGAAGGGGTGTCTGAAAATGGCCAATTGGTATTTATTTCCTGTAAATGTCGACTTAAAGACATGAAGCACAGTCTATCTCTCATTTTTGGGTTCAATGTATCAATCACATTGTGGAAATGAGCACTGCAGTAAGTCAGTAATTTTGCCAAGATGTTTTTAGGCCAAAGACTATGCCACACAGTTCAAAACCACAGATACATTGAATGTCCTCTCTAGAGTTGCACAATTCAAAAGAAGCAAAGTATCAGAGTGTTGCCAGCAACAGTAATTTTTCTTGAAATGACAATCAGTTACTGGCACAATTACGTTTCCTCAGAAATCAGATGAAACTGCAGGGTAGAAATTTGTTAAAAAAATGGATGAAGTATGTGGCAAAACTCACATTAAAGACCAAAATACGCTAAATCTGCAGAGCAATGCTTCATCTATATTTTCAAAATGGCTACTGGACATAGGAAATGGAAAAGTACAGGTAGATGCCGACACCAAATATATTTCATCTCCATTGATTTTTCATGTAATTGTTTCATTGACCAAATAATTAATTCAGTACGCTTTCCCATAAACTGCCACCAATTGCAAAACTCACCAATTGTCCTGCAAAAGTACAATTTTGGCAGCAAGAAACACTGACATCAAAGTTATCAACTACACTAGTTATGAACAAATTGCGGATGAGTCTGTCACCGACAAATTGATTGATAGTATGAAGAATGTGGATAAAATTTTAAAATGTCCAATCGAGTTTTTAAATTTGTTGACACTTTCTGGTGTGCCACCACACAGATTGTCAATCAAAATCATTGCACTATTAATTTTTTAGCACTACATTAATCTACCATGATTGTGCAATGGAGCCAGGCTTGCTGCCAAAAGTTGTTCCATACATAATTGCAGCAACAATTCTGAATGGTAAGTCAAAAGGAGAAAATGTGCTTATTCCACGCATTCCCATCAATTGATTCCAAATGAGTGCAGTTCCTAATTTGCCTTATATTCTTAATGACCTTCAACAAGGTATAAGTTCATTTGCTTCTGGAAAGTCAATGGTTTTTACATATTCAATTGATACATTGCATGCTCATGAGTGGAACAGCAAATATATATATATATATATATATATATATATATATATATATATATATATATATATATATATTTGCAGAATATGGGAAGATCAAATGTAGTGTGTACCCCAAAGCATGTGACTGAACTTTTTCTTATTTAAAGTAACACACAAAAATCACTGTCATTCATTTCAACAATGGAAAATCCAGGATGGAATATAACAATATTATGAAAAGGAAAGTTGCTACTCACCATATAGCAGAGATGTTGAGTCGCAAATTTGCACAACAAGAAGACTTTCACAAATAAAGCTTTCAGCCATTAAGACCTTCATTAACAACACACACACACACACACACACACACACACACACACACACACACACACACTGGAGAGAGAGAGAGAGAGAGAGAGAGAGAGAGAGAGAGAGAGAGAGACAGAGAGAGAGAGAGAGAGAGAGAGAGAGAGAGAGAGAGAGTCTTTTTCCTGTGCCTATCTGTGACTCAGCATCTCTGCTGCAGGGTGAGTAGCCACTTTCCTTTCCATAATACAGTCTTTCATTTATTTTGTATGTGTAAATGTGTCTGGTTTGTAAATGTACACCTACTTAGAGAGAAGAAGTAGCTTTGCAATACGTGCCTGGCACAGCTAATAAATTTTAAAAATCATACAAGAGTTGCTTTCTGAGCTAGACTTAGGGATGGTTCAGAAATCCAGACTGAATATCAAACTTCTAATTGAAGCAAAGGAAATATAACAAACATCTTAAAGAATAAGATAATAGAGGTACTGTTGCTGTAACATAATTTAACGAGCAAAGTGACAATGTTTCAGTTACTGCACATTTGTGTAACTAGAGGACGGAATCTCCATTGTTAGTATACAGCTAAACAAATATAAAAATAAATACGGCCTAACATTAATTTTACAATGGAGAAGCAAGAAGAAACGTGCACTGCAGTTGATGGTGTAGTGTCAAAAATAATAATCCACAATGGCTGACTTTTTCGGATGAATAAACAAAGTACCACTCTCTTCAAATGATGCAATTTAGTGATCACCTTTCTTCAGGCTCAGCACAAAAACATAATGTCTGTTACAAAGAAAATGACAACACAGATAGAGGTACAATTTGCTGATTTATTGTTGTTACTCACGTTTCATAAGCAGATCCTGTGCATAATAAAGAACAGACTGATATGCAAATTTAAGGTGCTCACGATCGCGCAGAGAACCTTTGCGGTTAGTACTCATAATAGCGGTGGTTGCCACCAAATCCAGTAATCCATGGCCAGCTCGCACTTCACACACTGCTGCACATACCAGACAAAACAGACCTGTCCGGCCAACTCCTGAGAGGCAGTGAACAACAACTGGATGAGCAGTATTACGCTGCTGTTTGTACAGGCTGAGTGTCTCTGATACAAAACTGAGGAAAGGTCCTGGTGATGCTGGAAATGAGCTGGAACATACAATCCATGTCTAAGCTGCCAAAACGTAAAGTAAGCATGGTAAGTATAAAATATTATACTTAAAATAACTGATGTATGTGGTGAAATGAAACAACGGAAAGTCCAGACTGGAATAACAACTACATGGAAAGGACAGATTGTGCTCACCTCAAAGAGGAAGCATAGAGTCGCATAATATACGTACAACAAAAAAATACTGTGTGTCCTTTTTCCAAAATAGAAAACCCACACACCTTCACACAAGCACAACTCACACACAAATGACCAATATCGCTGGGCGCTGGGACCCGACTGCAATAGTGTCTGACGTTAGCAGCAGTCTTCTGGGATGGGTGGGTGGGTGGTGGTGGTGGTGGTAAGGAATTGGCATGGGGTGGGAATGGGGAGAGCAGAATAGGGGTGGGGGAAGGTGTTGTGCTGCCTGTGGGGTCATGGACATGGTGGGGACAGGATAGGGTTGCTAGGTAAGTGTCATGAGACTGTGATGAAAGGGGCAGAGCGGGGAGGGGGCAGAGCGGGGAGGGGGGCAGAGCGGGGAGGGGGGCAGAGCGGGGAGGGGGGCAGAGCGGGGAGGGGGGCAGAGCGGGGAGGGGGGCAGAGCGGGGAGGGGGGCAGAGCGGGGAGGGGGCAGAGCGGGGAGGGGGCAGAGCGGGGAGGAGGGAGAGCGCTCTCTCTTTAACGACTTTGCCCAAAAGCTCGAAATATTTCAGCAGTCTTTTTCATTGTGCCTATCAGCAACTGAACACCTCCTCTAAGCAGTGAGTAGCAATCTATCCTTTCCATATTTTTGATGTATGTGATGACATACATAAAAATTGATAAAAGCTCGTTGTATTTCACCAAAAGTTTAGTTTTCCTTTAGTTGGACACAGATCTTGAAGCGTACAGAATGAATACCAGCAGCACGGAAAATTGCATCTTCCTCCTTCTCATTTTGCTTGGAGGAATTTGGTTGCAGCACTGTGTTTGAATAAATTATGTGTCTTTTGAAATACATCAGAGATTATAAATAACAGTAAGGCAATAATACAAAACGTCTGCATGCAATGTAACAAAGTTCATTTGATGTCGGTCCTGTCTCATTCTACTGACATAATGACAAAGTGGCTTGTATTGTGTATTGTTGGGAATAACAACATATATAAGGATCATCAGTAAATAATGCCTCCTGTGTTATAAAAAAAGTTAATAACATACACGTAACATTGTAAACATTTGCACAATTGTTGAATCCAGGTATAAAAGCAAATGAGGAAAAATTAAAAGAGTTTTCCTTCTTCCCACTTTTTAATATTCTAAGTTACATCCCCAGCTAAGTGCATTCCCATGCAAGCTTCATCATGATAATGTACATGCCACTTGTCATTTTTCACAATCTAAGTGACAGGAAAAATACACAGGTTGGTGGTGCCTCATGCAACCTACAGCCCCGATTTGGTCCCATCTGTCTTCCGCCTGTTTGGGACTCTGATCCTACATGGTTACAAATTCAATGGCTTGGGTGAGGCTAAAACAGCTTTAAAATCACGGGTCATGAATGTTTGAATTCAGCGATGGTGTAAATGTGTACAGCCCTGACTATGCTGAATGGGGTTGTTTAGAGGACAGTTCGCATATGATCTGCACCAATTCAATTGTTACTTCAACTGTTGCATGTTCATTATTAAATTACTCGATTACTTTTTGATCCACCCTCATATTTTTACATACTGTGAAACAATTCTATTGTCTTAACTCTTCATGTGAAACAATTCCACTATCTTAACTCTTCATCTTACAGAAAGACCACAATGGCAAGGGATTCAGACATGCAGTTACACAATTACTTTTGTTTGACACATATAAGAATAGAACAGTAAATCGAGTGATTAGTAATAGTACAAGTACTTGCTTCAGCTTTCTTAGAAGTTGCAGCACTTAGTTTGCGCAAAGTATTTATTTTACTTAATACAATGGAAAAGAATGATTGGTAGCTTTTATCTGTGTGTGCTGTAGCGTTTATCTCCAAGAGCTAGCCTTGTGCGAACAAATTTTGTAATATGGCTCCGGTCAAAAATAGGTACCACTGTACCTCATTTGAGTGTGTCAGCCTTTTCAAAGACTTAGCTCACTACTGCCTCATCAGTCAAGTAGGGCATATATAGAGTGTCACTTACAGCTGTTGCAGTGCTTAATTTGCACATCATATTTAGTTCACTAGTTTTTACAGTGTGTCATTTCTTTAGATTCTTTCAGATGTTTAGACTGTTTTATCTTATGATGTAAAATGCCAATCAACTGGATTTGTTGTATGCGGATGGATGGGAAGCTGACTGTCGTCTTCATGGAGTTAGAAGCTGTATTGGTCACGGTCAACAGAATTCAGCTGTTTCCTTGGACTGTAGCAGCTATCAGGTGTATGCAGTGGTACATCATTACCCAAACGTGAATGACAGGGGCCGGGAGGGCACATGGGTCTTTGGTCAGATAGCTAATGGGAGAACCGACTGGATGTCTGCCTCTGTATGCTGTAACTACTGACATGAAGTGTTCCTGTTGCTGATAGGACGCCTACACAACCAAAAGTAACTTTTCTGTTATGACAAGGACTACCTTCCAACTACATTAGACTTAAACAGATGGAGGAATTGTTCACTACTGCAAGCTCCAATATTAAGCGGATGATGGATCCCATAAAGAAAACAGTGATCAGTAAGGAACAAAGACCAGTGCGGACTTGGTATATATATGTCAGAAAAGTCTCGTAGGAGAATCTACTGGCTGCTGCTGAACACAACTGGTGCAACTTGCAAGCTGTGGTTCATACTGCCACCAATGATAACTTTGCTGGGTTCAGGAACTATCCTCAGCTCATTTTGGCATCTAGACAAATTGATGGGGAAGGCTATCACTGATTGCAAGGTGGAAGAACAGCATATATCTCGTAATGTAATCTGTTGGACTGAGTGTTGTCCTCTGGTTTGCAATTGTGTGAGAGGCTTAAACTGGTGGCACCATCAATTCTGCGACTTTCCATAATCCAAATTCATTGACCTGCACTATTGGCTGGAAAACTGTAGAGTCACCTCAACAGGACAGGTGTCCAAAAGATTCAGTGTAGTAGCATGACAACTAGAGAGACAGAGATTGGAAGGGGGACGGGGAGGGGGAGGGGGAGAATACCCGAAACAGATAGCTGGCTGAAACCAGGCATAAATAGCAATGAAATCTTTACTTCCGAACGGAATTTGTATGTGTAAAACATGCTGAATACAAATGATGACTTCGCATTTATTGCAAAGAAAAGCCCAGTTACCGAGCAAAATTCTTGAGAGTGGAATAAACCAGTGACTGTTTAGTCCTTGATAATGACAACAATGCAGTGACAGGAAGCCGAGTAATTTCTAATAAGATAAATGGAGTTAAGACGCAATGCTGAGATTGGAATGAAGCAACAAAGGTATGCTGAAAAAAGTACTTGAATGTATTTATCGTCCATTCACAGCACGTATCAAAGTAGTGAAGTACTACAGACAAAGCTTGGCACATATTGTGTATATTTCCCAATTATGCTATTATAAACAGTGAGAGATTTCAATTTGTTAGCTACAGATGGGTGACACAGATGATTCGGAGCAGAAGTGAGGGGACAAAGCTTGTGGCATGGTACTGAATTCATTTCTTTTTTATTATGAAAATTGCCTTGAGAATCTGATTAGACAACCCTCACTCACAGGGCATGCATTGGATCAGCTAAAAGCAAAAATGTCTGGCATTTTCACGGCAGTGAATGCAGAATTAGCAATCATCAATCATAAAGGTATCATAGCATTATTGATCACTAGTGTTAGAAAAATGTAAAGAAAGGTAGCAAGTAATTTAGCCTTATCAAGCATGGCAAGAAAATGATAAAAAATACAGCCAGCAGCAAACATTCAACTCTTGGAAGAATAAGTTAGATGATCTCTGGCAAAAATTCAAAACTGCTATAGGCACTGTGCTAGATACGTATGTGCCAGAAACATAGTGGGTGTGGGAAGGACCCATCACGGTCAATAATATTATGAAATTATTATAAAATAGAAAGAAGTGCACAAAAATTCAAATGAAACTACATCCTTGATGACAAGCAGGAACTAAACAAAATTAACACAAATAATGGGTGTCCCAGAAGGTATAGCCAGTGTTCGGGATATGACAGAAACAATCACTCGAAGGAGGAGGGAAAAAAAAACCTAGTAAACAGATGCTCTAATATGCATACCTTATGAGCTACGAACACTTGTTCAGTAGAAGAAATGAGTTCCACAGTACTGAAGATAAAGAAGAGCTCATAGCTCTTGAGGCATGCATTTTAGAGCCCATACTTACTAAACTTTTTGCTTCAAATGGTCATTCCTGTCACATCTCTGAAAAATTGAGCATTACACCTGGGATACCCTGTGTAGTGCCAACTATGTTAGAAAAAGTTCAATGAATTTAAAAGCAAGAACTTATCTGCCAAGTTGCCTTTATCCTCGGTTTTTGTCCAATGTACAATCCATTAATCAATGGATCAAAAATTTCTGCCCAAATGCCTGTTTATCATAACGGCAGACAGAAATAGATCAAAAGTGTGTCTAGATGTCTGCTGAAAATAACAACAACAGCAAAACGGAAGATAAAGTGAAGGCTGAAATGTTACATTTTACTTTTAACTGCAGCACAAATGGAATAAATGAAAGATACACAACTACCTATTTCCAGAATTAGACACAACTGGAGACGCATGACAGAGAAAAGAGTATTGGCCCCAATGGTGTACCAACTAGATTCTTCATTCATATGTTGAGAAACTGGCACTCTTCTAGCAACACTCAATCGTAGGTTGGTAGAACAACACAAACGGAAATACACTAGGTTGTTTCAGTCTTTGAGGAGGGACACAGAAATTGTAAATTGTGGTCTTGAGAAGTATGTGCCTAGTAAGTGGATTGAGGACGGAAAAGACCCACCACAATTTAACAACAAAATTCAGAAAACACAGAGGTAGCATTCTCGGTTCAAATTAGATTGTGCAAATGATGACAGGGAAAGGTTAGTAGATATTTGTGCTTCTGTGAAAAGATCTATGCACAAAGCATAAAAGTATTACACATACCTTTGCAAAAGATCTGACCAAGAGTCCAAGAAAACTGTGGTCATATGTGAAATTGGTAAGTAGGTCTAAGCCTTCCATCCAGTCACTCGTTGACCAGTCTGATGTGGCATTTGAAGATAGCATTTAGGAAACTGTTCACGCAGGAGGATCGTACAAATATATTGTCATTTGACAATCAAACAGACTCCCATATGGACGACACAGTAATATGCAACCCTGGAGTAAAGAAACAATTTAAAGAGTTGAAGACAAACATGTCAAAAGGTCTGGATGGAAACCCAACTCGGTTTCACAAAGTGTACTCTATGGCGCTGGCTTCTTACTTAGCTTACATTTACCATGAATCTCACCCAACGCAAAATCACAAGCGACTGGAAAAAAGCGCAGACTCCCTCACATTGTTGTTGTTGTGGTCTTCAGTCCTGAGACTGGTTTGATGCAGCTCTCCATGCTACTCTATCCTGTGCAAGCCTCTTCATCTCCCAGTACCTACTGAAACCTACATCCTTCTGAATCTGCTTAGTGTATTCATCTCTTGGTCTCCTTCTACGATTTTTACCCTCCACGCTGCCCTCCAATACTAAATTGGTGATCCCTTGATGCCTCAGAACATGTCCTACCAACCGATCCCTTCTTCTGGTCAAGTTGTGCCACAAACTTCTCTTCTCCCCAATCCTATTCAATACTTCCTCATTAGTTATGTGATCTACCCATCTAATCTTCAGCATTCTTCTGTAGCACCACATTTCGAAAGCTTCTATTCTCTTCTTGTCCAAACTATTTATCGTCCATGTTTCACTTCCATACTTGGCTACACTCCATACAAATACTTTCACAAACGACTTCCTGACACTTAAATCTATACTCGATGTTAACAAATTTCTCTTCTTCAGAAACGCTTTCCTTGCCATTGCCAGTCTACATTTTATATCGTCTCTACTTCGACCATCATCAGTTATTTTGTACCCCAAATAGCAAAACTCCTTTACTACTTTAAGTGTCTCATTTCCTAATCTAATTCCCTCAGCATCACCCGACTTAATTCGACTACATTCCATTATCCTCGTTTTGCTTTTGTTGATGTTCATCTTATACCCTCCTTTCAAGACACTGTCCATTCCATTCAACTGCTCTTCCAAGTCCTTTGCTGTCTCTGACAGAATTTCTATGTCATCGGCGAACCTCAAAGTTTTTATTTCTTCTCCATGGATTTTAATACCTACTCCGAATTTTTCTTTTGTTTCCTTTACTGCTTGCTCAATATACAGATTGAATAACATCGTGGAGAGGCTACAACCCTGTCTTACTCCCTTCCCAACCACAGCTTCCCTTTCATGTCCCTCGACTCTTATAACTGCCATCTGGTTTCTGTACAAATTGTAAATAGCCTTTCGCTCCCTGTATTTTACCCCTGCCACCTTTAGAATTTGAAAGAGAGTATTCCAGTCAACATTGTCAAACGCTTTCTCTAAGTCTACAAATGCTAGAAACGTAGGTTTGCCTTTCCTTAATCTTTCTCCTACGATAAGTCGTAAGGTCAGTATTGCCTCACGTGTTCCAGTGTTTCTACGGAATCCAAACTGATCTTCACCGAGGTTGGCTTCTACTAGTTTTTCCATTCGTCTGTAAAGAATTCGTGTTAGTATTTTGCAGCTGTGGCTTATTAAACTGATTGTTCGGTAATTTTCACATCTGTCAACACCTGCTTTCTTTGGGATTGGAATTATTATATTCTTCTTCAAGTCTGACGGTATTTCGCCTGTTTCATACATCTTGCTCACCAGATGGTAGAGTTTTGTCAGGGCTGGCTCTCCCAAGGCCGTCAGTAGTTCCAATGGAATGTTGTCTACTCCTGGGGCTTTGTTTCGACTCAGGTCTTTCAGTGCTCTGTCAAACTCTTCACGCAGTATCGTATCTCCCATTTCATCTTCATCTACCTCCTCTTCCATTTTCATAATATTGTCCTCAACAACATCGCCCATGATGTATAGACCCTCTATATACTCCTTCCACCTTTCTGCTTTCCCTTCTTTGCTTAGAACTGGGTTTCCATCTGAGCTCTTGATATTCATACAAGTGGTTCTCTTATCTCCAAAGGTCTCTTTAATTTTCCTGTAGGCAGTATCTATCTTACCCCTAGTGTGATAAGCCTCTACATCCTTACGTTTGTCCTCTAGCCATCCCTGCTTAGCCATTTTGCACTTCCTGTCGATCTCATTTTTGAGACGTTTGTATTCCTTTTTGCCTGCTTCATTTACTGCATTTTTATATTTTCTCCTTTCATCAATTAAATTCAATATTTCTTCTGTTACCCAAGGATTTCTACTCCCTCACATAAGAAAGGTAAAAGAACAGACCTGCAAAATTACAGAACAATATCCCTAAATTTGGTTTGCTGCCGAATTCTTTAACGTATTCTGAGTTCGAATATAACAAATTTCCCTGAGATTGAGAATCAGCACAGTTTCATTTATGTGAAACTCAGCTTGCCCTTTTTCTCAAGATATACTGTGAACTATTGATGAAGGGCAACACATAGATTCCATATTTCTAGATATTTGTGAAGTATTTTGTTAGTAAAAGGGTGAACGGCCTTTCAGACCATGATGCACAAATTTTAAAACTAAAAGCCTTTAGTACACAAACAAATGTCACATTAAATTTCAAACTATGTAGGAAAGTTAATCCAACAACAACAGAGAGTTTTTTAAACCTTGTCAAGGAACAAGAGTGGCAGGATGTTTATAGTGGCAATAACATAGGTAACACATTTCTCATGCTCTTTGAGAGTTGCTTTCAATTAGAACATTCTGAATGTGGTACTAGCAGCCCGGGTGGCTGACTAGTGGAATAAGGATATCATGTAGAACGAAGTGGGAATTACATCAAAATGTTAGAAGTAGCCACAATTAAAATACAGTAGCCCATTACAAACAGTATTGTGAGGTGCTTAAAATGTTATTAGGAAGGCAAAGAGTATGTGGCATGCAAATAGAACAGCTAATTCATAGGATAAAATTAAAACCATATGGTCAGTTGTGAAGGAAGTGTCTGGTCAGCAGCACAAGGTACCTACATCTAAATCCATACTCCGCAAGCCACCTGACGATATAAAGTCAGTTCGCAGTAAAAATATTTCTGTTACTGATAAATCAGATATATGTACAGTATTTAATAATAATTTTCTGAGCAATGCTGGTGAATTAAATAAAAATTTAGTTTCTACAGGGAATCATATAACTTTCTTGGCAAATGCCTTTCCGAGATTGATGTTTGAAATATTTCTCTGTGATACAGATGAGGTAGATTGAGTCAACAATTAATTCACTGAAGGCCAAGGACTCTCTTGCTTATGATGGAGTGCCTAGTAGAATATTAAAGTACTGTGCTACACATGTTATCCCAGTATTTAGCCTTATTTGTAATTTTTCCTTTAGGAATGGTCAGTTTCCTGAGCGATTATGTGTATATAAGGGTAATTGATCATTTCATATAATACAATTTGCTATCTAATGTACAGTTCGGCTTTAGAAGTCTTTTAACAACTGAAAATGCTATATTCTCTTTTCTCTGTGAGGTACTGGATGGGTTAAACAAAAGGTTTTGAAGGCTAGGCATATTTTTTTTTATTTAACTAAGGCATCTGATTGTGTTGATCACAAAATATTGCTCCAGAAGTTGGATCATAACGGAATATGGGGAGTAGCTCACAATTGGTTCACCTCTTACTTTAGCAACAGACAGTAAAAGGTCATTATTCACAATGTTGAGAATGGCTGTGGTGTGGGGTCTGAGTGGGGTACAGACAAGTGGCGGGTGTCTCAGGGATCAGTGTTGGGGCCAACCCTGTTCCTTATTTATATAAATGATATGTTCTCTAGTATTGTGGGTAACTCTAAAATATTTCTCTTTTCTGATGACACTAGCTTGGTAGTAAAGGATATTGTGTGCAACACTGGCTTGGTTTCAAACAGTGCAGTTCATAACCTAAATTCACGGCTTGTAGAAAATAAACTAATGCTAAATCACAGTAAGACTCAGTTTTTACAGTTTCTAACACACAATTCAACAAAATCTGACATTTCAATTTCACAGAATGAGCATATGATTAGTGAAACTGAACAGCTCAAATTTCTAGGTGTTCAGATAGATAGTAAGCTGTCGTGGAAAGTCCACATTCAGGATCTTGTTGAAAAGACTTACTGCTGCCATTTTTACTATTCGAACGGTATCTGAATGGAGTGATTGTTCGACATGAAAATTAGTCTACTTTGCTGATTTTCATTCACTTATGTCGTATGGTATTATGTTTTGGGGTAACCCGTCCCATTTTAAAAGGATATTTTTGGCTCAGAAGTGGTATAAGTTCACGAAACTTTCGTAAACTCCTGTTCATGAGTCTGGGTATTTTGACATTGGCCTGTCAATTCCCAAGAATAAGCAGCTTTCACTTAGTTAATACTCGGCAGAAATCAAACCAGCATTTGGATCGGACTTCCTTAACTCTTGTGCAGAAAGGTGTGCAGTATACTGCTGCATTCGATTTTCAGTAAGCTACCACTTGAATTCAAAAATCTTAGCAATAATCCACGTGCTTTCAAATCGAAACTGAAGAGTTTCTTCATGGGTCACTCCTCCTATTCTGTCGAGGAGTTCCTTTAAAAATTAAGCTGATTCTTGTTGTATTGTTGACTGTGTTTACTTAAACTTATGGACTGACTTTTTTCGGGTTCATAAACATTTATTTTTATCTGTTATTACTTTTATGTTGTGATTTCATGTACTGACACTTTCCATGACCTTGGAGATTTGCTCCTCAATTTGGTCCTACGGAACTTGAAGTGTAAATAAAATAAAATAAAACAAAATATTTGACACGATGCCCCTACACAGATTGTTAACGAAGGTAGAAGTATATGTTATAGGTTCTCAGGTATGTGACTGCTCAAAGACTTCTTAAGTAATAGAACCCAGAAAGTTCTTCTCAATGGCAGTGTTGATCAGAGACAAGTGCATCATCAGGAGACAGAACCACCACATACATCTAGCTGTGGAAAAAGCACGTTAGACTGACATTTATTTAAAGAATCCTAAGAAAGTTTAATTCATCCGTGGACAAGGTAACCTAAAAATCTCCGGTCTGCTGAGTTATTTAGAACTTATCAGTCTGAGACTGTAACAGAAGGAATATTCAAAGAGCTGCTTGCTTCATCACAAATTTTTTTAGACAGTGTAAGAGCATCTCAAGAACGCTCAAGTAACTGCAATGGGAGACCCTACAAGAAAGCCTCTGTGTATTGCCTTTAGAAGGCAAATCTGAATACTGCCGACAGAAATAAATAAATGAAGAAAAAATTTCTTAGTCTTCAGAACTATTAATCCCTTCCTCGGTAATGAGAAAGGGATATGAAGTTTAATATTGGAAAGGAAGGCAGGTCATTCAGACGCCATGATGTGAAGTATCTTCTCATTATTAGGGCAAGGGGAGACTAACATTAAGGAGGAGTAGTCAAATAATCAACACACTTTGTTTGAGTAAAGGATAATTCATAACTTCGTTGGGTAGCGTAAGAATGGCTGCAGATTACACCAGGTTATTTCTCCATGGTGTGTGCATCAACAAAACATGAGGGCACATGAAAAACTGTTAAATAGTTGTACAACTATAATTCATACTTCCCCTTACCTCCCAGGCCAAGCTGTAAACTGCAAGTGAACAATCACCCTTCTCGCTCTGGTTTCACCAAGAGACACAGAAATTATTCTTTCAGTCCAATTTGGGCGAACATTGCAACTTTGTAAACTGAGCTTCATTTTTCCCATTGTCAATTCACTTCCCTTCTCCTGTGGCCAATAAATCTGTCCTTCCAACTGAAAAAGAAAAACAGAACAGAAATTAATATGCATACAAAATTACATAAAAATAGCTTATCTGGAGTTGTAAAATATTTATTACAAAAAAAGAAATCATTCAGCAAGAAAGTGGCCATTTACAGACAGCAAAATTCTGAAAATTTAATGTATTAACATTGTTTGTTGTAAGTGTGTCAGTTCATGACATTCAATACACATAGAAGAGCAGTAAGGGATGAATGGGTGTGTCACATTGGCTCAATACTGGACACAGGACTAATTACATGCATTGGAAAACAACTGTATATAGCGATAAAATTATACAAGAGCTCTCAAGACCATCAAACATAAAGACAATTCAGCCAGTACAGACAGAAAAAAATTAACGGCACTTTTTAGAGTCTAAGAGACAAAAAAATATAACATACTCTGTTTCTCCACTTTGCTGAAGTTACATAAGTTGCAAGTACAAATAAAGTCAGCTGGGTGTAGGGGGAAAATAAAAAATAAAAACAACTTTATGAAATCATATTTTACAAAATGTTTCTGAGTTAACTTATTGTCAATAATACTAGTAATAATGATAGTGGTGGTGATGAAACGGTAATGATAATAGCAATAATAATAATTTCTTTTACGCAGCAGAAGTCTACACATATTACAACGATATGGTTTACACATGTGAGTACATCCTGACTGGTTCCTCACTGCCCTTAGCCTGCATTCAATAAGGTAACTTTCAGCATTTTTTCTTCTCACAAAGAATGTAGCAGCAGAAAACATTCCCTATCCCTGCTGATTAGAATTTTACAGTTACTTCCAAACTGTTTCTTTAGATTACCCACTAGACTCTCAATTTTTTGGATAGTCTGCACATTTAAGGCTAGTATCTCTCAGTCACATATTTCAGAACTAGAGTATGAGTTTAGTAGATTACACACACACACACACACACACACACACACACACACAATGCCACCTTAAAAACTGCCTAACTTGCTAAATTACACTCTCAACTTTTAACATCATTCGCCACAAGGACCATAACAGCATCTCTCCGATCTCTGTGTCTAGCTAACATCACACACTCCTTATCCACATAGACCAACAATACTGTCATCAACTTGGCCTCAATAACCTCAATCCCGCACAGGCTTAATTCCCATTCAAGGGCCTAACTTTTATCCTTACCTCACTTTCGACAACGCTAGACCTGCCAAAGACGTACCTTCCAACACGGCAGAAACATTTCTTTCTCACCCATCCAACAGATCACAAATAACCCCTATCTACCACCTATAAAAAAATAAATTGTTATCTCCACTGACAAAGGCTCCGCTACTAATTTTTTCAATACATTAAATAGTGAGCAGACCTCCCTGAATTTTCATGGACAATGCCTCGCTACTGGATAACTGTAAGGAAATACAGAACAAAGACGGCAGTAATTACAATTGGTTTGAAAATGGCAACTCTGTTTAAGCACAAATGAATACAAGATAATGGCCATAACAGATGGAAATATACCAGGTGTATCGGTATGAAATGAGCGTTAAGATACAAATGTGTCGATAGGGAACATTTGTTGTGAACGAGCCTTTTTTTTTTTTTTTTTTTTTTTTTTTTTAACAATGTCGAATTTTGTACCAGAAAGTGATGATTTGCGGAAAGCATTAATTTTTTGTTTTCATTTGAAAAAAAGTGCTGCACAGTCGCATCGAATGCTTATCGAGGCATATGGTGATCATGCTCTATCAGAAGCGATGTGCAAAAGATGGTTTCAACAGTTCAGAAATAATGATTTTGACGTAAGAAATGAAGAACGTGAAAGACCACCAAAAAAGTTCAAAGATGTCGAATTGCAAGCAATATTGGATGAAGATGATACTTTGAGTCAGAAGCAAATGGCAGCAATGCTAAATGTTGCACAACAAACAATTTCTGGCCGTTTGAAAGCTATGGGAAAGATCCAAAAGTGTGGAAAATGGGTGCCACATGAACTGAATGAAAGACAGATGGAAAACCGAAAAACCATTTGTCAAATTTTGCTTCAAAGACATGAAAGAAAATCAATTTTGCATCGAATTATTACTGGCGATGAAAAATAGATTTATTTTAAGAATCCTAAATGGGAAAAATCAGGGTTGATCCGGGACAACCATCAACATCGACTGCAAAACGAGATCAATTCGGCAAGAAGACAATGCTCTGTGTTTGGTGAGATCAGAAAGGTATGGTTTATCGTGAGCCTCTAAAACCCGGTGAAACTGTGAAAACTAATCGCTACAGACAACAAATGATCAATTTGAACTATGCATTAATTGAAAAAAGACCAGAATGAGCCAGAAGACATGGCAAAGTAATTTTTTTACACGACAATGCACCTGCACACAAAGGAAAACTGGTTCAGGATACAATCAAAACACTTGGCTGGGAGCTGCTACCCCACACGCCGTATTCACCAGACTTGGCCCCTTCCGATTACCATTTGTTTTCATCAATGGGACACACGTTGGCTGAGGAACATTTCGATTCCTACGAAGAAGTCGAAAATTGGGTGTCTGATTGGTTTGCTTCAAAAGACGAACATTTCTATTGGTGTGGTGTCCACAAATCGCTAGAAAGGTGGAAAATGTATAGAAAGCAATGGTCAGTACTTTGAATAATATGTTTTTACTTTTCAATTCAAAATTAGTATTTCATTTTCACAAAAAAACGCTCATTTCATACCGGTACACCTGGCAGAAATAACCCAGAAGTAATTGATCACAGAATTAGTGGTAAACTTTTGGAGGCAGTCGCATTGCTTACATATCTGGGGGTAATATATCACCACAGGTTCATGGGACATGGGCAGACGAGACTTGAATGTGCTGCCAACCTTATGTGCTCCGCAAGACAAGACATGTGAGGCTTGCTGCTGCAGAGCGACTTGGCAAATGCAAGGTATATGTCTCTACAAACTTACTTTTATCCTATAGCTACTTTTGCTTAGGCATTTTGGACTTTCTGTCAATCTCCTTTTATCATATGTTTGCGTTCTCTTTTGCCTGCCTCATTTGCTGCATTTTTATATTTTCTCCTTTTGTTAATTACATTCAATGTCTCCTAAGACGTCCAAGGCTTTCTATTAATCATTGTTTTTTAACTACACTCCTGGAAATTGAAATAAGAACACCGTGAATTCATTGTCCCAGGAAGGGGAAACTTTATTGACACATTCCTGGGGTCAGATACATCACATGATCACACTGACAGAACCACAGGCACATAGACACAGGCAACAGAGCATGCACAATGTCGGCACTAGTACCGTGTATATCCACCTTTCGCAGCAATGCAGGCTGCTATTCTCCCATGGAGACGATCGTAGAGATGCTGGATGTAGTCCTGTGGAACGGCTTGCCATGCCATTTCCACCTGGCGCCTCAGTTGGACCAGCGTTCGTGCTGGACGTGCAGACCGCGTGAGACGACGCTTCATCCAGTCCCAAACATGCTCAATGGGGGACAGATCCGGAGATCTTGCTGGCCAGGGTAGTTGACTTACACCTTCTAGAGCACGTTGGGTGGCACGGGATACATGCGGACGTGCATTGTCCTGTTGGAACAGCAAGTTCCCTTGCCGGTCTAGGAATGGTAGAACGATGGGTTCGATGATGGTTTGGATGTACCGTGCACTATTCAGTGTCCCCTCGACGATCACCAGTGGTGTACGGCCAGTGTAGGAGGTCGCTCCCCACACCATGATGCCGGGTGTTGGCCCTGTGTGCCTCGGTCGTATGCAGTCCTGATTGTGGCGCTCACCTGCACGGCGCCAAACACGCATACGACCATCATTGGCACCAAGGCAGAAGCGACTCTCATCGCTGAAGACGACACGTCTCCATTCGTCCCTCCATTCACGCCTGTCGCGACACCACTGGAGGCGGGCTGCACGATGTTGGGGCGTGAGCGGAAGACGGCCTAACGGTGTGCGGGACTGTAGCCCAGCTTCATGGAGACGGTTGCGAATGGTCCTCGCCGATACCCCAGGAGCAACAGTGTCCCTAATTTGCTGGGAAGTGGCAGTGCGGTCCCCTACGGCACTGCGTAGGATCCTACGGTCTTGGCGTGCATCCGTGCGTCGCTGCGGTCCGGTCCGGTCCCAGGTCGACGGGCACGTGCACCTTCCGCCGACCACTGGCGACAACATCGATGTACTGTGGAGACCTCACGCCCTACGTGTTGAGCAATTCGGCGGTACGTCCACCCGGCCTCCCGCATGCCCACTATACGCCCTCGCTCAAAGTCCGTCAACTGCACATACGGTTCACGTCCACGCTGTCGCGGCATGCTACCAGTGTTAAAGACTGCGATGGAGCTCCGTATGCCACGGCAAACTGGCTGACACTGACGGCGGCGGTGCACAAATGCTGCGCAGCTAGCGCCATTCGACGGCCAACACCGCGGTTCCTGGTGTGTCCGCTGTGCCGTGGGTGTAATCATTGCTTGTACAGCCCTCTCGCAGTGTCCGGAGCAAGTATGGTGGGTCTGACACACCGGTGTCAATGTGTTCTTTTTTCCATTTCCAGGAGTGTATTTGATTCTCTGCTGCTTTCCTATTTTGTCTCTCAAAGCTACCCATTCCTTTTCCCCATTTCAGTCAATTGTTGCCTAATGCTGCCTTTAAAACACTCAACAACCACTAATACTTTAAACTTATCCATGTCTCATCTCTTTAATTTCCACCTTTTCGTAATTTATCCATAACCAACAAATTATGGTTAAAGTTAAAGATCACAACTGCCCCCTGGAAATGTCTTACAGTTTAAAATCTTGTTCCGAAATCTCTGTCTCACCATTATATAATCAATCTGAAACCTTCCCGTGTCTCCAGGTCTCTTCCACATATACAACCTCCTTTCACGATTCCTAAATGAGTGTTTGTGACAATTAAATTATACTCTGAACAAAACTCTATGAGATGGCTTCCTCTTTCATTCCTTTCTCCCCAGTTCATAATTTGCTACTATTTTTCTTTCTCTTCCTCTTCGTATGGCCAAATTCCGGTCACTGCTCACAATTAACTTTTCCTCTCTCTTAAGTATCTGAATAATGTCTCTTATCTCATCATACATTCTTTTAATATCTTCATTATCTGTTGAATTAGATGATGTGTAAACTGGCATGACTTTGATGTGTGTTGGCTTTGCGCCTATCTTGGCTACAATAATGAATTCACTGTGCTGCTCACAGTAACTTACCCATATTCCTGTTTTCTTATTCATTGTGAGACCTACTCCTGTATTACTCATATCTGATTTTGTATTTATAATCCAATACTCACACACCCAGAAGCCCCGTTCCTCCTGCCACCAAACGTTACTAATTCCACTACATACAAATTCAGTGTATCGATTTCCCTTCCCGATTAAGGGTTCTAACAGTCCAAGTGGATGCAGCCATCACTTAACCACACACCAGAGCTGCATGTCCTCAGGGAAAGTAAAGGCTGTAGTTTCACCTTGCTTTCAGCCATTTACAGTAATGCATAGCAAGGCCATGTTGGCTGACGTTACAAGACTAGATTAATCAACCGAGACTGTTGTAACCGCAACAATTGAATATCTCTGTAATTAAAGGAGACAGAAATACAATTTTATGGGTAATAATTTAGAAGGCAGTGAAAAACACAACAATGCTTTCTTTTGTTTCAGGGTTATCAGCATTGAACAATGGAAATGGTTGCTAAAGTGTTACTGGAGAACAGGGAATGTGAGTGCAATAGGCTGGCGCTGCAGAGATGAATTTGGAACACCACCACTGACAAGAGTAACAATTACAGGAATCAGAGACAAGTTTGAAGTTGAAAGAACAGTGCACGATATGGAGAAGACAGATAGCGGAGGAAAGAGAAGTTCAATAGACAATGAGAGTGTTGATGCAGGCATACATACAATCCCTGAAGAAATCTATGAGGCAATGCTTTCGTGAGACTGGGATCTGCAGAAGCAGTGTTCATACAATTTTGTGGTCTCAGAACTTTGAGCATTACATTTCCAGACTCCTCCATGCTCTTAATGAGGATGATCCTCATAGGCGAACCAAATTTTGTGAGCGGTTCATTAACAGATGTGAAGAAGAGCAACGTTTCCATGATCGAATTCTTTGGTCAGATGAAGTGATGTTTAAACTTGATAGAACAATTAACCACCATAATTGTGTATACTGGGCTAGGGAGAATCCATACGTAACCGAGCAAAGGCATGTTAATCTACCACGAGTAAGAGTCTAGTGTGGTCTGTCTTCTAGAGGGTTAATCAGGCTGTACTTCTTTGACAACACTGTCATGGGTGACTCGTACTTGGAAATGATAACTCCTGGTCTTAGTGTTGTGTTTGGAAATGAAGATTATTACTTTCAACAGGATGGGGTGCCACCTCTCTTTCACCTGCATGTGAGGGCATTTCTCAATCATACATACCCTGCCAGGTGGTTAGGATGAAGAGGGAGTGTGGAGTATCCCACTCTATTTCCAGATTTCACTCCTCTAGACTTCTTTCTGTGGGGTACTCACAAGAACACAGTTTACGCTGTGAGACCACACACACTGGATGATCTTAGAGATCAAATTGTGCAAGTCTGTGATGCTATTCCGTTGGAAACAATAAAGTTGGCATGCCACTCAGTCGTAAGTCGTCATCAACGGTGTATTGTGATGGACAGACACCAGTTTGAACATTTACCACCTTAAGTCGGACCATGAGGCACCTAACCCCACTAAAATTGTATTTATAACCCCCTTTCATTAAAGAGATGTTCAGTTTCAAAGAGTGTATACATTATTTTGGGGCACCCTGTATATCTAAAAAATGAGATTAACAGAAAGTGCGAAATAACTACAGAAGCACAGTTAGTGGGCAAATGTAAAGCTGTAGAAGCATATATAACTAGGAAAAGATAGATGCCACCAACAAGGAAATTAGAGAGACCTTTGGAATAAAGAGAAGCCACTGTATGACTACAAATAGCTCAGGTGGAAAGCCAGTCCTAACCAAAGAAGAGAAAACTGAAAAGTAGAAGGAATACACAGAGTGGCTATAGGAGGGAAATGAACTATATTATTATACAGGGTGATTCAAAAAGAATACCACAACTTTAGGAATTTAAAACTCTGCAGCGACAAAAGGCAGAGCTAAGCACTATCTGTCGGTGAATTAAGGGAGCTATAAGTTTCATTTAGTTGTACATTTGTTCGCTTGAGGCGCTGTTGACTAGGCGTCAGCATCAGTTGATGCTAAGATGGCGACCGCTCAACAGAAAGCTTTTTGTGTTATTGAGTACGGCAGAAGTGAATCGACGACAGTTGTTCAGCGTGCATTTCGAACGAAGTATGGTGTTAAACCTCCTGATAGGTGGTGTATTAAACGTTGGTATAAACAGTTTACAGACAATTCAGCCAATAAAGTTTTTCGTCCCTTTTTCTTCGAAGGTGCTACTGTAACTGGACTACAGTATCTGGAGATGTTAGAGAATTGGCTGTTCCCTCAGCTCAAACAAGAAGCACAACAATTGATATTTCAGCAGGATGGAGCACCACCACATTGGCACTTATCTGTCCGTAACTGCCTGAACGTCAACTACCCGAGGCGATGGATCGGCCGCCAGGCAGCCCATGACAGAGCACTTCATCACTGGCCTCCAAGAAGCCCTGATCTTACCCCCTGCGATTTTTTCTTATGGGGGTATGTTAAGGATATGGTGTTTCGGCCACCTCTCCCAGCCACCATTGATGATTTGAAACGAGAAATAACAGCAGCTATCCAAACTGTTACGCCTGATATGCTACAGAGAGTGTGGAACGAGTTGGAGTATCAGGTTGATATTGCTCGAGTGTCTGGAGGGGGCCATATTGAACATCTCTGAACTTGTTTTTGAGTGAAAAAAAAAAAACCTTTTTAAATACTCTTTGTAATGATGTATAACAGAAGGTTATATTATGTTTCTTTCATTAAATACACATTTTTAAAGTTGTGGTATTCTTTTTGAATCACCCTGGATTATAGACAGGGAAGATAAGAGGGAAGATATGTATAACAACAATGGAAATTCCTGGATGGAACAATACACAAAATAAGCCGCAGGACTGTGCATTTGGATGCCCATGTGGTCGCATATGTGAATGTGTGTACTTTTGCTAGAAAAAGAACAAGAGCTTTAAAGTTAGCGCGAATACTGGTTTCTGTTATATGTGTCCATGCATTACATATAAATCTGCTATAGGTGAGTGGCTGCCTTTTCCCTTATTTTTCAGATCAGAGATACGATACTATGAGAATTATGACAGAGAACTAAAAGTTGTAAGTCAAAACAAGGCCCCTGGTGCAGATGATACTTCCTCAGAATTACTGAAATCCTTGGGGGAGTCAGCCATGACAAAACTACTTCAACTGGTCTGCAAGATATAAGAGACAGGCAAAATACCTTCACACTTCAAAGAAAAATCTAATAATTCCAGTTCCAAAGAAAGAAAGTGTTGGCAGGTGTGAATACTACTAAACCATTAGTTTAGATTGTAATTCACCATAAAGATGACACACTGAGTTGCAGACAGGCACAAGAAAAAGACTGTTACACATATAGCTTTTGGCCAAAGCCTTCTGCAGAAAAGAGAACACACACACATTCACACAAGCAAACACATCTCACACACATATGACCGCCATCTACGGCAAGCTATGACTGGAATGCAACTGTTGTGTTGAATGAAAGTAGCAATCTGGAGTAAGGTGAGAAGGGGGCCATTAATCTGGGTGTGTAGTTTGCAATTGGTCACTGTTGTACAATGGTTGCAATGACACGGCTGGGACAGTTTTTGCACTTAGGTGTTCCTCAGAGCTATAATATTAGGGTGGGGGCTTAGGAAGCAGGAATGTTTTGGGGATGGACAAATATCTGGGAAACAAAATATCATTTCTGGAGGGGTGACTTGGAATATCGTGGACGATATCCCACATTTTGAGGCACAATGGGATTTAGTTAAAGCACTTTCACAGACTGTGGTTTCTATTGTTCTATCATTAGAGACTCTGAGTGATGAAGGGGGCACTATCCTATGACAGATGTGTATGAATGTAGTTACATGAAGTATGTAAGGCCACTCCACTAGTCTACTGTAAATGGATAGATAAAAAGTCTACTCAGCAAGTGACGGCATGGGAACACAAAAACAAAAGTGTTTAACTTTTACACGGTTTTGGAACCAGTGGTTCCTTCTTATGGCAGAAGAGTTGAAGGGGAAGGAAGAGGGCTGAAGGAAAAGAACTGGAGAGCTTTAGGGAAAGGGGTACAGTTCAGAAAAGTCACCCATATCCCCGGGTCAGGGGAGACTTACCGGACGGGATGAGAAGGAAAGACTCAATCCAGTAGTCAATGTCTTGCTGAGGCTTATGCAGATAAACTACCTGCCCACCTTGTTCAGAAACAGATAACCCATGTTTCATCTACAGACCACAGCCCACAGTCCTTATAGATCTACTGATCAGCCACACAGCAGGACATCTTCCATCAGTCAAAGTGATCTAGGACTGACAATATTATACCATATTTTCCACCATGGCTCTGACAGCCTCTCATTTAGCTCAGAAATAACAAGTGCTCACCCCACTCATCTCCAAAGCTTCTCAAAGTTGTGTTCCATCATCTGCCGAATCCATACAATATCCCTGTCTATCACTATGCTACTCGTGTCCAAGCCCTCTTGCGTCATAGGTCTGCTTAGAAGACTCAGAAGCAAAATCTATCACATACATGTGCCCACTTCGTCCTATTCCAGTTCTGTGACTGATCCTATTCCAGCTCTGTGACTGATATTTATTACCAGGTCACAGAGAGTCAGCAGTGAATGCAGGCACATCATATACCAATTTCTTTGCAACCAACACACAGTATTCTGCATTCCATTTTTTTCTTTTCCTCTTTTCTCATTTCTTCCTGTCTTTGAATTTATTTTTGCCATTCTTTTTTCCTTTGACTGACATAGTTAACAATACACTTTTTGTGTTCATCATTATTTTGTTTGTATTTGCAGCTTGTATTTCCTTCCCGTTTTTTCATTCCAAATTTACTTTTTAACCATCCCCAGCTCAATATTAAGCATCTTCTTGACAAAATCCCGACTGTTACTCTATTGTTAGCCTCTAACCACTTCCTGTATGTCGTCTCACCAGAGTCATAATCTGACATTACTTTTTCCTTCCCCTATCCTGTCACTCATTTTCAATTTTGATGAAAGAACCGATTCTGTCAGCTCTGTCGTAAATATACATTTTTATCATTCTCGTAAATAGATTCACACTTGAATAATATTCATTAAAGTTGAAGAAGGAGCAACATACTGTTTACAACAAGCTATTCCATTGCTGCTACATGGGGCATGGGCACCTGTCAGTTTGCCCATGGCCAGGTGCAGGCTAGCTGTCAGGTAGATCTACTGCACAGTGTTCACTCCTTGTTCTGCATGTCTGCAAGTCACTTGGTCACCTCTGCTCAAGGGCACTCAGCTGAGGTGCTACAACTGTGTAGGCTGCAGCCAGTTGACAGGCTGCCTATGGCATGAGCACACAAACAGGAACAGCCTGATCATCTTGTGATGTTGCAGTTCTACTTAATTCCAGGCTTGCTATAAAAATTGGATGAGGAATTTTGCCTTAGGCAAGACACCTTTGGAATTTTGTTTTACCCAGACATGTTTCAGCACTCTTACCCAAGGAATATCCTGGTTTAAACATCTGGGGAATATTGCTATGACTGCAGAAATTACCTCTGTGTCACTAAGAAGACACACAACAACTTCAACTTGCTGTTCCCAAACCATCATCCAGAAGTCTGCATACGTAGATGGCAATGGAGCCTGTGTAGCAATAAATGATGGTGTGTCTGGTGTCAAGTCCTGCAACACAATCATCACATTTAGAATACATTCAAATAAAACAGAAAAACTCACTGTTTTATCATATAATTAAGACAAGATATAAATGAATAACATCATTCTTCTTGAATTAGAAATAAATTAAAACAAAAGAACAGGATTTTGTGTGAAAGGGAAAATTCATCCAAGGAAACTTCAAAATTACAAGAACGATTTGCTGGGCAGTACTTACTTTCAGGAGGCAAAATACCTGTGTTGCCGATAGGCATGTCACTAGCTTAGGTTTCAGAACAAGTAATTTCTTCCTCAGGGAGAAGACAGGGATAGGTTGAGGAGGTTTGAAATGGGAAGAGCAGGGCTCCAAGACTCCTCACAAGGATAAATACCTCAATCCACAGAACCTCTGACCCCACCCAAACCACACTCCCCCCCTCACCTTTTACCTTCTTCCTAATATCCACAAACCCAATCACCCTGGATTTCTCGTGGTTGCTGGTTTCAATGTACCTATCAAATATATATCTGTCTTAGTTAATCAACACCTGCAATATATAGTACAAAGACTTCACTCCTATATTAAAGACACCAACCATTTTGTACATCATCTGAAATCTGTACCCAGTCGACTCCTACAATGCTCCTTGCTTGTAACTATTAATGCCACCTCCCTCTACACCAATGTCCCTCATTTATATGGTCTGTATGCTGCCGAACATATGGTCTGTATGCTGCTGAACATTTCTCAATCATCACCCACTTGATTCTGAATCTATGAAATCCTACCCACTCACTTTAACTTTATACTTACCAACAACTACTATACCTTTGAGGGTCAGACATACAAAAGCCACGGGAACCATGATGGCCCTTCCTATACCAATACATTCATGGGTTGCTTGGAGCAAGCCATACCGGGATCGATAAACCTTCAGCCGCTGGTTTAGTTTAGATACATTGATGACATCTTTGCCATATGGACTCATGGTGAGGCTAAACTGTAAAAATTCTTAGACTCTCTAAATACTTTCTCCTAATTAAATTTCACATGGTACTATTCCAAATTCCATTCCATTTTTGTTCATATTCACTTTAACCTCATCAAAGGTTGGCTACATGCTTGGCATTTGAGGCAAACATATTTGTTTAGATGCATACACTTTACAGCAATACACCACCATTATTACCTCAGCCTTCTGGACGTAATTGCCCTACCAGCCTAGTTCAAAAGCAGATTTCCAGAGACATTGCATCCAATCCTGGTACTGCTGATCCCTCTTGTAACTCAGTATTAAGATAGTCTTGAAAGTATTAATCAGCTACTTCAACAAGGCTATGACTTCCTAAAATCACGCCCTAACATGAGTTCCATTCTCTCTGACATTTTGCCCACCACACCTAGAATAGCTTTTTAGTGTCCTTCCAATCTCCGCAATATCCTTGTCAGACTCTATGCTCCTCCTGCATCCATCTCCCTACCCTATGGCTCCTATGCCTCCTGTAACTGTCCCCGCTGCAAGACGTGCTCTACGCACCCTCCTACCACCACCTATACCAGCCCTGTAACTGGCAAAATGTATACCATCATGGCAAGAGCCACTCGTAAAATGACAAATGTCGTATACCAGCTGTAATGTAAACACTGTTTGGCCTTTTACAGTGGCATGACTACCGCCAAATTATCTGTTAGGATGAATGAGCATTGGCAGAGGGTGTATGCTGGCAACATACTATATCCTGTTGCACAGCAAACTCTAAAACGTGACAGATTTGACTTCAATGCCTGTTTCACCATGTGTGCCAACTGGATTCTTCCCGCAGACACCAGATGTCAGAACCCTGCAGGTGGGAACTGGAATTACATCATGTGCTTGGTTCTCGCCATCCACCTGGTGTTAATTTCTTCTGTCTTAGCATTTCTTTACAGTAACTATTCCTTTATTCGTTCTGTTTCATTTTCTGACCTGTCTATTTTTTGCTGCCACCCTCCCACCTCTATCACGTACAATGACCACCAGAGCTTTCCACTATTATTAATTTATGCATATTGTTTTGTCAGTAATCTCTGTCTTGTGTACACAAGTAGATTTTAAATTATAGTTACAAGCTCAGAAGAAACATAAACAATCATCATAAAGGAATTCAAGTTCAAACGCTCTCTTAAATGGGAATAATCGAAAGTGAAAATAATAATAATAATAATAATAATAATAATAATAATAATAATAATAATAGTTACAAGTGATGAACTGGCAGTTTTGGTATACAAAGATGAAATTTAGACAGGAACAGGCATCAAACAAGTCACCAGCAGAATGGCTCAGTTTCTTATTTCACAGGATAAGTAGAATACGAAAGAAAGTGTGCAGTTGGGAGGTATTATGCATCTATCTTCGATACGATATCTGCAGCACACAGTTAATGATGATTGTTAACATAATTCACACACGTGAAGTAGCCATAAAAGGGGGCTGATAAATAGTCTGAACACATTTGGTTCACTGTTGTCATCAGCAAAGCAAGGAATTTACTGAACTGCTGAGAGTGGTGACCATGGTATTTTGAGTGAAATTATAAATTTTGTGAATGGGAATGAAAGTTATCAGGTTTGAACTATTGCCTCTATTGTGAATAACTGTCATGGAAATTTCAGATTTTCATGTCACATTGCTGTCAAAAAGGACTGCAATGATGGATTATCATGTTACAGTGGATCAGCTAGCTACCTAAAACAAAGAGGACCTATCAGTTTCATGTCTTCACAACTGACAGATATCTTCACATAGTGACAGAAAATTCTGTTCGATAAATATCAAAAGTGGATTGATGTTGACTGCTAGGTGGAAGCCACATGCCAAGAGGAATGTTTCCTGGTAGGTGGTACTGTAATCGGTGTGAGAGTTAACAGTGACTGGATGGAAGAACACACTGAAATCAGTAACCCTGATGACGAGATTCAATGGGACTCAGTGAAATCAAGCAGCTTGATGGTGTAGGGGCTCGAACTTAACCCCAAAGGGAACAGGAAAGTACATTATGTTAAAAGTAGCTTATTTGGCGGATTTTTAAATGTCTAATCGTAAAACTTTTTCTGTACAATCAAATTTGCAAAACTAAATTAAATTTTTAACAATAATATTAACTGTTTGACACAGAAAGTTTACATTTTTATAAAAAAATGTCAAGTAGGATCAAGTGAGTCTGTTCTCAATTGCAAAAATGGGAAAAATTAAATTTTGTCAATTACAGCTCCGTCTGCCAAAAATGAAAGAAATGCTTTCAGTAAACTCTAGGTTTTTTTGTCATAGAATGCGAATCTGCAATAAAATTGTGCGATTTCTATTTGACAATAAAAAATTGATCCCCCCATGGGACAGGGGAGGGTCAGGTCAAGGAGTGGCCAGTTTTAAACCAGACAGATGTTCCCCTTGAAAATAGTAACTTTTCATCTGCAAAATTTTTTTCATACAATACACATTTTTGTGATATTCAGTTCTATCATCTTAAAAAACACCATATATAAGTGAAAATGTAAATGTTTTGTTCAAAATCTTAAATCTCAAAGTTTTTCAAGGATTTCTTTGAAATTTTGACACAATGTTGCATTTGGATACATATGTTTTTATATATTTATGTGGAACTCCAGTAGTTATATAAAAACATGCATATGTGAATGCAAAATTGTGTCCAAACTTCAAATAAATCAGTGAAAAACTTTCATAATTTAAGATTTTTAATTAATAAACATGAGAATTTTGCTAGGCAAAATGGTCTCTCTGACACTGAGCATTGTTTATTGTTATTGCCAACAAAACCTAGATTTGGAAATGAAATTGCTTAAAATGAATGGGAAAAACTGATTGTGCTCATTGGTATGTGTGATATGAGAGACCTCTTGTGCTGCTGGATCTGCGAGGATAGGAGCTTCGTTGACAATATTTTGCACAGTTTTAATCTGTGAATGGGTAGGATTACAAAGTTTTGGATGATCCATATTCTGTAGTAGTATGCTAATCATAAGCTGATAAGCCATAAATACAACTTTTCCATATTACATTAAAACACACTGTGAGAAAGAAAACAGAATAGCACATACAATAGTTGGGCATGCAAGCTTTGTTTAAAATTGTGTATAAAGGAGAAATAATACAAACAGGAGACAAAATTTATCTAATAGTTTACATGTCCATGAGAATGTTATTAGAGTGTCATGTAAAATATGAAGTAAGCCAGTTGAGAAATTTTCATTATTTTTGCTAATGTTTCCCCATTATACATTATACAGGGTGTAAACACTAAGTTGACAAACCAGAATAACTCAAAAAACTAGCTTTACAGGAAAAAATGTGTAGAATCCAAAGTTGATTATTTTCGAGGGGGGCATCTGCTGGTGTTAAAATTACCCCGCCACCCCAGTCCCCTGGGGGTGGGGCGGGAGGCAACTTTTAAATTTCAAATGGAAAACCCCATTTTTTGTTGCAGATCTAGATTCTACATAAAAAACTACATACATTTTGTCTTAAACATTTATTTTGATTCTTGGTAGTTGGCGCTGTAATTCAAGAAAATCCATGTTCCCAGTTTTGCCTGGAAAATGGTTACAGATAAATAAAAAATACTTACTTACTTCGTAAATTTTGATTTCCTAAAATTAAAACTCTCCCTCTCTCCCCACAGGGTGGGGCTTGAGAGAGAGGAATTAGAGTTTTACAAATGTTGACCCAAATAATAATTTTTTATGCAAATTCAGATAAGTTGTGTTTGTTTCGTGGCCAACATTTGTAAAACTCTAATTCCTCTCTCTCAAATCCCACCCTATGGGGAGAGAGGGAGAGTTTTAGTTTTAGCAAATCAAAATTTAAGAAGTAAGTAAGTATGTTTTATTTATCCGTAACCATTCTCCACCCAAAAATGATAACATGGAGTTTCCTGAACTACAGTGCCAAATAGCAAGAATCAAAACAAATGTTTAAGACAAAATGTACATAGTTTTTTATGTAGAATCTGATCCTCCAATAAAAAAAATGGGGTTTCCCATTTGAAATTTTAAAGTCCCCACCCCCAGGGGGCTGGGGTGGCGGGCTAATTTAACACCTGCACATGTCCCCCACGAAAATAATCAACTATGGATACTACACATTTTTTCATGTGAAACTTATTTTTCAAGTTATTTTGGTTTGTCAACTTAAAATTTACATCCTGTATATTTAGGTACCATATACTGCGTGTTTCAAAATTAATATAGGGATTTTAAGTCTCTGCAGCATTTATTACATTAAACTTACAATTACAAATAATATATCATATGAAGGAGCAACTTGAACAGATATTAAAGCTTGTAACAGGTATACAAACAACACTGTTCAAGTTGTAGACCATGATTAGCGTGCCAACTTTGCAAATGAAATGTTGCTGCATGACAGAGATTTTCTGGACTGTGTCATCTTCTGTGATGAATTGACACTTCACCTAAATGGAAGCGTGTTCACACATAATGTGTACATCTGGAGGTCAGCAAATGCCCACAAGACTGTACAGTTACTAAATTGAATGTTTTTTGTGCCATTCATGGCAAAAAAGTTCATGGGCCCTTCTTTTTCTGTGACGGTATTGTAATTGGTGTTTCTTATCTTGGTGCATTAGAACTATGGCTCTTTCCTCTGGAAGAAGCTAACCCACAGAACTTTGTTTGGCAGCATGGTGGTGTATTGCCTCATTGACATAACTCAGCATGCAGTCAGTTAACGACATTGTACCCGAGCACTGGATTGGCTGTAAGGGGACAGATAACAGAATTTATTTCGCATGGAGTCCATGTTCATCCGATAAGATGCAATGTGATTTTTACGTTTTGTGTTTCATAAAGGATGATGAGTATGTGCCTCCTCTACTAACTGATCTACTCAACTTGAGAAACAGGATTGAAGAAGTTGTTGCAACAATTACTCCAGACACATTGATCAAGGTTAGGGAAGATCTTGCCTGTCGACTCAGTGTGTGCCCCGTGATGAATGGTGCTCACATTGAACACTTGTATGAAAAATTGTTCGAATTGCTCTTTCATTTGCTGCATTATTTATAAATGTTAGTTGAATGTAGTAACTGCTACAAAGCCTTACAAAGTCTGATACTCATTATGAAGCACCAGGTATACTAAAAAGTATCTGGTTTATTTGTATCTGAAAGTTTATTAGACTGTCTTGTAAAAATTTGTATTCAAAACACTGTTTCCCTGATATATAATCTTACACCACTCCAGTAGGTATACAAAAATGTGCATATTTGAATACAACATTTTGTCAAAATTGCATAGCAGACAGTGTAAAACTTTCAGAAATTTAAGACGCTGAACAAATTAGCGTTTACATTTTCATTTATGCCTGTTTTAAATTGTAAAATTTAGTAGCTCAAAAAATATGCTTTGTACAGGAAAAAAAAAAAAAACCTCCAGATGTAAAGTTAATGTTCTCAAAGGAGACATCTGCATGTGGTCAAATTGACTGCTCCCTAACACCCCACTGGGGTGTCAACTTCTTATTTTCAAATGAGAATCCCTCAGGAGCCATGGCATGGCTCATGTGCCCACCATCATGTATTTTACACCCTGTTTTTAACGTACTTCCACCTCACTATGTTAATTTAAATTATTACTGTAACTGAGTTGCTGCTTTGCCTGACCGTGAGCGGCGCTAGCAGCGCATATTGCTATATCCCCTCTCGTAGTACCTTTGCTCGACTGCTATTACTGCCTGCTCGTTGTCTGTTGTAAGGGAGTTGGTCGCAGTTCAGGTTACGAGTTTGGGTCTGCCAGTCAACTGGAACATGTCTGGAGCGCAGCCCGGACCTGCCAGTTGGGCACTTGCAATGCGGCAATACTGCAGTTGGGTTGGAGCAGCAGTGAGATCTACGTCGGCATGGCTTGCCCTAACATCGCCGCCACGCATCACTTGAGCCGGGCCATGGTCTTGGTGGATCGTCGGTCGGTCGTCCTACAGGACGACACGTTTTGGCTCGCCGATTGTTCGTGAGTCGTGAGTCGTGTGTGTGTGTGTGTGTGTGTGTGTGTGTGTGTGTGTGTGTGTGTGTGTGTGTGCTTAGTTACTGTTGCATACCGTTCATGTCTTCGTCCAAGTGTTTGTAGTTCGCATAATTTCCTCTGACAAGTTATTTTAAATGTTGTCGGCGTACTGAATCTGAGAGGTTGGTCATCTCATTCGGCGAAGTGTAACCGGTTCCCCCTGAGCACTTCTGGGTCCCTTCAACTACCATCTTGTGGAACTTGGGTCGGTCCTTCCCTGGTGCAGGGATGTCGTTTTGCAAGTGGGCGTGTTTCCTCTGCATGGTTGGGTCCGAGCCAGTATTTCTGTCGTCATGTGTCTGGAAGTGAGTGGGAGAAGCACCAGCAGTGCAGCTGCGACTGAGCAGCAGTTGCAGACGGGCCAGGGGGCAGTCGGTCAGTTGCTGCGGACCAGGGAAGATACCTCCGCAGTGTCGGAGCGTGTGTGGAGCTGTTCGATCGCTATGAGCTTTGTGGTTCACCAACCTAGGATGTCAAACTTAAGTAGTAGTTTCAACTACCCAAGCAACATCCATTCATGTTGTGTGCTTCATAACTTTTGTGTGTTTGAGTTCTCATGTACCGATTGGTGGCAAGCAAGTCGTCGTGTCGGTCGGTCCATGGCTGTCCCCTGATTGGGTTCCGACGGATCAAGTGTAGCTGGGCTCACTATCTGTCTTGCCTAAGTGAACGAGGGCAGACCGACCTCCCTTGAGGCTTTTGAGTGCCACCGGAGTTTAATTATCTGTTGTCAGCTACCTTAGATGCAAGGCTTACGGTTATTTTTCTTTTTTTCTTAAAAATTCTGCAAAATTAATTCTTTAGTTTATCTTTCAAGCTTAAACATTGTGGCCTACTATCTTTAAAAGATTATGGTAATATATTTTAAAATTTTGAAACTTAATTGTGGCCTTCAGCCATTGGTATTGCACCTTGCATATGTATGTTTTCTCTGCTTAGCCTTAGGGCTTTCCATGGAGCCATGACACGTTTTCTTATTTATTTGATTTGCCTCTTTAATTGCATTTTAATCTTGTTAATTTTTAAGATTTCTTGCTGTTAAACATTCTGGCCTCCTGCCGTTAAAAGTCTATGGTAATATATTCTAAAATTTTGAAATTTAACTGTGAACCTCAGCCATTTGTATTGCACTTTGCATATGTTTGCTGGTTTATTTTTAAAATTATTTTATGGCTACCTTAATTGGATTTTTATCTTGTTGATTTGTTAAGACTTCTTGTTTGGAGGCCTTCAGCCGTGAAAGAGTTGCATTCGGTAAAGGTCCGGCTATGTGCTGCTTTGGTTGTAAAGTTTATTAAATTACAATAAATGACAATTAGAAGGAGAAACTGACCTCAACCTTTGGCCCTTTCCACAATCCTGTTACCTGTTCTGACCAGCGGGTTTAGTGGGCGTATCACCTCATTTAAATTGCAGATTTGAATTTATGCCAAAAAGTACACAGGATTTATCTGAAACAATATTTTCCATTTGTGGTAGGTGGCACTGTAACTAGAGGAATAAACTGAAATCAGTAACCCTGATTATGAGATTCAAGGGGATTCACTGAACTCAAGCGTCCTGATGGTGTGGGGACTCACTGAAATTAACCGTGAAGGGAACAGAAAAGTACATTACATTAAATGTAGGTTATTTGCCAGACTCTTAAATGTCTAAATGTAAAAGTTTTATTGTAATGTGTACTGAATGAGGGCATGAATGTGCATTCTCTTACACTACACACATTTATTATGGGGTGTACAAAAGCCTGGAGTTATCAGCTGAAGGAAGGATAGTACAATATCAAGGCTTCCATAAAGTCAAGATTAAGCAATATGTTGTTATGGCACCATCACGATAGACAGTCCATGTTACGGTCTAGAAGCTCTCTATGGGAACAGACACTCAAAATTATAATTGTATAACGAGTCTGTAAGTTTTATCTTATGATAAGATGTTAGTGGAGATATCAGTAGGAAATTTAAGTTTCAATTTGCTTAGTCTCTTGCACAAGATTATTTGCCGAGTGTGATACCCCTCGTGTGACAAGAATGTGAGATTTAAATCACCAGAAGTTGAATCACACAAACGGTTGTGGTATGCCTGAGCCTATGCTAGGGTGATGGCTGCGGAACATTTCATGATGGAAACACCCTCATAATGTGGAGTATTTGCCCAGCCCTTATAAGATATACATTGAATCACGAAGGTATCTACTTCATATTACATTATTCATACATGGGGAGAGAGAGAGAGAGAGAGATAGAGAGGGAGGGAGGGAGAGGGAGGGGGAGAGAGAGAGAGAGGGGGAGAGAGAGAGAGAGAGGGAGGGAGGGAGGGAGGGAGGGAGGGAGGGAGGGAGGGAGGGAGAGAGAGAGAGAGAGAGAGAGAGAGAGAGAGGGAGGGAGGGAGGGAGGGAGGGAGGGAGGGAGGGGGAGGGAGGGAGAGGGAGGGAGAGGGAGGGAGGGGGGGAGAGAGAGAGAGAGAGAGAGAGAGAGAGAGAGAGAGAGAGAGAGAGAGAGACTGTTGTAACTTACTATAAATGCAAACAACATTCCACCATTATATAATTCAATTTTAATATCCTAATTAATGTACTTACCTACATCATTATGTAAATGAATCTCAAGTATTAATGACAGATTTTAACAATTCTGTACAAAACACATGATAAATAATCACTATTACCTTTACGAATGAAGCATTTATGTAATCATCCTTGGTAGAAGGCAATTCAACACGAGAATGATCATAGGGTAGAATATCTGGGAAACGATTTTTCATTGGATAGCACCGAGCAACTGAAATGCTTCTTTTATGAGCATCCTTTTCCTGAAACAAATTTAGTAAGGAAATTATTGTTTGCTCCACAGGATCTCTTTGCAGTGTTTTTCTTTACATGAAATTCAGGGAATAAAAATATGAGATTTTGTACTTTCAATCATACTCTAAAAAATGTGGATTTCCTTTCGGACTTAATATGAGTAATCAGCATTTAAAACTACTCTTTGGCAAGTAAAAATCTGCTTTACACTTTCCGAAGAAACAGCCTCTTCTCCTTTCCTGTTACCTTTATAAGTGTTAACCAAACTTGGCTCAAATCCTAAGAAATAAGAATAATGTGAATCAACCATAAATGAATAAGAAACAAAAGAGATCCCTCATTGTCCACGAAACAGGTTAGAAAATTATTGCAGAAGAAGAGAAAAAACAATGGCAGATTTAAAAGAAAGCAACATCTCCAGGATTGGCAAGGGTTAAACAGAAACTATACATTAAATACTGACTTCAACATGTATTCTGTCCTGAGATCTAGCAGAAAACCTAAAAAAATCTAGATGTATCTAAGGTATATGACTGGTGATGACAGATCCATACACACACACACACACACACACACACACACACACACACACACACACACACACAGACAGACAGACAGACAGAGAGAGAGAGAGAGAGAGAGAGAGAGAGAGAGAGAGAGAGAGAGCGATGGTTGTGTTACGGTAGTACCACTAAAACAGGGTAATTGACCAGAGTTTTCCGAAATTCCTTCAACAAGGAAGAAGAAGCAAAAAATACTCCAGAATTTGAATAAAGAACAACCAAACAGGGGTAATTTGAAAGTAGATTTCCTTGGTCATTTAATAAAAGAGAGTTTGCAGTCCACATCCTCCACAAACCACTAAACTTGCCGAAGTAGTGTGACTTGTAATGCCTCAATGGCACAGGTAACCATCTTTAGTTGCAAAACTCATCAGTGGCGTATCTGTGACAGGCCATACTAATCTATCGTTGCTGACGAGACTTACAGCAACCTTTTCAGTAGTTACAATGGAAATACCCTGGGTGATGACTAATCTGTTCTATTACCATTATCCAACATGGCCTTGCAATGTTGGTATTGTGACACAGCTGAAAACAAGGGGAAACTACACCCATTATATTTCCAAAGAATATGGCAGCTTTATTGTATTGTTTAATAATATCATCCTGGGCAAGATATTCTGGAGATAAAATAGTCCCCTATTTGGCTCTCTGTTGTGGTCTGCCCATGAGAATTTTCAGAGGAAAGATAGATAGATAGATAGATAGATAAATAAATAAATAAATAAATAAATAAAATTTAAAAAATCTCGTGTTCTGCAGATCAGAATATGGAACATTAGATCACATAAGCAGGTAGCTTAGAGAATTTGTAAAGAGAAACAGGTATGTTGAAGTTACGCATAGAGGAACTTAGTGAAGTGCAGCGGCAGGAAGAACAGGATTTTCTGGTCAGGTAAGTACCGGGTTGTCACAACACCAAATCCCACAGGAGTTATGTAGGAGTAAGTCAGAACAAGACAATACGGATGCAGGTCAATTACTATGAACAGCACTATGAATGAATAATTACAGCCAGGCCACAGCCCACCACTGTAGTACAAGTATATATTCGTACTAGATCTGCAGAAGCTGTATAGTGAGTAACATAAAAAAGGTAAAGGTGTCACCAACCTGAGATTAGTTTGAATTCCATAGTGTTTTTTATAGGCATGCTCCTATTAGAGGTGGTGTGACCTTGCCCTCCTCCAATCTTTAACCTGTCTTACTTAGCCAGTTTAACGTTGACTCCGAACCATTTTAACGTTGACTCCGAACCATGGTGCAACTTGTCGTTTTCCCACATTAATAGATTGTTGCCAAAGGTGAAAGAGACAATAAGTGAGAGCAAAAATCCTTGGTCTGACTGACGACTAACCCTCAGACCTTTTGATGTATAGTCAGACACTTACCTTTGGTGTCACCAAACCATATTGAAAAGTCTGTATGATTAGGTAAAAGAAGTTCTTCGGTACAATTTACAAGATGAAAATTTGTGATTGGTGTCTGGAATTCAGTAGCACAAAAAGGAGGAGTAAAAAAATAATAGAAGAACATGGACTGGGAAAAGGAAGGAATGAAAGTGGGAGTTCTTGGTAAAATATTGTACAGAACATAATTTAATCATTTCTAAAACTTTGTTTAAGAATCATGAAAGAAGTTTAAGTACATAGGAGAGGCATGGAGACATCAGAAAGCTTAGACAGAGCATGTAAGACATACATTTAGAAACCAGATTTTGAAAAGCAAAGAATTTCCCATTTAGGTGTGGACTCAGCGCATATGTTATTGGTTATATAATGCAAATTGAAGCTGAAGAAACTGCAGAAAGGTTGGAAATTACAGGGATGGAACCTGGAACAAGAGGTTTGTCAGAGTTTCAAAAGAAGCATTAGACAATGACTGACAGAAATAGGCAAAAGAAATACAACAGAAGAACAATGGGTATCTTTTAGAGATGAAAATAGTGAATACAGCAGGGGGGAAAATAGATTCCTTTGAATAACACACAAGGTAGTAAATGACGAAGGCATTTGTATCTTTTTTCAGATTACTCTGGCTTCACCAGCACTGAGTACTGTTTATCATGCTTTCATCAAAGTGATATCCTGCCACACATCTAATCTAAAAAAAATATGTATTCCAGGTGTGTGTGTGTGTGTGTGTGTGTGTTTTACCTAAAGATATTGTAAGAAGTTTGGAAATGATGCATCAACTACACTACACCCCTGCCAGTATTAATATCTGTGTTGATTGTGTTTCATTTAAATGAAATTGAAAGTACAGTGGCAATTTCTCAAGTTTATGCCTTCCCTATGCTAACTGAAATAGTCTGCAAGTGCACCTCTTATGTATCTGCTCTAACAAAGAATCCAACTTAGGCATCCGAGTTAAAGTGTTCCACGTTTTGGCCATGTACCTGTCTACTGCAGTATGCTTCCTTTTCATGTTGGGCAGCTGCCTTTTCTCATGTCATTGTTACTGTACTTACCCTATTATAAGTCCCCCCCCCCCTCCCCCCCAAAATCAGTCACTCAAAAAATAGGCGATCCTTATTTTAGCAGATTAAACTATTGCTGCCGAGGTACACATTTTTACGGTGTTTAATCGATTAATATAGGGGTCGTCTTACATTTACAGATGAAGCTTTGGCTATTGAGGTTTCATACAAATTTATTTTGGAGAGCTCCATAGGGTAGAGCTTAGCACACAATACTTTCGTTTGAATAGGCTCAAGATTTCCCGATACACAGAGGCACTAGATACAATATTGATCTTGCTCGATCAGTCACGTGACATATGACTCACCTAACTAGTGCAATCGGTGGATACATGAGAAACTATGAAGTAGAAACTACAACAATCTAATGCTCTGCTTAAAAAATGTCAATTTTGTGAAACGCAGGAGGAAATAGCATTAAACTCTATCAACTCACAAACTTTTGTTGTAGTTTAATAGATTTGCAATAGAAGTTCGCATACATGTATTGACACCATATACATACATTTATGCTGCTTTTTAAGTAAATGTGTCATTCAAAGGCAAAAACTTTGCCCTTCAAAAGCCTTTACATGATTATGAAGCTAAGTCAGTATTTTATTTGGTTATGAGAAACTAATGATTCACAAAGTGCGTTGCAAATAAAAACTCAGTAGCTATTCATGTTTTAGAATACTGGGGGAATATGTTACCAGCTTTTAATCAGCTTTAGAACAAGATTGTGACATTCAGATGAAATGTAGAAGAAAATTAATCCAGAATTAGATGTGTAACAAACCAAAGAAATCACTTTAAACTGATTGCAATTTTTATCGCAAAAATAAATTATAGTGGAAAGAACTTTTGTGGAGATAGTGCCAACAGACGGCACTAGATTGTGGGACAAGCGAAAGTTCATGAAATGTACTGAATTGTGATTGCACTCTTTTATTTGTAAATTAGTTGCTGTTGTTACATATGACCTGCATCCTAGAAGATATGGCTGTCTGTGTTTCACTGTTGCACAAGCACAGCACTACAGAAGACTTGGAGGGGGAACAGTGACACAAGCTTAGCTGAGAACAATAAAGAGTGTTGGGAGGGGAGTGGTGAGCAGGCATCAAATTTCCAAAACTCATCTTGCTGCCAACCATCAGAAACTATACTGTGTACTTTGGCTTTTTATGGACATCTACTATGTTTAAAACGCAGTTTGCCTGAATCCATTTGTACTCGGAATCGAATTGATTTCGAACTGGACAAATACACAACAGCTTACATTTCTGCAGGAGATGCTAAAAATCTAGCCTGGGGCCAGTAGCACACTTAATGTTGTCGATGCTCAGCGTGAGGTATGATGCAAGTGTAGGGGGTTGTGTGTCAGCTGCTGGATCTACACAGACAATGACAGAGCAGCGGGCAGACAAAGTGTTTTTGTAGCAAAAGACACTCTAACACTCTGACATCAATATAGAACTGGTACCACAGACAACAGGCTAAACAAAAGAGGCAATGAAGATAAAAATTAACGTAAACCATATCTGTTGGTTTATTTTATTTCTACTTGTACCATCAAAACATAGACAATCAATAAATGGCATATGGTTAGATTACGCATTTCTATCATTCTTTGTTTGAATGTATCCTGCTGCTTCTTGTGATTGCTATATATGAAGGGTCTGGTCTGGACACTTCAGTGTCTTTTAAATGAAATTACTTGCTGCCACAATCTTTCATTTGTGCACAAAAATGATTCACACTGTGGTACCGACATAACCAGATGAAACTGTGTATCAATAAAGAGGGAATGATCAGATCTATTAACTTAAACTTTATATTAAGGTGTAATTTAAAACAGAACTCTTGGGAACATGCAAAGCTTAATGAGCTAAAAATTTACATTTACAAACCAACAAATTTATTTTAAAAATCAAAATCAAACCTGTAGTTCAAGAAGTTCTTTCCATTTCATGTCAAGTGGTGTGGGCCCATTTAAGGTTTTTGTTGTAAGCCCTTCTACAAATTTTTCATACTTTTCAACTTCCAGAACAAACTGGTTTAGTACCTCTGGGTCAGCAAATGGATCTTTTTCGAGGGTTTTTGAAGTCTGACGATCTTCTGCAGAAACTTCATTCTGTTCAGGAACCTAAATGTAACACACAAAACTTAAAATGAAATCACAACAATGATAATGAGGACAATGAAGATAAGTGATTTCGTAGTAAAAAAGACCACCCCAATTTCTTGTTTTCTGTCCTCAGGTTAGTTTGCCAATGCTGCTTTGACTGGTCGTAAAAAAAAAAAAAAAAAAGTGATGTTTGATAAGCACAGCCCTCTTCTGCTTATTGACTAGTAGCATTACTCATTAAGAAGTGAATACGTTCACTTTACCTGCAGCTTATCATGTCAAGGTGGACCATTTCAAGAGCCATCTTATTCCAAAATTAAGTTCAGTGCTGTGAGTCCACATGACCAACACATTAACACTTTGTGTGTAACTAACATTACTGAGGAATATAAAATTACTTTTAGTTGCCTGCACAGACCATGCTTTCTTCAGTATTTGCGGCAGTACGAATATAGGAGTTACTGATAAATTTTGTTATACAAACTGAAATTCTTCTTCCAACATATGTGAAATGAACACAGAGCCTTAGTTGGGATAATTTTTATGATAAATTTCATTTTAAAGATTTATCTGTAATAACCACAACATCTTTTGGCACCAATAATCCAATAATATAGGTCATTGTCTTCTTGCCATAAATTTACTAACCAAAAGAAGATCTCTACTTAATAGAATGTGTGCTACAGATGGGCTGCTGTCTGACAATATTTTAAATGACAATTATTACATAGTGTACAATAACTATAATTTGAAACTGACATAAATGGAATAATCCACTCAGCTATGGCATGATTTTATTCAAAACTATGCACACAAGGTATGTACCCTGATGTGGGTACTAAGGAGGGAAGAATGGAGGGAAATATAAAAAAGATAACACCAGAGAGAGAGAGAGAGAGAGAGAGAGAGACGGGGAGGGTGGGCGTGGGGGGGGGGGGGGGGGGGGGCGGCAGGAACAATGAGTGAGCAAAAAGGAAAAAGCGATGAATGTGAATGGAGAAAAAGAAGAACAGTGAAGTATTGTGAAGGTTTAAGCCTCCTGGATGGCAGAACATGAGATGTTCTGGGAAGGTAATTCTCAACTGTGATATTCTGAGAGGATATCTAAATTCAGGGGTGTACATAAAGTCCAGGAACACTTTCAATTATTTATTGCACGAGAACTAAACATTGTACAGATGTCATACATATTGCATTTTGAAGAGAAACTCTGACAGCTTTTTTACAAACATTCAATATGCGAACCATGAGTGACCCAGCAGACGTCAGTACAGTAATTGAATTCTTGCCATACCTGTTCCAGCAAGGCATCGTCGACTGTGGCAGTCGCTTCCGTATTTTCTCCTGGAGCTCTGCTACATCACGTGGTAGAGGTGGTACATACACCAAATCTTTAATGTGTCCCCACAGCAAAAAGTCACACGGAGTGAGATCTCATGGTCGGGAAGGCCATTTCACGAAAAAGCTGTCCTCTTCTGTAGCACGGTCAATCCATCGAAGTGACAGCTCCATGTTCAGGTATTTATGAACTTCATGATGAAAATGGGGTGGTATAATAATAAAAAAAAAAACAACTTTCAGGGTTCCTCTTCAAAATGACATATGTATGATATCTGTACAATGTTTGGTTCTTATGCAATAAATAATTGAAAATGTTACCGGACTTTATGTACACCCTGTAGAAAGAATGCAAGTAAATTTTGTAGTGAATTAATTGTGAACCATTGGCTGGGATTTATTTTTACTTAACTTACAGTGTGAATACTGGACTGGTTACGAAGTCCCACCTCAGTTACGGATTCAGCAACATTAGGAAAACTTTACCCACTTTCACATGAATGACACTGCACACAGGCAGTTGGAGTACACACAATCCATCCTGGGAGGGGTAATTAATCATACTAAATTCATTGATAACCATGCTAACCCTGTGTCGACGCAGGAAAAACACCACAAGAAAAATAATACTCCCTTTTCCCAATTATTTTCACTCACTTCCTGATATGTATTACATTTACTACTAATGAACCCTATAGATATTTTCTCTTACAGTCATAATAAATATTTTTATACTGTTATATTCCTTGCAGTAGTGCACACTGAAGAAATATCCTTTCTGTAGTATATGCAGGGCTGGGCCCCAGCTGCTGCCACCACAGCATTGGAGTTGGGGTGAGAATTGGGGTGGGGGTGGGGTGCAGATCATGGTAATCAGCACTGCAGTCCCAGGCATATATTCGTATACACATTGTCACATGTCCACATGATGCTGCACCTGTATTCCACTGCAACAGGTACTTTGGTTGCCACTCAGACCCTCCTCAGCCAACTCCAGACCAACTGTTAGCCATCTAAGGTCTACACTTTGAAGTACAATGCCTGCAGCTGCTGCTATCAGATAGTGCAGCCTCATGCCTTCACCAGGATCATCAGCCACTGGACGCTCAACAGCTGCTCTCACACTTGGACCTGCAACCTGATGACCACAAGCTCACAGCCTTGTGGTACACTGCTGCTGATCATCAACAGTACCTCGGCTCACCACAATCATGGATCTCGAGATGGAGGCACCGGCTACACATAATCAAGATAGGCTTTCCAGTTGTACTTAAGTGTGGACTGTTGCCCTCTGAAGCTGCACTACGTTAAGTTCAAGGTTAATAAATAAAGTTATCATTGCAACGGATAAGTTCAATCTTTACCAGTCACGCAACTTGGCTAAGGTCATTTCAGTGGCAATTTGGCTGACTCTATTGGGTGTAACATACAGTAAACATCAATACTCAGTACAGGGCATGCTAAAAATTTGCCCTCTCTAGCACACCACTCAAGGTGTACTGGCTGCAGCACCAACTCCTGGTCTCGTCCATCACCTGCCCACCTTCACAGAAAGCCTGATGCTGCCACGCTGTGCCACATTTTGCTTGGATGTTGCAGCTATGGCGCGCCCTCTTCCCAAGAGCGTGGTAGTGCTGGGCACGACAGGGACGACGAGGCAACTTATTCCTGTGTATTTCAGTGTTTCTTGGTGTAGTGTTGGAACATGGTTTCTTTCTTTCAAAATTTATCGTGTGTTTTCCAAACAAGTACATTTTTTCTTGTCTGTTAGTGTAGCTTGGTGGGGCACTATATTCCTGTTTATTGTGTTGTGATAGTCTGTATTTGAATAATACAAAAGAGTGAAATTGCTCACCGTGTTCTGAACACAGTCTGTTCTTTTCTAGGTTTCTGTAACTTTGTTCAATTGTGAGGTTATCTCAATTTTGGTAGATGTTCACTGGCAGCTGGTTCCTGTTTTCTCAGTAGAAGCAATTTCTTGGCATATTTGGATGGCCTGCACACATTTTGTTCAATAGTTCCTTGGTGTAACTCTTGCCTTTCTGTGTACCACGTCTTTTCAATTGCCGGAGCCATTGTTGCCTCAGGCCCTTCCTTTCCAGGATAAGGCAATCAGACCTGATATGGAGTGTCTCCCTGCTCACTCACATTCTATAGGTCTTCCCACAGTTCTAAAGTGGGCATGATCACAACCAGTGTTCAGAGGAGGCTTCCAGGAGTTCATGTGTGGGATCGTGGGCTAGCTTCTGTCACCCTTGTTTGCAATGTTGTCGTGCCTTGTGGCACCCAGTAGTTGTCCATCCTGCTGTTTGCCGTCCCAATGGTATGGGACCAGCCCTTCCACGTGACACCAGATGCCATCAGATGCCAAGCCTTTTGTTGTTGGCCCTCCTGTCCTCACCAGCCCTGTCAATGCTGAAGCAAACACTTTTGCTGGCCTTGTCATGGCCAGCCCTCCAGTCATTGCCAGCGTATCGCAGCCAGCCCCCGCGACCCTGTTCCTGGTCACCGCAGCTTCAACCACCCTTGTGGCTGCTTCGAAAGTCTCCGCTGGCCCTGAGGCACTCTCAATACTGTTCCTGGCCATTGCCTCCTTCATGGCCATCCTGCAGCTACTGCGGCCATCTCCACTGATGCACCTGACCCCATTGCGTGTCCTCCCACGCCTTGGATGGGGATTCAACACATTGCCATATGCCCCACCTATGCCTGGCCTTCCCCATTACCAGTTATGGCAGCCAGTGGGTGTTTCCCTACACTAACATGGCATACTTCTTTTGTCGGGATCAATTTTTTGGTGTTCACTGACTGAGTGCCACGGTGTTTTGCTCGTCTCCTCTGGTGACTGCTTGGTGCCTCCTCCCATGGGTGCTGCACTTGTCTGAGGTGGTTGCACCATCTCTGTTAAAGAGGGGAGGAGTGTAATCTATGCAGTAAAGAATAGTTATTGTGACTGGTGAATTCAGTCTTTACCAGTCGCACCATTCAGCTAAGACTATTTCATTTCCAATAAATGTTTAAACCACCTAAACCCCAACTGTTGCTCCAGCTGACTATAGACAGAGAACCACTGAAAAATGTTACTGCAAATAAATTCAAGAGCTAAAAATAGGCGTAGAAATGCAATACACACCACTCTTATCTGCTTAGTGTTTCTCCCTGTCACTTTCCTGATACAGGTCGTATGTCTTACCATATAATGTTTTATTTGTCATTTCTATGTCTACTCATCTGTATTCTCTGCCTTTGTGGTTAGTCTCATTAATACCCATAATTTTCCTAGTTTAATGCACGCTATTATTCTCAATATGCTAAGTAAAAATTAATATTTTTCATAAATCTTGTGTTTCCAGCTCATAATTGTGTCAAAACAGTGTGCCAAAATCCTAGTTTAATCTGTAAAAAAAAAAAAAAATTTATCAGCAAAATTACTTGCCAGGCTTTTTTGAATCATCATCTACATTCACTAAGCATGTGTGACAGTAAATTTAAAACTAATTTCTAAATCTATCATCCAGTCTTTTCCTCATTAAATCTTCCTATTTCTCTTAAGGAACAGCTTTTGATAGTCTTTATCTCAATTTTCCATTTTAGTTAGTCCTATCATTGCAGCATACAACTAAGATTTATTATAGCAAATACTTTCTGAGTGTGAAGGAATTGTCATCTTGTATAAACAAATAAAATTTTTTATGGCTGTAGGTTTACCTGAATTGTTGGCAGTACTAGGGGTTTCTTCTCTCCAGCTCCCGAAGCCTCATTAACAACAGAACTGATTTGTGTCTGCAACATCGTCACAGATGGTTGCTGGGCAACAATCTCCTTTTTTGGTGAGAAGTTGCTACCATCAGTTTGCTGCACTGAGGAACCAGTCTGCTGTTTTGCAACACCATTCTGTTGAACTTGTTGCTCTTTTTTTGGTGACACATTTGCAGGCTGTTGAGGAACAAGTGGCTTTTGATTCAACGAGAAGTCCAGCCCTGCTAAAAGATCAATATTAGATGACACTCCACTATCACTCTTGCCCTCTACTGAAGAACTTGATGAACTTCCCTGAAGACTGAAGGTTGTATTTGTAGCATCACCTGGGAACCGTGCTTGCATATAGGTCATTGGAGAAGGAGCTGCAGCTTGTTGAGCACTTGTACCTTGCTGATATGTATCATTTTGCACTGTTGGTTGAGATTCTGATTGAATCGTTTCCGAACCATACTGATAACCATATGGTGCAGTGTAGTAATTAACATGAGAGTATGCTTGACTAGAAATTGGTAGAGTTGTGTTGTATTGGGATGCATATGTCTGACCATCCACAGCTGTTTGGAATGAGCTCGTTTGTGATGTAGCGTACTTCCCAGCATTAGTATATGACGACGTTCCAGCTCCTGCCATGTATTGGTACTGGGTTGCATCAACAACATTGCTGCTGCTTGCCACTGAAGCCTGCACAGAATATGGAGGTGAAGCAGCATACACTGTACTATACATGCTATCATAATATGGTTGCTGCTGTGGCACGCTAGATGGTTGGGTTTGTAAGGAAGAGGTGGATCCTGTAGGTGCAACACCAGCACCTTGGTACTGGACTGCACTTGAAGTAGGTCCAACATCTGAGGAATTCGCAGAATATGAAGATACATTTTGATTTTGTTGTAGTTGCGTCTGCGATTGTGCCTGTTGCCACTGATACTGAGGATATGTCACTGGTGGTTTCTGCACAGATGGATAGCTCTGAGGATGAGGTGGTATTTTCTGTTCTGTATCATATGACCCCATCACAGTTTGCTGGTTTTCTTGCCATCCACACTGAGCTGCCTGTTGTTGAGTGTTTCCTGGGTAATATGGAACATTAACAGAAGAATCCTGTGCAGCATAAGCTGCCCCATATTGGTAAGGTTGTGACTTACTGTAATCATATGTGGGATATGAGGTACTGTGTGCTGGATATGAAAGTTGCTGCTGTTGAACAGCAGTGTCGTGCTGGGGAGTACTTCTGTATTGGGGAGTGGTGCTATGTTGGCCAGCAGAGGAGATACTCGACTGTGAAACTCCACCTTCCTTAGTTATATTCATTGCAGGTATTCCAGAAGTAGATATTTGTTGAGGCACAGTGCTATGTACTGTTGTTGGTACTGTCTGTGGTAAATATGCTTGTTGACTTGTTGAATAATTCTGATGTACTTGTGTATGATAGTGTTGTGGGTACCCAGCATACATTTCCGAAGTGTCTCCAATTTGTGGTTGTGGTACATTTGTTGACTGAGCTTGTGAAATTGGTGGTGTCTGCAAATGACTGTATGGGTTTTGCACTGTATCTGTACTATGGTACGCTGAGCCATACTGATAAGCTGGGCTTTTAGCAGCATGATGGCTAGTTGTATCTCTTGACCCAACACTGGAATATGAACCAGGTCCTCTAGGTGTAGATGAAGTGGGAGGAAAAACATGAGAACCTGTTGTCTGGTGCTGATAGTATTGTTGTGTTTGACCATACGCATAGTCTGCATATTGATCTCCTGTATATGGCATCTGATGAGGTGGTTGGTATCCTGAAGGGCTGTAAGTATATTGTGGAGCACTAGAAATGTATGCGGGTGTCTGGTGACTCATTTCAGGTTTGGCAATACCAGGAGATGTAGTGGGTTGGTACAGTGTGTCCTGCTTTGTAATTGTGCCACAAGTTTCAGTTGTACCTTCTGAGCCCACAGGAGCTGGTCTTACAGGTGGGACCCATGGTAATGGACCTGCAAGATTCTCGCTGCTCCCTGCACTTTCTGCTGTATAGGAAGCTGGAAGTTGCCCTCCAATGCCTGTTGTACTGCTTGCTGGCATTGCTGTGCTAGAAGGCAGAGTAAAAATCTGAGAGGTAGAGTAGCTTCCAGTGGGCAATGTACCCTTCATACTCTGAAGATAGTCTCTCAACTTTGGACCACCAGAATCAATACTTGGCTTATCTACATCCTGTCTTGGTATCTTCTTATTGTTCTTTGCAAGTATTTGTTCACGTTCCTCATCCTGCACCTTGCAGGTTCCTTTAACTCTCTGCAGTAGCTTTGTAACATTAGTCTCCAGTTTTCGATAAAATTCGAGACCTTTGTTTGATTTCGCAAGTAGGTCTTCATATGCATCATAAGAAGATATCAATGCATTAATAGTGGCTTCACGTTTTCGCATTGTATCCATAGCAGCTTTTCTTGGGCCTGCACACTTTGCATATGCTTCTGTAAGTGCTTTCAAAATATTTTCTTGTGCAGCTAAATTCTGTTCAATAATGGTTTCCTGTAAACAAGATAGCAATAACAACAACACTTCGGCTACAATGAAACTTGTATGATGTTCTCAAACCTATGGCTTGTCATATTACTTACATATTTTTGATGTTTTTGCATCTCCTGACTGAATATGGTTTCAAGTGACTCACCAGTGCGAGTAACAAGCTGACGAGTAATGTCGTCCTGACAGACTGACTCTCTCAGCTGTGCAGCTAAAGTAGCTCGCTGTTTTTTCATTTCATCTACCTTGTCAATCAAATGTTGTAATTCCTTAATAGCTGCTTCATCCTCAGGAGCTGCATCAATAATAATAATAATAATAATAATAATGTAATGACACAATTACCAAATCCTACATATTTACTTATGAAATTTAAGCCATACTAAGAAATACATACTGTTCATATTGTTGATGGTTGGTATTTGTTTCTTAAGGTCTGGTAATGGAAGAGAGAGAATTCGCAAATTGCTAATATGTAATGTCATGGCCTTGTGAAGTGTCTGGTTTGATTCTGATGCTTTGGCATGGGCTTCATGATATTTATTTGCTTCCCGTGTGAGATCAGTTGCAACAATTGATGGTGGTCTCTTCCCCATTAATTCTTGGTAGTCCTTTTCTTTCTTATCTTCAAGCTTTGGAAAAAAAGTAAATTATATTGATAAAGCAGTTATAACTGAAGAAAGGTAATCTGCTTCACAAAATGCTGATGTTTTTACAAAATCTAATTGTAAAGGAAAAATCAAAAGTAGAGAATAATGAGAACACATACAGTTAATCATACATCATTAACTATTAAATGTAACAAAACTGATAAAAAGTATGAAGATTTAATGCAAAAATACTAACTTTTGAGAATAAATTAAACTTAAAGCATGTAACCAAACAGTGCAGAAATGTGGCATTAGAAAAATTATATCATCAAAAAGACATAGTCAACAAATACAAACTATACAAAATACTTTAAATATAAGTCACACTGTCAGTGTTTCATACTAGATAGGTTATAACAGAGAAGTCCTGCAAAGAAGTATCGGCTGATGTATATACAAGAAGGAAGACAGAATTGTTGCAACTCTAATAACCAAAAAGAAAATGTTTTGAAGAAATGGAAACACAATAAATAAGAGAATTTTCACTTATTTCATCAATGGTCTACATTTCCTCACAGAAGATTCAAGTAATGTCATGCAGGTACTTTTGTTGGTGACTCAGGAGTCCAATGTGGGGGCCCAATTGGTGTCCACATGTGGGTAAGTGCATGCCACCCCGAAAAAAGGGGTTCATTGTAAGCAATTGTCTACATGCTCATTTCACAGGCTCTGTCTTGGAACTTGCTTCAGTCCTTAATGAGTTTCACCCATATGCCACAGTCTTCACAGAGCTCCTCTCATTTAACACACTTGATATTAAAAGCACTTATATCACATTTGGTACAATCTTTCACACACAATGCAGGTCTTCCATGTGGTCTTTTGGCAAGCACTATATCACCAAGTAGTGTGTGTAGGGGAAGACACAAGTAGTTCATATGAAGTTTGTGTCCTAGCCACAAAAGGCAATGTTAGTTGAGAGTGGCAGTGACAATGGGCAGCTTTATGGTGTTCAGGACTTTCTTATGTGTCACACTGTCTCTCCATGTTATGCCTAGAATATTTGTAAGCTTCACAGATGAAAGGGGTTGAGCTTAAGTTCTCGTTTAGCAATGATGTCCAAGTCACCATAAAAGAGTGTGCTCAGCAAACATGCTTGATAGATGAGAGGTTTTTTATGGCCAACGTAAAGTGTTTGTTGTTGTTGTTGTTTAATGCCTGCCACTGACTTTAAAAACACGTATTTTCGCCAACAATGTGAGGGTACATTGATGACAGTGCCAACTATAATTGTGTAACTGGTGTTCCTATTTCAAATGAGACTAGGGTTAGCAGATGTCTGGAAATTCATGGACATGCCCTACATTTTAACCGTTTGTACGGCGTCTGGGGGGAATTTTTTGGAAAGTCTTTAATGTCCTACATTTTCAGAAACAAACAGTGATAATTACAAATGAACTGCCAGATGTGAAAATAGAAACGAATAATTGGTTATTAGCCACAACTGCAAGTCACTATGGCAACACAGCTATAGTGATACAGCATATACATTCCATAGTAACAAAGAACGATGGATGTGGCTACGCAGCATTTGAACTCTGGGTTAAAATGGATTTCAGTGTCGGCGGTGTCCACGTGCTGTGCAGATGTTGGTAACAGTGCGATGAATGACGGGAAATTGAGACAACGAATCATAATACAGATGTCAAGAACCAATGACTTTATTTTCTCTCTCTTCCATTTGCAGTTTGGTTATCAAAAATTAAAGAGTGTGGAAAGTCAACAGTTAATTCACAGTGCTTTTTTTTACAAGCCAAAATGCCGAAACGAAAATCCAAATTCAATGACGCATTGTCATTAATGTATAAGTGTTTCAAGGCAGGAAGAAGTGAATACGAAGCACAATGCCTTATTTGTCCTCCAGGAACATATGTTTCTGCTGCACACAAAGGTAAGGTTATCAAATAGTTTTTTTTTTTTTTTTATCTTTCATCTGACTTTGATCGGCATATTGCTATGGCGATTATTTAAAGAGATTTAATTTATAATTGCCAATTTTGGTATATTATCACTATATTAAGATGGAAACATTTCTCTTGCAGGTGCACAAGATTTGGAAGTACACCTGTCTTCCAAGAAACATAAAACATCTCAAAATTCTACTGGTACTTCAGATATTAAAGGTTTTTTTGCTCAGCCCACACAGTCAGCATATCGTGTTAGCGCTGCAGTGGCAACGCTTGCATTTCACGTTGTTAATCACCACACATCATACAAATCCATGGACTGCACGCCGAAACTAAACGCAAAACTATACAGTGATTCTCAAATTGTGAAGAAAGTTTCGTGCGCAAGAACAAAGACTGAAATGATTATTAACAAAGTCCTTGCATCATATTCTGCTGACATACAACGCCTGGAAGAAATTTCTCTTTTTGGGGTTAGTACCAACAGCAGTAATCATGGTTCCCAGAAACTAAATAATACAAAAATGCGCCAAAATACATGCGAACACAAGTAGATAAAATAGGGAGGGTTATTAAATTAAAGTGTCTTGGAGAAACCACACTGCAAAATGGACTGGAGAAATTTTCAACAGATGTGAGAGTTAATAAAATGCAAAGAGCCTATGCTCGCCAAGTGGCGGCAGGAGAAGAAATTTACATGTTATCTGAGCCAGTTACTCCTCCTGGTAGAAAGGATGAAGGGGAAGGAAGAGGAATGAAGAAAGAAATGGGGAGAGTTTGGAAAAGTCGTCCAGAACCCTAGATCAGGGGAGACTTACTGTATAGGATGAGAAGGAAAGACTGATCATTGGGAACAGCACCAGACAAAGATTTAAAAACCTAAGAGCTTAGAGGTGGATGATAGGGTAAAAAGCAAAGAAGAGACTATTGCCAAAATATTGTGCAAGTGTTAATAAGAGATAATGTTTTGTCAGTAATCTGTGTCTTGCTATCTTCCACCTCCAAGCTCTCACATTTTCGAATCTTGTCTGTTGCAGCCTTCAACAATTCCTTCTCTTTCTGTCCACTCCATCTCCCCTGACCCGGAATTCTGGGCGACTTTTCCAAACTATCCCCATTTTCTAAACCCTGTCAGTCCTTTTTCTTAATCCTTCTTCCTTCCTCTTCAACCCTTCTTCCAGAGGAAGGAGCTACTGGCTCCGAAAGCTTGCAAATTTCCTTAACCTTTATATGTGTGTGTTCTCCTGCTGTCACTTTTTTACATTATATTTTCAAAAATTCATTATTTTTCTTGGATTAGGGATATGGTTTGAAAAAAACAAATACAATAAGAAATGCATATCTTGAAAAACAAAACTAGAACACTGTACCATAGTGATAAGACCAGAATGTTTATATGCATATGAATGCTTAACAATGAACTATAATCTGGACAGAATCAAGATATTTGAAAGATGTTTTATCAGAAAAATATTGGGTGCAATACAAACAACAGATGGCTGGAAAATGAGAATATCTACCAAAATACACATAAAATATCAAAAGTAATGGCACAGTGAGGGTTAATTATCTCTAAGACACCACTACAACATGAATGAGAACAGGTTAACGAAACAAATATTCCTGTTTTTCTGGAAAAACAAACCAACAATAGCATGGATGTCAGAAATAAGAAAAGAACTAGGAACGAACACCAAAGAATCACAAATACCAGAAAGAAACCTTTTTAAGAACAAAATGCTAAGTTTAGAAGGCTTTGAAGGCAGCGTGAATAAGAAATCAGGAACAACATGGACAGAAGATATGAACAACAGCATATGGAGAAGATGGAGTACTGGAAAAGTAGGGAACAAAGAAAGAAGAGGAAGTGAAGTTGCTATATGATCCTAGTTGGTCAATACAAAGAAAAAGAAAAAAAAATGTTTTTATTTATTTACTGCAAATGTATTTCCCAGATCCACACAGCGATGAGCTTGTCCAGCTGGACATGTCAGTACAAACATTAGAGGAAGGCGAGGACATACTACCTCCAATAAGACAATACCTAGTAAAGCACTGTTTTGTTTAAACCAGTTTTCAAAATGATGGTAGCTTTAATTTTTTACGTCACATACTAATTCAGTTCTTAAGCCGATTACCGATTGAAAATATCAGAATACAAAACAGTAATGAGCCGTTATACCCTTACAAGATGAGATGTGACTGACAGTGAGAGGTCTGGTTGTTGCTGTCATGCTACAGGGTTGATATCTACCAATAATGCACATGGAAACACTATAATGACTGAATGATAATAATATGGTACACATAATACTTCCAACAACACTAGAACTGTCAGACAGATTCCCTTACTTGCTGAGCCTGAGAGTTAATAACAGGAGTAACAGTGGAACCTTGTGCTGCAAGTGACTAGGTGAGGAAATTTGTGAGTGTATTGTCAAGTGTTGCCAAAAGCCATGTGGTGAGCCCAGGGTAAGCAACGTCTGCTGTGGGCTGCAGCTTTCACCCCCCTCCCCCCCCCCCCCCCCTGAAGAATAGGGTACACATAGGACTGAATAATTTTTTTAAGTGCATTATCTGAAAACTACCTTGAGCAGTTAAACAGAGAACCAACTCGTGGAGATAACATATTAGACCTTCTGGTGACAATCAGACCCAAACTATTTGAAACAGTTAACGCAGAACAGGGAATCAGCGATCATAAAGCGGTTACAGCATTGGTGATTTCAGTCAAATAGAAATATTAAAAAAGGTAGGAAGATTTTTCTGTTTAGCAAAAGTGACAAAAAGCAGATTTCAGAGTACTTGATGGTTCAACACAAAATTTTTATCTCAAGTACAGAGAGTGTTGAGGATCAGTGGGACAAAGTTCAAAACCATCGTACAATATGCATTAGATGAGTATGTGCCAAGCAAGATCGTAAGAGATGGAAGAGAGCCACCGTGGTACAACAACTGAGTTAGAAAACTGCTACAGAAGCAAAGGGAACTTCACAGCAAACATAAATATAGCCAAAGCCTTGCAGACAAACAAAAATTACGCGAAGCGAAATGTAGTGTAGGAGGGCTATGCGAGAGGCGTTCAACGAATTCGAAAGTAAAGTTCTATGTACTGACTTGGCAGAAAATCCTAAGAAATTTTGGTCTTACGTGAAAGCGGTAGGTGGATCAAAACAAAATGTCCAGACACTCTGTGACCAAAATGGTACTGAAACAGAGGATGACAAACTAAAGGCCGAAATGCTAAATGTCTTTTTCCAAAGCTGTTTCACAGAGGAAGACTGCACTGTAGTTCCTTCTCTAGATCGTCGCACAGATGACAAAATGGTAGATATCGAAATAGATGACAGAGGGATACAAAAACAATTAAAATCGCTCAAAAGAGGAAAGGCTGCTGGACCTGATGGCATACCAGTTCGATTTTCCACAGAGTATGTGAAGGAACTTGCCCCCCTGCTTGCAGCGGTGTACCGTAGGTCTCTAGAAGAGCGTAGCGTTCCAAAAGATTGGAAAAGGGTACAGGTCATCCCCGTTTTCAAGAAGGGTCATCGAACAGATGTGCAGAACTATAGACCTATATCTCTGACAACGATCACTTGTATAATTTTGGAACATGTATTATGTTCAAGTATGATGACTTTTATGGAGACTAGAAATCTACTCTGAAGGAATGAGCATGGGTTTCAAAAAAGACGATTGTGTGAAACCCAGCTCGCACTATTCGTCCATGAGACTCAGAGGGCCATAGACACGGGCTCCCAGGTAGATGTCGCGTTTCTTGACTTCCGCAAGGCGTTTGATACAGTTCCCCCCAGTTGTTTAAGGAACAAAGTAAGAGCGGACCAATTGAGTGATTGGATTGAAGAGTTCCTAGATAACAGAATGCAGCATGTCATTCTCAATGGAGAGAAGTCTTCCGAAGTAAGAGTGATTTCAGGTGTGCCGCAGGGGTGTGCTGTAGGACTGTTGCTATTCACAATATATATAAATAACCTTGTGGATAACATCGGAAGTTCACTGAGGCTTTTTGTGGATGATGCTGTAGTATATCGAGAGGTTGTAACAATGGAAAATTGTACTGAAATGCAGGAGGATCAGCAACGAATTGACGCATGGTGCAGGGAATGGCAATTGAATCTTAATGTAGACAAGTGTAATGTGCTGCGAATACATAGAAAGAAAGATCCTTTATCATTTAGCTACAATTTAGCATGTCAGCAACTGGAAGCAGTTAATTCCATAAATTATCTGGGAGTAGGCATTAAGAGTGATATAGAATGGAATGACCATATAAAATTAATTGTCGGTAAAGCAGATGCCAGACAGATTCATTGGAAGAATCCTAAGGAAATGCAATCCGAAAACAAAGGAAGTAGGTTACAGTACACTTGTTTGCCCACTGCTTGCATACTGCTCACCGGTGTGGGATCCGTACCAGATAGGGTTGATAGAAGAGGTAGGGAAGATACAATAGAGAGCAGCGCGCTTCGTTACAGGATCATTTAGTAATCGCGAAAGCGTTAGGGAGATTATAGATAAACTCCAGTGGAAGACTCTGCTAGAGAGATGCTCAGTAGCTCGGTACGGGCTTTTGTTGAAGTTTCGAGAACATACCTTCACCGAGGAATCAAGCAGTATATTGCTCCCTCCTACGTATATCTCGTGAAGAGACCACGAGGATAAAATCACAGATATTAGAGCCCACACAGAGGCATACCGATAATTTTTCTTTCCATGAACAGTACGAGACTGGAATGGAAGGGAGTACTGATAGAGGTACTCAAGGTACCCTCGGCCACGCGGAGTATGGATGTGGACATGGATGTGGATGTAGGTGTAGATTACACTGGAGGCATGTCAATGGGGAAGAAGTAGAGTATCTCATCCCCTTGTTTCGTAAAAGTTGTGTGCTGGTCAGACACCTCCAAGGTTGACCGCGTGTCTTTTGTGGACACTGTTCTCTTTTATGTGGGCAAAGGGATCATTTGCTTTAGGTGTGCTTTGAACTAAATGGATTGTTGTATTATTCACATCATACATTCTGAAGACTACAGCGATGGCAGTGGGATATATGTCTTAAATGCACTATGAAGGGCCACTGCATCTTGCCATAGGTAGGTGCTACTCACAGGCTTTTGAATGAAAAGGGGAGGGGGGGGGGGGGGTGTCCAAGCAGAGCACGTAATTAAAAGTTTGGTTGTATTATGAGCAAAACTGATGGTATTTCGTGAAGTGCCACGGGCTGTCCAGGCAATCCAAGATGCTTCTTAAAAGGGCCCACCAAAGGACATTGACTCTTCAAATGCTCAGACTGATCCCACACTTTCAAACCCAAGGGTGGAAAAGCTGGCAGAGTGTGTTAGTTATCTGTGTTGTTGTTGGTGGTGGTGTATTTGTTAAATACTACAGAAGGACAGGCATCAAAGAAGTGGCCCGTCTTGCATAGCTTCAAAAAGGATTGTCTGCATTGTTAACTCTGCTTGAGGAAGACCACCCATGTAAAGAAATGTCAGGACAAACAGCATTAGAGTGACTGTTCCCTTTTTGATTTTAATCAATGGTCTTAGTGTCTATCAGTGAAATGTGAAGAACATTTCTGTATGGAATTTTATGACAAAATTAACTCATGATAATGGAATAATTCAAGATAACACAAGCTTCTGGATGATTAGTTCTGATAAATTCATATTATTTGGTATCATTAAAACCAGCATTTAAATGTGATTTAGGATATAACTGTTTTTAAATTATAGTTGTTAAGGTTGGCCACTTTGGTCCTACTTGTATACATTTGTATATGATGGCATAGCGCAATGACAAAATAGATTGGTGGGAAAGGCACAGAGACGGTCAGCTATTAGAAGATAGACTGAAGGGTATGGAGGGAATACTGCCAAGTTTAACTGGTGACTGATATGGAGACAATATGGGGACTTCAGTGGGGACTTGAGTTAGTCCACACGTATCCATTTTAGAAGTAATGATGATCCGTGGATTAGCAGATTGGGGACTTCTCTTTGTGACTTAGAAGGATCATGATATTTTAGGTTCTAGCAGGAGTGAATTTGGGCCATGGACTTGAAAATGTCAAAACCATCAGTCATAGAAGGAGCTGAGTTTCCCAAATTGTGTGAGTTTCTGAACATTGCTTTTTGCCTAGAGTATACTGCGATTTAGAAGATTTCTGTGTGGTTGAACTGTAAGAGCTTTGAGCATTTAGTGGGTGCATCTCAGCTTGGAATACATACGCCAGTGGCATAATATCTGAGCGGTAAAATTGTGTTGGAAAGTATGGTCAGGCTCAAGAACAGTTAGCACAGTTTTTTGCCAATTGTAAATGACAGGTTTCAGACTGTTTGGTAAATTGGCCATAGCTGAAGTGACAAGATAATTAGTACCATTGGTAAACTATTTATATTAAATAAACAAGAGCAATTTAAACAGGTTCATGGTGTCAGGTAGTTTTATTTGCCAAATCCAACTCCAGGTACATATATTTAAATATAACATAGCTGCCAGGTCTGCTAGGGCATTATAAACTTGAGATCATCATAAAGAAAACTGTTTTGTAGTAGTCTACAATAGGTCCTAGGCATAGTCTAATGTGCCAAAGTTCAGACAAAATAAAACTGTATATTTACATTTCCTTCCCCAGGAAGAGTTGGAGCTCCTAATAGGGAATCTTTAGTCGCAAGCTAGCACTTACAAATTTATGCATTTCCAACAATGCATTGGATGGAGGACCAGCAACCAAGCAACTATTATTTGTAACTGTGGCAGAAACCTTAATAAATAACTTTTAAATCTGTCAATAGACTAAGAGAGAAGAACTACATAATTTGGTTTCAAAAATGGGAGTTACTATTTCTTAATCATCTAGGTTCTTTGGAAAACAAGTTGACAATTTTGATATCTACAGGTTTAGCATCTATTTGCACCAATGACATACTCTGTTTTAACCCAAAGTGGATGTCATTCCTATGCTTGGTGCTGAGCATGTGGACTTTCATATTGGTAAGTAGTTGTAAATATTCCCAACTGCTAAATAACTCGCGACAAGAAGTTTTTGGACTTGCTCTCGAAATGATTCTAAAGACGCTTCTTTGCACAATGTTTTGAGAAGGAGAAGAAATTCTAAGAAATAATCTACTTTCTGCCACTGCTAGTTATTGTGTACAGTATCACAGTAAACTACTCTGGCTGTACCCAGTAGGAAATCTGTAGGAGAGTAAAATTGACGAGGGAATCAGAGACAGTGGTTGTGTGTGAGTTGCATTTGTTTGAATGTGCGAGTGTGTATGTTGCCTAATTCAGAAGGAGGCCTTTTGTTTGAAAGCTTACTCGTCTGCCAGTATTTTTGTTGTCTGTCTCTGACTCAATGTCTCCACTATACGGTGAGTAGCAGTCTATACATTTCATAATATTGTCATTAGTACATCCATTCTTGTGGCCAATGAAGGATGTCCACCAATCTCTCTATTCGTCTCTTCGCTTATTCCTTTCTGGGGTGAGATGGCCAGTGTTGATCCAGAATGGTTCTCTAGATTTTAATCAAGAGCATGGTAAGTTGTTGAACGATTCATGAACTGGTAAATCTCTTGGTCTTTCAAATTTCATCAATTGTACCTATCATTCTTTAGAGAAGACACGGCATTCACATTTCTCACCACAGTTGGCAGTGGCTGGGACTTGTCCTGTTGAAGAATAACATGTGAAGTTCCCCGAAGGAAGGGCAGTATCCACAGCACAAAATCTCGCTCATATAAAAGTCGGTGTTTACATTGCTCACACAGGGTGTATACGCGGACAAGGAAAAAAAATTCCCGGATTTGCCAGTTAAAAATACACTTTCTCCCAGACGAAAATACACTTTTTCCGTGTTAAATGACAGGATACTTTCCCTCGGAGCTGTAAAACTTATCAATCCTCTGAAGGGTTAAGGTTTCATGCACCGGCTTGAAATTCCCGGCACGTTAGCACACGACCGAGAGCGGGGGTGGGAATAATAATAATTATATGCAGCCACAAGTACGCATATTACAAAAGTATAAATTCGAATTCCACCAAACTCGGCAAGTTACTTTCCGAAGCACTGAAATCGAGTCAATCATAATGCCACGTGATCTCACCAGCCAATGAAGGCAGGTATTCGAAGCATAGGACATGTGATGTAGTCAGTCAACAGCAACATCACTGTTAAATAGCACGAACACACGAGTAGGAAAAGTTAATGGTTTAAATTAATATACAAGTGTGGCTGCAAGGGAAGCTACGCTTTCACTTATAATACTGGTCTCGAAGATCAATTAGCCAACAGAAAAGCTAAGGTTTCACGTATAAATTGGTCTTTTTCTACGAGTGTTATAATCCAAGAGCATCGGAATTTCATAGACCATACTAAAATACCCAATACCGCTTAAGTGTACATTTGTATGTCCAGATTGACAATGAAGTAGGTCCCAACCTGAAATTAAGCTTTTCAGTCTGATTTTCGGGATGTAAATTTTCTTGGAGTATCAATACTGTATTATCTCGTGTTTGGTTCTTTATAATCATGGCATTGAATGAAATAAAGACTTGCACCTGATGGCCGAACTTCCCAAATAGGGGCCTCCCGGCGAACGATGCCATACGCTCATTTCATTTTATCGATAGTGCCATACGTGCCAGAAGAAGAAAACGTTGTTATCCAGAAAACAGTTGAAACTAGTCAATAGTATGGAACGAAACACTTCGTTTCAAATACACTGACTGCCTCAGCGGAAAAGATTAACAACAACTAAATTTCTTTAGTAAACCGACGAAAATAACTTCACCCTTCTGCAAGGTGATTAATGCTTGTCTGTTATAAACCTGGAATTAAAATAAAACCAAAAAACTGCAATGAGTAAAGTATTTTAGCCTTCCATAGTTATGTGATTTATTTTATCTATGAATCTACGAAATCTATGAATTGATGGCTCCTGGCCACAAAACTCCGTTTTGTTTTCATTTGACGTGAGATCTGTAAACAAAGACGAAATAGCAAAATAATTAAATGTAGACACTGCCTCCCAGAAAAATTTTCCGGGTAGCATCTGGCTGCTTGCTACAACCACACTTCCAAGTAGCCAGAAGTGGGAGAATGTACTGTTCATACGCGACTGGCATCTTCTTTAATGAAGCTAACGTAAACAATTGTGATGTCACGCTCATCACAAGCAGTTTGCTGTTATGAAGTATTGCGTAGTCTTTCGTCCTAATGCATTTAACACATTTTGTTGTTGGCAGACATTTGCGTGTGCAGTTTGTTTTCTTGTAAATGGCGCATTTCCTTTGCAACTTTAAGTTTTACTTAATTTTTTCCTCCTGTTTATGTTTTATTGTTGCAATATAATTCTGCAGTAGCGAGGTAGAGTAATATTCTTTGTTAGGCTATCAGTTGTTAGCAATCAAAATTTCAAAAATTTAATTGAAAAACTAAAACTCTGAAAAATTTCCGGAGTTCTAAAAAATTCACGTGTTTTCCCGGTTTTCTCCCGGATGAGAAAATTCACAGATTTTTCCTGGATCTCCCAGGGCGTATACACCCTGTCACAATATATAATAATCAAAGATGCATGGTATATTCACTAATGTCTACCATACATGGCATTTGTCCACTAATCTGTTCAAGAGTGCTGACTGCTAAACTGGAGTAACCCATGGGGATGTCCAATATATGTAATCATTGCTATATGACAGGAGCAAATATGACTTACCAAAAAACAATACAATATTTCACTCAATAAGCCAATAAAGGGTCACACCATTAGCAGTCTGAAGTGTTTGTGGTTTCTGGAAGATGGAAGCTATCACAATTCCACACAAGCTCACCAAACAAAAAAATTAGTCAACCCAAAAAGCAAACAAGCCTCTACCTGAGCATACGGAAGTAGTGATAAGCGAGACATGTTTCAATTGGACATAGAATGTTAACATGGGTAAACATAAGGACATGACATGTTAGTGTTTCACGGTGCATTGTTCAATGTATCTCCAAGCAGTGGTGTGACACATACGGCCACAAAACGCAACATGAGAATAGTGGTCGGAAAAAGATCCTGACTGAGAGGGACCAGAAATACAGTTCATGGCTTGTGAATCAAAATCACTTCCAAATCTGACAGGAATTACTGCAGGCAGAGAATAAAGGTCCATCCCTGCCTGTTAGTGAGAGAACATTGTGATGGTAGTGGGTGCAACGAACATTTGAAGTCAGTGGCCTCTAGTGAGGCGACTCAAAGATGACAACAGCACACTTCATTGGGCTGGAAGAATGTGTGCCCCTATTGCATCTCAAATGGCCCACAAAATCACCTGACCTAAACCCCCAATTAAAATCTGAGAAACATGCTGGAACAGTGGGAAAAACACCATCAGCATCCCTGAAATTTGGCAGAATTGCGCAACCAAATCCTCAGTGAGTGGCATAATGTGGATGTAACATACCTGAACAACATTGTGGACTCCTTTCCTAACTGAATCCAGGTGGTTATCAAGTCCAGAGGCAGAATTACACATTATTAAATGATGTCTGTAATGATTTCTCTAGGGATGACTTTTTTTTTTTTTTGTCCGGTGAGTGTTACAGAACACAAGTTCACAGCAGTGCAGTGCCATCAACGCAGTTTAGTTCACACTTGTTTTGGTGTACAACTGCTGAACAACACCGAGTATGGTACCTTGTTCTTCCTCCAAGTGCTTGTCTGCCAACTACTCTTACAGATATTACTGAAAAGCAAGGGGAAACTACAGCCACACCTGAGGGCATGCAGCTTTACTGTATAGTTAAATGATGGCATCCTCTTGGGTAATATATTCCAGAGATAAAATAGTCCCCCACTTGGATCTCTGGGACTTCTCAAGAGGACATCATTACAGGAGGAAGAAGACTGGCATTATACGGATTGGAGCATGGAATGTCTGGCTGCTTAATCAAGCAAGTAGGTTAGAAAATTTAAAAAGGGAAATGGATAGGTTAAAGTTAGATATAGTGGGAATTAGTGAAGGTCGGTGGCAGGAGGTACAAGACTTTTGATCAGGTGAATACAGGGTTATAAATACAAAATCAAATATGGGTAATGCAGGAGTAGGTTAAATAATGAATAAAAAAATAGGAGTGCGGGTAAGCTACTACAAACAGCATAGTGAACGCATTATTGTAGCCAAGATAGACATGAAGCCCATGCCTACTACAGTAGTACAAGTTTATATGCCAACTAGTTCCGCAGATGGTGAAGAGATTGTAGAACTGTATGGTGCAATAAAAGAAATTATTTAGATAGTTAAGGGAGATGAAAATTTATTAGTCATGGGGGACTGGAATTTGATAGTAGGAAAATGAAGAAAAGGAAAAGTAGTAGGTGAATATGGACTCGGGGTAAGGAATGAAAGAGGAAGCTGCCTGGTAGAATTTTGCACAGAGCATAATTTAATGACAGCTAATACTTGGTTTAAGAATTATGAAAGAAGGTGGTATACGTAGAAGAGACCTGGGGCCCTATTCTGAATCTTTCCGCCATTTTGCCAATCAGCTCAGTACGCAAACTCACCAAACAGTCTTGTTTTCGAAGGAGAGCCCCAACATTATTCTGTAACCATTTCAGAAGCTATGATGAATGGTCCTAGCGAACCAAAACACTTATCAGTTCTGCTCGCTCCAATCAATCAAAAGCAATCTGCCTCAGATCCGCCCATGTGCACTGCCATGCCACAGCGGCACGAACCCAAAGTGGCTAGCAGCCGACACAGGCGTGCTATTCTCCACAGTACCGAAAAGTGTGGTTAGAGTATGTAATACTGTTCAAATTTCGCTGACCATGTGCTTTCATGAAGGAATGATAATGATAGAATATTGACTGTGTTCTGGAAACTGTCATAAATGTCATGTCATGTCATGTCATGACATTTTATTCTCATTCACACTGACGTTTTGTTTAGGATTTTACATTTTGGAATATGAGTTAGGAATGGAGTGTAGTACCATAAACACCTGAAAAATTAATCATTTTTTCTGTTTTCCGTTGTTCCATAGTTGCTTCAAAATTCATGGAGGTACGTTATGTCTTTGCAAATAATTTGAAGGCAGTTTGTGTATTGCCATACATGTTTTGCTTCTTTTATTCGTGAAGCTGCTTCATAAATAAAAGAAGCGAAGCACTTATGGCAATAAACAAACTGCATTCAATAAGTTGCAAAGATGGAGCACATCTACACAAACCCAAAACATTGTTTAAGAGACAGGTTTGTAGCCTATCACCGACATTACTCAATCTGTATACTGAGCAAGCAGTAAAGGAAATGAAAGAAAAAATTGGGAGTAGGAATTAAAATCCATGGAGAAGAAATAAAAACTTTGAGGTTTGCCAATGACATTGTAATTCTGTCAGAGACAGCAAAGCACCTGGAAGAGCAGCTGAACGGAATGGACAGTGTCTTGGAAGGAGGATATAAGATGAACATCAACAAAAGCAAAACATGGATAATGGAATTTAGTCGAATAAAATCGGGTGATGCCGAGGGAATTAGATTAGGAAATTTGCCACTTAAAGTAGTACAAGAGTTTTGCAATTTGGGGAGCAAAAGAACCGATGATGGTCCAAGTGGAGAGGATATAAAATGTAGACTGGCTATTGCAAGGAAAGCGTTTCTTAAGAAGAGAACTTTGTTAACATTGAGTATAATTTAAATGTCAGGAAGTATTTTCTGAAAATATTTGTATGAAGTGTAGCCATGTATGGAAGTGAAACATGGACAGTAAATAGTTTAGACAAGAAGAGAATAGAAGCTTTCGAAATGTGGTGCTACAGAAGAATGCTGAAGATTAGAAGGGTAGATCATGTAACTAGACAGGATGTACTGAATAGAAAAGGGGAGAAGAGGAATTTGTAGCATAACTTGTCTAAAAGATGTGATCTGTCCACTGTCCACGGTAATCAAACACCCCGTTAAAAACAATGTCCCACCTTTTGCAATATCCAGAGGGGTCATCACGAATCACGGTGACTTCAGCGTAATTACTGTCTTCGAATGAAATTGTTATTTCTGTTTGTTTCATTGCGTATTTCTTTTAGTTACCTCCTGTACTACATAGAAGGAGCTCTTTCTCTGTACTGTCCAAGACTCATTGAGCTATCAAGTAACAGAAACTCCAGGGTGGAATCTCAACAATGAAAGGAAAAAGACAGACTGCTACTTACCATAAAGTGACACATTTAAGTTGTAGACTGTCACAATTAAAACGCCTTTGCACATGAGTTCCTGTGTAACTTATGTACCCACTGTCACCAACTCCACTTCCAGACTGCAATGTGACTGGTTTACTGGAGAAACTTTTCCAGCTCCTGTCAACAGCAGGCGAAGCTGGCATTGAATTGTAAAGCTGATACATGTTAGGGCTCAACAGCAGCTTCACCTGTTGTTGACAATAGCTTGAAAAGTTTCTCCAGTGAACCAGTCACATCAGAGTATGGAATTGGGGCTGGTGACAGTGGGTACACAAGTTACATAGAAGCTCATGTGTAAGTGTCTTATAATTGTGACAGTCAGCAACTTAAGGTGTCATCTTTAAAGTAAGTAGCAATATATCTTTTCCTTACACTGTTGACACTCATCAAGCTATGTCACTTGGCAGTGACACATCAAAGTAACCTTTAGGTTCAGCACAGCTTTCTTTTTCCACCATTAGTTTTGCACCTGAGCCTGACTTTCATGTGTGTTACCTGTTCAAAGCTCAGTACAAATAGGCAATATTAATCCCATAAAATACAATTATTGTTTGTTCAGGTTGGAGCACTAATAAACTAATGTAGTGTGTTAAAAACACTCCCTCTTCAATTCACACTACATATACAGAGTAAATGTATTACAGTGGTGTTTGCAACTGCCACCCAAAAAGCAACTGTGTCTCATAAGCTACCTCCTAATATGAAGATATTCAAACTCTGGAACTTAGGCAGAAATAACTGTTCTTTTAGAGACACTGGACAAATATTTTGTCTTCTACAATTCTACTACAAAAATTGAATCATCTGTCATTGGCTACTCACAATGAAAACCGCAGTGTCACCTTGGATTATGTGGACCTAGAGGGATTCGAGACTGATCCCACATTTTCAATATCATGAATAGCTCACTAACTGAAGAAAGCAACTATGTGATGGTTTGTGGGGGTTGAAGGGACCACACTACAAAGGTCATCAGTCCCAGCAACTACGTGAAAAAGCAATATATAACAGAATAGCACCCATAAAATCAAATATTATTTACTAGGACAATGCGATGGGAACACATACCTCGAGCAACTCCTTCACATCCTGCAACATGGATTCCACATCCTGGTAAGTATCAGCTAATTTGTTCATAGAATCTATCAGATTCTGAATAGCATCCGGCTTTGCACTGAATGCTGCACATCGGTCGACCAGTTCCTGCAAATATAACACCACTGACCTAACTTTTCAATTATTAGTTACAAACATTTTGAAAACATATCACATAGCAAGTAACATATCACAAAAATATGTTTGTGACCAGTAACATATAAAGAAACACTAAATATCATAATTACCTGTCATGTGTAAGAAGAAAGCTACATATCTGAAAACATAATTAATACACTCCCACATATCACACTGTCTACTGTAAAATACCCTTTCAATTCAATCCCACTTATCTTTTATTAAGAGCCTACTAAAGTATTTTGTCCCTTTAATGCACTTCTTTTCTTACACAAAATGCACTGCTTTACCATCAATGATACATTTTCAACCAGCTATGGAACACTCGTAAAATTTGTCAACAAGCAATGGGCAAGTTACCAGACAGCACAAGGGACAGTGTCAGCTGTTATTAACAGGTGGATAAAATATTCCCAATATTCAAGTCATGTAATTTCAAATAAAATTTTTGAGCTCGGTTGCTAAGAAAGAATCTGAGAACAAACAGTAATAAGCACCACAAACATCTCTCTTAGTCACACTCCGAATCTCCAGTTACTGATAACATTTCTCAAGTAAAGTAGGGAGGATGGATGGAAGGAAAGGTAAGTTAGGGTTAGCAGCTTGTTGATAACAATGTTACTACTCATTAGGTACACAGCACATCCATAGATTGGGAACATATAGTGAATAAAATTGGCCATGTCCTTTTCAAAGGAATCATCTTGACATTTGCCTTAACCTAAATCCGACTGACTGGACGCGGATCTTCCTGAATGTAAGTTCGTGTCTTACCAATGCACTTTGTCATAAGCAAATTATAGTTTGTTTCTCAACAACACGTCCAGATCTGACTAAGTGCTTCGTGAAGGAAGAATATTTTCATGTATGCACAGTAAACAATGTTTAGAGACATGCAAAGAGAATGCATAAATAACAATAGCATTTTCAGTAATGAACAAATTACAAATCTATGTAAGCATCTTCATCTTAGCAAGGCATTACTAGCACATGAAAAGACCTTTAACTAATTGCTCATTAAGGATCTAAAAAACACCAGGAAATGAAAGCTGGGTAACATGCTGCACTGAAAAATGTTTAACTACATGGATGCTTCAAATTAGCATAGCATCAATTTCTCTGTTGTATGAGACCAATTAAGTCAAGCAAAGGCTAAAATGTGAAGAGAAGCAGAAGAGACAGTACGGAAAAAATGCTGTCCTAGAAGGCTTGATGACCAGTAGTAGAAGTGTGACACATGTGATGAAGGCTATTTTTCAAACTTATGCTTGTCTTATGTTACACAGCACACAATGAAACTTGACATGGTGGCAAGCTAAGCAGACATACAGAGAGAGAGAGAGAGAGAGAGAGAGAGAGAGAGAGAGAGAACCGATGCTGCACAAGTTGCTCATTACTGGTAATCCTGTGTAACTTCATTGCTTCAAGAATGTGTGAAGTTTCCAATGGGAGTACACAAATTAACATAGGTGACAGGAGTGTCATTTGCCACGTGACAAAATGGTGAAAATAGCAAGATTTTCTTCCTTGTAGAGCTCTTAAATCACTCATCTGTAAGACATCCCAATAAAAAAACATGTATCTTTCATTTAAACATACGAAACAAACTTCAGTCCATTGCTTAATGAATTATTTTATCCCTAGTGCCATGTTCAAAGGATTCTTGAAGACATTAAAGTGCCACAAAATGTGAAGATATTTAAGTGTCAGAAAACGTGAAGCTACTGGATGTCCACACTATTGTCTGGTGCTTCCTTTTCAAACATACCTGTGGAAGTGATTCTGGCTCTGAATGCAGTTTCAAGTAGTCAAGCTGAAGTGAGGCCATGAATACATCCAATTCTTGGTCCTTCTCATCAATCTTAGTACCAACTTTTCGTAACAGTTTTGCCTTTTCTTCACTGCAAAAGACATTTTTAAAATCCAGTTGTTACAAACACAGACAGACAGACAGACAGACAGACAGACAAACAGACACACACAAACAGACACACAAAAACAGACACAGAAAAAAATAACAGGGAAAAGGAGAGGAGAATTACATGTCTAGTAATACACATAGTAACGTGTTTTTTTTTTTTTTTTTTAAATTCACAAACCTGAATCTTTATCCAGATTTACCTAACTTTTCCTGTCCCTTTACTGATGGATGACATAAAACAAATTTATACAAACTTTAATAGGTGACATCCATGTAGTACCTTTAGAAGTAGGAACTACTACAAATCAATAAGTTGTATGGAGATCCTTTAAATGTGTCGCTAGTGTTGCTGCTGGAGTTTTAAGTCAATAAATAAATGTGATGACTATTGTTACAACAAAAAACTGAAATTTCAAATTAATGTTATAAAACTGAAAAGTTATTAAAGTTTAATGACAATGGAACATGACTACGGAAAATAACCACCAAAGCAATTTTATGCACACCCCATATGCCAGATTTGGCTAGTATGCAATTTCTTATGTCTTTTTGAGTTTAATATTAGTATGATTACATAGTTTATTGTGTGTGTGTATTTTCAGTGCCCTCTAGTTTAATTATTTTCATGTTTCATAGATCACAATGATGACACCTCGGCATGATGTGAAACGAGTTAGTTTTACAATTGTAGTTCACGTTCTCAGTGGAAAATATGGCAACATGCTGACCATTTACATGACTGCCTTAATTATGATGTTTTTAGCTGTGATTTATACTTAACTATGTTCAATATTCTCTCTCTCTCTCTCTCTCTCTCTCTCTCTCTCTCACACACACACACACTCACTCACTAGTAACATTGGAAGATAACCTTGATTAAAAATTTGTCATGCCCATGAGACATCGCATTGCAACCATGGAACATGACCTTTAGGCTTGAAAATGGCAAAGAAGAGAATCTCCAAAACTTTCTTCAGATGTGTCATATCCAGCTGAAAATACTCATTGATGATTATATGCTGCAGATTACTAATTGTGAGAATGTCAACCGCTAAGTTTGACCCACTGTTCCAAATAGTCTCAGATATTGATTACACCTGAGAGTTTTAGAGGACCAGTTGATGTGTGATAGAGTGCCTGAGTTTTTGGCAAAGCAGGAAAGTATGCATGTAGCACTGTGAACATGGCTGCTATCATCTTTAAACATGGGAGTGCCCACAGCATACTCATCAAGAAGATGGTCATCAAGAATGAGAAAACAAACATCCTGGTTCATTTCACAACAACTCAAAGGAGGGGGTCGAAGTTGTGGTATGAAAAATACCCCACACCATCAAAGAATACCTCTGCTCTGAACTACACCCTCCACACACTGTGAGTTGAATGGTTCAAATGGCTCTGAGCCTTATGCGACTTAACTTCTGAGGTCATCAGTCGCCGAGAACTTAGAACTAATCAAACCTAACTAACCTAAGAACATCACACACATCCATGCCCGAGGCAGGATTCGAACCTGCGACCGTAGCAGTCGCTCGGCTCCAGACTGTAGCGCCTAGAACCGCACGGCCACTCCGGCCGGCTGTGAGGTGAATGCTTCGATCCATTTGACATCTTGCATCATTTGCAAAGAAGCAATATTGAGACTTGTTGGACTACACTAAATGCCTCCTGTCAGCTACTGTTCAGTCTTTGTGTTTATTGGTTCACTAAATACATGCTGGTTTATGTGGCAATATGAGCAATAGCCTTTACCAAGATGCCCACTGCATACCGTTCACTTGACAATGTTCACTCAGGAATTGGTCGAGATGGTTGTGCATTTGCTGACAGCTGCAGTTCCTGTCAGATCTCAAACTGATTGGCTCTGACAAGGCTTTTTCAAGGTATAACACACCTCTCTAGTTTCTGTGCTTTGTAACAAGGCTGGCAGCTAATTGCAAATGTACTGACAATTTATATTCAGGAACATTTAAATCTTTTTTACCACAGGTGATAAATCACTAGAGTCAAATTATATCAATCAAATATATAAAGCAAGTGGTCAAAGCAATAAAATATGGATTAGGTATGAGAAAGTGAATGTCAGACACTCATTCACTGACAAAATCCTGAGAAGATATAGCTTTATTTGTAAAGGATGTAGCTTATGCAACTGATTTAAAATGTAAGGATGCTGTTCATACAGTATGGATCCTCCAAAAATGTGAGTGAATACCTGCAGAATTTACAATGAACTACAATCAGAGATTCATTCATCTACGGGCTAGATAAGAGGTAAGCCAAGGAACCAATCACTAACACTGGTACCTGAAAGTGTGACCATAACTCAAAGAGTGGTTATGATGCTGCTACACCATGTATCATCTGAGAAACACAGTATTTGGTTGCATAAGGGAAAACAATGTCGTATACTGTGTAATGTGTCTAAAAATAAACTAGAGTCTTGGATGTAGATCCACTAAGCATATTATGAACATTAGCATGTATATATCCATATCTTTGTGCCAATTTGAAGAGCCTTACATAGATTCTGAAATAAAACACAATTGTCAATTTTGAGCATGCCACAATTAAGATAATAATATCTTTTGCCTCATTTATTTAACCAGATGACAATCACAGATTTTACTTCAACGATTAAAACTTGAAGGAATATCAATAAAGTTGAGTGACCACAATGCTGGCATCAGTCAGTACACATTTCAGCAACATTTTTGTTCTTAAACAACTATATCCACACAGATGTGCTCATACATTTGCTATAACTACAATAAATGAAAACTTTATCTCATATACTGACTGGCTTTCAATGGAATACTACGATTTTTCTGGATTCAACATAAAACACTGATGTATTTTCAGTAAGCAGATATACAAGCAACACTAATTTTGGAACTCTATAGCTATTTCTGACTGAATGCACAATTTTATACCATCATACTACCTGTACAATGAAGATGCTTCATGTGCCTTCATGGGTACTAGTCGAGCAAATATGTCAGCTCCTGCTACTTCTGGATCATTAACATTAAACATAATGCCTTTCACAAGAGATGCACCTTTAACCTCTGGAAGAATGTCCAAGGGTGGGACCTCTTCATGATAGATGAACTCATTTTCATTTTTTGCTGCCTTTTTCTTTCCTTCCACAACATCATTTGTGAATGTTAAGGCTTCATTAATTGCCTATGTAAGAAAGAGAGATTTAAAATACAGCAGTTTTCAGTATATATTACTTAGGGAGGGGAAATGTACAAATGTGTGTGCATTCTAAAGGGACCAAAATGCTAAGGTCATTGATCCCTTGACTTACACACTACTTAAACTAACTTATGCTAAGAACAACACACACACACACACATACACACACACACACACACACACACACACACACACACACACACACACACACACGTGCCTGAGGGAGGACTCAAACCACTGGCAGGAGGGGCCACGCAATCCATGACATGGTGTCTCAGACTGCGCGACGACTCCGCTTGGCTAGGGAGGGGAGAAAAACAATAAATTATGAGACAGAATTGTTGGTCAATATTTACATTCAGGGACAAAAATGTATAGTATCGCTGATAGACACATCATGTACAAGTATAAGGGGCAGACTACATAGCCTTCAAGAACTGTGTGTTCATTTGTTGGGGACAGGAGAGGAATTTGGTGGGGGAGGTTGGAAAAGGAAGGGCAGGTCACTCATTCCTCTCCCGTCTCATACTGGGGACTTTCATGGGGGAGGTTAAAAAAGGAAGGGCAGGTCACTCAGTCCCCAGGATGAGACAGATCCCCATCTGTATTGAGGACAATGATGTAGGAAGCTGGCGGCAATGTTTACCCCTTTCAAGTTCACGAATATTTACATTATGTACGTCTATTGGACATTCATAAAGCTTCAATGACAGGTTACTCTTCTTTTACATTATTAATTTACAAGACACATTTGTAAATGTGGTAAGTGAATAACACATTCCTGCAGGTGTCAGCTGCTGGAGACAGATAGCAACAATCACAAAATAACTAACTCAGACACTAATCAATCTTTTCATAAACACATTAAAAAGAAGAAGAAGAAATGTGTTCATGCTTGGGTTATCTTCTACCTTGAAATAGTTTGCCATCTATAAGGTACAAACACTGATTTTAAAAAAAAAAAAAAAAAAAAAAAAAAAAAAAAAAAAAAAAAAAAAAAAAAAAATCAATGCATTTTTGTTTTGGCTACTCGAGTAAACAATATTCCAATATTGACCACATACATCAATATTATCCATTCCTTTTGAAAGTTTGACAGCTTCTTCTAATTTCTCTGCTGCTGCTTGGTAAAAAGTAACTCGTTCACCCATTTTCTGCTGTTCTTCTGCCTGCTGACCACGGTACAGTAAAGATATACACGTGTGGTATACCATCTTGAATTTTACATAACGTTTCCAATTCTGTAAAAAATTACATAACAAAAATCATGTAACTGATAATTCGATAAAATTTAAAAATAATTACATAAAAATAATTACCAAAGTCTTCTTCTATTGCACATTAATTCACATTTTCTAATAATTTATAAATACAAAATATAGTTTATTGTTGTCATGTGAACTATGAAAAAATAATTATGATGAGGATAGTTGCTACTCACCGAATAGATGAGATGCTGTGTCACAGACAGGCATGGCAACAAGCGTGTCACAAAATAAGCTTTCGGCCAACAAGGCCTTTGTCAAACAAACACACACACACACACACACACACACACACAGCTGGCTTCAGCTGCCAGAGACTGTGGTTGTGTGTGTGTGTGTGTGTGTGTGTGTGTGTGTGTGTGTGTGTGTGTGTGTGTGTGTGTGAAATATAAGAAAAGGTTATATACCAACTAAACATCATGTTCTTTTATCTGATGCCACACAATTCAAGAATTCTCATGATGTATCAGTGCAAGCACTTAATTTATTTCAATGTGCCAAACCTCCCCTGCCAAGTATTATGTAGAACACAACCATACATCAGTACACAGTGAAACTGATCAATTGCTGACATAATTTCATTCACCGAGATGGCATCAAAGTTTTGAATAAATGTCATTTTTATGGGATTTTGTTGCACAAAATGATATTCAGATCCATCAACAAATAACGCAAACAAGACTAAGGGAATATACACGACAGGTATGTTCAAGTATACTCGACTAAAGATGTCATTTCGCATTATGCAAGTGCTGATTCTGTAATAGACTTGGTACAGTGAAATTTTTTGCAAGCATGATTCTTTATGGTATCAATGATACAGTAGACATATTAGGAACATACTGTAACTTAAATTTTTTTCTAGCTGACTTTTCATTTCACAAAATTGTGTGTGTTTCTGACATTATCAACCAGATGGCAGTGACAATCACCCTCTTAGATTTTGTTTGTTCTTTCCATTATAAAAGAATGTGGGCACTGTTTGCTTCTTGTTTCAGAGTTATCTTAAAAATAAAAACTGAACAACATCTATCAAGTAACACTATGTACTCCAAAAAATGTGTAGTTAATACTACACAGCTACAGTGAACACTTATAGCATAATAAAACAGTATAACCAATGTCCTCATTATTAATCTGTTAGAATTAAATAAGGTAACATGCATGAAATCGATGACAATCTACTGATATGAACTAACAGCGAAAACTATTTGGAAGTGGTGAACACACTGTGATTAATAGAAGTTTGTGCCAGACCAGAAATCAAATTCTGTTTTCTTCCTTTTTGTGAGTAGTCCCCTTAATTGTTACACTATCTGGGCATCCATTCAGACCTGATTCAAACATTCATTATCACTTATGTTCCCTCCTATTTCCTTAAATATCAGTTGTCACAACATATTCATTACATAGGAGATTCAGCACATCTGAACATTTTCTGATGTCATTATTTCATATCACAGCATCTTCAATGATTTCATTCCCACTGCCTCCATTCATTTCATTTCAGCAAGTTTACTTGAATTAGAAAAATAAATCCTTGTATCAGGGTAAGCCAAAGGCCTCCACCAAATCTGTTCTCCTGTAGCTGCAGTCCCGCATACTCTGTGGAGAACCACTACAGTGGTTGGTTGGTCGATTTCAGGGAGGGGACCAAACAGTGAGGTCATCGGTCCCATCAGATTAGGGAGGGAAGCCGGCTGTGCCCTTTCACAGGAACCATCCCGGCATTTGCCTTAAGTGATTTAGGGAAATCACGAGAAACCTAAATCAAGATGGCTGGACACGGGTCTGAACCATAGTTCTCCCGAATGTGAGTCCAGTGTGCTAAGCCTTGCGCCACTTCACCAGGTCACTACAGTGAGTGAGTGGTAATCACTGAGGGAAATATAACTAACAATGAAAGTTTGAGTCAGGTCTGGAGGCATGCTCAAATAAGCTAACAGCTAAGGCAACTATTTGCAAAATGCACAGATGACAGTTAAAGTACTGGTATGACAAATTTTCATTTATGAATTTATTTGCTTCCAATGACTGATAAACCATCTTTCTGTGTAGTTAATCCCTTATACCTGGTAAACCCTCATTCGAGATAAAAATAGAAATTGCATTCATAAGATCATTTGTGCCTGTGCAAAAGATAATAGGATTTTTAACTGTATTTACCACTTTCTATTGCTCTAACAGTAAAACTGTCAGTTCACAGATCGTCGTCGTCCTCCTCCTGCACATGTTACCACATTCACCCAACTACAATATGACACTAAATATAAGGTAACTACTTTCTTTTGACAAGGCTCCTTGAGAAAGTGTATTTTTACATATTCTGACTAGTCAAATTTAGAAATTGTTTCATATCAGTGAATGCATACTAGCTTTGAATTCCATGACATATGCAGTTGGAAAATTCCTCTTTATTTCTATTGCCTTCAGCTGGACAATTTCTTGCGTAATCAGAAGTCTAAATTACATTTATCTCACAGATACTGAAAAACTTGCTGCTCCAATTCGTGAAACCTTTCTTGATTTGGTCTCCTGAAATAGTGATGTGTGGAACTGTTGACTTTGAATTTATTCTTCATCTGATGCCACCAACAAATATTCACTTTGGGATATCAAATTTTCTTCCTGCTGTATATTTGTTTGTGACTTTTGCTTCAAGAACAGCCATTGACTCAAAATTAGTGTTGTATTTTCTAGATGAACCAATTGTGAACTCTGCCTTTCTACACAAATTCACAGCTGTGATTTGCATCCATTGTCAACTGTTGCAATTTACCACTCTTACAGCTTTAAGCAAACTGAATAACAACAATATGTTATTCTCTCGGCTCCCTAGCACTGAATCAGCAGAAACGGGACCACTTCAGCCTAACAGTACACTGTTTCATTTGTTGCAAACCTCAAAAATCAATACTGCTGTCTACAGAGTTCAACACCAAAAGTTTTGGGTTGTTAGGCTGATTGGAATGAGTTCTGATGACATGTCACCTCTACAGTTTCAGTGGGAGTAAGGGTAGGAACGATCTGAGATAAGAATAACTGAAAATTAGGAGTATGAATGTCAGCCTCGACAGTATCTACACTTTTAATACTTGTGAATAAACTATTGTTGTTTTTACATGATACATGAATTTCATTCCTTTTACTGATATATGACGGAGGGGGAAGGGTGGGGGTGGGGGGGGGGGGGGGGGGGAACTGGAAAATGCTGAGTAATCAGCTAGTTATGGGATGAAGTCAGTCACCAGTGAGCTGTTAGTGAATAGCAAGGCATTGTTCAGCATCTACTATGGGTCTTACCTGTTTGTCCAGTGAGTTGTAGCAGTAAATATAATATGCTCAACACTGATTTAAAAAGTTTCTCAGACTTTATTCCAGATAACAAGTCACTTTCACTCCTTATTTAACACCCATATGTTAGACACACATCTGTACAACTGTAACAACATCACCACCATAATAGTGGTGGCTAAGGTGAGCGGCTGATCCAGTAAACCATGTCGAAATGCAGACATCACACAAATACCTTCGTATTATGATCTGATACTTTTTCGTGCAGCCACGAAGTCAAACAACGAAAAAGCCTGTTTCATAATAATATAGCGGGGTCGTAAGTAATCAGAAAGTGGGCTCAAACAATAACAACAAACAACATTCAATTGACAATTAGCAGTGAGAGGTAAGAGGAGGATGGCAGAATGCACAAAGATCACGAGGGAAAAAGATACCTGAGACTGCTGCTTTCAGTTTTGAAATCTGGAAAACTTAACCATCATTGAACAGATATGCATTCATTGACTTTCATGAGAAAATATTCGGCAGTCGATATGTACATGAAAAGCAGAGAACATTTTGAACTCCTGTTCTTCAGAGAAGAAAATTTGAAATACACAGACACAAAAATACTTGCAATGGCATGGTACAAAGTTCATGTGTACATTCGTATCTCCAAGTCTTGAGGACGGAGAAGAGTTCAAAAGCAATTACCTTTCTATTGTTTTGTGATTACTAACCTCTCAAATTTCTTTTAAGATGATGCCACTTCTAACAATCATGGCTTCTACTGTGTCTGGAACTTTTCGTAAACCAAAGATTTAGCTTTCGTTGCATTCATCAATGAAGATTTCTTCTTCATTTTCTATTACATGTTTCATTTTTGCAAATTTATTTACAAGGGCAACACAATCTTTCTTGAAGTGAAGTTGCATACTAAATACAAACCTTATATATTTTTGATCCTACAGTTTCTGCAATGGAACAGTCATCTGCACCTCCTTGTTCAAGTGTGTTGAGGGCTGAGCTGTAATAATCTACTATCTGAACAGCCACTTTTGCTGAAAAAATTGAAATATAGCTGTAAGTTTTATTATTAAAAGAAACAGATCACTAGAAAGAGAAGGCAAAAATGGCTAGCAGCCTTGAGCGGCAGAGGGGAAAATAGGGAGGGGGGGGGGGGGGCGGGGAAGAGGCAGCTGGGAGAAGGATTAATTTAAGACAAGTCCAAGGATCTGAAAGTCATAAGAAAAAAATAAAAAACAGAAACAAAATGAAACTGTGTTACCCTGTGAATCAAAATTCTACTGTAGAACAAATTAGAATGGGATTGTGAGAGAGGTAAATACAAACATCGACATAATACAGAAATTGTTGAAATCAAATGGAAATTTGTTGATTTGTTGAGAGCAATTAGTTGTAAAGATGACAAAACCCCTCTGTGGGCTGAAAACACCTTGTTAAAACCAGTTTGCACACCTAACAAAGTCAGTTCAATAGCCAGTAAAAATAACAAAACTGAATATGAGAATAGCATAAGTATACATTTTGGTTTCAACGTTCGCTTAATGTATGTTAATGGTTGCCACTGTTTCCCTATACTATACATCAAAATTTGTCTGTTCATTCAGTTTCATTCTGGAACACACACACAATGTTTCTGACATACAGCATTTACAGGGTGTTCCATTCCATTTATATGATGACCACCTGCCTGGGGAATTGCAAGCCGGCCACAGAAGTTGCGCCTGCTGATTGCATGGGTCCCACAGGGCCACACTCCCTTTTTCTGTGTGTTTTAGCCTGAAGGCCTTACAGACAAACACACCCAGTCGGTCAGCGACATTCGAGCAATGAAACAGGCATCACGCATGTAACAGTGAAGTTCGTGAATGCAACAATGGCAAGAGCCACAACAAGTGTTTATTTACGATTCGTGTGTGCTGACAGTGTCTGCTCATACTGTTCAGAGGCTGTTTGAACAGAAGTTTCCAGGTGTTTGAGTTCTGAGTCATGATGCAATTCACAAATTAGTGAACAAATTTTGTGAAACAGGAAGTGTTCAAGACAAGATGCTTAAATGACAACGTACAGTGCTCACAAAAGCTTGTCTCGATGATATTGCATACAGCCTCAGGGTGTATATGTGGACAAGGAAAAAAAATTCCTGCATTTTTTCCGGATTTCCCGGTTAAAAATACACTTTCTCCCAGGTGAAAATACACTTTTTCCGTGTTAAGTGACAGTATATTCTTCCTTGGCACTGTAAAAGTCATCAATCCTTTGAATGTTTATGGCTTTATATACCGATGTAGAATTTCCCGGCACTTTAGAAAACGAAACTCAGGGGGAAATACATGTTTTGAAAGACCTTTGATGTGCAGCAACATGTACACTGCTTATTTTCGTATTACGAAGGTATAAATTTGAATTATACCAAACAACGCATGTCATTTTCCGAAGCATTGAAATAGAGATTGCGATGCGCTTTTGTAAGTGTCATACCTCATTCACGTCATCTCGCCAGCTGATGACAGCAATAGGACATGTGATGTAGTCAGCCAATAGCAAGATCACTCTTAATTAGTGCGAATACACGAATAAGAAAACTTAATGGCTTAAATTAATATACATAGCATTCACGTGTAATATTGGCCTCAAAGATTAATAAGTTGGAAGAGAAGCTAAGCTTACACATATAACGTTGATCATTTTTGCGCGTGTTACACTTTAAGATACATCACACAAATGTGCCAGTAAAATTTTTAATAATGACGCAAATGTCTCGTCTTCTGGGCTCGAAATTCTTCTAAATGGTCGTCCTCAAAGAGTTGTTTTTGAAATGAGAGTCAAACGCTTTGTGATTTAAGAAATTCATTGTATATTCTCGCACACAGTTCATCTTGCGTAAAAGGAAATCTGCTTTGAATGTAACGCTTTTCAAACCACTATTCGCAATATTTTCCCGCGACCTGTTAGAAGTAGGTTCGTTTCAGCAGTTGCAAGAAAGCGCCAGATAACTGGTATCACCGCGATTGCACAGCTACGATGATGCAGGAAGCCCATATGTTCGTACATGTAAAACATTAAAAGATCTTACATTATGTCATAAAAGAAACAAGACATCAAAGGATACTTCAAGAGTGCCGGGATTTCGAGAACCATACCAAAATGCATAATTCGGCTTAAAATGCACATCCATATGTATATTTTCTTGGAGTACCAGTGCTCATGTTCAGTTCTTTATTATAGCATAATGCTGTGGCTCCGATGAGATCGACACCAGCATCGATATGCGTTCGTCTTTGGACTCTTAGCATCGTCTTTGGCCTCTGAACATTGTCTTTGGGCTGTTCCTCCATGTTCAGTTCTTTGTGAGCCTTGCATGTGTTTAGGTGAATAAATGAACTATTGCTAAATGGGTGTTGTTTGATGTAACCAAACCGAACTTCTCCCTCACTGGTGACCCCGAGTTATAATGTCTTCTGTTTTTGCTGACCTCCGCGTTGGTTATTTTTGTGTGTATTACATCGACACAGCATTCTAACAATGACTTCGGCCCAGCGCCTAACACAGGATTTTGTGATTGACATGCATCATGTTGCGGGCGATGTACACCCACCAGGAATGCAACATGATGCCTCACACTACATGATGCTGTCGATTTCGGCAGATGTTTTCGAGCCTGCAACAATAAGTGAGGTTAGGAGTGCGCATAACTCCGGCTATCAAACGTCTTTGTTCCCGCCCACATGTGCCCTCCCTCATCGACTGTGCAGTTACCTCTTACGGATCTCCATGCAGTGCGGGACCAATGCCGATTTCTGCAAATGCTTCGTCAGACAACCTACTACCGCCAGGACGAAGATTTGCCATGCCGAAATCCGTGCAGTACCACACGGATACCTGCCATGTGGCCGGAACTGCTTCGTCCACAGGTCAACTTCCTCAGCATCTGACCAAGCCCGTGCCTGCCTCGGTTCAGCATCAGCACATGCCTTCCTACTTTGATACCTCGTCCTGCAACAGGAACAATTACTTGTTATCTGTGCCTGACCCCCATCTTCATCCCACCGCTATGCCTCGGTGTTTTGTGTCACGACATTCACCTTATCCGCACACCGTTTTGAGTGGAGTGACTATGAACAGTGAACTTTCACACACCCCGTCCCATGTTCGACATAATTTCCCACACTGTGCTTCTGGACAGCCCGCACCTCAGCAGCCTCCCTGCAACATAGGTGGCCCCGGCTCTGGTCATACATCGAGCTTTCCGCGGACTAACATGCGTTCTCAAACTTTGAACTTTTTCTCACCTGTCGCCACCGCGCCGGCTCCAGTCGAGCTTCTGCTACTGTTCTCGGCACATCTCGGTGCCTCATCCCCATCGGTCTTCCGCGACGCATCAATCCAAACACACCCGAAATGTGTTGAGCTTCCGCAACTGCAACTGACACATTACAGTGTGTCACCCGCGTCGGACTTCCGCGTTGCGACGGATCGCGCTCAACCACAACGTGTCACCTTCACACTACGACCCGAACAGCCGTCGTTCCACATCCCCTGGAGGAACACTCACCTGGAATACTACAGCAACAACAGCTCGATTCAGGCAGTGCCCCGACGAACTCAACTCAACCTGTTCTTCTGAACATTCTACAACACTTACCGACGCTGCCGCCGTTTAATCCTGACAGAGCAACAACCTGGTTCAAAATTGTGGACGAAGTGTTCAACCATTACAAACTCGACGTGTCAACCAGGTATCTGTGCCTCATCACCCACCTGCACGACCAGGAGGACTTGATTGCTGACCTGGTTGACGCCCTGGACTCATCTACCCAGTACACTCTAGCCAAAAAGACAGTTCTACGTCGGCTTGCACGCTCAACTGAGGTAGCAATACAGCAAGTGCTCCACGTTGAGGGACTAGGCAACGACAAACCTTCCCAGCTCTGGAGAAGGCTACGTGCCCTGGTCAGCGCCGATCTATTCTCTGACACAGCTCTCCTCGCCATCTGGTCAGACAAACTATTGGAACATCCGCTTTGCTCTGGCTCAAAGGTCTCCTGAACCTGTAGAGCATGGAATGACAATCGCTGAAAAGCTACACGATGCATCACTGCTCTATTTCGCCAGCCACTGCCTACCTGACAAGTCTCAGGTTCAGGCTCATTGCCCTGTGGCCGGACACGCCCGGGGCCGTACTGTGTCGACCGTTCCGCTCGCTCTGCAAAGCAGTAAACAAGCAACTGGGATGTCACCGGCTCCCCCCTCCTGCAACCGAACCTGCTGTGGCCACTGAACATCGGCCTCCGCCACTGGCAACGAACTTTCCGCAGGAAATGCAACCGCACTACCCGTACTGTTACTTCCACACACGGTTTGGTGAGGCGGCATGGAACTGCTGACCACCCTGCTACTTCCCAAACGCCACTCGCTGGTAGGTCCGGGTGCCGCCTCCTGCACACAACATGATAGGCACCCCCCAGTGCTCCATTCTGTCCGGGAACGACCGGATAATTGCGGACGACTTTACATTAAAGACATTTCGTCGAGATACCTTTTCCTAGTGGAAACAGGCACCGATGTTTCGCTGCTGCCTATGTCCTTAGTGTCGTCGAACATCCGCCTTCATCATACTTCACTGCAAGCCGTGAATTCAACTAAACTACAATGGTTGGGTTCAACTTCCCAAGTCATCTCTCTCTCCGCAAACTGCAAACTCGAGTGGACTTTTTTAGTGCGCGAAATTGACAAACCTATACAAGGCATTGACTTCTTGCGACACCACAAAATTTCACCGGATCTAGTGCGAAACACCGTGTTTCATCATTCGTCCAAGACTCACTTCCCCTGTGCTCCGTCGAGCACACATAAAGGGTGCTGACAATATAGTTGCTGATTTCCTTTCAAAAGTCGACGCTGTCCATTCGCTGTTAGACCTCTCTGAACTGCCTAACCTCGAACCTGTTGACGATGAAACACAAAACCTGATTTCAGACTCTACTTCTTCACTACACTTCGTCCGCAACACCTTCCCTGGCATTTCTGGTGAGATCTGGTGCGACGACAGTACGGGGACGTTACGCCCCCTCATCCCAACCACGCTCCGTTGAGCTGTCTTCAATGCATTACATAATTTAGCCCACCCCAGAGTTCGAGCGTCCGCCTGCCTCGTAGCAGAGCTACTCGGCATTCGTGCGATCTATGAGGAAGACCTCAAAGGCACAATAGCAGAGTTCGTATACGGCCAGAACATTGTTCTCCCTGCCAAACTTGTGAGCCCTTCTGCTTCTCTCCCTCAGTCTGACTTACCTTCCTTCGTGGACCGCGTCAGACGCCACTTCATCGACCTCCATATCCCTCCGCCTGCCAGCCATTCCCGCCCTAAGGTTCACATCCCGAAATCTCTGGACAATTGAGTGACCACATGCTCCCCACGTCAAGCTTACCTACGATCATGCCCTCGCCATCGGGCCCTTCGCTGGTCCCTTCGACCTCTCCACTGTCGCCTGCCTCGCCCTGTCGAGGTCTTTCATGCCCCGCCATCTTGAACGTACCCTCGCTTGAGGTGTTTGTGCCTGTCCCCCCAGACATAATCCACGACATCTCAATAATACTGCACGATTATACACTGTTCGTCGTGTGTTTCTCTTCATCCTGTGCTCATGACACAGCTTCCACCATTCCCTGCCACCTGGTGGAATGTGTTCCCCTCCCGCCCGATGTCGACCTGGACATGCTTCGTGTGTTCGCCACACCCACCGGAGACATCATCGTCATCGCTCCGTTCCACCCGCAAACCGCCGTCCTGCCTGTCGCTGCACGACCAGCACACCAAGTACAACGCCCGGCTCGCTTCAACGACTTCCAGGTTCAGTGGCCGAACCTTCCTTCACAACATCCACCCACACAGCTCCCCGATGACGCTGTCGAGCTGACCGTGGTCCGGCTGCTGCGGACCACCCCTGCCGACCCCTTAGTTACCCCCCCCCCCCTCCCGGCCTCTCAAGAGTAGTCCGTACTGCGGAGGGGCGGCAGGAGGGGGGGGGGGGGCTATGTGGCACTGATGAGGTCGACACCAGCATCGATATGCGTTCGTCTTTGGACTCTGAGCATTGTCTTTGGCCTGTTCTGCCATGTTCAGTTCTTTGGGAGCCTTGCATGTGTTTAGGTGAATAAATGAACTATGCTAAATGGGTGTTGTTTGGTGTAACCAACCCAAACTCAATGCCATACGTGCATCTGAAATGCAGGGAACAGTGGAAACTAGCCAATAGTGTGAAATCAAACACTTTGTTTCAAATAAATTGACTGCCTCAGTAGAAAGGATTGATAAAAGCCAAATCTCTTTTGCAAACCGGCAAACATAACTTCATTGTTCTGTAAGGCGATTAATGTTTGACTGCCAAAGTTGGAAATAAAATCTGAAACTATTAACAGATTTTAGCCTGCTATAATTATGCGAATGTATTTTAATTCATTTGATAGCTCCCAGCCACAAAAATCCGTTTTGTTATCATTTAAAGTGAGAGCAGTAAACGAAGATGAAACAACAAAATCACTGAACGTAAACACAATTCACGTGTAGACGACCCACCTCCCCACCACAACTCGGACTGCTCTGTGTACCAGCCCCGGATCTACGATATTTCCGAACAGGGGCAATATTAAGTAGTGGCGCTCAGCCACTTTTCCGTAACCAGAAGCGGGAGAAGGTACTACTCATATGCAACTCAACTGTGCATGTGCAAGAGCCCGCCCGCAACTGTTCAAACCAATCTAATTTAAACAGTTGTCATGTCACGCTCATCAGAGGCAATTTGTTGCTATAAAGCATTGCATAGAGTTCCTAAAGCCTTTGACACACTGTTGGCAGACGCTTGTATGAGCACTGTTTTGTTATTGTATATGGCACATTTCCTTTGCAACTTAAGTTTTATTTTCGTCCGTCCCCCGCCCGTTCATGTTTTGTTGCTGCAGTAGCAGGATACAATAATATCCTTTGTTAGAGTATTGGTTCTTACCAGTCAAAATCACAAAAATTTAACTGAAAACTAAAACAATGAAAAATTTCCGGGTTTTTCCCGGTTTTCTTCCGGATGAAAAAATTCCTGGGTTTCTCCCAGATCTCCTGGTTGTCCCGGGTCGTATACACTCTGAGCCTGGAAAAGTCCCCTGAAAAGTTTCTTCCTGGATGTCTTTCACAGCAAACACAAATACTGTGCACCTCTGTACAAAGAGGTGCTAAACTGTTTGGGCTAAGGCTCTATAAAGTATGAGTAGTACAAGAACTTTGACCTGGTGTTCCTGTGCACAGGCTTAAGTTTTGCAAATGGGCTTTAAAACAACTGTGGGATGGTGAAATGGATGCTTACCTCATTCTGTTTTAAGACAAGGCTTGGTTCCATTTACATGGATATGTTGATTCCCAAAACTGTCGGCATTGGAGTGCAGATAGATCTGCAGTGCTTCATGAGGAACCCCTTCATGATCAGCAAATAGGGGTATGGTGTGCAGTTAGTGGTGGCGGGATAATAGGCTCAATGTTTTTAATGACACAGTTACAAGTGAAAGATATGTGCAGAACATTTTGCGACCGTTTTTTAATGAACTGAGAGAAAGATAATGAAGCTTCGCATTTTTTCACAGGATTCGGAAAGGGCTCATATGGAAAATGTTTCTTCACACGCAATTCTCAATGTGTTCAATGAAAGAGTGATTAGTAACAATATCTGGTCAGCAAGAAGTCCTGATTTAACTCCATGCAATTTTTATTTGTGGGGTGCATGGAAGGACAAAGTGTACACAACAAATCCTCACACAATAGAGGAACTCAAGGATGAAAAATATCCGTGAATCAATTAATTCAATATCTCAGAGAGAATTACACCGTGTGATTGATAATTTCTTGAGTAGATGTCAGAAAAGCGTGGAAAATAATTGCAGGCATTTCCAGCATCTCCTTGTGTGACATGGGTGAGTACAAAATTTATTTGCTTATATTTTAAATGTAGTCATGTTGTAATGCTGCAATAGATGGGCAACACAGCATCTGACTGCCGTGCAACAGAGCACTCACTGCCCGGCATCTAGTGCGTGCACAGGTGGTCATCAGATAAATGGAACACCCTGCATATACTGACTTCGATATTACAACTTCTGGGACACGACAGAACAAAATGATAAAATTACGTATTTCTCTAGCCTTACTTTGGACAGGGCACTAAATTTCACAAAGGATCCCTCAAACTGATATTGCCTAGAGTCCTATAGATGAAGACTTAACAACTAAATGCAGCCATCCTGGTTCAGCTAAAACACAACCATCTACTTTATTCTTTAGCTCTTTCTTTTACTATGCCTCTCTGCAATTTCTTTCTTTGTGTCTATCCAGTTTCACCACTGTCCCAACACTACAACTTATGTCCTGTATTTATCTTTTCTTCCATTTTTTCGCTCCTGTCAATTTCCTTTGCAGACTTTGTGGTTCTTTAGTGGATATACAGGCAAGAAACAGATGCACTCCATGAAAGAGAATTCAGATATTAAGTTATTCTACATCTAATAAAAATAGTGGAAGTAATACATAACTTAATTTGTTGTAATTGCAGAGTCAATTGCTAACAGTAAATCTGAATGTTTAAATACTATATATACAGATACAAAAGTTTACAATTCAGTCTTTTTCAATATAATGACAATTCCACACATGACGAGCTCTGACTGGTGTGAAAGTCTGTAAATGATACTAAATGGCAAACACACAAAATGGGCTCTGTGCATTGATGTTTCAACTTGAGGAGCTCTGGAGAGGGGATGTTTGGACATTATTGGTAGAGCGTAAGCATTGGTGGCAGTGCTCTCATGCTGCAGTGGTGGCTGTAGGAAACGTGGTGTGACTGTGGTTGCATGTTTTAAAGTGTGGCTGACCAGATGGTGGCCAATACTGCACCTCCTCTGTCTTAAAATCTTTCTTTGCTATTTCTTCATTCCATCGATTATCTTTTAATTTTTTCTGTCCAAAATTACTCACTTTTCATTCAATATTTCTCCTCACATTGCATATATCCTCCTCAATAATGACTAAAATAAAAGCATTTAGTTTCTTCCTTGCAGAAGCTACGTATCACCTTTTATTAAGCTGACTGCATTTTTTGGTGTTTTTATTTTATCAGAGCTTCATATACCCATGTAGTCATATTAACAAATTGTAGCAATGTGTGCCAATGCCTCAATATGGACTGGCACAGCTGCATGATAATAGATTGCCTGACAAAAGAAGTAAGGCACCCACAAGGTATGATCAGATGTCAATGTAACTATATATACATAGATACTCTGTAAGTCACCGTACAGTGGGTGATTGAGAGTATCCTGTGCCTTCCCTACTACTTGTCATTTCAAGCCCTTTTCTACTTGCAAACAGAACAAGGGAAAAAGACTGTCTGTAGGCCTTTATATGAGCCCTAATTTCACATATCTTACCTTCGTCGCCCTTACGCACAATGTATGTTGGCAGCAGTAGAATTGTTCAGCAATCAGCTTCAAATGCCAGTTCTCTAAATTTTCTCAATTATGTTTTTCGTAAAGACTGTTGCCTTCCTTCCAGAGATTCCCATTTGAGTCCCCGAAGCATCTCTGTAACACTTACGTATTGTCTGAACCTACCGGTAACAAATCTAGCAGCCCGCCTCTGAATTGCTTCGATGTCTTCCTTCGATCCGACCTGGTACAGATCCAAAACACTTGAGTAGTACTCAAGAATAGGTTGCAGCAGCATCCTATATGCGATCTTCTTTACAGAAGAACCACTCTTTCCCAAAAATTCTCTCAATAAACTAAAGTCAATCATTTGCCTTCCCTGGCACAGTTTTCACCTTTGTTCCACCTCATATCACTATATCACTTTGTGTTATGTATGGATATTTAAATGACTTGACTGTGTCAAGCAAGACACTAGCAATATTGTATCTGAACGTTACAGGTTTGTTCTTCCTACTAACTGACACTAACTTACATTTTTCCACATTTAGGACTAGCTAATATTGATTACACCAACTGGAAACTTTGTCTAAGATGTCTTGTATCTTCCTACAGTCACTCAACTTTGACACTTTACCATGCATCATGGCATCATCAGCAAGCAACCGCAGATTGCTGCCCATTCTGTCCACCAAATCATTTATGTATATAGGAAACAACAGTGGTCCTATCACACTTCCCTGTGGCACTCCTGACGATACCCTTGTCTTTGATGAACACTCACCGTCAAGGACAACATACTGTACTGTACTATTGTTTAAGAAGCCTTAGAGCCACTCACATACCTATCAATCTGTTCTGTATACTTGTACCTTCATTAACAGCCTGCAATGGCGCAGTGTCAAATGCTGTTTGGAAATCTAGAAATATGGAATCTTCCTGTTGTGCTTCATTCACAGTTCTCAGAATATCATGTACAGTAAAGTATGTATCATGCGAGAAACTACATACACATACACATACACATTATCGGGTGGGCATGTACGACAGCGGATCAAATATAAACGAGATTTTATTTTTTATTTAAATTCATTTATTGAAAATCTCAAGGCAATTATAATTTATTTTTCCACATAGTCTCCTGCTTTGAAAATGCATTTGTCCCAGCATGTGGGCAGCTTTTTGATGCCCTCATCACAAAAAGAACTGGGCTGTATCACCAGCCAGTTGCACACGAAGTCTTCCACACTCTCGTTATCTTCAAATCATCGCCCTCCTAGAGCTTCTTTAAGTGGTCCAAATAAACGGAAATCACAGGGCGATAAGTCCGGGCTGTAAGGAGGATGATCAAGTGTAGTCCAGTGCATTTCCTGTAACTTGTAGATAGAGCTGCAGCATGGGGTCGCGCATTGTCATGGAGGAGGATGACCTGTCGAATCGATTGGTCTCGTCTTTTGCAACTCTTGCCTTGTTCAACAGTTTGCAGTAGTAAGCAGCATTGATTGTGCATTGCCCATGCAAAAAATTAATCAGCAAAATGCCTCACTGATCGAAAAAACCGTTTAAAGAACCTTACCAGCTGACAGTAGAGTCTTGGCTTTCACTGGTGCTGCCTCCTCTTTCCTCCGCCACTCCTTACTGACTTGTTTGGATTCTGGAGGGTAGTGGTGAACCAGTGTTTTGTCACAGGTGGTGATCCGACTAAAAAATGCATCACCTTCTTCCGAAAACCTTGCTGTAAGCCTCTAACAGCCTCTAAACCTCTCAACTTAAGATTTTCTTTCAAAAGTTTAGTGACCCATCTGGAACACACTTTATGGAACTGTAGGTCGTTTGTGATGATTGCTTTACAGCTCCTGTAACTGATTCTCTGACTTTTTGTGCAATTTCTGATACTATTGCCCATCGATCGTTGTCAATAATGTCTTTAACCGCACGAATGTTTGTTTGTAATGCTGGTCCAAGGACGTCAATTGTGTTGTTTATTTTCCACACGTTCTTGTCCTTCCTTGAACTTTTTATGACAGGCAAATACACGCATCCTTGATCATGTTTTATCATCAAACTGTGCAGTCAATCACTGGCATATTTCCACCGCTGTAACTCCTTCATGAGCAATAAATTTGATAATTATGTGTTGCGCAATGGAGGGGTGCTCCTGTTGCTCAGACATCCCGAGTGTTACTGATGAAATTTCAGGAAATAACTCACAGCACACTATCCCCTCACTTCTAATGGTCCCGCCTAAGCATAGCAGAAGCGGGGCCAGTCCTACCAACTGTTGATGTTCAGGAACAAAACTCCCATTTATATTAGATCCCCCCCTTCATATATGATTTAGAATTGCAATATTCTGTGACACATAGAACGGCTACCAAACTACCAGATTGGGTTAGTGCTGTTCATGTTTAGTGTGGTTACCAGGCCTGGCAAGGGCCGTGAACAGCATCAGATGTTGAGTGATCACGGTGAAGGACACAGATATGCTGCAAACAAGTTCAAGATAGTGTTATCAGCACCTGACAAGAGTTTGAAAGGAGCCTCATTGTGAACCTCCATTTAACAGGCTGATCGAATTCTGGAATACTAAGATTTGTGGGGCTTTGGATGAGACATCGGGCTGATGTTGGATGCTACAGGAATGAGAGTGCAGGAACATTTGTCATCAAGGTTTTGGTTGACCACATATGACTACCACACGAGAGGTTCACCAAACTGAGCACCATGCACATCATAACCCCTTCACATCTGCACCTACCATCTGAAAACAAGTAATGGACATTCTGTGTCATCTCACATAATCGGTCAGAGACTGACAGCAGCTGGACTAGGGAATTACCATCCCACAGGTAGGCTGCCATTAACACCTTGTTGGAAACCAATGGGTCTGGCTTCAGGTCATGAGTGGTACTGACTGAAGGCACTTTGATGGCGCAACTGTACGTCACTAACATCCTCTGTCTTCATACGTTACCTCTAATGTGGCAGTGTAATGGTGCCATTTTTAAACAGGATAATGCTCGCCCACACATAGAACGTGTCTCTATGAACTGACTGTGTGATGTTGAGTTGCCCCTGGCACCAGCAAGATCCCCACACTTATCCCTAATAGAACATGTGTAGAAGCAGTTCGGGCACCAACTCGTATATCATTGCTAGTGTCCAGGATACCGAGGGCCAGTTTCAATAGTTGTGGGCCAGCTTGCCTTCAACTTCATGACACCATTCCCAATTGAATCAATGCATGCCTCCAGGCCAGACAGGGAGCAGTAGCAGACTGTTAAGTGTGGTCGTATTGATAAGTTCTTTACAAACTTAAAAAAACTTGACTCAGTCTTGTGATCACTGAAATAACATTACATGCCCCCTCAAACTGTTGTGTTTCATTTCACTTCCACCTTCCCTTCTTGGTACTTCAATTTTTTGTTAGGCAGTGTACCTGCAGTTTAAGTTGAACACTAAAAAACAGTCCAAGTTGGAATTTTTCACATTTAACAAGTCACTGCCTGAGGTGAATGAAGAGATAAATGATGTAAAAAGTCCTAGACCTATTGAGGGCTGAAACCTGTGTAATGTTCTGACATTTAAATTCATTATTCAGTTCTGATAGACTTTAATTGTTTCAAAATATTTCACAGTTCATGGTAAGGTCTTTTATTATTTGTGAAGTTAGTAAATGGTAAGCTTAGCTTGTGGAACTAACAGTTCCATGCTCAACGAGAGGGGAGGGATAAGTTGGGAAAGGTTAGGAAAAAAAAATGGGAAGGTCACTCCGACCCTGTGACAAGAGGGACCCAACTTTAGTGAGGGATAGTACCATTTCCTTCTGAGAGAAAGTAGCCATTAGTTCTGAAAGCTTATGTGTGTACCCAGTTCCATGTAAAAACAAGAATTCCTTAGTAAAACTAACTACACCAAAAGAATAAAAAATAACAAATTAATGCCTGAATAACAATAATATGGTGAACATAGCCTGGGAAGCAATTCTGATATGTACTAGATAATTGTTGCACAAAGGTAAATTGCAAAGGGGAAAAATTAGCATTTCTTTACATGAAGAGCAGTAGCAGAGAAAGTGGATATGTTCCACTATGCAATGTTTCACCCAAACCTTTGGATAGTTAGTACGACACTTACACATTTAGCCAAAAACATCTCCACAGATCAGACTGCAAATTCTGTTTAGTGTCAAGAATTTTCCTGAACAACCACTACTTGGGCTCTTTTGATGAGTTGGGTTATAGTGATCCATTCTGATCTCCTGAACAAATGGGAAATAAAGAACTTTACTCAACACCACATATGCTTCAATGAGGCTAGCATAAATGATGTGAAGCAAGTGCCTTGTTACAGAAAGAAGTTTGTCCCACCTTGACAACCAAGCTCAGAATTTCATTCCTACGATTTACAATATTTAAGACAGATTAATTAAAGTAAAGGTCTGTACATTCATTGCTATCTAGACAGTAAAACAAGGATATACATTCTTAAAATACACAACATTTCACCATAATGTCCTTGTGCTTATAATATGAATGAATCACAATTACATTGAGTTACCTCACATAATTTATGGGGCTATAAAGTATGATGATCAGACAGGTTCAGTAGCAAGTAAAACAGATGTCAGATTTCGGTTCATTGGTGAGATACTGGGAAAATTCACTGCCTACAAAGGAGATTGCTTACAAAACTCTTACATGACACATCTTAGAACAATTTCTAAGGTTCTCTCAGTGTGACTGACTAATGGTGTACTTACAGGTATTCAGTCAAGTTATTGTTTCCATTTTATGCACAATATTTCAATGACAGAGCCAATCATCATCTTCAGGGGCTGTAGGTTTTGCTATTATGTGTATTTGCTGCCTAGATTCCAACCAGACAAAGAAAAACTTCAAATTATTATGTCACTGCCTGTACTAACTTGATTTATCAATTAGCGAGTTCTTTTTGGTTCCGTTCTTCAAACAAAAAATGTGTGGATGGCAAATTTCACCATCACAAAAAGTTTGAATCCACCTTAAATTATGTTTTTTGGGTGCCAACATCACAGTGGAAAAAGTGTTTCTGAAACCGATTACAAAACATGGTAAGTACATACATTTTACAGACAAATGTTCTGAAAAACCATAAAAATATTTGTCAAAACAATGTTTTTCCTCCTTCTTCTTCTTCTTTTGTTTCACTATCTGAGGACCACATTAATTCGCGTCAACTTATTTTTTTTGGCCTTTCTCCTTGTCCAATATCTTTCATTCTCATAATTTGCAATCATCTTCACTTTTCTGTCCACGATGATTTTGTTCTGGGTTTAGTTCAGTTTTTGAAATCTGTGAAAGTCTAAGTTTTTTACTTAACAATCGCCGTGTTGCATATCTCTGGTTTCTGTAACCCATTTCTTCTAGATTCCTTTGTACCTCTTGGATTCAGCATACTTTGGTTTTCTTATTCACCAGAAACTGTATTATTTGCTGTGTTAAGATGTGTCTGAAGAACATGCTCCTCCTCTCCTGGATGATATCCAAGATTACCTCCATTTTGATACACAGTTCTCAGTTTGCTGATCTTCCAAACTGACCATTCTGTTTGAGGTCCCAACACCCTCCTGAGAATATTTCATTTCACCAATCCTAGTCTTTTAAGCACTCCTGTTGTTACTAGGTTACATGCTGACATATATTTACTCAGGGACCACGGTGGTAAGATATAAGAAATTGCGGCTCATATGGAGGCATATAGACAGTCGTTTTTCCCTCGCTGTATCTGCAAGTGGAACAGGAAAGGAAACAATTACTTGTAGTACAGGGTACCCTCCACCACACAGCGTATGGTGGCTTGCAGAGTACGTATGTACATGTAGATGTAAAGAGTTTCTGCTGCGTATAAGGCTTCATGACAGATCACTGTTTTGTAGTGTCTCAATTTTACAGTAATCAAAATATTCTTTCTCCAATAGATGTTCAGAGTTAGTTTGTATGCAAAATTCATTAAGTTTATTCAAGCTCCCACTGCTTCCCTTTTTGTCAGCATAATTTCTGTTCATTCTATCAGGTATTTAAATCTTCCCACCAACTGAATTTTCCTTCCATCCACTATCATCCATCTTGCGGCTGCCTTGATGCTTGTCATATAATGTGCCTTCCTGACAGAGACAGAGGCCTGCTTTAGTTGCTTGTCTCTATAGTTGTGTGGTTTACTTAACTGCCTCTTGTAATGATTCCAACAATATCGCCATATTGTCTACATATGCTAGCGAATCTACCAGTACCCCGATAACCTTATCAAGTAGAGAGTTAAAGAGCAAAAGCCACAGTCCATCTCCTTGTCTCGTCCTGGTTTTGATTTTGAAGGCCCCTGAAAGATTTCCTTTGAACTTGACCTTGAATGTTGTGTTGTTTAATGTCTGTTTAATCAGTTCACTGGATTTTCTATCCAAACTCACCTCCTCTAAAATTTGTAATAGTGTTCATCTATCTACTGAATAATAAGATTTCTTGAAGTCTATGAATGTGAGCATGAAATTTTTGCTTTCGCATTTTTGACACGCAGTTCCCAGCTTCAGATTCAAAATATGTTCTGTGCATTGTCTTCCATTCCGAAGCTTCTTTGGTACTCGCCAATTTGTGGATTTAGTTGTTTTTCCACTCTGTTCAGCAATGCTTTTGACCCCACTGGTATTAACGATATTCCTACGTAGTTCCCAGGCTCCAACTTATCTCCTTACTTCAAGAGTTCTGCAATGATCCCATCTTCCTCAAGAGCTTTATTATTCTTCAAGGCATTTGTGATGCTCCTTACATATTCTAAAGTTGGTGGTTCTGAGTCAGGATTTGGTTCTTTCTCATAGTAGCTGAATGTCTCGTAGGGCACTTCACACTTCAAAGTTACTCGCGGATGTTCTACAAAAGTCTTGTGTAAAGCTCTTTCAGTAGCCATCCTCTATTTGAGTTAAGCACTCGTTCTAAAATTTGCTCCTGAGATTTCTGATAGTTTTGACAGTGCCTTTAGATTTTCTGTCTTTTCTTAGGACACCAATCAACCCATGCTTTCAGACGCTCTTCAACTGCCTTATCTCCTTCTGTTGACCATGATGTATGTCTCCAGCTATTCTCCAGGCATGTTTCCTTTGCACCTTTTAACAGTTCCCAGTCTTTATAATCCTTCTGATTCCAGTTCATCTTAAAATCTTTGCCAGTTCTAAGTTTCCCTGTGTCAAACTTCGCTATATGGATAGTATTTTTAGTTTGATGGGCTCTTAGTAGAATTCTGACCTTAATTTTGGAGAGAAAGTGATCTGAATCTCAGTTTGGTCCCCTTGGATTTTTCAGTTTCCTTCTCTGTACATCTTGATATTGCTACAGGGTCAATCCGGAACTGAGAGTTGGGAGATACACATGTTTTTGGTTTTCTTGGAAGATTTTTAAATGCTGTCAATTTCATTATCAGATAAAAACTCTCACAAATTTCCAATAGTTGATTGCCATTACGATTCGTACTGTTGTCGGCTGGATAGTACCCAATGACATTCCCGAATTTCCTTACTTGAGTGTTGAAATCTCCAAGAAGTAGCATTCTTGGCTGAGTCTTTAATAGTGCCTCCTCCAGGTCTTTCCAAAAGCCTTCTACTTTCTCCAGAGCTGTTCATTTGGTTGACTGGTTGGCTGATTGAGGGGACCAAACAGCAAGGTCATCGGTTCCATGATCTAAGGTGGCAGAAACCAATGGAGGAACAACACAAACAGCACGGTCCAGTCAAGGGGAAGGGAAAATGGACAAACAAAGAGGTGAATGTAACGTTGGGGCAGGAAGAGGAAAGAACAAGTGGGGTGTGGAGGGAAACGGTGAGAATAGGGGCACCCCAGAGACACTACATGTGTCAGGGCACCAGCACCACCAACAACCATTCCCAATCCCCACACTACATCATGAGCAAGACATATTGGGGACAACACCTGGTGAAGAAGGCACAAGAAAAAGAGGAAACAAAATGGCACAAAGGATCAGACAAAATGCTGGGAAAAGGGAGGGGGTGGGGGGAAACCAGGTCGGTGTGGAGGCAAGCCAAGGCTTCCATAAGCAGCACTAACTGAGAGACTCCAACTCCAGAGGGGAAACTGAAGGACTTAAACCTGTGAGGGCAAACCACTTTTGTGAAGGAAACCAAGAACAGATGTAACATGCAAGGGTTGTCCGCTAACACCCGGGATAAGGAAAGTGAGGAGGGGGGGGGGGGGGGGGGGGTTTGACTCAGTGTAGGGTAAGAAACCATGGTTAAAGCTAGTACGGCTGATATGAAGACAGCAGAGGATGTCTGTTTTCTGCCGGTACAGGTGGTGGATAGAATGCCACACAATGGGAGTCTCCTTGATTGCATGAAGTTTATTAGACAGAAGGCAGCCTCCCAGAGTCGGCCCACAATTGAGCAAAAAGGGATTTGACATAAAGCCGAAAATCTGGCCAGAGAGTGGTCAGACAGCATTATCCAGGATACCCACAAGGCGAGAAACTCATAGGAAATCAACCGAACAAGCCACATCGCCGAGATCGGCAAGAAGATTGTGCATGGTAGAGACCTAGGGGTGGAGGAAAAAACACTGATTAATAGCCTGAAGGGCACTCACCGAGTTCATACATAACAAAACTCAGGTGAGAGAAGACCACCCTCACCTTAAGGGGAGAGAACTGAAAACCATACCATGGAAGCATGCCCGATGGTGTCCTGGAGCTGTCATACCCCAGAGGCCACTGAGTGGGAGCTGGCCCAAACACAGAAATCATTCACATGCAGAGCAGGGATGATCAACGGTATAGCGAAGGCTACAAGTCAATTAATGGTGATGAGAAAAAGGAGGACACTTAATATGGAGCCCAGGTCTGCAGAGAGCTGACAATGGTACCAACCCAAACTCTGAACGACCATTGGGACAGGAACTGGTGAATGAAACTCAGGATGGAGCCCCAAAGATCCCACTCATGGAACTTAGGTAAGATGCGATGGTGCCAAGCTCGCATCGAAGAAAAGATCGAAGAAAACCATGACAAGATGACAGCACTGAGAAAAGTCCTGCTGAACTGCGGTTTCCAATCAAAGCAGAGGATCAATCGGAGACCGTCCCTCCCGAAACGCACATTGGTAGGGAGATAAAAGGTCTCGAGCTTCAAGGACCCAACTGAGCTGATGAGCAATTGTCCGTTCAACTAACTTGCAGGGGACATTGGTCAGACTGATGGGCTGGCAACTAACAAGGGACGACCAAACCTTGCCGGGCTTAAGGACAGGAACCACAATACAGTCTCTTCATTGAGAGGGAAAATGCCTTGGAGCCGAATACTGTTAAACACTTGGTGGAGATATTATTGTTGAGGATGATGAGGTGTTGAAGTAATTGTTTATGGATGGAATCTGGGCCAGAGGTTGAACTGTGGGAACAACAGAGGACCAGAAGGAGTTCCCATACAGTAAAAGATTTACTGTAGGATTCCACCTGACAAGGCATAATACATAAGGGGGAAGCTTCAGCTCACTATTTCTGGAGGTGGGAAGCAGCAGGATTGGAGGCTGACACCAATGCCATCGTAAAATGGGTCATGAGGTGTTCTGTGAGAACTGATGGATCAGTACAATGGCCACATGGAAGGGCAAGGCCCGGAATGGAAGACTGCTCCACCATGGAACAGGCTGACAGCGAATGGGGCCCGTTAAGCGGGGAACAGCAATGTCGACAGTGGAAAGTATCTTATCAGACAGATCACAAATGACTTCATCAATACAATCTCACAAAGAAGGTATAAACATGACCCGGGAGATATACTGAGGCCAATAAACATGGTGGAAAGCCCATTGGGGTAACTTGGCTATTGGGAGACAGGAAGGGTCAAGAGAATCAACAGTAAGTGGTCACTATCACAGAGGTCATCTATGGCAACCAGTGCAGGAAAGGAAGAAGATGAGGGGAAGTTAGCGAAAGATCAATGACAGAGAAAGTGCCATATGTGGCACTAAAATGAGTAGTGAAACCATCATTAAGATGGAACAGGTCATGGTCCACAAGAAATTGGACATTGAGGAGCCCCAAACTAGACAAAAAAGCACAGGCCCACAAAGGGTGACAAGCATTAAAATCCCCAAGGAGGAGGAAGGGAGGGGGGCAGTTGCTGAAGGAGGGAAGTTAGGGCAGCAGGTGTAGGTGCCCTGTCACGAGAGAGACAGAGATTGCAAACACTGATTGCAGACTCCAAGTGGACCTGGACGGCAACTGTTACCAATATGGTACAAATGGGCATCCATATACCAACAACGTCCATACAAATCAACGTGCACATGCCACTGGTAGCCCTTGAAGATTGGAACCGGTTCCAACAGAAAGCACAGAGCACATGAAGGGTCAGTGAATGAGCATCAGTAAAATGACATTCCTGGAGAATGACAAAAGCTGCAGAGTAAAAGGAAATAGGAGATTGAAACTCCAGGAGGTGATGCTAGTATCTACTACTGTTCCATTGAATGAGCATGGAATGGGGGTCCAAATGGGAGGTGAATGGGCTGGAGCCAATCACGTTGCTGGGTCATCAGCTGTCACCAATAAGGATGGGGTTATTTCCAGAGGTCAGACTTAGGTTGTGAAGGTGGGGATGGACCTCCAGGGGCCTTGTCCTGGGACTTATGTTTCTTCTTCTTCTCCTTCACAGGCCAAGAGGGCAGAGCTTGGAGGGAGAGCAGGCTTCTGCATGACCTGGAACTGAAAGAGAACAAGCGAACTTGGGTGCGTGCACTGTGGGTCCCGTGGCAGAGTTGTGGCAGCAGGCCTCTGGTCTGGGAGACAGAGGAGGGCAGGGCCCAGGGAGGGAGCCCCATCACCGGCTGACACTAAAAATTGGACACTTCTCTGGCTGGGGAGGAGGATCATCACCCAGAGAGGAGGGCGTGGGAACTGTATGAGAGATAGAGAGGAGAGGGGACTCTGACTGGGGTAAAGGAACGGTGGAGAGGCAAGAGACATAACAGAAGCAAAAAGTTAGATGTCGCTGACACAGAAGCAAAGTTAGATGTCGCCGACACATGGTGAAGTCGTTCATATTTCAGATGAGCCTGAATGTAGGATAAATGATCATGGGGCTTAAACTCCTGTATCTTATTATCTTATTTTTCTTTTTATAAACAAGGCAATCTGATGAGTATGGAGAGTGACAGCTGTGGTAATTAACACACAAGGGCGGTGGAATACAGGGGTTCCCCCTCATGGAGTGGGTGTCCACGTTCACCACATAGAGGGTCCACTATACATTGAGAAGACGTATCTGAAACATAAGCACCAAAAACACCTTTTGGGTGGCAGGACATACAGCTTCTCATCACACTGATAATGCATAACCCTGAATGTTGCTGTGAGGGTATCTCCCTCAAATGCCAGAGTAAAGGTCCTGGTATCTGTGCGATTGTCCTTATGACTTTTCTGAACACGCAGAACAAATTGAATTTCCTGCTATTCCAGATTGGCCCAGAGTTTATTAGTTTGAAGGACGAGATCCCTACGGAAAATGACTCCCTGAACCATATTCAAAGATTGGTGAGGAGTAATGGACACTGGGATGTCACCAAGATGGTCACAAGCACGAAGGGCTGCAGATTGAGAAGCAGAAGAAGTTTCGATCAACAGCAAGCCCAACTGTGTCTTACTGAAAGACTCTACATTGCCAAACTTGTTTTCAATATTTTCCACAAATAATAACAACTTGGTGATGGTGAACATGTCCCATCAGTCCTTGTGCAGATCACATAGAGAGGAAAGTGTTTCACCCCAAGCCAGTGAAACTGACCCTCCTTCCACACTGTGGCCAGGGAATGGAACCCTGCAGGGTCATAAGAAGCAGCATTAAATGATCCATTACCAACTGAAATGACGGGCATAGAAGAATGGTCAGGTTTTTGGAGCATAATGTTTCATACACAAAGCATCCACCCTGATACCATCCACTCCACTCAGGGCCTTTCCTCATTGGCACCACCCAGCCACAGCAAGGGCTGTCAGTCACTGCAGCCAATGCCTGGAGTTCCAATGCTCCAGAACAACAAGCAACCACTCCTAGGCATACATGGGGAGGCAACAGCTTGGGTATCAGAAGTGTGTGTGTGTGTGTGTGTGTGTGTGTGTGTGTGTGTGTGTGTGTGTGTGTGTGTGTGTGTGGGCGCGCGCATGTGTGCGAACTAACAGAAGAACTAACAGAAAAGCACAGTGACTGGCTGACCACTTACGAAAACTAGGGTGAGCCAGAGCCAGCCACCCTTTGACACATTAAGAACATCTTCTTCAACACCTTGTTAAAAATGATGGGCAATTCACAAAACTTTAAAACCCTAACCACATTCATTTGATCATTACATAAAACAGACGGCAGATCCACCAGCAAATCTGTCGCAGTCCGCCGGTCAGCAAATAAAATGCAGACCAATAAAATGTGGCGCACTGTGATCTGCACGCCACAAGTACCACACATTGAAGGATCCCCTTGCCGGGGTAAAAATACATGTGCCATAGGGCTGTGGTCTATGCGAAAACAAGTAAGAAGGATATCGTCCAGCTGATGTGGCTGGAAGGAAGTACTCCATGGCCGAGTTGTGGGCTTGATGGTACGGAGCTTGTTACTGGTCACTGCCAGCCACTCGTCTTCCCATCAACACATGACTTTGTACCTCAACAGCGAGGTGATAGCATACATGGAGATAGCACAACGAAATACCAGAGGATCACGAGACATCTCCTTGGCTGCTCGATGCACCCTTTCCTTCCACGCAATTCCCATGTGCATAGTTACCCAGTAGGAAGATACCTCCTTCCCCAGTAGCTGTAGTTGTAGGAAGGCATCCTGGATATTCTGGGTTACTGTATCTGTTGGGTACAAATGTTGGAGAGAGTGAAAGGCACTCAGAGAATCTGAGCAGACGAGCAATCTAACACCGGGAGAACGACTCATCTGTTCCAGTGCTCTCAAGATTGCATATAATTCTGTGTCAAAGACGGTAAATTCTGAGGGCAGTCTGACCTAGCGGACACGATCTGGGAAAACTGCAGAGAAACCAATACAGTCCTCCCGCTTAGACCCATCTGTAAAAAACAGTACTGGTTGTGGTACTCAGATAAAATATCAGAGAATATCACATTAAAAATAAAAATGGAATCAGGAGTGCTATCTCTCCTGTACTGGACCAAATCTAAAATCACTCTGGGGCTCTCCAGTAACCAGAGCGGCAGACAGTTAAAACCCTGGGTTTGGGGTCATACTGGCTCTACACTGAGCAACTCCAGCACTCGCTGCATGTGGATCTCAAATGGCATTGTGGCTGGTGGACGGTTGGAAAAAAGGCATTCCAGAGGTAGACGAGCAGCAGTTCGGTGTGCTGGTGAAGTTGGACACCTGACGCACTATGAGGAGCTGGTACCGGATGGTAAGTGGCAGTTCCCCCACCTCAGCATGGATGCTAGGTATGGGACTGGTCCTATAAGCGCAGAAAAGCCAGATAAAACTGATGGAGACGCACCCTGTCCACTCCCCAAGACCTGTGGCTAAGGCACTTGATGTTCAGTGCCTTCAGGGTTCTGACTTTCAGGGCTCACAGGTGTGGTAACCACGACAATCGGGACTCAAAAATGAGGCCCAGAAACCGCACTGTGTCTAAAATGTAGGATGGTGTCCCCCATAATCAAGGCAGGCAAATTAAAAAGACAACGAGAATGATTAAAATGAGCAAATACATACTTACCTGCAGGAAACTGGAAACTCATTTTTGCAGCCCACTCCTCTAACTTCCACACTGTAAGTTGCAACTGGCGGCTTGCCATTGCAACACTGGAGGAGAAACAGAAAACACCAAAATCGTCTACAAATAAGGAGCACTGTACGGGACTCCTTACAACAGATGTGATACTGTTAATGGCTATGGCAAAGAGGGTAACACATAAAACACTGCCCTGACTAACACAATTTTCCTGCTCAAATTGATCAGACAGCGTCACCAACTCTAGTCCTAAAAAACCGGTGAGACAGGAAAGACCATATGAAGATGGAGAGGTGGCCACGAAAGCCCCACTGATGCTGTTGTGCGAGAATACAATGTCCACAAAATAATATCATATGCCTTACTAGCAAAGGGCGTTCAAAAAGTTTTGCACAGTCGTCTAATTTTTTTATTTTTTGCAGGAGGGGAAAGAAATTTTTTGTGAGCAATCTTGGATCATTTAGCTATAAGTCGGTATATAAAAGCATTTTCTTTTATTTACAGGTGAGCCATAATGGACCGTGAAGTAGATGTCAGGTTGCAACAACGGTCGGTGATGGAGATCTTCAGGATCGGTGATGACATCGATTCACAGGAAGTTGCTCCCTGTTTATGAGGAGGTCACATTGGATCACAGCAGTATCCAGCGGTGGTTGCAGAGGTTTGAAGAAGGTGATTTATCTCTACTGGACAATCCACAATGTAGTATACCGTCGATGGCAGTGAGTGACATGAATAAGGAGACCACTGATCAAATCATCCAAAATGACAGTTGAGTGACAGCATGACAGCTTGCTGAAATGACTCATTTGTCATTGGGTAGCATGGTATCACTGGTACAATCACTAGGGTACAGAAAAATCTGTGCACGTTGGATGCCTAGATTATTGACAAGAGAAATGAAAACGATGAGGAAGAATGTGTGCGAGTGTCTCATGAAGACACTTACTGAAGACTGGAAACAGTGTTTTGATGGAGTCATTACCCAGGACGAAACATGGTTGTTTTTGTCCAAACCTGAGAGCAAAACCCAATCCATGAAGTGGCGTCATCTGGGTTCCCCTCGGAAGAAGAAACCAAGACTTTCACACATCAGGCCGAAAGGTAATGGCCTCCTCCTTCTGAAATCAGTGTCGTGTCATTTTCTACATCTACATCTACATTGATACTCCGCAAGCCACCCAACGGTGTGTGGCAGAGGGCACTTTACGTGCCACTGTCATTACCTCCCTTTCCTGTTCCAGTCGCGTATGGTTCGCGGGAAGAACGACTGTCTGAAAGCCTCCGTGCGCGCTCTAATCTCTCTAATTTTACATTCGTGATCTCCTCGGGAGGTATAAGTAGGGGGAAGCAATATATTCGATACCTCATCCAGAAACGCACCCTCTCGAAACCTGGCGAGCAAGCTACAACGCGATGCAGAGCGCCTCTCTTGCAGAGTCTGCCACTTGAGTTTATTAAACATCTCCGTAACGCTATCACGGTTACCAAATAACCCGGTGACGAAACGCGCCGCTCTTCTTTGGATCTTCTCTATCTCCTCCGTTTCATTGACTTTTTGGAACCTGGCTCCACAATTAACCAGGACCGTTACTGTTTGTCAGTGGACAAGCTGCGACGTGCCATTAAGACCCACAGACTACAGCTTCAGGGTCAGCTCATCAGACTACACCATGACAATGCCAAACCCCTTACAGCCCTTATGATGCAGGAGAAAAGCAGGAAAATGGGTTGGAAAATTGTTCCTCATCCTCCCTACAGTCTGGACTTGGCTCTGTCTGATTTTTACCTCTCTGGTCATCTCAAGGCCCACCTGTGATGTAAAACATTTGATAGTGAGAAATACCTTACTTCCTGTGTCAAGTGTTGGTGTAAAAGTCAATCCCCAGAATTTTAGCAAAGTGCCTTTACATCATGGAAAGAATGTTGGGCCAGATGTGTCACAGCTGATGGAGGCTACATTGAGTAGGCTCAATGTATAGCTACCGTATTTACTCGAATCTAAGCCGCACTTTTTTTCCGATTTTTGTAATCCAAAAAGCCGCCTGCGGCTTAGAATCGAGTGCAAAGCAAGCGGAAGTTCTGAAAAATGTTGGTAGGTGCCGCTACAACTATAACTTCTGCTGTCGAATATATGTAGCGCTACACAGGTATGCTTTGTAGGCACAAAGATAAATACTTTCGCCAAAACCTCTGCGTCAGTAAATAAATTAAAAAAAGGGGGGGGGGGGGTGGAAGACAAACTTTTTTTTTTCTCCGCCCCGAGTTTCGACCACTGCATTCTCATACATTATCCAACGAAGTAAATACAAATTCCGTATTGTTCATCTTCGAATGTAGCAGAATTTCAATGTACTACGAAAATCCGAGTGGCAAGACTGTTTAGGATGTTTGTCAATATGGCCAACTCTACGTTCTGAATTTTTTCCTACCAGTGAGAAGAGTTGGTTGCTAATAGGAACCTGATGAAATGTGAATCACATGCAGTATTCTCTTCACCATAAGAATAATCGAATATAAACATTTTGCCATGTATTCTTCCACGTTTGCTGCTATCTCATTTAAATCCTGCCTAATAAACTACGAAACTAGAGTGAGACAACAGCAAACGCGGAAGAATATACGTATTGTGTCATGTTTATATTCATATTATTCTTATGCCTAATATGATACAGTCAGAAATGAAGTATGGCAACTGACCAGATTTTTAAATCTAAGATGACTCTAATTTCTGTGCAGAATTTGATGTACTACAGAAGCGGCTGCAAAGATTTTCAAACGGAGAAAAATTTTCGCCGATCTCTCGTTCAGAACATGTTCTGAAATACGCAGTCTATTATTTGGTTCTTGTTGATCATTATCAAAGAAAGCAGCAGTGTAAGTAACAACAAATAGCAGTCTCTTGCCATTGTTTCGCTAATGAGACGATTCCCCCCTCTCTTTTTTTTGAATTGTAAGCGGCGGTAGCGCGCACAAAAGCAAGCCGTGCCGCGAGCGGCGACAGGCCATAAACACACACTGTCAGAATGCGACAAACAATGCATGACAGTACAGTAATGCATTTTCAGCTTAGGATGACGTGAACACCTATAACAAAGAAAACGGCACTTATCAGATCAAAGCAAAATAAGCAATCGATTCAAACCAGACAGAGCACGTGAAAAAGGAATGGTACTCGCATAAATACGGACGGAGCGCCTGACGCATAGCAATGGCTACCTGGTAAAGCTTAACTGCTAAGCTTACGACTCGAACCAAACTACTGTCGCTGTATCGTCATTCATTCGACGTAAATTGTGTCTCATATTACAATGGACCAACTTTGTTTCGATTTGGAGGTGCGGCCTAAAACTTTTCTCTCCCCTTGAATTTCGAGTCGCAAATTTCAGGTGCGGCTTAGATTCGGGAATTTTTTTTTCCTTTATTTTGAGTCTCATTTTTCAGGTGCGGCTTAGATTCGAGTGCGGCTTAGATTCGAGTAAATACGGTAAGTGTTCCAAGTATATTCACAAAAAGTTTCATTCCACTCCTGCAAAAAATAAAATAAAAATTAGAGACTGTGCAAAACTTTTTGAACGCACTTTGTATATCAAAGAGTATGCCAATACAGTGATGCTTATGGAGGAAAACCTGTTGAACAGCTACCTCTAGGAGAGTCAGATCGTCGATAGTGGACCAAAATCTTCAGAATCCACACTAAGAGCAGCTAAGGAGTTGCCTGGTCTCTAACAATCAGATCAGACGATGGTTAACCATTTGCTTCAGGGTCTTTCCTACACAGTTTGTTAAGGCGATACTCTGATAACTACTGGGACATGTGCAGTCCTTTCCTGGTTTGAGGAGAGGGAACAGAATTGCCTCTCTCCACGAGTTGGGGAAGTTGCCCGTCTGTCGTATTAGATTAAAACATTCGAGGAGGATTTCCTTTGATAGCACTGGCAAATGTCAAAGCATGCAGTACCGGATTTGGTCGTGACTGGGTGCAGTGTCACGAATCTCAGTCAGTGCCAATTCGAGCTCCCACGTGGAGAAAGGGGAGTTGTAGACCTCAGAACTGTTGGACCTTAAAGTCCAACTTTTCCCTCTTACAGTCGCACGATAGTGATGAAATGCTTGATCCTGGCTTGCATTGGCAGTAGTTTGTGCAAAATGTTCAGTGGACTGTAGGATGGAGAGGTCAGCGGCACAATGGGTCACTTGTGTGATGTGGCCCACCCATCCTTGGATGTTGTCACAGTGCTAGAACACAGCTAGCTGGCTGAAACACATCCAGTTAGCCTTGCTGACCATTTTGGGTGTGTAACTCCAGATGGTGGGCCATTTAGTAGGTGAAAGGCAATGGTCACTGGAATGAAGGTCTTCAATGACCTCCCACTGAACAGAGTCAACAAGGGTGGGAGAACAGAAAGAGAGGTCGATGGCTGACAATGACCCAGTGTCAGTAGAGAAATGTGTGTGAGTACCCATGTTGAGGATGCACAGCTCGTGAGACTTCATGCCCTCACAAAACCCAACCCTGAGGGCAAGTATCGGTCAAGCCCCAAAGGACATGTTGGTCACTGAAGGCTTCCAGGAGGAGGAATGATCACAGGAGTTGTGTGATAAGTTCCATGAGAGCCTCAGAGTCTAGAGCACCTTACGGAGGTAAATAGAGTGAACAAACAGTGATCCTTCGACATACATGAATTTGAACTGGAACTGATTGCAGGTCAGTACCCAGGGGGAGAGCAGAGGACTGGTGCACATTAGTGACAAACACTGCAACACCTCCCTTGGCCCTTTCCCTGCGATAGGTCATCCTTGCAGTCGAGCGTATGTCCCTGTAGCACAGGAACATCTGTATCTTTAAAATGCATTTCTTGTAAACAAAAGCACAAGGGACGTAACTGTGCTAGGAGTTTAGGGGGAGTGGAGGGGCTGCCTGGATCCAAGGCATCTAACTCCATGATGTTCCCCTCATCAGTCAGACGGGAGAGAACGACATCTGACAGCACTCGGGACAGCTTTTGACCTGAACGTCGTGAGCCTTTCCCTGCACCCTGTCCCTTCGAGGATGAGGAGGAAAGGGGGCATTGAGAGGCACTCTGCTTTTCTTGTACCTTCTGGACGCTCGCTGCGGAACTGTTGTTTGTCTTTCCTGATGCAGCTGCCTGGATTGCTTTGTCCTTACTCTTTTTCCCTTGACATGTACACATGTAAGTACAGGTGCGTGTGGTGGATACAGGCACACTAGGCGTCATCTGTGTCGAAGCAACCATCTTGCGAATAGGTTTCTGCACCATGGAAGAATGTTCTTTTTTGGCTTTGGTATAGGGGATCCACTTGGTCACGTTTATCTCCTGTATTTTCCGTTGAGCAAAAAAAGGGCAGTCTTGGCTCCCGACTGGGTGGTTCCCAGAGCAGTTGATGCAGATCGCTGGAGATGGGCAGTCAGTCCCAGCGTCATGAGCGACTTTCCTGCAGTTCCTGCAGATCGCTTCACCTCCACAACTCATGGTAGTATGGCCAAAACGCTGGCATTTATAGCACTGCATAGGGATTGGAATGTAAGGCTGAACGTCGAAGGAACCCCACCATAAGATGTTCAGGCAGTGTGGGAGAATTGAATGTGACAATGAAAGTGGCAGTATTTTCAATTGCTACATTATTCCTGCGCGTTCGTTGCTCCACATTGGCTATTCCCTGGGATGCTCATTCTTGCTTCAGTTCTGCTGTCTATCTCCGTGATATCTCGGCATGTGAAAACACCCTTACTGGAATTGAGAGAGGTGTGCATCTCAAAAATGATATCATAGTCACCCACTTTCTGCCATTTCTTAAGAAGGCCTACCTGCTTTGACCTGTTAGTTTCGACCAACAATGAGCCATTACGCAATCGTTTTATAGATTTTAACGTTCCAGCAAGGCCTTCCAAACCCTTATGGATATAAAAGGGGGACACCTTTTCAAATGTTCCCTCCTTCCTCTTTATCACCAGAAACACATTGTTATTCACGACTCCATGGGCCCTGTTACTGCAGTCCAAAGTATTTTTATTATCAGGAGGACTAGCCTCTATCATTCTTTTGGATGAATGGGTGTGAATACTCCCATGTGGTACACCCTTCCTGCTAGGAGAAGAAGAGGATTTCGAGGGTTCCATCTCGGTCCCATGAGCAGCTAGGGAAATAAGAGTCTACTCAGACAGAGCCCCACGTGCGTGAATAAGCCTTATACAACTGAGGTGTGGCTGGTTCTCCAGAGGTTGCCAGGTAACAACTGTTCCACCTCAACAGCCATGCATCCCATCAGTGTGCAGTACACCTTGAGATTGAGGGTTTTTTTTTTTTTTTTTTTTTTTTTAATAGAGATTTATCCCGTCCTCACAATCCAAGTGGTCAAGCCAAGACCCCCATTCCCTGATACACACAACTTTCCACTGCTGTGCTGCATGGTGGTCACTGAAGCCTGCCCAGAGCTTACAGTGACAGGGGATTGGAAGTGCTTACCAGCCCCCAACTCGGGAACCCTGGGGTTGCGAAGCCCATACCCAGCAAATCAATGCTGAGCCCCTGAGGGCTCAGGTGTCAGAAGTATGATCACCGTGTTGTCAGGGGCCTCAGCCAGAAGTGTACATAACAGCCCCACCACACAGACTGGCTACAAGTGCTGCTGACCTATCGGGCTGGAGGAGGACTCTACGGCAGGGGAAGGAATAGGGGCAGATGGGGTGGTGGTGGTGGAGGGCGGGGGGTGGCGGTGGGAGAGAGAGAACGCCTCGCTATAGATCCTAAGGAGTTCTTCCTCGAAAGGCTCACATTAGAGAGAAAGGTCAAACCCGAAACGGTGACCAAAAATGCCAAAAAGGAAGGATGAAAAAGAAAAAGCAAGGGAAACAAAACATAATGGAATACACGAGACAAAGTGGATAGCCAGGCTGAAATTAGTAAAAAGAGAGGGGAAGGAGGGGGCAGAGGGGAAGGAGTGAGGACAGGGAGGGAGGGGCATAGGGGTATGGGAAGGGAAATGCAGTCTGGGAAGGAAGAAAGGGCAGCAAGTGGTCACAGTCCCGTGTACGCCACATGCAATCTCACCAAAGAACAATGAGCTACCTGGGGAAGACGGGTCCATTTTGTTAGTTTTATTTGTGGAAGCTTGCACATTCACCAAAGTGTATATCTTATTTGCTCCCTTAAAAGTAAAATGGAGAGCCTACTGCTTTTGAAGCTGAAGTCAGTGTTGGCTCCCAAGATCTTTTTATTGATCATTAACATAAAGCCTGTGTTGAGCTGAGGTACATTCTTCATTACTCATTTGCCAGATCCCTTCAGAACCTGAAATCCTTTTGCTTCATCTGTGTAACTTGTCTCTTGTAATGATTTTCCGTTTGACGAGGATATTCATAAGGTGTTTCAGTTTTCCAGTTTTGAGGAGTGAGTAAATGTTGAAAGTAGCAAAGTATGACACTTTGTTACTTTCACCTCTCTTACATGTTGGTGTGAGCTTCCCTGAATCCACTGGCGCACTGACATTGTGGTTGACAATGGTGGATTGGTTACAACCTGGTGGTAGTAAAAACTTGCCATCGTGTTAAAATGAATAATCATGCTAGGGGTCAATGCATAGACGCCAAAAGGGTCACAACCGAAGTTAGTCTCGGACACACCATGTGATGTGGCCTGGCTTCTCTTTTATGGCTTCTTTAGGTGCCTACCCTTCTCCTTTATCTGGGCTTGGGACCAGCAGCAGCACAGCTGGATTTTTCCTTCACCATATTTGTAAAAACTTAAGACATTGCCCTCACATTTATACTTCAAAATCAAAAGACTCCAAGTCACTTAGTTCTATAGAAATCCCAGAAACTCTCAGGAAAAATTACCTTGTAATATATTTCTTACCTATTATTGTAGGTTTCCTGTTATCCATCATGCTCTTCTCCAATATACATTCTTGAGCCTGAGCCAGTGAAAGATAATACATAAACTGCATAATATCTGGAGCCAAATCCACTCCTGCTGGCTGTGGGTAGCTGCCTTTTAAATGCTAACAAATGGAGAGAATAAAATTAATTAGATATTATTGTATTTCAGGAAAGTAACTACCTAGCAGATAACCCAAAACTAACTAAAGTGTACAGACACACAAATTCAACTCACACACCCACACAAACGGCCACTGTGGTCTGCATGTGTAGAGGTCTGGACGCAGTGAGCAATGATCTTGGTCTGGGTGGGTAGCTGGGTACAAGAGAGACATGGAGTGGAGACAGGGAGGAATAACAAGGTAGGGGTGGGGAAAGATACAGCACTTGTGAGAGTGTACAAGGACATGGTGGGGACAGGATGGTGGATTGTTAGGTGCAGCATCAGGAGGTGGTGCTTGAGGGGAAAGGGGCAGAGAATAGAAGCAGAATGGGGAAAAGGACCATGCAGACGATCAGGTGGGATAGCAGTCTTGAGTGAGGCTGGAGTGGGAGCAGGGAAGTGGATAGAGGTAGTTGGGCACAGGGACCAGTGAAGGCTGAGGCCTGGTGGGTTACTGGAACAAAGGATACGTTGTAGGGAGAGTTTCCACCTGCGCAATTTGGTGTTGGTGGCGCAGGATGTGAAGCAGTCGAAGTTAAGCGTACCATGTTCAGCAGCATGTTCAGCAACTGGGTGGTCCAGCTGGCTCATAAACACACTTTGGTGGTGGCCATTCATGTGGACAGACAGCTTTTTAGTGGTCATTTTCACACAGAATGCCACACAGTTTTTGCAGCCAAGCTGCTTTCACAGATGACCCTCTTTCTGATTGGGTGGGATATGCCAGTGACAGGACTGGCATAGGTGGCAGCGAGGGGATGTTTGGGACAGGTCTATTAGAGAGAGTCATGGGATGAGGGGCTGGAAAAGGAGTTTAATATGGAGGGGCAAAGATATTGCCTAGGTTGGGTGGACAGCGGAGTACCACTGTGGGAGGTGTGGGGGGCTTATTGGGCGGAATATTTCTCATATGAGGGCACAGTGAGTGGTAGTCAAAATCCTGTGGATCATACTGAGTCATGAGGGTTTGTGCCCGGTCAGTCAGTACAAGAGGGATGCAGGTGACTGGGGAGAAAAAGAATGGAAAATCTGCTTCTGAACATGGGTGGGAGTCTGTGAGACCTCATACGTATTTGGAGAGTGGCTGCCTGTCACTGCGCAGGTGCAATAACTACAGGTGCCTAGGCTGTATGGAAGGGACTTCTTGGTGTGGAATAGGTGGCAGCTGCCAAGGGGAGGTATTTTTGATGCCTAGAAGGTTTGATGATGATGGAGGTACTGATGGAGCCATCTACAAGGTGGAGTCTGACACTGAGGAAGGTGGCATGTTGGGCTGAGGAAAGCCAGATGAAGTAGAGTGAGGAGGTGGTGTTGAGATTCTCTAGGAATCTGGATAGGGTGTCCTCATGAAAATTGAATTAAAATACAGTTGTGATTCTCAGATCATTCATTTTTCTAAACTGATCATTTGATTTTCATTTTTTCTCATTATAAGTCTATATTCAATACAAGATTTTCCATTATCAGTAAAAATTTCACTGTTCACTGAAGGAGATGATATAAATGTGAGAAAGGAATAAGTGCGAAAAGGGCAATGTGTTACACCAAAATGAGTAAGGTAACCACCTGTCCTTACTGCAATAAAACAGTTTGTTTCAGAGGTGCACCTTAACATATATTTACTTCTGTTATAAGAGGTTTTGCCCTTTCTTTAGTTTCACTGACATGGAAACATTATTCCTTTATCACTGTATTGTATCATCCCTGTGGTCTTTTTTTTGGTTCCATATTGTTAAAAAGAAATTTTCACATTTTTGCCTTCTTTGCTCCAGAAATGTCATGTACACACTGAATTACTAACATATGGAACCTGCCATTAACCCTTTCACTACCACAGATGCGCTCTCTCTGCATTCTGTGCTGAAGGTGGCTTTTATTATGGCTGTAGTACACGCCAAATGCTGGTGACTGTGCTGAGAGATGGCGTTCTGGCCAATATGAAACACTTATCACAACATTTTTCAAAAACTATTAGGTGAAAAATTTTGATTTTTGCACATCCTACAACCTAATATCTTTACTCAATGAATTTCTTTTCATTATCTGCCATACTTACTATGCCACATCAAATTAAGTAAAACATTGCACGAAATTTTAGAGAGTTTGTAAAGGTAAAAACATATTGCATAAACTTTTAGTTGGTTGATTTTAGTTCATACACTGAAGTGAATTAAATGTAGATAAGACATTGAAATTTTATTTAAAATTGAAAGCAGAAAGATATCATTTCATTCTCAAATTACTGGGCCTTACATCTGATGGGTGGTCACGCATAATGTGCATTATCATCCTTGTGCATCACGAATCAGGTGGTCATAACAATCACCATATATTATAAATGACACGATATTGAAACTATGTTTTTTGCAAATAATAGATACAATGAGACACATATGTTGTATTATACGAGGGTTGGAACTTAAACAGTGGTAACTATTTATTCACAACCGATACAAAAGAGTTACATGTTTGCACCTGTTAATGTCCTTCAAAGTAGACACCAGCGTTGTGTAGAGCCTGTTGCCAGTGATGCGGAAGGCTTAGTATAACGTTAGCAGAGCCAGTTCTGTTGATGGTGAGAACGGAGCGGCCTAAAGTTATGGTGATTCTCGTGTTCAACTGTGATGGTGTTATCCTAACGCATTACGTTCCTCCAAGGCAAACCGTCAATGCGCAGTATTACTGTTCGTTTTTGGAGCATCACCTGCGACCAGCTTTGCGAAAGAAGCAGCGACACTTTCTGCACAGCCCACCCATCATTTTGCATGACAATGCGCAGGCGCAAAAAGTGCAAGCTGTGGCTGCTCTGTTTGGTCGATGGGACTGGGAAGCACTGTACCATCCACCACACTCCTCAGACTTAAGTCCTTATGACTCTGATTTGATTCTGAAGGTGAAGCAACCACTTCGTGGCATTCGCTCCAAAACTGTTCCAGAGATTCAACAGGCAGTAGACCTCTCCATTTGCACCATCAACAGAACAGGCTCTGCTAACGGTATACTACACCTTCCACATTGCTGGCAACAGGTCCTACACAATGCTGGTGACTACTTTGAAGGAAAGTAACAGGTGCAAACATGTAACTCTTTTTTTGTATTGGTTGTGAATAAATAGTTGTCACAATTTAAGTTCCAACCCTCGTAAATACTCAAAACTTTTTTATTCACCAAGACATAGAAGTAACTCTTCCACAGCAGTAAGAGGTCTGTGGTTCAGGATGCAGATAGACATCCACAGCAATATAGGAAAACCCAAGCACGTCCACAGCACTTATGGAACAGTGCAGCAGTATGTGTATGCATGTCCACAGCAGTGAAAGATATAACAGAACCTCCCCAAAAGTTATACCTAACCACGGACGTAGCTGATAACTGCCTGTGAAATGTGAATACCCATATTTGGATTCCATCGCAAAAGTTTTTTCTTTTATGAAGCTTCAACAAGATACATACACAGAAACAAAAGGATTGCTATGGAAATGAATAAGTCAGAGTTTGAGCTTCTAAGAAAATTTATGGTAAGTTAAGAACAAATAGTATTATCTTCCCTGTGTATCACATTACAAGCAAGTAAAGATAGAAAAAGCTTCTACTCAGGTGGCTTAAGTAAATGCACAAGAATAAAAACTGGTTTATGCACTAACTTCCAGAACTCTAGTTTCTTGACCTGGAAAAGAAAGGAAAGAATAATTGATCAGATAGAGTTTAGAGAAGGATGAGGCAATAATTGACATCATAAACAGAGGAAAATGACAAAAGGTAGCTAACAGAGAGGAAAGACAACAAGAGAAGTTATATGGTGTAAAGCAGATGAAAGAGGGAGAAAATAAGTAAGAGTCTGAAGTAAGGCAATATAAAGGAGTCAGGAGAGGAAATTTCGAGATGGCCCATTTTCAGGTGTATTTCAAAATTATCTGAAGAACATTGATAGTGGAACAGTGGCAGATACTGTATATGGATGTAGAACAGGAACACATTATACTTCATACAGTACTGCTTAGTTAAGTTCCACAGAAACTGACTCACTGTCTACAGAAAGATACAATGAAAGAAAAGTCAGTTCTGAAGGAATGACGGACACATCATTTGGAAATGATTACACTGAGAAATTTTAATTCCCTTCGTGGCATTTACTTAGTAACACAGTATATATGTTTATCCTACAAACTTTTACATTACTTTATTAATTACCTACTCAAACATGAAGGCAATTTATGATGGAAAAAATATAATGAGAATACCACCTGGCACAGACATGAGTGTCATAAAACCATGAAAAATTCTTTCTTAGTCCATTTCCACCCCCCCCCCTTTTTTTTAATGGAAACCATTGTTAATGCTTTACACTTCTGGCGTACACACACACACACACAAACTAGTCTTCTATACATTGTGTGACGTGTGTGTGTGTGTGTGTGTGTGTGTGTGTGTGTGACAGACAGAGAGAGAGAGAGAGAGAGAGAGAGAGAGAGAGAGATTCTGCGGGCTGATCTATTTCGCTAGCTCCAAAAAACAGCTTCACATAAGTATTTAATTATCAGGCCTTACAGTCAATCAGCCTCAGGAGCAGAAATCAAACACTTCCATTTGTCATTTCCAGCTCCCCCTAATGGTACTCAGCTATGAGCTGCTTGCTGCCAGTATGAGCTGCTTGCTGCCAGGAATTTCCTCAAACTGGAGAACAACAGCTGTCTTGGGGAAATCACTCATCCTTGAACCAGCAGAGTCGGCACAGAGCTTGAGACATTCCTCTTATCTTGGACAACATTTTAATTATTAGTTTTAACAACATACTGAGACATTGCAGTTAACAAGAATAACTCACTTTCTCAAGCAGCAGTGTGGGACACTATAGTGATGAGTAAGAAGCAGTTCCCATACTCGGGATACAGGTAGCAAGATTGGCCAAGCAATACAACACTGAAGTTTGCAAGTGGAGAGAGGCACTATGAATAAGTCACGAGAGCAGATTCTACACAGCAATTCTGAATGGCAGGAACACACCAACATTTAGGCACAAGACTAAGGTATTTTCATCAGCTTTGGCATAATAAATACTATTCGAGGTAGGTCACAAAAGCTCTGCTACTACCGTACTACCATGCAGTAAACTATTCATATCAGGAAAAAATGACAGTTATTAGTCTGGCGACAATGTGCAAATAGTACTCAAGTTGTACCAAGTGTACTAGAGATTTCTGCTGTGAGCTTCTCTCTTCAGTCGATATTAGGATGCAATCCAGACTTGATCTCTGAACAAACCATGCTCTCAATTTTCTGTTAGATTGAAGTTATTTGTGTCGAACTGTGTGATTGTTCACTGTTTTATGGTGCTTGTCAATAAATGCATCATAATGGTACCCTGAAATTCATTTAAAGTAGCTCAGCTACCAACATTTCCCCTTGTAGCCATAAAGGCAGACTGTTTGCAAAATTCAGAGCACTAGAGGAACTGCTTCAAGCAACTGTAAAAAAACTGGTGGATGTTTCTCTCCTGTTATGTTTTTCTTCCTTCCAAAATTTTTATCTTTTTTTTGCAAAAATCTTCAATAGTGTTATTTTTACGACGTGCACAGTACCAAAAATTTTTAATATTAATTCAGGGTTGAGCCAACTCAATTTTATTACCCATTACACTCCTTTGGTTACTTAGAACACACAAATGTAATTAATTTACCTAAAAACTGTGCTAATTATAAAATACCATTAATATAAAATGTAGTTATCATTGTACCTATGTTAATATATACGAATCTGTTAACTTTCAGATGAAGTACATCAGAAATATACATAAATAATTAAAGTATCTATACAGTTAATGCTGGAAATACTTTAGCAACTTTTGTACTCATTTATTTTCAGAGTAATTAGCATTCTTATATAAAATTTTGTTACTCGAGGTAGAATATCATATTTTGGGAAACTAGACAACATAATGCAATAGCAGTTATTGTTTTATTTAAAAGACTTCAGTCAAACTCACCTTATTCCACTATTCAGTTTTTCAGAAATAGAAATCTTTAATTGTAACATGTAAAAAGGCAGTGGACAACAATAACTGAAAGTAGTTTTAATTATTGCAATCTTATAAATGAGAGGCTGCTGGAAGTCATTTCAGGCAGTCCACAGAAAGTTAGGACAAAAACAAGATCTGTGCATGAATTCACACACTATGTATGCAATTATGCAGTGATTTTTGGGGGGGGGGGGGGGGGAAGAGATTGACTGTGAGAGAGAGAGAGAGAGAGAGAGAGAGAGAGAGAGAGAGAGAGAGAGAGAGAGAGAGAGATTGACTGTGAGCTCACAATTAATCTCAAGAACAGAGTTAATTTACAATAATGCATTCTGAAAATGGTGACAATAATATTGGGCTGTGAACTATGTTATTTTAAAATGATATTTACTGTGCACATACATTAGCACAGTTAAATAGGGTAATACCACAGGACTACATCAGCAAAAGCAAGATGCAGAACAGGTAGGGAGAATTTCTAAGTAGCAATTCACTAAGTTGATCCATGAAAATGTTGACTTAAATTTTGCAGCTCGATTGGAAAGGAACAATCAGTTGTATTGAAGTTGCCTATACTACTATCTATGGACTCATGGCTAGACAGAGAAAATTTATGGAGGTTTGTAATTGAGATGGAGTAATAAGATACCTGGCAGCTCACAGTGCTGTTGCCAGTTTTCAACTGTGAAGCACAAACGGCTGCAGGTGAGAACAGTAACTGATGCCAATGATGCTGAGGTGTATCGCAAATACATCCCCTTCGAGTGAGCGTAGGAGGATACATGATGACTTAGACAAAGATTCTAGTTGGTGTGATGAATGACAGCTAGCTCCAAATGTAGAAAAATGTAAGTTAATGTGGATGAGTGTGAAAAGCAAACTCATAATGTTTGGATACAACATTAGAAGTGTCCTGCTTACCACTATCCTATTGTTTAAATATCTAAGACTAACACTGCAAAGTGATATGAAATGCAATGAGCATGTGAGATTTGTCATAGTTTTTTTTTTTTTAAAAAAAGGGAAATGATCGTATGGCGTCAGTGGACGGGAGTTCCCAGGCAGGAAGTTCGGGGGCCAAGTGCAAGTCTTATTGAATGCGATGCCACATTGGGCAACCTGTGTGTCGACAAAGGGGACGAAATGATGATGATGATGATGATGATGATGACAGCACAACACCCAGTCCCTAATGGGAGAAAATCTCCCACCCCAGCCAGGAATCGGACCCGAGCCCCCATCCGTGGCATTCTAATGCGCTGACCATTCAGCTATTGGGGCGAACATAGGGAAGGTGAATGGTTAACTTTGGTTTATCGTGAGAATTTTGGGAAAGTGTGGTTCATCTACAAAGGAGACTGCGTATAGGATGCATGTGTGCCCTATTTTTAAGTACGGCTCAAGTGTTTGGGATCTGTTGTGGGTTGGATTAAATGCAGACATCAAAGCAATTCAGAGGCAGACTGGTACATTTGTTACTGTCAAGTTCAAACAATATGCAAGTGTTATGGAGATGGTTTGGGTACTCAAATGGGAATCCCTGGAGGAGAGGCAATGTTCTTTTTGCAGATACCCAGCATCTGGAGCTGACTGCAGAATGATTCTAATGCCGCCAACACACATTTTGTGTAAGGACCATGAAGATAAGAAAAGCATGTAGACAGTTGCTTTTTCCTCACTCTACTTGCACGTGGAACAGGAAAGGAAATAACTAATATTGGAGCAGGGTACCCTCCACCTCATATGTACTGGCCCTGGTGAACACAACAACCAACAAAAGAGCACACTGATGTGGCCAGGAAATGATATGTTACATACATACTCTCACTCTTAAGGGGGATTTGTCTGAAAGCTAGAAAAATTCTCAGCCTCTTTTATGCATCTATCAATGACTCATAGCTTCAATCATTCAGAAAAGTTCTTGCCTTTACTCCTTATATCAGCATACAATTCTTTACAGGTAAGTATTGAGGCCAGTATTTTTTGAAGAATCCTGAGAAGTCAGTCTATTAAAAAAAAAAAGCAGAACACAACAGTCATAATATGCTTGACTGGAGGACAAAGTGATGCATATTTCACATTATCTACATGAAATATATTACTAATGATGTATGAGACAGATCTGCGGACTAATGGGAGGAAAAATGTATTGTACATGTTGTCTCATGACAGTAAGTCTGGCCAGTAACTCCATCTCATATTTTATTAGTTTTATCAACTGAATCTTCCTTTGATGCAATTAAATGTATTATACTGGGTTTAAAAAAATTGCACTAAGAAAATTTACCTCAAATGCCCAAGCTGCACACTGAAAATGGGTACATGACATTTTCATACCCTCAGCTGATACTCTGGTATCCAAGGCGCCTAACTGTGTGTGCAATGCTCCTATATTGTAGAGGATGCACACCATTTCAAATCGAATATCAGTTGAAGTGCAAACCATACTTGCATATGTATCTCTCCTGAAAGAGCAGCATTTTAAAAATATAAGAATTATATCAAATGTGTAGCAAATAAGATTTTACAATACAATCTCATTAAATGATGTACAAAAGTAAATGACTAATCTTAGGTACAGAAAGAATATTAAATCTAATAATTAAAATGAAACTAAGAAAATAATGAAGTCAGGACTAGTCTCAGACAATCTGATGATTCTTACAAAGCCACAGCAGCCTTTCAGATAAATGAGATGGTAAAGTGGACCTAAACATTTTCTAAGCCAAGATGAGCCACCCCTTCCAGTCAGAGAGATATTATATGTTTGCATGAAATGTTCATATATTCTTCTGCACAAATAAGACAGTTTTACAGCTGAGTTTGATAAGCAACTTCAGAAACACCTTTGTGGCATTCTGGTTTTGGCTCAAATAGAAACCACACAAACAAAACAGAAGTGCATTCCTGGTTCTTATGATGGATGGGTACAGTGCAATACTATATCTTTCGTCTCATTTATAGATTAAGCAAACATGTAAAATTCTTTAAACTAGTACATATATGCTTTTGGGGTTCAATGCAGAGAACAGATACCAAACAACTTAAAATGGTATGTCATTTAACTTCCAAGTGAATGAGTGATTAAACCTTACATATGTGAACCTATTAATTTCCTTCCCAATCAGAGCTCGTACTTGGTCACCAGTGATCTCATTCTTGATGGGCATTAATCTTTAGCTTCATAATTCGGCTCCTTCCCGCTTATGGCATTGTACACCTGGAGATAATCATTCAATACTATTTTGTTAGCTATCTGAACAATGACATGATACGATTTTTGACAATACTCAATCATTTCTTTGTGTTAATGCTTCTCTGGCTTATAAGTTCTGGGACTGTGGCACCAAGCTGCAACTCTCACACCACCCTTTCATGTACAAACACTTTTACTGATCTTCCACTTTTTTTTACTTTCAAATAATTTTTGTAGATATTTTCCTGGTTTCTTTGACTGTGTCTTTATTTTATCCTCCTTTTCAAATTTAACATCTTGCATTGTCAAAGGAACTTTTTGCCACCACAAGTACTATGACAGTAATTATACTACTACTTTCTTTCCTTTTCAGTGCCAAGTGTAAGATCAAAATTTCTTCTCTGAAAGCAAAATGACTTTTGATCAGCATGTTCTGCATTTTTCTTTCAATTCTTATGCATTTCATGACCTAATGAGGTAGTTTAGGAATATAACAGCACTGGACTAATATCATGAGGATGGCCATCCAGATTTATGTTTATTATTATTTCACTAAATGACTTAAAACTAGTGGCAGGAGGGGTTCTTTGAAAGGGCACGATCAATTTCCTTCCCAATCAGAGCTCGTACTTAGTCACTAGTGTTCTCATTCTTGATGGGCATTAATCTCTAGCTTCATCCTTTCCTAGAAGTTTATAAGAGTGTAATATGAGAAAAATTAAAATGTGAAAACATCTCAAAGCAATGCAAATTAATAAAATGTTCAAAAACTGCCAGTAGAGCAAAGTAGTTAAATTTTTATGATCACTCCACAAAAATTGTCATTTGGTAACTGACTGCCATATGGCTGACGGTCTCATCCTTCATGCTTCCAGAAAGAAATGCATGGGGCTTGTGAAGAATAGAATAGGATTCAAAAACCCAGTGTATGAGGCCTGTTCAAAGCATTCTGGAACATTCATCATTTCGAGCCAACGGTGTGTTGGAGCGAAATGCAGTTGGCATCCCTGCACACACCTGTGTTTAATATGCAACTGACGGAAGTTTCATTGTTGTATGTCTGTAAGTTATTTCAGTGCTGTATTGAGTAGCACATTGTGTCACACAGTTTGTGAATTTCGAGATGGCAGAGTTAAGACAAGCAACGCGTCTCATTTAAGAAACTCAAGAGAACCTTTAAGAGACACCAAATGATGCAGGAAGCTTACAGTGATGACTGCTTAAGCTGTTCTCAATGTTATGAACGGTTCACATGGTTTAAAAATGGCCCGGACAGAAGTTAAAGATGACCCTCGTTCAGAACACCCTTCGATGTCTATCGATGTCAGATCACATGTTAAGCCATGCTGATAGTTTTATTTGACTTTGAAGGATTAGTTCATCATGAATTCGCACCACAGGGATACACTGTTAATCGATGGTGCTATCAGGATGTGTCGTGATGTCTGTGAGAAAATATGAAGATGAAAGGGCCTGAAAATTCACGACTCTGAAGCATGATAACACACTAGGATGAATGCCTAGTTGGTGTGTGACTACTGCACAAAAAATGAAATCACTGTGCTGCCTCATCCTCTGTACTCTCCGGACCTGGCTCCTCCAGACTTGTTTTTATTTCCAAAGCTGAAAACCCTGTTGACAGGATGAAGATATGCAATTACAGACAAGATAAAAGAAAATTTGCAGATGGTGCTATGAATGATCCAGGAACAGGTGTGTCAAGACTGCTTCTGGAAGTGGAAATGGTGTTGGGAGAGGTGTATCAATTGTGGAGGAGAGTATTTCGAAGGAGACCATGCACAATAAGTAAAAGGTAAGTCTAGAAAATTTTTATGGACAAAGTTCTGGAATTTTTTGAACAGACCTTGTATGTAATGTACCTTCCGATTGTGCACACTATTATGTGAGGAAGACAATGTACCCCACTGAGAATTGCTGGATAAAACATCGGAGGTGTTCGGCTCTGTGCCATCTAGATACACCAGACATGATGTCCAGACATACACATTTTTTTCTATGAGAGCATGATCAAAGAGGTGACTGAGATCAGAAAACAAAAAAATACCATAAATAAAACTGGTGGCTAGCAGCTGACCACTACTACAGACCTAATCACTGTATGATTAAATGGGAATGGGTTACAAAGGATGTAGAAACTGCCTTGTATGATGACGAACTGAGCACTGTTGGCATCACAGCCAGTAACGAAACTGTGTAAAAACAAAGGGACCATTAGCACAGTAGTTGGTAACCAACTTAGAATAACTGAGGAATATTTCGGCAAAAGTTCTAGAAATTTAATCACCTGATACAGCTAGAACATTTTATTGGAAGTATAATAGGTTTCACATTTCTCTCATTTCACCTCCTTTGGTAGAGTGATGGTAGTGCATCAGATTAAGTCAATTCACTTAAATACAAATCAATAGTCTGACAAATGCTGACTACGACACTGAATTACCCATTTCTTCCATTTAAAATTACCATTGCTTTTGTATCATGCTTCTGGCATCTCTTCTCCATTGAAGGCTTGTGTGTATCCCTGCTGTCAGTTTACCCTATCTTCTGCATTTAATGTTTTTCATCTGCAACTCAGCTGAAAAAATACCTGCATACAAAAACTTACTTTCTTTTCAGTTCAGGCCATATCATCTACAGGTATGTCGTCGCAGAATTTTCTAACACATAAGACACACTTTTCCCCAGATTTTTAAATCCTCGAGTAAAGAAACACATCACAGCCTGAATACAGAAAATGAGCTGCTGTCTGCTACTAATTATCTATTGAAACATGAACAATTTTGACAGAACATAAAAGAGTTCTATGAAGGGTGTACGAGCAGACTAACAAAAAATCAACTAAGAAATGATAAAAGCAACAAGAAAGACTACATTAAATTTAGATCTATTTGTTCAGTAATAGTATTTTTGATCAAATTAATTGGTGAAAAAGAATAACAATACAGAGAAAATTCAGACTTACCATGTGAAAGAGACTGCTGCTGCACCATCTTTGGACATAGGGAATCTACTCTGCAAGAAATGAAGCTGACAGTAATATCGTTTTAGTGTTGAAACACCAGAGACATCCTTGACAGCACACACAGCTGCAGCTCTTAGCCCTTCCAATGTGTGTATTTCACCGGAGTATGATTCTGGATCTTCATGATAGAAATCTCTGATGTACTGCAAGAAGGAAAATTCAGTCATGTCACCAATTAACAAAATGAGTCAATTTTAGTTCAACAAGTTAGTGGAACATGCCATTTTATGTCACTGTACACAATCTTCAAAATATGTGTATCAGAAAATTCTGTTTAATACATCACAGTTTTTGGTGTGATAAATGACAGCTTGCTTTAAATGACGAAAATCAAAGTTAATGCAGATGAGTAGGAAAAACAATCCTGTACAGTATTAGTGACATGCTGTTCGACACATTCATATCAATTAAATATTTAGGTGTAACATTGCAAAGCAACATGAAATGGAACAAGCATGCAAAGTCAGTTGAAGGGAAAACACTATTGATAAAGTTTAGAAAATCCGCAATTGTGGCAGAATGCAGACTGATTCTACTGTCGCCAACATACATCTCTTGTAAGGATTGGGAAAGCAATATAAGAGAAATCAGGGCTCATACAGAAGTATACAGACAGTCATTTTTCCCTTGTTTCATCTGCGAGAAGATCAGAAATGGGATGATTAGCATTGATAAAACATACACCTACCACATGTACAGTATATATGCAGATGTACATGTTCATAACACAATGCACACACAGTTGTGATAGAGTAGAGGGAACCATGTTCCAAAACTGTGAACTGAATTCTGAAATAGAAGAGTTGTGATTAAGAAGAAAATTAATATTTGTATAGACAGCTAGACAGCACAGGTCAGGATTCAAATTTCTATGCTTCTGAATCTAATATTTGTATATATGACAATATAATGTACAGGCATCTCCAATGATCCATCATAAAGAATGTAGTTACTGACATGACATTTGTGATTCAAGAAAAAACATATATGTTTTCAAAACTTACAGGAACAGCACATCCATTAACTGACAAAAAAAGGATAGCAGACTTGAGACTTTCCTATTATACAATGAGCCATTTAAACAAGGCATTGCCCATAACTTCAGAGTTGAAACAATCTTTTAGGTCATGCATAGCACAGAAAATGAAACGATTTAGTATTTTGGGAGTTACACCTTTTGTTGTACCTTCAGAAATAGAATTCAAGGCAACTGATTTACAAAATTCTACTCTGCTCAAGAACAAGTATTATAACACTATGAATGTGGCAAGGTGGTACTGTGACGCAGAGGAAAAGAATTTTCCATGCTACGGAGACATCTCTCTGTGTATACCTAGTTTCTGATGCACACAACTTTTTTCTGTCATAAAAGGAATAAAATACGTGGAAAGATCCAAATTACACAATCTACCACTAAATATAATTATTTTTTTCTCCCAATATGTCAGACACCACAAGTTTCATCAATTGTAAGTGTACAAGTAAAACAAGCAATGTGTGGCAAAACACTTGCATTTTGCCATAGTTTGAATTAACTCTGTAAAAACAGGACATGATACAATCATATTTCTCTACCAACTATCTCCTCACTGCATGGTATTGTTGTGTTCACAGTCTTTATTGCATCAAAGGGGACTCTCTTTGCCTGCAGGTCCCTGTGGACACCTCCTACACAAAATGTAAGCACTTACAACAGCAAATCCTGTCTGACAACATCATCTGAATCCAAAGATTTTATACCCTCGAAGTTTTATTCTTTTTGTCTTCTTGGTGGATTAAAACTATGTGCCATATTGGGGCCAATCAGTGCCCAATGAGAGCTGCTCAGTACAGAAAGTATCTTGAGTTTGGGAGCCACAATCCAGTACTCAGCTTTAATCTGTCCGAGTTCCACAATAATGCACACACTTGCTGCAAAAAGGAAGATTCAGGAATGTGGCAGAGCACTGTATGAACAGTAAGTATTTAATGCAATTTAGGAAAATCACAGACTTGAATTTATTAGAGGGGACAGTGACCCACTGTATGTTTTTTCATCTCCGAGTGAGCAGAGGTCTTATTTGCTACCACAAATCTGCACCTGGCATTGTCAAAGCAAATGTAGGCGAGTAATCACTTCTCTAGCCAAGTGGTCGGCCAGTTCATTCCCTGGGATACCCAAATAATCTGAGTCTCAGAAAAATACAACTAATCAGGCAGCACGATTAAGGTCAGAGAGGTGGTCATGAACAGCAGGTATACAGGGTCCAGAGTAATAGTGATCGGCCTTGAGGCTGCTCACTAAGTCACTGCAAATTAAAACAAAGTCAAGGGAGGCATGTTTAATACAAGTCAGGCTCTGTTAATGGTTCTCACCTCTGCCATTAAAACATTACATGTTCCTGGCCTTAAATATTCTTCCTGATCAATGGGAATGTAAAAGCATATCCTGTCCTATCCATGGTTTTAGAGCCATCAGTATAAATGACTGCAGCACCCTGACACTTTTGGATAACTGAAAAGAACAGACCCCAAATGGGGGCAACATACTTTAGGATTGCAGAATAAATTGATCCTAATTTGTGGTCTAGGTACCAGAAAATGGGGGAAGGGGATGCAGGACAACACAGGAACCTCATTCTCAGGAGGTTTGGTGGAGACCCTGGCAGAGTGTTGTGAGGTGCATTCCACGAAGAATATGACAAGCTATATGATGAGGAAACTGTCGGATTGTGACGGCGTAAGTGAGCAACAGTTGGTTCCATCGGTGTTGTTGAGGGAAGATTCCCACTTCAGATAGAAGACCATCTACAGTAGTAGTCTGGAAGGTGCCAGTGACTTGTTCAGTGTCGTAATGATCAAGCGAGTCTACCATTTTCAAAGCTGAAGGTATCACAAAGCCATAAATTTGGCAACCATAGTCCAGTTGGGATGATACCAGGGCCCGGTAAATATAGAGAACTGTAGCACAATCTGCACCCCAAGAGGTGCAACAAAAGTTTTCTTAAAATCAGATGTGTTTCCAGACTGAATTCTTTTCTTTCCTCAGTTCACATCTCCCAAGTGTGAAATAGCCATATGGGCAGAATCTCCTTTTCTTGAATCCATTCTATTCTTCTCCAAAGAGATTCAGATATTGCAATATTTCCCCTCGCAATAGCTAACAGATCTACCAATCCGTAGCAGGAAGCTATTACCCATGGCCACAGAATCCAAGCAGTCCATGTGCCATGTTCTATGGTACTAGTAGCAGTTTGATGCTGGTAGGAGAGGTATGTTATGTAAATATATTGTACATAGGTGTATATATCAGGCATGACCCAGAGAATGGGCAACAAAAAGTCATAACTTAATTATAAATATTAATAACGATAATCCATTTTTAATTTAAAAAAATGTCAGAGGAAGTATTCTCAGATGTGACCACAATTGTGGCACAATTACAATGCAGTAAAATTTCAATCTTGCTAAACAAATGTTGACACAGTCACTTGGAAATGAGCAAGATGGTACAAAGTCACTTAGATTCTGAAGCACACCAAGTGAGTCATTCAGCACTTAGATGTGGGCTCCATATTGGTTAGGAGTGTTAACTTCTTCAGTTTTTGAGTTATTCATGTTTATTGATATGAGAAATGTATCACTACAATGTTCCCGGTGTTTAAATACAATAAATGTACTATGACTTTTCATTTAATAAAGGCAGCTACCCATATTCCTATCTGAAGCCACACCTTCACTACTCTGAAGTATTTACTTTTAAGTAATAATGGAATATTTACTTCATCACATTTGGTGGTGAAATTTTGGAAAACCATATTTAGTAACTCCGCTTTAATGGCACTATCATCGGTAACATTACAATCTCTATCACGTAGTAGGAATATCGACTGCGTCTTATCACTGCTGAACTTCACATAAAACGACCAGAATCTCTCTGGATTTTCTGCCATATTTTGAGACAGATTTTCATTGTGGAAACTGTTAAAAGCATCTTGCATTGAAATGCGCACTAAATTTCGAACTTCGCTAATAATGAAGATTTTGTGTTCTTCTAAATTTGGCATGCTTTTTTTCTGCAATTGTGTTTTGACCTGTATACCATAGTGGATCAGTTCCATCTCTTACTAATTTATTCGGTACAAAATTCTCTACTGCTGTTGATGCTATTTCTTTGAATTTAAGCCACATCTAGTCAACGCTTACACTGTTAGTTTGGAAAGAACGGAGGTTACCACTTACAAAGGTGTCAAGCAAATTTTATCTGCTTTTTAAAATAGGTACATGTTGTGCTTATTTTTAGTAGGTTTGGATGTCATGGCATTCAGTCTCACTAAAACAACCTTGTGGTCAATAATGCCTGTATCACTCATCATGCTCCCTATTTGTTGCTAATAGGTCAAGCATGTTTTCGCTACCATTTACACTTTGTGTGGGCTCTTGAACTAATTGCTCAAAATAATGTTCAGAGAAAGCATTTAGTACAATTTCTGGCGATGTTTTATAACTACCACCAGCTTTGAACATGTATTTCAGTATCACTAACTAGAGTGAAGTTACCACCAACTACAACTGTATGATAATCCAAGTCGAGGGGTCGGCAAAAGAAAGGAGTTATTAATTTATTCCGATTTCCAAGTATAACTTCTATCTACTTCAATCTCACTGCAACGTAAACTACTTCTGACAGCTATAAACACTTCATCACCAACTGTATTTAATCTTTCCATTTCTGAACAGGGTTAGGGCCTTTGTAAACATTTAGACTAAACTTATTTCTGGTTTTAGCCAACTTTCCTTACCTACAACAATTTGTGCTTCAAAGTTTTCTATTAGTGCCTGGAGCTGTTCTTTCCTGACACCGCTACTACTATAATACCTATGGTTCCTAGGTCGACACTTGTACTGTATTTGACCAGCACCCTTTGAGGCTGATGCCCTTTTTGACTCCAAACAGCCCCCCCCCCCCCTCTCCCATGTAGCCACTTCCTGTGTGTGATCGACTCCTGACCTACCAAGCGGAACTCAATATCCCACCACTCAGTGGCGCAAGTCGAGGTATCTACAGACTACATAGTCACAGAACTGTCTAAGCCTGATTCAGACTCTCCACTTGGATCCGTATCAAAGCGCGGCCTGGCTAGCACCCAGCTTAAGGCTTGATTGTCAGTCTCTAGCTGAAATACTCTATGTTCAAGATAAAACCGATACTTATCCAGCGCAAACAAGACGGCCAATGCCTCACATTCATAAACAGAATATTTAAGCTGGGCACTGGTTAACCGAAGAGGCGCATATGCTAATGGTTGCCTTTGACCCTTGAACTCTTGCAGGAGGACTGCCGAAGTTCCCGCATTAGATGCGTCAGTTTGGACAATAAATTTCTTATGAAGATCAGGCACTCCGAGAACCGGAGGATTGGCTATAGCCACATTACTGTGCTCCTGTCGACAATGCTGCAGATATTGAGCTCTGCCTCCATCATGGAAGCAAGATGGTCAGTCTTTACTACTTCAGACAATCACCCAAAACCAGAAATAATCTCTTCTGCTCCAAAGAGAGACACATCATTAGTCCCAATGCAAGCCACCACCTGCAGCTGGCTACACCCTGTGCTCTTCACGGCATCCGGTGACCCATTCCACAACTGGGATAACTCCCTCCAGTATGCACAAAGAGTGCACACTACATTTCTTCCTCTCCTTGGCAGCCATCTCCCTAAGGGCACCCACTAATAGCCTAACACTGGGGCTCCCAACTACCAGCAATCCCACCCTCTGAGAATGTCTGGATCTTGCAGGCCACGAGGCTTCCTCTGAAATAGGACACATGATCGCATCTGGCTCAGGATCAGCCACAGATAGCGGCTGAATCTGGTTTCTCGGACAAACTGGAACCGCCTGCCACTCCTTGAAATGATCTCCAGTGCCTATTAAGCAAACAGTCATGCCAGAAATTTATGAATTAAACTACTAAACACACAGGCTAATGACAAGAAATCACGCCTCTTTGAAACTTGTATATATAAGTCACAAATGCTGTTCTCTCCTCTGGCGCTTCCAGAAAGAGAGTTGTGGCCTTACTGAGCTTTAGTCAGTTTTGCATGCTGCAGCATATCCCATGTTAACAGCAGGATATCCCATGTAATAGATCATGAATTCACCATATATGCATACAGTATTTCTTAAAGGAAACTGTAAACTCAAATAAGATTGAGTGATCGGTTGGATCAGCTCCTGTCTTTTTGAACCATTTAGAGGATTCATAACATGGAGACCATTCCACAAGACCACACAGAGTGGCAAAGCCCCATCATGCTAAAATCAAACACAGGATTGTTCCAACAATAGCATGTGTTACAGGATCACAATCACCATCAACAACTCATAAAGGACTTCCAATATGTTACATGTAATATCCTCAATGTACCTAACTGTCCCTGCAACATCGTGTACATTTCTATAAAAGCAGTCAAAACATCATTTTGAGCACCTGCTTCACTAAACAACATAGTAAATAGTATGTCCTGTATCATGTTTCCTAAGTACAAGAGAAAACAGTCTTGTCATTGTTCAGCTCACACTGCAAAATGCTTTATCTTGATGAAGTGTATATGAACTACATTACAAAATCATTTTCAATTTGTTTGTAGGTAAGAAACAGAAGTAATTTTGATACAGTGTACCTTCTGCAATACACTGTACAGTGATCTGCTGAATATATATCTACATGATTGTGAATAAAGCTATGACAACCACCTAACAATTCGTGTGCACTTCCTCCCAAGAAGTCAAATGAAATAAATTACTCAAAAAAGTTTTGTGTCAGTTGTGTATCTGTGAACAATCCTGTTGGAAGAACATCCGCAATTGAGTATTATAGCAGAGATTGAAAAATGAGTGCTCAAAGGCAGCACACTGTGTCTAGTATACGCGGCACTCGGGGACCACAGCACAGCTACGACACCTGAGGATGGGCTTATAACAGTCCGAAACCGATCGTGTGAAAATAAAGTAATATTCAACTGAAGAGGTATTTTGAACCTTTGCTGTGTATCTGTGAAAAGAATGGTGTAAAGAATGTAGTAGAGTGGAGAGGTCCAGAATATTAACAGTTCTGAGAGTTAAAAATAATTACAGGAAATATAAAAGGGACACAAAATTGGGATGGCATGTGCATCAGATGCAGATGGAGGCCTCTCAAGGCACATATGCATTGAGAGCCATTACTTGTCTGCCCAACCCTCAGCCACCACAAGATTTCCAGAAAGTGTTTAACGTGGTGCCCCAATGCACGAAGTACTTGCATATAGAATAGGTTCCCTGGTATGTGACTGGCTTGGAGCCTTCTTCAGCAATATACCCCAGTATGTTGTTCTTGCCCAAGTGTGATAGGACTGTTGTTATTATCTACATAAATAAATGGTCTAAAAACAAAGATGCTGTAACTTACCAAACGAAAGCGTTGGTATGTTGATTTTTTTATTGTCTCTATCAACATCCAAACGCTTTTGTTTGGTAAGTTACAGCATCTTTGTTTTTAGATATATTTTTCCCAAGTGGAATGTTTCCCTCTATTATATAAATAAATGGTCTGACGCACAGGGTGAACAGCAGTTTGTGGCATGGCTGGCTGCAGTTGACTCAGTGTACTTTGGGTGACCAAACAACATCAGCCCCTCAATCTAAGAGTGGTGCATCCAGAAGTAGAAATGTCCACTGACATTTTCTGATCTAGTCAGGAGATTCATAACAGTAAAAGTAAGAAGACTAATATCTAATGCACATCTTTTGCACCATCGATAACAAAAGCAAGATGAAGGAAATATATATGTCAGCAGGTGGGCATCCCCAGCGGCTCTGCATGCAACAGCAAACGTCCCACTAACAGCTGTCAAAACCCTGATCCATTACAGTGAAGAACACCCACTATTCAATAGTGTGTGACACCTAGATCAGAATACTGGGTTCAGCAGAAAGGAAGCAAACCAGATCTAAAAGCAAATCAAACAGAGGAAAAAAGGGATAAAAGAGTAGCTTGGTCAAGGAGACAGGGTCAGGGAGCCCCCTGCCCTAGCATACAACAGGAGACCCCACCATAGCTCAGCTCCAAAGCTAGAATAAAATGTTATACTGAGAATGAAAATCATTTTCACAGAGAAAACAGAGAACTATATGAACCATCCATGACTCATCCACCAATATTAGAGGCAATGAGTCCGGAAGTCCACACTTAGCATGGTAGGTCAAGAGGAGAAGGCATTCCTCAAAGATACTAGCTACTGTCCATAAGGCTCCACAATCACAATGTTGGGATGGCATATTGTCCAAAATAAAACTGAGTTAACCTGATAAAAGATGCGGAGATCACATATGACTGAATTCCCTCCAGGAGAAGGAGAAAGAAGAGCACCATTCTGCAGCAGTCTCCTTGATTGTGATGAGTTTATAGGATGGGGCAATAGCCCACCAGATGTCATTTCATTTATAGGTGAGCAGAGATCTTGAACGCAACCACAAATCCTCACCTGGGGGACAGCAAAGCGAATAGGGAGTGAATAAAAGCTCAAATGGTTGGCGAGTCCATTCCCCAGGGTACACGCATTACTTGGGATCCATAAAAAGACAACTGAGCAGGCAGCACAATGAAGGCCAATGAGAAGAACATGAATAGTGGAGATCAATGGGTGGCAAGAACAGCATTGATCAATAGCCAGGAGACTGCTCATTGAGTTAGTACATATTAAAACACGTTCAAGGGACATCAGTTTAATAAAATCAAATGCTCTGCCAACAGTTGTTAGCTCTGCTGTAAACACAATGCATGTTCACAGCAGTGAATGGTGTCCGGAGACCAAGACCGGGTACCTTCAAATCTGCAGAGGGAAGATTCCTGCTTTGGCAAAGAGACTGTCTAGAGGACTAGTCTAAAAGGCACCAGCCAACAGACGCACGTCATGATGGTGGACTGGGTTTAACAGTTTCAAAGCTGAAGGAGCTGCCAAACTATAAACCTGTCAACAGTAGTCCAGTTGGGATGAAACCAGCGGACTGTAAATACAGATAAGAGTAGCAGTAAGGAAGCAAAGACCGTTTAGCTTTCACTGCAGCTAGTCTTCAGATGACAAAAATGGGGCATCCAAGTCAGCATTCTATCAAAAAGGAAGTCCAAAAAATGGGAATGTACTGCAATGTGTAGCTGCTGGGTACCTAAGTAGAGTTCCTTGCCAGGATGGACTGTAGTACAATGGCAGTAACGCATGATCCACATTTTTGTAGAAGAGAACTGAACACCGTACCAAATGAGAAACTCATTGACATACAAGGAAGGGGGTGACCAGTGGCCCAACAGGGGTCACTAGCCCATTGACGGTAATGAAGAGTGTGACACTCAACACACAGGCCTGTGGGACATCATTCTCTTGGACCCATGTAGAGCTGAGTTAAGCGTCAACTCTAATCCAGAACAACTGGTGGATTAAAAACTGTTGAATAAAAATTGGTAAGGGGCCTCAAAAGCCCCAGCCACCGAGGGGAAGTAAAAGTGATGACGCCAAGCAGTGTCATACGCCTCAAGCCAGTCAAAGAAACTGCAATAAGGTGTTAGCATTTAGAAAAAGCCTGTCAGATTGCTGCTTCCAAACTATGCTGATAGTCAGGTGTGGATCATCCCTCCCAGAACCCATGCTGAAAGGTGGACAAAAGGACCCAAGATTCAAGAACCCAGGATAATCTGTTAGCCACCATCATTTCAAGCAGCTTACCTAGAATGTTGGGTTCTTGCCTGGCTTAAGGACTGGGACACCTATCCTATATTGCCTTTGCAAGAAGGCACCTGGGAGCCAAATACCACTAGAAACCCTGAGGAGATGTTGCCTTTGGGGAATATTCAGGTGTTGGAACATCTGATTGTGAGTTCAATCAGGGCCTGGTACTGTGTTGTGGGAAGAGGCAGGAACTTGAAGTAGTTCCCAGTCAATGAAGGGTTCATTGATTCACCTTGGTGGGGAGTGAAACATAAAGCGATATCTTCAAATTGTTACTTCTTCAGTAGAAAGATAGTTAGATTCAAAAGAGATGATGATGGTTTAGTAAAGTGGGTCACAAGGTGGTCTGCAAGAACTGATGAATCGGTACAAAGGGCACCCTGTAGGACAAGACCTTGAACAGCTGATGATCATTGGCAGTCCATAAGACAACAGAGCCTGGTTCGCACCTGAGATGAAGAGGCATTCGTCCCCAGGGAGGGGAGTGAGTGCTCCCAGCATTCCTTCTTACTGAATTTGATTAGATAGCAATCAACCATTAGCACAAAGTCACTTAAAAGTGGTAAGGTTGGTTATCGGCTCAGAATCCGACTGAGTGAGAGGATATGATGCCTCCAGGGGCACTGGAGGCACCTTGTCCCGATTCTTATTCTTCCTCCTATTTTCCTTCATAGCCCTTGGTGGCCTAGATGCATTCAAGGAGCTATCCACAGTGAGTGGGGGTCCAGATGAAGAGCAGACAGCCCTGGGACTCACAGGCCATGGCTCCTTCAGGCACTGTTTGGTGTCGGGCCTCTGGTCCATGGGTTTGCTGGGAAGTGGGATTCCTGTCTCTGGTAGATGCTGAAGGAGAATGCTTCCCTGGCCAGTTGCAGGAAATGGTACCCGAAGAACGTACTGGAGACGAGGGTGGTGGGAGATCCGGTTTGGGGAAGATAAAGGTAGAGGGCATGGGGTGATGGCTGTGATGTTAGCATGATTGATCATCATATCCACAAGTGGTCAATAAATTTGTATGTCTGGATCTTCTGTTCCTTCTTGAAAACTAGGCAAACTGGCGAATATGGAGGGTGATGTTCCGTGCAGTTGACACACAAAGGCGGATGTTCACTAGGACTACTTTCACAGTATGCTCATCCGCAGTTGCCACATTTTGAGTCCACCATGCAGAGGGATGACTTATGAGCAAAGGATAAGCATCTGAAGCACTTCATAAGGTCATGGGACATACGGTTTCACATCACATCTATACATAATGACCTTAACTTTCTTCATGAAGACAGTCCCTTCAAAGGCTATGATAAAGGCCCCTGCATATGCATGATTATCCTTGGGTCTTTTTGTACATGGCTGATAAAATGTACACCTCACTGTTGGAGATTAGCTGGAGCTCCTCATCTGTATGGAGTGTATGGTTTCATTGCAGTACAGGATCCCTATCAGTTTGACAAGATACCAAGTATTGGGTAAAGTGTTTCACTCCCGGACATCTGGCTTGTTCATCTTTCCAGGGCACAGGCAGGTGAAGAAACTGCAGGGCCTTGCGCACACCAGAAGAAGGAAGTTTACTTCGTTTCATGTGCGAGTCTTCTGCCATAGTACTACCCACTTATGCTTACCTGGTCAGTTAACCGTTGCCTGGAGTCCCCATACCCCAGTCATGACAGGCACATACCCCTTGGCTTGTGTGGGCTGTTTCCAGCTCAAGCACCAACTGTGCAGTCCCTATGTGGTCAGAGGGCTACCATGCAGGTACCTGACGATCCCGCCTCCCCCCACCGCAATGGAGTGGCTATCATGCTTGGTTCTGAGCATAGTATCTTTGTGAGAAAGAAGAGGCAAAGAGAGAGAGAGGCACAAAAGATGGAATACATGTTGCACTGGGTGACCTCCCCTGCACAATCTGCACTTCTGCAAAATTTGGAAAAGGAATAGGAAATCAAACCCAACAATGTGACCGACCATATGACAAGTTGTAGAATAGCGGAACGGAAGAAAATGAGTGTCCAAAATTACAAACCAGATCCAAGTGCTATCAGCATGTAGGAGACCATCCAATGGAAAGGCAGAGAGGAATAAAGAATAGAAGAAGGATAGACTTGCAGCACAGAATGGGCCCCATAGTGACCAAGCACATACTCTCAAAAGAGAAGTCATCACCTAGTGGTGGGGGGCAGGTGGGGGAGAGGGGCAGTTTTTTGGAGAGAGCAGAATCCCACCATGCACTGCTCAGATTCCAATTTATTGCAAGTCTCATATGTACTCTTAAATCTGTGCTTGGTGCCCCTTTACCAATAATAACTGTGTGGTCAGTTCCCTGGCTAAGTAGTTAGCTCATTCTCCAGGAAGTCCATATGGCTCAGGAACCAGAGGAAAACAGCTGAGATCATACAGAGGTTAATGGATAATGGCACTATGGTGTCATCAGGATAGCATCCGATAGTTCTGGCAATAATTTCCAGTTGAGTCATGAAGAGCCTACAGGCTTCTGAGGGGGGAAAAAAAAGTATTGTTCCTGCATCCTTAGAGCCATCGGTATAAATGATTCATATTCATGGGGACGGAGGATTCCATGTTATAAAACGAGAGGGGTGAGTGTGATTTTTAGGCTCTTGGAACAGGTCTAAGAGGACATGTGGTATGGGTACACACCAGGGTGTAGCACGTAGTATAACTCAATGTGTACATTGAATAGAGGAAAAAAATTCAATTAGGAATGCCTGCCCTGTGTCAATTCTTCTGGGAGACTGTCAGCATAAACTGCAGGAGTGACCAATATATCCAAGGACTCTGATGAATATAAAGAAAACACCACCATTCAATATCGAGCCACAAAAAATGTAATCATCTTGAGCTTGTAGGAACCTGAGAGATTATCAAGATGACAAAGTTGAGAACAAAAAACCAGTAAAGCAACTTTGAAAGCCTGGTGACACAGAATCAACAGGACCATGGGAAGTGGTTGCTGTCACAGAGATTGTCACGCACATGTCATTGTATTGGCCATAACAAATATAGAAGAGCAAGTGATCAATGGCTGAGAATTTGTCTTGAGCTGCACTAAAATGGGTAGATCACTGAGATAACATAGTCAGTAGACTTCATCTAGATAGTAGTTGTTCTAGACCCTTAATACACTACTTGAGTTTCCTCCTCAAGGGATGGCACAAATTGAAATCTCCAAGCAGGTAAAGGATAGAGAGTTTAGGGTGGGGTTTGCTAGATCATTTTAGGATACATCATTTCCCTGTCAGCTGATAGATAGGCGAATTTTACGGAGACTCATCCTAGTGGTCAACTGAACACATATAGCAATCACATCTAACATTATGTGAAGAGGAACTCAACCATGATGAACATCTCTGTGAACACTGTCTTGGAGCTGGCATAGTTTCTGCAATAGGGTTGGTAATGTATAAAAGTAGGATACTGATTGGAAAAAGACCAGTGTTTCTTGTAGGGCTATGCAAACTGCATAGTTGCAGTTGAGAAAAGCATAAGTAATGCCCATTACAGTTCCACTGAATGAATGCTCTGGGGTGGATGTGGAGGGACTGGAGTGGTAAGCCACAGTGAAGAGCCACCATTTCTCACTGTTTGGGATTGTATGATATCTGAACAGGCGTTCCAGACCAGATGCAGAAGGAGTGTCTTGGGTCACAGAAATCAACTGCATCTTGTATTTTTTCCCATGTCTTTTGATAGTATCAAGTTCTGCACTTTTTTTATCTGTTACAAGATCAGATATGGAGGAACAACAGGTAGTCATGCGATCCACAGCCTGTGGCTCCTCAGCTGCTGTCTGGCGTTCAGTCATAGGCCAGTAGATTTCTCGAAAGGGTGAGCTGCCATGAGGCACCAGAGGAAGATGTGGCTTCTTTTGTTGAAGACGGGGGGACTGGAATCCCTTGTGTCGATGAAGATGGGGTCAAAGGGCAAGTTGTTCACACGTTAATGAGGAGCTGATTGGGGGGGAGCGGGTCGGGGGGGGGGGGGGGGGGGAGGGTGGTACAGTCCCAGTGAGTCAGATGTCCAATATCTGCTCATTTTTACAAATAGGGCACACTGGTGAGTGTGAGGGTTAGACCCTAACACATAACAGAGGGTGTTCACTTAGTGTCACAGTTATCGCAGGTGGATGTATGAGTACACTGGGACACATGGCCAAAGCTAAGGCACTTAAAACACCACACAAGTAATAAAGCTTGACAAAGTAACTTTGGACCAAAATATTTACTTTCTCCTTGAGTGTGGTCCCCACAAATGCTGCTATGATGAGTGCCATGGCTACACGGCTGTCTTTTGTACTTTTCTGAATGTGATGAGCAAAATGTATCCCCCACTGTTCCACGTCCATTCACAATTACTCATCTAGTTCTAGGGCTAAGTAAAATTGGAAAATAATAACCTGAGTCATTGTACAGCTTCTGGATGAGGGGAGGGGAGTTACTTTAGCTGGAACACCACAGAGAGGTAAAAGAAAGTGAGATTTGTGACTGAGCAGGATCTGTTGCCTTAATCAGGAAAAAGCCAATATTTTCCAATGTGCCACTCCCCAAATGCCTCCTCAAGCTGTTCTGTGAAGAAGTGGGATCAGTTGTTAAGACGGTATCACTAAACTAGGTACTGCAGGAAATATTGTTCTCCATTTCAACAAAGCTATCCCTTTTCCCTCGGAGTGTCCAAGGGCAGAATTTTTATTACTGTACCTGTTTGAGGAGAATGTTTAGGTCTCATGGCCATCACTTGGGGACAGTTTAATCCATTTAATGGTGGTTATCTGCCTTAGTGCCACACAATGTGACTGAGGAATCTGTCCATGGGTGCTTTATTTATTTAGCGTATGGCTCATAACATCACAGTAAAAATTACAGAAACAACACGATTTAAGAAAAAATCACATATGTATAAAACAGAGCAATAAATAACAGTTTGTATATAAGAACACCGCCAATTGTAAATTTACACTCACAGAAGAGCAATCACAAGCAGACGTCCAGCTTAGATAATAAACAGTCGATTGCCTCTTGGGTCGCCATTAGGAAATCTCGTGGGTCACCCTCGTATGCCCTTAGTTGGCATTCATGAACGATGTGCTTGACCGTTTGTCTCTCAGCGCCACAGTCGCAAGCGGCCGAAGGAAGTTTACCCCATCTGTGTAAGGAGTCGGCGCATCTCCCACAGTTGGTTCTGATGCGATTGAGAGTTGACCAAACTTTGCGAGGGCAATCAAATCCTTTTGGTTTACTAAAGATGCATGGCATACTGTGGCAGTTTACTGCTGTTCTGCTCTCCCATTCCTCTTTCCATCGGTCATTTATTTTATAGTTGGTTTGGTGCAGACCCTGTGCGGTCTTTAGTGGAGGATGCCTAGACCGGAGTCGGTTTCCTTGGATGTCATGAGTATCTTCATGGATTTTTAATTGAGGGTTGGTCATGATTTTTTGAAATTCTCTAACCAGAGCGTGTTCACGGCGCAGGTTAGGAGGGGCTATGTTACTGAGAACAAGGTGCTATCCAGCACCAACAGCCACTTGGTGTTATGGATGTTGCTAGTGGTGCTGGTGCCCTGAAGAAGATAATCACATACTCCATGGCTCATGTTAACGTGTCAGGATTGGCCAGGAGGGGAAAGCAGCAGGCACCCGTTGAGGTGAAAAATCAAACATATGACTGTTTAATGCCATAAAATCGAAGACGCGCAGTTTGGTAGTGTTACCTCGTCAGCAACATGTGATTTTAGCTGCTGATGATTCAACACGTGAGTTTCAAAGTGGTTATGTCCAGTTCTGGGCAACATGACTGAGACGTTGCAACTAGCTGCCAGGCAAAAGGCACTGACAAACATCAAGTGAAAAATAAAAATCAAATTTTTATACTAATCCGTTCAGTAACAGCTCCCACTGTACACTTATGTGGAGAGGTGACAGCTCAGACCCCAGCAATCATTCCTTGCTCTGCCAGTGAGTTACAACTGTGCAGCTACACAGTGACTTCCCTCCCCTCCCCTCCCCTCTCCTCCCTTCTCCACAGTGGTCTGGCTGTCATGATAGAACAAGTGACTCATCAACAGCTAGGTGCCAGCATGGGGGCTCACACAGGTAGGTACCAGCTTGCCGTAATGGGTGCTCTTCTCTGCACACCTGACACTTTGGAAGAAAATGGAGATCCGATAATGATCAGGACCATGAATAAGTTACAGAAAAGTGTGAAAGAGGTAAAAGGAAACAGGAATCAATCAAAGATGGACCTGGGTAGAAGCGAGTTTGACATCGAGGAAACTGGTAATTAAAATGCAGGTGAGAGATTAGGATAAGTAGAAGCAAGCACTGTAGTACAGAAAAAGTAGTAGTACTGCAGTGGCTCAGGACCCCATGTTCGTCATGTGTGGACTCCTGAAAGATCTGTGAAGCACTTTTCAAAACAGTGCATCTTTAAACATCTGTGATATCACAATCCTCTGCTTGGTACCATTCAATATCACGTTGTTGTACATCAGTGTTGCTGCACATGCTTGGCTCCTCCATGGCATGTTGACCACAAGATGGTAGACACATTATTGTTCAACCCTGCCCCATTCTCCGACAACAACCCTCCTGAGGTTGTCATCCATAAGAGGAGAGTCCTTGTGATGACACATTACAAGTTTCAATTGATCTCAAGCATGCTCAGATTCATATCAGTAGATACCACAGGTAACTCGATTCATTTGATTCCTGAATCCGGATGAAGGCTTTTTATAAGCTGGGCGCAGTGTGCTCTTGCATTATCTTGAAAGATGAACCCACTGCTACAATGCTGGATAAAGAATTCCGATGCTGCAAAACCCTCTGATTACCCTGAAAAGTGATGAGAAATATCACACCTAAGAGCATGATACCGGACAAAAACAAGACTATCCACCTCCCTGCTAAACCCACCAGACCGTGTTCCTTGCTGCTTTTATACTCGTCTACAGTGGGCATTAAGTACCAGAGAAGAGCTGCAATGATCCATGAAGAGAACCTGATATCACTGATCTCTACACCATTCCACATTATCCATAGGCAATCTTTTTCGCATACTATGGTGATGGTAATGTTGCTTGTAAAGGATACTAGAGAATAAACTGACTTACTGCAGCTAGTTGCATATGGCATGAGTTGATGCTGCATATACAGCTGACTCTAAACAGGCAACACACAATTCTGTTGTATTCTCCTCAGGGTATCTCTGCACTATAATCTGTAAACATATAATCAGCTGATCTTGAAACACTGCAATGCGTATCTTCAATGTTTGCATCTAATGGAGTCAGTTGAATGTTCAAATTATATCCCTTGGTGTACTCACATTCAGCTGATAACTTCAGATGCTGATAATCCTTCTTGCAGTAAAATGACAATTCATGCATGGCCTAATTTGAAATGACCCTTTCCAGCACATTGACAAGCTACACAGTGTATACATGGTTAATTGTCCCATTCACAATAAAAGACCCATCATACACTGAATTGCATTGAGGATGGAGATTACCTTTTACCTCAGTACAAGGTGAAAAGAATATTGTGAAGGTGACAACAGGCAATTGTGCTGATAATTTTACAAGTTACAACATTATATGGACAATTAAGCTACAGTTTATTAATTTTGCCACACAGTCATAGTAAGGTAAACAAAAACATCATTAGTAGAAATTTATATGCTTTTTATTCTGAACTGGCAATACTGGTGCTGCTCGTCTGACAAAGCCTGGAGCACGAATATCGAAAAGTTCATATTACCATTATGTAAAAATACATGTTTGTCCCTAAGAGCCAATCACCAGGTGTTGCACTGTTTGTGCAGACTACTCAACGATGAAAAGAACAAGCTGCTTTCCTAAATGGTTCACAAGTACACAATTTGACACTCCTACAGATGATCATGTGAAACATGCTGTGCATTCAAATAGCAGCTAGTAGTATAAGGCATCAAGATGATACACACTTTTGCTGACCAACCACATGAGTGGTTGCTTCCCTTCTTAGATTTCCTAAAAGCATTCAAAACTTTACTGCACTGTCAACTGACGAACAAGAAGTGATCATACAAATAATCTCACAAATATGTTTGACCTGCAAAATTTGAGTGAAGCAATATACTAATACTAGAATGGATTGTAACATCAAAAAGAAATGAAAGTATGGTAATGTCAGGTCTGCTTGAAGGAAGCATAACAGAACTGCTAACGTTCTCATTATACATAAATGATTTAACAGATATGGTCACAGGCATCCTCTCATTGCACTTGTAGGCAACACTGGTTGTCTACAGGAAAGTATGAGCTGGATGACCAAAGGAACTATAAAATACTTTAAACAATATTTCCACACGGCCATTCCCTTTAAATATGGATAAATGGAAGATAATGTCCATAACAAAGAGAAAGATCCCAATAGTAATTGATGACAAGACCACTGTAAAATCACTGGTGCATGCTTTACTGTGTTAAATATGTAGCTATAGCACATAAGGTGGTGCACCTGTGAACAAAGCCACTTATGACATGGTTTTGTAACAGATTTTAAATTACTACCCAGCACTTGAGTTCTTATGAAGTAGGCATGACAAGAGACATTGAACAAATTCATTGATATGCAGGTAGTGACTTAACACAACACACAGTTCATACTAAAGTATAACAAAGATGTCGTGAGAACTTTAACGGGTACCTCTAGAACTAAGGCACAATGGTTATCGTGAAAGCCTGTGGGGTTAATTTTGACAATTGGTATTAGAGGAAGACTTTGGAATACTTCAATTCATTTCCATCGTTCAAATTTCTTCCACCGGTATCATGAGAATATGGCATGTACCAAGGTGCAGATAAAATCATTTCCTCACTCCACTGGTGAAAGGAATAGGAAATTGAGAGGCTAATACTGCGATTATTTACTTTCCACAATGCACTGTGCAACGGATTGCAGAGTATATACACTGTCCAGTCACATTAATGCGACAACCTGTAAAACCTTTTGCAGTGCGAACCACTGCGAGACATGGAAGAAGGGAGGCAACGAGGTCCTGGAAAGTACTGACAGGGATGTGGAGCCATACTGACTCCAGTGCTGTGGCCAGCTGCACTAGGTCTCTTGGCTGAGAACCCATGGCGTGAACAGCCTGATCAATATGGTCCCATAGAGTCTTGATTAGATTTAAATACCGGGTGTTTGGTGGTAAGGGGAGTACAGTAAACACAAATGGCTCTGAGCACTATGCGACTTAACTTCTGAGGTCATCAGTCGCCTAGAACTTAGAACTGATTAAACCTAACTAACCTAAGGACATCACACACATCCATGCCCGAGGCAGGATTTGAACCTGCGACCGTAGCGGTCGCTCGGCTCCAGACTGTAGCGCCTAGAACCGCATGGCCACTCCGGCCAGCCAGTAAACACATCCTAGTGCTCTTCAAACTGTGCACATTTACTGCAAGCTGTGCGACATGATGCTTTGTCCTGCTGGTAGATGCCACTGTGCCGAGCATAAACAAACTGCATGTAGGGGTGGATATGGTCCCCAAGGATAGATGCATACATGTGATGATCTACTATGCCTTCCAGAATGGCAAGATCACACAGGTAATACCACAAAAACATTCCCCACACCAGAATGTTCCCAACTCCAGCCTGGATCCATCTGATGATTGTTGCAAGGTGTATGCTTTGAGATGTTTCAGGCCGATGAAGCATAAAATGTGATTCATCTGAAAAGGCTACCTGTCACCATTCAGTGGACATCCAGTTATGGTATTGGTGTGCAAATTCCAGCCTGCATCGCCAACGAACAGCAGTCAGAATGGGTGTAAGAACCAGGCACCTACTGCGGAGGCCCATATGCAGCAATATTTGCTGAACGGTCATTGAGGAGACACTGTTGGTAGCTCCTTGGTTCATCTGGAAGGTCAGTTGCTCAACAGTTCCACGTCTGTTCACCCATACACATATCTGCAGCTGTTGTTCACCCGTAATCCATGGCCCATGGTTCATCACAACCAGGTTCTGGATACACCATTTTGCCATGCACGGTATATTCCAACCACGATGGCATTCAAACAGTTTACAAACTTAGCTGTTTTGGAAATGCTTCCACACTTGTCCAATGATCATGCCATTTTGGACCTCGGATAAATTACTTCTTTTCTGCATTACGATAATGATTACACTGTTTTCACATCCCCAAGACATGCCTTAGAAAAACTCCTATACTGCTATTGCTGTCACCTGCTCTCTGTGATTGGTTATAGTATGATTATGTCGGACATAGGCAGTGGTCACGTAAATGTGAATGTATGTACATGTAGACACAGTCAACCAATGCCTACCAAAGACTAAAATTTCATTATTCTTTGGCTCTGTCAACTACAGTATTGTGGTAATCTGGAATAATTCTAAAGCTAAAACTCTAAAACCAGCATTTCAAGAACCTGAAACCACAACATGTTGCATGAAGCATGCCATTTGAGGAGCCACCTTATGAGGGTGAAGATTCTTGAACTTGTGGTCTCATGTTGGCACTACTGTCCTTTAAATGTCACACCACAGGCACATCAGACAGACGATTTCCCAATCCTTATCTGAGCAGATCACCATTCTGCTTGTTGTGAATAATTAGATTCTGAATTTAGCCATGTTACTGGGATTAGACACTAGCATTCTCACTGTGGTTGGTTTACTTGTAATTAGCTGCCTTAAAAGTCGTATTCTAGCCTATTTCACCTCTCATGCCCTGCGTAACTAGTTCTGCTTGAGGAGCAAAATTGGCCTTCTGGTGATGTCTACCACATTCTTGCACCAGGGCCACAGTCTGCTCACAACAGAATATGTAAATGAATAATATGTTGGTTACGATGAGCAGCAGTCTGTGACGGTTTGCTGATGGTGCTGTAGCGTACTGGACAGTGTTGTACTTGACCGACTATAGGAAGATACAACATGACTGGGGTGGAATTTGGTGTGATGAATGGTAACTTGCTCTAAATGTGAAAAATGTAACACTACTCAGTAAGTTTAGAGAACAAATATTTGCAACAGAATGAAGAATGATCCTGCTACTACCAACAATCATACATCTCAGCTAAGAATCACAAAGACAAGTTTTTCCCCTGACTCCATATGTGAGTGGAAAAGAAAAGGGACTGACTGGCAATGGTACAAGGTACCCTATGCCATGCACCATACAGTGATGTGTGGAATATGTACATTGATGGAGGTCTTACCTCCTACCTTGGAAGGACCTGTGTCATGCTAATAACAGTCAATTAAAGGATGGCATCATTACCATCATCACATTTTTGTCAAGTGAGCAACTGTGATGCCCGAGATCCAGAAAGTATCTTTTCTCATTCCTTAGGCCCATGTGTACATCTTACAGTAATGTACCTGCTACTTACTTTGGGATAAATCTGAGTTCTTTCTGTTTCCAGTGCTGAATTAAGAGTGGCACTACTGATGTCTGCTGTCATCGAGCTTGAAAAACTCAAACCTTGTTCGATAATGTCAGCTGCATAAAGCTAGACTGAAAGATAACAGTAAGGCCACGCTATACATACGCATAAATGAGAACAGAGAAACCCCACCAAAAGGTGACACCTATTTGTTTTTATCAAATTGTTCTTGGTACTGTCTAAATTTTTGCAGAGGTGTTTTAATACTAACCTACCAAATATGAAAATAGGTGAGCACAGACATCGTAATAAGATCATACTTTATCTGACTCCTCTTGTTACTATGATACAGATCCCTCTGAGGTACGACGTAAGACATCCAATTCTATGTTTAGGTCTGAGAACATATTTGTTTAAGCAAGTATCCAACCCGTGTTATGGATAAATTGAAGAATATGATACAACCTACAAGCTTTGACCAATGAGGCTATCAACCGGAATGGCAACTATGAAATCACGCAACCACAAAGATTTTAACTATCACTATATATCCAACCCAAAAGGAATATGAGCCTCTTGGCTGGTAATATCTTGTTATTATCCTACCAAGTTAATAAAAACTTGTAAATATTCAACCACAGCAACTGTCACCATGGGGATAAATATAGTCACTATACAAAAAAGATTGTCATGATATATATTGCAACTCCCAACTAATCTGTCACTTTCTAATCTAATCTATACCTCAGTCTATGGATCAGATCATCAGCACAACCATTGTCTGAAAAAAGTATTTTTTTTAATTTATTATTTTTTTAAATGCATTCACTGGTTTTGGCTTCTCACAACCTAATTACCAGTGTCCAACTTAATCTAGATCTTGGTCTATGTTACTGAGTGGTAAATCAAAACATTATTCATTTTCTAAAAACACCTTCCTTCTTGTGGCCCACTTGTTGGCTTCACCAACTCTCAATGAATCTGGCACTTTCCAAAAAACCTATACCTCAGGCATAGGAACACATTAGTCTTCTGTCGCCACAGCCTCCATTTAGTGTCAACAGTGAAATTACTGGTCAAAAAAGATGACTGTATTGCAATATTCAATATACCCCATGTAATTTTACTCTGATGTATGCTATACTATAATGAATTTCCTTGCGCCTCAGTTTTAACAGGAATATATTGAAACAGTGTTACTCATTTTTTAATTTTTAATATTATCCTACACAAATTTGGAAGTCATTGAGTTGTCAGTCTTTATCAACATGCACAACTGTTTCTTCGCAGTAACTGATGGCGTAAGATTATCAAAAGGACATATTTCCATTTTAGTTCTCATTGTTTTAAATACCTTTTACATTCTACACCTCATCACTTGGTGTTTAAATTTATAATAACTGAAATCCTAAAAACCATATTGGGGGGGAGCATATGAAGTAAATGAATATAAAGTTGCCTAATCCAGGTGTCTGGATAGAGCAAAATGCAAACTTTTGTGGTGGAAAATATCACATGAAACGGCAATATCAAATTTCTAACGGATTATGATTAGAAATCACAATCTGAGAGCAGCTTTTTTTTTATGTTAGTGGCTTTATCTACATTACATACATTTTAAAACCGCCATGTTTCAGTTACTGACAAGGAATTGGCAACATTTAAAACGATTAGCTCTACCGATTTTCAAACAGCAGACCTTCTACTGACTTGAAATCTATCTCCGCAGCACAATTCAACAGCAAATTTCAAAGATTTAGTTTAAGATTATTCTGTACTGTAGACTTGCAGTTGGTGACATGCACTGAAAGAGATTACCGACAGTTACATCTTATAGTACTAACATGAAGTAAAAATTATGTTCATCACAGTACGCTAATTAATTGTGATCCGACAGCTAGAATGTGTCTTGTCTACAGAAACAACCAACCGACTTTATTTTCAAGCATAGGCTTACTACAGTAGCACCATCTCTATGCATCTGTAGGAACTTTTTTCCTTCCAGAATCTTTCTACTTGGGTTTTAATTAATTGTGTTGGATGGGCACATACTATATACCACACTTGTGCTCAGAAAAAGGGTGATTTCTTTTAACAACACCTTTCTTTTCTGCTATAATATTGTGAGCCTGTTTGTACAGTGAGCAAATTTATGTTCAATGTAATTGGTAACATGTTTGGTTGCAATTTTATGGAGAAATGACACTAGTTATTAAACATATTACTATGAAAATTTATGAAAAGTTCAATAAAAACAATCGTAACAGTTTTCAATAATAAGTCTGTGTTTCCTGATACCGAAGGAAATAGGTTTATTAAACAAAGAAGTTCATTTCATCTTGCCTTTGTGTGTCAGTATCTCAATAAACGGATAAACTAAGTCATGCGCCATATCACTTTAATAAAATAAACTATGAAACAGTATATTCTAATTTAATGTCATCGATACGCGTTATCATCACACTATTTCATGTACAACAATAACAAGAGCGAATAGTTGCCCTCAAAGTCACTGACGACTAAATCACGTGAACATGAATCTTGTTCTTAAATGCAATGTAAAAATCAAGCTGGAATTACGAAACGCATTGTGGCAAAAATTACCTGTTTCAGTTTAGGACCAAATGAAGTAGGTTCTGGGCTTGATTTTAGGTCAAAACTCATCATCGGCAGGCGTGGCACGGCCTCCATTTCGAAATATTTCACCGGTATCAGTCTTCTTAACAATCACAACAAATTCATACTACTACTCAAAACTCGTAATGTCAACCTTACTTCTTAAACTTCACTGCAGATTGCGCACTCTCCACCGTTTCGTTAATGTTTTCACGGAGGGCGACGTCATATCCTCACCGATGTGGAGGAAGTTGGGCGACGTGAAAGCGGTGTAGTCTTTGACGTGTCCACGACTCCACGCCAAGAGGTAGAAAAGTGGTGTGCGGACTGATTGGGTGTTTCGTGGGGACGTGGAATCTGAACTTTTTAGACTTCTTAGAGAAAAGGCGCAATGGTGTGTTTTTGTACAAGCATTTCTTAATGTGTAAGATAATTCCACTGAGAGAGGGCTGTCTTAATGTATCGTTTATATTTATTTAAAGCCAGCAGCACCGAGTTCTACATCTGTTGGAGCTGGAAGTAGATCACCAACAAAAGCTGTTGCCCCCAGAGCAGGAAGCGGAGGGACAGTAAGGCAACGGTACGTTAATGTATTTACAGCAGCAAATTAATGGAAACAAATATATCCAATTTCCGGAATGTTTACATATAAGTTGCAGACCTAATATGCGGAAGAATCCGTTTGCTGTTGGTATGAATACTAAATGACGCTTCTAAATATTAAAAAAAAAATTAAAGCTCGTAATAAGGTAGATTTTACCTATAATAAATTTTGACTAACTTGTAGGCTGTTCAGTAGTAAACACCAACAAAACATTCGTTCCAGTAGTAGGACCTGCAGCTATGTCAAGAACAGATTTGAAGGTTATAGTGGACACTTCCTTCTATTTGGTTCCCCAAATTGTGCCTCCCACAGACGTATAGTGCTTCATAATGCACAAACAGCTGTTAGTCTTCACGAGCTTTCCTTGCTTTTTCAATGTCAGGATTAGCTAGAAGTACTAATTTTGTCACGTGGACCGTTACTGGTACTCTTATTAATATGTATGGTAAACGTAAGAGAAGGGTCAAATGTTACTGCGATTTTGTAAACGCATTTCGTCAAGGATTAGTGTACATGCATTTATTATGATCTCTTAAAGGTTTTCATGACATTTCTGTGAAATAATTTTTCAAAGCATAGAGAAGAGGGCAGAAGTGCAGTTATGATGCACCTATGTCTTCTGTTGCATGCTGCACTTTGTAACTGCAGAATGAATTATATCAAGTGAACACGATGATTCACCGTATTCCTGTGTAGAGATTCCAACACAACCAGATTGCCACATTCCAACCTAACCTCGGCCTCGGCTTTGCTACAGGTCAGTTGTCACTGCATCATGTTTTCTTCCTGCTCTCTGAATCAAATACAAATGCAGTCCAGCCACTTGCCATCATGCATTGCACTGTAAACCGTATCTGCATTTTAGTTGAAGCACCATCTTGTGCCATATACCAGGTACTTATCTATTTAGTAATGTAAATCACCTCCCATTCCAGGAGATATGTCCACAATACCATGACAAATTGTTTAAGCTTTGTTTGTAATATGCTTTCTCAAAATATCACTGGTAAATATTCAAAATTCAGCCTTGATTTTCATAGTAGCATGATCAAGAGATGAATATATGCTGTTTCTTTAACTCATTATACATAGATCCAAACAATTTCTCAAGTTGTGGTAGAAATAATTTTATTCAAGATTTACTCCCCCCCCCTCCCCCCCCCCCCCCCCCCCTCTGTTTGTGGGTGTGTGTTTTAACCTCTAATTTGATCGCAGACCTGTGTTTTTATACAACTTGGTTGCACCTCTTTCTCTTTTCACAGTAACATTTTAATGCAACCATTGGTACACCTGCAGCGCACCAGAAATTGTTATATCCGGAGACAATTAAACTGCAGCATGCATCCTTTCCATGAAAACTGTCTAATATTTAACTTTGTGGTTGCTGACATCAAGTCTGTTGGGGACAAACTACAGTCACTATGTTTGGTAGCTTTACAGGGTCTTGCTGGACAAAAAAGTGAGCAAAATTGTACTGGCACAAAAATATGGCTATGTGGCAGTCTCAGTCTAGGAAAGAGTAGTTATTGCCATTCAGCAATTCAAAGCAAGAATAATTCTCATTGGCTCCTGATACCAAAAGTGTTCAAAATTGGGTAAAGCAAAAGATTGAAGTACCACCTGTTGGCTTTGACATGTGGTGATGCCAAGATGGCAAATGCTCCTATATCAAGCTGATACAATATCGTGGCAATGGCATCACAAAAAAAAGTATGCAAATTATTTAATTGGAGAAATAGCAAGAAACTAAGGGGACAGCTGCAGGAATTAGGTGGTTTTGGGCAGGGACAAACTAAATATACAACAATCCTAATATCATATCAAAACAAATATGAACACAAAAATCAAGCAAACAAAATCCTCAACATTCAGTAAAACCACAATAAAAAAACTGAAAAAAATACTTTTATTGTAAGTTTTATGAACACATGCATAGCTCCAAAACCCAGTACTAGGAATTTAACTTGACCTATATTGCTCACACTAAATCCACAATGCCACATACAACTACTACAAATCCGGTATCTAATACTTAACTTAACCAAAATGCGCCCTTATAACTAACGTAACCTCACCAATGAAGTTAACACAAACTCCACAATACTTACCAATCACAATCCAACATAATTAACAATGACTAACACATCTACCCAAATGTTGATAAAAATGCGTCAATTCTGTTATACAAGAAATGCACAGTCATACACAACACACATACCATGCGTACAACAACAAAAGATATAAAACCATAAAAACTTATGTACCAGTGAAAGTCAGCCAACACACAAATCTAGCAATAACAAAGATAATATGTTATCAACACTATCACTCGAATGACCAACTTTGATTTCTCAAATCCGGAACTCCTCTGAATAGACTGTTGTTCCATCAACAAAGTCACTTACACTGGTTCCTGGTCTGAAATGCAGCAGCATTGGTCGATCTTGTACCTTCTCAAAAAATGTAATACTTCACATACATGACAGTTGAAGCAAATAACTGTAGGAATTTAACTGTGGCCAGCATGTCATCCCTCATTGCGGCATATTCATGAACTTTGTCATATCCAAAATTGACAAAAAACGAAACATAAAATTAAATCTCCAACCATAAACATTCACCACACTAATAATTCTAAACATGAACACAAATCTATTACCCCTAACTACCAACATCAGTGTAACTCACTAACAAACTGTCGCAGACTCTTCCAGTGTTATTCTCACAAACAAGCACTCAAGAAGTCCAGTAAATCACTGAAAGCACTCAAAAACGATTTAGAAACAAACATGTCACATTAGAGTGCCACTGCATACTCCAACATGCCCACTGCAAACACAGTTCATTTTAAATACTGCATGCCACAATGATGCCACACAACACAATTATGTCACCTGTCAAAGCAGACAGGTGGTATTGCAATCTGCGGTTGATCCCAAAATTGGACTGCATCCTGATTTGTTGCTCACTACTGTTCCTTTATAGTTCATACAAAGGATCACTTGTATTAAGTATTAAACATTGAAAGTGCAGAATGTAGGCCTTCATTTAATTGGATTAGTCAACAATCCAGTTCTGCACCAATAAATCAGTGATGTTTACATTCTACATTAACTTAATGTTAATAAATATCTGGGCCCTAGCTGCAACCATAGTGGAGGGGTATCTGTTGAACAGCCAGACAAATGTGTGGTTCTAGAACAGGGACAGCAGCATTTTGAGTAGTTGCAGGGGCAACAATCTGGGTGATTGGTTGACCCAGCCTTACATCATCAGCCAACATGGCTTCTCCATTCTATAATGCGAACAGCTGAAAGCAAGAGGAAACCATAGCTGCCCTTCTGTATGGTTAAATGCTGTTCTTGGGTAAATTATTCTGGAGATAAAACAGTCCCATTCGGATGATGATTTTCGACGCTCGATTGACTTGGCTTCCTCATCTTCGTCAGCTTAAGCAGAAGTGTTGGCAGCACCTCAATACCCTCCGTTGCCTGAGCAACACAAATTGGGGTGCAGATCGCTCTATGCCGCTGCGGCTCTACAGAGCCCTTGTCCAATCCCGAATTGACTATGGGAGTGTGGTTTATGGTTCGGCAGTGCCCTCAGCGTTGCATTTACTTGACCCTGTGCACTGCGGGGTTTGACTAGTGACGGGAGCTTTTAGGGCGAGTCCGGTCACCAGTGTACTGGTGGAGGCTGGGGTCCCTTCATTGCAAATGAGACATGTACAACTGCTCGCCAGTTACGTAACACACATTTGTAGTTCTCCTGAGCATCCAAATTACCGTCTCCTTTTCTGGCCCTCAGCAGTCCATCTCCCGCATTGGCGGCCCAGGTCGAGGCTAACAATTGCGGTCTGCATGCGGTGCCTTCTCTCTGAACTGGAGTCCTTCCCTTCACCTCTGGTTGGAGTCCGTTCACATACACCTCTATGGTGTACGCCTCGGCCACAGCTTCGTCTGGACCTTTCACATGGCCCTAAGGACTTTAACCCTGCGGCTCTCCGCTGTGACTTCCTCTCAATTCTTGACGTGTTCTGGGGCTCTGAATTGGTTTACAATGATGGCTCGATGGCTGATGGTCGTGTTGGCTTTGCCTATGTTTACAGTGGCCATATTGAACAGCATTCCTTACCTGATTGATGCAGTGTATTCTCTGCAGAGCTGGTAGCCATTTCTTGTGCACTTCAGTATCTCCGTTCATGCCCTGGGGAGTCTTTTCTTTTATGTACTGACCCCTTGAGCAGCCTGAAAACTATCGACCAGTGCTACCATCATCATCCTTTGGTAGTGTCCGTCCTGGAGTCCATCTATGCCCTGGAACGGTCCATTCATTCAGTGGTGTTCGTCTGGACACCTGATCACGTTGGAATGACAGGAAATGAACTTGATGGCAGGCTGACCGAACAGGCTACACGGAAGCCACTTCTGGAGATGGGCATCCCCGCAACTGACCTGCATTTGTTGTTATGCCGCGAGGTTTTTCAGCTTTGGGAGATGGAATTGCAAAATCTCAGTACACACAATAAACTGAGACACATTTAGGAGACCACGAATGTGTGGAAGTCCTTGATGAGGACCTCTCACAGGTACTCCATGGTTCTCTGTTGGCTCGCATTGGCCATTCCTGGGCGACCTACGACTACCTCCTGAGCCGTGAAGACCCGCCTGAGTGTTGGTGCGGTGCTCGGTTGACAGTGGCCCATATTGAACAAAATGTTCTCGGGTTTCCAACCGCGTCAATTGGTTAAAACTACACGAGCTTTCGGCCAAGCACTCCTTGGCCATTGTCAAGTGTTATGACAGTCAGTGTTATGACAGTCAGTCATAACACTTGACAATGGCCAAGGAGTGCTTGGCCGAAAGCTCGTGTAGTTTTAACCAATTGACACGGTTGGAAACCCGAGAACATTTTATTCAATGTTATCACCGCGAGACTCTGCATTCATACAGTGGCCCATATTCTTCTGCTCTGTCCTTCTTTGGCTGCGCTGGCACTTCATCTTCGGTTGCCAGACTGGTTATCATTGATTTTAGCAGACAACGCCTCATCAGCTGATTGGGTTTTACATTTCATCCGTAAGGGTGGGTTTTATCATTCAGTCTGAGTTTTAACACATGTCCTTTGTCCCTCTGTGTCCTCCACCCTAGTTCTTTTAGGGTGGAGGTTTTAATGTGTTGCAGGGTGGCTGGCTTTTCCTTTTTATTTTCATGGTAGGCCAGCCACTGTAATCTGCTTCCTTGTTTCTCTCTCTTCTAACTGTTTCTTGCATCTCTCTGTCGTTTTCGTGTCCTTTTTTTTCCTTTTAGTGTTCGTTGCCTTTCCTTCATTCTTGTGGTCTTTCCTTTCTTTCTGTTTTGTGTTATATGTCTCATCTGTTTTATTCTCACACCTGTGGCATTGTTTTATTAGGAACAAGGGACCAATGACCACATAGTTTGGTCCCTTTCCCCCTCTTATAAACCAACCAACCCCATTCGGATCTCCAGGTGGCCACTACTCAGGAGCGGGAAACAAAACTGACATTCTACGGGTCAGAGCCATTACATCCCTCAGCCCTCGAGCAGGTACACCATTTTCATAACACAAACAGGCGCATGGCGTAATTTGTACATATGTAAAGAATAGCTGCATTTTTGTTACCAAAATCACAGTTTAATTAAAAAGTGCTAAAATAAACTTACATTATGTGAGCTAAACCACTGTTCAATTAAACAATAATAAAATAAACTTTCATTATGTCATTCTGTTGCTGCATACAAGTGTTACCCCCATACTAATGACTTACCCTGAACATTAAACAGCACAGTTGTATTGAATCCATGCCAGCTCTTTATTTAATTAATAATTATCTCATAAATAACTGCCTCAGTGTGGGATTGTGGTGCTAGCTCGGAATCTTGATCATTTTCTTGCACAGATTGCAAATGTTTTCTCACTTAGCTCGCTGTTTATTTTATATTACTGGTGATGCTCACTTAGGCGTGTGACAAAACAACTTATCACTGTTAGCTGAAGCAGTAATTAAGCAACAGGTACAGGCTTACAGTTGTAAAAGAACAATAAAATGATAGAAAACACTGTTTTTTGTGATTAGTGCACTTTAAACATAGGCACATACCACGTCCGCTTGAGGGGAGGTAGGTTAGAAAATTTAAAGAGGGAAATGGATAAGTTAAAATTAGATGTTGTGGATGTTAGTGAAGTTCAGTAGCAAGAGGAACAGGACTTGGGGTGAAGTGAGTATAGGGCTGTAAATACAAAATCAAATATGGGCAATGCAGGAGTAGATCTAATAAGGAATAAGAAAATAGGGAAAACTGCTATGAACAGCACAATGAATGCAATATAGTAGCCGAGATACACAAAGCCAACGGCCACCACAGTAGTACTGTTAAGTCTATATGCCAATCAGTTCTGCAGATGAAGAATTTGAAGAAATGAATAATGAGATAAAAGAAGTTATTCAGATAGTTAAGAGAGATGAAAATTTAATTGTGATGGGGGGTCTGAAATTTGATAGAAAAAGGAATAGAAGGAAGAATGGTAGAAGAATAAAGCAAAATGACTGGAGAAAAGAAAAGCAGCTGTATTAATATCAAGATCTCAGATGAAAAACCAATACTAAGCAAAGAAGGGAAAGCTGAAAGGAATATATAGATGGCCTACACAAGGGAAATGTACTTGAAAGCAATATTATAGACAGGGGATATGATACCACAAGAACAATGTTACAGAGCACTGGAAGATCTAAGTTAATACACAGCCCTTTGGAGCAGACAACATTCCTTTAGAGCTGCTGATATGTTTGGGAGAGCCAGCCATAACAAAACTATTCCACCTGGTGTGCAAGATATGAGATGTATACCTGCAACTTTAAGAAGAATGTAATAATTCCAGTTCCAAAGAAAGCAGGTGCTGACAGATTTGAATATTACCAAACTATCAGTTTAATAAGTCATGCTTGCAAAATACTTACTTGGATTCTTTAAAGGAACAGCAGGCATTTGACAATGTTGATTGTAATACATGCTTTGAAATTCTTGAAGGTAGCAGGGGTACAATACTGGGAGTGAAAGGCCATTTGCAACATGTACAGAAACCAGATGGCAGTTATAAGAGTAGAGGGGCATGTAAAGAAAGCGGGGCTCGAGGAGGAAGTGAGGCAGGGTTGTAGCCTATCCCTGATTTTGTCTTTACACTGAGCAAGCTGTGAAGGAAAGCAAGCAGAAATTTGGACAGGGGATCAAAATTCAGGAGAAAGAAATAAAAACTTAAAGGTTTTGCCGATTACATTGTAATTCTCTCAGACACCAAAGGACTTGGAAGAGCAGTTGAATGGAATGGACATTGTCGCGAAAGGAGTATATAAGATAAATATTGACAAAAGCAAATCAAGGGTAATGGAATGTAGTTGATTAAACCAGGCAGTGCTGAAGGAATTAGATTTGGAAATAACACAAAAAGTGGTAGCAATATTATGAAATTATACCATAATAAAATATTGTTACATTCCTTCTTGGATTTTCCACTGTTTGACTAAAATTGGTAGATGAGATTTGCTACTTCGGCAGTAAAATAACTGATGGTGGTCAAAGTAGAGACGATATAAAATGTAGACAGGCAGTGGCAAGAAAAGCATTTCTGAAGAACAGAAATTTTGTAACATTAGATATAGGTTTAAGTGTTAGGAAGTTTTTTATGAATGTATTTGTTTGGGGGCATAGCCTTATATGGAAGTGAGACATAGACAGAACACATTTCAGACAAGAACAGAGTAGATACTCGACTGAAAAAAAGGGGTGGTAGATAGGACACATTCTGAGACATCAGGGGTTCACCAGTTTAGTATTGGAGGGAAGTGCGGAAGATAAAAATTGTAGTGGGGAACAAGAAATGAACATAGTAAGCAGGGTCAAAAGGAGATAGGTTGCAGTAGTTATTGGGAGATCCGGTAGCTTGCTTGGGTTACAGTAGCATGGAGAGCTGCATCAAACCAGTCTTTGGACTGAAAACCACAATAACGGTATGAATGAAGAAATGACCAGTGGTTAATGCAACTAAGAACACGAGAAAATTAGCAAAATAAAATGTGACTAACCAACACTGTCACAGAAATAAGGGAATTTGGGCTGGAATTTTCTGTGTTGTTAATGCCTCCAAATATATTAAATTCTTGGAAATATTGTGCAACAGGGAGAAAATTGGGGTTCTCTTGAGGACATAAATGTATTCATGGAATGTGCTATATATTAAAGAATTTCGTGACACACAGCCAAACTAGCACCCTCCAACTTAACCTAGACCTCAGGTTACACTATAGTTCAGGTGGTCACTGCAGTGTCACACACAAAAGTCTAGCAAATAACACAACCCAAAATAAATTGTCCTCAGTCGATTCCCATCTCTGCAAGAGCTATATTAATTTAGGAAACATGACAGTCTAAGCCACCATTAACAAGCATGTTATATGAAACTTTTTATATCTAAGTGAAACACACAAACAAAAACTACCAGTATGATCCTCATAAAATACAATGCCATTCTCCAAAGAATATAACAGTGGTTCGAATTGACTTACAAGAAAACCACACAGCAATCAGACATTCGTATTCCCCTATATTTATGTTATGTGAAGTTCAAAACTCAAATATCAATCTGCCAAAGCAGTTTGATGCAATTCTCAAAAATTCTTGAGAAAATCAGCTTTGAAGTTATCTGAACGGCTTTAATTTCCTAAATGAAGATAGATTTTTGATAGGCCTTGGCTCTGCGGTAGGATTTTCATGCAGTGTGGTCATATTCAATTCATGGGTGATGCAATTTTTTTAACAAAGGTGCATTTTCTATGAACATTTTCATGAAGTGTCAAATATATAAAGAAGAAAGTTGTATTTCTATTTAAACAATTTTGTATTAACAATATTTTCCAGAAGATCATTAATCAAACATTTATATTTGCAATGAAAATAGAATTTTTGTGTGAGATGTATTGTCAGAAATGAGATTCTGTGCATTTTTAGATTCTGTGCATTTTTTTTTTTTTTTAATGACAATTACCAGTAGGTATGTGATGATCTGTATATATTTGATCGATTGTATATGTAAACAACCTATATATTGAACTGAATGGAAAAGAAACAATAATGACCAAAATGAGGCTTGAACCGGCGATTATCAGTCTCAGGCACTTCAGATATGTTGTTTGTTTCCATCTTTATGTATCTGATGGTTCACAAAAAGTTGTTAGAAGTACCTTGGTTTAAAAATTTGCATTGGCCAGGAGTCAAACAAGTAGTGCCCAGTTGGTATGTAAGCAAGCAATGTAGATTAAGATCCTAAAATAGTAACAATTTGGGGAAGGGGAGGGGGGCATTGACATGCAGTCTCTGCACCAGAGTTGCCCTTCTTTCAGACAGGATGGAAATATTGAAGCTGTCGATACTGCCCATCTGCTGTGACATCATCAAAATGGTGGATATGAGCCGGTTATAAAAATCTAATATGCATAAAACACACATAACAAGAATTATAGTCATTCTAGTGACATTGTATTCGTTGGCTTCATCATCTGATATTGAAATTTTTATCTTTCAAGCAAACAGACCTTGGGCCGAACAACAACTCAGTATGTCTCCGCAACTAAGATTTCATTCTCATATTCACTGGCCTAACCTACTGTAGAACTCTGCCTGCACTGCAGATTGACAGGTAAACACAACCTACATTTCCAGTTGAACATAAAAACAACACTAACACAACATAAGAGATGTCAGAATAATTTGATGAACTGAATGCATGTATTTCCAGGAATGCTGATTCCTGGTTGCAACTTTTCAGGTTACCTCAGTCACGATGGGATCATTTTACGGAACACATTCCCAGTGCAAATGCATTGTTACACCAGAATAAATAACTAGTTAGTTATTGTTTGTGGGGATTTCACTGCAGATTTTCAGAAAGTCTGATAATAAGCTTTCAGTTTGACATCAGTTATTGATTTTCCTACTTGGGTTGTACAGGAAAGTAGCATGCTGAGAGATATTTTTATAGACCAAGATAAACTTAATCAAATAAAAACTTTGGGTCGACAGAAGGGTCCGATCCAACGCGTCGGCTTTGATCCGTGACGTAAGGGTGTTGTCGTGTGTGACGTCATGACGGCGCGGAGTTTGGTTTGAGTGTGGCTGTCTCCAGTTCTGTTTTATCTTATTTTATTTACTTTTCTGATCTGTTCGTTCTATCTCGTGAGATTTTTTTAAATTTAAAAACACTTATTACTTATTTTAATTATCTGTTTCCTCGAATTTCTGTTTTAGTTTATTATATTTATCTTTCTGATCTGTTCATTCTATCCCGTGAGTTTTTTTTTTAAAAAAAAGACAAAAAACACTAATCAGCTACTGAAGCATCTTTATCTTCTATGGGTTGCAGGGGTTATGACCCCTGGGGAGGTGGGTGGGTATTCATGCATGGCTGTCTTCACTTACACGTTGTAGCTACGCAAGGCGTCTAAATTTGTTTATATTTAGTTTGCCCCCCACCCAAAACACCCCATTTCCCGCGCTTGTCCCGTTAGTGTCATTAGGCTTTTTGTGGGAAGTGTGTGTGTTTGTTTTTGTTTCCGCCATATTTGTGACGTCATGGGTCAAAGCAGACGGGTGGGATCGGACGCTTCCGTATTTCCAAAACTTTTCCTGTTAAGAGTGGTTTGTCTGATCGTGATGCACAGCTATTTACAATATATGCCATAGCACCATACAGTAATGTAAAACCATCCTCCAAAATAGTGCATTCAATTAAAGATTTAACAACAGGAAATTTTAGGGAAAACTTGCAACAGTTACACTGGGATGAGTTGTATGGGGAACCTGATGCTAATTTAAAATTTATCATGTTTCATGATACATTTGTGAGTATATTTGAAAACAGTTTTCCTGAGAGAAAACAGTGAAACATATTTGTAAGAAACCATATAAAAAGCATGGCTTACTATAACTTCCTTGTAAACAGAAAAGGGAAATGTATCTTATAGCTGGAAGGAGTAATGACCCAGAAACAGTCACATTATAAAAACTACTGCACTGTATTAAGAAAAGTTATTAAAAAGTCCTGAAGTATGTGTATTTTGTCTGAGATTAGGTCCTCTGATAATAAAATTAAGCAATTTGGAATATTGTTAAAAGAGAAACAGGGCAGCTGAGAACACAGGAAGGCTAAGTTTCTGTCAGACTCAATGAAAAGTTTGTTAACAAAAATTTGTAGGGAAAATAGGATCCAGCTATTCATTAGAAAATGCAAGGCTGTATATGGAAGAGGCAATACCAATGCAATGTAATAAAACTGAAATTCAACCCATCTCTTGTACTGAAATTAGGAAAATAATAAATTCACTCAAAAGTAAAAGCTCGCATGGAATTGATGGTGTTTCCAACAGAGCCCTAAAAGCTTGTTCCCAACAGGTCTCGGCCATACTAAACTTTACGGGACACCATTCTTGATACCTCCCCCGTTACAGGACTCTGCTGATTTTTTGCAGACTATCTGTACTGCTAATTTCAGCCTTCTGCATTTCTCTATCTAAATGTGAATTAAACCATTTGTGCACTCTCCCACTCATAACATAATACTTAACCTCATCTAGAAGAATTTCATGATTCACACAGTCAAAAGCCGTTGAGAAAACAAATACTTACCAATGGGTGATGTTTAGATATTCAGAGGCTTTAATATTTGATCAGTGAAAGCATATATAGCATTTTATGTTGAAAAGCCTTTCTGAAAACCAAACTGACATTTTTTTAGTACTTCATTTTTACTAACATGCAATGCTACTCTTGAATACATAACTTTTTCAAGAATTTTGAATAAAGGTGTCAGAAGTGAGGTTGGGTAGCAACTGTTAGCATCAGTCCTACTATCCCCATTTTTATGCAATGATTTAACAATAGCATATTTCAGTCTGCCCAGAAAAATGCCGTTTCAGTGACCTACTACTTTCGAGTAGTTGTTGTAGAGCTTTGCAACAACTGCTCAAAAGTAACATGCTCCTGAAATAGCGTAAACATCTCGAACTAATTTCTGAGCATAACTTGATGTCATAGGAGAAATGATGTATATGACATAATCTGTTACCAAAAAAAATCATCCGTAAAATACTTAAAAATGGCCGAAGGCCAAAATTGTACAATCATACAGGAAATAAAGAAAATTGCAGCTGAAGTCTTCAAGAAATCATTCAAATAATGTAATTGGGTTGGGCAATTTAACACCACTGTGAGCATGTTGGTGTGACATTCTAAACGTGACAGCTGCCCCTGCATTGCAATCAGCCACTTATTCTGGTGAATTAAGTTGCATTTGGAGGACGCTGGTGGGATGTTTCTCCAATATCAGTGCTTGTAGAAGAGAATGATGTTTACACTCTGCAGCGGAGTGTGCGCTGATATGAAACTTCCTGGCAGATTAAAACTGTTTCCCAGACCGAGACTCGAACTCTGGACCTTTGCCTTTTGCGGGCAAGTTTCATCATTGCTTGTTTCAGAGGGCTCCAGTATGAGTTGTATTTTGGTATAGTTACTAGTAGTAATATCACAGGCTATCTCAGTTTCAGTGCACATTCCACTTACATTGGTGTTCTTAACTCTCATCAGTGCATAGTAAATTTATTGCTGCAAGTTATCATGTTTGAATTTGAGCTGTTGTATTTCTCATCCATATCACGCCTTCCATCAGTTTGCACTCTGTTTTGTTCCTATTTTTCTTTCTCCTCCTTTTTGTTGCATATCCAATAAAATAAACATCACTTTTTGAATAAGGCTGTCAGAAGTGAGGTTGGGCAGTAACTGTTAGCATCAGACCTAGTATCCCCATTTTTATGCAATGATTTAACAATAGCGTATAATGTAAACAGCAAACAGCATATAATGTACAGTTCATGTTTGTTTTGCTCTTCTACCAGTTTTTCGTGTATGTTTATTATTATAATTATTTTTAGTAAAACAACATCCAGCACAGCATCATCAGGACGTAGCCGGAATCAAGGACCAGGAAGTGGAGGCATGTGGAGGTTCTACACAGATGACTCTCCTGGAATAAAAGTGTAAGCAATAACACCTTAAATTTTTGTTCTTGCTGTTAGCTGCTTTCTTTTCATGCCAGTCCTCTCAGGATTTTTATGTAGGTTGTTTTATCAGCCACATTCCATATGTTACTTCAACACACATCATTTATTTTTTTTTGGGGGGGGGGGGGGGGGCTCAGGCAATCTTTGTGTGATTTCCACAACCCAAAGAAAAGGCTTCACTGATCCATTTTGCTGTAACATTCTTTCTAGTAGAAGTTCATAACAGTATTAGTTGTGGCATCATCTAGCAGGGACTGCAAAGCTTCTAACGACAGTTCATTTATTTCATTCAGTTGCCTAGAGCAAGGACAGGTGTTCTGTAGTGATATATTAAAGTTTATCATTGACATTTCTCTTCATTATAAAGTGAAGATAATGATGGTGTTTCTTGTTTTTAATGTTGCCTTATGTTGTTTTACTAGTTCCATAAGCTCCTCCATATAAAAATCATCCTCAAAGTACACATTCGCATTTTAATCTGTTCAGCATGTCAGTTTTTTCCATTGCCATTATCTTTAAGAACAGATTGGTATGCAACATTAACTATTACCGTGACATAAAGCCTGTTTAAGTTCTAAAATAGTTGCTCCATGAACTATTTCAGGCCTATAATGATTCATCTGCTCATAGTTGTTAATTGTTTTTCTTAGTTGTAAGTCAGGAGACACTTCAGTACAAAAGCTTGCAAGACTATAATTCTTGTGCTCTTCCCTCATGGGAACAGCATTACTCCTATATGACACATTTTCATTTCATTGAGTTCCATAGTGTCTTCGAACAGCACTTTAACAATATTTCTTAAAAATCAAGTATGCCACACAGCAGTATCACCTCTCTCCATTGTAATTTTGTACCTGAAGTTGAGGTCTCTAATAGCTGTAGTTACGAGTGCAAGTTTTTTACTGGGTGTTTGTAGCTTAGTTGAACCAGCCCCCTCCTGTTCTTCAGTGTTTTTCCTTACAAACTTTTATGACATTGTTTTTGTGAATCTTCAAATTGTCTGCTGTTCTTTAGACTACCTTTCTTAGAGGTAATGGAATTGCATCTCTCTCTCTCCTCAGAACATTCCCACACTGAGCCCACAAACTCAGGTGAATGACCATGCAAAAGGTGAAGCAGATCACTGAATTTTCCTTTTATCAAGCACACTTTTCTGCACATTTCTGCTGCAAGCTTCAGACATCCCGTAGCACAAAAGAAACTCACCAGGAAAAAAAAAAAAAAAAAAATTGAACTCAACTGTTAAGTTACAGGCCACAGTCGTATGCATCTGAGTAGTAACCATAGCAAAGAGATCTGAAAGTGGTGAATGGAACTAAGGTGCAACCCTGTGTGTTCTCTGATTGGTTGCCCCTATGGTAGCAGCACTGTAAACGGAGAGATGTCGGTCACTTTGTTGTTTTGATCCAGTTATAGAAAATGATAATGTGTGGATAGTGAGGGATTTATGGCCTGTGTTCATGACTGTAAAATTTGTTTTAAATTATTTATTTACTCTAAGAATAGAGAGAGATGAATTATTCTGTGCCCTGCTACTAAGAACATTACTGCCAGTGATGAAATAGTATAATGATGTAGATCATTATATAACAACATGCACTACCACCTGAGGCAGTAATGTTAGTATTCAGTTGATGCATGAATTTCTGAATAATTTAACTTTGGTATTTTTCTTAAGCCATTGTTATTGATGGGAAATACGAGGGTAAGTCAATTATTATCTGCAAAGTAGTTACAAAATGCTATTGTAATTAAATAGGAAAATTACAAGAACATCATGTTGTGACATAGTCTCCTTGCATTTCACTGCAATTTGGCCATCGTTGTAGAAGCTTCCTGATGCCCTCATAAAAGAAAGTTCTCAGTTGAGCTGCAAGCCAAGAATGCACTGCTTCGTCCAAGGCAAATCAACAGCCCCTTAATGCTTTTGAGAAGACCAAACAAGTGATAGTCAGAAGGGACAAGATTGGGACTATATGAAGGTGATCCAGTACTTCAAATTTGAGTTACTGGAGCATTTCAGCAATGGGGGCAGCAGTATGCGGACGGGCATTGTCGTAAGCATTTCACTGTAACATACGTTGTTATTGTTGTGCCCCTTTCCCCATAATGTTCCAGAACTGGAGCTTGTGCATCCCAAAAAACCGTAAGCATCAGTTTTCCTGCGGACAGTTGGGTCTTGAAGTTTTTCTTGCATGACAAATTTTGATGTTTCCATTCCATACTCTGCCGTTTATTGTCCATCTCGTAATGATGGCTCCATGTTTTGTCACCAGTAATGATACTGTCTAAGACTCTAAGAAGTCGTCCCCTTTGTTACAATAGCGATCCAAATGTTTTTGCAACTGTGTGTGTTATTTAGGGACCCATCTTGCAAACTTTATGAAACCCAAGTCGGTTGTGGAGGATTTTGTAGGCGGAACTGTGACTGATTTGCAGATGATGTGCCACTTCATCAATAGTTAATCATCTGTCTAAGAGAATCATTTCACGTGAATGCTCAATGGTTTTTTAATTTTTGGCAGTAAACAGTCGTCCAGCTCCTTCATTCGTAACACTGTTCCGGTACTGTACCGGAAGTCTTCGATGAATTTTGGCCTGATATGCCTTCCGACCACAAAAACGGAGCTCTTCTTTGGTGCAAATAGATAGCAGAGCAGGCATGATTAACAGCATGGCAGCAATAATGAAACTAACCTAGCTGCTTGAAAATTGTAAAGATATAACAACAAATAAACAAAGCATATGTCATCAACGTAAAACAACAGTACTACCAAAATAAACAAAAGTATAACTAAATTGCAGATATTGACTTACCCTCGTATGAAAGGATTTATGGTTTGGCTATAGGCTTAAGCTGAATTGTCCCACTGCCAGTAACTTGTGACTTTTTTTTCCTAACATTTGTTCATTTACAAATAATTTATTGCAGGGGCCCTGTCCCAGTGCTCGTCATGTCACTGCTATTCATTGCCTCCGTTTTTATGCTGCACATATGGGGAAAGTACACAAGAAGCACATAAAATGTGAGAGATGCAGCAAGAAGGCATTCTGTCTACAAACAATTCCAGTCCAATCATGTACTGATCATTCCACGACAAACATGTTAAAATGTTCCAGTGTTATTCCTCTTTTATATGTAGAGCAAAATAAATAAAAAATATATATATTTATGTTCAAAAAGCTTTATCTGCCTATGTTCAAGAGTTAATATTTTATAAATACATTTAAGTACAAAAATAATTTATTTTCATCATTTAACAGGTATTTAGATATATTTTTTATGACTTACAAAACCTGACACCTACAGTTTTGTGAACTGCAATAATCTGGAAATTATAGAATATTTCAGCAATTAGACTATGAACAGTATATATCTCAGTACAGAAAGACACCAATAAAATTCTCATAAGACAGATAAACTTTAAATTTCTCATAAGCCTTTTCCACAACTTAGATAAAGTAATTTTTCTTTGTACTGACAAATACAGTAAAGTACTTTCTAATACACAACACAATTAAAATAAGATACTGCTCAGTCTCTTTGACTGTGACTGCTTGGTAAAGTCTCACATATATTAAACTATTCATACAATACACAAGTGCACTGAAACAATCATTGCATAAACATTATAAAATTATTCAGGAACAATATAAGTCTAATTTGCTGTTGCATGTAACAAATCTATTGGGCACATTCAGCACATTAAGTGTAATGCATATAAAATGGCAAATTTTAACGATGCTTGTAACAGGGACAACATTAAAGAGCCACAATGTTTTCACAATTCAAATTACACTAAATGATGGATTGTCAATTTAAAAAAAAAAAAAAATTCTGAAGATTGCATCATAAATTGATGTAAATACATTGACAAACCTAGTGGTACAGATTTGACTACCTTCTATACACTGCATTCCATGCATGGTGACAAACCATTAGCCAAACTTTCACATTATTTCTGGGATAAGCCATAGCAGTCTTTGGCAAGAATAGAAATTCTGAAGAAAACATTTTAAAATTCTTTAGATTGTATGAATTGGCTTTAAACCAGGAGAGACAGCATAGATAAGTAGAAGCAAAAGTTCATCAACTGAAGGATCTTAGTAGGGAAGAAAATAATTTATCACATGCAATGTTAAGTCATTGTGAAACATAAGTAGGACTGTGCACCTTCAGATTCTGTTTTCCTGGTGGGTTTTCAGTGATGTATAATGATATTGTTTGACAAAGAATCAAATTTTCGGAAAGTTATTTCCTCAATTTCAAGTCTATTATGGGAACGATAAATGACAATGAAAGTCTCCACAAAATAACTAGATAAAATGAAATTTTATATAATTTGTGTGCCTTGACTGGTATAACAGCTCAAACTACCCAACAATTCAAACATAAAATACTTACGTAGAACACAAAGCATTTTGAAAAGAGGAAACTTTCATAAAATCAGCAAAGTTCCACAGTAAAGTGGAAAATATAAATAATCCCTGAAGACTGCTTAACAGCGCTCGTGATCTGCCACACAAAAGGAGAATAAGGACAATATTCCATTCACTCCCATATAAAATAATATCCAGTGCAGTTCAAACCAGGATAGAAGAGGGACTAGGGCAAATACCTACCAAGGTTTTGAAAGTTAGATCATGTGCTGAATAGATCTTCAGCATAAAGAATTCAAAGGTAGAAGATGCTTAGAAGAAGCAAGCTAACTGTAATTTTTATCAACTTTAAAGAAAGCCTGCAGATTCAATACATATTTTGGGGTCTTAAAACATTTGGAATGGATATCAAAACAAGAAATCTCAAGCGAAGACTTACCAACACCAAATAACAGGCGAAAGTCACGGGAGTGACATCAGAGTCCTGTAATATGTCATGCCAAAAGGAATCTCTTGTGAAGGCATTCAGATTGGAAGGGAGAAATGGTCTAGGATAGACTGTCTGACATACACGGCCTAATGTCTCAGTCATTGACAGCGACTTGGGAACAGCAAAATCAAGAGCTGAAGAGCACCAAATCATAGCAAAAGTAACAAAACTCACTGATAAGACTGTTCTTAAGTGCATTCTACAGACAGACTGACATATGGCATTTGCTGGTGCATCATGTGGTACATCACCTTACCTCCCACATTTTTATGTACACATCTATGAACAGATACAACAGACTGACAAAAAGAATTTTCAGCTTCTTTAAGCAAAGGAAAAGAGGGTAAATAAACACTGGCACAACACAAAAACTGCCAAAGTGGTTCACAGATGGCCTAAATCAAACCTGACCTGAGTAGATGAAAGTTGCATGGCAAATACTTCACAAGCAATAAGAAACATTTACACTTGTTATATATATCAACAGGAAAAAAAAATGGGAGGGGGAATTTTTCTGTTCCTGTATATTCAAGTTTTGTGACAGTTTACTACATCTGGAATAATGAAAGCTGAAAGTCAAACAATCATGCTGCACAAATTACTCTATAGCAAACAAAGGTTTGGAAGGAAAAACCAGTTTTATGTGTAACATTTTACACAATACATTCGATGAGTAAATTTAATCTTCAGAAGTATTTAAAGGTGATAAAAAGTTAAAAGAACATGATGTGCAGAAAGTTGTTGATGTTAATGATACATAAATTAATGGAGTAACTACCAACTAAGAAAAATTGTAGTAATTGACTGCTCGAGATATATTTAAGAATACGAAGTGCTGTCATTTGCTTAATAGTGGTACTTCACAAAACAGAACATGGCTAGCTTTGTTAGTAAAATTTGTCTCTTAAATATCAAATTTTGTTAAAAAAGAAAAGGTTGACTTTTGCAGCTAACATTTGGACCCTGAAATATTACTGTTGTACCACCTACTGCTGACAGAAATGAGATCATACATAAATACTGGGGAAAAAATCAAAATGTCACATACAATTAGTTAATGATATGAATAAAAAAGAATAAATTAGTTACATTAGTGTTGCAGGCATTAACAAATTTTTCTCCTTCAATGCCAGCCCAAATATCATGTACCGTGTTTCCAAGTAAACAATTCCATCAAGGTTCATATTTCTGCAAAAAGCTCCATCACACATTTAACAGTATTACTTCCTGTCTTTGGCTGAATGAATATGACTTAACAAATGTCCAAAATAAGAGTACACTTGAGATCATCAAGAAGTGGATTAGCACTTAAATGAATAATATCAATCTGTTACACTGACTCTCATTACATACTTTATATGCAATAAAGATGTACTGAATGGCAATGTCAGTGATCTCTCCTTTCTTAGCATTTCAACTGCAGTAAATAAAGCAAATAAAAAACAAGGAATTTTGCTGTTTCTTTTAGTTATCTTCACCAAATTACTCAACTAAGCCTTCCTTGTGATAATTCCTCGACCCAGTTTCAACTCTGTGAATTACAGCTGAATAAGGGTTAAATTTTCAGTCATTAAGTTGGTTCATAATTAATTAATTCATTACAATGAGATATTCACATTTTGTTTTCATTAAAAAAAGTTTGAGTCTAATGCTTATAAACGTCTGCTAACTTTGCAATGGTAACTTATAATATCTGTTGCAGATGTTGGGCAATTCCCACAATTAAAAAAATACCCTGAAATTACTTTTATTAGAGAACTGCCATTCCTTGGCCCCAATAAGGGGGAAAACCATTCTCTCTCACATGTAACTCACAGTGTTTTGTGAATGTCTTCACGCATTCATACACACACATAAATATTAAAATTTCATTTTGAAACAATTTTATACAACTAAATAACTGTGAAAATTTCTCTCTCTTTCTGGAAACTATAGTTAAAACAGCAGCCACAACTTATATAAAGATATTATGACAATACCTCATCTACCTAACTATGATTTACAATTATACTGTGCAACACATACACAAGTTCAAAACTCAGTTTTGATTTTAAAACAATATTATTCAAAACAATGTACACAATGTAGGAAAGTAAAATTACTTTCAGTATTTATTTACAAACAATCTCCAACTTAACATACTTGCTCGCAGGCAAGAATGCATGTACACACACACACACACACACACACACACACACACACACACACACACACACACACACACACAAAAAAAACCACATTATACAATTTTTGAGGCACTTCTTGGTATCACCACCGAGTGGTTACACAATAAATCTAAGGCAGTGATTTAATCATTAAGCTCTGTCTTTACATATGCACAATCACTGGAATCTCTCAGTTCACATTAACAGTCACAATAAAATACATATTTACACTTCAAGTCTCATGTACTTATAAAAATCCTGAAAGGCTCTTGAGTTAACCATTTTAATTTGACATCGAAGAGTCCATAGCCTCATTAATTGCAAGATCAGAATGATCAGCTTCTGTCTGTAGAGTGATCATCATCTTTTCATCATTTGATGAACTGCCATCAGATGAGACTGATTGTGTTGATGTTGCAGCTTCCTATATAAGAGATGAAAATTTATTATGAAAAAATACATTCATAATGACAGTGAATTTGCCCCATGCTAGTGAACAACAAAAAAAATTGCACCTGAAATTACCACTACTGATTAACTTACAAAAAGCTGACAACTGAGAAATTTCAGTGTACAGTAAACAAGCATAATCAACAGTTATACTAGATTTAAAGTTTAATTGTGAATGTTACAAATTAAATGAAAAATACACTAGTTGCAATAATATTCATTTGACGTCCAACACATTAGAAGTTTTCACGATCCCAATTTCAGAGGGATGTTGTGGATCAAATTAATAGTACTGGTGTCTGTATGCAGTGTATTTTGTGATTTAATGAACATGTTTTTCAGTACATTAAAAATGCACGAAAGTTACACATTCATGACTGTGTGTGTTGTTAAGCTGAAGTTTCATTTTTATAAATTATTTTTGTGGTAACAGGCAGATGAGCTTGTGTAACTCTCAGCCTGATTTTTCAAGGATTTGTTAACATCAGTACAATTTTTCCAGTGACACTCCTCCTTTTCCTCATATCTTGGAAACGGTGAAATGAGCACCAAGCAACTGTTACGTCTCATAAGCGGCTTTATGGACTGGACTCCTTTGATTTTCTTTACTCTCTTAGTATTGAAGGCCAGTGCCCAGTCATTAATTTCCCAAAGAGGAAAACCTCTACACTGAAGATTTCAAACCATTATTACACCCAAAACATTTACAGTATCTTATGAAAGCTACCTGTAGTTGAGTGCATAGCTTTTAATTCTTGTAAACAAACTCACTGGCTCGGTTCTGGTTGTAGTAACATTTTTTTAACTTGTACATAATATCCTTTTATTTGTATTTAGTAATCACAGGAAAATGTGAGTACTCATAATAAATTAAAATTTGATCAAAATTGCTGAATGTCTTATTGTCAAAAGAAGCTGTATTCAATTCAATAAGACTAGTCTTCAATTCCTAGAAATAAAAGTATTATATTTTCTATTTGTTATACTGTATTTTTATACCAAATTTTCATTTACTACGAGTACTGCAGTTTTCGTGAGACTAGTAATTTTTAAAAAGTGTTACTTTACTAAGAATTGTGATTCAGTTTTTTAAATTAATAGTTCCTTTTGAGAATTGTTATAGAATTCAAATAAAAGTAAAAGCAAAAGTTGCTACTAGCAAGAAATGAACCAGTGACTTTGAAGTTGGAACAGCCTTATGCTACAGACTCAGCTACCAGAGACACTGATGAAATGTTTTACACTTAAGAGTGAAATCTTCAGTTCTCCAAAGGTGATCTTATCCTGGTTGACCTCTTCAAACCCTGTAAGTGTGAAGAAGATTGAAGATGGACAGTCTGTAAACTCCTGTTGTTAAACTAAGTAATGCATGGTTACCAAGGAGAAGATTGAAGAGGCTTCCAGAGAAAACTTTGATAAACGTGGAAGTTCAGTATGATTAAATGTAATCAACATAATAGAGCACAGAGGTACAGGGTAATTTTTGCATTAACATTTCTTACTTCCTCCAGTAATCTTACAGTGTTGCCAAAGCACCTTCAGTTGCCCAAAACAATATTAGAATAATTATGAGACAGCAAAATTCTTAGCACTGCCAATATATGCGTAAAAAAGTACGAGAAAACTATCCTGTTTTTCAGAACTATAGTTCCTTCCATGGGGAGAAAAGAGGGATAGGATAGGGAAAGTTTAGAATGGAAGCACAGGCCCCTCTGATTCCAGTATGAGTGAGTGTGTATAGTGGTTTCAGTGTTAGTTTCACTTAAGTGTTATCTAATCCTCCAGGTATGCAAGAACAAGTTTATGTAGCCCTGAAAAATAACCCAATAACTCATCAAAATAACTTCAGTTTTGTTGCTTTTGTGATCAATAGCCATACAATGTGGCAACTCTATGGTCCCAAACATTTCAGTGCTTTAAGTTGTCTATAAATCCAAAAACTGCCATTGAGGGAATGGTGAAGTTGGATACCAATCCTGATGGGTTGAAAAATATTAACCTCTTTGTTATTGTGATATAAAGAACCACACTATTTTAAAAGTGTAAACACATTGCTCATGCACTACTGTGTAAATCACAAAGCACGGTTTCAGAACTTTTTGTATAGTAGTTGCATAGCCTTTATGCATAAACGGATGCCTATAACAGGAAAATTCTCCTCTTGGTACACTGTTCCCATACACGCTTTAAAAATGTAAATCTATGAAATCTGCAGTAACAATCTTTGCCACCCAACTCTAAAATCTAAGTTGTAGTAGCCCGTGGATTTTGGTACTGTTCAAACTTTCAAGATTATTACAGCAAAACACCTTTGTGCAGCAGGCACTAAGTTTGATGGAGATTGAGTTCTTTAAAGTACGAGGGTCATTGAAAACGTAAACTGACCCATTGAAATTTATAGACAGATTACTGAGGTTTATGGTAATTTGACGAATTAAGTGTCAGTTAGGAAGTAGTGTATTATGTTTAATCGCAGACAGAAGAATGTTCACAATGAAGATCGCTCGAGTCAGCCTTCAGTGATGACTGATAAACTCAAAACTGGGATTGAAACAAAAATCCAAGAATGCAGGCATTTCACAATTAGCGGACTGCACTCATGCTTTCCAGAAGTTTCAAAAACTGTCTTGTACAAGATTGTTAGTGCAGATCTTGACTTTAAAAAAGTGTTTGTCAGATGGATTCCTTCAATTTTGTCAAACGATCACAAAACCAAATGAATGGCAGCTGCAAGAACATTTTTCAGTTTCTACGAAAAGATTGGTGGTGAATTTTTGAATCACATTTTCACTGGTGATGAGACTTGGATTCATATTTCACCCCACAAACAAAGTGCCAATCAACAGAATGGCATCATTTGCAATGCCCAATGAAACTGAAAAAAGTAAAACTAATTTTGAGCACAAGAAGGATTATGGCTGTGGTGTTTTGGGATTGTGAGGGTGACCTGCTCATCGACCACAGCCTAGAGGTGAGACCATAAATGCAGCGACCTACTGTCAGATGCTTTGCCGTTAAAAATAAAAGGCTCGGAGTACTAATGAGTGGAGTCGTTATCTTTCACAATAATGCATATCACAAGCAGTGGGAGGGACACAGGACTTGCTTCAGTGGTTTTGGTGGGAAATGTTTCAACATCCGCCACAAAGTCCGTACTTACTAGCTCCTCTGATTATCACTTATTCCCCAAATGGAAAGACTGTTTTTGAGTGGACAACACTACAGAAGTGATGATTAACTTAAAGAAGCTGTTAATCAGTGGTTCAACAACTTGGCGGCAACAGAGTATGCAGAAGGCATAGCAAAGCTGGTAAAACAATAGGACAAGTGCCTACATTTGCATGGTGATTATACAGAAAATTAGCTAGGGTATAAAATTTTTGTTTAATTATATCAAATAAAAATTTTTGTAGAAAAAAACATTCTTTACTGTCCAAATGACCCATGTATAATTTCTATGCTCTACATTACACAGCAAATAGAGGACGTTTCTCTTCTCCCCCTCCTCCAGCAGGTATCTACTGATTTCATTATGAGTATTTATATTATTCCTCATCTAGTCCTAAAATATCAGGGAGGACATCAGTGCTATATCAATATTATTGAGAACCACTCTAGTGATAAAACTACTGTACGAGGTTTGACCTGCCATTTCTGAAGCATGTTCTTGTGTATACCACTAGTGCCTATTTGACAATGTTAATTTGCTATGATGCAGAATGAATACACACAGCATATCATTGTGTGTTTTATACCACTGTATAACCTAGTGGCACAATGCAATTGACACAAGCCTTAAATGGAGCTCAAGAAATGAGTACAAAAAGTTATTAATGTTTCACAATGTGTACATAAATCTAACATGGACATATATTACATCGCATGCATGAATTTACATTTCAAACAATGGAACGAGTAAAGATAACTGCTCATCATTTACTTGAGCCATTAAGTAGTATACAAGAACATTGAAAAATAAATAAATAAAAATAGTTTTTTGGAACTTGTAGCTTAGCTTTCAGACAATGCTTTTCCTCAAAGCTAAAAAATTAATAGTCTCATGTACATATGCACGAAACAGTTACATGGCACTGTGGCCCAACTAGGGCATGGGGCTACAGCATTAGAACGTGTGTCCGGTTGTTTGAGGATATGTTAGTCCTGAAGGTCATAGTTCAAGAGCTAAATTACTAGTTCCTAGTCCTGGTACATGCCTGCCTGCCTACTGCCCTGCGACTCGATTATACACTGTAAAGTTATTGTTACTCTTTTTCTATTCAACCCAAGACTTTTTAGTACTGATCTGACATTTAATATATAACTAAAGAAAAAGCATGAACTTTTAGAGTTTTTCCAATATTTACCTGAGAAAACTGTATCTGTTTCAGCGAAAATATTCCATTTTGATCAACATCAGACACCCAAACTTCTTTTTCACTCATATCTGTATCGTCATAATCCTGGTTAAAAAGGAAGAAATAATTAGACAAACTGTTCCACTTCCAAATAACAACTTATAGGATAAAATGAAAACAAATTATACAGCCTCATTACCCCAGATCTTTTAGTGTGAGTTTTGATGTGTTTGGTTAAATGGTCACTTCTCATGAACTTCTTATTGCATTCTGGGCACTGGAACCTTTTTTCTCCTGTATGTGTTCGTCTGTGCCTCTGTGAAGAAAACAAATGAGCAATTGAGTGACAAATTAAATATATAAAATAAGCTAAGAGCCTAACCAGTATCACATTAGTATTGACATACCTAGTGCTTGATTTATTTATTTATTTATTTTTTTTTTTTTTGGGGGGGGGGGGGGGGGGGAAGTTCCAGTACTGTGTTATTCCAGGAAGTGTTTTTGAAATTTAGACTTCTTAAAATGTTATTTTAATGCATTTATGAGAATTTTAAAAGTGTGCATGCATTTGTTTTACATTGCTTCAACAACAGCAGCCGTTCTATTGTAGCACATCTCAAAATCTATGGGTCTGATTTTTTTCGTCACAGTTATCAGTATGGAGTATCTGTCCACACTGTATCAAATCAAGCACTTGACATACCTAATGTCAATGATTTCTTTTTCCACACTGATGAAATAACATTAAAGTGCAATTAAAGGACTGTAAATTAAAAGAGACTTCTATAACATGAAGATATTTTTGTGAATGTATCAAACAACGGAAACACCAGTAGGAGTATCAACAATGTAGGAAAAGACAGATTGCTACTTACCATAAAGAAGGCACACAAGCAGACATATTTGTCTGCTTGTGTCTGTATGTGTGGATGGATATGTGCGTGTGTGCGAGTGTATACCTGTCCTTTTTTCCCCCTAAGGTAAGTCTTTCCGCTCCCGGGATTGGAGTGACTCCTTACCCTCTCCCTTAAAACCCACTTCCTTTCGTCTTTCCCTCTCCTTCCCTCTTTCCTGATGAGGCAACAGTTTGTTGCGAAAGCTTGAATTTTGTGTGTATGTTTGTGTGTCTATCGACCTGCCAGCGCTTTCGTTCGGTAAGTCACCTCATCTTTGTTTTTATATATAATGTTTATAGTGTAACCTGGACAGCACTCACACTTTCTTGCTTGAAGTTTGGAATAGCACCTGTGTTTATGACTGTGTGCATACTAGCACTTGTGATGTTAAATACTGCTCATCCACCATGTTTTATCTATTTGTGAATCTCTGTACACAACTGTGGCATGGTGTACTTCCAACTGCTCAAAAATGAGATATTCTCAAAATTGCAATCCAAATAAATCAAAATTTTTGGACATCCATAAGCAGTGACCACCACATTTAACAATCGAATCAAGGCTACGCAACCATCACAAATCAAAGTTATAATACTGTTAATCTGTAAGAATGGCAGTGGGCACACACAAAACACTAGGTGGGCTGAAGTCTTCCAACTTCCATCACTTCCAGAACAAAGAAGCCCAGCAGTCCAGAACTGTTTGGCAAATAGCACAATTGTAGACATTTCACCTACCCTCTGAAAATCACATTAGCAGCAAGAAATGGGTATAAATGAAAGAACCTACATTTGGGGGTAAATAATTGTATCTAGTTGTTTTGCAGCACAAGTGACAAATTAAGTTAGACTGGATGTTCATGTTATTTCAACAAAAACAAAGCCAATCTGACTTGTGCTCGTACTTTGAGTTGTTTTTGGCTAACACTTAAAGAGTTCTTTAATTTTCTTCAATAAGGTGTATGAAGCATTTATTGCTACACTTGTGAAAGTGAAAAATCAACAAACAAAAGAAATAAATAAAGTTTATGAGGGGGGGAGGAGGGGGGACAGTATTTCTACCCTGCAATTCCTTATAGTCAATGAATGATCTTTGTGAGATCTCATCAATTCAGCTGTGTTCCCCCCCCCCAATGATTGATTTAACATGAGCTGGAAGTTTATTGTATAGTTTTATGTTTGAATAATGTACTCCTTTCTGCATCATGCTGAGATTTTTTTTTTTAATCTTCGTGAAGATCTTGTTTACTTCTTGCACCATGATCACAATACTCACGATCTGTTCTGTAAATTGTATGATTATTGTTCACAAAGCACATTAGTGATAAAAATGTACCGGCATGGCATAGTGAGGATCTCCAGTTGTTTGAATAAATTTCTGCAAGAGCAACTGGGGTACACTGTACCCATAATTCTGACGACTCTCTTCTGTGCAATAAGACTTTATTTGCTCACAACTGATTTCCCCAGAACACAAATTAAAAGGTTAAGTAAACTGACGAAATCTACTCCATGTAACAATGCTGAATGACGAATAAAGAATCTGAATTTGAATCTGAACAATGCCATAAGTCATAAGAGAATAGAAATATTAAAAGTATGCTGTTTTGATTGTTTCTAAGTCACAAACAGATGACTGCCAAAAAAATTATTTATTGATAAACAGGCGAAAAGAGCAATTTGAATATTACACATTACAGGTAAAGTGTGTTTTTATTCTCATATCCTGTTAGTTAAAACAAATTATTATACTCAATTTTCAGATTGTAGGAATGCATCCAAAGGAATAAATGTTCAGCAATGATCACACAGACTAATCCGATTTTGCATTCCACAATTATAGTTGTTGCTAAATAGTAACTACTTGGAGATTTGGCATAAATGTAAAGAGACAGTAACTGAATCAGAGGTACTAAATGCTATAAATAAGTTAAAAAATAAAATGTCATGTGGATGTGATGGGATTCCTGACAAAGTCATTAGGCAAAGTGCAAGAAACATAGCCTCACATCTCACTGAAATTATAAATGAATCTTTTAAGAAAGGGGTATTTCCATTAAAACTTAAAATGTCGACTATAAAGCCACTTTTCAAGAATGGTGATAAATATGATGTTAGTAACTTTAGGCCTTTTTCAATGTTGTCAGGTGTCTCAAAAATAATAGAAAAGATAATGTATCGTAGACTATACAAATTTCTTATTAAGAATAGAATATTGGTTAATGCGCAAAATGGTTCCCGTAAAAATAAATCAACTGAAACAGCTATCTTCAATTTTTTGCAACTTGTTCTAAATTCCATAAATGGAAAGGAATTAAATTGTGGATTGTTTTTAGACTTATCAAAGGCCTTTGATGTCATCGACCATAAGTTACTGCTTAGAAAGTTATATGCCTATGGGATACGTGGAGTTGCTCACAAATGGTTTGAATCATATCTGTCAGACAGGTATCAGAAGGTGGAGATAAGCCATGCAGATAGGACATATTCATCAAGATTCGAGAGAGTTTTGTACGGAGTACCCCAGGGATCTGTATTAGGGCCATTACTGTTTTTAATATTTATCAATGACCTACCAAGTCAACTATCTGAAGCAGAGGCAGTACTGTTTGCTGACGATACAAGTTTGTTCATTAAAGCAAATAGTGAAGCTGACTTACAGGAAAAAGTCACATTAGCAACAGACGAAGCAGACAGATGGTTTAATGAAAACAAACTCATTGTGAATGCCAAAAAAAAAAAAAAGCGTGGATCAACTTCAGACATATTACAAATAAAATAAAAACTAACCTTACAGTAGAACAGGGTAAGTGTAAGATTGAACAAACATCATACACTAAATTCTTGGGAGTATGGTTTGATAAACACTTAAGATGGGAAAAGCATGTAATATCATTGAAAAAAAAATTAAGTCAAACATGTTATATACTTAGAATGCTTAAAAGCTCTTGTAATATTAAAACAGTGTTTATTCATCATTCATGCACAGTTTATTAAGATACAGTGTACAGTTTTGGGGGAACAACAGTCTAACAAAACATTCATTTAGACTACAAAAGAAGGCAGTTAGAATAATAAAAGGTATAAGATATAGAGACTCTTGTAGGCATGCTATCAAAGAATTAAAACTCATAACACTACCACTCTTATACATACATGAAAGCATGTGTTTCTTAAAAGAGCACGAGGAATTTTCTACATTAAACAGAGAATTTCACAACTACGAAACGAGGAATAGGAATGATTTCCACAGAGAAATTCATAAAATAGCTATGTATCACAAAAGTGTACTATACCAACCCAAAATCCTCTACAGTGCTCTCCCCAAAGAACTAAAAATAATACCAAACCTGCACATATTTAAAAGAGAAATCAAAAACATGTTATTGAGCAATAGTTTTTACAGTATTGAAGAGTTTATGAATCATTGACAATAAAAGCACAGCTAATATTTCCCTGACATAATAAATATGTGTAACTGCTCACATTTAAATACTTGCTGTTTCTATGAAAGTGTGAAACAGTGTTAACGTAAGAATGGAAATAATCTTTGATGTGAGAATCACTAGCTTTTTTTTTGTATGTTGTTATCCTACTTGTATATTTGTATGTTAATGTTCTTATAGTTCTATTAAAATTGTAATGTCGAAGTGACAAGTAAATTCAATTATAAATTTTAAATTGTAATGTTTATTGACAAGTCCTATGTCATTTTGATGATGTACTACAAGGACGCTAATAAACTGAATTGACAATGGATAACATACTGTCATTGGAGATGCACGAAAGATGTTTGAACATGTAAAGAGTATTGTCCATTCCAAAGTTCTCATTTAACGAAGTATGTTTATCAGAGGAAACCTCCCACCTAGATCCCAAATTTATAAGTAACTAACCAAATAATAAGTAACATTCATTAATCCATCATAGAGGATATTCTGGAACACAAACCTTTGTGTGGTGCATATTTCAACCATTTGTATTTTAACAATCTCCAACAAATTAAATCTTTAGGAAAAAAAATTAAAATGGGAGCAAACAACCTGTATGAAATTAAGTTGGCTGACTGTGGTACACTAATAAATGCATTCTAATTAAGGAAAAAGCATTTAATATTTTTAAAAATAAATTAAAACATCATTAAAGCATAAACAAACAAACCTGGAGCTCATCTGAGCGTGTAAATCTCTTCCCACAGAATACCCAGTTACATATGAAAGGTCGCTCTCCAGTATGCCACCTTAAATGCGCTCTAAGGTGTGACGTTTTCCCATACACTTTATTGCACCCTGGTATATGGCAGATATGTTGCTTCTTACGTTCTGCATTTCTATAACAGCAAATAGAAAAGTAGAAAACTAATTCATGTTACTAAATTACGATTCATGTTGTGTGTTGCATGTAAAATTAACTGCAGACACTATTAAAAATGTTTTTTAGATATTCATCACTATTCAGCAATATGGGAAAAGAGGCTATCACTCACCTAAAGACTGGATGCCAATATTGGCTCATTTAAAATTATAATTTTAAAGCTGTGGATTGCCTTTTATACTGATATGCTATTCAGTCTTGGTTTCAGTCTTACAAAAGTGATAGCATCTTTCTTTATTCCTTACATCACTTTTACACAGTAATGTACTCTGAAAACAAAAAGTTATCCGGCATAAAACACATTAAATACTCTGTAAAGATACAGAGCAAGTGATGCATATGAGGTCAAAGTGGAAAGGTCTTGACCAGTGCCCACCTCCCATCCCTCCCCCCTCTGAACTAACCCCATTACTGATGAAGATGATATTTGGTTTGTAGGGTGCTCAACTGCACAGCTATCAGCACCTGTACAAATTTCCAATCTTTATACCGTCCAGTCTTGTCACTTTCCTGAATGATGATGAAACGATGAGGACAACACAAACACCCAGTCCCCGGGTGGAGAAATCCCTGACCTGGCCTGGAATCAAACCCAGGACCCCGTGATCCAGTAGCCCCATGATTGTGTAATGTACTTTATTCAGTTTCTTCCAGTGAGTAGATTTCATCTGCGAAAAGCAATGAAAAATATCTGCAGTCCACACAGCTATGATAGCCACAGATTTTTTACTGGTCTCAAACTGTTTTCCTGCACCTATAACTTTGGATGTTAAACACTTGGAAACCATAATCGGCAAATATGATGGATACTCCAAACAATCATATTTGAAATCCAGCTGTTATCAGATTTACAAACAACCTTTGTGGACTGATGCACTATCCTACTGAATATATTTTTTTTCTTTTACAACTAAAGTGCCATCATACATTTTCCCCCACCCAGTAAATCTAGAAAACGTGTGCAGTACTTGCCAGATATTGTTTCAGTCAACATGAAAAATCCCTTCTGCAGTCCATAAAACAATGACTGTAATTTTCCCAGCAGATGAAATCATTTTTTTTTTCTGATGCAGAGTAACTGGATTTCACTTTGATAACTGTTTCTCCTCTGGCATAAAGTGTTGGATTCAAATCTCATCCTCCACAACAGATTAACATACAGTTTTATTTTAACCAGTTCAAACATTATTGAGGAATATATTGCTTTATGTTTGCTTGTGGTCAGCATTTAAAACACACACCTTGCACAAAGCTGTCTCACATAATTTTTCATGTAAAATATACCATACACATTCTCTCGATAGTACTATGGAATCAGATACTTCCTAAACTTTTTGTTACCAATTGTTCATAATCATATTGTGATGTAATTGATCTATTTGAATGAAACATAACTGCTTTAAAAAGTTATATAAACAAAAGTATTCTACAGAAGAAGATGACACTTGACATGCATAACTGCATAACATGAATCAATGTAACTTCAATTATATTAACTCTACCTCAGTACCAGTACAAAAACTTTATCCCTTGGCCTCATACAACCCTGAACTATAAACAAGCAGAAATGGATTGTCAAGCACTCAATGCATAAAAAAAAAAAAAAACAGCATAAGAATCTAAGCGCAGTTATGAAAATAATTTCATAAACACTGAAAATGTATAAGAATCAATGAATTTAAATTTTATTTCTTAATCTGTAATTTTTTTTTTTTTTTTGAGAATACAAATTGCTGCTTGATTTCAAAAATAGTTGAGGATATAAAATAGCTGTTATCTTTATTAAAAAATCATCACAGCTACCATATGTGGCCAGTTAAGTGAACAAAAAACCCTGTAATTTAGAATCAGTATGAGTAATTGTGTGAAGTTTTGGAGAATCATCATGGAGAATAAATTTGTAAGGAAGTTGGATACTGAAGAATTAAGGGTTGTTGATTTGTGTTCGAAAGTTCTCCAAGACTGAAGATACCGTGATAACAAGCAGTTCAGCTGAAAAGGAATGGAAGTTCTAAAACAGATAGTCACACAAGTAAGAAGACAAATATATGTACAATAAAGGTTGTCAGGACAGATTCAACACACAGAAAAGTTAAGTTTGGATAATTTAGAAGCAAAGCCATCAACTTTAAAAGTGCAAAAGAAATTCCACTGTTAAATACAGGAGAGAGCAATTAGGTGGGAAGCATCTACTGAAGGCCTCAATGAAGAGGAAAATTGTCTACTAACTAGATGAAAGAGAGAAAAGAATGAGCATTGATTCAGAGAACATAGAGGATCCACTATTGGTTTCAGAATTTGACAGAGCTTTAGAAAATCTGCGACAAAACAAGGCAGAAGAAATGGATAACGTTCATTTAAAATTTCTAAATTTATTGAGAGAAGTGGCAACCACATAATTACACACATTAGTTTGTAAAATCTATGAGACAGAGGACATACAATCAGAATTTTGGAAGAATATTATATACATAATCCTGAAGATAGGAGCAGAATGGGGATCTGTTAGACAATGATCAATTTGGGTTTACGAAGAGAGGCAGTTCTGATGTTGTACTTCACAATGGAAGCAAGATTCACAATACATCAACATACTTTTATAGGACTTTATTTTTCAGTGTAAAGTGTTGCAAGATGTTTGAAATTCTGAGAAAAATAAGTAGATAAGGGGAAGACAAAATCTTAATTAATACCCGGGGGGGGGGGGGGGGGGGGGGGAGGGGGGGGGGGGCAGCAGGAAAATGTTTCCAGTCAAGGTACACTTTGAAATCTCTATGCCACAGTAGCATAGCACGCCACTAGAGGAGTCAAAACAAAATGATAAAGTGGATTAACATGCTATAATTTGTTTTCAGTATTGGAAATGTTGCAATTGTGTCAGGCCAATCCATATGGCTTCTTTAACTATCTCGACTGGCCTGATACAACTGCAGAATTTCTGCCACAGCTGAAAGTGAATTACTTCATTTTATCAGTAGGCTGCCCCATTGTGTTTTTGTTCCTCTAATTGCACGTCAGATGTGGTTTGGGGATTCAATTGTGCACAAGAATTGCAGACATGTACCTGCAAGCAACCAAAAAATTAATGACATAACTTTATTTTTCAATGAGGGAATGAAAACTACACATTTTTCACTACAGGAAAGGATGGGTGGTATGTAATATGCACTCTAACCAAGAGGGAACAACATGAATGGAAGACCATGAGAGAAAGCTTGGATTAAACAAGGCATACGGAGAGACTCAGTCACTGTCTTTTACAGTTCAAGCTGTACTCTTTGCAATGAAAAAATAAGAGAGAGATTCAGAAGTGGGATTAAAATTCAGGGGGTCAGCATAACAATGATAAGACACAGTACCCTCTGAAAAAGTTATGAAGAATTGTAGGACCTGCTGCACGGAATGCACTGTATACTCCAAAAGCGATATGGACTGATAGTAAACTAATGATAGACGAAAGGACTGAGGAGCAGAAGAAATGAAGTTTACAAGAAAATTGGCATTCAAGTTGGAGGTACATAGTAGATGAAGTGAAGAAATGTGGCATGATGGACAAAGTAAAGAGGGTACGACTAGAACAGGCAAAAAGAGCACTTCTCACCAAAATAAATGTACTAGTGTCAAATACAGACCTTCACTTGAGGAAAAAGTTTCTGAAACTGTATATTTGGAGCACAGTATTACATTACAGTTGATCATGGATTGTGCAAAAAATGGAAAACAAGATAATGAAAATTTTCTTAGATTCAGCATTACAAAAGGACGCTGAAAATTAACTGAACTGATGAGGATCTGGGAATAGCTTCCAAGGCATTAAAGGGAGCTGCAGAGCAAATAAACTGTAGAGGAAGACAGGGATGTATCAAACCAGTCACTGTGAGTGGCATTTATCAGTGGTAGGTCTAATGCTCACATACAAAGGAGGCAGGAACCAGGGAGAACTAAAGCTATTACACCCACTTCCACTGTATCTGACTTAGTGAGAGATACTTCACATGTTGGGAAACCTGCAGCATCCTCTGATGGGGAAGCAAGTGCAAAAGGGCAAGGGGTCAGTTAATAATCAGCAGTACAAATGCATAGTGAATAATGTTACCCCTTGAGGCAATGGCACCAAGGGAAGAGATGAATCACTTTGTTTGAACTGTCTATATAAGACTGGAGACCTCATTCAACGTGTTGAAGGGATTACTCAGGCAGCGACTGATAGAGCAGCTGCAGACTTTGGCACACATGGGAATAAACAATGACTGTCCTCTGGGGTCTAATGTCATACTTAGATCATTCCAAGATCATTCCAGCTATGACACAGAACTGAGGAAGACTAGCCTTGCTGAAGGATTTTTGACAAATTCACTATTTGCAGCACTGCCCCATAACTGATCGGGGCCCTCTGTAAAAGGCTTGAACCAGACACTTTGGAAATGATGTGTAGGACTTACACCAGCCTGAAAACTGCAGAGTGCTCCCTTTGTGTCAGAGTACATTACATAACAGTGACTACACAGTTGGCTTACTGTGTGCGGCATGTACAGTAGTGTTTCTTTTTCTTTTGTGGGATACACCAAAGTATTAATTTAAGAGTCAAAGATATGTTCCCTGAGTATGAAACAATCAAAATCTTAGTTAACAACTATCAATGCAATTGCAGCAAAGTCCTAAAAAGCAGTAGATCTCATACAATATTAACTACAGAAAGCTCATTTAAACCTGGAGTTGACAGCAGGGAGATTTTTGGAGTAAATCTAAATGCATATCAAAAGGATAGGCTAATGTGAAATGGAGGTGGCATATTTGTCACAGAATACACAAAAGTCAAATCCACCAAGATTGAAATCGAAGCTGTGTTTGAGATTGTTTGGGCAAGACTCAGTATCAGGTGTGGGTATAAACTTACAGTTGGATCCATCTATCGGCCACCAGGCTCATCCCCAAATGTAACCAAAAAGTTTAGAGAAACACTCAATCACTAATACATATGTTCCCCAGTCATATTTTCATTACTGCAGCAGACTTTATTCCGCCAACAATTGATTGGAATAATTAAAGTTTTGGGAGTAGTGCTTTTGACGAGACATCCAGTACAGTAACACTAAATACTTTCTCTGAAAAATACTGGGAACAAATTGTTCAAAAGCCCACTTGTGATAAAAATATACTAAAATTAGAGTCACAAATGATGGTGGTTGAGTTTAGGCTTGTTCTGCGCATCCTCGTCACACATACTCTGACAACCAATGAGCGTTCCAGTAGCATTCTCTGTACTCTGATGTGAATGTCGTAGGCAATGCAAGTGTTAAACATGATTTTAGTGATTTATTTAGTGAATTTTTATTCAATTAGTTGCACATTGTCACATCTAATAAGTGACAAATTCTGCACAATTAAGCAAGAGCCATAATTTGCAGTATACACACTTTCTTCAAGCGCAGAGCATGTGTATGCGCAGACAACTGGCAACACTGCAATCCCCGTCCGTGTCTCGAGCTGCGCCATTGTTCGTGGATCAGACTTTAGGTCTACTGGCTTCAAAGCAATTGATCTTTTAGAGGGTGAACATATTGAAAATAGTATCAATGAATATGAAGCAGTTGTAGCACCAATTATTACTACAGTACAAGGGCAGCTAAAACAAATAAGAAGCTTTACATATTCAGTAAGCTAGAGAAAGACAAAGTCACGTAGTATCTCAAAGAGGAATTAAAAAAAAAAATGTATATGGCATTTCTGGCTTGGAAACCCCTCCTGGGAGTTTGGATGCCTGGTGCAAATCATTTTACTTGATGCCACTTTGGTCACTTGTGCAGCAATGATGACAAGGACAACAGACACACACAGTTCAGAGCGGAGAACATCACCGACATGGCCGGGAATCGAACCAAGGGCCCTTGACTCAGAGTCAGCAATGCTAACCACAAGACCATGAGCAGCTGACAAAGATGAATTCAAGACATTTATCTCCAGCGAGGAGTATGAAAAAACCTGGGGGCTCAAATTTATTATATCCCAGAGAACTGAGAATTGATGTTTACACACTCAATATATCAACTGAAAAGTCATGTACTCTGGATTCCAAAACAGGGGGGAGGGGTGTGTGCCAGAGGAGGGTTATGGCAGGGGGGGGGGGGCAGAGGAGGGTTATGGCAGTAGTTGCCCCCCTCTTGCCCCACTTCCAATCCTCCTTGCAGACATCCATGACAGGAACTGAAACTGAAGGTAGCAAAGCTAAAGAAAAAATTATGGATTCCATTTTCAAATGTTCCTTCACTCAGGAAGAGATACACGAGTATAGCCACAGTTTAATTCTCGTACCACAGTGAAGACAAACGATACAGATATTTGTGGCAGCTGCACTGAGAAAGAGCTGAAATTGCAAAAATTAAACAAGGCTAGTATGTCAGAGGAATCTCTGTCAGATTGTACATAGAATTTGCAGTTTAGTGAGCTGTCATTTTAAGTAAAATATGTCAAAGATCCACTGAACAAAAAATTGTGCTCAGTGACTGGAAGGAAGCACAGCTTACACTTCTCTACAAGAAAATAATAGAACACATTGTCAACTTAAACATAATGAGGTACCTCAAACATAATGATATCTTCCAATACAAAATGCGTGTATTTAAAAACGTCAATCAATAGATATCCAACTAGCATTTTTTCTCAAATGACATCTTGAATGTCATGGGTAATGGTAATGAAATGGATGCTGTATTTCTTGACTTCTGACAAGTAACACTACCCAAGTGCCACTCACCAATTCCTATACACTTCAAATATGTTGTAGTCGAGGTCAAAATGTGATATATGTATTTTTTTATTCATGCCCATACAGTCATCGAAGAGGGGTGAAAACCCTCCTGAATAAAATGCAGTTATCATCTTTCTGATCACATATCATCAAAAGAGTAGGAGATATAACAAAAATTTTGAAACATGATTTCCATCGTTGCTACTGTTTTTCTCAACTGTTAATTCACATCTGTAAAGATTTTGATATATTTCATAATCCTCCCCTCACCTCACAATTTTTTAAACAGTAAAACATTTATGTGTAGTAAATCTAGTAGTATATATAACAACAAATTCAACCATATATGATAATGTTACATCAGGAAGTCGCAATAGTCAGATGTAAGTTGGAAGTACTCCTTATTTACAGCTATATGCACACACTGTCTGCTGTATGATGCTTGTCATACATGGCAATAGTGTGTTTGCAATTTTACAGTGCACCCATAAAATATGGGCTCCTGAATAATTTAATTGAAACAATAAGGTCTCGCTCTCTGTCCTATCCGAGAAAAGCCAACGTGGAGGTAGCGACAGGCTATTTCCATTTTGCTTTATTTGTTTCTTTGGTTGTTTGGTTTTGGATATTACGTTTGACATCTACTTTGTTATTTTAAAATATTTAGGTTGTATGTAGGCATGCAGCTTTACTGTATGATTACATGATGATGGCGTCCTCTTGGGTAAAATATTCCGGAGGTAAAATAGTCCCCCATTCGGATCTCCGGGCGGGGACTACTAAAGAGGATGTCGTTATCAGGAGAAAGAAAACTGGCATTCTACGGATCGGAGCGTGGAATGTCAGATCCCTTAATCGGGCAGGTAGGTTAGAAAATTTAAAAAGGGAAATGGATAGGTTGAAGTTAGATATAGTGGGAATTAGTGAAGTTCGGTGGCAGGAGGAACAAGACTTCTGGTCAGGTGACTACAGGGTTATAAACACAAAATCAAATAGGGGGAATGCAGGAGTAGGTTTAATAATGAATAGGAAAATAGGAATGCGGGTAAGCTACTACAAACAGCATAGTGAACGCATTATTGTGGCCAAGATAGATACGAAGCCCACACCTACTACAGTAGTACAAGTTTATATGCCAACTAGCTCTGCAGATGACGAAGAAATTGAAGAAATGTATGATGAAATAAAAGAAATTATTCAGATTGTGAAGGGAGATGAAAATTTAATAGTCATGGGTGACTGGAATTCGAGTGTAGGAAAAGGGAGAGAAGGAAACATAGTAGGTGAATATGGATTGGGGGACAGAAATGAAAGAGGAAGCCGCCTGGTAGAATTTTGCACAGAGCACAACATAATCATAACGAACACTTGGTTTAAGAATCATGAAAGAAGGTTGTATACATGGAAGAACCCTGGAGATACTAAAAGGTATCAGATAGATTATATAATGGTAAGACAGAGATTTAGGAACCAGGTTTTAAATTGTAAGACATTTCCAGGGGCAGATGTGGACTCTGACCACAATCTATTGGTTATGACCTGTAGATTAAAACTGAAGAAACTGCAAAAAGGTGGGAATTTAAGGAGATGGGACCTGGATAAACTAAAAGAACCAGAGGTTGTACAGAGATTCAGGGAGAGCATAAGGGAGCAATTGACAGGAATGGGGGAAATAAATACAGTAGAAGAAGAATGGGTAGCTTTGAGGGATGAAGTAGTGAAGGCAGCAGAGGATCAAGTAGGTAAAAAGACGAGGGCTAGTAGAAATCCTTGGGTAACAGAAGAAATATTGAATTTAATTGATGAAAGGAGAAAATATAAAAATGCAGTAAGTGAAACAGGCAAAAAGGAATACAAACGTCTCAAAAATGAGATCGACAGGAAGTGCAAAATGGCTAAGCAGGGATGGCTAGAGGACAAATGTAAGGATGTAGAGGCCTATCTCACTAGGGGTAAGATAGATACCGCCTACAGGAAAATTAAAGAGACCTTTGGAGATAAGAGAACGACTTGTATGAATATCAAGAGCTCAGATGGAAACCCAGTGCTAAGCAAAGAAGGGAAAGCAGAAAGGTGGAAGGAGTACATAGAGGGCCTATACAAGGGCGATGTACTTGAGGACAATATTATGGAAATGGAAGAGGATGTAGATGAAGATGAAATGGGAGATACGATACTGCGTGAAGAGTTTGACAGAGCACTGAAAGACCTGAGTCGAAACAAGGCCCCCGGAGTAGACAATATTCCATTGGAACTACTGACGGCCATGGGAGAGCCAGTCCTGACAAAACTCTACCATCTGGTGAGCAAGATGTATGAAACAGGCGAAATACCCTCAGACTTCAAGAAGAATATAATAATTCCAATCCCAAAGAAAGCAGGTGTTGACAGATGTGAAAATTACCGAACTATCAGCTTAATAAGTCACAGCTGCAAAATACTAACACGAATTCTTTACAGACGAATGGAAAAACTAGTAGAAGCCAACCTCGGGGAAGATCAGTTTGGATTCCGTAGAAACACTGGAACACGTGAGGCAATACTGACCTTACGACTTATCTTAGAAGAAAGATTAAGGAAAGGCAAACCTACGTTTCTAGCATTTGTAGACTTAGAGAAAGCTTTTGACAATGTTGACTGGAATACTCTCTTTCAAATTCTAAAGGTGGCAGGGGTAAAATACAGGGAGCGAAAGGCTATTTACAATTTGTACAAAAACCAGATGGCAGTTATAAGAGTCGAGGGACATGAAAGGGAAGCTGTGGTTGGGAAGGGAGTAAGACAGGGTTGTAGCCTCTCCCCGATGTTATTCAATCTGTATATTGAGCAAGCAGTAAAGGAAACAAAAGAAAAATTCGGAGTAGGTATTAAAATTCATGGAGAAGAAATAAAAACCTTGAGGTTCGCCGATGACATTGTGATTCTGTCAGAGACAGCGAAGGACTTGGAAGAGCAGTTGAATGGAATGGACAGTGTCTAGAAAGGAGGATATAAGATGAACATCAACAAAAGCAAAACAAGGATAATGGAATGTAGTCTAATTAAGTCGGGTGATGCTGAGGGAATTAGATTAGGAAATGAGGCACTTAAAGTAGTAAAGGAGTTTTGCTATTTGGGGAGCAAAATAACTGATGATGGTCGAAGTAGAGAGGATATAAAATGTAGGCTGGCAATGGCAAGGAAAGCGTTTCTGAAGAAGAGAAATTTGTTAACATCCAGTATTGATTTAAGTGTCAGGACGTCATTTCTGAAAGTATTCGTATGGAGTGTAGCCATGTATGGAAGTGAAACATGGACGATAAATAGTTTGGACAAGAAGAGAATAGAAGCTTTCGAAATGTGGTGCTACAGAAGAATGCTGAAGATTAGATGGGTAGATCACGTAACTAATGAGGAAGTATTGAATAGGATTGGGGAGAAGAGAAGTTTGTGGCACAACTTGACCAGAAGAAGGGATCGGTTGGTAGGACATGTTCTGAGGCATCAAGGGATCACCAATTTAGTATTGGAGGGCAGCGTGGAGGGTAAAAATCGTAGAGGGAGACCAAGAGATGAATACACTAAGCAGATTCAGAAGGATGTAGGTTGCAGTAGGTACTGGGAGATGAAAAAGCTTGCACAGGATAGAGTAGCATGGAGAGCTGCATCAAACCAGTCTCAGGACTGAAGACCACAACAACAACAACAACAACAGGTTGTATGTGTGATAGTCAGTGCAATAATGAGGGGACATTGTATTATCTATTGCAAAGAAGAGCTGCATACACATACGCATTGTGCACCATGCACATCTGATTATTGCACAATTTACAGCATAATTTAACTGGATATATCGATTCACTGTTATATCAGCCCATGTGGCCATCACTCCTGCTTATACAATTTACAGCACATATCACTATTTTTAAAGCAATAATTAACAGGAGATTCACATTTATCGGGTTTTTCTGTGATGTATCCGCTATTGAACCATGCATACCTTAAACGTGTTCACAAATCGAGGGGATGAAATCTGCTTATGAACCAAAGATTGAATCTTCAGGATATTATTCCTCAGGTGCAAATTTCCATCATAGCAGTACAGTAGGATTACATCAGAGAACTGCTTTAGAAAATTCTTCCACAATCTGAATGTGTAAACATCAACTGGCTGGATTATGCTGTTTGTTCCAGCACAAATAGCCGTAATTTTTACATCCTTATTACCTTTGTCTATATTGTTGAATTTGTTTTCTGTTTGTCCTGTCCAGCAATCCAAATACAGGAGGGATTATTCAACAACAGTAGTTACACTATGTGATCAAAAGTATCCAGACACCTGGCTGAAAATGACCTACAAGTTCGTGGCGCCCTTCGTCGGTATTGCTGGAATTTAATATATCGTGTTGGCCTACCCTTAGCCTTGATGACAGCTTCCACTCTCACAGGCATACACTCAATCAGGTGCTGGAAGGTTTCTTGCAGAATGGCAGCCCATTCTTCACGGAGTGCTGCACTGAGGAGAGGTATCGATGTCGGTCGGTGAGGCCTGGCACGAAGTCGGCATTCCCTAACATCCCAAAGGTGTTTTATAGGATTCAGGTCAGGACTCTGTGCAGGCCAATCTATTAAGGGATGTTACTGTTGTGTAGCCACTCCACCACAGGCTGTGCATTGTGCACAGGTGCTCGAGAGTGTCGAAAGATGCAATCGCCATCCCCGACTTGCTCTTCAACAGTGGGATGTAAGATGGTGCTTAAAATATCAATGTAGGCCTGTGATGTGATAGTGCTACGCAAAACAACAAAGGGTGCAAGCCCCTCCATGAAAAACACGACCACACCTTAACACCACTACCTCCGAATTTTTCTGTTGGCACTACACACGCTGGCACATGACGTTCACTGGGCATTCGTCATACCTACAGCCTCCCGTCGGATCTATACGTTGTGTACCGTGATTTGTCACTCCACACAATGTTTTTCCACTGTTCAGTTGTCTGATGATCACGCTCCTTACACCAAGTGAGGCATTGTTTGGCATTTATGTGTGTGATGTGTGGCTTATGAGCAGCCACTCGATCATGAAATCCAAGTTTTCTCACCTCCCTCCTAACTGTCATAGTACTTGCAGTGAACCCTGAAGCAGTTTGGAATTCCTGTGTGATGGTCTGGATAGATGTCTTCCTATTACACATTATGACTCTCTTCTACTGTCGGCAGTCTCTGTCAGTCAACAGACGAGATCGGCCTGTACGCTTTTGTGCTGTATGTGTCCCTTCACAGTTCCACTTCACTATCACATTGGAGACAGTGGACCTAGGGATGTTAAGGAGTGTGGAAATCTCACATACAGACATAAGACACAAGTGAAACCCAATCACCTGACCACGTTTGAAGTCCGTGAGTTCCGCGGAGTGCCCCATTCTGCTTTCTCATGATGTCTAATGACTACTGAGGTTGCTGATATGGCTTACCTGGCAGCACAATGCACCTAATGTGAGAAACATATGTTTTTGGGAGTGTCCAGATATTTCTTATCACACAGCGTAAGTAAACATTCACAAACCATTTAATAGCAACATCTGATGTTGATTTACCAGATGTTGGAGCAAATGCAACAATATTATCGGTCTTGTACATAGTCTTTGAACAATGGGTCCAAACGGGCCACCTGTTTCCTGCAGGACTATGAGCAAAGGAGATCGTAAAATGCCACTTGCAGAGAGGACTGGCTGTATCATGTAGCTATACATTATCAAATTCAACGATTCAGCGAAACATTCAATTTTTAGTGCTCCTTTAAAGGATAGGGTATGTTGCATGTGTCTCCAAATTAAATTCAGATTGGTCAGAATTGTAAACATTGTCCTTTCCTAATGACGCAATATCTGATTTTACATTTGTCACAAATCCATTAGCCTGTTCTACTAATGTTCTTTATTGGTTAATTGCTTTTGAGTAACAAATTTATTAATCTTTCTGGAAATAATTCTAGGCCTTATTTTAAAAATGGGTGAATCCATTTCATAGATAACATGAATAGGTGGCACAATAAATTAATTTCATCTCTCACCTTCAAAACCCATCTTTTCAGGTCCAAGTATTGAACAGGTAGCGATTTATTGCATGCCTTCTGGAATTGTTCGAATACATATTTGTAAGTCTGCAATAATTTGTTGCTTCACGTCCCACCTTCAGTGACATCTGTTTCCCATCTATATAGTGACTTTGTGTCCTTTAACTTTCTGAAATTATCTTCAACTGTTTTTAAACTCTTATTCCTCTTCTTTCCATGTCAAAATATAACTGTCTTTTTTATATCTCAAATTTATTACCATTTTACTCTTCTTACTGCCTTCCACTATATCCTCATAATCCTCTTCAAACACCTCTTTCACTGCGACAGCCTCAGGAAATACACTTTCATCATCATAGGTCAAAGTACTATAACTGTCTACAAATACATTAGTGTTGACTCTTTAATCAGATACACTAAATGTAATGCGAATGATATTTCTTCATTGGTAATGATACAGTCGATATTGTATTGCAGATGATCGAAGCTTTTGTGTAATAGGTGTACTACATTCTTTGGATCCATCGTGCTGTATTCGGAATAAACATGCAAACATTCAGTCTGTTACACTCTGTACACGCTACTCTATTTCAATCCGCTTATTTATTGGAGTGGTGATTACCGAATGACAGTACGTGCACCTGTACACTCGCAGTTGAAGTGCATGCATACATTAATGCATATCTATCCTACTGTCCAGTCATCCAATACCTCATCATCATTGTGTTTCCGCCGAGCGATTCGATGTCCTTTCTCGCCTTGCCACATGAGTGGCCACCTGTGTGTGCAGAGGTCTTGGGCAGGCTGATGGCGTTATCTTCTCATCGCCACCCTCCCTCAGAGTACAAGGTCACAGTATAAGTCGCAATATACATGTTGCCACAATAAGTCCATATTAATGCTTCCTACATGCTCATAATTACCACAGCCTTTGTAAAAATTTATAGTGTAGATTAGTCTCTCTCTTAATACTTTATTCTGGCAATCTATTGCCAAATATATGGAACAAGGAAATAAGGCCATACAATGTATAAAGATTCCTGCTGGAACAATCAGCATAAACCAGCCAATTGATGTTTACACATTCAGACCATGGAAGAATTTTCTACAACAGATCTCTGATGTAATCCTACTATATGGCTATTATGTAAATTTGCACCTGAGTAATAATATCCCAAAAATTCAATCTTTGATTCATAAGCAGTTTTCATCCCCTCGATTGGTGAATATGTTTAGGTAAGTTTGGTTCAAGAGTGGATACATCACAGAAAAACCTGATAAATGTTAACCTCCTGTTAATTATTGCTTTAAAAATTATAGTACATTCTGTAAATTGTGCAATAATATTGCAATAATCAGATGTGTGTGGTGCACAATGCGTACATGCATGCAGCACTTCTTTGCAATGGTTAATACAACATTCCCTCATTATTGCACTGACCAGCAAAGATAATGCAACACAACCTAAATATTGTAAAACAACAAAGTAAATGTCAAACATAATATCCAAAACCAAACAACCAAAGAAACTAAACAAAACAAACAACAAACGAATAGAATGAAGGCCATGAAAATACAAAATGGGAATAGCCTCTTGCTACCTCCACATTGCCTATTCTTGGACTGGACAGAGAAACAGACATTGTTGTTTCAATTAAATTCTTCAGGAGCCCATCTTACATAGCTGCAATGTGAAATTGCAAACAACACTATTGCCACATATGACAAGCATCATACGGCAGACAGAATGCACTTATAGTAGTATACAGGGGTACATCCAACTTATATCTGACTACTGTGACTTTGGAATGTAACTTTATTATATATTGTTGAATTTGCTGTTAAATATACTATTAGATTTACTACACACAAACTTTTTGCCATCTAGAAATTGTGAGGTAAGGGGAGGATTTCAAAATATATGAAAATCTTTACAGATGTGATTGCAAAGTTGTAAAAAGCAGTAGCAACCATGGAAATTATGTTTCAATGTTTTTGTTGTATCTCTTATTGTTTCGACAATATGCACTCAGGAAGATACCAACCGTGTCTTCTTCAGGAGGGTTTTCACCACTTCAACAGGCAGGTAGGCACATATAAAAAAATACATGTTTCATATTTTGACCTACACTACAACATTTTTGAAGTGTACCCAAATCGGTGAGTGACACTTGGGTAGTGTTACTTGTGAGAGGCATGTGACTCAATATCAAACCAATGCTTAAAGAAAGTGCAATTAATTGGATATCAAACAAAATTTGTGACTGAATTGTGGATTTAATCACAGGGAGGATGCAGCATGTTGTCTCTATTGGGCAGTCACTAACACAAACAGAAGTAACTTCATGTGTACCTCAGGGTAGTGTGTTGGAACATTTGGTGTTCATACTCTATAGTACTGACCTGGCAGACAGAATTAACAGTAACCTTAAGCTTTTTGCAAATGATGCCAGTATCTCTAATGAAGTACTATCTGAAAAAGCTGCACAGTATACAGTTACATCTTAATAAGATTTCAAAGTGTTGCAAAAATTGGCAATGTGCAAATGGAAGACTTTGTGTCAATGGCGGATTACTTTTATGTCCATCTTGGAAAACTGTCCAAGTGTGTGGGACCCACACAAATTAGGACTAAAAGATCATATTGAACAAATACAAAGAAAGGTAGCACAAATGGTTAAAGGTTTGTTTGATCCACGAGAAATGTTGGAAAACCTGAACTGGCAGATGCGTGAAAATAAAACAAGAATCATCCACAAAAGCTTATAAAGTTTCAAGAAACAGTTTTAAGTGGAGGATTTAGAGATATACTTCAGCCTCACAACATACTGTTCCTGTAGGGATCATGAAGACAAGATTACTTGAATTAAAGCAGGCACAGAGCCATTTACACCACCATCCTTGCCATGCTACATAGGCAACTGGAAAGGGAAGAGACCTAAATGTTTGGTACAATGCTAAGTGCCCTCTGTCACACACTTCACAGTGGCTTGCAGTGTATGTATGGAGATGATTCAAGACTGATGAAAATGGACACCACAACACTTTATCACACTTGATCCTACTGGATGTAGTAGGACATTGTCTTCCTCTGATGTTCAGTGTGACTTACCCCGCCAGTTACAGGGAGGCCTACAGTTTAAGGTAGACTCTGAGTCATAGTGTAGCTTGACATTTTTCACATTAGGTCTGACACTCACATCCTGCATCATCAGCCATAAGACATCCGCTGGTAAATAAAGGCCTCATCTACGCTTTTTCCATGATTACTTCACTTTTTCATGCCTGGAGATCATAATTTTCAGACCAAAATTTGGCCATGTTCCATTCTTCTTTGCCATATATTATGATCATCACATATACATGCCAGTGTTGTCAATGCATCTAGGAAAATCTTCCAAGGTATTAGAGCTATGGATGGCAAAAACTGTATGCAAAGACAGAGACTGGAATATATAGAAGAAAAAACTGAGAGCATGTGGTACAAAACCAGTCATAAGACTAATGTAATCAACCCATCTACCATTACTATTGTCTTGAGCTTTTCGTATCTTGGAATCCAGCAAAGAATTTTATTGGTCCATTTACCACCCATCTGCCCAACTCTAGTCCATTTTCATTAGAGTTGTATTCACATCTTTCACTACAGTCTGTTCCCTGATCCATTTCTTTGTTTCTCTGCCTCTCCTAGTGATTTGCAATTCTCTACTGTTTGCTGAGCAACTCTCGGCTTTTTAAATCGTTTTTTGCATTGAAAGTGTGTCTCAGTGCTGTGTTTAAAACTATTATTGAAGCAGCACCAGAAACAAACAGTACGATGTTGTCCACGAAACACAAGCAGTTCACACATGTTTGATTAACACATATTCCTTCTTTGTTTTCTTAGTTCATGAATCCTTTATGACTACAGAGAATAGTTTTGGTGATATGGACACCCCTTGTCCAGTTCCTCCTCTAATTCTGAAATTTCACAACACTGATGCAGTACAGTTTGCCTATGGTAAAAGCAGGCCTATTCTATTGATTTTACTGTTTTCTGCTCACACCATGTTCTGCTCGTGTGATGACCACAGTTAATTGTCGAAACTTCATTTGTTGCTTGTTGTTGAAAACTGCTACGAGTATCTTTTCATCATTCTTCAAGTTATTCAAGTAAAGCATACCGTATTCTGTGAATGAACGAGTGTTCACAGCTGAAGCTTTCATAAGGAGTTGATCATTTAAAGAGAGTCATGAAATTTTCAAAAACAATTCCTGAACTCCAGTTTCCCTGGGAAAAACAGTGGTCAGAATTTGATAACAAAATGCCAGTCCAGTGATAATGTCGCTAATTCTCAGTATAAGCATAAGGCTGCTTTTGCACAGGCGACTTTGTCATGGTGATACAGCCATGCAGTTCAATCACTGCAATACGTACCTATTGCACAGCTGAATTGCTGGGCACACGAATAAACCACACAGCTGAAGCTCTGTGGTCAGAGCCATCTGTTTGCTTGTATGAGCCAGTTACGAAATATATTTTGACAAGGTGAGTGTTGTTTTTCATTTTGTTATTGAAAAGAAAATACAGATGTCAATGAAAGTATCGGGTTTTCGAAGTCTGGAAGAGTTTTTTGTTTTTTGATGTTCTTGCTGTAATCCTGACTTTCTGAACCTCAAATTACTGGTTTTATGTCCTACTTTAATGATGAAGAGTTCTACATCGAAAGTTATTTTTGCAGCAGGAAAGTACACAAAATTCCCTAAAACAACACGGTGAATACACCTGAGTCAACAATCACAAAGTGCGACAAACTATAAAAGCAGCACAGTCAGTGAGGCTAGGCAGCAGCAGTTTACCCCCTCCGTCCCCCTGTAGTGGCTGAAACACTGCAACCAGCCATGGGGCCTAGTGGGTGCACAGCAGATTGCACGGTCAAATCGCCAGTGTGGAAGGCCTTACGGGAACTGCATGTTAAATGAGGAGCACGACTCAACAGCACCGGCAAGTCACATGGCCAAACTGGCATGTGTAATGAGCATAAGACTAAGGTTTCAACTCTTGAAGTGGTCTCAAATATGTTGTAAAAAATTACTGCTAGCCCAAAAAAAAAACTGTCTGTACTGAAGGGCATATATCTGAAGTCATACCATATTAACATTTACAGGCATTACTTGCCACTGACAGACAAAAGAGGGTTAAGTATTGCAAGTGGTTGAATAAAAGATTGTGAATGGTGAACCTGACCCGACACTGTACTTTATAAGTGATGAAGCTTGATTTTCTGGATAGCTGAAAACTCACATAGTGTGCACCAAAATCCGTTGCACTAAAAAGAATTGGAATTTGGTGTCCAGTTTCAGGTACTAAAATTTCCAATCCAATGTTCTTTGCAGTCACTGTCACGGTAGAATTTACAAGAACTTCTATGCTCAGTTAAATGAACGTGGAAGGTAGCACAGTTTTTTCCAACAAGATAGAGCTATGTGCAAAAGTCTCGGCAACCACTGTCCTGAATTCATGAAGTCTTTGTGGAAGACCGCCTCATTTGTCAGACTTGTCTTCTTGTGATTTTTATTGAGGGAAATATTTAAAATGAAAAATAAAAAAAAGTTAAAAAATGGGAAGTAAACACAAGGAAAACATATGCAGGAGTAAAGAAATAACAGTCCTGTTTTAAATGTGCTTGAAAGTGATCTTATAAGTACAACATTATACAGAGGTGCAGGGCAGCCGTTTTCAATACATTTTGTAATTTTTGGAAGGATTGTCTGATTTGAAGGAAAAATATGTTTTTTCTACAACTGAATGAGCAGATTATTGACATGGGACACTTCTATCCTGGATATATCTTATAAGAAACCAGTGGCACTGACAAAGATATCTGTCAGTAACATATGCGACCAATGCCATGTTTCTCAAAAACTGTTAACACAGAGGAAGAGGAAATAGAAACTGTGTCTGACAGAAGCCACACTTCATCAGTTAAGATGTCAAACGGAGCAGTAACAATTAATGAAAGAGAAAATTCTGCAACAATTCCAAGAAATCTTTGAAAATCTGTATAATTCAAAAGATGATTCAGAACCAGAAAAACAATAACAAAAATTTAATTGCAAATTTGTTTTATTCAATTCAATAATTAGTTTCAATCATTATGATCATCATCAGAATTGTCTAAAAAGGAATGTACATTTTTATGAGTGAGAGTATTGTGATAAGTCATTACCATGCAAGTAGTAGCCATTGATTCACACGATCTGAGAAGCATCTAACGAATAAAATACCTGTCTTCTCAAACTTAGTAAAAGAATTGGATAAAATTGATAGCCATGATTGGCATCACCACATGATATAAAATGTTATAGCTGTGATGGACACAGAGCTGCTGTTAATACACTGTACTTGCAGTCGAGGAGGCCTGGCCGCAAGGTTTCACTAACTGTAAGCACAATTTACAATGACCTCTGGCTTTGTAATGTGCTGCTGTAAACTATGCTTACAGTCAGCCTGGCAGCTAAGCCCCACGAGTTGTTTCTACTGCAGCTGTAGGTACAGTGTGCTAATGGCAGTCCTACATCGTGGGCCATGAATGTCAATCACAGTTATATCATGTGATGATGCCAATCATGGCTACCAATTTTATCTGCTTCTTTTACCTAAGAAGACAGGTATGTTATTCATTAGATGCTTCTCAGATCATGTGGATCAATGCTACAATTTGTACTGTCGGAACTTATAATATTCTTACTCATGAAGAGCACATTCTTTTTTAGACGAACCTGATGAAGAGAATAATGATGGAAACAGTTTATCAACTTGAGTAAAACACATCTGCGATCAGAGGCCGTTTTGCTTTCCATATATTCTGAAACATTAGATCACTGATACCTTCAATATGACCATGTCATCCCCCACAAAAAGCAAACATAATGACATTGTAGAAACAGTGACAAAAACTAAACAGAAGTCTGTCCAAACAGGCCTTGGAAGGCCTAACGGTACTGACCAACCGCCAATCATCCTCAGCGGATAGGCGGCACTGGATGTGGATATGGAGGAGAATATGGTTAGCACACCACTTTCTCGGCCATTGTCAGTTTTCATGACTGGAACCACTGCTTATCAGTCAACTAGTTCCTCAACTGGCCCTGGCCTCACAAGGACTGAGTGCGCCCCATTTGCCAATGGCACCCATGCAAGCACTAAACAACCCTGATAATGCTTAATTTTGGTGATTTGACAAGAACCAGTGATACTACTGCAACAAGGCCGTTGGCTGGAAATAATGACAGATGAGTTGTATTAAGCCATTTGTGCAATGAAGAAAAAATACAAACTTTGCACAGAATATCAGTGGAGCAAGAACATTTGAAAAAACTGAAACAATGATGTAATTGTTATACTTCATGAGAAAGAAGTTAGGAAAGTCGCAACTACTAGAGTCCTCTCACCATCTTCTCCATAATATATGTTACACCATTGGTGCTTTACATGGCATGGCTAAATTAAAAATGTCACCAATGGTCTAATGCAAGAAGTATCCTGGGGCAGGTCATATAAGGGCTGGTGAAGTGGTCTTACAGGAGCAGACTATGTTGATGCCACAAGTACTGGTGTCCACAGCTTGGGGTAGCTGCCACACATTCGGGACCCAAAGGTAAAGCCAGAGCTACAGTAACACTGACACAGCATAAAGACAAAAGCTACTGTGGCATTGTTGGTCTGATTGACATACAGTCTCACACTGTGGTTCTGTTGTGGCTTACGTGATAGGAAACGGTGTCTTGAAAAAAACAGTGATGAGCCAAACCCGTATAAATACTGTCCATTTTAGGCAGACCAAATTAGTCACTGCCTACAGCCAGTTATGAGAGCAAACCTATGCCAGTCATCATCCTGAAACGGGTCATCTGGCTGTTGCTGCTAGATGCTGCCTTCACTAAGCTGTGAGTCTGCCTGCTGTGTCTAAGTCCAGATGCTGCTGGGAGTCGAACTAATGTCTTCCAGCTGGGAGGCCTACTGGCAGCTGACTTCTACCAGCTGTGGGTCCCAAACCTCGGGGCGCCCCTTTCAAGCCTTATGCCTCGTGCAGACAAAAACTATTGCTGCTGATGTACCCTGCGCTGGTCTATTTAGAGATGTCTAGTTGCCCTGTGTGGGCACACTTTACCACTGCCACATATTCACTGCTGCCTATGCTGGGGTACACAGTTGAACTGCTTCCTTTAGCATGTCCCACACTAAGACATGCGCCATCACCAGCAAGCGCATGCGTTTGTCGTGGAATATGTCACAGCTGCATGTAACGGGGCCAGAGTGCTGTCTCGGCAGGTCCTCGTCACCATACTATTGATGGTGGACACTGCCGTTATGGCCTGCCCACACCGCAATAGAAACATACACCGAGGTCAATAGCAGACCCCGCCAATGATGGTGACAATGCAATTCTTTCAACTGTTGAATAAATATATCAAATTGCTACACTTTTGATTTACCAGAAGACATCCACCCAGTTCCACCCGTTGTGTCATCTCTACAAGCCCAGTGTGAAGAGAACCGAACACCGACTCGCTACCACAAAAATGGCTCTTGAACAGGTCCAAGTCAACCCCGACTCTACATATACAAGAAATTATATAAAATTACTGCTAATTTCAGAAGAAAAAATAAACTTTAAAAAGGTAAAGAAACAAGCTCAACAGACAACTTGTACGGAGAATACGAATTTATAAAAGAGAGCAATGTGTATGAATTGCAGCTTTTTCCTATGATTCATAAATTTCAGAACACGTACAGCCAATTTATCCAGTGAGTGGACAAGAAGGTATACAGTATTATGTAGAATTTGAATTACAGTAATCTTCCTACGTACAAGTGCGCACTCACGTGACACCTCTGTTTGTGCACATGCGTCAAGGGAAAGGGACATTTTATCAAAAGTCAATGAAGGCATGGTTGGGCGATGGAATCTTGGGCCGTTGGCAGAGTGTGGTAACAGTCGACAGCCAGCAGGCCTGACAAGGTAAACATGGCATTAGCGGGCATGTAGCTGCGATGGCGGTATTGCACGCACGATTTGTTTTGAGTGGTGCAGCAACGAGGTAGGAAACCGCAGCGTTGCTTTAAGTTATTGCGATGAATGAGGCGGGGCACTAGGTCAGCGCCAGGAGGGCGACTTGTAAGTGGCTGACGTGTGGGAATTTATCCATGATATAGTTTCTGTCTCTCTCTGACACTACATCAGAAGCGAGGGGGAAACCAGTATAAATAGGAAGGCAATTTTAGTTAGAGAGAGAGTGCCACGTCAGTCGAGCGTCGGGATGGACCTATGCTGGTCTTTGCTTATAGAGGCCAGTCTGGCAGCAATGTTATAAGTATTCGGCATAAACTTGTATTTTGGTTCTATGTACTTGTTCAGGCTATATTCCGCCTCCGGGGACACAACACCGGGGTGGGACGAACAGCAGCCTGGAACTTGGAGATGGCATGGTGTGCCTGAAAGAGGGCAGTGGCAGCGGTCTGCAGCCTGTACAGGAGGGGCTCGGTTCGCTTCCCACCCGGCGTACCGGGGTCCATGTGAGGCGTAAGCTGAAACAGCGCCAGAGACGGCGGCGGGTGTTGCCATCTGGCAAGCACCACTAGCAGCAAGTTGCAGCACAGTGTCCAGGAGGGCGCAGGTTCGAGTCCGGTCCTGTCCTGGGAGCAGTGGCGGCCCGAGGGCCACAGGTGACCAGTACATTCACCTTCGTCCCATGGTCAGACAGAGCAGGCCAAATGGGGCGGAGGGCAGCGAGGACCAGGGACTGTAGCAGTCTCCAGAATCGCGGGCAGCAAGTCGAATGCCCCGACGGGTGGGTCCCGGCTTCAGCTCAGCCATCTGGAGTCTCGGGTTCAACTTCCCCCCTCCACCGCAAAAACACACACACACACACACATACACACACACACACACACACACGTTGACAGCAAAATTTAAGAATTTGTGCATACAAAACTGGAACTGGGTGTGGGAGAAACTATTTCAGCCCTATGTAGTGTTGCTAGAAGGTCCTTAAAATATTACTACAGCCTACCTTTCTCCACCATCACAGCAGTTTGGGCAAGTGCAGGCTATTCTCCGCAGTCGTATCTTTTGCTGTGGTTCTGGTGTATCCTCAGCTGGAGCTGATGTGACTGTAACAGGATGAGGTGCTGTGACAACAACCTGCGCCTGTCCGACGTGCTGGTGAGGGATAACATGCCACTTTGTGCCCAGACCAACCCCCTCCACAGTGTCAGTCTGCTGCGAACTGTGCTGGCCACCACTCTGAGCTGCCACTACCTGAGCAGGAGTGGCAGCTAGGCTCGTCCCTGTTGCTTGTTGAGCTGTTGGGACTCCCAACTGGCCCTGTGCATTGACTGACAGAGCACTGGCTGGGATCAGCTGCACATTGCCTAGACCAGGAATGTTTTGCACTGGTATTGCCTGCAAGTTAGGAACCTGCAAATATAATTTGACTAACGTCACTTCACAAAAATGCCACATAGATTATGCTAGGCAATGGATTTAAGAAACTAACGAAGTTAAAAATAAAACCCATAATGGAATTAGAAGAGTAAAATGATCAGTTCATCAGGAACTGTCATAAATTTACGAACACAGACATTCATAAATTTGGCCTAGAACAGCATATGGAAGCATGTACAATAAAAGTAGAATTTCATAAAGAATCCTTCATAATATTATGTGTATATTGAGCACCTGCAGGTACTATTATCTGTTCATAAACCATCTTGAAGCTGTACTGGACCATTCAACAACCAAAAACAAAGAAATAGTGGTTGCTGGTGACTTCAATGTCGATTTCCTTAAGATCCTCCCAATAAGAACTTACTCGGGTTAGTAACACTATCATTCATCTTAATTCCCATGGTAAAGTTCCAAACTAGGGTAGCCAATTGCTCACAAACAGCAACTGATAATATCTTTATAGAAAAGTCCAACGAACAAAATTATATTACGAAATCAATAGTGAATGGCCTCTCAGACTATGACATGCAGTTCCTTCTGTTAAATGTTAATACTGAACAGGATACAAAATCTGTTAAATCTGAGCTCAAGAGGGTAATCAATAAGCCAAAAATTGATTATTTTAGGTCATTCCTTAGAGACATTCACTGGAGTGATGTTTACGGTGCTCATGGCATGAATGAAAAAATAACACTTTTGCTAATAAAGTACTTACCTTGTTTTAACACTGTTTTCTCCCAAAACTATCCAAAGTTAGAGCAAAGTCCACAAAGAAGCCATGGACTACTCAAGGAATAGCGGTATCTTGTAAAACAAAAAGAAAACTGTATTTGTCAATCCAAAACTGCTCTGATGTTGATGCTATAGCACATTACAAGAAATACTGCAAAATATTAAAGACTGTAGTGTGGACGTCAAATCAAGGAAAATATAGCCATAACAGATAACAAAATAGAGAAAATATGGGATATAGTGAAGGAGGAGACAGGTAGAACCAGACGTGAAGAGGGGTGAATAGCATTAAGAGTAAATTATACATTGATGACAGATGTGTATAGTGTTGCAGAACTTTTTAACAAACATTTTATAACCATTACTGGAAAGATGGTGTTGTCAGGTTCTGTAGATGCTGCCAGGGGATACCTCAGAGCAGATTTTTCAATTAACTTCCAAAATATGAATTTGACCCTCACTGCCCCAGCAGAAGTGATGTCCATCATAAAATCTTTAAAATCAAAAACATTTAGTGGGTATGATGAAATATCAACAAAGTTAATTAAAGAATGTGATTCTGAGTTAAGTAAATATTTAACTATCTGTGTAACCAGTTGTTTATCAGTAGAATATTTCCTGAATGGTTGAAATATGGTGAAGTTCAGCCACTGTTTAAGAAGGGAGATAAAGAAATTTCCGTCCATTTTCACTTTTGCCAGTATTCTCAAAAATTTTAGAAAAGGTAGTGTACAATCAGCTTTATAACAATCTTATCACAAATAACATACTGTCAAAGTCGCAATCAGATTTCTAAAGGGTTCGGATATTAGGAAGGCTATCTACACCTACAGCGAAAATGTACTTAATCCATTAGAAAAAAAATTGCAGGCTACTGCTATATTTTGTGATCTGTATAAGAAATTTGACTGTGTAAACCACAATATCATTTTATGTAAATTAGAATATTATGGTGCAATAGGTAATGCCTGCAAAACGGTTCAAATCTTATATCTCTGGTAGGAAACAAAGGGTGTTATTAAGAAAGAGACACATATTCAGTTAACAGGCATGATCCAATTGGGAACTCATTACATGTGGGGTCCCACAAGGTTCAATCTTAGGCCACTTACTTTTTCCTGTGTATATCAATGACCTTTCATCAGTAACATTACCAGATGCCACATTTGTTTTGTTTGCTGATGATACAAACATTGCAATAAATAGCAAATCAAGTGTAATCTTAGGAATATTGGCTAATAAAATATTTATGTGCATTAATCACTGGTTCCTAGGCAATTCTTTGTCACTAAACTTTGAAAAAACACACCACATGCAGTTCAGAACTTGTAAGGGGTGTCCCACGAGTATATATGATAACAAGCAGATAGAATAAGTGGACAGTATTAAATTCATGGGATTACAGCTAGATAATAAATTCAACTGGGAGGAGTACAGCACAGAACTGCTGAGGTGTCTAAACAGGTCTCCATTTGCAATGTGAATTCTGTCACACATAGGAGATATAAAAATGAAAAAGCTGGCATACTATGCTTACTTCACTCCATAATGTAACATGGGATTATTTCTTGGGATAATTCACCAAGACAAGCTAAAGTTTTCTGGGCACAAAAACATGCAGTAAGAGTTATATGTGGTGTGAACTCATGAACAGCCTGCAGAGGCCTGGTCAGGGAACTAGGGATACTAGCTATAGCTTCCCAATATAGTTATTCCTTGATGAAGTTTATCATTAAAATATATCACTTTTTCAAACCAACAGATCAGTTCATGAAATCAATAGTAGAAATAAGAATAATCTTCACAAGGATTTAAAGTCACTTACTCTGGTACAAAAAGGTGCATTATTCAGGAACATACATTTTCAATAACTTGCCAGCAGCCATAAAAAGCTTAACAACCAATGAAATTCAGTTTAAGAGAAGCCTAAAGGATTTATTGGTGGCCGACTCCTCCTACTCCATTGATGAATTTCTCAGTAGTACCAACAGATTTGTGTGTGAGTGTTTCTTAACTTATAAATAAAAAAATATTTTTTTTTAAATTTTAAATTCAGTGCATTCATGTGGTCTTAGTAAATGAGCATTGTAAAATAATCCTTTCATATAGTGTTCATTTAAAAAAAGAAGAAGAAGATGAACATTCCACTTGGGACCTGTGGAAGATACATTAGCTTATTTGTTTTAGTTGTAAATATTTGTCATGTATTATTGTTTTTCTGACATGTTCTACATCCTGGAGGACCTCCTCACTACAATTGGAAAGAAAGTAAACCTAATCTAATCAATGCTAAAGAATTCCAAAAAATAAGGTCATTATGAAACATGTATCCTCCAGAAAAGGTGGCACTAACAACTTGGCTCAGTCAACTAGAGGTAGCAGATAAGTTTCACGGGCCCTTCTATAATAACAAGTGCATGGCCCTGAAAGAAATTCTCTACATGTCTATGAACACCAAATACAGGAGGGAAGGGAGGAAAATCAGTGTGCAATATCCTGTCAACAATAAGTTCATTAGAGACAGAGCAAAAACTTGCATCAGAGAAGGATGGGAAGGAAACTGGCTGTGCCCTTCCAAAGGAACCATCCTGGTATTTGCCTTACACGATTTAGAGAAATCACAGAAAACCTAAATTTGGATGACCTGATGGGGATTTGAACTGTTGTCCTGCTGAATGTGAGTCCAACGTGTTAACCACTGCACCACCTCACCTCAGCAACACAAAAGTGCTAACAGATGAAGATCTAGAGCAGGAACACACTTAAGGAGATCTTGGCACCTTTCAAAGAGTTGGGAGAATATACCAGAAAACCCATCTACATGTACACTGGACTGCTAAGGGACAGGGTCAAAGACATTAGGCCTATTGTAGACACATCTCAAGGAGGAACCGTAACAGGCTAATAAACAGTTTGACACTTACTGGAAAAGCAAAAAGACTGAAACAGCTTGGTTAATTAATATATATATATATATATATATATATATATATATATATAATGGAAGGAAACATTCCACGTGGGAAAAATATATATATATATATATATATATATATATATATATATATATATATATATATATATATATATATATATAAAACAAAGATGATGTGACTTACCATACGAAAGCGCTGGCAGGTCGATAGAAACACAAACAGACACATACATACATACAAAATTCAAGCTTTCGCAACAAACTGTTGCCTCATCAGGAAAGAGGGAAGGAGAGGGAAAGACGAAAGGAAGTGGGTTTTAAGGGAGAGGGTAAGGAGTCATTCCAATCCCGGGAGCGGAAAGACTTACCTTAGGGGGAAAAAAGGACGGGTATACACTCGCGCACACACACACATATCCGTCCACACATATACAGACACAAGCAGACATATTTAAAGACAAAGAGTTTGGGCTGAGATGTCAGTCGAGGCGGAAGTGCAGAGGCAAAGATGATGTTGAATGACAGGTGAGGTATGAGTGGCGGCAACTTGAAATTAGCGGAGATTGAGGCCTGGTGGGTAATGGGAAGAGAGGATATATAAGAGAGGATATATTGAAGAGCAAGTTCCCATCTCCGGAGTTCGGATAGGATGGTGTTGGTGGGAAGTATCCAGATAACCCGGACAGTGTAACACTGTGCCAAGATGTGCTGGCCGTGCACCAAGGCATGTTTAGCCACAGGGTGATCCTCATTACCAACAAACACTGTCTGCCTGTGTCCATTCATGCGAATGGACAGTTTGTTGCTGGTCATTCCCACATAGAATGCATCACAGTGTAGGCAGGTCAGTTGGTAAATCACGTGGGTGCTTTCACATGTGGCTCTGCCTTTGATCGTGTACACCTTCCGGGTTACAGGACTGCAGTAGGTGGTGGTGGAAGGGTGCATGGGACAGGTTTTACACCGGGGGCGGTTACAAGGATAGGAGCCAGAGGGTAGGGAAGGTGGTTTGGGGATTTCATAGGGATGAACTAACAGGTTACGAAGGTTAGGTGGTCGGCGGAAAGACACTCTTGGTGGAGTGGGGAGGATTTCATGAAGGATGGATCTCATTTCAGGGCAGGATTTGAGGAAGTTGTATCCCTGCTGGAGAGCCACATTCAGAGTCTGGTCCAGTCCTGGAAAGTATCCTGTCACAAGTGGGGCACTTTTGTGGTTCTTCTGTGGGGGATTCTGGGTTTGAGGGGATGAGGAAGTGGCTCTGGTTATTTGCTTCTGTACCAGGTCGGGAGGGTAGTTGCGGGATGCGAAAGCTGTTGTCAGGTTGTTGGTGTAATGGTTCAGGGATTCCGGACTGGAGCAGATTCGTTTGCCACGAAGACCTAGGCTGTAGGGAAGGGACCGTTTGATGTGGAATGGGTGGCAGCTGTCATAATGGAGGTACTGTTGCTTGTTGGTGGGTTTGATGTGGACGGACGTGTGAAGCTGGCCATTGGACAGGTGGAGGTCAACGTCAAGGAAAGTGGCATGGGATTTGGAGTAGGACCAGGTGAATCTGATGGAACCAAAGGAGTTGAGGTTGGAGAGGAAATTCTGGAGTTCTTCTTCACTGTGAGTCCAGATCATGAAGATGTCATCAATAAATCTGTACCAAACTTTGGGTTGGCAGGCCTGGGTAACCAAGAAGGCTTCCTCTAAGCGACCCATGAATAGGTTGGCATACGAGGGGGCCATCCTGGTACCCATGGCTGTTCCCTTTAATTGTTGGTATGTCTGGCCTTCAAAAGTGAAGAAGTTGTGGGTCAGGATGAAGCTGGCTAAAGTGATGAGGGAAGTGATTTTAGGTAGGGTGGCAGGTGATCAGCGTGAAAGGAAATGCTCCATCGCAGTGAGGCCCTGGACGTGCGGAATATTTGTGTATAAGGAAGTGGCATCAATGGTTACAAGGATGGTTTTCCTTTCACGCCGATCACCTGCCACCCTACCTAAAACCTCTTTCCTCATCACCTGCCTGACCCACAACTTCTTCACTTTTGAAGGCCAGACATACCAACAATTAAAGGGAACAGCCATGGGTACCAGGATGGCCCCCTCGTATGCCAACCTATTCATGGGTCGCTTAGAGGAAGCCTTCTTGGTTACCCAGGCCTGCCAACCCAAAGTTTGGTACAGATTTATTGATGACATCTTCATGATCTGGACTCACAGTGAAGAAGAACTCCAGAATTTCCTCTCCAACCTCAACTCCTTTGGTTCCATCAGATTCACCTGGTCCTACTCCAAATCCCATGCCACTTTCCTTGACGTTGACCTCCACCTGTCCAATGGCCAGTTTCACACGTCCGTCCACATCAAACCCACCAACAAGCAACAGTACCTCCATTATGACAGCTGCCACCCATTCCACATCAAACGGTCCCTTCCCTACAGCCTAGGTCTTCATGGCAAACGAATCTGCTCCAGTCCGGAATCCCTGAACCATTACACCAACAACCTGACAACAGCTTTCGCATCCCGTAACTACCCTCCCAACCTGGTACAGAAGCAAATAACCAGAGCCACTTCCTCATCCCCTCAAACCCAGAACCTCCCACAGAAGAACCACAAAAGTGCCCCACTTGTGACGGGATACTTTCCGGGACTGGACCAGACTCTGAATGTGGCTCTCCAGCAGGGATACAACTTCCTCAAATCCTGCCCTGAAATGAGATCCATCCTTCATGAAATCCTCCCCACTCCACCAAGAGTGTCTTTCCGCCGTCCACCTAACCTTCGTAACCTGTTAGTTCATCCCTATGAAATCCCCAAACCACCTTCCCTACCCTCTGGCTCCTATCCTTGTAACTGCCCCCGGTGTAAAACCTGTCCCATGCACACTCCCACCACCACCTACTCCAGTCCTGTAACCCGGAAGGTGTACACGATCAAAGGCAGAGCCACATGTGAAAGCACCCACGTGATTTACCAACTGACCTGCCTACACTGCCTAGACTTGTTTTCCAGCAACATGGGCCTAGTAATACTAGGGCCCGTGTTGCGCTCTCTCTCTAACACTCAAGGCCACACGCCTGGCTCAGCGGCTAAGTCCCCTTCAAGGTCACACGCCTTACACAGCAGCATAAGGCGAAGTCACACAGCCGCTATGTGGGAATGACCAGCAACAAACTGTCCATTCGCATGAATGGACACAGGCAGACAGTGTTTGTTGGTAATGAGGATCACCCTGTGGCTAAACATGCCTTGGTGCACGGCCAGCACATCTTGGCACAGTGTTACACCGTCCGGGTTATCTGGATACTTCCCACCAACACCAACCTATCCGAACTCCGGAGATGGGAACTTGCTCTTCAATATATCCTCTCTTCCCGTTACCCACCAGGCCTCAATCTCCGCTAATTTCAAGTTGCCGCCACTCATACCTCACCTGCCATTCAACAACATCTTTGCCTCTGCACTTCTGCCTCGACTGACATCTCTGCCCAAACTCTTTGTCTTTAAATATGTCTGCTCGTGTCTGTATATGTGTGGATGGATATGTGTGTGTGTGTGTGTGTGTGTGTGTGCGCGCGCGAGTGTATACCCGTCCTTTTTTCCCCCTAAGGTAAGTCTTTCCGCTCCCGGGATTGGAATGACTCCTTACCCTCTCCCGTAAAACCCACATCCTTTCGTCTTTCCCTCTCCTTCCCTCTTTCCTGATGAGGCAACAGTTTGTTGCGAAAGCTTGAATTTTGTGTGTATGTTTGTGTGTCTTTCGACCTGCCAGCGCTTTTGTTTGGTAAGTCACATCATCTTTGTTTTTTTGATAAAAAAACAAAGATGTTGTGACTTACCAAACGAAAGTGCTGGCAGGTCGATAGAAACACAAACAAACACATACATACACACAAAATTCTAGCTTTCGCAACCAATGGTTGATTCGTCAGGAAAGAGCGAAGGAGAGGGAAAGACAAAAGGATGTGGGTTTTAAGGGAGAGGGTAAGGAGTCATTCCAATCCCGGGAGCAGAAAGACTTACATTAGGGGGAAAAAAGGACAGGTATACACTCGCGCACACACACACATCCATCCGCTCATACATAGACACAAGCGCATATATATATATATATATAATAAGGTTAATTACTTTCCCATCCTTGCACAATCCCCAACTATGCTCAGTCTCTAACAATCTTGTTACTGATGGGACATGAAACTTTTATGTTCCCACCTTTCTTCTTACTCATGTGGACTTTCTGTAGAATTTGCTTTTTGCTATGTGCTTCAATACCACCTCATTTTGTAATTTATCTGCACATTTAATTTTTTTCATCTTCTGTAATTGCAACATCCGCATGGAGGGCAGGTTTGCCGCTGCAGCAGGGATGCCCCACAAGGCCGGACTAGGCACTGTGGAAGGAGGTGAAGTTGGCAGGCCCCACAGCCCCCGATGTGGCGTGAGGATGTAGCTATAGTGGCATGCCACCAGCTCATCACTGGTGCACATCATACAGAGGTGGCAGCTGTGGACCATCACCAGAATCCACTTCGGTAGTGGCCTAACCCCGAGCCCAGACCATGGAACCAGGAGGCCGTGCTGATGGGCTTCGGTGGGGCAGCATGAGCTGATGCAGGAGGGTGCATGGCTGGCGACCATGGAGCATCTCGGCCTGACCTCAGCCCTGTAGGAACTCAAACAGTGCTTCAATACATGATCTGTGGAGGAGTCCATGACTGCTTCAATTGGATTTTGAACATGGGGATGAGATTTTCTGCCTTTCTGTTTGATTAGGAGTGAGAAGAAGGAGCAATTACGTAGTGAATGCCTTGACAGGTACAGAAATTGTATAAGATCTAAAGACCATTATCCGCCAAGAGTGTATGGCAATCCTCCAATAAGAAAAAGAAATCAGAGGGGGCCTGAATCACAGCCACAGATGATGTTGAAGGACATCTACATGCTGACAGGTCAATAACTTAGCATGCGAGACCACAACCAAATATTCCTGATGTAGGAACTCGTGCACATCCCACTGTAGGGCGGTCAGGACTACAACCCTGGGTGGCAACCTGTCTGTAGCTAATGGAACACCATCAAATACCAAAAGGCAGTGACAGAGGGCAAAACTATTACGCAAAAGATCACAAGCCCTGTCCAGACGCCTATCTGAACATTCACACTGAATGAGGTGAACAACTTTAAGCAAAACTGGATCCACAGTGACAGCAGCTGCAATCCGGGAGCTTGTAATCTGAAAGCCATCCATTGTACATTGCACCTCAAAATCTAAAATAAAGGAGCACTAGCACTGGCATGTTGCACGGAGGGCCAAAAATCTATTTCATAGTTGTAGTGAGACAGAAACAGGGCCCCACCACTGGAGTGATGTGCTGCTTTATCAGGCAGTGAAGCAGAAGGATTAAACAATGAAATCACGGGCTTGTTGTCAGTAATGAGGTGGAACTTAAGACTCATTCAAGAACACATGAAACTTTTCTAAGGCATAGACGATAGCTAGTGCTTCCTTTTCAACTCAGTAGTAGCATTGCTGAGCGGAGTTGAGTGTTTTTGACACGTAAACTATTAAACTTTCGGAATCATCCTCATATTGAAGTGTGAGAACAGCCCCTGGTCCATAACGAGAGGCGTCTGTAGACAAAACCAAGTGGTGGCCAGGATGGAAGGTAAAAACAAGGAGCAGGGTGTAATTTCGATTTCAAAAGCATGAGCATGGTCACAGGCCAGCATCCATGAAAACGGAATGTTCTTGTGGAACAACTTGAAGGGGGATGGGCCAAAGCAGGCCCCATGCGTAATAAATTTGTGGTAAGCAATTTTAGCTAAAAATGCTTGGAATTTTTTGACATTTGCAAAGCGAGGCAGAGCCTCAACAGTAGTGAAATGATGATGTAAAAGCTTAACACCATCCGGAGAAACTTCAAATTCGAATACAAAAAGCATGGCTGAAACAAGTGTGACATGGCTAAGTTTCATTTCAACCCTACAGTATGAAAGACTGTAAACAAGGTGCATTAAGTTACATAAATGCACTTCTGTGGATGCACCTGTCATGATGGTGTCATTGAGATTGTTGCTGCGTCCCATAACAGACATCATCAATTATTCCAAAAAATACTGATAATCATGAGGTCGCTAGCCACACCAAAAGGGAGGCACTGGCACTGGTACAATTCAAAAGGTGTGTTAATAATGAAAGTCCATTCTGAACCCTTATCCAACAGAACTTGTAGATAGGCTTCAGGCAAATCAGTTTTAGAGAAAAACCAGCCCCCAGTGAGTTTAGTCAACAAATCGTCTGGGCCGGGCATAGGGCAGGTGTCAATAATAGATTAGGTATTAACTGAAACTTTAAAGTTGGCGCAGAAGCAAAGTAGGCTGTACGACTCCCAATGACGTCAGCCTTTCCAATTCCGATTTCACTCTATCATGCAAAGCCACTAGAATAAGGCACACTCGGAAAAAGTGCAGCTGCACCGTAGGTTTCAGAGCAATGTGGGCCACAAAATTTGTGGTACAACCTAACCCATCTGAGAAAAGAGATGAGAACTTAGAACAGAGAGAATTTAACTGCTGGTAGGGGACCTGGTCAGAAACAAGGTGCACTGTATCTGAAATGGAAAAACCAAAAGTACTGAAAGCATCTAGACCAAACAAATTATCAATGCCAGCATCATCCACTACCAAAACTGTCGAGGAATGAACCGCAGATTTTACATAGTGGGAGCCGTAAATTTCCCCAAAATTGCTTGTTGTAACTCACCAAATATAGATTAACTGAGAAAGCACTAGAGATTCCAAATCCACATAAGTTTGTAATTTAGTAAAGTCACACTTGTGTCCACTTGCAGTTTGAGCACTTTGTCCATTACTCGCACTTTGATAAACAGCTTCTTATGATTTGTACGCACTGGAGACACACAGGAGGGTCTGTGAATGACACACGTATGTTATACATCCTTTTTTCCTAAAGCTGTTGCAAGGCACTGTCTGCTTTGACCACGCAACCCTTTAACACTGCATGAAACAGTACGGGCAAGATAGGAGCGCTGAGTGCTGCATTTGTACTGCTGCCATGTCGTCCTCCCTCCAAGAAATGACTGCACCCAACAATCAGGAACAGGTGAAAATTTGAAAATTTACACATTTCATCAAATGAAAGCGATACAGGTTCCTGAAGTGGGGCAAACTGGCACAACAATTGGTGGATCCGACAAGAAATCCTTGACAAAAGGCACCAAGCCTTACACATGTTTATATCAGTGATACCAAAAGCAAGATAACATTGCTGAAGCTGATTCTTGTAAGCGTCCAGTCTTCAGCTGTATTGTCGAAAAGTGGAAAGGGTGGTGGATATCCTGATTCCGTAGAAGCCTGCATAGTCAATGTGGCTGATAAGATTGTGATAGCAACCATTAAGAGCATGCTGCTGCTTAAGGAGGTATTGGAGCACTACCTCCATGGACAGATGAACCAAATGAACAACCAAATGGGCTGCGTGCATGGAAGTGAACACCATACCTGTCAGCAGTTGTACCATACAGCAGCAAGACACAAACAACAGCACAGCTACAATGGACAATGATTATTCTTCTTCCAAATACAAGCAAACAACAGTTGAGAATACAGACAAAAACACAGAAACAATCCAGGTACTGAAACAAGCACTGGCTGACAATAAGTATGAATACAATATGAGAGTAAGTGTCCACTGCACTGCACTTATAAAATAGGAGGGCTCTGATAGATGGCGTGGCAGATGCTGTGCTTTGTCAAAAGTCATGTGGCCCATCACAGGTGCCCTCTGGCGGCCAGCCCACACAGATGCCATTGGTGGAATATTTGAAAAGTAGCACACCAGCGACCTGGTGTCATGGTGCGTATCCAAGTATTACAAATAAGTTTATATCAGATACGTTTTCCTTTCTCATGGGTCCCCTTCATTTTTATACTTCATGGATTCCTCTTAACCTGGGCTCTGCGTAATTTTGGCTCTTTGTCCTACCACCTTGCTCCAAACTTTACCTCTGTTCTTGTCCACAAGAAGAAATTTGTGGTTCCAAAACCTTACAGCTCGGTTTTCTTTACTCATATTTTTCAGCTGCTTAACAAAGTTGCACATATGAAAGATTAACCACTGTCTAACACACCTGTCTATATTATTTCAACTCATCAATCACTTCTTTTTCTGGTATGTTATTTCCTATTTCCTTGTGCATTACTGCCTCTACTTGCACAGTGCAATATCATTCTTGAGGTAAAAGATTTATAAGACAAAGTACAAATTCTATAGGTGCCTGCAACATTGAACTGCAGTAAGCAGGTAATTTCAGCATCGGTTACACTGTGTTTTTTCAAAGCTAACTTGTCACATCTGGTATGTCCTAAAATAACTATTCACACACCCAGAGTTCTAGGTTGGTTGGTTGGTTTGGGGAAGGAGACCAGACAGCGTGGTCATCGGTCTCATCGGATTAGGGAAGGATGGGGAAGGAAGTCGGCCGTGCCCTTTCAGAGGAACCGTCCCGGCATTTGCCTGGAGTGATTTAGGGAAATCACGGAAAACCTAAATCAGGATGGCCGGACGCGGGATTGAACCGTCGTCCTTCCCAGAGTTCTAGTTTAGCACTTCTCTGATAACATTTTTTTGTATACTCTTATTAGTTACATGGGTGTTGTAAACTACTCATTTGTAACTACTATTTACCCACTCTATTTTTGATATTTACAACTTCTTAATCTACCTTTTTGAGGTCTATATATGCCATGACAGTTTCATTGGTTTTCTATGGGAGTCAGCAATTTTTGAAGCAAAATTGCATTTCACTCTTCTACATTTCTTTATATTCCTCTGAGTATTACTTAGTCCACAATTACTAGCATAAGATTTTTGGACAACATGGTTGTGGAGAGAATCAGCGATTAGTATGATTAATCAACAATTCAAAAACAGACTTAATCGCATTTATTATTATTATTATTATTATTATTATTATACCACCAACCGGTTTCAACCCCTACGTCGGTTGAAACCGGTTGGCGGTATAATAATAATAATAATGAATGCGATTAAGACTTTTTGAATTGTTGACTAGCATGAGATGTCAGAAAGCTTCTCCACTATTGCTCACATTTCTTCACTCATGTCTTGTTTAGTAGTGTGGCAATTAAGCTCTCTTAAAAAGATGATGGTACAAATCCTGTTTCATACAACTTTGAAATCAGGCCAAATAACTTTCTAGTTTCTACACATCACGGTGATTTCACAGACTTATGTTAACAGTTTTCATACGTTAATCAGGCACTAGAGAAGTTACTAGAGCAATCTGAAGTCATATGGTAAATGAGTCAGATACCACATCTCACTCATAACGGAGACCCCACATAAATTTATTAAATGAAGCCAGCACTTTTCAATTTAGAAAGTATGGCTTCAGAGTTCTTCTTGGTTGTATAACTAGTCTTGGTAATTTAAGCCATATTTAAGTGTTTAGCTAGAATGTATGAAAGTGGCAGTGTATTCGCATGTCGTGCTTCCATCTGTTTTGGTTTAAAAATTAGACTATTTTTGATGCTCTGACAGTTTGAGCAAGAACAGTAACATTTATAAAGCAAAATGAATGGAACCACATCAGATCAATAAGTTGCCATCTTCATAGTTATGTCACCTTATTCCAGGGGAACACTTGATAATGGCTTATAAAGCCAAAACTATCTGTGCAATGAAGAACAGGACTAAATAAATACAGCGTAAGTGGAAAAATGGTGCCTTCATTTGGCAGATTCTGTTAGTGTTCAGTACTGTATAAATGAAAGATAACAGGTGTGCCAGTGCTTATCTTCTTCAAGAAAGAAAACTGGCATCTGCTTTGATATGAAGTACCTCACAGTAAGTGTTGAAGTATAAACTAAGTACACTAACTTAGCCAATTTATAGTACCAACAAAGCAAGAAAATAGGAGAACGCATTGGATGCCATGTAAAGGGTTATTGAAAGATATTATAAGGAAGAAAGACTAACTACAGAAGAAGGGAAGCTGCAGGAGATGATAGCAGTAGATAGAATAAAACTAAGGATGTAGATTTAACACAGCAATGGTACAGAGATCGTCCAAGCAAAAGCACTGACCCATTTTCAGCAGAGATGGGGCAGTGCTGAAGAAATAGTTTTGGCTTTCATTTGTAGTGATATGGGAAACACACAAAAAAAGTTATTCAAAAGTGGCAAACTGGTACCTGAACCTATTAATTAATGTTAACCAAACAGCAGTAAACTGATGCATCACCAATAAGTTTGTTAGTGTAAACTTATGAATGTCTTTATCCAAATCAAATTTATGAATGAAGAAGAATATTTGGCATGGGACACTGATTACCATTTACAATTAATTCAAAAGTTACTACGTAAAGAGACACATAGAATTATTCTTCAAAAGCCAAAGATGCTAACCTGTATAATACCACCTCCCGCAGATGCTCGCAGTCCTGCAAGGCTGGATGCAGGTATGACAGTCAGTTGTTGGCCTTGTGCACCAGTCAAAGTGATAGGCTGCCCCTGACCAAGCAAAAGTGACTGAGCTGCTTGCTGCGGAAGTTGTTGCTGCTGCTGCTGCTGTTGTTGAGATTGCTGCAGCTGCTGCTGAGACACTGCTGACTGCTGCTGAGATTGCTGCTGCTGAGGAGACTGTTGCTGCTGCTGTTGGTGGTGCTGTTGTTGCTGCTGCTGCTGCTGCTGCTGCTGGGAGAGTGGTTGTTGCTGGGCAGAATGCACAGCAGCACTGCACTGCTCCCCTCCACTTACCAGCGTTGGTGATGGTACTGTCTGCAACAAGCAGCTTTACAGAAAACGCTTCTCGCACAATACTGTTCTAATAAAATGCATTATAAGTTTATAGAATTACTTTTTATCTCATGGCTTGAGCAATTCACTGATCTGGACTGTGTGCTTTGCAATGGAAACTTATTTATAAAAACACAGGGCTTTAAGTTTAGTCATTGTGAAAAAATGAAAAGAAGACATTTTGTTCTAAAACTCTAAAGCGATAACAAAAAAAAGACAAGTGACCCAAAAAAGTAGCTGCCTTTGTAAAGACTACATGCTGGTCCAGAGAACACTGCTAAAAAGTACTGTGTTTGATAATCAAAACCTGATAATTAGCATCATAAAACTGTATGTATGTCCACACTACAGATGTCTTCGTCAATATCAAGTTGTTAAAAAAGTCCTTTTCGACCATGTGCCATCCGATTTTAAAACGAAAATAATCTTTTTCAAAATGTATGGTTCACAGTTTGTGAGAAAACCTTTAATAAACTATGCAATCTGGCAACATAGCAAGACAGGGAATGTTAGTCCAGCTTACCTCATGTCTCACAAGCACACTTGGTTACTTGCTGTCAAAGTTAAAGAGTAAAATTGTAGTCCCTAGCACTGAAGATTGCTACTTCAAAACTTGCCAGTTCCTGTAGGTGAACTTTTTTAAAGTTTTATATTTTAAGCTTTTTAGCATTAAATATGAAATGATTTAGGTATTTAAATTTAGTTCATTAACTATCTCTATTTATACATCAAATATAAAGATGTGGTACAATACACACACATCTATACTGTTACAACCACTATAGCTGAGCACAGAACATTATAATGAGCACATTGAAAAGACACTAGTTAGTGCCTTAAGTGCCGCCCAGTTACCATAGCAACTGCCCAGAATACAGAAGCCTCTGGGTCACAGATTTCCCAAAAGACTTTGTAGTATCAGTTTTAAAAATTTACTCTACACACTTGGCTATCTGCCAGATTCATTATCCCTCACAGAATATCAACACACACTCAGCGAATGTGTTATGTTGCCCATTAGGAGCTGTCTCGTAAGCAAGGGGTAGGATTCTGCTCACATACGAGTCGGAGGAGTGCTCACTGCAATCAATAAAAATATTATGTCTATCAAAACTGAAATTTAGTCTGACTTCCACCACAAAATTTGTACGCTCATTCAAAGAAAGTCTATAGTAGCAGTGTGGAAGCACCCTCATCATGCAATATTGGTTGCAGGCAACTTTAACCCACTGAGCAGAGACTGAGACATCAATGGAGTCACCGAAGGTGATATGGGAATACAATCTTGTGAAGTAGTTCTGAACAACTCAGAGGTAATCAAAATATTTTAGACCTTGTAGCTACAGACAGGATTGGGTTGACCTCACTGACACTCTGTGTAGAGACAGGGATTAGTGATCATAATGTCATCGTAGTGAAAATGGTAACTAAAGTTAAGAAATCCATCAAGAAGGTTAGGGGAGTTTTTATGTTGGAAAGAGCAGATAAGTCGTTGTTTGCTCCTACTTACACAATGAATGGACATAATTTTGTCTCAATGTGACAGACACAGAGGAACCATGGGCAAAGTTCAACCTGATTGTAAATCATGCTCTGGAGAAATATGCACTAAGTAAGTAGATTAAGGACAGAAAAGAACCACCGTGGTTTAATATCAAAATTCATAAAATGCTGAGGAAACACAGATTGTCGTGTTCTCAGTTCAAAAAAGAATGTCAAAATGTCAACAGGCAAAAGTTAATAAGCTGAAGGTTTGAATTTCGCATTTAAAAAGCATTCACACAGTAGAATTACGCAAACATATCATCATTTGACCACTGCACAGACTCCTATACAGAAGGCAAAGTAATCGGCATCACTGGCATAGAGAAGCAACCGATAAGAGTTGAAAACAAATAAGTTGCCTCGTCTGGATGGAATCCCTGTCTGATTTTGACAAAAAATACTCTTTGGAATTGGCTCCTTACTTGCATTTACTTGCATTTATCATAAATCTTTCATCCAGTGAAAAGTACAAAGCAACTGGAAAAAGTGCAGGCGACTCCCATATTTAAGGAAGGCATAAGAATGGACCCAAAAAATTAAAATCAGTTTATTGCAGGATTCTCGAGCCATCCTAAATTACAAAATAAAAAATCTCCTTGAGACTGAAAAGCTTCTCCACAAATCAACAGGGATTTAGAAGGCAGTGCTCATACAACACTCAGCTTGCCCTTTTCTTGGACGATATTCTTTAAGCTGTGGGTGAAGAGAACAGCAAATTTCCATATTCCTATATTTTCAGAAAGGGTTTTGACTCAATGTCCCACTGTAGGCTGTTAATGAAGGTCCAAGCATACAGAATAGGTTCTCAGATATGTGAATGGCTTTATGAAATTTTGAGAATAGAAATGTGAACACTGTTCTAGACAGAGTGCTCATCAGAGACAAGGTTATCGCTAGGAGTGCTCCAGGGAATTGTGATAGGACTACTGCTGCTCTCTGTATAGACTAACGATCTGATAGGTAAAGTGAACAGCAATTTACAACTGTTTGCTGATGAAGCTGTAGTACATGGGAAAGTGTCATTATTGAGCGACTGTAGGAGGATACATGACGATTTAAGACAGAATTTTTGCATGGCGAGATGAATGGGAGCTAGCTTTAATTGTAGAAAAATTTGAGCTAATGCGTATGAGTTGGAAGAACAATCCTACAATGCTTGAATACACTAGTAATGGTTGCTGCTTAATACAGTCATGTTGATTAAATATCTGGGCATAACATTGCAAAGCAATATGAAAAGGAATGAGCACATAAGGTCAGTGGTAGGGGGGAAGGCAAATGGTCAACTTCATTTTATTTTGAGAATTCTGGGACAGTGCCGCTCACCTCTAAAGTACACTTTGTACAGAACACTCGAGCATTCTTGAGTGCTACTTGAGCATTTAGGATCCCTAGCAGATCAGATTAAAAGAAGACATCAAAGCAGTTCAGAAGTGTGCTGCTATATTTGTTACCAGTAGATTCAATCAACACCCAAGTATTACAGAATTGCTCTATGAACTAAAATGGGAATCCCTGAAAGAAGACAATGTTCTTTATGCAAAACATTTTTGAAAAAGTCTAAAGTAATGTCATTTGCGACTTGTGTCCTACTCCAGAACTATTCTACTGACATAAATGTGCATTTCGTACAAGAAAACTAAAGACAAAATACGGGAAATTTGGGCTCGTACGGAGACATACAGACAGTCCTTTTCCCCTTGCTCCATATGCTAGTGGTACGACTAGCAGTGGTATATGGTACTAGCCATCACACACCATATGGTGGTTTGTGGTGTATAAGAGTATACATGTAGATGTAGAACATAGCACTGCCAATATGCTTTTCAGGAGCAGCACATTGTAAGAGTGCACATGTCACAACAATTGTTTCCACCTTTTTTGTTACAGGTACTGTGATCAATGGTGAGACCATACATGGAAAGTGGCTGTCACTATGCCCTTTCCTGTTATGAACATTGTCTATTTTCAAATTTATTTCCCACGAGACTCCTTTTTTACCACTTATTGAATTATTTCATCCTCTACTACATCTCCTCCTACGTTGTTCAGTCTCCAATACTATCCATGTTGACTAATACAAGAATCTCACAGAATGCATAAAAATTCAGGAATTAAAGAATTCATTATTTATAGATACATAACTTTTCTTTTCCCAGTAACTTCTTTAATGCACATAGCATGCATTGCTCTCACAACTGCATGAACAAAAATAATAGGCAGAGTTCCTTAATTTTTAACACAGGAAAACTGCACCATGATTCTGCTTTGCATATACATACAGCAATGTGTAACTGGGATTAATGAATGAAAATACTTTTAAATGGACAACTGTTGTTAGAATGAAGGTGGATACCTGTACACTAACTCCAGGTGTTGAAGCACTAGCTGGACTCCAGGAACTGGGTGTTAAAGTGCCCGAGCTGATGGTTCCTGCAGGTATCACACTCTGCTGAGCCTGGGCTTGTAGGTGGGCTTGCACCTGCTGTGCATGAGCTTGTGCCTGTTACGTAACAGAATCTGTTAGAGTGTATCCCTGATTATTTGGAGCTAATACTACTGACAGTTATTTTTCCTAGTATGGAACTGTATTATACTCAAGCTGACACCTCAGTAAAGTTTACATACTATTATTTTGCAAATACTAACAAAAAAGTTATTTATGCACCAAACTGGCAGTTAAAAAGTGAATAAAAATTGAATATCAATCTCTCAATGCCAAAGTTTAAATCTTAAAGACCAAAAGAAAAAGTGGTGTAACATATTTGAAAGGACAAGTGGAAAGAGATTTCTTGTAGCTGACTCAGAATCAGCAAATGATGAAATAAAGAAAAATATGATCTTAAAACAAAATACAAATAGAATTAAAACACTGATAGAACTGACTGATAATATTATTTTTGCCACTATAAGCTGTTGATGTGTCTATCAGTGCTACTAAACATTTTGCCTCCTGAAAGTAAGCAAAGGCCTGCAATTTTGTTTTATAATATAAATAATAAGTATTTGAATTGTGCGCGCAATCAAGTAGTCCTTCCAGGAATGTAGTAGCTGAACATTTCAAAGAGGAAAAACTGTTAATGAAAGAAGCATTTTGCCAGACATCAGGGTCACTGTCAGTACAATTTATTGTGCAAGATACCCTGGGCAACAGCCTCATCCTTTTACAGCAGAAAAAAATTGTGATTATTATATTACGTGATGGGTGGAAGAACTAGGGCTTTTTTTTTTTTAATAAAAATCATGAGAACAGGCTCCCCTCCCTCTCAGCCAGTTTTCAAATTTTTTCAACATGTACATGGAAGATACAATATACCACACTGGATTTGAGAGACAGAGGGGGGAGGGGGGGGGGGGGGGTGTTAAGAGGTTGAGATTGAGAGAGAGAGATTCTCAGGGACAAACATCACAGAAATTTGCTCAGCTAAAGGGGTAGGCTTGGTAAAAGCCACAAACTGAAGGCCTACAAAAAGATGTTATTGGAATATGAAATACCTACTTTTTCCCAGGGGACTGGGAAATCCAAGCTTGGAGGAAGTGTATATGCAAAATAACTTTGCTTCTCTTAATTCTTAAAAAAGTTCAAATTAATTTTTGAGGGGGGTTTCCAACAGCAGCAGCTAAAAAAAAAATAAATTTTTCGGTTCTTTGCAAAAACACTACACTAATTCGCAGTTGCTAAATTATTATCACAGGCACACACAGATAAACAGGAGGGTTCCAACTGTTGCAAAAAAGTAGATCAAAGACAAAATAATGTCATGCAATGCAGGAAAAATCTATGGTAATATACAAATGAAAGATGGGAGTACAGTAATAGGAAATCCTCAGGAATACATAAATATTGCATACGGCTATTTCTCTGGTATTGCTCAGAAGCTGCAACACAAAACTTCCTAAAACACATGTAGCACCCACAATAAATGACTGCAAGCACAGTGATGGTGTTCATCACAGCAGAGATTCAAGTCAGGAAGACAACAAAGAAATAAAAAAATAAAATACAAAAAATAAGTAGTCAACATGAATAGACAAGGACAACTGAGTTTGAAGTAGGGAGGACAATACAGAAATAAATAAAAAATAAGAAGTCACTGTGAATAAATGAGATTCCAGTCTGTTCTGAAGGCTTACAGAGACAGCACACAAACCTCATTAGCAAACAATGAATGCATTCTTTAGTTCAGGTACTTTGCCAAAGTACCTACAGCACATAGGAGCTGTTCCTGCACTAAAGAAAGGTAATGCTGACTGTATAAAAAACTACAGGCCAGTTTCACTAATGTAGGTGTTATCAAAAATAATCGAATCAAATATGAAAGATAAAGTACAATCTTTTTAATGACGAACAGTTTCTGAAATGGCAGAAGCACAATATATGCTGCAACACAGTTAACAAAAGTGGTATATGAAGCTCTTGACAAGGATGACAGTGTTACAGGACTATTCTTACACTTGTCCAAGGCTTTTGACATTGTTCACTATAAAATACTATTAAACAAACTAGAAGCAGTAGTTGCAAGAGAAATAGCAAACAAATGGTTCTTGTCTTGCCTGGAAAATTGGATGCATAACTACTGATGATAAATCTTTAGTAACACAATTGGCAGACAAAAAACATATAAGTAGTGGTATGGCTCAGGGTAGCGTAAGGGGTCCAATTCTTTTCTCAACATATACCAATGACCTTCCAGACAATACAACACATGGAAAACAACATCACAGGTACCGATAAAACACCAGAACTCCTAATAGAGAAGCAAATTAAACATTCAGTGATGTTTACAGCTGGGTGTATGTAATAAATTAACACTGAACTTAGAGAAAACAAACAGGATGTACTTCAGCATAAAGGGAGAACATCTCTGTTGCAATGAGCACACGTGATATACCTACAGAGCATGCAAGAAACGCACAGTTGTGTGGGACAAACACTGTAGAGACACTGGCAAAAAGAGTGTCATCGGCATGTTATGTTGCTGGATTCCTATCGCAATTTGAAACAGTCAGCATCTTGTGGTGACATACCAATCTTACATACTCTCAGTTCTTACCTATGAGTTTCTTTCCTGGGGACAGAAAGCACAAAACATGGACACAGTTTTCAAACTCCAGAAATGGGCCATAAGAGTAATTACTAAAAGTAGTAGTCACGCTTCTTGTAAAGAATTAGTCTGAAAATTGTGTATCCCTACTGCATCAAGTGAGTACACGTAACAATCTGTTGTGCATTTCAGGGAAAACACTGCGAAGTATTTCACTAACAGTTCTATACACAACCATGGAACAAGAGACATTGTGGACATGCATTTTCAAAGGAAAACAAACAAAAATTATAAAGAGCATTTTCCATCAGGGATTAAAATTGCGTAACAAATTAGTTAAAGATAGAACAACAAAAATAATCAGTTTTTGACAATGTAATGTAATTGGATAGATAAAAAACTCTACTCACCAAGTGGTGGCAGAACACCACACACACACACACACACACACACACACACACACACACACACACACACACACACACACACACACACACAAAAAGAAGGATGTACTTATGCAAGCTTTCGGAGTCAGTCGCTCGTTCATCGGGTAGAAGAGTTGAAGTGGAATGAAGAAGGGTGAAGGAAAACGACTGGACAGGGTTGGGAAAAGGGTAGATTTCAGAAAAGTCACCCAGAACCAAGGGTCAGGGGAGACTTACGGGACAGGATGAGGAGAAGATACTGATTATTGGAGACTGCTCCGCATGAGATTCGAAAACCTGAGAGCTTAAATGTGGAAGACAGGGTAATATGTTGGGTGAAGGACAGCGAACAAGCAAGTCAGAAAATGAAAGGTATAGAAAGCTAAAACAGAGTGAAGAAAGGAGTAGTTATTGTAATGAATTGCTGAAACGGAAGAAATTAACATAAATTGCCAGTTGAGCAGTGAGAACCAAGGACTTGTTTTTGTGTTAGTACCCACCTGCGGAGTTCTGAGAAACTGGTGTCTGGGGGAAGAATCCAGGCGGCCCATGTGGTGAAAAAGGCACTGAGGTAACGACTGTCATGTTGTAGTGCATGCTCTGCAACAGGATATTGTGTGTTGCCGGTACACACCCTTTGCTGATGCCTGCTCATCCTAACTGATAAATTGGAGGTAGTCATGCGGATGTGAAAGGTTGAATAGTGTGTAAATAACAGTTGGTATATGACATGTTGTTTCACATGTGGCTCTCCCTTTGACAGTATAGTTTTGCCAGTTACAGGGCTGGTACAGGTGGTGGTAGGAGGGTGCACTGGCCAAGTCTTGCAGCAGAGATGGTCACAGGGGTAGGAGCTGTAGGGTAGACAGATGGGTGCAGACAAGGATATTGTGGGGATTGGGATGGCAAAGGAAAGCTATTCTAGGTGTAATGGGCAAAATCTCGAATGGAATTAATTTCATTTCAGGGCATGATTTTAGGAAGTTGTGGCCTTGTTGAAGCAACTCACTAATACATTCAAGAACAGGATAAAACTGAGTGACCACCAGCACCTGCTCTACAACATGACAATCATGACCTCCATGCCTGTTTCACCACACGACATCTGGATTCTCCCCCCAGACACCAGTTTCTCAGAACTCCACAGGTGGGAACTAGTGCTGCAACACGTCCTTGGTTCTTGCCACCCACCTGACCTTAATTTATGTTAATTTCTTCCGTCTCAGCATTTCTTCATAGTAACTACTCCTTTCTCTACTCCATTTTTCTTTTCCATATTTTTCATTTTCTGACTTGCCTATTTTTCACTGACCCCCTCCCACCTCTGTTACATACAATGCACTTAGCTTTCCACTCTTATAAACTTGTGCACTATGTTTTTGCAATAATCTCTGTCTTGCATATTACCCTGTCTTCCACCTTTAAGCTCATAGGTTTCCAATTCTTGTCCGGTGCAGTCCCCAACAATCAGTTTTTCCTTCTAATCCCATCTGGTAAGTCTCCCCTGACCCATGGCTCTGGGTGACTTTTCCAAAATCTGGCCCTTTTCCTAAGCCTCTCCACTGCTCTTCCTTCACCTGTCTTCCTTCCCCTTCAACCATTCTTCTGGCATAAGTGTAACCTTCTTCTATGTCTGTATGTGTGTTCTGCAGTCGCTTGGTGAGTAGATTTTTTTTATCTATCCATTTACATCAAATTATTTGAGGAGATGAAGGAAGTTACTAATATATATCTATTTAAAAAGCAGCTGCAACATACCTCATAAGTAACACATAACTACACAACTAAAGATTACTTAAGAGGGCTCACAAGGGAACAGTCCAATCTGAAATGTCAAAACCTGGCCTGAAATTTTTTATGTAGGAAGAATACAGTGAAAAAAGCATAAAATCAAAATTTTAGCTGGTAAGACACACTGCAAGTATTTTTTTAAAAAATAGGTAAAAAATTGCCAAATTCGTAGTTTTCTAGGCAGCTGGAGAAATGTACTGTAGCTGTAGCAACACAACATGTGCAACATGGCAGGCACATGTTCTTGAGCAATGGAACATCAGCAAACAGGTAACACAGCACAACATGAATGTAATTTGTAAAGTGAATTTCATTTTCCATTGATAGTTTCACTGATATAGTCATCCACAGTTACTATTTGTTTGAATTTGCAACTCATTTAGTACCCATTATAGTTATGAGCTGCTAGTGTTAATAACAGAGGTATAACTGGATCAATTTTCTTTTGTGTTTTCTTTGTTTATGCTTGCTGATACCATATGTCTCTGTGCAGCTTCCAGACTTTCAGAGTTATGTGGCATCCAATTAATGTTATCAGCCACACAAAGACAAAATAAAAAGAATGTGGTATGCAATCGAAATCTACTTCTCTTGTAGACCTACATATGTGTTATATATTAGTCAATTTCTTGGACGTTCATTTGAATGATGTCAAAATTTTGTTTGAAATTGTGAAAACATTAGAAGAAAGAGGAAGTAGCTCTGATGACTCCTTAAATAAAGGTTCGAATGACGATTACTGTGCTAGTTAATTCAAGAGCAAAAGTACAGTACCTTCCTAGTACAAAGAAAACATGGAGAGTAATAGCTTTCAGTGACAAAGAAAAATCTGTAAATTTTTTGGTTAAACAAAAGAGGGCTGTCTGCAAAGCTGGTTTCATTTTGTAAAATATAAATGTGAGTTGTATAAATGGAAGAAAGATTTACACAAAGTGTGAAATAAGCACCAAAATTAAACTTGCAAAAGTGTGAAAGGAAAAACTATTTGAAATTGCCTGTGAGCATCAATGCACCATTACCCCAGTAAATCTACAAGAATAGGTCCTCTGAATTGCAAGTGAGATGAACATTACTGATTTCCAAACTTCTTCAATCTGGGTAAACGGATTCAGAAAATTATACGCTAAAGGAAATTGCAAAGTTACAAAGCTTGCTTCAAGTGAATGTGTAGAGGAGATTTCATTAATATGTAGCACTATAGACAAATTTGTAGCTTCTTGTTATCCCCTAAGCATTGTGTATAATGCCAATCAACCGAGTTTCCTGCAAGAACTGTGTGCAAACTGCACTTTATCATTCCAAGTGAAAAAAAGACAATAGTTGCTTTTGCTGTCAATGAATGTTATGACACATTTGTACACAATAAAGCAAATGATAAGTATTAGTGGATTACTGTTTCCGCAGCTTTATATAAGGCAAACTGGGGCCAAAAGTTAAAAAAAAGGACTGTGTATTAGTAATCGACATAGTGACATCTGGAAAGATAGGAGAGAATAATTTTCAATCCTGCATTTGAAACACCTTCTTACCAGTTGCAGAAAATAATGCAGCCCTCTTGACTTGGACATAACTACTTGGTCTTTAGGAGGAGGATGAAAAGACTGTTAAAATAATTTGGATTACACTCAAAACTGGTAGTGTGATTCAGCCCCTCCACAGCAAAATTTTTCGACAGTGTACAGCATTTTTTTTAACAATAGTCAGACAATATAACAATTTCTAATAGCTCTTTGTCATTTCAGGTTTATCAGCATAACAGTATTGTTAAACTTCATTCATTTCTGCACTGTCAGTTTGCATCATCACGTTTTATGAATTTGATCAGATATGCCTTTCATGCAGCACAATATGCAGAAAAACAGCCATGACCATTTTTTACTCCAATCCAATTCCTTATAAACAAAACCAGTAATTACTATGAAGTACCCGGATGCATTAATTTTTCTTTTATCAGATATACCTTCTGTAAGGACCGTGTTTGTTTTCGTCAAACAACACACTTTGCACTTTAGTGACAATTACAGGTAATAAACAAGAAACTGTTTCATTGCTAGTAAAACATGTTTTATTCAAAAATTATCCTAAGAACTGAGCTACAGGAAATTTCATAAAATATTTCATGTCAAAAAATTGAAGTCTCAATTGATGGAACTCATCTGTGAATGTAATACAATACACTATACTGATTGTGTTTTTTCTGCCAGTCATTTGTGTAACAATTACATATGCAACAGTTTAGCTGTCAATATGAACTACAAGTTATTCAAGAAATTAATGATTTGAGACATGTTTTGCATGGCTTACACCCTTTAAATTGGTATTTGTGCACTTTGGACTTCGCATCATGCGTCGCTACATTCTCTTGTCACCGCTGTGTCCATTTCTTCACTGGAGCTCATACAATGTAGAAAAAGCTGTACAAACTGCTGTCATAAGTGGTTCTTCCTGTGGCAAATGTGAGTAGCTTTAATTTTTTAAATGCTTGCAGCACACCTAACTGCTAAAACATTGACGTACATTTCCTTGGTGTCCCCTCCCTGTGCGAAAAATTTCAGTGTACGTTTTAACATGTTGATTGGACCATTTCCTTGTTACAGTACTAGTTAACAATCAAAGGGGATAACTAAAACAGCCTCTCACATTACAACGCACAAGCATGATGTAATACCCTTACGAGGTTCATTCAAGGTATAGCACTAATTTTTTCCTCGGTACTAGGAACAGGTGGAAATACATGGTTTGTTTCAAAATGCACACACACTCATTTTGAATGTGTGACAGAGATGGCAGCACTGTATGGCACACAGAACTCTAGTGACGGCTGCTAGAGTGAGAACTCTGCTCATACTTAAAATGGTGAAGTTTTCATTACAAGAACAGTATTTACCATTCATTTTTTCCATTTGTAGGACATGACTCCAACTGAATTTCATTGCCAATCGAGTGAGATATGTGATGATGTATCTAATGTGTGTTTGTGTGGTTAACAGTTCAAAGAAAGCAGACTGTCATGTGACGACAAACTTAGAAGATCTCAGCTTTACACCAGCCAGTCTACCTACATTGTCGAGCAATTGGAGAAAGTTGTTTTCGAGGAGCACCAAATGATGTGGAACACATCAGCTCCAGGGTTGGCATTTTCATAACATCTGTGCACACAATCCAGCATGAAGACCTGAAAATGCAAGAAGTGTCCTCCAGATGGGTACCACAAATGTGGAAGGACATCCACAAAGCTGTGTGCATTGCATGCTTCCAGGCAATATTGACATGTGATGCCAGCATGAATGGGATTTTCTTTTTGTCAAAAGTGACAGTGGGTGGGACACGGTTGCTGTTTCTCAGTCCTGAAACAAAGTGCCCGACAGATCAATGGGAGCACACACATTCACCACCATGAAAAGAGTTTTCGGTAAGCTGAAAAAATAATAGTGGCTACGTTCTGGGAGAGCAATGGCATCCTCTTTACTCACTCCTTTCCAGAGGGCACTATGCGACAGGTGCACCGTATCAAGATCTTTCGAAGAACAAGCCTCTTCCAGAATTGCTTGCAAAACAACCATAAAACGAGTATGTGGTCTTTCACAAAGACAATGCAACAGTACATTTGGTGAAACTAGCACTGAAGTTTATTTGTAACAACAGCTTTGAAGTAATTTCTCGTGTTCCCTACTTACCTGATATGGCTCCTAGTGACTTTTGGCTGTTCCCAATTCTGAAAGACACTCTCTGTGGGCGTACATTCACTAACCTTCCTGTTAATGCACCAGTGATTTTCGAGTGGTCAAACCAGAGTCCTAAAGAAGCATTCATAGCGGCCATGGAATCATGTAATCATGGTTGTAAAAATTTGCACACCTGCACTGTGACACAAGTTTCACAGTTTTCGTGTGATTAGTTTGTGAGAAATAAAAATTGGAGGCGTTATAACTTGAATGTACCTTGTATACATAGATATGGCAAGGTCTGTAGCATCTGATAGTAATGTGTTGTCAGTCTCATTAACTTAACACCTCACTCTTCAGTACGGATGATGACTCAGTTTTCCAGACAGACTGAAGGGAGGGCATGGAGACATGGATGTTCATGGTTTTAGAGTCATCCAAAGAGTGTGATTTAGTGCAATAAAAAATTACATTTTATGTTGTAAGGTATTTTTGATAATTGTGTATGATCACATTGTACAATGTGAACAACTGAATGTGGCAATGCTTATTAAGACATTGGCCTGATATTCAGGAGGATGGAGTTTACTCTGTTCAGCTATAATGATTTTGGTTTTCCCAAATCATTTCAGGCAAATGCTGGAATATTCCCTTCAGCATGGCACAGCCAACCATCTGTCCTACCCTAAAAAACATAATTATATATTCAGTGTGTGTATGCATTGGAGCTATTTGTTGTATTACGATGATAAATCTTATATCACTGTGAGACAATTACTGGACAAATGAATAAATAAAATAAAATAAATGTCAACATGGAATGTTGTTATTGTTGTTGTTGTGGTCTTCAGTCCTGAGACTGGTTTGATGCAGCTCTCCATGCTACTCTATCCTGTGCAAGCTTCTTCATCTCCCAGTACCTACTGCAACCTACATCCTTCTGAATCTGCTTAGTGTATTCATCTCTTGGTCTCCCTCTACGATTTTTACCCTCTACGCTGCCCTCCAATACTAAATTGGTGATCCCTTGATGCCTCAGAACATGTCCTACCAACCGATCCCTCCTTCTAGTCAAGTTGTGCCACAAACTTCTCTTCTCCCCAATCCTATTCAATACTTCCTCATTAGTTATGCGATCTACCCATCTAATCTTCAGCATTCTTCTGTAGCACCACATTTCAAAAGCTTCTATTCTCTTCTTGTCCAAACTATTTATCGTCCATGTTTCACATCCATACATGGCTACACTCCATACAAATACTTTCAGAAATGACTTCCTGACACTTAAATCTATACTCGATGTAAACAAAAATTTCTCTTCTTCAGGAACGCTTTCCTTGCCATTGCCAGTCTACATTTTATATCCTCTCTACTTCAACCATCATCAGTTATTTTGCTCCCCAAATAGCAAAACTCCTTTACTACTTTAAGTGTCTCATTTCCTAATCTAATTCCCTCAGCATCACCCGACTTAATTCAACTACATTCCATTATCCTCGTTTTGCTTTTGTTGATGTTCATCTTATATCCTCCTTTCAAGACACTGTCCATTCCATTCAACTGCTCTTCCAAGTCTTTTGCTGTCTCTGACAGAATTACAATGTCATCGGCGAACCTCAAAATTTTTATTTCTTCTCCATGGATTTTAATACCTACTCCGAATTTTTCTTTTGTTTCCTTTACTGCTTGCTCAATATACAGATTGAATAACATCGGGGAGAGGCTACAACCCTGTCTTACTCCCTTCCCAACCACAGCTTCCCTTTCATGTCCCTCGACTCTTATAACTGCCATCTGGTTTTTGTACAAATTGTAAATAGCCTTTCGCTCCCTGTATTTTACCCCTGCCACCTTTAGAATTTGAAAGAGAGTATTCCAGTCAACATTGTCAAAAGCTTTCTCTAAGTCTACAAATGCTAGATAGGTAGGTTTGCCTTTCCTTAATCTTTCTTCTAAGGTAAGTCGTAAGGTCAGTATTGCCTCACGTGTTCCAGTATTTCTGCGGAATCCAAACTGATCTTCCCCGAGGTCAGCTTCTACCAGTTTTTCCATGGAATGTGCAAATTAATTATATTTTGGACATGACTGCACCACATGAACATGGTCAAATGGAATTTAGTTTACATTTGTAAATAATTTAAGGAAGGAAAGTAATATCTCACCAAATAGTGTAATTGCTAAGTTGTCAACAGGCACATAAACGAGACTGAAAACTCTGCCTCTCTGTGAAGGCCTTACATGCCTCGAATCTTCTGACCACCCGTTGGAATCAACTGCAAAGGAACACTCCACTCATCACCCAGTGTCATCCCAGACTGTAACAACTGAATCCTATCCTTCGCCAGGGCTTTGGCTGCTTATCTTTGTCCTCAGAAATCAAGAACATCCTACCCGTATACTCTACTCATATTGTATCCCTGAATTTAAGCTCCTGTCCTAACCTAACCACAACCTCATGATGTACAATTTACCTGAGAAAACAGTGGTGAACAATAAGCAGTGAAACTAAAATAATGATTGCTTTGTTAATCAAAATTAAAGCTAACCTCTATGAGCAAATACAAGATAGAAGAAATTCAGTTTCAGAGCTAAAAAACTAACAGTAATTTCTATCATTCATTGGTTATCTGAAACTATCTTTACACTGGCTACATGAACTGTCACTTTACCAACCTATGAGCAGTCCTGCTTGGCTCTTAGTTGTAGATTATAGACAATACTATCAGATTATAAATGAAAAATAATGATAGGAAGAAAAATAAAGCCAAATGAAAAAGCCAATCAATAACCAAAACTACATGGCAAAATTTCAGAAATCTAAAAAAATACATTTAAATCAATTAATTAAATAAAAATTATAATGAAAGTCTTTTGATTAGCTTTAGGAGTAAAAACAACTTCACTGTCCTCCATGAGTTCCAAACTTGTGACCTTTTACATGACAAGTTTCAATGCTACGCTACTATATTACTATGATTAAAGTTGTTACATTTATGAGTCACATTCCAGTAGCAACGATGAACTGCAGCTGTCAAAGATTTGACTTCACATAATGTCATGCAAAACTTTTGTACTGACTTCACATAATGTCATGAAAAACTTTTGTAATGTAAGATGATCTCTGTCATTACAATAACTTTATATATGACACTGAACTGTGTCTTGTGTGGAAGGATCTAGTAGTATTTGGTTAGTGCTGTGTACGAAACGCAACTTTATTGTTAGTGTTGTTTGTGTTTGTGTGTGTGTTTTGTTTTATGGTTATCATAAGAGATGAAATACAAAATTAAAGGGCAAGATCCAGGATTCGGGATCTAAACTCAACAAGAAGACAAGGAGACAAGAAGACAAGGAGAAGTGACCAACTGTTGTGGCATTCTGGCAATGGCAAACGGTTCAGGCGTGACATTGAGACTCTAGTTGGAGGAAACCAGCTTCAGCCTGTGAAGTGTCAACTATCAAGTAATTTTAATCAGACTATAGTCGAGCTGCTAGGCCAGGACAGTGCATGTGCACTGGCACATGTATATGTGTGTATGCTAGCTATGGAGGAGGATATGTCTAAAAACAATTAAAGCTTTTAGCAAGCAAGGTCTCCTATTTTTTTATAAGTACAGAACTCTGTTCGTGTGGCAGTTGGTCAAACTGTTATGAAGAGTGCTTCACGAGCTGTGTGTAAACATGCGCACACCATGCTAAGGTGCTCAGTCCTGGCTTGGCAACTGTTGAGAATGGAGCTCCCTTCGAATGTTACCGCCAAGTGCGAATTGTGCGCAGTTATTTGGTTTTTGAACGCAAAGGGCACTGTGCCGATTGAAATCCATCGCCAATTGACGGAAGAGTATGGTGAGTCATGTATGGATGTCAAAATTGTTCATAAGTGGTACAGAGTGTCTGCAGCTGGTCGGACCGAAACTCACGACGAACAGTATGGCAGCGAGCTGGTATGAAATGGGCATACAAAAATTGCCACAGCATCTACAAAAATGCATCAACAGAAGTGGTGATTATGTCGAAAAATAGCTAAATGTTCAAGCTGTAAACTGATGTAAACCATTGTAGAAATAAACAGGTCTATGTACTTATAAAAAACATAAGAGACCTTACTTTTGGGGTTACCGTCGTATATGTCCCTACTGGTAACTCAACACTTCAGCTACTCAGAGAGCACTCCTTAAATTGTTTATTTACCACTAAGAGCTTTATGCTTCCAAATTTATCTTACATTTGAACAATTAAGTCAATCTTTGCGCTGTTATTTGTATGACTATTATTGGGCTGAAAATGGAGTTTTAATGAATACAGCAATTGCAATGAAGGATAATGCAGTCTAATGGAAAATGCAAGGCCAGGTACTACCATGACTTCACTTCAGATTACAGACACATGTGCAAAGCACAAAATGAACATTGACAATGACTTACCTGCGCCTGTGCTTGGGCCTGGGCTTGTGCTTGTGCCTGGGCATGAGCCTGGGCCTGGGCTTGGGCTTGCGCCTGCGCTTGCGCCTGAGCTTGGGCCTGCGCCTGGGCTTGAGCTTGGGCTTGAGCCTGGGCCTGTGCCTGTGCTTGGGCTTGGGCCTGCGCCTGAGCTTGAGCCTGTGCCTGGGCCTGGGCTTGAGCCTGTGCCTGGGCTTGAGCCTGCGCCTGAGCTTGAGCTTGAGCCTGCGCCTGAGCTTGAGCCTGTGCCTGAGCTTGGGCCTGGGCATGGGCTTGTGCTTGTGCTTGGGCCTGCGCATGAGCCTGTGCTTGAGCCTGAGCTTGAGCTTGTACTAAGCCACTCAGCTGCACCGCTGAAGTCAGCTGCACCTGCTGGATCTGGCCAGATGGAGTGATGATTTGGGCAACTTGCTGTGTCGGCACCTGTGTGGCAAAACACAAAACATCAGGCAAATTCTTCACACTTTGGTAGAAACTATGCAATTTAAAAGTCAAAAACTGTCTTTGAAACTGTTATACTGACAAATGGTTAACTCAATAATAACTGCCAGAGGAAAATTTAGTCAAGGAACCTACCTTTAACAAGTAAAATTTTTAGCACTGTCAATATACACACTTATAAATGTTAAAGTGATGACACTATCCTAACTTTTGGAGTTATTAGTTCCTTTCTTGGGGATGAGAGTGGCGTGGATTGTGAACGGATAAAAAGAAAGGGGAGGTCACTCATACCCTAGAGTGAGAGGGACCAATCTATGGCGAGGACAAGTACGGGCCTTAAAGGCAGGATCCTCTCATCCTGGAGTCTGAGTGACATGACTTTCCTTTTTAACCATGGTCAACCTATCCTCCTCTCCTTCCTGAGAGAGAAACCAACAGTTTAAAAAATCTAGGACAGTGGTGCCACTTTTACTTTTATATTTGTCTATTAACAATACTAAACATTTAGTCTCCTGGAGGTAGTTACTGGACAGCAGTTTGGTCTCAACAATAGTGTGCATCGATTTTGAGGAAAGCGATGGAATGCAAATAATTTTGAAACAAGTTATGGTATGAGTTTATTCATTCCTGCTAAAAAAGGAAAATCTAGAGTAAAGCTGACAAACAGAAATTTAAAAAAAAACAGATGCAGTACTTGAAATCTTCAGAAAATTTAAGGAATTCCCATAGTACGAATGGGGAAATGCACTAAATAAGTAGGTATGGCATATAGAAATTGGACAAAAGGAAAATCCATCACAAACTTTGGACCAGGCAGAAAACAACGCACAATAAGGGAACTGTAAGTAACAAGTTCATAATAGAAATGTCACATTATTAGAATATAACAGAACTAAACCCTTTCAATCAGTACTGATGAATTCTTATATCACCAAGTGTGCAAGCTCACACCTATCTGCAAAATGGTGAAAGGAAAGAAAACAACTGGGAGTAAATTAGCAGAAAATGTGTGAGTGAGGAAACAGAATGGTGATGTGTGAATCACAAGATGAAAAATAACAACAGACTGGTGTGGGCGCTTGACGGAACAATAGAAGATTCCAAGCATATAAGTTGCAAGAGACCTGACACACACACACACACACACACACACACACAAGAAACTGATGTACATCTTCACTTGTTCAAGATGGGCCTCAGATTATCATAATTTAATATTTAAGGCAATGGAACGTCTGTGAACTGTATCCTTTGCCAGGACTTCTACAATTTATGCACCGACGAGACAAAAAGTCATTGTATACCTCCTGATATCGTGTTGGACCAGAATGTTCTTCAAACCAATCGTGAACAATTGTGGCCCAGTGAAATGGCGCATTCTCATCCATAAAAATTCCATCGCTGTTTGGGAACATGAATTCCATGAATTGCTGAAAATGTTCTCCAAGTAGCCAAACGTAACCATTCCCAGTCTATGACCAGTTCAGTTGGACCAGAGGACCCAGCCAATTCCATGAAAACACAGCCCACACCATTATGGAGCCACCAACAGCTTTCAGAGTGCCTCATTGACAACTTGGGTCCATGGCTTCGTAGAGTCTACACCATATTCGAACCCTACCATCAGCTCTCACCACCTGAAATCAGGACGCATCTGAACAGGCCAAGTTTTCCAGTTTTCTAGGGTCCAACCAATATGGTCACAAGCCCATGAGAGGCACTACAGGCCATGTTGTGCTGTTAACAAAGGCACTCGTGTTGGACAATATCTGCTGCTATAGCCAATTAATACCAAATTTTGCCTTCCTGTCCTACCGGATACATCTTTAATTTATTTCTAGAATAGTACTCTGCCATCTATCCAAACTATGCTACAATCCTGGTCCATCCACATGCCACACACACTCCCAATCCCCTGCCATATGGGTCATATCCCTGTGGAAGATCCATGTGCAAGACCTGTCCAATACACTCACCACCACATCCAACTCCAGTCTCATAAGAGGCTTATCCCACCTCATTAGAGGCAGGGCAACCTATGAAATCAGTCCTGCCATATACCAGCTCTTGCTGCTGTTTCTACACAGCATTTTATGTGGGCATCACTATCAATCAGCTGCCCACCCAAATGAAATGAAATGAACTGCTATTGCCAAACTCTTGCCCAAGAACAGAGCTGATCAGCCAGGAGCAGAATGTGCTGACAAGCAAAATGTGCTCCATATCAATGGCTAATTTCACATATTGTACCATTGTGATCCTTTCCCCAGCACCAGCATATCTGAACTGGAAGTTATCCTTGCAACACTTCCTCCATTAACTTAAGCCTTGCAGTCTCAATCTTCACTAACCTGCATCATACGTACCTACACCTTGTCTGAGGACACTAACTTCACTCATCCTCTACCAATACCCTCTTCCCAGCAGTGTCTCCTTACTCTGTTCTGTCACCTCCTAGTAATCCAATTCTGCACTACGCTGTCTCTGTGTACTGTATGAACTCACTGGTGCCAGTGTCTATGTTGCATTAATATCTTGTGCACCTGCTGCTTCCCTCCCAGCCATTCCAGAAGTCAGTCACCCTTCCCCAATCCACCCTCCCAATCCCTCTCCCTCTCCCCTCACTCACACCATGTTCTACATCCTGGGGGATTTCTCACTATGGAACTATTGGAAGAAAGAGTACATGCAATGTAATCAAACAGTGTATTCAGGCAAAACAGCTGGGAAGAATGGTAAAAGGCTCATCTACACTGTCAAAATTTTCCATAAACAGAGTGCTCAGCTGATGATTTTATAGGTAGTTGGATCTAACCACTAAATTAACACTAACAATGAGTAATGTCACATAGTGTTGCACAACAATTCTGGCAATGGTACATGGTAATTTATCTTTTGAGAACATTTACCTCTACCTATTCATTTTAATGAACAATGTAAATATAGAAGTGAAGATGCTAAGCAAGGCTTGTCCATTGATATATATCTTCAACACTTCCACACCCTGTTAATATGTAAGAACAAGCAATTTCAAACTTTGTAATTAACTCACACAGAAATTATGAGTTATATCTTCTAAACAACTGACCCTGGCTTTTAATCTACATTCTGTAGACCTATTTATTTGCTTGAATACAACAGAAAGAAACATTCCACGTGGGAAAAATATATTAAAAAACAAAGATGGTGTGACTTACCAAACGAGAAAGCGCTGGTAGATAGACACAATAAAAAACACACAAACACACACACAAATTTCAAGCTTTCGCAACCCATGGTTGCTTCATCAGGAAAGAGGGAAGGAGAGGGAAAGATCAAAGGATGGGGGTTTTAAGGGAGAGGATAAGGAGTCATTCCAATCCCGGGAGCAGAAAGACTAACCTTAGGGGGAAAAAAAGGACAGGTATTCACTTGCGCACTCGCGCGCGCGCGCGCGCGCCCACACACACACACACACACACACACACACACACACACACAAACAAAGCGTGTGTGTGTGTGTGTGTGTGTGTGTGTGTGTGTGTGTGTGTGTGTGTGTGTGTGTGTGTGCGCGCGCGCGCGCGCGAGAGAGTGTATACCTGTCCTTTTTTTCCCCCTAAGGTAAGTCTTTCCGCTCCCGGGATTGGAATGACTCCTTACCCTCTCCCTTAAAATGCACATACTTTCATCTTTCCCTCTCCTTCCCTCTTTCCTGATGAAGCAACCTTGGGTTGTGAAAGCTTCAAATTTGTGTGTGTGTGTTTTTTATTGTGTCTACCTACCAGCGCTTTCTCGTTTGATAAGTCACAGCATCTTTGTTTTTTAATATATTTATTTTCTTGCTTATTTATGGTCTCACAAATGCCTCCCCCCCCCCCCCCCCAAGTACAGCACAGCAGCCCTCCTAACTTTACACCTAGCAGCCCTATTCAATCTCCACCAGTTCCCTGCACAATCTCACAGCCAGCATGTCTTTCCACATCCCTACGTTACTATCCCTCCCACTTCCTATTACATAACACCTACTTATACCCACCACCAACCTCAAGACTCACATCAGACACAGTCACAGTCCTGCTACAGCAGCTAGAGACACTCTCTCTCTCTCTCTCTCTCTCTCTCTCTCTCTCTCTCTCTCTCTGTGTGTGTGTGTGTGTGTGTGTGTGTGTGTGTGTGTGTGTGTGTGTGTGTGTGCGCGCGCGCACATGTGTTTTCTATTTCCTAAGAAAGACATTTTTGGCCAAAAGCTTAAATGTTTAGCAGTCTTTTATGCCTGTCTGTGACTCAATGCCTCCTGTATGTGATGAGTAGCAATTTACCTTTTTCCTGATATTGCTGTTACTCTAACCCAACTTTCCATTGTCTAATTGTTTCTAATGGTTCCCATAAATAAAAGCATTCCACAGACAACTCTACATATTCAATTTGGTATAACAAATAGGTCAACTTGAGAGACAGCATCATAAAGCACTCGTGTCATGGATGAGATGTACATGACATTTCATTTCTTTAGTGCGCTATATTTAATTTTAACCATGTCACTTTAATATACAGTCACAGTTCATTATTTTTACTCAAAGTGCAGCAACAGACACTGGTACTTTCTGTACAGAACTCACATGTGAATTAGTTACATTTGTATCCCATATTTGTCACAGAACATTGATTAGAAAAAAAAAAAAAATTCTCGGAAACTGGAAGAATGCACTTATCACACACATCTACAACAATAGCAATGGAAGTACACAACTAAATGACCACCATCTATTACCTGCATCACCTAATTGCAGAAATCTCAATATGTAATGTTGCCAAGACCAAAAAAGGAACTTTCATGGATGATGGAAAAGCACAAATAAGAAACCCCTGAGTCAAAAGTTATAAGCCAAAATTGTCAGACAGTGTAGCCATGAACCAAATACACCCAATCATGTATGTTGCTCATCAGATAATGAAGATCTGCATATTCATTAGTGATATTTCCTGCTACGATTTCCCAGTGCAATGAGGTCAGCCTTGTTGGAGGACAGGGGTTCGTGAGAGGTTGAACTGACAGGCTACATTACGGATTCAAAATGCAGAATGGTAAGTCATCAAGAATTTTAAGTCATTAATTTGGATGTGAAGAGTGTCAGAGAAATGCTAAAACACACAAACTGCAGATACTCAAATATAAATATTGAATATCTTATTAAAACTTACTACTCTAATTAAATTACTTATGAATCAATGTCTGTCACTTGTGTCTAAAGTGCTGTCATCCGCAGTATTCCTTGGTCAAGGCTCAGTCAGTTATGCATGAACCTCATTCTATTCAAACAATACAAATGGACTGATGTTTTCTTTCTGGGACAATGGCGACACCAAAAAATTTGCACATGACATACAAAGCTTTGGTCGGAAGAACTCAGTTCTGAAGTGTCGCCTAACAAGAAACTTTAATCAGTCTAGTTTTCAGGTAATGTGACTTGGTGCCTAAGTGACAACCAGACTACAAATCTAAAGACCCAGGGTTGCATTTATAAATGGAATATGATGAGGTGAAGTAACAGGTCAGAAACATCCCATTGCATTTGAGCTGAGAAACTCCCTCTGAAGCTGATAAACAACATATGGATGCCTAGGGCCTGAGGAATCACTAATCTGTAGTTTCAAAGAGTATCCACAAGTGATTGTCAAATTCTCTGAGAATTATCTCTAACATACAGGAACAGCAGCACTATGAAAACACAAGGAGAGTAGGAAGATATCTGATGGACTACTTAAGGGCTCCAATACAGTGGTGACTTAAATGCTGTATTGCAAAGATTAAACAGACACATACATGATCACAACACAAGGAATCGGCTTAAGTTAACTGAAAAGAATCCCATAATTCTTGGATGAGGGGGGGGATGTGCCTCAGTCTATCCAATTGGTTACAGGCTCAGTAAAACGCGCTTCTTAACTCGCGTAACATTTTATTTTCCTCGCATCAGTCAAGTCTCGGAAAAAGAGTCCAGTTACATCAAGGGTTTTCATTTGAAAAATGAAAACATAAAATACGAATCAACAAAGTTTTTCAGTGTACAGAAATTTGACAGAGATAATTTTCAGTCATGGAAATATCAAATGGAAATTACCTTTCATGCTGAGAAATTTCTGAATGTTGATGACGGAAGCCAAGTAAGACCAGATGAAGGCACAAAGGCATGGAATCTGTGGCATGAGCTTAATGCAAAAGCAATGCCTTATAGAGTGTCTTATATGGGATTTACCGATTGTAAGCTGTTATGACCTGTGCCACCACACAGCAAATAGTTTGTGGAATCAACTTAAGATAATTCATAAACAACAATATGTAATAAATAAAGTGACATTGATACAAAAGCTCTTCAATTATAAAATGTCACACTGTGATACTATTGTGCAACATTGCCAAAGTTTTAGTTGGTTTGTGGCAAAGTACAGTTTCTTTGTTACAATTGGGAGCTCTGTGATGAAAGCAAGCAGACTTTCAATAATTTTATCAGCAAGGTTACTGAAAGAAGAGCAATGTTTGTTGCAAGTTGAAGAAATCGAAACACATTAGCTGCTGTAAAGATTAGTTACAAAAAAGATAATATTTAGTGTTCACAAAGCAATTCAAGCAAAAATTCTGTCAACAAGAAGAATGTTGAGTGCTATTATTGTCACAAGAAAGGTTACTGTAAGGTCAACTGGAAAAAAAAAAAAGTTAAATTACGAAGAGAAAGTCAAGAAACCAAACAACATGCTCTCAGTGTAGAAATTAGAAGCAATTTGGTTACTAATCATGACAATGTTTGGCTTGCTTACAGTGCTGCATCAAAACACATGACTTCACACAAAGAACTTTTTTCTGCATTAAAACTATTTGGGAAGTTCAAAGTTTCTGTTCGGATAGAAGGTAATTTAGATGGCTATGCTGAGAGTATTGGATCAGTCAAGTTTTTCACTGGGAGCAACAGCCCGTAAAATTTTAAAAAGCTTATTAAACAACAATAAGACTGAGGTATGCAGTTAGAAACCAATGGCAGTTTGTATATAAGCTGAAAATCGGTGTTAAAGAATGTTGATTTCTATGGAAAACACTGAACAAGCAAATCTTACATTGTCCGACTTAGCTTTGTTCTTGCACAAAAAGAGGGTGGGACACACGAACTTTGGGAATTTGAAGAAAATGGGTGACTGATTTGATTACAAATTTAATCTCAAATGTTATTCTTTTGTGAATAATGTTAAGATCGAAAGCTGCACAGAAAGGGATTTACATTAAATCTACCAACCCGTGTCTGTACTCCAGGAAAATTTGTTCGTGCCAATGTATGTGGAAAAATGCTCCTCACCTCATTAGGTGGACCCAACTATTTTTTGTTTTCATTTTTAAAGATGATTGTACTTAACATAGATTTGTATATTTATGTAAGAACAAAAGTGATGTGCTTCTGTATTCTTAGATTTTCAATAGTTGGTGAGAAGACAGACAAGGAATAAGCTAAAAGTTGAAGAGGTTGAAAATCAGGTGACCAGTTGCAAAACAAAGGTTTATTAGCTCTTGACCTAGGTTTCGATATTTCTAAAAATATCTTCTTCAGAAGGACTGGGCCCTAAAACTGTATACAACCAGTTACAAAATTATTTTTACAAACATAACAAAAAATTAATAGAAAAATATTTGTGAGTTAAGCCTACTCACTTATTACATCACATGATAGTACAATAGATTAGCTGAAGCCAAGGGGCTCTTGTCATACAAAAATTGAGAAAACAAGAATTATCTCAAGCCATGGCTTGGGACAAGTGTGTACGCTTACCTCACAAATATTTTTCTATTAATATTTTGTTATGTTTGTAAAAATAATTTTGTAACTGGTTGTATACATTTTTAGAGCCCACTTCTTCTGAAGAAGATATTTTTAGAAATATCAAAACCTTGGTCAACGGCTAGTAAACCTTTGTTTTGCAACTGTTGGCTGATTTTTCAGCCCCTTCAGATCTACACAGTTGCTGTTTCGTAGCCATGTTTAAGATTTTTTCACCATATATACCAGAGCAGAATGGCAAAGCTGAATATGGCATCAGATCAACAGTGGAAAAAGCTCACACAATGCTTCTCGATCCTGGTCTTCCAGAGACACTTTGATCACAAGCTGTCAACAAGGCAGTCTATACATTCAATTGCTGTCCATGTAAGTCTACTTTTGAAAAGATGCCTTTCGAGAAATGTTCTGGGAATAAAACATCATTAAAGCATATGACCCAGTTTGGGGCTAATGTTTCATACATACTCCCAAACAGTTTCAATGCAAATTTCGAAGCAAATCAAAGTTGATAGTAAATGGTTCGCCATACTGGTTACAGCAAAAATTATAGTGGTCTGGTCCTATAACAATCAAAATAACTGTTCCACAAGATGTGATACTTAACTAAAGTACCAGAGGGTAAACAACAGAAATCAGGACCAACAATGTTACTTAAGAATGCAACTACCTAACAGAAATGGAAGATCACTCAATAACCTGTGGAAAATGGAGATGTAGTCGTGCAATATAAAGATCCCTGTGCTACTGAGAGATTTACTCAACATGGAATGAATCTTACAAACGGTGATGAACTTCACCCCCCAATTCATTTCCAAAATTATGTGGCCTGCGCAGCAGTCATTGATGAACCATAAACTTTCAAGGAGGTGATGGTATCCATAAATCTGAAGAAGTGGTACAAAGCAATGAAAGATGAAATGCCCTCATTTGCAATAACTAATATGTGGGACTTAGTGGACTTATCTACTTCAAGTTCATCAAGCATTTGTAAGCCTCAAGCAACGCCTGGTAATTACAGTTTATAGTTGCACTTGGGACAGTGCCCAGCTAATGAAGACAAGAAATCCATGGAAAATACTATATTTCAAAAGACTGTAGATGCATTGAGTTTGACCTCAAAGTGACAAGATCTGATACAATGTTTTCTGTCTGTCAAGAGCGTCAGTTTGTCAACAACCCTGGACCTGGAAAACTCTGTTAAACACATCATAAAATATCTCCAAGAGACAAAGGTATTAAATACAGTGGGAGCTGTCTTAAACTTCATTTATTTCCAGATTCTGATTTTAATGAAGATATTGGTATTCATCGTTCAATAACAATTATGTCAACATATTTATCAGTGGACCTGTTACCTGGACATCTTGCAGGCAAATATGTGCTGCCAATCTACAATGTAAACAGAGTATGTTGCATTATCTGACGCAACTACTGAAATAATGTGGCTGTACACTTTCTGGCAGAAGGTCTGTGTCAACATGGAACAACCACCTCAACTTTTTGTGGACAATTATAGAGTGGACTGTAATTGCTAAACAATAACAAACATCACAAAAGGGCTAAAAACATAGACATAAGTTTCACTATATTCTTGAAAAGATAAATGATGGTTCTATTCTTGTATCCTATGTCAGTTCACAATATTAGTTGCCAAAAGAAAGTCCCAACCTAATTCCAGGTCACTATCAATAGTCTGTAAAATCAAGAAACGAGAGTGGGAGTGTTACAGAGTATAGCTTGTTGTGCTAATTATTCTGTGATGTCTGTGTGCAGGTGGACAATAGCTTATTAATGTGTCTAATATTTATACGATGGCACACTGAAAAATAGTGGCTTCAAATTTTGTATTCCATTCTCAACACTGGTCGAGGTATTACATATCGTGCATATTACTTGGCCGACTTCCCCACTTCCCTGAGGCAATTTGCAACCCTTTGCTCCTAGAGGACTCTGAACTGTAGCGTGTAACATGACAATGTGTACAGTTAACTATCTCAGTGCATGAGACACACCATGCTGTAATCAAGTTTCTAACTGCAGAAAACATTTGTCCACACCTGGAGCACCTTCTTCTTCAGCATGACAATGCCAGATCACACACGACAACTGCAACAATCCAATGCGCCTTGGGTTCACAGTCATCGATCATCCTCCATACAGTCTCAACTTGGCCCCATCCGATTTTCATTCGCTTCCAAAACTTAAAGAATATCTTTGAATAGTTCACTTTGATTGCGATGAAACAGTGCACACAGATGTGAGGTTGTGGCTCTGTCAACAAAGTCAATCATTCACCAGTGACATTATCAACAAAGTGGTCTCGTGTTGGGAGAAATGAGTTTGTCGCCAGGGTGATTATGTTGAGAAATTAATGTGCACACATACAATAAACATGAAGAATTAAAAAATGTTTTATTTAAAAAACTGTAAGAGCTTTTCACTTTAAAAAATTCTGGAGCATTACTTTTCAGTACACCCTTATACCCCTTTGTCACTTCCGACTGATACACGATCATTTATTCCTCTGCATATTAATTTTTGTCTTGTTACCATTATTAACACTCTGCCTTCCTGCGACACCACAGTGGTGCCGTGCACGGCGACACCACAGTGGTGTCGTGTGCATATTATCTCCCAGTGGCCGACAACACCACAGTGGCGTCGTGAGCATAGTATCGTGCAGTGGCCAGAGACAGTACTTTAGTATCTTTTGCATTCTGTTGGTGTTCTGTTTAGGTAACAATAAGGTACACATGTCAACAAGTTTTTTGTTTGTATAAGTACTTGTGCCCTTTCATCATGGCAGACGAAAGAGATGATATGATTAATTACAATGAATGCGCAGAGCAAAACTTGGAGGTTGCCACTACATCGTGTATGTCTCATCACAATCCGGTTGATAGACTTTCTGGTCAGACAAAGCAACACCAACTAATAGACCTATGTATTTCTGAAATGAATAAAACGAAAACAAAGAAACTGTCTTGTATGTTACGAAAACAAAAAGAAGAACAAACTTAATGTGCAAGCCTTGTGGAGCTGCGTTACATCTTGGAGACTGTTTTGCTGCATATCATACGAAAGAGAAATAGTAAGTACAAAAGTGAACGCAAATAAACAAATATATGAAACAAACAAATTTTGTATTTACTTACGTATGTATATCTTCGAAATTTCATGAAAGTAGAGGAACAGAATTGAGAAATTATGAGAATTAACGATGAGATTGGTAAAACGTAACAATTCATAATCTCCCAATAATGTCGAGAAAGGACAGTCACAAGCCAAGTAATCTGAATTAGCACTGCCGACGCCAAGTGAATAAATTTGTATGAGACATGCAAACGGCAAAATGTTAATGGAATCTGTTTTGTGCCATGTATTTGAAATGTCTTCTTCATTCAAGCAAGAACACTTATTCATCCTAAACTGTTATAATCTAATTACACTTTATCCAATCAAGAAACACCACTTCAGGAGTTGAGATGTTGACAAATTAAGAACTGATGGACTGAATTAAAAATTCTGAGGTGAACTAATACATGCATGCAGTTCAGTAAGAGTGGAACGTGCTAATGATGCAATTAATTCTTACTGGAAAATTTTCTTAAGGTGTAATATAAGACTAAATTCAGTTTCACAGGAGTAAGATATAAGTAAGTTAATGCAGACAGTACCAAAATTATATTCAGCCATTTGAAGGCACACATGGAAGTTTGTAAATGTAATGATACTAAACTTACAGCAATATAAAAAAGTCACATGCAACTTTCAAAGTTATCAGTACTTCCACAACAGAAGTATGCATGATTTTGATTGTAATGAGGTACTGTTTGAGGTATATCTACTGAAATGTTCACTACAACTGCTACACGTATCGTTTTACTTGCTTCCTGAAGCTCAGCCTGTATAGTTAGTTTCCTATAATACACAGTATCAGTAACAGTTCACCATAATTAGGAAACTACGACTACCACATTTACATTAAGCAAGGGACACATCTGTGTATCTCACTGCTCTAGTCACTATCCTGGAAACTCTTGACAGAATAAGCTTTTACACGCAAATAGCAGTGTGATGACACGTCATCCCATTAGGAGTGAAATTCCTCAACTTCATATAATAAATAAATGGTGAATGACATGGATGTGTACAGTATGTTTAGGTACACCTGGCAGCATTCACTACCTTAAAAAAAAAAAGGGGGGGGGGTGGTTCATGTAGAGCATCGGATGGCAATACACGCCAGATTATTAGTAAACTAGCTTTCTTTTCTATTGCTGCAAATCTGGTGACATAATAGACAAAATTCCTGGTAAATTGCCTTCCTTTCCTATTGCCTGCACATCAAAACACACAACAGTGAGTTAAGACTGTGGCAGTCTTCGTCCTCCAAATCTAGACTGTGGTGATAGACTGTGCTGTAGCATATTCCAAGGTCTAGGTAAGGCTGGAAGTTAACTATTATGCTGTGAGTTGGCAAAACCAACAGATGAGAATACAAAATAAAAGTAGTTGTACAAGACAGATCCTTAACACAAGCTCAAGAACAACATTCACATCATATACAATACTCTTTCTGTTATACATAAAAACTGTGAGGTAAACTTAAAAAATGCTGTATTCCATCATAGACAAGTCTCCACTGAATATTGTTCTACACATATATTGCTCACAAACTAAGAAAAAATGTCATCTTTTATCTTGTTATGTCAGATTATTTTCAAAACACTTTTAGATGAAAAGAAAGTAAAATGAAAATATATTACATTCCCGCAGGATACCAGTTCCATATCTGTTTGTGTGCAATGCTAGAGCAGGATGAACGAAAGAAGTTTAAAGAGTGTTTCTGTGTAGAACATGGTAGCTCTGCTCAACATCTCCAAATGCTCAAACTGTCAAAATGTTAATCCTAACATAATTTTCAAGTAATTTTAAATAGCCTAGATGAACTGCATAGGACTGAAAATGTACTTCATGAAACATAATACAATAAATGGTTTAAAAGTGGCTAGTGTGAAAATTTTGAAGGAAGAGGCTAAAGTGTCTAAATACAGTATTACAAAAATATGTTAGAAATTAAATGCATAAATAATAAATGAAATGAGCATGTGTGAGATCCAAATGATCTAGGAGGAAAAATGGCTGATACACTGGCAGATGCAAGAAACAAGTATGTGAAATACACATTCTACAACATCCGGAAACAGTCTGACTTCAAACAGATGCACAGTTTTAGGAAAGATGATATAAAAAATACTATTAAGGAAAGAATGTTTTAAATTGGTGACTTCCGACAGGTATACAATATGTGCACACAAAATTAGAGAAACAATGGCACAATTTACCTGACCAAGCTGCTGTAACATCTGCATCTGATTGCCCGAAGTCTGTACTATATTTGGAATTGCTGTTGCAATTGCTTGAACAGGAAAATGAATGGTCTGCAGTACAGTCTGTCCATTTGCAGTTGAAATGGGCACTTGCACTGGGATGGTTTGCTGCATAGGAAACTGGACCACTTGTGGCATGCTTGCTGGTCTGACTGACACATTTTGGCCTGAGACAAAATACACTGAATCACACAAACACTCAGTACACTGCAAGATATTACTGAGTTCATTCAAAGTAGAAGATTGACAATAGTTATTTCAAAATTGTTACTTTAGAAAGAAACATGAAATATCTTCTATAACTATATGATACAAACAAATTAAATTAATATGTGTTGCTCACAATAAAATACAATCTGTCATGCAAACACACCATACATCTCATGTTTTCAGATGTTGAAATTTTTTCCTTATAACTAGTTAATCTGATTTCAGTTACCTCCATAAGCAGCATTAGAATCTAGAAACGTTATATTACAACCATCAGCTATAGACTGCCATACTAAATATTTTTTTAAAAAAATGATAGCAAAATGTATATACCATTAGACAGAGCCTATGTACCAAATATAAACATCATAACAGACCACATAATACAAATAAAATACAATGAAACCTCACATTTTGAAATAAAGTGTCCCCTCTTTAATAACAGAGTTAATTGTAGAAAGAAAAGAGGAGGAAATGTGAAAAAGTTTGTGTGTGTGTGTGTGTGTGTGTGTGTGTGTGTGTGTGTGTGTGTGTGTAGTAAATCAACCTATCAACCTTCCTGTGAGGATGCTCAAACACATAGTGTGTGAAACAGGAAGGATTTAAAGCATAAACAAACCAAACAACTTTAAAATTTAAATATTATATGTGACAAAAATGGTGAAGCAATTAAAGAAATATCTTAAGCATACTACCTAAACAATAAGTTTGATATATCAAAATACAAGCAAACAAGTGATAAGGGCAGACAATGAGTTTCCATTCTGATTGAGGTGCGAGGAAATACAATAACATTAGTCTCTTAAATGACATCATATTCATCACAGACTGTACTATTTGTTACAATTTCCATGATACAATTTTGACCTTTAATCATTTTCAAATGATTGAAGGTGCTGACAATGAAGCAGTTATCAACATCAATAAAATGAATATAAATTATGTCAGCCTCTATGGCTCATGTCAGCAGTCATTATATACACCATCAGGATGTAACAGACAGGATTAAAACTCTTGAAATACGATTCATGCTTAATGCACATATCAATAACCATGTACCAGAGTATGATGCTAGTTACAGGTAATGTTACTGTAAATGACCTAAGTCAAAACTGCAGTTCTGAAAAGTGTAATAAGTGGTACAGCCAATGGCAAATATGATGTCATTTAAGGTTTTCTATGAGATTGTGATTCCACAATATATACAACTGAATAATATTAGTGTGCATTATTTGTCATGAATTAACCTCCTAGTAGCCTAATGCCATCATGTTATCTGTCAAATTGGAACTGTTTAAACTCAAGGACGCCACAAACAAATAACAGCTTAAATGTAAACATTATATGAAATTGTGGAAAAACTTAATGTACTCTAACACACACTTAAGTCTAAACCGAGATACTCTCAGCTTGCTTATGAGAGAAAGAGACAAAGCGGATTTCTATCTAAATAAACACATCTGAAATATAAAAATCACTTCACGTAAACATACTTTTTTCATAATCTACGTTTCAACATCATGTTTATAAATAACATTTGAAAAATACGTACAAAACAAAAAATAATCAATGGTGATAATGAGTACTTTCTGTCCACGAGAAAAAACATTTCAACCTTATACATACCATTTGTCATCTGTACTGTCTGGCCCGCTACGTTCTGCAGTATGCTTGTGGGAAAAACTCCAGGTGCCCTAATAATCTGCCCTGTAGGTGTAATTAACGTCTGCCCACCAGCAATCTGTAAAGCCTGATGCTGACCTGCGGACATCGCAGGAATAAACAAAGCCTCCTGTCCATCCACTGTAACTGTCTGCATGGGCTGAACCACATTGTATGCCAGGTTCTGCCCTGCAGCTGTCACTAGCTGGGCACCCTGCTGTTGTTGATAAACAAAAACAAAGGCCAATTAAGCTTGTAATACACGCACCAAAGAAGAATCGTGAATTCGAAAAATAAGAACAACAAAATATATATCACCCTGTTAAACTTTATCCTAACCTGTAAAAACTGTCCGGGGACACCCTGCACTGATACAACAGTGGGTGCAGCAGTGGAAGTGGTGACATAGCCCTTGACAGATGGAGAAGCCTGTTGCGTTGTTTGTTGTTGACTGTGGGCATTGTTATCCGATGGCTGAACATGGGTCACGTGATGCCCTGCCTGTTGCAAAGGAAGAAAGTTTTGTAGCTGAGAAAGTGTTATAACTTGTGGTTGCTGCTGTTGTTGCTGGGACTGCTGCTGTTGTTGTACTTGCACGGAGGGACTTGAGATGGACAACGCTTCTCTGCTAATAGTCTCTCTCACTATCTGCTGCTGGAGGCCCGCCACGGTTGTCGCTGTATTGTTGTCAGTTTGTTGCGGCTGAGTTGTATGCAACTGCTGCAAAGAGTTTAGTAGGCGCAGTTGCTGTTGTTGTCCTTGTGTAGCTAGTTGCTGCTGTAATTGCGGCGGCACGTCCAGTGTCAACACAACTTCTGGCGTTGATGCACCGTGTTGCTGCTTCTGCTCCTGTACAAGATGCGTCTCTTTACTTGCAGTATTACCAATCTTACTGCAAGTAGCAGCAAGCAGTGCGAGAGGTGACGGCTGAGTCTCCTACATCAAAAAGACCCAAAACAAAGCGTAAGTTTAACATCTCAATCATATGGCGAACAGCTGAGCTACGGTTCACGGTAACTTTGGATAGCCCTACGTCATTACGCGCGCGCCCTGTGTTTCGCGGAGAAGCTCCGAAGGAACACCCACTTCCCACCCCGCCCCAAATGGGACACACACACACAAACACACACACACGACTAGTAGGCGCGCGCGCACTCGCATTATAACATGAAGAAGGCATGCTTACCTGGTTCGCGTAGTTAGCCGAACTGTAATCCGCTTTTGTTTTGGAATGAGCTGAGGACATTATCTGCAAACATACCCTTCACCAAAAATAAAATCTTCACTCTTTTCAGACACATGTATAACCTCTCAACTCATGGCGCAGACGTACTGGCGTGTATTTCAGAGAAAAGGCTACAGCAAGTGTATCCTTCCGCCAATCAATATAAAACATTGAAAATTCGACAGCATTTCCGGGATTTAACTGGAATATACGCATGCATATTGTCACACAGTTGCGAGATGGTGATTCTGGGGAAGTTTTGTACCAAAATAAATGGTGCTGGCGGAATTCGGCGGGCGGGGACTATTTGGGGCGGCAACGTCGGAGAAACACGTGCGTGACGCGGCCGCTTGGTGCAGCCCGCTGGGCCCACGGAAATAGCTGATTGGCAGTTGCTCACAATGCCCTACCCTGTGCCTTGTAAATTTGTTAGGGGCGACGGGGTTAGCGTGGCAGCCTCCTCCCACCTCCTCCTTCCGTCGCCAACCGCACGTTCGTGACAAAGGGGCCAGAGACAGGGAGGCGAGTTCGTCGACTAGCAGGGGGAGGAGACAGTGGTAAAGCCATATGCCCGTACATTACATCCTCCGAGCGGAGGGGACTGTTATATACAGGAAACGAATTTATGTTAGTCGCTCCTTATTTATGCTTCTGTTTCCTTTCTATTGCATATTGTGAATGTTGGATATTAAAATGATAATGTGAATAGGTGGCTAAAACCTTCCCAAAAAAGACAAAAATACACTGTTAGTTGATAAGGATAGAACCTTTTCTTGTAATTTGTAGTTAATCACAATGGAATCTCTCAGAATTAGGAGCCAGTTGTCGACAAATATAAAAAGGGCAGGACTGAATTCTTTGGTGCCGCTTTTGTTCTTAGTTGGCAGGCTAACGAGTCTGAGTGTTGTAGTGGTACAAGGTCAGTGTCAGACATGTTACACAGCTTTCTACGTCGTCATCTTTAATGAGCCACGGCGTTACGCTTGCCTGTAATGAACATGGCGTCATGCGGTATGCAGACACACGCGTAACTTGGCGAGCCCGGTTCGCTGCCATTGATCGGCTCGGCTCACCCTTGGCGCGGTCGAACATCTGCCCACCCGCCCGCGCGCTCGGCTGGGATAACGGGGCCGGGCCGGCCCGCCAGGCTTTCTATTTGCTCCGTGCGGCCGGGCGTGGTTCCCAGACCTCGCCTCTCGCTGTCTCTGTCGCTCGGGCAGCGCTCTGGGGGCGGGACCGATAGCCGCCTCGATAAGATAACCTTCCGCCCGGAGCTCTCTCACACACAGGCGCCGCACACACAGGCACGCTATCCCACGCCGCCTTTCACAGCTTCGGACATCGCCGGCGATCTTCGGTCGTTGTCGGACGAGGGGGAAAGAAAGCGTTATCGAAGAAGCGCCTGACACGAGAACGCATATCTTTTGACGGGCAAGTGAAGCTGACCAGCGTTAGTTTGTGAGGGGTCGGGCACGCGTTAGTAGTAACCAAACTCCTACTGAGCTACCTGGAGGAAATAGCCTCAACAATAAGAAGACGCAGTGCAATTCGTACGCGAGTAGCGAGCAATCTCCGGTCAAAACAAGGATACAGGCAAATCAATCAACCAATTACTAATAAAAGACAAAAAGTTAAGGAGTTTTTGCCGCAGTGGCAGATCATCGTTACAATGGCGATTCATGCGTGACGCAAAAGAAGGAATTGGCCTGCTAAAGCGAGAACGAAAGAGAAATGCGATTCGTAGCAGACAGTGTAACCTTTTTGGAGTATGCGATACGTTTTGTAGGTTAATGAACGTGGTATTTTTAAACGCGATGATGGAAAAGATGCTGTTGTTCCTAAAATAAAAGGAGTGCAAAACTAACGACTTTTTCACGCGGTAAACAGCTTTGTTAAACATGTGCCGGCAAACCTGCCGATGTGCAAGACGCGCAGCTAATCTGACAATTGTTGAGTACCCCACAAAAAAAAGAAAGAAGTACACCAGAACAAAACTACTAGATCTGAAGCTGAATTATAATCTTTCCTGAGTGCTGTGACGCTTTTGGCGCTTGTGTGTACCTAATTTCGAGTCTTCTAATTCGTAACTAACCTAGGAGAAACATCACTCTCGTGCAAATACACCCACGAGCCATGATAGCAGCTGTGATTCCATGGACGAGTTTCTGTGCAACTACCACAACTACAACGTCGCACATCTGTCAGCCAGAAATGGTATTTCTTAGCAATAGCTGCTGGAGAAAGCACAACAAAATATACTTAAAGCCTTACAATCAAGTAGCAGGTAATCTCGTTCATGTGTTTACATTCAAAATGAAAACCAAATAAGGTAAGCTGCAGTGTTTTAGAGATAGCGCTGTTGCCACCTAAGTGAATACAACAGTTCAGAATGGTGCCTTTATGTGATGTCTAAGGCCTTGTCACCTCAGAAACGGTCGCGCCAAGACACGAGGTGCTGGTGCATTTGACAGCGGCCGGAAAGTTGCACGTGGGGCAGCCAGTTCGGAAGTCATGCGACCAATGTATTTTCAGACTGTCAACAGTCTACCTACAATACATCGCTTTGGGTGAAGCGGCTCCTTGTACGGTCCACTTCTGTTGTCAAAGACATGTATGCTTCACATGCACAAATAATACATAATTAGGACGCTGAGTTACAAAATTGAATACAGATATACTTAATGCACAACAATCCCTTCCTTCCTTTGTCACAAACAGTTGACACGGGACTCGATCAAGTGAACTGCCAGATCATCAAAACTGCATGGAATGCTCGAAGCCATCTCTGGATCTTCTTTCCTGACAGTACTCCACACGTGGTTTGTTGTTTGGAAAGTGTTGCTCTCAAACTGGCTGTTTTCTGTGAGGCCCCATGTGTTCTAGATGTATTACGAGGTCCCTGCTCAGTGCGGTACGGGGTCAAATAGACTCACAATTTCCTCGCCACGGACAACAGCTGTCGGACTATGTACAAACTGCTGTTTGTGGAGTTGTGTGTCACTGCTCAAATTTACCTTTCAATAATCGTGTGGCTTCCTCACACGCTGGTCTCGTGAACTTCAGTCACTTTTGCAGTAGTGTCTAAAAGGCCCAGGCCAAAAAGGTAGTTCTCAGGTTTCTCAGAGTAGTTCCTTGTACGAAACTAGACACCTTCTCAGCAGTATGCTCACCAAACGTAGGTTCAAAGTTCACCAGAGAATAAAGAGCTACATATGATGTTACATGAAGAAAACTGGTGCTTGCGGCAACTTCATGGGTAGTGAAAATACCTGTGCTGCGGGCCCCTGTTCTCTTTCACTCTAGCTCGGAGTACTGTTCTCTCGCACGGCTAAAAAGTGCAAATTGCAATGTGACTGTACGCATCTATGGAGAATATCAGTGGGATCGCCCGAACAACATCATACGGAGACGATACAGAGCATAGACTACTACACAGGATTGTTATAGAGATTAAACGGACCACAGCACAGAACTTCACTCGCCATCTTAATAGCGAGCTACGGAAAAGATCACCTCTTAAGCGTAATTCGATGCAAGAAAACAGTGGGTACAGAGGAAAGTAAAATTAAGTAGAGTTGGGCGGAAAACGTAGCCAGTGGAATGGACGGTAGACAGGCGAAGCAAGTTCTTGGTGGACTGCAAAAGATAAGAAAAGACCGAGGCAACAACCTAATGGGACGGGGGATAATGAATTAGAGAGACCCTGAAGAAGCAACACGAAATCATACCGTAAGGCACGATGAAGTCTGTGAAAGCCTTTATCCAGGAGTTGATGTTAAGTGGCTGATGCGTATGACAATGATGTTGATGATAATGACAACAAGAACACTTTACTAGATGATCTGAGGTTGAAAATAGTTAGTTTGACACACTGTTCTTGTAAATACATGTTAACATGAAAAAAGTAGTGCCGTCATACGTGGAATGTTTACAGGGTCGGAAAGTGTAAACATTAACTGAGTTCAGTCAAGAAATTCTCCAAATGTTAATGCTGTAGACCTGCAACGAGATGACTTCGACATGACAGAATGTTGGCGTGGAGAGTGAGAAATGGCTTTATTGACAAATCCCATAGAGATCCAGTACATATCTAAAAAACCGCCAGGGTTTGATATTCCCAAGAGAGTGTGGACCGGGCTAAATGGATAAGAACGATCCACAGAAGATGTGCGGACTCCATGTATAAATGCCATATAGTTAATTTTTCTCGGTGTGACTGCGGTGCTAAAAGACAAACGAATCGACACATCGTCGAGGAATGCCCTATAAAAAAGTACCACGGCGAGACTGCTGGTTTCCTGATGCGACCAAAGAGGCCTTAGATTATAGTTGATAATCTGGACAAATGTCTGTGATGTGCATCTTATTTTGTTATACACCGACTAAGACGTTTGTGTCTTTATAAGTATATTTATATCTTTATTTATACTGCTGTTTATACACTGAAGAGCCAAAGAAACTGGTATAGGCATGCGTATTCAAATACAGAGATATATAAATAGGCAGAAGACGGCGCTGCGTTCGGCAACACCTATGCAACACGTGTCTGGCGCAGTTGTTAGATCGGTTACTGCTGCTGCAATGGCAGGTTATAAGGATTTAAGTGAATTTGAACGCGGTGTTCTAGTCGGCGCATGAGCGTTGGGACACAGCATCTCCGAGGTAGCGATGAAGTGGGGATTAAGCCGCACGACCATTTCACGAGTGTACCGTTAATATCAGGTAAAACGTCAGATCTCCGACATCATTGCGGCCTGATAAAGATAGTGCAAGAACGGGACCAACGACGACTGAAGAGAATCGTTCAACATGACAGAAGTGCAACCCTTCCGCAAATTCCTGCAGATTTCAATGCTGGGCCATCGACAAGTATCAGCGTACGAACCATTCAACGAAGTAAAATCAGTATGAGCTTTCGGAGCCGAAGGTTCGCTCGTGTGCCGTTGATGATTGCACGACACAAAGTTTTACGCCTCGTCTGGGCCCGTCAGCACCGACATTGGACTGTTGATGACTGGAAATATTTTGCCTGGTCGGACGAGTCTCGTTTCAAATTGTGTCCAACGGATAGTCGTGTACGGGTACGGAGACAACATCATGACTCCATGGACCCTGCATGTCAGCTGGGGACTGTTCAAGCTTTTGAAGGTGTGCAGATGGAGTGATATGGGACGCCTGATACGTCTAGATACGAATCTGACAGGTGACACGTACGTAAGCATCCTGTCTGATCACCTGCATCCATTCATGTCCATTGTGCATTCCGACGGACTTGGGCTATTCCAGCAGGACAATGCGACACCCTATACGTCCACAATTGCGACAGAGTGACTCCAGGAACACTCTTCTGAGTTAAACACTTCCGCTGCCCGCCAAACTCCCCAGACACGAACATAATTGAGCATATCTGGGATGCCTTGCAACGTGCTGTTCAGAAGAAATCTTCACCCCACGTACTCTTACGGATTTAAGGACAGTCCTGCAGGATTCATGGTGTCAGTTCCCTCCAGGACTACTTCAGACATTAGTCGAGTCCATGCTATGTCGTGTTGCGGCACTTCTGCGTGCTCGCGGGGTCTTACACGGAAACTTTTTGATTGTCCCTTATAACACGAGAATACTTGATCAAAGAAATTCGTTGAAAAAAAGGGGAAAGAATTGACGCTTGGTGCCCGGACTGGCAACTTACCCTCAGTATAAATATAACGCATTGCGCATAGATATGCAGAAAGACCATTACGTATGATTACAAGATTGTAGAACAATCACTGGAAACAGTCGCGTCTATAAAATATCTAGCAGTATGCGCACATAGAACTAGTAGCAACTAAGGCCGGTGCCAGACGGTATACGTTGCAAGAAAGGCGTTCTGCATCAAGGTATGCTTTACTGTTTATGTACCGAGAGCGTACGATTCTAGAAGAATCAATCAATACACACATCAAAAAAAGTTTTCATCACCTCGGTTCCGAGAGTTCCGGAACCTACACAGAAAATTGGAATAGAGATCAACATAAACATCATTTCCGTCCTTTTTATTGCTCATGCATTGCATGTTGTACCACTATACAGCGAGACCTTCAGAGGTGGTGGTCCAGATTGCTGTACACACTGGTACCTCTAATACCCAGTAGCACGTCCTCTTGCAGTGATGCATGCCTGTATTCGTCGTGGCATGCTATTCGCAAGTTCATCAAGGCACTGTTGGTCCAGATTGTCCCAATCCTCAACAACGATTCGGCGTAGATCCCTCAGAGCTGTTGGTGGGTCAGCCCGCATCTCGTGGTCGTGCGGTAGCGTTCTCGCTTCCCACGCCCGGGTTCCCGGGTTCGATTCCCGGCGGGGTCAGGGATTTTCTCTGCTTCGTGATGGCTGGGTGTTGTGTGATGTCCTTAGGTTGGTTAGGTTTAAGTAGATCTAAGTTCTAGGGGACTGATGACCATAGATGTTAAGTCCCATAGTGCTCAGAGCCATTTTGTTGGTGGGTCACGTCGTCCATCAACAGCCCTTTTCAATCTTAAGTAGTTCTAAGTTCTAGGGGACTGATGACCATAGATGTTAAGTCCCATAGTGCTCAGAGCCATTTTGTTGGTGGGTCACGTCGTCCATCAACAGCCCTTTTCAATCTTTTCCAGGCATATTCGATATGGTTCATGCCTGGAAAACATGCTGGCCACCCTAGCCAAGCGATGTCATTATCCTGAAGGAAGGCAGTCACAAGATGTGCACGATGGGGGCGCGAATCGTCATCCGTTAAGACGAATGCCTCGTCAATATGCTGCTGATATGGTTACACTGTCGGTCGGAGGATGGCATTCATGTATCGTACAGCCGTTACGGCGCCTTCCATAACCACCAGCAGCGTACGTCGACCCCACATAATGCCACCCCAAAACAGCAGGGGACCTCCACCTTGCTGCACTCGCTGGACAGTGTGTCTAAGGCGTTCATCCTGACCGGGTTGCCTCCAGACACGTATCCGACGATTAGCTGGTTGAAGGCATATGCGACACTCATCGGTGAAGGGAACGTGATGCCAATCTTGAGCGGTCCATTCGACATTGTTGTTGGGCTCATCTGTACCGCGCTGCATGGTGTCGTGGTTGCAAAGATGGACCTCGCCATGGACGTCGAGAGTGAAGTTGCGCATCATACAGCTTACTGCGCACAGTCTGAGTCGTAAAACAACGTCCTGTGGCTGCACGAAAAGCATTATTCAACACTGTGATGATGCTGTCAGGGTCCCTCCGAGCTATAATTCGTAGGTAACCGTCATTCACTGCAGTAGTACCCTTGGGCGGCCTGAGCGAGGCATGTCGTCGACAATTCCTGTCTCTCTGTATTGCCTCTATGTCTGAACAACATCGCTTTGGTTCACTCCGAGACGCCTGCTGACTTTCCTTGTTAAGAGCCCTTCCTGGCACAAAGTAACAATGCGGACGCGATCGAACAGCGATATTGACTGTCTAGGTGTGGTTGAACTGCAGACGACACGAGCCGTGTACCTACTTCCTGGTGGGATGACGAAATGACTGGCTGTCGGACCGCCTCCGTCTAATACGCGCTGCTCGTGCATGGTTATTTACATCTTTGGGCGGATTTTGTGACATCTCTGAACAAGGGACTGTGTTTGTGACACAATATTCACAGTTAACGTCTCTGTTCAAAAATTCTGGGAACCGCGGTGATGCAAAACTTTTTTTGATGTGTATATTTTACGTCTACATCTACATCTTACTCCGTATGCCACCGAAGGGTGCGTGGCGGAGGGTACCCTTTACCACAACTAGTCGTTTCCTTTCCTGTTCCACTCACAGATAGAGCGAGGGAAAAACGATTATCTATATGCCTCCGTAAGAGCCCTAAATTCTCGTATCTTATCTTCGTGGTCCCTACGCGAAATGCATACTTGAGTTGGCGGCATAGGATCGTTCTGCAGTCAAATGCTGGTTCTCTAAACTTGCTCAGTCGTGTTCTTCGAAACGAATGTCTTCTTCCCTCCAGGTATTTCCACTTGAGCTCCCGAAGCATATCCGTAACACTTGCATGCTGGTGGAAGCTAACGGTAACAAATCTAGCAGCTTGCCTCCGAATTGCTTCGATGTCTTATTTCAAGCCGCTCTGGTGCGGATCCCAAACACTCGAGCAGTACTCAAGAGTAGGTCGCATTGGCATCCTATATGCGGTCTCCTTTACAGATGAACCACACTTTCCTGAAAAATCTCACAATAAACCACGTGGACGACCATTCGCCTGCACTACCACAATCCTCACATGCTCGTTCCATTTCGTATCGCTTCGCAGCGCTACGATGTTTAAACGACGTGACTGAGCCAAGCAAGACACTACTAATGCTGTATCCGAACATTATGGGTTTGGTTTTCCTACTCATCCGCATTAACTTACTTTTTTCGACATTAAGAGCCAGCTGCAATTCATCACACCAATTACAAATTTTGTTTATGTCATCTTGTATCAACTTATAGTCGCTTATTTTCGACACCTACCTGTACACCACAGCATCATCAGCGAGCGACCGTAGATTGCTGGCCACCCTGTCTATCATATCATTTATGTATATAGAAAATAAAATTACCGAACTATCAGTTTAATAAGTCACAGCTGCAAAATACTAACGCGAATTCTTTACAGACGAATGGAAAAACTGGCAGAAGCCGACCTCGGGGAAGATCAGTTTGGATTCCGTAGAAATGTTGGAACACGTAAGGCAATACTGACCTTACGACTTATCTTAGAAGAAAGATTAAGAAAAGGCAAACCTACGTTTCTAGCATTTGTAGACTTAGAGAAAGCTTTTGACAATGTTAACTGGAATACTCTCTTTCAAATTCTGAAGGTGGCAGGGGTAAAATACAGGGAGCGAAAGGCTATTTACAATTTGTACAGAAATCAGATGGCAGTTATAAGAGTCGAGGGACATGAAAGGGAAACAGTGGTTGGGAAGGGAGTAAGACAGGGTTGTAGCCTCTCCCCGATGTTATTCAATCTGTATATTGAGCAAGCAGTAAAGGAAACAAAAGAAAAATTCGGAGTAGGTATTAAAATTCATGGAGAAGAAGTAAAAACTTTGAGGTTCGCCGATGACATTGTAATTCTGTCAGAGACAGCAAAGGACTTGGAAGAGCAGTTGAACGGAATGGACAGTGTCTTGAAAGGAGGATATAAGATGAACATCAACAAAAGCAAAACGAGGATAATGGAATGTAGTCAAATTAAGTCGGGTGATGCTGAGGGAATTAGAATAGGAAATGAGACACTTAAAGTAGTAAAGGAGTTTTGCTATTTAGGGAGTAAAATAACCGATGATGGTCGAAGTAGAGAGGATATAAAATGTAGACTGGCAATGGCAAGGAAAGCGTTTCTAAAGAAGAAAAATTTGTTAACATCGAGTATAGATTTGAGTGTCAGGAAGTCGTTTCTGAAAGTATTTGTATGGAGTATAGCCACGTATGGAAGTGAAACATGGACGATAACTAGTTTGGACAAGAAGAGAATAGAAGCTTTCGAAATGTGGTGCTACAGAAGAATGCTGAAGATAAGGTGGGTAGATCACGTAACTAATGAGGAGGTATTGAATAGGATTGGGGAGAAGAGAAGTTTGTGGCACGACTTGACTAGAAGAAGGGATCGGTTGGTAGGACATGTTTTGAGGCATCGAGGGATCACAAATTTAGCATTGGAGGGCACCGTGGAGGGTAAAAATCGTAGAGGGAGACCAAGAGATGAATACACTAAGCAGATTCAGAAGGATGTAGGTTGCAGTAGGTACTGGGAGATGAAGACGCTTGCACAGGATAGAGTAGCATGGAGGGCTGCATCAAACCAGTCTCAGGACTGAAGACCACAACAACAACAACATATAGAAATTAGCAGCAATCCCTGGGGCGCTTCTGATGTTACCCCTGTCTCCGATGAACAACATACTGGGTTCTATTACTTAATAAATCTTCGAGCCAGCCACATATCTGAGGGCCTATTCCGTATGCACGTACCCTCGTTAACAGTCGGCGGTAGTGTACTGTGTCGAGTGCTTTTCAGAAATCTAGAAATATGGAATCTGCCTGTTGCCTTCACCCATAATTGGCAGTATATCATGTGAGAAAATAGCAAGCTCCGTTTCGTACGAGCGATGGTTTCTAAAGCCATGGTGATTCGTGTACATGAGATTTTTCCATCTCTAGGAAATTTATTATATTCGGACTCAGACTACGCTCAAGAATTCTGATGCAAACCGATCCGTTCTTTTAGTCTTCTTATACACAGGAGTGACCTGAGCTTTTTTCCACTACTCCCTCCGACGAACATCTCGCGAAGAGACTATAAAGATTAAATGAGAGAGATTCGAGCTCAAATGGAGGTATACCAAAAATCGTTCGTCTCGTGAACCACCGCAGCTGTAACAGGAGTAAGAGTGGTACACAAAGTACCCTCCGCCATACAACGTAAGGCGGTTTATGGATTATTGATGTAAATGTAGGATGTTCGTGTGGTTTTGCCTATAATAACTGCTTGGGTTTCTGCAGGATTGTTAGAAAGGTAACAATGGATACAAAAGACTGTCGATACGACGGCTATGCCAGCTTTTCGTTTCCCGCAAAGAGCTACCAGCCAACTCCATATAGACAGTCGCGGCTAACGAAAGTGAAAATGTGCACTTTACAGATAACGTTGCTGCCTCTCTGTCTGTCTCCAAGTCACTGGAGTGGTGCGATATCAAGACTTCGCATGGCTAAAAATAGGATACGAGGATTGTGCCACAAATGCGTTGGTTAGTTCGAAATTCTTCCGTATCATCAGCTCACATCTAATCCTACCAAACTCAAACATGTGTGCTCCACCTGACAGGTCACAAGAGCCCTACAACTGACCTGGGAGGACTCGCAACTGGAACACCGCGCAACCCAAAATTACACTGAAGGGTATAGGCGTGCGTATTCAAATACAGAGATATGTAAACAGGCAGAATACGGCGCTGCGGTCGACAACGCCTATTCAACACATCAAGTGGCTGGCGCAGTTATTAGATCGGTTACTGCTGCTACAATCGCAGATTATTAAGATTTAAGTGAGTTTGAACGTGATGTTATAGTCGGCGCACGGGTGATTAGGACACAGCATCTCCGAGGTAGCGATGAAGTGGGGATTTTACCGTACGACCAACTCACGAGTGTACAGTGAATATCAGGAATCCGGTGAAACATCAAATCTCCGACATCGTTGCGGCCGGAAAAAGATCCTGCAAGAATGGGACCAACGACGACTGAAGAGAATCATTCAACGTGATAGAAGTGCAACCCTTCCGTAGATTTCAATGCTGGGCCATCAACAAGTGTCAGCGTGTGAACCACTCAACGAAAAATCATCGACATGGGCTTTCGGAGCCTTGATGACTGCACGACACAAAGTTTTACACCTCGCCTGGAACCGTCAACACCGACACTGGATTGTTGATGACTGGAAACATGTTGTCTGGTCTGACGAGTCTCGTTTCAAATTGTATCGAACGGATGGACGTGTAAGGGTACGGAGATAACCTCATGAATCTATGGACCCTTAATGTTAGCTGGGGACTGGTCAAATTGGTGAAGGCTCTATAATGATGTGGGGCGTGTGCAGTTGGAGTGATATAGGACCCCTGATACGTCTAGATATGACTCTAACAGGTGATACGTACGTAAGCATCCTGTCTGATGACTTGCATCCATTCATGTTCATTGTGCATTCCGACGGGCTTGGGCTGTTCCAGCAGGACAACGCGGCACCCCACACGTCCTGAATTGCTACAGAATGACTCCAGGAACACTTTTCTAAGTTTAAACACTTCCGCTGGCTACCAAGCACCCCAGACATGGACATAATTGAGCATATATGGGATGTCTTGCAACGTGCTGTTCAGAAGAGAACTCTACCCCATCTTACTCTTACGGATGTATGGACAGCCCTGCAGGGTTCATGGTGTCAGTTCCCTCCAGCACTGCTTCACACATTAGTAGAGTCCATGCCACGTCGTGTTGCAGTACTTCTGCGTGATCGCGGGGCCCCTATACGATATTAGACAGGTGTACCAGTTCCTTCGACTTTTCAGTGTATCTGGGAGTCCGCTTGGGTAGGGCATTCACCTGCAGAAAACGCTGTACGAATACCGAACAGAAAGTTCCAGTGAGAAATAATGTCATCCTCAAACTGGCAGGAACCAAACGAAGTGCACCGAACCTCGGTAATGAGGACTACAAGCCTCGCTTTATGCTATTCAGCAGATGAGTTTGCTTGTCCGATACAGCATAACTCATGTCACGGAAAGCAGGTCGATATAACCCTTAACGAATCATACCGTAATATAACAAGGTGCCTGGTTCTAACATCCAAAGACAAGCTGCTGGTAATGCACCAGTGATGACCAGAAAGGAGAAAACGAACAAACAAACGCGATGACTCGCTATGTTGCCACCTGCCAGTCCGTCAACAGCTTACATCAAGGAAAGCTTTCCCTGTACTACGCTGAGTCTCTCTGATACACAACGCACGAGATTGCACCTGTGGAAAGAAAGAAACTCACAGCTCAGAGGCTAGCCAGCACCGTAGAACAAAGGTCTGCGGGTCACACCGATGAGTGAACGACGTAGATGTCTCTTCAACAGACTGCGCTCTGAAGCTGCATCTCAAGAAAGCCAATTTACGAGCAATGGCTATAAAATAACGGGACTGATGCTGTCACAGAGTGTACACGCGCCAAAGGTGAATGACCAATAGCTGTGAAGCATGAAGCTTTCTCAGTCGAATGCGCCGTCTCTGGTATCTGTAGACAAATCTGTGTGGCCGTGGCCTCTTTTTCTGTAAGAGCTACTATTTCATTTTGCAGAAAAAAAACAATACGTTTAATAACAGAGCAACGAATTACCATGAAGTTTCACGTGAAACGTGGAAAAACTGCTACTGAAACCTATATTTACTAAAGACGAAGATTGTTTTATCACGTTCGTGAAATTTTGAAGGGTTCAAGAGTTTCCAATACGGCCCAGAACAAGTTGAAGTTGACTAACGCCCTTCAATATAAAAAACGGTTGAAAATATCGAAAAATTAGTTCATTTGATCGATTGCTGAAACTGTAGAAATTAACAAATAACGAGAAGGCAAATTTTATGTAAATAATTTAACATTAGAGAAGTGTGTGCGAAATTGGTGCCGAAAATTCTTACGATCGAACAGAAAGAAGCTCGTGAAAATGTTTTTACTGACACTTTTGAATAGCATCCAAAATGGTCTTGGTTTCCTGGAAAAGAGTGATACCATGTGACGAATCTTGATTTTTCACTTATGGCCCATAAACTAAGCTCCAATCCATGCACTGGAACGGCCCAACTTCACCAAGAGCGAAAAAAGCTTGAATGAGCAAATCAAGATTCAAAGCGATGATGGTTTTTATATATATATTCGCGGAACTATGGATCATCACTGGGTTCCTGAAGATCAGGCTATTAATCAACATCACTACCTTGAGGTTGTTGCTGAGCTCCGAGAAAATAAGAAAAAACGACCCGATTTGTGGAAGAACAAGTCATGGGTTCTGCATGAAGACAATGCACTGGCTCATACTGCATTGACTGTTGAGAGGTTTTTAGCGAAGTACGGCATCCCAGTGTTAGGCCACCCATCTTATTCGCCTGACCTAGCACCATATGACTTTTATCCATTCACCAAGATGAAATCTGTATTAAAAGGAACAAGATTTCAGTCCACTGAAGCAGTGAAAGGAAAGAGGCACGTGTCACCATGGAACTAACAGAGGACAAGTTCCAACGCTGATTTCATCAATGAAAAATTTGCACGGAGCGTTGAAGGGATAGAGGAGGGGTGTATATTGAGGGTGACAGTAATTAAATATATATGTATTTGATATAAAATGTTTTACAGCAACAGTCCTGTTATTTTACAGCCACAGTTCATAGTCATATACTCAGGAAATGACTGTAGGGGAGAAGATGCAGGGATCCTTCGTCGCCGCTCATGACAAAGCGTTAGTGTTGGTGGCTTGCCATTGCTTTCCTCCGACCTGTCAAGTTGAGTGCTTGCACAGTGCGGTGTTGGGTTTGTATTGTTGTGGATAAAGGAAAAGAAGAGGGTGAAACCTAGTGCCGACACACAACCTACTTCTCTCGAATAGCACCAAGGGTGCCACCTAACTTAATGTTCTCATCCGACGGACGGATTCCCTCCAACAGCGTCACGAGCCCTTACTTCATGTAACGCTGCGGAATGGTTTGGAATGTAACCCAGTACATTGCGCAAAGACTAGCGATCATGAAAATTACGCCACCACTCCTCCTCCGCTTGCTGGCCAGATACCGGCAGTCAAAATTCCCCACCACCTACATTCGAACAAGCTTACCTCCGAGTCGAGTCCCAGGCGCAGGCGTGCGTTAGCTACTCTCTCTTATGTACACAGTGTATCATAGCTGTGATTCTCATCTAATGACCTAGACGCCGTCGAACTGTAACGTTCTTCCTGGCAGCTGCAAAGGTACGGTTCGCAAGGCCTGGGGAGCACTCACTTTCTCTTGGATGCAAGCGGCGCGGGATGAATGGGCAGCACGGCGGGAGACGGGCTACAAGGCCACCCAGTTCGCCGGGAAACCCGCCCCGCAGCGCAGCGCTTCCTGCTCTTTCCGTCTGCCGCTCCAGCGCTGCAGTGTGACTCGCACACTCTTAAGATAAAAAAATAAAATAAAAAACAGGCAGCACAAAGGAATTATCCTAACGGGACGGAAATCGGTAGATATGATGCACATGTAAAGACGAACAAATGATTACAATTTGGGTGATTTATTCAAAAGAATGAGCTTCACAAATTGAACAAGTCAGCAACGCGTTGGACCACCTCTGACCCTTACCCAAGCAGTTGTTCGCCTTGGCGTTGATTGACAGAGCTGTCCTGATGAATATCGTGCCAAATGTTGCCCAACTGACGCGCTAATCCGTCAATATTCCGAGCTGGTTGGAGGGTCCTGGCCATAATGCTCCAAATGTCCTCAAATGGGAGCGATCCGGCTATCTTACTGGCCAACGTAGGTTTGGCAAGCACGAAGACAAGTAGCTGAAACTCTCACCGGTTGCGGGCGCGCTTTATCTTGCTGAAGTGTAACCCCAGGATGACTTGCCATGAAGGGCAACGACACCGGGCGCAGAATATCGTTGACGTACCGCTGTGCTGTAAGGGTGCCGCGATGACAACCGGAGGGGTCCTACTATGAAATGGTACCCCTGACTATCACTCTTGATTGTCGGGCACTATTGCCGTCAACAATCAGACTGATATCCCACAGCTGTCTGGGATATCTCCAGACTCGTCTTCGGCCTGTAACGTCATTGACTCGAGTAGAAGGGTCTTCACTGATGAGTCCTGCATCGAACTGGTCCCCAATGACCAGCAAAGACGTGTCTGGAGATGTAACGGACAGTGGTGGGATACCAATCTGACTGTCGCACGCCACACGACCCAACAAGAGTCAGTGGTGGTCTGGAGTGGCATTTCATTTCATAGCAGGACGCCTTTGGTTTTCATCCACCGCACCCTTACAGCATAGCGAGAGGTCGACGATATTTTACACCCCGTTTCGTTGCGTTTCATGGGAAGCTATCTTGGGCTTACATTTCAGCAAGACAATGCCCGCCTGTACACCTCGAAAGTTTCTACTGCTTGTCTTCTTTCTTGCCAAATCCTACCTTGGCCAGCAAAATTTCCAGGTCTTTCCTCAATTGAAACGTTTGGAGCATTATGAGCAGGGTTCTCCAACTAGGTCGGGATTTTGACTACGTAACACCTAATTCGACAGATTTTGACACGATATCCCCCTAACTGCTTGTTTAAGGGCCAGAGGTGGAACAATGCGTTACTGACTTGGTCAATATGTGATTCTCTTTCTCTTGAATAAATCACCCATTTTTTCTGAAATTGTAACCATTTGATTGTAAGTACTTGAACATCACATCTACCGATATCAGGCCCATTCGGGTAATTTATTCGTGATGCGTCGTTACTATTGTCTTAGAGTGTATGTTCGTTCAAATGTTCAAATGTGTGTGAAATCTTATGGGACTTAACTGCTAAGGTCATCAGTCCCTAAGCTTAGGCACTACTTAACCTAAATTATCCTAAGGACAAACACACACACCCATGCCCGAGGCAGGACTCGAACCCCCGCCGGGATCAGCCGCACAGTCCGTGACTGCATCGCCCTTGACCGCTCGGTTAATCCCGCGCGGCGTATTTTCGTTCTGGCAACAAGCCAGGCGCGGATCCAAGAGGCGGTGATGACCGTCTCTCAAGGAACATATTACTGTAATCGTTCCCATTTTTCCGATATTTCTTACTTAACCTCTCACCTAACTTTCGGAAAAATAAGATTCTCGAAAAGCTTTTCCAAGTATATATAGGGATTGAACAAAATTATGGAATACCAGGTACGAAACAGCTTGTAGTCGTCTCGGAATGGATAAATACAGGTTCTGAATGGGTTTTCTGGGAATCTTATGCAATTCTTCCAGCAAAACTGTGGCAAGTTTAGGTAATGATGGTGGTAGTGGATAGCGTTCAGCACTCTTCTTTCCAAAGTAGACCACAAACGCTCAATGATATTGAGATCTGGTGAATGTAGTGGCCAGCAGAGATGCGACAATTCATCCCTGGGCTCGCAAAACCAGTCCCGTGCGAAGCCAGCTGTGTAGACAGAGGCCCTGTTGCCTTGGAACGCAGTATCAACAATGGGGAACAAACACTGTGCCACAGGATGGACTTGATTAGCCAAAATGGTCAAATAATTCTTGTCAGTACTGCGACATTGCAGAGAAACCATGGGCCCCATGGACTACCACGATATGGCTGCCCAAATCACCACTAACCTCCTCCTTGTTTCACTCTTGAGATGTAAAGTCGATCAGAAGTTGGAAACAGTGTCAAACAAGACTAATTCGACCAAATAGCTTTCTTCCATTGCACCACAGCTCAAGTTGTACAGCTTCGGCACTACGTTTACCTATTACGGGCATTTTTATGACTGATGTTTGTGATTTTGCAATTCTTGCTCGCCCTGCTTTACACCTCCCTTTGTGTTGTTATGGTGCTAAAAGGGTTCGCGGATGTGACCTTCAGCCGTACAGACACCTCTGCAGCTGTCGTCCTCTTATTTTTCGCCACAATCCTCTTCAATGACCATCTGTACGATCACTCAACACGCAGTTTCGTCAGCGTTGTGAATTAGTGGATGATGTTTTCTCACGTCCTCCGGATGCGGTATAAATCTTCGATATTACGCCTATTGAACACCAAACACTTCGGCTGCCTTATTTACAGAAGTGCCCACCATACAAGCACCACAATTTGCCGACGTTCGACCTCAGTTAGCTCCTACACAAAGCACTAACAGCTACACAGAACACTGTTCTGACCATGACTGACACTCGCAGCCTATTGAGGACCGTTCGTTGTTAAATTCAACAGCGCAACCATTTTAGTTCCATCATGCATTTGTCGTGGTGATCACGTATCTTCGTCAATCCCCTGTATTCCCCCGCTAGCAATTTATTTGAAGTTATGCGAAAGCAATGTAATAAGCAAAAATGTAGATGTACATACTTTAAATATCCTTATTTTTTTGCTGCAAAATCCTAGGCGTCTGTGACGCTTAAATCTGGGGACGGCAGCAAGCCGTATGTGGCGGGAGGAGAGCGGCCAAGGTGCAAGGGGGGGGGGGGGGGATAGCCCCTGACGATCCACCCCCACCCCCCTAGGCCGGCCGCGGTGGCCGAGCGGCTCAAGGCGCTTCAGTATGGAGCCGGGCGACCGCTACGGCCGCAGGTTCGAATCCTGCCTCGGGCATGGATGTGTGTGATGTCCTTAGGTTTAAGTAGTTCTAAGTTCTAGGGGACTGATGACCTCAGATGTTAAGTCCCATAGTGCTCAGAGCCATTTTTTTGAACCGCTCCCTTCCACAACCAAACTCAGAATCTGCGTCTGAGTGACAAGGGGAGTAGGTTCGAATCCTGCCTCGGGCATGGATGTGTGATGTCCTTAGGTTACTTAGTTTTAAGTAGTTGTAAGTTCTAGGGGACTGATGTCCTCAGATGTTAAGTCCCATAGTGCTCAGAGCCATTTTTTTGAACCTCTCCCTTCCACAACCAAACTCAGAATCTGCGTCTGAGTGACAAGGGGAGTCTCCGACTGGAATCTCCGCTATCTTAGAGATAGTAATAGTCTGTGACGATCTACCCTCTCCCTTCCACAACCAAACTCAATGCAAGAACACCAGTTATAGACGCCATAGACATAGCGTGTGTGCAAAGTGGTAATCATTAGAGGTATGTTTACATCACACATTTAGTTTTAATTGAAAACTGTTCGAAATGTCGCTCCTTTTTTCTTTCGAAGTATATCAATTTACATATCAGCCTGCTACGCAGGGTGTAGTGTTGCTGACGAACTTCGATTTGGCGAATGCAGTAAATGTAGCCGCATTCACATACCGCTTCCCGTCTCATAAAAAGAAAAGCGGCTTCTCGTCAGTTGAATAAAGGGAATGAACAATGTCCTAATTAGTTCCGTACTTCTTTCCCTTCAGCCCACAAACAATCACTTAGAGCACATTAACATCTTCTTCTTAACATTAATCCCGTCTAGTGAGGGATCCGCTCTACTCAAGACTTGTCAATTATATTTTTATTTAATTTCGCGGCCGGATGCCCTTCTCTTCGCCGCAGTTGTCAGTTACATAAGAGAGTAGAAGTAGTGCGCTCCACCCGTCTACAAATTGTGTGAATTTTGTTCTGTGTGTGATCGTTTTTTAACTGTCTGTGTATCGCATTTTCTTCGGCGGAAATTGGTGACGAGCCCAAAATTTGCCTAAACGAGCGTGGGAAACCGCCTAAAAACCACACGCAGGCTGGTCCGTGCACCGCCGCGTGGGTCCGGTAATAGTGTGGTTTGTCTTCCCTGTCTAGCAAGGTATCGTGCTGCGTGTTACCCTATACGAGCAGGTACTTGTCCACCGTAGCTATGATTTTTAAATGAAATGCAAGCGGCAGCCTGACCCTCCACAAATGAAATGTGGCAGAGCATTCGCATGGAGCCGAAAACTGATTGACGAAGCTCAAATGCAGCACCAAAAACAGCACTTCCAGAATCGATTTTGGAGTGTTTACCGGAAACGGAAATGGAAAATAAGCTTATGAAAAATCGGATTAGTCAGTCTAACGTAATCGTAGTGACAGGCGTTAATGTAGCAACAAATGGCCGCTGTAGCCTGTATGGAGACAGAAGCATTTCCCACGCTGTATTCAAATCGACTCACGTGATGTACGGTTTGACTGAGCTTCATCACATCAGACACACAGCTATCCGAACTACCCCCTTTTTTTTAAATGCCTCGTCCTCGATTTATCGAACCGCGTAGCTCGTATCTGCATTCACTCCTTATCATTCGCTTGTAAGGCGCGACTCAGTTGTCCCTGTTATCAGTTACAAGTCTCCCATTTCGACACAGCATGCCCGCTAAGCGAAGAATAGCGCTCGTCTTGTAAGCTATAATACCGTAGGAGCCTGATGCTAGGAACAGTACAGTATCAAGATGATTGTTTTCATCAATGCGATTTTACAGAAACCTGTACATCAGCCTCCGATCCTCTGTTGACGCTTCCACAAACGTATGCTGTCATATAAACACGTCACACTGAAGGGACAGAGGCGCCTACGTTCCACGATCAGCTGCCTGCCCAACTAAATTAACAGTAATGTCCCTTCTCTCCGTCATACTTCCTCACTCCTTCTCTTTCAAAGCTCTTTCACAGCTAATGACGTAGTGGTTAAATCAGCAGGTGTCGAGTTCAAAGTGCCACCCAGCAACCCGCTTTTAAGTTTGCCGTTGTTTACCTGAACCGATTCCTTTTCAAAGCCTTTTCCGAAACTGATAACGAATCATCATTCACGATCTAGTTGCCACTGGTACTCTTACCCCCTTTGAACGTTCTACATATGAATACGATTTTAAGAGCAACAATCATAAATTGTTTGATTCCAAAAAAAAATTGTAAAGCGTTTCTGTGTAGACTAATAATAATAATTTTGCACTGCTCAAAATATTTTTAGATCAATGCAAAATTAAGATATTGCCAGACAGTGATCCGCCTCGATGCTTTATATGCAGCAGAAAGTCTAAAGCTAGTAGGAACAGGAATACTTAGAGAATAGAACTTGTGGAAAGAAGTATTCTCGGGAGGATAATGGGATCTCGGACAGGAAACGGTCAATACAGAAGGCGAGCGAACCAAGAACTGCATACCCTCGCAGATAGAATCTCGGACGTCATCAGGAAATAAGGGAACATAGTACGCTGGTTCCAAGAGGCACCGAATAGTTGTAATTGAACTGTAGCTACTTTAAAAAGTCCAGGGTGGGCTGTTATTATTGCATGGCAACTTGGTAGTCAATCTATTGTGTTAATGCGGAACCGACTTACGCTCGAAAAAATAAGTTCCAGTTTTGGCCACCAGGTGCAAATCGGCGCTGTGTCTGCAGGAAAGACGTGTAGAAATGTTTCCATATGTAATGGATTAGGAACGGGACGTGGGCAGGAAAGGTCAAACAAGTGAGAAAGGCATAATGTTGATTTTATTACTAACCGCCCCTTACACAATTTGTTCAATATGAGTACCGGAGATGTCGACGAGATGCTGCATCCGTAAAACGACGTGATCAACAGTTGCTCGCAGCAGGTTCAGTAGAATCTGAGCAGGCTTTCAGATCAGGTAGAGACCAAAAGTGTCCTTGGTAAACGCGTTCTTCCAGACATCCCCAGAGCCCAAAGTCACATGGATTCTAAACAGAAAAACCTCTGGAGATAACACGTCCATGGAAGGTTGCATTAAGCAGAGCTTTCAGTGGGCGAACGATGTGAGGTGTTGCGTTTTCCAAGGCAGGAATCACATGCTGTACAAGTTAAAGTGCAGACGTCACGGTACACCTGATACGCCGTCTGGGTGTATTCTCTTCAAAGAAGAATGAGCCGAGAAATAGGTGCTTGTGTATCCACACCACACAGTCATACATGGCGAGCGTTGTGGCTCTTCGTGCACAATACACGGTCTAACACTATCCCAATTTCGCAGTTCTGTGTATTCACTGCACTCTGTAGTGTAAAATGTGCCTCGTCATCCCATAGAATGTTGCCTGGCTACATGTCATCAACTTGGTTGTGGAAGGGAGACAGCAGATCGTCCCAGACTGTTACTATTGCCAGAATCCGAATAGCAAATTCAGAACGGTGCTGCGGATCACGAGGTTGCTGTTGCTGCACGGTCTGCATCTTGCACGGATACCAGTGTAAAACAGGCCGCAAAGTTTTCCGGACTGTTGACCACTGAATGATGGTGCAAATGGCTCTGAGCACTATGGGACTTAACGTCTGTGGTCATCAGTCCCCTATAACTTAGAACTACTTAAACCTAACTAACCTAAGGACATCACACACATCCATGCCCGAGGCAGGATTCGAACCTGCGACCGTAGCAGTCGCGAGGTTCCGGACTGAAGCGCCTAGAACCGCTCGGCCACTCCGGCCGGCCGCGGTGCATATTCCGAGCAGCTGTTCGCCTGGTTGACGGCAGATCCGTTTGATGTTTAATGTTTGATGTCTTCCTCAACGGCGATGGTGGCCGGCCGGTGTGGCCGTGCGGTTCTAGGCGCTTCAGTCTGGAACCGCGTGACCGCTACGGTCGCAGGTTCGAATCCTGCCTCGGGCATGGATGTGTGTGATGTCCTTAGGTTAGTTAGGTTTAAGTAGTTCTAAGTTCTAGGGGACTGATAACCTTAGAAGTTAAGTCCCATAGTGCTCAGAGCCATTTGAACCATTTTTTTTGAAGCGCCTAGAACCGCACGGCCACACCGGCCGGCTGACCACTGAATGGACATCTTTCGTGACACTGCACAGGCAGTAGCAGGACCCAGGGCACGTGCTGCATGATCGTTACAATAACCTCGTCAATAACTTTCACCGGGATAAGAAGCCTTCCTATTCAAGGTGCCACAACTAGCTCACCTGTGTTTTCGAATAACATTATCACCTCCTTTAAACCATTTGATGACATCGGGCTCTCCTTACACATTTCAGTCGGCGATACTCTCTGAATCCAGCATTGTAATTGCTGCCGTCCCCATAAAACAGTTTCACTAACAGCGCACGGTCTCTCTTCTCGATAGCCGTACTGTTCACTCACGTTATAGCTTGTAAAATGACGGCGTGGATGTTATACCGTCACATAAACAGTGTACAGCGCCATATTCGCACCTGGTGGGCAGAACTGGAACTAGTTTTTTTCCAGCTTAAACCGTTTCCACATTAACGCATTAAAGTATCTATGAAGTTTCGTTGCCATACGATAATTACAGCCCAACTGAACGTCCATGAGTACCTGCACATCAGTTATAACCACCCGGTAGTAAGGAATTCGTAAGAACTGAGAATACAGCAACCGTAGATTTACAAAAAATGGTTCAAATGGCTCTAAGTACTATGGGACTTAACATCTGAGGTCATGAGTCCCCTAGACTTAGAACTACTTAAACCTAATTACCCTAAGGACATCACACTCGTCCATGCCCGAGGCAGGATTCGAACCTGCGACCGTAGCAGCAGCGCGGTTCCGGACTGAAGCGCCTAGAACAGCTCGGCCAGGACATTTACATCTACATCTACATCTACATCTATACTCCGCGAGCCACCTTACGGTGTGTGGCGGAGGGTACTTATTGTACCACTATCTGATCCCCCCTTCCCTGTTCCATTCACGAATTGTGCGTGGGAAGAACGACTGCTTGTAAGTCTCCGTATTTGCTCTAATTTCTCGGATCTTTTCGTTGTGATCATTACGCGAGATATATGTGGGCGGTAGTAATATGTTGCCCATCTCTTCCCGGAATGTGCTCTCTCGTAATTTCGATAATAAACCTCTCCGTATTGCGTAACGCCTTTCTTGAAGTGTCCGCCACTGGAGCTTGTTCAGCATCTCCGTAACGCTCTCGCGCTGACTAAATGTCCCCATGACGAATCGCGCTGCTTTTCGCTGGATCATGTCTATCTCTTCTATTAATCCAACCTGGTAAGGGTCCCATACTGATGAGCAATACTCAAGAATCGGACGAACAAGCGTTTTGTAAGCTACTTCTTTCGTCGATGAGTCACATTTTCTTAGAATTCTTCCTATGAATCTCAACCTGGCGCCTGCTTTTCCCACTATTTGTTTTATGTGATCATTCCACTTCAGATCGCTCCGGATAGTAACTCCTAAGTATTTTACGGTCGTTACCGCTTCCAATGATTTACCACCTATGGCATAATCGTACTGGAATGGATTTCTGCCCCTATGTATGCGCATTATATTACATTTATCTACGTTTAGGGAAAGCTGCCAGCTGTCGCACCATGCATTAATCCTCTGCAGGTCCTCCTGGAGTACGTACGAGTCTTCTGATGTTGCTACTTTCTTGTAGACAACCGTGTCATCTGCAAATAGCCTCACGGAGCTACCGATGTTGTCAACTAAGTCATTTATGTATATTGTAAACAATAAAGGTCCTATCACGCTTCCCTGCGGTACTCCCGAAATTACCTCTACATCTGCAGATTTTGAACCGTTAAGAATGACATGTTGTGTTCTTTCTTCTAGGAAATCCTGAATCCAATCACAAACCTGGTCCGATATTCCGTAAGCTCGTATTTTTTTCACTAAACGTAAGTGCGGAACCGTATCAAATGCCTTCCTGAAGTCCAGGAATACGGCATCAATCTGCTCGCCAGTGTCTACGGCACTGTGAATTTCTTGGACAAATAGGGCGAGCTGAGTTTCACATGATCTCTGTTTGCGGAATCCATGTTGGTTATGATGAAGGAGATTTGTATTATCTAAGAACGTCATAATACGAGAACACAAAACATGTTCCATTATTCTACAACAGATTGACGTAAGCGAAATAGGCCTATAATTATTCGCATCTGATTTATGACCCTTCTTGAAAATGGGAACGACCTGCGCTTTCTTCCAGTCGCTAGGTACTTTACGTTCTTCCAGCGATCTACGATAAATTGCTGATAGAAAGGGGGCAAGTTCTTTAGCATAATCACTGTAGAATCTTAAGGGTATCTCGTCTGGTCCGGATGCTTTTCCGCTACTAAGTGATAGAAGTTGTTTTTCAATTCCGATATCGTTTATTTCAATATTTTCCATTTTGGCGTCCGTGCGACGGCTGAAGTCAGGGACCGTGTTACGATTTTCCGCAGTGAAACAGTTTCGGAACACTGAATTCAGTATTTCTGCCTTTCTTCGGTCGTCCTCTGTTTCGGTGCCATCGTGGTCAACGAGTGACTGAATAGGGGATTTAGATCCGCTTACCGATTTTACATATGACCAAAACTTTTTAGGGTTCTTGTTTAGATTGTTTGCCAATGTTTTATGTTCGAATTCGTTGAATGCTTCTCTCATTGCTCTCTTTACGCTCTTTTTCGCTTCGTTCAGCTTTTCCTTATCAGCTATAATTCGACTACTCTTAAACCTATGATGAAGCTTTCTTTGTTTCCGTAGTACCTTTCGTACATGATTGTTATACCACGGTGGATCTCTCCCCTCGCTTTGTACCTTAGTCGGTACGAACTTATCTAAGGCGTACTGGACGATGTTTCTGAATTTTTTCCATTTTTGTTCCACATCCTCTTCCTCAGAAATGAACGTTTGATGGTGGTCACTCAGATATTCTGCGATTTGTGCCCTATCACTCTTGTTAAGCAAATATATTTTCCTTCCTTTCTTGGCATTTCTTATTACACTTGTAGTCATTGATGCAACCACTGACTTATGATCACTGATACCCTCTTCTACATTCACGGAGTCGAAAAGTTCCGGTCTATTTGTTGCTATGAGGTCTAAAACGTTAGCTTCACGAGTTGGTTCTCTAACTATCTGCTCGAAGTAATTCTCGGACAAGGCAGTCAGGATAATGTCACAAGAGTCTCTGTCCCTGGCTCCAGTTCTGATTGTGTGACTATCCCATTCTATACCTGGTAGATTGAAGTCTCCCCCTATTACAATAGTATGATCACGAAACTTCTTCACGACGTTCTGCAGGTTCTCTCTGAGGCGCTCAACTACTACGGTTGCTGATGCAGGTGGTCTATAGAAGCATCCGACTATCATATCTGACCCACCTTTGATACTTAACTTAACCCAGATTATTTCACATTCGCATTCGCTAATAACTTCACTGGATATTATTGAATTCTTTACTGCTATAAATACTCCTCCACCATTGGCGTTTATCCTATCCTTGCGGTATATATTCCATTCTGTGTCTAGGATTTCGTTACTGTTCACTTCCGGTTTTAACCAACTTTCCGTTCCTAATACTATATGCGCACTATTTCCTTCAATAAGAGATACTAATTCAGGAACCTTGCCCTGGATACTCCTGCAGTTTACCAATATTACGTTAACTTTTCCTGTTTTTGGTCTCTGAGGACGGACGTTCTTTATCAACGATGATAATGTCCTCTCTGGTAAGCCGTCAGGTATTTTATCGTTTCGCCCAAGGGGGGGTCCCTCTAACCTAAAAAACCCCCGTGTGCACGCCACACGTACTCTGCTACCCTAGTAGCTGCTTCCGGTGTGTAGTGCACGCCTGACCTGTCTAGGGGGGCCCTACAGTTCTCCACCCAATAACGGAGGTCGATGAATTTGCAACCATTATAGTCGCAGAGTCGTCTGAGCCTCTGGTTTAGACCCTCCACACGGCTCCAAACCAGAGGACCGCGATCGACTCTGGGCACTATGCTGCAGATATTAAGCTCAGCTTGCACTCCGCGTGCGATGCTGGTTGTCTTCACCAAATCAGCCAGCCGCCGGAAGGAACCAAGGATGGCCTCAGAACCCAAGCGGCAGGCGTCATTCGTTCCGACATGTGCTACTATCTGCAGCCGGTCACACCCAGTGCGTTCAATAGCTGCCGGAAGGGCCTCCTCCACAATACGGACGAGACCCCCCGGCAAGCACACCGAGTGCACACTGGCATTCTTCCCCGACCTACCCGCTATTTTCCTGAGGGGCTCCATAACCCGCCTAACGTTGGAGCTCCCTATAACTAATAGGCCCGCCCTCTGTGACTGTCGGGACCTTGCCGGAGAATCGGCCACTGGCCCAACAGGCGAGGCATCCTGTGGTGGCTCGGAAACGATGTCATCACCACTAGGAAGCACCCCGTACCTGTTGGAAAGGGGTAAGGCAGCTGCCACGCGGCCAGATCCCACCTTCGCCTTTCGGCCAGGCACGCGCGAGCCCACCACTGTCCGCCATTCACCCTGGCTTACTTTCAAGTCAAAAATTTAGGCTGAAACAGGCTCCGAGTACATAATTAGATTCAAGACAAAATCATCATGGATAGAAGAGCGAAGAAGGTTGTTCCTCCGAAAATCTGAGAACATTTGCCGAGAAAATGATTTAAAAAATTACAACTGCAAAATGTGAGAACTCTGACAACTTGATACTCTACACAATATGAAAATGTAATGTGCGCTCACTATCATAAGTATTTTACCTAGCATTACGATTCTGAATACGTGCTAAACGAGTGTGTAAATGAACGGGGTCCTGTAACTTTGTGAAGTCAGTCGTTCTGTTACTCTTTTTTTTAGTGGAGGGCCTTCCATTTGTGTCTTGCCTTACTCACCCACTTGTAGTTTGCCGATTATGCCTGTGGAATCACTAACCGTGAGATATGAAGCAGGTGGGATATACGCGTGGATAACTGGGATGAAAGGGATGGAAAGGTAACGGGATGGGAAAGAGATAGGAAGAAAATAATAACTCCCAACCGCACAGGGCACTGTAGCAATGCAACAGTGCGAGTTGAAAATTTTTTCAGGGCGTGGACTCGAACCCGGACGCGCCGCCTGTCTAGAGCGGTTGGCTTTTCGTCGGACTTAAATTCCCAACTTCCAACTCGCCAAAGCGCAACGCCTCCCGCCCATTGACTCCCTACTCGTAGATTTCTGATTCCCGTAGGAGTTCGGATGTTGACTGTGCATCCGCACTGAAACTTTTTCATCAAGCAGCCGCTACGCCCATAGAATTATAGATATGAGTGGACATGTCCGACAGAATGGACACCTCTCATACCTATAATTCTATGTGCGCGATGGCTATTTGATGAAAAAGTTTCAATGCGATTGCACAGCCAACGTCCAGATTCCTACCAAATCAGAAATCTGAGGGAAGAGGGTTAATGGGAGGCGGCCGTTGCGGTGCGGGGAGTGGAACATCAGGAATTTTGGCCTGTTGGCGGGCTGTCTGGATGACCGAGGCGATTGCCGGCACGGTAGCTCAGCGTATGCGGTCAGAGGGCTGGTTGGGCTGGTTGCCCTCTGTAACAAAAAAACTGAGTAAAGAAATCAACGATGAACTTGAACGGATATCATGTGTTGTCCGCCCAGACCAAACGCAACGAGCAATACCGAGAAAAAAAAGAGGAGTGAAGCATCCGGGTTCGAGTCCCAGCCTGTCATAAATTTTTGGGCTCTCGCCTTTGCATTGCTGCAATGCCCCGTGCGGCTGGAAGTCATTTTTTCCTTCCTCACTCTTTGCCACCCTGTTCCCTTCCAACCTTTTCACCCCAATTACTCACCAGGGACCGCGTCGGATTTGTTATTGATAGCACATACGGTCACCGTGTGAAAGAGCGCGTTCCGCGCAGGCAGCCAAGCCACAAGCTTCTCCACGTGGCCAAGCCCTCATGCAAGCAACTGAAAGGCATCCTGTGTTAAACGTAGCTCGTAATTTCTAGAATTTCTTACCATTTCCAGATTTGTGGTTTTCATGCTGCTATGAAAGCTAGATGAGAAATTTATACATTGGTATACTTGAAAATATGAAGGTTTTTAATAAACTGTTTTTTGGCGGGGTCACGACCATCGTGAACACATCCCACTGTCACACCTTGAATCTGTGCCTGCAAAATGCTAAAACTTGCCATCAATATTCGGGAGGCGGAGGTTCATATCTCCGTCAGGCCATCCACATTTGGCCACGCTTTCTTAAACTGGTAGAGGCAAATGCTTAGTTGGTTCCTTTGAAAAGGACATGGCCGGTTTCCTTCCCCATCCTCCCTGAAACCGAGCTCTGATCGGCTCCAGTGAACTTATCGTTGACGGGACGCTATAGCCCAGTTTTACTTCCTTCCTATTCTTAAAGATCCAAGTAGAAACCAGGAGAAGCCATACTCCTATTTCTTACAATTGCCACAAACAGGAGTGACTTGTACATTCTACCCTACACCTCTATATCTACGTACTGCGTCTCTAATGGCCTCTGTCTCTACGGGATTTAAACTCTGACCTTTCCTTTGTTTAATTCCTAATTCATGGGTGAAAGGAAACGCATACTGTCTCTGTGTAACGTAAACATTGCTCTCTGTTGTACGGGTTTTTATTACGAACAGGGAACAGAGAACATTGGAGAAGAAAAATTGCTGCCAACCAATCTTCGGATTGAGATTTAAGTAGAATATTACCCGACGTTCACTCTAACTTTCCTTTTCATTTACATTTAATTCATGGATGAGGGAAACACTACCTCTTCTATGTAAAATAATCATTACTCTCTTTCGTACAGATTTTATTACTTGGCACTCACTTACGAGCAATGAGGAAAAGGGAACGAGACTACTGGCTATAATAGCAGCGTATTAATACACGAATGTTTTCCTTCCAGTTTTGAAAAACTATTTTCCTGATATTCAATAAATAATTTTGTGTGTTTATTTTATATTACTTTTGAAGGGCGAAATTGTGAGTAACACGGTACTTCTCGGTGGTAGAAATGTTGAGCATCTCCTTCTTCACTTCACGCATTAGGCACTGATCTGGTTCTGTACTCACAAATTGTCTGTCGCTCTCTTCCAAGGTCTTCCAATACCTCTTCTTCTTAAGGGTTTTTAAACTAAGGCTAGCTTGGGATGTCGTTTACTGTCCATTTTTTACGTATTCTTAACAGGTGTTGCGGTATCTGTTTATTCTGCTTTCTTCTGACTCTTCTTTTAGTTCTCGTCGCACTCTTTCGTTTCTTACGTGATCTGCTGTCAGCAGCCTTCTGTTTTTCCTAGAAATTTCATTTCTGCAATTTGTATTTTACTTGACGTTCTTCTTGAAGGTATCCAGCACTCACTCCCATGAAGAAGTGTAGAAAGATCCATCGTTTTATAAAATTATATGGTTTTATTTTTAAATACATTATGAATTGTGCCTCATGTATTTCTAAATCCAGCCAATTTTTCCTCCAGATCTCCATTACTGTCAAGACAATTTGACATCCCAAAGGCCGGCCGCTGTGGCCGAGCGGTTCTATGCACTTCAGTCCGGAACCACGCGGCTGCTACGGTCGCAGGCTCGAATCCCGCACCGGGCATAGATGTGTGTGATGTCTTTAGGTTAGTTAGGTTTAAGCAGTTCTAAGTGTAAGGGACTGATGACCTCATATGTTAAGTCCCATAATGCTTAGAGCCATTTAAACCATTTTGACATTCCAAATAAGTGAATGTTGACAGTTGTTCCAAAATTACATTATCCACTCGGATCGGATCTTTACCACAGGAAGCCATCACTTTATTCTTGGTTTCAGAAATCTCTACAGCGTGCTGTTTACAAAGGTAGAGCGCGCTGTCAGACGTCTTTAAATTCTCAGTAGTGAAGAACAGGCTGGCTTTAGAAAAGAAGAATCAATCACAGACAATGTGAAACTTCCTTGACCAGGACTCGAACCCGAGACCTTTGCCTTTCATGGGCAAGTGCTCTGCCAATTGAGCTACCGAAGCACGACTGACGGCGTGTCCTCACAGCTTAACTCCCGCCAGTACCTCATCTCCTATATTCCAAACGGGTTCGAGTCCCGGTCCGACACACAGTTTTAACCTACCAGAAAGTTTCATGTCGTGGCATCCTCCGCGGCAGAGTGAAAATTCATTCTGGCACAGACAATGTATTAACTCTGCAGAAGTAACAGAGAAGAGACGAGACTATAACCTACAAAGATAAATAGCTTTTACAGATGTAGTTAAAGCATTTGACAGTTTGAACGGAAACAAAATTTGGATTATAATGGATAGCAATGAGTGTGGTGGTGGTGGTTAGTGTTTAACGTCCCGTCGACAACGAGGTCATTAGAGACGGAGCGCAAGCTCGGGTTAGGGAAGGATTGGGAAGGACATCGGCCGTGCCCTTTCAAAGGAACCATCTCGGCATTCGCCTGAAACGATTTAGGGAAACCACGGAAAACCTAAATCAGGATGGCCGGAGACGGGATTGAACCGTCGTCCTCCCGAATGCGAGTCCAGTGTGCTAACCACTGCGCCACCTCGCTCGGTGCAATGAGTGTCTCGGCACATTTGTAACGGCAATCAGCAGCTTCTACAAAAAATCCAAAATTATATTGAATACAGATGAAACAAGAATAGAATAAATGTTGACTAGCGACAAGAGCGCCCACTATCAACTATGCTTTTTAATGTTTATTAACGTCGATTAGTTTTTATTAATCACTTTCCAAAGGACATGACGAAAGTCATGGTGAACTCGGTGGTATGTGGATAGTTGGTACTCCAAGTTCTGTTTGACACGCACCTGAATGAGGAAACGGCTGTTACGCAGAAATAATGGCCCTGGGCAGCAGAATGAGCGGTGTGGCGGCCAGAAATGCGAAACAGGCGGACAGGCAGCGGCGCGGCTCGGGCCGGAGCTCGCGGCGGACCAAGGCGGTGCCTTCGATCATGGGCGGGGGGCGTGGTCCCTCCGAGCCGCGAGGCGTCGTCCCTGCGTCACGAACCCTGGTGTGGGAGGAGTCTGGGGCAGCAGCAGCCGCCGCCACCCAAACTCACCGCCCCGTGTCGCTGCCCACTTACGTCACTCCTCCGCAGGCTGTCTCCGAGGCAATCCCTCATCAGTTCGTGCAACTCAAAGTGCTCCAGCATCCTCGAACACATCAGCTGTCTGCTCCGGTGTTTACGAGCGGTCATTTCGTCCAGCCTGTTGGGACGCACGTTAATCGTGCGTGACAGCGTACGTTCACGCTGTACCTTATGCATATTTCCACGCAGCTTGAAAACGTAATCGAATAAGGCTTCAGTATTGATTTTCATTTCTATTATCATATTATTCATCAACTAGGGTCACGTGACAGCATCAGTTCCTTTTCTTTCTTTATTGTTTCCTATTTTTCCTGTACTCCCTCATCTGCCTTGAAAGCCTTCTGAATGTAGTGTTTGGTTCTTAAAAATTTTTGTTCTATTGTCACGTTGAAGAAGGTGTAATTAGACGAATGACGAACACTAACTTCACTTAACGAAGGTTTATTCAGCACTTGCACATACAAGAGTGCGGAGCGAACTGCCTCCGGCCAGAACACCTACAGCTACAGAATATTCCAGTACAATGATACTTGACGTTTGTGGATACTTCTAGAATGTACTCAAACCGAATAGAGAAATTAAAACTGTACAGTCCAGGTGAGTTTTGAACTCACGACCCTCCATATAACAGTCTAGTACCATAACCACTACGCCACAGTGACTACGCTACTCATTTTCTTCTGCGACTATTATTTCCAGGTCTCTGATATTATATCTTCTTAGTTCTTTTCTGTGATAGATTATATCTTTTATTTCTTTTTTTCAGAAATGCAACATTATTTGTTTCTAAATAAGCTGAAGGTGGAGAAGGGAAGAAAGGAAAGATAAGGGAGGGGATCACTGCTGTCAGCTGCATCGGGACGTTACGCGGAATCATCGGCAACGGGTGAAAATGTGTACCGGGCTGGGATTCGAACCCGGGATCTCCAACTTACTAGTCATGTGCGGTAACCACTACGCAGTCCGGAACACAACAGTAGAATAAAAAATGTCGTGTGACTAGGGCCTCCCGTCGGGTAGACCGTTCTCCGGGTGCAAGTCTTTCGATTTGACACCATTTCGGCGACTTGCGCGTCGATGGGGATGAAATGATGATGATTAGGACAACACAACACCCAGTCCCTGAGCGAAGAAAATCTCCGACCCAGCCGGGAATCGAACACGGGCCCTTAGGATCGACATTCTATCGCGCTGGCAATTTTTTTTTTTTAATATAGTTCGTTGCGTTTGGTCTGGGCGGACGTCACAAGACATTCGTTGAAGCTTATCGTTGACGGTTTGAGTCTGTTTTCTTATTACAGAGAGCACGCAGCCCTCTGACTGAACACGCTAAGTTACCGTGCCGGCGCCACTCATCTACCGCGGGCGGACAATCTATTAGTTATGAACTGTAGATTAAATCTGAAGGTACTGCAAAAGGTGGGAATTTAATAAGATGGGACCTGGATAAACTGAAAGAACCAGAGATTGTAGAGGGTTTCAGAGAGAGCATTAGGGAACGATTGACAAGAATGGGGGAAAGAAATACAGTAGAAGAAGAATGGATAGCTTTGAGAGATGAAATAGTGAAGGCTGCAAAGGATCAAGTAGGTAAAAAGACGAGAGCTAGTAGAAATCCTTGTGTAACACAAGAGATATTGAATTTAACTGATGAAAGGAGAATATATAAAAACGTCATAAATAAAGCCGGCAAAAAGAATTCCAAACATCTCAAAGATGAGTTCGACAGGGAGAGAAAAATGGCTAAGCAGGGATGGCTAGAGGACAAATGTAAGGATGTAGAGGCAAGATAGATACTGGCTACAGAAAAAGTAAAGAGACCTCTGGAGAAAAAAGGACCACTTGGTGAACATCAAGAGCTCAGAAGGGAAAGCAGAAAGGTGGAAGGAGTATATAGAGGGTCAATACAAGGGTGATATACTTGAGGACATTATTATGGAAATGGAAGAGGATGTAGATGAAGATGAAATGTGAGATATGACATTGCGTGAAGAGTTTGACAGAGCAGTGAAAGACCTAAGTCGAAACAAGGCCCCGGAAGTAGACAACATTCCATTAGAACTACCGATAGCCTTGGGAGAGCCAGCCCTGACAAAACTCTACCATCTAGTGAGCAAGATGTATGAGACCCTCAGATTTCAAGAAGAATATAATAATTCCAATCACAAAGAAAGCAGGTGTTGACAGGTGTGAAAATTAACCGAACTACCAGTTTAATAAGTCACGGTTCCGAAATAATAACTTGAATTCTTTACAGACAAATTGAAAAACTGGTAGATGCCGACCTTGGGGTGGATCAATTTGGATTGCGCAGAAATGCTGGAACACGTGAGGCAATACTGAGTGACCCTACGATTTATCTTAGAAGATAGATTAAGGAAAGGCAAACCTACGTTTCTAGCATTTGTAGACTTAGAGAAAGTTTCTGACAATGTTGACTGGAATACTTTCTTTCAAATTCTGAATGTGGCAGGGGTTAAATTCAGGGAGCGAAAGGCTATTTACACTTTGTACACAAACCAGATGGCAGTTGTAAGAGTCGAGAGGCATGAATGGGAAGCAGCGGTTGGGAAGGGGGTGAGACAGGGTTGTAGCTTCTCCCCGATGTTATTCAATCTGTATATTGAGCAAGCAGTAAAGGAAATAAAAATAAAATGCGGAGTAGGAATAAAAATCCATGGAGAAGAAATAAAAACCTTGAGGTTCGCTGGCGATACTGCAATTCTGTCGGAGACAGCAAAGGACCTGGAAGAGCAGCTGAACGGAATGGACATTGTCTTGAAAGGAAGATATAAGATGAACATCAACAGAAGCAAAACGAGGATAATGGAATGTAGTCGAATTAAATCAGGTGGTGCTGAGGGAATAAGTTTAAGAAATGAGACACTTAGAATAGTAGATGGGTTTTGTTATTTGGGGAGTAAAATAACTGATGATGGTCGAAGTAGAGAGGATATAAAATGAAGACTGGCAATGGCAAGGAAAGCGTTTCTGAAGAATAGAAATTTGTTAACATCGAGTATAGATTTAAGTGTTAGGAAGTCTTTTCTGAAAGTATCTGTATGGAGTTTAGCCATGTATGGGAGTGAAACATGGACGATAAATAGTTTGGACAAGAAGAGAATAGGAGCTTTCGGAATGTGGTGCTACAGAAGAATGCTGATGATTAGATGGGTAGATCATGTAAGTAATGAAGAGGTACTGAATAGAATTGGAGAGGAGAGGAATTTGTGGCACAACTTGACCAGAAGAAGAGATCGGTTGGTAGACATGTTCTTAGACATCAAGGGATCACCAATTTAGTACTGGAGGGCAGCGTGGAGGATAAAAATCGTAGAGGGAGACCAAGAAATGGGTACACTAAGCAGGTTCAGAAGGATGTAGGTTGCAGTAGATACTTGGAGATGAAGAAGCTTGCGCAGGATAGAGCAGCATGGAGAGCTGCATCAAATCAGTCTCTGTGAGCTGAAGACGACAACAACAACATAGCTACCAATCAGCACTTACGAGAACCGATACAAACTACATAGATGCATAAACTTACAGATACCAATGCACTCGTGTTACTGCTCTCGTAAACACACACACGACACACCAAATCTGTCAAATACCCACGGACATATTCAACACAAAGCTGGAAGTAACATTAACATATTTAAGTACTGGCCATAAACGTCAGGGCCAACTGGTGTGATACAGCGGATACTCTATTAACACCTGAAAGGAAACTGAAACTGAAAATGATGCAGATTGCATTTTGCACTGGATCTGGATAAGGAAGAAGTTAGCAATGATAACAAGCACGATGGCCAAAAGAATTACGTTGTGATCCTGATAGACCAGATTAGAAGTTTTTCCCTAGCTCAAAACACCACATGAACGTTTAGTTGGTCGAACTCTGAGTCAGCTACTTGGTGATGAGGAAAAGGTACCACAGCTTGTACCCTCTAAAGCTTTTAGGCATAACAGCACGATTATACAACAGCCCATGTTCACTAGATGTAGTTAAATTGTAGGAGAAGACAGCAATAGAATACGAATATGTATGGCTCTAAGCAGTATGGGACTTAACATCTGTGGCCATCAGACCCCTAGAACTTAGAACTACTTAAACCTAACTAACCTAAGGACATCACACACATCCAAGCCCGAGGCAGGATTCGAACCTGCGACCGTAGCGGTCACGCGGTTCCAGACTGAAGCGCCTAGAACTCACGGCCACACCGGCCGACCACCATCGCCGTTGAGGAAGACATCAAACATTAAATATCAAACATTAAGGGAACTTGGTGGTTCGCAATTATAGTCACGTCGTCTACAGCTATCATGGTGCCTTCGATTACTGCCACAGGTCCCGTGGAAGGCCAGGTGAATGACCCCCATAGCATAATACTGTCCCTGCCGGTCTGCGATCATGGCGCGGTGCATATGGTTCAAATGTCTCTGAGCACTATGGGACTTAACTTCTGAGGTCATTAGTCCCCTAGAACTTAGAACTACTTAAACCTAGCTAACCTAAGGACATCACACACATCCATACCCGAGGCAGGATTCGAACCTGCGACCGTAGCAATCGCGCGGTTCCGGACTGAAGCGCCTAGAACCGCTCGGCCACTCCGGCCGGCCGCGGTGCATATTCCGAGCAGCTGTTCGCCTGGTTGACGGCAGATCCGGTCCGACCTGATGTAAAAAAGCGGCATTTAGTCTCGCTGTAGGCAGTGGACGTATTATTTTACTTTACTCTTGACTGTATATTGCGTCCTATTGTGGATTTGAGATGGGGAGCGGATGCGGAAACTGAACTAAGTTTACGGAGAACATTAGGCATGTTTCTGTTTTGGACCAACCGCAGACACAATTTTAAGACGGCTAGATAAATGGCAGTATATAGCACTTACAGTGTGTCTGGAGTAAGTGAAATCCATCCCTACCAACGCTTTCCTAGTCGAGGCTAATGATCCACCCCACGATCTACGTCACAAATACTTTAGTGCGAAATTTTTACTTAAACAATAGCAGTCAAATAAGGTCAGATAATGTCGCCTCAGATATAGTCGCCTAGTTTCAGCGCAAAAAGTAGTTGTATTGGACAGTTCGTTTGGTATTACTGGTCACACACAGTGCTGTTTCACCTTGTTGGACCCGAAACAGGTGCAGTACCAATGTTTCTGTTTCATGTAACATAAAAAAATGTTTCTGGTTTACCTAACCTAAAAACAAATACGCTCAACTGATGAGTAAATGACAGTAATGGAACAGGTTCTTCTTGTGTCACAACAGCTCAGTCACTTTGCACTGAAGCCACACGTTCACTGCTGGCAAATAATGTAACGTAGCTAATACTTACTATAACTAGGAAGTTTTCAGTATTTGTGTGTGTGTGTTTGTGTGAATTCCTAAGGGACCAAACTGCTGAGGTCATCGGTCCCTAGACTTACACACTACTTAAACTACCTTAACGCTGAGGGCAACACTCACACCCATGCCCGAGAGAGGACTCGAACCTCCGGCGGGAGGGGCCGCACGATTAGTGACATGGCGCCTCTAACCGCGCGTCCACTCCGCGCAGCATTCAGTATTTTTACTCGTGCCAAAACAAACATACAAATAACCAAGCATGTATTGCGAGAATTGCAAGTTCATTTAATAAAATGGTTCAAATGGCTCTGAGCACTATGGGACTTAACTTCTGAGGTCATCAGTCCCCTAGAACTTTTTTTTTTTTTTTTTTTTAAAAAAAAATCTTTATTTCATCATTTTCATGTTACAATGTAACCTACTACCTAATACATTAGTAGGTCCTATATTTTACTATTTCTAAGTTCTATCTGCAGCTATAATATTTAACACTACAGGTTTATTTACTACACTCCATCACCACTATGGGGTTAATCTACCTACTCACTATTCTATGTTACTGTTAGTCTAATATTCCTAAATTTTAGCTTGTTTTACCTAATTTGTTATGTTACTACTTGCTAATAGTTGTTGTTATTACGACTACTCTACCTGCAGCGTAACAAGTGTGCCAGAATAGATACAAACCTACTTGTTGGCCTTTCCCACTGAGCTAATCCCAGTGGGAGTGCCCCTGGCACTGGGCTGGCCGGTGACATGTTCGCTGCAGTTCTATACTATTTCTATTACCCTAGTTTGATCTTATAACTAACCTTATGTCTAATGTCATGTTCGGTGCATGGTCAAGTCCGATTTAGATGTACTACCCCCCAACCTATTCCGAAAACCTGGCGGATTCCAGCCGTGAGGCGGCTGGCCAAGTCCACGTCCCGGCGGAACAGGGGGGCGTACGCGACAAATCCGGTGTGTGTTTATTTATCTATTATTACCAAGATATTCTCTGAGGACTTTGCTCGAGATTTTGTTTGTCAAGTGGTTCAGGACGTTAAATGTATTTTCGTGCCTGAGCAAGTGGTACGTGTCATTGTTCGGCAATTGTTCCCTAAGTTGTTGTGCATCATCGTCGAAGAGGGGACACTCGTACACCACATGGTCTGGAGTGCCCAGCACTGCTCCACAGTCACACGCTGGTGTTGCCCTTTTCCCGAACCGACAAAGATATGTCGGGTAGGGTCTGTGCCCAGTAAGAAAGTGCAGCAATCCCCTTGTTGGTTTGAAGTACGTGAGTTCTAGCCGTTCCTTTATGTTGGGTAGCAATTCATGTGTTCTTCGGCCAGTTTCGTCGCTGTCCCAGAGATTTTGCCATAATTCCACTATTTTCTGAGCACTATGGGACTTAACTTCTGAGGTCATCAGTCCCCTAGAACTTAGAACTACTTAAACCTAACTAACCTAACGACATCACACACATCCATGCCCGAGGCAGGATTCGAACCTGCGACCGTAGCAGTCGCGCGGTTCCAGACTGTAGCGCCTAGAACCGCTCGGCCATTCCGGCCGGCAGTTCATTTAATACAACTACGTAATAATCATTAGAAATTGAGCACAGACGATGTTACTACTACATACTCGATTGCAGCTCTGACTACTCATGGTGCCCATTTGCACGTCTGTGTGAACACCTTCACCCAAGATTGTCTAGGGATTGCTTTGTGTCTAAAGCTGCGTGTAAGAGACATCACGCGAAATTTCAGCTTCTCCTGGCGTATCGAATATTCAAATAACTTACAAGAATGCAGCTGGGAAACGTCCTTGACAGTCTACGATATTTCTGCAAGTGAACGTAAACGTAAACTCCGCTCACTAGCCCTGGCGAGCCCATTAGTACCGACCGATCGCCATGTCATCCTCCACAGACGGCGCCATTGGACGCAGTATGGCCGGGCATGGGGTCAGCACACCGCCCTCCCGGCCGTCGCCAGGTTTCGTGATCTGGCGACGGTACTACTCGGCCAATTTGCTCCTCAGTTGGCATAACGAGGCGGAGTGTATCCTGTTTCCAGTCCTCCAACCAAAGCTGTGGCAGTACCTGGAATCGAACCTGGGTCCTTCGCTTGGCAGTCAGCCGCGCTGACCACTCAGCTACCGAGGCGGACCTACAAGCGAACAACTCGTTATTTTCAAGACAGAAATACAATGCGAGACCGCTTTGCATGATAACTTATAACTCCGGTGGGCAGGGATACCGTAACCGAAAACAAAAGAATGGCGTGTGCAGCAAGGCAGCACACACCATAAACACTTAGCGTCATCGCATACACAAAGATAACCAATGGCAGACGTTTCGATAGTGCGCTAACTCTGCCCCTATGTTGTTTGACCAGGAAGAGAACAGGTTTCCAGACAGAATTTAAGCAAATACTTCTGTCTCTTTTTTCATACACTTCGTCCTACATCAGCGGTCTAATGCGAACGCGGCGCGGCGCGGGAAGCGCGCTACTGTTCTAGCGAAGCAGCGCGGGGCGGTCCTATATGTGCGCCGCAGTCGAGATCTACTGCTGTCCGCATGCCCGCCCACTCAGCGCAATACATTCATTTTGGACGGATGAAAGAGATTTTTTAATGCAAAATTCGTATCTTACATATAGCATACTGAAGAAATTTGCCTACGACAAAAGTGTGAAACTAATATTATACATTTGCAACGGTATGTTCATGGAGTGTTCCAACATTAGTATGAAGAATGGAAGTGTCAACCCGTGCTATTCAATGAGTGTGTTCGAATGTTACCTACAGCATTTGATTATATCGTGGACACAAGAGCCGTTGTCGTGAAAGCTGTACTGAAGAGCCAAAGTAACTGGGACACCTGACTAATATCATGTAGGGCCCCGCCAGCACGCAGAAGTGCCGCATGGACTCGACTAATGTCTGAAGTAGTGCTGGAGGGGATTGACACCATGAATCCTGCAGGGCTGTCCACAAATCCGTAAGAGTACGAGGGATGGAGATCTCTTCTGAACAGCACGTTGCGAGGCATCCCAGATATGCTCACTAATGTTCATGTCTGGGCAGTTTGGTCGTCGGTGGATGTGTTTAAACTCAGAAGAGTGTTCCTGGAGCCACTCTGTAGCAATTCTGGATGTGTGCGGTGTCGCATTGTCCTACTGGAATTGCCCAAATCCGTCGGAATGCACAATGGACATGAATGGATGCAGGTGATCAGACAGGATACTTACATACGTGTCACCTGTCAGAATCGTATCTAGACGTATCACTACAACTGCACACGCGCCACACCGTTACAGAGCCTTCACCTGCTTGAACAGTCCCCTGTTGACATGCAGGGTCCATGCATTCATGAGGTTGCCTCCATACCCATACACGTCCATCTGCTCGATAAAATTTGAAACGCGACTCGTACGACCAGGCAACATGTTTCTAGTCATCAACAGCCCAATGTCGGTGTTGAGGTGCCCAGGCGAGGCCTAAAGCTTTGTGTCGTGCAGTCATCAAGGGTACACGAGTGGGCCTTCGGCTCCGAAAGCCCATTTTGATGATGTTTAGGTGAATGGTTCTCACGCTTATACTCGTTGATGGCCCAGCATTGAAATCTGTAGCAATTTGCGGAAGGCCTGCGCTTCTGCCACGCTGAACGATTCTCTTCAGTCGTCGTTGGTCCCGTTCCAGCAGGATCTTTTTCCGAACGCAGCGATGTCGGAGACTTGATGTTTTACCGGATTCCTGAATCGTGAAATGGTCGGTCGTATGGGAAAATCCCGACTTTATCGCTACCTCGGAGATGCTGTGTTCCATCGCTCGTGCGCCGAGTATAAAACCACGTTCAAACTCACTTAACTCTTAATAACCTGCCACTGTAGCAGCAGTAACCGATCTAACATCTGCACCAGGTAGTTGTTGTGATATATAGGCGTTGCCTATCGCAGCGCCGTCTTCTGTCTGTTTACATATCTCTGTATTTGAATACGCGTGTCTATACCAGTTTCTTTGGCGCTTCAGTGTATAAGTTTATTAAAAAACGCTGCACATGACTGCGAATCAACAACGAGGCTGGGATCGCATTAGCAACCTATGTCCGGAAACATACCATTTCGTTCTACGACAATTTCAGTTCAGATGTGTAACACGTCCACGACTGCTGACGGAAAGGGAAAAGTCTCAGAGTTTCTTGTCGTCGTACGCAGTAGGGTAGAGAGGATGACGTTGCGACCTAGCGTCGTATGCAATGTTCAATTTACGAGACTTCTTTAGGGACAGAAGAAGATCTGCTGGCACGAGTTCTGGCCGCTGCACTATAAACTGAAGAGACACCAGGTAGCATGGAGAGTGTGTACTGTAGGAGTCAATACGGACACAAACAACGAAGGAGGGTAGTTGCGGTGGCAAGAATCCAAAATGATCTACACAAAACACTTTCTAATTAATAGAAAATTTTATTTCTGTTAAGGGAATAAACTATACTTAACTTCCTGTGCTTCCTGTGCCTCCTACATGCAATTACAATGACAATCTATTACTACTCACAGAACGCAGGGTAAGTAACGTCTTCATATAACTCAATACTTATGTTCTCGAGGTCCGCGACCGAACTGGGCCGACCAGCGATGGGCGGCTGGTTAAATCAGTGTTGACGGGGCGCTGAACTCTGGTCTTCCTGGAGGTGTGGCGCTGCCCGCTCTTTCCATTGGCGCGCGTGTCAGCGCTTTCTTGATGCCGTTTCGCGGCGCTGCGTTGGTCGGTGTGCAGTCGATACTTTAGGGCTGCACAGTAGGTGCAATGTCTGTAACAACGTTGGTGGTCGCCACATCGAGTCGCTATTGTATTGCATCAGTGCTCTTCTTTACGTACAGCATGCTGGATCCTTCTTTGTAGGATTGGGTTGATTTGGGGGGAGGAGACCAAATTGCGAGGTCATCGGTCTCATCGGATAGGGAAGGATGAGGAAGGAAGTCGGCCGTGCCCTTTCAAAGGAACAATCCCGGCATTTGCCTGAGGCGATTTAGGGAAATCACGGAAAAACTAAATCAGGATAGCCGGACGCGGAATTGAACCGTCGTCCTCCCGAATGCGAGTCCAATGTGCTAACCATCACGACAGCTCGCTCGGTGATTCTTCTTTGTTTTCGAATAATGTAAACAGGTAATGCTTAAGTGTTAATACAAACGAATGTGCTTAAGTGACAAATGAATGTTTCCTTTCGAGTTGTTACCTAATAATTGTGCTTGTAATTCCTCAAGCAGAAGCGTATGAGTTAAACATCTGAACCGAAGCCGTCGTAGAATGGAAACGGAACTTTTCCGGATATCGATTTCTATTCTAAACATTATGTACTCACTCCCCTCTACAAGTCCTGGAAGTTTGTAACGGCAATTTCAGAACACCTATATGTACCTAATTGTAGTATCGATTATTTCGCTGACTTCCTCCCATTCGTTGAAGGATATTAAACAGTTATTACAATGTTTATGTCTCTTGTCCCACAATACACTGCATTCTTGAAAATAAACTGATCAAAATTTCAGAAACTGCACCTTGAAACAAATACAGCAAATCGCGTCCACTTCGCACGAAAACATTAAACCACACTGATCGTGTCCGCTTCGGTGCATCGCGTGTCGCGCGAAACCCCGGGCGTGTGCGCTCACATAGGGTAGTTGAATCACTGGCGACTGTTTGATATTTTCACGTTGTCGCCGAGCCGGGGTCGCAGAAAGATGCCTCAGCAAGAGCAGCGCTAAACAAATTACACGATTACTGCCGCACAGGCTTTCCCGCAACCGGTTATTGGCGGACCCGAGTTAAGTCTATGCACTGTTACGACATTCACTATTGGCCTAAAAAAGAGTCACCAGCCTTACTTTGATCCGCAAAAAACGGTTAAAATAGTCACTACTCATATACCACAAATATACAAATTGCCCTGTAGCAATTCAACTAATTTCAAAAGTCTCTCGGATCCGAGTACTGTATTGGAAAACGTGCACACCAAACAATCGCAACACTGTCTCAAACTGGTTTGATGTCTCTCCCGCCACTAACCTCGTCCATAAACAAAACGTGACAACAGTCTACGAAAATCAAAAAACGAGAAGGACTCGCAAAAGAATACCACAATTCAAGTTTCCTCTGGAACAAGCGGAATTATTTTCTTCTGCAACACCTCGGTAAGTCTGCCTCGTTGTTACCAGTCACTATTTCCAGCTATCTGTTGTCTCTAAGATGTGATACGCGGACTCTGCCGGCCGAGAAAGCGCTCGCCTGATGAGTCACGCCTTTGCTCACAAATGAGCCCTAGAACCACTGCACGTGAAAAGCGCGTACCAACGCTTTTCAGTTTCCCAAAACCGAAGAGCAATTTCATTAATCACTGACCAAGTCAAGCATAGACAGCAAGTCAAGTACATGTTCAGAAATGGCTGATAATCAAATTTTCACTGACATTAATAAATGGTTTAAAGCTGATAATTGCCATTAAGCTTTGAAAAGACACACCACATGCAGTTCAGAACCTGTAAGAAATTTCCTTCCAGGATATGTATAACACATGAAGACACGCAGATAGAAGAGGTTGACAGTGTTAAATTTCTGGGATTGCAACTCGATAACAAATTCAGTCGGAAACGGCACACCACTGAATTGCTTAAGTTCCTACACAAGTTGGTATATGCAATGCGAATCATGTCGGACGTAGAAGATATAAAAAAACTTGCATACTTTGCTTGCTTACTTTCTATTTTGTCATACAGGATCATGCAAAAGCGTGTAATAAGCCATTTGAACCATTTTGAAACCATTCCAGCAAAATATTTTAAGATTCAGGCCTTTCGGCCAATAAGCCTGCACAGCATAATGTAAGCACTCCCTATCGGCCGTTTCCTGCTAACGCTGACAGTAGTTACTGCAAGGTGCTGTTTCCTACCAGGATTTTCATAATTTCTTTCCCAAAGAGTCTCAGGAAACACCGCAATACTGTGGAAGTCACTCGCCCTTGAAAATATCGTGGTCAGTCCAGACCACTACCCATTTAACTGGATTAAGGAAAGATAGTTCATTATCTTCTAGCTGGAGAATAGTCACTGACCTACGGAAACCTGTAAACTGGTGCTGCCGTTGACAATAACGGCCAACATTAAATAATGGGCGCGGCCAGGAAATGATGTTTTACAACTTGCTAACTATCTCAATAGCTTCGTTAATAAAACTGTAACTGTGACTGAAAGTGCAGCTTAATTTGGACTATGAAATACAGAGTAACTTTGCAGTTTTTACATTAACAAAACATTGCTTGAGGTGAAGGAAATAAAAAGTGACAGAAAAACTCTAGTAGCACCGACTGAGGATCGAGTACCGATCCTTTGTATTTGTAATCTGACAGGTACCCACCGTTTTTTTTTATTTTAGCTACACCCTCATTCCTCCTCTTCAGCAGATGCCTTAAGCTGCCAGTGTTGCCTTCTTCGAAGTTCTGCTCGAGACAGTTTTCCCTTGTAAATTGATACTAAGGTCTTCTTCTAAGGCGAGGGCACGTAAACACGCACTGGCACACGTTTTCCTGTAGTCTGCTACTTCGTCACGGGGTAGGGAACATTGAGCACGGAGGATAATAAGAAATGAGATTATTTTGTGAGAGACTAATACGCGGCCTTTTTCATTCCGCCTTCGGTGGTAGTCGCTGGTACTCATGAAATTGACGTTGCAGTATCTACTGTCGCTGAAAGAGATTTTGGTACATGGTCACCATGTTGCTGACGCAGTATTCTACAAACTAAATGTAGAGTGGTGTTTCGCGATAGGTAAAAACTTCCAGTCTGGTCGTAATAGCCTCAAAACATCAGTCTGTTGACCATCAGCTCTGATATCATTGTCAGTATCTGTTATCTTCTTTTATATGCAAATCCAACAGAAATTGGACCATTTATCAGTTTTAGTTAAAATTTCTTTTCATGTCTTGCTAATTTTTCAGCGGTAATATATCAGGTGGCTCTGATTTTTGTGTACTTAAAGGTTAATATTCACCCAGGCTTGTATCGGAGATGTTCATGGGTGTTTGACAGATATGGGGTTCGGGTGGTCTCATTACTAAAACTTGGTGAGTTAACGCTGTCGATATTTTGAGATGTGGAGTGTACATCGTGTACCAGTGTCTCTTCTCCCTTTTCTTGTTCCAGTCATGAATGGTTCGTAGAAAGATAAGACTGCTTTTAAGCCTGTGTATGAGCTCGAATTTCTCTAATTTTATTTTCATGGTCTTTCCGCGACATATACGTAGGAGGAATCAATACAATGGTTGACTCTTCTAGGAATGTGCGCTCTCAGAACTTTACCAGAGGACCATAGCCCGATGCAGAACGCCTCTCTTGCAGCGTCTGCAACTGGATTTTGCTGAGCATCTCCGTGAAGCTTTCGTGCTTACTAAATGAGCCTGTAATGAAATGTGCTCCCCGCTGGTCTTCTTTGGATTTCCTCCATCAGTCCTATCTGGCACGGATCCCAGACTGACGCGCACTATTGCTCGAACGAGTGTTTTATAGACTACCTTCTTTGTTGATGGATTGCATTTCCTGGGCATTCTTCCAGTGAATCTGTCTGGCGTCTGCCTCACTCACGATTTATTCTATGTGGTCGTTCCACTTCAAATCGCTCCGTACGCATATTCCTGGATATTTTCTGGAAGTGATTGTTCTGCGTCGTTGTAAACGTACAGTAATGCGTTTTTCTGCCTGTTTAAGAGCGATGATACGTTACATTTGTTTATGTTGACAGTGAATTGCCACTCCCCGCACCACGCGTCGAAACACTGCAAGTCTTGCTGAATTTTGCTATAATTTTCTACCGTTGCGACTTTTCTGTTTACAACTGCATCATTTGCAAAAAGCATAGAACTTCCGACGTTAACGTTATCCACTAAGCATTTACATACACTGCTCAACGGAAGTTTGGAATACTATCGCAAAATGCAGTCTATGATAGTAGAGGTCTCACTGACCTAGGCACTTCATGCGTTATCCAGTCAGAGCCGACATATTGTACAGTGCTTACTACTGGCATGCTTTGTCGCAACAGCACACCACGAACAGTGCAGTACCAACAACAGCTTCATTCAATTTGTGCTCAGCACTGCAGTAACAAGCCACGTAAAGGGATACAACACACTGACAGACTCAGGATAGTGGCTTTACTTTCAGCAGGTCATACACAGCAAGATGTTGCCGATCGGTTTCATGTTATTCAAAATGGTGTGCCTAAGGTTTGGAGAATGCACAGAAAGACGGTAAATGTGAACGACAGACTTTGCAATGGTCGTCCTCGTACGACAAGACTAATGCAGGATCGTTTTCTCCAACTATCTGGTCACGTGTGCCCAACATCAACTGCCAGAAAAATTGGAAATGACTTCTGCAGGACAACAGGGATTCGTGTTTCAGACCAAACAGTGAGTAGGAGATTGCATCAGGGTGGTCTTCATTCCAGAAAACCAATGAGAAGATTTGCACTGAACCAATGGAACCGACGCAATCGAAGGACCTGGGCGCTTGCACATCAGCATTGGACCATTGCAGAATGGAGTAATGTCATGTTTGTTGTCGAGACCAGGATTGGTTTGCGACCAGAAACCGGACGTCTTAGGGTTCAGAGAAGCGCTAGACGATACCAGGACCGCCGGTACGTTCAGAAAGTCCATAAGTTTGAGGGTTGAAGCGTAATGTTCTAGGCGGCAATGAAGAATGGACAGCGGGCCCTTCTAACTGCCATCTACGGCAATTTCACTGGTCCCCGATACCTCCAAGAGGTCCCACAAACGATTGTAAGGCCATATAGACGTGAAGTCGGTGACAACTTCATCTTAGCCGATGACAATGCAAGACCGCACAGTAATCTAGCAGTGTCTCGGTATCTTCAGAGATGCACTATCAACCGAGTGCACTGGCCCTCGCAGTCTTCAGACATGAATGCAATTGAGCATACATAGGACCTGTCGTAGGTGGACATTGCACAGCGTCCGAATCCACCTGACAATCATCAAGACTTCGTTGAAGCTGCCACTGAGGAATGGGATCTCATACCACAAGATAAATTTGATGGTCGCATCCACAGCATCCCTCGCGTAGTGGAAGTATTTATCGATGTGCGGTGTACACTACTAAAGGCTGATAATCATTGTCGTGAGATAAGGAATTCAGTGCTTTTGTTTTAAAGATACGTAGTTAGGAGAGAGCCTGCTTTGATTTGTAATGATTTCTTGTGACTAACTAAAATCGCACTTCGTTCTTGTTATCAGAAGGAATTATGTTGATTTTGTTAATAAGATATTGTACAAACCTCCCCAACGGTTTTACTATAAGAAGTCAGTATAACAAACTGTGATATTTCAAATTTTTTTCGCGGTGTGTGATGTGTTGGCAAATGTGCCAACACCTTGTAGATAGAGGAGGCCGAAATGCACGCTACCTAACGCAGACAGGCGTGAATTCTGGAACAGGATAAGTAGTGAATGCTAATAAGAAAAGTTTGCAGCTCCTCGAATACTTAACTTTTAATCCTTGTTGTATACATCGTTCTTGATGAGACATTTCATACGATAACTATCAAACTATGTAAGGCTAATGGCGCCTTGCTAGGTCGTAGCCATGGACTTAGCTGAAGGCTATTCTAACTGTCTCTCGGCAAATGAGAGAAAGGCTTCGTCCGTGTAGTCGCTAGCAAAGTCGTCGTACAACTGGGGCGAGTGCTCGTCCGTATCTCGAGACCTGCCTTGTGGTGGCGCTCGGTCTGCGATCACACAGTGGCGACACGCGGGTCCGACATGTACTAAATGGACCGCGGCTGATTTAAGCTACCACCTAGCAAGTGTGGTGTCTGGCGGTGGCACCACAGTGTGTGTATTGTAATAGTCTCATAACACTCCCTTGTGGCATGCCTCAGAAAGTAATGATAGGTTCACTGCGGTTCAGTTCTCTTGGAATTAACATCTATCCGTGGGCAGGTGTCTGCAAGGTGATAGAACAATGCACGTTATCTTCGTCAGCCTCTAAGAGCCTGTACGTCTGCAAGAAACAGACCACAGTCCTATGCGCACTCTTGTTCCTGAGTCTGAGTCCCCCCTTGTTGCATGTGGCACCGTATTGATAAAATGCGTGGTAGAAACAAATAGGAATTCATTCTAGTGCCGACAAGGGTTGCACATGGGAATTAAATAAACATAAGCTACTTTGACAAAGGAGAGATTATTATGGCCCGCCGCCTGGGAACGAGCATGTCGGCCATGGCGAAGCTGATCGGCTGTTCGTGTGCTACTGTCGTAAGCCTCTATGGAAAGAGGTTGAAGGACGATAAAACCACAATTACGCGACAAAGTGTTGGATGTCGACGCCACATCAAACAACTTGGAGGTCAGAGACCGGCCCGCATTGTAATGATCGGCGGCAATTCTGACGACGGAGTGCAATTCTGGTGCAGGCGCAAATGTTTCGAAGCGTGCCGTTCAACGCACATTGTTTAACATGCAGCTCAGCAACGAACGACCCCTGGCAGTTCCTTTATGTCAGCCGCAGCGTTCCGTCCCGGCGCGGCTCCAGCTAAGGTACTGTTCACTCTATACATAGTCTTTTTTCCCCTCCCCCATCTTTACGGTACTTTTTATAATCTTTGCCTCGTCCCATTTCTTCATAGGTTCCAGTTTCATCGCCGCGTGTAATCCGTGACGCTTTTTGGGAAATTCCGCCAAATTTCAAAGAAAGGTTTGGGATCGGCCTATAAAAGTGGCTTGACCACTATAATGTAAGTATTTAGTCTTCGGGACAGTTCTTATCACTGTGACATGGTCTTTGCTTAGTGTTCTTTCTTATTTTTATTCAGAATTGCACTTGATGAGGTAATTTAAATTATGGAATCTGTCATGCCTTTAATAAATGATTTACAACAGCTGCAGCGGGTTTTATTCAACATACAACAGTCTGACTGTGGATGCCCGTCCAGTAAACTGTACTGTTCCCTCAGCGTCACCTGACTGTCTAACTACTCTAACTTAACTACTGTCCATTACTCTTGTTTTACTTTTGTTGATGCTCGTTTTATAACATCTTTTCAAGACACTATCGATTACCTTCAACTGATCATACAAATCCTTTGCCGTTTACGTCATCGGAAAACCTTAAAAGTTTTATCTCTTCTTGCTGAAGTTCAATCTCCTTTCCAGATTCACCTCTCGTTGCCCTTACTGTTTGCTCAGTGAACTGACTGAATAATGCACGGGAAAGGTTACATTTAACCCCGTCTCACTCCCTTCGAAACTACCGCCTCCCTGTCACATCCTTCGACTTCTGCAATCTGCAGTCTGATTTCTGTACGAATAGTACACTGGTGTGCAAAACGTAAGGGCGACACTTAACTTTCCCATGATGTTTCACTGTCAAGTAACATAGCTCGATGAAACTTCGATCATACATGGAAAGATTTGCTACAGCATAGTACAGAGGGTAACTGCAAGAAATAGCCAATGAGAGGAACATTTATGACATTTTTATTCGAAGACGATAATTACTGTGAAGTCACCGCGATTTATGATGGCCCTCTGGACATTACAAAGGGCGGGATATGGCTCTTAATAGGGTGTGTGATCACCACGGGCGGCAGTAAGGTGCTGCCACGTTGGCCCGCTGGCCACAAGGCCAGTAAGGACTTCTTGTCGCAAGTTGTTCCATGCAAAAAAAAAAAAAAAAAAATAATAAAATAATATATATATATATATATATATAGCTTCTGAGGTCATCAGTCCCCTAGAACTTAGAACTACTTAAACCTAACTAACCTAAGGACATCACATACATCCATGCCCGAGGCAGGATTCGAACCTGCGACCGTAGCGGTCGCGCGGTACCAGGCTGAAGCGTCTAGAACCGCTCGGCCACAGCGGCCGTCTGGTTGACAACTGCTGGATGGTCGTTGGAGCATGTTGATGTGCCGCAATACATTCCTCCAATAGATCCCACACTTGCTTGGTAGGATTTAAGTCGGGGTAACGGGCAGGTCAGTCCATACACCGAATATCCTCTCGCTCCAGGAACTCCTCCACCTGCTCTGTTCGATGCAGTCAGGATCGAAGGAACCCCTGAAAAGACGCCGGTGGGGAAGACATATGGTGTCACTACAATGCTGACTGGTGAGAGTGCCATTGTCAAACATCTGGAGGTCAGTACGCCCCTGCAGCTTTTGCCTCCCCACAACTGGCTCACCAAAACGATCATTTTCGACAATGTTCGTGAGTGCATTACGCGCTGCCGCCTCTCGTTATACGAGGGTACGTCCAGAGTCACTACTCAGACTGAATCGTATCTCATCCGAGAAGAGCACGCGACCCCACTCCTAGCTGGTCCGGTCCCTATGTTCTTGATACCATTGTAAAGGGTGCCGCTGACGTGCCGGTGCCTGCCGCACTAATGGCTGTCAGGCAAAGAGGCCACCCTCATGCACTCGCCGTGCCACTGTGGAGCATGAGTTGCGTGCCTTGCAGTCCTATTAAATGTGGTTACAATTGCACCCGCTATTTGAGCTGGTTTCCTTCTTGCCTGTTGCGCAATTTAGCGGTCAGTTGCTGCTGTAATGACCGCATGCAACCTCCACTTCTCCTTCAGGCAGCAGTGCGTGCGTTTCAGGATGCTCCCCATGCACATGAAACAGTGCTGTGAGCAGTATCAAATTCCTGGGCTACACTCGCCGTACTTCGTCCTTCTTCCAGTTTCCCGCTGATACTTCCCCGTTTAAAGCCATCCAGATGTTGTCTCCGAGCCATGTTGTAACGAAGAACACCACCACACGGTACCGTAACTGCTCGCTGATTGAAATACAAATGCTTCCTGCTGCGAGGTTGGCCACATGTGGCTCTACAGTCAGTGCTGATCTCACGTCAAGTGCACGACTGGGAGACCTCTGGCAACATGCTACCTCATTTTAATTCATTTCCACCGTATTTTTAATTGGTTACATTACTTTATCCATCGCATCCTTAAGTTTCCAGGGTAGTGTTGACAACCTTGCACACTCTGTGTTTTATCCCTACTACTTTTAAAATGTCAAAGATTGTATACCAACTAATACTATCAAAAGCTTTCTGCACATCTCCAATTTATTGCTAAAAACGTAGCTTTGCCTTTATTATGTCTATCTTCTAAGATACGTCATAAGGTCAATTTTGCCTCGCATGTTCCTCCAAGCTGTTCTTCCCCGAGGTCGGTTTCTGCCAGTCTTTCCATTCTTCTGTAAATAATTCGTGCTAGTATTCTGCAACCATGACTTATTAAGCTGATGGTTCGATAATGCAGGGTGAGGGTGATAGTATTAGTTATTCTGAACAAAAAACTTTATATGAACGTATGCCCTTCTCCGAATGGTTTCCGAGATATAACACATTTAATATCACTTTTCTACCTTTTTCTTGAATAAATCGAAAACCGCACCCTCCAGCGGAGGCGTGACGCAGAACGAAATTATATTACATTAAATTTCCTACAATAAAGGTACTATTAGTTTTTTCTCTAGGACTAATAGTTTGCGTGAAGAGAGCGCGAGAATATTGAAAATCTCGCATGACGCGCATGAGCTGTAGATTAGGTAGTTTTTGTAGGACAATTTGAGGTAGTTTCCCGACTTGGTACACCACGAGTGTCCTGTATCAGACTGTTCGTTTCAACTTCTTCTACACTATTGTGGTACGTTGTAAACAGTGACGAAGCTTGAATAATACAAAAAATAAATAACAGTGTACATTAAATGTGTTCTATCTCGAAATCCATTCGGAGTAGGGCAAATGTCAATACAAAGTTTTTTGTTTAGAATCACTAATACTATCACCCCTCGAAGCATGTACTTTTCGGGGTCAGGGATTTTCTCTGCCTCGTGATGACTGGGTGTTGTGTGCTGTCCTTAGGTTAGTTAGGTTTAAGTAGTTCTAAGTTCTAGGGGACTGATGACCATAGATGTTAAGTCCCATAGTGCTCAGAGCCATTTGAACCATTTGACCCATGTACTTTTCCTCCTTACCCACGATGTATTCACAGCTGACAACGCTACCTGCTGTGGAATTGCGATTATTACATTCTTCTTGAAGTCTGAGGGTATTTTGACTGTTGTATTTCGAATACCAGGGAAAATCGTTCTTTCATGGTTGGTTCTCCCAAGGACCTCTATAATTCTGACAGAATGTCGCATACTCCCGGTGCCTTGTTTCAACTTAGGACTTCCGTTTTCTTTCATCTTCATTTACTTCGTCGTCCCCTCCTTTATTGAGTAATGGATTGTTATACGCTGAAGTGATAAAAGTCATGGGATAAGCCCTAATATCGTGTCGGCCCTCCTTTTTCCCAGCATAGTGCAACAACTCGATATGGCATGGAGTCAACAAGTCGTTGGAAGTCCCCTGCAGAAATATTGAGCCATGCTGTTTCTATAGCCGTCCATAATTGCGGAAGTGTTGCAGATGCAGACTTTTATTTACGAACTTAAATGCAATATGTCGTTTGTTACCCAATGATTTCTTAATGGACCTTGTCTTTTTATTTATTTGATTCTGTGCTGCCTTCACTGTTTCATCTCTCAGAGTTACCAATTCATTTGTTGTTGTACTCCCGTACCTTGATGTCGATGATGATGTTTGGTTTGTGGTGCGCTGAACTGCGAGGTCATTAGCGCCCGTGCGAAGTCCCAATTTTTGGCACAGTCCAATGTTTTACTCAATCCAATCTAGCCACTGTCTCGAATCAGGATGGTAATGATGAATTGATAAAGACAACACAAACACCCGGACCCGGGCAGAGAAAATCGCCAACCCGGCCGGGAGTCGAACCCGGGACCCCGTGATCTAGAGGCAGCAACGCTAGCCACTATCCCACGAGCTGCGTACTCTCCCATCCCTTGTCTCAGTGAGTTGTTGCCTATTGCTGCCTTTGCTGTTCTCAACAATCACCTTATCCAGGGTCAACAATTTCATTTTTCATCTGCAGTTCGTAACTAACAATTTTTTGTTACCTTCCACATCTGCACCTGCAGTTTAAAATCCGGTTTGTCTTACTATTATACAGCTTATCTGAAACCTTTCGGTATCGACAAGGCCTCTTCGGCGTATACAGGGTGTCGCAGGAGAAATGGTCTATATTTAGCGATATGACAGGAAGGATCACTCGAAGCAAAAATAGTCTAGTAAACATGGACTCTAGAATGCATATCTCAAGAACTATTAGTACTTCTTCATGCTCGATATTGTAAAACAAATCTCTTCTACTGCAAGCTCTTTGCTTTCCATATTTTAAGAGGTGGATCAAAAGAAGAAAAAGTTCCCAGTACACAAGGGCCCTAAAATACATATTTCAAGAACTATGAGCACTATTGTAAAATATATCTCTTCTACTGAACAAGTGATCATAGCTCTCAAGGTATGCATTTTAGGGCCCATGTTTACTAGACACTTTTTGCTCGTTTTTGTGTAAACTGCGTGTCCTCTAAGTCTGTGAATGGGATTTAGGGTCTCACTGTACACTCCGCAAGCCACTGTGCAGTGCGTGGCGGAGGGTACATCATACCAATTGTATCAATTTTTCTTTCATTTTCTAGTCACGTATTGACGAGGGAAAATTGATTGTCTACATGCATCTGTGCATGCCCTTATCTCTCTTATCTTACATTCATGATCCCTACCCGAGACGTACGATGGCGGCAGCTTCGAATACATCTTCCCTAAATTTAATCGAACAGGGTTTTTTGAGAACTACTTCGTCTTTCTTCCAAGGATTCACATTTAAGATCGCTGAGCATTTCTGTTACACTTCCGTATAGGCTACACCGACCTGTTACGATCGCTAGCAGTACGACTCTTCATCTACGTCTACATCTATACTCCGGTAGCTACTTCATGGTGTGTGGCGGAGGGTACTTTGTGTACCGCTACCACTTACCGCCTTTCCTGTGTCACGAATGGTCCGAGAGAAGAACGATTGTTAGTAGTCTCTGTGTGTACTCGAAGCCCTCTAATTTCACCTTCATCGTCTTTTCGCAAGATGTACGTAGCAGGAAGCAATATACTGGATGACTCTTCAAGAAACGCATGTTCTCGAAACTTTAACAGTAAACCACCCATCGTTATGTACAACGTCCCTCTTGCAGCATTTGTCACTGCAGTTGGTTGAGCATTTCAGCCACGTTTTCGCGCTCACTGTATGAACTTGTAGCGAAACGCCCTGATCGCCTTTGGATTTTCTTTATTTCCTCTACCAGCCCTATCTGGTACAGATCCTATACTGACGAGCAATATTCAAGTATTGGTCGAAGAATGTTTTTGTAAGCTATATCGTTCGTGAGTGTACTACACCTCCCAAGTAGTCTTCCACTGAATCTCAGTCTGGCATCCGCCTTACCTACGATTAGTGTTATGTGGCCGTTCCGCCTTAAATCGATCCGTATGTACAGTCCCATGTATTTAATGGACGCGACTAATTCCAGTGACTGTTCTGCAATCGTACAGTCAAAGAATAATGGGTCTTTCTACTTATTCAAGGGCAATACATTACATTCTAATTCATTCAGTGTGCACTGTCATTCCTGATTGATCTCTTTTTCCCTCTTTTTTGCCTGTTCTCCGTTTCCTCTACGGGATGGGCACTGTTATACGGACTGTGGCAACGTTAATGACAGTAGGTGGCGGGATGCCCTTGTCGGCGCCATCACTCCCCTTGCGACCCAATTATGTATCCCAACTGTGTGCGTCTACAGTAAATCTCACGCTCAAGTGTGTGACTGTCTTCTAAATATTTGCTTAGCCGGTATTTGAGGCGCACCTGGGTACCGGCGCGGTAATTTCCTATTGGATATGGGAAGCCATTTAAAACCGACGTCCGGACTGGCCGGCTCATCAGCCTTCGTCGTTAATCCGTGAGGCGGATTCATCCGGCCCATGTTTGCTCCCCGAAGCTATACGGGCGGGTGCGGGTTGTTTTCTTGTTCTTTTACCTGGCCTATAACTCGTATCTTCAAGGGGTCGGCGTGTTAATTATGTACTTGACAATGTTACTGGCAGTGGGAGGCCGGATGTCTTCCTTGTCGCCAGCTCCCGCCCCGCCTCCCTCCCCACCCTCATAGGAGAAAGGAATTTGCGTCGCGTATTATCCCAAATGTAAGTGTGCGAATGTATTCTAAATGTTTCCGAATTGTGTAACAGGCGGGGCATTGATACCATCCCGGTATTCACCTAGTTAGACGTGGGAAACAGCCTAAAAACCACGCCCAAGGTGCTCAGCACACTGGCCCTCATCGTTAATGCGCTGGACACATTCTATCCGGAATCTGGCGCACCTTCCCGAATCTCGGAAGTGACATGCTAATGCGAGCGCAGGGGTAGGACGGGTCGTCATTCTTAGTAAAGACGCGAAATTCTGAGGCAGCAGAATTGCTCGCACTAGTAGTTTTTATGTGATTTCCTTTCCTTCACGTCGATGATTTGGTGAGTAATAGTACATCCGTCCTCTGCCCTTTACGAGTTCTAGCGAGCAGGCGAATAGCAGAGCAGCAGAAAATTGGGATCCAGCCAAATAGTTTATTCGAGCCAACTTTCGCCCGCATCAACCTTGACGAAGGCGAATATCGTCCGCGCCTGCCTGTCAAGGACACGCCCCACATAGCGATGCGGGCCGTTCCTCCGTCTCTCTCTAGCCCGCTTCCCGCACCCTCACGCAGTCTATGAAGAAGCGGTGCGGTGGGGGAAGGGAGGAGGCACAAACAGGGGGGCGGGGTAGCGGTGTGCAGTGAAAGTTTTCCCCGGCGGGGCGGCGGCTGGTGGCTGCGGGGGCGGTGCCGGGGGCAAGGTCGCGCTGGAGGCGGAGGCGGCGGCGCAGGGAGGGGCCGGCCCGCCCCGCGGTGGGCGGCGCCCCACACCCGGCTCCCCTCGTGTTTACACGCGCCCGCCGGACGCCGCAACCGCCGCCGCTGCCGCCGCCGCCGCCGCCGCCGCCGCCGCTGCCAGCGCGTCATAATGGAGACGCCAGCCACGGCGCGGCGTCGGTGCGCGGCCCGCGGGCCGAGCTCACGTCCCTTCCCCCCGCGACTCCATCGCTGTAGCCGGACTCGCTGCAGTGCTCAGCGCGGTTGCTACATCTACACCGTCGCACAGACTCCCGTATGGAGGACACAGTAATAGGCATCCCCGTGATAAGGGACGTAAACTGTACGACTTCCACCCTGACATAGGAGGACGAGTGAAAATGAAGCAGATCGATCCCAGCCGCGGTATGGTTCATTTTTAACTGGACCCGGACCTTATCCCACGCACTTAAGCCGCTTGAGTCTGACAAGGAACCTTTTGAGTGCGAGGTCGTAAGTTCAATCTTAAGTAAGGGTAATTTGAAAGTGTTATGGATTACGGCAAGAAAAGTATTAGTTATAAATGACTAATGTTCTTCAAGAGGGCGACAAAAAATGAGAGTCTGGGAGGTGCAGAGATTCGTCTTCTATGGGACGTATGTATTACACTTCACAAAATGGACATCGTCCACATTCAAGAAATGTTCAAAACAACCATTAATTTGCACCATGAACACCGAATGAAAAATGGTGAGCCACACTGATCACAAAGGTTCGCACTATCAAGATCGAAGGAGAACTCATTGAAAGTTACAAACCATACAGGACGTTCAGCTAGGTATCCGCTCTCAAAGAATGCAAATAGAATCATATTGAAGTAAGGACGTGGTGAGAAGTGACAGAATGTGATGGCATGCAACCGAATTCGGAACAGTCTGACGTGGAGCTTATCATGAAACTGACTATTCTTTAAGGCGTAGCTGCAGATAGTGCGATAGTAAGTTTTCTAGGCACGGAAAAAACAAACATCTTAAGGCTGAATTTGTCCAGTGGCTCCATGTGGTATGAACTGCCATGTCACACACTTTTCCGTAGGGGTAGTGTGCTCTAAACAACTATGAGTTTTAAAGGCAGACCAGGCATCAAGCAAAAGCAAGTTATTTTGACGAGCTATTTGCCTAAAGCAGTGTTCATACCATAATTGTAGTTCTCATACGTTCATTTTCCAATTCGTGCTTGTTGTGACGTAAATATTCCCTACTGCCCTTGCAAGATGACGCACACGACAAAGATCACAACCATAGGTGGAAGTATAAGCAGTCAAAGATATTGCTAGCTAGGGCATAACCACCTACGGTGAGCTGACATGCACTCAGAAGCGACAACATCGGCAAGGCCCTGCACATCAGCAATACTGACTGAATATGCCAGCTGCTATCACAGCCGACCAACATGCTACAGCAGGGAAGTGACACGTTCGCAGCCGCGCGGGATAGCCAGGCGGTCTTAAGCGCCTTGTCACGGATCGTGCGGCTTCCCCCGTCGGGGGTTCGAGTCCTCCCTTGGGCATAGGTGTGTGTGTTGTTCTAGTGAAAGTTAGTTTAAGTTCGATTAAGTAGTGTGTAAGCCTAGAGACCTAGGGACTGATGACCTCAGCAGATTGGTCCCACAGAACTTACCACAAATTTCCAATTAAACGCTCGCACACTAACGCAAAAACAAACCGCCTACACTCCCCTACACTGTGTATCTGATATATGACCTATCGGACACTAACCGATGATGAACCCAGCTGTATGCTGATGCTGACCGAGAAGCCAACACTGGCACCCAGCTGCAGCCGCCGAGTAACACCGCTGCACAACGTCAAAGGTATCCGCCTGCATGATACCCACTACTAACAAAGCCTACCCTGGCATGACCTGTCGCTGGCACCAAGAAAGCCGCTACTGCTCTTACAATCCGCCCCAACTATCCGGAGAAGGTTTTTCTTGCCTTGGCACTTTTTTCCTCTGCCCTTCAACTCTCTACCCTTCGTTCAAGTTTTGACCCAATCTATCACCACATGATTGTTTGATTTGGGGGAAGGGACCAAACAGAGAAGTCATCGGTCCCATCGGATTAGTGGAGGATGGGAAAGGAAGTCGGCCCCTGCCCTTTCAAAGGAATCACCCAGGCATTTGCCTGACCGATTTAGGGAAATCACGGAAAACCTAAATCAGGATGGCCGGACGGGAGTCTGAACCGTCGTCCTCCCGAATGCGAGTCCAGTGTTCTTATCACTGCACCATCTCGCTCGGTACCTCCAGATGAGCACGTATTAATGGTTAATCTTAACCAGACGTACGCAAACATAGCAGTACCCACAGTCTGCAATACCTCACGTAGTAAATGCTAAGCAATATGCACAGATGGCAGTCGACCTTTTGTGCTGGCCATCATGCCGGTGTGGGCGTCGAGGCAGAGGACCTCAAGCTTCTCCCAGCGCAATAAATAACTATCTAGCCAATTTACTATCCAGATTAACAGTCGGCACAGTTGTATATGAGTGCGTTAAGGCATTAATGTTAGTCGATCTTGATATAGCTCTTTTGAAACCTCTAATTTCCAGATTTCCTTTCATACGCATTTCCTCTTCAAATCCCGATTGGTCGGGATTGAAAACAAACTCCTTACTGAATGATGGGACAACTTTGTTTATCTCATCTACAAATTTTCTGACCGATTCTGCAGTTTGCTGTGCATCGTCGAGTTCACACTTTGTTTGAAATTTCGTTATCTTACATCTTCGAATTCCGTATTATAACGTAGTAGGTGACTATCATGCACATCCTGTAAATTGCATTAAGTATCCTTGAAAAGCGCAAACATCAGTTTTTGCTACAAGTGGCCCTTGTTCTCCCTTGAATATCCATAGTTTTTTTTTTTTGCCGAGCGGTTCTAGGTGCTTCAGTCTGGAACCGCGCGACCGCTACGATCGCAGGTTCGAATCCTGCCTCGGGCATGCCTGGATGTGTGTGATGTCCTTAGGTTAGTTAGGTTTAAGTAGTTCTAAGTTCTAGGGGACTGATGACCTCAGATGTTGAGTCCCATAGTCCCATAGTGCTCAGAGCCATCTGAACCATTTTTTTTTTTTTTTTACTACGCTGCGAATTATCTTCCGTGTATGTAATTATCTTTAGTACCCGCTCCTTGGATAACGATTGTACTTTACTATGTTTCACTGGAGACCGGATTTGTGGATCCCTGTCCGAGATCTAGAGAAAGATTTTGACAATGTTGACTGGAATACCCTCTTTCAAATTCTGAAGGTAGCAGGGATAAAAAACAGGGACCGAAAGGCTATTTAAAACTTGTACAGAAACCAGATGCAGCCATAAAAGTCGGGAACATGAAAGGGAGACAATGGTTGAGAAGGGAGTTAGACATGGCTGTAGCCTGTCCCTATGTTATTCAACTTGTGCATTGAACAAGCAGTAAAGGAAACCGAAGAAAAATTTAGAGCAGGAATTAAAGTTCAGGGAGAAGAAATAAAAACTTAAAGGCTTGCCGATGACACTGTAATTCTGTCAGAAACAGCAAAGGGTACTTGGAAGAGCATTTGAACGGTATGGACAATCTCTTGAAAGGAGGATATATGACGAATATCAAGATGGGTAGATCATGTAAATAATGAGGAGGTACTGAACTGAAGTGGATAGAAAAGAAATTTATAACACAACCTGATTAGAAGAAGGGATCGTTTGATAGCACACATTCTGAGACATCAAAGGATCTCCAATTTAGTATTGGAAGGAAGTGAGGGGATAAAAATCAAATCGTAGAAGGAGACCAGGAGATGAATACAGTAATCATATTCAGAAGGATGTAAGTTGCAGAAGTTATTCGGAGGTGAAGAGGCTTGTCCAGGTTAGAGTAGCATCAAACCATTCCTCAGACTCAAGACTCCAAAAGACGATAACCAAAGAAACAAAAAGGAAGCTTAATCAGTTCTCACAGATACTGCTGTTTGCAATTGAGCTTAAACCAATTCGGGTGGGTGCGCCGCGTCTCCTTGGAGCACTACACTCACGCTTGGAAACGGTGAAGGTTCCCCTTATCGAAGTCGTATTTGTTGCGAAAACGGTACGATAGGGCCAGACGTTGTGCATAACGATAATGATAAAGGTGACGAGCAGCTCTTCCTTTACGGTGAGCTTCGCCAGACTGAAGGACCATTCGGGGTATTCTGCAAACGTGTATTCAACCATGTTGCTCTATCACTCACGGACACTTGAATGAGGCTCGAACTAGGTCAGAGAGGTATGATGACGTCAAATGACTTCATCCGATGCGACGTAAGCATCCCCCCCCACCATAACTACCTATCTAACAAACGTGTTTTCAATCGGCTGTAACACGGAAACGGTACGCTTACGGACATCGGTTCCCATTCAAAATATTGTCTACTCAGTCCTCTCTACAAGTCCTAGAAGTTTGTGTAGAGAATTTTAGAGGACGCTACATACATAGCAATAAGAGACCAGGAACGATGGGCACAATTAAATGTATTAACTGACAATGTGTAAAAACAACACATGAAGAACACCTGCGGGTACGACTTAACTGACGTGTCAATGTGCAACGTAACAACAATCTCCAGAGGGTGAACAGTGACACCCAAAGTGACAGCGACAACAGTGACACTGAAGAGGATGAGGAGGAGGAGGAGGAGGAGGAGGAAGATACGTAACAGTAAATAAGGCACCTAGAATTATGAATTGACGTAACATGCCAAAATCCTCCGACAAATTGTACATATCAGTCAAGTAATAGTTAAGGATAGAGAATATCAGAGTAAATGTTGTGTGAGGTGCTGACAGTCTAGCCACGAAAGCACCCAATGTTGTACATGGATGAATACCGAAAGTTAATGTATACGATTAGCAATACCGTTTCTCTACTAGTATGTATAAACTATTTTGTTGTGACTGGCGGTCAACAGCTCGAAGAAACCATTCCGAGGTATTCACCGCTAGTCACGTCCGCCCCGATAGCTGAATGGCTGCCGGCACGGTACCTCAGCGTGTTCGGTCAGAGGGTTAGCTGCCCTCTGTAATAATAAAACTGAGTTAATGGATCAACGACAAACTTAAACGGATGTCTTACGACGTCCGCCCCAAGCAGACGCAACGAACGAAAACGAACAAAATGAGACTACAAAACAAAAGTAAAAATATAGGCAGCGTGACGGACTGCCGTTCTAAGGGGCCCGGGTTCGAATTCCGGCTGGGTCGGGGATTTTCTCCGCTCGGGGATTGGGTGTTGTGTTGTCTTCATCATCATTTCATCCCCAACCGGCGCGCAGGTCGCCCACTGTGGCGCCTAATGTAATAAGACATGCACCTAGGCGGCCGGACCTGCCCCGTAGGGGTCCTCCCGGCCAATGACGCCTAGCGCTCATTTCAATTTTTACCGCCAGTCATAATCAGTGATGACAGCAACAAATCTCTCCTCTATCGTATCAACTTTTCACTTTCTTCTTACAACAACAAATTTTTTTTATTTTAACCTCAAATTATTTTTTATTTTAAAAAAGTATTAATCCCGTGTCATATGTTGCAGACAAAAATAAAACAAAAAGTACAAAAAAGACGACAAACAAAAACTGTATGTGTAGCCAGTTTTAAAATAGTAGGTAAAAGGTCTCTAAATTTGCAATGAATAAATCCCTGGCATGGTTCATTTTCTGACTGGTTTTGGCCAGCGCTCCTACAGCGCTTCTCACTTTCGGCGGACAGCAACTGCGAATGTGTTGAATATGGATCCCCCGAACACATTGTTCTATATTGTGAGCCGTATTCACACACGCGGCAAAACATAACGGGAATAACAATAGAAAAATGTCAACATACACTCAGGGACTCACACGAATGAAGACAAACTAAATGAACTAATAGTCCACATCTCCGATACAGAATACACTATCTATAAACAAATGAGACCTTACAGGCATCGTAGTAGACGACAAAGAGATCACTGGGTTGGCGGATATGAAGTTTCCAGTACAACTGAGTCTTAGAACACCAGACAGAGGACATAAAACACGAAGAAAAACAAGTTGATACCTAAACATTGAAACATCTAGCATAGATCAAACCAGAGACTCTTGTTGTATAATCTTTACCGGAATTTGTACCAGGCGCCACATTAAACCTGTTACTATAATGACATGTATTTTTCCACATGGCGTAAATTAAAATAAGAGCACATACGTGATAAAAAAAAAACGAAGACGCACAGTACATAGCACACACAATACATATGAATGGTAGCCCCTTATAACATAGTATAGAAACACCATGTCGAACGTATAACTTATAGAGCGGTCGGTTGTTGAACCAGGCACCACAGTAAACCTGTAAAACACTAACCCAGAATTAAGCAGACTAGCATATTAACACACCTTAGTAATTAACCTTGGCAGACACTGCACAGGGATGCAGGGCTCGAGGTCACATTCCGAGACCTCCCTTGGCAGCGCAGGGGAAGGGGCATCTACTACACACTCTATCCTCGCTTCTTTTGTCGTTGTTGTTATATTAAATTTTTTTCTTTTATAATTTCCTATTTTCAATTTTATATACAACAGCTTAATAAGTATAATACAGCTGTCATTTAAGCAAAGAAAGAGGACGAAAGACCTGCACGAGGCCCCGCATCCGCTTGGTACTTCATGGACAACGGCTGCGTAGGATGAGAGAGAGCTGCATGGTGGGGTTGTTAGTTCTGGCTAAGTCGACCGAGTGGAGCACTATGGCAATCTAGGAAAATACACAAAATAAATGTAAAAATCCCTGGCGTGTAGATGCACCTGAAAGAGTTGAAATCAGGTAAATCGCCAGGTCCGGATGGAATCTTAGTTCGCTTTTACAGAGAATACTGTAAGACATTGCTTGCATTTATCGCGAGTCTCTCGCCCAGCTCAAAATGCCAATTGCGGGTGGCCCTATGTACAAGAAGGGTAAAGAACGGACGAGCAAAATTACAGACTCATATCCTTACCATTGGTATGCTGCAGAACTCTTGAACATATTCTATGTTCGAATACAGTAAATTTCTTGAGACAGAAAAGCTTCTGTCCCAAAACAGTACGGATTTAGAAGACATAGCTAGTCCGACACTCAGCTTGCCCTTTTCTCACATAGGCTAATTTCCTGTGAACCATGGATGAAGGGCAACAGGGAGATTCCGTATTGGTTTTGAATTTGCGTGGTATGTCGTCGGTGTGTCTTTAGAGTCTGGAAATGCTTGAGACGTGACAACGATCGGAGGTGTTGGTTACTTGCGTGAAGTCGTGGTTCGAGTTGTTTACGTGTAGCGAGCAAGTGAAGGGTTCAAAATGGCTCTGAGCACTATGGGACTCAATTGCTGAGGTCATTAGTCCCCTAGAACTTAGAACTAGTTAAACCTAACTAACCTAAGGACATCACAAACATCCATGCCCGAGGCAGGATTCGAACCTGCGACCGTAGCGGTCTTGCGGTTCCAGACTGCAGCGCCTTTAACCGCACGGCCACTTCGGCCGGCTGCAAGTGAAGGGCTTTCCTTATAGTGTCCGCACACTAGTTTTTTGTTGTTTTGTTTTTGTTTGGTACACTTATCTGTAACAAACTTTGACATTTGACTTTCCTCTCTGTGACGACAAGCCACGCCGTGTATAGTGGAGTATATGGTGAAAGGAGGGAATAGTCGTAGCCCCACTGGACAACATCGACGACAACCTGCTGCCCAGCAACTGCATCAAGATGCAGTCTCCTTTCTAGCTACTCCAAAAATTACTATGGACACTCTACGGACACCATCAGCCAGTAGATAGCGATAAAATAAATAAATGTCGTGTGGCTAGGGCCTACCGTCGGGTAGACCGTTCGCGGGGTGCAAGTCTTTCGATTTGACGCCACTTCGGCGACTTGTGTGTCGATGGGGATGAAATGATGATGATCAGGACAACACAACGCCCAGTGCCTGAGGGGAGAAAATCTCCGACCCAGCCGGAAATCGAACCCGGACCCTTAGGACTGACATTCTGCCACGCTGACCACTTTTTTTGGTCTCATTTTGTTAGTTTTCGTTCGTTGCATCTGCTCGGTGCGGACGTCGCAAGACACCCGTTTTAGTTCGTCGTTGATCCATTAAGTCAGTTTTTTTATTACAGAGGGCAGCTAACCTTCTGACCGAACACGCTGAGTTACCGTGCCGGCTACCACTCAGCTACTGGGGGCAGACATTCGGTGGGAATCTGGAATACACCCTGACGAAGAGAAGTTGTTAGAACAGGATCCCTACGACTTCTCCAGCGCGAGAAATAAGCGACAAACTGAGGTAATTCTGGATTTAAGGAATTCAGAAACCTCCACTGCAGAAGCTAATCAAGTCTCATTCGCTAGTAACGTTTCAGATGCAGCTTCTTCTGGTTTCGTTTCCAATCAAGAAAATGTTACCAACACTCCTTCTGTGGCAACTGTAACTATCCAGCGGTCTCCTAACTTCTACAGACGTACAGACACTGGGCTGTACGTTGTTCATACGGAAAATTTGGATAAAAACGTACGCCGTCTGCACCCTTAAGCTCTAGGGAAACACTTGCATATTTCCTTACCGGAACTTGGGAAAGTTGTAATTAATTTCCCTGCTGCGGGAGAGATGAAAGTGAACGTCGATTTGAAAACTAGTGGCCATGCGGTTCTAGGCGCTTCAGTGTGGAACCGCGCGACCGCTACGGTCGCAGGTTCGAATCCTGCCTCGGGCATGGATGTGAGTGATGTCCTTAGGTTAGTTAGGTTTAAGTAGTCCTAAGTTCTAGCGGACTGATGACCTCAGCTGTTAAGTCCCATAGTGCTCAGAGCTATTTGAACCATTTTTTTTTTTATTTGAAAGCTCCAGACAAGGATAATTTCTTAGTCAACAGTGATGCATTAAAGTCTAAAAGGGGGGAGTAGTAAGAAAGGTAGGTACACGACTTGAAGAAACGGAGATTTTAGAAGTCGTGCAATCTGTCTCCCCCGTTATAGGTGTTCGCACGTTTACGAAGAGATATGGTACAGAACAAATTGTGAAACTGCAGACCTGCTTGTTAACTTTTGACTCTCAAACTTTACCGAAAGCTGTGCCTATCCGTGGAACTAGATATCCTGTAGATCCTTATGCGCTAACTTTCAGGCAGTGCTTTAATCGCCCTCGTTACGGGCACACCAGTAAACAGTCTCGGTCCCAGAAGAGATGCGTCAAATGTAGTGGGCCTCATTCTGTTGAATCCTGCGCATTTCCTATTGCTATTTGTCCATACTGTGGGAGACAACACCAGTCCACGGATCGGCCCTGAATAACAAATACGGCGACGAGCCCAAGAAGTAGCTACGTTTAGTAACACTCAGGGATGTGTTGACTGTTGTTCGTATGCCAACCTATGCGTCCGTCACTGGGAGACAACAATATTTCTTGCCTGCGCCAGTCACTATTACTCCGACAAATTTCAGCGCTCCAGATCTTCAAACCACACAACTTTTGCGGACGCTGCCCGCCACAAGCATGCAGTGTCAACAGCACGGAAGCAGGGAAGAAACTCAGTGTGTGGATGTACCTCAGGAGACAACCACCGTTCACCGACCTTACCGGCGACGGACGGAAGCAAGCAACCACAATAATCGTACACGAGTGGTCTTCGTACCGCACCTCGCTGTACCCCACGCAACATTCAACCACAACTACACTCCTGGAAATTGAAATAAGAACACCGTGAATTCATTGTCCCAGGAAGGGGAAACTTTATTGACACATTCCTGGGGTCAGATACATCACATGATCACACTGACAGAACCACAGGCACATAGACACAGGCAACAGAGCATGCACAATGTCGGCACTAGTACAGTGTATATCCACCTTTCGCAGCAATGCAGGCTGCTATTCTCCCATGGAGACGATCGTAGAGATGCTGGATGTAGTCCTGTGGAACGGCTTGCCATGCCATTTCCACCTGGCGCCTCAGTTGGACCAGCGTTCGTGCTGGACGTGCAGACCGCGTGAGACGACGCTTCATCCAGTCCCAAACATGCTCAATGGGGGACAGATCCGGAGATCTTGCTGGCCAGGGTAGTTGACTTACACCTTCTAGAGCACGTTGGGTGGCACGGGATACATGCGGACGTGCATTGTCCTGTTGGAACAGCAAGTTCCCTTGCCGGTCTAGGAATGGTAGAAAGATGGGTTCTATGACGGTTTGGATGTACCGTGCACTATTCAGTGTCCCCTCGACGATCACCAGTGGTGTACGGCCAGTGTAGGAGATCGCTCCCCACACCATGACGCCGGGTGTTGACCCTGTGTGCCTCGGTCGTATGCAGTCCTGATTGTGGCGCTCACCTGCACGGCGCCAAACACGCATACGACCATCATTGGTACCAAGGCAGAAGCGACTCTCATCGCTGAAGACGACACGTCTCCATTCGTCCCTCCATTCACGCCTGTCGCGACACCACTGGAGGCGGGCTGCACGATGTTGGGGCGTGAGAGGAAGACGGCGTAACGGTGTGCGGGACCGTAGCCCAGCTTCATGGAGACGGTTGCGAATGGTCCTCGCCGATACCCCAGGAGCAACAGTGTCCCTAATTTGCTGGGAAGTGGCGGTGCGGTCCCCTACGGCACTGCGTAGGATCCTATAGTCTTGGCATGCATCCGTGCGTCGCTGCGGTCCGGTCCCAGGTCGACGGGCACGTGCACCTTCCGCAGACCACTGGCGACAACATCGATGTACTGTGGAGACCTCACGCCCCACGTGTTGAGCAATTCGGCGGTACGTCCACCCGGCCTCCCGCATGCCCACTATACGCCCTCGCTCAAAGTCCGTCAACTGCACATACGGTTCACGTCCACGCTGTCGCGGCATGCTACCAGTGTTAAAGACTGCGATGGAGCTCCGTATGCCACGGCAAACTGGCTGACACTGACGGCGGCGGTGCACAAATGCTGCGCATCTGGCGCCATTCGACGGCCAACACCGCGGTTCCTGGTGTGTCCGCTGTGCCGTGCGTGTGATCATTGCTTGTACAGCCCTCTCGCAGTGTCCGGAGCAAGTATGGTGGGTCTGACACACCGGTGTCAATGTGTTCTTTTTTCCATTTCCAGGAGTGTATATTAAAAAAAAAAAAAAAATGGTTCAAATGGCTCTGAGCACTATGGGACTTAACATCTGTGGTCATCAGTCTCCTAGAACTTAGAACTACTTAAACCTAACTAACCTAAGGACATCACACACAACCATGCGCGAGGCAGGATTCGAACCTGCGACCATAGCGGTCACGCGGTTCCAGACTGAAGCGCCAAGAACCACACTGCCACACCGGCCGGCACACAACTATAAGCCAGAATATCCTGTCAGCATGGTGCTCGTAGGTTAGCAACTCCACACAGGTATCTTTAATTCTCTTTCTGTTTCAGTTATGAAGGCTGTACAAGTATTTCAGCGGGAAGCTACATCACCTAACTCCAATAGAGAAAGCTTGCGGAGAGGATTATACATTTGTTAGCCTGGTATCGTCCTGTTATACGAAACATATTTCGCGTCTCAGCAGACAGTCTGCTTTAAAAACTACTTGATAATAAGACAGGACAATTTCTATGGCAATAGTGGCGTTGCTAAATTGCTAGAACATTCTGTACCGCATCAACCATATCCGCTCAAACTAAGAAACAATGCCGAAGTAGTTACTGGGCGGATAGAATTTGCTCACAAATCCTTTACAGTTGTCTCGGTGTATAAAGCTCTTCATTGCAGTATCTTGGAAGATGTCTTGAGACACTTAATAAGCCAGGTTTGGCGTCCCTTTATAATACGTGGACACATGAATTCCTGTCACGTAGCGTGTGGAGGAGATATGGCACACAGAAACGGCAGGTCTTTGAAGAATGTTATTGAAGTTAATTACCTAGTGATTGTCAACGATGAAGCTCCTAACATGGTACACTCACCAATCAACAGACGTTCTGCAATGGATGCAACGTCCGCCCCCGGTAGTTGAGTGGTCAGAGCGACGGAATGTCATACCTAACGGCCCGGGTTCGATTCTCGGCTGGGTCGGAGATTTTCTCCGCTCAGGGACTGGGTGTTGTGTTGTCCTTATCATCATCATTTCATCCCCATCGACATTCAAGTAGCCGCAGTCGCGTCAACTCGAAAGACTTGCATCAGGCGAACAGTCTACCCGACGGGAAGCCCTAGCCTCACAGAATTTCCAATGGATGCAACACTTCGTATTCCCCATTTTAATGAACTTCCTAATTGACACTTTAAAACAGACCGACCTACGATATCCACCATCATTCGACTTCGCTTTAACGATGCTTTGCTGCAGAATTCATGAAGATATTCTCAGTTTGAATGTAATAAACTTTCTTGAGACTGAGAAGCTTATGTCCACGAATCAGCATGATTTAGAAAGCATCGCTCGTGTCAAATTCAGCTTCCCCTTTTCTCACATGATATGCTGTGAACTAAGGATGAAGGGCGACAGGCAGATGCCATGTTTCTAGATTTCTGGAGGGCGTTTGACACGGCGTTCCATTGCAGGCTGATAACGAAGGTACGAGCATTTGGAATAAGTACACAGAGACGTGAGTGGCTGGAGGACTTCTTAAGTGATAAAACCCAGTATGTTGTCCTCGACGGCGAGTGCTCATCAGAGGCAAGGGTATCGTCAAGTGTGCCACACGGAAGTGCGATATGACCGCTGTTGTTCTCTTATATATATAAATGATTTCGCGGACAGAGTGGGCAGCAGTCTGCGGTTGTTTGCTGATGATACCGTGGTGTATGGTAAGCTGTCGAAGTTGAGTGACTGTAGGAAGGTAGAAGACATTCTAGACAAAATTTTTAGTTGGTGTGACGAATAGCAGCTAGCTTGAAACGTGGAAAAACATAAGTTAATGTCGATTAGTAGGAAGAACAAACCCGTAACGTTCAGATTCATCATTACTACTCTCCTGCTTGGCACAGTCAAGTCGTTTAAATATCTGGGCATTACGTTGCAAAGCGATATGTTACGGAACAACCGTGTGAGAACTATGGTAGGGAAGGCGAATGGTCGACTTCGGTTTATTGGGAGAGTTTTAGGAAAGAGTGGTTCACTTGCAAAGGAGACAGCATGTAGGACGCTGGTGCGGCCGTCGAACTGAGGGAAGATATTGAAGCAATTCAGAGACGGTCTCTTAGAATTGTTACCGGTAGGTTTGGACAAGAAGTACGTGTTACGGAGATGCTTCGGGAATCCAAATGGGAATCAAGCGACGTTCTTTCCAGGAAACAGTATTGAGAACATCTAGAGAACCGGCATTTGAGGCAGACTGCAGAACTATTCTCCTGCTGCCAACGTACATTTCGCGTAAAGACCGCGGGGACAAGGTAAGAGAAATTAGAGCAGGGTACCCTCCGCTACGCACCGTACGGTGGTTTGTGGATTATAGTTTCCTGTACACCTGTACAGAATTAACGTTTATGGTTTCCCTATATGTGAGTGTAGTTCCGAATCGGATGCTGATGTAAACCATATCATGTTTTCGTGTTCGAAATTTGGCAACGAACGATCAGAATTTATGATGACTTTGATGAATATGGGTTACTTCCTCCCTGAAGCAGGGTCTTCTCTTTTTTTTTATTTAAAAAAAATCTTTATTTGATCATTATCATGATACAATATAACCTACTACCTAAATACATTAGTAGGTCCTATTTTTAACTATTTCTATATTCTATCTGCAGCTATTATTATGTTTAACACTGCAGGTTTCTACTATAATCCATCACCACTATGGGGGTTATTCTACTATACTATACTATGTTATTATTTATCTAGTGTTACCTTCATTTTAGCTTCTATTGTTAGGATACCACTTGCAGATGGTTATTATTATGACTACTCTACCTGCAGCGTTACAAGTGTGCCAGAATAAGATACAAACCTAATTTTCTGGCCATTCCCACTGAGCTAATCCCAGTGGGAGTGCCCCTGGCACTGGGCTGGCCGGTGACGTGGTCGCTGCAGTTCTATACTAATCTTATTATCCTAGTTTGAACCTATAACTAACCTTATATCTAATGTCATAATTGGTGCATAGTCAGGTCCGGTGGTGATGTACTACCCCCCAACCTATTCCGAAAACCTGGCGGATTCCAGCCGTGAGGCGGCTGGCCAAGTCCACGTCCCGGCGGAACAGGGGGGTGTACGTGACAAGTCTGGTATTTATTTATTGATTGTTGCTTAAATATTCTTTGAGGACTTTGCCTGAGATTACGTCTGTTAGCTGATTCAAGACGTTGAAAGTGTTTTCATGCCTGAGCAAGTAGTGCGTGTCGTTATTCGGCAGTTGTTCCCTAAATTGTTGTGCAACATCGTCAAAGAGGGGACACTCGTACACCACATGGTCCGGAGTGCCCTGCACTGCTCCACACGCTGATGTTGCCCTTTTCCCGAACCGACAGAGATATGTCGGGTAGGGTCCGTGCCCAGTAAGAAAGTGCAGCAAGCCCCTTGTGGGTTTGATGTAAGTGAGTTTTAGGCGTTCCTGTATGTTTGGAAGCAGCTCGTGTGTTCTTCGGCCAGTCTCATCACTATCCCAGAGTTCCTGCCATAATTCCATTCCCCTCCTTTTGATGCTTTGTGTATCCCCTACATATATCCCCATCATTTCTTCTATTTTTTCTCTTCTATTCTTCTTTATCCAATACCAGGTGGCCTGTTCCCTAATTTTTATGTCCAATGGACATAACCCCATCAGTACTAAAAGTGCCCCTCCTGGAGTTGTTCTATATGCGCCTACTGACCGTAGGAGCATATTTCGCTGCACTCTTCTTACGGTCACGGCAGGCATGACCCTCGTGAGCCTGTGTGCCCAGACCGCTGATCCGTAGCCTACTATGGATGTGAGGATGCTGTTATGATACAATTTAATGAGATCAGGTGGGAGATGAAATCTTTTGTGTCCTATTCCGATTAAGTTGTGTAGTACTGTGAGTGATCTTTGTGTTACTGTGTCAATATGCGATGCATAGTTCCACCTCTCATCGACGATGACACCAAGATACCGGGCTTCTCGGCGCCTGAGGACTGGTAGGCCATTTATTCTGACGGTAGGATTTCTTATGAGTTGACCTTTGAGCAGCAGGTAGGTTGACTTATTAGGTGCAATGGTTATTTTTGTTTTATGACACCATGTGGTCAATATTGTGATAGCTCTTTCTACTTTTGGTTCTAAATCTTCGCGGCTGCGGCCGCCGACCAGCTGACTTTGCCGCTAGGGGCCGATAGCCAGACCTCCCTTCCTTCACAATAGCTCCTGAGACAGCCATACAGCGGCCCTGGGCATTCCTTCTCCCGCAAGCAGGAGAAGAGCGAAGGCCACCACAGGTTATCAAAGGCGCCACTGATGTCCACCATGATGCCGACTATGTACTTGTGCGGGGCAGAGTCACAGACATCTGCAGCCAGGGCGATTGCGTCAGACGCCGACCGTCCCGTCCGAAAACCGAATTGTCTGTCACTCATCCCGCACAGGACTCGGTGTGCAGCCAGTCTGTCTGCCAGCAACCTCTCAAAGAGCTTGCCCAACAAGTCCAGTAGACATATAGGTCTGTATGACTTGGTTTCTTTGGGGTCTTTGTCCGGGCCTTTTTTGATTATGAATAAATTCGCCTTCTTCCATATTGAGAAGAATGTCTGAGGCCGTAAACACTCGTTGTACAGCTGAGTGAGAGGTGCCACCAGCTGGGGGGGGGGGGGGGGGGGCGAGGTACTGTATCACCTCCGCAATAATGCCGTCTGGGCCAGGAGATTTGCCTTTTTTGAGAGCTTTTATTTGGGAGCTTACCTCTTCTTCGGAGAAGGGGTAGACCACTCGGTTGTTTTCATAGACCTGTTGGTTTTCTCTTCTTATTCTCTGTTGTTCATCAGAGTCATCTTCCTCTCTATCGTCAGGTAACAGGGCACGGAGTAGGACCCCCGCAGTTTCCTGCCAGGTCTTCGTCATCCGGCCCCCGTCCCTGACGGTAGATAGCACCATAGGTGATTTAATTTTTACTCGTACTATTTTGTATGGCAATCCCCAGGGGTCTGTAGCCAATTGGCTTTGCACATACTTCTCCCAGCTCCTGATCCTGACAACCTTGAGTTCCTGTTGGAACTGGTCTCTGGCTTCTCTGTATACCTGCAGCCAGCGCTGCTTTTCATGCCAGACGACACACCGCTGGTAATACCTCCTCGCCCTCCTTGCTGCCTGGCGCATTTGCCCCAGTTCGGCTGTCCATGGTGAGGGGGAGGCCGCGACGGCCCTCCTCCTGGTTGGTACAGCTGCCTTTACTGCCCTGGTTATCGCACTTGTAAGATCTCTGGCATCCTCTGGCACCCTCCAGTAACGCAGGAATGTCACACTCCCTCGCCAGGCGGTCCCAGTCGGTTTTATTATAGTTGAGCTGCGTTTCCCACCCCATGTCCCAGTGGCACCCGCTGTCTCCAATGGCGAATGTTATTATGTTATGGTCACTAGTAGTAATCTGATCCCAAACTGTCCAGTGCGATGTTTTTGTTTCAAGGTTTGGGGTTACCAGGGTAACGTCAATGTTTGTACCGTGTCCTCCCCCCCCCCCCCCCTCCACCGGTGTAGGTGGGAGTATTTCCCTGTTTGTTAGCGACCATTAATTGTAGTGACATGATTGTGTCGACAGCTTTTTCTCCTCGGTCGTCCTGAGTACCACTGAACCACAGGGGGGATTTTGCATTGATGTCTGCAGTCACAAGAATTTTTCGTCCCCGCAACGCCGTGGCTATTTGGACGAGCTTGTCCAGGAATTCATCTATTTGTCTTCCGTACTGGAAGTACATGTTAACCACGTATAGTACTCCGGTGGGTGAATGAAGCTCCACGACGTTGCAGTGGTCATCTGAAAATTGTGCTAATACGGTGGCTCTCAACGCTTTATTTATGATTATGAATGCGGCTCTTGGTTCCGCTCCACTATAGATTTGTTGCCAGTTGACTGCGGTGAACGGGATCCGTCCAGCCAGAGAGTATGGCTCCTGTATGCAGAGTACATCTAGACTCTTCTCCTCCACCACTTTCCGGAGTTCCTGCAGAACCAGTTTACTATTATGTGTGTTTATCTGTCCCACTCTTAACTGGCTCACGTGGGAAGTATGTGTGTATATGAGACCCTGGCCAGTTTTTGCGCCAGTCGTGTGCTATTCTGCCGTTAGTGATGACAGATTGATTGTATAATTCATTAAGGTCGAATTTTTCATTTCGCCTTTCGAATACTTTCTTAACCAGGTCTCGTAGGGCTCCGAAGTCTGTGGGGAGATTCATTGTCTTGAGCTGTATTCTGTCTACAGCCTCCATCACTGGGAAGGTGGTGTCTCTGCCATATTCATGGCCGACACGCACCACATGCCTTAAGGCTGTTGTGAGGGTGGCCGGCTCTTCCAGTCTGGACAGCTGTAAGGCGTGCTCCAGGTTGGGGTAAATCCTGGCAGGATCTATTCCTGGCCCTCGTTCGGTAGGTGGGCTTATTGGTGTACTTATGTTTGTTGGTACACTAGTGCTACTTATTTTGTTTACTTGCACTTGCTCTTCCTGACTTTTTGTCTTTGGGTCTTCTGTCATTAATAATTTCCCTACCACAGGATGCCCAAGTGGTCGTGCTTGATCTTTAGGCGACCTTTGTCCCCGATTCGGAGGGGAGGGTGCATCATTCTGATCACAAGGATCTGTTTGGATATAGACATCTTTCATTGTGATTGTGAGGTGTTGTGGCCTGGTGATCTTCTGAATAAATTCTCTGAATTTGTTGGCCCTTATTGCATCCCTCAACCTCTTGCTTGGAGACTTTCTTTTGGGCTTCCTGTTCCCATTTAGGGACTCAGCCATAGTCGATTCGAGCTATGAGTCTCTGCTCAAGCATCCTGTAGGTAGGGCAATTTCTGCCAGTAGTGTTGCATGACTTTTTGCCTCTCTTTACGCAGGGTATGCAGATTCCGGCTTTGCTGCAGTTTTTCCTCGTATGATCTTCTGACCCGCACCTGGAGCAGGCCGGCTTCCTCTCACAATGCTTATGTATATGATCTAGGTCGCCACAGTTGTGGCATCTTGGAACCACTAAGTAATCTCGCACGTTTATCGCGTGGAAGCCTATGTAGACTCTCCCCATGGTGGTGGTTCTGCGCCACATCTTTCCAGAGACTTCGGCAACGTGATGTACGACGTCACGCTCCCGGGGCCCTGTTCTGAAACGTAATTTGAAGTCATTTTTGAATGTTTCCCACACCATGTCATCGAAATTTTGATTATATAGCGTCTCATATATGTCTACTTCTGTTAATGCTACCAGTACGTCATAGAGGATCACCAGCGGATTTCGCTTTTTCGGTGGTTCACATTTGACTGCTGTGTTCAGTTTGGTGTTGTTTAAAATTTTGTCTCTGTCTTCCTCAGTTGCTACATCAACTACTACTACGTTTTTTGTTGCCTTAACTTTGTTTATTTTGATTTTGTCTTTAGCGGGGTCAATTGTAGTGGTGAATATTTCTTGTACTTTTTTGACTGTCTGTCCGGGCAGGGGTCTTAAGAAGACCGCCGTGTCCGGCCTTTTTGAAACCTTGTTCCCTTGGTGGTTTGAGGTTTTGTGACTGCTTGCGCAGCCACTGCAGCCCAGGTTTTGGTTGGTTGCTGCCTTAATCTGTTATTCTCTTTTTCCAGTTCTTCGAGTCGCCCCTCAAGCTTTGCACTTGCAATGGCCCAGGCGGCGAGCTCGTTTTTGATTGCCAGGACTGCAGCCTGGCTGATTTTGCCGTTTTTCACACTCGAGTCCAGAATTTGATTACTTTTGGTATGTCTTTCGAGTGTGTTTTGCTCACTCTGTTCCGCTTCCTCCTGTGAGGCAGGAACAGTCGCGATCGACGCCCTCGAGGTCGCTCTAGAGTCACTCGTCTCTGATTCAGCCATGTTTTTGTCTCTTTTGGTTTCTAAAGACATTCGCCTGTATGAAGTGATTATCAATTTTCTTAAGTGTACAGGGGTCCACCTTGATAGCTGCGCGGTTATCGCGGCGTATTGTAAACCGAAGGAGCCCGTGTTCGACCACCGGTCTGGTCAGAGATATTCTCCATTCGGGGACTGGGTGTGGTATTGTCTTTACGCTCGTATCACCATAATTGACATCTCCCTCTAGAGGTGGCTGTAGGAGTGTGTCCCGAAAGCTAATAAAAGAAAGAGTATAGGGCAAAATCTGTGGGACTCATATTTTCAAGTATCTCTATCACTTATCATTACATTTTAAGAGTAGTTTGAATTTATAACATAAATACGTCTACTTTACGTGTCATTCTATTTGTTAAACATTTTTTGTGGAAAAAAATGACGGCTTGAGCTTTCAATTCTGTAAATATGCTTTTATGTATTTTCTGTGTACAATTATGTATTCTATGTAAACATCGGCTCTCAATGGCTGAACAGAATACAAATCTGGAGGCCAAATAAAACAAATAAAAAAAAACATTTTAAAATAGATTCCCTGGGACACATCTCCCAATAGAGTTCCACATTAATATAAACGCTAATACTACATAAATGTATTACGCTAATAGTAAGTGGAAAATTTCGGAAGCCAACTGGGAAAAATGTAAGGACACAGTTCGACAGACACCCGAAAACATACGACGTGACTACTGGAAGAAGATTCGTACCAAGCTTTAACAAACGCTACGGAATTCGCAGCGGAAAACAGCATTTCTAAGAAAAGAAAAATAAAGTGTACTGCTACGAAGCAACATTCCCCTCCTTGGTGGAGTACCAAATGTCCTCAAGGAGCTGTACAATGGAGACTTGGTTTGAAAACCTATCGCCAGAATTCTATGTTGCATAACGTCTTGAAAGAGAGAAAAATATTACGTAATTTGGAAAAGTAAATGCTCGTGTGAACACATTCCTGAAAAAAAAATAGACAACTGGATTAAATTTTGCTCTTCACTTAATAAAGCAACAAGTGTGACACGCATGTGGTGCAAAACAAAGGTTGTTACAAATAGGAGACTGCCTTCCCCTCTTCCTACTACCACCGCCTGGTGAGAGGAATTTATAGACACGTTCGCTTCTCCCACGGTGCCTTTTCTAAATCAACCGTCTCCTGTTGCAGACGACCCGCGGTATCGACCGCCCCTGCACCGACCTGACCCGACGCGCCGTGCGCCGCTCACAGCTCCGCGAAAGACGGCGCTTTTAAATGTGCCGCCAGTGCGCCGTCGGGCGAGGCGGCCCTTTCACTGCTCGCTGTCTCCGATGAGCTGCGTCACGCGTGCGTGCCACCAGAGAATGCGAACACACATGACGCCAATGCTAAAGACTCTGATTGGCCGCAATTCAGAGCTCGCATCTATGGACTTAGGGTAGTGTGGAAGTCTGCAGTGTGGAACATTACCTCGAAGTAGCACGACGCTGCTGTATATTATTAATATTTAGAGACTTATATAAGAGTATCAGCATTCGAGACTATTTGGTCCCATCCAGAACACTACCATCATTTGTATATTACTCAGCACCACAGAAAAACTTACAGTATTCGAAGTTATGTAAAACTCAGTTATTGTCCGCCCCGGTAGCTGAGTGGTCAGCGCGACAGAATGTCAATCCTAAGGACCCGGGTTCGATTCCCGACTTGGTCGGAGATTTTCTCCGCTCAGGGACTGGGTGTTGTGTTGTCCTGATCATCATCATTTCATCCCCATCGACGCGCAGGTCTCCGAAGTGGCGTCAAATCGAAAGACTTGCACCCGGCGAACGGTCTGCCCGACGGGGGACTCTAGTCACACGACATCTGTTTGTTACTCAATTATTAAGTGTAGATAGTGTAAATAAACTTGTTAGTGTGTTACCTTTTTGAAGATGTTTGCTTGTGCACTGTCGAATCACATTAATGTTACAACCTGTCAAAAGCCTGAATAACCACCTTTTGCAGCGACGACCGCTGCGAGATGTACCGAAGGAGTGGCTCTGGAAAGTACCGACAGGGTTGTGGCCAGCTGAGCTGTATTTCTCGCTCGAGGGCCCATGAAGCCAACAGTCCGATCGAGGTGGTCCCACTGTGTCTCGATTGGTTTTAAATCGGGGAAGTTTGGTGTCGAGGGGAGTACGGTAAACTCGTCCTGATGCACTTCGAACCACGCACATACACTACGAGCTGTGCGACATATTGCACTGTCCTGCTGCTACATGCCATCCAGCCGAAGAAAAACACACTGCGTGTAAGTGTGGACATGGACCCAACGATAGATTCAAACATGTATTGATCCATTGTGCCTTCCAAAATGACAATATCACCCAGGGGATCCACAAAACATACCCCAGACGCTCCTTCCACTAGCCTGGACCCTTGCGACGACTGTTACCGGGTGTTTGCTTTCAGTCCGATGGAACCCAAAACGTGATTCACCTGGAAGGACCATCAGTCTCCTCCCAGTGGATGTCCTGTTGCGGTATTAGTGTGCAAATTCCAGCTATCGTCGCCCATAAAGGGGAGTCAGCATGGGTGCATGAACCAGGAGCCTGCTGCGGAGCCCCATATGCAGCAGCGTTCGCTGAACAGTCGTTGAGGAGGTACTGTTGGTAGCCCCTTGGTTCATACGGGTGGTCAGTTGCTCTACACGAGATGTGAAGTAGGAGAGGTTCTGGAAGGCCTGTTCGCTAGTACACATCTCCGCAGCCGTCGTTCACACTCATCACCTATGGGCCGTGGTGCACCACAGTTCCTCGACACCGGTTTTGGATAGCGCCAATTTGCTATGCATGATATACTTTAACCACCGCGGCGCGCGAACAGTTTACAAACTCAGCCATTCCAGAAATGTTTTCACCTTTGGCCAGAAAGCCAATGACCATGCCGCTTTGAACGCCAGATATATCGCTGCGTTTCCGCAGTACGACAGGGACTGCATTGTTTTCGACGTCCCCCCGGCACTCTTTATATACCCTTCATTGCTATGGCTGCCACCTGTCTTCTGAGTGATTATTGCACGTTGACATTGAACATAGGCGGTGGACACATTAATGTGACTGGACCGTTTATTTACTGGCCACCTCGCTATTGTTACAACAAAACCGAGATTATGTCCTACATCGTCCTTTCTCTCATGAAGAACTCAAGGAAGCTTTAAAATCATCGAGTGACAGCTGTTCTGATATTAATTTTAGCACTACCCTTTGCTTGCGTACTTGCCCATGGAAGGGAAAGATTTGCTCTTGTACACTGTTAATCGGCATTGGATGCAACAGGAATTCCCTGCAAGAAGGACGACGCAAGTCACAATTCCTACTGTGAAAAGTGAGAAAGATCAAAATATGGTCTTTAACTGTCGATCGATCGCATTGTCGTCGTGTGTTGCAAGAACACTGGTAAAACAGGAGACTGGAATGGTGGCATGAAAATACTAATCTGATGCCTTAGAGTCAATATGGATTCAGAAAAGGCAAAGGAACTGTCGAGAATCTGTACTCGCTTGTTATGATATCACGTTAGCCTTTCAAACGAAACAAACAGTCGTCAAGGTTAGCTTATGATCATGTACATATAACAGTTATCTTGGACAAGCTACCAGAGTTAAGAATTTATTGAAGGGTAATTTATATCAGTGCCCCGTTCGCAAAAATCCTAAAATCCAGTTTACTATGGAAATGGAGAAGGACACTGGAATCTCCTTCTTGGATGTCTTCGTTATAAGACAGACTGATGGCAGCTTGAAACATAAAGTCTTTCGGAAGGTTACACATACCGACGGATACTTGCATAAGGCTTCCAATCATCATGTACAACAGAAAAGAGGTGTAATTAAAAGTCTAGTCGACAGAGCTAAAAGGATTTGTGCGCCGGAATACCGAGTTAAAACATCTAAAGCACGCTTTTGAGAAGAGTGGGTACTCTGGTAAGGAAATCAATAGAGTTTTCCGACCGCATAATAGGAGGCCTAAGGACAACGATAGGGCACAGCGATGGAAGAACACGGTTTCTCTACCCTTCATCAAAGAGTAACGGATCAAATCGGCAAGGTTTTAAGGAAACATAACGTTCAACCGATTTTCAGACCAAGTAAGAAAATAGGCCAAGCACTTCGTTCCGTTAAGGATAAACGTCCCTCTCTGTCTGAAAGTGGTGTATACAAGATTCCGTGTACATGTGCTAGGGTCTACATTGAAACTACGAAGAGAAGTGTGAATACACGGTTGAAGGAACATAAAAGTCATTACTGACTAGGGAAAACAGACAAGTCAGTCGTGGCGAAACACGCTCTTCAGTCGGGTGATCACGCCGTGAAATTTTCGGAAACTGAAGTTTTATGTACTGTTGTTGTTGTGGTCTTCAGTCCTGAGACTGGTTTGATGCAGCTCTCCATGCTACTCTATCCTGTGCAAGCTTCTTCATATCCCAGTACCTACTGCAACCTACATCCTTCTGAATCTGCTTAGTGTATTGATCTCTTGGTCTCCCTCTACGATTTTTACCCTCCACGCTGCCCTCCAATGCTAAATTTGTGATCCCTTGATGCCTCAAAACATGTCCTACCAACCGATCCCTTCTTCTAGTCAAGTTGTGCCACAAACTTCTCTTCTCCCCAATCCTATTCAATACCTCCTCATTAGTTACGTGATCTACCCACCTTATCTTCAGCATTCTTCTGTAGCACCACATTTCGAAAGCTTCTATTCTATTTTATGTACTATGACGACCTATTATCCACGGCTTTATACAGAAGCCATCGAAATATATAAACATGGGGATAATTTTAACAGAAAAGAAGAAGCTATGAAACTCAGCGCTATATGGACAGTGGCGCTACAGAATCGATGAGAAGTTTTTATCTTTGACGTACTATCGATAGTTATATTTTATCCTTGACAAGGTTTATCTCTGCTATCACGTGAAATCCAGACCACGTCCACTTTCCACGGTATTTAGGTCGTTCTTCGACGTCCCACTCGTCAGTCGGCAAGACTCAGCACAACCAGGAGCACCTCCGAAGATGTCCAACGTAGCTTTGGACGAAACGTCAGGGATAGAAGAGTTCCATAGACCACGGCCATACAACCCAGAAGAATTCTCGGCAACTGAAACATCCGGTCGTGAAAGCCTTCATTGTATGAATCTACGTGCGACTCAAAGGCAATTTGCTCGGACCTTTTCTCGTCTCCCATGGCTTGTCACAAGGTGCCCCGTCTTGTGCACAGTGGATACACATGATTTAAAAAGCCACAATCACTTCCTCCCATATTGATATTGCAGTGTACAGACGATGTATGCGTCTTTTCCACTGCCGAGTCGTGTATTCAGATAAAAACGGTATTACTCACTACTGAGCCACACATCGATGAATGGCTGTCTACTAATAGGCTGGAGGTTTCGGTTGATAAATCAGTAATCGTCAACTTTTACAAATCGATCGCTGTTCGTATTGATGGTCAAGCCTCGTGTGGAAAGGAAAGTTTCCAAGTAAAATCTCATACTTGTTTACTAGGAATGATATCTGACTCTCGCTAAAGCTGGGCGCCTCACATTCTAACTACTGTTACTAAAAGTGAAGAAGGTTAAAATTCGCTCAGTCACATATGTGTCGTGGGGAGCGCGTCATGTACCTTACTCACCATGTACCGACGGATTATTCGATGTCGACTAGATTATAGCTGTCTACTGCATCACAATGCATCTAAGGTTTATCTCTCGAAATTACTCTTCAATACTGAGCCATTCGTAACTGTCTTGGAGTCTTGCGTTCGGCGCCCAAAAGTGTCCTTATAGTAAAGACGGAAGAGATGGTTCAAATGGCTCTGAGCACTATAGGACTTAATATTTGACGACATCAGTCCCCTAGACCTTAGAACTACTTACACCTTACTAACCTAAGGACATCACACATCCATGCCCGAGGCAGGATTCGAACTTGCGACCGTAGCGGTCGCGCGGTTCCGGACTGAAGCGCCTAGAACCGCTCGGCTACACCGGCCGGCACGGAAGAGATGTTTTTACGCATTAGATTCCAAATGTTGTCAGATAAATTTTACTTTCAAGGCATGGTCTTCTTCATTAGTTCCGGTGCCTCCTACAACAGAACTAAACTTGGCTTTGACATTTGGTCTTCTATTATAGATTTCATACGATTTTCTTCCCATTAGCCTTTACTTAAATATGATCTTGACACACTAGGCTGCCAGATTACAGTGTACTATTTTCAGACGACCAGCTCAGACAGTGTTGATGTCAACTGCAGCTTTAGTCGTCTCGCTGCAGCTCTGTGGGCTGGTTATCTGCGTATTTATAATGACGGCTCCAAAATTCCACTAGAGGAGTATACTGGAAGCGCATTTTTATACCCTCAGCTCCAAATCCGAAAATGCTTCAAAAGCGCTTCTATTCTTACGGCGAAGACGGTGGCACTTTTGGAAGTTTCTATCTTCAGCTCCGTTCTCAAGACTATTTATAAATCGTTCTGACTCCCAGAGCGTCCTTAAAATATTCAACATCAGACATGGAATAAAACAACATTTACTTACTGAATTTGGTTTTGGGGTGTGTCAGGAGTATACGAAGGGGGCAGACCATTCTTTTGCTATGGGAGCATTGCCACACTGGCATTCGCTATAATGAGGAAGTTCACTTATTAGCGAAGTAAGCTCCATCTATAGGAACTATTTTGATCTGAAATTGCCAATACATACTACCTACGTGAGGTAAAGAGCTCGGAAAACATCGATGGTAAGAGATATGGAACGTGAATAAAATCTTCTCGGTTTTCAAGCTGTGTCAATTCCAATAAAATTCTCGAGCTTTCGATGGCTAGCTCGTTAGGAATAAAAGTATTGAGTGCCGGTGCTGGTTTATTGGAACTGACTCGGCTTGAAAACCGAGAAGATTTTATTTAGTCATGCTGCCGCGAAAGACTCCGATGACAGAGATACGGAATGTGTCCCAACAAAGGAAAGGTGTATGAGGTGTTTATCATGCGCTATTAAAACTTCGAATTCCTACAAGGACGTAGTTAACAAGGATGCGTTTAGGTCGATCAACAATTTTCATCATCATTCAACTCCGCGCCGACCACGCCTCCTTTTCTCTCCATTTACATCGAATCATCATTTATTATAGTTCTCATGCATGTGAGTGTGATTCTGAACCGGAAGCTGATGTGAACCACATCTTGTTTTCGTGTCCCAAATTTGACTGTGGAAAGTTAGAGTTTTAGAAGATATTGTTGAGTGTGGAATACCGCCTCCGTCAATCAGCTTCTCTCTTTTGTTTTTAGACATTCGCCTTTATAAGGTGACTGCTAATTTCCTGAGGCGTATTGAGAACAATCTATAGTTTTTAATGGTAGGCGTTTATCATTTTTGTGTCTTGCTTGCGATGCAATTTCAGTTCTTGTATGAAATGATGAATCATAGCTGTCTAATTTACTTGTAAATCTATTTGTTACCAATTTATGCCGGAAAAAAATTGTGACAGCCTGAGCTCCTATCTCTGGAAATTTGCGTTACTGTATTCTTTTCATCTTCACGCGCTCAGTTTGTAAATGAACACGAAGAGGCCTAGTAACTTGTACAATGGGGAGTACCTTCTGCTATGCACTTCACAATGTTATGCAGAGCATGGATGTATATGTATACACTGATTGAAATGAAAAATGCGGCATATAATCACCTCACCTAAAAGCTACCAAACGGATACTCCAGTATATCCATGCTCATTAAAATTCAATACTTATGCTAGCTTATTTTCAGTACAGGCCAAGTCATTTCAACAAATAATGGTGTGAGTAAATGGTAACTGTTGGGTGTGTAGACCGTTTCTGGAACTTTCCAATTGGAGATCTCTACACAGTGTGTCCGGAGGATGTACATGCATTCCTTATCGCCATCTTAAAGTACACTAAAAAAAAAATGTGGCGCACCACGAAGAAATTATCAGACACGTCTTCGCTGGTCGTTGGGGCTGAATTCGAAGCGGGACTCATCACTGAAGACAATTCTACTCCAGTCAATGAGATTCCAGACCGAAGGCGCGTCTGGAGACGCCCCGGATCGTGGTAGGATACCAACCTGACTGTCGCCCGTCATACTGACCGACAGCCAGAAGTGATGGTCTGGGTGTCATTTCTTTTCATAGCAGGACCCTATCGGTTGTCATCCGCGGCAACATTACAACACAACGTTACGTCGACGATATTCTATCCCCCGTTTTGTTGCCCTTCATGGCAAGCAACCACCTCGTCTTACATTTCAGCTAGATAATGCGCGCCTGCACACGCTGAGAGTTTGTACTGTTCGTCTTCGTGCTTGCTAAACCCCACCTTGGTCAGCAAGGTCGCCGGATCTCTCTCCCATTGACGATCTAACACGCCAATTGGATTGAGTTTGGCACGATATCTTTCGGAAGATCATTCAACAACACTGTCAATCAATACCAACCAGAGGGCCAGAGGTGGACCAATTTGTGATGCTCTTTCTCTTGAATAAATCATCTAACTTTTCTGAGATTGTAGTCATTTGTTCCTCTGTACATGCGGTTTACATCACATCTACCAATTTCCATACCATTCGAACAATTCCTTCATGGTGCATCGTTGTCATTTTTTCTTTTTTTTCTTAGAGTGTATTTGAGAAACGTTAAATCATTGGCATGAGGGACATGGTAACATCAAACGGACACATCGCACTGACAGTCGGCTGTACTGCAATGACTGCAGCGTGATGACGAGAGTGGATTCAGGATAACACTGTGGCAGGAAGAGCAGGCACAGTTCCTTCCAAAAGGACTACGCTACGGCAGATCATAGTACGGAGGATGGCTCTGATTAATAGACGGATAACAAAAGCTGAAAGTCCGTCAGAGGTTACAGGTCATCACAAAGCGTCACGAACAGACTACTGAAAACTGGATTGGGATATCGATTTGCCAAGAGTCTTTGTTACCACTGACACAATGCCACAGAAAACACCATATCACAGTCAAATGGGACACTGAGTGGCATTCTGTGGAGTTCAGCAATGAGAATCGCTGCTGTTTGTGGTGACCATTTCGGCGCCAACGTGCCCATAGACGGTCTTGTGAAAGTTCACAGGAAGCAACGATTCTCAAGGCCCATACACCTGCAACCCTCAGAATCAAGATATGGGTTATGGTAAGAGGACTTATAAGGGAATTGTTGAAAGGAGGCTGAATAATCGCCTCTATATATACTACTGGCCATTAAAATTGCTACACCACGAAGACGACGTGCTACAGACGCGAAATTTAACCGACAGGAAGAAGATGCTGTGGTATGCAAATGATTAGCTTTTCAGAGCACTCACACAAGGTTGGCGCCGGTGGCGACACCTACAACGTGCTGACATGAGGAAAGTTTCCAACCGATTTCTCATATATAAACAGCAGTTGACCGGCGTTGCCCGGTGAAACGTTGTTGTGATGCCTCGTGTAAGGAGGAGAAATGCGTACCATCACGTTTCCGACTTTGATAAAGGTCGGATTGTAGCCTATCGCGATTGCGTTTTATCGTATCGCGACATTGCTGGTCGCGTTGGTCGAGATCCAATGACTGTTAGCAGAATATGGAATCGGTGGGTTCAGGAGGTTAATACGGAACGCCGTGCTGGATCCCAACGTCCACGTATCACTAGGAGTCGAGATGACAGGCATCTTATCCGCATGGCTGAAACGGATCGTGCAGCCACGTCTCGATCCCTGAGTCAACAGATGGGGACGTTTGCAAGACAACAACCATCTGCACGAACAGTTCGACGACGTTTGCAGCAGCATGGACTATCAGCTCGGAGACCATGGCTGCGGTTACCCTTGACGCCGCATCACAGACAGGAGCGCCTGCGATGGTGTACTGCCGGCCGGAGTGGCCGAGCGGTTCTAGGCGCTACAGTCTGGCTTTGTTCGAATCCTGCCTCGGGCATGGATGTGTGTCATGTCCTTAGTTAGGTTTAAGTAGTTCTAAGTTCTAGGGGACTGATGACCTCAGTAGTTAAGTCCCATAGAGCTCAGAGCCATTTGAACCATTTGATGGTGTACTCAACGACGAACCTGGATGCACGAATGACAAAACGTCATTTTTTCGGATGAATCCAGGTTCTGTTTACAGCATCATGATGGTCGCATCCGTGATTGGCGACATCGCGGTGAGCGCACATTGGAAGCGTGTATTCGTCATCGCCATACTGGCGTATCACCTGGCGTGATGGTATGGGGTGCCGTTGGTTACACGTCTCGGTCACCTCTTGTTCGCATTGACGGCATTTTGCACAGTGGACGTTACCTTACAGATGTGTTACGACCCGTGGCTCTATCCTTCATTCGATCCCTGCGAAACCCTACATTTCAGCAGGATAATGCACGACCGTATGTTGCAGGTTGTGTACGGGCCTTTCTGGATACAGAAAATGTTCTACTGCTGCCCTGGCCAGCACATTCTCCAAATCTCTCACCAACTGAAAACGTCTGGTCAATGGTGGCCGAGCAACTGGCTCGTCACAATACGCCAGTCACTACTCTTGATGAACTGTGGTATCGTGTTGAAGCTGCATGGGCAGCTGTACCTGTACACGCCATCCAAGCTGTGTTTGACTCAATGCCCAGGCGTATCAAAGCCAGAGGTAGTTGTTCTGGGTACTGATTTCTCAGGATCTATGCACCCAAATTGCGTGAAAATGTAATCACATGTCAGTTCTAGTATAATTATTTGTCCAATGAGTACCCGTATATCATCTGCATTTCTTCTTGGTGTAGCAATTTTAATGGCCAGTAGTGTAGTAATAATGCCATACTGTTTATGATCAGGGTATGAAATGGCATGGCATATCCAGCAAAATAACTCAAGACCTCGCACTGCAACCCACATCACAAACGCCCTGAGCAATATACAGGTCGTTGATTGACGAGTTCAGTTTCTGGCTTCGTCATCCATAAAGCACGTCTGGGACGCGACGGAACTGATATTTTCATTAAAACCAGCAATTTCCATGTACTAACATAGCATTTGTCTCAAGCAAGGCAAGAAATTCCTCTCGTTGACATTAGGAGCTGTTCGCGTCCGCGGCACAACGAACACAAAAGTGTATTCCTGACCGTGGGGATCACATCTATTACTAACGTTAACAACAGAAATCAGTTCCGAATGGAAAGATGGTTTAGTCATTTAATCCCCTTGTTTGATGAACGGCCCCCTTGAAGTATAATAAGTATCGGACTGGTTTTTCATGGTGTAACACTCTGTATTTATGTAAGTGTGTGATGGTTTTGTCTTGCTAAATTCGTATACAGAACACGGAAAGAATGAGTGCTATGCTTCTGCTAGCGCTGTAATTAGTCTAGTCTTGTTTTCGCACACTTTACAGGAACGAAAAAATGGGACTGAAGTACGGTATATTCCTAGGTATTTAATTGTGGTTCTTGTAAGCAGGCTTTCGTGGGATAGTTGGTGTCTATTTTCAAGCGCCTGAAAATTCAAGTTTGTCTGTTTTTCCTCGTCACCTTCCTTTGGCTCAGTAAAACTTGTCACCACGAGTGCTTTTTCCTGTATGTTCAATATTGCCTGTATGTCCTATTTTACACAGACCCTACAATCTCGGGGAATACTTTAGATCAAGTCACGGGGATGGTTTGTACGCAGAATCTTTTCTAGACTGTCTGCGGTCTCACAGTATCCTGCCAAGGAACCGAAACTGCCACCTGTCTTACCTATGATTCAGCCTATGCGAACACTACTTTTTGTGTTCCCACAAATCGCTAAAATCAGGTATTTGTATGATTTATCTGATTCCAATCGTGAATCATTCTTAGGTCTACTTATTGATGAGAATCTAAACTGGAAAACACACATTTTGGAACTGATACAACAACTTACTTCAGCCAGATTTGCACTTAAAATCACTGCAAATGATTCAGACAGCTCTGAGCACTATGGGACTTAACATCTATGGTCATCAGACCCCTAGAACTTAGAAGTACTTAAACCTAACTAACCTAAGGACATCACACAACACCAAGTCATCACGAGGAAAATCACTGCAAATCTTGGGAATCGTACTTATCTTATTGCCATACACTGAGGTGGCGTAAGTCAGGGGATAGCGATATGCACGGATACAGATGGCGGTAGTATAGTGTACATAAGGTATAAAAGGGCAGTGCATTGGCGGAGCTCTCATTTGTAATTAGGTGATTCATGGGAAAAGGCTTCCGAAGTAATTATGGCCGTACAATCGGAATAAGCAACTCTTTTTTTTTTTTTTTTTTTTTTTTTTTTTTACGCGGAATGGTAGTTCGAGCTAGACGTATAGGGCATTCCATTTCGAAAATCGTTAGGGAATTCAATATTCCGAGATCCACAGTGCCAAGAAGGTGACGAGAATGCCAAGTTTCGGCCAATATACTCTCGCCATGGACAACGCAGTGGCCAACGACCTTCACTTTAATGACCGAGAGCAGCGGCGACTGCGTAGAGTTGTCAGTGCTTAACAGACACGTAACTCTGAATGAAATAACCGCAGAAATCAATGTGGGACGTACAAGGAACGTATCCGTTAGGACAGTGTGGCGAAATTAGTCTAGTGAACATATCGACTGAATCCTAGACGAGTGGGAAACCAATTCAGTTGGTAAGAGCTGATGGCAGGGGCCCAAGCTGTCAACAAAGCACTGTTCAAGCTGGTGGTGGCTCCATAATGGTATGGGTTCGGTTGCCATTACATGGAATGGACTGGGTCGTCTGGTCCAACCATGAACCGATCACTGACTGGAAATGGTTATGTTCGGCTACTTGGGGACCACTTGCAGCCATTCATGGACTTAATGCTCCCAAACGACGATGGAAGTTTTATGGATGACAATGTGCCATGTCACTGGGCCACAATCGTTCGAAATTGGTTTGAAGAACATTCTGGACAATTTGAGCCAATGGTTCGGCCACCCAAATCGCCCGACATGAAACCCATCGAACGTTTATGGGACATAATGGAGAGGTCAGTTCGTGCACAACATTTTGCACCAGCAACTGCCTCCAGTTATGGACGGCTATTGAGGCAGCAGGCTCAATATTTCTGCAGGGGACTTTCAGTGACTTGTTGAGTCCATGTCACGTCAAGTTGCTGTACTACGCCGGACAAAATGAGATCCGACTCGATACTGGGAGGTATCCCATGAATTTTGTCACCTCAGTGTATATAACATGAACAGCTCTAGTGCCAGGCCAGTCATATGTGCTAGCTTGAACATATGCGAAGTACACTAAGCGAGCCAAATCGGCAGTACGACATTTGCAGGAGGAGATTAATCAAGGATACTGTTAAGCATGCTGTCGCCCTTCTTATTAATATGCTCTCCTGTTACACAATTAGTGTCATGATTCACATCTTAGGTCTTTTTTTCTAGTCTATGACTGCTGGCCCTCTTTACGAGTTTTGTGAATTTTAAAAGAGCTCCTAAGCGTCTCTATGTTATGAACTACCAGTGTTGAAGGGTACTGCGAGAACGGTTCGGTGTGAAACCAAGACGGCACAGTCAGCTTCTCTATTCACAGCAGTTGATTATTGCTTGTCAGCTCGTTACATTCATTCACTAGAGACCGCGGTGTGACCAAACGTTGGATACGCGAGGTAACGCAGCAAAAAAACTGCAGAGAACTTTGGTTTTGTACCGTTAATACCAGTGGCAAGACGTGCAAATGTTATCACTGAGCATTTTATTACCTCACTGAAACCTCTGTTATGAGTTTCAGACCTCGTCTCATCATCATGCTGTTATTTGCATTACTTTTTCACATGATTATAGCTAGGCAGTAACATATAGTATACATCAACTCGACAACGTGGGAAAGATTAGCATTAAATCATAGTGAATGTAAAATGTTAAAAGTCACGCCAAATATTAGTTTTGGGCATAATGGCAGGTTCTTTGAACTACTTTTCAATAAACATTTAGAATGTTGCAGGCTTACAAACCTTTTAAGTCAAAAACTGCATCCAGGACATGACCTGCTCTTCAGCCTAATAAGACTATTTCGAAATCCTGCATGTATGAAGACATTCACGAGTAACTCATACCTGCTGCATTAGGCAGAGAGCACTGATGTCGCTACGGCAAATGTTCTCCGGCCTTATGCGGCCTGTCAGTGCGACAGGTGAACGCAGGACGGGCAAAACACCAATATTATCGTATTTGATCGTGGGCAGATCGTATGGTCGCGGGCAGATCGTGCTCGCCTAGCGTATGGAGTATCCCATTTCCTCAATAGTGCCACAGTGTTATTTTATTAACTACCGTTGCGAGAGTGTAGGGGGTATTTAATTGTGTAAGTATCCTTTCCAGTTGGGAAGTCTCCCCACTTACACCACTGGAAATGTCCAAGACTAATTTGATAACTATGAGGATGAAGCTTTTCACCTGTCTTCACTAATACTGATTTTGAATAATATGAAGCAATTACGTATCCCGTATCTTCTCCAAATGTCTCTCAGACTGTTTCTCTGCAAGCAACCCTTTGTCCAGTGCTCAGGATATATGTATCAGTCTCTGGGAGGATTAGGGTGTTTTGAATGCCAAAGATGGATGAGGATTAAATTAGGTAAGTGTTCGCTATTGGCATATTGTCCAGATCATGTAAAAAGGATAATAAGATATAAATAATTCAATAGAACGGATATTGAACACAGGTATTCAAGTAACATGAGCTCATTTTGAATGAAATTAGTGTATGTAATGAACCCAAAAATATTGTCAAAAGTTAACACCTTTATTTATTCAAATGTAAGTGGTATGACGTAACTACCACATATCGACAAGCGATATTGTTTCATTGCCTGCCTCTATTTAGTGGTTATTTTATTAAGAGCAGTGTACATGTGGGCTTAGGAGGAATGCTATGCGTTTTTCACTTTGGGTTTGGGAAGGTGCACTCCCAGTGTGTTCTCAGGGTCGTGTTGTCGGCAGAAGGCAGACTACGGATCCCATTAGGACAGGCGAGCCTCCCCACAGAGATGGACAGCTTCCGAAGAAGTGAGGCTGCGGCCTGATTCGTGGCAGAGATGATGTCTGACCTACTGTAAGGCAACGGGAGCCATGCCGATACTGCCATCCCCAGAAAATAATTGAATAAGGCGTTTTCATTTTTTCTGCACGGCCGGCCGGAGTGGCCGTGCGGTTCTAGGCACTTCAGTTTGGAACCGCGTTACCGCTACGGTCGCAGGTTCGAATCCTGCCTCGGGCATGGTTGTGTGTGATGTCCTTAACTTAGTTAGGTTTAAGTAGTTCTAAGTTCTAGGAGACTGATGACCTCAGATATTAAGTCCGATAATGCTTAAAGCCATTTGAACCATTTTTTTTTCTGCACGAACACAAAAGGCCAAGACGCCGCGGACCCCTCGGCCAGTGTAAGAAAGATTGTTGCTTTTGTTCTAAAATTTGGTCATCCAATCGAATGGAGTCGCCCTGTCACCGTACTTGGTGCGAAGAAGCCGACCAGTCAAGGAGACGCTGTTATAGGCCGGTAGCAACTTCGTGTCTATTAATGTACATTTTGTACGCCACAAGTGGGAAGTTCCATGTTGTATTCCCTTGTTTTTTCATGAAATAAGCGAAACTCTCGTTCATCACACTGGCATCAGCACTGAATTGTCCCCTCCACGAAGAGTTTGGAAATTGAAAATTTGTGGTAAGTTCCTATGGGACCAAATTGCTGAGGTCATCGGCCCCTAGGCTTACACACTACTTAATTTAACTTAAACTAACTTACGCCGAGGACAAGACACACACCCGTGCCCGAGGGAGGACTCGAATCTCCGATGGGGGGGGGGGAGGGTTAGGGGGGGGGGGGGGGAGACGCGCGAACCGTGGCATGACGCCCAAGACTACGCGACTACAACACGCGGCCATTGTAGAGTTTTTGAAAGTAGAGAGCTGAGGAGGGAGACGTTGAGTTTTGTGGTATTCTTGTTCCAGCTGCCGTGTCGTGTTGGTCTCCCAGCAGCTGTCTGGTGCTGATGGGCACATGCATTGCTGATTTTGGGGAAAGGTTACTTTCGCAAACTGCAGTAATGCGCTCCATACTCTGGACTGTGTGCTACATACTTGTTCTGGCATGCAACTTGAGTTGCCCATTTGATTATACACTGGTGTCCAAAATTAAAGCAACAAATGGAAATTTGGCAAGGTTGCTTTTATTTTGGTACAATACAGTGTCAACAGGTCCAAGATGCTACTCCATGAATGTGCGCAACGGAAAACATTGAACGCAAAAATGGAGGTTTTGCCCTGTCTGACTACCCCCTGAAGCAGATCTTAGGATCTCTTAATGGTGATATTATCTCCTCCTTCTTGTTCTTTAACATATAAATTACAACATCAACATGGAAACGAATAATTAAGGGAGCTAGCAACTACAAATGATAAACGCTGTTTCTGCTTATACGTTTATTTTGGATTAAAACCCCTTTATATATTACAAATGTTTATGTATCAACGTCCAATGGACATAAAGAGATACAAATGGATTTCCTAACAAATATGATAGATTAATTGCCCAAATCTGCCTCCTTTTATGGCTACGCGATCTGATATAAATAACGCGAGACGACTGACATCACCTACGTATCAAACACTACCAGACACTACTTTCAAAGATGATCTACAGTGGTGTGCAACCTTAGTGAAAATAAAATTAACGTGATCACAGCTGTTTAGCTTTATAATCCTAATAAGCCGAAGCAGTTAGCAATATCATCGTATGTACTGCGTCCGGTGCTTCGGAGTGATGGTTCTCGCACACATCTGCGACGATGGAAGAACTCGAGCCACAAAATATAACAAAAAACCGCGTTCAAACACTAGGATGGCAGAAGGCGGTCCTCTGATTAGTATAATATAATACTGTCTTCTCCCCTCTGTGTTCTACAGACGAGAAACGCGAACTTCCAGCCACAAGGACAGAGTTGAGATAACATCTCAAAACGTGAGTATAGGCAGAAGAAGTGCTATCAATCACTGAACGCTGCATACTCAACGACGACTCCCTACCCGGAGGCGAAGTCCAGAATCGTATAGGTTCGCAACAGTACAGTGCCTAACCGTTCTAATTATAAAATCTCCTGAGAGCAAAGGCAGCAAGTCCGTCTGTACCAACAAATGCTGATACTGAGCGACCGTCAAACACGGGCGCTCAAAACGGAAGACTACTTACTCTCCACCGCTAGCTTCCCAGCAAAGTTCGGCTCTCCTCCCTCGTAACTGCAGAAAGCGAATCATATTCTCGAAACCACGGAATATTCTCCCTCTCTACAGATTCTTCCGAACGCCGACCAATCATATTTTAGTCTTTCGTCGTCCAGCGCGGAAAGTTTTCGAGGAAATACCTATCCCCGTTAGTTAGGAATTCATACAATGGTACGCTTCTCAGAGTAAAAATCCTCGAAAATAACCCAGACTGCGTGATTTCCGAGGTAACGCTTCGTTGTTCCTCTCTGCTGCACCAAGATTTTCAGAGTTTCCGGTTATCTTTCCTGCCTAGCTATACAATACCGGCCAGCCGCCACTGTACTGCACTTAGGTGCCCCGACCGTCCGTCTTGGCTACTTCCTGTGACAAGCAGGACCAACACACCTGTCAGGGTTTCTCCACCCAGGGCTTGAGTTACGCCTGCCGTTTCATTTCCACTGGCGTTCCAACCTCTTCGAGTACAAGCAATCATTCATTACGCCGTTTTAATAAAATAGACCCTCCGTCACCTTTCATGCAATAAGCGTTAACAACTATTTACAACGTGTACGTGACAATGTCAGTCTTCTTTCAATATTCATTTATGCGATGTACAACCTATCAAATGATACCCAATTCCGGTTGTAAATCACGGCAAAGTATGTAGATGAGTGCTTGTAAAGTGCGAAATTATAGCCACCTTACAAAGGTGATAGTAAATTAGAAACAATATAAAGACTATAGAACGTAATCAACTACAACATGAATAACGATAGACAAACGTGTTCCACGTTTTTTTTCCAACTTAATGGATTTGCACACACATTCTGACACTTGGTTAATGTGTTCAGCATGGGACGTGACCACCCCTGGCAGCAAAACAGGCTTCATGTGAATGATGTCATCTATCTCACGCTGAGCCAACAGTGCCCATTCTTCCTGAAGAGCTGCTCGCAGGTATTGGAGAGTGGTCTATGGATGCTAACGTGATGCAACTCGTCTCCCTAGTTATCCCAGACGTGCTCTGTGGGGTTCAAATTGGGTGGGGGAGTAGGCCCCACTATGCGTGCAATATCTTCCGTTTCCAAGAAAGCATCAACCACCCGTGCTCTATGAGGTCGAGAATTATCGTCCATCAGTGCGAAGTCTGGGGCAACAGCAACTCAGAACAACCGCACACGAGACCCCAAGATCTCGTCATGATCCATGACAGCAGTTAAGCCTCGCCGGTTCACCTGTACAATTTCATGAAGAGGTGTTCAAGCAGTCAACATAATCCCTGCCCACACCATTAGGGGTCCTCCTCGATATCGGTCTCTTTCCACAATGTTTAGGTCCGAAAATCGTGTTCCACTTTCTCTCCAGATGCGAATCCGTCGAGAATCACTCTCCAGACTAAATTGGGACTCATTTGTGAAAAGAACATTGGCCCACTGTTCAACCATCCAGGTGGCATGTCGACGACTCCAGTCTAGACGTTCCCTTATGGGAAGACGCGCCAGAGATACACGTGCAGCAGGTATTCGACAATAAAGGCCACTCTGCCAAAGCCTTCTGCGTACCTTTTGCCTCGATACAACTCGTCCAGTGGATGCTGCGAGGTCAGATCCCAGATGCCGTGCAGCACTAAAGCGGTAACCTCGTGTCCTTACAGTTAAATAACGGTCTTCTCTTTCTGATGTCAAACTTGGTGGTCAGGGATGCATATCAAGCCATCAAGCCACAACAATTTGCAACTGTCCTACTTTCATGCCTCCTATGGCCCTCCACCACAGAGAGTCTGGCAGGCATCTTCTCTGTGCCATAGTGCACAGTCTGTAACTGTGTACACAGCGATTGTGGATGTGGGACTCCGCGGCAAACACGACCCCGTTTGATAAGTGCCCTGACATCATTGTTGCCGGGATTGCCCTTTGACCGAAATGCCATCTTCCGTGCAGGACACGATCGCACGGACATCTGTTGACAGTTTGTATGATTATATCGTGAATTAGACACAGGATGTAGAAATAGTGGTTTGTTGCTTTCGTTTAGGACACCGGTTTAATTTGTGATTTGTCTCATTAACGTTGAAAATTCAAGCTACCCAGATGAAGATGACTTGTTGCGTTCTCTCCAGACAGTCTTCATAATTTGGTTCCTGCCCACAGCATTAGCGTCATTTTGTGTGACTTCAATCCAGACTTTTTTGGAAAGTTTGCTCCCTCTTGACTGCCTGTGTGTTGTATCCAATAATTAGAGCAAATAAAAATCTGCTATACTCAGATCTTTATAACTCCCTACAACTTTTCCATTTTTGGGCGACCCACTAATAATAAATATAACATGTTGCAAACCTAAGACTGTTGTTCTCACTGTGATGGTGTTATTGTTGTGCTGCTGGTTATGTTTGATTATAACTCTGTTTATTGCTAGGGAGAGCTTTGTCGATTTGCCAGACGATTATGAGTTTGCGTGTGGTATTTCATGACTATATGGCTAATGACCTTGCAGTGTCAAAAGCAACAATATTTTACAGCAACGTCATTCCATAGCGTAGGTCCTGTGTCAGGTCCACACAAATTGCTTAAACTTTCATACTGACCCTTATCCAGGATTTCATTTTTCGTTTCTTTTTATATTGTGCAGCCAGGACGCCGCAGTAGCACATTTCTTGAGATGAAAAACGTTGTAGCAACCATTTCTGTCCCATCTGGTAGCTTGTAAATTTAATCTTATGTTAGCATGATTCATGAGAACTACGTGTCACTTATAATTTGTTTCTTGTATGTTTGGGGAACTTTATTGGCTAAGTTTGCGTTGTAGATTTTAGTGTTATGGGTGAAGGATCATTCAGTCACGTTAAATTTGTGATAGTGATTTCTCGCTTAGTAGATTTTGATTTCATTTCTTTTGTAAATGGGTAGGGCTATCCTGTGTGATCTACAGATGGAAGGAGAGTTTTTAGCCAGGAGGATTCAGTGGAATGCAGGAAATTGTGTCGGACTTCTGTGAGGGGGAGGCATCCACAGCAATTTCGACGAAATTGCATCCACAGCAATTTCGTCGCCCAACCCAGAAAACCACAGAGATAAACGAACAGAGTGAAAGTAGCACGACTTGCGTAACGATGTCGACCGTGGTGTGGACCAGCTCGAATTATGGAATCACGGAGATATTCCATTCTGGACCAAACAGCTTTTTGAAAAAGTTGAAGCAGACATAAAACAAGCATATGCTCACAGAAAAGAAAAGTGTGAGAGAGATAGGAAAGCCGAGGCAGATAGGAAACACGCGCAGGACAGAGACAGAAATGGCGAAACAGATAGGAAACAAGCAGAGGAGAGGGATGGGAAAGCCGAAGCATACAGAAAAAGCTATTTAGGGAAGAGAAGATAGCACTCTGCAACAAATTCGCTTCTGATTAAAATCTGTGGTCAAAAAGCTGGGCGACGTTTCAAAAGCAGTACAAAGCAAAGTGACCAGGCAGGCCCAGGCTGAGCCGAATTTGAAGAAAGTAGAGGAAACTAACACCTCACTTTCTGAAAGAAGCGGATTGCAGTGCCTCAGTATCTTAGAGAATGCATGCTCTGGGGGGGATTGCGCTAAATCTGAAGGTGCATGAGAAATTTGCAAACGAGAAATTTGCCTCGCCCGAAAGACGTCTAGAGAAACTAAGTGGAGAGATTGTGCGACTACAAGTCGCGAGAGCATTAATACCCTTAGAAGAGAGTAGGCTGGGAGACAATAATGAACGGCATATTTGTGAGAGTTCGAAGGCGCAGTGGCGTGTCTTCAGCAATGCAAGCAAGATAGGGCCATCGCGAGCGAGTCATATGCGGCGTCAGCGTCTATGTCCATCAACGGACAGGACTTTGATGAAAATTTCTCGCTTCTACCGCAGATGCAGAGCTGCATACTAAGCTGTGGATCGGTCTGTTGAAGAAGAGTCTGTTGAACTCCTGGCCGAGTCGGAGGAAGCTGGAGCTCAGGAGTAGCCACACGAGTGGAGATGTAATCGAAGAAGCTTTACCAGTCGCAAGACATTGTACAAACTTTGCTTAATTTGTACTAGAAATTATGAAGTTCTGTTGTGGAGCAAAGTAGGATGGGCATGAGCATCATAAAAGTAACGCAGTTTCAGTCTTATTCATAGTATTTTGAAGAGATCCTAAAAATGATGCAGCATCTTGACCACCCATGCAGCAGTGGGGAGCTGATTCAACTGTTCATAAACACGATGCCAACAGAGCACAAGAGATCATTGCTCTGTTTTGAAAAGAGTGGTCTGGAGGCACCGAAATTAATGTTAACGGGTCTCAATGAATGTGTATGGGAAGACAGAAGAGTAAGTACTGACACGGAAACATACAAGAACAGATGCACTACTGGCCATTAAAATTGCTACCGCACGAAGACGACGTGCTACAGACGCGAAATTTAACCTACAGGAAGAAGATGCTGTGATATGCAAATGAGTAGTTTTTCAGAGCATTCACACAAGGCTGGCGCCGGTGGCGACACCTACAACGTACTGACATGAGGAAAGTTTCCAACCGATTTCTCATACACAAACAGCAGTTGACCGGCGTTGCCTGGTGAAACGTTGTTGTGATGCCGCGTGTAAGGAGGAGAAATGCGTACCATCACGTTTCCGACTTTGATAAAGGTCGGATTGTAGCCTATCGCGATTGCAGTTTATCGTATCGCGACATTGCTGGTCGCGTTGGTCGAGATCCAATGACTTAGCATAATATGGAATCGGTGGGTTCAGGAAGTTAATACGGAACGCCGTGCTGGATCCTAACGGCATCGTATCACTAGCAGTCAAGATGACAGGCATCTTATTCGCATGGCTGTAACGGATCGTGCAGCCACGTCTCGATCCCTGAGTCAACAGATGGGGACGTTTGCAAGACAACAACCATCTGCACGAACAGTTCGACGACGTTTGAAGCAGCATGGACTAACAGCTCAGAGACCATGGCTGCAGTTACCCTTGACGCTGCATCACAGACAGGATCGCCTGCGATGGTGTACTCAACGACGAACCTGGGTGCACAAATGACAAAACGTAATTTTTTCGGAAGAATCCAGGTTCTGTTTACAGCATCATGATGGTCGAATCCGTGTTTGGCGACATCGGGTGAACGCGTATTGGAAGCGTGTATTTGTCATCGCCATACTGGCGTATCACCCGGCGTGATGGTATGGGGTACCGTTGGTTACATGTCTCGGTCACCTCTTGTTCGCATTGACGGCACTTTGAACAGTGGACGTTACATTTCAGATGTGTTACGACCCGTGGCTCTACCCTTCATTCGATCCCTGCGAAACCCTACATTTCAGCAGGATAATGCGCGACCGCATGTTGCAGGTCTCGTACGGGCCTTTCTGGATACAGAAAATGTTCTACTGCTGCCCTGGCCAGCACATTCTTCAGATCTCTCACCAATTGAAAACGCCTGGTCAGTGGTGGCCGAGCAACTGGCTCGTCACAATACGCGTCACTACTCTTGATGAAGCTACATGAGCAGCTGTACCTGTACACGCCATCCAAGCTCTGTTTGACTCAATGCCCAGGTGTATCAAGGCCGTTATTATGGCAAGAGGTGGTTGTTCTGGGCACTGATTTCCGATGCACCCAAATTGCGTGAAAATGTAATCATATGTCAGTTCTAGTATAATATATTTGCCCAATGAACACCCGTTTATCATCTGCATTTCTTCTTGGTGTAGCAATTTTAATGGCCAGTAGCGTACTTACAGGAGTGTGAACGTACTAGTGTCAGTGAAAGCGGGAGCACCAACAGCAGCAGGTCTCAAAATCAGGGGAATAACTGGAGAACTCAGAGACCCACATATCATCAGGAGAGATCCCATCTGGAAAATGTTTTGTGTAAGTACAGCCAAGTGAGTGGGAAAACTGTGCTGAGGAAGTAGCTGAAATATAGAAACCAGCTGCTGACTGGGTTCGACAATCTTGACGAAAGAATGAGCAGAAAACGAGTGCAGACAGGAACCAAGCCTACACTCTACGCTAAAGTATGATGAAGGCAGAAATGACCTGTCGGCTGAGATGGGCCATAGCAAAATAGCAGTGTGCCAGTGTTAAGTTCTTATGTATTTTTTATGACACTTGTGGTTGCTGCAGTTGAATATGTTTGTACCTCTGGGGATAGGTCAGGGGCAGAATGATGCGTAGGGCACTGGATACAGTCGCGCCTCACAAATCATATTTTTTCTGTTGAACGAGAGTGTGTATATGCACACTTCTGCCAGTCTCTCTATCGCATGGCGTGATAATCGCGTGTTGCATGAGTGTAATGCCTGTTTTGCAAATGTTTTAGACAGTGAAGGGCAGCTATGATCAGCGAGAATCGTCGAAGGATCCAGCCAAAACGTATTACTGTATTTGTTCTCTTTCAGAAGCATCAAGGACGTGTGAGGTAGCAAAACGTGATGTATCGTTCCTCTAAAACTGTATTTTTTTGTAGTACCTGACCTCATTTCCTTTTAACGTCCTGTGCGTTATCTTACCAAACAAGTTTTGTTGTGAGATGGTAGATCTTTCTTTGGGGTAACCATTAGTTTCTACCACTTATATTAAAGTCTGTAGAACGCACTGCAGATCTTACTATGAATTTTTTGGCCTATCGTTAGCTGCGAATTATACCCTGGAGTATTTTCCGAGATATTTTGAGGGTTTGACAGATGCCAGCTTTTGCCAACAGAACGCTGAGCGATCCTGATGATGTTTATGTTAGAAATTGTGTCGTCCTCTGTCATTTTCGAACGTACGCTAGCCTGTACTGCTGGAATGGCTTATCTAATGTGGATTATTTCGCCTTCTCTTATCTTGCTATGCATAGAGCACTTAAACCACCACATGGGCGGACCTATGGTAGTGCAACAGTAGTTTGTCAAACTTAAGATTTATGAGGGCAGTGACCTTTGTGTAGCATATGTTCATCGGGATTGTCTGAGACAGGACTGGAAGTTAACTTTTGCTGTGGAAACCATATTTTCATTTGCCTTGATTTTCGATGAGGTAAATTAAAAATGGACATAAAGTTAGAGTACTTTTACATTAAATTTTCCACAGTTGTACACTGACGCTCATTCTAAGGTACACTGATATCAGAATTTCTGGTGAGGATTATCATGTGACAGAGTAATGTTGTATACATTCGCAACGCTTGCTGACTGAATCTTGCGACCGTAGGCGGGCTGCGGGCAGACGTGAGGATAGGTACGGGCGGCAGGCACAGTGGAGGACTCCCCCCGCTATATCCCCCCAACCTTAGCGGCGACTAAACGGGTCAGTAACTGCCCCACGCGTTAAGCTACAAAGGGACCGCTCGCATTTGCCTGTTGCCAACGGCGTGTCTACCAGCGCGTACAGGTGTCGATAGCACGACTGTTCCGCGAACTCTAAACCACGATAGTGGCCATTTCTTCAAAGGAGTGCAGCTATGGGCAGCAACTTTATGCAACTGAGTTGCATCTTAAATAAAGGAATTTTCAATGTTGATCTGTCCCTTATGAAAAATAATTTTATCTACAAATGTAGCTTATTTATTATGTTTTAAAACTTAGGAACCACGAAAACCGTAAATAATTTTTTGCATATTTATTTATTTTTGCATTGTACACTCGTGGCACCTGCCACTTTTTGGCAATACAACATATTTTTACTCGAAATGTCGTTATCATCAGATCAGATTTTAAAATTCCTTCATTTATTTTGTCTCTTTTTGATCAGATTAAGATGTTGAATAAGTGGTAAATTGTAAAAAAAAAAAAAAAAAAAATAGCAAACTTCTGCTAGTGTGAAAGGCATTGCTACTGTAATCAGGACACCCCTATATCGGACAACATCATTATAATGTAATTTGAAAATCTGATCAATTACGTTGATCAGGCCTACGCTCCTAGTATCAGGCGTGGACTGTCAAGTCAGGCTAAAAGATTAATTTTATAGTTACTCATGGGGAACAATTTTTTTTCTTGTATTACGCATTTATCTTGATAACATGTTATCCATGTACAAAACAGAGGTATCATATTCATCCTCACTTCATGTTTTTTATCGTAAATCAAACAGGCAACATCGTGCCCTACCATTTTCTTTATCCTGATAGTAGACTGTCAACAGACATTTTCAGGTTCTGGTGGTTATCTGAGTTAATTAATTTCTGGGACGCCTAAGGCAGTTGATGAACGAGTCTTTCAATTTTGTGAATTTGTATTCTTTTTGAAAGAGGGTGAGGGGTGATTGCTGTCATATATCGCTAAGTGATATTGTTTCATCTTCTGCCACTACTTGGTTGTTATTGGGAAGAAGGCTTTGTGGTTTTCACATTGGGAAGGTGCACTCCAGGTGTGCGCTCAGGGTCGTGTTGTCGGCGGCAGATGCAATCAGTGAATCTCAATAGGAGAGGTGAGCCTCCACACGGAGACAGGCGGCTTATGTGGCGGGGGGGGGGGGGGGGGGGGGGGCTACACCGTTTGTGCTTTTGTGTGCAGAGCCAGTGCCTGGCCTAGTTCGGTGTAGGGGACACCTTGCTGCCACAGCTGTCCTAAGAGAATCATTAAGTACGGCATTTTTGCCTTTTCTGCACGAACATCAAAGGTTGAGACGCCTCGGCGCCGCTCAGCCAGTGTGAGGAAGAGGGTTGCTTTCGCTCCAAAATTTTGGTCATCCAAGCCAATTAAGTCGCCCTGCTACTGTGCTTGGCATAAAGCGGCCAACCAATCCAGGAGAAACTGCTGTAAGTCAGTAGCAACCTCGCGTTTGTTAATGTGCATTTTGTACGCCAAATGTGGGAAGTTTTTGTTGGATTCCCCTGTCTTTTTCATGAAGTAAGCGAAATTTTCGTTCATCACATTGACAATAGCACCGAGTTGTCTCCTCCACGCAGTGTTTTTGAAAGTAAAGAGCTGCGGATGGAGACGTATATTTCGTGGTATTCATGTTCCGGCTGCCGTGGCATATTCATCTCTCAGCCACCGTCTGGCGCTGATGGGTGCATTTCCGCTGATTTTGGGAAAATGTAAGTTTCGTAAACTGTGGTAATGCATATCATACTCTGAGCAGTTTTCTACTAACTTGTTCTGGCGTACAACTTGAGTTGCCCATTTGCTTGTAATTTTTGATTTTGACTCATTAACGTTGAATTCACGAGCTTCCCAGATGAGGATAACTTGTTGCGTTCTCTCCAGTAAGTCTTCTATGTAATTTGTTACCTCCCAAGGTATACACATTTTTTTGTGAATTCAACCCAGATCTTTAGAAAATGTTGCTCTCTGTAAATGGCTTGTGTATTGCGTCCAATAATTAGAGCAAATAAAAATCTGTTATACTCAGATATGATTAAAATTACAAGATCTTTATAATGCCCTACAACTTAGCCATCGTCAGGCGATCCACTGATAATAAATATAACTTCTCGCACACCTAAGCTCGTTGTTCTCAATTTTTATGGTGTTATTGTCGTGCACAGTGGCCAAACTGAACGATCATTCTCTTATTACCCAGTGAAGATAACGGGCATTGCACTTGCTCGTCTTCTTTGCTTATAACTCTGTTTATTGCAGAGGGAGCTGCATCGCCTTCCCCTACAATTGTAAATTTGCTTTGTGTTGTTTCATAACTATTTTGCTAATGACCTACCAGTATTCAGAAGCGTAAAAGCAATAACGCTTTATAGCAACGTCATAACATATTGCAAGCCCAGGCTCGCTGACCACAGAAACAGCTTAAACTTTCAGCAGTTATACATTCTAAGTTCATTGTGATACTATTTATCTATAAATGATCACTTAACTTTATACACTGAAGTGCCAAAGAAACTGGTATAGGCATGCGTATTCAAATATAGAGGTATGTAAACATGCAGAATACGGTGCTGCGGTCGGAAACGCCTATGTACGACAAGTGTCTGGCGCAGTTTGTCAGATCCGTTACTGCTGCTACAATGGCAGGTTATCAAGAACTAAGTGAGTTTGAACGTGATGTTATAGTCGGCGCACGAGCGATGGGACACAGCTTCTCCGAGGTATCGATGAAGTAGGGATTTTCCTGTACGACCATTTCACGACTGTACCGTAAATATCAGGAGTCCGGTAAAACATCAAATCTCCGACATCTCTGCAGCTGGAAAAAGATGCTGCAAGAACGAGACCAACGACTGAACAGGATCGTTCAACGTGACAGAAGTGCAACCCTTTCACAGATTTCAATGCTGGGCCATCAACAAGTGTCAGCGTGCAAACCATTCAACGAAACATCATCAAATGGTTCAAATGGGTCTGAGCACTATGGGACTTAACATCTTAGGTCATCAGTCCCCTAGAACTTAGAACTACTTAAACCTAACTAACCTAAGGACATCACACACATCCATGCCCGAGGCAGGATTCGAACCTGCGACCGTAGCAGTCCCACGTTTCCGGACTGCAGCAGCTAGAAGCGCACAGCCACCGAGGCCGGCGAAACATCATCGAGATGGGCTTTCGGAGCCGAAGGCCCACTAGTGTATCCTCGACTGCACGACACAAAGCTTTACGCCTCGCATGGGCCCGTCAACACCGACATTGGACTGTTGATGATTCGAAACATGTTGCCTGGTCGGACGAGTCTCGTTTCAAATTGTATCGAGCGAATGGACGTGTACTGGTATGGAGGCAACTCTGACATGTGACATGTCAGCTGGGGACTGTTCAAGATTTTGAAGGCTCTGTAATGGTGTGGGGCGTGTGCAGATGGAGTGATATAGGACCCCTGATACGTCTATATACGAATCTGACAGGTGACACGTACGTAAGCATCCTGTCTGACCACCTGCATCCATTGATGTCCATAGTGCATTCTGACGAACTTGGGCAGCTCCAGCAGCACAATGCGACATTCCACGCGTCCAGAATTTCTACAGAGTGGTTCCAAGAACATTCTTCCGTGTTTAAACGCTACCGCTGGCCACCATACTCCCCAGACGTGAACATTATTGACCATATCTGGGATACTTTGCAACGTGCTGTTCAGAAGAGATCTCCACCCCCCTCGTGCTCTTACGGATTTAAGGACAGCCCTGCAGGATTAATGGTGTCAATTCCGTCCAGCACTACTTCAGACGTTAGTAGAGTCCATGCCACTTCGTGTTGCGGCACTGCTGCGTGCTCGCGGGGGCCCTACACGATATTAGACAGGTGTACCAGTTTCTTTGGCTCTTCGGTGTATAACGCTTGATACAACCATATTATCAGCCACTAAAGGAATAATGGTCATCAGTTGAGACAGCTGACGACATGTTCCACAGTCTAAGTTTACACCATTATGTAACAACGTAATGAACGTATAAACTTATAAATATTAAAGGAAAATAAGACACGGTCACATACGCTTATCATACAAGAATGGCAGAAAGTGAGAACTATGTCTTCTAATCTTAGTAAAATATCTTCAGTGCAGAGACACTTGGCATGTCAGATTTAGTGTTGTAATTTACTCTACAGTACGGCAGGATATTAACGCATGCTATAAACAAAATTACTTATGCAAGATTTGTAAACGACTATAGATCTTGGCAGAAGCGACTAAAGAACGCTACAGCACCAGGAACAAAGGGTGAGCCAGACGGGACTATATACGCGAAGCGAAGAGATAACAGCTGTGTGTAAGAATGTATGCGTCTGAATACGTGTTTCTATAGCGTCGGCACTACAGCTTGTAACAATCCAGTTACATTCGTTTTTACTTCTCATGAAGTATTAATCTGAAGGAGCTTTGTCATATAGCGGGTAGAGCACTCTACTCCGTCCCTGGAGGTCCCCGGTTCGTGGGGATTCTTCCTCGTTCCACTCCTTCCAGGACAGCCCGAGGTCTACTCAGCCTGCTGTCAAAATAAGTACTAGGGATCGTTTCAGGGATAAGGGGCGACCGGCTTGTGGAAAAAGCCACGCCTCTCCATCCTGATGCCGCAATGGATAGAACGGCTGCACTCTCCCTACAGCCAGGCCGATAGTTCGGTCACGGGTTTGCGCCACAGACTTTGCTTTTACCTTACGGTATTAATTTAATACGAGAAAGGGAAGATAAGGAAGCTTAACTGGAAAAGCCACCCTGGACCGATTGATCATTCAAACTATATATATATATATATATATATATATATATATATATATATATATATATTTTAGGGTAAGTACAGCGTCACCAGTGGCTCTCGGTCTTACTGTCTTGGTGTAAAAGTTAAATTGGTCTATCCTACAATGAAGTCTTACATGGACGTCATGGGAGTGCACGTTGAAGGTGATAACAAATTTAGGTCTAAGAAGTGCAGTGCCAAAAATACGGCTGCAAGAATGTATCATGCTTTTCTTCGAGTGATCGGTGTTTTTCTTCACAGAGGGAAACGATATTGAATTATACTTATTTTATTTGCTTTCGGTTTATGTAGTTTGCAGGTTTTAAATCACTGTGTGAAGTTATGATGAAAATTTATTCGATGGATTTACTTTTAAATTAATTGTTTTGTTAGCGGCGGATCGTTTTTGATGCAGTCCATATTCTAGGACTCCAGTTATGATTTTTACACCGTTTAACATAATTTCCGAGAGGATTATTAATTAGGTCCTTTATTGTGGTGGTTCATCCAAGCCAAATTACAAAAAAAAAAGAAAAAACCTTAGGTTTCTGCTGAAGTATAGCAATCGGACGAAATTCTAGGCTATCTAACGACACTGAAATAGTTTTCTTTTCTTTCTTTCTTTTTGTACTTTTAGAAAGGATAACTTTTTAGGAACACTACTTTCAAATATTGGCAGAAATTTACTGTGGAATATACTGAATTTCATACAAGCATCTTTATCTGTAATTATGTATACCTCATCATATACTACCTCTTTTAACTTATTCTTAAAGCATGGTACGCTGTTGTCACTAATAAGCCTCACTGCTTCGTATAAACGTACTTCAGAACCGTAAGGTGTTACGTTATTTCTATTCCATTATCATGATCAGATAGCCTATTAAGAAAATGGTACACATAAATTGTTTCAGTCTGAGCACTGCCTATAAAAAATGTTACCAGGGTTGTGCTATATTGCTACATGAGAGTTGGAAAATTCACAACTGAAATCAGACTGAAACAGCCAAATAACGAATCCAATTCATTTTCCTGTCAGAACCTTTCAAGATATCTGGAGTGAAACTTTCACGAACTACACTCCTGGAAATGGAAAAAAGAACACATTGACACCGGTGTGTCAGACCCACCATACTTGCTCCGGACACTGCGAGAGGGCTGTACAAGCAATGATCACACGCACGGCACAGCGGACACACCAGGAACCGCGGTGTTGGCCGTCGAATGGCGCTAGCTGCGCAGCATTTGTGCACCGCCGCCGTCAGTGTCAGCCAGTTTGCCGTGGCATACGGAGCTCCATCGCAGTCTTTAACACTGGTAGCATGCCGCGACAGCGTGGACGTGAACCGTATGTGCAGTTGACGGACTTTGAGCGAGGGCGTATAGTGGGCATGCGGGAGGCCGGGTGGACGTACCGCCGAATTGCTCAACACGTGGGGCGTGAGGTCTCCACAGTACATCGATGTTGTCGCCAGTGGTCGGCGGAAGGTGCACGTGCCCGTCGACCTGGGACCGGACCGCAGCGACGCACGGATGCACGCCAAGACCGTAGGATCCTACGCAGTGCCGTAGGGGACCGCACCGCCACTTCCCAGCAAATTAGGGACACTGTTGCTCCTGGGGTATCGGCGAGGACCATTCGCAACCGTCTCCATGAAGCTGGGCTACGGTCCCGCACACCGTTAGGCGTCTTCCGCTCACGCCCCAACATCGTGCAGCCCGCCTCCAGTGGTGTCGCGACAGGCGTGAATGGAGGGACGAATGGAGACGTGTCGTCTTCAGCGATGAGAGTCGCTTCTGCCTTGGTGCCAATGATGGTCGTATGCGTGTTTGGCGCCGTGCAGGTGAGCGCCACAATCAGGACTGCATACGACCGAGGCACACAGGGCCAACACCCGGCATCATGGTGTGGGAGCGATCTCCTACACTGGCCGTACACCACTGGTGATCGTCGAGGGGACACTGAATAGTGCACGGTACATCCAAACCGTCATCGAACCCATCGTTCTACCATTCCTAGACCGGCAAGGGAACTTGCTGTTCCAACAGGACGATGCACGTCCGCATGTATCCCGTGCCACCCAACGTGCTCTAGAAGGTGTAAGTCAACTACCCTGGCCAGCAAGATCTCCGGATCTGTCCCCCATTGAGCATGTTTGGGACTGGATGAAGCGTCGTTTCACGCGGTCTGCACGTCCAGCACGAACGCTGGTCCAACTGAGGCGCCAGGTGGAAATGGCATGGCAAGCCGTTCCACAGGACTACATCCAGCATCTCTACGATCGTCTCCATGGGAGAATAGCAGCCTGCATTGCTGCGAAAGGTGGATATACACTGTACTAGTGCCGACATTGTGCATGCTCTGTTGCCTGTGTCTATGTGCCTGTGGTTCTGTCAGTGTGATCATGTGATGTATCTGACCCCAGGAATGTGTCAATAAAGTTTCCCCTTCCTGGGACAATGAATTCACGGTGTTCTTATTTCAATTTCCAGGAGTGTATTAGAGCTGATTCTTCTTGTCTAACAGACAACTCAATAATCATCTAGATTTCTCATAAATAGCTGAAATTTCCTGGAGCGGAGGCGTAGACCGTTACAGTTACAAGAGAAGTATCCCTCAGTAACAACTCACAAGTACATCCTTGTTTCAATAGATTCACGGCCCAATCTCGATGACCCCATGTCCATCGCGGTCGTAATTGATGATGTCGTTGGGTCAATATGGGAACACGTAGGAGGTTGTCAGCTGTGGGGCCCCGTGTTTGGCAACGTGCGCTAAACGACGCGCTCAGGAACACTATATTTAATCGCCATCCCACGAGTACCATATAATGCCACCTATTCTGCTAGGCACAGCGGTCAGTCCTCCCATCTCTCCGTTTTTTGTGAAGAGGCATAGGCATGCAACACCTTGTCACCTAGACGTAATTTTTCTGTTCCTCACTACTTTCCGCAGATGCTCACAACAGTCAAAAAGTTTAGATTTTTCCGAGCTGCTCATTCCCGGGCACCGGACTGTAGCAACCTGCCATTTGTCAGTGTCGTTTACGCCTGTGGATTTCCCAATTTGCGATCCGAATTAGATTAGGAAATGAGATGCGTAAAGTAGTAAATGAGTTTTGCTATTTGGGGAGCAAAATAACTGATGATGGTCGAAGTAAAGAGGATATAAAATGTAGACTGGCAATGCCAAGGAAAGCGTTCCTGAAGAAGAGAAATTTGTTAACATCGAGTATAGATTTAAGTGCCAGGAAGTCGTTTATGAAAGTATTTGTATGGAGTGTAGCCATGTATGGAAGTGAAATGTGGACGGGAATAGTTTAGACAAGAAGAGAATAGAAGCTTTCGAAATATGGTGCTACAGAAGAATGCTGAAGATTAGATGGGTAGATCACATAACTAATGAGGAGGTATTGAACAGAATTGGGGAGAACAGAAATTTGTGGCGCAACTTGACTAGAAGAGTGGATCGGTTGGTAAGGCATCAAGGGATCACCAATTTAGTATTTGAGGGCAGCGTGGAGGGTAAAAATCGTAGACGGAGTCCAAGAGATGAATACACTAAACAGATTCAGAAGGATGTAGGTTGCAGTAGGTACTGGGATATGAAGAAGCTTGCACAGGATATAATAGCATGGAGAGCTGCATCAAAGCAGTCTCTGGACTGAAGACCACAACAACAACATCGTCTCTGTAATGATTGCCCATTCGTCTCTGCTTGGCTTATATACACTGTCCAATCACATTAATGTGACCACCTGTCAAAAACCGCAGTAGCCACCTTTTGCACCTAGAACCAGTGCGAAACGTGCAGGAGAGAGTCAATGACATTCTGGAAGGTACTGACAGGGTTGTGCAACCATGCCGACTCCAGTGCCGTACCAGCTGCGCTAGGTTTTTCGGCCGAGGATCCATGGCGCGATCAGTGCGATTGAGGTAGTCCCCCAGATTCTCGATTGGGTTTAAATACGGGGAGTTTGGTGGCCAGGGGAGTGCAGTGAAATAATCGTGGTGCTCTTCGATCCTTGCATGCACACTGCAAGCTGTGTGGGACATTGCATTGTCCTGCTGGTAGATGCCATCGAGGAAAAATACACTGCATGTAGGGGTGGACATGGTCCCCAAGGATAGATGCATACTTTTGTTGATCCTTTGTGCCTTCCAGAATGACGAGATCACACAGGAAGTGCCACGAAAACATTCTCCAGATCCTAACGTCCCCCCTCCGGCCTGGATCCTTCCGACGAATGTTTCAGGGTGACTGCTTTCAGGACAACTGACCATAAAGCGTGATTCATGTGAAAAGGTCACCCGTCGCCACCCAGTGGACGTCCAGTTGCGGTACTTGCGTGCAAATTCCAGCCTTCGTCGCCGATAAACAACAGTCAGCATGGGTGTATGTGCAAGACGTGTATATTTCTATTGTCTATTGTCAATTCACAATTTATGATAGATGTTTATATTTTATTCAATCTGTATGCAGAACACGTTATGAGGAATGCGAGGCTAGATGAAGGAGAAACAGGAATTAAAATAGCTGAAATAAATGTAAACAACCTCAGGTACGTGGATGATACGATCCTGTTGGCAGAAAATGAAGAAGAATTGAGAACACTCCTGCTGAAGGTGAAAGACGAAAGTGAAAAGGCCGGTCTTAGGCTGAATGTGAAGAAAACGGAAATTATGGCAACTACACCTACCAATTCGTGGGATATAGCAGGAGAAACCATGGAGGTAGTGACCACATTCAGTTATCTCGGTTCCCAGATCTCTGCTGATGGCGACTGCAGCCATGAAATCCGGAGACGCCTGTTGCTCGGTAGACAGGCGATGTCAAACCTTGACAAAGTTATAAGGTCCAGAGATATAACACTAGCAACAAAGATCCGTATTGTGTGGGCTATGGTCTTTCCAGTTGTGATGTATGGATGTGAGACCTGGACCATTAGAAAGGCTGAACGGCGAAGAATTGACTCCTTCGAATTGTAGTGTTGGAGGAAACTTCTTAGAGTTCCATGGACTGCAAAGAGAACCAACAGATCAATATTGGAGCAAAGAAAACCAGATTTCTCCCTGGAAGGTCTAATGTTAAAACAAAAGCTGACCTACTTTGGACACACAATGCGAGTGCATGCCTCGCTGGAAAAAACATTAATGCTGGGGGAGATTGAAGGAACTAGAAGAAGAGGACGTCAGAGGATGAGATGGATCGATGGTATCACAGAAGCAATGTGTTCCAACCTGGAAGGTCTACGGGAGAAAGTGCAAGACAGGAAAAAGTGGCGTGATTTGCTTCATGGGGTCATAAGAGTCTGAACCGACTAAACGAATAGAGAGAGAGAGAATTAATATTTGTCATGTTGGAAATAATTGTGGTAGCAGGGAATGTCTGCACCAAAGTATTGTTGACAAGAGAGACCGCAAATTGATATAATTTTTAAAAGGGTGGGAGAGACCGCGTACGGATACATTTTAAGAAAAGAGCGGGAAAGACCTCGCATTGATACATTTTGTAACGGTAGCAGGGATTGTCTGCACCAGAAAGCATTGTTGGCAGGAGAGACCGCACTTCAGCGTTCGTAGGAAGTCAGAAGTAAGCGAGATATGAAGCGAGTTGGTAGCAGGTCTGAAGCGAGACTGAGTAGTGTGCCTCCCAGCCACCAGCTATGATTTACAAGAGATTATAAACGGATGTACAGAGACATCAACTAACTATTATCATAAGAGGAACTAATATTATTGAATTATTTTCTTTGCGAAACTCAAGAATACTGAAGGTATGTTTGCGCAATGCTAGTTGTAAGATTATTGTAGAAAATAAGTCCTGTTTGAACGTTTGTAAAATCATTTCATTACCAACAGTAAATATTTGAAGCGTTTTCAGAATACAATTAATTTTTGCCAGCACTGTTGCATTACTGATTATAATCCATCCCAAAAAACATCAACATAAAAGTTTGCAAAAATTTTATTGTTGCTAAGAAAAAGTGTAACTATGAATTACGTAACTTTAGTCAAATTAATTAAAGAATAACGTCAGCTTTGCTAATAAAGAATAACGTCAGCTTTGGTCATAAATACAGCCACTTACCATGACAGCCCACCGGCAGTTAATAGAGTATAGTAAACCAGAGTAAGTATATTCATGTCGCAGTTCGATGTAGCAGTCAGATGGCGATCCAGTAGCAGTAAAAAAAAGGTAAGGAACAGTTTTGGGTTATTGCAGATAACGACTGAGGGCCACGACGACGACACGTTCTATGTTTCGTCGAAATAATCAGAAAATCACTTTTAATAAGCAGCAATTAAATTTGTATGCGAAGATTGAGAAAGAGAATAAATTTCAAATGGAAAATTTCATTTGTTATTATTAAGCAAGAGATAGAAATCCTAAGGGAAGGTTACATAGGTTATTGTAAAAGGGAAGGTTCCGTAACAAAAGAGATATAGAGGAGACGGGAAGGTTTCATATGAAACAGGCACCTGCTACAGAGGCCCATAGGCACCTACATTCACTGAATAGTCGCTGAGGACACACTGTTGGCAGCCCCTTGGTTCATCTGGGCGGTCAGATGCACAACAGCCGTAAGTCTATTCGTCCGTACACATATCTGTTCAGCCCTGTCATCTGTGACTCTTGGTGCACAAAAGGCCTCGGCACGGGATTTGGACAGCGCCATTAGGGCAATCCCAACATTCGCACGCCGCGCTGAGGCGCTCAGTCTTGACTTGGCAGCCGTTGAGAATGGAGCTCCCGTTGGATGTTACCGCCAAATACGAATTGCGCGGTTTTTGAACGCAAAGGGCACTGGGACCACAATTAAAGCTGACAGGTGCTGTGAGACTCTGAAAAAACTCAAACGGACAATTCAGAACCGGAGAAGAGGAATGTTGAGCAAGGGCGTACACATTCTCCATGACAACGCTCGCCCACACATCGGTCGGCAAACCGCTGCTCTCCTGCAAGAGTTTCAGTTGAACATAATCACCCACCCACCCCTATAGTCCTGACTTGGTGCCCAGTGACTACCACCTGCTCCATACGCTAAAAACCATTTGGCCGGAAAGCGATTCAGCTCCAATAACGAGGTGAAAGAAGAGGTTCATAACTTTCTGAAGAGCATGGCGGCGACATGGGCATACAAAAACTGCCGCAGCGTCTACAAAAATGCATCGACAGAAATGGTGATTATGTCGAAAAATAACTAAATGTTCAAGCTGTAAATTGATGTAAACAACTGTAGAAACAAACAGGTCTATGTACTTATAAAAAAGTCGGAGACCTTACTTTTGGGATTACCCTCATATTTTAACTACAGCGGCACGTGAACAGTTAACAAACTTAGCCCTTACGGAAATGCTTTCACCGTTGGGCCGAAAGCCAATGATCATGCCCTTCCGTTTCAGCATTACGACAACGACTGCACTTCTTTCCCCGTGCCCCAGACACGCTTTGTATACTGTCCACTGTTAGTGCCGCCATTTGTCGTCTGTGAGTGGTTATTGCACGTTGACGTCGAACATACGCGTTGGTCACATTAATGTCACTGGAGCCTGTATTTTAATCAAGCACCACAACAGCTTTTACATTTTTTGTCTTCTGCGCCTAGCCATCTGTCTTTTTGATTGTGTAATCATTCATTTTCCATTCATTTGTGCATACGTTTTAATTAATCGAGAACTCCAATTTTATCTTTTAATTTATGCATCTGTCCTATTATCTTTCTATTGCATATGCCATTCATTTTTTCTATTACCATGTACAATTTACAATATGTTCAAAAAAATTTATAACCATTTGGCTGAAGAGCGGCGAATTGTGTCCACTGAGAGTACACCCCTGGTTATGTTGTGACAAGTAGAGGTGGAAAAAGAAAAGAACCCCAATCAGTTTCGCCGGACTGATATATGAACCATACTACACTTTCCAACAAGTCCCGTGGATTAGTTATTTGAAGACATTTTTAATCGCACGAAATTTAGTGACCCATTGGATCATTTGCAAGTAAATCTAAATCTGTAGTATTAGGTGCAGCGAACTTTTTGTGTGAAGATTTATGTTTTTGACGTACAGGACCCTGGTGAACGTGCGGAATTGACAGACATTACACCTCTTCATTTTCTGAAATCAGAAAAATGAATGCAGTCCTCTACACGAAGGTTGATCTGAGCACCACAGTTCTTTGTTAAGTACGAGTCTACTGCAATTTGTATGCCCTGGCCTTCCACCGACCTTTGAACTAACTTTCATAGCTACTTATAAGCTCACCTACAATTTATCGTGGACTCCGAATCACGCTGAAATTTGACAGTTTTCATATGTACAAATTACTACCGGAGGTGAGGGAAGCGATACGTGAGAGAAAAAAATCCCAGAACGGACTAAGGCGTACAGAAAGCAGTCCGGAACTGCAATCAGAAGTAGGGTTTCATTTCAGCTGACAAGGATTGGAGAAGTAATAGCATATGGCCTAGTGGACGGTGTCTTCCAATCCTTCACCTGAAGTAAGTTACATCTACACTTGCATGACTTCTCTGCTGTTCACACTTCAGTGCTTGGCAATGAATTTACAGAACCATTTCGACTATTTCGCTACCGTTCCACTCTCGAATATCTAGTGGGAAAAACGAACACATAAATATTTCCTCGAGACCTCTGATTTCTCTATTTTTTTAAGATGAGAACATCTCCCTGCGTAGCTGAGAGCCAACAAAATATTTTGGCATTCTGAGGAGAAAGTTGGAGATCGAATTTCCTGAGGAGATTTCGCCGTAACGAAAAACGCTGTTGTTTTAATGACTGTCGTCTAACTCGTGTATCATATCCGTGGTACAAAATTGTTAAGGCTTTCGTGGCCACTTGTTGACGAACTGCCTATTGGCTTCTCGTCGGCCGAAGAACCCGAGACAGAAGCCAATAGGCAGTTCGTCATATCCGTGGTACTCTATCCCCTATTTTGCGATAGTAAAAAACGAGCTGGCTTTCTTGAACCTTTTCGATATCCTCCGTCAATTCTGCCTGGTTAAGGATCCCATACGGCACAGCAATACTCCAGACGAGGACGGACAAGTGCAGTGTTGGCAGTCTCTTGGCGTGTTTGTTGCATCTTCTAAGTGTTGTGGCAATAAAACGAAGTCTTCGCCTTCTAAACAATATTTTCTATGTGGCTGTTCCAATTTCAGTTGTTCGTAATATTGCGATCTCTAGGAGTTTAGCAGAATCGATAACTTTTAAATTTGTGGGATTTTTTGTATAGCTGAAATTTAACGGATTCCTTTTGGTACTCATGTGGAGGACAAAGAACGCAAGCTCACATTCTGTCATACACAAGTGGAACCTGAATTCAGGCAGCCAGAAAAAGATTCGATTAGCATTCTCCTTGCTACGACACCGGCGTTTTATTCGCTGCATCGCGCACTCAGCAAAGGGTGCGAGGGGAATATTAAAAAAAAGCGAGACAGCGGACTAATGCTTCCAAGAACCGTCGGCTGGTTGTTCCGTTAGTGTCGTGACTGTCTGGTCCTATTGCGCACTGGGTTCCTCTGCCTCGAGTTTCAGTGGGCTGCGCGATAAGCCACAGCCGTTATCAGGCATGCGCCGAGTCACGGACTGGGCTATCTGCCGTCGCCGGCTACACAGGGCACAGGCGACCAACTTTTTATTTCTTATAGCGTGCGTCCACAAAGTCTCACCGCAGCGGCGAGCCTCACGTGTCGCGCCTTGCGGGGCCCGTAAGGTTGGCAGCACATTCGAGCCTCGCTTGCACGTGTTCCATTTTTAGTTGTGTTGTCGTCTAGTTCTTGACTAAGCTGAGTGTAGTGGAAATGCCTACTATTACGGAGATAGCGTTTTTCAGTGGCAGAGGTTTTCCATGCAGGATGAAACTTTACGCAGAATGTGAGGCGGCAATTTAGACTGCGTTTTCCTGCTTCGAAGTGTCCGCATCGTGACATTATACGTGATTTCGCAAATTTCAGAGAACAGGTTCAGTTTATAATGCAGCACGAACTGGTTGGCCCACAGTTTTAATAGAACGGCAGCTTGACGACATTTCGGACGTATGTCGTGGAGTTTAACAAAATCAGTGATAAGATTATCACAAGAGGCTAAAGCCTCTCGTACGACAACACATAAGGCCATAACCTAACAACTGGGGGATGTAACCGTATAAAATTGTGCAACAATTACATTGTGTGAATCATGCCAAACGAATAGCGAAATGGTTTCAGCGACTGTTACAAGGCATGGAGTTGGTGTTTTAGATCGAAACTTTTTCACTGATGACCCTTACCCGTTCCACACGCTGAACCAGAGTCACTATGTTTAGAAGGGGCCCCCAAACCTGAGGTCGTCACCGTTTCTGGTTGGTCAAGCAAACATTTCAAAATCGATTATGGAAATCCGTTCATGGCTATCAGTTTTCCACTTCCATAATCGATTTTCGTTCCCATGTAAAAGCACGACCGTTTTGAAACATGTTTGGGTTGTCTGGTTACGTCTTGTTTTCAAAATGTTCCGCTAATACGGAGCTCAAATGGTTCAAATGGCTTTAAGCACTATGGGACTCAACATCTGAGGTCATCAGTCCCCTAGACTTAGAACTACTTAAACCTAACTAACCTAAGGACAGCACACACATCCATGCCCGAGGGAGGATTCGAACCTGCGACTGTAGCAACAGCGCGGTTCCGGGATGAAGGGCCTAGAACTGCTCGACCACAACGGCCAGCAATACGGAGTGACTCATTTTGCAATGAAGGAGAAGCAGAAATATGAGACTGAGCATGAAGCCGTCTACCTCTAAAATTTGAGTAAAGAGAAATAGCGACTGTGCTGACTAAATCAGAAACTGGAACAGCTGTTTTCCAGACGCCATATTTAACAGGACTAGCAAATTCGGTTCATTGCATGTAAACAGCACAGCGGATTCCAAAATTCGGTTTCCGTCTTTCAGAAGATGTGTCGCATGTAAACGTAGTGGGTATTAACGACGTACTCCCGATAGATCCATCCCATATTGCTCATTCGATATCCTTCCTTAAGGGAATAGCATTCGCGTTTCATCGACAAGTCGAAATACCTCAATATTCTCAGTCTGCGTTCCACGTTTACGCTTTAGTGTCGGCAAGTGTAATTAAAAGAAACAGCGTGGTAGTTGATATTATTTAATTCTAATTTCAACATAATAATAACCCCAGAATGAATTTTCAATCTGCGGCGGACTTTGTGCTAGTCTGAAACGTCCTGGTATATTAAAACTGTGCGCTGGTCCGGGAATCGAACCCAGAACTGGAGTCGGCATGGTTTCACAACCCTGTCAGTACCTTCTAGAATCTCATTGTCTCTCTTCCTGCACATTTCGCACTGGTTCTTGGTACAAAAGGTGGTTACTGGGGTTTTTGACAGGTCACATTAATGTGATTGGACAGAGTATATAAGCCAACCAGAGACGAATGGCGAATCATTCCAGAGACGATATGGATCGCAAATTGCGAAATCCACAGGCGTAGACATTGACAAATGGCAGATTGTTACGGTCCGATGCCCGGGAATGAGCAGCTCGGAAATAACTAAACTTTTCGACTGTTGTGAGCATCTGTGGAAAGTAGTGAGGGACGGAAAAATTACAACTAGGCGACAAGGTGTTGCATGCTCACGCCTCTTCACAAAAAAAGGAGAGACGGGAAGACTGACCGCTGTGCCTAGCAGAATAGATGGTGTTATGTAGTACTCGTGGGATGGCGATTAAATATAGTGTTTCGGAGCAAGCTGTTCAGCGCATGTTGCTAAACATGGAGCCCCGCGGCAAACGCTTTACGGTTGAGCACAGTTCACGATCCTTCCTCACACCTGTACTTCCGCCAGTTCCTCTCCTTTACTTTCCTAAATTCAGAGAAGTACTCCTGTATACGTTGCGGGACTAGAACAAAAAAAATGGCTCTGAGCACTATGGGACGTAACATCTGTGGGCATCAGTCCCCTAGAACTTATAACTACTTAAACCTAACTAACCTAAGGACATCATACACATCCATGCCCGAGGCAGGATTCGAACCTGCGACCGTAGCAGTCGCGCGGTTCCGGACTGAGCGCCTTAACCGCTAGACCACCGCGGCCGGCCGCGGGACTAGAACTCCCGGAAGAAATGCAAAGGCCCCGGTTTCGAATTCCGGTCCAACACAGTGTTTTGATCTGAAGAATTTTCCCCAGGCTGTGGCTAAGCCAGTTCTTCCGTGAGTGCTAGTCTGGAGTACAGCCAGGGCTGAGACAGGTTACCTAGAACTATACATTTTCTGTATGCTATATTCCAAATTCTAGGTCAAAACCGCGTATTCCCATGTAAAAAACTGTGTTTTATAATATTATCTTAGAACTCTTCCATTTGGTCCGTGTTTGCGTAGAAAAACAGTAATATCATAAATTGAGTCCGCCTTGATGCAAAGCACCTTGTTATTCGATTATTTCTTTATTATCCCAAACTAGCTTCGGCGACAAATATCACCATCATCAGTGGGGTTTTTTAATCTAAAACGTGCAGAAAATGTCATGGTTGTATAAACACAGTAAAACATTATTACATTTTTACAATTCGTCTTTTGAAATACAAGCGAACAGCAAGATGGCATAATATTCTGGATGAGAAACAATGAGCAAAAGTTTCGTTTTTCTGTGTATAAAAGCAGCCACATACCATCCAACGAACGTGAGTACACGAATAGCTAAGCAACAGCAACAGCAATAAATGGTTTTCACAGCGCTGCTACAACCCCAAGTATATACTGCTGACATACGAAGTTCAGCTTTTAGTATTTGTTTACATACAGCCGCTCACATGGTTGCAGATGACGTGATGTTCGCTAAGTAAAAAGACGGCCACAAAAAAAAAAAAAAAAAAAAAAAAAAAAAAAAAAAAAAAAAAAAAAAAAAAAAAAAAAAACCGAGCACAGAAAATCGTCGCAAACAGCGACAATAATTGCTTAAAACATGCTGTAACATATAATAAATAATGTAGTATGAAAGTATCAATAGAAATCTATATTTCAAAAGACGAATTGTAAAAATGTAATAATGTTTTACTGTGTTTGTACAATCACGCTATTTTCTGCATGTTTTAGATTAAAAAACACCACTGATGATGGTGATATTTGTCGCCGAAACTAGTTTGGGATAATAAAGAAATAAACGAATGACAAGGTGCTTTGCATCAAGGCGGACTCAATTTCTGATATTACTGTATTTTATATTAAATTACTTAGAAAAATTAATAAAAATGAATAATATTCTTTTCGTATCACGTTCACCTATTATAAAGTAATTATTTTTTTCATACAAAAAGTGAACATAAGAAAACAAATAAAAAGAATTATGGTGAACATGAAAAAGTAAATAAATAAATTCATTATCAAAAATTCCAAAAACCTGCGGCCTGTTGCTTGCCATATTTTTCTGGCTAAAGGTCGTGCATCAAAAGGGATACCTCAAAAGTTGTGACCCATAACGTTTTAGCAACACCACTCAAAAAAGTGAATTATTTCCGGAGACCTCTTCCAGAACTGAATTGTGAAGTGTCACCTGGCCGTGGCTAAACTCACCAGTTACTAACTGCACTGGAGCAACAGCCTACACTCTCCAAGAGCAAACGTTTTTATCTGGCAGAATCGTCAGGTTGTTGACTGGTTTGATGCAGTCCGCCACGAATTCCTCTCCTGTACCAACCTCTTCATCTCAGAGTAGCACTACCAACTTACGTCCTCAATTATTTGCTGTCTTCCTGTACAGTTCTCGTCCTCTACAGCTTCCTCTAGTACCATGGAAGTCATTCCCTGGTGTCTTAACAGATGTCCTATCATCCTGCCCCTTCTCCTTGTCAGTGTTTTGCACATATTCCTTTCCTCCACGAAGAAGAAGAGCGTATGTGGCACTTTGGGGCGTCGTACTGAAAGGTGTAATCTGCCAGGATCGGGGTCGAAGTTAAAATGTTGAGAATTTGCTTTTAAGTAAGTCTCTTCTCATTTCCGGGTTTTCAAAAACACAACAACCGCGTAACATATACCATATCGGACATCTTTTAATTTGTTTCTCCCACTGGTGCAGCCCCGTTTTTCAACATTTCCATAGTAAAATTCTCCTTTGATCGTAATGAATTAATGTTTTCTTATCTTCTGACTTTTACTAAAAATGATCCAAATATCGTTGAACTTTAATAACATATACGTAAACAATGTCCGCCCCCGGTAGCTGATTGGCAACATGCTCATTGGAGGAGATTTTAACTGTGTCGCCGCAGCTGAAGACCAAACGCCCGTACCAAACATATGCCCAGAACTGCAAGAACTAATCCGACGATTGAAAATAGAAGATTCGTGGCGCCTTCTCCATCCAACGCACACAGAATTTAAATACCACCACAAAAATGGCAAACGCAGACTGGACCGTACATATGTCAGTAGAGCAACAACTGAAAATGTAGCGCACGTCTAAGTCCATCCTGTCATCTTTTCGGACCACTTCAGCTACGAATGCAGCTTGCATCTCCAGAAAGGAAAGACCGTGGGCTCAAGAAGCACGTGGAACCTAAATATGGAACACCTGCAAGACGCGGAAATGCGCAAGCAAATAGCGGAATCGTCGCAAGAATGTCTGGCGCAGCGCGCACTTGATAAGATACAACGCGGAAAAGTCATTCTGGAGGCGAACAACGGCCGAGTTCTACCTGCAGTGCCTGAAAGACGCACTCGACGCACCAGCTGACAACCAGCTATACCTGCCGAGAGTAAGTAGAATCAAAGCAAAACTCCCGCAAATAAAGAAACAGCAAATGAGAGGTATCCTCACCAGAAGCAAAACAAAATGGTTCAAATGGCTCTGAGCACTATGGGACTCAACTGCTGAGGTCATTAGTCCCCTAGAACTTAGAACTAGTTAAACCTAGCTAACCTAAGGACATCACAAACATCCATACCCGAGGCAGGATTCGAACCTGCGACCGTAGCGGTCTTGCGGTTCCAGACTGCAGCGCCTTTAACCGCACGGCCACTTCGGCCGGCGAGGCAAAACATATGGAGAGGTGGAAGAAGAGCCACTCACCATGCACCACCCAAACAGCCAAACAGGGAAAGGGAGAGAGCCGCAGGAAAGTGCGTAAGTGAGTTGTAGGACAAGCATGGGAAGACGCTTACGACTAGAACGGAATTAACAAAGCACATCGTAGACTATTTCCGAGACATGTTCCGTCGAGAAGCGACAGACGACGCGGCAACTGCTGAAATTCTGCAGCAGACGAGGAGCATGCTGTCAAACGCAGACAGGGCGTTACTGACAGAAAATGTCGACGAGGACGACGTCAAAGAAACGATGAAGACCAGCGCCAGAGGAAGAGCACCGGGCGCCGACAGCATCCCGCTCGAGTTCTACCTCGCGTACTGGGACGTACTCTTTTTTTTTTTTTTTTTTTCACTAGCTGCTTATATTTTATGACCCACCGTCTAATTTCTTATGGTGGGTCGTATATTGCCACTTAGCCGCTGTGACTGGGTCCGGGGTCCGCAGTGACTTAAAGTAACACCACACCGGCTCCCGTCCCCACTCACACCGTTGCCCGTGTCCCGCCACGTGGAGGCGGGCTCTGTTTAGATCCATTTGTTATCTTTTTTTTTTGTGCAGCATTAGAAAAACTTATAACTAATACAAAATCAAGTAAGATATTAATAAACAAAACGAAATTAAATATTTAGAAAGAAGGAAGGAAGAGAACTGAATAGAGAAGTTATAGGTATAATATGGCCCGTCACCTGGTTGTGGGCGGCGGCCCGGGTCTTGGAATGACCCTCAAGACGCTGGCCGTTGCTCACCATGCCTTTAACATCTACCATCCTAAAAACTACCTTAACTAGAAGAGATTAGCGTACGTTAAAGCTAGAAACTAAGACTAAGACCTCCATGTCCAGCCTGCTAAACTACTAGGAGTGAAATTCACGGAGATCAATGGGGCCGAAATTCCAGCTGGGCTGACCGAAGGGACCATAAACCCCATCCCTAAGAAGAAAGCCGCCTGCCGCATTGAAGAGTTTCGCCCGATTACGCTCCTGAACGCCGACTATAAAATAATAGCGGAATGCATCGCAAATAACCTAAAATTATGAGGAAAGTCATCAGTCCGTGGCAAACATTTGCGGTACCAGGGAAAAATATATTTGACGCCACATGCACCTACAGGGACGTAATAGCACAGGCAGCCACCACCAGAAGCGCAGGTGCCATAATTTCGGTGGACTTCAACAAGGCTTTCGACAGGATCGATCACACATACCTCGCAGAAACCCTAAACAGACTCGGGTTTGGGTAAAAATATATCACAATCATACAGAAGATACTAAGTACTGCGAGCTCGACTGTAACAGTCAATAGTTAGGAAACAAAACAGATGAAACTGGACAGAACCGTGAGGCAAGGCTGTCCATTGTCAACTGCTCTCTTCGCTATAGCTCTAGACCCGCTGCTTCGGAAACTCACAAACGACATCAGAGGATTCTCCGTAGGAGACAAAGGAATAGCATGTATTGCCTACGCTGACGACCTAGGCACCTTTATTGAAGATCAGAAAGGTATTGGACGAGTAGAAACCATCATGAACACATTCCAAAAAGCGTCAGGCGCCCAAACCAACCACAAGGAAACAGCACTACTGCCGATGGGGAATCAGCAACTCAAACGAGACAGGCAGTGATACAAAATAGCAAAAAGCCATAAAGTTCTTGGAATATTTATACTGTCTTGTCCACTTAGAATGGCCGCATAGAACTGGAGAGACGTGATACACTCCATAAGAGGTCTCTCCAGACAGTACGCGAACCGGAAACTAAGAACACACCAGAGAATAGACCTGATAAACACGACGATCCTGTCGAAATCACGGTACTTGGCGCAAATCTTAAGCAACCCGACAGAAGTTGCGCGAGCACTTACGAGCGCCGTGTACTACCTGCTGTGGCGTCGAAATATATTCACAGCGGCGCAAGCAACGTGCTCACTGCCAAAAAAAGAAGGGGGCCTAGGTCTAGTCGATGTAAAGACTGAATGTGCGGCACTCCTACTAAAACGAACGCTCGCCATCCAGGACAAAAACCCTGACAGCGTCACAGCCACGGTGATTGCAAGATACAAGCCCGCATCAGAAGAGGCGCCGGTCGACACAAGGCACATCTCCTTCAGAGTGCGACACGTCAGGCTGCACTATGTAAACAAAAGTTACGCTATGGACACCGTGGAGAACCCTGGCCACAGCCCAGCCAAGAGAATACACTGGACCCTCAGGGGGAAACCGGCGAGAAACAAAATTGAAAACAAACTTCCGCAGTACAATTGGAAACAGATATGGTGAAATGTTTCGGAAAACGTGTTGCCTAAAGATGCAAGGGAGACATGGTACAAAATAGTTAACAGAACGGTACCAACCAACCAAAGACTGGCGGAGATAAAACTCGTCGCAAGTGACAAGTGCGACGTATGTGCCAAGACCGACACCCTCGAGCACCGTTTCACCTGCGGAAATGCCACCAACATATGGGAAGCGTGCCAGCAGATGGTGGCCAACATCAACTGAACGGCGCCGGGAAGCATCACGGTGGAAGCAATCACCGCCCCACACTGCAACCCATTTCCACGACCCAAGCGACTGGCGACTCTCTGGATCCTCGCCATGACGGCACGCGCCATCGTAGCGAGGAGACAGACCGACCATCTGGCCTTCCTGATGGACCTATGGGAGGAAAACAAGACGGCCCAGCAGCACAGACGTTACCGCGAGATCTTAAAAACTTCCTGCAGATTCCACTGCAGACAGCAATCGGCAGAGTCCTCCACAGCCTGTGACCCTCAGCACTGTCACCAGCCACCTCACCACACTCATCACAAGAAGAAAGTGTGCTGAGAAAGTGAATAAGTGCACCATAAAAGAGAAAGCGTTTCTACCGAGCGAGGTGGCGCAGTGGTTAGACACTGGACTCGCATTCGGGAGGACGACGGTTCAATCCCGCGTCCGGCCATCCTGATTTAGGTTTTCCGTGATTTCCCTAAATCGCTCCAGGCAAATGCCGGGATGGTTCCTTTCAAAGGGCACGGCCGACTTCCTTCCCCGTCCTTCCCCAATCCGATGAGACCGATGACCTCAATGTCTGGTCTCCTTCCCCGAAACAACCAACCAGAAAGCGTTTCCCCTCTCACCTCAAATAGTCAAGTATAATTTCTAAAGTGTTTCTTCTCAGTGAAATCAGTGTTACAAAGTGCGTCCCACTAAATCTCTGTCATGCTCACATCCAAATCAGAGTCAAAAGTACGTCCAATAGTACTACCAGTGCTTCTAAACGTGTGTTTGTGACAAAAAAAGACAACAGATATTTCGGTTCTGCAGTGTTGCATGGCATCCATATACACTTCATTATTGTGTACTATATTGTTTAGGGTACAAGCATTACTTAGCGAAAAACACCAACTACTCATAAAAAAAATTAAGGTTTTCCTTTACTATGTGTTTTATAAAATTTATACTCTCTTCTGCTTCTCTTATACAATATGACATTATTTTGCTTTCTTCTTCAATTTACCTTTGGTTTGTAGCATATGTAAAAATTTCTCCTACTGCTCCATCTGTCTTGCTGATGTTTACTCTCATACTGTCCCACTTAACAGTGCTGATTAGAGGAAGATATCAAACCCGGATGCACATCGTGCCTGTAGCACCACAAAGTGCATCACATACACAAATCTGAACTCATAATCAATTTGTGGACGATAGATATAAAGTATTATGCCTGTTCTGCAATGGTTTACCCACAAAAAAAGACGACAAATGGCCATGGAACAACAATAAGAGAAAAATGAAAAAGAAAAGAATATACAAACGAAAACCTATAAAAAACGATAGTGCGAGTATATTTGAATATAATATCTTAATAGAAAGAAATGTTTTAAAAATGTATCGTCGTTAAAAATTTAAATAAATACATATGGTTACAAAATTGGCCCGAGTTCGATTCCCAGCTGAGTCGGAGATTTTCTCCGCTCGGAGACTGGGTGTTGTGTTGTCCTAATCATCATCATTTCATCCCCATCGACGTGAAAGTCGCCGAAGTGGCGTCAAATCGAAAGACTTGCACCCGGCGAACGGTCTACCCGACTGGAGGCATTAGTCACACGACATTTATTTTTTATGTAAGCAATATGTCTGGTTTGAGCAATCGCCAAGCTCGTATTACAGTAAAAGCTTTACATAAAAAACTCTTTACTCTCCATTTATAGAGCTAACAGGTTCGTCCGTGGTTTTGGATGGTTGGTAGGTTCGGAAGGGGGACCAAACAGCAAGGTCATCGGATTTTGGAAGGATGCGGGAAGAAGTCGGCTGTGCCCTTTCAGAGAAACCATCCCGGCATTTGCCTGAAGCGTTTCACGGAAATCACGGAAAACCTAAATCAGGATGGCCGGACGCGAGTTTGAATCGTCGTCCTCCCGAATGCGAGTCCAGTTTGCTAACCACTGCGCCGGCCGGTGTGGCCGTGCGGTTCTGGGCGCTTCAGTCTGGAACCGCGTGACCGCCACGGTCGCAGGTTCGAATCCTGCCTCGGGCATGGATGTGTGTGATGTCCTTAGGTTAGTTTGGTTTAAGTAGTTCTAAGTTCTAGGGGACTGATGACCACAGATGTTAAGTCCCATAGTGCTCAGAGCCATTTGAACCATTTGGAATTTGCTAACCACTGTGCCACGTCCTCTGAGGTTCTTCGGATACTCTGCACTGTTTTGGTATTTCCACTCAGATCAAATGGTTCAAATGGTGGTGACCGGGAAGGGTAGAACTTGTACCATGTGATTTCCATTTTCTTCACCAAACTGAAAGAACGTTTGGAAGGGGGGGGGGGGAAGAGTTTGCAACGTTGAGAATATTCAGACAGTGGTCCTCTAACCGCTCTGAATTGAGAAACTGAAAGACTGGTTCAATGGTTCAAATGGCTCTGAGCACTATGGGACTTAACATCTGAGGTCATCAGTCCCCTAGAACTTAGAACTACTTAAACCTAACTAACCTAAGTACATCACACACATCCATGCCTGAGGCAGGATTCGAACCTGCGACCGTAGCAGTCGCGCGGTTCCGGACTGAGCGCCTAGAACCGCTAGACCACCGCGGCCGGCTCCACTCAGTTCCTGCTGTGTCGTACGGATTTATGCTATCGAACTCCATCCGTCGTACGTCGCCCAAGGACTGCCTCCAACAAATAATAAATGTACAAAACAAACATCTGAACACATAGAATATCATGTACACAAAAATTCCGGTGTTTTGTCCCAGTTAATGATTATTAAAATTACAGTAAAATTAGTAGTACGAACGCTTACCCATTTATAGACGACGAAGATACAGAAAATTTCGCAACTTATTTTTTATGAGAAAGTTCCCAAATTAAATTCAGACGAACTGTGTACCTCGCTAGTACGATAGTTCAGTTTTTCTGCATATTCCGTGCGTCGTACTTTTTTAAATCTTAATCCACAACAGACTTTAACAAAAGTGGCGAGACCATCATTATCATCATCATCGTCACGTCGTCGTCGTCATTATGATCATCACCATTATCAGTCGACTGACATCCTATGCGGTATAAAGGCCTCCCCTGAATTTTTCCATGCATTACAATCCACAGCTGTACATACCCACGGCGTCTTGCATGTTTGTGATGCCCCCTACACAGCTTGCACTAGAAAGAATTGTTTTCTAATAATTGATTATTTTCCACATTGAAATTTTCAACAATGGATCGCATCAGACAACCAACAGTAACTGAGGTGCCAAAGTGATAATAATCTATGGTGGTCTAATTCATAAGCAATGGTTCAGTCATAGTATTTAGACAGGACTTACAGGAAAAAACAATAACAAGAGATTTGCAACCAAATGAAAAAAATTAACTCTTTCTACAACATATTGCTCATCACTGTCAAGCCTGTTTATCGCTTACATTTGAAGAGCCAAAGAAACTGTTACACCGGCCTAATATCATGTAGGGCCCCCACGAGCACGCAGAAGAGCCGCAGTACGACGTGGCATGGACTCGATTAATGTCTGAAGTAGTGCTGGAGGGAACTGACACCAAGAATCCTGCAGGGCTGTCCATATATCCGTAAGAGTACGAGGGGGAGGGAGGGGGGGGGGGGGGGAGAGATCTCTTCCGAACAGCAGGTTGCAAGGTATCCCAGATATGCTCAGTAATGTTCATGTCTGGGGAGTTTTGTGGCCACCCGAAGTGTTTATACTCAGTAGAGAATTCCTCGAGACATTCTGTAGCAATTCTGGACGTGTAGGGTGTCGCATTGTCCTGCTGGAATTGCCCGAGTCCGACGGAATGCACAGTGGACATGAATGGATACCGGTAATCAGACAGGATGCTTACGTACGTTTCACCTGTCAGAGTCGAATCTAGACGTATCAGGGGTCCTATATCACTCAATCTGCACACGTCCCTCACTATTACAGAGCCTTCATCTTGAACAGTCCCCTGCTGACATGCAGGGTCCATGGCGTCATGATGTTGTCTCCGTACCCGTACACGACCATCCACTCGATACAATTTGAAACGAGACTCGTCCGGCCAGGCAACATGTTTCCAGTCATCAACAGTCCAATGTTGGTTTTGACGGGCCCATAGTATTGTCTTGTCTTATATAGGCATCGTCGACCGGAGCGCTGTATTCTGCCTGTTTACATGTCTCTGAATTTGGATACGCATGCCTATACCAGTTCTTTGGCGCTTCAGTGTAAGATCTATCACAAGGCCAGATATAACCATGGTTTGGAGTACACGTCAACCCATACGCTCCTCTCTAATTGTTAATTACGTAGGTAAAGACTTCAGACAGTAAGTTACAAATGTCGTCCCGCGCTAAGACCATTGCGCAACAAAAGTGGCGCCTTGTCTGATTAGAATACAATAGAATTGATGTTTCAGGTTTATTCTAGTCACAGTTCTGCTGCGGTACGGATCACAGGTGCATCACTGTGTGGGAGATAGGTTAGGTTAGGTTAGGTTAGGTTAGTGTTTTTTGACGTCCCGTCGACAACGAGGTCATTAGAGACGGAGCACAAGCTCGGGTTACGGAAGGATGGGGAAGGAAACCGGCCGTGCCCTTTCAAAGGAACCATCCCGGCATTTGCCTGAAACGATTTAGGGAAATCACGGAAAACCTAAATCAGGATGGCTGGAGACGGGATTGAACCGTCGTCCTCCCGAATGCGAGTCCAGTGTGCTAACCACTGCGCCACCCTCGCTCGGTGTGGGAGTGAAATGGCGCAGCAACTGGGAACGTAACCAAAAAGTTGAAGCACGATTATTGTGGATAGAAAGTGTAAATTGCACGAAGATTCAGCATGCAGTTCTGGCGGTATATGGACCAAATGCAAATTTTCCAGCAATGAGAACTTTCATACAGCGGTTCTAGAATACCTCTGAGATGATGGAGGGGATTTTTGTCGTCGAGGAACTGAACGATTTGCAGAATGTTCCGACCCCTGTTTACAGAGATTTGGCCACTACGCTGAAAAATAGTGTCATGCAACCGTATGGGTTTAAAAAGTAGTGCAGCTTTCAATAAAAGTTTCTTGGCCTGCGATAATACTGTGTAACTTACAAGCCCCTTCTTATGTTCAAAGGTAGGAGGAAGACGAGAGTATACAATCTTCCACATGACCATACCTAGTAAAACAGTAACTGTTCAAACCAAAAACTGCGTTGAGGACGGTTCTATTTTTACTTTCTGTCAAAAACTAATATTTAGGTTGACAGTGAAACTACCCAGCTACTTTAGCTCCTCATAATAAAAAATGTTTAGTCTTTTCAGTGGGAGAATAGAAAATCAAGGCGGTGAAGAGATGTAGCACCTCGACTTTGTATGAAGGTGCAAAGATTAAACTGCACGTTAGTGCAACTGAATTTTCAACTGCACATATTCGAGGGATTTGAATACATATTCCCGCGATCACCTTTTCTTCGTTCCTAACTTCGTTAATCACTCATTGTGTAAGCGTTCTTAAGTTCTGTTTCTTTGTCTTCTTTTTTACTAGAAATTCTTTTGCTACTAATATATGTCCAAGTTTTGTAAGTTTTCAGCGTTTGTCTACAGAATTATGGCGGGAAGAAATGTCATTTACAGCACAATGACCGCCATGACGGCGAAGGAAAAGGGTTTGTATCACTCACGCTGCTATTTCTGGAGCATACTGCGGTGTCTGTAATAATGCATAATACAAGTACTACAGAGTGTCCCACAGAAAACCGGTACGCCTCACGTACTGGTTAATCACATCTAGTCAAATTGCTTGTAAAGTGGCAACACTGTCTCGAAAGTTGGCTGCACTACATTTCATCGGAAAGTTGAGTAAATGGCGCAGTCTGCATTAGAACAGAGAATTGAAATTGTGAAGTGTCAGATAGAGTCAGGCTCCATCAAGGAACGTAAAGAAATGTTTCAAGCAAGTCGCAGGTTCGAATCCTGCCTCGGGCATGGATGTGTGTGATGTCCTTAGGTTAGTTAGGTTTAAGTAGTTCTAAGTCTATGGGACTGATGACCTCAGATATTAAGTCCCATAGTGCTCAGAGCCATTTGAACCATTTTCAAGCAAGTGTCCTGGTAGGAAACTCCTGGCGACCAGCGCTATTTAAGATCTACGGCAGAAACAGAAGGATGTAGGATCTGTTCAGAATGTGCAGAGGAGTAGTCGATCGACTGTGAGAATCCCTGAAGCTGTAGACAGAATTCGCATGGACATTAACGAGAAGTCCTAGGAAGTCGGCAAGGAGGTTACCGCAGCAGGTTGGTGTATTTAGTACATCGTGTCATCGTGTACTAAAAGGTAAGAAATTAAAAGTCTGCCGTGTGAGTGTGGTGAAAGAAATGAAATATGAGGATCAGGAAGAGAGAGTTCATTATTGTAACTGGCTGTTAACTTCAGTTGTTGACTGTTACTTGGACCCCTTGCTTTACTCATGTCAGATGAGGACTGGTTGCATGCGCATTATTGGCCTCATATTTCCCAATTACACCTTAAACAGTGCCAGATAACTAGAGATCTTTGACTCTTACTATGTGCAATTAACAGATGCAGAGAGCTGTGTGGCGTTTTCCAACAAGATGGATCAACTGCTCACACACAACCAAAGTATGGTCCACATCACCAACATGTTTCCCAAAGACAGACTTGTCAGTAGAGGCCTCTGGCCCCGAAGTGACTGGACTTAACGTCGGATGATTTTTATTTATGGAGCACACTAAAAAGCAAAGTGGGTACTGACAATCCTCGCACAACAGACGATCTTAAACGAAATATTACTAGAGAAATTAACATCATCACGCCAGCAAAATTATAGCGTACTGCACTTGCTGGTAACGTCATCACTCGAAGTCGGCCGTGACCACCGCTTTCAGCACCTCTCAGAAACAGGTAACTACATGTTTTTTTAACGTAACTGTTGTCTATTTTTTAGTTAGTTTTTGGTTAGTTCTTTGTTACTTGAATGTCGTGCGTGAGATGTACCGGTTTTATGTGCGACAACCCGTACGCTTCCAGACCGCCGTATGATCATACGACACTTCAACGGCGAGATGTTGTTTTGCAGGATTAATGGACCAAATAGAAGCGCTGTATTATTCTTTCAGTTTGCGCTTGGGAAATTATATTCAATGTTTATCCTCACAAGGAACAGCTAAGGCACAAAATAAATTGCGCACCTGCGAGTGAAGACAAAGGGACATACTTGGTTATGCTTATAGCTCGCTTCTTTCAGAAACCAACAGCGACTTTCATACTCATGAAAAGAAAGGTATGTTTGTATCACGAAAGTGTGTAGTATATATATGTGTGTGTGTGTGTGTGTGTGTGTGTGTGTGTGTGTGTGTGTGTGTGCCTGCTGCAGCGAACGGGCGTACACTGTTAGCAACGGCAGCATTCTGCCTGACTGCCTTGCCGTGGCCGCGAGCAGAAACCATCAACCCTGCGGAGAGAAAACCTGTTCTTAATGGGTAAACGAGAATGGAATTTATTCAATTACTGTCGGGCCGCACGGGTACAGGAGGCCAGTGGGCAACCAAATATGGCTTGCTGGGAGGAAAGAGGACAGCCTGTTAGCCGTCCGTTATGAGATAATAATGCTATCAGGACACACGCCCCACACAATTAGTGCGGAAGCAAGATATACTAAATTCTCAGACTAATGACGGAAATTTGAATGAGTAATATTTCACGTAAAATGAAATGCCGTGATTTGACTGGAATGTATGTTTCATAAACGTTAACATTATCCGCAGTGGGCTGTAACGTGATTTTTTATTTAATCGTGCGAGTAGCTAATTTCGACTACTTGTCATTGTGAAGCACTTGTAAAACCAACATAGAAAAGCACTACATTGTCTGGTTGCATCGCATAAAATAAGTATGCGATCCATGTATAAGATAAAACAAGTATGCGATGCATGCAGACAGTGTAGTGCTTTTCAATGTTTGTTTTACAAATGCTTGACAACGACAAGTAGTCAAAATTAGCTAATCGCACGATTAAATAAAAATCACGTTACAGCCTACTGCGGACCATGTTTAGGTTTATTAAGCATCTGGAGGCTGTGGATTCCCACGAATACAAAATTTCGTGGAATATGTGTGTCTGGATGACACACACTTTCGCTAAGAATGCACACAGCGATGACGTATGCAGCACACGTGACGTAACACATGTATAAAAGAAAGGAGGAAAGAAAATACTGACTACTGTACACACAGGATGTCCGGCATACCGGGCTACTATTTCAGTTTTCTGACACGATGCCAACGTCTTTTTTGGGTGGCCGTTTATTATGGTTTATGGTTCCAAATAGTTGCTATTAATAGCTCGACTGGTCTACTCAGTCTGTTTCGGCCGCACTAGCAGCTACTCAGGAAGGCACTAGCAGCTACTCAGGAATTAATAAACTATTGCCAACAAAAATCACAGCTGATTCTGCTCCCATTCGCTTATGAAGGCTCAAGGATACTACCAAAATTGGGGGGGGGGGGGGGGGGCAGATAGATGAAACAGCATTTGAAGCCGATTCCTCCCAAAGGATGAAAGATTGGAACTGAACGTTCCGTTGGCGTTCCAAGCAAATAATTCGACATTCAACTGATGTGATTTAGCGAAAGGACGCGAGATTTAAATGTGATTGATAAGACGAGGCCTTCAATACGCCTCCTCACAAATGTAAGTACAATAGCTTAACCACTGTGCCACCTCGCTCAACACGCTTCCTGTTGAATATCAGTCCAATTTACTTAGTCTCTTGGGGTGCACTAATGTTATTAATAGTGTAGACAGTATGCTATGTTCTTTCCCTACTTTCGGCCACAACATCACTAACAATTATGGAATAAAAATCCTGCATTCGTTGATGAACAACTGCATTAGAAACAGCTGTCATATGACGAGCTGGCCCTTTTGTCTTCCCGGCAGAAGAAACCGTAGGCGTGACATGTAACAGGCAGATAATGGACAAGGCACGAGATTTAACCGAATGGGATTGCAAGCCAGAAAGGTAGGCCCCGACACACGTAAAACACCTCTGCTGTCGGGCAGCGAGTCGATGTTTCCGCTTTACAAAGCCACTATGTGAAGGTGCAACTGTGAACATAAACAGTCGCGTGAAACTGGCGCGACCTAGGTGTCAGCTACCAAGTTCAAAACGTGTGGACAACGGCGACACCGTTGGCTGGCTCTCGCTCTGAATTTTGTTGGTTGGTTGATTTGGGGGAGGGGACCAAACAGCGAGGTCATCGGGTCAGGGAAGGATGGGGAAGGAAGTCGGCCGTGCCCTTTCAAAGGAGCCATCCCGGAATTTACCTGGAGTGATTTAGGGAAATCACGGAAAACCTAAATTAGGGTTACCAGATGCGGGTTTGAACCGTCATCCTCTGAATCTGAATTTCCGAGACGCTGTATTGAGCTTCCTAGAGCTTGTATAGTTCTCGAAAGAGTCCCCTTTCAATTACGATAGTGTTTTCAATTCCAGAGTGATGAATGTCCGTATACCATGCTCATCTCAAACAGCCAGGAACGAATCTCTATTAAATTGTGGCATGGAATTTTATAACATCAATTAAAGTAGTAGTTGTTGTCTTCAGTCTGAAGAGTAGTATGGTGCAGCTCTTCACACTAGTCTATCCTCAATATCTTTTCGCTCCCTGTTTCATACGCCCGTTATCTTCAGAATTTTAAAGATTGCTTTCAAATCAATAGTGTCAAAAGTTTTCTCTAAATAAAAATGTATGGATAAAAATCCTAGGTCAAAATAGCAAAAGTCTCTTTATTGATAACTAGTTTCAGCTCATTGGCGAGCCATCTCCAGGCCTAAAACACAGGACAGTGCATACAACAGATGAACAATAACAAAATATACCGGCATTTAATAATGGAGCTTCCATTACACGAAACACACTATTGTGTGCCAACCTTGAATAAGGGAGTAAATGGGATAAAATTTTCCAAGTCCCAGAGCGGCCGCAATGAAAAAATTTCGCCACCGAGACTGGACCAGGACAAAATATAACATTAACGTTTCTGGCGAACCAGGCAGCAGACTTCAGCGGAATGTAGTGAGTTCGAGCAGCCAAACAGGGTTGCGTCACCTTCGTTATGTGCTGAAAGAAAGGCTAGAATGCAGCAAACGGTACCAAGAGCTTTACGAAGCAGTTCTACGATACACTGAAGAGCCAAAGAAACTGGTACACCTGCCTAATATCGTGTCGGGCCCCCGTGAGCATGCGGAAGTGCCCCAACACGACGTGGAATGGACTCGACTAATGTTTGAAGTAGTGCTAAAGGGAATTGACGCCATGAATCCTGCAGGGCTGTCCATAAATCCTTAAGAGTACGAGGGGGAGGAGATCTCTTCTGAACAGCACGTTGCAAGGCATTCCAGATATGCTCAATAATGCTCATGTCTGGGGAGTCTGGTGCCCAGCGGAAGTGTTTAAACTCAGAAGAGTGTTCCTAGAGCCACTCTGTAGCAAGTCTGGACGTGTGGGGTTGTCGCATTGTCCTGTTGGAATTGCCCAAGTCCGTCGGAATGTACAATGGACATGAATGGTTGCAGGTGATCAGACAGGATGTTTATGTACGTGTCACCTGTCAGAGTTGTATCTAGACGTATCAGGGGTCCCATAAGGGTGCACGAGTGGGCTTTCGGCTCAGAAAGCCCTTCGTTGAACGGTTCGCACGCTGACACTTGTCGATGGGCCAGCATTGAAATCTGCAGCGATTTGCGGCGGAAGGGTTGCACTTCTGTCACGTTGAACTGTTCTCTTCAATCATCGGTGGTCCCGTTCTTGCAGGATCTTTTTACAGCTGGAGCGATGTCGGAGATTTGATGTTTTACCGTATTCCTGATATTCACGTTACATTCGTGAAATGGCCGTACGGGAAAATCTCCACTTCATCGCTACCTCTGAGATGCTGTGTCCCATCGCTCGTGCGACGGCTATGACAACAGGTTTAAACTCACTTAAACGGTGATAATCTGTTATTGTAGCAGCGGCAACCGATCTAACAACTGCGCCAAGCACTTGTCTTATGTAGGCGCTGCCGACCCCAGCACCGTATTCAGCCTGTTTACGTATCTCTGTATTTGAATATGCATGCCTATACCAGGTTCTTTGGCGCTTCAGCGTATAACAAACTCGTTAAGCAAGCACGGCAGAAGGAAAACGGCTGATACCTTTATAACAGCAAGACCAGTGCAGTCATGACGAGTGACGTCGGGTAAAAATTAGCCACTTCTTCGCTCCGTAAATACCCCAGCAGTTTAGTTCGTAAGGCAGTCGGTGATACGGATCTATGGCGTACATGACGTTCGTACTAGATTCCCTGACTGCAGCGAAGTGACGTCTGGCCCAAGTCTGTTGTAGATTTCCTGCACGCTACGGACAACAGCCGCTAGTGGGAGAGATGGCTACCTCGCCCTATCACCAGTCGCAGAGTTCAACACGACAATCTGCCTCTGTTGGATATGGGAGGACCTTATGGTCTTTCCTTCCCACCAGGATCAGGACACCAGCGTTCCTGACATTCCGGCGGACTGAATAGGGCCTACCTGGACGGCTGGCCAATATCGTCGAACTTCGCGGCAACCGTTATCGCGGTACGAAGCATGACGAAGAAAGCCACGTGGTGAGCGGGAGGGGACAGAGCGCCTCCCAAGTCCGCGTTTGTAAGTTTAATACCCACGCCGCCGTCACTCCCTGTCGCGGCGTCGACGTACAGCCGGAGCCGGGGCCAAAGCAAGCGGCTAGCTGCCTATGCACTGTGCAGCAGCCGTCTGGAACGAAGTGTGCGGTGTTAGCTGCCCCGAGCGGTCTGAAGGCCACTTGCGAAGCGATTCCTCAGCGGGAACTGACAGACGATGCCAACCACGAGTCAAGATACTACCCGTGTTTTTTATGGAAATAACTAATTAATTCTGAATCTTCTTTCACGGCGCCTTTTAACGACCGCCGCGTGGTATTAGCCGAGCGATCTCAGGCGCTGTAGTCATGGACTGTGCGGCTGGTCCCGGCGGAGGTTCGAGTCCTCCCTCGGGCATGGGTGGACGTGTTTGTCCTTAGGATAATTTAGGTTAAGTAGTGTGTAAGCTTAGGGACTGATGACCTTAGCAGTTAAGTCCCATAAGATTTCACACACATCTGAACATTTTGTTAGCGATCACAGGTCACTACCATCCTTCAGAGGAAAACTGGCAAGAAAGGAAGTGGGTGAGTGACTCCTGACACAGAACCAACAATACTTACGCCTCTCAATAACCATTTCTTGCAATACCAATACAAAATTATTATTTTGTTCAGTATGTATCAGCCATCAGGCATTACATATCATATTGTGCTGAGCTGAATCGCTCGTATTAAATTCAAGGACTGGATGGGCATGTACAAACCAGATAATATATATTATATCGTTAGAAAAATAAAGATATACAGTAGTATATTTGGTAAGTGCTATACAACTGTTATCTTACCCAAAGTAAAAGATTGCCATTGCTTACAAAAAATTGTAAGAGTTGGCCATTTGTGATATACAGATCTGGTGTTTATATTGCCACATTTGTGTGTTAATACAAAACGAGTGACAGCGGTAACAGTTATATAGCCCACATGTGGATGTAAACAAGACCTAAGACTTGCAACGCTAGCCACAGGGACAAGGAAGTACCTGTACTATGGCTGGCATAGAACTGACATCTATAGCGTCATGACTACACGGAGACACTAGCTGCCAGATGGCTGTACCACGCATCTAACTTTGTGAGATCGTGATTCCATAATAAGATAAAGAATGGCAATTTAACGAAACTTTTACTGCATTTACATTACACAAGATGCAATAAACTGTGTTAAATTTCACTACATCTGTAACAAACATATACCGAACATTACCTGTTCGTTAAGTAACACAAAACCAGTACATACTGAATGAGAAGGAAAACAATACAAAGTCTCAATTGAAACAGTACAGTTTTTTTGAATACAGAAAAGTATGAATAGAACCCATAATAGAAAATATATCTGTCCATAATATTGACTATTAAGCGGAAGTAATACTATAAACTCAGGGTCTAGGTGCCAAAGACAACCAGCGTTATATCGAGCTGTTATTACAAAGCAGTATATTACTGGACAAAACCTAAAGTGGTACAAATGAGCCATTAGATGTTACATTAAAGTAGGTTACAAAAACCAAAATTCGTGAATATAATCATAGTACGTCATGCCTAAGCATTTGCTATAAAATATAGCACCAACTGATAACGCAGACGATTCATGTCAAGTTAGCTAATGACCAATAAGCAACATTTTTGTGAAGTCCATCACATTCGAAGACCCTGATCCAGGAGACTTAGGAACACACATAAACCAAATGTAGCTTAAGGTCTAGGCGTTACATACCTATCGAATAAGGTACCTCAAAATTTTAATGCTTCGTAATTTTAAGAAGCGAGCAGCTGAGTTACACAGTGTTGCAATCTAAAGTCTAGGTGCAAAATACAAACAGCAGTAATATGTGTCCACCAATAAATAATAAAATGAATACATAAGCGACATACTAGAACCATTAGCTGTTAACTACAGCCATACTTAGCCTTATGCCCGTGTATCTGATACAGAATAAGATGCCAACTGACAGTGCGTGTGAAGATACAAACTGACTAATACACATTCCTGAAGCCAAATGCATTCGACGAGGCAGGGGAGACTTTCTCTAAATCTACAAATGCTATGTACATAGGTTTGCCTTTGTTCAGTCTATATTCTGAGGTAAGCTGTAGGACCAGTATGGCATCGCGTGTTCATACATTCCTCCGGATCCCAAACGGATCTTCCCCGGAGGTCGGCTTCTACAATTTTTCTATTCTTCTGTAAATAAATAGAGTCAATATTTCTCAAACATGATCTATTAAACTGACTACTCTGTAATGTTCACACCTGTCAGCTCCTGTCTTCTTTGTAATATTAATCATTACATTTTGCTGGAAGTGTGAGAGCATTTCGCCTTTCTCATATATCATACCCACCAGACAGAATAGTCTTTCTCAACGATCTCAATAGTCCCTCAATGTCATCCACTCCATGTCCAACGTTTCGTTTTAGGTCTTTCAGTCCTCTGTCAAATTCTTTTCACAATGTCACATCGCTCATCTCATCTTCATCCACTTCCTCTTCCCTTTGCATAATAAAGTCTTCAGGCCTCTCTCCTTTGTGTAGCCCTTCTATGTATTCCATACACCTTTCAGCCTTCCCGTATTGGCTAAGTATTGGTCTACCATCTGGGCTCTTAATGTTAATACAGCGGCTCCTCTTTTCTCCAAAGGTCTCTTTTATTCTCCTACAGGCAGCATCTGAACTGCCTAGCAATAAAAGTGCAGTATCCAGAATGAGAGGAGGAAACGAAACGAAAAATTCCCGGACTGAGAAGGTGTGTGATGTTATTTCAGTGATTACAAACTGGAGGCAAATGTATGAAGAAATTGGTAGTACGACTCCATTTGTCGGTATGACGTTGCACCCACTCTGGCCTGGACGCATGCAGTGTTTCAGTTAGTAAGGGCGACATAAAACCATTGTATCCTCCCTTAACCCAAGCTGGCCCACAACTGTTGTAACTGGTCCTTGACATCCTGGTAACTGTCACTGTCACAGAGTTGACATCTGAGTTGAAGCCACTCAGGTTTTATAGGGGACATATCTGAGGATCTTGCAGGTTATGGGAGCACCTCAGCATCACCCAGCAGTTCATAGAGACATGTGCCATTTGTGGACAACCATTGTCCTGATGAAAAATCGCCCCACGATACTGGCGCATGAGAGGCAACATAAGAGGTGCGACAATAAAGTAATAAGACTGATGTAAAAAAAAAAAAGTTGCTTACCGTTTTAGCCAAGTTTAGTGTTGTCTCCTTCAAAGTAGTTCCCTTCTTCCAGCGCTTCTGCCATTGATGGTAACATTTCTGGAATTCATCTTCTGTAATATCCTCCAAGACCCTCATCACAGCTTTCTGGAGAGCTCGTGTTGTTTGAAAATGGTGTCCCATGACCGCTGTTTTGACTCTTGGAAATAGAAAAAAGTCGCACGGAGCGATATCTGATGAATAAGGTGGCTGTGGTAGTACTGAAATTTGTTTTAAGGTTAAAAATTGCTGTACTGACAGAGCAGTATGGTATGGCGCATTATCGTGATGCAGAATCCAATTATCAGCAATGTTGGCACGGACACGAAGAACTCTTTTACGAAGTATTTCTAAAATTTATTTGTATTAATATTCGTTAACTGTTTGTCCAGGAGCACCCACTCTTTATGAACATTTCCCTTGGAATCAAAGAAGCACACAAGCATGCATTTCACTTTTGACTCTGACATGAGAGCTTTTTTTGGTCTGGGTGATCCCTTTGAGCACCATTGCGAACTTTGGCGTTTTGTCTCTGGATCGCACTGAAGAAACCAACTTTCATCACCAGTGATAACACGGCTCAACAATTCTGGATTAATTTGCGTTTGCTCTAACAGATCGGCTGTCACATTTTTCTGTGTTTCTCGCTGTTGTGATGTGAGATTTTTGGGGACCATTTTTGCACAAATCTTACTCATACCAAGATCTTCAATTATTATTAGACGAACCGTTTCTCGATTGATGTCATTTTCACGAATAATCTTCGATCAGATCGTACGAGTTCACGCACCCTGACCAAGTTGACACCCGTCCGTGAGGTTGATGGTCGTCCACTGCGGTCTTCATCTTCAACATTCGTTCTGCCTTCACTAAACATTTTATGTCAACGAAAAGCTTGAGACCTTGCATTTGGCCCTAGCCATTACGGCTTAACTATTTTTCCACTTTCCATTTGTTTTCTCTTTTACGAGGGTTGGAACTTTAATAGTGGCAAATATTTATTTACAGCTCGTACAAAATAGATACGCGTTTCAAAGTTTTACTGACCTTCAAAGTAGTCATCAGCATTGTGTATAGCCCGTTGCCAGCGATGTGGAAGTCGTAGTATACTCTTAGCAGTGCCAGTTGTGTTGGCAGTTCGAGCGGCGCGGTCTATTGCCCGACGAATTAGTAGCAGTTCTGAAGTGAATGCCATGAAGTGTTCCCTTCAGCTTAGAAATCGAGTTTACCTCACGAGGGCTTAAGTCAGGGGAGTGCATTAGGTGGGATAGCACTTAGCAGCCCGATCAGTGAAACAAATCAGTAACAGCTTGCACTGTACGTGCTTGAGCATTGTCCTGCAAAATGATGGTCAGGTCCTGCAGAAAGTGTCATCACGTCTGTCTCTATGCTGTTCATTTTTGGAACACAACCTACGACCAACTGAGAGCCAGAAGTGATGACACTTTCTGTGCGACCTGACCATAATTTTGCAGGACAGTGGTCAAGCACGTACAGAGCAAGCTGTTATTGATTTGTTTGACTGATGGGGCTGCTAAGATCTATACCACCTACTGCACTCCCCTGACTTGAGCTCTCGTGTGTTCAACTCGATGCTACAAATTCGTCGGGCAACAGACCGCGCCTCTCGAACTGTCAAGGCAACTGGCACTGCTAAGAGTATCCTACGACTTCCACATCGCTGGCAACGGGTTATACACAACGCTGGTGACTACTTCGAAGGTCAGTAAAACTTTGAAACACGTATCTATTTTGGCTACGAAGTCTTTCGCAACGTATTTCTTGAATAAAAGTCTCTCGGTGTACATGCCGCGTCAATTCAGGATAAAACTCCAAGCTTTCGACCACTACCTCCATGGTCGTCGTCAGGGCTAAAACTGACTGTCGTGAACTGGCGAGGCTCACACTTTTATATGCAAAGGACGGCTTCTGATTGGCTGGAATACGTCATAGCAACAGTGATATGGCGCGTAGTGAAGTGGTGCCCTCTACTTCCATAGATGTAGTTTCTATCCCGCGTTGCTTGCAGCGCCATCCCTTGAATCAGGAGGTAAAGTGCGGGAAGTTTTCCTCTGCGATTTTTCTTTATCCAGTGCACTCTTCCAGGTGTTTCTAAGTGCACAACCGTTGTCTCTGTCAAAGTTATTATCGCTAATTCTAATTTCGACTGCTTCCCGGATAACTTGCTATGACATATTCCAGCCAATCAGAAGCCGTCCTTTGCATATAAAAGTGGGAGCCTCGCCAGTTCACGACAGTCAGTTTTAGCCCTGACGACGACCCTGAAGGTAGTGGTCGAAAACTTGGAGTTTTATCCTGAATTGACGCGGCATGCACACCGAGAGACTTTTATTCACGTATCTATTTTGTACGAGCTATAAATAAATAGTTGCCACTATTGAAGTTCCAACCCTCATACCTGCTTCATTTGCTGTGTTTATCTGTTTTCTCTTTACGTCAATTAAATTCAATGTTTCACGTATTACAGAAGGTTTTCATGCGCCGTGTCTTTTTGTCTGTTTCATCCTTTGCGGCCTTTACTATGTTATCTCTCAAAGCCACCGATTTGACTATTATTGAATTCGTTTCCCCTGTTTCAGTCTATGGTTGCTTAATAGTCCTTTTGATTTCCTCAACAACTTCTAGTTCTTTCAATTTCTGCACATCTCATCTAATTTTCTCACCTTTCTGCAATTTCTTCAGTTTCATAGCCAATAACTTGCGGTCGGAGTCCATATTTATCCCTGGAAATGTTCTTAAGCTATGATGTCCAGATCAGAGCTTACCATTACATAATCGATCTGATATCTTCCGATGTCACCAGTTCTCTTTAACGTATACAACCTTTCTTCACAAGTCTGCGTTCGCAGTGATTAGATTATGCTTGTGCCACGCTTTCCTACCATTTTTCCTTTACTTCCCTTTCCTACCACTGAATTCCAGGGTCTCGTCACAATTTTTTTTTTTTTTTATCTCGGCATACATTCTTTCCCTCTCTTCATCATCTACAGAGCTAGTAGGCATTTAACTTGTGCTAATGTGGTGAATGTTGGCTTCGTGTCTATCTTGGCTACGATAATGTGTTCATTATGCTTTTCATAAAATGTCCGTTCAAAAAGTTCCGAGTCTGATTTTGTTACTGGTGTATAAGTGACGTCAGCGCAGTAGCTACGGCGGCAAACCAGCAACTGTGAACAACATTCGCTTGATTCGACGATACTAGTCTTACTGTTCCTATTAGTGTTGTATTGCGAAACCGTAGAATGTGTTTACATGTCAATGGCACGTTAGACTGATACGCCGCATTCGGCGAATATTTACTAATTGGACGATATACGTGAGAGAAGTGTCAGAGCATGTGTTTCGATAAGTGTCGATGTGATAAGGAATACCACTCAATCCATGATGAGAAATTGCAGCACTGCATTGAAATCAATGGTCATCACTTCTAACACATTCTGTAAATGGACGTTCATGCCACCTTTGTGACCTTCAAAGACTTTACTGTTACACGTCATTGGATTCGTCTCGATAGCCGCTATCAGAAAATAAGTACCAAACTATAGCATCCCATTTAAAAAAACAAAGTTGACCTTCATATACCTGAAGCGACCCCACCTAACAACAAAAAACCAACGTCATATTATGGCTCCCGTTGTCACATGCAAATTTTGTCCCACAAACGTTTCAGCTGCTATCATACTTTCGGAATTATTCTTGGTGGCAATAGTCAGTGACTCACCCTGTATAATACTGCACTGCAAAACGTAACAGGACCGAACAGATAATTTCGACGGTGGATAAGAGTTTGAATAGCCATGTAGAAATGTAAACTGCTAATGAAATAATAGTGATGTAAATCTATGTCTTACTTAAATGAATTCACCGTCGTTCGTGTTTGTACAAAATGGTCCATTATTTTAGAAACATCTGTATTTCGTACTCTGTTATTTTCCGCATAACTTATTCATCTGTGTCTTCGTCTGTACTCTTCCAATCGCTGTAACAATGTGGCACAGGAAACATTTTATTTAATCTCACATTAAATTCTGTTTACATTCCATTCACGAATAGACAAAGCTCGAGGGCCGAATGGAATACCTATCGGGTCTGTACCAAATTTACTGTTTAGCTAGCTCCTCTTTTTACTATAATCTATCGTAAATGCCTCGAACATGAAACTGTGCCCAGTGGTTTGATAGAAAAGTCACACACGTCTAAAAGAAGGATAGCAAAAGTGATCCACAAGGCTACCATCCAATATCTTCGAGATCCACTTGTTGAAGAGTCTTAGAACATATTCCGATGTTAGAGGTAGTGAGGTATCTCGAACAGAATGATCTCCTGCATGCCAACCAGATCGATTTCGAGAACATCGATCACGTGGAACAGAACTCGCAGTTTTCTCACAGGACATGGGTGAAGGCCTACAGGTATATGCAGTAATTCTCGATTTGCGAAAAGCACTTGACGTAATACCACATCTGCGCTTATTATCAAAAGTACGATCGTATGGGATATCAAGCAAAATTTGTGACTGGATTGAGGATTTTTTGGTGGCAGGGACGCAGCAAGTTATCTTGGATAGAGAGTCATCGACAGATGTAGAAGTAACTCTGAGTGAGCCCCAGGGAAGTGTGTTGGGACCCCTGCTGTTCCTGTTGTACATTAATGACCTTGCGGAAAATATTAACAGTAACCTCAGATTTCTCACAGATGATGCATTTATTGTAAAGAAATACTGGCCGAAAGAAGCGGCACAAACATGCACTAAAATCCCGACAAAATTTTAAAGTGCTGCAGAGATTGCAAACTTGTTTTAAATCTTCGGAAATGTGTAACTGTGCACTTCACGAAATGAAAAACAAAGCAGACTCCCATGACTGCAGTATAAACGAGCCACTAGACTAGGGCAACACATGCAAATGCCTGCATGTAACACTTTGTAGGGATATGAAATGGAACGATCACATAGGCTCGGTGGTAGGTAAATCAAGTTGCAGACTTCGGTTTATTGGTAGGATACTAGGGTAAACGCAGGCAGCCTACGAAGGAGATTGTTTACAAATCACTCGCGCTGTCATCCTTGAATATTGCTCATGTGTGTGGGACTCACACCAAATAGGACAAACTGGCGATATTTAACGTATGTAGAGGAGGGCAGCATCAGTAGTGACAGATTTTTTGACCTTTCGAAGACTGCCAGAGAGATGCTGAAAAACTGAACTGGAAGACACTGTAAAACAGACACAAACTTCCCCATGAAAACCTACTTACAAAGTTTCAAGAATTAAGTGAGAAATCTAGGAATATACTGTAGATCTATACGTAGCGCTACCGTAGACACCAGACTGTGCAAATTACCGTGCTCACAGAGGCGCTTAAGCAATCTTTTTTCACGCGCTCTATATGTCAATGGCAAGTACCATCTGCGACCCGCTTCACAGGGATCTCCAGCTTATGGATGTGGAAGAAAAATCAGGGCGATTGTGCATACCTCACGATAATTCGACATCAACCGTGCTAAGTCTTAAACATTAAACTTCTTTGTGTTTGTACATCAAATGAAGTTGTTATCATTGTTAGCTGTGCTAAAAACAAAAGAGACATCTCATGAGCATACGTCACTGAAAAACTTAGGTGTCTCATTTTTTTAACGATAATTCCTCAGAGTTGTTAGATGTGAAAAAGGTTGCATTAGTAAGCATGCATGTATAATATACGAGGGTTGACTGAAAAGTAATGCCTCCACCTTCGTAACTCTTCAACAGTTGGCAGCATTGGTATGCGGCAGGTACTGGCTTGTTCCGTAGTCTCTTCTCTACAGCTCCAGTTGGCGGGAAGCCTTAGCATTGAACAGTTGTGTTGTTACAGTGTGAAGTATGGAATCATCCGCAGACAGTCTGTTTGATAGCAGAACGTGTCACCCCAAAGGAGATTCATTAGATAATGAAAGCAGTTTATGGGGAATGTGTTGATGTGAATACTGTGCGTCGTTGGGCGAGTAAGTTTAAAGATGTTGAGGTGGGAACATCTTACCTGCGCGATAAACAAGGACTTGGACGTCCTGTGACAGCAACCATCGAGTTTAACGAGCAAAATGTTGCCAGATTGATTCAGGACGATCGTCGTATCAGTCAGAGAGAAATTACAAGCACAATCGGCATTTCACAAGAACCTGTGGGTCACACGTTTTCTTGCAGCATGACAATGCCAAACCACACACTTCACGTGCCACCATAGCAGAACTTCAGAGACTGAATCTCACCACCGTACGGCATCCTCCATACATTCCAGATTTGCCGCGCGGTCTGAGGGGCCTTTTCAGGGTCCGTGCGGCTCACCCCGTCGAAAGTTTGAGTCCTCCCCTCAGGCATGGGTGTGTTGTCCATAGAGTAAGTAAGTTAGATTAAGTACTGTGTAGGCTTAGGGACCGATGACCTCAGCAGTTTGGTCCCATAACACCTTACCACAAATTTCCAAAACAGTCCTGATTTAGCACTGTCTGACTTCAATCTGTTCCCGATAATGAAAGACGATCTCCAGGGACATCATTATGCTCCTGATAAAGGCATTGAGAGAACTGTGAGACTGTGGTTGCGGAAACAGAATGTCGACTTCTTCCGTGACGGCTTCAGAAAACGTGTTCATCGTTTGCAGAAATTTATCCAATTGGCTGGTGATTATGTGGAAACGTGAATACTGGTGATTAAACATCACATTCTAAGGATTATTTCTGCGTTTCATTTTTTAAAATATTCCCATCCAAACCCAATTAACAAAGTGGGAGGCATTACTTTTCATTCAACCCTCGTACTTCATTCCTTAAATTTACGTACTGATTTAAGAATAAATGTTTGCAATCACTCGGTAAGAAAGAGTAACTTTAAAATCTAGCTAATGTCTTTGTCAATCTCTCATCCCCACAAAGCACGTCGACGTACTTCTTTACTAAGAGGGCTGGAATTTTAATAGTGACAACTATTTATTTACAAATATCCAAAGTAGATACATGTTTTAAAATTTTACTGTCCTTCATGGTAGTTAACAGCATTGTGTACAACGAGCTGCGATGCTAAAGTCATGGCATACCATTAGCAGCGCCATTTGTGTTGATAGTTTGAGTGGAGCGATCTATTGCTCGACGAATCTCTAACAATTCTGAAACGAATGCCATGAAGTACTTCACTTTACGCATCAAGTTGAAGTCGCATGGGCTTACGCCGGGGAGTGTAGTGGGTGGTACAGCACTTCATGCCTTCATCGATCGAACAAATCAGTCACAACGTGCGCCACATGCACCCGAGCATTGTCCTGCAAAATGACGGGCAATCCTTGCAGAAAGTGTCGCCGCTTCATTCTTTAAGCTATTCAGTTTTTAACACAGCCCACGGCCAGCTTACAGAATGATGCGGTGATACTTAACTGTAGGGCCTGGCCTTCATTTTGCAGGAGAATGATCGGGCACATATAACGCAAGATGTGACTGATTTGTTCGATAGATAGATTTGGGAAGTGCTACATCACACTCTACGTACCTTAGACCATGTGATGTGTGTGTGTGTGTGTGTGTGTGTGTGTGTGTGTGTGTGTGTGTGTGTTTGTTGGGGCTTACGGGCGCTCAACGTCGAGGTCATCAGCGCCCAGACACACATTAAAAGAAACGAATGTGGACAAATTTAGTAAAATGGAAGCATAACCGCAAGAAAGCAGGAAAAGATGCAAAATGCTGTATAAGAAAATAAAACGTAAGGAAATCGAGAAAGGAGTGTCAAGGATGCCACAGGAAATCGTCACTGGCTGCCCGTTTACGTAAAATAAGTCTCTCTCCCCAAAATCTTGGTAAAAACATTGGACAAGTCACAGAACTTTGAAACTTTAACTACATTCGTTTGAGTATTTCCTAAAAGAGATGGCAGATCCGCCGGCAAGTCAGCCCGCTGGTCAGAAAATAAAACGCAATCCAATAAAACGTGGAGCACAGTGACCTGGACGCCACAAGTACCACACATTGGAGGGTCCTCTCGCCGGAGCAGGAAGCCATGCGTCATTTGATTGTGGCCTATCCGAAGCCGAGTGAGGAGAACCTCGTCCCGTCTACGGGTCTGGAAATAAGTACACCACACACGCGTTGTGGGCTTGACTAAACGGAGCTTATTGTCAGTCATTTCCAGCCACTCATCCTCATACCGACGCGTGACTCGTGAGCTCAACAGCGTGCAGAGGGATGGCACACTGAAATACTTGCGGATCGAGACAGGCCTCCTTGGCTACGAGACCTGTCCTTTCGTTCCCAGCAATGCCGATGTGCCCTGGAACCCAGAAGAAAACCACCACCTTCCCCAGTCGTTGTAGTTGGAGGAGGGCATCCTGGATGTTCTGGACTATTTTATTTGCTGGATACAAGGGCACTTAGTGAATCGTAACAGCATTCGCTTCAGAGCGGTTATAGGGATTCGTCGGGCAATAAACCTCGCTACTCGAACGATCAACGCAACTGGCGCAGCTAAGGGTATCCTATGACTTCCATATCGCTGGCAACTTGTTACAGACAATGCTGTTGACTACTCTGGAGGGCACCCAAACTGTGAAACACATATCTATTTTGTATAACTCCTAAATAAATCGTTGCCGCTATCAGAGTTCCTACCCTCGTGTTTTTATTCGCTTGTTAGGGAATTTACAAGCGATGCCCTGTCTTTTACAGTTATTGAAAATAGCTTCAGGCATTTTGTTGGATGATCATTTGATGCTAGCTGTTTCTGACAGTAACCTAGAGTTGCACCATATTCGGAAGAACGGGAATTCAAATCCCCGTCCAGCCATGCAGAGTACGCTTTTCCGTAATTTCCCTCCAAATGGCTAGAGGTTAACGCCGGGACGATTCCTTTGAAAAACACAAGGTCAATTGCCGTACCCATGCTTCCCCTTCTCGAGTATGCGCTCTGTCTCTATTGGTGGTCGGTTGGTTGATGTGGACGAGGGAACCGAACAGCGATGTCATCGGTCCCATCGGATGAGGAGAGGATGGGAAAGGAAACCGCCCGTGCCCTTTCAGAAGAACCATCCCGGTATTTGCCTGAAGCGATTTAGGGAAATCGCGGAAAACCTAAATCAGGATGGCCGGACGCGGGTTTGAAACCGTCTTCCTCCGAATGCGGGTCCAATGTGCTAACCACAGCGCAACCTCGCTCGGTGCTATTGATGTTGTTGTTGTTATGGTCTTCAGTCTTGAGACTGGTTTGATGCAGCTCTCCATGCTACTCTATCCTGTGCAAGCTTTTTCATCTCCCAGTACCTACTGCAACCTACATCCTTCTGAATCTTCTTAGTGTATTCATCTCTTGGTCTGTCTCTACGCTTTTTCCCCTCCACGCTGCCCTCCAATACTAAATTGGTGATCCCTTGATGCCTCAGGACATGTCCTACCAACCGCTCCCTTCTTCTAGTCAAGTTGTGCCACAAACTTCTCTTCTCCCCAATCCTATTCAATACCTCCTCATTAGTTACGTGATCTACCCACCTAATCTTCAACATTCTTCTGTAGCACCACATTTCAAAAGCTTCTATGCTCTTCTTGTCCAAACTATTTGTTATCCATGTTTCACTTCCATACATGGCTACACTCCATACAAATACTTTCAGAAATGATTTCCTGACACTTAAATCTATACTCGATGTTAACAAATTTCTCTTCTTCAGAAACGCTTTCCTTGCCATTGCCAGTCTACATTTTATATCCTCTCTACTTCGACCATCATCAGTTATTTTGCTCCCCAAATAGCAAAACTCCTTTACTACTTTAAGTGTCTCATTTCCTAATCTAATTCCCTCAGCATCACCCGACTTAATTTGACTACATTCCATTATCCTCATTTTGCTTTTGTTAATGTTAATCTTATATCCTCCTTTCAAGACACTGTCCATTCCATTCAACTGCTCTTCCAAGTCCTTTGCTGTCTCTGACAGAATTACAATGTCAATGCTATTGATGATATACCCTAATCTTCTTTCCTTTATTGTGGACAGTACCGTTCCTGTGAGCTCATTTGCAGTTGCAGCGTCCATACTTTCATATTGCAAGGCCGTACGTATTATACCGATTTTTTTCTAGTTGTTTACGTTGAAACTTAAAAGGTAAAACGCTATAGGATTTATGTTTTAAGACCTAATGATAAACTTCGTTCGTTACATTTCTTAACTGTAGGAATTATTCGTGTCAGAGTCATAAGAACTGCATAGAAGCTGTCGTTTCCGAGAACCCAATGAGTTGGATTTAGTGTCTATGGCACTAACTTAGAAGTACTTACAGAACTAGTTTATAAATGCTATAGTTTTAAAAGGCTGTGACCAAAAAGATTGCAAATATTATCGACTGTTTCGAAAAGTAGGGCCGTTTCTTGGTTAGCCAATTAACAACTACAGTGCTGTTAAGTACTAAAGTTTAATTCTGAGTTGGTTCTTTTTTTGCACTTCATTGCAAACGCCACTCGCGTTTGATTCCTTGTAATAGCTTTGGGCGAAACACTCGCTGATATCCAGAATCCGTTTCGTTCTATAGATTCAATTAGTTGATGTTCGAGTGCTAATGCAGGTTAATCTTTGACCTAGGTAAAGGAGATAAATGATTCCCATTTATGTATTGAGAATGATTTCCAAAGCAAGCTTTAATTACACTGCCTGATACAAAAAGTGTAGCAGAAGACATGGTCGCATGTCAGTGTAGCTTCGTACTTATACACACCCTCTGTGGGTGTGTAAATGATTAGAGCTGCAGTTCTCTATGGTAGAATGGCCACGAGAGTGCATTAGTGTTGTTCGTGTTTGCAGTTACCAGGCCTGGTAAGATGTAACGGGCGTGAACCGCGTCAGACGTTGAGTGATCACTGCGGAGGACAGGAAGATGCTGCATACTCTAGTGGGACAGCATTATCAGCACCTGACAGAGTTTGAAAAGAGCTTTGTTACTCGTCTCCGTTTGGGCAGCTGGTTGACTCGTCCAGTATCCGGATTTGTGGGGCATAAAGATGTGACAGAGGCCTGATGTCAGACTCTATGAGAACGTGGAGGCAGGCCCACTTGTCGTCAAGTTTCCGGAAAAACACGTCTGACCACCACATGGGAAGATCGCCGTATTGTGCACCTAGCCGTTATAACCCTTTCATATCTGCACCTCCCACCCGACTTCAAATAATGTATCCCTGCAACACTGTCATCCCACACCATTGGTCGGTGACTACCATTACCCGGACTGAGGAATTATTGACCCATGAGTAGGATACCGTTAACAACACAACATAAACGGCTGCATTTGAAATGGTACAGTGACCGGGAATCATGGATTCTTGACGAATGGCGCCGCATTGTTGTTTATTTTTGTTTTTGTGGTTTTAGGGCGCACAACTACAGTGGTCATTAGCGCCCAGACTAAATTATGAATGTACTGCCAGGCACAATGTTAAAACAGCAACTGAAAAGGACAACACTATAAAAGGCACATTAAAAGGCAAGGGATTAAAAGAAAACAGCATAATCAAATGTCCTTAGACTGGTTTGTCAAGTGGATAAAACGAAGAAAACCGAGCAGCTGCTCCCGGGTCATCCGCTAAAATTTCATCCAGAGTATATGGCAGGCCAAGATCAATGCGCAGTGTATTAAAATTCGGACAGGACGTTAAAATGTGGTGTACCGTCAGCACTTGCCCACATGGGCAGAACGGCGCCGGCGCAGCCGTCAGCAGATGGCGATTGCTGAACCGGCAGTGTCCAATCCGTAACCGGGCCAAAACGACCTCCTCTCGCCGAGAAAGGCGTGAAGAGGTCGTCCGAACCGTGGGGAGAGGTTTCAAGGCCAGAAGCTTGTTGTCAGTAAGTGTAGACCAATCGGCATGCCACAGCAATAAAATGGGCTGACAAATGACCCTGCTAAAATCAGATGAAGGCACACAACAAGAAGCTGTCCGAGGCTGGAGGACCGCAGCCTTGGCCGCGGCATCTGAAGCTTCGTTCCCAGGGATACCGACATGACCAGGAACCCACATAAAGGTAACTGGAGAACCGTCGTCCGCCATCTGCTGAAGAGAGCGTTGGATCTGGTGCACAAAAGGGTGAACCGGATAGGGATCACTGAGGTTCTGGATGGCGCTCAGGGAATCAGAGCAGATGACATAAGCAGAATGTCGTTGGCGGCGGATGTAAAGAACAGCCTGATAGAGGGCAATTAGCTCAGCCGTGAAGACCGAACAATGGCCATGGAACCGGTGTCTGAAACTGTGTGCCCGACAATAAAAGAACACCCGACGCTGTCGTTGGTCTTAGTGCCATCTGTATAAATGAAGATCGTATTAATGAACTTCGAACGAAGTTCGACAAACCGCGAGTGGTATACCGAAGCTGGGGTAACCTCCTTTGGGAGCGAGCTGAGGTCAAGGTCATTGTGGTCATCTATAAATCGCCGTTCTGCACCACCTCAACTGACCATCCTCGTTGAATACGGCTGGGATCTGGGGACAGGTCCTATTCTTCCAATGTTCTGGAGAAGCACAGTGCCGTTATTTGTTGTGTCATGGTGTTGGGAGGCATCGGATGTGACTTCAGGTCACGGTTGGCAGGATTGAAGAATAACAGTACACAGAACGACACGGACATCATGTCCCCTATGTGTTATCTCTCATGCAACAGTAGTGCAGTGCCATTTTTCAACAGGATATTTCTCATCCTCATATGGCACATACCTCCATAAACTGCCTCGTAATGTTGAGGCACTGCCGTGGCCAGCAAGATGCTCAGATCCGTTCTTGATAGAACACATGTGGGACCAGCTCGGAGGTGACATCCTGCGCGCTCATGTGTATCTCTCATGCAACAGTAGTGCGGTGCCATTTTTCAAGAGGATATTTCTCATCTTCACATGGCACGCGGCTCTATAAACTGCCTCGTGATGTTGAGACACTGTTGTGGCCAGCAAGATGCTCAGATCCGTTCTTGATAGAACACATGTCGGACCAGCTCAGAGGTGAACTCCGTCCTAGTGCCAGTATATCACGGAGCAGTTACAATAAATGTGGGCCACCTTGCCTCAACACAGCGTACAAGGCTTCACGAGAGTTTTCCAAACTGGATTAGTGCATGCATCCCGGCCGGAGGATGCGAAACGTCATGTTGATAAATGGGCTCATACTGCCAAGTTCTATGTAATTTTGATTCGGTTTTGTAATCACTGAAATAACATAACATAGCCTCCCAACCAATCAGGTTTCATTCAGCATTCTCCTCCCCTCTGCGTGCTTCACTATTTTTTGTCAGGAGGTTATTTCGAAAAAGTTAGATGGTACACAAATGATATAATTAATTGCACATTTTTCCTATTCAGAAAGCAAACAGAAAACAGAACAATCGAAAAGTATCATTTTCAGCTATAGAGGAATAAATTTCGTGCATTTGCTGAACAGACATTGCTGGGACTTCACTATGGCTACAAAAATGAAAGATCATGCATATATGTAACGTTTCCAACCAAGCAGATATTAGAAAAACGCAGAGAACAATCCTACCAGTCTATTTGCTATTTTTCAATTATGCCAAACATAAGCTTGAGTAAGACGACCTAAATTATCTAAATTGTGAGATATACTACAAGATTATAATATATGAGTTTCCTACGTTATCGCAAAGTCATACATATGGAAGCCCCCCGTAGTTAAGTGGACTGTCAGATTTATTATATGACCAGTGAAAAATAACATTTTGCAGGAATGGCAAGAAACAAATCAGTAGGGAATATACTGGGGAAATAAGAATGACATCATGACAGTATTGTTTGCAGAAGACAACGTGCAATTGAATGTAACAACATTAAAATATCGCAAATAACTCGAAATCAGTGTCTGTGCAAGGAAAATATTTACAGAGAGGCTGAGGAAATAATCCAATAGGTAACTCCACTTAAATATTTGAATCGAAATATGTCTATTAACAGAGATGAAGTAGAAGACAATACCCAGAAATACTATAAATTGAATGGCTGCATTAATAGTAACACTGAAAACAGGTGAGTAAATTTCTCAAAATCAGAACGCGTAACGTCATTTCCAAATGGGCTCAGTAAAGGACATTATAGCAACAAGATAGGAAAAAACCCTCCGCTACACACCGTCAGGTGGCTTGCTGAGTATAGATGTAGATGTAGATGTAGAGATTTTTACTACAGACCAAGAAAGTGACTCTACGACATAAAATTGCAAGTGATGATATCTGTAAGAAATTAAATATTAATACATTAACCTGTGAAACATTTAACTACCAAAGGAAATGAATGTCAAATTTACATCGGATGACCCAACACCACCTCACGTGACAGGCATACTATTACAAACACGAATGCAGACGAGACATACATCGACAGCAAGCAAGAGGCAGTCAGCATTTCCGGTATTTTTATTTTATTTTATTTTTTTTATCCGCTAGTCAACCTTGTCTGGATTAAGACGAAGAAGTATACAATGACGGCACGCTACCTTTGTACGGGTGGGCCAAAAGTCCCTGCTTATTTTAATCCATTGAAAACAGTAACGTAATCTTCTTTGTTTGTAATAATTGTAGATACTAATACCAGAGTGCAGTACTATATTTTTTCTGATAATTATTGATACAAACACTGCTATTAAATAAAACGTTTCAGACATTGTTCATTATTGATTCCAACCTGTCATAAAGATATTTTCTAACGAAGTAAGAGTTTTTCCTTTGAAAATATGAGATAAAGGTGGTTATAATTTAATATTAAGTGAGTGGAATAATAATTTTAACAGTGCCCCACCGACAAGGAAGTCTGTCTACAATTTACGGAAACGTTTTCAAAAAAGCGGATCTGCAGCGGATTGCCACAGGTCAGTCAGGCCATCAACTAGCGATATTAAGCTTAACGTTTTAAAAATGGTTAGTTAGAGCCTAAAAAGTCTATTCGTAGGCTGTCTCTCGAACAGCATATTTCTACAACTTCTATGTGGAGGATTTTACACAAAGCCAATTTCAAACATCTCATATCTCGTCTCACATTTGGGCTATTGGCAGACAATCCTGACCGTAGGCTTCAATTTTGCGAGACAATGTTAAGTGAACTGAGAGAAGGTGATAGATAATGAGTTGTTTTCTCAGACAATTTGAAGTGATGAATTAACTTTCAAACTACCAGGCCGTGTCAACAGACACAGCTGTGCCGATTGGTACACAAAGAATCAAATAATTGTTTTTGAGAGACAATTAAAGCAACCTAATGTTACAGTTTGTGGTGATATCTCATGTCGTGGAGTAATTGCTCCTTAGTTGTTTGATGGAATAGTAACTGGAAAGAACTACCTGGAAATGTTGACAACTTATGCCATTCTGGGACTAGAAACAATCTACGACGACTTCAACTCACTTTACTTTCAATATGATGGGGCTCCATCGTATTAAGCAACTGCTGTGCGAAACTACGTTGATGAAATATTTGGTGGGAAAATTATTGGACGACAAAGGGCAACAGAAATGCCACTCAGATCTGCCGATCTTACACCAAAAGCCTTCTTTTGGGGTTATGTTAAAGATAAAGCATGTGCTACAAAACCGCAAACATTTGAGGACTTGAAAGAAGCTATTTGCAAAGCTTTTGAAGACATTGATTCTAACAGACTGTGTAAACTAGTATGATTAATCGTTCCACGCCATCTGACGAAATGTATCAGCAAAGATGGAAAACAATTCGAGAAAGAGTGTTATAAATAATATTGTAGCTTCAGCAAGGTGTGCACTTATTTCAGAATTCTAGTTTTGTTTGTTTTGTTTTCAATTAAATCACGATGGTCAGTGAGTTTTAGGCCATACTGTGCAGGCCCAAAGCAGACAAATTACAGTTTATCCTTCATCTGCTCAGCAATGATGCCGGTAAACGCCGCTGAAAGGCACTCTTATTTGTTTTATCTCAATAATCTAACGACCGTTAGGTCCCTTGCAGCTTTCCTTTAAATAGTTGCAGAAACAGATGAGACACTCGTATCGTCTAGATAGTAGCGCGGCCAAAAGTCAAACTGTGTAATCAGCCAAATGTACCTAACTAAGGCATCCATCCCGAGCACTGATCGTAAATATTAAGCAACTATACACAGTTCGCGACAGAAACAAAGCCTACGTGTGTATGTTTGCGCAAACAATGAGCTGTACTGAGATACGAAAGGTGATAGTAAGGAGATACCGAGCAGTATGTCTCCCGAGAAACAGATCAACGGACCGTTTAAAACCTGAAACTTTCGGACAGATTAAAATTGTGTCACACTTCGGGATTTTACCCAGAATCCTTACGTTTCACAAGTTGTGTTTTTATGAAAATTTACAAGAACTCGAACAAGGCGCAGGAGGATAGAGGCGTATATTTTCTGATCGCCGGATACTATTTCCCGTATTAAATTACGAGCGTCTCCACGGTGTCTTACGGAAGAAGATGGGAACGTCGAACTCAATAGCTCCTGGATATCTTCTGAAAGGGAGAGGCTATGTGCCCGCTGTGGATTTTCCTTCATCCTAGCGTTTACTTAATATTTATTTATAACAAGGTGAATACATTAAGTGCACGATCAATCATCACAGACATCAACGCGACTGAGTTACACATTTTACAGACAAGGCAGTGTTCACAGACCAGCAGTCTTGGATACAAATGTAGTCACCAAAATCAGTTAGTGAACATAAAGATTTATTTTTCCCTGTGTCCGAAACAATGCGTTTTAGCAGTGTAACTTCTTCTTTACTTCGCGGTACGGAAAAAATTGGTTGTTCCAACTTCATCCAGAGAATTTTTCCCTCCTTCTCCCAAGTCTTCCACAGTATCTTACTCCTTCATGTTTGTATACTTGTATTCGCATAACAAGTTTTCTCTCACTCATTCTATCGGTATGATCTTTACATTTCTTCCTATTTATTTTTATTTTTGTTTTAGTTTTAATAAACTTGAATTCTGTTCGTATTTTATGATTACTTATCAATAAAACCTAAAGCACCTTTTGACTTTCTTTGGACATCACATTTTCATTACTGAACATTGTTCAAGTCCTTCTGTAAGTGAACCTATGTCTCACAATCAAATGTAAGAATCAGTACCGCCATTATATTTGTAAGGAGTATGCTTCGCCGGCGATGGGCGAAGCATGACAGAACCTCTGACCACAGTGTAGTTTATTGTTAGTTGTTGCTTGTCGCGAGTCTGCGCTAGTCTGCGCGAGTCGACAGTAGTAGTCGGTCGGCTTTAGTAGCGAGTGGACGGTAGCAGGCTGCGGGAGTCGGCATGCGTCGGCTGTGTGCTCTGCTCGCGACTCTGGTCAGGACTCTGGAGGATGAGTATTGTTGTACAAGGTAAAGAAGCAGCATTGCGCATATTTAATAATGTATGTTAACTGTAATTAATTTGTTCAAAAAAAATTGCCCCAATAATAATTTTTTTATAAAGTAACTCTTTTAAAGAAAAACATTCATTTCAATTTAATGAACATTTCCAATGGATCATCACTCCTTTCAATAATATATATATACACGCCAGCATTGCACGAAGCTGTGTCGAAGAATGTATAATTAAGAGCAGATATAATTGCAGTTTTTATTGAGGTAAGAATTTTTGCTTTTTTTATTCAGAATACAGGGCCGAAGGTCAGCGCTGCTGTCCTCATAAAATATACCAGATATTATTATTTCTGTTGAGAGGTTACATTTGGTTCATGGTTCATTATTTAATTAATATTATTGTGGGTTCATGGTCAATTTTCATTCATTAATTTTTGTGTGGGGAGTTTACGCCTGGCTCCATTTTCTTGTTTTTTACTTAACATTTCTGCGAGGAGGTTACACTTGGCTCCATTTCCATTATTATTTAATTTATTTGCGGAGAGGTTACACTTGGCGACCCTGCCAGGATCGTATTTCTTTGTGAATCTTCTGAGAAGTAGTCATATATCTGCTCTTATTTACTTAAATGTAATTAGCATTTGGCGCAACACATTTTCTAATTTGTCACTCTTTCTTCCACAGATCATCAGCAATTTGTTGCTCTTTGTTGTAATAGTGTTTGTTGGATTTTACATTGTCTTTGTTTCATTTGTGAACAATTTTGATTTGTGTAAAATTGTCGCGAAAAACTGTTAACAGTACATCGCGATGTATAATGAGTGAAATAGCCGACTTAAATAACTTGACCGATAGTACTTGCGACACGCAGTGTAATTATGACAATCCTTCAATTACAGACAATCAGTGTGTACCGACCACTAATGTTGATTTTGATGCTAGTGATGAACAGACGAATTCAATTGTGTCCTCTGTTAATTTAACGACAATTGATGACGTGGGACGTTCTGTTACAATGAACGCTGCCCAGCTTGAAACACCTGGTTTGCAAAATTTACGTAATGAACAGACAATTTTTTCTAACGAAAATGAACAGTGTAATCAGAGTACAACAGATTTATTTAATACCAAGGTAGTGACAAACAGTGCACATCCGATTGGCAAACCTTTTCAAGAATTACAGAATGACCAAATGGTTACAGAAAACGCGACAAAAGCAGATACACCATCACACAGTACAGAGAATATAGTAGCAATTTTTGGCATGGATCGAGTCATAGCATTAATGGTACAAATTAACGAAAATGTCAAACAACAACTTAATGAAAATAATGAAAATGTTAAACAAATTAATGAAAGTCTTAAACAATCGAAAAAAGAACAAGAATACAATCACAAACAACTTAATGAAAAACTAGACAACAATTCCAAACAGTTGAATGAAAAATTAGACAACAATTCCAGACAGCTTAGTGAACAGATTACAGCCATTGCCGCACAATGTCATGATACTAAAGAACAGTTACGTGAGGAAATTGAGGCTTGTGCTAGGAAAAGTAGTGATGAAATTAGATCTGTTGCCCAAGAATTAAGGGATATGCAAACAGCTCCAACAGAATCACTTAGAAACGAAATTAGTGCAGTCGGTAAACAATGCTCTGAAAAAGCAACACAGTTACACGACGAGTTTAAATTAATGACAGCAGAACTTTTGCGCACACTGGAAACAAAAGTAGACGCGAAATTCGACCAACAGAACAGTCAAATTGACGAACGTTTTAATCAGCACCTACAAAACAGTGAAACGCGTTTCCGTAAATTGATACAGGAAGAAAATAAAGTAAAACGACAAGTCATGGAAACAATTACCGCACAGAGACAAGAACATAAACATAAATTGTTTACGAAAGCAACAACATACGTAGACAACAATATTGCCACTGTATCAGACGAAATTAATACCATCAAACAGTTAAACACCGAATTGCGTGGTGAAATTTTCGATCTTAAATCAAAAATAGATACACACACAGTAGACTTTCAAACAGTGACCGACAGACTTGAACAATTAGAACTAACACAGGATTCCGATGTCATCAAAGCTGACGTTAAAAAATTGAACGAAACCACACGTAAAATACAAAAACAAATTAATGCTTCTGACACTAAAAACGATGATCAGGTAAAAATACTGACTGAAAAATATGATGAATTGGCCAGTCGTATTGACGTTATTGAAAGTAATAATGACAGCAAATCAGACGATACTTCACCGATTTCGTTTAATCAAACACCTGAATTCCAAAATTTACAGCAGACGATCAGTGAGATAGATTCATCTAATAATACATTACGTAGAAAATTGTCAACTTTACAGCAAGAGGTAACAGATAAGAAAAATGTTTCAGCGTTTAATACATCACAGCAGACGCCACTTTGCGAACATTTGTCAGACTCACACAGCCAATATAATTTAGGTAATTTACAGAGAGTACGTGAGTTAGATTCTGAACAGTCACAGACAAATAGATTCTCATACAATCGTGAACCTGTTCAGACATACAGAGACGATAATTTTGATTACAAACATTTTCTATCAGTGAGAAAATTTAAAGTATTTAAAAATGACAGAACACAGATTCACCCATTGGATTGGATACAACAATTTAGCTTTGCTTTTCCACCGACTTGGCCTGTAACGCACAAACTTGAATTTATTTGCGGTTTTTTGGAAGGCAAACCGGCAACTCATATGAGACCGATCGCAAGGCAATGCTATTCGGTAGAAGAATTTCAGAATGCTTTTCTGTCAGCGTATTGGTCGAAGACGACACAGCGGAGAATCAAGGATCAATTAATTAGTTTGCCAAATTATGAGAACTCAAATTTTTCCACTGTCACGCAATTTTTTGAACACATGGTCCAACAAAACCAGTACTTAAGTGAACCATATAGTGAATCTGCACTTATTCAATTATGTATTTCTAAATTACCACGATCATTAAGAGCATCACTTTTAACGGGTCAGCAGAAAGAAAATATTTCGGCATTCACAGATCTGTTACAGCTTTTGGAAGTGCAACAATCGGATTATTCGTTTATAAACAAAAATTTTTCATATAATAACCAAGGTCATCAAATATACAGCAATTACGATCAGCCACGTAATTTGAATAGCAAAGCTAATAGACGTTTCAGGAACGATAACCACCAGAACTTTAATATCAGACAAAATTTTAATTATCAGTATCAACAAAATTATCAGCAACAGGAAACACATTTTGGTAACAATAGACGTTTTTCACCGCAACAGCATGAAAGCCAACCGGCTAGCATACCTAACCAACAATGTAATGTGCAAGGTCAACCAAGCTTTAATGTTGCGCCGCGTACGCGCATAGCGTCGGCCCCAACAAATAGTAACGCACAGCAACAAGGAAATCAGTACGTACAGAAAACACACTATTTCAATTCCTATCGCAATGCACCGTATGGAAATGACTATCATGACAGACGTAAAAATAATGAGCACAATTTTCAGCGTGCATTTAATAACAGTCGGTCTTATCAGCAGCAAGAACATCCGCAACAACATATTATCATGAATGAACCAGACAGTAGAAATCATCCCGAACGTAATACGTCAGGAAGAAATAACTGAACAGTTCAAATAGTCGAAATGCCACAGAATCCTCCTGAAAATAATAACACGTCAGATAGAATTTGACTAGATACAGTACAGGTTGCATCCTCCAGCAACGTAAGCAATACTTCAGATATACAGAATCTTGTTCACGAAAATGTTATTACTTTTGACGACATCCGAGACACTCTTTTACAGGAAAGACCAGTTGTACAAAAAACCATTTCACACCCTGTCATCGAAATTAAAATTGGATCATCGAAATTTTCAGCAGTAATCGATTCTGGATCACCTATGTCAGTTATAAATGAAGAAACTTTCAACGAGTGTAACAAAGAGAATACCTATCCTACGTTACCATTAGGCAAAACGAAAGTTATAGGAGCAGTATCGAGTAAAGGAGTAGATGTTAAATTACAGACACATTTATCATTTTGTATTGCAGGTCATACATTTCCCTCAAATTTTTGGATTGTTCCCTTATTGACGACAGACATTATTTTAGGTACGAATTTTCTGGTACAACACGTTGCCATTATTGACTTTCAAAATTCCTATTTAATGTTGAAGGATGAAAATGTACAACTAGCTTTAGAATTTCAGCACTCTTTATCTGCAGAAGAACAAGCAATTCATCGTACAGAGGTCATTTCCGCATCACGTAACATAGACTGTGATTCCACATTGTTCACAGATACGTATGTACACAACCATAATACTCCAGACGAAGCCGAATATGACGTTATACAGATGATTTCTGATAAAGTTAAACAGAGCAGTGCAAATACAGACGACGAACGCACGCAACTACACAAAATTCTTTTACAGCAAGCTCCAGTTTTTGACAACGTTCCTGGTACTATGTCCGGTTTTATGTATGAATTTCACGACACATTTAAAGCCAAGCATTATCCCATTCCGTATATTCATAGAGAACAAGTTAAGAACGAATTGCAAGCTATGCTTGAGCAAGGAATTATTGAACCGGCAGTCAGTCCGTACATAAACCCGCTCCATATTGTTAAGAAAAAAGATGGTTCACTTCGCCTCGTACTTGATTCGCGTCACATCAGTGAAATTATTATTAATGAAACAGATCGCCCACAGACACTAGAAGAACTTCTACAGAAATTTCATGGTACTGCTATTTATTCCACATTAGATTTGAAATCGGGATTTTGGCAAATTCAGCTCCATCCGAACTGCAGAAAGTACACAGCATTTCTCTGTTTTGGTGACTGTTATCAATTTTGTAAATTACCGTCCGGTTTAACAATTTCTTCAGCAGCTTTTATTCGCGGTTTGAATACAATACTTCCGACAGAACTTAAAGACAGAATCACAACGTACGTAGACGACATTCTTATTGCAGAAGCTAACTGGTCTGAACACAATCTGATTCTTGAACGACTGTTGCAAACTTTTCGTGCACAAGGACTCACAGTTAATCTCAGTAAATCGCACTTTGGCAAAACTTCTATAAAATTTCTTGGACATGTAATTTCAGCAGAGGGCATTACGCCTGACCCGGAAAAACTTCAAGCTTTACGTGACATTACTGTTCCTACGACGAAGAAACAACTACGCAGGTTTTTGGGCTTAGTTAACTTTTTTCGTAAATTTATTCATTACTCTGCTTTAGACACCCCTAGATTATGTCAATTGACAGGTAAAAACACTATTTGGTCCTGGGATAGGCAAGCACATTCTGAATTTGTGAACCTGAAAGAAGTATTGTTGAATGCACCACTTTTATCGCACCCAGATCTTACTAGAAATTTTTCTATTGCCACCGACAGTTCTAACACCGCTTTAGGCGTACATATTTTTCAGGAAATTGAAGAAGATGGTTGTACGGTAATTAAAAACATCGCTTTTGCAAGTCGCATTCTGTCACCTGCTGAACGAATTTATTCTGTTACAGAACTTGAAACATTATGTGTTGTACGGGCTTTTACCAGATTTAGGCATTTTCTTTATGGAAGACACACTACAGTTTACACAGATCATAGAGCGATACAATTTTTACTTTCGGCTAAATTTACACACGACAGATTAAGCAGATGGAAATTTTATCTACAGGAATTTAATTTTACAATTGTTCACATTCCCGGCACACAAAATATTGTAGCAGACGCACTATCCCGTTCTCTCAGCAACAATCAGCAAGACATCGCAACCAACTTCTGCAAAGCAAATTTCAGCGTTATGTACATTCAACAAGTTGCATTTGAAATTTTCATTTCGTCGTCATTACGAGACATAGCACAAGAGCAGAGTAAAGACCACGTATGGAAAGAAATTAAACACCTTTGGCAAGATAGGAATAATGTTACCATTAGAAACCATTACACTGTACGCAATAATATTCTGTTTCGCCGCTCTCATCCTGACAGCAACAATTGGTTATTATGCATTCCTGACGAACTTGTTAACAAATTAATCTGGTGTACTCATTTAAGTTACGCACATTACGGAGCTAGAAAATGTTTTCTTATACTGAGACAGAACTGTTATTTTGTCAACATGGAGAAACGTATATGACGAGTTTTAGCGTCATGTAAAATCTGCCAGAAAGCTAAATGAGACACGACTTTACATATTCCTCCATTACATCCCATTGTACCTGTTAAATTGAGACATATGGCCGCTGTAGACATTTTTGGTCCAATTCCCAGAACTAATAGAGGTTTTTGCTGCATCTTTGTCGACGTTGAAGTCACTTCAAAATTTGCTACCTTCACTCCGTTACGCAAAGCTACTGCTAAAACTGTGTCTAAAGCATTTGTAAAACATTTTCTATTTCCTGTAGGGCATGTGTTGAAAGTAATTTCCGACAATGGACCACAATTTCGATCTGCTATATGGACACGTATGTTACGAGCTAGAAACATTTCTCCGATCTATATATCCAGGTACCATGCTTCTTCGAACCCTTGTGAACGATTAATGAAAGAAATTGGTAAACTGTGTAGAATTTACTGCCATAAAAAACATATTGATTGGGACACACACATACTCTCATTCCAAGATGTAAGTAATTCCATACCAAATGATTCTACTATGCTATCTCCGTCCGTTATACTGAAAAATGTTGAACCACCTAACAAAATTAAAGAATTAGTAACATTTCCTACATCTCGTCGACTACGACACCATGAAATAACTGACATTGCGCTGAACAACATCAAACGCCGGAGAAGACAGCAAACGCCGGAGAAGACAGCAAAAACAGGTATGTACACGCCGTGACTTTCACATTGGACAGAAGATATTAGTACGTACACACTATTTATCCAATAGAGGAAAAGGTAGGTGCAGTTAATTTGAACTTCAATACGCAGCTCCATATCGGATTCGTAGCATTCCTCACCCCAATGTAGTACACGTCGAAACTTTGAGAACCAGAAAAACCAAAGGGAACCGCCACATATCCAACATCAAACCTTTTATTGAATGAAGATACTTTATGATTTATCACACTGTAATGCCATTTCCTAATTTTTTTTATGACCGCTTATGCAATTATATTCACATGAACACTTACTGATGATTGTCGTATTTTTTCTTGGCAAGTGCTCGGCAAGGTAAGGTTAGCAGGTCGTTCTTCTTGTCGTTACACATCAGACCGTGCATATTTTTCCAGATGAACTTATACATTTTATGACCACTTATGCAATTGTATTTATGTGACTACTTACTGATGATTGTCGTATTTTTTCTTGGCAAGTGCCCGGCAAGGTAAGGTTGGCAGGTCGCTTATGTTGTCGTTATACATCAGACAGTGCACATTTTCCAGATAAAATTACGTATCTTACGAATAATTATGCAATTCTATCTAGTGATATATTAATTTTATCAAATTTTCTCTCCATTAAAGTCTTCAATTCTCGCCTCTATTCACTACACAACATACAAGCTGTACATAAAGAAGATCACATTTCTTGTCGTTATACACCCTAGACCGTGCATATTTTCCATTTTTTATGTATATATGATTGTTTTCTTGTTTTGTTTGTATGTACTATGAAATATTTAAGATATAACAAACACCAGTTGACTTTAACATTTTGTCTTACGACATCTCAACATAGTGACTACTTTACTTTTTTTTTTGCTGCTACATTGTGGTACACTGGGTACATTTCTGCTTCTGAACACTGTCGATGTTTTTGACATATTACGTTTTCTGTCATGCTATGCTGTATGCTCAATTATGTTACTATAAACGAGTTTTTATCTAATGGGTATATGAATTAAATGCAAGACATTAATCCTTGTACATCATTTTCAGAAAGAAATAACGTGTAAACGAAATAAATTAAACAGAAATGGGAATTTCACCTTCGGAATGAACGAAAGAGGATGCAATACCTCGTGATGAAGAGTAAATGGATCAGAATTAACAAGCATTAACAAGAATATACTATACACATCGTATGATAGCAGTCTTAACTAATTTTTTCTTTCACAATACGAGGCGATTGATGCAGGCTGTCAGATAGAACTACACATCTTAGTTTTAGTGATGAAATATGCTAGAAATAAGGAATAGTTGTATAATGAATAATGAAGTGATTTTTTTGCAGATGATAATGAATGGTGATGAATAATGATGAAGAATATGCTACTATGGATAATGAAGTTTTTCTTTACAGGTGATGATAATAATGGAGTTATGGTGATATGGATAATGAAGTTTTTCTTTGCAGATGAAAATAATGATGAAGTTTATATATTTACTGTTAGTTAAGAGATGCTATGTAGTTATTTAAGTATTTTTTGCAGTTCGTTTTGACAGTATGTCTTATATCGCATGGTATGATGACTGAAGGTTTTGGAAAGGACAGGTAGAGAACATATATATTTTATACACATTTCACTACCTGTTAATTCGAAGTTCACTACTTTTCAGCATAATATGCGTTTCTTCTTTCAGTTTCATAATCCATTTTGTATATTTTGCAGGAGAAATTATTCATGAAATTAATGTGGTACAAATAGTTGTTTATTAAACCTATGTCGTTTATGAATGTGATCACATATACTCTACTTGTTTCATAACCTTGCTACAGCTGACTCATGACGAATGACGTTACACATCTTCATTTGCAGCAATAACTCAAAAGCAAACAAAGTAATTACCAGTCCCAAATAATGCTACTAGTTTAAGAGAGTTCTGAGTAATACTGATCAGCTCTGAATAGTATGTCACTTCAATAATGACTTCTGAATAATACATATAAAAAAAAAGTTTTGTAACTGGCCAATGAATGCCATTGATTATTGTAATAAGATGACCTATGATGCCAATGATTACTATAATTAGATTAATTATGTATAAATGGTATGCCAATAATTAACTCATTTTGAATAATGACTTCTAAAGAATACAAAAAAAATGCTTTGTAACTGGCCAATGAATGCCATTGATTATTGTAATAAGATGACCTGTGATGCCAATGATTACTATAATTAGATTAATTATGTATAAATGGTATGCCAATAATTAACTCATTTTGAATAATGACTTCTGAAAAATACAAAAAAAATGCTTTGTAGCTGGCCAATGAATGCCACTGATTACTGTAATAAGATGACCTATGATGCCAATGATTACTATAATTAAGTGAATTATGTTAATACTATGCCATTCATTAGCTTCTGTTTTGAATGATGACTTCTGATGGTTTGTAACTGGGCAATGAGTGCCAATAATTACTATATTCAGATAATTTATGAACATTATTCTGTAATACTACATGCATGGTACAGAAATGTTCAGTAACTGGGCGATGAGTGCCACCAATTACTCAAATCAGTTGTTAGACTAGTGTAATTCTCAATGAAGACTACTATGTGACAATGTCCTTCACCTTCTGACCTAATTACCAGAAATTACTGCAATATCCATTTGTCCTGTCTATCCTCATGATCATGGAGCACTATATTTGGTTTTTGCACTAATTCTACGTTGGTCTACTTTACAAGAACATGGTGTTGACACGACATGCTGTCCACCACCTTGAGCGATGGAGATGTTATTATGGTCCCACTGTTTGGTGTACCTAGTGTACTACCAAAATGATAGCATGGAATATTATTACGACATTTCAGTGTCTTGGCTACACTGATTAATACTTCACGGAAAAGAGCTTCAGATTGTCTTACTTGGTGTTGTGCTTCTGTAGAAAGATATGGACTTTCAGTGCAGCTGCGTGCAACCTAAAGTGCTACAACCATGACGCAATCCTTCCCATTCCTTTCCTAATTCTTGTAAAATGATAAAGACATATACAGTGCGTGTGCACTCTATGCCATTTGTTAATATGATTTGTACTCATTACGTATACATTTTTTTTTTTTTTGTGATTCCCAGATATGTTCTGTATTACAGTGCGTGTGCACTGTCGTCATTTAGTTAGCAAGATTTGTATTCATTGCATGTACATTTTTGTGATTTGCTGACATGTTCTGAATTACAGTGCGTGTGCACTTTTGTCATTTGTCAATATGATTTGTACTCATTATGTTTATTTGTTGCAAAAATATTAGAGATTTATACAGTGCGTGTGCACTTTATGCCATTTGTACTCATTACATATACATTTTTTTGTGATTCCCAGATATGTTCTGTATTACAGTGCGTGTGCACTTTCGTCATTTTGTTAACATGATTTGTATTCATTGCATATAAATTTTGTGATTTGCTGATATATTCTGAACTACAGTGCGTGTGCACTTATGTCATCTGTTAATATGATTTGTATCCATTGCATATACATTTTGTGATTTCCGGATATGTTCTGTACTACAGTGCGTGTGCACTTTCGTCATTTTGTTAACATGATTTGTATTCTTTGCATTTTGTGATTTGCTGATATATTCTGAACTACAGTGCGTGTGCACTTTATGTCATTTCATTTGTACTCATTGTGTATACATTCTGTCTTTGCTTGATATGGTCTGTACTCAGTGCATGTGCACTATATTTTATTTCATGTTCTGCACCTATACATATAAGTATATATTCTGTGATTGTAAGGTTAATTAATTATGAAAAATTTGTTGCTCATGGCAAGTCCAATTGACTCACCATCGCTGCCAAATGTTTGCCCCCCCAGTGAAGGGTTATGTAAGGAGTATGCTTCGCCGGCGATGGGCGAAGCATGACAGAATCTCTGACCAGAGAGTAGTTTATTGTTAGTTGTTGCTTGTCGCGAGTCTGCGCTAGTCTGCGCGAGTCGACAGTAGTAGTCAGTCGGATACAGTGGTAGTCGGTCGGCTTTAGTAGCGAGTGGACGGTAGCAGTCTGCGGGAGTCGGCATGCGTCGGCTGTGTGCTCTGCTCGCGACTCTGGTCAGGACTCTGGAGGATGAGTATTGTTGTAGAAGGTAAAGAAGCAGCATTGCGCGTATTTAATAATGTATGTTAATTGTAATTAATTTGTTCAAAAAAAATTGCCCCAATAATAATTTTTTTTTATAAAGTAACTCTTTTAAAGAAAATCATTCATTTCAATTTCAAGAACATTTCCAATGGATCATCACTCCTTTCAATAATCCATATATATATATATATATATATATATATATATATATATATACGCCAGCATTGCACGAAGCTGTGTCGAAGAATGTATAATTAAGAGCAGATATAATTGCAGTTTTTATTGAGGTAAGAATTTTTGCTTTTTTTATTCAGAATACAGGGCCGAAGGTCAGCGCTGCTGTCCTCATAAAATATACCAGATATTATTATTTCTGTTGAGAGGTTACATTTGGTTCATGGTTCATTATTTAATTAATATTATTGTGGGTTCATGGTCAATTTTCATTCATTAATTGTTGTGTGGGGAGTTTACGCCTGGCTCCATTTTCTTGTTTTTCATTTAACATTTCTGCGAGGAGGTTACACTTGGCTCCATTTCCATTATTATTTAATTTATTTGCGGAGAGGTTACATCTTATTATTTTGTGTTCTCGTATCTTTTTTCGTCTTCTTATTCAGCGTTCTGCTGATAGTCCCACGTACTCATTCAAGCGTTGTATATTCATCAATCAAGCTCTGTCTTTGAAGTAACTCACATAAAACTTTCCAGTGTGACATGTTTAGTATGAGTGTAACGGATAACTTTGGAAAGCCATAACTTTGGATTCTGGATATGGTATTTCCAGGATGCAGACTTTTCGAGAGTGGAACAATAGAGACGTAGCTTAAAGGTAGTTCGATCAACTGTCACTTAATTGTGAATTTAAGAGTAATCATGAAGACGTAGACGTAAATGTAGATGAAAACACACGTGGAAATTAGTGTAATTGCGTGCTTAAATGTTTACGATCCTTTTTTATGCACATAAGGTAACGGTAGGAATGTCCCGTTTGTGTGTGTGTGTGTGTGTGTGTGTGTGTAAGAATGTTTTAATGCCCCACGTATAATATGATTTCAGAAGAGACATAAAATCATTTTAACAAATGTGAAGGTGAGACTTCCTGGCAGATTAAAACTGTGTGCCGGACCGAGACTCGAACTTGGGACCTTTGCCTTTCGCGGGCAAGTGCTCCTGGCACGAAAGGCAAAGGTCCCGAATTCAAGTCTCCGGCGCACAATTTTAATCTGCGAGGAAGTTTCATATCAGCGCACACTCCACTGCAGAGTGAAAATCTCATTCTGGAAATTTAAAGGTGATTTCCCATACACAGAATTTTGATGTACACTCCTGGAAATGGAAAAAAGAACACATTGACCCCGGTGTGTCAGACCCACCATACTTGCTCCGGACACTGCGAGAGGGCTGTACAAGCAATGATCACACGCACGGCACAGCGGACACACCAGGAACCGCGGTGTTGGCCGTCGAATGGCGCTAGCTGCGCAGCATTTGTGCACCGCCAACGTCAGTGTCAGCCAGTTTGCCGTGGCATACGGAGCTCCATCGCAGTCTTTAACACTGGTAGCATGCCGCGACAGCGTGGACGTGAACCGTATGTGCAGTTGACGGACTTTGAGCGAGGGCGTATAGTGGGCATGCGGGAGGCCGGGTGGACGTACCGCCGAATTGCTCAACACGTGGGGCGTGAGGTCTCCACAGTACATCGATGTTGTCGCCAGTGGTCGGCGGAAGGTGCACGTGCCCGTCGACCTGGGACCGGACCGCAGCGACGCACGCATGCACGCCAAGACCGTAGGATCCTACGCAGTGCCGTAGGGGACCGCACCGCCACTTCCCAGCAAATTAGGGACACTGTTGCTCCTGGGGTATCGGCGAGGACCATTCGCAACCGTCTCCATGAAGCTGGGCTACGGTCCCGCACACCGTTAGGCCGTCTTCCGCTCACGCCCCAACATCGTGCAGCCCGCCTCCAGTGGTGTCGCGACAGGCGTGAATGGAGGGACGAATGGAGACGTGTCGTCTTCAGCGATGAGAGTCGCTTCTGCCTTGGTGCCAATGATGGTCGTATGCGTGTTTGGCGCCGTGCAGGTGAGCGCCACAATCAGGACTGCATACGACCGAGGCACACAGGGCCAACACCCGGCATCATGGTGTGGGGAGCGATCTCCTACACTGGCCGTATACCACTGGTGATCGTGGAGGGGACACTGAATAGTGCACGGTACATCCAAACCGTCGTCGAACCCATCGTTCTACCATTCCTAGACCGGCAAGGGAACTTGCTGTTCCAACAGGACAATGCACATCCGCATGTATCCCGTGCCACCCAACGTGCTCTAGAAGGTGTAAGTCAACTACCCTGGCCAGCAAGATCTCCGGATCTGTCCCCCATTGAGCATGTTTGGGACTGGATGAAGCGTCGTCTCACGCGGTCTGCACGTCCAGCACGAACGCTGGTCCAACTGAGGCGCCAGGTGGAAATGGCATGGCAAGCCGTTCCACAGGACTACATCCAGCATCTCTACGATCGTCTCCATGGGAGAATAGCAGCCTGCATTGCTGCGAAAGGTGGATATACACTGTACTAGTGCCGACATTGTGCATGCTCTGTTGCCTGTGTCTATGTGCCTGTGGTTCTGTCAGTGTGATCATGTGATGTATCTGACCCCAGGAATGTGTCAATAAAGTTTCCCCTTCCTGGGACAATGAATTCACGGTGTTCTTATTTCAATTTCCAGGAGTGTATTTCGTGTAATTCTTCTAAATATAGTAAAGACCACTGCCTAGATTTCAAATAGACCAGATTTTACTAGAGGTAGTTCTTTACAGTACAGTACATAATATGTATATTCAGTAATATTTTGCCCATTACATATATTCAGAACGGGCCAAAGTTTGTTTCAGTCAATTCGTTGTAATATACCAGTGTTATTTTCGGCCATAATGGCTACGTTTGTGTTAAGTGCGTAATGTTTACATGTATGTCGAAACAATTTGTGGAGTGAATTACGTCGGAAAACAGTGGCAAAATACAAAGTGCAATAGTGAAATGTTACTCAACAGCTCCGCCATTATACCAGTGAAGCAAGTGAAGCAACAAGGTGATGAAATCGCTATGATGTCATTCATAATTAACAACAAGAAAAAAAACTAGCAGAAGACATCACTGACATCGATTTCTGGCCATCCTCTGCACCCCTCCACCGAGCGAGGTGGCGCAGTGGTTAGCACACTGGATTCGCATTCGGGAGGACGACGGTTCAATCCCGCGTCCGGCCATCCTGATTTAGGTTTTCCGTGATTTCCCTAAATCGCCTCAGGCAAATGCCGTAATGGTTCCTTTCAAAGGGCACGACCGACTTCCTTCCTTAATCAGATGAGACCGATGACCTCGCTGTTTGGTCTCTTCGAGCAAATCAACCAACCAACCAAACCCCCCCGCCCCCCCCCCCCCGCCCCCCCCAAATGCAACACCAACCATTATAGTAACGAATAACGGCCAAAAAGTTCTAGGTTAATCTAGTTTAAGACAGTTTATTTTTAACTGACATTTCTCTGTATGTAAGTATGTATAAACGCCTGATGATGAACAGAACATGTTCGAAACGCGTTGTATTGCGTTAGATTAAACATAAAACAAAACATTTAAATTGACTGGTAGCAGAAATTACAAATAAATAAATATACCCGTGTATTTCAGTTCATAGAATAACAAATGTTTTGGTATGCCGTTTCTTATTGCTTTACAATTTGTTCGTTCTGAACTACTGTAATATCTTCTCAGTGTACAATCTGACATTTTTTGTGACAAATTTATTTAGATCTTTCAGTTTTCTTCGCTTCAGCATATACGGCTATATTCTGACGAATCGCACTGGGGCAATCGGAGCCAGTCGGATAGTAAATCTTTTACTTTTACTTATTAACTTAAAGCATCCGGTAAACGTTCTTGCTTTCTCAGTAAGGGCACAATAAGGACCTTGCCTGAGCTAATTATCATACAGGGTCAAGACTGTTCGCTGCTGATGCTTTTGTGTACAGGAAAGTATCTTTGTTTGAAAGGAATTACACAAAGACTTCCGCGAACTTTCCCCCAGGTGTAATGAATGGCAGCTCTCTTTAAATGAGGAGGTTGATTCCGTGATGATGTCACAAACTTTTAGGGATTATCGAGAAGGGTAAATATATCAATTTGAGGTAAGGGCCCTGGTACGGAAAAGATCGAGTCTAAAGTAATAAGAAAATCGTTGTGATTCCTCTGACATCGGAATACGTGTAACGGTACTGTTGTTTCTAAGACTGTTAAGGTGGGCAACTTTCAGGGTTGGAAGTTTGGAACAAAACGAGAAAAAAAGTCTAGTAAACATGAGTTCTAAAATGCACAGCTTAAGCGCTATGAGCACTTCTGCATCTTCGATACTGTGAGACAAATCTCTTCTACTGCAAGGTCTTTGATTTCTACATCTTTGGAGGAGCTAGTATTGATCAAAGCAAGGAAAAAATGTCCAGTAAGTATAAGCTCTTAAGTGCACACCTTAAGAGCTATAAGCACGTGCTCATCTTCGCTACTGCGAAACACATCTCTTCTTCTGAATAAGTGCCCATAGTTCTTCAGGGATGCATTTTAGAGCCCATGTTTACTAGACTTTTTTCTTGTTTTGGTCCATGCTACCACCTTTGAGAGTTTGTAGATTTCTGGTTCACCCTATTTGTCCAATAGGACATGAATTTTGAAAAACACTGCATATGGATCATCATCTTTTTCATGTACCTAATATGTCCCGGTGGCTCTGTGGTAAAAAGAAGGAAAATTGGCAAATTACAAATCCAAAAATTTAAGATTCTATCCTCGGTCGACCCTAAGATTTTTTATCTGTTGTTTTTCACTTCTTTCGCCTCTGGTATTGTTTGTTGATGTGAAAAGTTTCGAGTTGCACCTTGACTCGGAGTCCACGTTATACAGTCTGTCCTTACATAACAGTATGTCCTTCCATATGATCGGAGGAAGGCAACAGCGTACCACCTCCAACAGGATCATGCTAGTAAAGCACAATAGTGCCCAAAACAATCTTCATGTCGATGACAGATTCACTTATTTGTTTTTTAATTGCAATACCATGACAAAAGCCTATACAGCATCCTTATAAAAGTGATCCTCGGATGAATGAAACTACTACTACTACTATTGCTACTAAATAATGCGTATGGGGACTATACTAAATATGCATGGTCGGAGGAAAGGGGGGGGGGGGGCAGCGAGGGAGTATGCATTGGCATTGAAAACAGCTACCAGTTGCATCAGAGTGGATAAATATAGGCCCTGTGTGGTTACTCAAGGGAATTTTATACCATATATTCCTGCAAAATACTGGCAAGTTCAGTCAACGATAAAGAAGATGGATAGCGGTCACGCGCGCTTTCCTCCAAAGTAGACTACAAAGTCTCAATAATATTGAGATCTGGTGACTACGGTGATCAGATGAGCTGCGACAATTCAGTTTCGTGCTGAAAAAACTAGCCCTGTATGAACATAGACCTGTTGTCTCCAAACATAGCATCACCATTGGGGAAGATACATTGTACCATGCGATGGGGCTTATCAGCCAAAATGGTCACATAATCCGTGGCAGTAACGTGACCTTGCGGAGTAAACATGGGGGGCCATGGAATACCGCCCAAATCATCACCAAACCTCCGCCATATTTCACTCTTGTGACGTAAACTCGGCCAGAAGTTGGAAACGGTGTGCAACAAGACTCATCCGATCAAACGACTTATTTCCATAGCTGGATAGTCCAGGTTTTACGGATTCAGGACCACGTTTTCCTATTACGGGCATTTGCATCACTGATGAGTGACTTTGGAATTATAGCTCGCCCTGCAATTCCCAACTTGTGGAACTCCCTTCGTGTTTTGGTGCTAACAAGTTTCACGAGTGCGACATTCATTTCTGACTTTTGCAGCTGCCGTCCTCTTATTTTTCGTCAAAATCCTCTTCAATGACCGTCTGCTAAGATCACACAACACACCCTTTGCACCGCGTTGTGACTTAGCGGATGACATTTTTCCGCTTTCTCTGGAGGTGGTATAAATCTTCGATAAAATGCCTGTTGAAACACCAAACACTTCGGCTACCTTGATCACGGAGGCATCCACTATACGAACACCAGCAATTTACCCACGTTCGAATCCACTTCGTCCGGACATAATGCACTCATAACTACACAGAACATCACTCTGACCACGACTGGCACATGCAATTTGAGGACATTGCACGGATGCCGTTCGTGGTCAAATACAACAGCGCAACCTGCAGGCTTGGCTAGCATCTGCATTTATATTCAAGCATGCATACCTCCCCTTGTCTCCAAATTTTTGTCCAACCACTATACACTTTCGTTGCATTGCTGGAGGAACGATTCCAATATTATCGTGAAGCTGTTTCGAGAACCTATGTAAGGCTGAAGCTCTGTTGGCTGGGCTGATACAAAACTTGCTTATTCCGGGTAGGACCAAAGAGTTTACAAATGACCCACCTCGGCCACTGTTACGCCATCAAACTGTTAACTTTTCAGTCTACGTTTCCTCCTGAGAGCAATTCTCCTCTCACCGTGTACGAAAGTGATTTCCTAAAATTCTTTAATATTATCTTTGCATGTGTTTGCGCTTTTCTCTTCGCAGCGTATTACACACTCAGGCCTCCACACAGTAGGAAATTTTTAAATATATACGATGATAACACGACGAACGTGTTCACTACATCCATAGGAGACACAGTACTACTATTTCGTTTCGCTATGTCGTCACTTTTGTCTGTCAAGTTTCTTCCTGAATACCTTTCACATCGTTAGTACAACAGAGTCGATTAGATTACCTGTGTTATGTAAATGCCGTTACCTGTCCTCGCAGCCGAAGTCGCTAACGCACGAGAGAACGGCGCTGAGGTAGCTGCGTAGAATAGCGACAGAACAAGGTGATGGCTTACAGTTCCTGAAAACTGAACTGTGCTCCGATATCTAGTGTTAGATCTCAAATCCCTGCGGATTGCCTGGTGGCGTGAGAGCATGTGACACTGTTAACTGAAACAGGCTATTCTCCAACACCGGAGTTTCACACCCCTCCATCCTCTCATTTCGGACTATAGCAGCAAAGTAACACACCTGCACACTACTCCCGAAAAAGAAGAGGGAATCTACCTCAGTAATTCAGTATCTTTTAGGAACATACGTGAAAATAGGTAGCTACATTCGATTTCAAATTAATGATTCAACGTGTTAAAAGCTGTGCGGATAGAACATTCCGATGCTTATATTGGATAATACGTGGTTTGTAAGCACCATAAGGGAGAGGAGAGGCCGTCTGAATGATTAACATTGCGAAAAACTTATCGTAGAAATTATCTTTTTATAATATCTCAGGTTCACCAAATTCTGATACTCGAGTAGCTCAAATGAATGTGCTGTTTATATGGTGGACTGAACGTCTATGGAATCAGAATTAGCAGCACTCTTTAGACTGTTCGCTGATTATACTGTTGACTACAGGAAAAGTTTGACTCTCGACGGTTTTAGGCAGATGCAGAACGACTTTGAGAGCGTTTTCATTTAACGAACTGTACTTCTCTTTAAAATGGATAAATGCTAGGCTGTGCATTTGAACATGAGAAATGAGTCGATAGTATCCGGTTATAAGATTAGCCTGTCCCAGTGTTTAGACACATCTACATTTTTAATTTGGAAGTTTGTGTCGAAAGGTTCACTGTGTGCCACAATCATTTTCCACCACGCACATACCATTCGCACATCAACTAAGATTATGGTTACTGCTTTATTGTATGGCTACTGCTCTATTGTAAAACTTAAAAATAAAACAATAAATTAAAAAAAACTAACTGACATCGACTGTGGGCTAGTGTCACGCCTTATCAACGACCACCGTTTCACACTTGACGGGAAGTGTTACTGTCAGTGAATGCGGATCCACATTAGTCAATTTACGAAAGAACACTGCGAATGGAATTGCATGCAGAGGACATTTAAGAGTCAGATACCCAGAAAAAGCCAACGGCCTTGCCGCAGTGGTAGCACCGGTTCCCCTCAGATCACCGAAGTTAAGCGCTGTGGGGCTGGGCTAGCACTCGATTGGGTGACATCCGGTCTGCCGAGCGCTGTTGGCAAGCGGGGTGCACTCAGCCCTTGTGAGGCAGACTGAGGAGTTCCTTGACTCCAAGTAGCGGCCTCCGGTCTCGTAAACTGACATACGGCTGGGAGAACGGTGTGCTGACCACATGCCCCTCCACGTCCGCTTCCAGTGACGCCTGTGGGTGAGGGTGACACGGCGGCCGGTCAGTATCGTTGGGCATTCATGCTTCATGCTGCCAAAGCAGAGTTACTATATACAGCCTTCCGAAATGCCTTTACAAAAGAAGACGAAGTAAATATCCCGAATTCGAATCGAGAACAGCTGCCAACATGAGTAACGTAGAAGTAGATATCCTCGGAGTGGTGAAGAACTCAAATCACTTAATAAAAGCAAGTCTTCTGGTCCAGACTGTATACCAATCAGGTTCCTTTCCGAGTATGGTGATGCATTGGCTCCGTACTTAACAATCATATACAACCGTTCGCTCGACGAAAGATCCATACCCAAAGGCTGGAAAGTTGCACAAGCCACACCAATATACAAGAAAGGTAGTAGGAGTAATCCACTAAATTACAGGCCCATATCGTTAACGTCAATATGCAGCAGGATTTTAGAACATATATTGTGTTCTAACATTATGAATTACCTCGAAGGAAACGGTCTATTGACACACAGTCAACATGGGTTCAGAAAACATCGTTCCTGTGAAACACAACTAGCTCTTTATTCACATGAAGTGCTGAGTGCTATTGACAAGGCGTTTCAGATCGATTCCGTATTCCTGGATTTCCAGAAGGCTTTTGACGCTGTACCACACAAGCGGCTCGTAGTGAAATTGCATGCGTATGGAACATCGTCTCAGTTATGTGACTGGATTTGCGATTTCCTGTCAGAGAGGTCACAGTTCGTAGTAATTGTGGCCGAGCGGTTCCAGGCGCTTCAATCCGGGACGGCGCTGCTGCTTCGGTCGCAGGTTCGAATCCTGCCTCGGGCATGGATGTGTGTGATGTCCTTAGGTTAGTTAGGTTTAAGTAGTTCTAAGTTCTAGTGGACTGATGACCATAGATGTTAAGTCCCATAGCGCTCAGAACCATTTGAGCCATTTGTTAAGTCCCATAGTGCTAACAGCCATTTGAACATTTTTTTTGAAAGTGATCTGACTGCTTTGGAGTGTAGCGCGACCACAGTTTTTGCTCTGGTATACAGTATGGTATCACTTGGGAGTTTTCAAAGCCATTCGACGAAATTTGAACAAGATCCAGATCAGCAATGGGTGGATACAGTTTTCCAGCTCTCCTGTTACATGCACTCCTGTGGCGTGATCACTGGGTGAGGCAGCATGATTAAAACGCCAAAGGGTCCCTCTAAGCCTACACAGTTTGACAACATCCTCGGTGCTACCTGCACACCTTTGTTGAGCACTTAAAATAACGTATCTAGACAGGGACAACCACTGATCGAGTCCTAGGCGCCTGTGGGCAGGCAACCCTTCTACACCCTAAAGCTGAGTGGCGCTACACTGCTGTTCTAGTGGCTGCTTATGGACATGCGAAATCTGAGGAGTGTCGCCACAATGTCTTTAAAGAGCGTACGCGTCCGGGTAGTGTCGGCAGTGTCAAATGTTGTCAAGAACGTTGTTCTGTTGCGCATCGCATTGCAAACTGTCGTTTTAGACCGCGAAATAAGTGTAAATGAACGCGCCAAAGAAATCAGTGATTTCATTGGCGTCATTTATGCCTCCTCCTGACGCCTTTTCGTGTCGACTCTAAGTCGCCGTGTGTCTGAAATGTATTCCTCACTCACCCACCCACAAGAAAACCGCGTGACTCCAATGCTGAGCGTTGCGATGCTGGCCTCCATCGCAGAGGCGACAAGAGAAGGGGTGAAATGTGTTCAACGTGGGGTGAGAATAACTTCCCGTCGAGTGATATGTCCACGGTGACGTTAGGCGAAATTGCGGTGAAACTTGTGCGATGATCTCATTAACCTGCTTTACACTTCACAAGAGCTTCTGAGCTCTGGCCTTCGCATATGTCGACACCTTGCTCTTTGAAGTGCCGCCGAGCCCGAATGTTACGTCCCAGGGCGTCACGCTTTTGCACCGTTACAGAGAAAGGTTGTAACCACTTTTGAGCGAAATTTCACACTTCGGCGCCGCAATGGGGAAAAAAGTGACCCTTTAATTCTTATGTGTACTGTATGTACAATATACAGGGTGTTTCAAAAATGACCGGTATATTTGAAACGGCAATAAAAACTAAACGAGCGGCGATAGAAATACACCGTTTGTTGCAATATGCTTGGGACAACAGTACATTTTCAGGCGGACAAACTTTCGAAATTACAGTAGTCACAATTTTCAACAACAGATGGCGCTGCAAGTGATGTGAAAGATATAGAAGACAACGCAGTCTGTGGGTGCGCCATTCTGTACGTCGTCTTTCTGCTGTAAGCGTGTGCTGTTCACAACGTGCAAGTGTGCTGTAGACAACATGGTTTATTCCTTAGAACAGAGGATTTTTCTGGTGTTGGAATTCCACCGCCTAGAACACAGTGTTGTTGCAACAAGACAAAGTTTTCAACGGAGGTTTAATGTAACCAAACGACCGAAAAGCGATACAATAAAGGATCTGTTTGAAAAATTTCAACGGACTGGGAACGTGACGGATGAACGTGCTGGAAAGGTAGGGCGACCGCGTACGGCAACCACAGAGGGCAACGCGCAGCTAGTGCAGCAGGTGATCCAACAGCGGCCTCGGGTATCCGTTCGCCGTGTTGCAGCTGCGGTCCAAATGACGCCAACGTCCACGTATCGTCTAATGCGCCAGAGTTTACACCTCTATCCATACAAAATTCAAACGCGGCAACCCCTCAGTGCCGCTACCATTGCTGCACGAGAGACATTCGCTAACGATATAGTGCACAGGATTGATGACGGCGATATGCATGTGGGCAGCATTTGGTTTACTGACGAAGCTTATTTTTACCTGGACGGCTTCGTCAATAAACAGAACTGGCGCATATGGGGAACCGAAAAGCCCCATGGTGCAGTCCCATCGTCCCTGCATCCTCAAAAAGTACTGGTCTGGGCCGCCATTTCTTCCAAAGGAATCATTGGCCCATTTTTCAGATCCGAAACGATTACTGCATCACGCTATCTGGACATTCTTCGTGAATTTGTGGCGGTACAAACTGCCTTAGACGACACTGCGAACACCTCGTGGTTTATGCAATATGGTGCCCGGCCACATCGCACGGCCGACGTCTTTAATTTCCTGAATGAATATTTCGATGATCGTGTGATTGCTTTGGGCTATCCGAAACATACAGGAGGCGGCGTGGATTGGCCTCCCTATTCGCCAAACATGAACCCCTGTGACTTCTTTCTGTGGGGACACTTGAAAGACCAGGTGTACCGCCAGAATCCAGAAACAATTGAACAGCTGAAGCAGTACATCTCATCTGCATGTGAAGCCATTCCGCCAGACACGTTGTCAAAGGTTTCGGGTAATTTCATTCCGAGACTACGCCATATTATTGCTACGCGTGGTGGATATGTGGAAAATATCGTACTATAGAGTTTCCCAGACCGCAGCGCCATCTGTTGTTGAAAATTGTAACTACTGTAATTTCGAAAGTTTGTCTGCCTGAAAATGTACTGTTGTCCCAAGCATATTGCAACAAACGGTGTATTTCTATCGCTGCTCGTTTAGTTTTTATTGCCGTTTCAAATATACCGGTCATTTTTGAAACACCCTGTATGAGGGTTGCCCAGAAAGTAAGGCAACGCATTTTTTTTCATGTGGAAAACAATGCTACGAATGCGAAACGTTACATATGTATTATCTGAAGTCTCCTGAGTGATCGTGCCAAGTTTCCGTCACTTCTGACAAATAGCATAGCTGCAGGACAGTTTCAAAATGGCGTCTGGAGGTGATGTACGCTACAAGCAATGTGTCGTCATTGAATTTCTCACTGCAGAGATTTTCTCACTGAAGGGAATAATCACAAACGCTTGTGCAAAGTCTATGGAGCATCTGCTGTCGACAGAAGTACAGTTATTCGCTGGGCATAGAGGGTGAGGTCATCAGAAGGCGGTTCGGCGGAGCTCCACGATCTGCAGCGGTTGGGGGACCATCCGCGCCTGGCACACCTGACACACGTGACCTAGCCCACTTGGACTCGCAATTGTTCGTGCCATTAAAGGATGCCATTCGTGGAAGACATTTTGAGGACGGTGAGGAGGTGATTTACACAGTGAAGCACTGGCTCCACCACCAGGACAAGGATTGGTACCAACAGGACATTTACGCCCTTGTTTCGCCCTGGAGGAAGGCCATAGAACACGATGGAGATCACGTGGAAAAATAGGGTGTGTACATCAAACAACATTCTTTTGTGTGTGTAGTTGTCATTATGTTCAATAAAGAGTTGTTGAAGAAGAAAAGGCGGTGCATTGCTTTCTGGGCATCCCTCGTACTTCGTAGTGACATGGAGGTTAATGATCAAATGAACATCACAGGACACAGTACGCGAAAGGGACATTTTCTCTTTCACACACAGGGAATTATATTTCTTTTCCCATTGAGCGGAAAACTGAATATCATATGTTGATTCAATTTTTAACCGATGAAGCCATTTTCTGTTTTGGTTATCCGAATTTGTGCCTACTGAAATGTAACGGACAAACCTGATAGATATTCCTTGGAAGTTTTGCCATTTACTCCTGTTGCATATTTATACAACAGTTGGCAAAAAAAGTGAAGAACGAAGACGATATAGTCAGATGTCAGTGTAGGCCTACCTTCGTACACGTACACACCATGAACAGTTATGTATATCATTAGAGTTGAAATTCCCTGTGACAGATAAAATGGCCACCAGAGAGCATTAGTGTTGTATGTATTTAGTGTTATCAGGCTCGACAGGGAATGTAAGAGGCCTGAACACTGTCAGATGCTGAACGATCGCTGTGAAAGACATGGAGACAGTGCATACTTGGGTGAGACAACAATGACAGTACCTGACAGAGTTTGAAAGGGGCATCATTTGGTCGGTTGATCGTACTGCAATATCCAGATTTGTGAGGCATTCAGATCTCGTAGTGGCCAATCTTGGACCGCATGGGACGTCAGGGCAAGCATATTCACTGTCAAGTTTACGGCCGATCACATCTAACTGCCTCAAGGGAGGATAGCCGTACTGTGCACCAAGCATGACAGAACCCCTTCACATTTTCGCCTGCTGTCCGAGAACAAGTAATTGGCTCCCAGCATCATTCTGTATCATTGTACTTATTGGGTGGACACTAGCCGCAGCAGCTGGACTAGGGAACTACCATCCCATACGTAGGCTACCGTCAACACCACAACAGATACGATCCCGTTTGGAGAGTGGTGCCGTGACCGGAAAGCATAGTCTACTGATGAATGGTACCGCTTGGTGTTTAGCAATGAATCGTGGTTCTGTGCTGCCCAGAATGGCCATAGTCAACTATCATGGTGGTAACCTAGGAAGATATCCCATTCTTTCAATGTTTTGGAGAGGTACAGCTGCGTTACTGCTGATGTCAGTGGCTGGAAAGTCAACGGGTATGACTTCAGATCATGGCTGGTAGTGTTTGGTACATCCTGCAGTCTGATGTGCTACTTCTCATGCAGTAGTATCGTGATGCCATTTTCTATCAGGAGAATGCTCGTGCGCACACAGCAGGTGTCTCTATGAACTGTCTGCGTGATATTGAGGCACTCTTATGGCCATCAAGATTCCCAGACCCGTCCTCATGGAACATGAGTGGCATCAACTCGGACATCATCGCCATCCCACTACCAGTTTCCACCATATCAAGGACCAGTCACAACGCTTGTGGACCAACTTGCCTCAGAAAAGGATAAGACGGCTTTAATGTCCCTTCCAAAACGAATCAATGCGAGCATCCAGGTCAGAGAAGGTGTAACGTCTAACTGCAGTGGGCTCACATTGCTAAGTTCTTCCTAATTTGACTCGTTGTAATCACTGCAGTAATGTCACATACTCTCTCAAGCCATCAATTTCCGTTTCGTTTTCTCCTCCTCTACTGGGTGCTTCTCGTTTTTGGTCAGACTTTGTATGCACACATATTGGGCACGATCAGCATTAGTACGTCGAACGCGTCATTTCTACAAGTCACAATGTATTAAAAACTACATATTGGTTATTTCTATATATGCATTTGATCTCTGTTCTTCTAAACATTACACACTGAAATGCTGTCGTTTGTGGATAAAGTTCCCTCTTCTAGTGACACTATAAACTGATCTCAAGCAATTTTTTCCTATTGTGATGTTAGGTTGCCCTGTTCTTCACCTTTCGTCAAATCGTGAGGTTCTTTGTTATTTTAATTTTTAACACTTTCGTTTTCTGCATCTTTTATTCAGTTGGATCCCTGTTAACTCGCCACTCTGTGTCCAACCATAGCCGACCGGAGTGGCCGTGCGGTTCTAGGCGCTACAGTCTGAAGCCAAGCGACCGCTCCGGTCGTAGGTTTGAATCCTGCCTCGGGCATGGATGTGTGTGATGTCCTTAGGTTAGTTAGGTTTAATTAGTTCTAAGTTCTAGGCGACTGATGACCTCAGAAGTTAAGTCACATCGTGCTCAGAGCCATTTGAACCATTTGTCCAACCATAAACACGGGGCCGCCCACAGAACTGTGCCAAATACGCCTTATAAGTAAGGTTCTGCAGTCTGTTGTATACAATACTAGTTGAGAAACCTGGCTTTTAATTCAATCTTGTGTTAGTCCATGACACCCAGCGTTAATTTCAATCCTGTATCAGTCCATCTCCCCCTCCCTCCTTTCTCTGAGAATCTCCTCCTTCCCACTCTCTCTGTCCATCTCCTCTTGCCCCTCTGTCTATCTTATCCTTCCCCCTCTCTCTATCCACCACCTCCTATCTCCTCTCTCTACATGTCCCCTCTCTCTTTACCCACCTCTCCTCCATCCTCCTTCTATCAACCCCCCCTATCCCTGTCCATCACCTCCGTCCCTCCGTCCACCTCCACCACCCCCTCTCTCTGTCCATCTTCTCCACCCCCACTCTCTACTATTCCTTCTCCCACTTTCTCTGTCCATCTCCTCTTCCCCCACCACTCGGTAAGTCTGCTTCTCCCCCATCTGTCCAACTGCTCCTTCCCCTTCTGTGCATTTCCTTCTTCCTCTCTAATTCCATCTCTTTCTCCACTTATCTTTGTCAATCTAGTCCTCTTCCTCCACTCAGTCCATATCCTCCTCCACCCTCTCTCAGTCCACCTCCTCCTCTCCCTCTCTCTACTCATCTCCTCCCCTCCCCGCTGTCCGTCTATCTCCTCCTCTTTCAAAAATGGCTCTGAGCACTATGGGACTTAACTTCTGAGGTCATCAGTCCCCTAGAACATAGAACTACTTAAACCTAACTAACCTAAGGACATCACACACATCCATGCCCGAGGCAGGATTCTAACCTGTGATCGTAGCGGTCACGCGGTTCCAGACTGTAGCGCCTAGAACTGCACAGCCACTCCGGCCGGCCCTCCTCCTTCCTTTCTCTCTCCATTTCCACCTCCCCTTCTGTCTGTCTGCCTGTCTCTTCTTCCCCTTGTCTCGACCCATCTCCCCCTCTTTCCTTTCGCTGTTCATCTTCTCCTCTCCCCTCTCTCTGTCCATTTCCCCATCCTCTATCTGTATTCATCTCCTCCTCCTCTTATCTGTGCTTACCTCCTTGTTCTCTCTCGCTGTCTATCCATCTCCTCGCCCTCCTTTCTTTCTCCACACTATCACACTCACCCCAATAGGAGGCTGACTCTTTCTTAACATATTGTAAATAATATGTACAGCAAATGGGGGTGAGTATTTTACCTGTGGCTTTGCTCGCTTACACACATATCAAACATATTTCACGCACATTTAACATATTTCACGGGAATTTGTACAGATATTTCACCTCTATGTCTACTGAATTTCGTCCTGCAGTTTCATTTTCATACATATTTGTGTTTATGATGTCGTATCTTCTGAACTATGTGCTGTACAATGATAAATTTTTCAGGTACATCCAGTGGTATATATTCCTACTGGCTGGGAAATGTGTTCTGAATAGAATTAGTAGTAAAGAAGTAATAAATTAAAACGTCATGCATGTGTCAGTTTTACTGCATGGGCAGCGATAATGTGGTGAGCGACACATTTTTTTCTTTTCATCATTTTGTGGAGTCGTCACCAGGCCAGTCTCAAATACTGGATGAGTAAAGTATGGCTATTCTAGCGTCGTAGGCTACACTGCTTTTTCACCCCCCCTCCCACCCCTTTGATAGGTGGGTGGTTCTTACCCCCACAGTGATTCTTTCCATACAGTAAATTATGTGTGTACCAAGGTTGGTTGAAATCGGCCCAATGGTTTACGTGGCGATGTGGAACTTACTTACTTATATACATACGTACATCCATTTATATAATTTCTGTAGGTTTCCAACACTTTTTACCAAACTTGATATAATAGCTCCGGACAAAGGGCTGAACTTATCTTTACTCTCGATATGAACCATATTTCATGTAGTTTAAACGTCATATTTCATGGAATGGTGAGGAAGTAGTCTTTCCATACTCTTAGAAGCATGTCGATTGTTCGCAGTTTTTATTTTAAGGAACATGTATTCTCCCCTGTACGAATTGTGTGATCAGTAATCACAAAATCCTTAACTTTTGATGCAGACACTTCATATTAAAGACTGGAGCATAATATTTTGCACACCAACTCTCAACCTGAATTTTTCGCATAGAATGGGGCAAGTCTACACGGCGGCTAGAACAGCTTCTGTGGTTGATTCTTTGTTTCCATCTGTTGGTTTTTGTCCTCGCACTAACTGCTGAGCAGTGCGGTAAGAATGGTTTTACTTAACATGCACATGAAATTTTGTCTCGCCAAATAAAGCTATAGCCCAGGCAACAGTGAGTGTACCATCATGAAATAAGTTGCACTGTCATTCTAGTGATGTATTAATACATCGAAGCCGGCCGGAATGGCCGTGCGGTTCTGGGCGCTACAGTCTGGAACCGAGCGGCCGCTACGGTCGCAGGTTCGAATCCTGCCTCGGGCATGAATGTGTGTGATGTCCTTAGGTTAGTTAGGTTTAAGTAATTCTAAGTTATAGGGGACTGATGACCTCAGAAGTTGAGTCCCATAGTGCTCAGAGCCATTTGAACCATTTGAATACATTGAAATTCCTACAAAGTGTTCCTTTGTGCATACAAAGATGCAATCGCGTAGTGCGGGACTAGTTTACGCTTTGTAAGTGGGGCAAAACTGTGCAGTGTCTAATACACAGCTGCTGCTGAATCTCCACAAATGAACTTCAAACAGGATTAATTATCTTCGTTTCCCCAAATTAAATAATCTCTTTGGGAAGAAGAATATCGCCAAAAACAACATAGAATGTGATGAAGTCAGAAATCGTATCTGGGATCCTATTCAAGGAACAAGTGGAGTCGGAATTAAGAGAACAATAATGTAAGAAACCAAAGAGGAAACTGTTTGACGCTGCGCGGACAAGTAGAAAGAAAGCAAATCTACAAAGTTTTTATAGTTCATCCAGTTAGTTTGATGTTCCATGGATCTTTTGCATTATAAATTGTAATGGAAAATGGAACTGAACGTTTGCCGCCTTTTCGCCTTGGTGCGCAGGTCCGGCCTTGCGGCGCAGGTCCGGCCGCCTTGGTGCAGGTCTTATTACATTCGACGCCACATTGGGCGACCTGCGCACCGGATGGGGATGAAATGTTGATGAAGAGAAGAGAACACAACACCCAATCTCTGAGCGGAGAAAATCTCCGAGCCAGCCGTGAATCGAACCCGGGCCCGTAGGACGGCAATCCGTCACGCTGACCACTCAGTTACAGGGGCGGACATAAATTGTAACGATGTGGAACGAGTCATTTTACATTCACATTGCAAATTAAATTGTATATATGTTATTTTCTGAACCTTTCTAAGTGTCTCTTTTTGCTTTTAATAAGAATATTTACAGATGTGAGTTAGTAGCTCCTACCCGTCACCTTTTACGCATTACAATAATAGAAATTCTTCTGCGGAACAGAAGGAGTTGTCAAGGAGAAACTTTCTCAGTTTATTTTCAAATTTTATTTTGCTGTCTGTCAGATTTTTATGTCATAAGGTAAGTGATCAAAAATTTTTGTTGCAGTATTGTGCGCCCCTTTCTGTGCTCTAGACGACATTAGCGTGGTGTAATGAATGCCATTTTTCTTTCTGATATTGTAATTATGTACATCTTTTTTTTTTAAACTGTAGTGCAATAACTGCTGAGGTCATCAGTCCCCTATAACTTAGAACTACTGAAACCTAACTAACCTAAGGACATCACACACATCTATTCCCGAGGCAGGATTCGAACCTGCCACTCTGGCCGGCTGTTTCAATAATAATTCGCTAATGCAGCGCACTAGAAACGTTCTCTTGCCTCATGGACGGTTAAGACCGCGCATTTACATCACTTTTTTTGTTGAATGTGCGTTTAATTTTCAAACTAAGTTATCTACGAGGTGTGTTTTTTAAGTAAGTATCGTTCCGAAATATAAATAAAACAAGTAGACTTTTCTTAGCAATTTTATTTTTACATGAAAGTCTGTACTTTAATCTACTTCCTAAGTAATTCCCACCAATATTGACGCACTTGCCGTTAGTACAACCAGCTTTTGAATATCACCCTCGTAGAAATCTGCCGCTTGGACATAACTTGCGATAATTTAAGCATTCTGCAACAGTTGCAAAAAGTAAACGTCTTGGCACTTATGGGCGATGTGTTGGTATCAGTATTGACGATTTGGTGCAGTAAGTTGACGAAAGCGAGAGAGAACAGACGCTTTACGATTTCGGCGTTATGTGACGAGTTTCCTGAATTGTCAAGAAGTATGCTTTATGAAATTGTTACAGAACGTTTAAAATATCGAAAGTTATTCTTAGGCGGCAGATACCTACGAGAGAGGTATTCAAAGCTGGTTTACGATATGATAAGTGCCTTAATATTGATGGCAGTTATGTAGGAAACTAGATTAAAGTAAGCTACCGGTTTTCATGTAAAAACAAAACTGTAAGAAAAGTTTTGTTGTTTTACTTTTATTTCAAGAGGGCATTTACTTAAAAAAAAACACGCCTCGTAATTGCAAAAATTCAGACGAATTTCCAGTTAAAATATTTCTGCAGTTCGTTAGGTTTCCTACAATATATCGTCAGTTAAACGTTAAGTGCGCGATCTTTCCCCACTTGATTCTAGTCTAGCGGATAAGTCCCCTTTAAACGGGAAGCTGCATGGTTCCGCGTTTCACTTGCTTGAAAAAGCTGGGACTACCGCCCTACGTCGTCACTCGCTGACGCATTAGCGCTTTATCGATCAGCCGTCAGGGTATAAATAGTGTTGGGTTGTTTCTCTCTTTCCTGTTTCACAAACCCGAGTAACTTGCCAGCACATCCTCTTTACTCCCTTTGGCGCAGATAATTTGTACTTTTTCATGGATTCCACAATTGTTCCGCACTAGAAATACGGTACGCAATATTTAAGGCTAAAGCGCAAACGAACCGCAGTTGTTCTACTATTATCTACTCATTACGAAGTGCCTGTTTGCCTGTTGTTGGTGCCCTGTCAGATGTTTATAACCTGACGATGACGTGATAAATAAATACTTGTGGAAAATTGTAATTTCTGTGCTTCTCTCCCTCAGAAAAAATTATACTTCTTCTTTGTAACTTATTTACTCTTGTGTTGCAGAACAAGATAGAAAGTTAGCGATATCTAGTTGTTTAAATAACCTTTATGCGGAGATAGCTTGGACTCTAAAATTATTTTTATTTTACTTTGCACTTAAGAACAGCTACATCAGTTAGTTTCTCACATGTGCGCTGACCAGAGCAAAGATTGTCACCTACTACCTACAGTATCATCACTTTGGTGCTTTTGGCATGCAGGGTAGTTGAAATTGTGACATTTATTTTGTAGATATATGGCGCGTGGCCAGCTATGGCCGGCACAAATTCAGCTCACCCGAAAAACTCGGTTCCTAAGGATCAAAAACTCAGAGAGATGATGCAGTGGTTACTTTTGATTTACTTTCATTAGAATTCGGTGCAAATACCATGAGGCCAGAGCGGCATTAAATTAGTAATAAACCTAATGATTACAACAAAGTTATGTCAGTAATACAGAGCACATATCAGCTTATACACGCTGGAAAAAAATTGATACACCCTTCTAGTGGCTTCCAATTCACTCCAGATTTATTGTTGAAACAGTTCATATGGCGTACATGAAATGATTGCATTTACAGATCAATAGCACAAGTGCTTTTGAGGTATCAGGTATCGACCCATGCTGAAACACCCATTTTAATACGTCATGTAGCCTCCATCAGCCGCAGCTCGTGGTCTTGCGGTAGTGTTCTCGCTTCCCGCGCACGGGGTCCCAGGTTCGATTCCCGATGGGGTCAGGGATATTTCGTGCCTCAAGATGACTGGGAGTTGTGGTTTCATCTGCATCATCACTCTTCATAATAGTTTTGGTCGAAGGAAGGCAATGGCAAACCACCTCCACTAGGGCCTTGCCTAGTACGGCATCGTCCCCTACGCTCCTCGGAGTATGGGACCTCATCATCAGCCTCCATAAGTGTCAACGCAGACACTGACTCTGGCATCCAATCGATCGTACTGGAGGCGAATTCTGCCCCGGGATACATTATGCTACGCCTGCTCGACCTGTTGATGTAGATCTGTAAGAGTTGTTAGTTGACAAGCAGTACGAGTCACTTCTCGTCCCATCATATCCATTCCATCTTCCAAGTGGTCCTCTAACGGTACCAGTGGAGCCGTGCACGTCGATGCTGTGGCGTGAGTGGAGGACGGGCTAGATGAGTGCGTGCACGTAGTCCCACTGCTAATAAACGGTTCGCAACAGTTCGTTTTGGCACGTCTGGGCAGCAAGCTCCCTTTATCTGTGATGTAATAGCTGTACGATCTTCCATATGACGAGCCTGGCGGGCGTCTGTGCTACGTGGACGTCCAGAACTTCGTCTACAAGTGTGAGAATGTTCACGTGACCACTGACGCCAGAATCGTTGCACAATCAACTTAGTGTGGCAATTCTCTTGAAGGACCATCCCGCAATTCGGAAGGTCACAATTTGACCCCTTTCAAACTCGCTCGATTGGCTCTAGGAGCACGGGTACGTCTCTGTGGCATGAATGCCGGCTTGCTTCACACGTTTGCCCCATATTAAGCCTTCTAGCTGTGAGTATTGCCTGTCAAAGTGTAGGCACAGATGGCGCTCTGGTAGCTACGCCACTACGCTATCTGTTGGCGCACTATGTTGAATCCATTATGAGTACTTTCTACTATCACCTCGGATCAAAATCGACGTCGTCTTTAGAGAAGCACTTTTTTTTTGTGAGTAGGTTCCACAGTCTATGATAGTTCTGTAAACACTTTTGCATTTTTTAGTGCGAAGATTGTGGTTATATAATTGAAAAATTGGTGTTTCCACTTACTTGGTCTCTTACTCAAATTTATGCGCTTATCGCTACTCCACCCACACGAAAGCCGGCCGGAGTGGCCGTGCGGTTCTAGGCGCTACAGTATGGAGCCGTGAGACCACTACGGTCGCAGGTTCGAATCCTGCCTCGGGAATTTGAACCCACACGAAAGGCGTAGACTGTTTAAATCATCTTCTGGTATTGACTCGTACAAAATCAATTGGGGATCTGTAACATCTACCTGTGGAGGTGACGGGGAAATTTTCCATTGTAGAAGCGAACCGTTATCATTGGCATTAGATATCATCTGCTGCATATCCAAGCCATAAAACACCTCTCCTGAGTGGAACATGTTGTACGTTGTACACTTTGTACACTGTCTGCCAAAAAAAGTGAAGCATCCACTAGGGGAGGACGAAATGAAATGAAACTTCATGGTTTGAGAAGGTATGTGATGCTATTTCAGTGATTACAATGCCGAGTGAGATTTACAAAGAACTCGGCATGATGGGCCCTCTTTTCAGTATGATGTGCGCTTCCTCTAGCCTGATTATACGCACTGATTTGATTAGGAAGGGTGTAACAGGATCGTTGTATCATCTCCGGAGACAAGCTGGCTCACAACTGTTGTAACTGGCCTTTGATATCCTACAGACTAGTCCTGATAAGGAGATGACGTCCGATCTGGTCCCAAATAGTTCTACAGGGAACAGGCCTGCGGACCTTGCAGACCACGGGAGTATCTCAGCATCACGTATATAGTTCGTAAAGACACGTGCCATGCTCTGACGAGCGTTGTCCTGTTGAAAAATGGCACCCTGGTACTATCGCATGAGAGGTATATGATGACGCAGGATGTACGTGACGTACCGCCCTCTTCCCTTAGTCACCACCAGGCAAACCTGAAGTCATTCCCAATGGTTCCCTCAATCATGACGCTAAGGGTAACACCGATGTGCCTCTCATCGCAAGAATGGGATCTCTCCCCAGGTCTGCCGTACATTGAACACCGGGGTACTGCAGAACAGTGATTATTCCTAACAATATGTGACACCATTCATGACCAGCCCGTGCTTCTCAGTCACAGCATCACTCCAAACGGAGCCATTTATGTTGTGCTAACGGCAGTCTATGCATGCAACGGTAATTCCCTTGTCCGATTGCTGCTACTCCCCGAACAAAGGTTCGAGGTGGCATAGAATGTTGCTGGCAGTCCATTACTTGTTCTCGGATGGTCGGAAGAGACATAAATTGGTTCACATGTGCTTGGGGCACAATAGGGCGACCCTTCCTCGTGATGGTCGTACGTGGTCGACCGGACCGTCGACGAGTACTCTTGCCCTCAAGTTCCCGTGCAGGCCAACATCGGGGAATTGTCACATCCGAATTTCCCACAAATATGAATATTGCACAATTCGACCAGCCGGCCAACTAGAGACCCACAATGAGGCCCCTTTCAAACTCGGCCAGACGCTGATAATGCTGTCTCAGATGAGTACGCAGCGTTTCCAATTCGTTCGCAGTGATTACTCAATATCTGACGCGGTTCACGCGTCTTATATACAACACTAATGCACTCTGGTGGCCCTTCTATCTGTCACAGAGAATTACTACTAAGTCATTTTTATATTTGGCGATGGGGTATATGTGTACGAAGTAACCCTGACGTCTGACCATTGTCATCTGATTGCTACCCTTTCTGTCAGACAGTGCAGTACTGGCAGTTTCTCTCTGTCACCGGTGGCAGGAGGAACAAGACTACTGGTCAGGTGAATACAGCGTTATAAATACAAAATCAAATAGGGTAATGCAGGAGTAGGTTTAATAATGAATAGGAAAATAGGAGTGCGGGTAAGCTACTACAAATAGCATAGTAAACGCATTATTGTGGCCAAGATAGACACGAAGCCCATGCCTACTACAGTAGTACAAGTTTATATGCCAACTAGCTCTGCAGATGACGAAGAAATTGAAGAAATGTATGAAGAGATAAAAGAAATTATTCAGGTAGTGAAGGGAGACGAAAATTTAATAGTCATGGGTGACTGGAATTCGACAGTAGAAAAAGGGAGAGAAGGAAACATAGTAGGTGAATATGGATTGGGGCTAAGAAATGAAAGAGGAAGCCGTCTGGTAGAATTTCGCATAGAGCATAACTTAATCATAGCTAACACTTGGTTCAAGAATCATAAAAGAAGGTTGTATACATGGAAGAATCCTGGAGATACTAAAAGGTATCAGATAGATTATATAATTGTAAGACAGAGATTTAGGAACCAGGTTTTAAATTGTCGGACATTTCCAGGGGCAGTTGTGGACTCTGACCACAATCTATTGGTTATGAACTGTAGATTAAAACTGAAGAAATTGCAAAAAGGTGGGAATTGAAGGAAATGGGACCTGGATAAACTGACTAAACCAGGTTGTACAGAGTTTCAGGGAGAGCAGAAGGGAACAATTGACAGGAATGGGGGAAAGAAATACAGTAGAAGACGAATGGGTAGCTCTGAGGGATGAAGTAGTGAAGGCAGCAGAGGATCAAGTAGGTAAAAAGACGAGGGCTAATAGAAATCCTTGGGTAACAGAAGAAATATTGAAATTAATTGATGAAAGGAGAAAATATAAAAATGCAGTAAATGAAGCAGGCAAAAAGGAATACAAACGTCTCAAAAATGAAATCGACAGGAAGTGCAAAATGGCTAAGCAGACATGGCTAGAGGACAAATGTAAGGATGTAGAGGCTTATCTCACTAGGGGTAAGATAGATACAGCCTACAGGAAAATTAAAGAGACCTTTGGAGAAAAGAGAGCCACTTGTATGAATATCAAGAGGTCAGATGGAAACCCAGTTCTAAGCAAAGAGGGGAAAGCAGAAAGGTGGAAGGAGTATATAGAGGGTCTATAAAAGGGCAATGTACTTGAGGACAATATTATGGAAATGGAAGAGGATGTAGATGAAGATGAAATGGGAGATATGATACTGCGTGAAGAGTTTGACAGAGCACTGAAAGACCTGAGTCGAAACAAGGCCCCGGGAGTAGACAACATTCCATTAGAACTACTGACGGCCTTGGGAGAGCCAGTCCTGAATACCATCTGGTGAGCAAGATGTACGAGACAGGCGAAATACCCTCAGACTTCAAGAAGAATATAATAATTCCAATCCCAAAGAAAGCAGGTGTTGGCAGATGTGAAAATTACCGGACTATCAGTTTAATAAGTCACAGCTGCAAAATACTACCGCGAATTATTTACAGACGAATGGAAAAACTGGTAGAAGCCGACCTCGGGGAAGATCAGTTTGGATTTCGTGAAATGTTGGAACACGTGAGGCAATACTGACCCTACGTCTTATCTTAGAAGAAAGATTAAGGAAAGGCAAACCTACGTTTCTAGCATTTGTAGACTTAGAGAAAGCTTTTGACAATGTTGACTGGAATACTCTCTTTCAAATTCTAAAGGTGGCAGGGGTACAATACAGGGAGCGAAAGGCTATTTACAATTTGTACAGAAACCAGATGGCAGTTATAAGAGTTGAGGGGGATGAAAGGGAAGCAGTGGTCGGGAAGGGAGTGAGACAGGGCTGTAGCCTCTCCCCGATGTTATTCAATCTGTATATTGAGCAAGCAGTAAAGGAAACGAAAGAAAAATTTGGAGTAGGTATTAAAATCCAGGGAGAAGAAATAAAAACTTTGAGGTTCGCCGATGACATTGTAATTCTGTCAGAGACAGCAGAGGACTTGGAAGAGCAGTTGAACGGAATGGACAGTGTCTTGAAAGGAGGATATAAGATGAACATCAACAAAAGCAAAACGAGGATAATGGAATGTAGTCGAATTAAGTCGGGTGATGCTGAGGGAATTAGATTAGGAAATGAGACACTTAAAGTAGTAAAGGAGTTTTGCTATTTGGGAAGCAAAATAAGTGATGATGGTCAAAGTAGAGAGGATATAAAATGTAGGCTGGCAATGGCAAGGAAAGCGTTTCTGAAGAAGAGAAATTTGTTAACATCGAGTATAGATTTAAGTGTCAGGAAGTCGTTTCTGAAAGTATTTGTATGGAGTGTAGCCATGTATGGAAGTGAAACATGGACAATAAATAGTTTGGACAAGAAGAGAATAGAAGCTTTTGAAATGTGGTGCTACAGAAGAATGTTGAAGATTAGGTGGGTAGATCACGTAACTAATGAGGAGGTATTGAATAGGATTGGTGAGAAGAGAAGTTTGTGGCACAACTTGACTAGAAGAAGGGAGCGGTTGGTAAGACATGTCCTGAGGCATCAAGGGATCACAAATTTAGCATTGGAGGGCAGTGTGGAGGGTAAAAATCGTAGAGGGAGACCAAGAGATGAATACACTAAGCAGATTCAGAAGGATGTAGGTTGCAGTAGGTACTGGGAGATGAAGGAGCTTGCACAGGATAGATTAGCATGGAGAGCTGCATCAAACCAGTCTCAGGACTGAAGTCCACAACAACAACAACAATAACCGTATTTCTTTGCCCTCTGTCTTCAATAGGTCATATGCCCTCGCTAAAAGTACAGCATAATGCGGAATGTACAGAAATCTGGGATAACTAACTTCCCATTACGAGTTGCTCCCTTTGGGAATAGGTCGACTTCCTCGTTCCGTTGGGGGCATGCGTGGAATGAAATCCAGACAAAATTCAGCAAGCTTCATTCTGCTACAACACAACCATCGTCTGCAATATGTTTATAAGATGGAAGGTGATGGCCCTGCAAACTGCCAGACTGTTGAGAGGTGATAGTGCACTTATTGAGTCTGCGGTAAACACTTCAGTGTTCTGTGAAAGGGCGCGTGACGATTCTGCACAGAGATTAGAATAAAAGAAGAAGCTACCCACACACGCTTGATCAATTCTTTTCATCAGTAAATATTCTAATCGCATCCGGCTACTGCATATGCACGGTTGTAGTGAATAGATTATTTATGTCTGATTTTCATTTTTGGGAGTACTTGGATGTTGCAGGAACTGAGTGGCTGAGAAAAATCAATTTCGCAGTGCTGGTCGGCCCTGTGAACGGATAGTAAAGAAGTATGCTTGCTTAGTAGCGGTTATCATTCAGGCAGCACGGTTATCGTTTCAAAAGAGAGACAATAATCGTCCCAAAGTTAATTTCTGGACAATGGAGGGCCCCAGATTTCGTTAGTTCTCCTCCGTAGAATAAATTTATTCGCCGGGAGCTGGTGCGGAATGTGTAAATGCATCTCAGCTGCTTCCAAAAGTAGAGCTTTGACTGGTGTTGATGGCATCTCTCAAATATACGTACGCTCTAAAACAGCGGTGCTGTATTTCGTATAATTTGACGGACTCTAATAAAATAAAGGTTCAGGAGTGGGCTTAAAATTACGGGAGAAAGAATATCGCTGAAGACATTCGCTTATGGCACTGGTATCCTCAGTGAAAGTGAGAAAGAATTACGGATATTTTTGAATGAGCCCTGATTATGGATTGAAAGTAAATCAAAGAAAGACGAAAGTAATGAGAAGCAGCAACAATGAGATTAGCGATAAATTTGAAATCAGAACTGAGTACCAAGAATTAGAAGAAGTGAAGGGAGTCTGCCACCTTGAAAGCAAAATTAGGCACGACGGGCGGAGCAAGAAAAATATAAAAGTAGAGAAGCAGTAGAAAAGAGGGAATTCCTGATCAAAAAAAGTCTGCCGGAATGAAATAGAAGACTTAATTTGAGAAAGAAATTCTCTGAGAAGGATCACAGCACAGTAAGGAAGCGAGTCGTGGATTGTGGTAAAACTGATAAAGAAAAGAACTGAAGCGTTTGAGATGTGGTGCTTTTTTAAAATATATTGAAAACTAGGGGGACTGTTCAGGGTAATAAACGAGGGAATTCTCTGCCGAATTAGCAAGGAGAGCAATGTGTGGAAAACACTGACAAGAAGAAGGAATGGGTTGACTGGATTTGTATTAAGACATTTAAGAAATAACGTCCATGGTGCATGAGGAAGCTGTAGAAGAGGGCAAAGGGGATGACAGATATTGGAATATATCCAACAAATAACTGAGGTGTAGGTGGTGTTCTGAAATGAAGAGGATGGCACGGGAAAGGAAATAGTGGTGGCGTCCATCAAAGTAGCCAGAACACCGAAGATCCTCCTCCCTACATAAAAAAACTGATACGTTTGTGGTAATAGATCGGGCCTAAGTCAGCTGAGATCGCAACAGTAAAAGGTACAGGGTGCAACGGGCGTATCCAGTGAGGGGCAGAGGGAATGGTAGCTGCCCCTTCCCCCCGTCCCCCTTCCCAACAGGAAAAAAAAATTCTTAAACTGAACAAGCATACTGCCCCGCCACACCGATATACGTACCAATTCCATGTCAGTTTGAAGAAACCCAGATCGAGTAATGGATATTGACAACAAGCACGTGCAACTAAAGCCATCGTCGTCATCATTCACTTTCCTGTGCCTTTCTCCTGCACTGACGCACGGTCGGCATGGTTATGAAACGGATTTCGCGTGGTTAATTCAAGGGGTGGCCGGATGCCCTTCTTGTCGCCATCCAGCTGCCCCCCCCCCCCCCCCCCCTGTCTTACCTTTGGTAAGGTACCCCAACCGTCTGCGTAAAGAGTTATCCATGTGAAAGCCACAGCTTGTGTGATGTGGGATACTGTCTGACAACCATATCCATGCTGGCCATCACACCGACCCTCGTCGTTAATCCGCCTGGCGCATTCGATCCCTTGCCGGCGCACCCTCCCCGTTCCGGAAGCGGCGCCTTAACACGCACGGCCATCCTGGTGGGTTAATCAGATCCTTTCTCGTGAAATCTCAAAACTATCTCGGCATTCTAACATGAGTCCCCCTCCCCCCCCCCCCCCCCATACACACACACACCAACGTAGCTCCAGTCCTGGGGGGCCAATGTGGCCAATGAAACAGTGAAACAGAGAATGTTACCTCTCGTTAGAGCGCCGGGTCAGTATTCAGGTGGAGCGGGGTTCAGCAACGTGTCCCCACCCCATCCACCCGCTCCTTTTGTAAATTTCTGTTTACACTTGCCGGAGGGATTGCCATATCTCTTGAGGCACTTGCAGGATAGTGCATTCAGCGAAGTCACAGTTCACTTACTTCTCATTCCATTCCTAATGGCACTTATGCTCCTTCTCTAACAACCCCGACGTCAATGGGACATCAAACTTGGTAACCTCCAGTCGTCATTCGCTGATAATTACAAAGAAGTGGTCTGCGGACTACGTACGCTAGGCTGGACTGATATCTGGCGGCTTTGAACACTAGAACCGTAGTTGGAAGTTATCCTGTGCGGCTGATCCCGGCGGAGGTTCGAGTCCTCCCTCGGGCATGACTGTGTGTGTTTGTCCTTAGGATAATTTAGGTTAAGTAGTGTGTAACCTTAGGAACTGATGACCTTAGCAGTTAAGTCCCATAAGATTTCACACACATTTGAACATTTTAGGAATTTATCCTCGTGCTCCATATCGCATTGTAGTCGATTCGTGAACTGGTACCACAGACCATACTTACTGTCCTACTGGAATGTTCTGTAGCTGCTGGGGGCAAACATGAGCCACGAAAGGAGTGATCAGAAGAAATGAGGAAGACTGTAATAGAGATATTGGAAAACTCTCTCTCTCTCATTGCATAATATTGCCAGCACATAACGGGGGTTGGGGGGGGGGGGGAGTGAGTCAATCAGTCATTTTCCCAGAATACTATATACATGGGCGTCCGATGCAATTTTTCCAAGGACGAGGGCAAGACTAAAATTGCCGTTTCTGATATAAGTGAGTTAGCCGGTTTTGATAACGTGTCATGCCACAAGCACCAAATTTTATAGGTAACACGAGAAACGTGTTATATGAAATGCGTGAGAATTCTGTAATCAATAAAAACTCTGTATTCTAGTCTCCAGGGGAGGGGCAACTGCCCCCTCTCACCTATGACTACAGTGTGTTTCACAATTCCTTTTACAAGCTTCTTGCGATTGTACAGGGGACGTAGTAGATGAAGTTTTGATAAGGAACCTATGTCCGGAAATGTGCCGTTTGGATGTAAAAATAAGTCTAAGATGGGATAACTTCCAAATCTCCGGCTTCACCGTGCGCAGACAGAGGAGACAATAACCTCTGACCTACGTTCTCTACAGAAGTTCGTGGCAACGGCAGTGTTTCGAGTGCTCATCGTCGGGTTCTTTTCTACGTGACGAAGGACGACCTTAGCCAAATGTGCGCGTAGTCCGTGGACCACAACAGTCAAACCTCCTAGTTACGAACGTACCCGTTTACCAGCCTCTTGCAGCCATTCTTGTAGTCGGAAGACAATTGGTTCGTGACGTCATAATTACAACAGGGACTGACAGCGGCGCCCTCTTCTCAGTTTGTGTGCGTACCGTGAAGCTAGTGAAAGTGAGCCGATCTTCAAACTAATTTTACTTCCAAATGGTACATTGCCAGACATGGATCCTTTATCAAAACCTTATCTACTAGGTGTCCTCTCCTTGTAATAGCGATTGTGAAACATCCTGTACCCCTTGGTTGCTATAACGTGCTAGCAACTGCGTTTAATTTTACCAGACGAGTTATTTTCATTGGTCTATAGTCCAATCACGATAAACCGCTTCTATTGATGATGTCATATGGAGGATCAGAATATATATCTGTGACGTCTGCTGCAGCAGTGCATTTGCGACAACCGGCGTGGAGTCTCGTATCTTGAAAGACAGCGGTGCCGCTAGTCCCATTTTTGCCAATAGTTACCAGCGGTGCCGTCACATTCGACTTTTTTTTTTTTTTTTTTTTTTAATAGCTGAAATAAGTATACTATCTCTTTACGGCATACAGACTCGACTCAGACACTCGTCAGTATTTCCGTTGGGTAATATTTTGCAGTCTCTCAAAGAGTCTAGAAATAAAACGTATTTCACCAACTCTTTGTTCCTATGCCTGAAACGCCAGCATATATCTCTTCTTGAAAGAGATTTCAGCAGTCTGAAAAGTTCTGAGTAACCTAAATCTTCATTCCGATTTTACAAATGGTGTTAGGTGGACACTACGTGTCGCTGTCGAAGGAAGCCATTATTCAGTTAAACGCAACAAAGTAGTTTCATTTTTCATTACGGTTTGACATTTGCAATGAAGCTATCCAGGAACGCAAGAAAACAATTTTCTGAAGTTCATTGGAAAGGAATACTTACCTCAAAAATTATACGGTAAAGCTTCTGACACCACGAAAAGGTCTAATGCTTTATCGTCTACATCCACGTACGTACTCTGCAAGCCTTTTCTGCCGCACTCGCAAATACAGCGAGCTAATAACGTCTGGCCGGCCGGTGTGGCTTTGCGGTTCTAGGCGCTACAGTCTGGAACCGCGAGACCGCTACGGTCGCAGGTTCGAATCCTGCCTCGGGCATGGATGTGTGTGATGTCCTTAGGTTAGTTAGGTTTAAGTAGTTCTAAGTTCTAGGGGACTTACGACCTCGGAAGTTGAGTCTCATAGTGCTCAGAGCCATTTGAACCATTTAATAACGTCTGTCTGTACGCCTCCGTATGAGCTCTTATTTTCGTGGTTCTTAGGCGACATGTACATTGACGGCAGTAGGATCGTACTGCACTCAGTTTCAAATGCCGGTTATCTGAATTTTCTCAATACTGTTTCATGATAAGAACGTCGTCTTCCGTCTAGAGATTCCATACGATTCGTGAAGCATCCCCGTAACACACGGTAACAACTCTTGGAGCTCACCTCTGAATTGCTGTGATGTTTTCCCTTAATCCTACCAAGTGGGGATTCCAAACACTCGAGTAGTACTCAAGAATGGATCGCACTGCTGTTCTATACGCCGTCTCCTTTATAGATGAGCAACATTTTCCTATAATTTTCCCAACAAACCCAAGTCTACCATTTGCCTACCCCATCACTGTTCTTACGTACTCGTCCTATTTCATATCACTTTGCAACGTTACGCCTAGACATTTAATCGATGGTTACTGTTCACGCAACACAACGCTGTATTCGAACATTACAAAATCACTTTCCCTACTCATCTGCATTAACTTACATTTTTCTACGTTTAGAGGAAGCTGCCATTAATCACATCAAACAGAAAATTTGTCTACGTCATCTTGTGTCCTCGTACAGTCACTCAACGACGATAAAGTCCCGTACACCATAGCGTCATCAGAAATAGCCGCTGATTGCTGCTCATCCTGTCTGTCAGCTCAGTTAAGTACACAGAGATTAAGAACGGAGAATAAGAACCGTATCATCACACTTCCCTGTGGCAAACCTGACGATAACTGACGCGTTCAGACAGTCGTTTTTCCCTCTCGCCTCTCGCGATCAGCGAGTGGAACAGAGGGGGGGCGGGGGGGGGGGGGATATGAGTTTGCCCTCCGCCACACACCGCTTGGTGGCCCAGCGGAGTATATATGTAGATGCAGATAACTTTGTCTCTGATGAACGCTCGCCGTCCTGGACAAAGTACCGGGTTCCATTGCTTCAAAAGTCTCCGACTCATTCACATTTCTGAGAACCTGATCGGTATGCTCGTATCTTCGTCTACGCTGTGCAGTAAAGCACTATGGGATTTAGCTGTTGCCCTTGCCCTTCATCCATAGTTCGTAGGATATCATATGAGATAAGGGCAAGCTGCGTTGCACACGAGCTTTGCTTTCTAAAACCGTCTGGTTTGTGGACAGGCCCTTTACCGTCTCAAGGAAAGTTATCACCTTTGAGGTCACGATATGTTACAGAATTCTGCAGCATATCGACGTTAAGGACACTGGTATGTAATTCTGTGGGTACGTTTATTTACTCTTTCATATACAGCGGTCACCTGAACTTTTTTCAAGTAGCGCTGGGCGAAAGATTCGCAACAACTGCAAGGTAAGTAAGTGTCCTGTGCCATAGAGTAACGGAACAGATATTCCATTCCCAGCTGGTGACTTATCTGTTTTCAACTCTTATAGTTGCTTCTCTACGCAAGGGATGCCTTTTACTGTGTCCTCCATACGAGAGTTTGAGTGACGGTCAAACGTCGGTTGTTTGTACTATCCTCCTACGTGAATGATTTTTTAAACGCGAAATTTAAAACTTCAGCTTTCCTTTTGCTGTCTGCTACTGCCACACAAGAATGGTCAAAGTGTAAATGGGCAGAAACCTTCGAGCCGCTTACCTATTTTACCTAGGGCCAGAACTTCCTCGGGTTCTCGGGAAGATCTTACGCTAAGGTACAGAAGTTGTGCATGCTTCGCGCATCTATCATACGCGTCATGGTATACGTATGTAGCTGAAAAAATTAAAAAAGCTTCCTCCAGAATTGTACTATAGTGCCCCAGTGAATGTTGCACTATGTTTCCAGAAGACCTGTGTAAGGTTCACCAGAACGTGCAGCGCCTAAACACCGATCATTAAAGTGAGCGACCGACCCAGGGAAAGTATTGAAGTACACCCACATGTTTGTTAAATCATGTATGAGTATTGTGAAGTATTTTATCTTCTCGGTAGACAGCATCCGCGATAGGAAAAAAATATATGCAGTCAGAGGATTTACCACGTCAACTGAAATATTCACATGCATCTTCGTTCGTAATGAATTGGAAGATGAGTAACAGAATACCATAAGACTGCAAGCCACACCATCCCAGTAAATAAAGAAAATAAGGGCTTAACATATAGAAGTGCCGGGGCACATATCCGGATTGTGGAAGGTTAAGGAAAGGTAATCGGCCGTGGTCCTTTTTTGCAGTGTCATTCCAGTAACTTCCTTGACCTATTTAGTAAAATCACGGAAAACGAGAAATCTGTGTGGGTGGTGGGAATTTGAACCGCCATCCTGCGAATTAGAGCCCTGAGCCTTTAAACACTGTTCCACACTCCGGCACACAATCTCCAAGAGCAATGATTAGAAATCTACAAAGCACGTAAACTTTTCTGGACGTCTGCCAGACACAAAGCCAACGTTGGAAACGGTGAAGAAATATATTTTTTGCCAGTCACAGTGGTCGATGTTGTGACATCCCGACATCATTTGCGCCGTCAGTCAACTTGTTATTATATTAAGACGTTTCATGATTGCAACACGATCATGGGTGCTATTTGTGCAGCTCACATCTGACTGTGCTGGAATCGCCCTATGCTTTTCAGTGAAGCCTTCTGATTGTTCTACGTTTCCAAACTCAACGTATGTTATTGTATCGTGTTAGACAAGTCGATATCAGGAAAAAACAGTTTCGTATTAAAACAGACTGTTTAGTGCTCTACCTCGTAGACGCAGGGCAATTTTAATGGCTGGGAGGCCGAAAGGGACACAAGCGTTGAAAATTGCCGGACGTCGAAGCAAATGAGACAAGTAGCGACACTTTTGCGTCACCCTGTACAGCCTTGTCGGCAACCGCTTTGGGGAAATACGACAACGTCGGAACAAAGGCCACCCGGTCTGTTCGTTTCGTAACTACAGCTCGCCTTGAACGCATTGGCACGTTGCTAGGCAACAAAGTACCTCAGCGGTTAGGACATGCTATACCATTTCAAAGGTGTACAAATTAAACAGCCAGAATACCGTAAAGCTTAATTACACGTAAGACGTAAATCTTTTCTCTCCCTTAACTGTTTAGAGTTCAGATGTAATTGTGTGGTTAAGAATATAATCTCAGAAGCATATTAAACTGGGCATAAACAAGCGTTCGGCTTTGAACGACTGCAGTGTTTAACAAACTAGTGTCGGCCGGACACGTTTCACGTTTGATTGAAAGAAAGGAATCCCGGCCTTCCAGTGCCTACGGTCACAGCGTGTGGAGGACGCCACAACGCTTCTTCCGACATCTAGCGCTCGTAATCTGAAATACAGGACAGCATTAGTGACGTCACTGCAAACGTCAGATTACGGCACGACAGCGCAGCACACACAGAGAAGGCGGTAGAGAGCCGTCTCCTGACATCTAGCGGTCATTCGGAAAACAACTAGCGTCATCGCATGCGAGCAACAAAGCTGTAGTACGATACAAACGTTTCTGCAAAACGGAGGCACCCAATGTAACTCCTGTAAAGAAGGGGAAATATCAACAGTTATATTGTTTTTAACTGGGAAACAGCCTATAATAGCCAAAGGGGTCATCCGGCTTATTACAAAATTCTCGTAATTTCTTGGTGTCACAGTTTTATAAGACAATGAATTGCGTGTAATTACGCGACGCTAAAAGATTTTAACTTTTCTGAGGATGCTAGTCAAACATGTATGCTGCACAAAATATGCTTCTCTGATGCTGACTGTATGTGCGTGTATAAAAAGTACAGCTTCGGTCCTTCCATAATCGTGACAACGCGCAAGGTCACAGCTGATTTTGGTTGACCCGTGTCAGTCGAGGACAATCACTTTAATATTACTGTCGGCGCGAGTTAAATTCCTTGCTAATAATAACTGTCTGGCTGTGGATATGTAATGCTAGTGTAAATAAGGCAGGGTTCGGTACTTCAGTCGTAAAAACGAAACTCGTATAGGATCACTTCGTTGTCCGTCTGTCTGTCCGCCTGTTAAAGACCCCTTTTCTCAAGAACGGATAGAGGAATCAGGTTGAAACTTAGTTGTTCAAATGTTCAAACGTGTGTAAAATCGTATGGGACTCAACTACTAAGGTCATCAGTCCCTAAACTTATACACTACTTAACCTAAATTATTCTAAGTACAAACACACAAACCCATGCCCGAGGGAGGACTCGAACCTCCGCCGGGACCAGCCGCACAGGAAACTTAGTCAGATAATAAAGTCTAAGATCACTTGGTGGCGTAAAAAATTTAAGCTTCAAACTCAATGCACTCAAAAGTTCCGACCATTTATGTCACATATTTTTATAGTCACAAACTCACTCATGAAAATCTATAGGGTTCTCGTTGACCTAGAATCATGAAACTTACCAAGAAGCAAGGTTTCACAGCATAAGTAAAGGAAAAAAAATCCGAAAATTGTCAAATATAATTATGCCACTTGTTTGCCATTTGTTGGTCGTCTGTTGAGACCCCCTTTTTCTCAGCAACGGATAGAAGTATCAAGTTGAAATACATGTCACGTACAAACGTCTACGGTCGCTTGTCAGTGTAAAAAGTTGAGCTTCTGAAGTCAATGCAATCAAAAGATACGGCTGTTTATGTCACTCGCGGCGTCCTACGAATTCCTCTCCTGTGCCAATCTCAATTATTCATTGGATGTGTTCCAGATTCTGTTCCCCTCTACAGTTTTTACTCTACGGTTCCCTCAAATGCCATGGATGTTATTTCTTGATTTTTAATACGTGTCCAGTCATCCTGTCCCTTCTTGTTGTCAATGTCTTCCACAAATTCCTCTCCTCGCCTATTCTGCGGAGGACCTCATCATTTCTTGTCAGTTCACCTTTTATAGACCCGCATCTCAAACGCTTAAATTCCTTTCCTGTTTCATCAGTCCTATATTCGCTTCCATATAATATTGTGCACTAAGTGTCTCGTTCGGAAGTCCGCAGCTCGTGACCTAGTGGCCTGCGTTGCTGCCTCTGGATCACGGGGTCCCGGCTTCGATTCCCGGCCGGGTTGGGGATTTTCTATGCACGTGGACTGGGTGTTTGTATTGGCCTCATCATTTCATCACCATTCTTGACAGTGGCTCGATTTGATTGTGTAAAAATTGGGACTTTGTACGGGCGCTGACGACCGCGCAGTTGAGCGTCCCACAAACCAAACATCACATCGTCTGCAAAAATTTCTTCCTCAGATTAAGCCTGATGTTTGATATTAGTAGATGATATCAGTAGATTTCTTTCGGTCAGGAATGCCTTTTTTTATCTGTGCGTGTCTGCTTTTCATGTCCTCCTGTCTTCGTCCGTCAGAGTTTAGTTTGCATCAAAAGTAGCAGAATTCCTTCTCTTCGACTACTTCGTAGTCCTCAGTTTCGATGTCAAGTTAACTTTGATGTTAAGTGCTTTGCTACTCTCATTTTTGCTACTCCTCACCACTTTCTTTCTATGGTTCAACCTTAAATCCATATTCAGTGCTCATTGGACAGCTGATTCCATTTACCAAGTGCCGCAATTCTTCCTCGCTTTCACTGCGGATAGTTATGTCGCTAGCAAATCCTACAATTGATAGATACACTGTTGTTGTGGTCTTCAGTCCTGAGACTGGTTTGATGCAGCTCTCCATGCTACTCTATCCTGTGCAAGCCTCATCTCCCAGTACCTACTGCAGCCTACGTCCTTCTGATAGATACACTATCACCTTGAATTTTAATGCCGCTCCTGAACCTTTCTTTATTTCCGTCATTGCTTCGTCGTTGTACAGAGTATTTTCCTTGCCCGTTGGAAAACGTCGCGCATGTCTTGGACAAACAAATCTCAACTGAAAACCAATTTACCAGATCAGACTTTTATGTTCCGTACTCCTACTGTAGTTACTTCGTTGCGCTACTAGAACGTACTTGCAAAACGAAACTCAATATCAATAACTGGGTGAATTCAATACCAATTACTGGGCAAACTCAATACTAATTACCGAGTGATGGAAGTTACATTCCAAGGCTTTCTTGCTCACCCACTGTTGTTCCAGATTCGAGTATGTTAATGATTATAGTTCTATTGCATCACAGACATGCATATTATCAAAGATATTTCGAATTTTTAATACATATTCCTGTCACTAAACAACAATAATAGCCTTTTTTTTGGTTACACGGTATGCGAATCCGTTACCGCGGTACCATTAACCTATAATTTGTCGTCTGCTAGCTGGAAAAATTAATGTAGCTCTAGTTCATTGAAAATGAAGATAATTTATGTGGTTTACCAAATGGTACGAATTGGGATGCATTATAACAGAAACAGTAAACCTCCGCCCTGATTCTTTAAAGGATCGAACTGCGATGTAAAAAACATCATATCTTCCGAACTATGTGTCGCACAATCATACCATTTTGCTGGTACATTCAGTGGTATATGTGGACGCTGTCTGCAAAATGTGTTGCCAACAGAGTCAGTAGTAAAGAAGTAATTAATTAAAACGTATTGGCTCATGCTGTAGTTTTACTGTATGAAGAGCAAAAATGTATCAAGCGATAAACTTTTTCCTTTCATCATTTTGTGGGGTTGTCGGCGAGAAGAAGATTCACAAACGTTTGAGATTATGTGTTGGAAGTCACTCTGTGTTCTCATTCGCAAAAGCTGGATGAATATAGTCTGGGTAATATGCGCAACATGAGTTATGCTGCCTGAAGACATATACTCAGTTTATGAATCCAGTACTACAATTGTAGATGATATGGTAATTAATATGATGTTACAGAAGGGAGGCAATTTCTACCAAACAATAAAACACCTGATTTGGAATAATGAAGTTTCAGAAAGAGCAAAACTCCTTATGTATAAGAATTATTACATCCCTATTGTCACCTATGGTGGAGAAACATGGACAATGACAGAAAGGGACTGGAGAAGACTGCAAGCAGGGGAAATGAAGAGCAGTTAAGGGAAAAACAAGAATGGACAGAGTAAGGAATGTAGAGATTAGAAAGGACCTGAAACAAGAAAGTATGAAAGAAGAAATTGAAAGAAAGAGATTAAGATGGTATGGGCATGTTAAGAGGATGCATGGGCAGAGACTCCCCAAAATTATGGAAAAACTAAAGATGGATGGGAAAAGACCTAGAGGGCGCCCAAGAACACGGTGCAAAATGGGAGTGAGAATATCTGTAGAAAGGAGAGGTGTGACCTGGCAGCAAGTGGAGGAAGAAAAGTGGTGGGAGGACCGAGCCAGACCCGGCAGTAGCTGGAGCAGGAATCGGAGATAGATAGAATATGCACAACATGAGTTATGCTGCCTGAAGACATATACTCAGTTTATAAATCCAGTACTACACTTACTGTGTTAAACTTTTAAGTGTGCTTATAGCTCTTAATGAATACTTCATGAGAAGAGTTTCAGTCTTTCAAATAGGTCAATAATTGTATAAAATAATGAAAATTTTTCTTTTTTTTTACACCTGGAAACCGTTAGATAGGCAACCTGTAACTGGGATAGGCCACGAATTAACCCTTCAGTCACACAGATAACCTAAATCGTACCATTAGAATGTCGTGGTAGATTTTAGACGATATTGGATATCTAATTATGTGGCAGATGTTGACAGTTAAATTGATTAATTCATTATTATTCTCCTCTCCGCTTTCACATTGGTCTATTCCATTCTTAACTGGGCATGGGAAGGAGTGTCGGCAAGCACCTGTATGAGGTCTCATTGCTCTGATTTTACCGTCATTGTCATTTCGCGACACAAAGGCTGTAACAAATCGAGGAGGAAACTTTCAGGACATGTTCCGATCATAGAAGACAAAATGTGTTATATGGATACATGCTTTAGTTATATGTTGAGCTGTCCGGATAGCTGGATAGCTGTGCGTTTTAAAGCGCCTCTTACGTGACGGGGAGGTGCGTCTAAAAATGGTTCAAATGTCTATGGGACTTAACTTCTGAGGTCATCAGTCCCGTAGAACTTTGAACTACTTAAACCTAACCAACCTAAGGACATCACACACATCCATACCCGAGGCAGGATTCGAACCCGCGGCCGTAGCGCTCACGCGGTTCCAGACTGTAGCGTCTAGAACCGCTCGGCCACTGCGGCCGGCGAGGTGCGTCTACCCAGGATCGAATTAACGAAGGATTAACGAAGAGGATCGGTGTAGTGACCACTCACAATGTGGTTTTTAGGCGTTTTCCACATCCCATTCGATAAGTACCGGGATGATGCCCAAGTCGCGCCTCAGTTAGACCAATCGGACATATTTAGACAACATACGCCCATTTTCCCAAGAATAGCGCTGCACGCAGACTGCTGGCCACCAATTAAACTAACCATGCCAAACCCGTAAATACCCATGCAGACCCTGCACCGACACGGAACAAGGCACACGAAATTAAAGAAGAAGATGTACAAGTTGGAACTCATATTCTACATCTCTTCTTCTAGGGAAACATACAGGGACAGAACTTACAAGCAAGCCACAGGAAGCTCTCATAAAAATGCTCCTCGTTAGCACTGATACAAAATCCGATTAAAAATTTCTGGACACTCAAATGTAATACGGAGTTGACCATTAGATGACACAAATATAAAGGGAGGTGGGGAACACTGTGTTGTCGGTAGAGAAGCATTATCCACATAATCGATACGTCAGGAGAGCTCTATGGTCTTCAAACGTGGACTAGTCATCGGATATCATTGTCGCCATCATCATCATAATTTATTGTACATAACAGGCCATAAAGGCCCATGACAGAAAGCAAAAGAAATATTACAAACCAGAATAACACACTATACATCGATCAATAACACAATCAGTGGCACAGGAAGGAGCATTGTCCTGATCACAGTTGCAGGTATTTCTGGCAGGTGTTGTTCCACTTTCTTCTGTCCGTTGTATCTTCCAGGGATGCTGTTGGTTCTACCTTCTGCAACGTCCTCATCACCATATCTTTCCACCTAGTCCTTGGACGACCTTCCAATCAACTGGGAATTGAATACTCGGTTGGCGATAGATTAGTGGTTAGTGTTTTTTTACGTCCCGCCGACAACGAGGTCATTAGAGTCGGAGCACAAGCTCGGGTTAGAGAAGGATAGGGAAGGAAATCGGCCGTGCCCTTTCAAAGGAACCATCCCCGCATTTGCCTGAAACGATTTAGGGAAATCACGGAAAACCTAAATCAGGATGGCTGGAAACGGGATTGAACCGTCGTCCTTCCGAATGTGGGGATAGATTCTCCAGCTCTTAACACTTCTCTACTCGTTCAAAATTGTGTCTATCTATATTAATAGTGGCAGGGAAATCCTGTCGGCGTGAGATGATCATATATTTGGTTTTCTCGTCGTTGACAACTAATCCCACTTTGCTTGCCTCTTTCTTGATCCTAGTGGTGTCAGACACTACCTGATTAAGTGTCTCTCCCATAATCACAACTTCATCGGCAAAGCCAAGATTGTGTCTTGTCTCAAACCGTGTTGAACAATGAAAGGCTCTGACATTTTGTTTCCAAACCATACTAGGCAGCTTGTATCTGTATAACATGCTTCAATCACTATGATGTATTTTCTTGCGATGCCCAACACCTGCATTATTCTCCATAATACCCTCAGATTAATACTGTCGTAGGCCTGTCGGAAATCTATAAATGTGGGGTGTAATTCTCTATCAAATTCATAGTACTTTTCCATTAGCTATCGTAGCGTAAAGATGTGATCTATGGTTGAGCGTCCTGCCATTAATCCACACTGATATGGTCCTATGGTCTCTTGTAGAGCACGTTTCAGGCGACTAAGTAACAGGGGGATTAAGACTTTATAACCTATTTCAAGAAACGAGATTCCTCGATAATTGTCAACTTTTGTGGCATCCCCTTTTTTTAAAATTGGGCATATAGTTGTTCTCTTCCATTCAACTGGGATCTCCTCTCATGGCCAGATTTTGACAGTAAGCTGTCTTAGCGTCTCCAATAAAACTTCCGCTCCGTTTATAACCAGTTCTGCACTAATACCACTACCACCTGGCGCTTTATCGTTTTTGAGTGACTCTACAGTTGTTCTTATCTCTTCCACTGAAGGTTCAGGTTCTTCCTCTTCCTCTGTATTTAACTCCCATTCTTGTTCTATACTTCCTTCTGGAGTTTCTACATTTAGCAGTTTTCTGAAATGCCTTCCAAAGTGATCTGCTTGCTCCATAGGAGGTACCACATTCCCCTCTTCATCTGTTAGGATTAAAGTTTGCTGTTTATAATTGCCTCGAGCAAAACCTGCCACCTTGAAAAAGGAGTGCGGTGTTTTCTTCGATTCCTCAACTGCCACCAATAGTTTCTTCTAATATTCATATCATCTGAGTAACAAATCATCAGGGACATTTCAACCCCTCTAAAACTGCCCAGATCGACTGTTGATGATGCGATTGTGAAGTGGGAACACGAAGGAACAACTACAGCTACACCAAGAACAGGCAGCCGTCATGTACTGGCGAACAGCGGCGTCAAACACTTCAGAGAGTGGCTGTAAAAAAATCAGCTGAAGGAACCACCCATGAGCTGAAATGTTGGGCTTACCACGTTTTTTTGTATCCAATCCAGGCCATATTTTTGAAACTAATCAAACAGTTCACTGAAACATTAGCTTTGTTGTATAGTTGTATTCTCACTAGACGTGCCATTTTCAGAAACGGTTTTCTTGTGCAGCAGTGCGGTATGAGGATGTACCCTCTTTGGCACCACACTCCAGATCATTGTTATTCCCATCTTTGGCTTAAAAATTTCTTACATTTGGTCGAGCAGTAGCATCAATAGTACTGCTATATGTAGCTGTTTTCACGAAATCTTTAATACTAGTTTTTCCTTCATGTGCAACAGAAATTTTCCAGTACATGGTGTTTAATAAACACTTTCATTGTTACTGTAATTATACAGTTTCAAAAATTTGCATTCCTCTAGCAGGTTAACATTAAACACAGGCTTTCTTTTGTCCATTGCTAAACGGCGAGACAAAAAACAAATAGAGATAAACTGAACCAAACGGTGTAGACGAGTTACTTCACAAAGGAATATAACACAACGCATTGCCCCTGTTGTGTTGCCTAACGACAACGCGGAAAGTTGTGGCGCAACCGTTGGCTACCTTCCCCAGTCGACACCAGTGCATATTCCACGATCGAAGAGAGTGGCTCGGCCATAACAGCATGTTTAAAAACGCGATGTCGATCATGTAGGTATCATATTTACAAAAAAATCCTCGCCAGTCATAAAATATTCAAACAGTGGACATTTTTGCAACACCGGAAATTAGCTCGGACTGCACTAAAAAACCAGGACTGTCCGAACGTACAGTAAGCCTATTATGCAATGTGTTCCAAGCAGTCCACCTAGCAAATTGACTGCGTAGCGACTTAAAGAACAATGACTGCGTAGGGACTGAAAAAAGAATGACGTATAATGGTCAAGCAGCTTATAAGCCACACAGTTCTGTAATCAATGATGATAAGCGACGCTTTGAGGTGGCGTAAAAAGCGACGCCACTGGACAGTGAATGACTGGAAGTGAGTGATTTAGAGTGATGAATCACGCTGTACCCTGTGGCAATACGATGTAAGGATTTGGTTTGGCGAATGCCAAGAGAACGTTACCTGTAATCACTTGTAGTGCCAACAGTGAAGTACAGAGGAAGTAGTATTACAGTATGTAGTAGGACTACCGATAAAATATCGCAATTTTTCGTAAAAATATCAATATTTATCGGCGATACAATAATCACGGATGTCAGTATATCGATATCGAAATAGGAATATCGAGTGCCAATATTGTTATTTTTTATTATATTTTTTCGCAAATTTTCGATTAATATTTGAAGTTGTTTCGAAACTGTCGTAGAACATAATTTCACGTTCACTGTGTGAAGGAGTCTTACTACTTTTTGAGCTTGCATCACGTCCAGTCTTTCTCTTTGACTGTGTAAAGCAAGTATAGATGGCACAAAGAAATCCGATTGCTTTGGGGGGGGGGGGGGGGGTGGCGGTGTGAAAGAGCACACCAGTTGCGTTAAAGGACAATTTTTAACGCAACTAGTATGCTATTACTTCACATCGGCGTTCTTCAGAAACAGTTTCTGAAACTGATGAACAAAAATCCAAATGACAAGACAGGTCTTTCCGGTGGGCGGAGACGTGTGAGGGGAAATGCTGACGTAATCTACAACTGCAAGGTCCCTGGCGTTTGCAGAAATGAAAAAACAGGGAAGTCAACGGACATCATCTATTGTGCCACTTACCTGCAGTTACCATTGTTATCAAAGTGTATATCGCTAAGTATGAACGTGCATCGTTTTTCTTTCAGATGTTGCTCTGGACGGGGGGGGGGGGGGGGGGGGCGGGATAAGCAGGGTGCGTATAGAATATCTCATAATAAATCAATACTTAAATATACAGCTGTGAAATTGTCAGTAGATTTATAATGTGCAGCCGAGATATTTTTTAGCTGGAACGTCGCAACTTTATACCGATATATCGATGGTCGATATTCATATTTTTTAAAAATATAGATTTAACGGATTCTCGATATTTTTAAAAATGCCATCAGTCCTAGTATGGAGGTGTTTTTCGTGGTTAGGGCGTGGTTCCCTTATTGCGCTTAATACAGAAAGATATGAAAACATTTTAGAACACTGTGTACTGCGTATAGTAGAGGAACTGCTCGCAGACGGCGAATATCGGCATGACAATGCACCTTGTCATAAAGTAGTATCTTAACATTCCCAAAATCGATTGGCGGCGCCAGAGTCGCGACCTGTACCCAAACGAACACCTTTGGGATAAGTTAGAACGCCAACTTCGTTCCAGACCCCAGCGTCCAACATCACTACCTCATCTGGCTTCGATTCTTAACGAAGAAAGGGCTGCCATTCTCTACTGATTTACATCTACATCTACATGGATACTCTGCAAATCACATTTAACTGTACGGCAGAGGGTTCATCGAACCACCTTCACTATTCTCTATTATTCCAATCTCGTATAGCGCGTGATCGTGATGATCGTTTCTCCCTATGTAGGTCGGTGTCAACAAAATATTTTCGCATTCGGAGGAGAAAGTTGGTGATTGGAATTTCGTGAGAAGATTCCGTCGCAACGAAAAACGTCTTTCTTTTAATGATGTCCAGCCCAAATCCTGTATCATTTCTGTGACCCTCTCTCACATATTTCGCGATAATACAAAACGTGCTGCCTTTCTCTGAACTTTGTCGATGTTCTCCGTCAGTCCTACCTGGTAAGGATCCCACGCCGCGCAGCAGTATTCTAAAAGAGGACAGACAAGCGCAGTGTAGACAGTCTCCTTAGTGGGTCTGTTACATTTTCTAAGTGTCCTGTCAATAAAACGCATTCTTTGGTTAGCCTTCCCCACAACATTTTTTATGTGTTCCTTCCAGTCTAAGTTGTTCGTAGTTGTAATATTTAGGTGTTTAGTTGAATTTACGGCTTTTAGATTAGATTGATTTATCGTGTAACCGAAGTTTAACGAGTTCCTTTTAACACTCATGTGGATGACCTCACACTTCGTTATTTAGGGTCAACTGCCACTTTTCGCACAATTCACATATCTTTTCTAAATCGTTTTGCAGTTTCTTTTGATCTTCTGATGAATTTATTGGTCGATAAACGACAGCGTCTTCTGCAAACAAACGAAGATGGCTGCTCAGTTTGTCTCCCAAATCGTTTATATAGATAAGAAACAGCAAAGGGCCTATAACACGATCTTGGGGAACGCCAGAAATCACTTCTGTTTTACTCGATGACTTTCCGTCAATTACTACGAACTGTGACCTCTCTGACAGGAAATCACAAATCCAGTCACATAACTGAGACGATATTCCATAAGCACGCAATTTCACTACGAGCCACTTGTGTGGTACCGTGTCAAAAGCCTTCCGGAAATCCAGAAATACGCTATCGATCTGAAATCCCTTGTCAGTAACACTCAACACTTCACGTGAATAAAGAGCTAGTTGTGTTTCACAGGAACGATGTTTTCTAAACCTATGTTGACATTATGTCAATAGACCGTTTTCTTCGAGGTAATTCATAATGTTCAGACACAATATATGTTCAAAAATCCTGCTGCATACCGACGTTAACGATATATGCCTGTAATTTAGTGGATTAATTCTACTACGCTTCGTGAATATTGGTGTGACTTGTGCAACTTTCCAGGCTTTGGATACGGATCTTTCGTCGAGCGAACGGTTGCATGTGCTTGTTAAGTATGGAGCTAATTCATTAGCATACTCCGAAAGGAACCTAATTGGTATACAGTCTGGAACAGAAGATTTGCTTTTATTAAGTGATTTACGTTGTTTCACTACTCCGAGGATATTTACATCTACGTTACTCATGTTGGCAGCTGTTCTCGATTCGAATTCTGGAATATTTACTTCGTCTTCTTTTGTGAAAGCATTTCAGAGGGCTGTGTTTAGTAACTCTGCTTTTGCAGTACTGTCTTCGATAGTATCTCCATTGCCATCGCGCAGAGAAGGCATTGATTGTTTCTTGCCGCTAACATACTTCACTTACGACCAGAATCTCTTTGGATTTTCTGCCAGGTTTCGAGACAAAGTTTCGTTGTGGAAACTGTTATAAGCATCTCGCATTGAAGTCCGCGCGTCCGCAGCTCGTGGTCGTGCGGTAGCGTTCTCGCTTGCCACGCCCGGGTCCCCGGGTTCGATTCCCGGCGTGGTCAGGGATTTTCTCTGCCTCGTGGTGACTGGGTGTTGTGTGATGTCCTTAGGTTAGTTAGGTTTAAGTAGTTCTAAGTTCTAGAGGACTGATGACCATAGATGTTAAGTCCCATAGTGCTCAGAGCCATTTGAACCATTTTTTGAAGTCCGCGCCAAATTTCGAGCTTCCGTAAAGGATCGCCAATCTTGGGGATTTTGCGTCTGGCATGTTTGTTTCGTTGTTTCTCAACAGTGTTTTAACCTGTTTTGTGTACCAAGGAGGATCAGCTCCTTCGCTTGTTAATTTATTTGGTATAAACCTCTCAATTGCTGCCGATACTATTTCTTTGAATTTACGCCACATCTGATCTACACTTATATTATTAATTTGGAATGATTGGAGATTGTCTCTCAGGAAGGCGTCAACTGAATTTTTATCTGCTTTTTTGAATAGGTATATTTTTCGCTTATTTTTCGAGGATTACAATATTCAATCTCGCTACGACAACCCTGTGTTTACTGATCCCTGAATCGGTTTTGATGCTCGTTATTAACTCTGGATTATTTGTTGCTAAGAGGTCAAGTGTGTTTTCACAACCGTTTACTACTCGCTTGGGTTCATGAACTAACTGCTCGAAATAATTTTCAGAGAATGCCTTTAGCACAATTTCAGATGATACTTTATGCGTACCTCCGGAATTGAACATGTATTTTCGCCAACATATCGAGGGTAAATTAAAGTCACCACAAACTATTATCGTATGAGTGTTTGAAATCAAACTCAAATTTTCTAAGAACCTTTCAGCAACTGTATCATCTGAATTGGGAGGTCGGTAAAAGGATCCAGTTATTATTTTATTTCGGCTGCCAACAATGACCTCTGCCCATACTAACTCACAGGAAGTATCTACTTCAATTTCGCGACAAATTAAACTACTTCTGACAGCAACAAACACGTCACCGCCAACCGTGTTTTGCCTATCCTTTGGGAACACCGTTAGGTTCTTCGCAAAAATTTCGGCTGAGCTTATATCCCGCTTTAACCAGCTTTCAGTGCCTATAACGCTTTGAGCACGAGTGCTTTCTATTAGCGCTTGGAGCTCTGGTACTTTCCCAACACAGCTACGACAATTTGCAACTGTTATACCAATGGTTCCTGTATCTATGTTCTTCCTGTGTTCAGCCTGCACCCTTTGTGACTGAAGCCCTTCTTGAGTTTTCCCGAGACCCTCTAAACCTAAAAAACCGCCCAGTCCACGCCACACAGCTCCTGCTACCCGTGTAGTAGCCTCCTGCGTATAGTGGACTCCTGACCTATTCAGCGGAACCCGAAACCCTACCACCCTTTGGCGGAAGTCGAGGAATCTGCAGTCTACACGGTCGCAGAAGCGTCTGAGCCTCTGATTCAGACTCTCTGCTCGGGTCTGTACCAGAGGCCCGCAACCGGTCCTGTCGACTATGCTGCAAATGGTCAGCTCTGCTTTCATCTTGCAATCAAGACTGGCAGCCTTTACCACTTCTGCTAGCCGCTCGAAACCAGAGAGAATCTCTTCCGATCCAAAGTGACACACATGATTGGGACCGACGTGAGCAACCTCCTGCAATTGGCTGCACACTGTGCTCTTCATGGCATCCGGGAAGACCCTTTCCACATCTGGAATGACTCCACCCAGTATGCACACGGAGTGCGCATTGGTTTTCTTACCCTTCTTGTCAGCCAAGTCCCTAGGGGGCCCCATAACGCGCCTAACGTTGGAGCTCCCAACTACCAATAATCCCACCCTCTGTGATTGCCCTGATCTTGCAGACTGAGTGGTTTCCTCTGAAACAGGACAGGCGATAGCATCTGGCTCAGCGACAGTGTCAGCCACAGACAGCACTTGCAACCTGTTTGTCAGACAAAGTGGGGAGGCCTTACGTGCGGCCGCTTGGGAAGTCTTTCGCCACCTGCTTCACCCCGGGCCGACCTCCCACTCGGCCACAGGTGAGGGATCAGCCTCAGTGCGAGCAGTAATAGGGTTGGTCACCGGTGAGGAGCGATCGGAGGACTCGGATGTGCTGGACGTCCGTTGGATCCCCACGGCCGCCCCACAACAGTGGTGCCCATCCACTGCAGCCTCAAGTTGTGTAACTGAAGCCATCACAGCCTGAAGCTGAGAGCGAAGTGTCACCGACTCGGCTCGCATCCACACACAACAATCTCAGTCCCTGTCTATACTAAAGACCGTGGAAAACTAAACTATGCAGATAAACGGACTGTCGGCACGTGCTGCGCAACTCTACTGTAGACACTGACGAAAACGCAGGAACTGTGTCTAATAATACGCAGATATTCAAAAACCTAACTACCGAAGCACTCAGGTGAAACTAAATAATTTGCCCCTGATTAGGAACTTGTAATATGTCGCAAAATCGGTTTACTATTCCGACGCAAACGAAAACGCGAGAACAGTGGCTGTTACATATTAAATTTACACGCGGAAACTCAAATGATATAATAAAATCCGCTCCTAGTTAGGAATTCGTAAATGTCACAAAATCGGTTACTTCCCTGTTGCTGCGTCTGTCTCGGTCGGCTACTACTGTCTGACTGATATTCATGGGCTTCATTGAAAGTGTTCCCAGCAAACTTCAAGCCGTCATAAAGACCACCGGTGGACAATTCCCATATTATTGTCCACTACTAGACATCCGTATACTTTTTACTGCGTCAATCAGCCGTCGCACTGAACCCCAAATGCACTGATGTACTCAAGAAGTACTGTGTGTGATTTCACATCGCGCAATTAGGGCATGAATACACACTTGTACTGTTGTTCGACAGACAAGGGTTGCGAAATGCATCAAATAAAAATCTATTGTGGTTACATCCGGAGAATGTAAAGGACAGAGAACTGGTCCACGTTTTCCGAACCACCTGTCACGAACCATCTGTCACAGTATTTTAGGTGCATTAGGACATTAACACTGAAGCCAGACGTAACTAAGAGGGCACTTAGAACATTTAAAGTCCCTGTTGCTAGACCATACCAACGCTTAATAGTGAATGTACACTCATATCGGGTACCAAACAAAATCTGTAACTTGACTGAGGTTAGCTTGTTAGGGAGGACGCAACATAATCTTGGATGGAGAGACTTCGGCAGATGTAGAAGTATCATCAGCAGCGCCTCAGAGAAGTGTGTTGGTATCTTTGCTATCCACGTTCAAAAAAGAAAAAAAAAAAAAACAGAATGCCTTGAACGGTTAGAGATAGGACACTCATATTTACAGGACATGTACATTAGTATGTTCTGCAGAAGTGATTAACATTTTAACCACGTCGGCTCGCGGGTTCAGAGTCAACATCGATATCGCGGTGCACCATCACGCACCGGAAACTGTACCTGCGGCTCTCGTTGTCGCTATAAACCGAAGGTAATGGATCAGTGTGAGTTGAGTTGACGTATAGGATGCCTCGCAGGCGTACGCGCGAACCGTACAATCAAATCAGTGAGTTTGAAAGAGGGCGCGTTATTGGCATGAGAGAATGTAATGTATCCATCCGGACCGCGCAGGATTAGCCGAGCGGTCTGGGGCGCTGCAGTCATGGGCTGTGCGGCTGGTCCCGGCGGAGGTTCGAGTCCTCCCTCGGGCATGGGTGTGTGTGTTTGTCCTTAGGATAATTTAGGTTAAGTAGTGTGTAAACTTAGGGACTGATGACTTTAGCAGTTAAGTCCCATAAGATTTAACACACATTTTTGTATTCATCCGGGAAATTGTTGCTCGTGTGGAACGAAGTGTTTCGGCAGTGTAACGGGTGTGTGCAAAATAGTTCACGGCAGGCTGTAGAACACGACGAGATGGGTCAGGTCGCACCACTCAGACCACCCTTTCCCCTACCCCAAGAAGATCGACACCTCATCCGAATGGCATCTGTGTCCTCCTCGGCTCTGGTGCAACAGTGACACAGGGGAACAGTGTTGGTGTGACAGTCCGTCGCTGTTATTACGGCACAGGATATTGCGTATTTTCCATTTGTCCGCCTACGTGTGACGAATGTGCAGAAACATGCTAGACGGTAGTTGTGTATGGAACGACGTCACTGGGGACTGGAATGGCATCAGATAATGTTTCGAACGATTCCAGATTCTGTTTGTTTGAAAATGATGGCCGCATTCTGGTTCCACGCAGACAGGGGGAGTGGCATCACAGTGACTACATTCGCACAAGGCGTGCAGCACCACCGCAAGGCCTTATGATGTGGGTTGCAATTGGGTACAACCATAAATCACAGTTCGTTTGTGTCCAGGGCACTGTGACCAGCGTGACCCACGTGAATGACATCCAACGACCCGTGGCCATACCATTTCTGCACAACACCCCAGACGCCATTTTTCAGCAAGACAATGCACGACCACATATTGCTGCACGAACACGTGCCTTCTTGGTGTGACAGGATGTCAGCCTTTTTCCCCGGTCTGCAAGATCACCAGACTTGTCGCCAACCGGAAATGCGTGGAATACGGTGAAACGACGGGTGCAGCGCTGTGACTCAATGCCAACCACCACAGATCAACTTTGGAACCAGGTGAATGCAACATGGATGGCTACACCACAGCACACCTTCGCGCCTTATACGCGTCGATGCCATCACACATGTGACAAGTTATCAGGGCCCATGGCGAACCCTGTGCTTGCTAGGAAAGAGGACATATGCTGAACCGAGGTGAAGGATATGCTAATCATTTCTGTTCTGCAGAGAACAACCAATACGCATACAAGTATATCCTTGCGTACCATGTCTGTGAATATGAACATCCCAACTCTAGTCTTTTGAATTGTTCTGTTTTTTCCTGAGCTTGTGTGTATAACCGGCTGGCAGACAATAGTAACATCAGACTTCTTTGGACATGGTGCAGTTCTGCACAGCGAAGTATTGTCTCAAAAAAGCTTCTCAAACATTCTTTCTGATCTTGGTAAGATTTCTAAGTGGTGCTAAGAGTGGGAACTCGATTAAACGCACAGGAACGTAAGATTGTGCACTCAGCAAAATGAAAATAAGATTTAATCCTGTGACCACAGTATCAATGGTCCGCCGCTGTAGCAGAGTGGTCAGCGAGGTTCATTGCAATGTGAAGGACCCAGGTTTGATTCCTGATACTGCCAGGTATATTTTCTTGGTGATAGGGCTGGAACGGGACGTACTCAGCCTTGTAATGCCAACTTGGAGCTACTTGACCGAGCGGTAGTGGCTCCAGACGACGAAACCTGACAACGCCCGGGAGGCAGAGTGCTCACTTCTTGCTCCTCCATACTGCATCCAATGTCGCCACTGGCGGAAGATGACACGACGGTCGATCGATACCGACGGGCCCGCCAGCGCCTGCGGACGGAGTTTATGAGTTTATAGTATCAAATACACTGTCCAGTCACATTAATGTGTCAACCTGTCAGACGCCAGAATAATCTAGGAGACGTGCGGGAAGAGAGTCAGTGAGGTTCTATAAGGTACTGACAGGGATATGGAGCCATGCCATGGCCAGCTGCGCTAGACTGTATGTTGTGTATTGTGTGCGTATTGAACCGGGGATCTAGAAATGACAGACAGGCTTCGTCCTGCAGTAGTCCTCAATGGTTCACAACCCCAGAACAGGCCACAGCAGTCCACCCACCCCACCGCCGCCCCATACCGAACCGAGGGTTATTGTGCGGTCCGGCCTCCAGTGGACCCCCCTCCCCCTGGAAACGTCTTATACCAGACAAGTGTAATAGCAACTGTTTCCGTGATAGAGTAATTATGGTGTACGCGTATGTGGAGACAGTGTTTGCACAGCAATCGCCGACTTAGTGTAACTGAGTTGGAATAAAGGGAAACAGCCTGCATTCGCCGAGGCAGATGGAAAAGAGCCTTAAAAACCATCCACAGGCTGGTCGGCACACCGGACCTCGACACTAATCCGCCGGTCGGATTTGTGCCGGGGACTGGCACGCCTTCCTGCTTGGGAAACAGCGCTTTAGATCATGCTGCGGGCTGCGCTAGGTTTCTCGGTGGTGGATACATGGCGTAAACAGCCTGATCGACGTGGTACCACAGATTCCCCAATGGATTTAAATGTGGGGAGTCTGATGGCCAGGGGAGTATGGTAAACTCGTCCTAGAGCTCTTCGAACCACGCACATTCACTGCACACTGTGTGATACGTTGCATTGCCCCACTGGTAGATGCCATGGTGCTGAGGAAAAACAAACCGCATGTAGGGGTGGACATGGTACGCAAGGATATACTTGTATGCATATTGGTGTTGATCCATTGCGCCATCCAGAATGACGAGATCACCCAGGGAGTGACACGAAAACATTCCCCAGACCATGACGCTCTCTCCTCTGGCCTAAGACCTTTGCTGTCCGATGGAGCATTAAATTTGATTCATCTGAAAAGGTCATCTGCCGACACTCAGTGGACGTCCAGTTGCACTATTGCCAGACTTCGTCGCTGATGAACAGCAGCTTGCTGAGGAGGCCCATATGCAGCAACATTCGCTGAATGGTCATTAAGGAGGCAGTGTTGGTAGCCACTTGGTTCATCTGGGAGATCTGTTGCTCAACAGTTGCCATTACACATCTCCGCAGCCGTCGTGCACCCCTGTCATCTGTGGCCTGTGGTGCACCACAGTTACCTTGGCGCTGGTTTTGGTTGCGCCGTTTTGCCATGGACGGTATACGAGTAGTTTACAAACTTAGCCGTTTCGGAAATGCTTCCACGCTTGGCTCGAAAGCCAATAGCCATGTCTTTTGGACGTCATATAATCGTTCCATTTACGCAATACGACAACGACTGCACTGTTTCCGGCGTCACCCCGACACGCTTCATAAACCCTCCACTGCTAGTGCTGCCACCTGCTTCTGTGTTTGCTTACTGCACGTCGAGTCGAACATTGGCGGTGATCACATTAATGGGACTGGACCGTGTATGTGGGAATAACAAAGTGAAGAGATATGAAATGGAATGGGCACGTAGGCTCAGACATAGGTAAGGCAGGTGGCAGATTTCAGTTCGTTGGCAGGATACTGGGAAAAGATAATCAGTTCGCAAAGGAGATTGCTTACAAAACACTTGCGCGACCCATCCTAGTACAGGGTGGCGCAAATAAAAGTGGCCCAGACGAGTGGATACTATTGGACATGAATATACGCATATGGAAAATGAAAATGAGCGTTTGGCGTCATTGGCCGAGAGGCCCCTTAGGGCAGGTCCGGCCGCCTTGGTGCAGTCTTATTACATTAGACGCCACATTGGGCGACCTGCACGGCGGATGGGGATGAAATGATAATGAAGACAACACAACACCGAGTCCCTGAGGGGAGAAAATCACCGACCCAGCCGGGAATCGAGCCCGGGCCCGTAGGACGGCAATCTGCCACGCTGACCAATCAGCTATCGGGGTGGACAATATATGCATATAACCACACTCCGTGGCGTTCACACCAAGTGTGCGACCGCCACGTGATCCACACCGGTTCAGAGCGTAGTGCCGGCTGTCACTGTGAGTGGAGCAGTGCAAAGGGGATGATGATGCTGTAATTTACCGTCTAGTAAGGTCATTCGAAGACCAGTATCAGTTGCAAAGCGATTTAGAAAAGATTGTTGTATGGTGTGGCAGGTGGCAGTTGACGCTAAATAACGATAAGTGTGAGGTGGTCCACATGAGTTCCAAAAGAAATTCGTTGGATTTCGATTACTCGATAAATAGTACAATTCTCAAGGCTGTCAATTCAACTAAGTACCTGGATGTAAAAATTACGAACAACTTTAGTTGGAAAGACCACATAGATAATATTGTGGGGAAGGCGAGCCAACGGTTGCGTTCCATTGGTAGGACACTTAGAAGATGCAACAAGTTCACTAAAGAGACAGCTTACACTACACTCGTTCGTCCTCTGTTAGAATATTGCTGCGCGCTGTGGGATCCTTACCAGGTGGGATTGACGGAGGACATCGAAAGGGTGCAAAAAAGGGCAGCTCGTTTTGTATTATCACGTAATAGGGGAGAGAGTGTGGCAGATATGATACGCGAGTTGGGTTGGAAGTCATTAAAGCAAAGACTTTTTCGTCGCAGCGAGATCTATTTACGAAATTTCAGTCACCAACTTTCTCTTCCAAATGCGAAAATATTTTGTTGAGCCCAACCTACATAGGTAGGAATGATCATCAAAATAAAATAAGAGAAATCAGAGCTCGAACAGAAAGGTTTAGGTGTTCATTTTCCCCGCTCGCTGTTCGGGAGTGGAATGGTGGGGAGATAGTATGATTGTGGTTCGATGAACCCCCTGCCAAGCACTTAAATGTGAATTGCAAAGTAATCATGTAGATGTAGATGTAGATGTAGATACAATGGAACAGTGGCCCTAGCTGGCCACCCAGGTCACCTAATCTGTCAGTGTGTGATTACTTTGTGTGGGGATCCCTCAAGTCTGAATTGTATCGCAACAATCCTAATTGTCTTCGAGAAATGCAGCAGAACATTTCCGACGAGACTGCAGCAATTACAGCAGTCCAGCTTCGACCCACCTTCAGCAACTGACCAGGGCCCAGAACTGCCAACATTTGCTATAGTCAAGTTAGTACCATATTTCTTTTCCTCTGCTGTGTTTCTTTGTACCCTGGAATTCTGTTCTCAGGGCTACTTTTATTTGCCCAACCCGTATATTTCTCAGATGTGTGGGGCCTGTACGAGATAGGGTATTGAATATACGCAAAGAAGGGCAGCACATATGATCACAGGGACATTTGACCCATGCGGGAGCGTAACGGAGATGCTGAAAAACGTGAACAGGCAGATTCTTGAAGACAGACGCCAACTATTCCGCGAAAGCCTACATAAAGTTTTAAGAACCACAATTAAGTGAGGTTCCTAGGAATATGTCACAAGTCCCTACGCATTGGTCCCACAGGGGCTGTGGGGATAAGACTGAACTGATTACAGCAAGCATGGCGCAATTGAAGCAATCATTCTTCCGTGCTCCACACGCAAATGGTACGGAAGAAGCCCTAGTAAGTGGTACAATGGGCAGTGTCCTCTGTCGGTCACTTTACAGTGCTTCGTGCAGAGATAGATATAAATGGAGATTACATATAAGAAAGAGTTTATGTAGTATGCTAGTGCGTTCTGTTTCTGTGTATTTCCCTTGTTTTGAGGGAAGAGGTATAGAATGTAAAATGTTTCCGATCCATGGCCATACACTCCTGGAAATTGAAATAAGAACACCGTGAATTCATTGTCCCAGGAAGGGGAAACTTTATTGACACATTCCTGGGGTCAGATACATCACATGATCACACTGACAGAACCACAGGCACATAGACACAGGCAACAGAGCATGCACAATGTCGGCACTAGTACAGTGTATATCCACCTTTCGCAGCAATGCAGGCTGCTATTCTCCCATGGAGACGATCGTAGAGATGCTGGATGTAGTCCTGTGGAACGGCTTGCCATGCCATTTCCACCTGGCGCCTCAGATGGACCAGCGTTCGTGCTGGACGTGCAGACCGCGTGAGACGACGCTTCATCCAGTCCCAAACATGCTCAATGGGGGACAGATCCGGAGATCTTGCTGGCCAGGGTAGTTGACTTACACCTTCTAGAGCACGTTGGGTGGCACGGGATACATGCGGACGTGCATTGCCCTGTTGGAACAGCAAGTTCCCTTGCCGGTCTAGGAATGGTAGAACGATGGGTTCGATGACGGTTTGGATGTACCGTGCACTATTCAGTGTCCCCTCGACGATCACCAGTGGTGTACGGCCAGTGTAGGAGATCGCTCCCCACACCATGATGCCGGGTGTTGGCCCTGTGTGCCTCGGTCGTATGCAGTCCTGATTGTGGCGCTCACCTGCACGGCGCCAAACACGCATACGACCATCATTGGCACCAAGGCAGAAGCGACTCTCATCGCTGAAGACGACACGTCTCCATTCGTCCCTCCATTCACGCCTGTCGCGACACCACTGGAGGCGGGCTGCACGATGTTGGGGCGTGAGCGGAAGACGGCCTAACGGTGTGCGGGACCGTAGCCCAGCTTCATGGAGACGGTTGCGAATGGTCCTCGCCGATACCCCAGGAGCAACAGTGTCTCTAATTTGCTGGGAAGTGGCGGTGCGGTCCCCTACGGCACTGCGTAGGATCCTACGGTCTTGGCGTGCATCCGTGCGTCGCTGCGGTCCGGTCCCAGGTCGACGGGCACGTGCACCTTCCGCCGACCACTGGCGACAACATCGATGTACTGTGGAGACCTCACGCCCCACGTGTTGAGCAATTCGGCGGTACGTCCACCCGGCCTCCCGCATGCCCACTATACGCCCTCGCTCAAAGTCCGTCAACTGCACATACGGTTCACGTCCACGCTGTCGCGGCATGCTACCAGTGTTAAAGACTGCGATGGAGCTCCGTATGCCACGGCAAACTGGCTGACACTGACGGCGGCGGTGCACAAATGCTGCGCAGCTAGCGCCATTCGACGGCCAACACCGCGGTTCCTGGTGTGTCCGCTGTGCCGTGCGTGTGATCATTGCTTGTACAGCCCTCTCGCAGTGTCCGGAGCAAGTATGGTGGGTCTGACACACCGGTGTCAATGTGTTCTTTTTTCCATTTCCAGGAGTGTATAACTCGATACACTAGAAATCAAACAAACTGGTACACCTGCCTAACATCGTGTGGGGCCCCCACGACCACGCAGAAGTGCCGCAACATGACGTGGCATGGACTCGATTAATGTCTGAAGTAGTGCTGGAGGGAACTGACACCATGAATCGTCCAGGGCTGTTCATAAATCCGCAGGGGTACGAGGGGGTGGAGATCACTTCTGAATAGCACGTTGCAAGGCATCCCAGATATGCTCAATAATGTTCATGTCTTGGGTACCCAGTGCAAGTGTTTAAACTCAGAAGAGTGTTTCTGGAGCAATTCTGGACGTGTGGCGTGTAGCATTATCCTGCTGGAATTGCCCACGTCCGTCGGAATGCACAATGGACATCAATAGATGCAAGTGATCAGACGGGATGAGCAGCGCCTAGTGGCCTCGCGGTTTGAGGCGCCATGTCACGGATAGCGCGGCCCCTCCCGCCGGAGGTTCGAGTCCTCCCTCGGTCTTGGGTGTGTGTGTTTTTCTTAGCGTAAGTTAGTTTAAGTAGTGTGTAAATCTAGGGACTGATGATCTCAGTAGTTTGTTCCCTTAGAAATTCACACACAGTCCATTTCATTTCAGACAGGATGCTTACGTACTCGTCACCTGTTCAAAAATGGTTCAAATGGCTCTGAGCACTATGGGACTTAACTTCTGAGGTCATCAGTCCCCTAGAACTTAGAACTACTTAAACCTAACTAACCTAAGGACATCACGCACATCCATGCCCGAGGCAGGATTCGAACCTGCGACCGTAGAGGTCGCGCGATTCCAGACTAGCGCCTATAACCGCTCGGCCTCGTCACCTGTCAGAGCCGTAATTAGACGTATGAGGGGTTCCATATCACTCCAAATGTACACTCCTCACACATTATAGAGCCTCCACCAGCTTGATCAGTCCCCTGCTGACACGCAGGGTACATGGATTCATAAAGTTGTCTCCATACCCGTACAAGTCTATCCGCTCGATACAATTTGAAACGAGACTCGTCCGACCAAACAACATATTTCCAGTCATCAACAGTCCATTGTCGATGTGGGGCGTAACGCTTTGTGTCTTGCAGTCATGAAGGGTACACGAGTAGGCCTTCGGCTCCGAAAGCGCATACCGATGATGTTTCATGAAATGGTTCACACGCTGAGACTTGTTGATGGCCCGGCACTGAAATCTGCAGCAATATGCGGAAGGGTTGCACTTCCGTCACGTTGAACGATTCTCTTCAGTCGTCGTTGATCCCGTTCTTGCAGCATTTTTTCCTGTCCGCAGCGATGTCGGAGATTTGATGTTTTACGTACTCCTGATATTCACGTTACACTCATGAAATCGTACGGAAAAACCTCCGCTCCATCGCTAACTCGGAGATCCTGTGTACCATCGCTCGTGCGCTGACTATAACACCATTTTCAAACTCCCTTAAATCTTGATAACCTGCAATTTTAGTAGCAATAACCGATCTAACAACTGCGGCAGATACTTTTTGTCTTGTATAGGTGTTGCCGGCCGCAGTGCAATATTCTGCCATTTTACATATCTCTGTATTTGATTACGCATGCCTATACCAGTATCTTTGGTGCTTCAGTGGATATTTCTTTCTTCTTCTGTTTGTATGTATGTACAAGTTGCTTGACTCTTCTGCGAACTTGTATTCTTGGACTTTAAACAGTAAACCTTTCGGTGATGCAGGACGAATGTTCTCTTGAATTTAGTATTTTTCTCTCGCTCCGACGAATAATATTGTCATTCGGAATCTTTGCGTCATTCTACAAAAAAAAAATGTAGCCAATTTTTGGGGATTCACCTGTGTCGAGAGTTAATATACCTTCAAATTTTCTGGATACGTGAGGACTACTCAGTATAATATGAGGTCCTGCTGAAAAATAATGAGTCCGAATTCTTTATGTGAAAACTCTTAAAGCTTTTTCAATAAAAGAAACGTTATTAAAATTCTACATCTTTATTCTTCGTATCTACATATTTATTTCTCAACATAAGGGAACTTATGGAGGTTGATCGATGGCAGTGAATCCAAGGTGCTGGATTGTTGCAGATGGTGCAGCGCTCCTATGTGGTCCTGTGTGTGGACGAACTCTTCGAATTCGAAACTCGATAATGGCAGGGTGTTTCTCACGAACCGACATAAATATGTTACACGCTACAATACGGAGCCTTCTAGCGGCAGAGAGCTGCAAATTGCGTAGACATTAAGAATGAGGATGTAGAATGTTAATAACATTTTTTATTTAAAAAAATTTGAAGTTTTCACACAGCAAATTCAGAGCCATTTGTATTTTGCACGCCGTCATACTCTGTATTCCGTCTATCGAGAAATAATCAGAACTGTAACCAAACTAAGCGCATTTTATTCACAATAGTTTTTCATTTATTAACGCATGTTGCGCCTCTCACTTAACTGAAACGACAGTTAAAGTGTCTTGAGTGTGCTACTTTCAACTAAGGCAATATTGAAACTTCCTGGCAGATTAAAAATGTGTGCGCGACCGAGACTCGAACTCGGGACCTTTACCTTTCGCGGGCAAGTGCTCTACCATCTGAGCTACCGAAGCACGACTCACGGCCGCTCCTCACAGCTCTACTTCTCCCAGTATCTCGTCTCCTACCTTCCAAACTTTACAGAAGTTCTCCTGCGAACCTTGCAGAACTAGCAGAACTGCAGAAGGGAATATTTTCAACTAAGACACAGGGTGCTGCCTGCGTTGACAGACATACACTCTATATCCAGAATGAGATTTTTACTCTGCAGCGGAGTGTGCGCTGATATGAAACTTCCTGGCACATTAAAACTGTGCCGGACCTAGATTCTTAACTCGGGACCTTTGCCTTTCGCGGGCAAGTGCTCTACCATCTGAGCTACCCACGCACGACTCACGCCCCATCCTCACAGCTTGGGCAGCTCAGATGGTAGAGCACTTGCCAGCGAAATGCAAAGGTCCCGAGTTCGAGTCTCGGTCCGGCACAAAGTTTTAACCTGCCAGGAAGTTTCATATCAGCGCACACTCCCCTGCAGAGTGAAAATCTCATTCTGGAGACATCCCCCCAAGCTGTGGCTAAGCCATGTCTCCGCAATATCCATTCTTTCAGGAGTGTTAGTTCTGGAAGGTTCGCAGGAGAGCTTCTGTAAAGTTTGAAAGGTAGGAGACGAGGTACTGGCAGAAGTAATGCTGTGAGGACGGGGCGTGAGTCGTGCTTGGGTAGCTCAGATGGTAGAGCACTGCCCGCGAAAGGCAAAGATCCCGAGTTCGAGTCTCGGTCCGGCACACAGTTTTAATCTGCCAGGAAGTTTCATAAACTCTATATGCAGAAAGAGCAGACACCATATCCATATAAGTATGTATACTTCTGGCCTTCTTCTGTGCGCGTGCACACATATTACCCGAACTCTTACGGGACTTGGTAAGAATGTCTTCCACGAGTAATGAGTGTGTCGGGTAGGGACACTACGAATGTAGTGTGTGGACATATAAGGTGAGAATGTGCGTCTCGCGGGAAGCGTGCGCAAGATAGTCCCTGCAGTCGCACTATACTCTGTGCCCTCGGTGGCTCAGATGGAGCCGGCACGGTAGCTCAGCGTGTTCGGTCAGAGAGCTGGTTGGCCTCTGTAATAACAAAACTGAGTGGAAGGATCAACAAACGAACTTCAACGAATGTCATGTGACGTCCGCAACGACCACACCCAACAATAAAAAAAAAAAAAAAAAATGAGAAATGGATAGAGCGTCTGCCATGTAAGCATGAGATCCCGGGTTCGAGTCTCGGTCCGGACACACATTTTACCTGTCCCCGTTGATATAAATCAACGCCCGTCAGCAGCCGAAGGTATTAATACATAGTTCTAATTTCGACATACACTCTTTCCAACCAGAACACTGTGATGACGACTTTAATGGTGTGTTGGTTCACCATTGGCCAATACTGCTGCAAATAATCCAATGTAAATTTTGTAATAAACGCTTGATGTAGGATTGGAAAACACTCTTGGGCGCTAAGAAGCCGCAGCGACAACATTGACTTTACTAGGGGCGACCGCATGAGGAAATCCAGAAATCCAGAAAGACTGGTATTGCCTCGGTTCTAGTCAGACAACCACCTGGCTTCGACCTGGCAAGAAAAAACTTGGACATTGCTTTATCCTGCATCAGCTGGTCACGGCAGGTGCCTGTTGGACATGCAAGTGGAAACCCATTAGAGTGACTGCGTGAGGTCAACTACGTATGTTTTAGCATCTTGTAATGAAATGGTTACGATGGAAATTTATTGGTACAGTATACGATATCAACCGACTGCGAAATAAGCTGTCGGGTGGAAAGGAACATTGGACATTTACCTGTGAAGGGATCTCTGTTTACAGTCTGGAATCACGCGACCGCTATGATCGCAGGTTCGAATCTTGCCTCGGGCAGGATGTGTGTGATGTCCTTAGGTTAGTTAGGTTTAAGTAGTTCTAAGGTCTAGGGGACTTCTGACCTCGGCCCGCATCTCGTGGTCGTGCGGTAGCGTTCTCGCTTCGCACGCCCGGGTTCTCGGGTTCGATTCCCGGCGGGGTCAGGGATTTTCTCTGCCTCGTGATGGCTGGGTGTTGTGAGCTTTCCTTAGGTTAGTTAGGTTTAAGTAGTTCTAAGTTCTAGGGGACTGATGACCATAGAAGTTAAGTCCCATAGTGCTCAGAGCCACTTCTGACCTCAGCAGTTGAGTCCCATAGTGCTCAGAGCCATTTGAGTCAACATCTCTGTTTTGATGGCCAAATCAGAGATTTGTGTGTGCCATAAAAATTTTGATTTGTGTATGTACAGTGCACATAGTTTTCCATTTCATTTCAATTTTTTCTTCACATGTAACGTAGTTATTGTATGTAACTACAGGAAATGCAATGAAATGAACGAAGGGCAAGAGACAGTGGCACTTGATGTCTGTGCATAGGTCACACGATTTCTGTAGATCACAAAGAAGTTAGTTGGTGAATAATCAGATTGCACAACAATTTTTTGCCTTATGAAAACGTAATTGTGAAGGCTGTGTTGACGACTGTATGCTAAATTGTTAAGACAGCAAAAATACAATGTAACCAGTCACTGTAACTTAAATTCATTCCACTTCGGAGACTTAGTGCCATCTTCAAGCGAGAAACTGGCCCTTAATTCCAGTAGCTCCAATGAATAATACGCTGGAGAACATTTAACGACGTTGGGTTTATGAGAATAATGTAGACGAAATAAAGTCCAGTATTACCACCTGAAAATTGAGCTAGATCTTGGAAACGCGGCGTGGCTAATTAAAGTACATTTTAGTGATTGTTTACGGGATTTTTTGTTGCTTTAACAGACTAACTTTGAGTCATGTAGTCACGGTACAGCACTCGCAAATGTATTTATGCGTAACAAAAAGCAGTGCCACCTGAATCCTCACAGACTGCATCTTTGTAATGAAAACAGCAACATGCCACTTTAACGTCCCACTCGTGACTGGCGTGGCACGGACCGCGAAGCGACACGTCTGTCACGCTAGCTCTGTGTGAATTGCTCCATTTGTCAACATAGAGGTGTCGTGAAACAACGTCACGTCCCCGCCAGACGTCTGCACCACGCCACTGCCCTGTGAATTAAGCCTATCTCGACTGGACGTCGAATTAAACTGAGTTTGAATAACAGATATGGGTACTTGAGGTCCGTACCATAGTTCATCAATCATAGTAGCTGTCAAGTGAGGGCATGACAATCTCACGACAGTGGGTGAGTAATCTCTAGAATATCCTGACCCGGGCAACAGTCCAACACCCTCTGTATCGTGGTAGGTTAGCAATACGGATAACATGCGGTCCTGCCTTACCTCGTTGAAAGATACCGTCACAGAGAAGGAAAGCTACAGCCACAGTCTTTAAAACGAAACCTAGCGCCTGCAGTCCAAATTACCGGCTATGCCAACGAGAGACAATCGTGTTTTGTGCCTAAAGTGTGTGGTTATTCCTGCAAAACACATGATTTGACAGAATGCAGCTTGGTATTATCACGCAGCTTTTGTCGAAAGAAAGAGAAACTAGTTACACGGGCACTGCCAATGAAATGCAATTAGCAGAAAAGATAGAAGTAAGCCTTGTTTGTTTTGCTGTAGCAACCTGATTGCCACGACAGCGATAGCTTATGTACGAACTGAATAACAGCGTTCCACTTGCAAAAGGACAGGTCTGTGCGTGGTTTATATCTCAGTCTCTCCCTCTCTCTTGAGCGTAAATACGGCGGAGCTCCCATTCAGGTTGTAGCAAGAATTTTATTTCCTAGGAAATATCTCAAAAATACGGCTGACATAACTTACGAAGACACAGACAGTCACACAGGCTTATGACGGATCTTACAGGCAAAGGCGTGTCTATTGAAGCTGTCAAGTTATTCAGAATACGTTTCAAAATAACAGACTCTTCAGTCTCACGGCGTCAAATGATAGTGTGAGCAGTGTTACATGATGAAATAATGTTTGTGTAGTACGTGTATTGGTTGGTATAGAGAAATAAATTAATAATGTAGCGTTTGCTGCTAACATTAATAAACAACACTTGCGGTAATGTATAAACAAATCTGTATTGTACCTAGGGATACACAGAAAAAGGCTGTGCTATTTTAAACAAACGGGGCTTTTACTCATGAGTACGGAAGCTCTGATCTTCATCTGGCCATTCTGATTTAGGTTTTCTGTAGTTTCCCTAAGTTACTTCAGGCAAATGCCAGGACAATTTCTACACACTACCGGTGTGTCTCTAAAATGAGTAGGTACGACTCGCGTTCTGCTGAAATCGGTCAGTATGGTTTTGGTGACAAGACTGATCTGTGGCGTAGCCTAAAGTCTGGGTTAGGTTGAAAGGTGATAATTTGGTTGTGAGTTGGCGAAGTCAACGATTGTGGATGCCAAATATAGCCTGTGGTATCAGATTGACCTGTACAGTGTGTTTACTGCAACTTGACCAGAGGGAGGAAGCCCTCCCTCCCCCCACCCCAACGTACACCACTACTGGGAGAGGAGCCGCGCAGGTGGAACAAACTCCTCATCCCCCCGTAGTGTAGGCATAGTAATTTGATTCATGCTTCTGCGTAAGCACAAGCCGCCCACAAAGGTAAAAGTTCTTTTAAACTTCGCTCGATATCAAAGATATATATAGACAGGGTGTTACAAAAAGGTACGGCCAAACTTTCAGGAAACATTCCTCACACACAAAGAAAGAAAATACGTTATGTGGACATGTGTCCGAAAACGCTTACTTTCCATGTTAGAGCTCATTTTATTACATCTCTTCAAATCACATTAGTCATGGAATGGAAAGACACAGCAACAGAACGTACCAGCGTGACTTCAAACACTTTGTTACAGGAAATGTTCAAAATGTCCTCCGTTAGCGAGGATACATGCATCCACCCTCCGTCGCATGGAATCCCTGATGCGCTGATGCAGCCCTGGAGAATGGCGTATTGTATTACAGCCGTCCACAATACGAGCACGAAGAGTCTCTACATTTGGTACCGGGGTTGCGTAGACAAGAGCTTTCAAATGCCCCCATAAATGAAAGTCAAGAGGATTGAGGTCAGGAGAGCGTGGAGGCCATGAAATTGGTCCGCCTCTACCAATCCATCGGTCACCGAATCTGTTGTTGAGAAGCGTACGAACATTTCGACTGAAACGTGCAGGAGCTCAATCGTGCATGAAGCACATGTTGTGTCGTACTTGTAAAGGCACATGTTCTAGCAGCACAGGTAGAGTATCCCGTATAAAATCATGGCGGTGAATCGAGGAAGTACAGTACATACTGACGAAACTAAAATGAGCTCTAACATGGAAATTAAGCGTTTCCGGACACATGTCCACATAACATCTTTTCTTTATTTGTGTGTGAGGAATGTTTCCTGAAAGTTTGGCCGTACCTTTTTGTAACACCCTGTATATATATTAGGTTCGCACCATATTTAACTAGTCGATTTCAGCCCAACGCCGGTTTACCGTATCCATTTCAGATGCTCCTGGTCATCGTACGTGCACCGTCCTAGTCAACTACTCCTCTAAGCATGTAAAAGTCAGTATATGTTACTTAAACTGTAGTAGCACGGCATGTCCAGTATCCTTGTACAAGGGTCATTCCACGAATCATGTCAACTGTGGTGTAGGTCTATCGTGCGAACGTGTGGCATAGGTGTAATTGCTGTAAATATCTTCGAAAGCCCGCGGCAAACAGTAGAGGAATCAACACAGATTGCTACCGCATGCGAGGATGGCTCGGTACCAGCCCCTGTAACATTCAGTGTGAGCAGAATGGAACAGCAAGCATACATGAAAATTTCCTTTCTCGCACACAGAAATGCTACTGAGTCATGCGGAGCTACGAGCGGTTGTGAGTGATGGCTAAAACGTCCGCCACTGCTGGATAATGCAGTCATATTGCATGATAACGCTACAGTCCACACAGCAGACATTATCAAGAATTGTGTACAGTGTTGGGGTGAGAAATCCTCCCCCACCCATCCTACTTACCAGACCCCAATCCATCCGACTTCGACCTCGTTCCATAACTGAAGAAACTATTGTGTTGGAGGCACTCTGCAAACACGGCAGATATTCTCACGGCATTTCGGCGACAGGTGGCACAAATGATGGCAATTCTGACATTCAACGCCTTCACTATCGTTGGCAACGCTGCCTGGATCCACTGGGAGACTATTTTGAAGGACAATAGTTGCTTTTGATTCATTTTTGATCACGTGCTCACTAAATTTAAGAGTTCCAATGCTTGTGTTTCATTTCAGCCATTGCCGCGACCTCCTGTACTGGAATCTTAATTGTATGCTGGCATTCAGATACTCACTGCCTTACGGGTTCAACGCACATCGTAGAATTGTCATGTTGTCGCAATATCGTTAAGTTATACCGTAGGTGCCTTAAGTTGTGGAATGACCTTCGTGAAAGTGATCCATGGATGACTAAAACTACTACTATTACTACTATCGTGGACGACTGTACAGTTTCGCTAAGCCAGAAGTCAATAAATAAAACGTTTCGAATAAAGTGGGATAGCAACGTTTGCTGCACCCGCTACTTCTGATAACTGATAAACGGAATACATCACAGATGGTTTTACCCCGAAATTTTTCAATTGGACACCACTTCGACGACCTGTGTGTACCTAATTCACCCCAGTAATCCTACCAGGGAAAAGGAACAAACTGTTTCAAGTGCAATTCGAAACTTGTATCACATTCCAACATAATTAGACAAAACTACATGTAATTATTGGTATAAGTGGAACACTTTTCTTGAGCAATTACGTGAAGTATCAGTTCTTTGTTCTTGTTGTAACTATTAAACGAAAAAAATACAATCTATAATATTAATGGGGCAACCATTAACTAAACTGTAACCAAAATATCCATCCCCTGCAATATTAGGATTGCTGTTCCATTACACCGGCATCTTTCATAGGTCTCCCGTGATTTGCCATTTCGACATTAAGCAATTAACTAAATTTTCTATACCTACTCAGGGAGAACATTGGAACACTTAGAGATTATGAATAGTTATTTCTTCTTGAAATGTAGCCGCAAAGGTGTCAACATTCTGATCATTGTTGTGTCCACAACAAGATATACACACTGTTAAGTAATTATAAAGTGAGTACATTAGATTGCAAGGATTTTACTCTATAGACACTTATGGATGTTCATAAGACCAGATATAACAACAGGCCATTATTAAAATATAAACTCACCTTTCGTGACCACTTCCGTCGGTGCAAACAAACCGTTATAACCAAATTCTTTTTCATTGTTTTGCCGCTTCGTTTCTTGGCTTCTGTCATTCTCTAAGTACGAGGGAAATGAGACAAATGGAGACTTATTAACAGAATCGAGAAAAATGAAATTATGATCACTCACGTCGGCAACAAGGTAACGACACTCGAGCTAGGACGAGAATCTCATTTACAAGTACAACTATCATCTGAGAAATGACCTACTTCGATTAGTGGTCTCGATGCATACTATCGATCGGCTTCGATATTGATATAATGTCGACAATAAACAAAACACTCACTTCCTAAGACCCCTGCAAACGATCAAACAATTTGTCAGATTTCACTAGTTTGTTAAATTATTAGGCAGTGTGCAGCTTTGTTTCAGGCGATTGTCGAACGAAGACTGTGTTAGCGAGAAAATTCGATTGATGGCCGATTTGACAAGATATCGGACGTTTTTTTTGTTTTGTCTCGCTGCGCATTTTTAGCGAGAAAGAGTTTTTATTACTGCATCGTGAGTTTAACAATTGTGGAAACTACGATCGGAAGAGTACATGGATAAAAACAAATGAGCACTGGTAGGCACCAAAATGGTAGAAGTGTTAGGTCTTCCCCAGACACATATTACACAGGAAGAAGAAAATGAGTGTTCTATGCACAACATACAGGCGGAAGTACAATAAGAGTAAAGAAAAAAGTCGGAGCACTCCGATTGTTCCGCGGATATACAGGATGGTTGGAAACAGTCTGGAAAGCTTGTGAGGGTGTTGCAGGGTAGATTGTGCTGAAAAATAACTGTTTAGAAAAAGATCGGTACGTTGCGCACAGGCTTAGAATAATAAAAAAAAGTAAGTGGTCAGTGCGACGGAATGTCATGCCTAACGGCCCGGGTTCGATTCCCGGCTGGGTTGGAGATTTTATCGGCTCGGGGACTGAATGTTGTGTTGTCCTTATCATCATCATTTCATCCCCATCGACACGCAAGTCGCGATGACTTCAGTGCAATTTTGTCTTTAAATAAAAGTGTCATTTCTCTACGTCTCAAAGCGTATTTTTTTCAGTTAGCTTCTGTAGCAGTTCGTTCTATGCATCGTCTAAGTTTCATCGCGTTATGGTACTTGGCAGTGACACATCAAACGAAAGTTACGTCTGTCTTTAAGTTTTGCACACCAGCGTACTTGCAGTTAAACTACAAGACTAATGAACGAAAAAGAATTTGAGGACTAGTAAATGAAACATCAATAATAAACTCCTGGAAATTGAAATAAGAACACAGTGAATTCATTGTCCCAGGAAGGGGAAACTTTATTGACACATTCCTGGGGTCAGATATATCACATGATCACACTGACAGAACCACAGGCACATAGACACAGGCACAGAGCATGCACAATGTCCGCACTAGTACAGTGTATATCCACCTTTCGCAGCAATGCAGGCTGCTATTCTCCCATGGAGACGGTCGTAGAGATGCTGGATGTAGTCCTGTGGAACGGCTTGCCATGCCATTTCCACCTGGCGCCTCAGTTGGACCAGCGTTCGTGCTGGACGTGCAGACCGCGTGAGACGACGCTTCATTCAGTCCCAAACATGCTCAATGGGGGACAGATCCGGAGATCATGCTGGCCAGGGTAGTTGACTTACACCTTCTAGAGCACGTTGGGTGGCACGGGATACATGCGGACGTGCATTGTCCTGTTGGAACAGCAAGTTCCCTTGCCGGTCTAGGAATGGTAGAACGATGGGTTCGATGACGGTTTGGATGTACCGTGCACTATTCAGTGTCCCCTCGACGATCACCAGTGGTGTACGGCCAGTGTAGGAGATCGCTCCCCACACCATGATGCCGGGTGTTGGCCCTGTGTGCCTCGGTCGTATGCAGTCCTGATTGTGGCGCTCACCTGCACGGCGCCAAACACGCATACGACCATCATTGGCACCAAGGCAGAAGCGACTCTCATCGCTGAAGACGACACGTCTCCATTCGTCCCTCCATTCACGCCTGTCGCGACACCACTGAAGGCGGGCTGCACGATGTTGGGGCGTGAGCGGAAGACGGCCTAACGGTGTGCGGGACCGTAGCCCAGCTTCATGGAGACGGTTGCGAATGGTCCTCGCCGATACCCCAGGAGCAACAGTGTCTCTAATTTGCTGGGAAGTGGCGGTGCGGTCCCCTACGGCACTGCGTAGGATCCTACGGTCTTGGCGTGCATCCGTGCGTCGCTGCGGTCCGGTCCCAGGTCGACGGGCACGTGCACCTTCAGCCGACCACTGGCGACAACATCGATGTACTGTGGAGACCTCACGCCCCACGTGTTGAGCAATTCGGCGGTACGTCCACCCGGCCTCCCGCATGCCCACTATACGCCCTCGCTCAAAGTCCGTCAACTGCACATACGGTTCACGTCCACGCTGTCGCGGCATGCTACCAGTGTTAAAGACTGCGATGGAGCTCCGTATGCCACGGCAAACCGGCTGACACTGACGGCGGCGGTGCACAAATGCTGCGCAGCTAGCGCCATTCGACGGCCAACACCGCGGTTCCTGGTGTGTCCGCTGTGCCGTGCGTGTGATCATTGCTTGTACAGCCCTCTCGCAGTGTCCGGAGCAAGTATGGTGGGTCTGACACACCGGTGTCAATGTGTTCTTTTTTCCATTTCCAGGAGTGTATTAGCACACTGGAAAGATGTACGCAACCTGCCTGGTGTCAACGAAATGTATGTATGAAATACATTCGGCAAAGTAACACACAGTTCCCAAAAAATGCGTTTCAAAACAAATTTAATAAATTTAACGTCCCATTTTCTATGTTTTATTCTAAGTATTCTGGGAGATACGGAGGACAACCCCTATTGCTAAACGTAACACATCATTTTCCATAGCAGAACTTCTCAACGCAGTGGCGTTCGCAATTCTGGTTGAAATTGTTCGACAAATCGCTCCTGTGTGGTGAATCGTAGCGAGCGACCGACAGCGATCCGTCGCTCGTGTGTGAGGCCCTTAAAATGATACTCTATATCTGATTTTTTTCAAACAGTCGTATGCTGTCTATTCGATTTCTTATTTACAACTGAACATATTACATTTAGTATTTAGCCACATTTTCTTTGATTCTCAGTTTAATAATGAACATCATTCGGAAAGTTCTCCAAGGATCAACAACGGATAATATGAAAATAGGAGCATATGCAAACAATGAGGTGCTATGAGAAGACAATGAGCAGAAGCTGGAAGAAAAGCTAGACACCTGACAGAGGATAACTGAAAAAGCTGGCATTAAAATAAGCTTCACAGAAAACGAGGTGTTAAAATTACTGGGGAAAATGAAAAATGCAGGATGAAATTTGCAATGGAAAAATTATAAAAGAAGTAGATACTTTCAAATATCTAGGAATTACGCCAACCAGGAAAGGAAGCAAAAAGCAAGAAATTTCTGAGAGGTTAGAAAATTGCTCAAAATTTTATTATTGTGGATGAGACATACTTAGGAATTGGAAAATATTTGCCAAAGCAAGGATTATGATACACAAATCATAATATCCATCAATTTTGACCTGTGGTTCAGAAAGTTGGACATTGACAGAGTAGAATACAAGCGGAAGAGATGCACTTTCTCGAAGGAACGTAGGTAGGACAAGGAGGGACAGGATAAGAAATGAAACAATACGAAACACGCTTGAGATCAGTCCCCTAAAAGAGACTAATTAGAGGAACAGTCTGGAATGGTTTGGTCACGTTGAAAGAATGGGGAAAGAAAGACAACGAAGAAGAGCAATTGGAAAACCGCGAACAAGATGTAGAGACCAAGTGAAGGATGGTGCGAATCGAAGAAGACTACAGTGGCAGGGAATATTGGACGATAGACTGTGGGAGAAAAGAGAAGATTGGAGGAGGTTTTGTAAACGATTTGCGTAAGCAGGAACGTTTCAAGAAGAAAAAGAGGATAGAGAATTGTCGAGTGGCTTATTGTGTTGGGGGAGGTGCGTGATTTGTAAACTCTTTTCGCCGCGATTAAACCCTTTGCTACACATCAGTTATCTCTACACTACTTGGGTGCTGAACTCTGGTCTCTGAGTAAAGAACTACTGCGCGCTTGCAGTCGCTGACGTTTGCATCGACCGTTTGACAAAATGTTTCCGTCGGTCTGTTTGTGATTAAGTATAATTTACTTGAAACTTCCTGGCAGATTAAAACTACGTGCCGGACCGAAACCCGAACTCGGGGCTTTTGCCTTCGCGGGCAAGTGCTCACATCAGCACACACTCGGCTGCAGAGTGAAAATTCATTGTGGATATAATTTATTTATTTATTCATTGACCGTTGTAGTGTCTCAAAAAGGGAACTATCAGATACACACAAGATTGCATTACATACTTACAAGCCGCCCACATCACAAGAATAAAGCCTCCTTTTACATAAACTAAGAACTTTGCAATCTTCTTGTGGGTTTCTTTCTCAAAATGGTAACAAAACTGTTACTAATTTGTCGAATTAAAACTGAGAGCCTACGTAGCTGAATGGTTAGCATCATTGCCTTAGGCGCACAAGGCCGTAGATGTGATTCGCAGCACCACCTCAAATTTCCTCTGACAAGGGTGTTGCGAAGATGCGATCGCAATTATAACGAAGTTTTGGTCTGCATGTAAGAGTTTTACATGCACATTACAAATATGCGCACAATATTTGCCATCGAAAATTACCCTGCACTCGACAATCATGCGCATATTCGATCACCGAGTTCGAAAAATGGATTATTGGTAGTTCTTGGTAAAAGATTACGAAGTGAACATGACCACAGGGTATAGAGTGCCAGAAACAGAGTTGCTTATCACAGCAGGAGCACTTCAAGAATGCCTGCACGAAGCAGTCTTCGAGTCACAATGAGTTTGAACATCAAAACTACGCTCGGACACTGTTTGAAGGCTCTCTGCGCTGAAGTCATCGTATCCAGCTACAGTCCAGGAGTACCGAACAAAGTCTGCGAAGACTGGAGAACTAATTGTGTAGAATATGCATCAGCAACGAAATTGAATCCCTGAACGATGATGTGAATTGATAGCCGTTAAGAATACTTCACTCCGCTTCAGTACTAACTTGAAATGTCGGAAGAATAGCACATCAAGTGGCTGAATGTAAAGTGTGCACTCAAGAAGGAAACAGGTCTGTTGGAAGTCTGTTATTTGCATTTCCGGAATTTGTATACACTATGGATATCACAAACGCTAAGCGACAATTTTGAATTGCTTATTATTCGAATAGCTGTGTCGCTGGGAGATGTGCTTGCTTGTTTCGTCATCGCTGCTTGGCAGCGAGGAGCGTCAGAGTTCTATCGTTAAGAGGGGTCGTGAGACAGACGCCGAGCAGAGCATTCGTGGCAATGTAGACGTAAAGTTAGGTGCATCTGTGTTTAAGTAAAATTATTTGTGTTTGAATATTATGAAACAGAGGAGAAAGTTTCGACTAGTGATTTAGAATTAAATGAGATACAATGAAATTAGAAAAGCACATGAAGGTAATATTTTTTATTTAGTTACATTGTAGCCGCGCGTAGTTTGGAACCATTGTTGAATGAGACATCCATATCAGGGAACTACAGATTTTTCATTAAAGATTGAGTAATTTTCAGTGTACATTTCATGGTTATTAATTATTTGTCTTGCATTTGTGAGAGTAAGAATTTGTCAGTGTTACCTTTTATCAATGTTAATGAGTGTTGTAACATGAATTTCAGATAATTTAAAAACAGTTTGTTAAAGAAATGTTTCACCTAAGAGCATTGTCCACATCCTTAATCCAAGCCATTTTTATTTAGTGAGTGTCTCACTCAATAATGTGTAAAATAGTTTACTAGCTGTATGGAGCATTGCACTAAACTCTCAGCAGCTGTAGTTAGAAATTTGCAGCTGGCGCACAGAGAGCAGTAAGCACTGCGTTTCCAAGCAATTACATTACGAGGTAAGATATTTCGTTTCAGCATCATTTTGCTACGAAAATTATCAAAGCACAGGGACTATTCTATGAACAGCGTTATTACACAGATCATGAATGCACAGGGGTCTCTTTATTTGATTAAAGAAATTAATGATAAAGTTCAGGAGTTAATTAGTTTGCGCATTTTTAGAAAGATTATAAAACAGGTCCAAATTCATGTTGTATTCTCGCAGGCAGATATATTTGGTTTCCTTCGCTATTGGAAATGCACCAAGTCACCCAACAATTAAACAACAGCAAAGTTACAACCAACCAACTAAGCTAGTACGAGTTCACAAAATCAAACGAAAATAATTTCTGAAGGAGACTTGAATCCTGCTGCGATATGCCTCACGTAGATCAACCAGAAAAAGAGACCCTCGCTGCCTATGGGAAGCAGACGTCTTGAAAGAATTGTGCCGGCATTAGTTTCGTGATTAGGCCGAACTTCGAAGCAACTTGAATCAGATTTTCTGTTTTCGGCGTATGATGTACTACTCGCGGTGCAAACTCCTCTAGCATCCTAATAGATTACCACGTTCTTTGGAAACATGTATTCATTTGCCGAAGTAACGGGTTGGATGGTGTACGAATGAGCTGCTGCATCGTCACTTCGCGTCGAACCGAGGCCCACGAGGACAGGCTGCGGCGCGTACGTCACGAAGGTAGTCCTGACTTCGCTCGCTCGCTCAGCTCAGCAGACAAAATGCGTTCTTAAACCTGTTAACTCGCAGCTGGGCGTCTAAGTACTAAGGAGAATTGCGTCTTCCACTGGAATCTGCTATTATGAAGTCTTACTGATTAAAGAGTACTACAGCAAAAATTAATTTAAGATCAATACTCGATATAAATGGTATAACGGCTTGTTTATAGCATTTAGTCTCTTTTGCTTTACAGTACTCATTACATGCTGCAAGTGGTGCCTTATGCAACTGATAATCATTTTAGCATGATTTTATTTTATTGTACACCAGTACCGCCGTAACAAATTATAAGTAGACCCATGTACTTCCCATCATTATAGGACTAACAACAGCAACACTCCATAATAGCGGATTCCAGTAGAAGATTCAGTTTTAGTTTGTACGGACACGCCTAGTCACGAGTTAACAGGTGTAGAAACGTAGTTTGTCTGCTGATTTGAGCGAGCGAGCGAGCGCAGGACTACCTTCGTGACGTACGCGCCGCGGCCTGTCTCTCTCGTAGGCCTCGGTGTCGAACCGACGTCTCTCCCTTAAAATGCAGAGTTCACGACGATTTAAGTTCTTTCCGTATACCACTTCGTTTCGTACCCTAAATCTGAATACGTACCATGGTGTTCAAAAAGGACGTTACCTCCTTGCGAAACCCCTTACACCTTTCACTGACGTCACCATCTGCCATCTGTATTCCGGGCTTTCCAGATTACACATTTCGTTAATGCCGTTTAAACCTTGCAATCAATCCATCAAGTGAATCGAGTCAGTCTTGTTTTTTTTTCGTCCTCAAACCCCAAGCACGAATATCCCTGTCGCCTAGAACAGTCCCCGCCAACTTGAATTTTTCAGCTGCATATCATCCAGCACGTGATATTCTGAGCGCTGGCCTTCCACCCTTTTCTTTACCACGTGACGATAATGTCGTAGTTGAGGTATGTCCTGCTCCATACGACATCGTTTTTGCAATGATTGAAGCTTAATCATTTCCTTTTTCCAGAATCCTCGAATGCAGTTATCCCCTTTGTCTTTTCAAAATATATATCACCCCACTTCTTCCTCTTTGGTGGGCTTGGCAGATAAACAAACGAGTGGCTTACATCACTTCGTAACAACTTTCTTTCACTACCAGGTTCTGGATCATCCATAAGTTTTTTTCGTAATCAGACAAGTCTTCGTCTGTGTATTCATATTCTTCAATATAGTCTATTGTATTTTCGTGACGTATATTACTATGATTGGCTGCCACTGTTCCATCTATCACATTGATTATGGATGCAGTTGCATGTCTCTCCTTTCTGCAATCTCTACGGATCTCCTTTGTGTTTGTAATGGCCTACAATCATGCTCACTATATTTGCAGGATTCATTTTCACAACGTCAACAGTGAGAGTGACTTGACGCACAACGAAAGTGGTAACACTTCAAACGGACGGATTAACTGCCGAGGTTGATGCAACACAGACGGGGGTCACTATTATAACGGTTTACTTTCTCTTAAACGTAATGTCTGTCTTCTTCCCATAGACATCACATCGGACATTTCGTCTTGTGACATTCGGTACGGCGGGGCGTGTGTCGACCATAGCATAGAATGCAAATAACTACATTAGCTAGAGGAATAGTGTTTACAGTTACTAAAGTCACGATAACGCTAAGTATGGTCCACAGTGAGCGGCATATCTTCGTAGCTTACAGAGTAATTGGCGATGATACTTAGTTTATACATTTTTGTAGTCAGCTCCTCAAACATATTCGTACAAACCACAACTCAACTGCAACTGCGATAGCAACTTGCGCTAACTCCCTCGTAAGGTAGAGGGGTGCGGAGTTGGGTCCACTTAGCCTCGTGAAGCCAAACGAGGAGCTACTTGAATAAAGCAGCAGCGGAACCAGCAGGATTCATCTACTGGCAATAACGACCGGAGGGATGGCTGATCACATGTCCCACGTTCATAGATCGCTCCCCATACTGCCTCGTAGACAGCAGTCGATCCGTGAGCAGCTGCGGAATTTCAGACAATTATTACCCGTCCGTCCGCCCGATGGGAGGTAACTGCGCCGTAGTATGGAGACGCTACACCTAAACAAACATCGAAACACACGCCGTCAGTCAACTACAGCGCACGGAAGAGAGAGTATTCCTGCTAGCGAGGCTCCCTGGCTGGAGGTTGACTGTTCGCTACTTTGGACGAGAGTGCATTAAATACGTGAGATGTATTCCGTAGGCAATATGAATCCAGCAAATATAGCTCGCGACTTCAATAACAAGGTCAATGAATATTTTCCGAACTGTAAGGAATCGGAAAGTTCCTTAAGGGATCGAACGATTGTCGAACATTTGTATGATTATTTCCTACATTTGTTGATAAACAGTACGTGTGGTGATGGTGATACCTTGCTGACTGCTGCTGGGCTGTATGTACCAGATGATGAGACTGTTGACGATCCGTACGAAGAACACGAAGAGGAAATACTGCGACTTCAATCGGATGGTATTTCTTTGGGTTACATGAAGGAAATGCTCCAATACAGGTTACTGTCCAAAAAAATTAAAAGACGCAAATATAGATTATGGAGTGAAGTAACAAATAAATTTAAGAAATTTAAAGGGATGGAGGAAAAAAGTACAATTAAATATTGCAAAGAAGTCGTGGAACGAGGTGGAAGCCGAAGACAGAAGTTCTGTGAACTAGAAAACCATGTATACCGACAATTTATTAAAGCCAGAAATGAATTAAGTGCAGTGCATGATACAGACTTACAGATTTGGGGATTTCATTACACTAAACAAGTCGGCCTGGACTTCAAGGCTTCATCTCATTGGCTTGTCACGTTCAAAAGAAAATACAAAATTACGAGCAGGAAGATTACGAAATATGTAAGCAAGAACTTCGCGAATAAACTGGAAGAACTTTTAGAGTGTTCCAAGACGTTTGTTACAGAAACTAACGTCAGATTCCAACAGTATGAAGACGCATATATTAGCAACACAGATCAGTCCGGTTTTAACTATGAAATGAAATCGACCCGCACGTTATCGTTAGTTGGAGAAGGCGTCACGCAATGTACTGTAGACCAGCTGCATGCCACTTCACATAGTTATACCATACATATGCTCTGAACAAAGCAGGATTTCTTTTACCTACATTTTATTTATGTTTGCAGGAAAAAAATGGTGTATCTGGGCCGCAAGTTCAGCAACAGGTGAATAGGGTAATTGCGCAAACGCCGAATGTCATTGTGAACTGCAGTGCATCAGGAAAAATGGAGAAAAGCTAATGAAAGACCTTAATGAACGTGTGACTGCTTCTTACGCGGACAAAGATTTTGCCTTACTCCTTGACAGCTGTACAGGACAGAAGGATCAGGCATTATACAATTTTAGTGTGGGAGTAGACGTGATTACCATTCCTCCAGGTTGTACACCTCTTGTGCAACCGTTAGATGTGTTTGGTTTTCGGCAAGTGAAATACTTTGTGAAAAGATTCTATGATTTTGCGAAGCTGCTCAGGTACACAGAGCAGTATTGTTTACGTTATCGTGTGTCAATTATCAAAGTTCAGGCACTCACAAACAATCAACTTCGCTCTCCAAAATTCCAGGACATATTCACATTTGCTTGGACATATGCAGGATTTGACGGTCTACACACGGAAAAATTTGAAAACGTTAAAAACATATGTTTTGACAGAGCACAGGGAAAATTGTGCGACAGTGAAACTGTTGCATTCATTTGTTGAAGTTTATGTGACAACATCTTATGTTTTCATCACTTTTTTGGGAGTGATTATCACATCCACAAGAAAACCTAAATCGGGCAAGGTAGAAGAATCTTTTTACCCATTCGCCAAGTGTGCAAGTTAGGTGGGTCGACAACATATTCCTGTCATGTGACGCACATGCCGTCACCAGTGTCGTGTAGAATATATCAGACGTTTTTTCCTGTGAAGGAATCGGTTGACCTATGACCTTGCGATCAAATGTTTTCGGTTCCCATTGGAGAGGCACATCCTTTAGTCTACTAATCGCACGGTTTTGCGGTGCGGTCGCAAAACACAGACACTAAACTTATTACAGTGAACAGAGACGTCAGTGAACGAACGGACAGATCATAACTTTGCGAAAATAAAGTAAACTTTTCTCTGGAGAGAAGACTTGAACCAAGGACCTCTCGTTCCGCAGCTGCTCACGCTAACCACGGGACCACGGCGCTCCTCAGCTCATACTATCCTTGATGTTGCCTATCTTGCGCATGGACTACTCAGTTTGTATATTTTGATTATTTCTTTCATAGTTCCACACAACTTCTTCCAGTTTTCTCGATTGATCTGTGTTCAGTTTTTCAAGACCTATCCACTGTGTCAACTTATAACTAAATCTAAGGGGGGTGCAATGGGGAGGTTCCCTTGTGAGAAGTAACATACACTCCTGGAACAAAAATTAGCACACCTGGAAATACGACGTCTATTTTGATCCAACGACGGCATATACCACCTGGGGGCTAGTAGATGTACTGATAATGGCTTCAACGTCGTCCGCCATAAGATAGCATAATGGCATGGGTAACAGTGAGTCATTTGTGTCTACTCTGTAATAGGGTATGTCCACAGCCAGAAGGCTCAGTGTGGTGCAAAACTATGAAGTAAGCAGGCAACCATGCTATGGAGATGCACTCATGCTTCCTACAGCCAAGTGAGCCAGATTGAAAGGGTTAAATTGGTGGCCTTCCATGCCACACAAGTTGGACGTGCTGCGTTAGTTGTGAAACGATGCTAGTATCGGTGGTCACGTGAACATTCTCACACCCATAGATGAGGTTCTGGACGTTCGCATTGCACAGACGCTCGCCAGGATCGTTGTAGTGTAACGGTAGCCGTGGCAGACCGTACAGCTACCACAGCACAGATAAAGAGGGCTTGTGGGTCCAGACGTGTCAAAACGAACTGTTGCGAACCAGTTATTGGCAGTGGGACGACGGGTATGCACAATTGTAGCCCGTCTTCCACTCACGCTATAGCATCGACATGCATGGCTCGACTGGTGACGTCAGAGGATCACTTGGAAGATGGAATGGCGCGATGTGGGCTTCAGTGATGAAAACAGATTTTGCCTGAACGCAAGTGATGGTCGTTTGCGCGTACCACGTAGATTTGGTGAGCGCTGCCTTGTAGATTGCATACTTCCAAGGCTCACTGAGCCCATCCTAGATCTTATGATCTGCAGTGCGATAAGCAACAACTCTCGTTAACCTTTCGTGTTTCTGGTGTCTTTTGCCGTTCTTGCAACAGGAAGATGATGTGTTGTTCCAACAGGATAATGCTCGCCGACACACTGCCAGTGGAACTCAGTGTGCCCTGCAAGTCATGCAGAAACTGCCCTGGCTCACACGATCTCGGGTCTTTTCTCCATCCAAGCACGTGTGGGACGTGATGAGATTTAGGGCTTGTCAGCTAGCAACTCTTACAGAACCACGTGAACAAGTAGAGCAGGCGTGGCATACCGTATTGAAAGACAGTATACGATCGACTGCATTCCAGAGTCGGCACCTGTATTGCCGGCCGGGTATGCTACACCATGTACTAATATGGTCGTTTCAGCATGGGCTGATACCCGGTACTTCAGCACCGCTTTTGCTGCTGTTTTGAAAATATAATGATCTCATGTACTCCATATGCACTGCTGCAACAATAAATCCTGAGTGAACTGGAAGCCTCTGAAAGGGTGTACTATTTTTTTCCGGCAGTGTAAATGCCAGCAGGCAGAGCATCACTTCAGATACCAACTATGTAAGGATGTTCTCTACTGTAGATTGACAAACTTGCGTACGTCAATATCGGTTTCGACGTACGGAGTACTGGTGTAGTTCATTCGTGATTCTTATCGTCTGTAGTTGCATGTTTGTCCGAGCAAATAATGTCAACTTTGTTCGAGAGGCGTCTGTATTGTTTGGGACACTTCATTGTAACACCCCACCCGTCACTTATCTGGTTTTGGCGTGTGTTCACCCCAGCTAATTGACTAACAGATCAACAGAGAGTCCAAAACTGCCGCAATATTGGATAACACAAAGAAAGTAATAAGGCGCTGTGACTCCTGATTGAACTGCGGCGGCAGTGTTTACATTAATTGATTCATAACTGATCACTTTTAATTAAAAAGGGGTGCAAATTGATGTTATATTCAACTATTGAACACCAGATGCAAATGTTGAACGTAAAATTAATTAAGAAAGTGACTTGGGATTTCAACTACTTGATTGAAAACAGATGCAGTCGATTAGCACAAATTTATTTTAACTCCTGACCTTCAATCATCACATTACAGGACTCTCCTATCAGGCAGTGGTAATAAATTGCGTTTACGTGGAGTAAAGCACGATAAATTAAAATTAATTCCTATCGCCTGACCCAGGCATAATGCGAAGTGCAAGAAGAATTCCCCAATACACGGCCCATGAAACCCTCGTGGAAACTTTGCCGATGTGATCCAATAAATCAATCAGTAGCCTAATTCAAGCCGGAGCAGGTGCAATATCATCGAATTCAGCGTGGCGGGGCGTCGTCGTTGTGAGGACGTCTGCCAGCCTCGTGGTGCTGCGAGACTGCGCTCGTCTATTCACTCCTAGCTATCTTGCTCAGTACATAGCTGAACCAAAACTTTCTATCTCCAAGCTCAATCGTGCCATTTGCTAAGTCCTAAAGTGCAGAGCTGCTCACTCTTTCTCAGGCAAGCTGAGTAAAGAACATCACGTCCGCACCCTAGGCAAGCTGAGAACGGAAGACCACTACGGAGACTTCTCCCAGTCTGCTCTTCGCCTCGGTTTCCCCTCCAGCAAAATCACTTACGCCAATTGCAACGTAAGTCGCGTTAATTATGCGTTGCTTCCCAGCGCCGACCAATGCCTGCTCTGGGAAGTGAACAAATTTCCACAAAATTTCCCTTCCTCTCAACTTCTGCTATTTAGCTCCTCCCAGGCCACCCATCAAGATTAGCATTTGCATAAAACACCAATTTTTCCGGAATTCTGACTCCCAGGAGAGTACTTCAAATTCCTTGGTCCTACGTTCCCATCAGAGTCCGGCATGTTTCATTCTGTTGCTCTTCACCTGATTTACTTCAGACTCTGCAGACCGTGAATTCGGCGTGAAGTTGCTATAGTCACGAACACGCATATTTTGGTCTCTGTTGACCGCTGCATCATGGCTTTCTCGCATGTTTCACTGAAAACGAGACGACGGTCATTTACCGACAGGCATACAAGTTTTCCGTCTGCTTCCTGGTACACCAGCATGGGGTCAACCACCCACTCACTGTCACTTATCTTAAGGCAGCTGGAGGCCGCGCCCCGTTATCGCTTTCTCAGAGCCTGAGCCGCCCTAAGCTGCCTATTGTCGCTTCCCTTCGCTGCTCCCCAGCCGGCCCCGGTCAACTCTGAATACTTCCCTGGGATAAACTAGCCTCCAGTAAATCGACATGTTTCCACAAAGTTTTCATGTCGTGTGAATTACTTTAAAACCATCACCCGACATTAATTATTCCAATACATCCATATTATACCCTCTACAAGATGCATTGTGCTTTGTCAGTCATTTTTGTTCAGCCCTACTGTTCGCGTGAGTTAGGTGATCTTTAATGACTTCATGTAAGGGGCATAGTTCTTGCCATCTTACATCGTTTTGTTAGTTACACATTCTTAAAAATTTGGTTAATACATTACAATTCAAGGCGTTGTTTTGCGTCACAATGGAATGAATGAGTAAGTGAAAATGAAACATACAAATTTTAAGTAGTCTGTCAATGCATGGCTCACAATTGACTTTGAACGATACAACAGAACTATTGCCTCTTATTTTGCACTAGTTTTATAACATTTAATTTTGTTTACCTCAAGAAATCTGGAATATCCGGTGAAATAGGTTCATGTGGGTGCAGGAATAGAAAGCATTTTCTTATACGCTACCATATTTTAGTTCCCATGGTGTGTCTCTTGAAAAACATCGAGGTCCAGACTGTACTTGTGAACTTACGACTGATTGAATTCCAAATTCGCGCCTCTTCTTATCAGTACCGCCGTCTTCCAGTTTAATTTGTTTCGTTGTTCCCCTGTTACTAATTTTATGTTAATGAAAATAAATTTTGAAAAGTGAATAAAGTTTAAACAGTGTTGAGGAACTACACTTCGCAATTTTTCTAGGCAACAGGCTGTGGGAACAAGTGCACGAGCCATACTGATGCATGTCAGCTCTCTGTCTCCAAACCCTTGATATCTGAACGTTTGTCGTCAGTTCATGGGCAACGTGGAGCCATCCTGAGTCACGTCGAGTACTAACGAGATTTTATGTTCTCAAGCCGCGAGGCATGACGGTGTTCACACCACAGTCCAGGTAAATTAGGAAAAATGGAAGCAAAAATTTATAAAGTTTTGAAACTTTGGGAAAACATTCTTAGGGAATGTAGAAGCAAAAAAGACGAGATACTGGCAGAAGAAAAGCTGTGAGGACATGCGTGAGTCATGCTTGGGTGGCTCAGTTGGTAGAGCATTTGCCCGCGAAAGGCAAAGGTCCCGAGTTCGAGTCTAGGTCCGGCACACAGTTTTAATCTGCCAGGAAGCTTCAAAAAACAAGAAGTTCCCTCCCCTATCGGGGAAGCTTCCCCCTCCCCCACTCATTAATATAATTTATTTACCTTTTTTCAAACTTTACGAAAAACGGTTTATTTAACGAAGTTATCTGTGTGACAGAAAATACTTCTGGTGAAATTCTGCTCAGGTAAGGTCAAATGCATGTTTAAGCAAGGTAATTAGTTTATGAGTGCTGAAATTTGAGGGTAAAAAAGTGAATTTTCTTTTAAAACAGACTTTTATTTATACAGAACAATTCTGCTTTATTATCTTTTACTTTAGATTTATGAATCATAAACTATTGGAATGAAAATCTTTTTCACGAAAATTAAGAATTACTGTAAAACTGATCAGCAATAACTTTTGTTGTGATATATTTACAGTCATATGTACAGCATGTAGACAATGAAAATACCACAATATCTATCAAGCAAATTCTTGTAATTTTTTTTTACATAGAACCATCATACAAATCTTCTGTCAAATCACTGCAAGGCACATTAGTGCAGCTTTGTTCACGACAGTTTTTGCACATTGTTGTGCAATGTAGGTCAGCCTTCACACATCTGCACTTCCTTCTGCAGCCTTGAGTGCAGCCGCATGAAATTAGTAGCAGTATTTTCTCTGGAGCAGGTGGTCGTTTCATGTGAATCGGGGAGAGGGATGAATTTGATTCCCTCCAGCCCCATTTTTTGGGATCCAAGTCGTTCCCCAGCCATAGCTGAACTTGTAGGTAAACTCAGTAAGAATGGAGGCGTTCTGCTTCAGTAGTGGGTGACAAAGGAGGGAGTATGACAGCATTGTTTGCTTGACCCATAAGTACATCAAAACATTTAAATCGAATGGAATTTGTCATCATGAGGACACTCTACTGTTTTTGTGTAGAGAGTGAGTGTAAATTTTCTTTCCTGCTTTTGCTGTGGCATCAGGAGTGGAAGCAGGATCGTTGAATATCCGTGGAATGTTATGAAGTTGGGGATGCCGGTTGAATAGTTGCAATGAAGAAACAGTATTGAATTCTTGTATTCATGAGTGAATGAGGAGTTAAGTATATCTTTAGAACTGTAACGCCTTTTTCTGATACTACCTGTACCCTCCTTCATCAGGATTATGTGTGTGTCGTCTGGAGCAAGAACGATGAGTGGCACAAGAAGGTCTACATCTTGACCCACTATAATCAATTACTGGTAAAATTTTGAGGCATTTATTGCTTTTGCAACATTTTCAACATCTCCATCGTCTTCCGCAATCCTGGGTTCAATACCAAAACTGTCTAGTTTTGCATGAGCTGTGCAATAAAATTTCCTTGTTGCTGAGGTTATTAAGAAAGGTGGGTTGTGATTTAACACACATCTCGACATTACAGAAAGTTTCTCGTGAGGTCCGTAACATCGTTCGCCTTTGGCGTTCAATAGGTTTTGAGTTCAGAGAACTTTCTGAGTATCCGTCAAATACAAGAGCATCATAATCTTTATAATGTCTCTGAATATAGGCGATTAAGATTGTCACCAAAAGTTCCATTCTCAAGCCACACGACATGATAGATAAGAAACCCTCCATCTACAACAAAGAACTTCGATTCATTATTGTCAGTATTCCTTTCAGGTACTTGATTGAAAAGGTTGCACAGTGGGACTTTTTTGTTTTCCTCATCAATCCACTGCTGTCAAACAGAGACATTGGTATACTCGATAATTCGTACGTGAAGCACTCCTGTAAATCATCAGGTGAATGAAACGTGCATGGTATTGTATGAAATAATTGCGTCGTATCTACTTCCGCCCACTCTGTTATTCTCCTCCAAAGGCGTCATTGGATGCGGTATGGAGGGGCATGTGGGCAGATCACCGTTCTACCAGTCGTTGTCTGGTTCCTTGATGTTGGAACCGCTGCTACTTGGCCAAAATCCTCCTCAGTTGGTCTCACGAAGCAGAGTGCACTCCTTTTTAGTTCCCCCACCAAGAGCAAATCCCTGGCAGTAGCGGAAATCGAACCCTATTCATCGCTGTCAGCCGCTCTCCGCCCACTCAACTACGGAGGCGGACAGTGTATGAAGATAGTGTCTGCAAAGTGTACTGCGAATGGAATCAGTAGTAAAGAAATTATGAATTACACTGTCAAGCCTGATACCGAAAGTTTACTGCGAGAACAGCATAAATGTAGAAAGCAATAAGCAATCAGTGAGAAAAATTTTCTTAATGGTTTGAAATTGTGTGTAATGGCTGTTGGAAGTCTCTAAGTGCTCTCATTCTCAAATACTGCTTGGATATAGTCTGGGTAATTTGCACGACGTGAATTACGCTGCCGCAAGACGGATACACAGTTTCCATCTGTAGTTCTCGACTTATTGTATTAAACCTTTTACATAACATTATAGCTATTAATGGGTAAGTTATGACAATATTTTAAATTTTGAAATTCGATCAATAACTGTGTAATGTTGAATATCAAATACACTGACGGAAAAAAATCATAACACCAATAAGGAATTGTGCGACGTAATGAAAGTTGGTAGGCGTGTTTCTGTTCAAATTTTGCGCCAGTCGTATAAGAGCGGTGCTAGTGGTGCCACTATGAGGATGCAAATCAGGTCTACTTTAAACACACGCTGTAACGGTCGTGAGCGGCAGTCACCTTTCAGATTGGACGTGGTCCTTTGATGTTAGTCAAGAATGCCTTTAAAGCGACAAAGAAGCCATTATCAGTACCTCACTGACTTTGAACGAGGTCGCGTAATATTGCTACGAGAATCTGGACGTTCCTTCTGCGATATTGCAAAAAGACTAGGCAGGAAAGTAGACACTGTACGCGATTGCTGGCAGTGGTGGTCAGCAGAATGTACAGTCGCAAAAAGACCGGGCGTCGAACCGTCACGTGGTACTATCGAGAGGGAAGACCATCGTGTTCTGCGTATGGTACTATCGAATCGTATTGCATCTGCAGCAGAATTGGAAACGCAGTGACACAACGAGCTGTTACACAACCGTTAATTCAAGGTCAGATCCGAGCCAGACGCCCTATAGCATGTATTCCACTGGCCCCAAACCATTTGCGACTTCAGTGGTGTCAAGGGAGAGCGAGCTCATTGGAGGGCAGGGTGGAGCTGTGTTGCGTTTTCTGACGAAAGCTGGTTCTCCTACGGTGCTAGTGATAGTCGTGTGGTGATTAGGAATAGGCCAGCTGATCGTCTGCAACCGACCTGTCTGCATGCTAGACACACTGGACCTACACGTGGAATTATGATCTGGGGTGCGATTTCATATGACGGCAGGAGCACTCTCGTAATTATCTCATGCACTCTGACGTCGATCTGGTTATTCGACATGTTGTGCTGTCATTCATGAACAGCATTCCAGGGGTGTTTTCAAACAGGATAACGCTCTCCTGCATACCGCTGTTGTAACCGTACTTGCTCTACAGCGTGTCGACATGTCTTCTTGGCATGCTCGATCATCAAATCTGTTTCCAATGGAGCACATTTGGGACACCAATGGACGACAACTTCAGCGTCATCCACAACCCGCATTAACCGTCCCTGTATTGACTGACGAAATGCAACAGGAATGAAACTCCATCCCACGAACTAACGTCCGGCAAGTGTACAACATAACGCATGCACGTTTACATGGTTGCATTTAACAGTCTGGCTATTACACCAATTATTAATGTACGGAGAAGGAAGATTTGGTTTATCGTCCCGTCGACATCGACGTCATTAGAGACGGAGCACAAGCTCGGGTTGTGTCAAGGATGGGGAAGAAAGTTGGTCGTGGCTTTTCAAATGAACCATCCCGGTATTTGGGTGGGGTGATTTAAGGAAATCACGGAAATCCAAAATCTGGATGGCCGGACGCGGGTTTGAACTGTCGTCCTCCCGAATGCGAGTCTAGTGCGCTAACCGATGCGCCACCCGGCTCGGTTCAGTAATGTTCCAGCATTTCTCGTTTACAATGGCTTATCTCGCGCTTACATTAACCTGTGATCTTGCAATGTTCATCCCTTAAACATGTTGCGTAGACAAATGTATTCACGAAGTTTCATTACTCCACATTAATTATGTTTTGGTGTTACGATTTTTTTTCGTCTGTGGTTTTGTTGCCCGTGTAAGCTGTTAGATAGGCAACTTGCAGCTGGGACCTATCCCGGCCTTCGCCATTTAGTAATGCCTTTTTTTTTTGTTCACAGTGTCTTTCTTCCACCCTATGTTTCGCCTGTAGTCCGTACAGCGGCTTACTGCTCATAGATCCAAGCATTTCCTCTTGCTTTGACTGAAAAGTACGCCTCATGTGCCCACAGTCCGCACTGCTTTCTGTTTCAGTTAGACAATAAGTTTGATGAAACAGCGGTAGGGAGCAGCACTGCAACTGCTACAGCATCATCTGTTGCCGCTAAAATATGCAACCAGACTGGAAACAACAACTTTTTTCATTGCGTATCTCAGCGAACTCTGTCGCGTTACTAGCTATACGTTTAGAATTACTGATTTTTCAGTTGTCTTTTACCTTTCGTTTAGCGACTATAATCCTCCCACTTCGTCTAGGAGGGACACCTCGCTCCAGATGTGTTGGTTGACCAGTATCTACCTTTTGAAATCACCTGTTGTTTACTGCCTCCTGGAATTATAGTCTTCGTGAGCTGTTAGCCACATCCAATAGCCGGGTCCCAAGCTTTGTTTAGCCGCAGACCATGGTCTTCACTGAGAATGATGTCGAAAATTTTTATCTCGATCGCTTCTTTTATATCGCTATCCCAGAACCCAGTTGTCCATTTAATAATAGATGTCTTGCTGAACGCAATTCGATATGCTTCGTCCTTAACATGTTCCGCTACCGCTAATTTTTCGGTATACGGCAGGCGGTAACACCTCGTTTTCTGTTCGGTGCTCTTCAATAGTGCGCACAGCCTGTGCAACATAAAGCAGTCAGCGCCCGCACGGCATATCCCAGGCATTCTGAGTCCTACATCATGTTTTACATGCCTCATGAACTGACGAATTTATATATCTTTAGGCGCCGGCTAACATTTTCTGTTACTGAGCTACAGAACGATAAAAACGCAAGGTTTTTCGTTTCATTCTCGGTGGCTTTCTGCCTATGTTTCTTCTATAAAATAGCTTGGGGAATTTGTCGGTTGTACCCATTAACTACGTCCGTCTGATCGGCTCCTTTCTCTCCCACCGTCCTCCCTACGTCACCATCCATAACAAAGATTCCTACACCTTTTTCCCCTCCGCAGTGTGCCCCAAGGCTCCGTCCTCTCCTCCCTTCCGTACCTTTTGTATACGGCGGACATGCCGCCGTCGTAGCCCCTCGTTCACCTTCTCCAGTTTGCCGATAACACCGCCTTCCTTGCCCTTGCTCCCACCCTGCAGCGCTCCCAACACCTTCTCCAATCCCATCTTGACCGGTTCACCACTTGGTGCAACCAGTGGTTGCTCAAGGTCAATCCCTCCAAAGCCCAGGCGATCATTGTAGGCAAAACCACCCCTTCCTTCCGCCTCCTTGATTTCTATCTCACCATCTATGGCCGTCCTATCGCCCTCACTCCCACCCTTAAGTACCTCGGCGTCACCCTCGACCGTCGCCTCTCCTGGACCCCGCATCTCCGGACAATCCAAGCCAAGGCACGCTCCCGACTCCGTCTCCTCAAGCTCCCTTCCAGCCATACGTGGGGTCTGGACCCCTCCACCATCCTCCACATCTATAAACCCCTCATCCGCCCTATCCTTTGTTACGCCCATCCGGCCCGGATCTCCGCCCCCCCCTACCTTTTATAAATCCCTCCAAATCCTTGAACGCCATGCTCTCCGCCTCGCCTATCACATCCGTCTCCCCTCCCCCATGCGGATCCTGTACGATCTCATCCCCTTCCCCCACCTCCTCCTTTTCCTTGAAAGGATACGGATCCTGTACACCTCCTGCAAACTTCCCCTCCCTGATGATGTCCTCCTCCCTTCCATCTACCCCTCCTATCAACTTTGATCCTCCCCCCCACTTCCTGTGTCCTTTCCTTTAGGCACCCTCCCTCCCTTCTCTTTCCTTTTCCCCCATCCCCCTTCCTCTGCCCCTCTTCCCCCGGGCTTCCCCTCCCCCTTCCTCCCTCCCCCTATCTCCCCTGCCCATGGCATCTCTGCTCTCCCCTCTCCCTCTCCCACTCCCCTTCCTCCTCCTCCTCTCTTGGCAGGTCCTCGGACTTGCACACGCTCAGTGAACATTCGCGCACCGGAGATCATCGCCATCAGTGTCTCGTGTGTGTGACTTCGTTTGTGTTTAGTGTTCTTTCGCCGTCACGCCACCACTGTTCACGTGTGCCGTCGCCATCATCCATGTTATGTGCGCCGTGTCAACTGGTGTTAGTGATATTTCTCGTCCAGTGTGAACGGCTCCATGTTTTTTTGTTTTTTAGTGTCTACATTTTTTGCCCGGCATTTTGATTGTATTCTCTGTGGCACCTATATGTAATTCTTATTGTAAAACTCAAGGCTGAAGAGCGGCGTACTATGCTGCTGACATCCCACCTTTGTATAAGGTGTTCAAAATCATCATAAAGAAAAAAAAAATTGTCGGTTGTACCCCCACCGCCCCACTTTACCCCCACAGGCCGTCCTCCTCCTCCTCCGTGAATCCCGCCATCTATACCGTGTCTTCCTTCACACACGTGGGCGGGACACACTACGACGCCACCGGCAACTCCAATGACACGTCTGAAACTTGCTCGCGGCCAAGAAACGCCGGGACTGGCGACAGACATGCACCCATCTTAATGCTACCCTGCCAATTAACTCATCTAAGTACTGGTCAACCTTCCGCCGCTTTACCGGATCTAACCCCCCCCCCCCCCTACTACCCTCTCCTTCATGATGACCACCCCTTTCCTGATAACCTTAGTAAGGCCAACAATTTTGCTTCTTACCTCTCCAATATCTTTACCCTCCCTACGATCCCTAGTTCGATTACTCCCTCTTCCCTGATGTCTGTGATCGAACTGACACCTCTGCCCTCCACTCGCTCCTGGCTTCCAGTCCTTGGACAACATTCCACACACCGAGCTCAATGCCCCAATCACTACTCAAGATATCATATCTACACTCCACAAGAAATGCAACACTGCTCCCGGTCACGACCTTGTTACCTATCGTCACATCAGTGAAGTTCCCACCTCCTTCCTCTCCACCCTGGCCACTCTATAATGTGGTCTTGTCCACTGGCTTCTAGCCTGACCTGTGGAAAACCTCCTGGATCCTGATGTTCCTCAAACCTGACAAATGACCATCCACTGTCTCCTCCTACTGTTCTATCAGCCTTACCTCAGACTTCAGCAAGGTCCTGAAATCCATCCTCATCTAAAACATCCACCAGCACCCCCTCCTTCCTGCTATCCAATGTGGCTTTCGGCCGTCCTTCTCTGCTGATGACCTTCTCCTTCACCTCACTCACCTCCTCTCCGAACAACTCAACTCCCGTCACTCCACCATCTTCCCCTCCCTCGACCTTGTACGTGCCTAAGATCATGTCTGGCATTCTGATCTCCTCTTCAAGCTCCAAACCTTCGCCCTTCCTATTAACTACATCTTTCTGATCAAAAAATTGTTCAAATGGCTCTGAGCACTATGGGACTTAACATCTCAGGTCATCAGTCCCCTAGAACTTAGAACAACTTAAATCTAACTAACCTAAGGACATCACACACATCCATGCCTGAGGCAGGATTCGAACCTGCAACTGTAGCGGTCGTGCGGTTCCAGACTGAAGCGCCTAGAACTGCTCGGTCACCAGCGGCCGGGTCCGTCTGAACGCCGCTTTTCTTTCCCACCATCCCACCTATGTCACCATCCATAACACGGATTCCTGCACCTTCTACACCTCCGCCAGTGTGCCCGAAGATTCTGTCCTCTCCCCTCTTCTCTACCTTCTTCACACGGCAGACATGCTGCCGCCTTCACCCCCCTTACACCTTCTCCAGTACGCCGATGACACTGCCTTCCTTGCCCTCGCCCCCACCCTGCAATGCTCCCAGCACCTTCCTCAATCCTATCTTGACCGTTTCACCACTTGGTGTAACCAGTGGCTGCTCAAGGTCAATCAATCCAAGACCCAGGCGATCATTGTAGGCAAAACCACCCCTTCCTTCCGCCTCCTTGATTTTTATGTCACTATCTGTGGCCGTCCTATCAACCTCATCCCCACCCTCAAGTACCTTGGCGTCAGCCTTGACCGTCGCCTCTCTTGGACCCCTCATCTTCAGATGATCCAAGCCAAGGCAGGCACCCGACTCTGCTTCCTCAAGCTCCTTTCTGGCCGCACATGGGCTCTGGACTCCTACACCATCCTCCACACTTATAAATCCCTTATCCGCCCCATCCTCTGCTATGCCCATCCTGCCTGGATTTCTGCACATCCCCTCAGGGCTCCCTCTCTCCTTCCTCACCTTCCTTTCCCCCCCTCCTCTCTCCCACATGTTCCGCTTCCGCCTCCCTGGGCTTCCAACCCCTCCCCTCTATCCTCAACCCCCCATTCTCCTTTCTTCCTCCAGCTCCACCCCCCACCTTCCCGCCCTCCTACCCCTCCCTTCCACCTGGAGGCAGCCCCCCCCTCTTCGTCAGTGTGTGTGCTTCGCCGATGATCGTCACCAGTATTTCCCGTGCGTCGGTGTTTCTCCATTGTGTGCTACAGTGATTTCATTAGTGTTCTTCTACATTCGCATCTCCACCTGGATGTCTTCGTCTGTTCAATTGGTGACGCCCCTCATGTTCAGCGCCTTCCGTCGAACAACTTCAAATTTGTTGTGCAATGTTCACCATGTACTTACCATGCTTTTTATGTTTTCTGTGTCTTCTGTGTCTCTACGTTGTGTCTCTTGGCCGAAGAGCGGCGTATGTAGGCGGCTGCCGGCCTGCCTCAGCTGAGGCATGAAATAACAATAAAGGAAAAAAGAAATTGTCGGTTGTAGCCGTTTACCTTGAGTACTTCCCGTCTCTGGCTCAATTCTTTCGGCAGGGTTTCGTATGAAACGGCTTCCGCTCGATCCAACAAAACAGATATTTCTGTGCTATGTTAGCTGATAGCGTGCAGATACCAACCCATGCCATCTGAGACAGCCATTTGCACAATATTGCTGTGCCTGTGTTATTCCAAATTATGATGCAATGTTCCTTCGGACATTAATGCACATCCATGGCGACTATAGCCGTTATGAAATACACGAAATGTTTTTGCAGTTGCGAATATGGAGAACCATCGGCTGTACACTGGGATGATGACAATGAAAATCTGTGCTGGGCTCGACGGGGCTTGAACCTGTTTTTCCCATTTATCGCTAACAGTCGCTTTACTATTTGACTAGACCCGAAGTTCCATTTGCCTTCAACCATGTGTCTACAATTTACTCGTAGATTCGTTATGCATTCCTGTACAGGGAGACATTTTACTTGAAAGTCGCTTGCCCGCAGTAGACTGATAAATATGATGTTGCAGTGCCTGTATTATTCCACATTACGATGGTGTTCCTCCAGACATGCCTGCGAATACATTTCACTTACATCCATTTGTTTTATGGTGGACAGTCTAGGAACGGCTACGCACCGTCTGTCTCTACTTTCATCGTGAACTTGACTTTGCCAGGGATGTTGTTGGTGCGGTTCACGAAACTTTCCCAGGTTTTCCCATCCATGAGGCCAGACAGTGAATGTGACATTCACCTATAGCTAAAGGTAACTAGGCACTGTAGGACCCATGTCCACAGCGATGTCTTCGAAATACTCCATAAACAGGTTGGATATAACTGGAGCTAATGGGTTTCCCATGGCCTCGCTGGTTACATATTCTCCACCATACAAAAGGTCAAGTATTGTCTTAATGTGCTTAAAAAGCCGCTCAACAGTGCCCTCGAGGAATTGGAAGTGAAAAGTTATAGAGTTGTCAATGAGACTCGCGTGAACAAGGAGACCACATCAGACCTGACAATCATTCATTTTCCACAGCACAGGCGTTTACTTCCATAACGAAGTCGGCCGTGTTGGTGAGATGGTGCCCACAGTGAACAACGTGCAGAGTAAGCAGCTTGGGCAGATGTTTACGAGTCTGTAAATAGTCGATTCAGTGGCGCTCATGTTGGGGCATACGTGTGATTTCTTTTTATGACACTTCGGGATAGAACGTAGGTGATCGAGACGTCTGAAGAAGAGTATTCTTAATGACACTCTCTTCCTGCGACGGCCGCTTGAGAAGCTCCGATATGTTCCTCATTTGTTCTTATGTAAACAACGTCGAATCACGTATCATTTTAGTCAAGCAAGACATATTCATATACTACCTGATCAAAGGTATCTGGTTACTAGAAATGGAAATGGGCGTTTGGCGTCATTGGCCAGGAAGTCCCTTACTGGACAGGTCCGGCTGCCGTAGTGCTTGTCTTATTACATTCGACGCCACATTGGGCGACATGCGTCTAGCAGGGGGATGAAATGATGATGAAGACAACACAACACCCAGTCCCTGAGTGGAGAAAATCCCCGACCCAGCCGCGAATCGAACCCGGGCCCCTTAGGACGGCAGCTAGCGGGGTGGACATCTGGATATTAATATGGGGTGAATCCACTTTTCGCCTTTATGATGGCTTGAGCTCTGCTGGGGACGCTTGCAATGAGTTGCCTGAATCTCTGTGGAGGAATGCAGACAATCCTGCCTCAAGAGCCGTAAGCAGAGAAGGTACTGATATTGACCGCTGAGGTGTGCAGCTAAGTTGACGTTCTAACACATCCTAAGAGAGTTCCATTGTGTTCAATCCGGTTCATTTCAGTTACATTATTGTCCACAAATCACAGCATCACAGATGCTGTTTTATGATAGGGTGCATTGTCTGCTGATTCAAAAACTCGCCGTATCTGAACTGTTCCTCCTCTGCACGCAGTACACGGTGTTGTAACATGTGTTCATATCCTCCAGCATTTAGCGTTTCTTAGGCGCAATAAGTAGGCCACGAATAAGCACGAAAAACACATTCATACCTGAGGTGTCAGGTCAGAGGTGCGTTCTGAACACAATTTCGACACAAAGCAGCTCAATAGGCTGTGGAGTGGTAGGGGTAGGCTTGCAATAGAACAGTGCATCACCATTGACTAGACACTCATTTATTGAACACATGAGTTAGGTATTACCCAAAAGGAACAATCAGTACAAACTACAAAATAATATTCTTTTCCTTTAAGTCACTCAAACATTTAAACAGGCAAATAGCAATCATTTAACTGAAACCCTTTTAAGAAAGCAAGACTAGAAAATTTGAATGATGAGTTAAAATCATATTTAAATAGGCTCTGACCGAGCACATATTTTAAAACGAATTACTTCCTTTAAGGAACCAGCGATCAAAATTAATTACATAATCGTCAACAACAATATTACATCCAAGACATTTAAGATTAAACAGTAATATACAGGGTGTTACAAAACGGTACGGCCAAACTTTCAGGAAACATTCCTCACACTCAAATAAAGAAAAGATGTTATGTGGACATGTGTCCGGAAACGCTTAATTTCCATGTTAGAGCTCATTTTAGTTTCGTCAGTATGTACTGTACTTCCTCGATTCACCGCCAGTTGGCCCACTTGAAGGAAGGTAATGTTGACTTCGGTGCTTGTGTTGACATGCGACTCATTGCTGTACAGTACTAGCATCAAGCACATCAGTAAGTTGCATCAACAGGTTAGTGTTCACCACGAACGTGGTTTTGCAGTCAGTGCAATGTTTACAAATGCGGAGTTGGCAGATGCCCATTTGATGTATGGATTAGCACGGGGCAATAGCCATGGCGCGGTACGTTTGTATCGAGACAGATTTCCAGAACAAAGGTGGCCCGACAGGAAGACGTTCGAAGCAATTGATCGGCGTCTTAGGGAGCACGGAACATTCCAGCCTATGACTCGTGACTGGGGAAGACCTAGAACGACGAGGACACCTGCAATGGACGAGGCAATTCTTCGTGCAGTTGACGATAACCCTAATGTCAGCGTCAAAGAAGTTGCTGCTGTACAAGGTAACGTTGACCACGTCACTGTATGGAGAGTGCTACAGGAGAACCAGTTGTTTCCGTACCGTGTACAGCGTGTGCAGGCACTATCAGCAGCTGATTGGTCTCCACAGGTACACTTCTGCGAATGGTTCATCCAACAATGTGTCAATACTCATTTCAGTGCAAATGTTCTCTTTACGGATGAGGCTTCATTCCAACGTGATCAAATTGTAAATTTTCACAATCAACATGTGTGGGCTGACGAGAATCCGCACGCAATTGTGCAATCACGTCATCAACACAGATTTTCTGTGAACGTTTGGGCAGGCATTGTTGGTGATGTCTTGATTGGGCCCCATGTTCTTCCACCTACGCTCAATGGAGCACGTTATCATGATTTCATAGGGGATACTCTACCTGTGCTGCTAGAACATGTGCCTTTACAAGTACGACACAACATGTGGTTCATGCACGATGTAGCTCCTGCACGTTTCAGTCGAAGTGTTCGTACTCTTCTCAACAACAGATTCGGTGACCGATGGATTGGTAGAGGCGGACCAATTCCATGGCCTCCACACTCTCCTGGCCTCAACCCTCTTGACTTTCATTTATGGGGGCATTTGAAAGCTCTTGTCTACGCAACCCCGGTACCAAATGTAGAGACTCTTCGTGCTCGTATCATGGATGGCTGTGATACAATACGCCATTCTCCAGGGCTGCATCAGCGCATCAGGGATTCCATGCGACGGAGGGTGGATGCATGTATCCTCGCTAACGGAGGACATTTTGAACATTTCCTGTAACAAAGTGTTGGAAGTCACGCTGGTACGTTCTGTTGCTGTGTGTTTCCATTCCATGATTAATGTGATTTGAAGAGAAGTAATAAAATGAGCTCTATCAGGGAAAGTAAGCGTTTCCGGACACATGTCCACATCACATATTTTGTTTCTTTGTGCGTGAGGAATGTTTCCTGAAAGTTTGAATGTACCTTTTTGTAACACCCTGTATAACATCAGAGAGCTGTAGTCCCAAGTTTTAAGCAGCACGTTTCAGATGGACTGCACTGCAACAGTACAATACAAGTCCCTCAGAGGATCTCCCCACACAGGAAGTTACTGCCGCAATCGACAAAATACCAACATCATTCCATGTACAGACCTAAAACAAACTAAAAGCTCTCTTAAGTCTGGTACAGTTAATTCCCTTTCAACATAAGATACATCACAAGTCTAGCCCTAGGACGGCACCGACACCCCGCAATTTAGCACGCGAAAAACTACAGCGATGCACTCATCACGTATCCTTACAAAATCCAAGAACAGAGAGCCGGCTCCCCAATAGCGGAACATTTAACCACGCGCAGCATGTGGGTTTGCGGGATGCTGATCTCGCCCTTAACCTCAACACCAGTTCAAATACTAGTCACCCTACAATCTTGAACCACCATACACATTCCTTCAGTTACTGCATAGAAAGCCAATGTGATAGGCAAACAGACCAGCATATGATAAAAGGTTAAGCAATTTCCTTACTAGACAACCCTTATGAATAGTAGCCTTAATTTTTTTTTTTTTAACGTGAGCACACCCACAATCAAAAGACAAACAACGCCAATCATAAGGACAGTAACACGTAAGCAAGTAGCAATGGTAACTTCTGCTTAGATTAGCTACAAATCAGAGCGTGATTTAACACACCAGAGAACAGTCTTTACAACATAACCATCAATACAATAGCAAATTACTCACACGTGTACTCCCCCACGATTTCGATTCGCAAAGCCATAGACTAAACATGGAGAACGTATTACTTAGACCAACATAATGGTGCTCCCTCACTTACCCCAAATAACTGACTCCCTTAGTTGCACAGCAAAGGACCAGACCTAATGAAACCACCACAGTTTTCACCTCTAAATTGTCACAGTACAAGTGAGACTCAATCACAAATTTAATTTTACATCACCAGTTCCGTATAGTCAATACAAGCGTCTGATTTTCACCCGTTTATAACGGCACGCAGCAGCATCGTACGGAAAAAAGCGTAGACACAAGCCCTTACCAGTTCTCTTCTCCGAAAGCAGCCACCGCAACTCTCGGGAACCACTCGGACATCCAATGCAAAAATCGTTACTCCTTCACACAAATTACAGGACGCCCGCTTGCCGCTGCTTGGTACGGCGCCTTCCGTTCAGAGCCAACTTGTATATCTCCATGCGATAGGTCCGGTCCCACACTCGCTGCGTCAACCCGACAACCGTCTTCCACCACGTCCCGGAGCACCACCCCAGGACCTCGCCTCGTTACTCCTCGCGTAGGCCCCAGAGGGCGCTGCTTACCGCCCTGACCGTGGCAGTAAAGATAAACCACCAGAGTGACACTATCGATATGAGCCGCCACGGCTCAATACCGTAACACTATCTCTCCGTACTGCGCTCTATGCATTATGGCAGTTAACGTTGTCCAGCCATTTGACAAACCCAACCCTTTCCATCGGAATGCCACAGGATACAGCGTTATTAATCACTCTAAAACAGTGGCTTCCAGTCGTACACAGCCCAGTGGCGCCACCCTTTACATCACCTCAAGCGTCACTTAGCACTGATTGCAGAAGTTTGTGGCTTATGAGAAGCTGCTCGACCATTGTACACCATTATTTTTAACGCCGGACGAACAATCATCGTGCTAGCTGGACTGCTGGTAAGCACTTCGGATCTCACGAATGATTCCTTCTGCTGATTTCGTGCGATTTTTTACAAGCACCCTCTGCGATACTCGACGGTCCGTGTCCATCAGGACATTAGGTCTGCGTGGTATCGATTTAGCTACGGTTCCTCCTTCGCGTTTCCGACTAACAATTACAAACCGGCAGTTGAGTTAGGCAGCTTTAGAAGGGTTGAAATATCATTGATGGATTTGTTATTCAGGTGACATCCAATTAGTAGTCCATGTCCGAAGTCACTGACACCCGAACCTCCAGATGTCAGACAAGAAGATGAGTACCAAACGACAGAGTATCACCCAAAACACTGATATAGTTTGTCCTAAGTGGTGTCGTCCAAGAGAATGTGCGTAAACAGTAAGTAATAAGTACCCCATGACCTACAGAGCACAGGAAAAACATATCTGTGAGCGTCTGCCGTGTGGAGCTCCAGTGGTGAAGATGGTAGAGTGTTGGTTCATCGTACCAAGGTTACTGGGTTCGAGCACTGGTCATGCCAGTTTTTGAATTGTAGTACGTGTGAAATTGAGATATGGGACAACATGTCCCTGACATGTAAAACGTTTGATCCGAGCTTATAGATCTACTTTGGCGCTGCCATCTAGAAGTCAGTTAGTATTCTTGTTAACAAGTTTGTTTGTGTGGCCATGCTCCGCAGCAAGCATATAAATACTTGTTTTCTAAATAAAACTGCCTGTTGCTGCTGCTAGTTACTTTATTTATCCCATACGGTTTCGCCTTCTCCTGTTCTAAGGCATCATCAGTGGAATCTATAACGATACAGTTTTGTTAGTTATAGATTATCAAACAGTTCACTTCGCGATTTTTTTGTAAAAAAATTAATTACTTACGATTTGCTGATCTGCGTTTCCTCACATCTGGTCTGGAGGTCGCTCTACCACTTTTAGAGATAATGGTATTGGTGGGCCACCAAAGGTGCAGACCCAATGTAGTCCTTGTGGAGATAATGTTATTGGTGGGCCACCAAAGGTGCAGACCCGCTGTAGTCCTTGTAGAGATGGCTAGCAGCCATCCGTTGTGACTGTGCGGTTGCACAACCACCATCGAAGAGTCTTGCGGATAATGTATCAAGTCCATGAACCACCACTTGTGCACTCACAAAAAAAAAAAAGAAAAAAAATTTGAAATGTCCTTAGAATCATCAATGCTGTTAACCAGTCCCTTGCTGAATTATCAATACACATGCGAGCACTAACAGTCCCTTTTTTTTTAGCTTCTCACATATTGTGCGTATACTATGACCAACAGGAATGCGTGCAGTGAAATGAAACCCTACTATATACTTAATTTGAAGAACTGGCGTCTAATTACAATTACAAAGGTACAAGAAAAAACATCGTTAAAAATATAATGATAACATTAGTAGTAATCCAGGCGTTAAAAAAGAGTAGAAATAAGCGTATACATGAGTATTGTAGGAATTGTGACATAAATAAATAAATGAAAAAAATGAGAATATTAATTAGCACATCAAATTGATACATGGGCATAAAAAGGAAAACGCAACAGAATAAGTAATATCGAAACATTTTTTTCAAACTAAAGAACAGCTTGTATTTGAGGATAACAGTACTCTTCATCATAGTAAATGCAGCTTAGTATCAGAAAAATTCTGCAACATAACTCTTATCAGATAAACGCATACAGACAGCAGTAACAACATAGACACAAAAGGGTACACATAAACACATAGCAGAATAACACAAAAGGAAAGGACAGGGTTTGTTTTCCGTATAACATTTGGTACTGAAGTATACATCGTATTTCACTTGCAAAAAAAACTTTCTTTACTTCTCGGAGATCTCCCTTAGTTCATCATTATTCCCAAAAAGTCGTATCTACGCATGCTTTCTGTATTAGTATTTTCGCATATTCATTACCTCCTTATTTGTTTCCAAGAAAATACTACCTAACTCTGTTGTCCCTAAGCCCTACTTGTCTATTCATATCCTCTTTGAAAATAATTATTTCTCATTGTACAATAATCATATGGGCCCAAATCTTTTTTCATATAACTTCTCAATGCATTTTTTATACGTTATTTGATACTGAAACATTTGAGTTAAACTGAATGTACTCAGACAGTTTTCTCTTTACTTATTCTGATCATTTCTAAACTGACACACAATATTTTAGCGCAACACAATCTGACTTTTAATAATCTCTACAAAAGAATAGCCCTGACTAACAATAACCTATACCCTTCGTGAATCACTTACCTCACAAAAATCTTCGTTACTCGAACTACTGCAATACAGCGAGCGCCAATACTGCCAGCTAAATAAAAGATTCTAATTACTGAAGGCAGTAACTACTGATAGACATATAGTTAGCAAATGAAAGATTTTGATAGAGAACACACAATGTATTTACCTTAATAGTGTTCAAAAGTCATAATATATAAATTCTTGACATCTATTTTGACAAATTTCCTTTTTCTGACGGACACACGTCCAGATCGTCCGATCATATTAACATATCAAAACTCTGGCATCTCTCCCCGCACATCCACCACTGCTGGCGGCTCAGCTCCAACTGCTCTACCCTACTGGCTGTTCACATCCAACTGCCCAACACTACACTAGCGAATAATCCAACAAGAGTCCAACCAGCCACAGACTGCACACAGCGCAGTCAGCGATTTAATATAGAGCGCTACATGGCGTCACCAACATAAAAACCTAAACAGCCTTCTTACACATGTTATGCCATATAATAGTTTCACATATACTGCAGTACAGAAACTATTAGTACCAGGGATCGAACTAACGCTCTACCAACTTGCCTAGGTGAGCTCCACACAACAGCTGCTCATAACTGTGCCTTACCTGTGCTCCGCGGGTCGTATGGTACTTATTACTTAACGTTTACTTATGTTCTCCTGGACGGCAGCACATAGCACAAACTGTATACAGTAGGTATTTTCGTTGATACTCTATCGATATGTAACGTTTGGTACCGATCTGAGTGTCTGACATCTGAAGGTGTGGGTGTGACCTCTCCTGGTCGACCCATTCACCTGTTACCGCTTTTATACTGAACGCCTTCTCTTGTACTGGCTGATTCGCCTTTCGTGACATCCGGTGGTCAGTTCCTCATTACAAATGCGAGTCTGCATACTTTTGATCAGGTAGTATATATTTCTCACTAAAAGATCCGCTAAACACAAAAAACAGGTGTGGTACGATAAAGCGAAATGAATAATGAAAATACCTCTTCAAGTACCTCGTGGATAGTTGCTTACCACTTTATAAGTTTCTAGCGAAACTTGACTGCATTCTTTTTACTGCAGCAGTAGCGCCTGTTCACTCTTTTAAAAATTTCACGTTCATGCTGAATTTCCTTACAAAGTAATTTGTGTTCAGAGCATTACTTACTTTTGAGAATGAGCTGGAGCTCCACATAGTGGTGGACTACAAGCCTACACTCTATCATATTCGTTTCCAGGATGTTCGACTATTGCCTTCTAAGGCTGCGCCATGACAGTTGTTTCTCTTAGGTCTTAGGAAGAGGGCAACTATTAACGCCTCAATAAACTGCTATCTTAATTTCAATTCAAACTATTCAAAACGTTATTTAAGCATACCGCTGTCATGACTTGTAGAGATTGTGAGTGTGTTTTTTTCGTCGGGAAAATCTTTTTCGGTATTCTTTTGACCGCAGGAAATTGCTAGGTCAGGCACCTGTGTAATGGAAGGAAATATAAATCTCCACTCTTAGTGTAGTTCAATAAAGCTTCTTGTGTCTCCTATCCTGAATGCGGTTTGTGTACGCTGCTCAGTCTGTCAATATCGTACATCGAAGAGTGGTTTCAGAATCCAAGCCAACACCCGCTCTCGAAGATTTTGCTATCTACTATGACGACAACCACTTGAAACCTAATCCGGATAAAACTCAAGTGTTTGTATTCCACCTACTGAATAAGGAGGCAAGACGAAAGAGGAACATCGACAGGAAAGGACGCAGTTAAATCACTGTGTTCGTTCTAAGTACCTAGAGTTAAAATCGGATCGTGCGTTAAGACACCAGGCAGAACGTATGCACCAGGAATAATCTCGTCCGCAATCATAAACACGCCGTGGGAAGAGCAGCCCAAGCGCTCTACGCACGTCCGCTTTGCTCTGTGCTTAGGTTTACCATGTGTCCAGCTTTAACCGGACATGTCCGGCTTTTTACTGTCGTGTCCGACCAAATATATACAAGTTAGCCTTTTTACTGACGAAACGGAGAACGCACAACTAAGGTCCGCCCCAACCTCATGACGTAAGCGCGCGGAGTAAGTAAAAGTAGCAATAAGGAGATATACTATAAGGATGCAACAAATGCTAACCAACAATCATGCATGTCTGAAGGAAGAGGCACTGCTGCGATCGACAGACACGTGAAATGTGATAATCATATTCGCATTTGCTACTATGGCTAAAAGTTGATTGCACTGGTGCCACTGAAAACCGTGCCAGCCCTGGACTAGAACCTGGATCTTCCGTTTGACGCGAGCGGTCACCTTAACCTTTCGGCTACCGAGCATGCTTCCCTGGACCGACGGAAACTTCTATATGTCACCGCTCTCGTCTAGAGAGGACATTGAAATATCTCGAAAATTACACATCGCATCAAAACCAGTTATAATTCTAATTTCTTTGTCTCGGAGGGGACGTCAAACGATACTACACTCCACTCGCCACTCCACCCCGTGCGTGGGTGGCGGGGAGCAACTTTGAAATCTTCAATGTGAACCCCCGTTTTTGTTGCAAATTACGATTCTACCGCAATATCTACATACGTTTTGACTGAAGCATTTTCTTCGTTTCTCCAGAGATGGCGCTGTAATCGGAGGAATAGAAATGGGTACACAAATCTTAATTTACGACATGCAAATCAACGGCTCTTGAATATCCAGTGGCATGTCGGACTCCACCTCCATGCTGTGAGGGTAGGACGGGCCAGTATTTCATAACTTCTAATTGGAAGTCCCATTCCCGCCGTTTTATTCCCCCGACATATCGAACAAGGGACTACTCGACGCGCCACCATGGTCGTGTAACGAATTACGACGGTGTTCACATATCGTGCAGACGTAGAACAGATAGCAGCTGTAAAATTTACAATACTTGCGCAGTGCTTGTTGCCAGCACACCTACCTGTTATTTGGAGAACAAGCGTGCGGCCGGCCGCTGTGGCAGAGTGGTTCTAGGCGCTTCAGTCCGGAACCGCGCGACCACTACCGTCGCAGGTTCGAATCCTGCCTCGGGCATGGATGTGTGTGATGTCCTTATGATAGTTAGGTTTAAGTAGTTCTAAGACTAGGGGACTGATGAAATCAGATGTTAAATCCCATAGTGCTTACAGCCATTTGAGCCGTTTGAACAGACGTGCAAGAGGGCAATGAATGTTGCAACCACAGAAGAGTAAATTGTGCCTTTATGTCTGATGGAAGCGTACGGACCGACAAAGGGAAACAAAGCAAACGTGTTACACGAGAAGCTAATGAAATAGCTATACTAGCGGCAGTGCACCACAACCCATGGATAAGCGCCCCATACCCCATACCCCCTGGGACGGAAATAGCGTACCCCAACTGTCTGCATCTAGTGCAAACCATGGAAGAGAGTGAACGTGTTCAAATGTCTGCGAGTAATTTAACTGAGGCCGGACATGGGGACTAGCCCAGTATTCAACTGGCAGGATGTGGAAAATCACCTGAAAACCACATCCAGGCTGGTCAGCACACCGGCCCTCGTCGTTAATTCGCTCCGGGGCCAGCGCGCCTACCTGAGTCTAGGAAGCAGCGCGTTAGCGCTCTCGGCTAACCTGGCGGGTGATTGTTATAAAGTCTCTTGTCAAGAAATTAAAGTCTCAATTGATGGGAGTCATCTGTAATGTAACGTTAGGCACTGCCTCGATTTTCTTTCCTCTGCTAGTCAATTGTGTAACAATTACACTTGTAACAGTTTAGCTGTCGATATGAACTGCGAGTTTTCAAAAAATTAATAATTTGAGAGATTTTGCTATGGTTCAGGAGCTTACAATTCGCGTGTGTGCAAATTGGACTTCCCGCGGTGCAGTGCTGCTTTCCCTTGTCACAATTGCGTCTGCTTATTTGCCGATTCCACGCTAAGCAGGTAAGAACCACTGTTATAAAAGCTTCTTTGTCTGGCAGCTAACAATGACAGTACAGTTCTATTGGTATATTCTTTCCATGCGAAAAATTTCAGGGTAGATTTCGACATGCCGGATTGGAACACTCCCAACTGACACTAAGTGTATCTGGCGGACAGCTTGAATCTGTGAGGACAGCGGCCTGATTGGCTAACTTCAATGCTAATTAACTCAGAAACGGAGCAACGTATCGAATTTCTTTCTTAACAGTTATAGCTCAGCACAACTTACCCTGTAACACCGTTACAAGGTTTTCAGATTGTTTCTGACCAGTCTTTGTTGTTGCCCATTATGACACCCATAACAACAAGCAAATAGTACACTCTCACTTAAAACAACAAAGCAGTCCCAAGAACAGACAACATACACAAAAAACAAGGGCTAAAAGTATTCTACAGGACATACAACTTAATACAGAGAAAACTAAGGGCAACTAGTAGACTCACAGACAAAGACAAACATCTGCTATTTATCAACTGACATGCCAGGACTGCAAATTAGTTTATGTAAGACGGACAAGCAGAAACTTTAATACCCAGATACACAGAACACAGAAGAACATTAAAAGGTAACAGCTGTCATTCTACATTTGCTGAACGCCTTATAGACAAGGAACACAGCCCAACAAACATCAACACTGACTTGAAAATTCTCAAATACAAAAACAGTCCCCCTCCCTCCCCCCTCACAAAACTAACAACTGAAGAAAACTATCAAATACAAAAAGATATAGTAGAAAGAAAATAAATAATAAGTGAATATACAGTTCTCTGCAACGGAGCTCTGTTTTCTTCCCTCAAAAAACTATCAGACAACACCAACCCATAACCACCCAAAATCCCCTCCCTCTTTCCATACACAGACAGACAGACACACACACACACACACACACACACACACACACACACACACACACACACACACACACACAGATACACAAAATAGCAGACACATTTCGCACAGATTCAAAATTTCCGCCCAAACAACATTCAGTTCTTCAGTTATCCGCGATCTTGTGTCTGTACTTTGTAAACAGTGCACTGTCAGTTATTTACTATAGCTCTTCACAGCGAAGATAATAGGGAAACCAGAAAAAGTAACTACAGCATAGGTTCCATATATAATTAGTTATTGTAAGACAACAGCCGTAACATTCACAGTCGTAAAATTTCGAAGTAAATAACTGTTCTACACTAAGTTGCATATGGTTTCAGATGACAAATTAGGAAAAGGACAGCTGCAACAAAGAACATAAAAATCCAGGAAAACCACAGAATATGGCAATAAGGTATATACACAAAACTTTGTTTTACAAATTTGTAAATACTTTCTTAAAACCCGAATTTATATTTGTGCAAGTAGTAAAGAGCATTCTTCCAGTTTTATAGAGAGATAATAATAAAAGCCCACTGGTGATGTTAAACTTCATCAAAACACGTCTGAAAAATAAAAAAAAGATAAAAAAATATGTTTTGGTCAAAGCGGACCCTCTCTAAACACAAATCTATCTGATTCTTTGGATTATCGAATTTTGTCTCACCCCCTACATTCCCCGACATAAAAATGGGTTCTTTCTCTTTTCCTGCATGAGGAAACGATTGCATGCAAGGCATTTCCAGAATCGTGAAGAGATGATTTTGGATGCGGAACGTTTCCGGAACAGCCAAATTGCATACTTTTGCAAGGTTTGGAGGAAAAATATGGGAACACTTCCAGAAATGAATGCTTGAACATTAATGCAGATGCTAGCCAAGCCTGCAGGTTGCGCTGTTGTATTTCACCAAGAACGGCACCTGTACAGTGTCCTCGATACGTTGCCAAGTGTCAGACGTGGTTCAGAACCGTGTTCTGTGGTTTGAGTGGATTATGTCGGAGCTTAGTGAATTCGAATGGGGGCAAATTTTTGGTTCTCGCATCTGTTTCCGTAGCCAAGATAGTAGAAATGTTTAGTGTTTCAAGAGGCACCATAGCGAAGATTTACTACGCATACAGGGAAAGTGGAAAAATATCGTCTGCTACGTCACAACGCGGACGAAAGTGTGTGTTGAATTATCGTGACGGACGGTCAATGAAGATGATTTTGACGAAAAATAAGAGTATGGCAGGTGCAAAAGTCACTGCAGAACTGAACGTCGTACTCGCGAATTCTGTCAGCGCCAAAAGAACACGAAGAGAGCTTCATAAGCAGGGAATTGCAGGGCGAGCTGGAATTCCAAAACCGAACATCGGTGATACAAATTCTTGTAATAGGAAAACGTGGTGCCGAAGCCATAAATGGATTTTTCTCAAAACTACATTTTTTTACTTTTAGGTACCATTATTTGACAAACTAATGGGGTTAGAAACATGAAATTTGGTCAATTTGTCCTGCAGATGGTAATATGTTATTACAAGTAAGTTGAGAACCACCAAAAAATCAAATACTGTTTTATAATAATTAATGTACAAAAACAGTTAAATTTTACTAGTGAAAGAATAATTTTTTTTCTTCAAAACCATCAGAGGTATTATGTACAGTTTATTTGTAAATTGAGGCATATATGTTATCTACATGCAGTAAAAATTTCATTGTTTTATCACTTATAGTTCTTTTGAAAAGTGTACCTATTAAAAGGGTAAAATAGCATTGGCAAAACACGGAAAAGAATTGCCTTCCGTCTCCCCTCAAGTCAAGTATCGTTGAAAAGAACTATCGCAATGAAGGGTGAATGTCAATAGAAGGACTTTACATAATCGTTAAGACTCACGGTCGCAGTTTGAGTCTTTCAGAGCATGATCATTCGATGTACGCATTCAGCACTCATTCCATTTGTTTAGTAGGCTTAGGTTCCAAACCATTAACACAACACCATTAACTACAACAAATTTAAGCTTACGTTAGAGAATATTATGATACTTAACAGTCATTGATCACAAAAAATACAAACTGGTGCTATTTGGTTTCTTAGGACTGCAATATTTGGAGAGTAAATGTATAAACTCTTATTCTTAGTAGACAAGTAGTTTCGAATCGCAAACGATTATGCACTAGTTCAATAATTTCTGCTTAAACGTGGTACTACAAACTCACTCAGATAGCTGAGCGCGTTAACCCACCGGTTCCGGGATACAGGGAGGCGAGACTGCCCCGGATCGAGGGCGCCTCGTGGTTTAACTACGAGGGCTGGCGAGTCGGACAGCCTGAATGTTCAGGCAGTTTCCCACATCCAGATAGGTGAACACTGGGCTGGTTCCAATGATCCACCTCAAATACACTATACACACACATTTAGAAAACGCTATCACACTTGAACACGAGATTTTCTCTACACGCAATCAGCTGGGGTACACACATCCCGCCCTGGACGGAATGGAGCCGTCAGGAAGAGCATGCGGCCAACTACTACTGTTAACAAAGCCACAACTCACATAAAAAAAAAATGCCGACCTCATCTACTGACAGGAAAAGCCAAAGGAGAAGAAATTTGGCATGTTTCTAGGTTATATTATTTTCTTGAATCTTTTGAGAAACTGTGAACACATCGAATGATCATGAGTTCACTGACAGTACAATAAACGCGCTACTTCTACATCTACTCGTATATCTGTATCGGCATATAGATTCGTCAAAACAGCCATCGGCGAAATTAAAAGCAAGGGTGGTAACATTAAGAGTGCTACGGAAATTTCACTGTTGAATGCAGAGGAGAGAGTGTATAGTTGGAAACGGTACACTGAAGGCCTCTGTGAGGGGAAAGATTTGTCTGGTGTCATAGAAAAAGAAACTGCACTCGATTTACAAGAGATAGGGGATTCAGTATTAGAATCAGATTTAAAAGATCTTTGGTAGACTTAACATCAAATAAGGCAGCACGGATAGATAACATTCCATCAGAATTTCTAAAATAATTTGGGGAAGTGGCAACAAAACCGACTATTCACGTTGCTGTGTAGGATGTATAAGGTTGGCGACACACAATATGACTTGCGGAAAACTATCAGCCACACAATTCCGAAGACTGCAAGAGCTGACAAGTGCGACAATTACCGCACAAGCAGCTTAACAGATCATGCGTCCAAGATGCTGAGAAGAGTAATATACAGAAGAATAGAAAAGAAAATTGAGGGCGTGTTAGACGACGTTTAGTTTGGCATTAGGAAAGGTAAAGGCTCCAGAGAGGCAATTCTGACGCTGTGTTTCATAATGGAAGCAAGACTATAGAAAACTCAAGACACTTTCATAGGTTTTATCGAACTGGAAAAAGCGTTCGACAGTGTCAAACGGTGCAAGATGTTCGAAATTCTGAGGAAAATAGGGGTAAGCTGTTGGAAGAGACGGGTAATATACAACATGTACAAGAACCAAGAGGCAATAATAAGAACGGAAGACAAAGAACGAAGTGCTCGGATTAAAAATTGTGAAAGACAGGGATGTAGCTTTTCGGCCCTGTATTGTACATCAGCCCTGTATTATATATCGGCCCTGTATTATATATCGGCCCTATATTATATGTCGAAGAAGCAATGATGGGAATAAAAGAAAGGTTTCAGGAGTGGAACTGAAATTCGAGGTGAAAGGATATCAATGATACGATTCGCTGATGACATTGCTATCCTAAGTGACGAAGAATTACATGATCTGCTGTAGGCAAAGAAGAATCTAACAAGTACAGAATAGGGACTGAGAATGAGTCGAGTAAAGTCGAAAGTAATGAGAAATAGCAGAAATGAGTACAGCTAGAAAATTAACATCAGGATTGATGGTCACGAAGTAGATGAAGTTCAAAATGGTTCAAATGGCTCTGAGCACTATGGGACTTAACATCCGTGGTCATCAGTCCCCTAGAACTTAGAACTACTTAAATCTAACTAACCTAAGGACATCACACACATCCATGCCCGAGGCAGGATTCGAACCTGCGACCGTAGCAGTCCCGCGATTCCCGACTGAGCGCCTAGAACCGCTAGACCACCGCGGCCGGCTAGATGAAGTTAGGAATTCTGCTACCTAGGCAGCAAAATAACCAATGACGCACGGACCAAGGAGGACATCAAAAACAAGCTAGCACTAGCAAAAAGGGCATTCCTGGCCAAGAACAGTCTACTAGTATCAGACATGGGCCTTAATTTGAGGAACAAATTTCTGAGAATGCACGTTTGGAGCACAGCATTGTATGGTAGTGAAACATAGAACGGGGAAAACCGGAACATAAGAGAATCTAGGCATTTGAGATACGGTGCTACAGACGAATATTGAAAATTAAGTGGACTGATAAGGTAAGGAATGAGGAGGTTCTGCACAGAATCGGAGAGGAAAGGAATATGTGGAAAACACTGACAGGAAGAAGGGACAGGATGATAGGACATCTGTTAAGACATCAGTGAATAACTTCCATGGTACTAGAAGGAGTTGTAGAGGGTAAAAACTGTATAGGAAGATAGAGATTGAAATACACCCAGCAAATAATTGAGGTCGTAGGTAACAAGCACTACTTTGAGCGCGTCAAACCAGTCAGAAGACTTATGACTCAACAATAAATAAATAAGTAAAATAAAATAAAATCTCTACTCCTCAAGCTGCCTTATGGTGTATGGCAGGAGAAAGCTGTATGTGACACGAGTGTTCTTCGAATATACATCTTGGAATTTCAACAGTAAACCTCTCCATAACGCACAAAGCCTCTCATGTTGTGTCTGCCACCCTATTCTGTTGAGAATGTCATAACACTCATGCCCCGACTATACAATCGTGACGAGTCGCACCGATGTTCGTTGGAGCTTCTCTCTCCTATTAATCCAACGTGGTACGTGAACTGACTGGTGAACAATAATCGATCGATAAAGCGTTCTGCAACCCACTTCTTTCGTAGATGAATAATATTTTCCAATTAATCTCAGCGTAGCATCTACTTTTCTTACCATGTGGCACAACTATAAGGTATTGGTATGTCTTTGTCCTGGATATTTTGGAAAAAATATATCAGTAACGTATAATATAATAAGAATTTCCAACAAAGTGTGAGACACTTAGATTCTGGTGATTGCGTAGATAAGAAGTTTGAAACGTGTTCGAGAGTAGCTGGTTTCCGGCCTCTTGCATTATGACCGAAAAGTGCAGCCCTGAGCCCTGGCAACAGACCTGTTGGCGGCAGACAGTGTACACGGCCAAGGTCACCGCCAGCAGTCACTTGCTGCCCGCGCATGCGCCGTAGTCGCTCGGGGCAAGGCCGACCTTCCGCACGGGTGCACATAGGTTATGCCGCGCACGCAGCAAAGACGAATGCGGGAGTGTCCACACTGCTCTCCAGAGCTTCAGAAAGGCCCAGAGGCAACGCAAGTTCTGGCCACTGTGCCAAAGACGGCAGCGTCTCAGCACAGCACAGCCGGTTCGAGATCATTTTTCCACACAAGCAACATACATGGGTCGGACAAAAATTTGGAAACACCAGAAACACAACACATTAGCATACCTGCGGTGTAGGAAACACGATGGCATTCTAAACACGGTCCAGTCGTCTCGGAGTGGACAAATACAAGTATACAAGTCGTGTATTGTTTTCAAGGGAATGTTATACCATTCTTTCTGTTAAACAGTAGCAACTTCAGGTAGCTTTTCTGCAATGTAGACTACAAAGCTCCGATAATATTAGATGAGGTGATTTTAGTTGCCAGGTGAGATGCAACAACTCATCCTCCTGCTTCCAAGCCACTCCTGGGTGATGTGAACAGAGCCCCCATCGACCTGGCGCACACTACCATCGTTGGGAACCAATTATTGTACCATAGGATGGACCTGATCATCCAAAACAGTCCCACAATACTTGGCAGTAATGCGACTTTGCAGAGTACCGATGGAGCCCATGGAATACCACGATATGGTTGCCAACATCATCACAGAACTCTCACCATATTTCGCTCTTGGGAAGTAAACTCCCCGTCGTCCCACTCCTGATATTTGCCTTTCCTTGATCTCTTGATAAGACGTCTAAAAATGAATAAGACAACACACACATTCAGTCGCAGGTTCGAATCCTGCCTCGGGCATGGATGTGTGTGATGTCCTTAGGTTAGTTAGGTCTAAGTAGTTCTAGGGGATTGATGACCTCAGATGTTAAGTCCCATAGTGCTCAGAGCCATTTGAACCATTTTTGAACAACACACACACACACACATGCCCGAGGGAAGACTCGAACCTTCGACGGGGGGGTTTGAAAGAGAAATATTTTATTAATAAAGTAGTGTATGGTTTCTATAGCTATTCTGTATAGCTACATACGATTTGCCCCTTGGATAAAAGCGTTATACTAAAATTTCAAGGCTTCAACTTAGCAAACTCCTTTAAAATAAAATGTGAGTCTGCTGATTGCGAGGTATTGTTTTCAATTGCTAGAGCTGACATCCCCCACAATCGTTCTTGAGAAAGTGTGAAAACTAAGGTATGTCATTGACAAATAGAGTTTTGAAAACTCCTTTTACCACAAGCTATCTATAGATACTGGTTGAGTCAGGAGTATTCGTAACATGACGAAAGTATTGAAAAAACTGTCAGTGAAGTTGTTTTTTGCAATATAAAATAACGAGCTCTGTGGAGAACTACCCGCAAGAAGAACTTCCCATTGATGTCACACTATCACCATCACTTAACACAGTCTCAAGAGCCATACATGCAGCTTCTAGTTTTTCATCATACTACGTCTGCCGATCATAAATAAGTTCAAATCTCTCTGCTAGTGAGCAGGCAGCTGTATCAGTAGCAAGAGGGAAAAAATTACATCAAAGAAACTTTCTGCTTAAAGTTCTTCAGTTATTTCGGCGTTAGACTCTTAGGTAAATTGATTCTTCACTTTCCTGGGACGAACATTCTTTTTATTTTCAAAGACGGAATGAGATCCATTCAAATTTGTCAGCGACCAACTTTTGCATCCTCTACCACGCTACTAAAGAGCCCTTATGATCTCACCTTCTTAAAAAAAGTTGTCAACACTTTGTGTTGTATCCACAGTACTCTGTATTTTTACACCACCTCTTTGGAGAGCGTTGATGACCTGATTGATTCTGTACATAACGTCATACTAGACTTCTGTGCAACAAAGAAATTTGAATTCTTGTATCTATCTTGCAAAACAAGTCGCAACCGTGGCAACATATTGGCGGGGTTTATCCTACAACAGCCGGCCGCTGGTGGCCGAGCGGTTCTGGCGCTACAGTCTGGAACCGTGCGACCGCTACGGTCGCAGGTTCGAATCCTGCCTCGGGCGTGGATGTGTGTGTTGTCCTTAGGTTAGTTAGGTTTAAGTAGTTCTAAGTTCTAGGGGACTTATGACCTCAGCAGTTGAGTCCCATAGTGCTCAGAGCCATTATCCTACAACAGATTAATGCCGTCCGCCGACATTCCTGGGCGTTTAGACTTCATGGCGCGCTTCAACTTTTGCAAAGTGCCCTCGTACTGCTGCGCGTTAAGTGTAGCGCCAAGGTTCAGGGTTCAGGAAGTCAATAAGCATCAGGCAATTGCAGTCAAAGAGAAAGGTCATCATGACTTTTTCGGAGCTGGCGCACGTGTTGTTTCGGCTACGCTGCAAGAGTTCTGCTTGGTACCCCTTACACATCCTCCATAGTGTCCCGATCTCTCCCCATGCGATTTCCATATTCTTGGAATCCTGAAGAAAGACATTCGTGGCTGTCGATATGCTTCGGTTGAAGAGGTGCCCGTCTGGGTACAATCATGGTTCTATAGGCAACCGCGAACATTTCTCCATGAAGGCCCCGTGTTGTCTTACTGTGGGACATATGTATTAACAGTTATTGTGATTATTTTTGAAATAAACTGTTCATTTTGTTTTATTCACTTGTCTCGTTTTCTGCAGTTTTGTCAAATAAAGACATGGTTGGAGATCGTGGCTGACACATGAAAAATGTTTCTGATAGTGTATAGCATTCCAGCCACAAACTGATTTTAGGTTTCTTTATTCAAAAAGTACTGTTATCAGTTTCCAGTATTTCACAGTTCATCATTAGACGGTTTTTTCATATTTTCATCAAAACAAATTATAAATTTTTTTTCCTGTGACTTGCCCTAGGACAAACAATAATTAACAGATACTAATGCGTAAACAAATACCATGCATATCTGTGCAACTTACGTGAAACTTCCAATCGGCACATTGTTGTCGTAGTTGTCTTGCAATGAAATACATTCTTAAGGATGTTTGTGTTTTCACACTCACAAACGTCGCTTTGCATTGTAAACCAAAACGAATTTTCAATGTGCACCACACGTTTTGATTTACGACATACAAAGACAAATACACAGTTTACAAAGTACATGCGTGTCAAGAATGCTGCAATTCAGTCATATAAATTTATGGCATTTTTTGGGAAAGAAGCTTAAATTACTGTTCTCTGAGATAGGGAGAGTGTTTTACATAAAATCTAGGGCATTAAATGCAGACAGAAACGATAAATACATGGGATTTTGTCAGTTATAGCACTACAAAATTGTTTTATACAGCGATAGAGGTACAAATTTGGGCAAGAAGTGTGTGAAATCTTTATGTGCTCTCTGAAGATCGATGATGACAATACATTTAAAATTTGTTAGTATTTAGTGCCACAGATAATATTTACTGTTGTAGGTACATAAAATATTACAAGACTAGTTATTTGTTCTGCATAGAGGTGTACAACCATTATCAATATTACACCGCAGAAAGTACTTTCTGGAAGTTTTTCGGGAAAGGAACGTTAGCCAATTCAGTCTGCTCATTAAGGACAGTGTCAGAGGAAGTATTTTTGTGTGTCTGTATTTCTATTTCTTCTAACATATTCATAGTAGGTCCTTTTTATGCTACATGTAATATTTTCATGTTGCTTTCAGTCTTTGTTACTGAATGATTTTCTTCTGCAATGTGGGCTGCAAGTGTAGATTTGTTCAAGTTTCCAAGCCTTAAGGCATCGAGGTGATCTTAGCACCTAATCTCAAAACTTCTACCTGTCTGACCAATGTAGATTTTTGGACATGTATCACTTTTTGCTGTTATTTATTATTAGTAGAGAAGTTGAAATTAATATTCATAATTTTAACAAAGTTTGCAATTTGATGTGATATTGCACCTGTTTATGGGATAACAGTATACTGAGGTTTGGCTTCTGCAGGTGGCTGATTTGTTTTCGATTGAATGCTGTATGAACTGCTGTGGCTTTTGTTTTTATTTTGTTGTGGAGTTTGTCTATCATAGCCATTATTATGAGCAACTGTTTAATTAAACTGATGTTTTTTCTTGATCTGCGTGACCTCCAGGTACTTTTTGCCTTTGATGTACTATTGTTCTGAAATATGCCATATTGTCAGCTGGGTTGGCATGAAGTGTTGTCAATGCTGACAACTGTGGTGGCGAGTTTCCTGTAAATGCTTAACTGATGTTTATGGTTAATGTTACAGATTTTAAGATCAAGAAAATTTATGCTTTCTTTTTGTTTCATGCTCAACTGTGAATTTAATACTTTTATACATTTTGCTGATGTCTGTTACCAGTGTATCAATTTCGTTGTTTGTACCACAAAAAGCAGCATTGTATCATCAACATATCTTCTGTAGTATATTGTTTTGTTTGTGATATGTTGATTAATTGAGAAGTATTTGATGTAAATGACAACTAATAAGCCAGCTAAGCTACTTCCCATTATCAAACCATCATGTTGTTGGTAAAACTTGTTGTTGAAACTAAAATAATTGTGCTCCAGGATGAGTGTGAGTAGTTCTATGAGTTCACAGGTCTTTGCAATACTAATTTACTTATACTTAAGCTCATTTTTTCTTATAAAGTCAATATTCGCTTTAATAGGGATGTTTGTGTACAGATTGACTATGTTGGGTGATGAAAATTTAGCTATGGGTGGAATGTGGATGTTTTCAATCGAGGCTGTAAGTTCATGTGTGTTATGCATGGTGTAGCTATTTTTATTTGGCAGTGAGGCCTCTCAGCTTACGGCTTACAAAATATGCAGGACCGTTTCTCGAGTTAGGGTAACTATTGGACGAATAGGATAGCTTTATTTATGTATCTTTGCACATAGTTTTGGTGCTGAGGGATTCGTTGTCATACAGCTGTGCACTTCATATGTGTTCAATAAAAAGTTACAATTATTTAGAAGCTTACAGAGTTTAGTTTGAAATTTCATTGTGGGATTAGACTTTATTTCAGTAATGTTGTTGTTGTGGAAAAATTGTAATATTTTCTCTATGTATTCCTTTTCATATAATATGATTATAGAGCTTCCTTTATCAGCATTTTCTATCAGTGCTTTACTTTCAGATTATCTGATTTTGATATTTTTCAAATCTTTTAGTTCGGTATTTCTATTGGTAGTATTTCTATTTAGTTGTTTCATTATCCATTCATTTGACTTAAAAATCCAGTTCATTTTTCTCACATGTGTCTAATTTAGCTGTGGCACATGCAAGTTTTGTACAAGCTATGAGATTTAACACCACTGACATCAAGTTAAGTGACAGTGAACTTACTCTATTAAATAAAGGTCTGAAACATCATCTTACAACAAAAATCAATAGTTACAGTGTCAACAATCTTGTTGTGATGTAAGTGGGTGAAACTTGTGGAATACATTGAGTGTTATAGCATTAGAACATCTAAAACGCAACAACTTAACTTTCAGTTCTTAAGATCAAGTGGATGCTGTAAATACCAAAATAATATCCCACAGATAACAGCATTTCCTCAATTATAGATAAATTCAATCAAGAGAAACACACACACACACACACACACACATATATATGTGTATATATATATATATATATATATATATATATATATATATATATATATATTTAAAAGAAGAAAGAATACCCACACAGGTATTCGTAGACTCGCGGATTTCTGAGCCATGTGTAAAGGTTTAGAAGTAGGTATAGTTGTAATTAGTCGGCAAACCTCGAGTTATTCTGAGTGTACTAGTAACATATCTAGTAATATAACTTGAGGTAAATCCGTTTACATTATTTTTTGAACAGATTATTATTTTTTCAATGTTCTGATTTATTTGTGCATTAATATTACCAATGGTTGCTATTATCATAATTTATTACTATGTAAATAATATAAAACTTTGTATGTCACCATGGTTATTGAATATATACGACCTGTTTAGAATTTCCAGATAATAGGTCTCAAATTCGTGGCAATAAATTGTCCTCACCATCATTTCATCATTAACAACATACAAATCGTCTAAATGGCGTCACTTAATAAGACTTGCATCTGGTGGCGAGCTGTCAAGACCTAGAGGGGGGGAGGGGGGGGATGATACGGAGTATTTTTAATACTCTGGAAGGAGGATGGCGATTTGCAAGCAGCTATAAAAAAGTTCCAGCTCCAGTCCTGTTAAAAGCTGCTAATGCCGACTTTTAAATCATTTTTTGAGAGAAATACATCTGTGTACTATATTTTTTCCTTCTCCTGAGAGCTAGAGGGAGTGAGAGGTCACGGCGCTCCATTGGTCCCGGGTGTGGGCATCCCTATAAGAGACCGCTGTGTTGCCAATAGCCTAATATACGGTGCTAGCAAGTTTGCTCTGTCAAAGCAATTTAAACTTATTTTTTCGTTTGAATTTGATATAATTTCTCAAAACAGTTTACTGTGTAGAGGTTTTGCTTGTCAAGAGCAAAGAATGGCTTAATTAGTTTCCTGTGGACTTCCTCTTAAACAGTATTTGTACCCAACGCGTGTCGTACTGATGTAGCTCGCAAGATACAGCCGTCTCAGCTCCGAACCAGACAACTCCTTAGAAAAGCTGACTGCACAGTTTTAAATACGATGTCTGACGGCAGACACAAAAAAGTATTTATTGTCAACTAACCTAGTATCATGATTTTTCTCACAAAAATGATGCATATATGACTATAAACTACATATTAGTAATGATAAATACACAGGTGTGCAAAACTCAAGGACGAAAATAACTTTCGAACCATGTGTCACTTCCAAGCAACATAGCTCGATGAAACTTGGACCATACACAGAAAGAACTGCTACAGTATAATACAAAAGGTAAGTACGAGGGTCACTCCAAAACAAATGCACACTTTTTGTAAAAATACGGTTTTCATTCTGCATGTGTGAAAGTTTTACACTGTGAAGATACATCCTACCCACTTGTTTTCATACTTAGTTCAACCTGTTCCCTTGAGTGGCTGTCACAGCATGTCTTCAAGATGGCTGCTACACTTGACGTTCGTCAAAAGCAACGTGCTGTCATAGGATTCCTGTGCTGTGAAAACGAGACAGTGGGAAACATCCGCAAGAGGTTGAAAAAGGTGTATGGAGATGGTGCTGTCGATCGCAGCACAGTTAGTCGGTGGGCAAGCAGGTTACGTGATGCAAGCGGGCACGGCAATATTGAGGATTGTCCTCGCAGCGGCAGGCCTCGTACTGCACACACTCCAGACAATGTGCAGAGAGTTAACGAATTGGTGACTGCTGACAGAAGCATCACAGTGAACGAACTGTCACGCTGCGTTGGGATAGGGGAAGGAAGTATTTGCAGAATACTGAAAGTGTTGGCGATAAAAAAGGTTTGTGCCAGGTGGGTTCCCAGGATGTTGACAGTGGGTCACAAAGAAACAAGAAAAACGGTATGCAGCGAACTTTTGGAACAGTACAAGAATGGTGGAAATGAATTTCTTGGAAGAATTGTGACAGGTGATGAAACATGGCTCCGTCATTAATCACCAGAGACGAAGAGGTAATCAATGGAGTGGCATCATGCAAATTCACCCAAGAAAAAAAAATTCAAAACCACACCTTCTGCTGTAAAAGTTATGGCTACGGTGTTTTTCGATTCCGAAGGACTCTTGCTTGTGGACATCATGCCAAGTGGAACCACTATAAATTCTAACGCATATGTGACGACACTGAAGAAACTTCAAGCTCGACAGAGTTGTGTTCGACCATATCGGCAAAAGCAGGATGTTTTGCTGTTGCACGACAATGCACGACCACATGTCAGTCAAAAAACCGTGGAAGCGATCACAAAACTCGGATGGACAACACTGAAACACCCGCCTTACAGTCCTGACCTGGCTCCATGTGACTATCATCTCTTTGGGAAACTGAAAGACTCTCTTCGTGGAACAAGGTATGAAGATGACTCCCTTGTTCACGCTGCCAAACAGTGACTCCAACAGGTTGGTCCAGAATTTTACCGTGCGGGTATACAGGCGCTGGTTCCAAGATGGCATAAAGCAGTTGAGAGGGGTGGAAACTATGTGGAGAAAAGAAAATATTGTTCCTAAAGGAGGTATCCACACACTGTAAAACTTTCAAACATGTAGAATAAAAGATGGATTTAAAAAAAAATAGTGTGCATTTCTTTTGGAGTGACCCTCGTAACATAAATACCTAACGGAAGGAACAGGAATGATACCTCCATTCAAAGACAATGATTACACTAAAGTCACTGCGATTTACGGTGGTCTTCTGTACACTGCAGAAGGCGGGACATGGTTCTTAATAGATTCTGTGATCACGACGGACAGCAATGCTTGCTTTGCAAAATGCTGCCGCGCTGGCTACAAGGCTGGTAATGAGGACGTTCCATTCCTGCACCAGTGCGTCTGGCAATTGCTGGATGGTCGTTCGTGCATGTGGACGAGCGCCAATACGTCTCCCCGTGGTATCCCACCCTGCTCGATGGTATTTAAATCGGAGGAAGGGGCAGGCCAGTCCATTCGCCGAAAATACTTCCGTCCCAAGAGTTCCCCCATCTGTGCTGTTCGATGCAGTATTGTAATCCATAAAAATGAAGCCAGGGCCGAATGGCCCCCTGAAAAGACGCACACGGGAAAGGAGTACAGTGTCACAATAACGTTGAACTGTCAGTGTACCGTGTTCAAAGATTTGCAGGTCAGTACGCCAATGCAACATTATGCCTCCCCACGACATAACACCTGGACAACCAAAACAATCATGTTCGACGATGTACTTTCCCGCATTATGTGTGACCTCTCGTCATATGGGGGTTCGTCCAGTTCCTACGCAGACTGTATGTGCTCTCATCCCAGAAGTTCACGAAATCTTAGTCCTCGCTAGTTCTGTCGCTATGCTCTTGACACCGTCGCAAACTGCCGGCGATGTGCGGTTGTCAACGAAGCACAACGTTCTGGTCGTCAGGCAAAGAGACCAGCCCCATGCAGATTCCATGTCGCTGTGGAGCGTGATACTGCATGCCTTGCAGTTCTGTTAAACGTGGTACCGGTTGCATCTGTTTTTTGACGTGGGTACCTTCTTGGCTGCTGCATTAACTAGCGGTTATCTGCTGCTGTAGTTGATGGCGATCGACCACCCCCTCTCTTTTGGGCAGCAGTGCCTGTGGTTCCCATTGTGCCGTCTCCTTTGTTGTACACGCGTGCGAATTAATCACACCGGTTGTTTATTAGGCGAGCGTTATCTCTGGTCTCCGATAAGGAGAACAGCACAAGAATGGGTACAGTCATTAAATGAATTTATCACTGTAAGGTAAAGTTCCGTAGCCTGCGTGTATTCGCTATGGAACACACGTAAACAGCAATTCCAGCCTTCCTCGTCAGTGAACTGCAGTCAGCAGGGGTGCATGAACCAGGCGCCTGCAACGGAGGCACATATGCAGCTACGTTCGCTGTACGGTCGATGAGGAGACGCTGTGGGTTGCCCCTTAGTTCATCTACGCTGTCAATAGCTAAACAGTTGCACATCTATTCGCCTGTACACTTCTCCGCAGCCGTCATTCAAACGTGTCGTCTACGACCCGTTGTGCAGCATAATCGCCTCAGTTCCGGTTTTGGACGGTGTAATTTTGCCATGCACGATATACTTTGACCACGACGCCACGCGAACAGTTTACAAAGTTAGGCGTTTCGGGAATGCTTGGCCCGAAAGACAATGATCATGTCCTTTAGGGCGTCAGATACACTCCTGGAAATTGAAATAAGAACACCGTGAATTCATTGTCCCAGGAAGGGGAAACTTTATTGACACATTCCTGGGGTCAGATACATCACATGATCACACTGACAGAACCACAGGCACATAGACACAGGCAACAGAGCATGCACAATGTCGGCACTAGTACAGTGTATATCCACCTTTCGCAGCAATGCAGGCTGCTATTCTCCCATGGAGACGATCGTAGAGATGCTGGATGTAGTCCTGTGGAACGGCTTGCCATGCCATTTCCACCTGGCGCCTCAGTTGGACCAGCGTTCGTGCTGGACGTGCAGACCGCGTGAGACGACGCTTCGTCCAGTCCCAAACATGCTCAATGGGGGACAGATCCGGAGATCTTGCTGGCCAGGGTAGTTGACTTACACCTTCTAGAGCACGTTGGGTGGCACGGGATACATGCGGACGTGCATTGTCCTGTTGGAACAGCAAGTTCCCTTGCCGGTCTAGGAATGGTAGAACGATGGGTTCGATGACGGTTTGGATGTACCGTGCACTATTCAGTGTCCCCTCGACGATCACCAGTGGTGTATGGCCAGTGTAGGAGATCGCTCCCCACACCATGATGCCGGGTGTTGGCCCTGTGTGCCTCGGTCGTATGCGGTCCTGATTGTGGCGCTCACCTGCACGGCGCCAAACACGCATACGACCATCATTGGCACCAAGGCAGAAGCGACTCTCATCGCTGAAGACGACACGTCTCCATTCGTCCCTCCATTCACGCCTGTCGCGACACCACTGGAGGCGGGCTGCACGATGTTGGGGCGTGAGCGGAAGACGGCCTAACGGTGTGCGGGACCGTAGCCCAGCTTCATGGAGACGGTTGCGAATGGTCCTCGCCGATACCCCAGGAGCAACAGTGTCCCTAATTTGCTGGGAAGTGGCGGTGCGGTCCCCTACGGCACTGCGTAGGATCCTACGGTCTTGGCGTGCATCCGTGCGTCGCTGCGGTCCGGTCCCAGGTCGACGGGCACGTGCACCTTCCGCCGACCACTGGCGACAACATCGATGTACTGTGGAGACCTCACGCCCCACGTGTTGAGCAATTCGGCGGTACGTCCACCCGGCCTCCCGCATGCCCACTACACGCCCTCGCTCAAAGTCCGTCAACTGCACATACGGTTCACGTCCACGCTGTCGCGGCATGCTACCAGTGTTAAAGACTGCGATGGAGCTCCGTATGCCACGGCAAACTGGCTGACACTGACGGCGGCGGTGCACAAATGCTGCGCAGCTAGCGCCATTCGACGGCCAACACCTCGGTTCCTGGTGTGTCCGCTGTGCCGTGCGTGTGATCATTGCTTGTACAGCCCTCTCGCAGTGTCCGGAGCAAGTATGGTGGGTCTGACACACCGGTGTCAATGTGTTCTTTTTCCATTTCCAGGAGTGCAAATCTCTCCGTTTTCGCATTACTATAACGATTGTACTGTTTTCCGCGTCCTCCACTCCTGGCATGAATTATATGTCCTCCACTGCTAGTGCTGCCACCTGCCGTCTGTGAGCAGTTACTGCACATGGACGTCGATCATAGGCGGACGTCACATTAACATTACTGGACCGTATATGTCCTTTGGTTAAGGAAATGGCCTAGTGCTGGTCTTATCCTATTCGCTGTTTCTTGCGTTATTGACAAATCCGTGCAATGTAGTTGACCTGAGATAGCTTGCAGAGACTTGCTAAGGTCAGTTTCTGAATTTCATATAAGTTTTTTATGCTGTTGTCTCGGACACATGCGCATAACTTTGTAAAGACACCTGTAGTTGTCGCGCCGGCCGAGGGCCGAACGGATCGGGGCGATTCAGTCCGGAACCGCGCGACTGCTACGGTCGCAGGTTCGAATCCTGCCTTGAGCATGGATGTGTGTGATGTCCTTAGGTTAGTTAGGTTTAAGTAATTCTAAGTTCTCGGGGACTGCTGACCTCAGCTGTTAAGTCCCATAGTGCTCAGAGCCATTTGAACCATTTTTTTTAAACCACTTCCTTAAAATATCGATTCTGTGTAATATGTGCACACTGTAGCTTTCCAGAGATGTATAGCGTCCATTGTTCACAACTCATCACGCTTCAGAAACTATACTATGCTCGCATCAGTCCTATATAAAATGATCGTTAGTCACGGAGAATACCTCTTACAAGGAAACAGATGAACGCATAGCAGCGATGTCCGACATGTGAAATTACACGTTATGCCACCACTAACTGTGAAACAGGACATCTGTCAACCGAATGAATACATGGGGATTGCAGTATCTCACAAACACCTATCGCTAACTTAGAATCATCTTAGTTATGAAACTGAAATATCGGCTTTATACCCAAGATGCGACCGTGGAATGGAGTACATCGCATAAATCTTCGTTCATTTAGAGGAATTTGTCGAAACAGGATGATCACGTTTCACCATACGAGATGGAAGCCCTGTGATGACGGAGAGGTTTGCTGTTAACGGCCACAAGTAGACAGTGCCCTAAGTCAAATACAGAACAGGTGGTTGTATACGAGTCGAACGCAGGCTATGTCACACAACTGATGCATCCTGACAGAACAGCGGAAAAAATGGTCAAATGACTTCCTCCAACATCTCCCTCCCTCTCTAGAAGGCATCATCAGTATGCTATTAAATCGTACCTCGTTAAAGCTCCATCTCAATCGACCACCCCGTTCATCTCTGTTATCCTGTAACACAGATGCATGTAAGTTTAGAGGCAGATGGTTCTCTGTTTTCCTGAAAACCGTCAAATACAGTAGTCAACTCGCGTGTATCACTGTTACCTCAATTGACATATAGTAGAATGTTGCCTCAACGGAAAAAAGTGACTATTTCCCAGGACACTTCCCTTCCATGTCGACGTTTTCTCGCATTCCTCTTGCTGTCGCATGCTTGTTCCGATGTACACGAATTTTTCTGCACCAGCCAGAAGACACACAATAACTTCCTCAATTTCCCCGGATTTCAGAGTATTTTCGCTCAATTTATAAGTACGAGGGCTATCCAGAAAGTAAGTTCCGATCGTCCGCGAAATGGGCACTACTGTAAAAATCAAAAATGTTTTATCTGCAACAGCTGGCCACAACTCCCAGCTAATTATATAAATAATCGCCGCTCCGACTTAGACATTTGTTGTGGCGTTGTACGAATTTTCAACCCTTGTCATAGAAGGCAGCAGACAGTGATTCCCACTAATTCTCTACGCACGTCTGCAGCTCATTGTCTGTGCCAAAATGTTGTCTTCATAGTCAGCAGTTAGTGCGAGCAGAGATGAAACTCAGGGGTCAACTGCGGTCTGTATTGTGGGTGATCAAACACTTCCCACTGAAAACGCTGTATGAGGATCTTCATTGCCCCTGAAGAGTACAGCTGAGAATTGTCATGAAGAAGGAACGGCGTGACAGCTGTGTTACGTGGGCTGCATAACTTCAGGAAAAATTTCTCACCAGGCCCTCGTACTTAACAGGAGACACTATTTTATAGGTTCATTTACGTGCTCAATGTGCGCTCAGAACTGAAAAGAGCGATATGACGCGATCGACAGGCGCTCTACAGAAACTGCCCAACGCATCTGTGCAAAGTTCTACAGACACTGCCCAACGCATCTGTGCAAAGCTTCCTCGGATATTTACAGTGGTTTCAATTTCGCGACCGGTCGGAACTTACTTTCTGGATAGCCCTCGTATTTTCCATCATTTTTCGCAATTCTAACGATTTTTTATGTCACTTCTACACATGCGATCATGACGTAACTTCTCGTTCCATGTTCTAAAAATGCTTGTAAATGTAGTACAGCTGCCAACACCTAGCGCAAGTTCACTCTCTATCTGATCGGGAGGCGTAGTATAGCACTGTACTCGACTGCATCCCGTCGCCTCCACATTTGCTGTGTGCTTGCTCTGTTTTCTGCATGTCTGTGTATGCGCAAGTGTCGCGGATTTTTTTCGACAGCTGTGATTGTTTGTATTGTCTTCGGTTAGCTGGGTTGTAGGGTGATCTTTACTAGGCGTCTGCACAAACTCCGATGTCAAACAGCGATAGATACTGTACGCTTACTGGTAATATACTTTTTAAAGTCCTCTCTGTCCAACATCAGCATCTTGTCAGTTGAACACATTTCCTGGCAAAAAGAATAAAGATAGTACCTTACACCCCTGCCTTTTTCCCACCAGCTTGTAGGTGTAGTGTAGCGTTTGAGTGTTTCTGTCGCTGGTTTTGAGTGGTACTGCGATATTTTTTCACAGCGGCATAACACCATTTGTATGGTATCGTCAGTTTTTGCAGCGTATTGCGATTTTTTGCCGTCCTCCATCCAGGAGCACCAGGGTTCGAGTCCAGGAAAGGGCACCGCCATTTTTAATTTCCCGTCAATTCCAAGCGCCTCTGTTGGTTTAATTTAGGGGGGTGCACTTGGGCTTTCCACCCAGGACGACCAGAGTTCGAGTCACTGATACATTGCGATTTTTATGTGCATGAATTGTTTGTGCACTGCATTATTTTCGGGTGTTTTAGCGTTGTGAGCGAGTTTTTATTGCATTACACATGCATTATTTCGGTGATCTACGAGTAGTTTGCATGTCTGTATGCTGTGTACTGCATTATTTCGGTAATTTACGAGTTGTTTGCGTCTCTGCACATCAGTGTGCTGCATTATTTACGAGTAGTTTGCAGGGCTATAATTTACAGCGACCTCAAGCACATCAGAGTGAGTGTTTTGTATCAGCGTAAGAAAAAAAAAATGTGAAATCTGTCCCTAAATTAACTGTTCCTAAAATAAATAAAGTACTCTCCTTCCTCTCTCCAGCATCCCAGAACAGGCTGAGTCCTTTTCCCGCCATTTTTGCCCTCCGAACCGAGGGTGGGGGTGGGGGGTTGAACGTGGGGTGGGGTGGGATTTCAGCACAGCCCTGGGACAAAGAAATTCCCGCCAAAAATTCGAAATTCCCACCAAAATTCAAAATTTCCGCCAATAGGGTAGGTTGGGGGCAGGGGGAAGTTTGGGCTGAGGCACACACACAGCTGGGAAAACACGTGACGTCATCTGGGGGCGGAGATGGGCGTGGTCAGAGGTGAGGGTGGGAGTGATTAATTGATCAATTTAATTAATTTTCATATCAATTTGATATCAAAATTGCGTGGATACCCCCAACTCCCTACTATTGTCCACACCATTACAGACTCTCCAACAGGATCCATGGATTCATGAGGTCGTCTCCATACCCATACACATCCATCCACTTGATACAATTTGAGACGAGACTCGTCCGACCAGACAACGTGTTTCTAGTCATCAACAGTCCAATGTCGGTGTTAAGGGGCCCAAGAGAGTCGCAAAGCTTTGTCTCATGCAGCCATCAAGGATACACGAGTAGGCCTTCGGCTCCGAAAGTCCATATCGATGAAGTTTCGTTGAATGGTTTGCACACTGACACTTGTTGATGGCCGAGCACTGAAATCTGCAGCAATTTGCGGAAGGGTTCCACTTCTGTCACGCTGAACGATTCCGCATCTGGACAGTTTGCATGTGCTACGGGGTGCACTTGGGCTTTCCATCCAGGAGGACCAGAGTTCGAGTCGCTGACACATTGTGTTTTTTACTTGCACTGAGTGCTTGTGCACTGCATTATTTTCTGGTGTTTAAGCGTTGTGAGTGTGTTTCTATTGCATTACACATGCATTATTTCGTTGATCTACGAGTAGTTTGCAAGTCTGCATGCTGTGTACTGCATTATTTTGGTAATTTACGAGTTGTTTGCGGCTCTGCACATCAGTGTACTGCATTATTTACGAGTGGTTTGCAAGTCTGTAGACTATTTACTGCGACCTCAAACACGTCAGGATGAGTGTTTTGTATCAGTGTAACTAACTATGTGAAATCTGTCCATAAATAAATTGTTCCAAAAGTAAATAAAGTACACTCCTTCCTCTCTCCAGCAACCCAGAACATTCTGAGTCCTTTTCCCTCCATTTTCCCCTCCAGACCGTCATATTGGATATGTCATGGGAGTGATGACGGGGCCCTCTGGTGGCAGTGCTGTGTACTAGGTCAGTTGGAGTCAGGATCCCATTGTGAACACACCGGATGGAGGCACTGCCTCAAATTGTTTAAATAAAGACTGTTTAAATAAAGACATATGTCCATCCTATCCAGCGCACGCTGAGTCATTTTCCTACCAATTTCCCGGTGGGGGTGGGGGGTGGGGTGGGATGTCAGCACAGCCATAGGACAAAGAAATTCTTGCCACAATTCGAAATCCCCTCCAAAATTCAAAATATCTGCCAATAGTGTAGTTTGGTGGCAGGGGCGAGGGTGGAGAGGGGGAGGAGGGGGCTGGGGCACAAGTGCAGCTGGGAAAACACGTGACGTCATCTGGGGGCGGGATGAGCGTGTTAGGGGGCGGGCGTGGGTGGGGATGTGGGTGATTAATTGATCAATGTAATTAATTTGCATATCAATTTGATATCCAAATTGCGCTGATTCCTCCAACTCCATACTACTTGGGGCATTTGCAGTTGGAGTGATATGGGACCCCTGATACATCCAGATATGACTCTGACAGATGGAATGTACATAAGCACCCTGTCTGATCACTTGCATCCATTCATATCCATTGTGCATACTGACAGAGTTGTGCTATTCTAGCAGGAGAAAGCGATATCCCACACGTTCAGAATTGCTACAGAGTGGCTCGAGCAACATTCTTCTGAGTTTAAACACTTTCGCTGGACATCAAACACTCGAGACATGAAAATTATTGAGCATATTTGGGATGCCTTGCAACGTCCTGTTCAGAAGAGATCTCCACCCCCTCCTAGTCTTAAGGGTTTATGGGCAGCCCCGCAGGATTCATGGCGTAAGTTCCCTCCAATACTACTTCAGACATTCGTTGAGTCCATTCCACGTCGTAATGCGGCACTTCTGCATGCACGCGGGGACCGTCTACGATATTAGAAGTAATATGCGGCGTTCCCCAAGGAAGTGTTATAGGCTCTCTATTATTCCTGATCTATATTAACGACATAGGAGACAATCTGAGTAGTCGCCTTAGGTTGTTTGCAGATGATGCTGTCATTTACCGCCTTGTAAAATCATCAGATGATCAAAACGACTTGCAAAATGATTTAGATAAGATATCCGTATGGTGCAAAAAGTGGCAATTGACCCCGAATAAAGAAAAGTACGAAGTTATTCACGTGGGTACTAAAAGAAATCAGCTAAATTTCGATTACACGATAAGTCACACAAATCTGAGGGCTGTAAATTCAACTAAATACTTAGGGATTACAATTACAAATAGCCGAAATTGGAACGATCACATAGATAATATTGTGGGTAGAGCAAACCAAAGACTGCGATTCATTGGCAGAACACTTAGAAGGCGCAACAGGTCTACCAAAGAGACTGCTTACACTACGCTTGTCCGCCCTATTCTGGAGTACTGCTGTGCGGAGTGGGATCCGCATCAGGTGGGACTGACGGATGACATCGAAAAAGTACAAAGAAGGGCAGCGCGTTTTGTATTATAGCGAAACAGGGGAGATAGTGTCACAGACATGATACGTGAATTGGAGTGGCAATCATTAAAACAAAGGCGTTTTTCGTTGCGACGGGATCTTCTCATGAAATTTCAATCCCCAGTTTTCTCCTCCGATTGCGAAAACATACTGCTGGCACCCATCTACATAGGGAGGAATGATCATCACGATAAAATAAGAGGAATTAGGGCTCGCACGGAAAAATTTAAGTGCTCGTTTTTCCCGCGTGCCGTTCGAGAGTGGAACGGTGGAGAGACAGCATGAAGGTGGTTCATTGAACTCTCTGCCAGGCACTTTATTGTGAATAGCAGAGTAATCACGTAGATGTAGATTAGGCAGGTGTACCAGTTTCTTTGGCACTTCAATGTATAATCGTTGTAATTTTCTCGTCGTGGTTGTGAGCAGTGGTTTTATTATGATGCTGAATAGCGCCACTGACAAAAGACAGCAATTCCTTATCGAGTTATGGATCTGTATGTCCCTGCTTAATTGGCTATTGATCAGTATTTTGGACACGCTATTTCGTTAAGTTGTTGCTTACTGATGTGTAAAACGGTTGTAGTAGCCCATTGCTTCCTTACTATAGGGAAAGAAAGAGTGTTATACTCTAAAATATGCTTTATCTAGATCTGGTGAAACGATAGCATTTCGATTCCCGGCCGGGTACGGGATTTTCTCAGCCCGGGGATTGGGTGTTTGCGTTGTCCTCGTCATTTCATCATTATTCGTGACAGTGGCTAGATTGGACTGTGTAAAAATTGGGACTTTGTATGGGCGCTGATGGCTGCGCAGTTGAGTGCCCCACAACCAAACATCATCGTCATTATCATTACGATGGCACTTCTTATACTGCATGCTTCCGCTGTTGATATGAAGTCTCTGTAATCACATGAAGATTTTAATATTGATCTGTTTTTATCACACTCGTCTGGTGTTGGTCTGTTACTGTGTTCATTGTTCTTTTTTAGCCTATAATTCGAATGAATTTTTTGTAATCACTGTTTAATAATGTTATCGACCTGAAGTTTGCAATGGTTTTTTCATTTGGAATTTTCGTTACTAACGCTAAAATTCTTTCCTAAAGATCCTTACGAATATTAGTATTCAGATCTAACAATTCGTTGTAAATACATTGTTTCTGGGTTTTCATTTTGTCTTGGAAAGACTGGGACAGTTCTGCAGGTAGTCCGTCTGGGGCTGGCGAGTTATTTTCTTGACTGCTGGATTGCACACGTGAGACCTTCTCGTCGTTCCCCAGTGTCAGTTCACTTCGATATTGTTCAGCTTCCCTTCTAGTTTCCAGTGAACTCATTCCTTGTTTGGGGGTCAATATCTATTTTTGCCATTAACACCATAAAATGTTTGTAGAACGCATATTTATGTCGTTTTGTTTGGTCACTGTTATCGGTCATATTTTTAATATCTGTTGTTATTTCTCTGCGAACTCTTTTGTATTCTCGTACAATGTGGTACCTTATTTGGTATCTCCACAGTTGTTTCCGTTTCAGGGCCAACAATTTGGCTTTTATTTTTTTACTACTCAATAATTCCCTATTGTTAAAACTTCAAGGCAATGGAGTTCACGCAGACATGCATAATAGAATTCAGTACTCGTCTTGAGCTAGTGTCCTGTTTCTCATGACTAATTTATTAATAGGTGATAAAAGAGATGTCATTAACTACCGACCTGTTTCACTGCTGACATCATTTTCCAAAAATCTTTGACATAATGTATTTAAAAACAGTATCTTACCTTAGCAACAAGAATATCATCAGTAATGCACGATTTCGGTTTCAGAAGAGTTGCTCTGCTGAAAATGCCATTTACATGTCCATTCACCAAATTTTACAAGCATTAAGTAATAAGATAATGCCAGTTGGTATTTTCTGTGATCTATCTAAGGCTTCTGACTGTGTGAATCACAGCATTCTCCTACATAAATTGAAGTTTTATGGGATTGATGGTATAACCAACTAACACATAATATCATATTTAATCAAAAGAATGTAGGAAGTCGTATCCAGTAATTCAATCAATATAGTACAGGGACGTAATTCTGGCTGGAGAGAAATCATGTATGTTGTTCCCCAAGGCTCAATATTAGGTCCACAATCCCAGAATGAAATTTTTACTGTGCAGCGGATTGTGCGCTGATATATAACTTCCTGGGACATTAAAACTGTGTGCCGGACCGAGACTCGAGACTGAGACCTTTGCCTTTCGTGGGCAAGCGCTCTACTGACTTTTTTCTTTTTAAATCTCATTTTGTTCGTTATTGGTCGTTGCGTTTGTTCGAGGCGGACGCTGAGCTAGCGTGCCAAGCGACTGAGCTACACAAGTACGCCTTACAACCTGTCGTCATAGATTTACTTCCTCGAGTACCTCGTTTCCTACCTTCCAGACTTCACAGAACCTCTTCTACATCAGTCGTGCTTGGGTAGCTCAGCCTGTTGAGCAGTTGCCTGCGAAAGACGAAGGTCCTGAGTTCGAGTCTTGGTCTGGCACACAGTTTTAATTTGTTCGGAAGTTTCATATCCGCGCACACTCCGCTGCAGAGTGAAAATATCATTCTGGAAACATCTCCTAGGCTGTGGCTAAACCGTGTCTCCAAAATATCCTTTATTCCAGGAGTGCTAGTCTAGGAAGTTACACAGGAGAGCTTCTGTAAAGTTTGGAAGTTAGCAGACGAGGTACTGGCGGAAGTAAACCAGTGAGGACGGATCGTGAGTCATGCTTGAGCAGCTGAGTCGGTAGGGTTCTTGCCAGCGAAAGGCAAAGGTCTCGAATTTGAATCTCGGTCTGGCACACAGTTTTAGCCTACCAGGAAGTTTCAGGCCTGCAGTTGTTCCTCATATCTGTAATCGATCTTCCGTCTAATATACAATAAGCAGGAATAGTTCTTGTTGCGGATGACACTAATATTGTAATCAATCCAAGCAAACATATAGAAACAGAAGAAATGATAAACAAAGTTCTTAAATGCTTTCTGCGATTGGTCTCACCCTCAATTTTAAAAAGACACAACATATTCAGTTCTGCACATCTAGGAGTACTATACCAATAATAAGTGCAACACGTGGTAAGAAAATAGTAAATAAGCTGAAAAATTCCAAAATGATGAATTTAAACTGGAAGAAACACATTTTGGAACTCGTAAAACAACTTAGTTCAGCTACATTTGCATTTGGGATCATTGCAAGTACTGAGAAGAGACAAGTCAGTAGGCTGACATACACTGAGGTGCCAAAAGCCGTGGGATATCTCCAAATATCGTGTCGGACATCCATTTGCCCAGTGTAGTGTAGCAACTCGACATGGCGTGGACTCAACAAGTCGTTGGGAGTTCCCTGCAGAAACAATGAGCCATATTGCTCCTATAGCCGTCAATAACTGTGAAAGTGTTTCCGGCGCAGGAATTTGCGCAAGAACTAACGTCTCGATAATGTCCAATAAGTGTTCAGTGGGATTTATGTCGGGCGATTTTGGTGGCCAGATAATTCGCTCAAACTGTCGAGAATGTTCGTCACACAAATTTCGAATAATTGTGGCTTGATGACATGGCGCATTGTCGTCTATAAAAATGAAGTGCATGATGGCTGCATATGGTCTCCAAGTAGCCGAACGTAAACATTTTCAGTCAATGATCGGTTCATTTGGACCGAAGCTCTCAGTCCATTCCATGTAAACACAGGCTGCACCATTATGGAGCCACTACCAGCTTGCATAGTTCCTCGTTGACAACCTTTTACCAACTGAAATTGGAACTCAACTGACCAGGCCACGTTTTCCATTCGTCTAGGTCTCAACCGATGTGGTGACGAGCCCAGGCGAGGCGCTGCAGACGATGTCGTGCTCTTAGCAAAGACACTCGCATAAGTCGTCTGCTGCCATAGCCCATTAACGTCAAATTTCGTCGCGCAGTCTTAACGGATACGTTCGTAGTACTCGTACGCCCCACATTGATTTCTGTGGTTAATTCATGCATCGTTGTTTTTCGTTAGCACCGATAACTCTGCGCAAATGCCGCTGCTCTCGGTCGTTAAGTGAAGGCCGTCGGCCACTGTGTTGCCTGTGGTGAGAGGCAATGGCTGAAATTTGATATACTCGGCCCCCTCTTGACACTATGGACCTCGGAATATTGAATTTTCTAACGATTTCCGAAATGGAATGAGCCATCTGCCTAGCTTCAACTACCACTCCGCGTTCAAACTCTGTTAATTCCCGTAGTATGGCCATAATTACGTTGGAAATCTATTCACAAATATCGCCTGAGTACAAATAACAACTCTGTAAATGCACTGCCCTTTTATACCTTGAGTTCGCGACACTACCGCCATCTGTTTATGTGTATATCGCTTTCCAATAACTTTTGTCACCTTAGTGTATTCTGCATATTGTCATTCAATAATGTCATATGGAATAATGTTCTGGGGCAACTCATCCTTAAGAAAGTAAGTCTCAAAAACATGCTGTAAGAATATGTTGTGCGCACCTACGATCATCTTGCAGGCATTTGTTTAAGAATTTGGGCATTCTGAGCACTGCATCACAGCATATTTATTACCTCATAAAGTTTGTTGTAAATAATACACTACAGTTCAAAAGGGGCAACGATATACATGATTAAAATACCGCAAAGAAAATTACTACATCACATCCGTATATTTTTAAAAAAATAAAAAAGAACTTCTAAATGTTCAGCATGTAGCCACATTTACTAATTAAGTTACTAAAAAAGTGAATGTAAAATTACTCGTTCCACAACATTACGATTTGTTGTGGAAAATGATCCTTGGCAGATGAAACTAACTTACTAACTAACGTCCTTCTTATCCTAGACTTGGTGCATTTTAGCCACCACTCTGTTCCTGTGCCATTTTGCAGTTGTTTTTCGCATTACTCCCAAAAGCAGTCGAACCTCTTTTGGCATCCTTCATCGTTTAAGGGTGCGACATTTAGCTTCCAGAGTCTTTTAATGCGATAATTTCTTTTAGTTTTTGAAGATTAGTTGTAAAAACGTATGAAGCGTGGTCCGAGAATATAGCGGGTCCATACGTTTGCGTGCAGTACATGATTCGTGTGGTTATGTGATACACATATCCTGCCGAGGCGACTTACCTTATGGATCGCAATGTGAGTAAATCCAGGTACTGCTCCGTGTTTGAATTCCCATGCGCGTTATCTGTCAGGTTCATTTCTTTTACTAAGTGCACCTTTTTCTTGAAGTTATCTGGCTTCCCGTCTGGTCTTTGGTGTCCAACAGGAAGTTGAAGTCACTTGCTATTATATTGTTATTGTATATTACTGGTGTGGTCGAAAGAGCGGGGCTATTCCTGCATCTACATCTACATCTACATCTACATGGATATTCTGCAAATCACATTTAAGTGCCTGGCAGAGGGTTCATCGAATCACTTTGACAATAATTCTCTGTTATTCCACTCTCGCACAGCGCGCGGAAAAGAGAACACCTATATCTTCGATGCGAGCTCCGATTTCCCTTATTTTATTAGGGTATCAGGTCTTCCTATGTACGTCGGCGTTAACAAGATATTTTCGCATTCGGAGGAGGAAGTTGGTGATTGAAATTTCGCGAGAAGATTCCGCCGCAACGAAAAACGCCTTTGTTTTAATGATGTTCACCCCAAATCCTGTAGCACATGTAGCATCTCAGTGACACTCTCTCCCCTATTTCGCGATAATACAAAACGTGCCACCTTTCTATGTATTTTCTCGATGTACACCGTCGATCCTATCTGGTAAGGATCCCACACCGCGCAGCAGTATTCTAAGAGAGGACGGACAAGCGCAGTGTAGGCAGATCTGTTACATTTTCTAAGAGTCCCGCCACAGTCCTTGGTTAGACTTCCCCACAACATTTCCTTAGTGTTCTTTCCAGTTTAAACTGTTCGTAATTGTAATTCCTGGGTACTTAGTTAAATTTACGACCTTTGGATTTGACTGAATTATCGTGTAAGCGAAGTTAAACGGTTTCCTTTTCCCACTCATGTGGATGACCTCACACTTTTCGTTATTCAGGGTCAACTGCCAATTTTATCACGATACAGATACCTTTTCTAAAACGTTTTGAAATTTTTTTTTATCTTTTGATGACTTTACTAATCGATAAACGACAGCGTCATCTGGAAACAACCTAAGACGGCTGTTCAGATTGTCTCCTAAATCGTTTAGGGTATAGATGAGGAACAGCAAACAGCCTATGAAACTACCTTGGAGAACGCCAGAAATCACTTCTGTTTTATTCGATGACTTTTCGTCAGTTACTTCTCTGACAGGAAATCACGAATCTAGTCACATAACTGAGTCGATATTCCATAAGCATACAATTTCACTACAAGCCGCTTGTGTGGTACAGTGTCAAAAGCCTTCCGGAAATCTAAAAATACGAAATGAATTTGAAATCCTTTGTCAATAGCATTCAACACATTGTGTGCGTAAAGAGGTAGTTGCATTTCACAAGGACGATCTTTTCTAAATCCGTGTTGACTGCGTCTCAATAGACCGTTTTCTTCGAGGTAATTCACAATGTTCGAACACAATATATGTTCTAGAATCGTGCTGCGTATCGACGTTAATTATATGGGCCTGTAATTCAGTGGATTACTCTACTACCTTTCTTGAATATTGGTATGACCTGTGCAACTTTCCAGTCTTTGGGAACGGATCTTTCGTCGAGCGAACGGTTGTATATAATTGTTAAGTGTGGAGTTATTGTATCAGCATACTCTGAAAGGAACCTAACTGGTATAGTCTGGACGGGAAGACCTGCATTTGTTAAGTGATTTAAGTTGCTTCACTACTCCGAGGATATCTACTCCTAAGTTACTCATGTTGGCAGCTGATCTTGATTCGAATTATGGAATATTTATTTCGTCTTCTTTGGTGAAGGAATTTCGGAAGGCTATGTTTAGTAACTCTTCTGTGGCAGCACTGTCGTCGATAGTATTTGCATTGCTATCGTGCAAAGAAGATATTGTGTGTTGCCGCTGGCATACTTCAGATACGACCAGGATCTCTGTGGATTTTCTGCCAGGTTTCGAGACAAAGTTTCGTTGTGGAAACTATTACAAACATCTCGCATTCAAGTCCGTGCCAAATTTCGAGCTTCTGCAAAAAATCGCCGATGTTGGAGATTTTGCGTCCGTTTGAATTTGGCAAGTTTTCTTCGTTGTTTCTGCAACAGTGCTCTGACCCGTTTTGTGTATCAAGGAGCATCAGTTCCGTCGTTCGTTAATTTATTTGATATAAATCTCTCAATTGCTGCAGATACTATTTCTCTGAATTCAAGCCACATCTGATCCACACTTACAGTGTTAATGTGGAAGGAGTGGAGAATGTCTCTCAGGAAGGCGTCAAGTGAATTTTTATCTGCTTTTTGGATAGGTATATTTTTCGTTTATTTTTGGAGGATTTGGTGGTTACAATTTTCAATCTCGCTACGACAACCCCGTGTTCACTAATTCCAGCATCCATTTTGATGCTCGTTATTAGCTCAGCATTATTTGTTGCTAAGAGGTCAAGAGTTTTTTCACAACTCGCGTGGTCTCATGAACTAACTGCTCGAAATAATTTTCAGAGAACGCGTTTAGCACAATTTCAGATGACGTTTTATGCTACCTCCGGAATTAAACATGTATTTTTGCCAACGTATTGAGGGTAAATTACAATCACCCCCAACTATACTTGTATGGTTTGGGAACGTGTTTGAAATCAAACTCAAGTTTTCTTTGAACCTTGCAGCAACTGTATCATCTGAGTTAGGAGGTCGGTGAAGGATCCAATTATTATTTATTTCCCTTTGTAGAAGTCTCCTCCGCCGTGTCGTTGGCTGTTCCGAGATGGGCTGTATATAACAATGAATTGTTTGTGGTACATGCAACGCTTGTGCTGCTTGACTGTTTTTCTATTTGGTTGGTAATGATTCCGTATTTGGTGGGAGTTGACTGTTCCGTTCTCAGTCCCACTCCCAAGGACTGCTAACGCCATTGAAGCCTGCTGTTTGGTCAAATCTTACGCTGGTGATTTCTTGTAGCATTACGGCAGGAACATCTGATGCATAGAAGAGATCTTTAAGGTTTTCTCGCTATAGAGGACTTTGAATTTGTTAGTGTTCAACGTTGCCATTCTACACTCATGCTCATGAATTAAGGATAATGCTGACATATGGTGAAACAACGCTCTGGTTGGCGGTTTGCGGGTTTAAATCACTTCAAAGCATGAGCATGCCGTGCATTTGACCAGCAGTCCACATACGCAGAGGTGTGTTGGTGCATGTCAGAGTACGGTGCAGCGAGTAAGTGTGCCGAAGTTTTCAGACGTGCCAATGGTGACTGTGTTGAAAATGGCTCAAAGAACACATATTGATGACGTTATAAGGGGTAGAATACTAGGGCTACAGGAGGCTGGTCAAACACAGCAGGTCGCAGCACGGGCCCTCCGTGTGCCACAGAGTGTGATCTCAAGATTATGGCAACGATTCCAGCATACAGGAAACGTGTCCAGGCGCTACAGTACGGGACGTCCACAGTGTACAGCACCACAAGAAGACCGATATCTCGCCATCAGTGCCCGCAGACGGCCACAGAGTACTGCAGGTAGCCTTCCTCGGGAACTTACGCAGCCACTGGAACAGTTGTCTCCAGAAACACAGTCTACAGACGACTGAACAGACATGGTTTATTCGCCAGGGGACCTGCAAGGTACATTCCACTGACCCCTGGTCACAGGAGAGCCCATAAAGCCTGGTGCCAAGAACAAAGTACATGGCCGGCCGAAGTGGCCGTGCGGTTAAAGGCGCTGCAGTCTGGAACCGCAAGACCGCTACGGTCGCAGGTTCGAATCCTGCTTCGGGCATGGATGTTTGTGATGTCCTTAGGTTAGTTAGGTTTAACTAGTTCTAAGTTGTAGGGGACTAATGACCTTAGCAGTTGAGTCCCATAGTGCTCAGAGCCATTTGAACCATTTGAACAAAGTACATGGTCGTTGGAACAGTGGTAATTCGAGCTGTTAGTTCATAAGACCACGCGAATTGTGAAACACTCTTGACCTCTTAGCAGTCCAGGTATAGTATGAACAGTGATTCTCGCCGGGTTTTCATCTGGCGTGAACCAGGAACCAGATACCAACCCCTTAATGGCGTTCAAAGGGACCTGTATGGAGGTCGTGGTTTGATGGTGTGTGGTGGGATTATGATTGGTGCACGTACACCCCTGCATGTCTTTGACAGAGGAACTGTAACAGGTCAGGTGTATCGGGACGTCATTTTGCACCAGTATGTCCACCTTGTCAGGGGTGCAGTGGGTCGCACCTTCCTCCTGATGGATGATAATGCACAGCCCCACTGAGCTGCCATGGTGGAGGAGTACCTTCAAACAGAAGATATCAGGCGAGTGGAGTGGTCTCCCTGTTCTCCAGACCTAAACCCTATCAAGCACATCTTGGATGTTCTCAGTAGACGTATCGTTGCACGTCTTTAAACCCCTACGACACTTCAGGAGCTCCGGCAGGCAGTGGTGCAAGAATGGGAGCCTATACCTCAGTAGCTGCTTGACCACCTGATCCAGAGTATGCCAACCTGATGTGCCGGCCTGTGTACGTGTGCACGGTGATCATATCCCATACTGATGTCGGGGTACATGCGCAGGAAACAGTGGCGTCTTGTAGCACATGTGTTTCGGGACGGTTTTCTCAACTTATCACCAATTATGGCAACGATTCCAGCATACAGGAAACGTGTCCAGGCGCTACAGTACGGGACGTCCACAGTGTACAGCACCACAAGAAGACCGATATCTCGCCATCAGTGCCCGCAGACGGCCACAGAGTACTGCACAGCCTTGCAGAGCTGTGTCGCGTGTGTTCCCTATGTGCCTATGCTATTAGCGCCAGTTTTGTGTACCGCCACGTTGTGTGGCCCCACATTCTGCAATTATCCGTAATTTATGAGCATGAGTGTATATGCTTGGACCAGATGCAGTTTATAAATCTTCTGTTGTCTCTGTTGCTTTATTTGGCTTTATTTATGAAGATTTAATAATATTCTTCGTCGAAGCAGCCGTTTATTGTGCTTGTTTAGTCTTGCGGTCTGCCTGGTGGGTATTCACTTTTCGCTGTCAGTCTTCTCTAGTGGGCACAGCACTGTCTCCATTGCGGTTTATGACAGTCAGGCGCCTTTTCGTCTGTCCAGTTAATGTGTTTTCGATTTCTCCTATATTTTGGCCGCTGGGTCTTTGCTTAATACAGTACAGTACCTTTATGAACTGAAGTGTACGTTTTAAAATTGATTACACAAAAACAAATTCAAGAGTAAAAATACCGTACACACTCTGAAATAAATGCTATAATACTTAATTAAGTTATAAGAAATGTGAAGTGATGCTCATGGCACAGAAGGAAATCCGCACTTTTCACGATGGAACTGAGAGGTGCACACGGTACTTAGGCAGACTGGAGTGACTGAGGCAGCTGCAAGTTTGCAATGCACTCACAAAGCTGCGTTTTTGTGAAGGCTGTATAATATGCAGGGCTGGATAGTGGCGATCCAGACAGTAGTCGTCACTTTTATTGCGTAGTCAGTCGGTAAAAATTGAACCCTTAGAGAATCGCTTTGTTTCCCGTATGTCTATGTCGTCTGCCCAACGTTTCAAAACCCTTTTTCTCATGAATGGGTACACGTATCAAGCTGAACTTTGTGTCATCTGTTAAGGTCCCTTGGCGATATACAAAACTGACGCTTCTAAATCAATGAAATCAAAGGCTACGGCCATTTATGTCACTTATTTTTACACTCGCAAACTCATTCATCAAAACCTCATTAGTACTCAAGGTACCCTCCGCCACACACCGTCAGGTGGCTTGCGGAGTATTGATGTAGACGTAGAACCTGCAGGACACGTCCCGTTAAACTAGAATCATGAACTTTACCAGAATGCAAGGTTTCGCGCTGCAACCAAAGGAAAAAAATTTGAAAATTGTTAATTTGTTGTTATTCTCACGAAAAAATTTTTTTGGCATTTGTTATCAGACTGTTAACACCCGTTTTTCTGAGGAACGTGCTGATGTATCAAATTGAAATTTGTATCACACACGAAAGTCCATGGTCCCTTGGCGGTATAAAGAACATTAGCTTCTAAGCCGATGCCGGCCATCCATTCCACATATTCTGACACTCGCAAACTCACTCATCAAAACCTGTAGCATAACTTCTGTTAATCTAGGATCATCAAATCTGCAAAGAAGCAAAGTCTCACTGCACAGATAAAGAAAAAATCCTGGTAAATATGTTGTTATTGTGGTCTTCAGTCCAGAGACTGATTTGATGCAGCTCTCCAACCTACTCTATCCTGTGCAAGCTTCTTCAGCTCACAGTACCTACTGCAACCTACATCCTTCTGAATCTGCTTAGTGTATTAAATATATAACACGAAAAAAATTGTCATTTGTTACCCGACTGTCTCTCTCTGTCCGTCAGACTGTTAAGACCCCTTCTTATCAGGAACGGATAGACGTATTAAATTCATATTTGTGTCTCACATAAAGGTCTGTGGGCCTGCGTCGATGTAAAAAAGTAAAGCTTCTAAGTCAATGCAGTCAAAAGATACGGTCATTTATGTCACATATTTTCATACTCGACAACTCATCCGTCAAAACCTGTAGGATACATCCCATTGGTTTAGAACCATGAAATTTGGCAAGAAGCAAGGTTTTACAATTAGATTAGATTAGATTAGTATTTGTTCCATAGATCATGAATACGACACTTCGTAATGATGTGGAACGTGTCAGATTAATAAAAGGAGTCTACACAAGATATTACATTACACAAAATATTACATGACAATTTTTTGTGGGGGTTGGGGAAATTACCCGCTTACTATATCCAAAAATTCATCTAATGAGTAGAAGGAGTTACCATTAAGAAATTCTTTTAATTTCCTTTTAAATGCTATGTGGCTACCTGTCAGACTTTTGATGCTATTAGGTAAGTTACCAAAGACTTTTGTGGCAGCATAATTTACCCCCTTCTGAGCCAAAGTTAGATTTAACCTTGAGTAGTGAAGATCATCCTTTCTCCCAGTGTTGTAGCCATGTACACTGCTATTACTTTTGAATTCGTTCGGATTGTTAATAACAAATTTCATAAGTGAATATATATATTGTGAGGCTACAGTGAAGATCTCTAGCTCTTTAAATAAGAGTCTGCAGGATGAGCCCCAGCAGTTATTCTGATTACACGCTTTTGTGCAATGAACACTCTTTTACTCAATGATGAGTTACCCCAGAATATGATGCCATACGAGATCAGAGATAGAAAATAGGCGTGGTAAGCTAATTTACTGAGATGTATATCGCCAAAATTTGCAATGACCCTAATAGCATAAGTAGCTGAACTCAAACATTTCAGCATATCCTCAGCGTGTTTTTTCCAGTTCAACCCCTCATCAATGCATACACCTAGAAATTTTGAATATTCTACCTTAGCTACCGATTTCTGATCGAAGTCTATATTTATTAATGGTGTCATTCCATTTACTGTGTGGAACTGTATTTACTGTGTTTTGTCAATGTTTAATGAGAGCCCATTTGCAGAGAATCACTTAATGATTTTCTGCAAAACATCCTTTACAATTTCACCAGTTAATTCTTGTCTGTTGGGTGTGATAGCTATACTTGTATCATCGGCAAAAAGTACCAGCTTTACATCTTCGTGAATATAGAATGGCAAGTCATTAACGTATATTAAGACAGCAGAGGACCCAAGAACGAACCTTGCGGCACCCCATTCTTGATTGTTCCCCCGTTTGAGAAATCACCAGTTTTTTGCATAGTCACAGTAAAGAAAAAAATAAAAAAAATTGTTTATTTGCTATCCGACTGCGTGTCTTTTCTTCTGTTAAGACCCCTTTTTTCGGAAACGGCTGGACGTATCAAGATGAAATTTATGTCGCATGCTAAGGTCTACAGTCCCTTAACGGTGTAAAATCTGCCAGTTTCTAATCACAAAATACAGCCATTTATCTCACATATTTTGATACTCGCAAACTCATTCAACAAAACCTGTAGTGTACTTCCCAGTTGAAATATAATTATGAAGTTGGCAAGTAAGGGGGAAAAAATTCGAAAATACTTAATTTGTAATTATAAAAGAAAAATATTTTTTTATCATTTGCTATCGGACTATCTGTCCGTCTGTTAAGAGCCATTTATCTCAGGAACAGGTAGATGCATCGAGTTGAAATTTATGTCACGAATTAACATCTATGGTCCCTTGACAACGTAAAAAAATTTAAGCTTCCAAGTCAGTGCAGTCAAAAGATACAGCTATTTGTGTCACTTATTTTGATACTCGTGAACTCCCCATCGAAACCTATAAGGTTTGATTTAGAATTATGAAATTTGGCAAGAAGCGAGGTTATTCAGTACAAGTAAAGGAAAAAATCCGGAAACTGGTAAATTGTAGTTATCTCACATAAAATATTTTATTTGCATTTCATAATCTGTCAAAAATCTCAGGAACTATTGTAGGGATTTTGACCTGGTCTTCAGTGACAGGTAGAGCGATTCACCAAAAAGATTGGTGCCTGTAATTTACAAATATCTCATGTTAATTGGCTGAGATATGATGAAATGAAGTCCCTTGCCGCTGTAAGAACGATGCCTTTGCCATCTTGTTGTGATGGGCGTTAAGGCCACTCGACTGCTGCGCTGACAGTATATGCAGACGTCACGTACGGCAAGTAATGTTTCAGAGCAAAATACTACTGGTAATTGATGCAACATCGCACTTTCATTGTTTTGGATGGGATTCCGATATCCATAGTATATCGATTGAAGTGTTGCACAGAAAAATTCGACATTTGCCGCAGTAACAACAACAGTTCTATGGGTGTATCTTTTTCTCCTCCGGAGCGTTCCGGCAAATCGCAACAGGGGCAAAAGCATATGAAGTCAATGCGTCTGCAATTGTCAGTTAGCACAGAATGTTAATATAGCTCCAAAATTAATAAAATAAATGGAAAATTACAATTGGAATGCGGAAGTACACAGAAAATTTGAACTTGAAATATTCTCGACAGACTTGGAATTCCTGCGGCCAGTATCACACCAATTTCGATATCGATAACAGCCAAGAATCGACCAGATTCTCGATTCGCGGGATGGATATGCATAATTAAGTTTGTGTGGAACCCTCGGTGCGCGAATCCTACTCGAACTTATCCTGATTTTTTAAAGACCGTCGTAGTCGGGTTTCTTTGATCGCAAATTTACCTGGTAATGATAGTAATAAAGAATTAAAAAGTCCGTCCCAACAGGCCTTGGATGGCCCAACGTGTCATCCTCAGCCCACAGGCGTCACTGGATGTGAATATGGAGTGGCATGTGGTCAGCACACCGCTCTCCCGGCCGTATGTTAGTTTATGAGACCGGAACCGCTACTTCTCAATCAAGTGGCTCCTCAGTTTGCCTCAGAAGGGCTGTTTGCACCCCGCTTGTCAACAGAGCTCGTCAGACCGGATTGTCACCCATCCAAGTGCTAGCCCAGCCCAACAGCGCTTAACTTCGGTGATCTGACGGGAACCGTTGTTACCACTGCGGCAAGGCCGCTGGCTAATAATAAGGAATTAGACTAATAAAATTTTTAGAAGCAAGAAACTAAGTAAAAAATAAGCTCTTACCTGCACCAAAGATTGAAATCTTGAAGAGGCAGTTGTCTCTGTGAGAAGGCCAGTACCTAGTTTCACAGCAGTTGTGTTTTAGGAAATAATATGTTTACAATATTTTTCAGTACTTTTACAATCCTATTTAAAGAAAATTTTCGTAACCTTATCTTCTATTGTTATTTGTTGTATCTTGTGCTTTTCTTTTTGGATGATACTGTGTGTAACAAAAAGATATGGCAAAAGTCTCAAGAAACATTCATAATACGTAGAGGAAGAAAATATGTTATATAGGCATGTGTCCAGAAATGCTATATTTCCATGTTAGAGCTCAGTTTCTGCAACTCTTTAACGCATCAATCATCATCTACTTTGAAACCACGCCTCATCTGTGAACAGCACATTTGCATTGAAGTGAGATTGACATATTGTTGAATGAACCATTTTCAGAAGTGTACCTATGCAGGAAAACCGGCACACGCTGTTCATGGTAAATTCAATAGTTTCTCATGTAGCATTTTCCAGCCAGTTATGTGGTCAACAGTACTTGTTGCAGCTAACTATCGTACGCTGCCACCAGGACTGTCGCCAACTGCACGAAGGAGCTCCTTCTCTTGCTGTCTTCGTCTTTCTTGGCCTCCCGCAGTCGAGAGTAATAGGCTGAAGCGTCCCGTGCCTCTGGTGACGATCAATTGCCTCACACGTCCTCCTGTAGGGGCGTTGTCTTCCTGGAGATCTCTACCGATTCAATTCAGTTCAATTTATTATCATCCATTTTATCATATACATGATATAAGAATTGTCATATAGAAAGAGAGAGAGAGAGAGCATGATTTATACTTTTAGCAATTAAGGGAAATAACATTTTGTTAGTTACACTTTACATATTTTGTCTTCTTTTTACATGAGGGATGAGGAAAAGAAATTAGAAGGTTTATACAATGAAAAATCCATTAAGGGGAATAACATTTTCTTAATTACACTTTAATATTTTTCTACGAAGGTTGAGCACCACGGCCATTATCTATGCCCACTCGAAATGTGACTACAGGTGCATTGCACTGTACAGGAAACCAAGCCCGTGATGTGCACTATAAATTGTTGACGCTAGTAATGAAGTTAGTCGCATGTCAACACAAGCAATGAAGAGTGTCACTTGCCAGCATTACTTTCGTTCAGTTGGACGGTGAACCTATAAGAATTACAATTTACAGTATGTTCTAATCAAACGTAGCCAAGGGAGTATTTTGAATATTTCATGTACGGAAACGTATCATGTAATGCTGGTGCATTCTGCTTCTGTGTGTTTCCCACGATTAATATGATTACGAACAGAAGTTGAAAATGAACTGTAATGTGCAAATAAAGCGTTTCCAGACTCAAGTCTCAGGAACGTTTTCTGAAAGTTTGGCTATATCTTTGTGTTGCATCCTGTATGCACCAGATACTTGCATTTTTTCACACATATTTTCATCAGTTCGTAGACATGAAGACAATTAAAATACAAAGTAACTTCACGAAAGTGCTGGACAAACGGAGATATAACAATATACACAGTGGTTCAAATAAAAGTGGCCTGGACGAAAGGATACGATTGGACGCGAATGTATGCATATAACCAAACCTTGGAGCACATTTACCCAATCTTCATGCCTGACAGACCTGATCGCGGCCTTAGCTGGCCCGATCACCCAGGCTACCTCATCTGTCAGGGTGCGATTACTTTGTGTGGGGAAGCCTCTAGTCTAAGAAGTATCGTAACAACTCTCATAGCCTTCAAGAAATGCAGCAGAACATTTCAGTTGACATTGTAGCAATTCCAGCAGTCGAGCTTTGATCCATCTTCAGCAGCTTGCTGACCAGGGTCCAAAAGTGCCAACAGATGAGTGGTGCTCATTTTCAACATGTACTATAAGTCAGGTTAGTACTGTATTTCCTTTTCTCTGCTGTGTTTCTTTCTACCCTGGCACTCTGTTCTCTAAGTCATTTTTTTTTGCCCCACCCTGTATTAGAAAGCAACAAGAACACCCAAGGAGACCAGTTGAATACTACGGTCTGGAATCAAGTGCTCCTAGCATGTTGTTTGGATGTCATTGTTGGCAATGCAGTAGGAAGAAGGAAGCAAGGAAGACCGAGTTTAACATCCTGCCGACACCGAGGTCTTTAGAGACGGACTACAAGCTCGAGATGTGTCAATGATGGGAAAGGAAATCGGCTGCACCCATTCAAAGTAATCATCCCAGCATTTGCCTGGAGCAATTTAGTGGAATTACAAACGACCTAAATCTGCATTGCTGGATGGGGGTTCGAACTGTCGTCCTCCTGAATACGAGTCCACTGTGCTAACCACCTCGCCACAGTGCTCGGTAATGCAGTAGGGAAACAGGGGAACGGTGCACCACATTTGCCTGAAGGCACTTCGTCCTGTGTTCTTTAACAGCAATTTGCTTGGTATTTTGTTGCAAATAATAGTAGCTATTTTCGCTGATTGAATGTATTTATAATAAACATCATTATTTAGTTGAGATAAGAACCTGCATTTCCATACAGCCCCTCATCAAAGGAACGGGCTCAAGACTTACAAGCAACATCTATGCTAAGAGAACAGCATCGCACGAAGATGCCAGATTCGTGTAACTTTTAGAACTTTGGTCCCTTATCGTATGGCAAGCTACAACTACTAAATGTAGACAGTAATGTGCTGTCTGTGGTAATGCTGAGAAGGGAGTAGCTCACTGCTTTATAACTACATGCTCTTAATTAGCAGTACATTTAATCTCTAGTGGAAAATGATGTGCTATTAATTTACCATAAGAGACAGATGTGGACTTATAAGAACAGCTGAATTAAATGAATAATGTTTTGAAAAGCAGTTAAATGGTGATCATTAACCTAGTAGAACGAGGGTAATGGGGATGCTGAGACAATAATACAATGAAATGAGACACTAAAAGCACATGAGAATTGCCCAGATGAGAATAGCTAACTGGACAGACAAATATCTGAATATGGCTGCAGTGATTTTTTATTTTTGAGTCATCAGTCTTTTGGCTAATTTGATGCGAACTGCCATGAATTGCTCTCCTGCATAACCTCTTCATCTCAGAGTAGCACTTGCAGCCTGTGCCCCAATTACACTGGTGTCAAAAATTAAAGCAACAAGTGGAAAATTTTCAAGATTGCACTTATTTTACCACAAAACAGTACAAACAGGTAATAGTAAAGTAGAAACAATGTAAAGAATACATAGCATAAACAACTGCAACATGCATAGCAGTAGACAAAAATTTTCTTCATTTTTCTCAACTTAGCGTATTTGTACACACATTCTGCCAACAGGTTAATGTGCTCTGTATGCGGTGTGACTATGTATGGCAGCAATACAGGTCTGACAATGATGGAGCATGCTGTGAATGATGTCATTAATTCCGTGGTTTGGCAGTAACACCCATTCTTCCAGCAGAGCTGCTTGCAACTCCTGGAGAGTAGCTGGTGATTGCGACCTAGTGCATCCCAGACGTGTTCTGTGTGATTCAAATAGGAAGAGCGTGCAAGCCACCCCATCCATGCAATATCTTCCATTTCCAAGAAAACATCAACCACCTATGATCTATGAGGTCGAGCATAATCGTCCGTCAATACGAAGTCTAGGCCCAGAGCACTTAGCAACAACTGCGCATAAGGTCCCAAGATCTTGTCATGATATCTGAGAGCTGTTAAACCTTGCTGATTCACCTGCACAATTTCAAGAAGGGGTGTTCAAGTGGTCAACATCCTCCCTGCCCACATCATTAGCGATACTCCTCTATATTGGTTTCATGCCACAATGACTGGCATCATAAATCATGTTCCATGTTCCCTGCAGATGAGAATCCATTGAGAATCCCTCTCCAGATGAAACTGGGACTCATCTGTGAAAAGAACATTGGTCCACTGTCCATCTGTCCAGCTGAAGCCTCCATTCTAAACACTTCCTTCTGTGAAGACGCATCAGAGGTAGACATACATCAAGTCTCTGACAATGAAGACCACTTTGATGAAGCCTTCTGTACACTGTCTACCATGATACAATGCATCCAGCGAATGCTGTGATGTCAGATGCCAGTAGTCATGCCGTATTAAGGTGGTAACATCTTGCCTTTACAGCCAAATGACGTTACTCTCTTTCTGATGTCACATGTGATCGGCCCTGTCCTGGTCTTTGGGATACAGTTACAGTCTCTGTTCGAACTGTTTTCACACCTGAGAAGCAACAGAATGATTCAACAAAGCCAGCAGGCCACATGTGTTTGTGACTGTCCTGCTTCCATTCTTCCTAGGCCCTCCACTGCAGAGAATCTGGTAGGCATCTTCTCTGTGCCACGCTGCACCATCTGTGACTGTGTACACAGCAATTGTGGATATGGGACTACCCGGCAAGCAGTACCCTGTTTGATAGGTGCCCTGATGTCATCGTTGGTGTAGTTATCCATTGCCTTGAATGCCATGTTCCATGCGGAACATCACTGTATCATGAATGAGACACAGGATGGGGAAATAACAGTTTGTTGCTTTAATTTCAGGCACCAGCGTATTTGTTGGTTGCATTGTCTTTCTTCTCCTAAAGCTTTATCCTTTGCAGTTCCCTGCAGTACCATGTAGATTACTCCGTGACGTCTTAACACATGTCTCATTATATTGTTCCTTCTTCTTATCAGTGTTTTACACATGTTCTTTATTTTGCCAAATCTGTGGAGAACCTCTGTACTCCTTTCTTTATGTGACGACCTGATCTTCAACACTCTTCTGTAACACCACATCTCAAACGCTTCCATTCTCTTCTTTTCTGGTTTTCCCACCGTCCATGATTCACTACCATACAACACTGTGTTCCAAATGTACATTTCAAAAACTCCTTCCTCAAATTTAAGGCCAATGTTTGATTTTAGTGGACTTCATTTGGCCAGGAATGCCCTCTTCTACATCTACATCTACATGACTAATCTGCAATTCACATTTAAGTGCTTGGCAGAGGGTTCATCGAATCACAATCATACTATCTCTCTACCATTCCACTCCCGAACAGCGCGCGGGAAAAACGAACACCTAAACCTTTCTGTTCGAGCTCTGATTTCTCTTATTTTATTTTGATGATCATTCCTACCTATGTAGGTTGGGCTCAACAAAATATTTTCGCATTCGGAAGAGAAAGTTGGTGACTGAAATTTCGTAAATAGATCTCGCCGCGACGAAAAACGTCTTTGCTTTAATGACTTCCATCCCAACTCGCGTATCATATCTGCCACACTCTCTCCCCTATTACGTGATAATACAAAACGAGCTGCCCTTTTTTGCAACCTTGCGATGTCCTCCGTCAATCCCACCTGGTAAGGATCCCACACCGCGCAGCAATATTCTAACAGAGGACGAACGAGTGTAGTGTAAGCTGTCTCTTTAGTGGACTTGTTGCATCTTCTAAGTGTCCTGTCAATGAAACGCAACCTTTGGCTCGCCTTCCCCACAATATTATCTATATGGTCTTTCCAACTGAAGTTGTTCGTAATTTTAACACCCAGGTACTTTAGCTGAATTGACAGCCTTGAGAATTGTACTATTTATCGAGTAATCGAATTCCAATGGATTTATTTTGGAACTCATGTGGATCACCTCACACTTTTCGTTATTTAGCGTCAACTGCCACCTGCCACACCATACAGCAATCTTTTCTAAATCGCTTTGCAACTGATGCTGGTCTTCGGATGACCTTACTAGACGGTAAATTACAGCATCATCTGCGAACAACCTAAGAGAACTGCTCAAATTGTCACCCAGGTCATTTATATAGATCAGGAACAGCAGAGGTCCCAGGACACTTCCCTGGGGAACACCTGATATCACTTCAGTTTTACTCGATTTGCCGTCTATTACTACGAACTGCGACCTTCCTGACAGGAAATCACGAATCCAGTCGCACAACTGAGACGATACCCCATAGGCCCGCAGCTTGATTAGAAGTCACTTGTGAGGAACGGTGTCAAAAGCTTTCCGGAAATCCAGAAATACGGAATCAACCTGAGATCCCCTGTCGATAGCGGCCATTACTTCGTGCGAATAAAGAGCTAGATGCGTTGCACAAGAACGATGTTTTCTGAAACCATGCTGATTACGTATCAATAGATCGTTCCCTTCGAGGTAATTCATAATGTTTGAATACAGTATATGCTCCAAAACCCTACTGCAAACCGACGTCAATGATATAGATCTGTAGTTCGATGGATTTCTCCTACTGCCCTTCTTAAACACTGGTGCGACCTGCGCAATTTTCCAATCTGTAGGTACAGATCTATCGGTGAGCTAGCGGTTGTATATGATTGCTAAGTAGGGAGCTATTGTATCAGCGTAATCTGAATGGAACCTAATCGGTATACAATCTGGACCTGAAGACTTGCCCGTATCAAGCGATTTGAGTTGCGTCGCAACCCCTAAAGTATCTACTTCTAAGAAACTCATACTAGCAGCTGTTCGTGTTTCAAATTCTGAAATATTCCATTTGTCTTCCCTGGTGAAGGAATTTCGGAAAACTGCGTTCAATAACTCCGCTTTAGCGGCACAGTCGTCAGTAACAGTACCATTGGCACTGCGCAGCGAAGGTATTGACTGCGTCTTGCCGCTTGTGTACTTTACATACGACCAGAATTTCTTCGGATTTTCTACCAAATTTCGAGACAATGTTTCGTTGTGGAACCTATTAAAGGCATCTCGCATTGAAGTCCGTGCCAAATTTCGCGCGTCTGTAAATTTTAGCCAATCTTCGGGATTTCGCGTTATTCTGAACTTTGCATGCTTTTTCCGTTGCCTCTGCAACAGCGTTCGGACCTGTTTTGTGTACCATGGTGGATCAGTTCCATCTCTTACCAATTTATGAGGTATGAATCTCTCAATTGCTGTTGCCACTATATCTTTGAATTTGAGCCACATCTCGTCTACATTTGCATAGTTAGTTCAGAAAGAGTGGAGATTGTCTCTCAGGAAGGCTTCTAGTGACACTTTATCCGCTTTTTTAAATAAAATTATTTTGCGTTTGTTTCTGGTGGATTTGGAAGAAACGTTATTGAGCCGAGCTACAACGACCTTGTGATCACTAATCCCTGTATCAGTCATGATGCTCTCTATTAGCCCTGGATTGTTTGTGGCTAAGAGGTCAAGTGTGTTTTCGCAACCATTTACAATTCGCGTGGGTTCGTGGACTAACTGCTCGAAATAATTTTCGGAGAAAGCATTTAGGACAATCTCGGAAGATGTTTTCTGCCTACCACCGTTTTTGAACAAGTATTTTTGCGAACATATCGAGGGAAGGTTGAAGTCCCCACCAACTATAACCGTATGAGTGGGGTATTTATTTGTTACGAGACTCAAATTTTCTCTGAACTGTTCAGCAACTATATCATCGGTGTCTGGGGGTCGGTAGAAGGAGCCAATTATTAACTTAGTTCGACTGTTAAGTATAACCTCCACCCATACCAATTCGCACTGAGTATCTACTTCGACTTCACTACGAGATAAACCATTAATGACAGACACAAACACTCCACCACCAATTCTGCCTAACCTATCTTTCCTGAACACCGTCTGAGACTTCGTAAAAATTTCTGCAGAACTTATTTCAGGCTTTAACCAGCTTTCTGTACCTATAACGATTTCAGCTTCTGTGCTTTCTATTAGCGCTTGTAGCTCAGGGGCTTTCCCAGCACAACTACAACAATTTACAACTACAATTCCGACTGTTCCTTGATCCAAGCACGTCCTGTATTTGCCATGCACCGTTCGAGATGGCAGCCCAAACCCGTACTTTCCCGAGGCCTTCTAACCTAAAAAACCGTCCAGTCCACGCCACACAGCCTCCGCTACCCGTGTAGCCGCCAGCTGAGTGTAGTGAACTCCTGACCCATTCAGCGGAACCCGAAATCCCACCACCCTATGGCGCAAGTCAAGGAATCTGCAGCCAACACGGTCGCAAAACCGTCTGAGCCTCCGATTCAGACCCTCCACCCGGCTCTGCACCAAAGGTCCGCAGTTGGTTCTGTGAACGATGCTGCAAATGGTAAGCTCTGCCTTAATCTCGTAAGCAACACTGGCAGCCTTCACCGAATCAGATAGCCGCTGGAATCCAGAGAGAATTTCCTCAGATCCAAAGCGACACACATCATTAATGCTGACATGTGCCACCACCTGCAGCTGGCTGCACCCTGTGCTCTTCATGGCATCCGTAAGGACCCTTTCCACATCAGGAATGACTCCACCCGGAATGCACACGGAGTGCACACTGGATTTCTTCCCCTCCTTAGCCGCCATATCCCTAAGGGTCCCCATTACGTGCCTAACATTGGAGCTCCCAACTACCAATTAACCCACCCTCTGCGATTGCCCAGACCTTGAAGGCTGAGAATGATCCTCTGAAACAGGGCAGGCAGCTGCATCTGGCTCAGCCAGAGACAGTGCCTGAAACCTGTTTGTCAGACGCACCGGGGAGGCTTTCTGATCAGCCTCTGGGGATGTCTTTCGCTGCCTGCCACGCCTTGGAACGACCTCCCAATCAACCACAGGCGAGAGCTCAGCCCCACTGTGGGCAGCAACCGGGGCAATCACAGCAGCAGACCGATCTGGGGACAGACGGGACGAGGTTGACATCCCCGTGATACTCAAGTCCGGCACCCCACAGTGGTGCCCATTGGCAACAGCCTCAAGCTGCGCGACCGAAGTCAGCGCCGCTTGCAGCTGTGAGCGAAGGGATGCCAACTCAGCCCTCATCGGAACACAGCAATCACAGTCCCTGTCCATTCTAATCGATGTTGAACAACAGTTACTGAAACACGAGTCCGTGCCTAGATAAGGCAAGGGAAACATGCAAAGAATGTATGAACTAACCTGTACAAATGCCTAACGAATGCACTACAATATGCCTGAATTTACGATTACAGTAACTAAAACTCGAAATTACACCTCCTATACGATACTCACACGCAATTTAAGTAAGAATCTACGAAGTAAACACTAAAGCACGATGCTACATCTCTCAAATACTATAATACGCCCGAAATTTATGAATTAAACACTGCAATTACCCAAAAACACGCAAAGAAATTAAGAATTAAACTATGTAACAAATAAGTGAGCTAGGAGTATACGACTTGCTGCTGGCAGCTGCTTATCCAACGGTGGCAGGGAGCCTGTGTTAGTCTGCTTTTTATGTCATCCTTACTTCGTCTGTCATGGGTAATTTTGCTTCCAAGATATCAGAATTTCTTGACTCCATTTACTTTATAGTCCCTGTCTTTGATATTAAGTTTCTCACTAGTCTCATTTCTGCTACATCTCATTACCTTTGTCTTTTTCCAGTTTACTTTCAATCCATATTCTGTACTCATTAGGCTCTTCATTCCATCCAACATATCCTGTAATTCTTCTTCATAAACAGACAGGACCACAAATCACAGCTAATTTTATCGTTGGTACTCTGTCGCCCTGAATTTTAATCTGCCATAGTAGAGAAGATATACACTCCTGGAAATGGAAAAAAGAACACATTGACACCGGTGTGTCAGACCCACCATACTTGCTCCGGACACTGCGAGAGGGCTGTACAAGCAATGATCACACGCACGGCACAGCGGACACACCAGGAACCGCGGTGTTGGCCGTCGAATGGCGCTAGCTGCGCAGCATTTGTGCACCGCCGCCGTCAGTGTCAGCCAGTTTGCCGTGGCATACGGAGCTCCATCGCAGTCTTTAACACTGGTAGCATGCCGCGACAGCGTGGACGTGAACCGTATGTGCAGTTGACGGACTTTGAGCGAGGGCGTATAGTGGGCATGCGGGAGGCCGGGTGGACGTACCGCCGAATTGCTCAACACGTGGGGCGTGAGGTCTCCACAGTACATCGATGTTGTCGCCAGTGGTCGGCGGAAGGTGCACGTGCCCGTCGACCTGGGACCGGACCGCAGTGACGCACGGATGCACGCCAAGACCGTAGGATCCTACGCAGTGCCGTAGGGGACCGCACCGCCACTTCCCAGCAAATTAGGGACACTGTTGCTCCTGGGGTATCGGCGAGGACCATTCGCAACCATCTCCATGAAGCTGGGCTACGGTCCCGCACACCGTTAGGCTGTCTTCCGCTCACGCCCCAACATCGTGCAGCCCGCCTCCAGTGGTGTCGCGACAGGCGTGAATGGAGGGACGAATGGAGACGTGTCGTCTTCAGCGATGAGAGTCACTTCTGCCTTGGTGCCAATGATGGTCGTATGCGTGTTTGGCGCCGTGCAGGTGAGCACCACAATCAAGACTGCATACGACCGAGGCACACAGGGCCAACACCCGGCATCATGGTGTGGGGAGCGATCTCCTACACTGGCCGTACACCACTGGTGATCGTCGAGGGGACACTGAATAGTGCACGGTACATCCAAACCGTCATCGAACCCATCATTCTACCATTCCTAGACCGGCAAGGGAACTTGCTGTTCCAACAGGACAATGCACGTCCGCATGTATCCCGTGCCACCCAACGTGCTCTAGAAGGTGTAAGTCAACTACCCTGGCCAGCAAGATCTCCGGATCTGTCCCCCATTGAGCATGTTTGGGACTGGATGAAGCGTCGTCTCACGCGGTCTGCACGTCCAGCACGAACGCTGGTCCAACTGAGGCGCCAGGTGGAAATGGCATGGCAAGCCGTTCCACAGGACTACATCCAGCATCTCTACGATCGTCTCCATGGGAGAATAGCAGCCTGCATTGCTGCGAAAGGTGGATATACACTGTACTAGTGCCGACATTGTGCATGCTCTGTTGCCTGTGTCTATGTGCCTGTGGTTCTGTCAGTGTGATCATGTGATGTATCTGACCACAGGAATGTGTCAATAAAGTTTCCCCTTCCTGGGACAATGAATTCACGGTGTTCTTATTTCAATTTCCAGGAGTGTAGAATGCAGACTGGCTATTGCAAGAAAAGAATTTCTGAAAATGAGAAATTTATTTACATCAAATATAAATTTAAGAGCTCTGAATCTTACCTGTACATACTTGTCTGGAGTGTACTACTGTATGGAAGTGAAACGTGGGTGATAAACAGTTCAGACAAGAAGTGTCACAGAAGATTCATGAAGATGATTGGGTAGCTTGAATAACTAATGATGAGGTACAGAATCGAGTTGGGGAAAAAATAAGTTTACGGCTTAATTTACTGAAAAGGGGATTGATTGGAAGGACACATTCTGAGACATGAAGAAATTGTGCTTGATAATGGATGGTTAAAATGCTGCATCAACCAATTTTGGGACTGAAGACCACAAGAACAACATTAGTCACTATGGTTCAAGAAAGATAGTTTGAGGACAGCCTGTGCATTGGCCTCTAATATCACCTAACCACAATCCTTTGGATTTTTCTGTCTTATGTCATTTTGAAAGTGTACAGCACTCACACTGATTTGGTTGATGAACTGGAACAACAATTTGTACATCCCTGTCCATATTTGTGAAAAGATGGTCCATGGGTTTTTGTAAGAATTCATCACTCACTACAGAGATGAACACAGCATTGCCTTCAAATGAAAGAATGACACATAAAACATCTCCTTTAACAAGTATGAATACACAGTAAATTATTACATGTAACGCACTGAAATAGCGTTGTACTTTTTGGTGGCCTTTGGTGAAATTTAAACCCAATTACATGGGTACTCAATCGAAAAGTTTACATATAAAATAAGTTTATACCAACTAGGACAGTGATCCTAGGTCAGTGGCAAGTCATATCCGCACATGCACAACAATCTCACAATGAATAATTTGTGGACTCTTCTTCAGTGGAACATTTTCACTTCTGTTATCTGATACTTTCACCAGTGTAATTTTTCACTGTTAATTACAAATTTGAATGTTTGATTTCTATGATGCTCACTCACCTTGGTGCCCCAAGTAGCCATTTGTGTGGCTTGTGTGTGAAACCAGACCTGCTTATGAGAAATAAGTGGACTGTAGACAGGGACTGTGGCTAAACTGTCAATGTCATAGTCATATTGCCAAATTGTATGCTAAAATGAAATAGAACAAGACTCTACATTTGAATTGAGTTTTGAAGTTCTTTGGGGCATTGAAACTGCAGGACACGAGCAACAGGGTTCATCTGTACTGGCTGAGTCACCTGAAATTATCATCATGAATGTTCTCCTCAGGAGATTTATGCCACATCCAGCTACTGCAACTACTCACCGACACATCCAAAACCAGAGGGTTGCTGAGCCTCAGGTGTACCACTGGCATCACAACATGGGCTGGCGTACATCAATGTCAATAAACACAATGGCTGGCACACAAACACTGGAATAATTACAAGCTGGCTTTAGGATGGATTTACTGAAACTTGTGACCCCATCATTGCCACCCACTGAGTGCGCATTGCCGTAGGTAGCATAATGGTCGCAGGACTGTTATGCTTGTGCTGATCACATATCTGCCAACATGCAAAGCAAGTAGCCATCTGCCTGTCTTATACCTACGGACTGCTGGGCAGCGATGTGACAGTTCCAACTGTAGATCCAGTCCCAGATGATCAAAACAAACAACTCCTATGAGCAGCAAAGCAGTACCCTCGGAAACAACCACTCTTCGACCATTGCCTCGTTGGACTCTGCAATTCAGGGACTGTGTGCAACCCAGGCAGGCTTAGACTCTGAGTAAACATTCAGTAGTTTCAGTCAGTGATTTATGTCATATGAGATGTTGACCATCAGTATTAAATGAGTATTAATTATTCATACTTTGTGATCTAATAGAACGGTGACTTTACCATTTTCTCGACGAAATTACCCAGGAACTATTTACTTTGCACATCACTCAAATTTGTGAGGACTTGTGTCTCAAATCAACAGTATCTTTTATTGTATATTTAGTGTTGTAATAAAAGTGTTGATTGTACATTACTACCCAGGAATCTTAATTAGCACGTGTGGCTCTGCTTTGGTAACAACATTTAATGGTGACAAGGATGTTCAAACTTTAGCATTTGTTTACATTCCCAGTGTAGTTACCTTGTACACAGGGGCATACAGAACTTTAGTGAACTTTAACAGAACAATTTCCATTTGAAATTCTGTTAATTCTATGCTATTTCTTCCATTGTGGCCTTGCCTAGAGGAGGAGAGGTGTCTTTTACTGTTACAAAATATGATACAGACCCAAAAACTGCTTTTGGTGAAGTTGTTATGCATCAACACAGCACCAGAATTGTCCAGTAGTCTCTCCATGAGTGACACTATCTTCAAGGGGATCTGGCCAACACGACCACTGTCGTCCAGTTTTGACAAGAAATTTGAACCATGGATGAAATACATCACATGATTAGAATAGCATTTATGGATCTTGCCATAACAAGGGGCACCCACCAAAAAGCTTTTTTATTAACATAACACTGGAAGATCAAGGACAACGCGCTCCAATTAAAAAGGGGGCGAAATGGGGATGCAGTATTTCACTCCTACTGTTCAATCTGTACATCAAAGAAGCAAGCAAGGTAGAAAAAGAAAATATCAAGACAGGGATTAAAATTCAGGTCGAAAAGATATCAATGACAAGATTTGCTGATTACTTTGCTATCCTAGGTAAAGTTGAAAAATAATTTAAAAATCTATTAAGTGGAATGAACAGTCTATTGAGTACAGAATAGGGACGGAGAGTAAACTGAGAAAAGATGATGTTAGTGAGAAGTAACAGAAATGACAATAGTGAGAAATTTGACATCAAAATTGGTGATTACAAAGTAGACAAAGTTAAGGAATCCTGCTACCTTGGAAGTAAAATAACCTACTACAGATGAAGCAAGGAAGACAAACAAAGCAGTTGAGCTGAGGCAAAGAGGTCATCCCTGGTCAAAAGAAGTCTAATGGCAGCAAACATAGGCTTTGATTTGAGGAAGACATTTCTGAGAATGTAAGTTTGGTGCACAGCATTGTACAGTAGTGAATCGTAAGCCATTGGAAAACTGGAACAGAAGAGAATCAAAGCATTTGAGATGTGGTGCTACAGAGCAACATTTAAAATTAGATGGATTTGTAAGGTAAGGAATTGAGGAAGTTCTCCTCACAACTGGCGAAGAAGGAAACATATGGTGAACAGTGACAAGGGGAAGAGACACAGTGATAGGACATGTGTTAAGACACCAAGGAACTAGAGGGAGTTTTAAAGGGTGAAATCTGTACAGGGAGACAGAGACTGGACTATACCAAATAATTGAGGTTGTAGGGTGCAAGTACTACTCTCAGACTCTGCTTTGAGATGAAAGCATTGGCACAGGAGAGGAATTCAAACAGGCCACATCAAACCAGTCAACAGATTTATGTCAAAAAAGGTAATAATAATAATAATAATAATAATTTGGAGCTGAAAATGTACTCAATGAACTAAAATGCCAGTACATGCAACTGAAAGACAAATTAGCAGACTGTTTTGACTCTCAAATCCCTGTGGCAACAGCACTCCATAATTTTTTTAGTTGCAGTAAGAAAAATGGCAAAAGCTGTTTTATTCTCTGAAAGTTAGCTGCAACATTTGGAAATTGATAGATTTTTTTTGAGGAGGTGAGACAATGACCCCTATGATCCCCTCAATCTCCCCTCCCAACACTCTGCCCACCTCCTTGGATCTGCACCTGGTACATTACAGACGAAGGGAAGTTAGAAACCACATTAAGTGGAAACTGCAGGAGCCTAATTCATTCAGATAATTGTGCAACCCTAGATCATGTAGCGAAAATAAATGAATACAGAAGGTTCTGTGAAAGTAGAATACCATTATGTAGCAGTGACAGTTTCCTCCTCCTTCGTATAAATGTACAATCTCTTAGGTGTAAAATCAATGAATTACAATACTGGCTCGATAAAATCAACTGCAGTGTACTATGCATCAATGAACACTGGATGAAAGACACTGAAATAGACTTGTGTGTTCCTCTTGGATATTCGTTAGTTACAAGCTACTGCAGAAAAAGTATTACACGTGGTGGGGTCTCAATAAATGTCAAAAGTAACCTTGAATCACATTACTCAGTTATAGACCTTAGTAGAATATGCCTTGAAGCTACAATAGAAGTAGCTGGTGTGGTAACGCATGAACAAAAAACTGTAATTGTCTCAATCTATCGAATCCCAGGCTCTGATGAGATAGTATTTATAGAAAAAATTAATACTTTAATATTGCTGTTGTCAAAATATAAACAGCATTGAATTGTAATTGTAGGTGATATTCACATAGATGTAAGGGCAAAGAGAAAAAATGTAATTCATATGATTAACACTCTGAAGTCATTAAACTATTACTGTCTCAATGAAAAACCCACTAAACTGAACGCATGCCCTGATAACATAATTAGCAATGTACAAAGAGACTCCATACAATGTGATGTAATGGAATTAGGAATATCAGATCACGCAGGGCTATGGCTTCAAATAGAAACGTCAGCCTTCAGTTCTACAGAGAGAGAAGTGACATATAGAATTCTAGGTGAATCCAATGTAAACAAAATGATAAACCAGTTAAAAGAAATGGATTGGACTTATGTAGTGGATAACAAGAAAAGATTAATAAAAGTTTTTCCATTTTCCTGACAGAGATCAAGCATATAGCAGAAATGACATGCCCCTTGGTAACCAAAAAGTACCAGAGTAATATTACTCATAAGCAACAAAATACTAACAAGTGGTACACCCCACAACTTAACAAACTCAGAATACTACTGATGATTATGAAAGAAAAATCTCATAACAGTGATAGGGGCAAGGAAAATTACACTAAAATGAGAAACCTTTACAGATTAGAAATAAAAAATGCTAAGTGCTGTGCAAATGACAAATATATTTTAAATTCTAAAAATAAATGTAAAGCTGCCTAGACTGTCATTAAAAGGGAAATTAATAATACCAATAAAGAAAGGAGTATCCCTATTGACTGCAATATTCTCAATGAATATTTTGTAAATAGCGTCACCACACCACCCATCAATTCTGCCTCTGATGCAGAAGCATTCATTGCTCACTTGTGCAAAACAGACAAGAAGTGAGAAGTTCACTTGGACCCAAATCACATTAAATGATATTCATAAGTCAATAAACAAATTAAGTAATTCCAAAATAGAAGATTATTACAGACTCAGTAATCTCATCATTAAATGTATAGCAAAAGAAATTGAAATGCCACTTCTCTCACTATCAAACAGAGTACTTGATTAAGGAATATTCCCCGACTGTCTTAAGCTCACAGTTACATTGCCTGTGTATAAAAAAGGTGAAAGAAACCTCCCAAATAACTACAGACCCATTTCAATAGTACCAATCATATCCAACTTAGTAAAAAATTGTGTGCATAAGCAGATATACAGGTATTTTGAAACCAACAAAATTTTAAATGAACAACAGTTTGGCTTCAGGTCACACCTATCAATTGTAAAAGCAGTAGAAGCTTTGGTGAGCAATGTTTATGAAGGGTATGAAAAAAGGGTATCAATATCTGGAACACTTATTGACCTAAGTAAAGCATTTGACTTGGTGTCACATGATGTACTCATCAAAAAGTTAAAATACTATGGCATTGAAGATGACACACTCCGTCTATTCAAATCTTATCTAAGCAATAGGTTACAACTTGTATATGCAAATAAGCAGAGGTCAGAAATACTCCCTATAGAAAGAGGAATACCCCAAAGCTCTGTTCTTGGACCTTTTCTGTTCATTGTCTATGTTAATGACTTCTTGAATTACATACCGTGTAAGAACATACTATATGCTGACGATATGACATTAATAAGTACAGGAGAGAACTTACAGAGTGTACTGGACAAAAATAGATAAATGATGCAAATGGCTAATTACTCATGTCCGGCTAACCAGCTGTGCATAAATCAAACAAAAACAGAAAAAATAATATTTAATCTCAAAGTAACAAAAAATGAAAACAAAACAGTGAAATTACTTGGACTAATCATAGACCAAAAGCTCTCATGGGAAGGACACACCAATTATCTGTGTAGTAAACTACCATGAGTTCTTTTCTTATTGTATAAATTAAGAAACAGTGTGAGCAAGCAATTGCTACTCCACTCATACTATGCGTTTTTTCATTCCCAACTGCAATATGGAATATTGCTTTGGGGTAACTCCCCAGGGGCTGAATGTATTTTCAGATGGCAGAAGAAAGCAATCAGGTGCATGGAAGCGTTAGCACCCAGAGAGTCCTGCAGAAATTATTTTAAATGACAGTGCCAAGCATGTACATATATAACTGTTTGATATATGCCAGAGAAAATCTGAAAAAATTGAACATGAGATGTGATGTGCATGCACACAGTACAAGAAACAGTCACCTGCTGGACTTGCCTTCCACAAGACTTGCTGTAGTCCATAATAACTATGAGTACTTAAGCATAAAATTTTTCAATAAGTTACCATGCTCAGCTCATACAGTACCACTAAATAAATATAAGAATACATTGCAAACCTGGCTAAAAAACAACAAATTCTATACAACTGAAGAATTCTTAGAAACTAATCATCAAAATATATGTTTTACCTAAGTTATGAAGAAAATGTTTTGATATTATATAAGCTAGTTATTTACTGTGATTCTTTTCTTATGTGTATATTTAATTACCGTATAAAACATTGTTTTACATAATGCTGAAGAAAAGGTCTTTAGTTCCTTTCCTCCCCTTTCTGTAACTACACTCCTGGAAATTGAAATAAGAACACCGTGAATTCATTGTCCCAGGAAGGGGAAACTTTATTGACACATTCCTGGGGTCAGATACATCACATGATCACACTGACAGAACCACAGGCACATTGACACAGGCAACAGAGCATGCACAATGTCGGCACTAGTACAGTGTATATCCACCTTTCGCAGCAATGCAGGCTGCTATTCTCCCATGGAGACGATCGTAGAGATGCTGGATGTAGTCCTGTGGAACAGCTTGCCATGCCATTTCCACCTGGCGCCTCAGTTGGACCAGCGTTCGTGCTGGACGTGCAGACCGCGTGAGACGAAGCTTCATCCAGTCCCAAACATGCTCAATGGGGGACAGATCCGGAGATCTTGCTGGCCAGGGTAGTTGACTTACACCTTCTAGAGCACGTTGGGTGGCACGGGATACATGCGGACGTGCATTGTCCTGTTGGAACAGCAAGTTCCCTTGCCGGTCTAGGAATGGTAGAACGATGGGTTCGATAACGGTTTGGATCTACCGTGCACTATTCAGTGTCCCCTCGACGATCACCAGTGGTGTACGGCCAGTGTAGGAGATCGCTCCCCACACCATGATGCCGGGTGTTGGCCCTGTGTGCCTCGGTCGTATGCAGTCCTGATTGTGGCGCTCACCTGCATGGCACCAAACACGCATACGACCATCATTGGCACCAAGGCAGAAGTGACTCTCATCGCTGAAGACGACACGTCTCCATTCGTCCCTCCATTCACGCCTGTCGCGACACCACTGGAGGCGGGCTGCACGATGTTGGGGCGTGAGCGGAAGACAGCCTAACGGTGTGTGGAACCGTAGCCCAGCTTCATGGAGACGGTTGCGAATGGTCCTCGCCGATCCCCAGGAGCAACAGTGTCCCTAATTTGCTGGGAAGTGGCGGTGCAGTCCCCTACGGCACTGCGTAGGATCCTACGGTCTTGGCATGCATCCGTGCATCGCTGCGGTCCGGTCCCAGGTCGACGGGCACGTGCACCTTCCGCCGACCACTGGCGACAACATCGATGTACTGTGGAGACCTCACGCCCCACGTGTTGAGCAATTCGGCGGTACGTCCACCCGGCCTCCCGCATGCCCACTATACGCCCTCGCTCAAAGTCCGTCAACTGCACATATGGTTCACGTCCACGCTGTCGCGGCATGCTACCGGTGTTAAAGACTGCGATGGAGCTCCGTATGCCACGGCAAACTGGCTGACACTGATGGCGGCGGTGCACAAATGCTGCGCAGCTAGCGCCATTCGACGGCCAACACCGCAGTTCCTGGTGTGTCCGCTGTGCCGTGCATGTGATCATTGCTTGTACAGCCCTCTCGCAGTGTCCGGAGCAAGTATGGTGGATCTGACACACCGGTGTCAATGTGTTCTTTCTTCCATTTCCAGGAGTGTATTTGAATATCGTACTGAAACTAAAACCCTCTGTAAACTTTGACGAAGCCAATTATACAAAAAATACTGAAAGGCTAATAAAAATATTCTATTCTAATGCATTTCCTTTCCTTTCTCCCCCCTCCACCTTCAATTTACATAACTTGAGTTATGTTTGGTATCTCAGGTACCTATATGACTCTCTGCTACCCTCTCAACACATCCATTTCCAGCAAATTCCAATTGCAGAGTACAGTCCATAGAGACCACACGTCTCCAGTGGATTATAGTACATTGAGAAACATATATCGGATCCACAATATATCAACATTGGAGTCACTCAAAGAAGTCTATTGGGCATGGTATTGTTTCTGGTATATATAAATGATTTCCCACAACATATCAGCCATGGAGAGAAGATATTGTTTGCTGGTGGCAGCCACATTTTAATCACCAGTAAGACACCAACGCAAATGCTGGAAAATTCTATTTAAGTGCTGAGGGATGTCTACAAATGGTCACAGGAAACCAAAGTAACTCTCAACATAAAGAAAAAAATACAATATGCTTTAGAATGAATAGGAAACACAATCCCTTAAATTTAAAACTAGATAACATCTCTTCAGATGATGTACCTATATCCACAACATCTTATGCCCTTAAAAGTCCTTGCATCCGCATGCTGTGATAAATGTCTGAGAACTGTATACCTTAGTTATATTTATTCAGTAATCAGTTATGGTATAATTTTTTGGGGAAACAGTGCTCAGAATTTACAAACAGTATTTAAAATGCAAATGAGACCAGTAAGAATTATAATGAAAACAGTAAATGGGGCCACTGCAGAGAACTTTTCAAAAAAGAAATTCTAGCTGTTCCTTGTGAATTTATTATCCAACTCTTAGTGTATATCAAGAAAAATATAGAAAACTGTAGTAAATATCAGTTTTCATAACTATAGTACAAGAACAAGACACTGTCTTCACCTAGACAGGAAAAATAAACATAAGACTCAAAATAGCTTCCTGTATGAAGGTTTAAAACTGTATAAAAAACTGCTGCAGAAAATAAAAGAAACAGATAACATATACTACTTTAGGTAGAATCTTAAATAGTATTTGTAGGAACACTGTTTTTACACTATAAGTGAATTCCTTAGTAAACATGATTGTAAATGGCTTATGTCTCACAATGTTTAAATACGTGTAACTAAAAACTGTATGAATATGTGAATTTGCACAAACTGGCAACATCCATACAGTTTAAAATGTCTTTGTATGGCTAAATAAATAAATAGATAAATAAAATCAATGAGAACAGCATACACAGTGCATTGTGGCTGGTGCAATATATTACAGAACAGTAAACAAATAACTATAACTAAGCATGCTGATCCTTTTTTTAGTTTATGTGCCTGATATGTTACAGGTATTACTAGTTGCCTTTAAGAACTGAAGCGATTAACAGTCAAAAGAGATATTCTTTTATGACAAGACAGAAAATTTGGGAAAATTTACTATTTTCCTGAAATGTTTTTGATGTTAGGGTCACTAAAAAACTGGAAAATGGCGTTAATTTAAGTAGATATATGTTGACTTTTCTGGCTCACTTCCCACAAAATTAGAAAAATTATTATTTTTCAGTTACATTTAACAAAAAGGTCAAAAAATTCACACAATTTTATTAAAAAGTCAGATTATAATAACAAAAAGTTATATTGAGACAAACAAAGAAATACTCGTTTTTTTCATGCATTTTAGCTGTATTTTTCTAACGAGTTCATGTCTTTTTCAAGTATTTTCATTATTTTGTCAAGCACTCTTGCTATTTTTTGAGTGTTTTCACTATCATTTTCGAACACCTGTTCCATTTTTACAAATATTTTTACAACATTTTCAAAAGATTTTAAGGACAAATCATGAAATTTTCAGCAAAAAATGCCCAAAAAATATTTGAAGCATAAAATAAAAATGTAAAAGATATAAAATTTGAAGCTAAGAACTCAGTTTCATGAAATGCATTATATTGACCTTGTTTCTTTTCTCCTTTATGATTTAATTTAACATTTCCATTAAAAAAAATGGAAGATCCTATCCACTTATTAGTTTGAAATATTTATTTGATACAAGCACTCATTATTGAGATTCATTATTGAGTTCCATACAAATTTTTTCTCCATATTTTGGATTTAGGTAATCATATCCAGTTTGTTCTATAAAACATCTATTGCTAGTTTATTAATTTTCTTAAACAGTTTTACATTGTTTACATTAATGAGTTTTTTAAGTATAGACTCCAATTAATAAGTTATAAAAAAGAGGTCACAAAAGATTGTTTTCATTTTTCTTTTTTATTCAGTTTTTTTCTACTATATTAGGAAAAATAAAAAATAACAACTTTTCAAAGACTTTGAATATGACTAATGTATAGGGAGATTTTAACTTTAACAAAAAGAGAGACACGTTCATTGTAATATTTGCAAATATTACTTTAAACAATCTTTAATAATAAAAAAAATTGAGAAACATGAAGTATTATAATGGTGTTGATTACATTAATGGTACTTATGGAGACAGTTCATTTGAATCTGAATATTTTAGTTATAACAAAAACATAATAGAAAAATGCAAAGAAACAGAAAAGTCAAATTCTGTCTTTTTTATGACTACAAAGAAATCAGATTATCGATATAATTTTCCAATAAATAATTTACCAAAAAGATTAAAATCTTATATTTGTGTTTATATGTTATTTTTGAAAGTTTCTCACTAAATAGCCATAAGCACTGCACATGCTCCATCACAGAACCACTCATGGCTGTCAGTGTTTGTAGTGTTATAGCATAGCATGCAGCAGTGATATGGGTTGGGCTTTCATGTTGGCCATTGTTGTTCGGACCTGATCATACACCACATCTTTCACACATCCGCAGAGAAAAAAGTCCATGGGGTAAGATCCAGTGACTGTGCTGGAACCCTGAATGGGACTGCCCATCCAATCCATAGCTGTGGGCATTGTTGCTTTAGCATTTGTTGTGCCATCATGGCATTATGCTCCAGGCATCCATCATGTTGATATAACAATATTTGAAACAAATGAAGGGGTTGGTCTTCTATTAATTCAAGTACAGTACATCTCAGGAACCGCTTGTACTGTCACCCATTAAGAGTGCCAGCAATGAAATACCAGCCAATGATGTGGTGTCCTACAATACCACACCATACAATGACACTTCACTGATGTTAATGTTCAACCCACAAAACCAGTGTGGGTTTTCTGGTGACCAGTAGTGCATATTGTGTAAGTTGACGGTCCCATGATGTGTAAACATGACCTCATCGGTAAAAAGTACCCTATGCATAATGTCATGTTCTTACCACAGAACCCACTGACAGTATTCCAGGCAGTTGTGAACATTGTTGCAATGAAGGCCTTGATATAGCACCACATGATATGAATGGTATCTATGTCTCTGCAGAATACACATCATGCCTGTTTGAGGGTTTCTCATCTGTGTCTCCATTTCACAAATACTTGCGTGAGGGATTATTGCAGTAGCCACCAGTACAGCTACCTCTGCTGTTTCAACTGTTATGCCTCTGCTCCAGATCTGCATTTGTGGAGACAGCAGCTCTGTCTTGCAAAGCCTTCTATAACAATATTCATGAAGGTAGGGTGGATCATATGACATCTATTAGAGTACCGCTGGGCATACACTTGTGCCACCCATGTGCCATTTTGGTGACATTCGCCGTACAGTAATATCATGTCAACCAATGAAAAATATAAAAATTAAAAATTTTTCTTTCATAATCTGTATCATTTAAAAAATTCTCAGATAATATTCTATGTTGAGCATCATACTTTAAATCCTTTTTTCATTACATAACTGTGTACAAAAGTGTATCAGCTGGTATATTATCATTAAAAGTAGCACATAATTTCATTGATGTTTTTTGTATCATCACAATATTTTTTCTACATCTCATTTTTATGACACAGATAAGACAATTTATTATTAAATTATATGGACTTATATCAGTATCTGTTAATAATGTAAAACCAGCTTGAAATCATGAAATGAATCATAAGCTTACAAATAATTATCTCTAAATTCCACATTGCTTGTGGAAATAATTTGTTTCTTCCATTTTTCAAATACAATGTACATAAGAAACTTCCTGATAGATTAAAACTGTGTGCCGGACTGAGACTCGAACTGCGGATCTTTGCCTTTCATGGACAAGTGCTCTGGGAGATAGGAGACGAGGTACTGGTGGAAGTAAAGCTGTGAGGATGGGGCGTGAGTTGTGCTTGGGTAGCTCAGTTGGTAGAGCACTTGCCCGCGAAAGGCAAAGGTCCCGAGTTCGAGTCTCAGTCCGGCACAAAGTTTTAATCTTCCAGGAAGTTTCATATCAGTGCACACTCTGCTGCAGAGTGAAAATCTCATTCTGGATAATGTACATAGTTTAACATGATCATATAATGATAAATGAATCAGTTGATCATTTTTACGATTAGTTTGAAACACAACAAATATAAAATAAGGCATTTCAAATTTCACTGGGTTATAGTAATTTGTGATATCTATCACAAACGTTTTCTTTCTGCTTAATCCTGTTATCTCTGTTGTCTGTAATTCATAAAAAGAAATCAATATATTAGGATTTTTCAAAACAACTTCTCATTGGTCAAGCTCATAATTAGACTCATATTTAACAACTGGTACTTGAATTTCTATATTCTCAACTACAGTTTTACCTTCTTTCACCAAAGCATCTTTTGTGTTGACTCCAGAATCATTATAATCATACCATATAAAAATAGCACCATTTGAACCTGACTCCAAGTAAAAATTACAATAAGATCTCCTTCCCGCATTACTGCTTTATAATCTTTAAAAAAAAAAAACCTCCAAAAATTGTAGTGGGTACAGTACCTCAATTTCCTTAGACTTTATTTTACAGTTATTAAGTATATGCCCTTCCATACATATCTTACCAGCAAGAGACAAAGTTAAATGTATTGAAGCTGATGAAATAAATGGACGTTTGATTCTGGTTAAAGTATTATTTCCTTACTTTGTGGTTACAAAATGAAATAGCTTTGCTATATAGTTATCAATTAATTTTATAATACACGTACAGTTGAGCATGATTTGAATGCTGCAGCCATCACCAACATGAATGTTTATGAAGATTATTTAGAGTATTTTTACTTTTCTCTTTCACGGGAAAAGGATAAAATGGGTAGCTCTCAAACTTGTTTATTTATAAAGATAAAATTTGCTAATTTATTTCTAAAGTAACTGTTACAGAAGCACCATTGAAATCAATAAAATTATCATTTTCATCAGTAATATTAATTTATCTCTACATCCCAAATTTTATCATGAACTGGAATAAATAAAGAATAATGTGGTTCATAAATTAAAGGTGAACCAAATTTGACATTAGGCTTAAAAGAAGCAATAATATTAGTTTTACAATGAAATTAATCATCATTTTTTACAAACATTCCATCAGCTAAATTATAATTGATTAATTCAACTAGTGTCATTTTGGGAATGCCATTAGCAATATTTTTTTCATTAGCTGCATACATTTGATTATTAAATCCTAACACACTCCTGATCTCCATATACAATTTAACATTTGTGTCAATAACAATTCTATTTAAACTTTTATCTGATTTATGTATATATTAGATTTTTTGTATGAATAAGTTTTTCTAAACTTTTTAAACTATACTGACCAACAGGGATTTCTATTGTTTCTCCATCATGATATAGTTTATTGTTTTTTGATGTTACATTCTGACTTCAAAATGTTATATAAAAATCAGCTAGTGCAACATTTTTATGACCTTCTCTTACAGATACAGCTTCTCTTTTCTTGAGAACTGATGAATTACCATTTAATAAATTAAGTGACTTATTTATTATTAATAATAAATGAGTCACTTAATAATTATTAATACAGAAAATAATTATATAATAAAGAAAATAATTATTAATAAAGAAATCAAGGAAGAAGAAAATGAAGATCTCAATGTGTTTGTTTTTACTGATGACATTGCCATTTGGGGAGTGATGGAACTGGAGGTTCAGAGGAGACTAGATTACTGGAACACAAATTTAAAAACTTCAAGTTAACTGTGACTAGGAACAAGACAGTTGGCAATGAAGATGAACAGGACACCCACACCTTGTCACATCATACTGAAGGGGAAGAAGGTTGAATGTGTGAAAAGCTTCAATTATCAGGGTAGCATTGTATCACGTGATGGAAGTTCCAAACTAAAAGTCTTAAAAAGAATAACAAAAGGATTTAGCTTCTTCCACCAAGTACGAAATCTAATCTGCATCAAGGAAGTCCCTCAAAGAGCCAAACGGACCATGTATAAAACTTATCTCCTGCCAATCATGATTTATCATCTGTACTGGCACTTCAAGAAACACATATCAACGAGAGCTCAACTTAACAAGTTAAAGTGCAAGGATTTACCACAGTTGCCTCCAAAGGCCATGAAAAGCATGTGATTGATACACATATTAAAAATGAGCTATTGAATAATACTAAAGAGCTTCCCATGCCCACTGGCTTTGCCATAGAGATAAAAGTAAATGACTTAACGATAGTCAATGTGTACAAACCTCCATCCAAAAACTGGGCATTTCCTGTTCTTCCTGATGTAAGCCAGCCAGCAGTTTACATTGGGGATTTCAATTCTCACCATTTCAGATGGGGATACCACTCCTGTGATGACCAAGGTCTCCCGCTAGCAGATTAGGCTATCCATCTCATATATGATGCTAAGGACAAGGATGGAAAATTTCAAGTTTGCCAGAATTACTCCAATTCTGATAAACTATGAATTATTTACTAAACTGCTGCCGTGAGCAGCCCAAGAAACTATCCCATATGGAGCTAGAAGAGAATACATACCAGTCTTTACCAAACAGTGTGAATCTCTTCTTCAGGGAAACAACAACACTGGAAATCCCCAGACTGCAGACTCACTGACCACACTTCTTGACGAAGTGTGAGTTAATGAGCATTGCGCTCTCATTTAAATATATGGCCAAAATAGTCAGCCTACAGGAATTGTGAAATGAACCCTGTCATCAAGGACTGTGTGCCACAAAGGGCACAGATTCACCATGAGATGGGGAAATTCACAGGCGTCTATTGTCTATTGAATCCTAAGCGCTGTAGTGTGTGAGTGAAACAGATGAGAACCTATGTCGTAGGAAAACCCAGTAGAAGGCTTTTGTAGCTGAGGAGACGTAGCAGTGTTAAGTATGGCAGACCTAAAATTGGCCATAAAGGAAAACATTTATGAAAACTATTAAATCTGTAGTAATTCAGGGAGTCAAGCCACAGTAATTTTCATCTGCCATCCTCCATAAATTTTCATAGTGATCCCAATAAAACTTGAATATTGTCATATCTATAATAGTTTAGGATTTATTGTTAAAGTGAAATTAACAAGTATTGTAACAAAGACCTGAATGCTAAAATCTGAAACCTTTGGCCGATCTTAATGATTGACATTTCATATAGAAGCACGCCATTAAAATGGCAAATGTTGTTAATATCAACTCTGTAACTTTATTTGTTTAAAAGATATAGTCAATTTAAATAATCAGTATTTTCAGTTAAAAATCAGAACATCATTTCCTCCACACAAAATACATTAAATGATGACAGCATGACTCCTTATGGAATCATTATGTAACAGAATGTTTGTTGTAAAATTTGGTACATAATAGTTACTTTTGTTCTTTATTTATTTATCAGAAAGCACATTGGTGCAAGGCTACTGGTTGTGGCATTCAAAGTTAAGAAGGAAATTTTATTGGTTTTAAAGTTAAAATGTAAAATAATGTAGAATAAGCTATAGCCAATCAGATGAATGGCTTCAGGAAAGGGAACTGCCCTCGTCAGTTGAGCGAGGATATTCAGTGCACAGGAAACACGGCCAGGGAGGGGCAGAGGGAATGCTGGTGGAGACGCAAAAGTGGACGGTTGGTCATTAGGTAGGTAGGAAGGGAATGACTTAGAAAATTTCACGTTGTGTGGTATTGTAGGACTTAGTCTCTGAGCAGTGAGCAGCCGCTCATCTGGTGTGAACTCTAACTTTTTGCATAGTTAATGAGGTGGAGTACTGGACTGGTAATTCGTGATGAGATTGCGAATGATTGAAGTGTGTCAAATTGGTGCATGGGTGTAATAGTAATTCTAAATACTACCACTTTCACTGTTAGTTTGCTTTCTGAATAAACATTATTCTAACCAAATTGCAACTGTGTGGCCTACATCATTTATGGGTCATTAATTTAGTTCCCAATATCATTTTTACTGTTATTATATGTTATGTTAACTTTGTATTTCGCAAACTTGTCATCAGCCAGACAATTTAACCAAAGGGTCACAAGTGTCTAATTTAGGGTGTGTAATGCGACACATGTGGTTCAACCCCTAGATGAGTTTGAGCCAAGACATTTCGATGAACAGGAACTGCATGTGAGCCTGAACACCAATGGGGTGTTAGCTCACAGAAGAAAGAAGGAAATGTTGGCATGAGCTAGTTGAGCAGCTTGACTTCACCCAGTCAAGCCGTAGAAGTTGGGGCCTTCTCAGAAAATTAGGGGGTGCTGTACATCCTAGCTCCAAACAGAGTGCTATTAACCCTAATAAAATAAGCTCAGTTATACTTGAAAACTCCAAGATCCACATCCCTACACAACAGAAGAAGGACCTTCAAAAACTCATGGCTGAAGCACTGAAGAACTGTGCAGGATTGTCAGACATTGTGAGCACTATCTCTGAAGAAGAGTTGATAACTGCAATAAATGACATCAAATCAAGGAAAGCGGCCACACTTGATGGAATCCTACCAGAGTTTCTAAAGAACCTAGGTCCAAGAGCGTGCACATTGCTCTGCAAATTTTTCTCTGCCATACTTGAGACTGTAAACATCCCAAACAAATGGAAGGAGTCGAAGATAATAGCTATCTTGAAGCCTGGAAAGGATGAGAGAGATCCGAAGAGCTACAGACCTATCTCTCTGCTGTGTGCGATATACAAACTTCTCAAGAAAATTCCCCTAAAGAGAGTGACCCACCTAATAGATGCAGCAATACATGTGGAACAAGCTGGTTTCAGGTTGAAGTGGAGCTGCTGCAATCAAGGTTGGTTGGTTGGTTGGTTTGGGTGAAGGGACCAAACAGCAAGGTCATCAGTCCCATCAGATTAGGGAAGGAAGCCATCCGTGCCCTTTCAAAGAAACCACCCCAGCATTTGCAAGAAGTGATTTAGGGAAATCATGGAAAACCTAAATCATGATGGCCGATGTGGGATTGAACCATCGTCCTCCCGAATACGAGTCCAGTGTGCCGACCACTATACCACCTCGCTTGGTGCTGCAATCAAGCCCTGGCACTAACCATGCATATTGAACATGGTTTTCAGAACAAGAAAAAGACCGGTGTAGTATTTATAGATCTCTCAGCTGCATATGACACAGTATGGCTTAAAGGATTACCGTATAAGCTTGCTACAGTAGTCAAATAAAAAAAGTCATTAAAGCACTTTTATAACAAGCTATCCACAAGGATGTACAGAGTACATCTTCACAGAAAAAAAAGCAAAGTCCGAATCCTCGATAATGGACTGCCACAAGGCTCTGTGCTAGCTACTTTACTATTTAATTTGTACATCTCTGATATGCTGGAACTCAAACCATGGAAGTTCGAATATGCCAATGATCTGGCTATTGCTTTGCAAGGTGAGTCATTCGAACAATTGGAATCAGGCCTAAATTCTGGTTTGGTGCAGCTTCATAACTATTACAGGACATGGCATCTGAACATTAATGCATCAAGAACAGTAAGTACAGTGATGCACCTGAAGAAAAAAAAAAAAAACAAAACAAAAAAACAAAAAAAAAAACAAAAACAAAAAAACAAGTAGACAGGAAGCTGCACTTGAATATAGCAGGCCAGAATATAAGACATGAAAGAGCACCAAAATACATGGGTGCTAAACTGGACCGCAACCTAACATTCAAAGAACACCTGCAGGATGTCAGACAAAAACTCAGAGGCAGAGTCAATATCATCCAGAAACTTGCAGGCTCTACCTGGGGAAGTAATGCTATGACACTTCGCACTTCCTCCTTGGCTCTTGTCTACAGCATTTCAGAATACTGTGGGCCCATATGGGCTAACAGTTTGCACATCAATTAAGTAGACGTTTGTCTAAATGACATCTTGTGAACAATAACTGGAAGAGTGAGACCTACCCCAACACCATGGCTCTCTGTGCTGGCAAACTTTGAACCTCCCTCATTCCACAGACAAGATGCAATCCAAAGAGAAATGCAAAAAATTGCTGCTGACACCACACTCCCAATACACACTGATCTGCGTGGCCTGACATGATTAAAGTCAAGAAATCCCCTCTGGAACCATTCTTCGAACAACTGGGACACCATAGTAGACTCGAAACACCTATGACAACAAGCAAATGTTAACAATGGACACCTCATTAAGAACCCGGCTGTTTGTGTTCCTGGCCTCAACATCCTTCGAAGGACCTGGGTGGCACTAAAGAAGATGAGAACTGATGTTGGACGGTGCAACAAACTGATGGCTAAGTAGAGCTCATGGATGAACCTCACTGTGACTGCAGCAAAATACAGATGATGCAGCACATAATCGAGTGTGAAATTAATGGTTTTTCAGGATGGTTCACTAGAGGATTTGCATAGGATCACAGACTATGCCATTTCTTGGCTTTGTAATTTAAGTGTTTCTGTTAATTGTTAATTTTTTTGACAGATTACAATATGTATGCACTATAGGTTTATATGTACTGTTATATATGTAACTAAATTTATAATGAATAATGTTTTGTTATATTTGCATGTTAATTAAGTTTCTCATGCTGAATGTGTATAGTACTGTAAGGCATCTGGCATATCGAATGCAAAATAAATAAATACTTTGCGACACAAGATATTTTCACAACAACATTGGTTATCCAAATAAATCATAATTACCTTTTTTTTTTTTTTTTTTTTTTTTGTAACGATGATTGGAGGCCACTGGTACCTTAACCCAAATTAATTAGAAAATGTCCCTCAAGGGCCTTCAAAATTTTACTGATAGTGTTTGAGTTCACTCTGTATACATATATGAAAAGAAAACCAGCTATTTAGGGAAAAAAGGCCATTGATTCTCCTCTTCTACCATGCAGCTGTTTTTCTGTCAGATACTTATGTGAAAGTATGAAAGTAGAAGTTTGACAAGTGCTTCAAATGTAGTATGAACTCTTTGGTTTCCATGGTGTATCACTTTTCATCCCAAGTAGCTCGGTTTCAATTAGTCTCTTGTACCACTAGCAATTAATCTGGCTCCAGGTGTAAGTGTTTGAAATCTGTAAAATAAATTTCATTCTTATTTATCAGTTCTGGCCACACATTATTTATTGAGGTTAATGTACCCACACATTGGTGAACCTGAGAAGAAAAGTGGTCACTAAAAAGTGAGAAAGTCAGAGTGAACCACTAACGCCTAAAACAAACTCTATTACACCAGGACAGGCATTCAGACAACACCATGCAATAAAACAGTGCAAACACACTATCTGATCAAGGGTATCCAAACGCCCCTGTGTAATGTAGAACAGGCAACTAGAGGTCATGAGAGGTGGACTCACCAGTATAAAAGGAGGTGTCGATTATTGTGTTGTCAGTAGAGAAGCAGTAACAGCAGATGGAGCAGATCAGGAGAGTTCAGTGAGTTTGAATGTGGACTAGTCATTGCATGTCACCTGAATAAAAACCTGAGTAACACCTGAGTAATTGACTGTGAAATGAAAAAACCCTGGAACAGCTGCAGCTAAACCAAGATCAGGAATGCTTTGTATTTTGATGGTCAGGGACTGTCGAGCATAGCAAATGGTGGTTGTAGAGAAACTGCATGATGTCAGTGGAAGGAATCACTCATGAGTGCCAAAGTGGTGCCAGGAATCCAGCTAGCACAATGACTGACTGCATGGAATTAAACAGAATAGGGTACAACAGTCAAGAGCTCCTTACAAGTCACACATTTCTGTAGCCAGTGATAAGTGATGCTTGAGGTGGTGTAACATGCCACAAGGTATAGTGTCAACAGTGAAGTGTATAGAAGGTGGTGTTTATTGTGGTTAGGGTGTGACCTCTTATGCCACTTAAGAAAATACTACATGTGGAAGGATATGAACACATTTTACAACATTGTGTACTGCATACATAAAAGGACAATTTTGGAGGTGCTGATTCTTTGATCAACGTTAATGCACTCTTTCAAAAAAGCAGCATCTGTGGGGCAATGGTTTGTCGGCAATAATATTCCTGAAATGGAACTTACATTGTTAAATTTGGCCATGTGCAAAGTAAAGTTGGCTGCTTACTAAGGGATAAAGGGCAAGTAGTGTGGCCACTGCAGGGTTACAAGATGTAGGAGAGGGAGTGTTTTGTTGTTTGTCTTCAAATACTTACAGCTGATGAGCATGTGTAAGTCATACTGAGCAGCTGCTATGGTATAAATTTTGACATGGAAATAACATAGGTTCATGAATGTGCATTACAGAGATAATCATCTTCAAATATGCTACTTATTTGTAGCAAGAAGTATGAAACTGAAGTATGACTGTTGTGATATAGTATAACTAGTGCAAGAGAAATGTCATCAAAACATTTAACAAACATTTATCATTGTGCCTCATGTTAATTCATTTAAATATAAGTACAGTTACAGTCTCTGTAATGTGCTCCCAAACTGGCCACAAAGTTGGTAAGAATTTCTTGAGGCAGGCAGTTCCATTCCTCCGCCAGTACTGTTGACAACTGCTCGATAGCCATTAGTGTTTGCGGATGTGCTGCAATACATCTCTTCAATGCATCTGACAGCACTTGATGGGATTTAAGTTGGGGAATGGGCAAGCCAGTCCATTTGCTGAATATCCTCTCATTCCAAGAGCTCCTTCACCTGTGCTGTTTAGTGCGATCTTGCATTTTCATCCGTAAAAATGAAGTCACATTTGAATGGATCCCTGAAAAGATGCATATGGGTAAAGAGTAAAGTATCACAATAACAGTGACCAGTGAGTGTACCGTATTCAAAGATTTGGAAGTCAGTACATCCATGCGACATCTTGCCCCCCCCCCCCCCCCCCCCCTCCCACGCCCCCACTGTAACATTTGGATCACCAAAATTACCATATTCAACCATGTTCCTGTGGATATTATGAATTCCTACCTCTCACAGTATGAATGTACATCTGTACATCAGAGTCACTACAACACACCCCTCAAATTAGTAATTACATGCCATGGTATCTATTTGTATTAAATCGACCATACACACAAGAGTTCTGTTTGAGAAGTGCAGACCTGTCACACCTCACTGAGAGTATCTATAGAGGCCTCCTGCCTAGAATCTTCTACAGATGTCTCTTTGCAGTAGTTGATAGCTCCAATCACAGCTTTGTCTCTTGTCAAGAGTTTTGAAGCACTGTTAAGTGAAAACTGTAGAATAGTGAGGAGCTTATCTACTGTTATGAACATCTCAAATATTTTTTTTAGGAATGCCAGTATTAATTACTGTCTGCAAATCCTGCTGCATAACAGTATCAGAACACATTACTTGTATATTACAAAAAATACTGTAGTATTTTATGGATGTCATTAAAATGCCCAGAAGCGTGCATGTCCAGCCAGAAATAAATATTGTAGGTAATAAGATTAAAACCATATGGGACATCGTCAAATGGGAGATAGGGCTGCCAGTCAGTGTGCAAGATTCCATAACAATTAAACTAAATGACAATGTTCTGATTGATAATTCACAAGTTGTAAGTACTTTCAACAATCACTTTCTAGACATAGCAGCAAATATAGGATTAAATGGCTCAGTTGAAGGAGCAAGAGAATATATTAAGTATGTCTTTCCACAAAACTTTATGCAAATAGAAGTAGTACCAAAATCCTTCACTGAAATTAATGCAATTATAAAAATTGTTAAGAACAAAAGTTCATGTGCAGTTGATGGAATTTCAAAAAGAATTCAGAGAAGTTGTTCCAACTTAATAAGAAATTTCCTTAGTGATGTATGCAATGCATCATGGGCACAAAGAATTTTTCCAGACAGGTTAAAATATGCAGCTGTTAAACCACATCATAAGAAAGGTGACAAGACGGACTTGAAGATTTATCATCGAGTTTCCTTACTGACCTCTTTTACCAAAATATTCTACAAAGTAATGTACACAAGAGCAGTCACACACTTAAGTGGAAACACTTTTCTCAGCATATTACAATTTGGATTTGAGAAGGGTAGATCGATTGAGAGCACAATTTCTACATTCACTCATCAAATAGTACAACCATTAAATAATAATATATTTACCAGTTGGTATTTTTGTGGTCTTTCAAAGGTGTTTGATTGTATAGATCATGTTTCTTTCTTAGAAAAACTCAAGTATTATGTAACTAATAACTGAAGGTTTTATGCACAGCTGGTTCGAACCATACTTAACAAAGAGAACATAAAAGGTTGTGCTGAATAATTCAGATAATCTCTGAGCAATTCAGGCAATGTCAAAAAGGTAGAAAACTTCAGTGAATGGGGGAAACATATCACAGAGGTAGTCCCACAGGATTCAATTTTGAGTCTGCTCCTAAGCATTATATATGTGTTAATTACCTTCCACTTAACATTTATCAAGCAAAATCGGTAATTTTTTCCAGACTATACTAGTGTAATAATAAATCCCACTAAAGAGAAAGCAGCACAAGAGTTGGTAAATGTTATTTTCCAAAGAATTATTAATTTATTCTCTTCAAATGAACTCTACCTAAATGTTGAAGAAACATTGTACATTGTTTTGTACAACAGAGTTGTAGCAACAATAGATGTAGCACATCAGCAGGAGTCAGTAATTACAGTAAAATGCTCCAGATTTTTGGGTATACATAATGATGAAAACTTGAGCTCCTCTCAGAACCATGAACACCTATTTTGCCTATTTCTGCGTCATTCCCATTTCCTTTACACCATTCCTGCCACAATGAACCCTTGCTCCAGCTTTCTGCACCAGTTCAGGAAAGTATCCATTTCGCTGGCTAAAACCCAGCCCCATATCCTGTTGCTCAAATGCTGACTAAATCATGGACTCCCCCAAATGACCTAACTATAAAGATTCCTTTCTCTGGATCCCACCCCTCCTTTCACAATGACCTACACCTTTTCAGATTCTGCCAATCCCTGGCTCTCACAAACACGGTACTGCAAAAACATATCTCCATGGCACAGGCATCCCATAATCACCTTTGCTTTCACCACAAGATACTACCACTCTGCAATCCCTACTCCATACATCACATCCCTGAAATTGAATCCCTTGTTGTCCAGCACCTGGAGGAGCATTCAGACACCACCTCAACAAGTTATCCAATCTGCTGATGTCCTACTGCCACCTAGGGGCGCCATTATCCAAGCCCTATTGTACCCACAGTGTTCCTCCTTGTCCCCCCTCATAGTAGCTAAACCCTGCTTAGCTGACCTTTTCAACTTATCATATCTCCCAAAACTCCCTACCAACCCTCCACCAAACCAGAGCCAAAACATCCACACAACACTGCTGTTAACATTTCCACAGAAATCCTCAGCTCCACAGAACTTTCAGTCCTATCCAAAGGCCACACCTTTAGGAACCATGCCTCTTGCAATTCATACCACCATCCAACCGTGATCCACCCCTACTCCCACCCAACCACCCACTAGTCACCTTCCAGGAATTCCTTACCTCCAACTTAGTCTCACCATCCACCATCAAAACAAATCCTGACCTAATCATACTACCTGCAAATGAAGGTTCCACCACTGTTGTTATGAATTGCAGTGACTACCTGGCAGAAGGCCTCCAGTGTTGATGCCACATCTCTATACACCAACATCCCTCATGGCCATGGTCTTACTGCTGTTGAACACTATCTTTCCCAATGTCCTTCCAATGTGTGTGTGCATGTGTGTGTGTGTGTGTGTGTGCCTTGTCTTCTTTATGGTAAGTAGCACTCTTGTCTTTTCCTACACTGTTGAACTAAAATTAGCGCATCACTGAGCTTCTCAAACAACAGAGTCCTGCTTATTTTGCTCTTCATATAAATGCTAATCTTGGAAACAAACATATCAACCTCATGACATATTTTACATATTTCCACTGAATAACATGTTATGGAATAATTTCCTGCAGTAACTCATCACTTAGAAAGCAAGTTTAGCCATCTACATTAAGTGAATAGAACTGATGGCAAGGCAGTGTAAGCTCCACACTTGCAAGATAACTTAATATATTTACACTAGCGCACAAATTACAAACACAGTGAGTTAGCATGAAAACATATTGAGAATGACAACCAGGGCAATAGAACAAAGAAGTACTTGCATAAAGATAAAACACAGCGAAACATATCACTGCTGACATCTTGGGTTGTCGGGTGTTCTGCCGGATATCAGCGTCGTACTTGCACGATATTTCGGTCACATAGCTCGAGACCTTCATCAGGTGCGACCTGAGACTGCTCCTCGAGTGGACCTGGTCCAGTATTTATGCCTATGGCCTTCCCCCTCCACCAACGGCTGCAGGCGCTTCCTCTGTGGTCCGCGCCCATTCCCTGTGACCTGCTGGAGCGTTGCTGCTCCGTTTTCCGTCCGCTGCGGTTCTAGGTGTTCCCTCTGCGGTCCGCGCCCACCAAACCCGCTCCTGGGGGTTTCATCTACGGTCTGGGGTACCAAGCGTTCCCCCTGCGGTCCGCGCCCGCTCACCACGACCTGTTGGAGCGTTGCCGCTCCGTTTTTCGTCCGCTGCGGCTCTGGATGTTCCCTCTGCGGTCCGCGCCCACCAGTCCCAGTTCTGGGTGTTCCATCTTCGGTCTGGTGCTCCTGGCAGTCCGTCAGGGGCTCGTTTACCATCTCCATGTCTCTAGTTCTTCTGTTTGTGTAGTGTTGCAGCTGGCCCCGCTGCTCCTTTAACAATTCCAGAGCCGGATCCCAGGCTCTGCTTAGCTGGTACCCTGTGTCACGATTCACAAGATCGTCAGCCATTTTAATCTCAATCGAACATCACAACCGAGGAGAGGCTTGCACTCAAGAAACTATGGGAAGACAACAGCATTGTGGTACTGCCAGCAGACAAAGGGAACTCCACTGTCATCTTGCAGCGGGTGGATTATGATGAGAAACTACGCCAACTTCTGGAGGACCCTGCATACAGAATTCTGGAGTGTGACCCCACGGACAAGGTGGCCAAGAAGACTAGTGCTCTCTTGAAGGAAAAAGGGATGCCTGATAAGATCATCAGACAACTACGGGAAAAAGCACCAGTGCCACCTAGACTGTATGGTCTGCCTAAAATACAGAAGGAGGGCGTGCCCCTACGTCCTATTGTCAGTAATATTGGGGCACCTATGTACACAACAGCCAAGTACTTGAAAGGTCTCCTGGCTCCATATGTGGGGAAATGTATTCACCACATCCGCAACTCAGGAGATTTCCTGCAACGCCTCAAGCAACTGCACATCACAGATTCGGACATCATGGTTAGTTTTGATGTGGTATCGCTGTTCACCAGGGTCCCACTGAAGGACTCACTAGAACTGATTGCAGAGAAATTTGATGGTGCTCTGTTGGACCTGTTCAGTCATACACTGACATCCACGTATTTCCTGTACAGAAACCAATATTACGAGCAAACTGAAGGTGTAGCTATGGGCAGCCCACTGTCCCCTGTGGTTGCCAACATGTTTATGGAGAGTTTTGAGGAGAGGGCATTGGAGACAGCCACATTTAAACCCACATGCTTCTTTAGGTATGTGGATGACGCCTTTGTGATCTGGCCACATGGGATGGACAGGCTCAATGAGTTTCTTGAACATCTTAACTCATGCCACCCTAATATCAAGTTCACCATGGAACTGGAGAAGAATGGCCAACTGCCATTTCTGGATGTACTAGTCCAGAGGAAAGCAGATGGATCAATTGGCCACAGTGTGTACCGAAAACCAACACACACTGATTTATATCTGCAGGCCAGCAGTTGTCACCACCCTGCACAGAAGAATGGGGCTCTGAAGACTTTGGTCCACAGAGCACGTGCCCTATCAGACCAAGAGAATCTACCCATAGAGATAGAACGTCTCAAAACAGTTTTCTCCAAGAATGGATACACGGACAGACAAATTGAGAGGGCACTCCGACCAGCCACTATACCACAGGTTCCTGAAGAAGACCAAGATGAATCAAAGAAGGTGGCATATCTGCCCTATGCTGGCTCTATTTCTGCCAGAATCAGTAGGATCCTGCGTAAACACAATATCAAGTGTGTTTTCTGTCCATCCAACAAGATCGGGGGACTGCTGGGGAGTGTCAAAGACGACCTGGGGTTACGAAAACCAGGGATTTACAATATACCTTGTCAATGTGGCATGTCCTACATTGGCCAGACGACAAGAACTGTGGAGATCAGGTGCAAAGAACATCAGAGGCACACTAGATTAAGACAGGTGACTAAGTCAGCCATTGCTGAACAATGTCTGGAACTAGATCATACCATGAAGTATGAGGATACCAAGATTCTAGCACAAACACCCAGATTTTGGGACAGTGTTATAAGAGAATCGATTGAGATTAAAATGGCTGACGATCTTGTGAATCGTGACACAGGGTACCAGCTAAGCAGAGCCTGGGATCCGGCTCTGGAATTGTTAAAGGAGCAGCGGGGCCAGCTGCAACACTACACAAACAGAAGAACTAGAGACATGGAGATGGTAAACGAGCCCCTGACGGACTGCCAGGAGCACCAGACCGAAGATGGAACACCCAGAACTGGGACTGGTGGGCGCGGACCGCAGAGGGAACATCCAGAGCCGCAGCGGACGAAAAACGGAGCGGCAACGCTCCAACAGGTCGTGGTGAGTGGGCGCGGACCGCAGTGGGAACGCTTGGTACCCCAGACCGTAGATGAAACCCCCAGGACCGGGTTTGGTGGGCGAGGACCGCAGAGGGAACACCTAGAACCGCAGCGGACGGAAAACAGAGCAGCAACGCTCCAGCAGGTCACAGGGAATGGGCGCGGACCACAGAGAAAGCGCCTGCAGCCGTTGGTGGAGGGGGAAGGCCAGGCATAAATACTGGACCAGGTCCACTCGAGGAGCAGTCTCAGGTCGCACCTGATGAAGGTCTCGAGCTACGTGACCGAAATATCGTGCAAGTACGACGCTGATATCCGGCAGAACACCCGACAACCCAAGATGTCATTAGATCGCTGGGAAAGCCTGAAGAGTTACATCATATCACTGCTGTCTGTATTCAGTGATTTGTATCATTTGCTGCTACAGCAGCCCCTCTTTTTGGAGTTCGATGCTCCAAGTACGTCAGGGTACTGGTGGCGAACAGTTCTTTTGGCCCATGTGATCGCTGTAACATGTAAGTGGAGTTTCTGTTGGCAGTAAGGTGTGGTCTATAGCCACCAAAGGTCATGGGTTGTAGTGGCTGCACTCGAAGACCCATTGTCCTTTGCATCAAGATGAGGGGATTTGAGCCACTCCCTGGAGACTTTTTCACACTTTCCATTCCAGTTTATCATGAAGTCGTTCACAATCTATGCAGCACTTGGAACGGACTTCTATACGGTTGGTGGAGGGGAGGACATAGTGTCTTCACACAGCCAGATGTGAGTTGATGAAAGCCAGATCTTTATGTATGAAAACTGCTTTATTGCCATGATGTTGCAGAGGATGTATGTTGGTCTGTGACATTCTCTCTTTTAATTTCCTACCAAAATTGGACATGTGTTCCTCAGATGGTAGGATTGTGGGTTTGTTGGTCAGCAGATCATCAGGAAGCTGTACTTGCTTACCAAACACCAACTCAGCTGTTGAACAACCTAGATCTTCACTCACTGCTGATCAAAAACCTAACAACACCAGAGGTAAAGCTTTCATCCACTTAGAGCCATGTGCCTTTAATGCAACCTTCAGAGATCAGTGAAATCTTCCAACTAACCCATCGCTTGCGGGATGGTAACAAGTTGTCTCAATGTGACTGCACCTGCATATCTGTAGCAGCTCTTGAAACAGACAAGCCTCAAAATGTCTTTCGTGGTCAGACATGATCACTTGTGGTACGCAGTAACAAACAAACCAGCCTGCCAGTAGTGTCTTAGTCATAGTGCCTGTTGAAGTATTAGAAATAGGGAATGCTTCTAGCCAACAGGTAAACCAATCCACCACTGCCAATATGTAGCTATAAATTTTGGAATGCAGAAGAGGTCCCACCAAATCAATATTTAATAGCATAAAATGGGTTGTAGGTTTAGCAAATGTTGCCATACACAGTTGTACATGTCTGCCAACCTCACTCTTCTGACACTCTAAACAACATTGACCCCAGCAGTGGGAATCCTTTTTATGCTGGCTCATGTGACATATTTCACCAGCAGTTTAGTTGAAGCCCTGGCTCCTGGGTGTGCTAAATTATGAAAGGTGCATAAAACTTCTTTCCTGTGTTTTGGTGGATTTAAGGCTGTAATCTACTCTGTGATGTATCACACCATAAGGTTACACTTTAACAAACCATGAGACAAATTAGCTGACAACGGATCCAACTCAGAGCCTTCCTTTTGATCAACTGCTATTTTTTCTCAGTAGACTACCTTGATGCTGGTGCACCTACATGATAAATAATCAGCCGCAACATTATTCATGCTGCTGATGTGTCTAACATCTGTGGAGAACTGTGCTATGGAGTCTGCTATGCAACACTAGGTCTGACATTTTTGAAAAGAATGCTGTAAGCGGTGAATGATCTGTATAAATTGAAAAGTGCATGTCTGCCAGTTATTCTTTGAAGAATTTAACCACTGAATGAATGGCTAGTAATGCACTGTCTGAAGTGCTCCATTTGTGCTTCTTTCAAGAGGTGAGAAAAAAATTAAAAGGGTTGTCAATCACCATTGATCGTCTGTTGAAATGTTGTGCCAACTGCCTCCTGGCTGGTGTTAACCATGACTACCACTTTGGCATCATGAATGGAACAGTATAATAGCACAGCCTCTTCAATAGCATCCTTAAAGACTTCCAGTAGATTCTTGTTCCACTGTACCTTCTTGTCCCCTGATGTGAACTTTCCCTTCAGAAGTGTAGTCAAAGGAACCTGTTTCGCAGCTGCCTGTGGAAGATGGCATTGACAGAAATTAGTTGTTCCCAAGAATCTTCATGATTCCTTGAAAGTCATCGGAACTGGGAAGTCACGGATGAGTTGTACTCTTTCAGGGTTCGGAGATAGACCTTTTGTGTAAATGATTAACCTGAGAAACTGTACACTCTCTTTCCCGAAAACACACTTGTCTTTGCTGATTACTACTCCAAAGTTATTGAGCCTCTCGAAAAGGGTTCATAGGTGCTCCTTGCGTTGTTCCATAGTGTCACTCAGGTAACGAAACAGGAAACCGCCTAAGAATCTGGTAAATAAACCTTTGCCATGATCATGTGGCCTTCTTAAGACCAAAGAGTATAAAGTTGAAATGGAACAAACCAAATGGAGTATTGATAGCAGTCTTCTCCCTGTCTCCCTTTGCGACTAAAATTTGAGTGTGCTCCTTGCAGCATTATATAACACTGAAAACTCTCACCCCTTCTATGATGTTGTAGTCTGCCAGATGCGGTAACAGATATTTATTGGACACAGTTTGGTAATTTAAGGACTCTATAATCCCCTCACATATATCAATTTCTGTCCCCCCCTTTTTTTTACTAGGTGACACTCACTGACTATCTGATGGAGATATGATGCCTTCAGCAATCTGTCTGTCTATATTATTCTTAGCGGCGGTGAACTTTTCTGGGATTAGCCTGTGGTGGAGTGCTGTTACTGGAAGACAGAGTGAACTCTGAATGTAGTGCTGAGTATTGTGTTTAGAAGTTGTTCCCGGTTTTCTGATTTCTGTAATATCCAGAAATTCTTGCAGCATCACTTCACAACTGCTGGAAACTTATGCCAATTGAGCTACTTCTAGGAGTCAGTCAGAAGAGAAGTCTGGAGCCAATCAGAAGAACTGCAAAAAATCAGCTCCCAAAATTGGTTCCATCAAGTTTGCCATGAGGAATGGCCATGTGAATGTGTGTTGCAGCCCAAGATCAAGTGTCAAAACTTTTCTTCCCATCATCTCAGTTCTGGAATTATTTACCACCTTTAGAGTTATTGGAGCCTTAGAACGACTGCCTGTGAAACTTCCGTCAGAACCTGTCTACCAAAAATGTTGTTCCACATGTGTTGTCCCTCACAAATAACTGGTTAGACTGCTCCTTGGTTGTAAATGAAGGACCAATCTGTTTTGCCAGTTGCCTCCTATCTGCCAGCTGCAGGTCCTCAAAACTCTAGTTTTCGAATTCCTCCTTGAATGTTATGCACTGTCTGTTGGTTAATGCTCATCGAATGGTGAATCTGCAGAAATCTTCTAGCATGATATACCCGGGTACATTGCACATTGTCTACATACAGCAGCGATTGGCTCCTGTGACCCTGAATGGCAGACATGGAAAAAAAGAAGTAGTAGGGCAATGTTTTTTGTCAATGACCACTTAGGCCCTCCTGGGGTCGTTGAACTAGTTTGGGAAATTGCACGGACTGATGCACTGGCATGCATTTTTGCTGAAACGCCAATGGAATCAACACCATGAAGTTAGAGCTGATGGTTTTTGTATATCTGTGTTTGCTTTTGTGTCTGGAGTGGCTATATGCTTGCATTTCAGAGCTATCACCATGGCTCATAATTCCCTCACACATCCTGGCAGGTGTTCTATTTTGGTTAGGGGCGTGGCTGGACTTATACCTGAGTCGGGGGGCACCTAGCCCATCATTAAGGGTAATGTTCGGTTCAGGGCCTTCATCCATGCCAGTCTGTTTGACAGTGTTACAATCTTTAGGCTCTGAATATTCAGCTGTCATCTCGGCTTTGTCGACCAAGACTGCCAAGGGTAATTCGGTATGTGGTGTTAAGACAGTGCTGATTGTTGGTGGATTCCTAAGCCATAAAAACTGAATGTAAGCCTCAGGCAACAAATTATTGCCAGCTAGTGATTTTAGTTATGCCAACATTTGCTTCCGTGACATGTCACCAGTTGATATCTCCTATAACAGTTTACACAGTCTGCTCTCTGAAGTTAAAGACTACTCTTTGATTAAATCTGCTTTTAGAATCTCATAACTCTGTGAACTTACCAAGCCGTCTGCTTGTGTAATTTGTACGTCTTCCAAATGTGCCACCCAACAATGAAACCTGTTGCGTAAAGCTAGGATGCCATCTTGCAAAAATATGCTCTCTACTTTCTTGAACCATAGGTGTGGTTGTTTCATCCAGAAGACAGTAAGTTAATATTTCCAAAGTTCTTACCTTGAGCTGTAGAGACTGTAGGCTCATTTGAAGAGCTTGCGTCTGCTGTGGTGTCCCATGTAGCTGCACTTTGATGCTGCTGCTGTGGCTATTGTTAATCATGATTCTAGTTCTTTGTCAGAGTCACCGCTTTAGCTATCTACCTCAAGGGAATAGAATTAATGGCTGGAGAGAATAAGCTCCACACTTGTAAGATAACTGAATATATTTACACTAAAGTGCAAATTATAAGCACGGCAACTTACCACCAAAACATATCGAGAATGAGCACCAGAACCATAGAACAAAGAAGTACATACATAAAGATAAAACACACTGAAACTTGTCACTGCTGCCAATGTCCACTGATTGATATCACTTGCTGCTACAAAAGTTCTGATTTCACAAAAGCAAGCAGTAATAATAATATGTGGTATTCACCCATGGACATTATGTAGGTACCTCTTCAAGGAGCTGGATATTTTAACTGTGCCATCACAACACATATTCACTAATGAAATTCATCAAAAATAACCCATCACAATTTGAGATGAACAGTGATATACACACCTACAGCACCACACATAAAGATGAGCTTTATTATCCGTTGTTAAAGCTGTCATTGACTCAGGAAGGAATTCAGTATGCAGCAATAAAAATTTTTGATCATTTACCCAATAACATAAAATATCTGACAGGTAGCAAACAAAGTTTTAAATACAATTTAAAATAATTTCTCCTGGACAACTCCTTATAAACTGGTAACAGTAATAACAAAAAAGTGTAGTTGCATGAGTAGGATTAAAAATAATAATGTATTCATTAATGTTAACACTAATCGTGTGTATGTATCTGGTAAATTGGCTCATCCAGCATCATTTCAATAAAAGAATCATTCAAATATCTATGAAACATGTAACTAACTAATCAACCAACTTCACTCTCATTCATAGTCCACAGCACATTAACCCGAGAATGCCTGATTATAATTGTCACAATTCTCATGACTGTTTCTCTTTCTTTCTAACAATGTTGATAATGCTTGAGATGTTATGCCACACTTTGTGCAATCTGTGACTGACATGCAACCGTGTGCCTCAGCCAGTCCTACAACACTTCCAGAGTCATAACACTGGTGTTTCTGGCCTCAAAACTATTTGGCCAATCAGGGACCAGGATTTTTCTTATGCCTATATTTGTTTCAATTGCTGTCAGCGAGTATCTAGCCAGCAGAGTTGGATGATGCCATGCCACGTCAGCAACTGTTATATTTGAATCTACATGCCATACCATGTTGGAGCCTCCACATCACCAAAATGCCACATTATGATTCTGCCCAGACTAAAAGTTGGGAAAAGTATTGTACCATCACTACTCAAACTGAATGTGGTCTCACCCAAGATGAGCAAGCCACCCCATTCCTCGTTAGTGTAATCCCTATGCTCTTGGCACCATCAAAAGAGGTGCTGCTGGTTAGTAGGTATCAGCAGAACACAGTTTACTGGTTGTAGGGCAAAGAGACCACTCCCTGCAGTTACATGCCACTTTGGAGCACGAGACTGAGTGCATTGTGGTTTTGTTAAATGTGACTGCAATTACAGCTGTTGTTTGAGGTGGGTCCCTTCTTATGTGCTGCACTATGTAGTGATCATCTGCTGTTGTAGATGACCATAACTAACCACCTCCCCTCCTTTGGACAGCAGTGGCTGCAGTTCAGAAAACTCTCGAGAGTGCACAAGAAACAGTGCTGTGAGCAATACCAAACTCCTGGGCTACTTTCATCACACTTCACCATCCTTCCAGTCTGCCAATAATTCTTCCCAATGTGAAGTCATCCAAATGTTGTCTTCAGGTATGTTGTAATGAATATCACCACCACACTGCACTTTAATTGGTCACTGATGGACACACACTGTCTTTTCCTGTTCCTTCAACTGCCTTCTGTTACACGACCAACCCCATTTAGCACTATAGTCATTATATGTGATGTCCAGCCCTCTGTGTGTGACTGGGAGACCTCTAACAACATGCTCCTGTATTTTATTACATTTCTACCAAGTAATTAATATGTTAAATTACTTTATCTATCTTGTCCTTCAGTTCTGAAGAGCAGTTTTCTTTCACCCGTAATATTAGTTGACTTTTTGGATTTGGGTGTTAGTTTCTAGATGCATATAATTACAAAATATGGCTGAGAGTCAAAGGCTGCACGAATACTTGATTCAGGCCACTTATGGTCTGTGGGCCACAATTTGATGACCACAGATTTTGATATTTGTCCAGGTAGACTTCTAAGTAATTGCATTGTCTTTCAGCCTTAACAGTATGACTCATAATACGTCTGATCTTTTCTGTTTTTAGTCTCACTTAAGAGTTGTTCGGATTTGGTCTAATGCAGCACCTCATCCAATTTTGCAGTTTAGTCCAATAACTGGCTGACAGCGTATGCATACTGTTGAGGCCCGATAGCAACACTCGATGGTGTTGATGACACAGTTGTATATCATCACTGTATCTGGTCACAAACTGATCCATCCTAAAGCTACCCTGGTCATTACTGCTGTTCACTGGATTCCTCAGTCACAGCGTGGTACACCAGCACAGTTTCCATTATGGCAATCGATTCTATGATTCACTGTACCATCTCAGTGCCCACACTAATATGATGGGCAGTGTGGAAGACTATTCATCATAGATTTTAGCTGCCTTCTATCAATTTGTTGGCATACTGATTGACAGAGAAGGCAGCCTGCTGTCTTGTGGGTTAAAGTCTCATGAGGTTCTCCCAGACCTTCCTAGATATTGCAACTGCAATATGGTCAAAGCCGTTCCATGTCAACTTATTTTTTCTCTGCTGCTTTGGGATCCAGTTACCTTTAGTACGCATCAACCAAATTCTCCTATATTTTCAAAGAGTGCAAAGTCTTACAGAATATGCTGAGTGTCCACACTGCCACAAATATAATCATCACTTACCCATCTTTTCATTTTGTACAAATATGTAGCACACAGGCCATGATCACTCAGGTAATTCATTAGAGTGCATCTCTCCCACCCCCAAATGGTTAAGGGATCATTTCTTAGTCATTCCCTAATGTTATAGGAAAGTTTGTATGTTCTGCCAGTGTGAGAAGTTTTCTGTTCATTCTGCCACCATTGTCAAATGCAATACCATATTTCTTTTTTCACGTATCCCTCAAATTCAAACATTCTATCTACTTGCATTTGATCATCTTTCTTGAATTAGTATAGGGCTCCTCTTTTCCTGATTTCAAGATCAAAAAGGCACATTCACAGAATGATTTACAACAATCCTAATAGTGTAGCAAACCTATCAGACGGATCAGTACCGATATACGGGTGTTGCAAAATTTTACTGACAAACTTCAAGGGGTTGTAGAGGGTATCATCAGGAACAAATTAAGGACAAGAAACCGTATCCAGAAATGTCATCCAATGGCACTACGGAACATCCACATTTCGATGCTGAAGCCTGCCATTAGGTCACCCCTTCGGCAGTAAATGTGACTTTGTTTGATGATGGACCATAGACGGAACATCTCACAGTGTTGTTTGTTGATCAGTGATTGCGACTGATTGCCACGGTCACCAATGGAGGAGATACAGCTAGCTGCTGTGTAGATAAGCCTTGTCTTGGTGAATGTGATGCTCTGTTGCCTCAGCTGCTGATGGTTTTAGACAAAGCTTTCATCTGTAGTTCAGTTTTCACCTGGAACTCTCTAAGGTATCCATTGGTTTTTGGTTTACAGGAGAAAAATTAACTGCAGATAGAAACCTATATCTGAAACCATCATCCAACGAGGCAACAGAGCATTGTATTCATAGGAACATAGCCTGCATATACAGCAACTAGCTCCATATTCTCATCTGGCAATCATTGTAATCATCAACAATCACTGAATGCAAAAAACATTGTGAGACATTCCACCTACCGTCTGCCAGTGTACAAAGTCACATTTGCTACCGAAGTGGTGGCCTTACGGTATGGGCCAGCACCTGTAACTTGAATGCTCTATAGCATTGTTGGTTAGCAGTTCCAGATATGGGTTCCTTTCCTCAATTTATTCCTCATGACACCCTCTACCGTATATCGAAGTCTGTTGGCATCATTTTCTAACACTTTTATATGAATGATAGTTTTGCTTGTGTATTGTCCCAATTTAAGAGGAAGTTGATGAAACATTTTCTTGGTGGACAGGGGGGATGTTTTACATATCTCATCTGCTTGGGAGTCCCTAGATGACATATAACTTAGCACTGAAAATGCTGAATTCTATTGGTAGGTGAATCCTTACGATTTTGGAGTTGTCTGTGTAAACTACTGTGTCATTATAGAGGTTGTTTAAGGTATGAAGGAATGTATGCTAGTACATAAATTCTGTCATGCCGGTATTCAACTTGTTGCATGCAAATAATTTGAAATTTATCCTGGATTCCATTATCAGCCAAGATGGCTGGCTACTCCCTTCAACATAGTGGGAGAACCTTGATATGTGTTTACTTGGTGAAGTCATCTTTGTAAATAAGTAAATGTGGATTGTTCATTGTTTTATAGGATTGACACATTATTACTCCTGTTTAATTTTAGAATTTTAACTTCAGGTGAAACAACACGTACTATATCACATGAAAGTTCTTACGTTCAATTGTAAGGTGTATTATAACATACATCAAAGTGGAATGACAGTAATTACACCATAGTAATTTGCAACAAATGGAAATTTTACTAATAACTATTTAAAAATATATGTTATGTGTGTCTTTTGTTTGCATTGTTGTAATTCTCTCTTGCAAAAACTGCACATTTTACATATTTGTTTGCTGACTGGAGCAATGAATTTCATATCACACCCAGATTGGAAAAAAGTGCATGACTAAAATAAAAATTCAACTCATGTTCTGTTCCATTTTCAACTAGAATTTAGGAGATTCTGTACTTTACCATTTTGACAAATAACATACAGGGGTGAGTCAAATGAAAACCTTAAATGTGTAATAACAGATGGTGTGACTTCAGTGGAAGATGCTCCTCGTCCAGGTCAGGCACAACAAGTTGTGACACCACAGAACACTGCACCAGTTGAAGCCATAGTGAAGGAAAACCACTGAGTGACACTGAATGACATTGCAGCATGTTTACAGATTAGCCATGGGTCAGCACACCACATTGTGCATGATGTGCTCCAGTTTCACAAAGTGTCTCCAAGATGGGTGCCACGGCAGCTGACTCCTGAAATGAGAGAACAACGTGTTGATGCTTGTGAAGAACTTCTTTGGCACTTTGAATGAGGTGGTGATGGCTTCCTTGCAAGAACCGTTACTGGGGACGATACCTGGGTTCACTTCCAGCAACCGGAAATGAAGAGAGCGAGCAAGGAATGGCACCATTCCTCATCACCAAAACAAAAGAAGCTTTGAACAGAACCATCAGCAGGGAAGGTTATGCTGACTCTCTTTTGGGACGCAAAGGCATCATTTTGGAGCGTTACATGCCTAGAGGGACCACTGTCACCAGTGCATCATACACAGATCTCCTAAAATATCATGTGCGACCCGTAATCAAATCGAAGCGATGTGGATTGCTGTCAGCAGGTGTCCTTTTGCAACATGACAATGCAAGGCCCCACACTGCCCGTACAACAGTTGCAACAATCACAGACCTGCATTTTGATTGTCTTCCTCATCCACCATACTCACCAGACCTTGCCCCAAGTGATTTCCATATGTTTGGACCACTCAAAGACGCAATGGGAGGAAGGAAATTTCATTCTGATGAAGAGGTACGCCACGCGGTGCATGAGTGGTGGTGTGGACAACCAACAGAATTTTTTCCTAAAGGAATTTATGCACTTTGTAAGCACTGGAGGACTTGAATTGATTGTGGGGGAGATTATGTTGAAAAGTGATACAGCTTTGTACCACTTCTGCACAATAAACAATATTTAAAAAAATATTTAAGGTTTTCATTTGACTCACCCTAGAATGATTCATCAGATCAATTACTAATGTAATTTTTGTTTTCTTTTACATGTAGTACACAATGATGATGATTTTATGGTACTCAGCACCATTTTTATGAGTGTGCTTGCTGAATATAAATATACGGAGCTTGTGAACTGAGTAAAGAAATCTTTTCTTACAAAAACAATTATTGTGACAGTGCACCGTGATACAGAGGTTTGACTATTACAGATACAAATGAAAGTGCCAAGTAGAGGACACTGAAACATGCAAATAATCCTAAAAAGAAACCAATAGCTTCCGCAGTACTATGTACTATGTGGTGTCACAAGGCTTAGGCCTGTCCCACCCCTCATTAAATTTACCAAGACTTATACGAATAATTGTAAGAACAGTTAGAATTATTATGTTCTTTAAGTTTGTATTTGGGTTTTCAGAAATACTGTGGGAAGAAAGTTTATTTATGTTGCAGATAATGTGGAAGATGTTGCCCAACGATCACCACGAAAGTTCGACGTAGCGGCAAGTGGGCAAGGAATAAAATGAATTCTGCAAACTACCGTGAGCCATGGAAGAGCCTGGGCCATGAGGGCGTCGAGCTTCCTAGGTGGTTGTTGGACAACGTCAAAGGAAGAGATACTCTGCTTTCTCTTTGTAAACAGATCGATCGAGTCTTGAAAGGATCATGTAAAACGTATAGGCGGGTAACAGATTAGGTGGGACCCGATGCCTGTAATACTTCCACAATTATTAAATGGCAAAACCAATAGTTCATCATTTATATAGATAAATAGTAGTAAAGGTATAGGAAAGGAAGAGCTGCGGCGTCAGAACGAAAAGTGATACATCGCTCAGCAACAAAGGACGTCGTAAGCAGCGGGCGTTACGTGGTGAAAACAATCAACTGATAAAATAGTAAGTCTGTAATTAAGTATAAAGCCACGTAACACTGCAACTACTACCAAGCACATGAAAACCTTATAAAATAGTCTCCACAGATGAAAACAGTGGATACGCACTTAAAATAAAATTATGGTCGTCTTAATATAAAATACTACTTTTTGAAACGATTAGCTAGGTAAAAGGCACTAAGTTTTTAACCATGAAAATAATAAGTTTTTGACAATAAATACTCACCAAGCTTGGCAGGAGAACACAAACATAAAAAAGGTTTTACATATGCAAGCTTTCGGAGCCAGTGGCTCCTTCTTCTGGCAGAAGAATTGAAGCAAAAGGACGAGGGATGAAGGTAAAGCACTTGAGAGGTTTAAGAAAAGTAGCCTGGGCTGGGGGAGACTTACTGGATGGGATGAGAAGGAAAGACTGATTGTTGGGAACTGCACTGAATGATATTTGAAAACCTGTTTTTCAAATTTCCTCTGGTGCAGTCTCCAACAATCAGTCCTTCCTTCTCATCCCACCCGGTAAGTCTCCCCTGATCCAGGTTTCTGGTTGACTTTTATGAACTAGACCCCTTTTCCTATACCTCTGAAGTCCTTTGCCTTCAATCCTCCTGCCAGGAGAAGAAGCCACTGGCTCCAAAAGCTTGCATATGTAAAACCTTTTTTATATGTGTGTCCTCCTGCCACTGCTTGATAAGTAGATTTTTTATCTATCCAATTACATTATACATTACATTATAAATTTTAATGCAGATTCATGTGGCTGTCTGACAAATAATGTAAGAAAAAAAAGAACCATCCAATCAACTGTTAAAATCTCCATAATATCTTAGGGAGAGGTCTTGATACCCTACAAAATTTTTAAATCCATGACATAGTAACTCTTCCAATCACTGCTTAAAACGGAGGTAATGTCTCCAGTCAAACAATTCACTGTCCTCTTATTGTAATATGAACAACTTTTAGTTAAAGAGTGGCATGCTTGTGTAATTACATCACATGCATCACTTTCTGCAGGCCCACCCATGATGTAGGGGGAAGCCATGGGATAAAGAGCAAGGCCCTATATGAAGGCAAGTTAAAATGACTTCATTTTGTCTGAGGGGCCAGATGGAAAGACGCCATGGTAAGGTAGTTGGCCTAACCATCTGAAATTTGTTTTCACTTGATTTCAGCCATTTTCTCCAACATACCCATTACTTTTCTCCTTAGTAGTGATATAGCTGACCACTGGGGGTCCTTACAAAAGTTACTGAATTCTCATCAAAAGCTTGCTTGGATGCTGCATCAAGAACCTGGTTACAGTGGATTCTGACATGCTCTGGTACCCTGCAGTATGAAACGTCTTCGTCTTGCTTCTGCAGAGAGGACAGAGTATTCACAATAAGTGTTATAGAAGGATCTTTGCTGTATACATTTTCTTGGTGCTCTGCAGAGCACTAAAGAGTTGGACCAGATAAGGAAGTTTTCTGTATGGCCATACACCATCTGCTACGAAGCCATCAGGTTTGCACATAAACTGGTACTGAAGATACTGAATTCTGTTTGTGGGTAAATCTTGAGGATGTTGTCTGAGCAAACACTAGAATGAACAGTCAATTAGGTCTCCTTACTTGGAGTTGTCTGTGTAACCCTTACATCATTACAACACTTGCGTAAAGTACCAAGTAACATAGGCCGATACATAAAATTTGTCGTATTTAACTTGTTATAGACCAGTAATTTAAAATTTATTCCCAGTCCCATCAACAGCCAAGCTTGTTACTTCCTCCAACATATAAAGTATTTGCAGTCTACCAGAACTTTCTAGCAGAATTCTGTGTTGTTCACTTCTACAACCTTTTTCACCGCTAATCATGTTTGTGAGTTGCGTGCATAGCAGAATTATGCAATACAAAAACTGCAGAAAATGAATTTTTTGTTTTATGAAGATGTTTTATCCTACTGTAAAGTGACACACACACACACACACACACACACACACACACACACACACACATTTTTCAAAACAGACAATATGTGTCAGTTCGCATCAAAAATCGAAGGCAAGTTAGTGGTACTGGAAGTTGAAAGAAGACAATAATACAGAATAAGACAATGAACAAAACAGGTTTTAGCTCAGTGTTTAACATGAAAGAAAAGGCCAAAAGAGGACAGGTTAGATAATGTTGAAATAGCTCCAGCAATGCATTCAGTGTAGGGTGCTTGTATTGAAACGAAAATTCATCCAAGAAAAGTAACATCATGACCTGCAGTCAAGAGGAGGATACACAAAGATGAATACAGCCTAATACAAAAGGTATTAGGTAAAAAGAGGTTTAAAATTATGGAACAGAATTGCTGACAAGTACCTTCAAGCCCCAGGATAAGATGCATGCACCTACTGCAAGGACAATGGGGAGTGTAGCTATGTCAGCTATTACAGCTTCTGAACGAAATGTAAAAAGGGTGAATTTCAGAAAAAAAGTATCATATGGGATGAGAGAATTTTTGGGTCGGTGAACCCTGTCATCAGAATCTTAAAACACAGGATGTGAATATTCATTGAGCAGTATTCAACTTCTAGTCATTTACTTGTATCATAATCACAACAATGTTATTAAGATAATCTGGATATCACATCAGTGCAATAAGTAAACTTTGAAATACAGATCAGGCAGTTCATTATAAATCAATAATAAATTTTGTGTAGCAGAAGTATTTTACTTCTATGCACAATAGGAAGCCTTGTTAGTTTTAATGATTTCCTTAAGAGTGATTGTAGTGCACATAAATTAAACATAGAGTTATGTAAACAGGAGGAGGAAGGGGGAGAAAGGAAAGGAAAGGAATTGGAAGGAACTGATGACATCAGCTGCATCAGAACTTTATGTGGATTCAGCAGCGATGAGTGAAAATGTGTGCTGGACCAGGACTCAAGAGTGTTTGTCGCAGCTCCATGGAATATCTTAGTACACTTCCCATCTGACCCACACTCCCACCCAGCACCAACTATCCTCAGTCTCTATCCATGTCCTCCACTCTCGTTAATTTTAGATACCTGCATGAGGTCAAATGATACTGTGCATCCGCACTGCACGTTATGGATTCGTTGGCCATTGAGGTGAATCAATTATATGAATGCACACACACTCATAAAACTGAAAATGTTGCTAAGCTTTTGGACAATATCCTCCTTCAGAGCTAACTAGTACAGAATATACATAACATTTGGTACTAGCTCTGAAGCAGGACATTGAAAGCTTAGAACATTTTACAGTTTTACTTATGTGCCGTGCAACCACTCAGTGCCTCAGCTACAATCCTTCCATTATTTACATTCAATCCAGAACTTTCAATTACATATTGAAATGTGGTACTAATTCTCATTTGCAGACAGTGGGCTTTTTAGACATCAAATGACAGAAATCTATGAAGAACAATGACTTAAGACAACCAATGAAAGAAAATAACAGAATGTAACATCACAACCAAAACATAAGGAGAGAAGGACTGAAAACACCAATGCAAATTTTCTCTTTCATGATCCACATACAGGTTTCTCAGCATAAAAACTTTGAAAATAAAACTTTTTATATACAATTTGTAACTTCCTTACCCTGAAGAAGAATTAAGGGGGAATTTTATTTAGTCAAATATGGAGACCAACCCAGACATCACATCACTTGAAAATATTCTAAAGCATTGTTATTTGTTCCCACACTGCTATCACATTGCAGCAAATAAACAATACTATCACTTAACAGAAAACTCATCTGCTACACTTAATTGCGAGCTCACTAATTCACCAGCTTTTCAAATTAAAGATTTTGGGTGCTGGATGATTATGGTTTAACTATCTGTCAATAAGAGGGTCACTGAAGATGGAACAAAAGTTCAAATTGGGAGATTAAAATCAGTTGTGTCCTTTTCAAAAGAATCATTATTGTTTTTTCCTTAAGTGATTTACAGCAACCACAAAAAATCTGAATCTAAATGGCCATATGGAGATTTGAACTTCCAAATGAAAGTTCAAGAGCTGAACCATTCCTCCTACATGATTGCTTTAAGGTTACTTAAACTTTGTGTGGTACGCTCATTTCTTTTTGTCCTGGAAATCAATCTGCAGTGACTGTGACAAAAAAGAAAATCAATAGAAATTATCTTGTTTAGCACAAGATAATTTCTATTGATTTTCTTAAAATAGTTTAGGTTTAATGTCAACACGAAAATGCTCATACCTTGATCCAGGGATTTCTATCTACTGAAGGAGGTGCATAAGGGATAAGATAGAAGGCCTTATAGTAGACTACACAATAAACCCCGATTTTTATTCATTTTCCATAGTTTCACTAAATCATTTCTGATGAACTGCAGGACAGGTCATTGAGTGTCTTGGTTGATTCCCTGTTTTTTTTTTCTGTGACTAACCCAGCATTCCCTCTCAAATGATCACTAGAGTACATAAGCATTTATATTTCTTCCCCTTCTTTCTCAGTTTTGTGTGTCCTGTTTGCATTTTGTATACCAGAAATAGTACAACAAATGTAGGATGCCACATTTCTTTAAATAAAAAATAATATTAATAGCATAGGATGGGTATTTATAGAGGAAAGAGAATTAATGGGCATATTTACTAGGACATAACTGTTTTAACAAGGTCTCAATTACTACACAGAATATCTCCTTCCTTCATGTTTATTGACTGATTAATTGCCTATAGTAATCACAACATCAATTTAGTCTCGAACTCATGTTTTCTGTTTTTAGTTTCAGTGAAAATCATATTATAGACGTCTTAAAACCATGCTATAAAGCATATGAAAACTTTTCATATAGACTTAGTTTTTGTACATAACTGATCAGTCAATATTGAATTACAAGATTTATAATACAAGAACATCCATATCACAGAGGCATAGGTTGGGCACATGGATAAATAAATAAATAAATAATTTAAAATAGAGACAGATATTAGGACAAAGACAAAAACAGGAAAGGATAGTACTAGCACTAATGGAATGAGAATTAGGTCATTCAGCAACATTTAAAATCAATAATCTCACAGATCATTTTCTTCAGAAAATGTGAAGCAAGATAACTCTTGTAATAATACTTTCCGTACTTCACACACACACACACACACACACACACACACACACACACACACACACACACACAGGAATACAAAATAAAAACAATCGTCTAACTCTGAGGGTTACATTATGTCACAACAAACATTTCATACTGGGAACAACAAAAAGAGCTTCCTTTTGCAGGATGCCTGATTTTAAAATCATGGTGTAGCAGTTCTCGCATATAAGATGATAATGCACAGAATGAAACAAATGGCAGCTGTTAAATTCAGTATGCAATATGTAAACACAGTATACTATACAAAATATTATTTTTTACATGAAAAAGCTATAAAAAAACTCTGTTACACAGTTTAATCTGGCGTATTAGGATTTGCTTTAAGCATCTTATTTAAATAAACAGCATATACTGCCATGAATATAGTACTTGCTAAAATATTTCTTTCAGCACATATTTTCTAATAGCTCTCAAAAAATCAATTGAAAAATATAGAAATTTGTAATTAACTGTAAACAGAGATTATTACATGCCTCTAAGGACAGTACATAATTTACAATATTAAGCTGACAGCAATGGAGATGCTGTTTCAAACATGTACTGCTCTGGTACTGCAATGTGTAGATGTGTCTATGAAACAGTTATTGTGAATACTTTCACAATAAGCACTAGAGTCTTCCATGTTTTTAGCATGAGAAATGTAGATAAACAAGTTATTTATCTTATAAGAAGTACTCAGTTGTTTTTTAAGTTGATGTCTGTTAATAGGCAAATTTCATACTCAGTAATAGCAAACTTATGATGTATTTATGTCAACTGAAAATGAGAATAGCAAATAAATGCTGCCAAAATAGTTTGATTCTTCACGAAAATCGTACATTTAGATGGTGACAAAATATCAGATCCTGCATATATACAAAAATATAAGTTACAGACACACTTTAGTGTTTGCATTTATATAAATACTTATGATTACGAAACTTGTCTTTTAGCCACAGTAGCTTATTTACATAGTCTCTTCACACAGCATAACTCAATAAGCTCTTGAGTATTAACACATTTAAACTCTCAAAATTAAAGAGCTCAAAACCTGAACTTACTTATAAATTTCACCTTAAAAACTGAGTGTTATTTCTTCGTATAGTTTTTTTTAATAAATAAGGTTCCCTCTGTATGATAGGAAGAGGAGAAAAGTGCATTTGTCAGACATTTGTCGCTACTATAAGCAGCGTTAAAGCCATATAAACAATTAGAAAAAATTACACATCATTACAGTCCTCCTCCACTGCGCTCCACTGAAATCTGTTTCTTTAGACGTTCTCGTTCGTGGTGCTCTTCTTCCATTTCTGCCATTCGAGCAAAACGAGAGTATGTTACATGTCCAGACTTGATAGCAGACATCATCTGTAAAGACATCAAATAATGTCATTGCAGAGCCAATAATACTAAAACAAAGTATTTTCAGAAACCACAGCAAAAATGACTGACTTCTGTTGACTTAGTCTACAGCAAGCAAATTTCACTTCAGAAGTTTTGGAGAGCATCTTTCTCTGTATGTTCACAACATAACATTATGTTTATAAAATTGGGGAAAAAGTGAATGATTATGAAAGAAAATGGAAAGTACATTTTAAAAGAATAAATGAAGACAGATCGTCGAAACAGTTAAGGCTTCATAAGCCCCAAGGAAGAAGAGAATCTGGAAGATGTAGGAAAAGATGTGAACAATTCTGAATTTTAACTCAGAACAGGCAGTCTGCCTAGACCATAACATATACAGGCAGTAGACACTGTTACTAGCAGTGTTAGTGGTCTCCATACATAAAAATTTCTTTCTTTCACAGTGTGGTTTTTTTTTTTTTTTTTTTTTTTTTACAAAGACCCACCTGAGAACTTATGCAGCCATTCTCAATTGTAGCCTAAATAAACACAATCATAGAGAATGGCAAATATGTAAGAAAATGCCATCTTTGTTCATGATTAGCTCCACAGCATTTTGAATCCCACAAGTGGGGGTGCCAGTCAACAAAATGTTAATGCACTAGCAAGAGAATGCCTTTGATCCTTTTAAGAAATGGTTTGAGGAGATCAAATAGAGCACACAATTTAAAGCAGTGCACTTTGAGAAAACTTGTAATAGAGTTTTTACAAAAGCAGGAATTTGCACACTTCTTCATAACTTTCTGAGACACTCAAGCTTGTTATGCTCACCAGACTATATTTCACAAAAAAAATTATTAACGCATAACCTAACTTTTAGCACATGACCTCATTTTATAGAGTAAGACTGTGAGCAAAGAAGTTACAATTGCAATCTGGTGTGTATAGAAGTATGGTGTTTCTGTACTTTGTAGATGTAAGCTATAATATCTAAGAGCACTTACTACATTATAACAGCACACAAACTAGAAATGCGTAACTTCCTGGCAGATTAAAACTGTATGTCGGACCAAGACTCGAACTCGGGACCTTTGCCTTTCATCGGCAACTGTTCTACCATCTGAGCTACCCAAACATGACTCACGACCCGTTCTCACAGCCTCAATGCTGCCAATACCTCATCTCCCACCTTCCAAACTTCATATAAGTTGTTCTATCTTTTCTTCCAGGAGCGCTAGTTCTGCAAGGTTTGCAAGTTGTCAGTTAATGAGGTCACAGGATGTTATTTTTGAAGAGAAAATTATGCAAATGGAAAGTCCAGTAGTTCCTGTGGATCTTGAGCTCCATCACTGGAAATCTGAAGATTCATCAGAAGAGAAATTAGAACAGAATGAGTTCGATAATTACTATGATTTACAGGATGAAACTGAAGAAAGATTAGAATGATCTGACGATGGAAGAACTGGGCTACAACTGTGTAACCCTTTAATGATGAAGTGTCCAAAAAGACTTCCAAGACAACATAATGCAGTTAGTGGCCTTTGAGGAACCAGAATCTAATTGTGGGCCATAAATCTGAGTCAATGAGACAAGTGAAAAGCAGTACTCGATCAAGAAATGGTAGCACATCAAGGAAATGGAAGAGTACAATTCCACGTAAGTGGATCTATAAACTGAAGACAAATGCTGAATGATAGATTCAAAGCAATATTGGTTGTCAAAGGATTTTCTCAAAAGAAAGGGATTAATTATGAACAAACTTTCAGCATAGTGGAAAAGATGTTGTACTCTAGCACATTACTCAACATTGCATCCAAAGAGAAGATGAATGTTGCACAAATAGATGTGACTACTGCCTTTCTTTACGGGGACCTGAAGGAAGTGATATTTACTGCACAACCTGAAGGTTATAATGAAGGTTCTAGACAAGTATGTCAATTAATGAAAAGCTTACATGGCCTGAAATAGTCACCCCGCTGCTGGAATGAGAGATTCACTAATTTTATGATGGAATTAAGATTCACGAGAAGTGGAGCTAATCCTTGCCTCTTTATGAGACAGAAAGCTTCTTACAAGATTTTCTTCATACTTTATGCTGAGGATAGATTGATTGTGACAAACAATGATAATGAATCTAAAGAATTTATTGAAGATCTTGAAAGAGAATTCAAAATTAAATCAAAGCCAGCATCATATTTCTTACACTTGGAAATTGTTAGAAAAGAAGATGGGTCCATTCAAGTCAGTAAGACTCACTACATCAAGAAAGTTTTAGAGCACTTTGGCATGGGTAAGTGTAGAGTTGTAACAACTCCAATTATCAAGGACAACAGTACGGAAGGGAACACATCAATACTGAATACCTTTGCAGACAAGTAGTTGGGTCCTTGATGTACCTAATGTGTGGGACAAGACCAAACATAGCATATTCTGTTGGAGTAGTATCTAGACGTCTTGAAAATACAACATAACGTGATGTAATGAAGGTAAAAAGAATTTTTTGCTATTTGAAAGGCAAATATGACTATGGAGTTATTTACAAAAGTGATGAAGACAAAAGGCATTCTTGAATGTTATAGTGATGTCGATCATGGAGGTGATTTAGGGACTGGACGATCTACCTTAGGTGTTCTCTGGCTGTACTTCCATGCACCTGTCAGTTGGATGAATCAGTGACAAACTTCAGTTGCAATCTCTACTACAGAAGCTGAAGTTGTTGCAGCTAGTGAAGCAGCATGAGAAATGGTCCAGACTCAACTTTGCCGCTTAAAGGATTCAAAACCTTGCCTACGAGTGGACAATGAAGCTGCTGTTTGACTTGCACAGAATCCTGAATTTCACCGACTGACAAAACATATTCATCTCACACACTTCTCTGTTCAAGAATTAGTTCCATTTGGTGAAATTACCATTTCAAGAGTAGATATAGAAAATCACTTTGCAGTTTTATTAACAAAACCGTTATTTGCTGCCCGACTAAGACAGTTGTGCAAAAATATGAGAGTGTGTAAGTTATTAAATAAGGGAGAGCATTTAAGTTTTGTGTCATGAACAGTTTTATTTAATAACTTCACTGACATTTAAATATCTCTATCTTACCACACATGGATTGTTTTGCATTCTTTGCCACAATGTAAACTACCATTGTAAAGCATTATTCTGTAGACTTCTAATAAACCAGTGTGCTTTTTTTTTTTTACCTACAAATGACTTGAGTCATTCTTATATAACCAAACATGTCTCATCTTGAGGTGGGGGTGAGGGATCAAGTGTCAAGTCCTGGTGCTGCGTGCCCATTCTGCCCACAGGCTGTACCACTCTCAGATGGGTGCATTCTTGACAAAGATGGATCTGGATGATACTTTTCTTATAGTCAGTTTTGATGTCACAATTCTTTTCGCATGGATGTCACTAGAAGTCTCTCTGGTACAGTTTGAGGATAATTTGGGTATGGACACAATCAAACTGTTTTGACATGTGCTTACCACAACTTACTTCCAATGATGTGGGACGCTCTATGAATAAATCAACAGTGTCACCATATAATTGCTTCCAGCTTCATGAACTGCAAACTTATATATAAAATACTTTCAAGAAACAGATATTGAAACCAGAATTTTTTTACAGATATGTGGAAAATATTATTATGGTTGGATGTGGGATAAAGAAATCCTACAGGAATTCCTGTAGGTGCAGTATGGAGTGTGTAAGTAGTAGTCCACAAAGACAGGTATGCAGTGGCAGAGCACAGTATCAACAAAGTGCGCAGGCTTGAATTTGAACAGCCAGACGTGATGTGTCATGCCAATAAGTCCTGGGCCTATGACAGACTGGGTAGCCAACATCAGGACTTGACACATCGAGGTCCCCCACCTACCACCACTTGGTATGACATACTTCCAGAGGGGTATAGTTAGACTGCCCAACAATCCAACAACACATGAGGCTATTGTCCAGTAGCTGTCAAAGATCACACACCCCAGGAATCTGACCCTCTGTATGAAGATGATGAGTGGAAAACTCTCAGAAATCTTGTTTCCAGATAACACTGTCACTTGACTGATAACTGAGAAGATTCCACCAGTAATTATTCTTGTCTTAATTATGAGGTCTCACTAATGTTAATTATTTGGATTTTGTTGTAATAAATATCTTCTAATTTTCACAGTCATTTTATTAATTTTGTTATTCAACTCACTCTACTAGTTTATGTTCACATTCTGTCCATAAACCCAAATTGTCTTACAAGTTACAAAACCTCCAGTCCACTAACCCAAACATAAGACTGCCAATTAGTAGCTTTCTGGGGTTTTGTATTTTTTACAAACTATTGGAAATCTAATTATTAATCATACCCTTTTTGTGGTATTCATGTACACAGCAAGGGAAAGATGACAGTACTTTGCATCTGCCCTTACCTCACCTGTCTTATCGGAAACCCATTATTCTCGGACAAAATATATGTTACAGACAATGCAATTATTTTATATTATATCTTAAATATCAGTTTTCTTCAGAAATTACTTCTATAAGATTAAGTTTCCTAATCCTGTCATTTGCTCTTCAAGCTGACTTGGTGGTGGTCTCAGACACTCCATAAACATATAAATGTCAGCTTATACATTCAAGTCATACAGACATACGAAGCATAGACACACATGCCAAAAAAATAACTTGCCACAAAACCTGAAAAAAATCTGACATACTAGTTAAACAGACAGATTAAGAATGAAAAACATACTACTTGCACTACTAAATAAATATTTAAAAAATGTGGTGCAAAATGCAGGAAGGAAAAGGTGAATCCAATTGTTTCTTTTGCCTTGCTTTACAATTTCTACCTCTTTGATCAAGTAATATTACATGTTCTGGAATCATCTACAAATTTTGCATGCTTGTTTGCCTAACCCTGATTTAACAGTTTTCACTGCACAACAAAACATTTCCAACTGTGATATTATTTCTGCTGGGGTATGTGGCACCTTAGATGAAAAATAAAATGTCGTATTGCCCTTGGAGAGGAGTGCCATCACATACTCTTAACCAGGTTTACAAATTAACAAAATGATGATGATGAAAGGTGCATTAATGAAAATGATTTAAAAACGAGTATCAATAATATTTCTCAGGGAGTCACACCTAGTGATACGTGGCTGGCGACCACGGGGCCCCGAGCTGAGTCCTGGCATTGCTTCCACTTACTTATGCCAGGCTCCTCACTTTTATCTTTCCTATCTGGCCACCCTCGGCCAGCTCTTGTTCTTTTCCGACCCTGACGCTATTAGGTTTCGAGGGCTAGGGGTCTTTCATTTTCCAACCCATACTTCTCATGCAGCGTCTGACTCGGAGCGGGCGGCTGCAAAAGGCGTCTGTATCCCATGTTAAGGGCGGCCTCCAGACCTGCGGAAGGCAACGGAATACCACCGCAGATTATCTTCCCTGCATAATGCAGTCTCCATTTTATGCATAAAAAATGGCTTCCTCTCATGTTAAGTCAGTGTCCGGAGGTAAAATAGTCCCCCATTTGGATCTCCGGGGGGGGACAACTTGAAAGGAGGCAAAAAATCAAAACGAGAATTGGTACCTGGAATGTCAGAACTCTGCTACAAGCAGGAAAACTAGAAAACCTTAAAAGAGAGATGGAAAAGAATCATATGGACCTCGTAGGAGTTGCTGAGGTAAGATGGAATGGACATGGAGAGTTGCAGTCAGATGAATATGTATTCTACTACTCAGGAGGAGAAGTAAAAGGAATTAATGGAGTAGGAATGATTATGACAAAGGAATTGGCTAAATGTGTGGAATATGTAGACTATGCAAATGACCGGGTTATTGGTGTAAGGCTGAAAGGAGCACAAAAAGATTTACTGATTGTCCAGGTGTATATGCCAACTTCAGAACATGATGACCAAATTGTAGAGGAAACGTACAATGTAATAGAGAGAATAATGGACGAAAATAAAAAATGCTGCAAAATAGTAATGGGAGACTGGAATGCCATTGTGGGAAAAGGGAAAGAGGGAAACATAGTAGGCAGTCATGGTCTTGGAAAGAGAAATGACAGAGGTGAATGGTTAATTGACTTCTGCAGGGAAAGGCAGCTGAGAGCGGCAAACACATGGTTCAAGAACCATAAGAGGAGGCTCTACACTTGGAAATCACCAGGGGATAAATACAGAAACCAAATTGATTTTATACTGGTAGAAGAAAGATACAGGAATGGAATCAAGAAGGTGCACACATTACCAGGTGCAGATATTAATAGTGACCACAACTTACTTATGGCAGAAATAGAAATAAGAATGAAAAAACTGGAAAAGGCGACAATGGTGAAGAAGTGGGATTTAGAGAAGATAAGGTCCAACAAAGAACAAATTACAGAAATGCTGTCTCGGGACTTTCTAAACACATTACGAGACAAAGAAGCACCTGATAATGCCAACGAGTACTGGAATATGCTGAAAGAAGGAATCATTAAAGCAGGACAGCAAAATATAGGATATGTAAAAGGGAAAAGGTAAAAAAAAACATGGGTCACACAAGAAATAATTTCCAAGATGGAGGAGAGAAGAAAATTGAAAAACAAGAACACTGAAGATGCAAGAAAGATATACCGAAGGTTAAATAACGAACTGCGAAGAGAAACAGAGCAGGCTAGGAAACAATGGCTAAAAGAGGAATGTGATGAAATTGAAGAACTGGATAGGAAGGGAAGATACGACTTACTATACAACAGAGTAAAGACTATGACATGGGAACAAAACAGAGCAGGAAGTGCTACTATGGAAATTTTGAGTAAAGACGAAGAGGTAGTGTACAAAGATCGTGACGATTTCCTCCAGAGATGGGAAGAATATATAAAAGAGCTATATGACACAAATAGCAAACCAGAAACTCTGGAACTTGAATCACACAACAGTGTAAGTGATGAAGAGAAAGGACCGACCATCATAATGGAAGAAGTAAAGTCTGCCATTGCTGCAATGAAAAATGGCAAAGCAGTAGGTACAGATACAATACCGGGAGAAATACTAAAATGCTTGAACCACAATGGAATAAGAGAAATATTGAGGTTATGTAATAAAATATATGACAGTGGTGAATGGCCTGAGGACTTTTTGACAACAGTAATGATTCCATTACCGAAAAAACAAGGAACCAAGAAATGCAGCGAGCACAGGACAATCAGCCTCATTTCACATGCAGCCAAAGTGATGTTAAGAATAATTAATAAAAGACTTGAATAAGTAATAGAGGAGAATCTCGGCGAGGAGCAGTTTGGCTTTAGACGGAATACGGGCACCAGACATGCAATAGGGCTCCTACGAATCTTGGGAGAAAGTTTTATTGAAAAAGGAAGAGACCTATATATGTGCTTCATCGATTTAGAAAAGGCATTTGACAATGTGGTTTGGGACAAGTTGGCGACTATTATGAGGGAAAAGAGAGTGGACTGGAAAACCAGAAGACTTATAAACTCATTATACCTTAATCATAAAGTTTCAGTTAAAGTGAGAGGAGAAAGTACAAACTGGATCAGACTAGGGAAAGGAGTAAGACAAGGATGCTGTTTATCACCTACTCTTTTCAACCTGTACTTGGAAAATATGAATGACCAATGCTCATTAGATGACAAAGGAGTAGAAATTGGAGGAAGAAGAGTAGGGTGCTTGAGATTTGCTGATGACATGGTCCTTCTAGCCACAGGGGAAAAAGAATTACAGGATTTGGTGGACACCATTGCAACTAACGGAAAAACATATGGAATGAAAATTAACATAAATAAAGCAAAAGTATTGGCAATAGGAGGAAATAAGGAAATAACAATTGTGCTGAATGGAGAAACACTAGAACAGGTGCAAAATTTTAAGTATCTTGGAAGCAGGATAGACACCGACTGGAAGTGCACCACAGAAATTAAAACAAGGATAGCAATGGCAAAAGAGGCGTTTTATAAGAAAAGGAGAATCTTCTGCAGCGGTCTGGACAGAGAACTCAGAAAGAGACTCATAAAATGTCTTGTATGGAGTGTTCTTCTATACGGCGCTGAAACATGGACTATGAGGAAAAAAGACAGAGAAAGGCTGGAGGCTTTTGAGATCTGGACATGGCGGAAGATGGAAAGAGTAAGTTGGATGGACAGAGTAAAAAATGAAGAGGTACTGAGAAGAGTGGGAGAGAAAAGACAGTTACTAGATGTAATAAAGAGAAGAAAAAGAAATTGGATTGGGCATATATTAAGAAAGAATGACGGACTGATAAAAACAGTTTTAGAAGGTTATGTAGAAGGGAAAAGGAAGCGAGGAAGGAAGAGATTCCAGATACTGGATGACATGATGGACGGTACAACATACAGCAGCCTTAAGAAGGAAGCAATGGATCGCAGAAAATGGAGAGGCAAAGGACCTGCTAATATAGCAAATAACTGATGATGATGATGATGATCAATAAATAATGTAGTTCACTGATCATATTATTGGCCAATTCTGTATCTGGTGAAGTATTGTAAATAACATTTGTTGTGAGTCAAAGAAGTACCAAGAACACCAACACAGCAAAACAACATTAAGAGGGTGGTGCATATGAAAAGATATGGGTATGTTATGGAAGAAAATTCAAGTTTCTCATGAAGGCTAGTTTCTTGAGTCAAAGATTTATGGTGATTCTCTTCAGTATGCCTTCTTTAAATAATAGTCACAAGAGTAACGTAATCACTATTTCGATGAATTTATTATAAGCTGACAGGGAATGACGGGACGTCCGATGCGCTAAACTCTTTCTTGTAAATAGCGTGCAGGTAAGTAAGCTGATTACTCTACTTAAATTTGCTTTCATCACTAATATACCATATATAATGTTACATTTTCTTCTCCCTAGACTCTTGACATTAAAAAATATTTAATTTCTATTCCCTCATCTGCTCTTCTTCTTTTTTTAGATGTATGTGAAGATGCAACTCTAATATCTTGAAACTGTTAGATCTATTAAAAGGGTCATACAACAGCTGTTTGCAGTTTTTTTCAAGAATGCTTTTTGTAGATGTCTGATTCTGATTGTATTCATTGGCCACCTCAGCTACCAATACAACAGACATCAACGGCAATGTGTCTTATTCTTTCGTGGCAATGACCTGCAAATTATCAGTAACATTTTTATAGTGTTAGTGTGTGGCACACCTGCTTGTCCCAAGTGTTTTTGATTCTTGTATGCAATGGCAACTTATTCAATTTCAACAAATTTCCTCCTTGCTCACTGCTGTTGGCAGACTGATGAAAGCACAATAACTTCCACAAAAACTACAATGACGTTGACTCTTACATTGCCGGTGGCCAGGTGTTGTAGCCTCCTTTATCCAGCCAGTCACTTTACACACAACGAGAGGAATCCATGAAGTATCGCACACAACTAGAAAAATGATTCACTGCGTAGAATATCTCAGATGAATCACAACATTCTTTCTTCTTTTCATGGATGTGAGAGCATATTTGCAGACTGTGTTGATCGTTGTTCCCTCAGAGCCTCAAAGCCTACACTATGAGGGCATTGTTAGCAAGCTCAATGATTTCTTCAAAACACAGATTCATGTAGCTGCTACTCATTTCAAATTGTTTTGTATGCATCATCATAATAATTAGTCTCACAAGGGGTGGATTTCTGACTCGAGGGCATGACTAGGAAATGTAAATTTAACTGCTCTTGTGGAGCGTCATTTCATGATGAAATGCTTTGTGATGACATTATTCAAAACCTTGCTGATAACAGAACATGGACTGAGATGATACAGCATTGCAAGCATGGTCTCAATGAAGTGCTTCAAAAACACTCTTCAGAATAGCTTAATTTTACTGCATTTTCCTAATGAACAGAAAGTAGTCTTGACTCTCAGATCATTGCAACAACACCTATTAAAACTATTACATAAAGGACATTGGGGAATTGTTACAACAAAGCAACTAGTGTGCCAGTATTGTACATGACTCAGGATGGAGAAGCAAATAAAAAATACAATTGCCCACTGCCACACATGCGCGGATAATCAGGCAGCACTGTGCCAAGAATTTTTCCCATTGGCTAGATGTGATGGTCCTTTTTTGGAATACAAGATGGCTCATTGTCGTCAATGTATACAGAAAATAATCTTTTGCCATTCTAATGCATTTGACTATTAGTGCTAGCACTATCAAAGGACTCACTTTTGTCTTTTGCTTAGGTTTTGCACAAACAATAGTTTTGGACAATGGTCCATACTCTTCTTCATTCATCAGAGTTTCCACAGTTCTACCAACTGAAAAGAATACAACATAGTTGAATGGCACCATTCTCTCCTCAATCAAACAGTGGAGCCACTGTTTTGTTCGCACTTTCAAGATTTTGATGCCTAAACTTCATGCTTTGCATTTGAGGGACAATGCAATGTTGTTGTCTCTTAGCACCTATCACTATACCTGTTCACAATGCTTTGCCAGCAGAATTCTTACTGGTCAACACCACCAAACATTGCTGCATCTCCTTCACCCTCACCACTCTCTTTCTGATTCTTGTCACTCAGACATCTGGCTGTGCTCATAATTATACCCTCACGTCTCATTACGGCATGGCACCAAAACCAACTGTGTTTCCGTGATTGTAGTGATACTTCCAAAGATTTGCATTTTTTAGACACTCTGCATGCAACCCAGCTTGCTGTGAGCATCCCTTGCCGTTGCTTGCCATCTGGATGCATAGGTCTTCCGGCAATTCTGCCGTGAAGGTCAACTCCTGTGTGCCTTAGCAGCTGCTGCCGCCACACCTACCACCCACCATTCACTGCAAATTGCTATCATGGTCATCGAGCCTACACCAGTTGTACAGCCATCTGCACGCAGCAGCCCCTGCACTGCACCATCCTGTTCTGTTGGCTGGACATCCTACTTACGGTTTTCCGGGCAGATGTTCCTGATGGTTGGCAAGACAAATGTCGGGACACAGATTGGTTGGTACCATCTGCCACAGCCAATCCCTTTAGCACCACCATGGCACAGACCCTCCTCCATCATTGCCCGCACTCCCATTATACAATGACAGTGCACAATTATTTTTTTTTGGTGGTGGTGGTGGTGGGGGGGGGGGGGGGGGAGGGGGCAGAGGGAGAAGGCGGGGTATGCATTATTGACGACATCTTCATTAACTGCACCTGGTGCACTGCTCACAGCTATGCAAGAGATGGCATTTTTAAATCTCCTGCCATGGCCCCCCATTAGACCGAGCTCAATATCTGTCGCTCGCTGATCTCTGAAGGGTGGCCCCACACTACATCCTATCAGAGAACCCAAAGTTGACATGGCCTCACTGCATGTAACTCTGATTGGACAATGCACCCTTCTAAACAGCTGCAACTCAGAGTTCAGCCTCAGATGCACTGCATCTATACGCTTATCAATATTAATGTGAAAGACTGTGGTGAGGACAATACCTCATAGCACAACACTTCGAAGTATTACTGATACTCAGACTTATGTATGTGCATCAGTATTCAAGACTACTTGGTTCTTCCAACAACATTAATATAACTCAGCACCACAGAAGAACCTACAACATTCAAGGTTATGTATAACTCTTTCTTAAGTGTACATAGTGTAAATATGTTATTTTTTTGTAGATGTCTTACTGTATTTCTTTGTCACCTCAACTACTGAAACAACCATCTTCATCATTGATAACTTTGGCTTTATCAAAATTTCCTGCACCACTCGCGCAGCCCACCCTTTTACATAAAATTTCAACCATACATCAGACTCATCCTATAGTTAATGTTCACTGCATTACGCCTCTCTGCTTTGCAGGAACTGAATAAGTGAAGGCAATCCACATTCCATGGGAGAGTCAGCAGTAATAGCTACATTTACACACTTGCGGTCAAGGAGAAAATTAAGAATTGGTTGCAGGGGGAATAGTAATGGCAGATAGGACTCCTTTCATGCAGTACAATCTCCACTTTCTGTTACGTCACCAGTGACATGGAAGTTCTATCTGGAAAAAAAACCCTAATTTATTAAAAGGCTATACTAATCCCACAAATAAATGAGGCCAGACCTGCACTGACACAACACACTTAAATAAATCAGATCTCAGTACAGAAATTTTTATTATATGTTGTAATGAAGATTTATTTCTTTTGCTTCTTATTTTGTTCTACACCTTCAGTTCAGTTCTGTTTGAAATCAAAGTGCTTCCAAAGAAGGAGGACCTTGAAGATATGGCACAGCCAGTGGCAATAACACTTAACAAGTGAAACTGCTACTGTCCAGATTACTGGGTAGGAGAACCAGAGTTGATTGTGCATTATACTCAATGGCAACCCATACCAGCATCCCAGGTCGATGACTAAGACTAATGCAATATGGCAACGTTCATTTTCCTCAGAGCCTCCAAACATGGATATGTCATTTGTGATACTGTACACACAACCAGGACTCATGTGGCAAGATGATGCAGAGGTGCTCCTGTGTCCATTGATGTTAGTCACACTACTGCTGACACACCTCTCTCTGCTGCCACTTCAAGAGAAACCAGTCACGTCAAAAGAAACCCTACTGATCTCTATGGTGCTCCACATGTTGTCACACTGTCCATGTGCACACTTCATTTTGTGACAAGGTACCTGACATAGCTGTAGAATCGTGATATATTTTGTGACACTGGTGTGCCACAGCTCGTAAGAGCTACTAATAAATAATTCTTTATTACACCCGGATTCAATCTCTAAATCATCAGGTACCTTTAAGTCATTTAAGCTATTTGGAATTGCTTTAAGATAGTTGATAATGATGTGAAGACAGACCATTTGTAATAAAGAAGTATTTGTTAGCAGCTGTCGGTGGTTGAACTATGACTTTTCTGAAAGTAGGATCCTGCACGAACAACATATTGGTCGATTCGAGTGCTAGTCAGATGGGGCCATTAGATCCTTCATGCTATTGAGTACAGCCCTCATAAATCTACCAATGCCATATTTGTGTGACAGTCTCCTGCCAGTGATGAATACTGGCACACATTTCTCTTTCCTATCCAAAACATAACACAATGTTTTTGCAAATGACCAATGTTAAAACGTAATGTAATTGGATAGCAGTTTGCTTGCATAAATAGTTGGCCACATTAAAATGCAATTTTCAAATGAGAAACTCGCTGTGTATCCTTTTTTATATGAAGAATGTATACAACAGCTGTACTCCTACCTACACTATGCGGATGTGTTGAAATGCACTGGCATATCCAAGCATGTAGTACACTTCATGACAGTTTGACTTTTATTGCGTGGTGCCTTCATGATGTTTCACTTTAATGGGCAGCAGTGCAACTAAAAGATTGTTTTCTTTATTTCTCTTTTCATTCAGGTTCTGACATATGCTGCATTTTGCTGGAATTATTTGGGGCATTGCTTACCACCTAACAATGGAAAGACCAGGTTGGAATAACAGTTATGGAAAGGACAGATTGCTAATCACCATGAAGATGACATGTTGAGTCACAGACAGGTGTAATGAAAAACTGTTACACACTGAGCTTACAGCCAAAGTATTCTTCAGAAAATAGAAACACACACATTTACACAAGCAGGCATACCTCATGCATGCATCACTGCCATGTATGGCCACTCTGGCGAGAGCTGCTGGAGACAGTGGTCATATGTGTATGAGGTGTACTGCATATAGAGTGAGAGAGTGTGTGTGTGTGTGTGTGTGTGTGTGTGTGTGTGTGTTTTCCTTTACTTTCTGTAGAAGACTTCAGTGTGTAACAGTCTTTTCACTATGCCTGTCTGCAACTCAATGTGTCACCTTTATGGTAAGTTGCAAGTCACAATCTATACTTACCATCTAAGTCATATTTTACAATTTCTAGGTGTTTTTAAGTAACATGTCTCCATTCATCAATGAAACAGCACATTGCCCCAAGCTATGTGACTGAAACAGTGATTTCTTATGAAAAATGACCTATAAGCACATTTTGTTTCTTTTGTGGATAATAGTTCTCATTGACTATACAACACATATCACTATGAACAAAAGTATTTTATGAGAGGTCTTTCAGAAAATTAGAAATTTGTCTTATTAGCCACTCCTCTCACACAAATTAACTAGTTATTGAGGTACAATGACTGAAGATTTATGTTATCTGTGTTATTAGTAGCAATGTCCACTGTACATAAGCCTGTATTATTAGATCGTGTATGTAACTATTCTTTCATAAATATGCTTTGTTTTATGTACTTATTTAAGCTACCAGTAGAGGACCAACAACAGCTGTTTAATTTTGCCATGTTAAATTTAGCCTGAGTAGACAAAAATAGGTATATCAGACTAACAACAGTTCTTTTATTATTGCAAAGGTAGTTTCAACCATCTGATGCACTTTCTTGGTGTTCACCTTGACTGACTTCACATGCTTAAAGTTTCTCCTTCTCTGATGGGAGCTCCAAAACAAAGTGAATCAATGTATAAATAACGACATCTCATTTTATTACACTTTCAAAAAGAAGGCTAAAATTCAAGCTACCACTTTCTGTGATGTTGAAATGAATGTTAACATGCAATGCCAAGCAATGTTATTTCGTTCTATAATGAAAGTGATGGTAAACTTATGACATATGAAATCTCTATAAGAGAAAGTTGAAGATATTCAGAATGAATATGTCATGAATATTAGTTATTCACAATGCAGTACTGAAGTCTGTAATTATTTACTGTAATGTTACAGTTGGGTCTTGAAATATGAAATAGGAAGAATTTTTACATACGTTTCAGGGTATTACATATAGGCACAAAACCACACAAAAATTAGCAATTTGCTAATGTTAAAAAACATAAGCAATTGTGTGGAACTTACAGTTATGCAAGACAATGTACAGGAATGCATGCAATAAAACAAATACTCCCATATAATGTTGTATGTAATATACAATATTACTTATGTCTGTAAGATACCAATAATATGAATCAGAACTGAAAACTGTAACCAAAGAGAACAAGCAATTAAGAAAATAGAAAGGGAGCTATAGAAAAAAGAAAATCTTTGATGAAGAAGAATGCACTAAACTCCTGTTACAAAGGTGTCAAGCAAAAATTAAGAAAGCACTTCATGATCTACGAAACTGGATATACAATGGTGAATTTGTAGGAGCTGTGTTAATGGATAGAAGACAAAAACTATGACTTTGTTAAAACCATGCACCAATATGTACCAAACCAAATCAAATTTTTCTGATGTGCTACCTGCAAATATTCATCCAACTCTACTTGGCCATTCATATTTGTGTCGATCTCTCTAAGGATTTCGTGAAGCTCTTCACCCGAAACCTCCTCACCAAATTTCTGTAATTAGATAGTTAATTTGTTTCATTACAATGCAATATTTTCATATATTCCACACTACAACAGCTTGTTGCTGCAATCAGTTTCACCTTGACGTCGGCACAGAAATGGCTGCATAAGCTTGGTGGCACCAGCTGATGATAAGCTGTGGAGCAGAATGTATGGCAAAAATTCTATGCTAGAATGTTACCTTAATATAGTCAGCTAATTCTATTCTTCCATGACAATCTGTATCAACTTCAGTTAGTACGTTGTGAATTTCCTCATCAGTCAGGCGAATTTCTAGTTCCTGTTATTTCAAACAAATTAAGCTTTATATTACATGAGGCAGGACAGCATTATAAATATAATCACATTATACATAGTTAACTATAACATATTTTTTGGCAGTACGAAATACGCAAAATAATTCAAAGGGGAAAAGAGAAATTCATTGATTGTATTTCAAAACTGCATGATACATTATTTTGAGACTTTTGATTTTGCGCACTTATCTTAGCAAGCTAGGGCTTAGATCGCAGAATCTTCTGCTGTAGTATTAAAATATTATCTATAGAAAACAACACTGCACAGCTTCTCACCTTTGCCAGAGTAAATTTTGACATCATAAATAAACATTTCTGAATCTCGTGTACCACAAGTATGTGCTCCATTAAGAATATTATATTAATTATTAATGAGCACAAATTTGAGAGTACATAAATTATGATTTCACAAGGCACTTCTAGAATAGACCAGGGCGAAAGCTTTCTTACAACTGCAAAACTAAAAACCCCAAATACTTTCAATTAAAAATAGATTTCACAAATTTATCTACCTATCTAGTAACTAATATAATAGAAGGAAACATTCCACGTGGGAAAAATTATATATAAAAACAAAGATGAGGTGACTTACCGAACGAAAGCGCTGGCAGGTCGATAGACACACAAACAAACACAAACATACACACAAAATTCAAGCTTTCGCAACGAATTGTTGCCTCATCAGGAAAGAGGGAAGGAGAGGGGAAGACGAAAGGAAGTGGGTTTTAAGGGAGAGGGTAAGGAGTCATTCCAATCCCGGGAGCGGAAAGACTTACCTTAGGGGGAAAAAAGGACAGGTATACACTCGCACATATCCATCCACACATACAGACACAAGCCAAAAGGCTTGTGTCTGTATGTGTGGATGGATATGTGCATGTGTGCGAGTGTATACCTGTCCTTTTTTCCCCCTAAGGTAAGTCTTTCCGCTCCCGGGATTGGAATGACTCCTTACCCTCTCCCTTAAAACCCACTTCCTTTCGTCTTCCCCTCTCCTTCCCTCTTTCCTGATGAGGCAACAGTTTGTTGCGAAAGCTTGAATTTTGTGTGTATGTTTGTGTTTGTTTGTGTGTCTATCGACCTGCCAGCGCTTTCGTTCGGTAAGTCACCTCATCTTTGTTTTTATATCTAGTAACTAAGAAGCATGTATGTATGTAGCTATGTAAGTGATACTCTGCATTAATTTAAACCAAATCTGCCATACAAACAGCAAACTTACCAAGTTTCAGAAGTGTGAGGTTTATAATCTCCTAGCTCCAACAGGGAGACATGGGGGAGTAGATGGACACAGAGTGGGAGGAGGAAAAGGAGACAGAGAAAGAGACGGACAGGGAGAGGGAGAGGGGGAGGGGGAGACGGACAGGGAGAGGGAGACAGGGAGGGGGAGACGGACAGGGAGAGGGAGACGGACAGGGAGAGGGAGATGGAGAGGGGGAGGCGGACAGGGGGAGGGGGAGGCGGACAGGGGGAGGGGGAGACGGACAGGGGGAGGGGGAGACGGACAGGGGGAGGGGGAGACGGACAGGGGGAGGGGGAGACGGACAGGGGGAGGGGGAGACGGACAGGGGGAGGGGGAGACGGACAGGGGGAGGGGGAAGGCTGACGGACGGGGGGAAGGCTGACGGACGGGGGGAAGGCTGACGGACAGGGGGAAGGCTGACGGACAGGGGGAAGGCTGACGGACAGGGGGAAGGCTGACGGACAGATGGAAGGCTGACGGACAGGGGGAGGGGGAAGGCTGACGGACAGGGGGAGGGGGAAGGCTGACGGACAGGGGGAGGGGGAAGGCTGACGGACAGGGGGAGGGGGAAGGCTGACGGACAGGGGGAGGGGGAAGGCTGACGGACAGGGGGAGGGGGAAGGCTGACGGACAGGGGGAGGGGGAAGGCTGACGGACAGGGGGAGGGGGAAGGCTGACGGACAGGGGGAGGGGGAAGGCTGACGGACAGGGGGAGGGGGAAGGCTGACGGACAGGAGGAGGGGGAAGGCTGACGGACAGGAGGAGGGGGAAGGCTGACGGACAGGGGGAGGGGGAAGGCTGACGGACAGGGGGAGGGGGAAGGCTGACGGACAGGGGGAGGGGGAAGGCTGACGGACAGGGGGAGGGGGAAGGCTGACGGACAGGGGGAGGGGGAAGGCTGACGGACAGGGGGAGGGGGGAGGGGGAAGGCTGACGGACAGGAGGGGGAGACGGAGAGGGGGAAGGCTGACGGACAGGGGGAGGGGAAGATGGACAGGGAGAGGGGGAGACAGACAGGGAGAGGGGGAGACAGACAGGGAGAGGGGGAGACAGACAGGGAGAGGGGGAGACAGACAGGGAGAGGGGGAGACAGACAGGGAGAGGGGGAGACAGACAGGGAGAGGGGGAGACAGACAGGGAGAGGGGGAGACAGACAGGGAGAGGGGGAGACAGACAGGGAGAGGGGGAGACAGACAGGGAGAGGGGGAGACAGACAGGGAGAGGGGGAGACAGACAGGGAGAGGGGGAGACAGACAGGGAGAGGGGGAGACAGACAGGGAGAGGGGGAGACAGACAGGGAGAGGGGGAGACAGACAGGGAGAGGGGGAGACAGACAGGGAGAGGGGGAGACAGACAGGGAGAGGGGGAGACAGACAGGGAGAGGGGGAGACAGACAGGGAGAGGGGGAGACAGACAGGGAGAGGGGGAGACAGACAGGGAGAGGGGGAGACAGACAGGGAGAGGGGGAGACAGACAGGGAGAGGGGGAGACAGACAGGGAGAGGGGGAGACAGACAGGGAGAGGGGGAGACAGACAGGGAGAGGGGGAGACAGACAGGGAGAGGGGGAGACAGACAGGGAGAGGGGGAGACAGACAGGGAGAGGGGGAGGGGGAGACGGACAGGGAGAGGGGGAGGGGGACAGGGAGACGGACAGGGAGAGGGGGAGGGGGAGACGGACAGGGAGAGGGGGAGGGGGAGACGGACAGGGAGAGGGGGAGGGGGAGACGGACAGGGTGAGGGGGAGGGGGAGACGGACAGGGAGAGGGGGAGGGGGAGACGGACAGGGAGAGGGGGAGGGGGAGACGGACAGGGAGAGTGGGAGGGGGAGATGGACAGGGAGAGGGGGAGGGGGAGACGGACAGAGAGAGGGGGAGACAGACAGAGAGAGGGGGAGGAGGAGACGGACAGAGAGAGGGGGAGACAGACAGAGAGAGGGGGAGGGGGAGACAGACAGAGAGAGGGGGAGGAGGAGACGGACAGAGAGAGGGGGAGACAGACAGAGAGAGGGGGAGGAGGAGACGGACAGAGAGAGGGGGAGGAGGAGACAGATAGAAAGAGGGGGAGGAGGAGACAGACAGAGAGAGGGGGAGGAGGAGACAGACAGAGAGAGGGGGAGGAGGAGACAGACAGAGAGAGGGGGAGGAGGTGATGGGCAAAGAGAGGTGGGAAGAAGATAAGATAAGAGAGGGGTGGTGAAGGAAATGGACAAAGAGAGGGGGACAGGAGATGAGGACAGAGAGAAAGGGGAAGAGGAGATAGATAGTGGTGGGAGAATGAAGTGGACATAGAGATGGACGGAGCAAGAGGTGGAGACAGATAGAGAGACAGAGACAGAGAGAGAGAGAGAGAGAGGGGGGGGGGAGGCGGGGAGACAAGGGCAGAAGGAGGTGTGCAATGTGTGTTGAATGCATACATAGGTATGCCATGGGAAATAGGTTAATACTACAGAATAATGTTACTAATTAAAGATTAAAAATGATAAATCAATCAAAAAATTATAATGCTTATTCACTTGAAGAGAGATGATATTTTTATAATGTTGAGACACCAGGCATTAAGAGATGGAAGGTATTTAAGACTGATGTATTGAAGAAACAAATGATGCAAAAGAAAAGCAGATGATGGAAAATTAACATCAAGCTGGTGAGCAGGTTATGGCAGAAAGAATAATACCATAGCAACAGGGTGCTGCTGACACCATTAAGAAAGGGGTGAGACCAAATAACGGTGTGGAAAGAGAAAAAGACATCACATATGATGCTTTTAAACATACAGCATATGGTGGAGGAAAAGTGACAGCAGGAGGATCAACTGGCTTGTCCTTTGAGTTTATAAAAATTGTCTTTTTTTTTAGGGTGAACGTAAAATATAATACTACTACTACTACTACTACTACTACTACTACTACTAATGCCTATACGAGAACAAGCTTTCTCTCAAGTCGTCGTCGTCCTCCTCCTCCACCACCACTGCCACCACCACCACCACCACCACCACCACCACCACCACCACCTAATGTCCCTCCCCCTTCCAGTTGTTTATGTTATCTCGGCTGATCCTATTTATATCCACTTCTACATCTACGAGGGATATTCAGGAAGCAACACAAATTTTGAAATAAAAATTAATATGGAAAAACCACGTTTTATTATATATGTTTTAAAGGTAGACTCTTTAGCTATTTTTCTACATAATCACCCTTCAAATTGAGACAATTATGATACAGTGGTGCAAGTTTTTCAATGCCATCTCTGTAGAAATGTGCTGTCTGTGATTGCGACCACTGGTTTATACCGGCATGCATTTTGGTGCCAGTATCAAAGCGTTGAGTAGCGAGCATTGTCTTCAACTCTGGGAAGAACTGGTAATCACTAAAGTTCCGTAATCGTGAAACGACAATTTTCACAAATTTTGTCATTGATTTTCATCACCAGTTCATCAGTCACAAAGTTGGGCCTACCACTATGGTCCTCACTGCGAACACTGGTACAGACATTTTTAAAAGCAATCCACCGTTGCCTCACTTGGCTTTCACTCATTATTCCTTTTCCACACACATCAGAAAGGACACAATAAATTTCAAATGGTTTTCAGTCTTTGGCCAGCAATAACCTAATCACAGAATGAACCTCACAAATGGCGAGATTTTCTATTGCAGCACATATTTTGAAATGTCACAGAAACCAAAGTAGCAGAGACACAGGCCACACGCTGCCACCTCTGGGCACCTAACGACAGGGAGAGGTCCCCAGCGATGGGACCAACTTTTTAAAATCAAATATACGGTAATGTAGCAAAGGTTGGTTTAAATGTAAGTTTTTACTTCTATTTCTTTGTCACATCATTTTAATCACCATATGATTTTTTTCATTTGTTTAATGTTTTCTTTAAATCATTATTTTTCCAATTAGAATTTTTGTGAATGAGAATTTAATTATATTTATCTATTATAATATTCAGTAAATGTGTGGATTTTGTTGTTTCTGTTGTTATAATATTCAATTATTTGAAAATTCTGATCTAAGAGTTAAAAACAAAAGACGAAATAATCTATTTATATTGCCTGTGCAATTGTTTGAAAAAATGTATGTTTTGTTACCAGACGCACAGTTTTTCCGCATGATAATCATCATACAAACATGTAAAACATAACCTAAATTCCTATTGCACTATGTACAAAATAAAGAAGATGAAGACTGAAATAAAAGAAGGGATTACACAAGTAAAATGAAATCCAAGCAAAAAAAAAAAAAACAGGATGATAAACAAAGGGCATGAAATCGAAATACATAAAATTTGTTAATTAATACCTGAACAAAGATTTTAAGTGGAAAAAGAATGATAGGAAGAAAAATGGGATCTAATGAAGTTGATATTAAAATGATATGACAAAGGAATGGAAATAAAAATTACATTTAAAAAATAAAAAATAAGTCTACTGCAACTGATGAGATTTGAACCCATAACCTCCTTCTCGTGAAGCTATTACCCTATCCATCACACCACAGGCTACACAATACAGCTTATTCAACACTACTGAAGATGACACAAAATTCTCGGATTTTTTTCATCAATTACTCACAAATGAGAGCCCACCAGGGCGAAAGGCTGCAGGGTGTGATACCTGGGATCTTAACCTACATCATCATATATTTGGTTTCATAAAGCCTATCCCACCACTGGGGATGTCTTCTTGTGAGTGTAGGAAAGTTATGGCACCAAGATGATGAATGTAACCCTGTCCACCTCAGTGACAGACCAAAGCATCTGTTACTTCCTGGATATCCCTCGTATACTATGCAAACCACTGAAATGAATGGCAGAAGGTACTTCCCACTGTGCCATTTACTAGGGCTTCTTCCTGCTTAATTCATGTTTGCAGGGCAGGCAGAATGATTGCTCTAATGCCTGTGTGTGCACACAAAAATCCCTACGATATACACAGGGAGTTATCTTGGATGTAGAGTCATCGTCAGACATTGAAGTAACTTTGGATATACCTGAGGGCAGTGTGTTGGGACCCTGGCTGCTTATGTTTATATTAACAATATTGTGAAAAGCAAAGCTGCTTCTCACCATATAGCAGAGATACTGAGTCGCAGATAGGCACGCCAAAAAGACTGTCCCAAATAAAATTTCGGCCAATGAGGCCTTCGTCAAAAGCAGATGAGGCGCACGTGCATGCGCACGTGAGGCTGGGGCACGGAGGGGGAGGAATAGCAGGGTAGGAGTGGACGACAGTGGAGTGCTGGTGGGGAGCGTGAAGGGACGAGGTGGAGAAAGGGTAGGGCAGCTAGGTGCAGTCTGGAGGTAGATGGAGGGCAGGGACAGGTGTGATGGTGGGGGGGTGGGGGGGGGGGGAGAGCAGTGGAAAAGGATATTGCATCTAAGTCTATTACAGGGGTATGGGCCATGAGGTAAGGGGTTGGGAGCAGGCTCACATCGCTGTAGTAGACCTAGATGCAAGACCTGTCCCATACATAATCCCACCACCACCTACTCCAATCTGGTCACAAACATCACCTATCCCACCAAAGGCAGCGCTACCTGTGAAACCAGTCATGTGATCTACAAGCTAAGCTGCAACCACTGTGCTGCATTCTATGTGGGAATGACAACCAACAAGCTGTCTGTCCACATGAATGGCCACTGACAAACTGTGGTCAAGAAACAAGTGGTCCACCCTGTTGCTGAGCACACCACACAACATGACATCCTTCATTTCAATGACTGCTTCACAGCCTGTGCCATATGGATCCTTCCCACCAACACCAGCTTTTATGAATTTCACAGGTGGGAACTCTCCCTGCAATATGTCCTACGACCCCGTAACCTTCCTGGCCTCAACCTTTGTTAGTCATTGTCTTCATCCACCCAGCCCCTTCTCTAGCCCTGTCCCAGCACTACACAGCCCCCTTTCCACCAACGCACCAAATATTTTTACTTCTCTCCCTTTCTGCTGTTCTGCCCCATCCCCCTCCCCTGCTCTCCATCTCAGTTAGAATTGGCCAACTCATACAAATACCTTAATGTTAATACTTAACAAGGATAAAAAATGGAATGATCAAATAGGCTGTCATTGGTAAAGCAGGTGGTAGACTTTAGCTTACTGTTAGAATACTGGGAAAATACAATCAGTCTACAAACAAGATTGCTTATAAATCAGTCAGTCATGTGACCCATTCTAGCATATTGCTGAAGTGTGGGAACTATACCAAATACAACTAACAAAGGATACTGAACTGTACAGGAATGGGCAGCAAGAGTGGTCACAGGTTTGTTTGACCCATAGGGGAGTGCACAAAGATGTCGAAGAAACTGAAGTGGTAGACTCTTGAAGATAGATGGAAACTATCCCAAGAAAGCCTACTTATGAAATTTCAAGAACTGGCTCTAGGAATATACTACAACCCCTTATGTAGAGTTCACACAGGGATCATGAGGATGGCATTAAATTAATTATAATAGCATGCATAGAGGCAATTAAACAGCTATTCTTCCCATGCACCATACATGACAAACAGGAAGAAACCCTTATAGCTGATACATTGAGATATACTCTCTTCCATATACTTCACAGTGGTTGGCAGAGTACAGATGTAGATGTACAAAGAAGCCTGTGCCCATTTGTGCCGCCCTTCTCTGTGGATGTTCAATATCCCCTTTGTAAGTGTCACACACACTTCAGAAATATTTTAGGATCAGTTACATGAATGCACTCAAGTTACACTAATAAGAAAATCAATTACCACTACCCCTCCCCCCCAAAAAACACTAAGATGAAATGAAGATAACATAAACAGTAGACATAGGCATAAGGCAAGGTGTTTCAAATGACAGCAATTGACACCAACGGTTCCTTTGTGCAACTAAAGATGAACAAGTTAGAAGAAATCAGAATGTTCTGGAATTCATTATAAAAGCTGCCCGGGGTCATGACTCAAGTGAGATACATTATAGGGAAATAACGAACTAAATACTAGTAACTAATGAAATCTGAACAGCTGAAAAGACAGAATTGACAAGCTGTGCAGTAGAGAAATCAAAACATGAAGTGCTAGATCACTACAATATGGCACTGGCATATATTTATGTTTGAAATGCTTCAGTTGAACTTTTAGAATTATACTAAACAATGTGATATGGTGTTATGTACGAAGATACTGTTTGAACAGTTTAGGTGTCAAACAAATTCTATAAAGAGTGACAGAGAGGGGGAGGAGGGTGCTACACTCAATAGTGCATTTTTTTTAATATGTCAAAGAAATTACAAAAGATGAATAAACTTGTCTGATGAGAAGATTAAAAACATAAGAGTAATCCTCCCCCCCCCCCCCCCCCCCCACCCCCCACCCCCAATGCATCTACAAACACAGAAAGAAGATCAAAATAGGCCAATAAACTAGTGACAAAAATATAATGGCAAAGTTTGTCTAACAGTTAGTGTAAGTTGAAGCTAAATAATTCACCAAAACCAATCTCATATAATCACAAATGGGCTTTATCTTTCATAAATCACCCATAGAACTGGAGGAGGTGCTGCACTGAGGTGATCCTTACGAAATGCATAATATAAGAAAAATTTCAGGATGTAAAGGCTGATGAAGAGGTAACTAAGTTATGTGGTGCGATGTGGAACGAATAATCTAATTTGAAGCTATGACATCTGAAAATCATTGTTCCAATGGAGCTGGTTAATGTTCTGTAAGACAACACAGTACTGTATGGAAAGAAGTTCAATACGCAATTGCTATTGTGTTAGCTTCATATCAGACAAGCTTATTCATCTCTTGTCATTTCTTTCACATATTAAAAAATGCATTATGGAATGTACAGTTTTTTAGTGAGTAAGTGAACATTTACTACTGAAACTGAAAACAGGGGTGAAATCATTGTGCCTTGTGGACTATGTACAAAAGAAGGGGTTAAATGCTTCATGTCACCCCTTATTCAGTTTGATGAATCATAGTTAAAAATCAGGATAAAACGTGATGTACTACCAAAAAATGAGACAAATTACCAACAAAAGTTCAAAAATTATATTTTTTAAATAGGTGGGCAAAATAGAGTGTTACTGGGCACAATAGAGAGAGACACACATAAGTGGAAATTTATTATAATTTTTCCACCTGGAAGTGAGAAAAGGAAGGAGAATGCTCACAGCAACAGACCTGTGAGAGACTTTTCTATTTAATCAAAAATTTGTACTGGTGTACTGATGGCAGTATGTGTGGTAGTGAAGGTGTATTCCAACATGAATGACGATCTTAACAACAACAACAATAAAAGTTTTCCAATTCTGCAAAATATATAAGCAATAAAACTATCACACATCAAATACAGCTTCTTTTCTTTAACGACTTCATAAAAAGTAATTTCTTACCTTCAGTCCTCGTCTGATGTCATTGATCGAGACATATCCCTTACGATCTTTATCAATTATCTGGAATCTCTTTATGTATGTTTGAATTTCTTCTTTACTAAGATTGATAGGTAATTTGTCTCTTGAAGCTCTGTTCACCATCTGGCCCATCTCATTTGCAAGAAATTCTGAGGCAAGTGCTATTTCCTCCTTCAGGAAAAAAAGTGAAAGTGAATTTTCTTACATTAAAGGCATAAAAAATGGAATATCTCCAAAATTTCCAAAAACTGACCTTTTTCTTTTTTTCATCCCACTTTAATTCTTCTGCCATAATGTCAACAATACCAGGAAGAGCTTCCTGAGCAGCCTGGACATTGAGGAAAGCTAACCGCAGCCGTCTTGCAATCACATCAACAGCACAGCAAGCATATTCTCTTACTGCATATCGGATCTATGAACATAAAAACAGAACCATAAAAGAATTTCTATCATGCTTCAGGTCTGTGGAATCTGTAAAATCTAGAGTGAAGCATATCAGGTTAGCAGCAATAAGGTTCACCACCCTGTAATGGGTTACTGCTTCCCCCACTCCTGGTAATGCTGTTGTACTTATTTATTTATTATTCATAATTACAGTCTTTTTATCTGAAAAGCTAAAATAGGCCATACAAATCACATTTTCCAGGACATTAATAACTTTATATTTTACTATTTATTTCAATAGGCCTAATTTTTTTAAATACTACCAGCTACTTCTACTATTACAAAACTACAATAAAACACAACCAGTTACCCAGCTACTAATACTACTACAAGCACTACAGAATCTGTCCTGTGTTTGTTCATTTATTTTGGTGTATTTAATCTGCAGATGGTTTTTTCCACAACTGGATCCACCCTCACACTACCTTTGATTCCTTGGGCATCAGGCAGCATGTTAGCAGCATTTCCATTACAACAAGCAATTCCACCAATCACTGCTATGTATTATTAAAGTTCACACTTCCATGATAACTTGCACAAATGGAATGTAGATTCTTGAGAGACTATTTCATTCAGTGGTTGCTGACCACAGTTGTCTTCAATCAATCCGCGGAGTATGTTGCCTAGCCAGGATGGTAGCATGCTGACATATGGTTGAATGCCTCGTGATGTCTTTCTTGGCCTTCCTCAATACTGCAGCTGCAGTATCGTTCAATACATACCAGGTTGACTTGCTCCTTAGGGCTGTTTTGGGGTGTAACATCTTTAACACCTGACAACCACTACCCGCCGCATCTTCGTAGAGTGTGCATCCTGTAATGTGTGTTCTGATGTGCTCACTCTGCCACAGGCACTCTGCCGCAGGTGCAGCTATCTTTCATCTGTCTTTTGATTTTGTATAGATATGTAGCACACAGGCCACGCATGGTCAGATAACGTATCAATCCACTTGATGGGTTAAGAAATCTCATTTGTAATCTCTTCCTGGTGAAAGAGAGAAATTTGTAGGTTCTCCTGCATGTGCCTAAAGGGTCCCATTAATTTTGCCACAATTGTAATATGCTATCTTTTATTAACTTTTCTGCACTGCCTTCAGTTCAAATCATCTTTTGGACTTCCATTTCATTGCCTTTGTTTGATCAGTAGAATGCTCCCCTCTTCGTGATTCCCAAGTCCTGAGGGCATATTAGTGTTGTTGTATGAAGGGAGAGTCAGTGTTGAGAGTTTGTTGTAGCATGTCAGATGCAAGCTTGTTAAAAACACAATGGACTATGTTTGTGTGTGGCCAAAAGATGTGAGACATTACAGACAAATGGGGGAAAATGTGCGCTGGTTTGACAGGTGACACTGTACTGACAAGTCATGGCATTGACTAGCATAACTTGTGAGGAAGTAGTGACTAAATCTGTCAGTTAACCTATCAGGTGACACTTCAGCTTCTGCAATTGGCAGGAAGAGCATCACAAAGTAATCTGGCGACAGAAGGTCACTTTGAGTGGGTTTGACCCATGCAATTGGCTATTGCTGGGCACTTAAGAGCTGAGGTGCTACTGTGGTGTGGAATCAGAGGTCGCAAAATAATTTTGTGGATACAATACCCAAACTAATAAAGTTGCAAAATAGGCAATGGCACAAAGTGCATGTAAATGCCCACTCAGTGGTGGTTGGGGGGGAGGGGGAGGAGGGGGAGGGGCAGGGGGAGGGAGATGGAGAGGGGAGAGGGGAGAGGGGGAGAGGGGGAGAGGGAGGGAGAGGGAGTGAAGATGTAGGATTTGAAAGTACCTCTTGACAGGAACTTAATATCTTCTAAATGTCTAATGTGATTTGAAAATACCAAGTACCAACAGATAGTGTTTGAACAACATTGTTGAAATATAGTTACAGAATTTATATTAATGTAGTACATATTGACTTATGACCTGGAATGTTAATTCCAAGAATAAAAAAACTTATTTTAATGCAAAATAAGCTACAAATCAAAAAACATAGCAGCTCTATGAGACAGTAAACGGCCATATCTATCTATAAGCCTATGTATTTCATTTAGTTTAACAATCAGTAAAGACAAATATGGGTAAATTAACTAACAGATGAAAACTTAAACAACAAGAAAGCCAAGCAAAAACCTAACAGAACAATAGAAAAGCTGGTGAAATTCTAGTCTAGTGTAATACGTGTAGTAAGAATAAGTTATATGTAAATTAGAGATTTTCGCAATGACAGATCCCATCTATTTTGGGATGGTGCCCCATTGTGTAGGGAAGTTCACTTTGAGAGATAACTGGGTATGGGCATATGTGTTGATAAGTGGTGTGTTGGTCACAGCTTAAGTAACAGAAATTGTTTGGGCAACAGTTTCGTGGACTTGTCAAATTTTGTGCAGGACTCCTGCATCTACAAAAGTTTTGAGAGTGAATTTGATAAACTTTAACTCTAAACAAGATTGTGTTTCAACCTGTGAATTTTTTGACAGTTAAAATAAGTAACATCTAAACTAATAAAGTTACATAATAGTCAACAACACCAAATACCTGAGCTGCTATGTGTTTGGGTTACTGAATGTTTCTACAAAGCTTAGTGAACTTTAACTCTGAATAGCAATGTGTTGTGCCAGACTCTGTTCTTTTGTAATCTGAGTAGTGATCATCTGTTGTTTATCTCTCAATATTAAACGCAGAGCCGAAGTGGCCGTGCGGTTAAAGGCGCTGCAGTCTGGAACCGCAAGACCGCTACGGTCGCAGGTTCGAATCCTGCCTCGGGCATGGGTGTTTGTGATGTCCTTAGGTTAGTTAGGTTTAACTAGTTCTAAGTTCTAGGGGACTAATGACCTCAGCAGTTGAGTCCCATAGTGCTCAGAGCCATTTCAACCATTAAACGCAGATTTAATGAACATTTATTACTCAAGGCTTTATGGAGGCAAGTATGTCACAGATGATTAAATGTGTGTTGGTCATTCAATATATGTAAAATATGTTTCATTTCAAAAATGCATTCCGTAAACTGAAATTATTAAGTATTGGGTGAAAAACTGGTATTTTACAAGTGGAGCATCATCCAGGTATCTTGTACAGTAACATGTATTTTCAGTGGGCGCTTTTTGTGTGGACTGTTCAATATTAAGTTTTCTGTTGGCCAGCCAAAGGTGGTTCACAATGCATTATAAAATAAATGCTAATGTAGAACAGCAATATTGTGTACTTCATTGTTTAATATGTAACATAACTTAATAGATAACAAAGCTATAGGTGAATTTCTATAACAAGGTGATACTATCTAGTAATAAATAAGTAGATCTCCTGCAATTTCTAAGCTCAGACAAGCGTTTTGATTTGGTGTAGCTTCGAAAAGACCACGGGTAAATTTAATTGATAATATACTCAAGACATTTCTCTTTTGATCTCTCACATCTGAGATAACTCTGATGCACATGTTTTCACGGTATAATAAGATGGGTTGCAGAATCAAAGCTAGTACCTCAGAGTCAATAGACAGCAAATGACAAGACTCTGAAAGCAGTCCAGTCATTGATAATTATGTGAACTAAGCACCACTGACACTGAAGTAATATTATGAAAACTAATCTTCCACATAAACACACATCGGCAGGCAGAATAACAACACTAACTCACACACACAAAATAATCAATTTTTTTGTAGTAAAAGAAAAATCTTCCAGGAGTTTTACATAAACACAGTGATGTGAACAGATACAGCCCATATTAAAAGCTACTCAAAGCCTGATTACTGAAATCCACAATGATTTTGAAAGAAAAGTGATTACCTGTGCAACACTCATAGACTTAAGCAAAACATTTGATTCAGTATCACATGAGATAATGTTAAAAAATTAGAATATTATGGTATGCAGACAAACCACTTAATTTGATTAAATCATACCTAAATAACAGGCAACAGTTAGGAATTCTACAGGGCCCCGTTCTTGGACCCTTCCGCTTTATTGTCAATGTAAATAGCTTCTCTAACTATATAGCCTGCAAAAATGTCTTATATGCTAATCATATGACCGTGATCTCCACAGGTGACTCGTTCGACCTATACTTGAGTATTGCTCATCAGTGTGGGATCCGTACCAGATCGGTTTGACGGAGGAGATAGAGAAGATCCAAAGAAGAGCGGCGCGTTTCGTCACAGGGTTATTTGGTAACCGTGATAGCGTTATGGAGATGTTTAATAAACTCAAGTGGCAGACTCTGCAAGAGAGGCGCTCTGCATCGCGGTGTAGATTGCTCGCCAGGTTTCGAGAGGGTGTGTTTCTGGATGAGGTATCGAATATATTGCTTCCCCCTCCTTATACCTCCCGAGGAGATCACGAATGTAAAATTAGAGAGATTAGAGCGCGCACAGAGGCTTTCAGACAGTCGTTCTTCCCGCGAACCATACGCGACTGGAACAGGAAAGGAAGGTAATGACAGTGGCACGTAAAGTGCCCTCCACCACACACCATTGGGTGGCTTGCGGAGTATAAATGTAGATGTAGATGTATGCAAGAGATGGAAAACAAAAATAATAAACTTTTTGAAATGTGTAGGGTGTGGTGTATTGCTAACCAGTTATGTATAAACAACACAAAACTGAAGGAAATTTATTTTAGTCCGAAGGTATGAAAAGAAGAGAATGACAGTGTCAAACTATTGGGACTAAAAATAGGCCAAAGGCTCTCATGGGATGACCATATAAGCCATCTGACAGGCAAACTTGCATGCGTGATACTCCTGTTGTATCAATTAAGATATTCTGTAAGTGAAAGTTTATTGATGCTTTGCTGCTAAGCATTCTTTCAGTCACAGGTACAATATTTCTGTTAGGGGGTAATTCAACAGTCACAAGCAATTTGATGTACACAAGGGTCCAAGAGAAACCTGTAAGAAGCACTTCAGCCTATTAAACATAATGACCCTCCCACGTCTCTATATGTATAACTGCGTAACATACGTAAAAGAAAATATACAACAATTTACATTTGCACAGCACTAGAAACAATTGCATGCTTGATATACTGTATTCTAGGCTGTTACTGACACACAACAGTCACAAACACCTAAGTCTAAAGTTATGCAAGAAACTGCCACAATCAGTCAAAACCCTCACCCTCTTTAAATTTAAGGAAGTATTAGACAGGGTTTAAAAATAAAGCATACTACTCAATTTAAGAATATCTTGCAAGTAATTTGGAAGGAATGTATAAACAATGAAATAATGTAACTATCATTAACTAAGTATGTAAAACTGTATAATTAATTCTTTAATGAAATAAAAACAAAATAGTTTAGTTATAATTAACTTAATGTGTAAAACTGCATAATTAATTCTTGAATTTAAACTATACCACATAATGATTATTACTGAAATCTTCTGATTAGAAAGAAGTTTATGTATTTATGTGTTTATGTTAATGATGATGTGTGTAAAATGTAAAAATTACTAACTACTAAAAAGATGTATGCACAATGTATAATGTAAATATTAGTTTAGTAACAACTATACTTTTATGAACATGTAAAATGTATTTTGATAAAGCCAATTGTGTGGCAATCATTCTGAACAGCTAATAAATAAATAAAATATTTTTTGTTCACATAAACCAAGCTTACAAATATAACAAAGGTATATTTTTACTCATCACACAGAGGAGGCAGTATTTTTCAATATGTCTGTCAGCCACTCAATGCCTCCTCCTTGTGGTGGGTAGCAACCTAGCCTTTTCATATTATTGTTAGTCGTTGTCAAATGTTCCATTGTTTGAAAGATACATTTCTGAATGCTATGGATATTGATAGAGAATTTCAGACAATAGAATATATGTATGGAAGCAAAATTTAGGACTCCAGTTTAAAAACTGGGAAACAAGTCAAATGTTTCCCACATAAAGTTCTAGCAGAATGTGGAAGTGGTTCTTGACACATTTAAGAATGTGCAAGGCAATATAGACCCTACCACTTATCTTTGAAGATAGGCTGAAGAAAGGCAAACCTTTATTTACAGTTACATGTTTTAGATCTACCGGAGGCTTTTGACAATGTTGACTGGAATACACTCTTTGAAATTTTGAAAGTAGCAGCAATAAAATACAGTGAGCAAAACTTTATCTACAACCAGACTGTGATTACAAGGATCAAAGGATGTGAAAGGGAAGCAGTAGTTGAGAAGGGAATGCGACAGGATTATAGCCATCCTGATGTTATTCAATTTGTACATTAATAGTCACTATAGGAAACCAAGGAGAAATCTGGAAAGGCGGAAAGTTTGAGGTTTGCTGGTGACATTGTAATCCCGTCAAAGACTGCAATGATCAGCTGAATGGAACAGCTAGTGCCTTGAAAAGCAGTTAAAAGATGAATCAACAAAAGTAAAACGAAGATAAATTAACGTAACTGAATTAAATTCGGTGCTGCTGAGAGAATTGTATTGGGAAATGAGACACTGAAAGTAGTAGACAAGTCGTGCTGTTTGTGCAGTAAAATAACGTGATGGTTGACCTAGAGAGGATACAAAATGCAGCGGGGCACAATAAGAAAACTGTTTTCAAAAAAAGATATGTCTTTCAGTAATTTTGTCAATTGCTATGTGGTCTGTTATCATCTGAGCACTCAGCTGCCAGTCTGAGTTCAACACAGCATGTACACATTGATCTGTATGTATTTCTGCTTATGGATGGGTGTCCTGCACAGGGTTCACCTTTCACCCTCTCTTAAAATTTGAAGCTCTTGATAGGCTTTCACTTCCAAACACTTTCTGGAACATGGCCAATGGCTCCATAACCAATTTTCTGAGCTGATGGCGTAGCGCTGTTTGATCGTGTGTGATCTTTGTAGTCATTTCAGTGTGCCGTGTCCGTACGCTTGGTCAAAGCTAAAAAAAAAAAAAAAAAAAAAAAAAACCCACCAACAACAACGTTCTGTGGAACAGCGCTACACCATCAAATTCTGTGTGGGGCTGTGAAAAGAAATTGTTTAGGTCAGGAAAACTTGAAAAAAAATAAAAATAAGCACTTTTCAAGTTCACAAATCCCAGTATCAGAAGTAATGCTAGGTCCGAAGAGATTCTATGTGGTTTTCGGCAGATAGCTACAGTGACAAATTTTGCCAGGTTTGCTGGCGGGATTAAGGCAGAGTTATAGTATCGTCAACACCAACTGCAGATCTTCAGTACACAGCTGAGTGGAGGGTCTGAATTGGAGACACTCGCCATTCTGCAACCATTTAGGTTGCAGATTTCTCAACTTACTGCTTAACAGGTCGGGTCAGGAGTGGCTACACGGGTAGTGGATGCTGTGTGGTCAAACTGGGCTGTTCTTTTTTTTTTTTTTTTTTTTTTTTTTTTTTTTTTTTCGGTCGGCGCGTTGTGGAAAATTAGAGAAAGGCTTCAGTGTAAAAGGGTGCAGGATGAAGAGGGCAGACACAGCGACAATCTGTATTGTAGTTGTAAGTTATTGTAGCTGTGTTGGTAAAGAACCAGTGCTCCAAGCGCTAATAGAACGGACTGAAGCTCAAATCATTATAGGTAATTAAACCTGTCTAAGGCCAGAGGTAAGTTCAGCCAATATTTTTACAAAGAATCTATCAGTGTTCAGATAGGATAGACTGAATACAGTTGGTGGGAGTGTGTTTGTTGCTTTCAGAAGTTGTTTATCGCGTAGCAAAACTAAAGCAAACAGTTCCTGCGAGTTAGCATGGGTAGGTTACACTTGACATCTGGAATAAATTAATAACTGATTCCTTTTACTGAGGCCCATTCCCAGTTCCCCTGCCCCCCCTCCCCCCTGCTGTTCCTAATCTATACAAACAATTTAGGAGACAATCTGAACATCTCTCTTGCCTAGCTTGCAGACGATGCTGACATTTATAGCACAGTAAAGTTACCAGAAGACTAAAGGCAACTGCAAAATGATTCAGACAAAATATCTGTATCACGCAGAAAGTGGTAAATCAGTCTGTGAGGCCGTGCAAATGAGTATGAAAAGAAATCTATTAAATTTCAGTTAGATGATAAATCATGCAAATTTAAAAGCTGTCATTTAACCTAAACGCCTAGGAATCACAATTATGAACAATTTAAACTGGACTGATCACATAGATAATATTGTGGGAAAAGCAATGTAAAGAACATGAAATAGGTCTACTGATGAGGCTGCCTACACTATGTTTACCCACCTTCTGCTACAGTATTGCTCTGCTGTTTGGGATCCTTAGATAGGATTGATGGAGGGCATTAAAAAAGTCCAAAGAAGGGCGGCTTATTCTGTATTATCATAAAATAGGGGTGAGAGTGCCACAGATATGATAAGCGAGCCAGGATGGCACCATTAAAACAAAGGTAGTTTTTGTTGCAGCAAGATATTTTCATAAAATTTTAATCACCAACCTTCTTCTCTGAATGTGAAAATATTTTATTGTCATTGACCTACATAGGGAGAAATGATCAGCATAATGAAATAAGAGTTATCATAGCTCATACAGAAAGATTTAAGTGTTCATCTTTCACACATGCTGTTAGAGATTGGATCAGCTGAGATATAGTCTGAAGGTGATATGAAGAATCCTCTGCCATGCACTTAAGTGTCAACTGTACTGTAATCATATAGATGTAGACACAAACTACCTGTAAGATTTCATTTCTTAACTGTAATTAACAGATCTGTAATGTGTATAGGCAACAGTAAAATGTGACAATGTTGCAAGAATTTGGCATTGGAACATATCGATGTTAGTGACACACATGGTCAGTGAAGGAAGTCTAACACGAAATGCCCTTGTGGGACAAGTGGTATAAATGAAATTGGTTCACAGTTTTCATGCCAATTGGTGACATCTCTGCAATTTCAAGGTTGACTGTAGACCAGAGTGCCTGAGGAACTTCTGTGTGAGATATGAGCAGGATGGATTCTCTATATGAAGCATGACAAAGTGCAGTCAATGGATGCTACCTTAGTTCTTCTCTGGAGATGTAATAAGAAGAACAGATATTCTGGGCAAAACTATGATGAGTCATTATGCAAGCTATTGTTCATGACTGCCATAGTAAAATAACATTTAACACAATTACCATATTCTCACTTCCCAAACAAATTGTAAACACTGAAATGACCCTTTTTTCACCAACAGGAAATGTGTGTCTTATATGTCCTGTGGCTGATAAGGGATTTGTTACTTGACAATGTTTGTGTTTCAATTAAAATGGGGACAAAAAACCCTCTATCAGAGTTTCAAATGGCAGGTACTGGATTATTCATGTACAGTTCAAACTTAGTGTAAGGGGAATTTCTTCTGTTTTGTGAGATGAAGTGGCAATGAAAGGGTCATTTTAATTTTAAGTATCTCTATGTTGACACTACAACAACTTCTCATTTAATTGAAATTAATGGTACATTTACTAAAACAAAATGATCTGCTCTTTAGCAGATATGCTCTAATGAAAATTAGTAATGCATTAAAACAGTAATCAGGGGCATGACTGATAACACACCTATGGGAAACATGGATTCTCCAATTGAGTCATCTGAGCATACTTCATGAACCAACACAAGGATCAACTATTCACTAAGTGTTCTACACTGCTTCAAAGCTCCGCAAATGCAACACACTATATTCTGCTCAAGAGTGGATTTTTTTACTTCTAGAATAATTATTCATTTGTGACAAATGTCTGTGACTGGTAAAATTATTTTTAAAATGTTTTACTGTCCGGCACAAGCACATAAAACTATTCTTAAAAGGAGGCATTATCTAATATACAAACCCTGTCAAGAAAAGCCAGTTATCTAGGTTGATATGCAGTTCAAACTCTTAATGTAACCTCAATAATTTAAAGTTTGACTACTGTCTTATACTGCAATGATATTACATAAAATATCTTGATGTCTTCATGCTGACAATGGCAAAACACAGAGGAATTCTCTTAACTGTTAAATATGTTCCCAATACAAACAAATCAAATAGTATTTTCACTAAACAATAGAAAATACAGGATGGAATAATTACAGTATTATGAAAAGGATAGATTGTTACTCACCATATAAAGAAAATGCCGAGTTGCAAAAAGGTACAACAAAATGACTGTTAAACAAGTAAGCTTTCGGGCAAAAAAGCCACACACACACACACACACACACACACACACACAAATGCAGCTCTCGCACTCATGGCAACACACACACACACACACACACACACACACACACACACACACAAATGCAGCTCTCGCACTCATGGCAACACAAGCATACACAAGTTGTATTTGCACAAGTGTGAGTGTGTGTTCAGTCTAATTCAAAAGAACGCTGTTTCGGCTGAAAGCTTACTTGTTTAGCAGTCTTTTTCTTGTGCCCTCATCTGTGACTCAGCACTTCCACTATAGGGCTTCCACAGAGGTGTGGTTTTTTTTTCTTCTAGATGACATCAAACGTTTTGTCCCAAGCGGTATAGACTGGTCTAAAGTTCAGAATCGTAGTTCATCCTCACTGCAAAGTTTAATGTGTGGCACACTGTTTTATTTTTGTTTCTCATAAATGGAACTGTCTGACATATTTCTTTAATCTCCATATTATTCTGTCTCAAAGAGGTATTTATCCTTTTGACAGAGGATGGGAGAGGAGTTCTTTTAAGAAAACAATGGTTTTTTAACAAACAGTCCAATATAATATGTCAGTTTTATGAAATAATTAGTACCATTAGATTCTTTTATGATAAACTGTCACTGGCTGATAAATACCAGGAAAAAAAACACATATTTTACTTGGTCACTCAGTATGTAAACTACAGTACCCCAAAATGAAGGGAAAAGTTCCAGTAAATCTCTGGATTGTGGGTTGAGTAATAAATGCAACAATATTTTTATGTTTTATGTTGCACTACAGACTGATAGAAAGATGACAATTTTCACTATTATTACATCACAATAAAGAAAATGACCTAGTAACCTCAAAACTACAACCTGATGGGACAGATGAACAAGAAGAACTACTGCAGGTTGTGATCCTACTCAAGTAATAAAACCTAGAACACAGTGTTCTAGAAAACAGATCAATGCAAAGCTTGAAGACTTAGTTAGAGAAAATTATAGTAGGATATCGACTTGGCAATGATAATTAGAAAAACACCATTGTAGTAATGAACATTCAAGCTGAATTCAGGTTGGTGATACAACTGACAACACTGATCAAGGATTCAGTGTTGATTACTGCTGCTAAAAATTTAACAATATTGACAAATGTACGCTGCAATTATTTGAGTGAGTAACATGGTTGCCTATGACAGTAACTGCTGTTTGAGAGTTTAGTTTCAAATTAATTATTTATCAAGTTGTTTCCTGCTGTTCAGTGATAATGATTCACACTAGTTCATTGGTTTGCTAGCTAACTGGATAAGCTTTTAACACAAATTCCTTCCTCAACTAGAATGTGTCTCTCTGGATCAGAGGGGACTTTAATCTCAAGTGTTTGCATTTTGGTACATTTCAGTGCATTGCCAAGGGATGTGGACAGTGAAACAATATTATCTTTAAAAAAGAATAAAACCTAAGAAACTATAACCTATTATGACAAAGCAAACTAATAGTGTCTCGTTACCTCTGCATCAATGTAAGGAAACTCCGGGTGTACCTTCTTCCCAATAATAGGCCACCGTTTCCCTGTGAGGGATGCCAACTTTGCAACTGCAAAAGCTCGGTCACCATAGGAATTAGCAAGATGTTGAGCAACTTCACATTCAAGACCAAAGTCCTGCACAAGTCTAATGTACATGGTAGGCGTCCATCCATGAGCTCCCTCAATGAGCAGTCCATCAGTTTGAGACTTCTCGTGAACTGGCTTCAGATTGCATGCTGTATGAAAGTAAGATTAGACTTGTGTGTCATTAAAGATTATTTTACTGAATTTAAAACTGTAAGGTAAAATTTATATAGAATGCAGAACAGAAACAGTATTCTGTATGACAGCTGACATTACAATGAAACTCTAGGACAAAACAAGATTTTCACATATTCATCAAGAAAGCTAACCATAATGTTACAGCACAAGACTAACAAGCTGATAAGACTAGTTTCAAACTATGTTATGAAACTATAAAATATTTACAGCCCATATTAATTCCAAGAACTTTCATGTAAACTGAAAGTATCATCTCTGAAATAAACTCTTTTACCTGTAACTTTAATACAAGAATGGAATCCACATGGGAAAAATATATCTAAAAATAAAGATGATGTAACTTACCAAACGAAAGCGATGGTATGTTGATAGAGACACTAACAAACACAAATACACACACAAAATTCAAGCTTCCGCAACCCACAGTTGCTTCATCAGGAAAGAGGGAAAGACGAAAGGATGTGGGTTTTAAGGGAAAGGGTAAGGAGTTATTCCAATCCCGGGAGCGGAAAGACTTACCTTAGGGGGAAAAAGGGACAGGTATACACTCGCACACACACATATGCATCCGCACATATGCAGACAAAAGCAGATTGTATAAATTACAATAGCCCAAAATCAAAAATTTTCAACAAGAGGTACCTTTTTGTTTTCTGTTTCTCAGTTATGTTTCTGTTTCCAAATTACTGCTAGTAATGTATAGAGAATATAATACCATTTACAATAATTTGACGATGAACTGTCAGTGGCATTCTAGTACAAGAATTCTCAATTCATTGGTAGCTTTCCTTGTCAGCCCAAATGTATACAATAAGCACAACATGCACTTAGACTCAAAGAATATATGAAAAAATATCTTGTATATCAGCCAGCCCCAGACTATTTAAATTTAATTTCCCCCTGACCTGATGAAAAACATTGTTATCGAAAGGGTGGCAGAGGCAGCACCTCTGGTCCATGCACTGGGCAGTTAGTGGCCTAATGGGCCATGTAACTACGGTTGATCCAAAGCACACATTCCTCCTCTGCCCCCCTCCCCCTCACCTCGCACCCCATCAGTTTACCCTCTCACTGTGCTCTTACATTAATTGGAAACCTTGTGATTACAATGAACTCTTTACAGTATTTTCAAACTTACATTCTGGACTCTGCTCTGGTATTAGAACTTATAATTGCACATATTTATTTGTTGTAACTTGAGATTCTCCCGGTGTATAAAATATTGGAACAACTAATAGTAATGCAAGCTGGGTGACATCTTTGGCAACTGTCACTATTTCAACAAGTGCACACCCTGTTATCTATAAAGCACAAATGCAAAGAGAAAGTGTTGTGCAAGAAAATTTAAAACCTCAGTATGTGGAGCACATGCAGAAAGGCAACACACTTCGTAAACACTAAAAAACCAAAGATAACCTATGTTAGAAATTATCATCAATAGTGAATATTAATTACCAATGGGTGACAAAGATACATTAATGTTGTCCTCTGTTTCATCAGGGAGAGAGCACATTTCCAAACAGAATTTAAGCAAAAAGCTCCATCACTATTTATAAGGTCATTTCCTACTTTAAACACAACTGCTCCTTAATAGCCCTGTACCAATAGTTGGAAGTGAACACTACAATCTCTGCACTATTATTTTTCACAGTTTGAATGGTACCAAGGAAATGTTCTGAAATAGCAGATTTACTTGGCTGTTTTACATGTTTGTGACACGTATGTTCAGTACACTGGTCCTCCATGGTCCTGATGATTTGACCAATGTATGACATGCCACAACAACAAGGGATACTGTAGATGCATTACACAAACTAAGGTCATCCTTTACAGACCTTAAAAGGGCCCTAACTTTAGATGGTGGTGAAAAAACACACTTCATATCATGTTCCTGTATAATAAGCCCAATTCTGTTGGAAATCCTACCTGCATAAGGCAAAAAAGCTGTAGACTTAGGCACTATCTCGTTATTTTCATCACTTACCTGGTCCATGGTTGGTTTATGGCACAATGCACATCTTATCTGTCTTTCTCTATAATCATTTAGGCAAAAGGTGAGTTCATGGTGGACTAAATCAGATGAAAAACTTCAAAATTATGATACAATGTATGCCTATGAACTACAGTATTAAGTGTTACTTTGTGCTGATCTGGATGGTGACTAACATTAAGCCTGAGGATAAAAATCAAGCATTTAAAGTCCCTTCAGGTTTGCTGCCAGATCCTAAAATCAACTCTGATTCCATATTTCGGCGATCCAACTGCTCACCCTCTTCAAGAGAATGCTGCTTCAGCTGGTGAGTCCCACTGAGAACTGACACCAGGCTGCCAATCGACATCCTATATAGGCCACCATACCACACACAGCGCATGCGCTGCCATTAGTAGAACACTGGCGGCAATGATAAATCGCACTCAGGGACGACTTTCGAAAACTTGGGCTGGCCGCACCGAGGAACATTCTGTTTTGATGTGGGATAATACAGGATTCCACGTCCTGCTAAGAGGAAACCCACTGTCTCTGTTAATTAAATTATCTGGCAACTTAATTTTAATTGCTTCTTTGTAGACACTGTTCCAAAAACCGGGAATGTTGGCAACTATCACAGTTTTGACAAATTTCATACGGTGTCCCTCATTTAAGCAGTGTTCTGCTACTGCTGATTTTTCCAGCAGTTGCAGCCTCGTATGAAGGCCATGTTCCACACACTTTTCAAGAACTGTGCGAGTAAAACGGATGTAAGCCTTCCCACATTGGCATGGAATTTTGTATACACCAGTTTTCCTAAGCCCCAAATCATCTTTCACAGAGCCTATTAGTGCCCTAATCTTAGGAAGTAGACAGAACACACTCTTAATGTTGAAAATTCCTTAAAATTCTTCCTATCTTAAACAATATGCACCCAGCATAAGGGATAAAGGCCACCGATCGATGTTCCTCTTCATGCATCTCCAGTGATGTCCAAACTCCACAGCCTGACGAATCTGCTTTTCAGAGTAACCATTTTCCTTAAAAACAGCCTTCAAATGTGCAAGTTCTTATGTTAAGCTGTAGGTTGTATGGTCTGCCTAAGTTGTATAAGGAAGGGGTTCCTCTACGCCCTATTGTGTGTAATATGGGTGCACCCACTTATAATCTGGCTAAGTATTTATCACCTGTTCTCAGTCCATATGTTGGCATATCCCCAATTTGGTGGATTTTATTCGACAATTGAAATCTTTGAGGCTGAGTCCTTCAGATCTATTAGTGAGTTTTGATGTGGTATCTCTGTTTACACGAGTCCCACTGGAAGAGTCCCTTAGTTTGATCAGTGAAAAACTGGATGAAGAATTGGTGAAGCTGACATCCATGTATTTTTTAATTTAATGGCAACATTTTTTAACAGAATGATGGTGTGGCTATGGGTAGTCCTTTACCACCCACATTCGCCAATTTATTTATGGAGGACTTCGAGGATATGGCACTGAGAACTTTGGCTTTGCAACCAACGTGCTTATGGAGATATGTGGATGATACCTTTGTCGTCTGGCCACATGGACGTGATGCTCTCAATAGATTTTTGGATCACTTCAGCTGTCTTCATCCCCAATTAAATTTACCATGGAGGTCGAAAGTGATGGGATTTTTCCATTTTTAGATGTTAAGGTTTATAAAAAAAAAACAGCTGGTACTTTGGGACACAGTGTTCACCAAAAGCCAACGAACATGGATCGGTGTCTGCATTCTAAGAGTTGTCATCCACCACACCAATGCAGTGGCATCCTTAGGACTTTTGTATGCAGAGCATATGCCATTTCCGACATGGGCAGCTTAACACAAGAACTTGCCCAGAAGGCTGTTTTTAGGAAAATGGCTACTCTGAGAAGCAGATTCGTCAGGCTATGGAGTTTGGACCTTCACTGGAGGTGCATGAAGAGGAACATAGATTAGTGGCCTCTATCCATTATGCTGGGGGCATATCGTTTAGGGTAGGAAAAATTTTAAGGAATTTTAACATTAAGAGTGTGTTCTGTCCACCTCCCGCGATTATGGCACTACTCAGCTCTGTGAATGATGATTTGGGGCTTAGGAAACCTGGTGTATACAAAATTCTATGCCAATGTGGGAAGGCTTACACTGGCCATTCGGTTCGCACTGTTCATGACAGGTGTGCGGAACATTGCCGTCATACAAGACTACGACAGCTGGAAAAATCGGCAGTAGCAGAACACTGCTTAAATGAGGGAAACTGTATGAAATATGACAAAACTGTGATAGTTGCCAACACTTCTGGTTTTTGGAACAGTGTCTACAAAGAAGCAATTGAAATTAGGTTGGTGGATAATTTAATTAAGAGAGACAATGGGTTACTTCTCAGCAGGACGTCGAATCCTGTATTATCCTGCATCAAAAGAGAACATTCTTCAGTGCAGCCAGCCCGAGTTTTCAAATATCGTCCCTGAGTGCAATTTATCATTGCGCCAGTGCTCTACTAAGGGTGGCGTCACCTGCCCAGTCTTGGAGGGCAGCAACTGTGATGGGCGGCACATGCGCCGCATACAGTAGGACAGCCTATATAGGACGTCGATTGGCAGCCTGGTGTCAGTTCACAGCAAGACTCATCAACAGAAGCTGCATTCCCCTGAAGATGGTGACCAGTTGGATCACCGAAATATCGAATGGAGTTGATTTTAGGATCCAGCAGCAAACCCGAAGAGACTTTCAAGACTTATTATGCCGGGAAAGCCTACAATGTCACAAAAATCAGCACAGTTGAGAATGATACCCAGCTGGATTTACATAAGTTATTTATACATTTAATAATGACAATATTATAAGAAGGATAGATTGTCACTAACCATATAGTAGTGATGTTGATTCACAGACAGACTGAACAAAGAGACTGCTAAACAAGGTAAACAAGTAAGCTTTTGGCCAAAAGGCCTTCTGATGTAGATTGAGTGCGCACCTGCCCTCCTGCCCCCCCCCCCCCCCCCCCACCTCTCACACACACACACACACACACACACACACACACACACACACACAAAAACCACAATCTCTGGCCGCTGAGGACAGAGCCGATGGCGATGGTCATGCCTATATACACTCCCGCACACACACACACACATATCCATCCGCACATACACAGACACAAGCAGACATTTGTGAAGGCAAAGAGTTTCAATATTATGTGTGTGTGTGTGTGTGTGTGTGTGTGTGTGTGTGTGTACTCTCACTGGAAAAAGGCCAACAGATCGAAAGCTAGTGTTAACTGCTTTCTATTACGTGTTTCTGTGTGCCACACACCAGTCCTCTACAGGTAAGTTGTTGCCTTTCCCTTATTTTACATAATTTTCCAGCCAGAAATTTCCATTATCTTTATATAACTTCAATTACTTTGATAGGATGGCTAGTCAGTGCCTACTGAACTTCAGAAGGTGAAAATCTTAGTACTGCAAATAAAGAGAAAGCAGAAAACACAATTACTTATACAGTATAACAATATCAAGCAGAGCAGACTTGGTGGGCTACAAGACCACAGGGAGGGATTGACAGGAGGTGGCAGCAGCAGCAGCAGGCAGGCAGAGGCAGTGACGAGTGGAAGGAGGCAGCGATGGATGGAAGGGTGAGGAAAAGAAGGAAGATATATTTTAGTAACGTGGTAGTAAAATACAGTAAACATTAACTATTCCCTTTTTCTTCAGCAATGTACCTTTAATAGCTGCATCAATTGTATGTTCAGCCATTGCTCTGTAAGTTGTCCATTTTCCTCCAGCAATTGTCACAAGCTTATTGTCACTGACATGAATTATGTGATTTCTTGCCAATGACTGTGTGTCTTCCTTGTTCGGGTCCGATACCAGTGGCCTTATTCCACTCCAAGCTGAAAGAACATCTCCTCTTCTCACTGCAACAAAGAAAGTTATGCAGCCTATGAAATGCATGTTTCACAGCCTGCAGATATGAACTAACTAGGAAAATACATAACTGGTAAATTATAGCAAGAAAAATCTCCAACTGTATTAACAACATCTGAATCAGCATATTACAATAATATTACAAATGGGTGAAAAACAGAGTAAATTTCACTAACACTTAGTAACAGAAAATTAATAAATTATGAGAAAGTATTTCTGGCCAGGACTTATCTACAGGAGGCAAAATGTGTAGTACAAAAAGGCAATACCCTTCCCAGCTTTCAGAACTGATAGTTCCTCCCTTGAGGAGGGGAGAGGGATTGGTTGGGGAAGGTTAAAAGGAAGGCCATTCACTAAGACTTCATGTGAGGGGTCCATTCTTCCTTTTAACCTTCCCCAACCTATCCTCCTCTTCTCCCTGAGGAAGAAACTATTAGTTCCAAAAACTGGGAAGTGTGCACAAATTGGTAGTATCATTCCTTTTTGCCTTGTGAAGGTAAGTACTGATCAGCTATTCTGCCTCATATTAAACAATGGAAAATGCAGCATGGAATGTAACAATATTATGAGAAGGGAAGTTGCTACTCACAATACAGCAGAGATGCTGAGTCACAGATAGGCACAACAAAAAGATTTTCACACTTTAAGCATTTGGCCAATGGCCTTTGTCAACAATAGACACACAGACACACATACACGTGCCCCCCCCCCCTCCCCCCGTCACACACACACACACACACACACGCACGCAAATGCAACTCACGCACATGACACACACACGTCGTGTGTGTGACTTGAGTTTGCGTGAGTGTGTGTGTGCATGTATGTGTGTCTACTGTTGACAAAGGCCATTGGCCAAAAGCTTTAAGTGTCAAAACTTTTTGTTGTGCCTATCTGTGACTCTACATCTCCACTATATGGTGAGTAGAAAACTTCCTTCTCATAATACTGCCGCATAATAGTTAGTTTTTTTGACTGAATTTTCCTTCAGTAGAGTACATTTAGAGTTTTCTGAAATATTCATTTAGAGTTTTCTGAAATATTTCACACCAGGCCAAATAGTTTATTTTCATCATTAGATTGCTTTATCAACCCATGGTTTCTCAAACTTTATGTGAGAGTTTATACAAACATGCACTTGTGATGATCTTATGTCTCAAATGTCATATTATATACCACTTTTTGGCATTTTAGCTTATTCTTTAGTTTTGCTGGATACTGCATATTTACAGTCATGCAGCAACAGCTGGTTAGATATAAAAATGTTATGTTTATGATATTTTTTTAATTATCTTTGTTGTGTGTGTTGCATGTGTTGGGCATAATATTTGAATTAGTCCCAGTTTGGTCAGCACCTCCCTTCAAATGTAGGCACATTGAGATGTGTGTGTATCACTGTAAATGGAATGAAATTGCACCCGTTCCATGACAGCATACAGTATAATTAATTGTGCCATGCTGCAGAACACCTGAAGCTACAGTGTGTCAAGGCATATGATACTTCTGTGAATCAAAGTGTAGCTTCAACTGGCTTTGGAGAAACACCAGTTTCAACAACAAACAACAGATTATGTAATGCATCTTTGACTACTGTCAATTATATCCTTAACTGCCTCTTAATATTCTACTAGATGAAGACTTATGTTTGGTCAGCTGGAGAAAAAGATGTGGAGAGAAATAATGTAGCAGTGTCACTAAAACCTTAATGACAGAGTTACCTACTGTTATGGATGATGTTACTTATGAAGAGGAAATATTCTGTTACAAAACTCAAGAAGCAGTAGGATGCAACACCACTTTTGCAAAAATACATTACAGGTGATGTGAAAATAATTATATACATTTAATGCAATGTAATGTAAAAGAAAAGAAGATTCCCAATTAAACTACAACCCAAAAGACAGAAAAATAGTCTACCTACTATGAGAGAGAGAATTACACAGATAAACGATAAAAGATTCATCAGAGGTAAAATGACATAAAGAAATGTAACTTAACAATGAAGAGATTGGAAAGGTATCTAATAATCCATAAATGGGGACACAACTTTAAACAAAGACAGATTACCCCCAATGCACTTTCTTCGTAGTCAGTTTCCTTCCTTCATTTCTTACTTCTTGACTGGCAGGCTGTACCTTTTAGATTAAAAAGTTCATATATTTCATACACACTGTTGTTGTTGTTGTTGTGGTCTTCAGTCCTGAGACTGGTTTGATGCAGCTCTCCATGCTACTCTATCCTGTGCAAGCCTCTTCATCTCCCAGAACCTACTGCAGCCTACATCCTTCTGAATCTGCTTAGTGTATTCATCTCTTGGTCTCCCTCTACAATTTTTACCCTCCACGCTGACCTCCAGTACTAAATTGGTGATCCCTTGATGCCTCAGAACATGTCCTACCAACCGATCCCTTCTTCTAGTCAAGTTGTGCCACAAACTCCTCTTCTCCCCAATTCTATACACTATGTGATCAAACGTATCCAGACACCCAAAAAAACATACGTTTTTCATATTAGATGCATTGTGCTGCCACCTACTGCCAAGTACTCCATATCAGCAACCTCAGTAGTCATTAGACATAGTGAGAGAGCAGAATGGGGTACTCCACGGAACTCACGGACTTCGAACTTGGTCAGGTGATTGTATGTCACTTGGGTCGTATGTCTGTAAGCGAGATTTCCACACTCCTAAACATCCCTAGGTCCACCGTTTCCAATGCGGTAGTGAAGTGGAAACGTGAAGGGACGTGTACAGCACAAAAGCACACAGACTGACTACATCTGTGGACTGACAGAGACCGCTGACAGTTGAAGAAGGTAGTAATGTGTAATAGATAGACATCTACCCAAACCATCACACAGGAATTCCAAACTGCATCAGGATCCACTGCAAGTACTACGACAGTTAGGCGCGAGGTGAGAAAACTTGGATTTCATGGTTGAGCGGCTGCTCATAAGCCACACATCACACCGGTAAGTGGCAAATGACTCCTCGCTTGATGTAAGGAGCATAAAAATTGGACGACTCAACAGCGGAAAAACTTTGTTTGGAGTGATGAATTATGGCACACAATGTGGCAATTAGATGGCAGGATGTGAGTATGGCAATTACCCAGTGAACGTCATCTGCCAGTGTGTGTAGAGCCAACAGTAGAATTCGGAGGTGGTGGTGTTATGGTGTGGTCGTGTTTTTCTTGGAGGGGCTTGCACCCCTTGTTTTGCATGGCACTATCACAGCATAGGTCTATAATGATGTTTTAAGCAACTTCTTACTTCCCGCTGTTGAAGAGCAATCTGGGGATGGAGATTGCATCTTTCAACACAATCGAGCGCCTGTTCATAATGTACGACCTGTGGTGGAGTAGTTACATGCCAATAACATCCCTGCAATGGCCTGGTCAGCACAGAGTCCTCACCTGAATCCTATAGAACACCTTAGGGATGTTTTGGAATGCTGACTTCATGCTAGGCTGCACCGACCAGCATCGATACGCCTTCGCAGTGCAGCACACTGTGAAGAATGAGCTGCCATTCCCCAAGAAACCTTCCACCACCTGACTGAATGTATGCCTGCGAGAGTGGAAGCTGCCATCAAGGCTAAGGGTGGGCCAACACCATATCGAACTCCAGTGTTACCGATAGAGGGTGCAATGAACTCTTAAGTCATTTTCAGCCAGGTGTCCTGATACTTTTGATTGCATAGTGTAGTGTGATTCAAAGGTCACATTCCAGAAGACAAACAGGGTGAACCAGAACTGCACTGACAAACTTTCGGAAGTGATAGTATGTATTGGAAAAAAAAAAATAAATAAATAAAAGATCTAGTATACACGAGCTATGAGCAGTTGTTCACCATCACTAGTGGGAAACACATCTCATCTACTGAATGAGTGTTCATACCTTCTGAGATACGTGCTTTAGAGCCCACATTTACTGTACTTTTTTTCTGAAAGATTGGATGAGTTCTGGTTCATCATATTTGTCCTAAGGAACATGACTTTTGAATGACTGTGCTGCATTTTAATTAGCCCAATTCTTATGAAGCTAGATTTCCTTCAATAATTTCATATTTTTTCTTCTTCCCTCTCTTATTATTATTGGACTGAAGTGAGCATGTCTCCTGAATGTTGCTGACTGCTGTTGCCTAACAAGTATGACTTATCCCCCGCTCACAATACACGCCAAGGAAAAAAATCCATATTTGGGAGTAAAAAGCTCCCTATTCTTCTAGCATAAGACAGACAATTAAAATATAAATGAAACTAACTGTACAGCATGTTCAGAATGCAAATTCTAACAGTGCTCTTGAAACGTAATGCACAAAACAAATTGCATTCTGTGCTAAATGACTCAATAAATTAAAATATGCAGGTAACAATGAGAGTGAGTAAATATTAAGTTAAGTAAAGTAAACAAAGAGAAATCCAAGATGAAATGTAACAGTATTATAAAAAGGATAGTTGCTACACACCGAGTAGCAGAGATGCTGAGTCACAGAAAGGGACAACAAAAAGACTGTCAGCTGGTTATGGCTCCAACTGCCAGAGACTGAGGTCATGTATGTGTGTGTGTGTGTGTGTGTGTGTGTGTGTGTGTGTGTGTGTGTGTGTGTGTGTGTTTTTCAATTTTTGACAAAGCCTTGCTGGTCGAAAGCTAACTTTCTGACAGTTGTTTTGTTGTGCCTTTCTGCGACTCAGCATCTTCGCTGTACAGCGAGTAGCAACTATCCCTTTCATAATATTGTAAATATTAAGTCAGAAAGTCAGACTGTTTTGCAGTACAAGAAGACAGAAAGAATGTGAATATATTTTGTTGCCTTTGTGTGTGTGTGTGTGTGTGTGTGTGTGTGTGTGTGTGTGTGTGTGTGTGTGTGTGTGTGGAGGGAGGGAGGGAGGGGAGGGGAGGGGAGGGGAGGGGAGGGGAGGGGGGAGAGAGAGAGAGAGAGAGAGAGAGAGAGAGAGAGAGAGAGAGAGAGAGAGAGAGAGAGAGAGCATTAATTTATGTTTTTATGGCTCTAATTTTACTTGCAAAAATTAAACAGTAAGGCATCTCACAGTCTGAAATTGCCCTCTAGCAAACCTATTCACTATCGTTATCCATCAAACAATATTAGGCCTTATGGAGAAACCTAATAATGAAACACAGAGGGGAAATAATCATATCACACAAATAACTATACCTGAACAAATAACTAATATAAATAATTTGGAAATTATACTTCTGGCATCAATGTGTCCATAAAACAGCAACTGCAAAAATGATGGAAACAGCATTATATGCAAGGGATTTTTGGGCTAGTAAATAATTCTACAGCACCATGCCTAAAATCAGTCACACCATATGATCACTAAGAAATGAATTTTGAGATCTACAGGTTTACTGCCTGAACTAGCCCTACATTATAGATTGGAAAGTAAGTTTCCACACACTACTTTAAAATTGAAGAACTTACATTTTCCTATCTTTCAAATCAAGATACAAATCCTACTTATGACAGGTCATTCTGATTACTGTAAACTACATGAAATAATCAGCCCTTGCACCACACAACTGAAGCCTTTTCAAAGAAAACTATCCACTTTCATAGCTAAGCCTGACTACCATGCTGAGGACCTAAGTTTCATTTCCAGCACTGCCCAGGATTTTTTCCTGGGTAAGAGGATCATGGCAATGTCCACAAAAAGACTTGAGGTAACAGCTAAGCACTTGCCCGCGAAAGGCAAAGGTCCCGAGTTCGAGTCTCGGTCAGGCACACAGTTTTAATCTGCCAGGAAGTTTCAACAGCTAAAGAGCTATGTGAAGAAGTAGTAGTTACTCTGATTTTGAAAGCTGATCTCAATAGTTAGAAGTGTGGTATTTTGATCTCATGCTTCTCCCGTACACTCATTACAGCATGCCTTTCAGAGAGAATGGAGCAGCAGTGCCCTACAAGAACTATAGTGTCGTAGAACGTAATATATTTGTTTCTTGCAAAGAATGAAGTTGGTCATGAGTTTTTCGACATGTCTGAAAACACAGATAAATATTTTTGCTCTTATTTCGAAGAAGATCTCTATAGTTTACTAATGATGTTTCTTGAATAGTTTAACTTCCATTGTTCAACAAAAATCCCCAACATAAACCATGGTTCTATCCAGCTCTCACACTACAATACGTTTCCAACTGGCCATTTGAACAATGTGTTTACCTGTTACAAATCACCATTGTCATCATCCATACATACACACCACCATCACAATTCCTAAAATAAACAGCATGTTACACAGGTAAGATCTCAACTATTGTTAGAAACTCCTGTAAAGAATACCAGTGTGCCACAAGGAAGTTCTTTTGGAAGCCTACTGAAAATGAAAGCTGCTGAATACAGCACACTTTTCTACAGTACGTTTTCAGATAAGTTTTCCACATGCAAGTGTCTTTCTCACTAAATGCTGTTACAGTTTCTTATGAATAAATCAATATTGTCAAAACCAGAGATGGCAAGTTTGAATTAAGAGATACCTGATACTACATACCTGCACAGGGCATTCAGACTGTTGTTACCTTTATTTTTTAATTAATTACATTTTGTTCCTTCTGAAAACCCATTTTTTCCCACTGAAGTTTGGTATTTTCAAATTTGTACCTCTACAATTTTTAAGGGGAGTGGACACTTGGATAGTTAAATATATCTATAACTATATTCTGCAAACCACAGTGAGGTGCATGGCAGAGGGTACGTCCCATTGTACCAGTTATCAGGGTTTCTTCCCATTCCGTTCACATATCGAACACAGGTAGAATGATTGGTTGAGTGTTTCTGCCTGAGCAATAATTATTCTAATCATATTCTCACAATCCCTATGTGAGTGACATGTACGGGATTATAGTATATTCCTAGAGTCACTAGTTAAAGCTGATTCTTGAAACTTTTTTAACAGACTTTCTCGGTATAGTTTATGTCTATCTTCAAGGGTCTTCCAGTTCAGTTCCTTCAGTACCTCTGTGACATTCTTCCATGCATTAAACAAACCTGTGACCATTTGCGTTTCCCTTCTTCGTATACGTTCAATAACCCCTGTTAGTCCTAACTGGTATGGGTCCCACAAACTTGTGCAATATTCTAGAACTGGTTGCACGAGTTATTTGTAAGCAATCTCCTTTGTAGACTGAGTGCACTTCCCCGGTATTCTAGCATGTAGTTAAATACATGTGATTGTATGACATCATAGTCACCATAGTGACTGCTTCATTGATAGCATCACTGGTCGAAGCTGACTAGGATTGTTTCACATTGTTTACCACTTTCCTTATCTTTACTTACACCATGATTTAAAAGCAATGGCAAGGTATGTTTGAAAGAATCATCCAAAGATGACACTGAAGTATTTTACGAAAACAACAGAAACCTAACTCTAGATGTTCGGAGATGGTTTTGAACACTACAGCTATCAAATAAAAAAAGCAGTCTTAACCATTTGTTAAAGTGCTCAGTGGATATACAAATCAATTTCATCTTCTTTCAATATTGCATACATATGTTTTGCCATTTTATATCTCAGATTTAAAGTGAGTTGTGAGTACATGTCTATGAGCTTACCTTCCACATCAGGATTAAGGTAATTCTTCACTTCTTCCAATATGAACATGATTTCATCCTCAGTTGGCTTGGGATGTGCTGTGACCTGGCATGGCAGGTCAGTTGTTCCTGCTATTGTATGCTTTTGCCATGGGAGGAAAAAAATGACACGTCCATCAGAAGTATTGGGATCCAAGAGACCCATCTGATCTGGACTGAAATTTAGGAGAACCACACAGAAATGTCTTACACCGCATTCATAAACAATAATAATAATAATAAAAAAAAAAGATAAATGTAAATGTATAGCAATGCATCACATATAACATTAATAGTTATGGGGGAATTTTTCTTTCCCTTTTAATTTACAGAATGACAATTCTATTTCCCTTCCCTATGCATCACACAACTATAATCAACTGTAACGTTGTTTTATTGGGACAGAATCATTAATGGCTTGTCCTTCACTGTGATATCCCTACCACATTTCCAGACCTTTATTCTTGCTGCTATTCTGTTTTCTCTAAGGGTATGTCTAGTTGATGATCTTATTAATCTTTTACTGACACAAACTGCTATCAGTTCTGTAGTAGTAGTTTCAGTTAGCAGCTAGTAAGTGAAACTTATAAATTTCACAACTCTAAGCAAAAGAGTGGTATTCCACTTTCATTTAAGTTGATGTAAGTACTCTATTTTCGAGCAACAAAAACACTACCACATAACTAATTTTATTATGCATAAAGACATTACAAACAAATATCCAAGACTGACAGAGGTGGCACAGTAAGACACTTGACTCATATTTGGAAGTAAAGTAAATCAAAATCCAGATTTAGGTTTTTTGTTCTTCCTCTAAATCACTTGAAACAAATGCTGGAATGGTTCCTATGAGAGGACATGACTTATTTCCATCCATAGACCAAACTTGTGCTCCAACTCAAACAACATGATGATGAGCTTTGGATGATTGCTATTTTTCCAAGACATTCCTACATTGCATCTATAATAGAGTACAAAACAAACATTGCAACCATGACCCAGCAAAAAGCTCACATCCCGTTTCAGAACAGATACAATTTGCTAATTTCTGGTTTTCATTTCAGTCATTCTATAACAAGCCTGAGCCACACAGGTTCACATTTACATCTATACTCAACAAACTTCTCAGAAGAAGATGCAAAGGATATTTCCCATTGTATCAGTTATTTGGGCTTCTTCCAGATTCTTTCAAGTATGGTATGCAGGAAGAATGACTGTTTAAAAGCATCTGTGCATGCTGTGCTTAATCCAATCTTGTCCTGACAATCCCTACTGGAGAATACTGGAGGAGGGGGAGTGTTTTTGTATTCCTAGATTCATCATTTATGGAACAGCATATCACATGATACATTTATATGCAGTTTTAATAATTTTCTAGTTCTTACAGACTACTGTAAACTATTTTGTACCAAAACAAAGGTGGCAACTAAGAGATCATTTAGTATTGTTGATATGACGTGACACAATGATTTGTCCACTAAGAAAAAGTCTGAGTGGATGATTTTCGACAGATAAAGAGCCAAATTTCAATTGCATTAGATACACGAGTTCATAAATATTGTACGAACATACCTATAATAACCGGGAAGCACAATGTGAACCCCCGAGCTAGGGCAGCATATTTCTCTTGCCTTAGCATCAGCCATCTTTCGTATATGGTCCGTAAATGGCCCTGTAGCATTAATTATGCATTTTGCTTTCACATCCCATTCTTGACCAGTCAGTTCATCTTTCAAATGAGCCCCACACAGAATTTCTTTCCCATCTTTGTCTTTGTCTTTCAAAAGGCTTGTCACACGAACATGATTTGCTACTGTTGCTCCATGTCTTGTGGCCGTCAGAGCTATTGCCAGATTCATGCGTGCGTCATCTTGTTGGCCTGGAAAGTAATTTATGTAGAATTCAAGACGAACTGCAGCAAAACTGTCACTGTCACAAAAATGTTGTACTGATAGCCCATATTTGCACGCCATTTATTAAGTGATTCATCCTTACCATCATAATATACAATAGCTCCACGTAGCTTGTCTCCCTGCAGCATTGGGAACAGCTCAAGTGCATTAGATTTTGACAGATAGTATGAACTCTTAACAGTTTTTGTCCCAGCAACCAAGTCGTACATTTTGATGCCAAACCAATAATATGGAATTTCCCAATACCTGTCAATTTTAACAAACTTTTAGTTTGTTTGTGAGATACAAAGAGTTATAAACACAGCAACAAATTATATATAACTGAAAGATTAAAAAAGCACAAGTTTTTGACTATGCACTGGCAAACATATCTACCATAATGAGAACTAAGTTTTAACTGACTTACGTGTACACTGGTAACATAATTGGCAGTGGTCGAGTTAAATGTGGTGCTGAATGTAACATGTTAGCTCTCTCATGGAGGGCTTCTTTTACCATACGATACTGCTCAATGTCAAAATTCATAATGGCCTTTTGCAGATACCGAACACCGCCATGAATGAGTTTCGTACTGCGGCTACTTGTGCCGCAAGCGAAGTCATCAGCTTCCACCAGTGCTGTCTTCAGACCTTAAACCAGCATTTCCAGGTTCTTATAATTATAGGTCTTTAGCAAAAAATCTAAGTTCACTATCCATCTTCATTAAGAATCTGACCTCTAGTAACAGCATCCAGTGCACAACCCGAGCCGGTAGCACCACCGCCAATTATTAGTACATCAAAATCTTCAGACTGCAATGACTTAATTTGATCTGCTCGTGGTGGCAGGTGTCTTTTTGCTCGCGGTTTGTTTTTCACTTCAGCAGCTTGTACCTGCGCACAAAACAATGAATACAATAGGGCCACAATTGTGATGTAACGTTCCTAACTCGTAAGATTTAGTTTGCGTAAACATATCTTTATAAAAACACTTACATTCAAATCATTTTCTTTAAGAAAGGTCGTAACAGTGTATGCTCCAGCTCCAAAAGCCAGTCCACTAACTGCCAGTCTTCGAACATGTGAGGCCATAGTGCTTTAAAATCTGCAGAAGAAGCAACACTAAGAAATATTATCAGCGGCATAATAAAAACTGGGTTTTATACTTGTAAACGGAAATTGACATTTATAAGTACTATTCTTGAACAAGTTAAAATTTGTAAGTCAACATAAACGTCATGGAACGCTTAAGCCCACGCCGCTATGCAGTTATTAAATTTCTTTGTCTACTAATGTGAAAATAACAGTGTTTACGGAGAATTTTTAAACCTGGTTGAGACTGATTTGCGTTTATACATTACGTACTTAATACACTATCAGACATCAGCCCATGCGCATTCCAATATGAAAGTACACAGCAACATACTGTGCTAGGCGTTCTTAAAGGATACGTACGCAGTATATGTTACGGTGGGAAAAATGCCGTTTCCGGCATCAATGAAACTATTTACGAAATACTTTCAAGTATTTCCACTCACCATCTTCTGGCTGACAACTGTCACTTTCGAATGTTATAGATTTGCGGGTTACTAAGTTGGTCAATTTATATTCATTTTACTTTATAAACACTCGAAAAAAATGTACTCAAGACACTTACCTGACAGATCGGAAACGAATTAATAGTAATCGTTACCGATCACGGTACTTCTCCTCTTCCGTACCGTGATCGCGTGCAGCTAAGGACGCGGACTAGTCGGTTTATTTCTGAAGGGATATTCGAGACTCATTTGGCAAACCTCTACGAACGCATCACATTGGATAGAAGGTGTACCCAGGTGGGGGAAACGATGTTTATTTTCGGCATTTCAGCTGACTGTATAGGCCTACGCCAGACTATGACCTTTTCAGCTGCTCTCACTTGCATAGTCCGCTTCATGTATAGAATATTGTCTACCAGGATTACACACAGCATAGATTGTGTACATGCAGCCGGCAGGTTTTGGAGCAGTTCGGGTGCGTGATACGATATTTTTCCGTATGTGCTTAATGACAAAAGTTACTAAGCGTTTGAACAACATGTATCTGATTCGGTACAATAGTAAATCATAAGGTTATTTTTTTTTTTATCCTTGGGGGTCTGGCATCAACGTACGACTAATTGTAACGTGATGTTCCTCACAACAAGAATGTGCGTCGTTTCCTCTACCTCTACCGATTTTTTTGAATTCCTGTCAATTTGACATGTATCGATTGAATTTTCCTCCCTCTTTTGATATACGATATATCGATCACTCTACCGGTCTCCGGCGTTTTTCGTAAGGCCCGTCCACACGCAACGATCTGTCTGCGCAAATGTCTGCGCACATCACATCTGCGCAGACAGATCGTTGCGTGTGAACAGAAGATTTGCACCAACCTGAGGTGTGTGCAAACCTGGAAGTTGGAGTTGGAGGTTTGAGCGAAACCTCTCAAATCTGTCGGTTCAAACCACATCTGCGCAGACAAGTTGGAGCGTGTGGACAGGAGATCGTCGCAAATCTGGCGCGAAACAGCTGTTTGCTCAGTCTAGTGTTTGTATTTGTGTGCACAGGGCATTAAAATGGCTGATACTCGTCAGTGTTCTCGAGAGTTTGTAAGTGAATTCATTGAAATATACAGAAACCACCCATGTTTGTGGAAGATTAAAAGTAAAGAAAATAGTGACCGAGACAAAAAGACAGCAGCATACAATGCTCTAATTGAAAAATTGCGGGCAGTTGGCGCCTCGGCAAACAGAGAAACGGTAATAAAAAAATAATTTCGTTGCGAACTGGCGAAATTATTTGCGGATGGATGTCGAAACTTATAATTATCTCTTAAAGCATGTAACCCCTCATATTATGAGAAAAATACTTGTATGAGAAGGGAAATTTCTCCTCATGAACGCCTGGCAGTAACATTAAGATTCCTAGCAACAGGAAGGAGCTACAATGATTTGGAATTTTCATCTGCAATATCGAAACAAGCATTGAGTGAAATAATACCTAACACATGTGAAGCTATTTACGCTTTCCTGAAAGATGAGTTTATGAAGGCAAGTCAAGTAAATTAGTCTGTCAGCGAACTGTTTACCGAAAAGAGTTATCCAAAGTTCAGAAATCTAGAGGTTCTTGTGTAGGAGTAGATCAAGTATACCAGCCAACGTTATGGTATTTTGATCTGCTTGGCTTTCTTAGTGATCAAGAAACGCCAAGACCAAGCAGGAGTACAATTGAAGATGAAATTGGAGTGCCAATGTGCGAGGAAATGGAACACGAGGTTATGTAAAACAAAACAGGTTCGCCCTGCAACTCTCGCAGCAAATTTACGTGACAAAACTGCTTTCGCTTTAGCAGCCACTGTCTGCACCATTTTGACCGCTTTCTCTGTTTCCTGCGGTTGGTCTGAATGTTTTTTGCAACACAAGTTGCGAACACAGACCACAACAGAACTTCCTCCATTTCTATTTTTCAAAATAACTGAATTAAATTTTGACGTTTTCGGGGAGCGTAGTCGCTTGCCACTGATATTTCTTTTCTACACCGACAGATGGCGGGCGAGTAGTAGATTGGGGTTTGTGTCGTGTGAACACACCACATTTGCAGCGATCTTTTGCATGTACAGACATCTGCGCCGATGTCTGCGCAGACAGATCGTTGCGTGTGGACCGGGCTTTATATGAACAATCGTCTGCATATGAATCGATTATAATGTATAGCGTTAAAAGCTTTAGTGTATATGTTACACACTATCATGGAAGAACAGATTGATTAAAAGCATCAAAAACAAAAGAATGAGTCTATACATGAACTCTATTCGACTATATATATATATATATATATATATATATATATATATATATATATATATATATATATATATATCACCAAATCCGCGATACATGATGACATTGAACCAACAAATATTTTCTTCATGATTTATGGGATTTTGGTGTAATGTACATCTGACACTGCTGATAATTACATTTTCAAAAGAAACACATATTTTCAGAACAGAAGCTATAGTTAAAAAGAAACAGCAGATGTCTGTCATGTAGCACCGAAGCTGTACACTCATGGAAATGTGTAGACCTACCTGGCTCAACGCAGATTGTCGGTATAGATCTGAAAATATGTTTCTCACACAAAGAACAAAAGTAAACTCTACATGTCATTCAAGCATTACTTAGTAATGAATAACCCCCCCCCCCCCTTAGTAATGAAAACACTTTTGTTCAGTTTTACGTTTAGTGAGTAAATAATTTTTCGCTTTCAGATATGTGCAGATATGTGTCCTCGCTTATGGAAGAACATTCAATGGAAAAAATATCATAGTCGTTATCGAACATTTGCAATTTGTCACGAAAAAACTCAAAATTATAAGGTAGATTAGGAAGACAAAAAATTACAAGACACAATAATATAGCAGGAATGAGCGCGGAGAAAACAGGTTTTACTTTCAATGTTGGCAGACAACAACAATTTTCCTTCACCAACGTCGCCGTCAGAACTTTCCTTCAACGAAACAGTGATGGTGTCGCGAACTTGTGTGATGTCGCCATTTGAAATGCATTGTGGAATGTTTTGACGTGACGGCCTGTGTCCATTGACCTTAATAGTACATTGGATACGGTATTAGCCAAATTTGAGAGAGAGAGAGAGAGAGAGAGAGAGAGCACAAACTTCATTTATCAAATTACAAATAATGAACATCTAATGAAATTGGTCCAAATTTCCAGTCATTTAAATTTCGGTTTACTAAAGCTGTGATTAATAACACAAGAATACTATTACTTTGTACATGAAGAAACGACCTAATATTTATGTAAAGGTTCTTTTATTCTGTGACTGTTTTAAATAACTGGTTAGGCTATTGAATAATGTAACCATTCATCATTTGGATTTGCAGCTCTTTGTGTTTCCCATGTTTGCAGTTAAAATTGTAGGATGTGAGGTCCGCTAGTTACGCAAAACACCGTTTTTTCAAGTATCCAAACATGTTTCAGCACCACTGTGCCATCATATGTGGGTTTCCGTTTTATTTAATCTGTTATGTGAACATTTTTGCTAAATGATTACAAAGTTATATGGATATTTAGTTCAATCATAGTTCGTTTCTTTTTGTTAGTACGGTGTGCATGATTTTACAGGACCACTCGTGTGTTATTTATTAAAGGTAGCTTGTCATCTGAAATCAAACGATGTTGATGAGAAAGTTTGTTGGGAGTTAACCTATCATCTAACGTGAATAAAAATGAATATAGGCGCGAAATACCGCGACAAACTGAAATACTTTTAGATGATAGGATAACTTACAACGAACTTTTTTATCAACATCGTTTGGTTGCAGATGGCAAGCTACCTGTAATAAATAACACACAAGTGGTCCTGAAAAGTCATGCACACCAAGTGTAAAGGTATTAATAAAAAGAAACGATCTATTGTTTGAACTAAATACCCACATAATTTTGTAATCATTTAGTAAAAATGTTCACATAACAGATTAAATGAAATGGAAACCAACAGATAATGGCACATTGGTGCTGAAACATATTTGGGTACTTGAAGAAACGATGTTTGGCATAAATGGCGGACCTCTCATCCTACAAATGTAACAATTATGCGTGAAACACATTTAGAAGATTATGCTATTCTACATAGAGACATGAGGACATACAATATCTTTTAGTGCTGTGACCAAGGACATGTTTTTTTGGTTGTCACAGTTGCCAAACTCTTTTTCAATGAATGTCATTTACAAACATTGTAGACTCATAAATGTAAGGGCTAGATAAGCTCTTATTTTCAATTCAGTAAGGTGTAGTCTAAATGATTCAAGTTTCTTTAAGCTTTAAATACACTTCACAGTTTTTACTACATTCTGAAGGCTTTGTTGGGGCTGCATTACTTCAGAAGATTAGCCCTTACCGAAGTGATGTGTAAAGTATAGATAATATGTTTGAATTACTGTTTACATCTGTGCTCTTTGTCGCACGAAGGTCATAACACGTTTTGAAGGATTAATTTCAGTAGTTTTCATACGACAGTCCCCTATTAGGATGCTTCATAACCACGTTCCAAGAAGGTAATAAACAGTAATTGTGTTCAGCAATGCATGTTGAGGAGTCAGTATTATATCATCCTTGTAGATGTTGGGAAGAGCTAAACCTCATGAACATAGTTTATTCTTTACTTTTTATTATCTTATTTTATAGAAACCAGGTAGTAATCATGGACATTGAAGAGTGTGTTGCTGATTCTGCCGACATTTTATTTGGAGTCATAATTTAAACGCTGGTATCACATACATACAAAACTTTATGTCAATAAAATCGTTAGCACCATTATTGTGAAGAAGGAACAAATGGAACCTAGGACAGTGCCTTGTGACAAATCATATTTAATCATTGAGTTACTGGATAACTGTGCCTTTCTTCTGGGTTATTTATGTGTGGGATACGTCTGACGTCTTTTTGGGCTTTCAAATGCTTTTGGCGGACCAAACAAAACTTTGACAGCATATCGTTGCCATTCAATGCTTTAAAGGATGCAGAAGAACATCATACATTACCATAGATGTAGATTCGAATAATAATAATCTTTTTGTAATATATTATAATTTTGAAGTACAGTATACAAAAGTATTTCAGCTACTTTTAAGAAACACTGAGTCGGGGTACTGGATGATAGTTGGCTACGTTAGCACTGTCTTCTTTTGTGAACTGAGGAGTTAGTTCATGTGTTTGTAAGCTATTGGGAGAGGTATAGTTGAGAAGCATATTCCAACTATGTACAGTAGTGATTGTGTTATATAATCAGATACTTTTTAAGTATGTAACCTGGAACACTATCTAACCCACAAGCATATCTCTTTTTGAAAGACTTAATTATATTCATCTCTGTCTGTGTAACTTAGTCAAGGAATTTAAGAGAAGTACTCAAATGTTTTGGGAGCCACACAGGTGTACCTGCATAGTGCTTTTCAATTAACTGAAATGCCATGTTTCTAAAATACTCATTGAACTAATCATCTACATGAGTTGGGTCTAAGAGTCTCTTATTTTCTATCTGAATAGCAATAAGGTCTGATAATGACCTTTCTCTGACAGCTTCTGATCAAATCGCTTTCCATACAGCTTATATTATTTTTGTCCTTAAAATATAACCTTTGTTACATGTTGTAGCTTTCGTTATTTAGTGAACATTTGTTTATATTTTTTACATAGTTTCCAAGTTCTGTTGTAATATTCTTGTGTTTGATAAATGTGTGGTGAAATGTTTGCTTTCTACTGGATGTATTCTATATTTATTTTTTATTGGAAATGCTGTGTCAAAATAATAGAGATACATATTGTGGAAGCTGTCAAATATACCAGTTACTCCATTTTTACTGAAACTGTCCTCCTACCTTTCCACCAATAGCATAAAATTAAATACTATGTTGTTACAATCCCTGTACTGTCTCTGTCCAATAACTTTAGTTATGGTCATCACTTTCTGTAATGTTTAATGCAGTTAACAGAGCTTGGGCTCCATGGTCAATGTAGCCTGTATTTATTATACAGGGTGAGCACAAAGTCTTACCTTGATTATAAAAATTTATAACAGAATAACCGTTTGACATAATAAGTCACATTTGATACCGTTACATAGGCTAGTGTTACTAGTTGTTATGACCAACAGATGGCGCTAGTGCTCCACAACACCGACGTGCTTCCTTAGGTCACGTTAGTTGCTGGTGAATTGGCGTCCAAGCAGGAGAAAGCGCAATGTGAGCTTTGGTTTCACGAAACGAAATCTCTCGTCAGTGCTCAGCGTAAATCTCAGGCTTCTTATGGACGCAGCCCTCCCGACGTTAAATCAATAAAGGGATGGTATGCAAAGTTGAACGAAACACGCAGTGTTGAAGACCTTCCTCAAAGTGGCAGGCCTTGTGTCAGTGATGCAACTGTTGATTGTGTTTGGCAATCTTTTCAAAGGAGTCCGTCTAAATCAAGTATCATGTAAACTTCAAATACCGCAGGCAAGTGTGGTGAAGATTCGTCAGGAAAGGCTTAGCTTGCATGATTACAAAGTGCAAATCGTGCAGGCCTTGCAACCGAATGATTTGCTGACATGTGCTGAATTTGCAACTGAAATTCTCAACAGGATTGATGGCGCTAACGATTATTTAATCGCATATGCTTTACCGATGAGTCCACCTTTCATGTCAGTGGAATGGTAAATAAGCATAATGTCTGTATATGGGGTTCAGAGTCTCAACATGCTACTGTACAGTTACAGTGAGACAGCAAAAAAGTGAATGTTTGGTGTGGCCTCATGCATAACAAGGTTTTTGGACAGTTTTTCTTTGCGGAAAAATCCATTACTGCTAACATATACTTAGACGTTTTGCAACAATTAATTGCCCCACACTTAGAAGAATATCAACCATGGATACTTTTCTGGAAAGATGGAGCACCCCCCTCCGACTGGGCTTTGATAGTGCATGATTTCCTGGATGGAACATTTCCAGATCGGTGGATTGGAAGGAATGGTCCAACAACCTGGTCACCCCACTCTTCAGACATGACATCCCTTGACCTTTTTTTCTGGGCCTGTATCGAGGACAGAGTCTTTGTCACACCAGTTGCTGACGTCGACGAACTGAAGGCTAGGGTACATGCTGCTGTGGGTACTGTGACAGAACACATGTTATGAAACACCTAGCGGGAACTGGAATACCGCCTTGAGATTCTCCAAGCTACCAAGGAAGCGCACATTGAGGTTTACTAGCATAAGTGCTCTTAAAAAACTAGTGACACTAACCTATGTAATGGCATCAAATGTAAATTATTATGTCAAACAGTTATTGCTTAATAAATTGTTATAATCAGGGCAAGACTTTGTGCTCACCCTGTATTACTATCACTCAAGCTGATAAAAGTTTGGCCAGCTGCAGCTTTTGTTTTCAGCACTAATCCTGATTGGAGAGTTCACTTTTTCTGCAAACCGAAAGCTGGTGATCGTACTTCACAGTTCAATTGTAGGTTGCCAATCTTTCAAGAAGTCTACATTTATATCTCACCAGATCATTATTTCCTTTCTATTGCTAAACATAAAATGACAATACTGAGTTCAAGTTTCAATAATTCAAACTGTAGTATCTTAGTTTCCAAAATTGAACTGCTTAGTGTAATACACTCCTGGAAATTGAAATACGAACACCGTGAATTCATTGTTCCAGGAAGAGGAAACTTTATTGACGCATTCCTGGGGTCAGATACATCACATGATCACACTGACAGAACCACAGGCACATAGACACAGGCAACAGAGCATGCACAATGTCGGCACTAGTACAGTGTATATCCACCTTTCGCAGCAATGCAGGCTGCTATTCTCCCATGGAGACGATCGTAGAGATGCTGGATGTAGTCCTGTGGAACGGCTTGCCATGCCATTTCCACCTGGCGCCTCAGTTGGACCAGCGTTCGTGCTGGACGTGCAGACCGCGTGAGACGACGCTTCATCCAGTCCCAAACATGCCCAATGGGGGACAGATCCGGAGATCTTGCTGGCCAGGGTAGTTGACTTACACCTTCTAGAGCACGTTGGGTGGCACGGGATACATGCGGACGTGCATTGTCCTGTTGGAACAGCAAGTTCCCTTGCCGGTCTAGGAATGGTAGAACGATGGGTTCGATGACGGTTTGGATGTACCGTGCACTATTCAGTGTCCCCTCGACGATCACCAGTGGTGTACGGCCAGTGTAGGAGATCGCTCCCCACACCATGATGCCGGGTGTTGGCCCTGTGTGCCTCGGTCGTATGCAGTCCTGATTGTGGCGCTCACCTGCACGGCGCCAAACACGCATACGACCATCATTGGCACCAAGGCAGAAGCGACTCTCATCGCTGAAGACGACACGTCTCCATTCGTCCCTCCATTCACGCCTGTCGCGACACCACTGGAGGCGGGCTGCACGATGTTGGGGCGTGAGCGGAAGACGGCCTAACGGTGTGCGGGACCGTAGCCCAGCTTCATGGAGACGGTTGCGAATGGGCCTCGCCGATACCCCAGGAGCAACAGTGTCCCTAATTTGCTGGGAAGTGGCGGTGCGGTTCCCTACGGCACTGCGTAGGATCCTACGGTCTTGGCGTGCATCCGTGCGTCGCTGCGGTCCGGTCTCAGGTCGAAGGGCACGTGCACCTTCCGCCGACCACTGGCGACAACATCGATGTACTGTGGAGACCTCACGCCCCACGTGTTGAGCAATTCGGCGGTACGTCCACCCGGCCTCCCGCATGCCCACAATACGCCCTCTCTCAAAGTCCGTCAACTGCACATACGGTTCACGTCCACGCTGTCGCGGCATGCTACCAGTGTTAAAGACTGCGATGGAGCTCCGTATGCCACGGCAAACTGGCTGACACTGACGGCGGCGGTGCACAAATGCTGCGCAGCTAGCGCCATTCGACGGCCAACACCGCGGTTCCTGGTGTGTCCGCTGTGCCGTGCGTGTGATCATTGCTTGTACAGCCCTCTCGCAGTGTCCGGAGCAAGTATGGTGGGTCTGACACACCGGTGTCAATGTGTTCTTTTTTCCTATTCCAGGAGTGTAGTTTCAAAAACCTAGAATATTTATTTGTAGATGACATCACTAAAATATGTTGTTTCTGGTGGTACATTTACTATAAAAAAATTATCTTAGAACTACTTGTCTGCTCAAAATCATCATAAGATTTTATTGTATGTGATTTAACATTTTTAGTCACTTCTCCTGTGTTTGAAACAACAGGTGTACATAAGCTTCTTTTGACTAGTTTTTTGTGCTATGAGTTTTTTCTGTACCAGTTTAGATAAGACCTATCGTGCTGATATGGGGCTTTATTCTGGGGTATCATAACATAGTAGAACAAACTATCAAATTACTGAAGAGATTTGCAAGAATTGTAAAAGTGGCTGGCCAAAGGGAATCACATAGAAAAAATTCTAAAGAACTTAAAATCTTGACTTTGGTAGCCATTTATATATACAAGTACAAATATTTCCTGAAATATACATCTACATCCTCTACGTGATCACTTCTGCAACTCACATTTAAGAGTTTGGCAGAGTGTTCATAGTATGTTCAGATTATTTCTTGATTGTTTCACTCTCAAATCAACATCAGAAAAATGGACTACTAAATCTTTCCATGCGATCTCTGATGTCTTATTTTAATACATTAGTCATTTCTTTGTATGTAACTGGGAGTCAACAAAGTATTTTGGCGTGATCTCTCAGGGTTTCTCAGTGTGATTGAGGAATGGTGTACTGCTGGGTGTTATACCATGTGGTTGCTTCCATTTTAAGTATAATATTTCGATGAGCAACTCAGCTGTCTTCTTCAGACGTCAGAAAAACTGATAAAGGGGGATGGAGGTTCCAATATAAATAACACTTGATGTCTGGAACTGAATTTATTGAGACATCACTATCACATCCACCAGAATTTGCAAACGCTGAGAGAAAGTGCAATTCATGAACTATTAGTTTGAACTCTGAGAAACAAAGGAGCATCAAAGGGCATAGTGGGTATAGGGAATCGATCTTAGCTATAAATAACAGACTGAGACCACCAATAGTCCACAGCTAGGCTGGAATCCAGGAAGTGAGTACACATAACAGTAAAACTTGCAACACCTGAAGAAGATGGCCAGGCCCATCACAAAAATATTTAGCACAAAATGGAAACAACAACTAGGCGGAACACCTGAAAGTACACCATTAATATATTTTGGCATTCAGAGAAGGAAGTTTGTGCTCGAAAAATTCGTGAAAGATCTTATTGTAACGAAAAATACATTTGTTTTAATGATTGATGCCCCAACTCACTAATTATATTAATGACACTCTCTCCCCTATTTCGTGGTAACACAAAAAACGAGCTGTCATTCTTTGAACTTTTTCGATATCCTCCATCCATTCTGTCTGGCAAGGATCCCATACAGCACATCAATACCCTAGCAGAGAAGGATAATGTAGGCAATCTCTTTAGTAGACCTGTTGGTCCTCCCAAGTGTTCTGCCAACGAAATGTGGTCTTTTATTCGTCTTCCCCACAATATTTTCGATATGATAGTCCCAATTTAAGTTGTTCATAAATGAAATTACGAGGTATTTATTTGAATTTGCATCCTTTAAGTTTGTATTATTTATCACATAACTGAAATTTAGAATTTTTGTAGTACTCTTGTGGAGGACTTCACACTTTTAATCATTTGGAGAAAATTGACACTTTTCATAACATGTAAGTATCTGGTCTAAAACATTTTGCAATTTGTTCTGACCTTATCAAGACCTTTCTAGATTGTAAACAAGGCCACCTCCTACATTGTTTACATAGATTGGGAACAGCAGTAGGCCTATAACACTTCTTGGGGAACCCAAGATATCACTTCTGTTTCACTAGATGACTTCCCATCAATGTGAATTGTGAGCTTTATGACAGGAAATCACAAATCCAGCTGCATAACTGATAGAATACTCCATAAGATGCAATTTCATTATCAAACACATGGGAAGAGTGGTGTCAAAAGCTTTGTGAAATCTAGAAATACAAATCATCTTGAGAGCTACTGTCAATAAAACTCATTACATCATGTGTATATAGAGCAAGTTGTGTTTCATGAGAACGATATTTTCTCAATATGTGCTGGTTATGTCTCAGCTTATAGTTTTCTTCAATGTATTTTGTAATGCTGGAACACAGCATATGTTCCAAAATCCTAGTACAAATCGATGTTAGTGATATAGGTATATAATTCAGTGGATTCTATTTTCTTTCTTGTGTGTTGCTGAAACCTGTGCAACTTTCCAGTATTTGGATATGGATATTTAGTCGAATGAGTGGTTGTATATTACTGCTAAAATGTAGCTATTTCATCAGCATATTCTGAAAGGAACCTGTTGGTATACATTCTGCACCAGAAGAGTTGTCTTTATTAAGTGAGTTAAGGTGTGTCTCTACCCTGATAGTATCAACTTCCAAACTGACCATGTTCACAGCTGCTTTTAATTGTAATTGAGGGATATTTACCACTTCTTCTTTAGTGAAGGAATTTCACTAGATCATATTTAGTAACTCCATTCCAGTAGTCCTGTTGTCATCAACATTACCATAGCCATAAATGCAGTGAAGATACTGATTATGTCTTGCTGCTGGTGTATTTTACATAAGACTTGAATCTCTTTGGATTTCAGGGCATAGTTTCGTTGTGGAAATTATTAAAATCGTATTGGATTGAAGTCTGTGTTAAGTTTCGAGTATCTGAAAACCATTGCCAATCTGGGAGATTTTGTGTTTCTTCCAAACTGCGGTGCTTGTTTTGTTGCTTCTGCAACTGCACCCTAACTTTTTGTAGCCTAGGGGATTTTTCCCATTTGGCATAAAACTATTAACTGCCATCAACACTGTTTCTTTGAATGAGAGCCACATTTGCTCGATTCTTACATTTTTAGCATGTAAGTAGTGGAGACAGTGTAATAGGGAGACGTCATGTGAAATTTTTTCTGCTTTTCTAAACATGTTTTGGTTTTGTTTTTGGTGGGTTCAGATGCTACAGTATTCAGACTCACTAAAATAACCTTGAGATCAGTAACTTCTTGTTTGTCATGACAAGCACTGTTTGGTAAGGATTGTTGTTCGCTGAGAGGTCTAATGTATTATCACAACCATTTACTCTTCGTTGGGCTTCTTGACTAATTGCTCAAAATAATTTTCAGAGAAAACATTTAGTACAATCTTGAATTATGTTTTATACCTATCACTGGATTTAAAAAGGTATTTTTGCCAAAATGTTGAGTGAAGATTGAAGTCACCACCAACTACATTTGTATTACTTGGGTTCTTATTCAAAATGAGACTCAAATTTTACTTGAATCTTTCAGCAGCTATGTCATCTGAGTTGAGGGTTTGTAAAATTAACCATTTATTAATTAATTACAGTTCTCAGGTATAACCTCAATTCATACTAACAACAACTATTTGCTTCTATTTCACTTCAAGACTAATTACTTCTAACAGCAACCAGCATGCCACCACCTAATGGATTTAGTCTATCTTTTCTGAATACTGTTATGTCTCTGGTTAATACTCTGGCTGAAAGTATATCTAGATTTAGGTAGCTTCCAGTACCTACAACGATTTCCGTTTTAGTGCATTCTTTGAGTGCTTGGAACTCGGAATCTTTCCCAACACAGCTACAGGAATATACTACTACAATACAAATTTTTGTTGTGAGGATTGAGCAGTATCAGACAGCAATGTTCATAAGTATGCATCAAGAAGATTTTTTGCAGAGAAATACTTACAACAACCTTATATTAAAAAGTGCTCTACATCAACTTCCATGCAATGCTTTTTTCTTTAAGAAACAAGCAAATTTAACAACTATGAAGGTTGAACCGAGACTTATAAAAAGCTGGCATCAACAACTTCTACAGCATTGATGAATGTACAAATATTATTATTAAATTAAATGTAATCCATGTAAACACCTATAGTGATTCCCTAGAGAAACAGCTGGTGATAGTGCAGTGTGAACAGAGACAGTGATTGTATTACCCAGGAAAGAGAACTAGTTACCTAGCTAGGTTGGCAGCACCACTATGTATACAACTGAGAAGTAGGGGGGGGGGCGGTAGCAATAGTGTACACTGCAGTATTCTTACAGGTGGAGCACTGTCACACATTGCATGTCCTTACTAGCCATTGAATGAAGTGCCATTTAGAACAAGAACAGAAACATCGAGTATTAGTTGTATCTCTACTTAACTGCTAACAATGCTTCTCTGGAAGTATCCTCAAAACCACCTTGCTGGTGATGGCACAATTTTTTAGAGTTGTGTCTCGTGATTCATCGTTTGCTCTTTCAGTCGTGCAATGATCATACCCTTTCTTTGTTTGAAACTATGCTGACTCACAGAATTATATTTTCAGTTTCCTCGTTCATCAAAGTATCTACAATAGTGAGTACATACTTTTTTGGAGTCATTCACAGCCTTCCCTGTCTTCCCTAATGCCACAACAGTAAAAGCTAATGAAACAGTACCAAACATGGACTGACTGTTTGGTCTAATGGTTAACGATTTTGGCTAGTATCACTGAGGCCCCAAGTTTGATTCCCAGTGTTTATTTCAATTTTTCCTTCGGTGGAAAGGTCAAGGAGGAGATCCACTCAGCTTTGAGAGGCCAACTGAAAAGCTACTTGTATTTAAAGGAAGCAAAATTGACTCTCAGGTAGCTGAAGTAGTTTTGCATTGGAAGGCTTACACTACATTAGATGACACAGTACATTTATTTATTAGCAAAAAAATCATCAGGCAGTGTTTGTTTGGGTTGGAGATTGATATGCCTGACGTATTATAAGCATGGGTCTTATTCTTTGCAAGATTCCATAGCAGTTCCATAGGATTTGGGTCTAGACAGTATGGCAGCAGCAAGAAGGGAATCATTTTCTTGCAAAATTTTGTGAACAGAATAAAGGGGAGAAGCTTAGTGCTCCATAATTAACGCCAAAATTTAAGCTTTTCTTATCAATTGTCCAAGGTGGCCGCTGAGTGAGATGACAGATATTTCCTTTGTCTTCTAAAGGAACTTATTTAAGAGGAAATAGTGTTAAATTTAAATTTTCTTTGTTTTGTATACTTGCTGTAGTGTCCGTTTGTGTCACACAACTGAATATTAGCGTCCCAGCAAACATTGTTCTTAAAAAACTTATTCTTTATCTGAAGTACCGATAATCGCGACATAACCCGAAATTTTGCGTGGCATAAACTCAAAAAATTCTATTAATGTTTTCTTGATAGTGCAAAATTCGTTTAAAAAACAGCTACTAGTTTCATCAGTGTCTATTGTAGCAATAAAAATGCAATTAAACGTTTCTAAATCGTATTTAAGTAACACATTTCGTATTCCAGAATGAGATTTTCACTCTGCAGCGGAGTGTGCGCTGATATGAAACTTTCCTGGCAGATTAAAACTGTGTGCCCGACCGAGACTCGAACTCGGGACCTTTGCCTTTCGCAGGCAAGTGCTCTACCATCTGAGCTACTGAAGCACGACTCACGCCCGGTACTCACAGCTTTACTTCTGCGAGTATCTCGTCTCCTACCTTCCAAACTTTACAGAAGCTCTCCTGCGAACCTTGCAGAACTAGCACTCCTGAAAGAAAGGATATTGCGGAGACATGGCTTAGCCACAGCCTGGGGGAAGTTTCCAGAATGAGATGTTCACTCTGCAGCGGAGTGTGCGTGAAAGGCAAAGGTCCCGAGTTCGAGTCTCGGTCGGGCACACAGTTTTAATCTGCCAGGAAAGTTTCATATCAGCGCACACTCCGCTGCAGAGTGAAAATCTCATTCTGGAAACTTCTCCCAGGCTGTGGCTAAGCCATGTCTCCGCAATATCCTTTCTTTCAGGAGTGCTAGTTCTGCAATGTTCGCAGGAGAGCTTCTGTAAAGTTTGGAAGGTAGGAGACGAGATACTGGCAGAAGTAAAGCTGTGAGTACCGGGCGTGAGTCGTGCTTTGGTAGCTCAGATGGTAGAGCACTTGCCTGCAAAAGGCAAAGGTCCCGCGTTAGAGTCTCGGTCGGGCACACAGTTTTAATCTGCCAGGAAAGTTTCACATTTCGTATTGTTTACTAGTTGGATCGACGCGATCTGTGCCTAAATTTTCCGAGTTGTAAACGTTTAAAAGCCTGACCAAACAAGGCTGATAACGTGAATTTTCTAAAAGCAAAATAATTACGAATTCATTCTTCTGTCATTGTATCTGTAAACTATTACAAAAACAACAACAACCTCACACAAGACCTTTGTGTTTTTTTGTTTACACACAGCCAATCTCGCGACCTTGAGAAATTTAACACATTGTTTAAACTTAATTATTCTTTCGAAACTGACGATGAGTGAGAAATCTCGCGAGCTGTTATAGGGTAGTGAGTAGAGGGATTTGTTGCCAATCTTGTAGAAAATATTTTCACCAGGGGGGATGCAGTGGGAAGAATGTTGGAGGCTTTCTCCTGGAAGTGCAGAGTATACAGTAGGAACATTTTGATTGGGGAACAGGAAAGGAAAATCTGTGCCCTTGAGGCACAGTTGGAGGAAGCAAGGAAGGAACACATAAGGATCAATGGAGATAGGGGGGAGGAAGACGGTTGGGAACTGGCAGCTGATAGGAGGATAGGAAGAAGGAGAACGCGATCTGACAGTTTTATCATCAACACCAAAAAAGGTATCTACCAGTGACAGAGTTAATGGAGAAGAGCCTCAGGTAGAATGAGGAGCAGGAAATGTGCAGTACACTTCAACTGAGGCCAAGAAGCCTAGGAATGTACCAAGTGTAAGGAAGAAGAAACTGCTGCTGCTAATAGTAGCCATGGGCGAGGTGTAGGCCCTAAGTTACAGGAAAGTTTATGGGCAGCATACCAGGCCACCAGTATCTTCATACCAAATGAGAACTAAGTCATGTGATAGAGGACCTAGAGTCTTTATGTAAGGACTTACAAAAGAGGACCATGTAGTGATAGTGGGTGGGGCGGGAAACTGTTTGGACATGTGGCATATGACATAGTTGGTGACCTCGACTAGATAGCATCCATGACTCATGGCACCAACGTAAACTTTGTTGAGCTGTTCTGTCGTCATGATCGATCACACCTTGATGGAGCTGTAAGTCGAATCAATGTGAGGTTAGGGATGGCTCTGAGGACACCAACTTTGCTCATGTTTCTCTGGTGCCCGTCAGGACTATCAGCAGATGTGGTTTCACTAGGCATGGCCCACACTTAAACATGACTGGGAAGGGAAGATTGGTACAGCTGATTCATGAAAGATACAGGGTGGATCTCGGGCCACACATGGACATGGTTGTCATAGTTAGGAAAAGTAGGTCTTTTTTAGGATAAATCCAGACAACAGGTTCCCCTGCCTAAAGAGTATCTCCAGCAGTTTAAAAAATACTGAAACAATCACTCACAAGACAGATTTCAACACTTCAAATATCACACATACCTGATGTCACAAAGAAAAACAAACCATTGGAAAGAGTAACATGGGGCATTTCACAGACTCAACAAACCTCCATCAAAATGTGCAATCAATAAAAAATAAATTAATACAGCTATTAGAAGTTGAGATCCAATCTTTGAACTGCACAGTAATTTGTATTACTGTGCACTGGTGTAGAGACACAGAAATGCAACATGTAGTATTATCATTGTATGAAAGGGCAAACTCTTACAGCGGAACTACTTCAAGGGTTGGAGAATCATGCATTTATATCAGAAAAGGAGCACAGTTCAAATGAAGACATGACCTCAGTATACTAAGTGAAGACAAACACTTTGAAATATCAGCTATTGAATTTACAGGGCTTGATACCGCCAAGATATTAATCATTTTGTGTGTGTATAGATGTCCCAATGGTAGTATGGACGCTTTTTTCAAGAAATTAACTGAAGTTCTAGATAAAGTCTCAAATACAAAGGTCAACATAATTCTGTGTGGGGACATTAACATCCACACTAATATCATAAATGAATCCAGCAGCACCTTCATAAACATCCTTCAAAGTTTTGGCATGTACCTATTGGTCAATAGTGTAACAAAGATTACTACAATGACTGCATCAGCAACTGACCATGTGGCCACAAATATGGACAGAGAAAAAGGAGATGTAGCCATAAAAGATATCAGACTACCAGATCATCTCTGTCAAATAACAACAGTAAAAGCAGGCATCGAATCATTCCCTTATCTACAAGCCTACAAACGACATCTATCATAAATCAAAATAAAAGATTTTTCAAAAGAACTAGAAAAACAAAGCTGGGATGAAGTGTATAACGAAATCAATGTGAATATGAAATTCGCTAAATTCTCCACATTGTTAAAATTGAACTTTGAAAAGTCATTTCCAAAAGTATGCATGCCTGCATCAACATCTCACAAAAACAGATGGATAACAGAAGGTATTAAGAAGTCCTCTCAAACACTTAAACACCTCAGTTCCACGAAAAATATTCACAATGATCCAGAATTCTTAAATTTGCATCATTCATACAAAAAGATTTATAGGAAGGTTTCTGTAGTGGCAAAAATAAGGAGTCAGCCATAGTAGAATTCACAAAAGTTGTATTTGATGCTACTGATAAAGATAAGTGTGTCACAGGCTTAGTTTTGGATCTTCCTAAGGCGTTTGATACAGTCGACCACAAGATTCTATTAAATAAATTAGAAGCATTAGGAGTAAGAGGGGTAGCTAATGACTGATTTTGATCATACCTAGCAGATATGGTACGAAGAGTAGAGATAACAGATACTTAGCTGTAAACATTTACTAAAACACTTATCAGAACCAAAAGACATTAATATAGGGGTTCTACAATGTACATATTTGGACCAATACTATTCTTGATACACATCAATGACTTTCCCAGTGCCAGCCAGTGTGACCAAGGGGTTCTAGGTGCTTCAGTCTGGAACTACAGTCGCAGGTTCGAATCCTGCCTCGGGCTGGTTGTGTGTAATGTCCTTAGGCTAGCTAGGTTTAAGTAGTTCTAAGTTCTAGGGGACTGATGACCTCAGATGTTAAGTCCCATAGTGCTCAGAGCCATTTTTGAACTTTGCCAGTAGTGTTACTCATGGTGAAAAAATTCTCTTTGATGATGACAGATGATTGGTCAATAAGCAATAAAGTGATATTGAACACATAGAAAACTAATGCCATAAATTTCAGTTTGAAGACGAAAAATGGCAATGTTAAATTAAATGTAGATGGCACTTCTATAGACTTGGTAACAAATCCAAAATTTCTATGAATGAACATTGATTCTCAATTGAAGTGGTGTGAACATACAAAGGTACTTGCAATCAAAATGTCATCAGCATGTTATGCCCTTAGAATCCTATCATCAGTGTGTAACATGCAGTGTGTTTTAGTTACATATTATTCATATGTACACTCAATTCTTAGCAATGGCATTCTTTTTTGGGGAACAAAGGTACAAAATATGAATGCAATTTTCAAACTCCAGAAAAGAGCCATAAGAATAATAGCGCAAAATACTAGTCAATTCTCAGTGTAAATATCTGTTCAAAGCACTGGGGATTTTAACCGCTCCACGTGAATGCATTTACCAGTCAGCTGTACACATAAAAAATAACATTGCTAATTACTGAACAAACAACTCTGTCCATGACCATTCAATAAGAGATAGACTCAACTTACATTTACCAAGAAAAAATAAACATAAAACTCAAAACAGCATTTTCTACCAAGGAATAAAACTGTACAATAAATTACCAAAATAGATTAAAGAAATTGCAGAAACACACTTAGTTAAAAAGGTAGCTAAAAAGTACATGTTATGCAATACATTTAATACATTGAAGGATTATTTTGATAAAACAGAGTAGGGGTTTGATAAGAAAATGCCATACTAATAAATAATAATAGTAGTGATTATAAAATATCCAACATTCCACATACATCTTTATGTTTTTTCCTTCTTTTTTCCTTTCTAGAAATACTTATGCCCAAACTATGCATAGCACGATACTAACACCTCCTCCTCTTTCTGAGCTCAACATCTCACTCATTATGGATGGATGCTGAAACAGTTTTTCAGGATCGCAAATGGGAACTTGCAGTACATAAAATGGCCCGGAGATCACCAGTGTGTGTGTGTGTGTGTGTGTGTGTGTAGTGTTATGAAACAATGTGTGTATAGTGTGTGCAGCCACTGATAGTGATATGAGTAAAGAGTGTGACATTACATAATTTAATAAGTTATTTCTAAAAAAAGTATTGTACACCAGGAGTTAATCTAATGATTGTCTCTAACTAGAAGTCTGAAAATATATGTGTATATGAATTAGCTTATCTTAAATTGGTCTAAACTTGTAAATAGTTTGACATATCATATATCCTTGTAAAAAGAGATCTACGGATGAATAAATCTACTACTACTACTATCTCTAGTTTTTTCTGTCCATTTCTACATGACCAGAAAATCCTCTCGCCCCAAATTTTTAAAGTCTCGATTTCCTATGCATACACACCCATGTCTTCGAAACTCACTATCATACAATGACAAAATTTTGTAGGTATGCTCAACAGAAAAAAAGACCACTCTAGACAAAACAGCAGTAAATTCGGACCATTTGGCAATAATAGCAGGGAGTAACATCACACAGAGGAAGGGAGTCATTGATCCTCGAAATGTGATATATCTGATGCACATTCTGTACCTGCCTACTTCCTATGTGTAAAGATTCCTTACTTGGCTGGCTAGAAGAGATCACTCCAGAACGACTGTTGGCTAGGAGACAGATTATGCACATGACTGAACTTAAGAAAAGCAGCGACAGCAACTCGGTACTAACATAAATGAGGCATGGAGGCAATAATAGTTTTAAGAATACGTTTTTAAGGGTGCTCTAACTACACTCATACTTGACTGTTAACTGGAAATAACTAAATATGGAACTCGTATTACACCTACAAGATTATAGCTAAAATCGTCTATTTTCATGTTTTGCAAACTAAAATTATAGGATGTGCATCTTGGTATGCACATTAATGAAGAAAATTAGCTGACAGGTGTTTATGATCTCGTATGATCCCAGAGACCACTTTCTTGCATCAATTTTCTCGTTTGTAATGGTTTGGGGAGCGAATTGACGATACGAAAATGCATAGTTCTTTATTTTTTCAACGAAAGAATTCACTAGAAAGAAAACGACCATCAAATATGTCAATGAAATAAAGAGGAAAAGGTTCTTGTTCTTGTTCTTGTTCTTCTTCTTGTGGTTCACAATCCTGTGAGGGTCTTCGCCTTCTTCACAATTTCCTTATATTATGCTATCTCGTTTACTTTCCTTCTCTGTCCTCTGATTCCTAGGGCTCTGATGGTTTCTTCCATGTCGTCCAGTCATCGTTTACATGGTCTTCCTTTTAATCTTCTTCCCACCAGTTTACACTGGAAGACCATCTTTGTAGTTCTTGTGTCCTTCATCCTTAGGACATGACCCAGCCAGGCTACTCTTTTACTTTTCATTAGCCTTACAATAACAGCTCCGTGTATGAGACAAACTAACCCATAATTGGTCCTTGCTCTCCAGGTACCATCATTATTTCGGATCTCTCCAAAAAAAATCAAATGGCTCTGAGCACTATGGGACTCAACTGCTTTGGTCATAAGTCCCCTAGAACTTAGAACTACTTAAACCTAACTAACCTAAGGAAAGCACACAACACCCAGCCATCACGAGGCAGAGAAAATCCCTGACCCCGCTGGGAATCGAACCCGGGAACCCGGGCGTGGGAAGCGAGAACGCTACCGCACGACCACGAGATGCGGGCGGATCTCTCCACAAATTTTTCGTAATATTCTTCATTTAAATATTCCGAGTTGTTGTTTATGAGTGCTTCACATCAATATGTAACCACTGGCCTAATCTGAGTTGTTGGTTCACCATCCTAACTGGCAGTAGTCTTTTAAATTTATGACAATACATACTATTACTTAAAATGGAGATTTTTATTTCAGTGGACATGGGATTTACTTTATTAGAGGTGACAGTTGGTTATTGATAATTAATCCTGAAAGTTCGGCTTTTCTTGTCTCTAGCTGCTTTTTTCTGCCCCTTTTTTTTACATGATCAGTAACACCCCCCATTCTTCCATTTCATTGAAGAATTGAAATTCTATGCATAAAATGTGATATTCCCTAAACTCCAATCATAAAATTTGGAGGCAGAACTAGTAGTACAAAAAATGATGAATTAAAACACTATGTCTGATGGCAAAGTTTCACTGCAGGGACAGCGAAAATGTGGTAAGCGATAAACTTTTTTCCTTTTGTTATTTTGTGGGTGGGGGAGAGATGGCGACAGCAAGAAAAAGTTTCGAAAAGGGTTGAAACTATATGTGAAGTTTGTTGGAAACTACTAAGTGCTCTCATTCTCAAATGCTGGATGAATAAAGTCTGGATAATTTGCACTCGAGACAAATATGCAGTTTCTAATTTTAATCCTTGTCTTATTGTGTTAAATCTTTGTGAGTAGATTATGACAGTATTTCACATTTTTAAATTCTGTAAATAATTATGTTACATACTGAGAATAAAGTATTTGTTGCTCCAGGAGCCATTAGATAGGCAACCTGCAACTGGGTTTCTTGCATTTTTCCCCATTTTAGCAACTTAGTAATATAGTTAGACCGAAGTTTTCTTTTTATACTCAGAGGAGAAATAAACATGAAACTAAACTCTCCATTCACAGGAATGAATGTTACCTAGTGCTGTTGTGAAGACAATACTGTTTGCACACTGTTACTTTACAACATTTTGTTTATAGTGTAGTGTGTACGAATACATGTTTCATCTAAATATATTAGTGCCTGCTTTAATTATGATGCTTCATTTTCTATAAAAAATATAATGTTGGGTGCTCTTTTTGCAAGTACATCCTCCTCTCCACATGATTAGACTTGTTCATTCTGGCACCTTCCGAAATCAAATCTCAAGGAGGCATCAGTTTTTCTCAGAATTTCTTTGCTGGGCTGAAAGGCCTATTCTCTACAATCAAACCTGGAATAGGAATTGTGAGACATCCTGTATATGCTATGTACTAGACTAATAAATATTATTTACTTAGCTAGTCTGTAAATATTTTGTTAAATGTTTATATGATGGTGTTAGTATGGTGTTGTATCTGACTAGTATCTGGAGAGTACTATGGATGTATAACTGTATTCTGATATAAGTTTGATTTATATAGCACATAAGGACCCCATTCCGCCACTAGGAGTGCCAGCATAGTGCACAGTTGACACAGTTGAAGTGGCTACTTTCACTGGTGTGGAGGGTGCTCATTGTGTGTTTTTGTTTCATGAGGTGAAGTCTGAAACAAGAGTTCAACGTAAATTTTGAATTCTTTAATTCCACAGGTCGATGAAGGTGACCAGCAAAATGGTGTACAATCTCATTTCCTCACAGAAGTTCGAGGTTTCCTCGATAATCACTTCCCAGGTAGATGGATTATCTGCGAAGGGCCAATCACATGGCCACCTTACTCTCCAGACTTTCTTTCCTTGGGGTTTCGTTAAAAACCGTGTGTATGTTCCTCACCTATCAACCAATTTAGCCGATCTGAAAAATCAGATCTGTGCTGCTTTTCCACAAGTGTGGGAAGAAATTGTTTACCTGTGGGATGTTTGTCATGCCACGAAACATAGTCACATCAAAGAAAAATGACACTTGATACTTATACGTGAAACTTGAGGTTGTTTGCCAGAAGGTGACACGTCAACCAGTTCTGCAAGTTATCTCAATAAATATCTATATCATTCCAAAATGTAGAGTCATTTTTGACTCATCCTATATGTAACAAACCACACACACATATATTCATATATATATATATATATATATATATATATATATATATATATATATGTGTGTGTGTGTGTGTGTGTGTGTGTGTGTGTGTGTGTGTGTGTGTGTGTGTGTGTGTGTGTGTGTGTGTGTGTGTGGGCGTGTGTGTATAGTGTCTGCAATTAAAGTTCCAGTTTCAAAATGCTGTAGAAAGTGAACCAGTCCTCAGCACGCTGTCAAATTTGAACAGCTTATTTTTGACACAGGAGGAAACGTCATGGAAGAAAACAAAAGATAAACAATTGTCTAAAATTTGACATCTAGATAGCACTATAAGCGCCATAATATACAGCAACAGATGTGTGGTATACAACTTTTGCTCTTTTTGTCTGAGTTGTCCAACATGACCGACTGCATGAAGGATCGTGCACTACTGCTGAAGCCCTTTTACGAGAATGGTGATGCTGCGTTAGTAACCCTGCTGAAGTTCCAGACACTCAACAGTATGAAGCAAGGCATTGGTCCTATATATAGTAAAGGTCTGGAGTAAATTATTATAAGATTCGAAAAGATAGGTTCTTTTTGGAGTGCCTCACAACAGAGGGAGGTGAGTAGCTGATCCAATGTCTGTTGAAGATGTGGACACAGAACAAACATGCAGCACACTGGGAATTGCCCAAACGTTGGATATGCCTGCCAGCATAGTGCATAAATTCTTTCGAACCATCCTGCATTGCCATTCATACAAAATCACCCATGTTGCTTTCTGCTGACCTGCCAGGAAGACAAATGTATAATCTTGAATTTCTTACTTACATGGAAATGGACAATGAATGGCCATGGAACGTTCTGTGGACATGTCAATATGTAGAACTGCAGAATATGGGCAATAGAAAATCCGCATGCACATTAACTATTACCATTTCATTCTGCAAAGGTGACTGTGTGGTGTGGGTTGACACAATCATCTAGTATAGGGCTGTATTTTTTCGAGGAGATAAGTCCTTTGGGTCTTGTTTTGCATACCGCCACTGGTAAAAGCTATAAGATTCTTTTTCACACCAACGTCATTCCAGTCCTTCAACAACGTGGATTTGTGGGTTGGATCATTTTTATCCAAGGTGGCGCTCCCCCACACATTGCACAACCAGTGAAGCAGCTGCTGCAAAGACATTTCGGAAATGCTAGAATTATCACCTGTCATTTCACTACAGCCTGGCTATCCAGATCATCTGTCTTAATCTGTGTGACTTCTGGCTGTAGGATGGTCTGAAAGACGTTGTGTTCAGTACTAGAGTTACGAATGTAGCTGAACTGAAGGCACACAGTGTGGAACACATTCTGAACATGATACCCCAAGAGACTTCAATCTGTTGTGGAACATGCTGTTTCTCGATTTCAACTAGTGACAGAAAACGGTGGACAGAATATCGAACATGTCTTACGCCACTCCCATGACAATTATAAACTGATGATATTTTGTTTATATGCCGTTTTTGGCCCTAAGACAATTAAAAACCTATGTCATTTTGCTTGTTATATGGTTTTTCGCATCAGGACATTAAAAATCGATTTCGTCCTTCCGACGTGGGACGACCTTGCCATGGTGGATGGGTTTACCTAACAGTGCTACAACTGTTGACTGCCAAACTTGTGCATCCAATCCATGCACATTGAGCAGTACAGACGGCGTAATGTGTAACTCAAGCCATAGCTCTCATACTGCGATTCACCTTCTTTTAGGTTTTTGAAAATTGTTCATTTGCTGTAGTAGCCTCTTTCTCCACACTGGACCAAAACAGCAGACAATGAATCCAACGATTACATATCAATTTTGTCCAAATTAACATGTTTCCTTATTTCAAATATGGACAAAAACTGTTCTCTTCATATTTGTTGCATCTTTAATATGACTGCTGGCAAGAGTCACAGGATTTCTCAAGTGACTTGTTGGGTGAATATTTTGTGATACAGAAACTGCAGCATCCAAAATTAAAACATCTACATGCTGAAGTTTTGAAGTGATATCGTTTTGGAGAATACCTTCTGCAACATGAAATATTTGGGGACCGTCGGCATGACCTAGAAAAGCATTATTGTCATTTTCATCACTCATAATTTCATATGTGTTTATTAATGGATAATCTGTAGGATATTTGATATATTTGTACAATTATTAGGTATCCACACTTTAACAAATTTCTCGTTTCTTTTCAATGAAGAATTTGGCTTTGCACATCTAAAACGAAATTTTGTGTCATACTTCACACATACAATACCACCTTTCAAAGTTTTCACGGTTTTTTTTAAATGGAAGTCATTATATTTGTTTTCATAAGTCTTAGTATCTAACATGAACTCACTTTTTTTCATTACTCTGATTATTTTGCTGCTTGAGTTAATCACTTTTACATTTTCCTCTAAAGGCAAGATGATAGTTTCGATTTTGCGGTGCTCCTTGTTTAGTGTTTTGCATAGACTATATTCATTACACCTTCTTAACACCACAATTTTTGTGTTGGGTTTACATTTACACATACCAAATGATACACAATTTCAGAGATTATTCACATCATTCCTCTTAAGCACATATCTTACAACAATAAAGATCTGATGAAAAATTTTGTAATTTATTATATAGTGCTATTACATTTTGCAGTTTTGTTTCAATCGATTTGCTTTTTGAGCTAATATTCTTCCAATAAAATTCTCAATACACAGGGTGTCACACTTAACTCTGGCACCTCAAATATCTCTGGAAGAACAATAGATATTCAAAAACGGTTTTCACTAGCATGTACGTACTGCAGGGGCTTAGGAAACCAATTACTATGCGAAATTTTAAAACGCAAACAAATACTATTTTCAACGCATACTTGTGTATTTTTAAATGGACGCCTCCTATTATTTCGTATTGAACCAATAGGATGAAAAATCACAAAAAATAATGGCATTGGTTACATCGCAATAGGTCAATTACATCCCGAGAAATTGCGAAGCGAAGTTGACGCTTGAAATAAATGAAGTGGACAGCTAGCGCACGTCCTGAGACTCAAGTGTGCACCTCACGCTACTGGTAATCGTGATGTGATTGACATACTACATCAGTGGTTTGTTAATGCATGGTGTAGTTTTGTATGACAACACATCACTGGCCCATATTTCATTGATGTCGCTCCTAAAGTGGGATAGTTTAGCCCCTTCTTGAGGTGTACCTTACTTGAACTGGTCCACCTCTTATAATGTGTCAAATAATGCAGTATCAGAATTTTGTGGTAAGGACTGTGGGACCAAACTGCTGCGGTCATCGGTCCCCAGGCTTACTCACTACTTAATCTAAGTTAAACTAACTTACACTAAGGACAACACACACACACACATGCTCGAGGGAGGACTCGAACGTCCGATGGGGGGAGCCGGGGATCAGAATGATGGATGTCTTGTGCATAATGTTTACTGTTGCGAAATGACAGCTATAAGCACAATTAGTGGTAACACACTTGGTTTCATGTTTCTAAACCTCATACGTTCTGAAATATGTGGCTTGTAAAGGACAGCAACAGCATCACAATTTCTGACGTAATGCATCGAATGTAGTACTGTGGTCAGAGCAGGGGTTGCCTGCACTGGCGACTGTATCCTGCTGTAAACATATCAATATCAGCACGGCACGCTCTACCTTCAGTGTACAAGTGTCTCCTAATCTGATCTACTGAACTGCTCTCATACTGTAACGTAATTCACATACGTTACCACATTCCGTCATCCAGTCGATATGCCGGCCTTCAGTAACGAAGAAAAACTAGATATTATTTTAATTTATGGCGAATGTCACAGAAATGGAACCGCAGCTGTGACACTGTATGCTGAACGCTACCCAGATCGGCGGTGTCCGTCAAGTCGAACCATTTTCAACATCTGCAAGACACTCACGGAAACAGGAAGCTGGGCTCCCACAAAACGTAGACGTACGACGCCAGCAACTGGAAATGGAAACGAAATTGCTGTTCTGGCTGCTATAGAGCACAATCCTCAGGTGGATGTACGAGAAATTGCACGAGGTTTAGGAATAAGCCACATTAGTGTGTGCAGAATCTTGCATCGGTATCGGTTTCATCCATTCCATATCTCACTGCACCAAGAACTGTGCGGGAATGACTTTGAATCTCGCATTGTATTCTGTTGTTTTGCACTTCATAATTTGCAAGGTAATCCAGTATTTCTAAGCAATACGTTGTTTACGGACGAGGCTTCATTTACTAATCATTGTAATGTGAATCTGCGGAACATGGACTACTGGTCCATGCAAAATCCCCACTGAATTCACCAAGTTGCTCATCGACGACAGTGCAGTGCCAATGTTTGGTGCGGTATCATCGCTAACTGTATTGTAGGTCCCTATTTTTACCATGGAACATTGAATGGACAGCGATATGCATCATTCCTTCAACACACACTAGCGCTCCTCGTGGAGGATCTAGGATGGGAAACTCATCTACTAATGTGTTTCCAGCATGATGGATGTCCCGCACACAACGCAAAAGTTGCCAGAAATGTTCTAGATGCGACATTTCCAAATAGGTGGATGGGACAGGAAGGTACTGTGCTATGGCCAGCAGTCCCCCGACTTGACGCCATTAGACTTCTTTCTCTTAGGCGCAGTGAGAGATAGAATGTATCAAGAACCCCCAACGACAGTAGAGGATATGTAACATCGTATTACTGCGGAGTGTGTGCTAATATCTGTAGAAACTCTACAATCTGTGCAACACTCTCTCGTTACCCGCCTGTAATCGTGTATTGATGCAAACGGAGGGCACTTTGAACATATGTTGACGTGACACAGTTTCATTGGTGAAGATTTGTGTGTATTTTCTATGCTGGACGTAATACCCAACAATACAGTTTCTGTGGGCGACAGGGCACTAGTAATTGTGTTTAGCAAAGTGAATTCAAGTGTGTTATCCCTGTTGTACTTCTAATTGTCATTTCGCTAGAATAAACACACATTTACAATTTGAAAAACGTAACTTTGCTTTGGACGTGCTACTTGTTTATGTTTGTGGATTGTGCATATCTTCCAATTGTGTGAGTCTCTGACACAGGCAGCGTGAGGTGCACGCTTGAGTCTCAGGACGTGCGCTAGCAGTGCGCTTCATTTATTTCGAGCATCAACTTCGCTTCGCAATTTCTCGGGATGTAATTGACGTATTGCGATGCTACCAACCCCATTATTATTGTGATTTTTCATGCTACTGATTGCATACGAAATAATAGGGAATATCCTTTTAAAAATGCACACGTTTGTGTTGAACATAGTATTTGCTTACGTTTTAAAATTTCGCATAGTATTTGGTTTCCTAAGCCCCTGCCGTACGTTCCTGCTGGTGAAAACCGTTTTTGAATATCTGTTATTGTTCCGGAGATATTTGAGGTGGCAGAGTTAAGTGAGACACGCTGTAGACATAATCATAGTGGACACATTTTAAAAAATTGAACTCTTTTCCATTTTTTCTATTGAATTTGTTCCAGGAACTAACGTACTCACAATTTATACTTGCCATCATTTTGCCTGGCGCCGGCCGTGGTGGTCTAGCGGTTCTAGGCGCTCAGTCAGGAAGCGCGCGACTGCTACGGGCAGGTCCAAATCCTGCCTCGGGCATGGATGTGTGTGACGTCCTTAGGTTAGTTAGGTTTAAGTAGTTCTAAGTTCTAGGGGACTGATGACCACAGATGTTAAGTCCCATAGTGCTCAGAGCCATTTGAACCATTTAGCCTGGCACGTGACTGCAATGAGATTCCTTTTGATACATAATGAGCCAGTGAACATTAAATCTAATTAGAGGGAATTCTGAATGGAAAACTCACTTTTTGGCCGATTGTGATCCATATTTTTATTGTGATACGTTAAACCAATGTGACAGACACTGACTCAAAAACACTTTTTTGTGTTACAGGTTGTAGATCTGTCAGTTATGATCCTGAACATGATTCGTTATTTAACAAGAGTGTTCTCCACAGTTATGGGTTTAAGAATTTCAGAGTTGTCAAAAGCCAATAAATGCCTCAAATGTATTCGATTAGCCATTTATCGGTCTGCTTCCTCATTTAAAGTGACTGAGATGAAAGGAATTGGGTGAAATCAGTTGTTCAAATAAACTGCTTTCGTTAAGTACATGTTTTAACATCATGAAACAGAATGCTACAGAAGTAAAAACGAAGTTAAGGACTATCTTTACTGTTGACATGAGCTTTGTCAATGACATATTCAGAGCATCTGAAGCTGGCTTATTTTACAACATGAGACCAAATAATACATCGGAATTTTAAGGTTAACAGTGTTTCAGCGTTCCTAATGCAATTTTAGTGATATCAAAAGTGAGGAAAATGTCACTCAAAAGACAGTTGTCAATTGTTTGAATCATGTAAGTTTCAGAGATCTTCCTTGCCATTCCATTGTGAGGGTAACAGAAGAAGATGAGGATGACATTCTTCTGGGGAACATAGTTCAAGAACTTTGTGGAATGGGATCAACTTGTGAAATGGAAAACTTCACCCAGCTGGACAACAGTCTTACCAGTTTGCCTCAGCAGGTGAAGAAATTGTTGAAATTTCCTGGCAGATTAAAACTGTGAGCCAGACCGAGACTCGAACGCGGGACCTTTGCCTTTCGTGGGCAAGTGGTCTACCATCTGAGCTATCCAAGCACGACTCACGCCCCGTCCTCATAGCTTTACTTCCACCAGTACCTCGTCTCCTACTTTCGAAACTTCACAGAAGCTCTCCTGCAAAACTTGCAGAACTAGCACTCCTGAAAGAAAGGATATTGCAGAGACATGGCTTTGCCACAACCTGGGGGATGTTTCCAGAATGAGATTTTCACTCTGCAGCGGAATGTGCGCTGATATGAAACTTCCTAGCACATTAAAACTGTGTGCCAGACCGAGACTCAAACTCGGGACCTTTGCCTTTCGCGAGCAAGTGCTCTACAATCTGAGCTATCTAAGCATGACTCACGCCCCATCCATTTGATACAAATGTGTTGTCAAATACAAAATGTGCATGTACATCTTAATTGCAAAAAGCAAACAAAGATAAGTGATTACCTTAAGTAGGACAGGATACTCTAGTTAGCATTACTGCATTACTTTTATAGTTAAAGCTACTGATTAAAAAGCCAAACAACATTGTCTTTGCTGTGATTGTATAAAACCAGAAAATTAAATTCCAATGTATGCTATTTTTTTCAAAGTGCAGCAGACAGCAGCACACCTATTGCTGACTGTTATTAGGTACATCTCTAATCATCTCACACAATTCTCTTCATATGATAATATTTTAAATTACTTAGTATATGATGTAATGCCATGTGGCAAATAGGGTTTTCAGTAGTTTATTATGTTTTGTTATTAGGTCAAAGTCTCCAACATTTTAATAGTGTTTGGTGACTTATGAGTTTATTAGGAATGACATTTAAATCTTTCTTCCTTTAATTAAAGATTGGTACATTGTTTCACTTTACCTATTTCAGTAATCCTACTGTTTTGGCAGTTGCTAACGCAAAAATGTGTTACAATATGAGATGTTACATGCACCCTCATTTTCAATTTTGACTAAGCTGAGGTGTAAGCAAATTGCCAACAAATTTAGGTTTTTCTTAAAAATTTAAATTAGACATTACTGTATAGTTTTAGCTTGTCTGTTACTATATATATGTGTTATTTGTGTACATTCTTGATATTAATACAATGGACATTAATCAATCTCATAACTGGAACAAATCAATAAATTTGTTAGCACATATACAAGATGTAATGCAACTGTATTGTGTATGTTGAAATAGAAATCCATATGATGAAACTTCCTGGCAGTGGACAAGTGTTCTACCAACTGAGCTACCCAAGCACAGCTCACGCCCCGTCGTCACAGCTTTACTTCTGCCAGTATCTCGTCTCCTACCTTCCAAACTTTACAGAAGCTCTCCTGCGAACCTAGCAGAACTAGCACTCCTGAAAGAAAGGATATTGCGGAGACATGGCTTAGCCACAGCCTGGGGGATGTTTCCAGAATGAGATTTTCACTCTGGAGCGGCGTGTGCGCTGATATGGCTAAGCCATGTCTCCGCAATATCCTTTCTTTCAGGAGTGCTAGTTGTGTTAGGTTCGCAGGAAATCTTCTGTAAAGTTTGGAAGGTAGGAGACGAGATACTGGTAGAAGTAAAGCTGTGAGGATGGGGCGTGAGTCGAGCTTGGGTAGCTCAGTTGGTAGAGTACTTGCCCACGAAAGGCAAAGGTCCTGAGTTCGAGTCTCGGTCGGGCACACAGTTTTAATCTGCCAGGAAGTTTCATATCAACGCACACTCAGCTGCAGAGTGAAAATCTCATTCTGGAAATCCATATGATATTAGAAAATGAAGATCCTTTAATTGCAGTATGAAGCAATTTCTTTTTTGTAATTAGTCATACATACATAGATTCATCAAGAAAAGAAACTTTAAGCATGACAATATGAATTGCATCCCTAGTTTTCATTTTACTTAAACATGACTTACTAAAGTGAACCATGCGGAACTTGACTTCCTGGCCCACATCATATTTTGCCACTGGTCTGTATTCCAGACTAAAATGCATTAGTTTAGTAGATGTTTCACAACTATACAGTCTACATGCTGCTTAGAAATTGTCTATTAGTAATTATGAACATTGTGTTCATTCAGTTTTTAGGAGCTTTGACAATAGCAGTTCTACCAGGAATATTTACTTGCCTTGTACAGTGGTCATCAAAACTAGGTATATAACTAGATGTATAACCTCTAATATGCCTAAAGGATTTGCGAGTATTGTTACATTTCCTAACCAAGCGTGAGCTGTCTATTTACTAATGTTCAAAGTCTGTAAGATTCATCATGGGAGTAGAAACCACAATACTACACATACTGGCGACTCCGAGCACTCCCAGAAATATTATAGCACGAGAGGTAATCAAAGGACAACTTCAACAAATTTCTGAAAACAGTTTTTATAAATGAGGTGTCTCACACCCACTGCATTGTGCCTTCCAGGCCAAGAAACGTATCTGAAAATCTGAAAATAAAGACCAAAACTCTTATGGTGTTGCACAGACATTGTTATATTCCAAGAAAGGAAGGTTAAAGTTTAACAAAGTTTGATGTGTTGTCAATATAATGATAATTGGAGACAGAGTACTATGGTAAAGTGTAAAGTTATCACACTCAATCTCTTTAAGAAGTGTTCATCCTTGAAGTGAGAATGTGGATGCACTACATAATAAACGTCTATGCTTGCTCTAAACTTTTCATCAGCTCAAAATTTACTTCGTCTTGGGAATAAATAGAGGGCACAGATGGTGAAATCTGGTATATACGCAGGGCGTTCCTTTATTTTCTTTTTTTTAAGCTAAGATGTCTTCTCACACTCTTGTTGACACTTCCAGTTCATAAGACGTGCGCAGTTTTCGCTGTTTACTGTTTTACACATTGCTAGCTTATAAGAGTGGAAGGATGACTCTTGGAGCCCAGGAAACACTATTAAGAACCTTTCTGACATATGACATAAACTTCAACTTTTTTTTCAAGGCGCCATCAGGTTTTACCTAATTGCTTTGGGTGCTGTTTCGTTTCTGGAGTACGTTGGTGGATCTTCATCTTAGTGCAGCAACAAATCGACGCATAAAGTCCGTTTAATTCTTTCTAAAACGCTCCAATCGGTGCTGAAAAATTTGATTTTGTGTTAACTTTTTGCCAGATTTTAGTAAGTGTCACATCCATCTTGGACAACGATATTTCATAGTTAATTATTTGCCAAAAATGTACTGTTCACTTTGTTTCTCAATTGTCTATGGTGGCAGCATGTGACGTCCGCAATTGGGTCAGAAATCTTTCCGTTTAATTTCTGGTACTTTTCTTGCATCATTTTTACAACAACTGACTTGGAATTCGTTTAGGGCAATTGCTAATTAAGCGTTATTATCGTTTACAGATTATCATTCAGAGGTCACTGGGAAGTCTAGTTGGATGGATGATTAACAGGACCATACTATTAGGTCATCAACCCTTTTTCCTTGAACAAACAGGTCTATATGACTGTACATCAGAGATAGCCTTCCACGATAAACCCAGGGGAAGAAAACTGTAAGGTTTACAAAAGGCCAGGGAAGATGAGATAAGGAACACAAAGGGGAGAGGGAGACACAGGAAGAAAGGTAGGTAAGTTGCCCGGTCTAGAGAGCATCTGGATGCCGCTGAAAACAGAGTGCAATGAGGGGACATAAATCTTCCAGTCTCCACGACTTACCAGATGTACTCCACTTAGAGATTGCCATGGAAAGACTAGCAACACAGACAGGCCAAGAGATACACAGAGAGACAAAAGATGAACAAGTCTAACAGACCATGTGAGAGGGGAGAGGAAGAGAAAACGAGTAGGTAGGGTGAGTCTCAGGGTGGGCCACCAAGCCCAGAAAGCCACAGTCCGGTCTGGGCAGAGGAGGCAGCAGAGTGTTCTGCCAACCTCTCAATGGACCAATAAGCCACAGTCCGGTCTGGGCAGAGGAGGCAGCAGAGTGTTCTGCCAACCTCTCAATGGACCAATAAGGTAAAGCGGCCTGTTCCAAGAATAAAACGTAAAACTGAGTCAGCCACTGAGGAATCATTTCCTAACCTCAGGGATAGTGTGTCAGGGAGATTAAGAGTCCACTGCAGGGTGGCTAGGTTGGGAGAGTTCAGCAAAATGTGGACCACCATCAGACAGGAGCCACAATGACAAGAGGGTGGTTCCTTACTACAGAGGAGATGACCATGAGTCAGGCAAGTATGGCCGATGCAGAACTGGCAAAGGACAGTAGGGTCCTTGTGAGAGGTCTGCATGGAGCACCTCCACAGATTTGTAGTCTCCTTTATCACTCTTGGTTTGTTTGGTGTAGTCAGAGTGAGCTATTGCATGTTCCAGGTACCTAAAACTTGTTGGCGTAATACTGATTGGAGGTCTGTTTCTGGAATCCAGTCTTACGAATTGGTTTACTGGTAGCCAGTTTGGCCAGGCTATCAGAGAGTTCATTCCCCAGCATACCTATGTAGCCCAGGGTCCAGACGAAGGCCACTGCACGTCCACACTGTTCAAGGCCATACAGGGAATCCTAGATAGCAATGACCAGGGGTGGCGAGGGTAACACTGGTCGAGAACTTGCATATTGCTCAAGGAATTGCTTCAGATGAGAAAGGATCCCACCTGTGCAGGAACGGATATGCTCAAGTGCACGAGAGACGGCTATGAACTCTGCAGTGAAAACACTACAGCTATCTGGCAAGGAGTGCAGTTCAGTAAGTCCCATATTCCTGATCTGTGCTGCTGTTTCAGAAGATGGATTACCATGTTTGGATAGAGGATATGGTAGTTCATATGATTAGGGGAGTATAACTGACAAGCTGTTGTTGGTGCCCAATCTGCAATGGAGGGACCCCAGCCTCCAAAAGTAAGCTATTCAGCTCTAGAGGATGCTTTCGGTACTGGGACAATAATGATTTCTTGCCATTGCGATGGAAACTCGTCCTCGCACGAGATATAGTTAAAGGTGGTAAGGATATGACACTGACAATCCACTGGTAGGTGCTTGATCAGTTGGTTGTGGATGTGGTCCGGCCTTGGGACTGTATCAGGATAGTGGCCCAGGACACTAATGATTTCCCACTAACTGAACGGAGAATTTTATGTCTCCACGTGGCATGTAGTAAAAGATAAATCGCTCCACCCACTGTTTTAGAGCATGAAAGGCAGGTTGATAATTCTCATAACACTGAGGCTTGAGTGTAGTGCAGAGCAAAATGTTCAGCGATGATGTCCAGGTCAGTGTAGACAGTGCCATTCAAGGTAATACCAGGTACTCTTGCAGGTGTCTGGTATCCCCAAAGACATCTGATCTTAGTCCAAACCTGTGAAGGAGAAGTACGCAGTACGATTATTGAAACATACTATTTGCAGCATTCTTGCTTCTCTCTTTTTACTAGGTGGCAGACACTGGCACAGAGCTGCTTAAGGGTAATGAGCTGCTCCATCAACAGATGTCAGTTACGACATTGGAGGGCCTGCCTGCAATATCTAATGGTCTCTACGATTTTTGATGACCATCAAGGTACTGTCTCTCTTCAGGTCAGGCCTGAGTAACAGGAGAGAGCTAAATCAGCTGCTGAAAGAATGGTTGTGTTTGTATTCTGGACTGCCTCATCAGTATCTCCATGGAGCGGGGAGACAAAGTCGACAGCAGAGGCGAAAGCACGCCAGTCAGCACTGTTGAGATCCCTTCTGGGCAGGCGTCCAGGGGAGTGATGCTGATGGAGGAACAGGAAGATCGGGAAGTAGTCACTACCACACAGGTCTTTGAGGACACTCCAGTGGATGGGTCAGAGAAGACAAGGGCTTCAAATGGAAAGGTCAATGGCCAAGAAAGTTCAGTGCACCACACTGAAGTGTGTGGGGCACCAGCATTCAAGAGACAAGGTTAAGTTGTGCCAGTAATTATCGAGGTCTTTACTGGGGCAGTGATCATGGTTCCACCTCACAAACGTTTATGGGCGCCCAAGATTAGGAAAGATGGGGGAGCTTAAAAATCAATGCAAACAGTACGTTCTAAGACGCTTCAGCATCAGGAAGAAGGTAAACGTAGTGGATTGTAATAGTCTGAAATGCCCTTACCCAAACAGCCCTCCAATGGAGTATTAAGAGACAGAATTTTGCAATACAGGTGCAAACTCCATCTGATGCTGTGTTATAGGTAGCACAATCTTATAATATTCCCAGTATCCACGAAGGGTTGGGGTCTGTGTTGCTGGAAACCACGTCTCCTGAAGGGCAATGAAGAAGGCAGTGGAAATGATTAAGATATTCATATGTCGTAGCTCAGCCAAGTAGTGGAAAAAAAAGATACAGTTCCACTCACGAATAATGTTGTGCATGTACAGTGAGGCCATAAAGGGGCCAAAGAGGCAGGTTATGCCTTAAGGGTCACCTGGTGCCACAGATTAAGAAGTTATGGCGTCAGTATACATAGGTTCTGGGTCCTATTGTGTGGGTTTGAACCAGGACCTCAGGGGCGGCCAGAATTTTCACCTCAGCCATAGGAGTGGAAAGGTTGGGATCTGGTGGCGTGGCATCCACCAGAAATGTCCACCTTCTTGTCTTTCCTTTCCTTAGAAGATTTCGATGACTGCAAGGGCTTCTCTGAATCAGTTTCAGGTAAAGATGACGGTCGCAAAGCCCTGAGCCCTCGCTCCTTCAGCCACTGGCTGGTGTCCAGATTGTAGACCAGCGGAAACCTTGGAGAAAAGTGTCCCAAAGGACCACTTCCGGACGAGTGAAGCTGAAGGAAGGCAATTTGTCTCCGACTGGGAGGTGGGGACTAATATCCCTGGTAAGTGGGAAGCCATCAGTCCGAAGTAAGTGTGGGAGAAGCAGCAAGAGGGGAGCCATGAAGTATCAGAGGGGGCACGCAAGGTTGAGCGGCCTTGAGGGCCTACTGTAGGCGGTGTAGCAGGCGGGAATCATCGTTCCCGAAGGGGGAGACGTCGTCGTAGCTGTAGCATATGACTCTATTTGAAATGCTGGGTGCAATTGTTTGTACTTCTTCATAGCCTCTTGGTAAGTGAGTTTGTATTCTTGTATCTTCTTCTCTTTCTGGAAAACACTGCAATCTGATCAGCAGGGAAAAATGATGCTTTCCACAGTTCACATACGGTGGAAGAGGGGGGGGGGGAGGGGCAAAGCAGCATTCACATGTAGCACTTGTCCACAATCTCGACAGATGTGGCTAGTGTTGCAGTGCAAAACCATTTGCCCAAATTTCACACTCTTGAAGCATCACTTGGGGGTGGGGGTGGGGGTGGGGGGGGACATACAGTTCCACACTGCATCTGTGTACTATCACCTTGACCTTTTCAAGCAATCGATAGCCTTCAAACGCCAAGATGAAGGCAACAGTAGTGACCCTATTGTCCTTGGTCCCCTATGTATGCAACTGACAAAATGTACACTCTGTTGCTCATCATCAGATTGTAAGAGCAGGTCTGTTGGAAAATGGTGTCCTGAACGAAATTTCGGCTGTTATGGGGAGTGACAGTCACTGGTATGTCACCCAGATTATAACAAGCGAGCAGTGCCTGTGACTGGGCAGTGGATGCCATTTTGATCAAAACTGACTCACCTTTCATTTTAGAGGTAGCTGTCACTTCCCCAAACTTATCTTCGAAGTTCTCCACAAAGAATAAGGGCTTTGTGGCCTAGAAGGAATCACCATCAGTCCTTGTACAAACAAATTATTGCTCTGCTTGCTACTTAACCCTACATTCATCCCACAGCATTGCCAGGGAAGGGAACATTTTAGAGTCGTAAGGGGACTGTCCTTTCACAGAGCCTGCTAGAGCAGTATTACCATCAGCAGGAGATAACTTCATCCACTATATTTATGGCTCATCCACCACAGTGCCACCCACTCCAAATGGGGACTCTCTCCATGGGCGCTACCGAGCCTCAGCAACTGCTACCTGGTCAGTAATCCTTTGCTCAGAATCCCTATGCCCAAGTCATGATGGGCACATGCTCCTTAACACAAATGGGGCGATTTCAGATCAGGCAACAACAATGTGATCCCTGCATGGTTAGGAGGCTACCACCATGCAGGCGCTTGACGACCCCCCCCCCCCCTCCACAACGGGATGGTATGGCTACTGTGCTGTGTTTTTAACTTATTAAAGACAAATGTGCACAGATCGAAAGGCACAAAGCTGGATCATTCACCACAATGGGTGACCTTCCCTGTACATCCCGCACCTCTGAAAAATTCTGAAAATTGGTGGCAGGTCAAACCCAACAATGGGGACCGTGCGTTTACTTAATGGAAAGTTGTATAGGACGCGAAGTGAGAACTTAACGCCCAGTCGTAAACAAGTTCCAAGCAGGGTCGGCACCAAGAAAGCCATCTGATGGACAGGCAAAGTGGGAAAGGGATAGTGGAAGTATAAACCTGCAGCACAGTGGGGAAGTAATGCTACAAAGGCTGGGGCCCCATAGTAGCCAAGGACATACTCACAAAAGAACTGTGAGTCCCTGAGAGGGAAATATTGTTCAGTTTTCATCTGGTTCAAAAGTAGATGATAGAGAATAAAGAAGCTATCGTTTTCCTGCAATCTTAGAGATTGTGTAAGCTACTTTGAGAAGTACAGCATAAAGTTTCAAGTGCATAGTAAAAAACAGTTATAGGAACACGTCAGGAGTGCACTCTAAATTTGTAGTATACATTTTTTGAATGTGATGTTAGTGTAAACAACCCGCAATTTCATTGAACGATATAATTTAGGAGTATCACATCTTTTTCGTGACTAAGCAGGGAAAGAAACATGATAAAAGTCAACCATGAAAGACGTGAATCTGCAATCATCACATACATAGAGCATTAACACATTAGTTAAAAATTTGTAGTTTTTTGTAATCCTTGTCCCAGAATGATTTTTCCTGTTTTATACATCGCCTCAGTGTTTTCAGACCCATATACTAGAGATGAAAGTGAGATCAGCAGTGGACGAAATCATTCAATTTCAAAAAATTAATGCATGTCATTTTATCTATTTTTATCTTTGAGGCTGGAAAGAAGTGTTATATTTAATGAAGTAATGCAAGTCGTTTAGGACTATGTATTCTCCTTTAGCACATGCGAACGTGTCGTTGCTTGAATGGCAAAATACTGTTTTGATTTTGAGGATTGGTTATGCTTGGTTAACTGCACTGGTTTTGACTGTCATGGTGGATATGATTTCATACATGCTTAATCACTGATAATCCATACTGCGACTTTTGCAGTGTTTTCATCTGCAGATACGGTTTTGGAACCCCCGTCATGTAGATCATCTTTGTCAGAAGTTTGCCCACATTAAATGTACTTGTCCATCGATAAATTCGTGAAGACAAAGAATTGAGTTTTTATAAACTTTTATCGACTTTAAATGAATTTTAAATAGTGGTAGACCATCAAAAACAGTTTTATGATAACATGGAATTGCAGTTAATCCACATGAACAAATCACACATAATACGATCTCTTTAAACAAACCTTAGAAACAAAGCCACCCTAAATTTCAAGCTGACTCTTGACTTATATTATTTTCTTTTTATTGTGTCTTTGTACCGCATCAGTGCAGGGACAGCACGGTTATTAACAGATTCGGCAAGCTTAATTTAAGGGATGGCTGGATGCCCTTCCTGTCGTTATCCTGTTACCCCCGAGAGCAAATGTCTGTGTGTCGTGTTATTCATGTGAAAGTCATAGAAAGCTTTCTATTGACTTATATTATTGCGCCACATAAAAACAATAAAATTTCATTAGTATATCGTTGTCATATCTGGGCCAGACCAAAAATTTTTTACTTTCCCTTGTAATTCAATGTGAAAAGGGTGGAAAAAATATTGGCCATAGTCTTGTTGAGAAAAGCTGAATTACGTTCGAAGGAGAACTTGAAGGGTTCACCAGTCCAGATTTTAGCTTTGATCCTCACGACTTCGTGCCCAACTAGCTCGGTCTAAGGTTTTGGGTAACACTGCAGGAAAGTGCACGTAAATTAACACCCAGCTGATTAGTAAAATGGCTACTGAGCTCAAGACAGATCAAAACGCATTGCATTGGTGGCAGGGCAGATTAATCCATACAACATATGTAAAATATCCAGCGTCAGGGCTCTCACAATGTAGGACCGATCACTACTTTTAATGTGTCTGTAATTTTTTATCAATAATTGATGGCTAACGGTCCTGAAGCAAATATAGTAAATATTATAATCGCTGGAGCGAGTCGATACCCTAGTATTTGTCTTTTACCTCCTTCACTGGGAAAGAAAAAAATCTTTTAAATATCTTTTGGCCTGATCAGACGTTTGTTTGCTAGATTTCAATACTGTCAAAACGTCATTCGAAGCTTCAAAAGAGATTCTCGAATTCTCTGTCCAGACTCACCATTCGTGTATTATAAAAGCATGAAAAGATAAGTGATCAGTGTGAAAAAAACCGTTTTGACCATCATACACAAGGACAAGGAACTTGTTTATTTGGAGATCCCAAAGGGATCAAGGGCACAGGTACAGTCATGATATATATACGCTTTCGATGTTCGAAAAACTTCGTGAGAGTGTCTCCATATCTAGTTTTGTCAAATGATTATGGTGTCAATCTCCATTTGAGAAAGAACATAATAATCGAGCTACAGTCACTAGTACATGATATATTCTCTTCACCAAGACTTTCCAATGTACTGAAGCATGTCTGATACCAGTCAGGATATTCAGAGAGTCGCTCACAACAATTTGAAATCCTGTTAAATTTTGTTTTATATTGTGAAGAAATTTCGTTCATTTTATGTGCATTGTGAAAGAAAACGAATGTTTTACTCATTTATTTACAGATTATTATTATTGTAATGATTTTGTATCATAATAATGAGTTATTTTAAGTTAACAAAATACACATATGTGAAATGGTAAACTAAAAAACAAAAAAAATTCTTGTAAAACTTCAAATAACTATTTCAAACACAAAACAAATATAAGTAAAATAACAACTAGACTAATCATGAAGGTGTAGATATTTTAATTAGATATGTTGACAATAACATGGCAGAATATTTTGTACAGATTATTTTTCAGAAATGGTATTTCATAAAACGACTTTATTTCACATGAATGTATGTAGCTTGGAAGATCCTTTAATTAATACTGTAACAAAGTTTTAATTTTCCAGAATTAATTATTGGTTGTGGGGCATTATGTAAAATTTCAACTTATTACAAAATTCGATTATACAGTTTTCAAGAAGGTTAATTACGTTTCAACTATGTGAGAAACATTTTTCGTATATCATCGTTTCGAAGACACTACTTCCAAACTTAATACGCCAAATTACGTTTTGATTTGCGTTTTGTCTCTTGAAAGTGAAGCTGGAAGAAATCTTCTTCTTCACTAGCACTACAGCCCTTGGTGAGCCTTGGCTTTTTCAACAATTTCCCTACACACTTCTCGGTTATTTGCTGCTCTTTTCCTCCCCCGGACTCCCATACTGGTGATATACATTATTACCTCATCGATCCATCTTCATCTAGGTCTCCCTTTTCGCCTAACTGAATGGATTATACCTTTCATCATTTTCTCTGGAATTCTATCCTCTGCCATTCTGTCCGAGTGTCCTAGCCATCGTATTCGCTGTGATTTCACAAATTTTACTATGTCCCTGCCTTGTACTCTTGGAATTCGACATTGTAGCATATCCTCCAGCCTTCTTCCTCGCTTATTGGCCCATAGATTTTGCGTAGTATTTTCCGCTCAATGGTTCTTAGTTCATTTTTATCGTGTTCTGTCAACGTCCATACCTCTGAGCCGTATGTGATAACTGGGTGGACTCGGGAATTATATATTAGCAGTTTAGTTTTTCTTGTAACAAGGCTATTTTTGAAAAGTTGCATATTTGCAAAGTAAGCTCTGTTTCCTGCTTGTATTCTTTCCCTTATAGCCTTTCCAATACTATTATCATTTGTTATTAGGGCTCCCAAGTATTTTAAAGAGGACACTCCACTGAAGCATTTCCCATTGATGTTTAGGTTTGTAGGGATTCTTCTGGCCTCAGATTGTGACATTACCATATATTTTGTTTTGTTTTCATTTACTATGAGGCCAAAAGGCTTCTGTTTTCATTGCCCGGCAAGTTTCTAGGAGTGTATTGGTATTTCTTCCTACTATAGCAATGTCATCAGCGTATGCACATATCTGGCTAGTTTTCATAAATATGGTACCTCTTTTGTTGATTTTATTTACCACACTATGCAGGGCTATATTGAATAGGACAGTGGAGAGACTATCCCCTTGCTTCACATCTTTATTACAGTCAAAGCTTTCACTTATTCTCCTAAGAACCTTTACTTTTGCTCTTGTCTCTGTCATTGTCATTCTGATTAGCACATATACCAACTTCTTTCAGTACTCTGTATAGTTCTTACCGATGTATGCTGTCAAAGGCTTGTTTGAAGTAGATGAATAGAAAATGCAGATCTATATCATATTCATAGAACTTTTCCATCATTTGTCTTATCACAAATATTTGATCAGTTGTTCCTCTGTCTGGTCGAAAGCCACACTGATATTCCCCTAGTATGCCTTCTGCACACTTCTATATCCTTTCGTTTTATATACTTGTGAAGATCTTATAAGCTGTACTTAGGAGTGTTATACCTCTATAGTTTTCAAATGCGTGCAATCACTAAAATATGGTCAATCTGATTGACTACTCCATTGGCTGCAGACTTCCAAGTACCCAGATGGATCCTTTTGTGTGGAAAGCAGGTACTTTTAATAATCATATTATTCCTTGCTGCGAATTGGCATAGTAGGTCTCCGTTCTCGTTGTTTTCTTCATGTAGTGAAGATTTTCCAGAAACTCCATATGGATGTTCATTCCTCCCTACTTTTTGCAAAGAAAGAAATACTTGTCGCATCTTTTTGCCCCTTCTACACACCCGCTAAGTTCCGTCAAGATTGTTTATTGATACTTGGGAATGTTCTCTTGTTACTGCCGTGTATACGATCGCGTTTTTATTTTCGTTTCTCCAATTAATATTCAGTCTAACGTATGTTCACAGTACGTCTGTCTCATCTGTTTAAATCCATTTCTGTTAAGTTTTCTTGCCTGCTGTAATATTCAACAGTTTGTTGTCTGTGTCGTCGCCATAATTTTTCACTTAATATCAGTTATCGTGAGACTGGCGGAATGCTTATTGAACATACGGCTTTAAAATCTTAAATGCTAATTTCAGGAATGAATTTGGGGTAATTTGCTATTACATGTGGGAAGGGGTTAAAGGAGAGCGCTGATACACATGGCACGAATTACAGAGAACGAAAATGGAAATTCCTGGATAGAGCAACACGTGAAATAAGGGAAAGCACTCACCTACAGTTGCTGCCCACATTATTAGATGCACCCGATGTTTTGACAGTTCATTTGTTTCTGGGATTTAGTTTTGTAAACGACTACTGTTAAAGAAATGTTAATGAATGAAATGAGCTCATTTGTTGTGCTGCATTCCTGTGAGAGCATATTGCTGAACAACTGCTAGTTACAATTTTGAGAACAGCAGGGGCTGATGTGTTTTAAGTGTGAGTGCATTATTAACATCTAGTATTGTTGATTTCCTCGTGTATTTACCATCTGTAAATTCCAATGAAAAATGCTGATTTTTGGGTGATTTTAGATAGAATGAAATATGAAAATAATTGGCGAAGTAAATGATGTGACACCTCGAAGCACTAACTGGAACCAAGATGTATTCAAATCGGGAGATTTCTCGAAGATTGGGCATATCAGAATCATTCGCAAGACGTGTAAAGAAGAAAACTTATTTTGATGAGGAATTAGTCTCGCAAAGGAAGAAGAGGTGTGGCAAAGACTGATGTTTTGGCCAAGGTCTGTGTGCTCCTTTTGCTTGTGCAAAAAACTAAAATGAAACGAACGCAGTGGCGTTATTGCATCTGAAACAACTGTAAGGCGCCTACTTTCACAAATGAACTTCAAGGTTTGTAGGCCCGCCCGAAAGCGAAAATTAACTGCTGCTCTTATGTCAAAACGTCTTGCATGGGTAAGGGAGCACAAGTATTAATATCTAGACTTCTGGAAATCGGTGACTGTCACTAAATTAGTATTTGGATTCATACAGTAGTGATAAATTTTTGGAGTTCAAGGCCGATACTAAAGTAAATCTGAATGGCTTTTTCATTTCGTTTCAGGTTTGCTTTAGTGATGAGTTGACATTTGAAATTTTAGTAAATAGATCTCAGTTTGTACGAAGACGCCCTGGTGAAAAGTACTATCCAGCCTGTATTGTGCAGACTGTGAAACATACCACCGAAGTCGTGATATCGCCTGTCACCAGTGACAAAGGCACTTTAAGTCTGCATTTCGTTGAGGAAACAATACGGCAAGACCAATATAAGGTGGTGTTAAGGAGGACGCTACTTCCCCAAATACGAGAATGGTGCCCTAAAGGTGAAGCATTTGTGTTTGTGAAGGATGGGGCTCCATGCCACACACCTATAATCACTTAAAACCTTTTTACAGCTAAGAAAACGCCCCTTTGTTAACCTGGTCAGGAAATTCGACTTACATGAACCCAGCTGAAAGTATTTGGGAACTGGTGAAAAGTGGCAAAGAAAAAAATTACTACAATAATCTGTCTCATTGAAACCATTATTCAAGTCTCTTATCACCCTCAGATGCAGAACACTGGTGGAGCCTGAATTAATAGTATGCCAAGGCGAATTCAAGCATTAATAGCTGCTAAAGGCGACGTGACAGAGTATTAAGAAGTTAGGCCTTGTTCCGCTTATTGAACATTTTTTAAAAACAACAGCACTATTAAAACTGTGTGTTTGATCAGTTATTAATAATCTGTAATGTTTAAAGAAATTAAATCACTTCATTTATAGTGATCAAAATTATCTTTGCATCCTTTTGTACCTCATAAACTCGTATTATGTTAAAAACCTCAGGTGTGTCTAATAATGTTCCAGGGATTGTATAATGGACCGTAGCGTAGAGATCAGAGACACGAATCAAGGAACAGCGTTCAGACTAGTATTCGAGCTCTTCCTCTTTTTATAGCAAAAGTACCCACATTCACTCACACAACCACACAGAAAGCCGGCCGCGCACTCTCATGGTCATCACGTGTTTTTTCGTATTCTTCCTGTCTGAGTGAAGCTTAACTGAGGCAGAAACGCTTTTCCGGCCTACCGGTATCCATATGTGAAATGGTTCAAATGGCTCTGAGCACAATGGAACTTAACACCCGAGGTCATCAGTCCCCTATAAGTTAGAACTACTTAAACCTAACTAACCTAAGGACATCACACACATCCATGCCCGAGGCAGGATTCGAACCTGCGACCTTAGCAGTGACGCGGTTCCGGGCTATGCACATGTGTGTGTGTGTTTGTGTGTGTGTGTGTGTGTGTGTGTGTGTGTGTGTGTGTGTAATTTACACGCGCTCAATGGCGGGGTTATCAGCGCCCTGTGTGTGGGTCATCTCCTGTGAACCTGGTGTCGTATCGAAACACCACTCATCATTACGATCTGACAGATTTGACATGTTACTGTATATCCCATCCTTCAATGGGTAGTTTTTTTATTTGTAAGGGGTAGCGCATTAGTCGATTTTCCTTGCCGTGTGAATGGAGCTGAAAAAAGTCAACTGTCATGGATGATATTAGTGTGTGAACAATGTTCATTTTGTTGGCTATATCATGGCTTTAAATTCAAAGCACATAGCACCTATTAATATTTAAGTTACTGAAAAAAATTATATTGGATTTTATCAGCACGTATTATGTGGAAGTGAAATGATACGTTTAAAATAATCACAGGTGCATGCTGCTTCACAGCTCTGCCAAGGTTCATCGATCGTAGTGGTTGGCGAGTGGTGCGTGCCAGTCTGTTGGTAATCCCTGGCCAGATGTTTCCACAGTGTGAGAGATTAGGAGAAGGTGCTGACCAGCCCAAAAGTCGAATTGCCCTCTATATAGCGTTAAGTCATGACAGCGGGGGTAACGTGTGGTCTTGCGTCATCTTGTTGAAAGATAACGCCGCAGAGGCAAAAGCCACTGGCATTGACATACAGATATAATGCCGACTGTCTAAATTCCCGGCTACGTGAACCAAAATTAACTGGGCTGTGTACTTAATGGCACCCCATCAATCATGCAATCTGTCAACGGTCCTTGTTCTTGAGCCTCCACACACATACACACACACACACACACACACACACACACACACACACGAGTCGGTAAAATAAGTACGGTAAATCTGGCGTTCGGCTAAAATCTGTCGATTTAACTGTGGTGACGTACTAATATGTAGTGTAGCCCACTGTCTTTAAGTTAGATCGAAAGGTGATAATTTGGTTGCGAATTCCAAATAAAAGTGGTTGTGCTGTACTCATTTCACTTGCTCGTCGCACGGTATGACCGTGATCCAGATACACAATCTTGTCTGACAGAATGACTTAGTATTACTCCTGGGTCCAGTGACGTCTTGGAGTAGATACGAGGAGGGGGCGGTCAACGAGGACGATGGGGTTCCAGACGTCCCCCCCCCCCCTCCCCCATTGTCACGAAGGATTTTTTTAAAGTTGGTTTAAAGTCGCTCACGTTAAAATATGGCATTTATCAGTTGTAATATATACAAGATTCGAGATTAAAGTTTGACTGTTGAACACTTATAATGACTGTTTGATAGCAAAGTTTGGTAGCAGCGAAAGGGCACGACGTCTATAAATTATCGATTCTGTGTTGAGTTGGGTACCTGTTCGTTATCGATACTTATCAGTACACTTCGTGTCGACTTCTAATGTTTACTACTGCTGCCAACTATTGTGACCTAACAACTGTAGCACTACAGTAGTGCGACGAACTCGTGTTGTGTGTCATCGGAAAAATAAATAACTTAACGAATGTATTTGAACATGAGCAACTGTATGATATGCTTTCACACAATTTTGATACTTTCGTTCGTAATTTACATCATAGTTGCTTGGAGTCTGTGCGCATTCATGCCTAAAGTTGCAATATTTTATAGTACACGGACAACATTCCCCCTCTTACGTGTCTCCTCTACGTGGCGACAATGTTCTCCTTTCTGCCTGCTCCACACCTCAAACTCCACTGAAGTCGAAGCTTAACTTAGCGCCAACAACTTATATAGTCTCTTATCGGTATCTACGAAGCGAAACTATTGCGTCTGAGATGACTAAAATTTTAAATAAAAAAAAACTTGGCTTAAACAACATAGTAGCTACCAAAACACCTCGAGGCTTTTAATGCTTTAGACTTATGTGTCTCAATTTCATTCGAAGTGATGAAGAGTGATATACTTAATACATAAATTGGACCTATTTGCAGTGGCATAAAACATGGCGGCTGTGTCCTAGGGTCGCTGATCAATCACTGAGCATGTGTTTGTTTACATGTGGGCTAAACGACCAACAGAGTCTTTGGGAGTTTCAAAATGTTTCATCATACTGATAACAAGAAGGGAGTTACGGTACTTAGCGTGATTTGAGAATCTGTTCTTTGTCCAGTTCACCTGAAGTGATATTTAACGGTGAGATTTTTTTATTTATAATTTGGAAGAGTAAAGTATTATTAAATAAATGTATTAATTAAGGAGAACTGTCGGATTTTTGCAGAGTACTTTCACGACCTGCTGAACTGTGAACCACCTGAAGACGAGCTCGAACTGGGGACTGACACAGAAGAGAGAGAGCCACGCCCTCCAAGAAGGGATGAAGTCGCACATGCCATAAGCGATCTAAAGAATAATAAGGCAACTGGAGAAGATGGTATAGCAGCCGAAATGATAAAGTTGGGAGGCAACAAAGCAATAGACAACATGACCAACATAATCCACCAGATCTGGAGAACAAAGAAGCTGCCAATGGGATGGAAGAATGCAATTGTAGTACCAATACATAAGAAGCGGGACAAGAGAGATGCAAACAACTACAAAGGAATATCGCTGCTAGAGGTCGGATACAAGGTGCTGTCAAAACCATTGCGCAAGGGGGTAGAAGAACAGGTAGAAAGTACAGTTGGCGACTAGCAAGCGGGATTCAGGAAGGGAAGAGGTTGTATAGAACAGATATTTATCCTGAAGCAACTGATAGAACATAGGGCCTTAAAAAACAAAAAGACATTAATAACCTTCGTGGACCTCACAAAGGCATAAGACTCCATCGACAGACAGACTCTTTTTAGGATCCTGAAGAACGGAGGACTTGTTGGAACTACACAAGAACTCAAAAAAGAAATTCTGACAGACACAAAAGCAATGGCGAGATTCAGAGGAGCACTGTCAGAAGAATTTGAGATCAAGACTGGGGTTAAACAGTTGTTCAATATAGCACTGACGAAGTGATCAGGCAGTGGAGAGCAATAAACGAGAAAGTGGCAATACCAAAGACCTATGTGGGGGACAAAAAGGACAACAGGGCTCAAGTGGACTGCCTAGCCTTTGCAGACGACATAGCAATAGTAAGTGAGACGGAAGAAGACTCAAAGACACAACTCGCCAACTTAACAACTCGACTGAGGATTGGCCATAACAGGACAAAGACATTAAATACCACTGCAGACTGGGAAACACCGGAAGGCACTGTGCAAATGGTAGACAAATTTAAATACATCTCAGGGTTTATAACAGGAAGGAACAGGAGCAAGGAGGGAATAATAGAGAGGATAAAGAAGATGAGGTCAGCCTTCTCTATGACGAGAGAGATATACAATAAAAAGAAGGCAAGATTAATCGACAGCTATCCAATACAATGAAGTGATTATTGTAAAATTGCAGTATCGACACATACGTGTCTCACAGTATGATTCCTAACGAAATCAACATTAAGATATAGTTAGTTCTTTCATGACCATCACACGGCAAATCGTCCTAATAGGAGGACTTGGGTCAAGAACATTAAGTTCAGGAGCGGCAAGTCTAATACGCGTATGAAGGCACGCTAGGCACGAATCTACCAGTTACGAATTTTCTCTAACTGCAAGATAACAAATTCATTTTATTAATAATCGGAAATGTTGCAGCGTCATAGCTCATGCTATAAACATTTTTTCGGCGTTGACGTGAGTAAGCAGATTAATACAAGAAGTTTAGATTCTGCAGTTCTTATTAATTTTCGGTCTTTTTGGAATTTTGATTGGTATTGAGGATTTGGTCTGGCGGAAGATCCGATTTGTTTTCTTTAAAGTAAAGCTAGTGGATCAAAGGAAATTGAGTGTGAGTTTTCTTATGATTTAGTGGTTAGTGGTTTGGGATTACTCGTCAAGGTGATGTCTCGGAATATGTAACTGGTTATTGTACTTGATATAACAATCCCTAGCAAAGAGTATATAAGGAAACTTTGTGATGAAAGACTGCAGAAAACGTTGAATACTGGTAAATGCCGTGATCCTCCCCAGCAGTGATAATAAATTGCCCTTGAAATTTGGGACCATATTAGGAAACTGCATATGTCTGTGCTGTGACTTGGTGATTGATGAAGTGACCGATTTTGACTTTGAGTTCATTAGTGGGATTCCCGATCTGTCAACACCTGAAGTGGCTTAGCTTTGTCACCGAATTGTCCTAAGGTTAGTGTAAAACGAGGGGTGACACTTAGGATTTTTGTTTTATTTTTGTTGTACGTTAGATTCCGTTAGAGCGGTCACAACATTTTGTAAAATGTGTAAAATTGATAAAATAAAGTACAAACACAAAAAATAAGATGTTTAGAACTCCAAATCAGTATTCTTATTTCTTTTGATGATATGTTTGGCGTGCATTTGCTGTAAAGAGAGACGCTACAGAGAAATTTGTGTGACTTCTTTAATTACGACTAACTGACTTACATGGAGAAATTCTAATATCTTGAGAAATATCAGAACAAGACTGATTTACTATAATTAATCCTGAATAAGGAAGGAAACTGAATTTTCTAATTTCTTTCATAATACGTACTTAGCTTTCATAGATATTATTTGTATAAATAAACTGAAGCAATGAAATATACCATTAACATTGCTGATTAAACAAAAGGCAAAGAGATAATTTTCAATCGCAAGAGCTGAACATTTCTACGAAGTATTTAAACTACTTAATATTATATTACGAAAAGTAATCAGCTCGCTGAAAAGAGGCATTAGTTTTAACAAGGTATAGAGTTTATAGAAAAGTAATTTTTATTTCTTTGTTTATTAACATTAGAGATTAATAGCCTACGAAGCGGTCATCCAAATTCGACCAGAACATAGGCTAGTAAGATAAATGTAAGTTTCTACGTGAATTTTGAAGTGAGAAAAACTGTTGTTGGTTTGCACTGATTACTGGTGACTCTTAGTTACTACCATGATTTTACTTGGTATAATCATTAATTGAGTAGACGTCATTTTTGAGAATTTAAAACTATTCGTCTAAAAGGGAAACGTCTAATTCTATAGTGACTGTTCCACTCAATATTAATAAAAGTAACGAATTCTGAATGTGCAGTTCTGATAATAAGAATAGTCAGAAACAACAGATTAAGACTCCTTAGCTAAATCCAAATCAGAAATTACAAATTGTTCTACTTCATACTGGAATCTTAGAAGTATATCAGGTGCTCTTGCCCATATTATTTATTAAAGTACACTACTGGCCATTAAAATTGCTACGCCAAGAAGAAATGCAGATGATAAACGGGTATTGATTGGACAAATATATTGTACTAGAGCTGACATGTGATTACACTTTCATGCAATTTGGGTGGATAGATCCTGAGAAATCAGTACCCAGAACAACCACCTCTGGCCGTAATAACGGCCTTGATACGCCTGGGCATTGAGTCAAACAGAGCTTGGATGGATGCAGCCTCAACAAGATACCACAGTTCATCTAAAATAGTGACTGGCGTATTGTGACGAGCCATTTGCTCGGCCACCATTGACCAGACGTTTTCAATTGGTGAGAGATCTGGACACTGTGATGGTCAGGGCAGCAGTCGAACATTATCTGTATCCAGAAAGGCCCGCTCAGGACCTGCAATATTAGTTAGTGCATTATCCTGCTGAAATGTAGGATTTCGCAGGGATCGAATGAAGGGTAGGGCCACTGGTCGTAACACATCTGAAATGTAACGTCCACTGTTCAAAGTGCCGTCAATGCGAACAAGAGGTGACCGAGACGTGTAACCAATGGTACCCCATACCATCACGCCGGGTGATACGCCAGTATGGCGAAGACGAATACACGCTTCCAATGTGCGTCCACCGCGATGTCACCAAACACGAATGCGACCATCATGATGCTGTAAACAGAACCTGGATTCACCCGAAAAAGTGACATTTTGCCACTCGTGCACCCAGGTTCGTCGTTGAGTGCACCGTCGCAGGCGCTCCTGTCTCTGGTGCAACGTCAAGGGTAATCGCAGCCATGGTCCCCGAGCTGAAAGTCAATGCTGCTGCAACCGTCGTCGAACTGTTCGTGCAGATGGTTGTTGTCTTGCAAACGTCCCCATCTGTTGACTCAGGGATCGAGACGTGGCTGCACGATCCGTTACAGCCATGCGCATAAGATGCCTGTCATCTCGACTGCTAGTGATACGAGGCCGTTGGGATCCAGCACGGCGTTCCGTATTGTCCTCCTGAACCCACCGATTCCATATTCTGCTAACAGTCATTGGATCTCGACCAACGCGAGCAGCAATGTCGCGATACGATAAACCGCAATCGCGATAGGCTACACTCCGACCTTTATCAAAGTCTGAAACGTGACGGTACGCATTTCTCCTCCTTACACGAGGCATCACAACAACGTTTCACCAGGCAACGCCGGACAACTGCTGTTTGTGTATGAGAATCGATTGGAAACTTTCCTCATGTCAGCACGATGTAGGTGTCGCCACCGGCGCCAACCTTCTGTAATGCTCTGAAAAGCAAATCATTTGCATATCACAGCATCTTCTTCCTGTCGGTTAAATTTCGCGTCTGTAACACGTCATCTTCGTGGTGTAGCAATTTTAATGGCCAGTAGCGTATTTATTTATTTTTTTGTACGCGCTGCGTCTTATTACAGTTGAGTGGAATGTAATTATTGTTCAGTAATATCGTCATTAACAGCAAAGTACGGTACGACATTAAGTCGTATTAAATGAAACTTGGAAATTTCACTCAATAGACAGGGCAGGCAGGGCAGTACAACCCGCGCGACCTTAAACCGGCCTTGATTCGTGGCAAAGACATTTCTTACACAGAATGAAGAAATTTTTGACAAACGAACGCGGAGCATATTTCCACATCCAGGAGAACAGTGCAATAGAACCCAGTCAGGTAAATTTTTGTGTAACTTTTTTTTCCCAGTAGATTTCCTGGCAGACTTTCGACCGCATTCCTCACATCGGTCGTTATCTAAGAGCGAGACTAGAAAGTTGTTGGGTAGCAGAGGCGCTGGCCTGGTAGCTGTGTCGCAATGGCTGTCGCTCTCAGCTTATCCAAGTGCAGCCGGCGGCGCTGCCTAGGCCTAGGCGAGAACAATAGCGCCGGGATGGCCCCGCCTGTTTGCATTTTTGGCGCCGCCGGAGCCCTGCCAACAGGGAAGCTTGCCCACCGACTCACACCACTCTGTAGCTGCACTGTCTTCCTAGTAGCGGCAACTCCAACTCTTTCGCGCAGTTTTCTGCCAGTAGACTTTGATGCGGCTTGATCAGAGTAGAAGCATAGAAGGGAAGTATCGTAACACCAACGGGTAAAGACGAATAAAAACGATTTTAAAAATACGGATATGTGTGTATTCCACCAGCAATCAAGGTCATTTACACACTCGGTGTTTTAGAAGCAATGGTCAGTATTCAGGGACATAACAGGAACGATCATTTGAGGCAAATAGCGGCATTTGGGCATACGTCCTATTCCGATTGGTTTAGGAGATAGAACACATTTAATGTACTTCTGTTTTCGCGCTAGTGGGGCACACATACGTGTCTTACCCACATAACCTCTTTGATGTCTTTTTTTTTTAGCCTAACCTACCTCGATGCTTTCAGCCCCTTTGAACGATATGTATTTCTGACATTGATCTAGCCATTTGAACGCGCCTTTGGTAATGGCGTGTTGTGACTGAAGTAGCGTGAGGACGAGGGTGTGTCTGAGAGAAGCATGGGTTAACTGTGTTTGTACTCGCGTTGGCTAAAATGCCATACATCTACACTAATGAAGAATATGCAAATATGGTGCGTGTTTACGGCTTCTGCGATGGCGGAGCTCCCGCTGCTGTCGGAGAATACCGTTGCCGCTTTCCGACGCGTCGTTCCCCGATCGTAAAGTGTTTATCAGAGTTTTCAACACATTGCGTGAAACAGGTATTCTTCAAAGTTCCCATTTTTCTTCTCAACGTGTAGCTCAACAGGTTGTGCGGGGACATTAACACACTGTTGAAGGAAGGAAGGAAGGAAGATTGGGTTTAACGTCCCGTCGACATCGAGATCATTAGAGACGAAGCATAAACTTTTGATTGTGTCAAGGATGGGGAAGGAAATCGGCCGTGTTATTTCAAACGAACTTGAGCGATTTAGAGAAATCAAGGAAAATTTAAATCTAGATGGCTGGACACGGATTTGAACCGACGTCCTCCCAAAAGCGGACACATTGTTAAAATGGTGCAGCTTAAGCCTACTACCAGCACACAGCGACTTTCTGCCCGTATAAGTGCCCCGCGGACACGTTGTGGCGAATATTACTTGTGGAAAACTTGTACCTGTTTCACGTATGGTATGTCCACAGTCTTCACATTGGCACAATGCCACACGACTTCAATTTTGTTACTGGTTAAATGACAATCGTTATTTGCTTCCATTAATACATTCACAGATGAAACCACATTTACACGGAATGGAATCAACAACACACGTAATAATCAACAGTGGCCACAGTAAACTCCACACGCTCCAGTGGATATCACAATTTCCAAGTCCGTTTTTTGATGAAGTTTTGGAGCAGCATGATCTGTACCACGTTAATAGATCCAGTCATTTTAGATGAGCGAGTGACGGGGCAGAATTACATGGATTCTTCGGAAATTTCGTTTGTTGAACACTCTAATGATGTCCCTTGGCCACACGGATTCGAGTGCTTGCAGAGTGACGGAACCCCTCCGCATTCTACCAGACCTGTGAGGAAACCTCTCAGATGCGCTTAATCTTAATTGCTTGACTGGTCATGGTAGTTCAATTAATTGGCCATCAAATTCGCCAACCCTTACCCCATTAGATTTTTGTTTATGGGGTTGGATGAAGTCTCAGGTGCCGGCCGGAATGGCTGAGAGGTTCTAGGCTCTTCAGTCTGGAAGCGCGAGACCGCTACGGTCGCAGGTTCGAATCCTGCCAAGGACATGGATGTGTGTGATGTCCTTAGGTTAGTTATGTTTAAGTATCTCTAAGTTCTAGGGGACTGATGACCACAGATGTTAAGTCCCATGGTGCCCAGAGCCATTTGAAATCTCAGGTATATAAACGAAAGGTGAATAAACGAGATAAACTGCTTGGTTGCATCATGGGCGCTGCTGCCTTAGCGGACGTGCAGAGGCACTTACACAAGCAACACATGATCTCCCAGTAGTGCACAGACGCATCGAAGGTGATGGTGAGAATATTTGAACATTTATTGTTAACTGTGCAAGAGTTGTAGCATGACATGTACCATAAATCTTTAAAGGTGAATGTGTTAAAAATACGTATTTTTCAATTAATACTTTGTAAAATGCTTGTTGTAATGTTTAGTAACTGTTGTAAACGTGTAAACCTGAAAATGTACTGAATAACACAGAAAATAAATAAGAATGTACATTAAATGTGTTCTATCTCAAGAACCATTCGAAATAGGGCATATGTCATATGATGTTTTTTGCTCCTAATTATCATTCCTGTCGTGTCCCAGAGTAATGACCATTCCCCCTCAGACAGTATAAAACTCTGCATTTCTGTACAAACAATATTTGGAGTTTAATCTAAAGACTTAAAGAAGCACACTTCATTGATGTATCAATACTTCCGGTGCAACAAACAATTATGATCAGTATATTACAAGAGTCATATGTTGTATTGGGTATTATTTGGCAAAAAGTTAAACATTTGCTGATACAGTACACACTACTGGTCATTAAAACAGCAGCAACCGAAAGGAGACAAAGCAACAAAAGCTTACAGATTTTACGTGTACAGTACAGTGGGCAGAAGCTATGATTAAATTTGTAGGTGATTTGGGGTATATTCGGTGCGAAATTAAGTATCAGTGTTGCATCTCTGGCAGCAACAATGACTCTAAACCTACTTGACGTCGAGTATAAGTAGGTTAGGATGACAGATACGGGTAATTTATTCCATGCTGCTTCAACTCTGTGCCAGGATTCTCGACAACACATGACCAGATGTTTTCTTTCAATAGGTGAGAGTTCTGGGGAGCGTACTGGTCTGGGCCGTGGTCGAACACCTTCTGTATTGAGGTTGGTGGGGACAGCACGTGCAACGTTCGGTATTTCGTTATCTTGTTGAAAGATAACACCTCAGAGACTCGAAGATGGGCCAGAGCCACTGGTCTTAGCATATCAAGCGTTACCCATGTGTCCAAATTGTAGGATATGTGAAACATAGCTGATCGTACTATGTACCCGATGGCACCTCACACCATGCTGCAATCTGGCAATGTTAGTTCTTCCTGGGTCCTCCGCAAATGGATAATATAAAATAAATAATAAAAATAATTAACAAGCAAGAAGGGTTTAGTCACAAAGTATATAAAAAAAGGAAAGCGTCAAAGCGAGCCACTATGGGCTGCTCGTACCTGTACAGCTACAGGTTGCAACGGACTGAGACGCCCGATTTAAGAAGTGCGGGCAGGTGAACATGACATTGCATCGAGAGTGCCATCTAGTAGCCGCAGGTACAACTTCGCTACTTAACATTCAAGTGTAGGCAGACGAAAATTATAATGAATATTGTTCAGTACATAATGTAAAAAGTAATATTTTGTTTAACAGCGACAGTTACTTACACTTTTTATATAAAAATGAATTTTTGTATAAATTTGTAACTATGTTATAGGTCATTTTAATTGTTTTAATTCTGATGAAGGCACTCTTAGAAGTGTTGAAACCTGGTCAATAAGACTAAAAATATTTGTGACCGAGGGTTCATTTGTTTCAATTTTAAGATTGATTCACCCGTAAAAGAGACCGTATGTAGCATACCAGTGCTATCTATTCTTGAGTACTGCTCGAATGTTAGAGATCGATATCAGATCGGGTTAGTGGCAGACATCGAACCACTTCAGAGGCGGGCTGCTAGATTTGTTAGCGATAGATTCGAAAAACATGTAAGTGCTATGGAGATGCCTCGAAAATTCAAATTGCAATTCGTGGAAGGAAGGAAATTCTTTTCGAGAAGCACTATTGAGAAAATTTAGAGAACTGTCATTTGAAACTAACTGCCAAAGGATTCTACTGCGCGTAAAGACCATAAGATAAGAGAGGAGAAATTAGGGCTCATACGGAGGCATGTAGATAGTCGTTTTTCCCTCGCTCTATTTACGAATGGAACAGAAAAGGAAATAATTAGTAGTGTTACAGGGTATACTCCGTCACGAACCGTACGGTGGCTTGCGTGGTATCTATGTAGACATAGATTTTCATGTATCTGAAACACCCCCTGTATACCTAACATGGTCTGCCACCTCGCACTTCGATGTCTCGTGAGGACTGCTATGAACACGACGTTCTACATCACTCAGATACAAGCCAAAACTTAATTCCTTCCATGAGGTATCACGTTTGCTGTCTACCCATGTGCACTGATGTTTTTTTTTTTTACCTATTGTAATAGCGCGAGTTTGAAGGCAGTAGCGATCAACTACGTTTTCCTTGGAACTCTGCTGCAAATATTCACACGATAAAGTTCCCTCTGAAGTCGGGAGGCCTCAGCATAATGCACCATTAATTCTTGCCTCGTAGTAAAGGTATTGTTAAGCCCATATTCAGATACGCCAAGAATACGAACATACTCAACATTAGGAGTCTCTTGCTCGCTAAACCCGTTGTTAAGCTTTTTCTTGTTTTAACAGCGGGATCATGCATGTCACAGTTTCCGAACATCCAGATGAACATTCCTGATGTCTACATATTTTGTTTGTGCGATAACCACCATTTAAAGCGCTGCAATTTTTTTATACGTCTGCATACAACATGCTTTTTTAATTACTGGGCTACATGTTCCAAACACGTTTATGCATTCAAAAATTAAATTTACATACGCGAAATAGTTATTAATGCATAATAATACACTCCTGGAAATGGAAAAAAGAACACATTGACACCGGTGTGTCAGACCCACCATACTTGCTCCGGACACTGCGAGAGGGCTGTACAAGCAATGATCACACGCATGGCACAGCGGACACACCAGGAACCGCGGTGTTGGCCGTCGAATGGCGCTAGCTGCGCAGCATTTGTGCACCGCCGCCGTCAGTGTCAGCCAGTTTGCCGTGGCATACGGAGCTCCATCGCAGTCTTTAACACTGGTAGCATGCCGCGACAGCGTGGACGTGAACCGTATGTGCAGTTGACGGACTTTGAGCGAGGGCGTATAGTGGGCACGCGGGAGGCAGGGTGGACGTACCGCCGAATTGCTCAACACGTGGGGCGTGAGGTCTCCACAGTACATCGATGTTGTCGCCAGTGGTCGGCGGAAGGTGAACGTGCCCGTCGACCTGGGACCGGACCGCAGCGACGCACGGATGCACGCCAAGACCGTAGGATCCTACGCAGTGCCGTAGGGGACCGCACCGCCACTTCCCAGCAAATTAGGGACACTGTTGCTCCTGGGGTATCGGCGAGGACCATTCGCAACCGTCTCCATGAAGCTGGGCTACGGTCCCACACACCGTTAGGCCGTCTTCCGCTCACGCCCCAACATCGTGCAGCCCGCCTCCAGTGGTGTCGCGACAGGCGTGAATGGAGGGACGAATGGAGACGTGTCGTCTTCAGCGATGATAGTCGCTTCTGCCTTGGTGCCAATGATGGTCGTATGCGTGTTTGGCGCCGTGCAGGTGAGCGCCACAATCAGGACTGCATACGACCGAGGCACACAGGGCCAACACCCGGCACCATGGTGTGGGGAGCGATCTCCTACACTGGCCGTACACCAATGGTGATCGTCGAGGGGACACTGAATAGTGCACGGTACATCCAAACCGTCATCGAACCCATCGTTCTACCATTCCTAGACCGGCAAGGGAACTTGCTGTTCCAACAGGACAATGCACGTCCGCATGTATCCCGTGCCACCCAACGTGCTCTAGAAGGTGTAAGTCAACTACCCTGGCCAGCAAGATCTCCGGATCTGTCCCCCATTGAGCATGTTTGGGACTGGATGAAGCGTCGTCTCACGCGGTCTGCACGTCCAGCACGAACGCTGGTCCAACTGAGGCGCCAGGTGGAAATGGCATGGCAAGCCGTTCCACAGGACTACATCCAGCATCTCTACGATCGTCTCCATGGGAGAATAGCAGCCTGCATTGCTGCGAAAGGTGGATATACACTGTACTAGTGCCGACATTGTGCATGCTCTGTTGCCTGTGTCTATGTGCCTGTGGTTCTGTCAGTGTGATCATGTGATGTATCTGACCCCAGGAATGTGTCAATAAAGTTTCCCCTTCCTGGGACAATGAATTCACGGTGTTCTTATTTCAATTTCCAGGAGTGTATATAGGGTGATTGTAATTAAAGTTAAGCTTTCAAAACGCTCTAGAAATAACACCACTGGTCAGAATAACGTCAACTTGCAACGGCATATTATAGGAGAAGGGGGAAAATGTATGGCAGAAGAAGAAAAATAGTGTGAAAATTGATCAACAGATGGCGCTGTCAGTGTCAGAATTCTCAACATGCGCACGACCCATTGAAGTTGGTATAAACACGCCTGGTGCACGGCTTTTTCTCCTTTCGCGTCTGCGACGTTCGCCAGGGCTGTCTCAATGCAGGATCGCGCTCTGCTTCTAAAGCTGTATTGCAAGAATGATTACTGTGCACACTTCGCTGTGCAGAAGTTTCGGACACTGAAGGATTTGAAAAGTGGTGTTGGTTCGATGACTGCTATGGGTCTGGAGAAAATGATTCGCAAATTCGAAAAGACGGGTCTTTTTGGTGTGCAGCCTGGTAGAGGGGGGAAACGAACTGATTCGACGTCAGCGGAAGCAGTGGACACAGGCAATGCAGGAGGAGACGTGTGATGGTGTGCAAACGTGTAGTGCACGGAGAATTGCCCGAACAGTGGACATACACCCCCCCCCCCCCCATGAACCATGGACCTTGCCGTTGGTGGGGAGGCTTGCGTGCCTCAGCGATACAGATAGCCGTACCGTAGGTGCAACCACAACGGAGGGGTATCTGTTGAGAGGCCAGACAAACGTGTGGTTCCTGAAGAGGGGCAGCAGCCTTTTCAGTAGTTGCAAGGGCAACAGTCTGGATGATTGACTGATCTGGCCTTGCAACAATAACCAAAACGGCCTTGCTGTGCTGGTACTGCGAACGGCTGAAAGCAAGGGGAAACTACAGCCGTAATTTTTCCCGAGGGCATGCAGCTTTACTGTATGATTACATGATGATGGCGTCCTCTTGGGTAAAATATTCCGGAGGTAAAATAGTCCCCCATTCGGATCTCCGGGCGGGGACTACTCAAGAGGATGTCGTTATCAGGAGAAAGAAAACTGGCGTTCTACGGATCGGAGCGTGGAATGTCAGATCCCTTAATCGGGCAGGTAGGTCAGAAAATTTAAAAAGGGAAATGGATAGGTTGACGTTAGATATAGTGGGAATTAGTGAAGTTCGGTGGCAGGAGGAACAAGACTTCTGGTCAGGTGACTACAGGGTTATAAACACAAAATCAAATAGGGGTAATGCAGGAGTAGGTTTAATAATGAATAGGAAAATAGAATGCGGGTAAGCTACTACAAACAGCATAGTGAACGCATTATTGTGGCCAAGATAGATACGAAGCCCACACCTACTACAGTAGTACAAGTTTATATGCCAACTAGCTCTGCAGATGACGAAGAAATTGAAGAAATGTATGATGAAATAAAAGAAATTATTCAGATTGTGAAGGGAGACGAAAATTTAATAGTCATGGGTGACTGGAATTCGAGTGTAGGAAAAGGGAGAGAAGGAAACATAGTAGGTGAATATGGATTGGGGGTAAGAAATGAAAGAGGACGCCGCCTGGTAGAATTTTGCACAGAGCACAACATAATCATAACTAACACTTGGTTTAAGAATCATGAAAGAAGGTTGTATACATGGAAGAACCCTGGAGATACTAAAAGGTATCAGATAGATTATATAATGGTAAGACAGAGATTTAGGAACCAGGTTTTGAATTGTAAGACATTTCCAGGGGCAGATGTGGACTCTGACCACAATCTATTGGTTATGACCTGTAGATTAAAACTGAAGAAACTGCAAAAAGGTGGGAATTTAAGGAGATGGGACCTGGATAAACTAAAAGAACCAGAGGTTGTACAGAGATTCAGGGAGAGCATAAGGGAGCAATTGACAGGAATGGGGGAAATAAATACAGTAGAAGAAGAATGGGTAGCTTTGAGGGATGAAGTCGTGAAGGCAGCAGAGAATCAAGTAGGTAAAAAGACGAGGGCTAGTAGAAATCCTTGGGTAACAGAAGAAATATTGAATTTAATTGACGAAAGGAGAAAATATAAAAATGCAGTAAATGAAGCAGGCAAAAAGGAATTCAAACGTCTCAAAAATGAGATCGACAGGAAGTGCAAAATGGCTAAGTAGGGATGGCTAGAGGACAAATGTAAGGATGTAGAGGCCTATCTCACTAGGGGTAAGATAGATACTGCCCACAGGAAAATTAAAGAGACCTTTGGAGATAAGAGAACGACTTGTATGAATATCAAGAGCTCAGATGGAAACCCAGTTCTAAGCAAAGAAGGGAAAGCAGAAAGGTGGAAGGAGTATATAGAGGGTCTATACAAGGGCGATGTACTTGAGGACAATATTATGGAAATGGAAGAGGATGTAGATGAAGATGAAATGGGAGATATGATACTGCGTGAAGAGTTTGACAGAGCACTGAAAGACCTGAGTCGAAACAAGGCCCCCGTAGTAGACAATATTCCATTGGAACTACTGACGGCCTTGGGAGAGCCAGTCCTGACAAAACTCTACCATCCGGTGAGCAAGATGTATGAAACAGGCGAAATACCCTCAGACTTCAAAAAGAATATAATAATTCCTATCCCAAAGAAAGCAGGTGTTGACAGATGTGAAAATTACCGAACTATCAGTTTAATAAGTCACAGCTGCAAAATACTAACACGAATTCTTTACAGACGAATGGAAAATCTAGTAGAAGCCAACCTCGGGGAAGATCAGTTTGGATTCCGTAGAAACACTGGAACACGTGAGGCAATACTGACCTTACGACTTATCTTAGAAGAAAGATTAAGGAAAGGCAAACCTACGTTTCTAGCATTTGTAGACTTAGAGAAAGCTTTTGACAATGTTGACTGGAATACTCTCTTTCAAATTCTAAAGGTGGCAGGGGTAAAATACAGGGAGCGAAAGGCTATTTACAATTTGTACAGAAACCAAATGGCAGTTATAAGAGTCGAGGGACATGAAAGGGAAGCAGTGGTTGGGAAGGGAGTAAGACAGGGTTGTAGCCTCTCCCCGATGTTGTTCAATCTGTATATTGAGCAAGCAGTAAAGGAAACAAAAGAAAAATTCGGAGTAGGTATTAAAATTCATGGAGAAGAAATAAAAACTTTGAGGTTCGCCGATGACATTGTAATTCTGTCAGAGACAGCAAAGGACTTGGAAGAGCAGTTAAATGGAATGGACAGTGTCTTGAAAGGAGGATATAAGATGAACATCAACAAAAGCAAAACAAGGATAATGGAATGTAGTCTAATTAAGTCGGGTGATGCTGAGGGAATTAGATTAGGAAATGAGGCACTTAAAGTAGTAAAGGAGTTTTGCTATTTGGGGAGCAAAATAACTGATGATGGTCGAAGTAGAGAGGATATAAAATGTAGGCTGGCAATGGCAAGGAAAGCGTTTCTGAAGAAGAGAAATTTGTTAACATCCAGTATTGATTTAAGTGTCAGGAAGTCATTTCTGAAAGTATTCGTATGGAGTGTAGCCATGTATGGAAGTGAAACATGGACGATAAATAGTTTGGACAAGAAGAGAATAGAAGCTTTCGAAATGTGGTGCTACAGAAGAATGCTGAAGATTAGATGGGTAGATCACATAACTAATGAGGAAGTATTGAATAGGATTGGGGAGAAGAGACGTTTGTGGCACAACTTGACCAGAAGAAGGGATCGGTTGGTAGGACATGTTCTGAGGCATCAAGGGATCACCAATTTAGTATTGGAGGGCAGCGTGGAGGGTAAAAATCGTAGAGGGGGACCAAGAGATGAATACACTAAGCAGATTCAGAAGGATGTAGGTTGCAGTAGGCACTGGGAGATGAAAAAGCTTGCACAGGATAGAGTAGCATGGAGAGCTGCATCAAACCAATCTCAGGACTGAAGACCACAACAACAACAACAACCCGTAAGCACAGTGCCTAAAATCATACGAAACATCCTTCTTTGCTATCTATTTAAAATTACCCATGTGCACGAGTTGCTTCCTGTTGACCTGTCAGCAAGAGAGACCTTTGCTTTAGAACTTCTTGCTCGCATGGAAGTGGACAAAGATTGGCCTTGGAAGATTTTATGGACAGACGAAGCCCGCTTTCATCTGACAGGATATGTCAGTACACAGAATTGTCGAATATGGGCAACGGAAAATCCACACGCAAATCAACCAGTACCGCTTCATCCTGAAAAGGTCACTGTGTGGTGCGGATTTATGGCATCATTTATCATAGGGCCATATGAAGGGCTTATTTCAATAGTGGTACAAGTCCATTACCTCCACTTTTCTGTCTATAATGCTAAATTAATGAGCCAAACAAACAGAAAGAAAAGTTCATCTCTAGCAAGAAGCCATGTGCTTGAATATTTCCAGTACCTCAACTGCAGATTTTTCAGCGCTCATTTAACTTTAGGACTCTGTATCTCAATATAAACAAAAATGGACTTGTACCACTATTGAAATAAGCCCTTCATATTTTCTCGAAGAGACAGGTGCTTCTGGTCTTTTTACCTGTACCGTCACTGGTAAGCACTATGAGTGTCTTTTGCTCAACCACGACATTCCAGCTCTGCAACAGCGTGGATGTGTGGATGGGATCATTTTTAAGCAGGATGGCGCACCTCCGCACACTGAAAATCCAGTTAAGCAGCTGCTGAAGCGCCATTTCGGGAATGTTGGGATTATCAGCCACAATTTCCTTAAGGCCTGGCCGTCGCGATCACCTGATCTTAATACGTGCTACTTCTGGCTATGGGGCTATCTGAAAGATGTGTTCAGGGTTCCGATTGCAAACTTAGCTGCATTGAAGACACGCATTACGCAACACATTCTGAACGTGACCCCGGAAACACTTAGATCAGTTGTGGAACATACTGTTTCTCGATTTCAACGTATTGCAGAAAACGGTGGACAGCATATTGAACATGTTTTGTGCCAATCACACGGAAATTAATAATCCGATTCGATTTTGGTTGATGCTTTTTATGCGGTTTTTGGTCTCAGGACAATTAAAAACCGATTTTTCCAATGCTATGTGATATGACGTTGCCGTAGTGGATGGGCTTACGTAACTAACAGTGTGACACCTGTACACACATGCACACTGAGGAGTACAGTTTGTTTGACTTCAAATGTATGCCTTATTATATGATTCATTTGTCATTTTTAGTCAACCACTATTAAATTATAATGCTTACAGCGTCATCTGTTGCTACATTTTGTAACTATTTATTTTTCTTTCCCCCCTTCTCTGATAATATCCGTTGCAATTTGACGTCATTCTGACCAGTGGTGTTATTTCTACAGCGGTTTGAAAGTTTAATTATAATCACCCTGTATATACATATACAAAATGAAGTCTACAATATACTCATTTATTGATGTCTGATCTTGTAAGTAGGTTCGTATGTTGTAACAGATACTTATGTTGTCCGTACTCATGAAGACTGTTAACGGAATCTTCAGCTGATTTATTTTCAAGAAGAATTTTGTTTGTGTTGTGTAAGGTGCATCAGATGAAAGCGACACAGATGGAAAAAATATGTAAACTATTTATTGTTTCAAAAGTAATCCCTATATCTGTTAATACATTTATCCCACGGTGAGGCGAGACAATCATTACCTTATTGAAAAAATGTATGCGGTTGCCTACGAAACGATGATTGTAACTAGGGGCGGACCTCTTCGTCAGAAGCAAATTGACAACCACAATTTTCATCTTCAGGACTTCAAAAATATGGAAATCACTTGGATAGATTTCGGTACTGTATGGTAGATGTATGAGGGTTTCCCAGCGAAACTAGACTGCGAACATTTGGCTGGCCGCGGTGGCCGAGCGGTTCTAGGCGCTTCAGTCCGGAATCGCGCGACTGCTACGGTCGCAGGTTCGAATCCTGCCTCGTGCATGAATGTGTGTGATGTCTTTAGGTTAGTTAGGTTTAAGTAGTTTTAAGTTCTAGGGGACTGATGACCTTCGATGTAAGTCCCATAGTGCGCAGAGCCATTTGAGCGAGCATTTGTTTAACATATAACTCGAAACGCCATGTCTATGTACAGTAATAGCTCCCGTATATTTGATGATGACTAAATTCTGGAATGCATCTCTTGAGCAATAAAGTCATTCTTTGCCTGATTTTTGGCTTTTACCATGGCAACCCAGTCAGCCTGAGAGGAGAACTACCGATTATTATGATGATGGCCACCTGCCTCGTGCGCGACTGTCTCACATTTATAATATTGAAATTAAAACATGCTCTAAAATCTTGGAATCCCTGGGAGTGATGTTTTGCCTGTATCAATTGCGATAACAGCCAAATACGTTCGAGATTCTCGATTCCCAGACTGGATAAACAGTCTGTATACATAATAAAGTTTTTACAGAAGCCTCAGTGTGCGAGTCCTTCCACCTGGCCAGTTTTTTGATCATCCAGACAGCAAGTCAAATGGTGAAAGTACACTACAAACAGTGACCATCGAATAACTAATCCTTAGCTTTACAGCAATATTTCCCCAAAAAAATCACTAGAAATTAAGGTGTACAGGAAACGTTACCACTCAGTCCTGTAACTAGAAACTAGCTGTTACCCGCGGCTCTGTTCCGTATCAGTAGTTTCTTTATGATGGGCGATGGTGCGTAAGGAAGCTACTGCACGTGCAATAATATCAGCTGCCCTCACGTATCTGCTTATTTGGGAAAGCATAGCTCGTGATTTGTAGCCTGTTTTCCTACTGTCAGGCTGTCCAAACAAGCGATTCATCGGTATGTGCAACGTCATTGCTGAGCAGTGCTTAGAGGGGCGTGGGCAGGATCACGCACCTACGCATCGTGCTATTAAAGTAGCTATACATTATACAGTGTCTACATTGCAACAACGCAAAAAACAGTGTGGAAGTATGGATTAAACACACCGAGAGTTGTACAAGCATTGTAATTAATACTTTGAATTATATTCATATAGCATGTAAGCGTTTTCACAGATATGATACAGATCAAAAGTCGAAGACTAAATAGCTTTTTCCAGGAGCAAGTATTTTTTCCTAATTCGCGAAATATTCTTGAAATAAATAAGTATGTTGTATTACACACTTCCCGAAGTAGTTTATGTTCTCCCTCAGGGATCAAGCTATCTTCATACCAAATTTCATCGAACGCTGTATAGTGATTAGTCGCAAAAACGTAACAGAGTTAATTTTACATTTATAATATTTGTGTGCATAAAACGTTCAATTATATACCTTTTTCCGTAATCCGATGTTGATGAAATAAAGCCTATACCGTGCCCCAGGATATGCTCAAGTTACCTGTGAAAACCCCTTCAAAAATGACTCTGAGCACTATGGGACTTGACTGCTGAGGTCATCAGTCCCCTAGAACTTAGAACTACTTAAACCTAACTAACCTAAGAACACCACACACATCCATGCCCGAGGCAGGATTCGAATCTGCGACCGTCCTTCAAAGGGATTAATGGTTTCAAACAGAGAAACCAGCAGACACAGCAGTTTTACAGGTTTATTATTAGTATAGATTATGGTAAATTTCTCTTTAAAATGTGGTACCTTAATAACTTTAAAAATAGTTCGTCGCCGCCAAGGCTTACTGCGGACGAGAAACTGCTGATAATATTTTGTCTCATTTAGCCTTTTTCGGGTACAAAATTTCCAGCTGACTACAGGGACACAGTGTCGTGTAGAACGATAAGCGTTAATTGCAAGACTTGCGAGAGAAAGAGGGCGAGGTGCAGAAAAAAAGAGAGCAACCGAATCTGTGCTTGCATCTGTAGTCAGCTGTTTAACGCTGCAGAAGGTTACGACGATTGTGGCAGAAAAAACACACAATACTGCGTGGGCGAAGATCAGAAGGCCGAAGGTCTATAATAAGGGAACTCACCTGCTTTGCAGTGCGCGGCGAGGCTTTCGCATGGGGCTACACCCAACTGTTTCACAGACTGCCGCGAACCAGCGCGTCCTTCGGCGAGACCGGCAGAAAGCGTCTTCCGTGGTGACGTCAGTACTCGATCCGTCAGTGACGTAACGAGTGACTGTCTCAGGTGGCCTTGTCGTCATAGAACGAGCCACCAGTTCTAATCGCAACCAGTGACGTAATTTCGAAATGTATTACATCTTATTTTTAAGAAAAGGATTGCGACCATTCAGAACCCGCTGAGTTAGACGTACACGACAACGTCACACATGGAAGTAAATGTTCTAAGCAGGGGTCTTCATTTTACTTATTAGTATCACCTATTCTGTTTCACAGGTCAAGGGCTTTACTTGACAGCGTTCCGCACTAAAATTTGCGGTGAATTTAGTTTTCTTTCTCGTAATTCATTTTAACTATGATAGCATGGGATTTAAACTGTGAGACAAATTCTTCGCAGGCGCTGTGGCCGTGCGGTTTTAGGAGCTTCAGTCCGGAACCGCGCTGCTGCTACGGTCGCAGGTTCGAATCCTGCCTCCGGCATGGATGTGTGTGATGTCCTTAGGTTAGTTAGGTTTAAGTAGTTCTAAGTCTAGGGGACTGATGACCTCAGATGTTAAGTCCCATAGTGCTCAGAGCCATTTGAACAAATTCTTCTCAGGACCAAGTATCCCAGTTACCACTTGTAATGTTTCAGGGTGATATAAATATGGATGTCGTCTTTAATGTTTTACGTCTTCCAGAGTAGATTAAGGTTTTACCTGTTTTCATCAGCGTAACTTGTCTGTCGGTGTGTCCCTACTTTTTCCTTCCTACCCAGCGGGGAACTAGTATCTCTGCGTCACTGTAATTTGTCTGTGCATTTCTCGTAACTTTCTACTTCTGTTTTCGCTCTTCCATCACCTATACTAATCTTACCTTATTATTTCTCGCTCTTTCTTTGAACATTTATCTTCTTGTCCCGCCCTGATACCTTCTGTACTACCGAGCGAGGTGGCGCAGTGGCTAGCACACTCGACTCGCATTCGGGAGGACGACGGTTCAATCCCGCGTCCGGCCATCCTGATTTAGGTTTTCCGTGATTTTCCTAAATCACTCCAGGCAAATGCCGGGATGGTTCCTTTGAAAGGGCACGGCCGACTTCCTTCTCCGTCCTTCCCTAACCCGATGAGACCGATGACCTCGCTGTTTGGTCTCTTCCCCCAAACCAACCAACCAACCAACCAACCTTCTGTACTGTTGCCACACGTTTCTATTAAATGTCATTATTCACATTCGACAAGAACATAATGAGGAAATTGCTTAACAGTACATCAATAAGACTGACATTGCTTAAATAACATATATTCATTCGTATACTAATGTCACTACTTTATAGAAATAACCAGCGAAACCGGCAATGCTTCCCAGTTTCCAAATTCAGGGTGAGAATTATTCAACTATATAAAATAAAATCGTCGTAACTTACGAACGGTTGGCGTTAGGACGTTCAAACTGCGCGGCTGGCCGCGGAGCATTTTGGGAGTTAGTATGCGCATGCATGGTTTGGTTTAGCGACGAACGGACTTTCATTTGGATGGGTTCGTCAACAAGCAAAATTGGCGCATTTTGGGGACTGAGAAACCGCATTTCGCTATCGAGAAGTCTCTTCGCCATCAACGGGTCACTGTGGCGTGCAATGTCCAGTCACAGAATAATCGGTGCGATATTCCTTGATGGCACGGTGACTAAAGAATGGTATGTGAAGGCTTTGGAAGGTGATTTCATCCTCATTATCCAAAGTGACCCTGATTTCGACAAGATGTGGTTCATGAAAGATGGAGCTCGACGCCATGAAGCGGGAGAGTGTTTGATGTTCTGAAGGAGCGTTTTGGGGACAGTATTCTGGCTCTAGGGCACACAGAGCCTACTGGCATGCGCCTCGATTGGCCGTCATAATTTCCGGATCTGAATACATACGACTCCTGTTTGTGGGGCTATATTAAAGACAAGGTGTACAGCAATAACAAGGCCGCGCCGGGTAGCCGCGCGGTCTTGGGCGCCTTGTCACGGCTCGTGCGGCTCACCCCATGGGAGGTTTGAGTCCTCCCTCGGGCATGGGTGTGTGTGTTGTCCATAGCGAAAGTTAGTTTAAGTTAGATAAAGTAGTGTGTAGGCTTAGTGCCCCGTGACCTCAGCAGTTTGGTCCCATAAAACCTTACCACAAATTTCCAAATTTCCAAATAACCCCAAAAGCATTTCTGAGCAGAAAACAGCCATTCAGGAGGTCATCGACAACATCAGTGTTCCGTCACTTCAGCAAGTCGTGCAGAATTTCTCTATTCGTCTACGCCACATCATCGCCAATGATGGCAGGCATACCGAACGTCACAACCTAAATCCGAATATCTATAGTGACGTTTACATGTCGAATAAAGCGTGTGCACGCCGTAGTTTGTAACTAGTTTGGGTTTTTTTTTTTTTCACATAGTTCAATAAGTGTCACCCTGTACGTACAGGAATTGGATATACGTCCTAATCTCCTCCTCCCTCTTGTCTTTGTCCATCTCTTCCTCCTCCCTATCTCTCTGTCCATCACTCCCTCCTCCCCCCTCTCTCTCTCCATCTTCTCCTCCCCCCTCTCTGTCCATCTCCACCTTGCCCCATCTATGCCCAGCTTTTCTCCCCATCTCTCTGTCCGTCACTTCCTCCTCCCTCCACCCTCCTCTCTCTCTACCTCTCCCTCCCTCTCCCTCCCTCCCTCTCTCTCTCTCTATCTCTCTCTCCATCTTCTCCTCCCCCCTCTCTGTCCATCTCCCCCTTGCCGCTCTCTGTGTCCATCTTTTCTTTTCCCTCTCTCTGACCAAAAGCCTTGCAAACGAAATCTTGTTTGGGACTTTAAGTCGCTTGAAGTGAGTGGGTGAATCTATTAGGAACACAGGTACAGTGTTTGAGAGACACCTCTCCAGTTGCCGTATCTGTGAGGATAGCAGCTTCAACGACAGTATATTCCATAGAATTAATCTGCAAACGGAAAGGATTATTCAGATTACGTATTAGTATCCTAATCATACACCCATAAACCGTAAACACAGCTTTCCTGTTTTCTATTAAAACCGACTACAAGTAAGAAAACAAAACAACACCTTGTTGTGTACACATTTTGTTTACAATTATATACAGGGTGAACATTAAAAAACTGACAAACTGTAGGGGCTGATTCCTGACTGGAAATGGAGGAAAAAATGTCCTATGAACATGTCTCCCGAAGTGCATCATTGCCACGGTTGATGACGCTGACGAATGACAGTTCCTCTGACCACGTGTCGATTGTTCCTTGTGTGTTGCAGGTAGAGTGATTGACGCAGCGTACTGTAAGCAGCAGAATGGTCCGGTATTTACTGCCGGAACAAGCCGAGATGATGTTTGTGTACGTCCATGAGGATGGAGGCAGTCGGGAGGTAGCACTGCTATACCAGAGCAAGTACCCTCATAGACACCAACCATATCGCACAACATTTCATGTTTAAGTAGCTTAGATAATTCAACTGATTGGTTGGTTGATTGATTTGGATGGAGGGGACCAAACAGCGAGGTCATCACTCCCATCGGGTTGGGGAAGGATGGGAAAGGAAGTCTGCAGTGTCCTTTCAAAAGAACCATCCTGAAGCGATTTAGGGAAATCACGGAAAATCTACACTCCTGGAAATTGAAATAAGAACACCGTGAATTCATTGTCCCAGGAAGGGGAAACTTTATTGACACATTCCTGGGGTCAGATACATCACATGATCACACTGACAGAACCACAGGCACATAGACACAGGCAACAGAGCATGCACAATGTCGGCACTAGTACAGTGTATATCCACCTTTCGCAGCAATGCAGGCTGCTATTCTCCCATGGAGACGATCGTAGAGATGCTGGATGTAGTCCTGTGGAACGGCTTGCCATGCCATTTCCACCTGGCGCCTCAGTTGGACCAGCGTTCGTGCTGGACGTGCAGACCGCGTGAGACGACGCTTCATCCAGTCCCAAACATGCTCAATGGGAGACAGATCCGGAGATCTTGCTGGCCAGGGTAGTTGACTTACACCTTCTAGAGCACGTTGGGTGGCACGGGATACATGCGGACGTGCATTGTCCTGTTGGAACAGCAAGTTCCCTTGCCGGTCTAGGAATGGTAGAACGATGGGTTCGATGACGGTTTGGATGTACCGTGCACTATTCAGTGTCCCCTCGACGATCACCAGTGGTGTACGGCCAGTGTAGGAGATCGCTCCCCACACCATGATGCCGGGTGTTGGCCCTGTGTGCCTCGGTCGTATGCAGTCCTGATTGTGGCGCTCACCTGCACGGCGCCAAATACGCATACGACCATCATTGGCACCAAGGCAGAAGCGACTCTCATCGCTGAAGACGACACGTCTCCATTCGTCCCTCCATTCACGCCTGTCGCGACACCACTGGAGGCAGGCTGCACGATGTTGGGGCGTGAGCGGAAGACGGCCGAACGGTGTGCGGGACCGTAGCCCAGCTTCATGGAGACAGTTGCGAATGGTCCTCGCCGATACCCCAGGAGCAACAGTGTCCCTAATTTGCTGGGAAGTGGCGGTGCAGTCCCCTACGGCACTGGGTAGGATCCTACGGTCTTGGCGTGCATCCGTGCGTCGCTGCGGTCCGGTCCCAGGTCAACGGGCACGTGCACCTTCCGCCGACCACTGGCGACAACATCGATGTACTGTGGAGACCTCACGCCCCACGTGTTGAGCAATTCGGCGGTACGTCCACCCGGCCTCCCGCATGCCCACTATACGCCCTCGCTCAGAGTCCGTCAACTGCACATACGGTTCACGTCCACGCTGTCGCGGCATGCTACCAGTGTTAAAGACTGCGATGGAGCTCCGTATGCCACGGAAAACTGGCTGACACTGACGGCGGCGGTGCACAAATGCTGCGCAGCTAGCGCCATTCGACGGCCAACACCGCGGTTCCTGGTGTGTCCGCTGTGCCGTGCGTGTGATCATTGCTTTTACAGCCCTCTCGCAGTGTCCGGAGCAAGTATGGTGGGTCTGACACACCGGTGTCAATGTGTTCTTTTTTCCATTTCCAGGAGTGTAAATCAGGATGGCTGGACGTGGGTTTGAGTCGTCGTTCTCCCGAGTGCGAGTCTAGCGTGCTAACCACTGCGCCACCTCGCCCGGTAAACAAGTTTACCGGGCTTGAACCATTGATCCAGCGTTTACCAGTTTCGAGCGCTACTAATTTTTTGTATCATCATCTTCAATTATTTTGATTTTGACGGAAATGTTAGTAGAACATGCACCTCTGTTTAAAAATTTACCTCAGCTTGGAATTGAACTGTGGCCGCCTACATTGCATGCAAACATTCTACCACAGAACCGGGAGGCCCGTCGAAAAACTGTCCTAGCTTTACTTAACTAAGCATGCCCGGTCGAATTTTCATGAGAATTTTTAAGAGTTGCATCGAAGTGCTTTTGAAGATTTTTATTTTAGTTCTGAACTTCACGAACCATAAACACAAAAAATTACAAAAATTTGATTGCCACATGCTCTCCTTTTTAGACACGCCTGCAAAAATGTGTTTTTGAATATGAGAGACCCATTCACACAAACAGTTCAACATACATCAATAAAATGTTTATTGTATGTATACTAGGCGTATTTACAGTTGCTGGCTTTATTAAGTTTTGTGCAAATCTATAAGTTTTGATATTATATTGTCAACAAAAAGTACAATGGAAACGAATAGATTGAAAAATAACTAAAATAACAGTTTTTTTTAACTCAATCATTACAAAAAATGGCTCTGAGCGCTATGGGACTTAGCATCTATGGTCATCAGTCCCTAGAACTACTTAAACCTAACTAACCTAAGGACATCACGCAACACCCAGTCATCACGAGGCAGAGAAAATCACTGACCCCGCCGGGAACCGAACCCGGGAACCCGGGCGCGGGAAACGAGAACTCTACCGCACGACCACGAGCTGCGGACTCAATCATTATAGCAAAATTCGAGATAGTATAGGGTGGGGCAAATAAAAGTGGACCAGAGGACAGAGTTCCAGGATACAAAGAAATACAGCACAGGAAAGGAAATACAGTACTAACTTGACTATACCAGACGCTGCAAGTGATCACCATTCGTCTCTTGGCGCTTTGGGCTCTGGCCAGCCAGCTAGCTGCTGAAGACGAATCGAAGCTGGACTGCTGGAATTGCTGCAATCTCATCCGTAATGCTCTGCTGCAGTTCTTGAAGACTATGAGGGCTGTTGAGATACACCTTAGACTTGAGGGCCCCCGACACACTGTAATCGCACACTGACAGATCGGGTGACTTGGGTGGCTAACTAGGACCACGTCCAGAGTGACCTCTGCTAACAACCCTGTCAGGCGTGAAGACTGTGTAAATGTGCTCCAAGGTTCAGCTGGCTGTATGTTGCTGTAGGCCTTTACCTCCTCCGATAATGCTGTCACAGTGGTCCAATCGTCTGAGCCGGTTTATTTGCCCCGGTTACCTCTCAGTTAATAAGTTTCACAAGTGTAGTTTTCATAATTTATGAATAAACTATGCTTGAACTTGGTAAGCGGACGTCCACTAATGGTGTGAGCCGAAAATGGGAAGGGAGTGGGCCGGCAAGATCCCACCGAATCTCATTTAAAGGGATGAGGGGATAATGAAAATCTCACGTCAGCATTTCAGTTCAGAGAATATACATTAAATCGATAACATTTTCTGTATAAAATCAGCCCTGAGCATAGACAAGACAAAAGAGCGCGACAGTCTTTTATGGCCTGTCTGAATTGAACTAAATACTTTCCATATGTGCTCGCCGGTAAGAATTCTCTTAGCGATCATGGAAATCGAGAGATTGATAAGTTGCATTATCGTGCGGTTCAAAGGAAGTTACAAACAATGCTGTCTTCCGTCGGCAAATAAAGTAAATGTACAGCGCCACTTAACGTACGTAATATGTCAATAAAAGATCAGTTTTTTAGGTATCCATTAAAACGAATAATACTATTTTCGTGGACCATTTTTATCTGTCTATCTCCGTCTGTACTAATGTTACTCAGCTTTGGCATGTTATAAATAAACTGTTTTTAATCAAGTGTTGAAACACCTTTTAATACAGTTTTTCAATGAAACGTGTTTTTATGAAGTGTTTTAATCAATGTTTAAAAAAAAATATTTTTACTTATGTTCATAGGGTAAAAATTTGGAAATTTGTGGTAACGACTATGGGACCAATTGCTGAGGTCGTCGGTCCCTAGGCTTACGCACTACTTAATCTAACTTAAACTAACTTACGTAAAGGAAAACACACACACCCATGCCCGAGGGAGAACTCGAACCTCCGACGGAGGGGGGGCGGGGGGGGGGGGGGAAGGGCAGCAGAGGGGCGATGCACTATTCTCACCAAGGGGGAGGGAGGGAAGGGTCTTAATTTTAAACAATAAACCTAATGTAATTAATGAACGTCCTTAAGATTAATATACACTCCTGGAAATGGAAAAAAGAACACATTGACACCGGTGTGTCAGACCCACCATACTTGCTCCGGACATTGCGAGAGGGCTGTACAAGCAATGATCACACGCACGGCACAGCGGACACACCAGGAACCGCGGTGTTGGCCGTCGAATGGCGCTAGCTGCGCAGCATTTGTGCACCGCCGCCGTCAGTGTCAGCCAGTTTGCCGTGGCATACGGAGCTCCATCGCAGTCTTTAACACTGGTAGCATGCCGCGACAGCGTGGACGTGAACCGTATGTGCAGTTGACGGACTTTGAGCGAGGGCGTATAGTGGGCATGCGGAAGGCCGGGTGGACGTACCGCCGAATTGCTCAACACGTGGGGCGTGAGGTCTCCACAGTACATCGATGTTGTCGCCAGTGGTCGGCGGAAGGTGCACGTGCCCGTCGACCTGGGACCGGACCGCAGCGGCGCACGGATGCACACCAAGACCGTAGGATCCTACACAGTGCCGTAGGGGACCGCACCGCCACTTCCCAGCAAATTAGGGACACTGTTGCTCCTGGGGTATCGGCGAGGACCATTCGCAACCGTCTCCATGAAGCTGGGCTACGGTCCCGCACACCGTTAGGCCGTCTTCCGCTCACGCCCCAACATCGTGCAGCCCGCCTCCAGTGGTGTCGCGACAGGCGTGAATGGAGGGACGAATGGAGACGTGTCGTCTTCAGCGATGAGAGTCGCTTCTGCCTTGGTGCCAATGATGGTCGTATGCGTGTTTGGCGCCGTGCAGGTGAGCGCCACAATCAGGACTGCATACGACCGAGGCACACAGGGCCAACACCCGGAATCATGGTGTGGGGAGCGATCTCCTACACTGGCCGTACACCACTGGTGATCGTCGAGGGGGACACTGAATAGTGCACGGTACATCCAAACCGTCATCGAACCCATCGTTCTACCGTTCCTAGACCGGCAAGGGAACTTGCTGTTTCAACAGGACAATGCACGTCCGCCTGTATCCCGTGCCACCCAACGTGCTCTAGAAGGTGTAAGTCAACTACCCTGGCCAGCAATATCTCCGGATCTGTCCCCCATTGAGCATGTTTGGGACTGGATGAAGCGTCGTCTCACACGGTCTGCACGTCCAGCACGAACGCTGGTCCAACTGAGGCGCCAGGTGGAAATGGCATGGCAAGCCGTTCCACAGGACTACATCCAGCATCTCTACGATCGTCTCCATGGGAGAATAGCAGCCTGCATTGCTGCGAAAGGTGGATATACACTGTACTAGTGCCGACATTGTGCATGCTCTGTTGCCTGTGTCTATGTGCCTATGGTTCTGTCAGTGTGATCATGTGATGTATCTGACCCCAGGAATGTGTCAATAAAGTTTCCCCTTCCTGGGACAATGAATTCCCGGTGTTCTTATTTCAATTTCCAGGAGTGTAGATGAGATGGCTCTACATTCTCTCTTCAACATTCTGAAGTTGTGCAGCTTCCATAGTGTTATCTACTGAACGCAGATCGTGTTTACAAGTGTTTCTGAACGGGCGAGCGAAGCGAAATTTCGCCAAGAGTTCAGCGTTCGTGACGAGCTGGGAAGCTGCCAAACACCACAGCCCGGTTGCCAGCGCCCGTCTTCCTGCGAGCCAAGAGTTTCAGGCTGAACCACGCCACGCGCGCCTGTCAGCGGCAAGAACAAAGGGGCACCGAGGCCGGCCGTGCCGGTGGGATTTGCGCGCTCGGTGTGTGGCGGCATTTATAATAGTTGTGCAGCACGTGGAAATTTCCTCGCACATAGATTTCCCGTGTTGCACTCAATTTCGTGACGCCAACCGAGGACTGCTTATTTATTTACTTATCGTTTGGCGACAACAGCAAATATTGAGGAATACCTACAGTTTACAATTATACATTTAAGGATTTGGGCACAAAGCTAATATGTTCAAATTCTGAAAGTTAATAATTGAATAACACTAAGAGGAGGGCATTCAAACTATATAAATTGGGACTGTTAATTAAAAATATACGTTTAGTCAGAGTTCAACATCTGTTGAACGAAGGCTGTAGATAGAGGGGGCAGCATTAACGAAATCACTAAATGGTCCTGGGTACTTCCTCAGAGGGCACTCCCTGACAGTATGCGAACGGTTTGTTCTTCGGCCCCATAATCACAGGCTGGAATGTCCCAGAGACAGCAGTTGTACATCCGAGCGTTTCACCTAGCGTTACCAGTTCTCATCCTATTAATCGTGTCTACTCACTTGGTAGACTGGATCTTGAACGCCTTGATGTTTTATTGCTGCAGCATTCCGTTTCCTGTACCGTTCTTGTTTATTGTCAAACTTCTTGTTGTTTTTTCGATTATGTCACAGTGGCGTGCGTGATACCAAGCGGTCTGGAGGACAGTCATTTAAGACTGTATGAATTGGAATTTCTTGTGGGTGGTCGGGGTGATGCAGCTTTCTTCATTCTCGATCGGCTGCTTCTCGGCGTCGCAATTCAGTGGTGGAATGTTACGATGGTATGCAGCCAACGGATCGGTGTGGGTTTTAATGTCCCCGTAATAATTCTCATTGATTCATTCAGATGGATGCCTAGTTTCCTTGTACACTACTGGCCATTATAATTGATACACCACGAAGATGACGTGCTACAGACGCGAAATTTAACCGACAGGAAGAAGATGCTGTGATATGCAAATGATTAGTTTTTCAGAACATTCACACAAGGTAGGAGCCGGTGACGACACCTAACAACATGCTGACATAAGGAAAGTTTCCAACCGATTTCTCATACACAAACAGCAGTTGACCGGCGTTGCCTGGTGAGACGTTGTTGTGATGCCTCGTGTAAGGAGGAAAAACGCGTATCATCACGTTTCCGACTTTGATAAAGGTCGGATTGTAGCCTTTCGCGATTGCGGTTTATCGTATCGCGACATTGCTGCTCGCGTTGGTCCAGATCCAATGACTATTAGCAGAATATGGAATCGGTGGGTTCAGGAGGGTCATACGGATCGCCGTGCTGGATCCCAACGGCCTCGTATCACTAGCAGTCGAGATGACAGGCATCTTATGCGCATGGCTGTAACGGATCGTGCAGCCACGTCTCGATCCCTGAGTCAACAGATGGGGACGTTTGCAAGACAACAACCATCTGCACGAACAGTTCGACGACGTTTGCAGCAGCATGGACTATCAGCTTGGAGACCATGGCTGCGATTACCGTTGACGCTGCATCACAGGCAGGAGCGCCTGCGATGGTGTACTCAATGACGAACCTGGGTGCACGAATGGCAAAACGTCATTTTTTTCGGATGAATCCAGGTTCTGTTTACAGCATCATGGCGGTCGCATCCGTGTTTGGCGACATCTCGACGAACGCACATTGGAAGCGTGTATTCGTCATCGCCATACTGGCGTATCACCCGGCGTGATGGTATGGGATGCCATTGGTTACACGTCTCGATCACCTCTTGTTCGCATTGACGGCACTTTGAACAGAGGACGTTACATTTCAGATGTGTTCCGACCCGTGGCTCTACCCTTCATTCGATCCCTGCGAAACCCTACATTTCAGCAGGCCAATGCACGACCGCATGTTGCAGGTCCTGTACGGACCTTTCTGGATACAGAAAATGTTCGACTGCTGCCCTAGCCAGCACATTCTCCAGATCTCTTACCAATTGAAAACGTCTGGTCAATGGTGGCCGAGCAATTGACTCGTCACAATACGTCAGTCACTATTTTAGATGAACTGTGGTATCTTGTTGAGGCTGCATCCATCCAAGCTCTGTTTGACTCAATGCCCAGGCGTATCAAGGCCGTTATTACGGCCAGAGGTGGTTGTTCTGGGTACTGATTTCTCAGGATCTATGCACCCAAATTGCGTAAAAATATAATCACATGTCAGTTCTAGTATAATATATTTGTCAAATGAATACCCGTTTATCATCTGCATTTCTTCTTGGTGTAGCAATTTTAATGGCCAGTAGTGTATATTTATTAAATTTCATGCGTGTTTTTTCTGTTTCAGAGGTTTAATCTCGCATTTCTCTAAATGTAAGCTCATTCAGTCTGTAGCTCATTAGCTCATTAGCGCATCAGCGTCCATTGGAGATGCATCGGGAGTGCAGCAAGTTGCATATCTATAGTTGTCTGCTTTTATAGTTCACGTCTTCAGTTAGTCTCGCTGGGATGGCTAGGATGTGTGCATAGTGTGTGCGAACGCAGGAGGAGCTGGCCACTGGTCGCGAACAGCTGCATGTGCTTTGCCTACGGTCAGTCACCTTCGGGTTGCTGCCTCGACGTGTAAAAAATGTTCAAATGTGTGTGAAATCTTATGGGACTGAACTGCTAAGGTCATCAGTCCCTTACACACTACTTAACCTAAATTATCCTAAGGACAAACATACACAACCATGCCCGAGGGAGAACTCGAATCTCCGCCGGGACCAGCCGCACAGTCCATGACTGCAGCGCCTGAGACCGCTCGGCTAATCCCGCGCGGCCCTCGGCGTGTAGCGGCGGCGGAAAATCTGGCGCGTCGCATGGGCACCTCGTAGTGCACCCGACGCGGTGGATCCGCCTTCACAGCAGAGTGAGTGGCGGACTGGTGTCGAGTTCGCGTCGCTCGAAGCGGCCTCGCCCATTCAGTCTGTGAGTGCACCGGTGGCCGCTCCTTCGGCAGCGTCCGAGCAGGCACACAGGGGTAGGGGTTTACTAGTTAATGGGACCGCCAATTATAGATGCATTATGAAGCCGCTTAGGCAGATAACTTTTAGGGCTGGGAAGAAAACCAATGTACTCTCAGTATGTCTGCTGGAGGGCCTCATCCGAGATGTAGAGGCGGCCTTGCCTGTGGCTATCGATCGTGCAGGCTGCGTATTGTGGCTCACGTCGGTACCAAAGACGCCTGTCGCATGGAGGTGCAACTAGAGCTAACAATTTGCAGCATCGTTCCCAAAGTTGATCGGGGTCCTTTGGTCTGGAGCCGAGTGGAGGGTCTGAACCAAAGGCTTCGTCGACACTGTGACGGTCTTGGCTGCAAATTTCTAGACGTGCGTTATCGTGTGGCGATTTGTAGGACTCCCCTTGATAGGTCTGGGGTGCACTACACAAAGGAAGCAACTACTCCGGTATCAGAGTAGTTCGGGAGAGAAGATGAGGGTTTTTAAAGCTAGGCAGTAGTTTGAGGTGATTTGATGAGCAATCGTCAGTCGATATGCAACAAGGAAAATCAAACAGCGTTCAGAAAAAGATACTTCGACTGTCAGAATTTTGTCAGTAAACTGTCGTAGTATTCTTAGTAAAGTCCCCGAATTTACTGCCCCCTGGACAGTTCTCGCACTGAAATTATGATTGGGACCGACAGGTGACAAACACAGAGTGGAAAGCTCTGAGATATTTAGCGAGTCGTGGAACGTATATCGGAAAAACAGGTTAGAGACCATAGGAGGGGGAGTGCTCATTGCAGTTAGCAACAGCATTGTCTCTAGTGAGATCTAAGTTGAATGTGACAGTGAAGTCAACTGGTCGCGTATAACAGGTGTAGTTGAAACCAAATTAATTGTTGGGTGTTTTGATCGGCCACCCGATTCTGCTGTGACAGTTCTGGAGTCATTCAAAGAAATTTTACTCTGAATAGCGCGTAAATACCCAGATCATGTAAAACTTGTTGGAGGCGACTTTAACCTGCCGAGTATAGACTGGAATGTCTATGGATTCATTGCGGGAGGGTACAGACAGACAGTCAGGTGAAATACGCACATCAAAAAATGTTTTGCATCACCTCGGTTCCGAGAGTTCCGCAACCTGTACAGAAAACTCAAATACAGAGCAACATAAACATCATTTCTGCCCTTTTTATTGCTCAAGAAAACCACACTTTGCGTGTTGTACCACCATACAGCGAGACCTTCAGAGGTGGTCGTCCAGATTTCTGTACACACCGGCACCTCTAATACCCAGCAGCACGTCCTCTTGCATTGATGCACGCCTGTTTCGTCGTGGCATACTACCCACAAGTTCATCAACGCACTGTTGGTCCAGATTGTCCCACTCCTCTAAGGCGACTCGGCGTAGATCCCTCAGAGTGGTTCGCGGGTCAAGTCGTCCATAAACAGCCCTTTTCAATCTATCTCAGGCATGTTCGAGAGGGTTCATGTCTGGAGAACATGCTGGCCACTCTAGTCGAGCGATGTCGTTATCCTGAAGGAAGTCATTCACAAGACGTGCACGAGGGGAGCGCGAATTGTCGTCCATGAAGACGAATGCCTCGCCAATATGCTGCCGATATGGTTGCACTAGCCGGCCGCGGTGGTCTAGCGGTTCTAGGCGCTCAGTCCGGAGCCGCGCGACTGCTACGGTCGCAGGTTCGAATCCTGCCTCGGGCATGGATGTGTGTGATGCCCTTAGGTTAGTTAGGTTTAAGTAGTTCTAAGTTCTAGGGGACTGATGATCATAGATGGTAAGTCCCATAGTGCTCAGAGCCATTTGGTTGCACTATCGGTCGGAGGATGGCATTCACGAATCATACAGCCGTTACTACGCCTTCCATTACCACCAGCAGCGTACGTCGGCCCCACATAAGGCTATCCCAAAACAGTAGGGAACCTCCACCCTGCTGACCTTGCTGCACTCGCTGGACAGTGTGTCTAAGGCTTTCAGCCTGACCGGGTTGCCTCCAAACACGTCTCCGACGATTGTCTGGTTGAAGGCATATGCGACACTCATCGGTGAAGAGAACGTGATGCCAATCCTGAGCGGTCCATTCGGCATTGTTGTTGGGCCCATCTGTACCGCGCTGCATGGTGTCGTGGTTGCAAAAATGGACCTCGCCTGGGGAGTGAAGTTGAGAATTATGCAGCCTTTTGCGCAGTCGTAACAAGACGTCCTGTGGCTACACTAAAAGCATTATTCAACATGGTGGTGTTTTTGTCAGGGTTCCTCCGAGCCATAATCCGTAGGTAGCGATCATCCATTGCAGTAGTAGCCCTTGGGTGGTCTGAGTGAGGCATGTCATTGACAGTTCCTGTGTCTCTGTATCTCCTCCATGTCCGAACAACATCGCTTTGTTTCACTCCGATACGCCTGGACACTGCCCTTGCTGAGAGCCATTCCTGGCACAAAGTAACAATGCGGACGCGATCGAACCGCGATATTGACCGTCTAGGCATGGTTGAACTACAGACAACATGAGCCGTGTACCTCCTTCCTGGTGGAATGACTGGAATTGATCGGCTGTCGGACCCACTCCGTCTTAGGCGCTGCTTATGCATGGTTGTTTACATCTTTGGGCGGGTTTAGTGACATCTCTGAACAGTCAAAGGGACTTTGTCTGTGAACAATATCCACAGTCAACGTTATCTTCAGGAATTCTGGGAAACGGGATGATACAAAACTTTTTTTGATGTGTGTACTTTTGAACACGTTTTCTGAAAATTGTCTTGAGCAGCTAGCTCGGCAGCCCACACGCAATGGAAATATCTTAGAACTTGTAGCTACGAATAGGTCCGACCTTATCGACAATGTCAGTATAGAAACGGGTATTAGCGATCATGGTGTCATCATAGCAACTATGATTACGAAAGTTAATAAATCAGTTAAGAAGGCTAGGAGACTGTTTCTGCCACACAGTGCAGATGAGCAGTTATTAGTATTCATATTTCACTTAGACAGTGAACTGGCATCACTAAGTTCCAGTAAGATGGACGTAGAGGAATTACGGACAAAGTTTAAACAGACTATAAATCGTGGCCTGGAGAGTTGTGTGCCTACTATGTGGATAAAGGATGGAAAAGACCAAGCATAGTTTAATAACGAAATTCTGCTTACGTTGAGGAGGTAGAAGCTGTTGCACCCTTGGTTCAAAAGGGAATGCACAAACGATGACAAGCGAAGGTTAGTAGAGTTCGTGCGTCTGTGAAAAGATCTATGTGTGAAACATACAACGACTATCATCGTCACACCTTAGCAGAAGATCTGGCAGAGAACACGAGAAAATTTTGGTCTCGCATAAAATCGGTAAGCGGGCCTAAGTCTCCATTCAGTCTCTTGTTGAATAGTCTGGTGTGGCAGTTAAAGATAGCAAAACGAAAGGAGAAGTATTAAATTTCACGTTCCAGAAATCGTTCACACAGCAGAATCGTAAAACACATCGTCATTTGACCAACGGACAGACTCCTGTATGGACGACATAGCAATAAGCATATCTGGCGTAGAGAAACAACTCAAAGATTTGAAAGCAAATAAATCTCCTGGTCCGGATGGAATCACAAATTGATTTTACAAAGAGTAGTCTATGGCATTGGCCCCTTACCTAGCTTGTATTTATCGTGAATCGCTCGCCCAGCACAAAATCACAAGCGACTGAAAAAAGCGCAGGCGACTCCAGTGTGTAAGAAGGGTAAAAGAACGGACACGCAAAATTACAGACCAGTATCCTTAACTTCTGCTTGCTGCAGAATCCTTTAGCGTATTCTCAGTTCGAATATAATAAACTTTCTTGAGACTAAGAAGCTTATGTCTACGAATCAGAATGGTTTTAACAAGCATCGCTCATGAGAAACTCAGCTTGTACTTTTCTCACCTGATATACTGGCATGAATGACATGAATGGCGACAGGCGGAATCCATATTTCTTGATTTCCGGAACACCTTTTTCACGTTGCCCTACTGCAGGCTGTTAACGAAGTTAAAAGCATATGGAATAAGTACACAAATATGTGAGTGACTCGAAGACTTCTTAAATAGTAGAACCCAGTATGTCGTTCTCGACGGCGAATGTTCATCAGAGACAAGGGTATCAGGAGTGCCCCAGGGAAGTGTGATGGGATCACTGTTGTTCTTTATATACATAAATGATTTGGTGGACAGGATGGGCAGCAGTCTGCGGTTGTTTGCTGGTGACATGGTGTACGGAAAGGTATCGAAGTTGAGTGACGGTAGGAAGATACAAGACGACTTAGAAAAAATTTCTGTTTGGTGTGATGAATGGGAGCTACCCCTAAATGTCGAAAAATGTAAGTTAATGTGGATGAGTAGGAAGATGAAGCCTGTGATGTTCCGATACAGTATTATTAGTGTCCTGCTTGACACAGTCAAGTCGTTCAAATATCTAGGCGTACGTTGCAAAGTGATATGAGGTGGAACGAGCGTGTAAGAACTGTGGTAGGGAAGGCGAATAGTCGACTTCGGTTTATTGGGAAAATTTTAGGAAAGAGTGGCTCGTTCACCTGTAAAGGAGACCACACATATAGGACGATGGTGCGGCCTATTCTTGAGTTCTGCTCGAGTGTTTAGGATCCGTACCAGGTCGGATTGAAGGAAGACATCGAACCAGTTCAGAGGCGGGCTGATAGATATGTCATCGGTAGGTTCGAACAACACCCAAGTGTTGCGGAGATGCTTCGGGAACTCAAATGGGAATCCTTGGACGGAATGTGACATTCTTTTCGAGAAACACTACTGAGAAAATTTAGAGAACCGGCAATTGAAGCTGACTACCCAACGATTCTACTGCCGCCAACATACATTACGCTAAAGACTACGAAGATAAGATACAAGAAATTAGGGCTCATACTGAGACGGAAGTATTTTCAGAAGTTAACGCAAGGGATAGAATTAATCACCGCAATCTCATTTTTACGAACACAAAGTAACATTGAAGTTGCTTGGCTGATATATACTGTTTTACTGATATCGCATTGTACAGGGTGATTCAAAAAGAATACCACAACTTTAGGAATTTAAAACTCTGCAACGACAAAAGGCAGAGCTAAGCACTATCTGTCGGCGAATTAAGGGAGCTATAAAGTTTCATTTAGTTGTACATTTGTTCGCCATTTCAGCCAATAAAGTTTTTGGTCCCTTTTTCTTCGAAGGTGCTACTGTAACTGGACTACAGTATCTGGAGATGTTAGAGAATTGGCTGTTCCCTCAGCTCGAACAAGAAGCACAACAATTCATATTTCAGCAGGATGGAGCGCCACCACATTGGCACTTATCTGTCCGTAACTACCTGAACGTCAACTACCCGAGGCGATGGATCGGCCGCCAGGCAGCCCGTGACAGAGCACTTCATCACTGGCCTCCAAGAAGCCCTGATCTTACCCCCTGCGATTTTTTCTTATGGGGGTATGTTAAGGATATTGTGTTTCGGCCACCTCTCCCAGCCATCATTGATGATTTGAAACGAGGAATAACAGCAGCTATCCAAACTGTTACGCCTGATATGCTACAGAGAGTGTGGAACGAGTTGGAGTATCGGGTTGATATTGCTCGAGTGTCTGGAGGGGGCCATATTGAACATCTCTGAACTTGTTTTTGAGTAAAAAAAAACCTTTTTAAATACTCTTTGTAATGATGTATAACAGAAGGTTATATTATGTTTCTTTCATTAAATACACATTTTTAAAGTTGTGGTTTTCTTTTTGAATCACCCTGTATATTAAAAACTAACGGAATTTGTTTCTTTCGATAGATTTCATTTATATTTGACTTCTTGGCTAGGAAAAAGGAAGTTATCGACAAAGTGATTGGGATTTTATCGATAGATGTACGGAACGCTAAAAAGTGACGCTATGCGTAAGCCCTTCTGAAACTTTTGTTGAGATGCACGGGTGTGCAGCTAGTAAGGAATAAATGTGGGGTATATAGTATGTGGTATACAAGAGTTGCTAGGTACTAACGCATTTGAACAAGACATCCCAAAGCATGGGATAATAGTGAACACTTCAATATAAAAGACATAGACACTAAAAATTCATAGATACGCACATGGTAGAAGTCTAAAGAACCTGGACTAGTGAAACTGTAAACAGAATCATAATTAAACGTGACGGTGTCACGGAACCATGTGCGCATTAGACAGTGATATTGGATTTTAAGGTAAATGTTGAGTAAATTAAAGACAGGAGCTAATCTAGATATAAGACTGGGCCTTCTGGGGATGGGACGCTCAAAGCATTGCGAGATCCGCGCCGCGGGACGGCGAACGGTAGTACCAGATGGGGCAGCTTCTGTCCAGGAGCGAGAGGGTTAATGTTTATAGTGCAACATCAATGGTGGCATTCTATAAATCAAAATCTTTTCTTGAATCTCTATTACATAAATTGAAAATTTAGAGCTCTTCCCCTTCCTAATTAGTTTCCATTTTATAAGTATACTAGCTGCGCCCTGCGGTGTTATCCGCGATTAAACAGTTATTTGTAAAGGAATGTTAAGGCCGAAACTCACTATCCACGCGTATGCATCATCAAAAAAAGTTGCCTCTTGGTGCTACTTAGGCGTGAGTGAGCCACTTGTGGTCCAATAGACCGCACGTCTTCGAAAAAAACAAAAAAAAAATGATATGATGAGAATAGCAGACAGAATACAATATGTGCCGCTCACAACTCACTCAGTCCAGCAAAAATTTTTACGCGATCGAGTAGCGAAATACAAAATGTGCTAAGAAAGGAAGTAAATAATTTCACGACATGCCTATCAAGGACAAGATCATAATTGTCAAGGTGTGTATGGAGAGCCAGAAATCTACTGTAATAGTCTCTAAATAGCGCCCTGTGACTTCGTGTTCTCGGCATTTATGGAGAGATTTTTGGCTCCAGATAAACGCGAACAGCCAGTGTCCGTCCGAAAAACATGGTGTGCCCAGATGAATACCTGACACTTTTAACGTTTGTCCTTGACTTTCACTTATAGTGATCGAGAAGGTTGTTTCAAAGGGAACTGTAAGTGTTTAAACTGGAAAGGCAAGTTTGTTGGGATGATGGGAATTCGTGTTATCAACACCGACTGTCTGTCGGCTCCACTGTTGATTATGCTGGCCTGCACGTATGCCTTCTCAGCTCCGCGATGCGTAACCTGGTGCCATTCCACAGTCATGGTGCATCCTGGTTACGCATCAATGTTACAAGCTCATCCACCTTTAGATCTAACTTGTGGGATGGCATATCCGACGTCCTAATGGGTTTAGAAGCTGTACAGGGTCCGTAGTGGCGGCCTATTTTGTCATCACTGAATCGATTGACGGTAGCCGTTCACCTCACAAGGTACTCGGTCATTAATTTTGTTACTGATATTTCCTATGGATACATTCTTCGGGGGGCAGTATCTTTACGCTAAACTTGATGCATTCATTTGATAGTTAATTTTCACGGATGGCTATTTACACAGTTACCCATACCACAAGATCAATAGTCGCGCTGATCATCTCAAGGTAGCAGCGATTTTTTTCCGAATAAAAATTAGCCTATAGCCTGAATTAAAACGTAGACTGTATCCATCACGAAGTTCGTCTAAGTAGTTCCAGCGGCTGTAGCTTAATGGAGTAACAAACGTACTAACTCGATGAAGAAAGAAAATAGCAATTTCTTGTTCGGTGCAGCGCAAATTTAATAATACGAGGGTTGAATGAAAAGTAATGCCTCCACCTTCGTTAATTGGGTTTGGATGGGAATATTTTAGTAAATCAAACGCAGAAATAATCCTTAGAATGTGATCTTTATTTTACAAATATTCACTTTTCCACATAATCACCGGCCAATTGGATACATTTCTGCCAACGATGAACAAATTTTCTGAAGCCGTCACGGAAGAAGTCGACACTCTGTTTCCGCAACCACAGTCTCACAGTTCTCTCACTGTCTTCATCAGAAGCATAATGATGCCCCATGATTGAATGGAGAAAGGCGTCACTTTCATTCTCGTAACGCGGGAGGAGTTCCTGGTAAATTTCAAGTCTGTGTGCTTTCATTTCAGGAGTCAGCATCCGGGGTACCCATCGTGCTCAGATCTTCCGATCGCCAAGCAAAGCAATAATGCGACCCATACGTTTTTGTGAAATGCTGATTGTGCTTGCAGTTACTCTCTGAGTGATACGAGGGTCATCCTGAATCAATTTGTCAACATTTTGCTTGTGAAACTCGGTGGTTGTTGTCACAGGACGTCCAACTCTTTTGTTTGTCACGCAGGTCAGATGTTCCCGCCACAGCACCTTTAAACTTACTCGCCCAACGACGCACAGTACTAACATCAACACAATTACCATAAACTGCTTTCGTTCTCTGATGAATCTCCTTTGGGGTGACACCTTCTGCTGTCAATAATTCAATGACTGCAGGTTGCTTAAATGGCATTGACCGACCATCTGTGCAGTGTTCCATACTTGACACTGTAACAACACAAGCGTTCAATGCTAACGCTTCCCGCCAACTGGACCTGAAGAGAAGAGGCTACGGAACAAGCCAGTACCTGCCGCATACCAATGCTGCCAACTGTTGAGGAGTTATTAAGGCGAAGATATTACTTTTCATCAACCCTCGTATTTGTGCGTGTAATAACGTTATCTGCCATCACGTGTGTGTCTGTAACAGCGGTTACGCTCGCATCTCATAATTAAATCCATCCTCACTGAAAGCCTCTCTGTTCTATATGCAAAGGCACGACGTGTCTCTGTCGTACTGCATTTAAATGACACTGTCTCTGTGAGTGTTCAAGCGACTCGCAAGCTGTAAGATACGTCTGAAGCTCAAAGGTTAAAATGCAACGGGCTTGTATGGAAGTATGGATTAAAAGCTTTGACGAATGTATAAGCACTGTCCTCATTACGTTGAATCGTATTATGTACAACATATTAAACAATAAAAGCATTTTCACAAATGCGATACAATTCAAATGTCAAAGAGTAAATAGTTTTTTCTAAGAGTTGTTCTACATTTCGCGTTATATTCTCCAAATCAATAAATATATTGTGCTACACACTTTTACAAGTTGCGTATGTGTTAGTTCAGGATATAAGCTAATTTCATTCCGAATTTCTTCCAAATCGGTTCAGCCCGTTCAGCGTGAAGGAGTAACAAACATTCTCACACACAATCTTTCGCATTTATAATATACACTGAAGAGCCAAAGAAACTGGTACACCTGTACAATATCGTGAAGGGTCCCCGCGACCACGAACAAGTGCCGGAGCACGACGTGGCGTGGACTCCACTGATGTCTGAAGTAGTGCTGGAGGGAACTGACACATGAATCCTGCAGGGCTGCCTATAAATCCGTAAGTGTACGAGGGGGTGGAGATCTCTTCCGAACAGCACGTTGCAAGGCATTCCAGATGTGCTCCATAATGTTCATGTCTGGGGAGTTTGGTGGCCAGCGGAAGTGTTTAAACTCAGACGAGTGTTCCTGGAGCCTCTCTGCAGCAATTCTGGACGTGTGGGGTGTCGCATTGTCCTGCTGGAATTGCCCAAGTGCCTCGGAATGCACAGTGGACATGAATGGATGCAGGTGATCAGACAGGATGCTTACGTACGTGTCACCTGACAGAGTCGTATCAAGACGTATCAAGGTTTCCATATCACTACAGCTGCACACGCCCCGCACCATTACAGAGCATCCGCCAGCTAGAACAGTCCCCTGCTGATATGCAGGATCCATGGATTCATGATGTTGCCTCCATAGCCGTACATATCCATCCGCTCGATACAATTTGAAACGAGACTCGTTCGACCAGGCGATATATTTCCAGTCATCAACAGTTCAATGTCGCTGTTGAGGGGCCCAGGCGAGGCGCGAAGCTCTGTGTCGGGCAGCCATCAAGGGTATGCGAGTGGTCTTCAGCTCTAAAAGCCCAAATCGATGATGTTTCGTTGAATGGTTCGTACGCTGAAACTTGTTGATGGCCTAGCATTGAAATCTGCAGAAATTTGCGGAAGGGTTGCACTTTTGTCACATTGAACGATTCTCTTCGGTCGTCTTTGGTCCCGTTCTTGCAGGATCTTTTTCCGGTCGCAGCGATGTCGGAGATTTGATGTTTTACCGAATTTCTGATATTCACAGTACACTCGTGAAATGGCCGTACGGGAAAATCCCTACTTAATCGCTACCTCGGAGATGCTGTGTTCTATCTCTCGTGCGCCGACTATAACACCACGTTCAAACTCATTTAAATCTTGATAACCTGCCACTGTAGCAGCAGTCTTTTATAGGCGTTGCTGACCGCAGGACCGTATTCTGCATATGTGCATATCTCTGAATATGAATACGCATGCCTTCGGCGCTTCAGGGTGTATGGAACCTGGGACACAGTCTAAGATATAGACTGTAGCATGGGATACAGATGCGCCCCTATTGGAACTCTGTTAAGACATCAATAAACAAACTAAGCTTCATTTTATGTACGCTGAGACATCTGAAATTTAGTTACACAAATCATACCGCCCTGAGACTATTGAGCAGCAAGAACGAAGCATTTTCAGAAGTGAATACATATTCTAGCTTTCCAGCAGACAAAGTTCTGCTGCGTTATGGTAATAGGTGCATCCATCAGCATGTGAGTTTTGAAACGGTACGGCAACTGGAAACGTCCTTCAGCGTTGAAGTACGCGGGACAGTACGATTGTTGTGGGCGAAACGTCTAAACTGCACACAGATTCACCGTTAAATTCTGACCCAAGGCAATGTCGCGTCCAGCCGCAGTGAGACGGCGGTAACAATTTGACCAAGGCTGCATAGGCGTGAGTGGTGCTGATCGGAAAGTCCAGATCTTGCACCACGAGATTTCCATCTTAATAGGATCGGCAAGCTGAAAGAACATTTGGCGAGTGGGAGGAGGGGGGGGGGGGGGGGCGGTAGAGCACTTTCACACAGAGCAATTATCGAATGGCGCATGGCTCCGTGACCTAGGAGGCGATTTCTATCGTCAGTGAATTGAGCGCTTGGTAGAATATTCCAGCCGTTGTTTGGAGGCACTATATGTTGATAAATATTGTCATGTATCTGCGTCACTTTAAAGTGCAGTGCAAGATTCGATAAAAGTTACTTGGCCTGCCGTAATAAAGTGTAACTTCCTTTCTGAAGTCCCCCCCTACAAATTAACAACACGAGAAAATGACCTGTCTTAGCCACTAGGTGCTAGGTCAAATGTAAATGGCAGCAGATAAAATACGTAAACAACTGACTTTCCGCATCAGTAGTAATATTATCGCTCGCACGTAACACAAATTGATGAAAATAACAATACTGACACTATATTTTAGCTTTTAAACAAGAAGAAATTAATATGCTCTTTGTGGGGCATCCACAGCTGCCGCTAAAACTTTTCGTGATGAATAAATCCTCTCCAGTTGTGCTTGAAACTCTTTATTTGTATAAAATAAGTTCAACTGGAGTGGATTTATTCACTATGAAAAAAACAAGAAGAAATTATTATTACGGATATCTACAGACATACCTACAGATATCCGTATCAGCGTAAGCTTTTATCCGCGGATATTTCTACATCGTCGCAGACCTCTACCTACGACGGCACAACAGAGCAAGATTTACGGCAACTTTCTGATATAACTGAAATTTACGGCACCAACTTTTCCGTAATATTTAACTGGTTTTCGATTAAAAAATATGAGATTCATGTCTCTCAGATAATTACACTATACATTGGCGCATTTTATAAGTCAGTCTTTCCAAATTTATCAATAAAATAGTAATAATTTTTCATATTTCTGTGAGTTAATGTTGTGCTAAGAAAACACCCGTCCTATAGATTTCACTTTACGCGAGTTATCAAAAATTCCACCTGTTTAAGATATTTTCCTAAATATTATTTACATCTGCTATCACGAAATTAATTTGTTTACTGAATGTAGAATTATTTTTGTGCTTCAGAAACATAGTTAACTTTTAATAAAATACATTCACGTGGTAGAAAAAGCTAAATTGTTACTGTCTTATTCAAGTGGCGTTTTTAAATATTTCAGAAGTTAAATTTCATAACTATTTAAAACAATCTATGTTACTTATTTTATCCTTGCATTTTTGAAAAGACAATATTGTTTAAACTATTCACTACTTGAAAATAGGAAATTAATACAAATACTGATCTGAACCATTACCGTTTCTAGAACATCCCAGAAAGCCGAGTTCTAATATACAGAAACAAAAACCGCAAAAATTCTGTCGTTGGGTTTACAGTAGTTGGCGACTCATTGTCTGGCATCCGGCTTGTGCGCCAAACACGTGTTCTTTGTCTCAATTTATAGCTGGCATCATCTGTGTACGAATATTGTCTTTACACGTATGTTCTGTAAAATGGGGTTATCATAAAAAGTAGCATTTACAAAGAAGCACTCTTTAGTATAAAAAGAGCGTTTATTGTGAACTTTTTGTGTTCTAACAACAAACCGAAATGTGAAATATACCACCGCACAGTGCCAGTTGTGAAGAAGCTTCTGTACTATGAAAAGTAAAACCCGGAACTTCTATTTCATCGCTGGTTACAGAAGTCATCGAGACTCAAATTTTGAAGTACCACTAAGATGACTATAAAATTTTACTCATAACATTCTTCTATGAGCTTTAGTTAATGTCGATATTTTACAACAATTTTAAGCACGTACTGAAGTGGCAGTGGCTAATGCTAGAAGAGTACGACATTATAAAATGGAAAGTATACGCTGAGATAATAAAAGTAATGGGATAGCGATATGTATATATATACAGAGTGCGACAGTATCGCGTACACAAGGTATAAAAGAGCAGTGCATTAGCGGAGCTGTCTCTTATAATCATGGGATTCAGGTGAAAAGGTTTCCAACGTGGTTATGGCCGCATGACTGAAATTAATAGACTTTGAACGCGGAATAGTTGTTGGACCTAGAGGCATGGGACATTCCATTTCGGAAATCGTTAGGGAATTCAATATTCCGACATCCACAGTGTCAAGAGTGTGCCGAGAATACAAATCTGAGGCAGTACCTGTCACCACGGACAACGCAGTGGCCGACGGGATTCACTTAACGACCGAGAGCAGCTGCCTTTGCCTTGAGTTGCCAGTGCTAACAGGCAGTATGTGAAATATCCCAGAAGTCAATGTGGTGCGAATGAGGAACGTATCCACTAGGACAGTGCGGCGAAATTTGGCATTAATGGGTTATGGCAGCAGACGACCGACGCGAGTGTCTTTGCTAACAGCACGAAATTGCCTGCAGAACCTCTCCTGGGCTCGTGACTATATCGGTTGGGCCGGCCGTGGTGGCCGAGTGGTTCTAGGCGCTTCAGTCAGGAACCGCGCGACTGATACGATCGCAGGTTCGAATTCTGCCTCGGGGATGGATGTGTGTGATGTCCTTAGGTTAGTTAGGTTTAAGTAGTTCTAAGTTCTAGGGGACTGAAGAGTTCACATGTTAAGGGGAGTAGGACGTCAAACGGGCCGACTTGGAGCAGGAGAGGCACCACAGGACATTTTAATTTCCACTGTCTATACTTTTACAAATAAATTCATAAACCTTTGTCAGCATGACCAGGAAGGATTCAGAATTCACACTCTTAGCAGTGGAACTTCGAAAATAATGACGAAATAATTTTTTTTACATGTGAAATTTCATCATTTTTTTCTCTTGCTATAGGTACACTTTTTTTCATAAGTAAGAGAGAGCCTTCGATGAATTTTGCACAGCATACAAACCATACTTAAAGGTGTATGAAACTCTAGAATTTTCCAAATCTATTAACAACTGTGTTAAAAATTGAGGTAAATAACTATAAAATTTGTGTTTTTTCTAATCATGAAGTTTAAAATATAACAGCTCATTCGTTTTTTCATAAATTAAATAAATTCTAGAGTTTCATACCCCTGTAAGTGTGGTATGTATGCTGTGCAAAATTCATCGAAGAATCTCTCTAACTTATGAAGAAAAGTGTACCTATAGTAACAAATGAAGCCATTAGTAAGTGAAAAAATGATGAATTTTCACACGCAAAAAAAAAATTATTTTGTTATGTTTTCGAACTTCCACTGCAATGAGTGTGAATCCTGAATCCTTCCTGGTGATGCTGACAAAGTTTTATGAATTTATTTGTAAAAGTATAGACACTGGAAATTAAAATGTCCTGTGATGCCTTTCCTGCTCCAAGTCGGCCCGTTTGACGTCCTACCCCCCTTAAGTCCCATAGCACTCAGAGCCATTTGAACTATATCGGTTGGGCCCTGGTTAACTGACTCTCGATTTCAATTGGTAAGAGTTGATGGTAGGGTCAGTGGGTGGCGCAAACCCCACGAAGTCCTGGACCAAAGTTGTCAACAAGATACTGTGCAAGCTGGTGGTGGCTCCATAAGGGTGTGGACCGTGTTTACTTGGAATGGACTGGGTCCTCTGGCCCTACTGAACCGATCATTACCTAAATATGGTCATGTGCGGCTGGCTGGAGAGCATTTGCAGCCATTCATGCAGGACTTCATGTTCCGGAACAATGATGGAATTTTTATGGATGATAATTCACCATGTCACCTGGCCACAGTCGCTAGAGATTGGTTTCTAGAACATTCTGGACAGTTCGAGCGAATGATTTGGCCGCCCATATCGCCCGACGTGAGCCACATCTAACATTCATGAGTAATAATCAAGAGGTCAGTTACTGCACAAAATCCTGCACCGGAAACACATTCACGATTATGGACGGCTACATTTGTAGCATGGCTTAATATTTCTGGAGGGGACTTTCAAAGACTTGTTGAGTCCATTCCACGTCGAGCTGCTGCACTACGCCGGGCATATGAAGGTCAGACACGATATGAGGGCCGCGCGGGATTAGCCGAGTGGTTTAGGGCGCTGCAGTCATGGACTGTGCGGCTGGTCCCGGCCGAGGTTCGAGTCCTCCCTCGGGCATGGGTGTGTGTGTTTGTCCTTAAGATAATTTAGGTCAAGTAGTGTGTAAGCTTAGGGACTGATGACCTTAGCAGTTAAGTCCCATAAGGTTTCACGCACACACGATATGAGGAGGTATTCCGTGACCTTTGTCATCTCAGTGTATGTTACGCACTGTCGAAAGCTACCATCTTCTTCTACGTCTGATACGTCGCCGGCTGGCAGCTGTGAACTAGCTGAGGTCTGAGACGGCGGATCTCGACGCTGCGAGAGCCTGCAGACGCTGTGGACAAGAAGCACTACTCCATGTTGCACTGCGACAGGGAGATAAACATGGCGCGCTGTCAATTAGAGTGCTACCCGCCGGGCAGCGCAGCGCAGGTGGTGCCAGTTTCTTGCGACACGTGCTGGGCAGGCCGCAGCCGCTGCCGGCAGGCGGCGGACGTATTAGTATAGGCGCTCGGTTTTGCCGGCCGGGCGCTGTCCACTGTGGAGTGATGCCTTCGCGGCTGCATGCCTCACTCGACGGCCGGGACGCCCTGCAGACGGGGCTGCCGGCGTACGTACAAGGAAGTGGCTGCGCTTTATAAATAATTCAGGCCGCGCCGGTCGTGGGAAGGTCGGCCTCTGCGTGCAGTTCCCTGCCCTTTCCTGTGCCGCTGCAGCCGCCTTGCGACTGGTCGGGCTCCGAGATAGATCACGGGTCCAAACCGGAGGGCGGCCGCCTGCGGCCCTTGCAGAAACCTAATGACGCAATTAAGCATAACAGTATTCTCAGAGACTTGACGACAGCGGATAATTCTTCCAGACAAAAATTGTGCTTACAGTCACATTCGAGTGCAATGTTTATTTTGGTACTGTCAAATGGGATACCGCCAGTTCCACTGGGCGCGTTCAAGCGATGTGGTGTGGCGTGGGCTTACCTACACTTTTACAAACTTTGGGGACAGGTTCCTTACAACAAAGCAAGAAAAAAAAAGTTCATGTAAACCTATGTCCGAAAATCCCTCATTTTCGATATGTGAATGATGTGGTATCAACGCTCGATACCACACTTGTTAGGCGTTGCCGTTATCGACCGCGGTCCGTATTAGTATCGATGGCCCCTCGAGTCGCGACCAGCGCCGCTGGCGCCGCTCGTCCACTCTTGCTCGGGACGTCAAGCAGTAAAATAGCATAGCTATCAGTTGATAGGAAGCAACGTCTAACAAGGCGCTTAGTAACGTGTGTCCTAAGTGAGGCCTCAATAGCTATCTGTTTATAATTATATGTATGCAGTCAAGAAGAATCCTGTACAACCCGTTAAGTACAATATACATATTATTTTTTACCAACGACTTCTAATTATTTTAGTCGTTGCAGATCCAGACCATGCAGCCAGCACCTTATCGACGTTACTGACAAACCTGCTGTGATTTATATGTTTCTATTTAGCATTGGCCACCAGTCAACATTGGCGACGACTCGTTCGTCGCCATCATAACAAATGACAGCTGACTTTCAAAAGCTTCCCAGAAGCAAGTGAGCAACTTCACTTATCTATGGGCCCATTTGACTCATTGTATCCCAGAAAGAGCTGTGTTGTCAGGCAGCCTTGTTTACATTCTTCATTCCTCTGCCTTCAACGTGTCCATTGTGAACAAACGGTTCAAATGGCTCTGAGCACTATGGGACTCAACTGCTGTGGTCGTAAGTCCCCTAGAACTTAGAACTACTTAAACCTAACTAACCTAAGGACATCACACACATCCATGCCCGAGGCAGGATTCGAACCTGCGACCGGAGCGGTCGTGCGGTTCCAGACTGTAGCGCCTTTAACCGCTCGGCCACTTCGGCCGGCCATTGTGAACATCTACTGCAGGTAGTAGGTTAACTGAAAGTGCTCCGTTCACTTATGAGAAGACATTTATTTTGTGAGCGGGAATGGTAATGGACAAGAGGCTGCACGGGCATATCAGATGACATTACCGGACGGAAGGTAGCACAGTCATCCAACCTTTGGTGTTGTGTATCGTCGTGTTGCCGAGGCAGGATCCTTAGCACCACAGACTATGGTTTAGGGAAGACCACGTGTTGCTCGTACGCCTGACAAGGAAGAGCATGTCCTACGGACTGTTGAAGAAGAACCAGGTATCAGCACAAGACAAGTGGACGTGGTATGTGGCACATTTCGAAATTCAGCATGGAGGATACTTGACGAGCAACTCTGTATCCGTATCATCTTCAGTGTGGGCACACCCTTACGTCTGCCTATCGCTCACCATGGGATAACTTTCGCCGATAGTTTGTTGCACAAACTGCCAATCAGTTGGTTGTCTCTTCATTTTCTTTTTCGTGAGGCAACCTTTGGAAGAAATGGAATAACAGTTTCCGCGACCGACACATATGGGCCGATAGCAGTCCTCAAGTTACGGTATAGTCTAGTCATCAGCTTCAGTTTAAGATTAATGCGCAGGCTGGAATTGCAGTGAGTGTCTGGTAGGGCCATACGTTCTCCCAGCTCGTCATACAGGTGCTGTGTACAGGAACTTTATGCGGAGCACCCTCCAAGTGATACTAGAAGATGTGTCCCTGTAAACAAGAACCAACATGTGGTTTATGCATGATGCAGCTCTAGTTTCTGGTTGTATGTGCCACTAGATGTCTACGCACTGGTCACGCTATTTCCGTAAATTACGATTCAGTCGTTTATGGGTGCGAAGTCAGCTCTTTATAGCATCTTAGCTGTGTTCCATTGTGTTCAGATCAGGAGAATTTGGTGGCCAAGACATCATAGTGAGTATACCATCGTGCGTTTCAAGCCACTGAGCGCGTTCCTGCTGGAAGATGCTATCAGCGTCGGGGAAGATATTAAGTATGAGGCGATGCAGGTCCGCAGCAATTTTCACGTAGTCCAGAGTTGTTGTCTTGCCTTCGAATACTATCACAGCTGCCATGGAAGCCCAGATGAATGTGTGAATGTTCCTCATAGCATAATACTGCCCCCCATCGACTTAGATCAGTGGCCCGGTGCATGTTTCGAGCAGCCGTTCCCTTGTACGATGGTTTATCCGGACACGACTGTCAACCTGGTGCACCAAGAAATGTAATTCATTCGGCCGGGCGACATGTTTTCACTGATAAAAGTCCTGCCTCGATGGTCCCGCACTCACTGCAGTTATAACTGATGCCTTTCGACCAACATCTGAACATGTAGGGGTCATCTGCTAGAGAGCTCCATGTTCAGCAATGTACGGTGTATGATGTGCTGCGAGACACTTGTGCCTGCACCAGCATTGTACTCAGTCGCCAGATGTGCCATATCGCCGCCTATCCTACCTTACAGAGTGAGCAATCCTCAGACCTCGGCACTCTGTGATAGGGCGTGGATGGCCAACACCTGGTTGCCTACTCGTGGTTTCATCGTTCTTCAACCGTTTTTCGTGGTTTCTCACCGCAGAAGCACGCTAACAGCCAACCAACTTCGCCATTTCCGAGATGCACGTTCCCAGGCGCCGAGCCACAACAATCTGTCTGTTGTCAAAGTCACTTATTTAACTGGATTTCCCCATTTGCGACCCTGGGCCAGATTGATTCGCTATTCATCTCTGCGCCTATTAATATACCTTTCTTACCGTGTTCGGTGCCCAAAACACCACCAGACGTCATTTAATCTCGCGGCGGGTGGGAGGGAGAGGCGGCAGTGGTCAGCTTGTCATCATGATGTTTTGCCTCGTCATTGCGCAATAAAAAGCTGCAGACAGCAGTCGTTTCAAAAAAGAGTCTATTGCACACGGAATGGTCCTTAGTAGGCCGTGTCCTTAACGGTCTCGAGCAAGTAAACCTTTGTAAACCGACAACATCAGTTTAAATCAAGTATCATCGGTCGGACGTAAAAACCTCTGCCGCGTTGGCTAAATACGTTTCGGCGAATGACAGGCGAGCTACATGAAGCGAAGCAGTTGTTTCTTCTAGCTGCAGAACGTTTCGTATAATTAATCAATAAATTAAATGCAAAAGCTATTGACATTCCCGTTTATACTCGCCAAATAACCACTACAAGAAAACCACGGAATTACAAATCATTCGGAGGCTGGGCTACAGTGAACAGATCCAAGTAGATGTAAGTCGCAGTACTTGCACAGTATAGACTAGTTGGGGAGAGCTGCATCTAACCAGAGTTCGGATTGACGATGACGACGACGACGACAATGACGACGGCTTCCCAACAATGGTGCTCACCGCGTACTATTCACGAATGGATCAGGAAACGGGGGAAATGATAGTGGAATTGGAAGTTCGCTTGAGCATACGCCTCAAGATGGTTTGCGGAGTAATGTAGACGTAGTCCTAGCTTTACACCTTTAAGTCTGAAAGTACAGAGACCGTAAAGTTGGCGCAACTAAACAGGGCTATAAAAACGCACATATTGCTCTACATAAGATTACAGTCCCAAGAGACTGTGTGTAATCCCCCTCTAAGCTGCGTAAGACGCCTTTGGTGTTTCGCAGGCCCTGGGCAATTCTTACAGTGAACCGCTTTACGGTTCCAAAAGGCGTAGTCTTTGGATAGCATAAAATGGTTAACGACATGTCTGGTGTAAATATATCGAATGCTTGGTGCTCCGGAGCTTTAAGATATTTATTCAAAATGGTTCTAATGGCTCTGAGCACTATGGGACTTAACATCTGTGGTCATCAGTCCCCTAGAACTTAGAACTACTTAAACCTAAATAACCTAAGGACATCACACACATCCATGCCCGAGGCAGGATTCGAACCTGCGACCGGAGCGGTCACGCGGTTCCAGACTGAAGCGCCTTTAACCGCACGGCCACACCGGCCGGCTAAGATATTTATTGATGTAGACTCTCGACTATCAGTTCCATGTTTATAGTATAAAACATTTATGTCAGGCGTGATCAAGAATTATCACTGCCCATGATCTGACAGCAATAATATACACGAGAAGGCATCTACCGTACGTTGGGATGGATTTCATTTCCTATCGTATTAACTGACACCATGCCGTTACTACAGAGGTACATAATGTAAGTGAACTTATATTTCTACTGTTATATATACTGTTGCCATTTCGTATAAATTGATGTACATGTAGTTGCTTGGTTCTGCGGATCAGATGCCACTGACGATGGGTTATACATCCAAAAACCGTTTAGGCAAATGAAACACAGCTCATGTAGCCGGCCGCGGTGGTCGTGCGGTTCTAGGCGCTCCAGTCCGGAGCCGCGCTGCTGCTACGGTCGCAGGTTCGAATCCTGCCTCGGGCATGGATATGTTTGATGTCCTTAGGTTAGTTAGGTTTAATTAGTTCTAAGTTCTAGGGGACTGATGACCACAGCAGTTGAGTCCCATAGTGCTCAGAGCCATTTGAACCATTTGAACCACAGCTCATGTTGTTTAGAAAATGTCCTTTAATAAATACATGTTTGACGTGCAGAGTGGCTCAATATCCAATCTTAAGTGTTTTCGCTTTATATTCTTTATTTGGCGTTTATTCGACAGACGTGACCGATTGTCACCAAACTGGTACGAATTAGAAGATTCGAAAAATTTCGGAAGCAAAAAGCCATTACCCACTTCTAAGCACGAAACAAATACAGTAATGTATTACCAGTTCCCCCAACACTCCACCCCTGGTAGCCGAGTGGTCAGCGCGACGGAATGACATACCTAACGGCCCGGGTTCGATTCCCGGCTAGGTCGGAGATTTTTCTCCGCTCAGGGACTGGGTGCTGTGTTATCCTTATCATCATCCTTCCATCCCCATGGACACTCAAGTCGCCGCAGTGGCGTCAACTCTAAATACTTACACCAGGCGAACGGTCTACCCGACGGGAGGCCCAAGCCACACGGCATTTCCAATTACACCATTAAGTACATCTAATGTGACACACAGGCCGGGAGCTGTTGTTCTCATTGACATTATCGTATAGACAATCATAGTCCATTCAGATGTAAGAAAGATGAAGTTTTGTATAAAGACTTCTGGCACATCCGTTTTAAGAACACATCATCTTTGAAGAAATTTGCATTGACAATAGTCTCTGAGGAAAGACTCGTTAAAGAGTTCCAGGAGGTAACATTGAGTGAGGTGCCCCTACGCCGAAGACTCTGAACTTATATTCAAGAAGAAGGAGGTTCAAATCGTTGTTCCACCAATCTTTTTTTTTTCTCCGTTCTCCATGTAAAGTCCCCAGTTACTTGTTTCAAACCGGGCCACCGCTGCTGCCTTCTCCTACCCTTGACCAATGTAGTTTCTACCTCGTTACTAGTGACGTTTAAAACTTGCTGGTTAATCGCCGCTCTCAATGTTCAATTTTGCTTTCTCTATATTTTCATTACTTTGCGAAATAGCTATCGCAACAGACGGTCACTATCTTTGGAGTTGTATGTCTGTGAGATTTCGCGGAAACTTGTTCACGTATTCCCGGGAGTGATATTCAAGGAGCGTGTAGCCGGCACTTGGGTATGCTGTAACGTAGCATTCCAAATAAACTTGTTCCTGGTTTTCAGCGGCGTGCGGATGACCGCTTTGTGTTGGAGCCGGCTGTCGCCGGATTGGTGCCTGTTGGAATGTTTCCATTTACTAGGTTTACTCGAGGGCGTTGCTTACCTGCAGAATTATTTCGTTACTCTTTAGTTAGCTGCTTGCATTCAGTGGTTAAATTTTTACTAATTCGCTACTCTTAAGATGGTCTGAATAGCGGGAGTGAACTTGTGCTCCACGTGCTGTTGCAATCCTTTTGCGTCTTTGTGAAGTCAGTGCGTACGATTCTACATAAAGAACCCGACTTTCGCCAATTAATCCGGTAAGTTATATAGTTGCACACGCTGTGTCGTGTAAGGAGTCTTGTTCACATAATAAGTATTCGTTTGCACTTTATCTAACATGCGTTCTTGTGAGACAAGAAGGCATGTGTTATTCTCTCGAATTGGTTTTATAAGCAAATTATACAAAGTATCACTCAATCAATTGTTCTTATATCGATTTCCTGGGTATTTAACTGGCAGTAAACTGATGTCCAGGCCCCATTATCTATTAGTACAGTGGAATATACAACATTAGGTTGTACTAATTGATTCAATCTATGATTTTTACGTAATACTTTCACATTCAAGATAGCATCCACTATCCTGAATATTATGTATACTGTTATGTGAATGCGATTTTACACTAAAGAAGGTAAGAAGAACTGTTTCAACTTGCAGAGCTGCCATATTTGCTTCTACAAAAGAGCATACGTTCGATGTTGTCGATTTGACTGTTATACATCCCTATCGCACTGTGACCGACTGTAAGTCGAGACGCTACAACACATTCACTATTGCTGGAATCTTATAAACGATTTTTCATGTTAATTTAAGTTCAATTTCATGTTGCTATGCCCACCAATTTTCCAATGCACCATGTAAGTAAGTGTGTGCTGCTCAAGTAACTTTCATTTTGTGCTGCAGTCAGATTGCATTCATTAATTAACTTTTGATGGGTCATACCTTCGCCGGCCGAAGTGGCCGTGCGGTTAAAGGCGCTGCAGTCTGGAACCGCGAGACCGCTACGGTCGCAGGTTCGAATCCTGCCTCGGGCATGGATGCTTGTGATGTCCTTAGGTTAGTTAGGTTTAACTAGTTCTAAGTTCTAGGGGACTAATGACCTCAGCAGTTGAGTCCCATAGTGCTCAGAGCCATTTGTCATACCTTCATCTACGATAGGGCATAGCTTGATCAAAATCAGGTCACTATAGGATTCACTTATGCTAGATATCCAAACTTTAAACTGAACACAGGTCTTACAACAACAGTGTCAGACAGTAAACTCAAGCCCTACCTCCATTTTTTGCCAGGAGGTAAAGTCACAATTGTTGTTCGATAATATTCCTGCAGGTTTTTTGCAGCCCATATTACCTGAAAGTAACAAACTCCTTTAGGACCTAAATGCAATCTGTGTTGTCGTTCACCTCAGACACACTCTAGGCATGTCACTTCCTAACTCAGAGGTTGGAACCACGTACATTCTGACACGGGTACCGTATGAACTTCCCCTCACCGATTTGATCCATATTGGCAGGATGTCTAGGGTACAACTACGACTTCAAGATATGTAAGCAGGAAGACGCAACTCTCAATCGTTTTCGAGAAAATTGAGTTTGATAATTTAACGCATATTTATATAGTTTGTATGGTCTTTATAAATCGATTAGTCCGCAGCCGAGCGTGTTAAACAGACAGTTTCAGGAGCACTAGACTAGGCTCATAGATCCCTGCCTGCACTTCTGTTTTTCGTCTCACGTAATTATTATGGCTCTGCAAACTGTCATTATTGAATAATTCATCTATTATTTTCATAACCTTTATCCTGAAATAAGGAGACAAAAATTTTGTAATGACACTGGAAAAAATGGTTTTACTAGAACTGTCAATCAAATCATTACAGCCATTTTATTTATGTTATTTTATCTACATGTATGGCTAGTATAGCGTGTGGCCTGTGAAAGACTCTAAGAATCAGTATGGTACCTGATCATACAAAATCGTATTGTATATTGGGATAACTCTTCCCATTCTCAATGGGTATTTTTGGCTCAGAAACGGGCGGTTCGGGTAACAAGTGGTGTAAGGTCGTGAACCCCTTGTCAACCCGCGTTCGTTAGTCAAACATTGGCCTCTCAGTATACATATTCTTTAATGTCGCTTCTTGTTAACTATATCAGCTTATTCCCAAGAATTAGCAGCTTTCACTCAGTTAACACTTGGCAGAAATCCAATCTGCAATTGGATTATACCTCCTTGACTCTGTGCAAAAAGGAGTGCAGTATTCTGCTGCATCCATTTTCAATAAGCCACCACAAGAATCCAAAAATTTTGGCAGTAATCCACGCGCTTTCAAATTTAAACTGAAGAGTTCCCTCTTGGATCACTCCTTCTACTCAAATTAAGCTAATTACTGTGTTATATTGTTGATTGCGTTCATATAAACTTGTAGCTTGTCTTTTTAGGATTGATAACCATTTTATTTTATCTATTGTTACTATTCCGTTGTAATTTCATGTACTGACACTTTCCATGACCATGGAAATTTGCTTCTCAACGTGTATCTACGGAACAAGGTGTGAAAAGTAAAATAGAAATAATTATTGCAACATACATCACTTATAATGAAGCCGAATCTTTGCATGTGCATGGTTTATTCTTGTCTGAAGACAAGCTCTGTCCACAACAAACTATCCAAAAAACTGAATTACAGTATTACTACATTTTGAGCCCTACGCTCCGCTATGGCAAAAATCTCTCAACAGGCTTACCGTCTTTTACATACCGAGCGATGAAAGTCAGCTGGTCAAATTGGGATAGATCTGATAAGGAATAAATGCTTATTGAGTAGTATTTGGCTGCTTTTGGTTCGTTGACAATCGTCGTTAACACTTTCTATGTCATTACATTAATAAATCCATTGCAAATATTCGCAGACGAGTTTGATATATTTACTTTGCTACGATAGCAGTAGTTTTGCAAACGATCAACAAGAAAAGGGTCAAAGTTGCTTATTTATTCCAAGCAGGCCAAATAATTCCCATTATTTTGAGACACCAAAATGTTATCTCCACGAAACCCAAGTCCCCTTGAAGCAAAACAATTCACAACTGCAACAATCCTTTTTAGTAATCTTTTCCAATAACTGACCTAAGGTTTAAATCGGAAAAGCAATCCACTATCCACTAGTCCAGCAATTTTGCTGCTTGCGGCATAAATCATCATTCATTCCCTTCCCTGTAAACTGTTCTCACGCTCCCTTAATAAGTTATTTATGTGCCTCCACGTTTTGCATTCACTGGAAGAACTCGAATTATTACCCAGAATATAATTAAATAGACGGCAACAGCAACAATACACGGATTTCTTCGAAGGTGAGTATAGGACCCATTTCCTTTCCACACATTCACCATTCGTTAGTTTTCATGTGAAAACACTTCCCGTTTAGTTTATGGTTTTTGTTTTATCGCTTACAGCAGAAAAACGTGTATAAGTCTCGAAGAAGTCACTATTTTATTTTGGAAAAACTCTGACCATATGCGAATCCAAATGTCGCGTATTTCTTCCTTTAAAATTGCGTCACAGTTCTTACAAGGGCCGGGCGCTGTGTCTGAGCGGTTCTAGGCACTTCAGTAAGGAATCGCGCTGCTGCTACGGTCGCAGTTTCGAATCCTGCCTCGGGCATGGCTGTGTGTGATGTCCTTAGGTTAGTTAGGTTTTACGTAGTTCTAAGTCTAGGGGACTGATGACCTCAGATGTTAAGTCCCATAGTTTTTAGAGCCATTTGAACCATTTTGAACTTACAAGGATAATGAGATATGTTTTCTAAAACATTGGTTAGTCGAAGTGGACTAAGGGCAATGCACCCCACGCCGCGATTTTTGTCTCCGGTACCATTGCGCCGGCCTCCACTGCGATGTTGCAAACTCTCTGCAATGATGTTGCACCTTTTTTCTTTCTTCAAAAATCAAATGGCTCTGAGCACTATGCGACTTAACTTCTGAGGTCATCAGTCGCCTAGAACTTAGAACTAATTAAACCTAACTAACCTAAGAACATCACACACATCCATGCCCGGTGCAGGATTCGAACTTGTGACCGTAGCGGTCGCTCGGCTCCAGACTGTAGCGCCTAGAACCGCACGGCCACTAGAGCCGACTTTCTTTCTTCGACTCAATTCCTACCGATTCCAATTTGTCGTCGTTAGCTAATACGAATTCAATAAAGGTGCCTATAAGACAGTTGCTATACGTACTGCAAATTTAGTTTACGATAATGCCACATCATTTTTCTTGGAGTATAACCATGATTAATATCTGTGACAAGGTCTCTGTATAAAAAGGATGTGCTGTGTTACGAGGGCTATTGGGAAAGAGAGGAACGATCGATCACGAAATGGAAACCACAGTGAAAATAAAAAATGTTTTATTTACAACAGTTAGCTACTCCTTCCATCTACTTCTCTACATAGTCACCGCTCAGACTGAGACATTTGTCGTAGCGTTGTACCAACTTTCCAATACCCTCGTCTTGGAAAGCAGCCGCCTGTGGTTCAAAATGATTCAAATGGCTCTGAGCACTATGGGACTTAACTTCTGGGGTCATCAGTCCCCTGAAACTTAGAACTACTTAAACCTAACTAACCTAAGGGCATCACACACACATCCATGCCCGAGGCAGGATACGAACCTGCGACTGTAGCGGTCGCGCGGTTCCAGACTGTAGCGCCTAGGACCGCTCGGTTACTCCGGCCGGCAGCCACCTGTGCTTTCTGTCAATTCTCTGCGCTGATATACAGTTTGTTGCCTGTGCCGAAATGTTGTCTTCATAGTCAGCGATTCGCGTGAGCAGACACAAAAGTCAGAGGGAGACAGGTCCGGGCAGTATGGCGAGTGACCACACCGCCCATCGAAAACGCTTCAGGAGCGTCCTCATGACTCCTGCACTGTGCGGCGGAGAATTCTCATGAAAAAGGAAATGCATGACAGTTACACTGTGCGGGCTGCATGAAATCAAGCAAAATCTCTCACGGGCACTCCCACTGTGCGGAAGACATTGTTGTTCTAGGCATCCTTACGTGCTCACTGTGCGCTCAGAACTGAAAAGAGCGACGTGACGCAATCGGTGGGCATACTAGAGACACTACCCAACGCATCTGTGCAAAGCTTCATCAGGTTTTCTCTGTGGTTTCCATTTCGCGATCGATCGGACCTTATTTGCCGAAAAGCCCTAGTGAAAATAAAAATTACGTTACAGGTAGTTTAGCCTGTTAGAAATCTGTTGGAATATTATGTTCGCGGTGGAACGCATCATCCCATTTTACATGGATTCCTTTCAAAAGTCCGCCTGCTTAGCTGGGTGGTAACGTGCTCACCTCCTATGCAAGCGGGCCTTTGTTCGATTCCAGGCCGGGTTGGATATTTCCTCCGCTCGGTGACTGGGTGCTGTGTTGCCCTTTCATCATTTCATCCTAATCACCGGCGCACAAGTCGCCCAGTGTGGCGTCGAATGAAATAAGATTTGCATTTGGCGGCCAAACTTCCCCGAATAGGGGCCTCCCAGCCAACGATGCCATACGCTCATTTCATTTCTTCCTTTCGAATTTTTTTTTCCACTTATCGACTGATTCGTGTTAACAAGTAATTATTATTATTATTATTATTATTATTGTTATTATTATTATGTCTGTTCAGCCAGGTGCTACGGTTAAACTTACAGAAAACAAGAGCCTTCTCATAGTACCCAAAAATAATCAAGAGAACTGAGGTCTAATCACCGAAAGTAGATGTAGATGTATTTTTTGATGGGCAAGCTGACTTACTTAAGAAAATACCCCACTTAATTTAAGGGTTACACAAGGGGTAAAATTCTAAAAGATAGCTATTTCTCCAGTGAGAGACTGATATTTCAAGGGTGATATTTATGGCGGTGCAGAACACGAACAACTCTACTCTGGCTCATGCCTGATTCCTTTGAAATTTGACGCGAACACAATCTCGAACCACAGTAGCAAGAGTACCAATTTCCGTTTCCTCGTTATAACTTTCCTTTGCCGGATATGTTTCCGATGCGTTAAAGATCCAGTTGTTCTCAACTTAACATACAAATATGTAAATGAACGACGTGTAGGATGAACACGTTGAGGATATCTTTCAGCGTATCATTCTCCGTAAATGATAAGCACATCTTGTTCTTCGAAGGAATACTTAATTCACATTCTCTTTATTAGACGATACCAGTCTTACCGTTCCTATTCATAATGTGTTGCGAAACCGTCGAATGGTGTTTACATGTCAATGGCACGTTAGATGGATACTCCGTGTTCGGCGAATATTTACTATTTGCATGATATACAAGAGAGAATTGTCGGAACATGTGCTTCGATAAGTGCTGATGTGATAAAGAGTACCACTCAATCCATGATAAGAAGATTGCAGCACTGCATTGATACCAATGGTCATCACTTGGAACACCTTCTATAAATGGACGTTCATGCCACCATTTTGATCTTCGTTGACCTTCAAAGACCTTACTGTTACACAATATTGGATTCGTATCGATAGCCGCTATCAGAAAGTAAGTACCAAACTATAGCAGCCAATTAAAAAAAAAAAAATTGATCTACATATTTCTTACGTGACCCCACCTATCAACAAAAATCCAACGTCATATTATGGCCCTCATTTTCTGTAGTTTAATGCCATGCATTCACTCGCATATGGGCATTATGGCTTCACTACTGTGTTGTAATGCCTATTTTCGCAGTTCAGGATAGGCAGTTTCTATTGTAGAGGACTTGAGTGACATCATACCCTCTCCGGATTTTATGCAAACATTCCTTTGTTACAGATTTTTTCAAAGTATTTCCTTAGATTATCTCCTCTACATATTTGAATTTTTTACCCTCTCTATTTGGCCAATAAACACTATGTGATCGAAAGTATCCGGACAACTGGCTGATAATGACTTGCAAGTTCGTTGCGCCCTCCATCGGTAATTGTGGAATTCAGTGTGGTGTTGGCCCACCCTTAGCCTTGATGACAATTTCCGCTCTCGCAGGCATACGATCAGTCAGGTGCTGGAAGGTTTCTTGGGGAAAGGCAGCTCATTCTTCACGGAGTGCTGCACTGAGGAGAGGTATCGATGTTGGTCGGTGAGGCCTGGCACGAAGTCCGCGTTCCAAAACATCTCAAATGTGTTCTGTAGGATTCAGGTCAGGACTCTGTGCAGGCCAGTCCATTACAGGGATGTTATTGTCATGTACCCACTCCACCACAGGCTGTGCATTATGAACAAATTCTCGATCTTTTTGAAAGATGCAGTCGCCATTCCCGAATTGCTCTTCAACAGTAAGAAGCAAGAAGGTGCTTAGAACAGCAGTGTAGGCCTCTGCTGTGATAGTGCCACGCAAAACATTAAGGGGTGTAAGACCCCTCCATGAAAAACACGGCCACGCCATAACACCACCGCCTCCGAATTTTACTGTTGGCAATACACATGCTGGCAGACGACGTTCACCGAGCATTCGCCATACCCACACCCTGCCATCGGATCGCCATACTGTGTACCGTGATTCGTCACTCCACACAACGTTTTTCCACTGTCCAATCGTCCAGTGTTTAAGCTCCTTACACCAACCGGAGGCGTCGTTTGGCATTTACCGGCGTGATGTGTGGCTTATGAGCAGCCGCTCGACCATGAAATCCAAGTTTTGTCACCTCCCGCCTGTCATAGTACTTGCAGTGGAATCTGATACAGTTTGTAATTCCTGTGTGATGGTCTGGATATATGTCTGCCTATTACACATTACGATACTCTTCAACTGTCGGTGGTCTCTGTCAGTCAACAGACGAGGTCGGCCTGTATGCTTTTGTGCTTTACGTGTCCCTTAACGTTTCCACTTCATCATCTGATGGATAACAACAGACCTAGCGATGTTTAGGCGTGTGGAAATCTCGCGTACAGACGTATGACACAAGTGAACCCAATCACCTGACCACGTTCGAAGTCCGTGAGTTCATCGGAGCGCCTCATTCTGCTCTCTCACGATGTCTAATGACTACTGAGGTTGCTGATATGGAGTACTTGGCAGTAGGTGACATCACAATGCACTTAATATAAAAAACGTATGTTTTTCGGGTATTCGGATACTTTTGATCGCGTAGTGTATGTCTTCATGAATTCTGGAGCATTCTTAACCTTTGTTAAAAGTTTTTCTTCTGCAGAAATTCTTGAGCTAGTTTTCTGCTGGCTATTTCTTCCAGGAGATTTATTTGTGTTATAGCAGATGCCACATTTTCGGAAAGTATAGCAAAATCTTCTGCAAATGCAGGACAGTTGATTTTGATCTTTTTGCTTTCTCTTCCTTCCTTTTCTTTTCTTTTTTTTTTAATTGAGAGAGGTCGATTAAATTTTGAAATAAACTTTTTGAAAGCATAAGAAATGCTTGTGAACTTTGGAATAAGTTTCAATTATTTGTTTTTCAGTTTCAAAAATTCGTTTAAAAAGTAGTTGCTGAGGAGATAGGAACAAAGTTTCTGTATTTTCGGGGTCCCCTTCAGGATGGGGGCCCTGAGTTTGTGTCCCACGTGCCCCTAGGGAAGTGACGGTATTGCCCATACTACACGAACGCGGACCTACAATGCTTTGCCACTTTGTAAAACAGTAGAGAGCGCAATCAGTAGGGCATACATTGGCAGACTGCAATGTTCCGGAAGGCGAAAGCGTTTCCGTATCACACCTTTCTCGCTTTTTGTTACATATGGGCTCGTCATCTATTCATCGCCATGGATGTCCTTGTTAATTGCTTACTCAACAAGATAATCATTGGCCATCGCATCACTGAAATTGGATCATGGAAAAATGCAACAATTTTCGGATTAAATCATGTTATTAAATAAATAAATGTCGTATGACTATGGCCTCCCGTCGGGTAGACCGTTCGCCGGGTGCAAGTCTTCCCATTTGACGCGACTTCTGCAACTTGCGCGTCGATGGTGATGCAATGATGATGATTAGGACAACACAAACCCAGTCCCTGAGCGGAGAAAATCTCCGACCCAGCCGGGAAGCGAACCCGGACCATTAGGATTAACATTCTGTCGCGCTGGCCACTCAGCTACCGGGTGAGGACATCATGTTATTTATTATGCCAAACATTTATTCGTTGGTAGAACATAAATGCAGGCAGATACCGTTTAATATCCAGAAATATCCAAGTCCATAGTCAAGCAGGCGTGTAAAGCAAGACTCAAGAGGGCGACGATAGCTTTCAGTGGTCTCTTATACATTTCAATAGCGGCGCTGCCTGCTTCGGCCGAGGTGGGCGTGTCCGTGGAGCGTGGAACGACTGTCGGTTGGCTGCCGAGTATGCCGTGTGGCTGTCTCAAATTCGATACATACAAACATTGTCAACAAGCCCAACAGACATAAGCTACATTGTCCAGTCATATTAATGGGACCACCGCTTATATTCGACATCAACGACGAGTAACCACTCAGAGATGGCAGGTGGCACCACTAGCAGTGGAGGGCATATGAAGCGTACTGAGGGGATGCGGCGGTCGCGGTGGCCGAGCGGCTCTGGGCGCTTCAGTCCGGAACCACGCGACTGCTACGGTCGCAGGTTCGAATCCTGCCTCGGGCATGGATGTGTGCGATGTCCTTAGGTTAGTTAGGTTTAAGTAGTTCTAAGTTCTAGGGGACTGATGATCTCAGAAGTTAAGTCCCATAGTGCTCAGAGCCATTTTTGAGTACTACGACTGTAGGTTGTGGACAGTTGGGAATGTGGGTCTCACAGGAGGCGTGCAATGGATAAGTCCTGCAGTCGCACTATCCTCTGTGCCCTCTGTGACTCAGATGGATAGAGCGTCAGCCATGTAGGCGGGAGATCCCGGGTTCTATTCCCAGTCGGGTCATTTTCAGCTGTCCCCATTGATGTATATCAATAACACCTGTCGGCAGCTAAGGGTTTAGATTTAATTATCATTTCAAACGAGAAAGTTTGGGACCATCTCGATCGGACTGTTCGTGCCATGGATCCTCAAGCGAGAAACCTGTAGTCGAGGCGGCCTAAGAAATTCGTTGACAGCTCTCAGCTCTGAAGGGCTAACGGCTACAGGCGTAAATAACAGCCGTCTACAGTGCTGTGACAATACCGAAGAACTCTCATAGAGACGTTTACAATATCACGTTACAATATTGGTTAAGACAGGCGCGCGAAGCTGCCGCGACCGGTCCACTGCAACTGTCAGGAATCAACTCAAGTAACGCCGACTCAGCGTGGTTCTACAGTCCTGCAGGTATCTTCCAGAACCTCACTGACCCTTCCTGCACGTATCGCAGTGGTCAGCGCTGCAAAAGGCGGTTATTCAACGTTTTGATAGTTGGTCACATTAATATGACTGGACAGAGTATGTACTTTTACTATATGTAAAATACGGACACACACAGAGAGGAAAGGAACTGACGGACAGAGTAATGGAGAGAAGGAGATTAGGACGTATATCCGATTGCCATACAAAGTTAGTAATTGCGAATTTTTGTCGGTTTCATTAGTAATAATAATAATAGTTAGAGCAAAATTATCTATTGATGTGAAAGTGTATATTAACAACGAAACTGGAAGCGTTTTCAGGTATATGAAGAGAGCGTTTTGTAAGAAACCCATTGTGTCTGGTGCCTTATTACAGGCTAGTAATGTGTCGAAATTTGAGAGGAAGTGCTGATCATCTGTAAAGGAAACTGCGTACAAGACACTGTGCCACTAATCCTGGTGTACGGTATTGTTCCAGGGACTTGAGTCCTTTGAGCAGGCATGACAACAGAAATTGAAAAGAATCAGAAACATGGGACCTGAACCTTAACAGTTTACCTGGGAACAAAAATACTCGTGGAATTTAAAGGAGAATCCTTGGGGAGACGACACTGCTCTCACTGATACACGTTGGATATATTTGAAGAACCTGTATCTGAGGATGACTGTGTGACTTACGGTGCCATCATCATATATATTTCGTAAGGGTGACGAGAAGGATGGGAGAAATTGGAGCACGTTCGGAGGCACACACCGTCCTTTTCTCACTGTCAGTACGCAAATAGAACAACACATGGAATCGCTAAAATTGGTACGAACTTATTCCGCCATGGACTGTACAGTGGCTTGGTACGAGTATATGTAGATGCTGGTGTTCGAAGAATGGGCTATTATGCACTAAAAACTTATTGACTAAGCTTTGTGCCTTTGCAGTTTGTAACCTTGTAACTGCGCATCGACGTAACACTCCTGGAGAGCTGCAGCATGGTGAAAGTCCGTGATATTTTGCCGTGCAATTTTCAGACACTTTGATGGACTTTACTTTGAGCAGATAACAAGCAGCAAGCGTAAAAAATAAATATTTTTTCTGTAATGATGTATTACCTCATGATAGCTTATACATACAGGTTGTTTGTTTTAACTTCCAACAATGAAATATCTCGAAAGATAGGCATCGTATGAAAACATGTTCCGACCACACCCCGAAACTTCCCATGCCCACCCCCACGGTGGGGTAATGGGAACAATTTTTTTATTTCAGATTCGGATTCTATGCCAAAAAATACCTATGGTTTATCTGAGCAAATTTTTTTCCGTTCGTGGTAGATGGTGCTGTAATAAGCACGAGAGTTGCGACGTTTGGGAGGAAACACATACCGATATCAGTCTAGCTGATGGACAGATTCGAATGGACTCACCGAAATCAACCTTTAAGGGAACAAGAAACAACGGTACTTTAAATGTAGGGTATTTGCCAGACTTTTAAATGTTTGAACGTTAAAGTTTTACTGTACAATAAAATTTACTAAACTGAAAAAAATTTAGCTATAAAATCAACTCTCTAGAACAGAAAGTAGAATCAAATGAGTAGACTCAGAAAAACTTAATTTTGTCGATTACATCATCTTCCACGAATGGAAAAAATCTTTCTGGTTAGTGTTGTATATCTTTTGGCGTAGAATCCGAATTGCAATAAAAATTGGGGACTTACATTTGAAAATAAAAAGTTGACCCCCCCCCCCCAAATAGGGATTGGGCGGTAAGGGGATGGCTAGTGTAGCACAGACAAATGTCTCCATTGAAAATTTCAACCTTTAGTCTGTAACGTTTTTGTACGATGCGTATGTTTCGAGATATTTAGTTGTTCCAAGTTAAAACAAACACCCCGTGTATAAAATACTCACATTACCGGTTTCGGCAAGCAGCTGCCATCTTCTGAAGCCATACAGCCACTAAAGAGCTACGTACAACGTATATGTAAAATACAGTTAGGCACTACGAACATCACGAAGTCAACAAAAATGTTTCAGTTAATGTACATAATATCGTCACAAGATAAAAAAGACTGTCACGATGTTACGTAAATTCACTGAAATATTTTCACTGACTTCATGATGTTCGAAGTGCCTAATTCTATTTTTTTGTGGTATGTGCGAAGCTCTGTAGTGGGCGTGACGCATCGTAAGACGGCAGCTGCTTGCCGAAAAGAGAATATGATTATTTTATGTATACTTGAGCGACCGTGACGTAATAAATTATAATGCAGACATTTAAAAAGCTCGCTTATTTCGAGTTGGCAATTGTCAATTTTTACAAAATTTTTTTTTTTCTCTTTCCAACATTGGACATGCCATCTGCAGATATCAGGTGGTGGCAGTAAATGAGTACTGGATCAGGACCGGTACACGGAGTTGCCTTTCACATGTACAGCTACTGAGCTACGCAGGCACGACTCTCAGTTCGCCTCATAGCGTCACCTTTGCGAGTTTTCCTCTCCTACTTACAGCTGTTCCTCTGTAAAATTCTTTCAGCAAAGAATTGCTAGTCCAGAAAGATATGTAGGAGAGCTTCTGCCAAGTTCTGAGACCTATGGGAGAGGTACTCGCGGAAGTGAAGTTGTGAGGGTACGTCCGCATAGCTCAGCCATTAAGAGCATAAGCCTCCACAAAAGGCAAGCGTCTAGGTTGGAATACCACTCTGACACACAGCTGAAATCTGGTAGGACGTTTCAAACATAGCACAACTCACTGCAAAGTGATTCATTCTGGGCGCCAATTAATAATAGTTGGTACTGCTCCCCCCGTCCATCCTCTAGAGAATCGAACTCCAATTCATAAAATGTCATATCTCGCGATCTATGCGTCGTACAACGATATAATTTTGCAGTTACGTTCAGTGATGTATGTGGATATTGTATACAAAATGTGTTAAGAATAGCGCTGTTACGATGTTCGTAAAGAAGTAATAAATTAATCACCCTGCCTGACGCTGCAGTTTTACTGCATGAACAGCTGAAAAGCGATAAACTGCTTCCCATTGATTATTTTGTTGGGGGGGGGGGGGGGGGGGAGGAGCGCGGAGGGAGTCAACGAGAAAACGTTTCGAAAAGTTTTTATATTGTGTGCAAAGTTTCTTGGAAGTCGCTAAGTGTGGTCATTCTCAAATAGTGTACGAAAATATTCTGGGTAATCTACACGTCGTAAATTACGCTGCCACGAGACATATAAACAGTTTCTAAGTTTAATACTTGACTTTTGTGTTAAAACTTTAACGTAGGATGTTTTTTAATGAGTAAATTAAGAGAGCATTTTAAATGTTAGATTCTGTCACTTACTGTATGACATATTGAAAATCAAATTCTTGTTGCCTCTGGAAGCCGTTAGGTAGGCAACCTGCAACCGAATTCGTGCAGCGTGAATCGCTTTAGCCATTTAGAAATATACTAGGTTGGTTCTTAGTGTTTTTGTTTTACATGTTGGTATTCCGGTTGCTATGGGTTTATTTATCGATTGACCTTTTTATTGGAACTTCACTGTTGCTATCTGAATTTATGCATTGTCATTTTCTCATTTACAGACCGTGAATGGAGTTGTGGACGCCAGAAAATTGAGTTCCAATAGGAAAAATTGGAACATTTTCGACACATTCTTCTGTTTGAGGTCACCAGAGAGGTGTCAGCAGCGAAGGCACCCAGAAACATTCGCGCCGTGGATGGGGATATTCCTATGGGACCGTGCAAGGCGAGAAAATAAAATTTTCTCGTTTCAAGGAGGATCTTTTTGATATTCATGAGTCTCCACGTTCAGGAAGGCCTTTGGGGTTTGATGAAGATCGTTTAAACGCATTAATCCATAATGATCCATGTCATTGTACTCGAGAACTGGCAAATGTGATGGATTGTGGTCATTCCACTAAGGTGCGACATTTCTATGCAATGGGGAAGGTTCAAAAACCGGGTGTATGAGTACAGTTTGCTCTAGTCTAAAATCACAAAAATCAATGGTTGTCCATATGTGCATCTCTGCTTGCTGTCATCCATTGGCTCATGAACAACACCGACCATTTCTATCCCGTATCGTTACTGGTGTCGAGAAATGGTACCTTCATGCTAACATAAGCAAAAGATAGCGACGATTACGCCCAAGCAAAGCAGCAACTACCCGTACGAAGACTTGCGCGCATCCACAAAAGATAATGTAATGTATCTGGTGGAACAATGACGATGCGGTGTACTGCAGATTGCTTACCCGAGGTGTAACCATCACTGCTGACATTTATTGTCAACAACTGAGACGTCTTGCAGGCGCAGTCCAAGAACAACAACCAGGAAGACTGCGTGAAATGATGCTACTCTATGATAACGTCCGCCCTCATTCTGCTAGACACAAAAAGCACTATACATGAGTTGTGTTGGGAAATCATTCTGTACCCACTTTATGCAGCTGATCTTGCGCACTCAGATTTTCACCTTTTCCGTTTTCTATCGAACAACCTTCAAGGAATTCCCTTTACGAATGAAAATGTGCTCCGAACGTGGCTCGACGAATTCTTCGCCTCAAACCCACGTGATTTCTACAGACACGGAATGGAAAAGTTACGCCAGAATTGGCGGACTGTTGTAAATAATGAAGGAGAATATGTGATTGATGACTAAAGTCTCTGTTATGTATACCTGTTGTGTTAATTAAACTTACGAAAAACTCTACGAACTTATGCATCAACCCAATAGATTAGTGCTGACACAACATGATAACGAAAGACAACTACTCATGAAATTAAGTGGGAGAGAGGTACTGGCAGAAGTGAATCTCTGAGGATGAACCGCGCGCCGTAACTGCCTAGCTCAAGTTTCAGTACATCTACATCTACAAGGATACTCTGCAAATCACGTTTAAGTACCTGGCAGAGGGTTCATCTAACCACCTTCACAATTCTCTATTATTCCAATCTCGTATAGCGCGCGGAAAGAACGAACAACTATAATTTTCCGTACGAGCTCTGATTTCCCTTATTTTGTAGTAGTGATCGTTTCCTCCTATGTAGGTCGCTGTCAACGAAATATTTTCGCATTCCGAGGAGAAAGTTGGTGATTGGAATTTCGTGAGAAGATTCCGTCGCAACGAAAAACGCCTTTCTTTTAATGATTTCCAGCCAAAATCCTGTATCATTTCTGTGACACTCTCTCCCATATTTCGCGATAATGCAAAACGTGCTCCCCTTCTTTGAACTTTTTCGATGTACTCCGTCAGTCCTATACGGTAAGGATCCCACACCGCTCAGCAGTATTCTAGAAGAGGACGAACAAGCATAGTGTAGGCAGTCTCCTTAGTAGGTCTGTTACATTTTCTAAGTGTCCTGCCAATAAAACGCAGTCTTTGGTTACCCTTCCCCACAACATTTTCTATGTGTTCCTTCCAATTTAAGTTGTTCGTAATTGTAATACCTAGGTATTTAGTTCAATTTACGGCTTTTAGATTAGACTGATTAATCGTGTAACTGAAGTTTAACGAGTTCCTTTTAGCACTCACGTGGATGACTTCACACTTTTCGTTATTTAGGATCAACTGCCAATTTTCGCAGCATTCAGATATCTTTTATATCGTTTTGCAATTTATTTTGATCTTCTGATGACTTTATTAGGCCGAGCGGTTCTAGGCGCTTCAGTCTGGAACCGCACCACCGCTACGGTCGCAGCTTCTAATCCTGCCCCGGGCATGGATGTGTGTGATGTCCTTAGGTTAGTTAGGTTTAAGCAGTTCTAAGTTCTAGGGGACTGATGACCTCGGAAGTTAAGTCCCATAGTGCTCGGAGCCATTTGACTTTATTAGTCGACAAACGACAGCGTCATCTGCAAACAACCTAAGACGGCTGCTCAGATTGTCTGCCAAATCGTTTATATAGATAAGGAACAGCAAAGGGCCTATAACAATACCTTTGGGCCTCGCGGCATTAGCCGAGCGGTCTCAGGCGCTGCAGTCATGGACTGTGCGGCTGGTCCCGGCGGAGGTTCGAGTCCTCCCTCGGGCATGGGTGTGTGTGTTTGTCCTTAGGATAATTTAGGTTAAGTAGTGTGTAAGCTTAGGGACTGATGACCTTCGCAGTTAAGTCCCATAAGATTTCACACACATTTGAACTTTTTTTTTTTAACACTACCTTTGGGACGCCAGAAATCACTTCTGTGTTACTTGATGACTTTAGGTCAATTACTACGAACTGTGACCTCTCTGACAGGAAATCACAAATCCAGTCACATAACTGAGACGATATTCCATAAGCACGCAATTTCGCTACAAGCCGCTTGTGTGGTACAGTGTCAAAGGAAGAGTATTCCCTGCAAAAGATTTGATTGAAAATTCGAGTCTCGCTCTGGCACACTGTTTTAATCTACCAGGACGTTTCAAATCAACTGCTGAGTGAAAGATCCTTCCTAAAAGCAAATGCGTTTGCCAGAAGCGGACTGCTACACAGGTGTGACCCCAACGGGCAATGACACAGAGCAGGGAAGAGAAAAACGTCTCGCATCCTGTTGACAGGATCCGGTGTCGAGATGAGGGAGGACCGGCCCAGTGGACGCCGGTGACTCGACGCGGCAGCCACCGCCGGCACAAGCAGTGACCGACCAATAGCGGCTGCCGCCGCGGCGTGCTCTGGTAGGCGCGGCTCTCCAGTGCCGACACAGCTGCGCCGGCGACGGGTCCGCTTCGGCTGGAGGCATCGCAGCAAGCCAGCTCACTCGTAAGTTTGCTACGTTGCCCCAAAAGGGATTATCAAGTATGCACCGTAATTTCAATAAAAATCTTCGGAATGTTTGGCGTGCCGTGTTGTCACACGTCCATCGTTTTGGTCACTGTTACAGGTGGTCTTGTTGGCTTGATGAAAGCCGCCTGAAATATTGGCTGAAACGTTGGACTTTTACTGAAACTGCCAACTATCACGGTAGCCGACGAGCACATCTGTCATCGTGTCTTGCATAATTGTCTACAGACATATTTGCCTATCTACTCTGCAAACCGCCGTGAAATGCATGGAAAAGATACTTCCCATTGCACCACGTTGCCGTTCCGTTCTCGTATGGTGGGCGGGATGAATAATTGCATTTTGCTTAAATTCTTCTGTGTGTAGTGTGTTCGCCTAATACTATATTCGTTGTCGCTATGGGAACGATACGTATGGAGTTGTAGAATATTCCTAGATTCCTCACTTAAAGCTGACTAAGAAGACTTTCACGGTATAGTTTGTCTCAGTCTTCAAAGGTCTATCAGTTCGGGTGCTTTAACAATTCAGTAACGCTCTCCCAGGGGTAAAAGAAAAAAAATAAATAAATAAAAACTGATGACCATTCGTGTTGCTCTTCTTTGTATACGTTATTCTTATATGGTATGAGTCGCACACACTTTAAAGTGGGTTGCACGAGTGTTTTGTAGGTATTTCCTTTGTAGACTCTTTGTCACACCGCCGGTTACAGGAAGGTTCCTATCGGTGATATCATATATTTATTTATTGATTTATTTGTTTATTTATTGCTTATTTTGCTGTTTTCTATGCAGTTACGGCTGTAATCTGTTGATTCAGTGTCCAGTGCCTGTCACGTCTGCACATCAGAACTAATTGTTTGGAATATCCTCTAAGAAAACCGGTGCTTGTCTTCATTTCAACCACGGTTGCGACAAGGATACTTTCTCAAAAAGAAGTAACTAATTAGAAGCTTGTGCGATCCAAGCTCGAGCTCGATTCGTTTTCCTGGGATGTATAGTGGGCGTAGGAGAATTACGTATTATAAGGTAAACGCCAGGGGGAATCCTATGAAAGAATTGTCGAGTAACAGGTGATGGGCTGTTCTTTTCAAACAAACATTTCACTTATTTTAAGGACACTATAATTCTCTGTATGCCGTTATTGTGTTGCTGTTTTTGTAACAAAATTAGATGCAACGCGTTGATAGAATTGATCTGAAAACATTATTCCCACGGAGCATTTTCGCCCGCATCTCGTGGTCGTGCGGTAGCGTTCTCGCTTCCCACGCCCGGGTTCCCGGGTTCGATTCCCGGCGGGGTCAGGGATTTTCTCTGCCTCCTGATGGCTGGGTGTTGTGTGATGTCCTTAGGTTAGTTAGATTTAAGTAGTTCTAAGTTCTAGGGGACTGATGACCATAGATGTTAAGTCCCATAGTGCTCAGAGCCATTTGAACGGAGCATTTTCGAATTGAGTAGGATGGATAATATGCAATATTTCACAAGCTGAGACATAGTCGCGAATTAGAACAGTAGTAGATGAAGTTTAGAACTTGTTTCATTTATTCTAGTCTATGCCCCCCCCCCCCAAAAAATGTCCTTAGTCTATCGATTTCGGTCACTGGTGATCATCTTCAGATCCGCAGAAAATGGGAAACGGAGTACAAGGAATGGACAGTCTATAACTTGTAACCAATAATTATAACACAATTAAACGCATTACTTTCATACGCACAGAATTATCGGAAAAATACTGCTGTCTGAGCACAAAAAAAGGCGAAATCGTTTCTCTTTATAAGACTGACAGAAAAGGGGGGAACCAGCTGCCTCAGTTCACGTTCCACCTTCCTGTAACTTTAAGCCTGCACGTAATAATTAACCCTAGAATTCTAAAGTGAGGAATATGTTACATTGCTACCAAACCATCGTTAAGCTTACTGTACCACATTTTATGCAGATGAAGTCATAATTTATAGGTTATGCTTTAGCTAATCACAATTATTAATTATCCAATGGTACGGTATGTTACATATCAAATTAAGTATTATTTTATACACCTTACTGCAATCCTAAATTTTACAAGGGTTTAGTAATCTATGTTTAGTAGGATCCAAAGATTCACTCATGCACACTAAACTTACCACAATGAAAAATCTATGTTTGTTGCTCACTACTGCGAATTTGCCACAGTTCATCGCGAGTAGCCTGACTTTTCGTTAAAAAAGTGCTTTGGTTTGCTTCAAAGATTCACTTCTTCTGTAATTATTTGCTTCTGCAGTTAATTGCTATTAATTTAATATCTTTGTCTGTTGGAGTACATAACAATTATTTTAGATTTTTCTGGAGTTATCTGGGATAACCATGATTAAAGCCGAGTCCTGGCCATTCTGATAAGGTGTTCGGAGAGCAGTGAGGAGCTAGGCTGATTCCTCCAAGAAGACCACGGCTAGTTGCTTTACATGCTCTTGCTAGTGTTCCGTTGCCGATACTGGCTTGCTTAAACTCTTTTGCTTTCCCTCCCCCACATAACTTTTCTACTTCGCCCTCCATCATTCTTAGATAAATTTTTGGTTAATTAACGCATTATAAAAAACGCAGCAAACTGTTCTTGAGTGCTAGCGAACGTCTTTTGTGTCTTGTGTTGCAGGTGCACCTCATTTACAGTTCGCCATGTGTCTACTGGTGTCAGTCTTGTTGCTGGCAGCATCCGTAGAACCCACCACTTGGGACGGCATCGTGCCCTGGTTCTCAGATTCCAGTAAGTGCTACGGCTAGTCTAGCAGATTACTTATATTTCAGCAGAGCTCGGATACAGAGAAAGAAGAGTAGCAAATCTACTATATCATTGTGTGCTACAATCAGGAAGTTGAATGTTTCACTGTAACGGATTTCTGCGAGGATGACTTAACTGAAACTCAAATCATTCAGTTCAATATGAGTCATGTAACTTTGACATCCATGTTGTTGTGGTTACCGGTCCGAAGACTGGTTTGATGGAGCTCTCCATGTTACTGTATCCTGTGCTAGCCTCTCCATCCCCGCATTAACTACTGTGACCTACGTCCTTTTCAATCTACTTACTGTATTCATCGCTTTGGTCTCCTTATACAACTTTAACTCCTCACACTTCCCTCCAATACTAAATTGGTGATCCTTTGATGTCTCAGAATGTGTCCTAACGACCGATCCCTTCTTTTGGTCAAGCTGTGCCACAAGTTTCTTGTCTTCCCATTTCTACTCAGTATTTCCTCATTAGTTACATGATCTGCTCATCTGATCTTCATCATTCTTTTGTAACACCACATTTCGAAAGCTTCTCTTCTCTGTTTGTTCAAACTATTTTCGCCCGCGTTTCGCTCCCATACATGACTACACTCCGGACAAATACTTTCAGAAAAGACTATCTAACATCTATTTTCGATGTTAAAAAATTTCTCTTCTGCAGAGATACTTTTCTTGCCATTGCCAGTCTACACTTTACATCCTCTCTGCTTCGGCCATCATCAGTAATTTTGTTGCCCAAACAGCAAAACTCATCTACTTTTTAAGGTCTCATTTCCTAATCTAAGTCCCTTAGGATCACCTAATTTAATTCGACTGCATTCCATTATCCTTCTTTTGCTTTCGTTGAGGTTCAGCTTACACCCACCTTTCAAGACACTGTCCATACCGTTAAACTGCTCTTCCAAGCCCTTTGCTGTCTCTGATAGAATTACAATGCCATCGGCAAACCTCAAAGTTTTTATTTATTTTCCCTGAACTTTAATTTCTACTCCGAATTTTTCTTTGGTTTCCTTTACTGCTTGTTAAGTATACAGGCCGAATAAAATCGGGGATAGGCTACAACACTGTTTCACTCCCTTCTCAGTCACTGCTCGCTTTCATGCCTCTCGACTCTCGTTACTGCCATCTGGTTTCTGTAGGTGTTGTAAATAGCCTTTCGCTCTCTCTCCAAGTCCACAAATGCTATAAATGTACGTTTGACTTTCCTTAACCTATGTTCTAAGATAAATCGTAGGGTCAGTATTGCCTCACATGTTACTACATTTCTCCGGAATCCAAACTGATTTTCCCCGAGGTCGGCTTCTGTCAGTTTTTCCATTCTTCTATAAAGAATTCTTGTTTATATTTTGCAACCATGACTTATTAAACTGATAGTTCGGTAATTTTCCTGCCTGTCAGCGACTGCTTTCTTTGGAATTGGAATTATCACATTGTTCTTGAAGTATGAGGGTACTTCGCCTGTCTCATGCATCTTGCACAGCAGATGGAAAAGTTTTGTCATGGCTGGGTCTCCCATGGCTACCAGTGGTTCTGACGGAATATCGTCTTCTCCCGGGCCTTGTTTCGATTTAAATCTTTCAGAGCTCTGCCATATTCTTCTCGTATCTCCCATCTCATCTACATTTGGATTTACTTCCCTTTCTATAACACTGACTTCAATTTCATCTCCCTTTAGAGACCCTCCATGAACTCCTTCCATCTTTCAGCTTTCCTCTCTCTGCTTAGAGCTGGTTTCCCTTCTGAGCTCTTGATATTCATACTGCTTCTCTTTTCCCCAAAGGCCTCTGATTTTCCTCTTGTGAAATACGCTTCTAAGTACTTACATTAGATTTGTCCTCTAGCTAGTCTGCTCAGACATTTTGCACTTCCTGTCGATCTGATTGTTTAAATGTTTGTATTCTCTTCCGCCTGCTTCATTTGCTGCATTTTTATATTTTCTCCTTTCTTCAATTAAATTCAGTATCTCTTGTGTTGTCCAAGCATTTGTGCTAGGCCTTGTCTTTTTACCTATTCGATCCTCTGCTGCCTTTACTATTTCATCTTTTAAGGTTTTGTAAACTGGTAAACGTTTCCAAAGACTATCTGTACACTAACGGGCAAGTGTTTAACTACATTGTTAATACTCTCATTTTTGTACTGTCCAGGATATCTATACAACAGGTTTTTAATGGAGTTATGTATTTCTTTTAACTACATTAGACAGCGCCAGGAATAAGGCGTTCAGGTGTATATTGATAATGCTTGCAGCGTTCAGGTGTATATTGATAAAGCTTGCAATGAAACTATTAGAAGAAAAGGTGGAAAACATGCTAAATGTAAAGGCCTAGTCCAGTGACACATAGGAGGTTTTGTTAAAGTGAAATTCATGTCAAATGAAGGAGAAATTACATTGAACCTGCAGCCTCAGCCCACAAATTCTTTACATATCCCGCGTTCCTGCGAATATTTAAAATGTAAATCTTAAGATATGTTTCACCACTATACTCTCCATTCCAAGAGCTACAGAACAAAGTTCAAAACGTTCATTGTTCTATTTTCAAAACTTACTTCAGTAACTCTTTATATAAGCATGTACCTTATCGTGTACTGCATCCCGTGGAAAAACTTGTTCCAGTGTTTTGATACTAGTGACATCCACGCGAACTACGAATAGATTAGGCCAAATGTAACTACAGGAACAGTGCTGTGTTCAGAGAGATGGTCGACACAAAAGATACGCTGTTACAGAGATGAGTACTGTTGCCTTGTAAATACTCAGAGTTATGTGATGTTCCTTCGAGCTGTAAGTAACAAGCGCCTTAACGAAGGCGCCTTGTGCAGCATCGACAGTATCACAACATACCAGTAATATAAACACTTTAGGCTCGCAATCTCCTCTTACACTCGTTAAGAGTTATTAACTACATGTTAAACAGCTGGTAGCAGAGGACAGCTCTGATACCGCTCGGTGTGTTGTTTACTACTTATTCCGCTCTCTGAAGGTCGTAACATGCGCTCAGCAAGAATGAGGAATTACTGGATGACGGCTTCTTCTTATCACTTGACTCACGCAACTGTCGACGATAAATCAATCTAATAACATGTTACTTCACGAATGTTACGTACTCCGTGAGTCACTACTTAGCTATGATGGGTAATGAAAACGACTAACGACACTGGATTGCTCGATTTCGTATCGATACGAATTATTGTGAAAGATTATTTCCCAGATGTCCACTAAAAAGAAACTCCCTTTTGCTGTTGCGTTGGTATGTGATCAGTTAACTCTCACAATTAACGACAGACAAATTACGTTATTTTGATTGGAAATGCAGATTTTTTCTTCGGGAAGGGGTGGTGGTACAGCTCTGTGCAGCCCTTTTTGTGCTATAGGTAACCTTGATCTAGAATACTAAATGCCATTTTTTCTTATGATATTGTAATTTTGCCATCATTGTTCCCTTCGAATTACAGTGGATTATTTACAGCAAACTTCATGAGAGAATAAATTTAGGCTACTGTGAATCAGTAGTCAGAATGACCAACTCCTTGAGCAGATGTCTAACTATTATCATGAATGAACACACGTTATTCCTGAGCACGTTTCTGAGCGATCAAGATTTTCTTTCTTAAAGACGAATTACTCCAGAAAATTATTCCATATGGCATTTTTTGAATGAATCAATGAAAATACTCAGAATACGTCATCAGACGATTATTTATTTGTCGAAGAAGAACTGCAGTTGCTACGGGAGGGTCACAGTTCTAATCACTAATTCTGCAGTCTGGCTAACTGGCTCGCAATGGTAAAAGTCAAAAGACAGGCGAAGAATGACTTTATTGTTCATATTATGGGTTTCTGAATTAATCCATCATCAGATTTTCAGGAGTGTTTGCTGCGCGTAGATATGGTGCTTCAAGTGGTATGTGAAACAGACGAAAGATAGTCTGCGAATGTTTATATAGTTCGTCCTCTGACAGCCACGATTCGACAGGCGTCACGTGGGGATGGTAGTTGGCCCTCTACAGGAAAAAAGTACCTGGCCATTGGTCCGACCAGCAGTTCGAATCTCGTCATTGAAATCGTCGTTACGCCGATTTTCAAATTCAAATGTTCTCCTCAGTTTCTGACTGATTTCCAACCCTGTTTTAGTTTGTGTTGTTGTGTAAGACAGGTCCAGTTTTGTTCAATGGTACTGATCTGGGCTCACGCTACTTTTAGTCGTAACGGTTGCTCTGTACTGCACTTTCGGCAACCGATTAAACGGTGAGATAGACTTCCACACGCGTGAGCTGCTACTCAATGTAAGATTACGACACAAAAAGTTATATCCTGGTCTTTGAATGACTCATCACTCAGAGACGAAACATCAATGTACTTGTGAGAAGCAAATGACTTTCTTTTGAGATGCAGGGGCCATTTGTTCCATAACTGGCGAGTTACTCCTATGACAAATCTGAGGCTTTATTACTTGTGAATTCGAAACCGGATCATTGATGCACAGATCACGATACCAAACTTACATGGAACTCTCACTGATAGAGTTAGCTTTTCACCATCTCTAACCGTTTCAGATTGACAGACGCGCAGACTCGACCCCCATGGCTGGGGTTTACCCAGAGGAACGCAGGTGTGTGAATCCCGGTGGTGGAAGAAAATTTCTTGGCTTTGGCGTAGCGGGCAAAAAGGAGAGGTGGTTAACAGCACAGAATGTCACTCAATGCAACAGCGTCTCGACTCCGGCGCCCTGTGGAGTGTGCCGTAGAATCAACTTACACTGGTGTAAATGGATCTATCGGATGTGGATATGGGCATCTGCAGCCTCTCTGGCGGTGTTCAAATAAAGCAGTCTACGTGCCTGTAGGTTCGTTTCACAGTTATAGCTATGCATAACAGTACACACACAATACTGCACTACAAGATCACTGCATATAATTTCATTATAGACACGTCCCTAACAAGGAGGAAGATAGCACTAACCGGCCTTCGCTTCGACATTTCCGTGACTGCACTACGAGGCTCCACATATAACTACTCGTTCCGACGGTGAGTACATGAGGCATGTAGAGAATTAGAACTGTCTGGAGTAATTTTATACTTTCAAATATTAAAAATCTTTGGAAACATGTGTTGAAACCTTCTCGAAGCCAGCGCTGAATAAAATTGGTAAATACTTTCAAAGCAATATTTGTTTCACCATCACTTTTGCAACAGCATTTTTTGATTATATTACTTTCGTAAATTCTTTTCAAACCTGAATTGGCTATGGCTAAATGTAAAGAAAAGAATGTTTATTTCGAATTCGATAGCGATTTTCTCGAACTGTATCAATAGTGAAAAACTACACGTATTAAAGATACAAGGAACTTACATCCAGATGAACTAAACGAATAGTGACACTAATGAACAGATACGAATTACCATGCTATACCCAACATATAGTGCATATCTGTCACCTTCGTGTTAGGTTCCTTCCAAGTAAAATGCATACAGAACTTAAAGTGCGGTGCTATAAAGTAAGCAGCAGCGTGATCTGCAGATCGTGGGCGTCTTAGAATACACAAAAGAAAAATCTGATATAGTAAGCACTGTACTTACCTAATTAGCGAGCACTGTTGGTGACGTCGCAAGCGATACACGTTTCCCACTGTGACGATGTTCACGGCGCTGAGACCACGCGGTGGAGAAGGTTCACCAGTCACTGGAAGAACGAGAGAACTGCGTTAACTGTGGGAGAACTGGGCTTATTGAATGAGTCGCGATATCACAAGAGTGAGGGGGGGGGGCTGAAGGATGCCGACTGATGCAATGTTGCAACCGTCGAGGAAAATGCGGATGGAGATACTGGTGCTATTCGAGAAGCTTTGTCACAAATCTTTCGTAAGCCGTTTTTGGCGAGCGCGTCACAGCGCCTCTTCGCGATAAACAGTTATGTCACTGGCGCGAAGTCACGCCTGCAGCTGAAACGTCATGTATTATCTCCTTGTGGTTACGAGATAAGCTCGATTCCGCGTCGTCATGGCGCGAACGTTCCCCGTATAACACGACAGTGCATAGGTTTTGCATCCTTCTAATCTACATTTGGAGCTGAAGGGGGATATGTCTCAGTTAATCTTGACCAACAAACACATTATCCGACTTTACATCTTTCTCTTTTTCATCGAATTCGGCCATTTGAGGCCTATGTATTCAATTTCGCTGTGGATCGCTATTCTCCGTTCTTTCTCCTCAGTACTTCCCCATTCCTTTATTTTGCATTTTCTCTGTACCTCAATAGAGGTGCCTCTGCGTTTGCATTTCTCCTTTTCTTGAAAGTCGTGGAAGATTTTATTTTTTAATTCCGTATTTTCTTAATTTTGAACGTCTGAATCTGTTTTATTGTGGCGCAGACGCCTTCGTAATGAGCCGGGAAATTATGGAGTCTGTCTAAATACACTGACCAAAAAAAAAAAAAAAAAAAAAAGTCGCGACGCTAAGGAGGAGTTGTGGGATATAAATGAAAGTTGGCAGCCGTGTTTCTACATCTGAAAGAATGATATCTATTCCAATTTCGCGATAGTCGCTTAAGAGAGCATCGCAAATCAGGTTTGCTTTAAATACGCACTGTAACTGTAGTGAGCGTTGGTTACCTTTGAGATTGGACGTGGTGAGTGGATGTCAGCCATGAATGCCTTTAAGGCGACAAATACGCTATTATCAACACCTCACTGAGTTTGAACTAGGTCGTGTAATAGGGCTACGAGAAGGCGGATGTTCCTTCTGTGATATTGCAGTAACACTTGGGACGAATGTAGCCACTGTACATGATTGCTGGCAGTGGTGGTCATGAGAATATACGAGGTCGCAAGAAGACTGGACAGTCACGTGGCAGTATCGACAGGGTAGACTATCATGTTTGGGGTATGGATCTGGCGCATCGTACTGTAACTCCAGCAGCAATCTGAACAGCGGTTGGCACCACGACGACACAACGAACTGTTACAGATGGGTTACTTCAAGGACATTCCGAACCAGGCGCCCTGTAGCTTACATTCCACTGATCCCAAACCATACCCATTTGCGACTTCAATGATGTCAAGCAAGAGGCCATTGGAGAGCAGAGTGGAGGCCTGCTGTGTTTCTATGAAAGCTGCTTCTGTCTACGTGCCAGTGATGGCCATGGGTTGGTTAGAAGGAACGGCAACCTGTCTGTGTGCTAACGCACTGGACCTACACTTGGAGTTAAATTCTGAAGTGCTATTTAATATGACAGGAGGAGCACTCTAGTGATTATCGTACGCAGTCTGACTGTAAAATTACACGATTTGGTGGTTGGACCTGGTAAGCGGCCATTCATGAACAGAATTCCAGGGGGTGTTTATCTAACAGGACAACGCTCGCCTACATACCGCCGTTGTAACCCAACATGCATTACAGTATGTCAACACGTCGAGTTGGCCTGCTCCATCACCAGATCAGTCTCAAATCCAGAACATGCGGGACATCGGACGACAACTCCAGCGTCATCCAAAAACGGCATTACCCGTCCCTGTTTTGACCAACCAAGTGCACCCGGAATGGAACTCCATCCCACAAACTGACATCGGAACCTGTACAACACAATGTATTTACGTTTGAACGCTTGCATTCAACATTACGGCGGCTACACCAGTTATTAATGTACCAGCATTTCACATTTGCAATGGCTTATCTCGGGCTTACATTAACATTTGACCTTGGAATGTTAATCACTTAAATATGTTACCCTGACAAATCTAATCCCGAAATTTAAGTGCTATACATTAATTATTTTTTGGTGTTGCTATTTTTTCCGTTAGTGTAACAATGGGCAACGGCCTTGCCGCAGTGGATACACCGGTTCCCGTCAGATCACCGAAGTTAAGCGCAGTCGGACGTGGCCGGCACTTGGATGGGTGACCATCCGGGCCGCCATGCACTGTTGCCATTTTTCGGGGTGCACTCAGCCTCGTGATGCCAATTGAGGAGCTACTCGACCGATCAGTAGCGGCTCCAATCAAAGAAAACGATCATAACGACAGGGAGAGCAGGGTGTTGACCACACACCCTCCTATCTGCATTCCTATTGAGGATGACACGGCGGTCGGATGGTCCCTATGGGCCTTTTGTGGCCTGAAGACGGAGTGCCTTGCCTTTAGTGTAACAGTGCCCGCAAATCTTATAGGCATTTGAAAAGGTTTCAATTTTAACAAGCAGTGAGATCCGGCACACGGTTTGTTAAGATCTCGTCTCTGCTGTCTGCACCGGAAAATACCCGGCAGATGTTTTTTACAATAAATAACAGCACGAACGTGATGCAATGGAAAGTGGCCTCTTCCAAACATAGTGTAGGATTTCGTAGAATATAGCTGTAGAAGAATGTGGTCCGTAATGATTGTCTATATGAATCAAGATATGACAAGACAATTTTTAGACAAGGTTGGTAAGTGAGCAACTGGCGAAATACTGATCATTAATATAATGACTACTCTTATGCAGGGTGTGGACAAAAAGAGGGAAACACTAATATGGCGTGGGAAAACTGTAGACATTCAAAACAGTTTCCAGACCTCTCGGAATGGATAAATGTACTTAATCTGTGGTTTTCTAGAGAATCTTATACTATTCTTCCTGCAACATAGTGGAAAATTCAGGTAACGATGACGGAGGTGGATAGCGATCACAACCCTTCTCTCCAAAGTAGACCACAAAAGGTCGGAAATATAGAGTTTTGGTGACTGTGGTGGCCGAGGAGACGCGGCATTTCACCCTCGTGATCACAAAACTAGTCCTGGACGATGCGAGAGGTGTCAACAGGTTCCCTGTCGCCCTGGAACACAGCAGCACCACTGGGGAACAAACACTGTACCATGAGATGGACCTGATCAGCCAAAACGGTCACATAATTCTTGGTAGTATCGCGATCTTGCAGAGTACTCATGGGGCTCATGGATTACCACGCTATGATTGCCCAAATCATTACCAAACCACCACCATGTTTTATTCTTGGGACGTAAACTCGGCCATAAGCTCGAAGCATTGTGCAACAGCACTCATCCGATCAAATGACTTTCTTCCATTGCTTCAATAGACCATTTTAATGGCTTTGGCATCACGTTTTCCTGTTGCGGGCAACTGAATCACTAATCTACATCTACGTGATTGTTATTCACAATAAAGTGCCTGGCAGAGGGTTCAATGAACCACCTTCATGCTGTCTCTCTATCGTTCCACTCTCGAACGGCACGCGGGAGAAATGAGCACTTAAATTTTTCCGTACGAGCCCTGATTTCTCTTATTTTATCGTGATGATCATTTCTCTCTATGTAGGTGGGTGTCAACAGAATGTTTTCGCAATCGGAGGAGAAAACAGGTGATTGAAATTTCATGAGATCTCGTGGCAGCGATAAACGCCCTTGTTTTAATGACTGCCACTCCAATTCACGTATCATGTCTGTGACACTATCTCCCCTATTTCGCGATAATACAAAACGAGCTGCCCTTTGCACTTTTTCGATGTCATTCGTCAGTCCCACACTGATGAGTGGTTTTGGAATTCCAGCTCGCCCTGCAGTTTCCAGCTTTCGGAGCTTCCTTCGTATTGTCTTGGTGCTGACAGTGTTCGCGAGTGCGACATTAGGCCCTAGGTTCTGCAGTGGCTTCTGCAGCTTTCGTCCTCTTCAATGAATTCTGCCAGTCAACATACACTTTCGTCCGCGTTGTGATTTAGCAGATGTTTTTCCGCTTGGCGTGTGTGTGGCATAAAACTGCGGTGCGGTATTTCTTGAAACGCTCGACGCTTTGTCTTCCCCAGTTACTGAAAACACCTTCATACAAGCACCTACAATTTGCCCAGATTCGAATTCATTTAGCTCCGACGTAATGCAGTCGCAACTACACAGAACACTAGTCTGATCACGACTGACATTTGCAACGTATTGAGGACTTTGCACAGGTGTCGTTGGAGTCCAAATACAACAGTGCATTCTGCAGACTTGGCCAGCATCTACATTTCTGTTCTAGTATGCATTTCTCGCGGTGTTTCCATATTTTTATCCAACCCCTGTACGTTCACTTCTAATTGTCATCTGTGTAACAGAGATTATTGATGAATTCTGAACATTTTCTCTTTCCATACGAAAATGAATGTCCAGAGGGCGTTGATGGCTTACTTGCAGCAAGTTTTGCAAGCGAACTCCTGGCATGTTCTACAGAATTCAGGTTACCCTCTCACGCTAGCGACGGGATTCGAGTGATATTCTAACCTGGTATATCGCGCTTAGGGGCACAGAATGAGATTAATTTTTTTTACGTTTGACGAGGAGGGATGTGGTGTCGATAGTAACTGTGGAAATATACACAAAGAGGCATAAAATGCAAAGAGTCTCGTATCGCTTGAAAATATGAGAGTTCGAAAGATAGAAGGAACTTTAGGATTTTACGCCTTGTCGAGGTCGTTAAAGACAGAGATCTGATTGGGAAGGATAGGGGAGGAAATCAAAAGTGAAAGTACACTACTGGCCATTAAAATTGCTACACCACGAAGATGACGTGCTACAGACGCGCAATTTAACCGACAGGAAGAAGATGCTGTGATATGCAAATTATTAGCTTTTCAGAGCATTCACACAAGGTTGGCGCCTGTGGCGACGCTACAACGTGCTGACATGAGAAAAGTTTCCAGCCGATTTCTCATACACAAACAGCAGTTGACCGGCGTTGCCTGGTGAAACGTTGTGTTGCCTCGTGTAAGGAGGAGAAATGCGTACCATCGCGTTTCCGACTTTGATAAAGGCCGGATTGTAGCCTTTCGCGATTGCGGTTTATAGTAACGCGACATTGCTGTTCGCGTTGGTCGAGATCCAATGTCTGTTAGCGGTTTATGGAATCGATGGATTCAGGAGGGTAATACCGGACGCCGTGCTGGATCCCAACGGCCTCGTATCACTAGCAGTCGAGATGACAGGCATTTTATCTGCACTGCTGTAACGGATCGTACACCCACGTCTCGATCCCTGAGTCAACAGATGGGGACGTTTGCAAGACAACAACCATCTGCACGAACAGTTCGACGACGTTTGCAGCAGCATTGACTATATACTCAGAGAACATGGCTCCGGTTACCCTTGACGGTGCATCACAGAGAGGAGCGCCTGCCGACGAACCTGGGTACACGAATGGCAAAACGTCATTTTTTCGACGAATCCAGGTTCTGTTTACAGCATCATGATGGTTGCATCCGTGTTTGGCGACATCGCGGTGAATGCACATTGGAAGCGTGTATTCGTCATCGCCATACTGGCGTATCACCCGGCGTGATGGTATTGGGTGACATTGGTTACACGTCTCGGTCACCTCTTGTTCGCATTGACGGCACTTTGAACAGTGGGCGTTACATTTCAGATGTGTTACGACCTGTGGCTCTACCCTTCATTCGATCCCTGCGAAACCCTACGTTTCAGCAGGATAATAATGCACGACCGCATGTTGTAGGTCCTGTATGGGCCTTTCTGGATAAAGTAAATGTTCGACTGCTGCCCTGGTCAGCACATTCTCCAGATCTCTCACCAATTGAAAACGTCTGGTCAATGGTGGCCGAGCAACTGGCGCGTCACAATACGCCAGTCACTACTCTTGATGAACTGTAGTATCGTGTTGAAGCTGCATGGGTAGCTGTACCTGTACACGCCATCCAAGCTCTGTTTGACTCAATGCCCAGGCGTATCAAGGCCGTTATTACGGCCAGAGGTGGTTGTTCTGAGTACCGATTTCTCAGGATCTATGCACCCAAATTGCGTGAAAATGTAATCACATGTATAATATACAAGATCCTATTGGAAGTGGTTTGACGTTGTCTTCCTCCGACGTGTTATAAATTGTCAAGTGTGTATCTGCGTATTGTGAGTGTTTGTGATGAGTGCTTATACAGTGCAGTGTTGTGTATATTGTTGTGGATGGAGGGAAGGGAGGAGGTGAAACCCGGTGCCGGCGCATAGTCTACTCCTCTCGAAGAGCACAAAGAGGACCGCCGAGCATAACGTCCACGTCCGGCGGAATGATCACCATCAACTGTCACATGACCTCACTTCATGAGACACCTCGAAGAGGTTTAGAGTTTAATCCGAGTCACTGGCGCAGAGACTGGCGATCAGGAAATTTACGCCACCACTACATCTCTCGTGGCCGGTCAAGTGGTCGCAGCGAAAATTTTCCACCACCAAAATTCGAACCGGCTTACTTCCAAGTCGAGGGCACCGGACAGCGTGTGTTAGCGCCATAGGCTACGGAGGCGCGTGGGAAGAAATCGGTAGTGTTACTTTCAAAGGAACCCTCTCTGGGTCTGCCTCAAAGGTGGAAGGATCTCCTCCATTTAACTTTTCCAATAATGTGGATGTCCATTCTTCCTTAGAGCCTAACAGCTGCTCACTGGATAAATCAATAACCTCGATGTTTCGAGTGCAAGTACGAAGTTATCCCGCGATCCACACTATTACCTGGTGCAACAGCATTCGTTGTCATGGTCAACATGAAATCACGACTCATCAGAGAACAAGGTAGAGCAGTGGTTTTCATCAGATGGATAGCAAAACGCAGGACGATCCAGTAGTTATTGAAGTGGTACAGATCAAATTATTGACAGGTGGGATGCTTTCTTGTCACTTTCTAGGTCTGAATACAGCTGTCATCCCATCTTACAGTTGGTGTATGATCTATGCGCTCGTATTTTGTTGAGTAGGTGCAGTGCGGAACAGTCCTTCCGGAAGCCATGGAACGCGGCATCTATCGTTCGCCTTTATCTACAACTTTCTTGGTCTCGTGGACGAACAAAGCTAGCTTTCAGACGATCGTTGTTTCCGAAACCCAGGCTGGTTTCTACACGGGAGATTTTCGATCTCCAGAAATGTCGTAATATGCGAGAGTAAAACATGTTCTAAAATTCTATAACGGACCGATGCCAGAGATGTACGCCTATAGTTTTGCGCCCCTGTTCGACGACTCTTCTTGAAAAAGGGGAATCAGCTGTGCTTCTTCCCAATCATAAGGAAAGCTTTGCTCCTCAATAGATACCTAAGGTACACTGTTGACGGAAGAGGAAAAACTTGTTTCGCATACTCTGTGTAGAATCTAACTGGTATCTCATCAGATAGCGCGACGTTTCCTCTGTTGAGCGATTTCAGTACGGGATCAAGCACCTTACGAAGAATTATTGGCCGTTAAAGATAACTGTTCACGAGAAACGACCTAGTGGCCGAGTGTTGTCGTACCGTAGGATGAAATCACTACTTAAGGTGTAAGGATGTACCCCAGGCCGCGCGGGATTAGCCGAGCGATCTAAGGCGCTGCAGTCATGGACTGTGCAGCTGGTCCCGGCGGAGGTTTGAGTCTTCCCTCGGGCATGGGTGTGTGTGTTTGTCCTTAGGATAATTTAGGTTAAGTAGTGTGTAAGCTTAGGGACTGATGACCTTAGCAGTTAAGTCCCATAAGATTTCACACACATTTGAACATTTTTTGATGTACCTCAACGTCGTATCCAGAAACTACGAGGTAGCTGTAGGATCTTCGGGCCTTGTGATCTAGAAGTAGATCCTAATCACCGAAAGGTTGCAATATCGATTACTGATTGGTCAACGGAATATTTCAGTCAAGCTTTAACCTAGCTTTTTCCCCTCGATGACGCGAAAGTTCAACAGGAACGACACCTGGTTCGGATTCCCCTAACCCCGATAGGGTTACTGGGGCAAGTCGCCAAAATGGCTCCATTTGAAAGATTTCCAGCAGGCCCGTGGGTCACTCTAATTATTATTACTAGCCATAGTAACGAGAGTTCATCCAGCAGATCGGAGCTGCGTGCAGCTTGTAAGACTAGGAGCGCAGTTTCATCTCCAATGGCGGAATCACAACCCCTGGCGGGAAGTAACTTCTTGCATGCAACTGCTCCGTCTGTGGCTTCTTCTGTACCATACCTCTACAGTTCGGAGCATCTTGTAAGCCGACTATAGGTCCTGCCAACACCACGTTACACACTTCATCTTTAGATTTCCAGGTTGATTTCGTCATACTTGTAGGCATCGAGACCTGGACATTGTCTTGTTATCCTCTCAGCTGTTAACACTAGCTACAGAGTAGCCCTACTTACTGTTGTCCCTACAGAGGGTACAAAACAGTACTTTGTATCTCAGTGTGAGCAAGCTGACGAATTTCAGGCAGTGCCAACCACAATACTTAAATATAAAGGTTCTTATCGATATGAATCTATCCTGTCATATGTGCTTGACTAAATGTCGATCTAGAAACAGATAAGCACTACACAGACACCATCTCTGCTGAAAACAAACTTCTCACTTATGTCCGATGAAGGATCTCGAACTCCGGCAGCTGTCCAGTTCGATGCACTTCGCTCGGTAACTGGGACACATCCTAGGCAACACTGTTGATCATCATTCTACTGTAAACGCTCTTCCCTATGACGACCAACCGAAAATAATCACGTGTCTGGTCGCCTCGTAGGCTCACCATTTTCACGAATCGTTCCGCACACTGAATTCAATGTTATCACTCTTCTGGTAGCTACAGCAAAGGCATACTGTAATTGGGATGTAGTGGAGGCTAAGTCGTATGACCTCTGATTAGTACTCTACCAGGCATGTTCAGAAAATAAGAGTACTGTGACGATAGAGGGCTGTGACTTTTTGTTTTTTGGGGGTTGGCAACACTGAATGGTAGAGAGGGGATCCCCTAACCAGAACGAGCGTGGCAGGAACACGGTAGGAGGTAAACTCACGTTGAATTGTCCATCTGCATTACAGATGTTGGTAAGAAATACGGCGAAGTGCGAGCTGCGTGCTGTGATACGCTTCCTACTTGTGGAAGGATTAACACCTACCGTCCTTTTTTTTTTAGCCAATCAATACTGTTTAAGGCGAGGGTGTTCTGAAGAGAATGAGCGTTTTGGATAGGTAGGGAATTTAGTGGAGGTAGAACAAAAGTTCATGACGAACAGGAATGGAAGATCTTCCATTTTGACTGATGAATTGGTGCAAAAAATCGAGGAAACTGTTCGCGAAGCCCGCCGATTGACAGTGGATGAAATTTCTCCAATGTTTCAACAACTCAGAGAACTCTCTTATACGAGTCACACACAGAAACGCTGGGCTACCGGAAGCTGCACGCTAGGTGGGTCCCAAAACAGCTGACAGAGTAGCACAAGAAAAATAGTCAGTAGGGCCCGTGAGCCTTGAACGACTTCAATTGTGAGGTGGGGTTTTCCTGAGCTCTATTGTGACTGGATAAGAAACGTGGATGGCTTCAGTGTTTTTGGACCGGAAAGACGTAATTTTGGCCGAGTTTCTGCCTCAGGTGGAGACCATCAATACACAACGATATTGTGAAGCCCTAAAAAAATTGGAAAGGAACATTAAGAGCAAAACAAGGGGAATGCAGACGAGAGGAGAGTGCTTGATGCCCGTCCGCACGCAGCATTTGCCACCAAGAAGCTCTTGGACTCATTTGGTTGGGATGTTTTGAACCATCCTCCGTATTCCTCCGACTTTGTACCTTAAGATAATCTTTTCACCTCCCTGAAGATATATATGAGTGGAATAAATTTTTCAACCGAAGAGCAGATGCAGAAAGTGGTTCTAAAGTGGTGGAAGGAGCTGGTGGGAGAGTTCTTAGAGGTGGGCATAAAGAAGCTTGTGCCACGGCTCACCACATGCATTGAACGGGATGGCGATTACGTTGAAAAAGGTCAACAAGTGTATCAACATACTGTAATTTTTTTAAATACACTTTTTCTAAAAAAAAATATAAAAATTTAGAACACCTACTTTCTGAATATTCCTCGTTCACGATTTATGTGCCCGTAGCCTTCCAACGGTCTGCCAGCAAAGTGTGTCCGCTAAAGGATGTCTCCACGTCATACGATCAGTCATCGTACACGTAACTGTAAGTTTGATAAGCAAGTCTGATGATGCGTTTTATGGAAGCGTGCACAAACGCTCATCGCTTTTCCACATCCCATGCAGGCTTTGACAAGCACCTGTTCGTAAAAGAAAAAGGAAGATTAGAATTTAATATCCCTCCAACTACGAGGCCATTGGTGTCGGAACAGAAGCTCGGATAGGGTAACGGCGAGGGAGGAATTCGGTCGTGCCCTCTACAAAGGTACGATCCAGGCGTTTGCCTGGTGCGATTTAGGGACATAACGGAAAACCTAAAGCTGGATGGCTGGAAGCGTGTTTGATCCATTGTCCGCCCTACGCGAGTCCAAGCTGCTAACCACTGCGGCATCGCGCTTAGTGAATCAGTTCGTCTTTCGAATATGTCGATACCGGGCGAAGATGATATTTTTTCTTTTTGGGCAGTTACTGAAACTGATTAATGAAACCGAAAACGTGATGTCCCGTTAAATTAATCTGAGCTGAAGATATAACATTCACATGATTGGTATAACAATTTCAAGGTAAACAGAGATACCTGTATGAGCCCGCTCTTACTCGCAACATGTTTTATAAAAAAGCAGGGCACACTCGTGAGATAAGGTATAATAACACACGAAAGACTGACGGCAATATTGCGGTTTATCGCATGCTGGAGGTTGCGTGAAGGCTTCAGATATCCATGTATACACTTCTGTAACACACGAATATTGACTTGAAACTTCGTCTCTCTCTGAACCCCTTTAATGAATACTTTCTTTTTCCCCATCTAGTTGATTGTGAGAAAATTTATCGTTTTAATCATGGCATGTTGTTCTATTAAAGATCCAATTACTAAATATTTTCTTATTAAAAATATAACATATATAATATCCATCTTTGTTTTACCATGACAGACCATCGATTTAACGCCTTTGGCAAAAGATTAACACTTTCAAATAGTTGAATAGACTTTCCCATAAATTTGAGATTGCTTAGCTTCATGTCGGTCGACATAGTTGCGCTGCGAAGACTGCTTCACAACTGACATTTTGTTTTAGAAGCCTGAACATTGTCGGTACACGCGCTCAGCCACATGTATTTTGATATGTTTAAACAAACTTGTATGAAACAAAATCAATCATGCGTCAGCCAGGTTGAACAGTCCTGATGTTTGCGCAAAATTACGCTACAGACGCACAAGCGTGCTTAAACGAAGTGCCTGGTCTTTGCATGCTTCGTAAACTTTGTTTCGTGTGTGGCCGCCTTTGCTCGCAGCACGGGCCCTGGACTGGATCTCAACGGGTCCTTTGACTTGACTACACCTCGCAGGCATCTTGACAATAATATGTCGAAGAAGGCAGCAAAGGAAGGCGGCACGACATGAAAGAGTAGCTTTCATCCGCTTCCCTTTGTTCTGCTGTACAGAAGAAAGATCGATAGGACAATGATTCACAACGTAGGAAACCCGTGTTCCACAAACGAATGCCTGGTGTTACGCTTTCGAACAGACTTGCGTTAAACCTACAAATTGAACTCTTCCTTCCTGCGTTGCCAGACATGTAGTTATCTGCCGCCTACAGATGATACGATTGGACTGCACTGGCGCTTGTTCGCACGCGGAGGGTTTTTGAAGCAGTACTGCGGTACAAACATATTCAACTTTCACGGGAATTGCTGTACCTTTTTTAATCGCATTATTATTGTTTTGCAATTTATCTTAGTGTGGTGGACGTGTGTGATCAAGAAAGGAAAAAAGAAATTTAAATGACTGTACCAACGTGGTCTCTCGGTGTCGATAGCATGTAGATTAAGTTTCATTGGTAACGCACTCGTGACACAATGTGAGGCCCCTTTGATAACCCAGAGAGTAGCTGGAACTGCTTCACACCAGATGTCAGAGGAACGTGACCTTGGCTGGAGCAAGGTCTCCTCGTATCAGAGCTTCCTCGGTCTCGTGGCAGCCACATGGTCCGTGAATGGCGAAAACTTAATTCGTACGGGCAAGAGAGTAACCCAGCACAAAATTCGGCGAGAAGATCTCTAACAGCGGGCACCGCTGTAGATTGGCGTTTATTTATGAAATTTCATGCGCTACTAATGTTTGCCTCATAACACACACGCACGCACGCACCCACGCATAGCTTCAGTTTGCCAGAGGTCACAAAAAACCTGAGATCATTGTAATCATAATAATACCCTGTCGTCATGACAACACTGGTACCGCTATCTTTTACTGCTCTGTTCTCATCAACTGATAAAAGAATCTAATATATTTTGTTTCATCTGTTGGGCCCTTTTCTTCACTCGACATTTTAATCTCCTGCGGTTTGCAATGTTCTTCCATTTCTGTGGTGTTGGCTCACCGGTCCTTCCGTGTATCGCAGGGTAAATGTTTTATTTCGACCCACGACGTCTGCTTTAATTTGAATCCTTGACACGTTCAACGAGGTGGAGATGGTAGGCTGGAACAAGTGCAACATTTTGGCCGTCCTTCTGTAATAGTAAATAAGTTACATTGCTTTTTGTCTCTTGCTCGTATCTTTTCACTATTCAAAAATTTGGATTTTCATGTATTGTGTTAAAATTCTGTATTTTTTCCTTCAACCATGCCAAAATCTCATCTTTTGTTATAGACGCAGTTAATGCCATATTTAACGGTACGGAATGACACAGGTGGTAGGATTCGAGTAACGAACCATTCTTTGAAGTGTATCAGCATTCATTTCTCCAAGCTAAACAACAGCTTTCTTTGTTGAAACATCGTCACAACACCCAGTATGAACAATAATAAACCTCCTGCCCTTTTCTGTTCGCACACACATTGTTGCAGGCCGCGTACATGTTTCTACGCGGCGGGTCGTGCATGACTGAACAACCTAGTCGCCTAGCACTACGGATATGTTTTAGCATTGCCACAGAAGCGTAAACATTTCATTACATGACTGGTCATGGTAGACACGGAAACAGGCAAGCCAGGCCAAGCGTACTAGCTGTCGCGGATCTGCTCAAACGAGCTTAAGAGTTTCCATATAACATATGAGGGTCGCTCAATAAGTAATGCCCGACATTTTTGAGAACATATTTATTGTTAAGAACCAGTATTTGGTGACAATGTACATCAGCATGTCTTGTCCATGTCCTATTTTTCTACGTAGTCTCCATCACGTTCTACGACCGTACGCCAACGTTTTCGAAAAGCGTGTATTCCTTGCTGGTGAAAGCTCTTGTCCTCTAGGCGTAGCCATGTTTTCACTGCATGAATGACACTCTCGTCATCTTCGAATTGTGTTCCCCGCGGAGAATCTTTAAGCGGCCAAATAGATGGAAATCCGAGGGTGCGTGGTTTGGACCGTAGGGTGGATGAGGCAATGATGTCCAACCCAATTTGGCGGCGTGTTCCTGGGTTCTCAGACTTGTGTGTGGACGTGCATTATCGTGTTGGAGCAAGATTTCTGCTGGATTCTTGTCCGATCGAAGACGTCGGAAACGGCTCTCGAGTTTATTCAGTCTTCACGTATTCCTCTGAATTGATGACTTAGCTATACTTGTACTCACGTTCATAACAGCTCAGTACACACCAAACAATTGGTTTCCACAACACTACCACAACCCCAAGTATATATTGCTGACATACGAAGTTCACCTTTTAGTATTTTGTTTACTAACAGCCGCTCACATGGTTGCAGATGACATGATGTTCGCTAAGTAAACAACGGCAACAGAAGAAATAGAGTACAGAAAACACGTCGCAAACAGCGCCAATAATTACTTAAAACATGCTTTAACATACAATAAATAAGGTAGTATGAAAATATCCATAAAAAACTATATTTCAAAAGAAGAATAGTAACGATGTAATAATGCTTTACTGTATTTGTATAACCATGCTATTTTCTACATGTTTTAGATTTAAAAACCCCACTGATGATAGTGATATTTGTCGCCGAAACTAGTTTGGGATAATAAAGAAATAAACGAATAACGAGGTGTTTTGCATCAAGGCGGACTCAATTTCTGATATTACTGTTTTCCTATGCAAACACGGACCAAAATGGAAGAGTTCCAAGATAAAATAATTATTTTGGAGGGTATTTATTTTGGAGGGTATTTATCTCTCTTCCCAGTCAAGTGAAGAAGAATTTACAGTCAATGAATTAATTATCCTCGGCCAAATACAAATCAAAAAGTAACAATCATATACACAGTCCAACGACATTAATGTGACACCCGCCTATGTTCGACGTCAATGTGGAGTAATCACTCACACATGACGGGTGACAGAACTAGCGGTGGAGAGTATACAAAGTATGGCCGGGGGACGCGGAATAGTCCGAGATGTTCACGTGCCGCCGTGGTTAAAGTATACCGTGCATGGAAAAAATGGTGCAGTCCAAAACTGGCGCCGAGGCAACGGAGATACACCGGTCTTAGATTAAACGGTTTAACGTAGGCGTTCTTCGTTGCAACGTAATCTTCTCACGAAATTCCACTGACCAACTTTCTCGTCCGAATGCGAAAATATTTTTTTGACACCGACCTACATAGGGAGGAACGATCACAAAGATAAAATACGGGAAATCAGAGCTTGTACGGAAAATTATAGGTGTTCGTTCTTTCCGCGGCTATACGAGATTGGAATAATAGAGAATTGTGAAGGTGGTTCTATGAATTCTCTGCTAGGCACTTAAATGTGATTTGCAGAGTATCCATGTAGATGTAGATGTAGATGTATCTTAAAAATACGAATTTATTCGTTCTCCATCAGTATCGTTCAAGTTGAAGTTGGACTCATTTACAATTACTTTCATAGAAAATGTAAAAAGCAATATGCGTATGATGTAAGTACGGTACACGAGCGGGAACCAAGTTCTCGGTAATACAGTTACAGAAATGGAAAACTGTAATGGTATTACCCTTTTGTCTATTTTGTACAGGGTTTCCCACACAAAACCGGTACGCCTCACGTACCGGTTAATCGTCTCTAGTCGAATTGCTTGTGAAGTGGCAACACTACGTTTTATCGGAAAGTCTCCAGCGTGACAATATCGGGATTTATAGACACTGTATCCGTGCAGAGGGCACACGAATGTTCTCTGGAAGACTAAGTTGGAATGCAAATCGCTTTCCAAAGTCTGGGCAACTCACAAAAGGGACATATACTGGATAACTACGACTTTTGATTACAGGATGACTGAGAACTAATGATAAAAAGCAATCACAAGTTGCGAAACAAACTCGCAAATTGTGAACTAGGCAGTGTAAAGACAACGCAAATTCTAAACGCGAAACTTTCTCCAAAACAGCTGATGAAGCGGCAAGCTGATGCAGGGCATCGAACAGCGACTCGCTAACGATGAGGGACGAACCGTCGAAATAAGCTCGCCCCAGAATCGACTACCAGCTGCCTACTCTCACACACTTATCAAAATTACCGTAAGAGGAGGGAAATCACAAGGTTTGCAACAGTGATAACTGAAAACCACCCTTTCTCTTCCTGCAAGCAGGGAAGCTTGTAGAATTTTCTTATCCAGCACTTGTTTTCTCTGTCAACAAACTAAAAGTTGGCAGCGTACTGGCCCTCGCCTTATGATTGGCGGAACGATGTCTGAGAGTGTAAACGCAGCTCGCTTCCCATGCTGTATACATCTACATGGATACTCTGCAAATCACATTTAAGTGCCTGGCAGAGAGTTCATCGAACCACCTTCACAATTCTCTATTATTCCAATCTCGTATCTTCGAGCTCTGATTTCCCTTATTTTATAGTGGTGATCGTTCCTCCCTATGTAGGTCGGTGTCAACAAATTATTTTTGCATTCGGAGGAGAAAGTTGGTGATTGGAATTTCGTGAGAAGATTCCGTCGCAACGAAAAACGCCTTTCTTTTAATGAATTCCAGCCAAAATCCTGTATAATTTCTGTTACACTCTCTCCCATATTTCGCGATAATACAAAATGTGCTGCCCTTCTTTGTACTTTTTCGATGTACTCCGTCAGTCCTATCTGGTAAGGATCCCACACCGCGCAGCAGTATTTTAAAAGAGGACGGACAAGCGTAGTGTAGGCAGTCTCCTTGGTAGGTCTACTACATTTTCTTAGTGTCCTGCCAATAAAACGCAGTCTTTGGTTAGCCTTCCTCATAACATTTTCTGTGTGTTCCTTCCAATTTAAGTTGTTCGTAATTGTAATACCTTGGTATTTGGTTGAATTTACGGCTTTTAGATTAGACTGATTTATCGTGTAACCGAAGTTTAACGGATTCCTTTTAGCACTCATGTGGATTACCTCACACTATTCGTTATTCAGGGTCAACTGCCACTTTTCGCACCATTCAGGTATTTTTCCTAAATCGCTTTGGAGTTTGTTTTGATCTTCTGATTATTTTATTAGTCGATAAACGAGAGCGTCATCTGCAAACAAACGAAGACGGCTGCTCAGATTGTCTCCCAAATCGTTTATGTAGATAATGAACAGCAAAGGGCCTATAACACTACCTTGGGGAACGCCAGAAATCACTTCTGTTTTACTCGATGACTTTCCGTCAATTACTACGAACTGTGACCTCTCTGACAGGAAATCACAAATCCAGTCAAATAACTGAGACTTTATTCCATAAGCACGCAATTTCACTACGAGCTGCTTGTGTGGTACAGTGTCAAAAGTCTTCCGGAAATCCAGAAAAACCGGAATAGATCTGAATTCCCCTGTCAATAGCACTCAACATAGCGGTGGATTCCACATTTGGGACAACATGTGGACTTTTGTTGAAGTCTCTCCGGAGATCACGTGGCTCCCACTCCTTTGAAGGGCGCTTTTGAAATACTCTGGCTTAAGAGACACCCAAAGCGGCTTGCTTACACAACCATTGCCCGTGGTAGTTCCTGATCGTAAACCTGCCAGATCATCTTCCCACCGCCTAACAGTGGCAGGTGGCACATTCCAGCAACGGAGAGAAACACGAACTACTAGAATTCACAGGCCCTGCTCTTCCATTCAGAAAGTTTACGAGAATAAAGCATAAAATGATTACATAAACTGTTGCTTAGTGACATGTGACAAACCAGTGTCGTCACAGCCTTTCTTCTACATCATGGAGATGACCTGTGGACACTCCCAGTATTCCAAACTGAGACCCACCTTATTCACAGTGGCTGCGCGCATACATTCGTGGTTTGACGAACAATCAAGCATCATATCGCACCTAGACTAGCGCGACCTTACTCCAATAGTAAACGTCAGGGACTGGTAGAAACAGCAACTGAAATGTAGCAAACATATATAGCTTGGTATCGGATCATCAATGAGTGGCCTCAGTAGGATATGACTCCCTTCCTTACCTAAATGAGGACCTTATCTTAGACGCGGTGTTAAACTGTATTAACGTGATGTCTCTAGAACGTGTCTAGAAAGCTTCGCGGTGTACTTTCCTTATGATACAGGGCGTCCCACATAAAACCAGTACACCTCACTCTCCAGATTCAAGTAACAATTAACTAAGAAAGAATAGACAATAATAGCGTTAAAACATGTAGTTACCTGTTTATAAGAGATGCTAGAAGTGTTGGTCACGGGCATCGCTGCCTTCATGTGATGACGTTACCAACACTCTGTAATTCTGCAGGCGTGACGATGTTAGATTGGGTGGTTGGTTGGATGAGTTGGGGGAGGGGACCAAACAGCGAGGTCATAGGTCGTCCAGTCGAATATGAGTCCACGTCGCTTGTATGTTAATTTCTCTAGTCATGTTCCGTTTAAAATCGTCTATTGTGCGAGGATCGTCAGCGTACACTTTGCTTTTTATTGTGTCCCGTAAATACAACTTTAAGTCCGGTGATTTCGGGACCAGAGGCCTCTACTGACAAGTCTACCATCGGGAAAGAGGTTGGTGATGGGGGCCATACTTTGGTTGGATGTGTGAGCAGTTGCTCTATCTTGTCGGAAAACTGCATATAACTTCTCTGTATCTGTTAATTGTGCATAGGAAGAGTCAACGATATTTAGGTACTTGATACTGGTTTAATTGAGGTTTAATTGAGAAATATGGGGCCACTCTTGCACATGCCGGACAACGCACACCAAACACCTGTCTTCTCTGAGTAGAGAGGTTCTTCGTGCCGAATATGTGAGTTGTCCTGCGACCAGTATCTGCAGTTCTGGAAGCTTGCATAGCCTTACAAATGAAACCAGGTCTCATCTGACATGAAGAAGAGCTAGGGGTCCAAGTAACGATCAGCAATTGATGTTAATAGCCAGTTACAATAATGAACTCTCTCTTCTTGATCGTCAAATTTCAACTCTTAAACTACAATCACAGGGTAGGCTTTTAATTTCATATCTTTTAGCACACCATGACACGATGTACGAGATACATCAAAATGCTGCGTTAACCTCCTTGCGATTTCTGTCTGTGGTTTCAGGGGTCCACACTGTCTGTCGTCTATTCCTCTGCAAATTCTTGACCGATCCCATAGCCCTCCATTTCCTGTACAGATTTTGAATAGTGCTGGTCGTGGGGAGTTTCCTACCATGGTACTTCGCTTGAAAACTCTTTTTACATTCCTCGGTGGAGCCTGTCTTTATGTAACACTCTACAATATCACCCTGTTCTCATACAAACAGCCACATTCTTGAACAACTTAACGATACGAGCTTCTCACAACTGACGCACGAACACACGACTGCACTCAACTTTCCGATAAAATGTAGTGCTGCCACTTCACAAGCAATTCGACTAGAGACGATTAACCGGTACGTGAGACGTACCGGTTTTACATCTACATCTACATTTATACTCCGCAAGCCACCCAACGGTGTGTGGCGGAGGGCACTTTGCGTGCCCCTGTCATTACCTCCCTTTCCTGTTCCAGTCGCGTATGGTTCACGGGAAGAACGACTGCCGGAAGCATCCGTGCGCACTCGAATCTCTCTAATTTTACATTCGTGATCTCCTCGGGAGGTATAAGTAGGGGGAAGCAATATATTCGATACCTCATCCAGAAACGCACCCTCTCGAAACCTGGACAGCAAGCTACACCGCGTTGCGGAGCGCCTCTCTTGCAGAGTCTGCCACTTGAGTTTGCTAAACATCTCCGTAACGCTATCACGCTTACCAAATAACCCTGTGACGAAACGCGCCGTTCTCCTTTGGATCTTCTCTATCTCCTCTGTCAACCCGACCTGGTACGGATCCCACACTGGTGAGCAATACTCAAGCATAGGTCGAACGAGTGTTTTGCAAGCCACCTCCTTTGTTGATGGACTAGATTTTCTAAGGACCCTCCCAATGAATCTTAACCTGGCACCCGCCTTACCAACAATTAATTTTATATGATCATTCCACTTCAAATCGTTCCAGATATTTTACAGAAGTAACTGCTACCAGTGTTTGTTCCGCTATCATATAATTATACAATAAAGGATCCTTCTTACTATGTATTCGCAATACAATACATTTGTCTATGTTAAGTGTCAATTGCCACTCCCTGCACCAAGTGCCTATCCGCTGCAGATCTTCCTGCATTTCGCTGCAATTTTCTAATGCTGCAACTTCTCTGTATACTACAGCATCATCCGCGAAAAGCCGCATGGAACTTCCGACACTATCTACTAGGTCATTTATATATATTATAACACACCCCTGTGGCACGCCAGAGGTTACTTTAACGTCTGTAGACGTCTCTCCATTGAGAACAACATGCTGTGTTCTGTTTGCTAAGAACTGTTCAATCCATGTGTGGGACACCCTTCAAAATAGACAAAAGGATAATACCATTACAGTTTTCCATTTCTGTAACTGTATTACCGAGAACTTGCTTCCCGTTCGTGTACCGCACTTAGAGCCATAAGCAGCTTCTTTTGTCGCAGCGAAACCTCAGGTTGACGTGTGTCAAAGCTGGCTGCCGTTTGACAGGCGGTGACTGACTGGTCCGCCGCGGTCATCGTCCCCAGTAGAAAGCTGAGCCTGCCGGGTCGGCGTGCGAGTGCCCGCGAGACGAGACCGCAGCGGAGAAAAACCCCCCTGCGAACGTCCCCCAGGTGCAGTTAGCGTCGCTGCACTGCCGGCCGCCATTTGTCGGATTGCGATCTCCCGCAATGGGCGCCGATCGCTGCGGCCTCTGCATGCAGCGCGCTGCAAGAACTGCTGGGACAATAGCGGCTCGTTACTGCCTATATGGGGCCGCCGGCGGCCGATGCAGTCGCTGGCCTGTCCGCTGCCATCTCTCACACGTGTTGAATCTCATTCTGGATCAAGATATAGTAGCGGCTGCAGGGGAATGTGACACCGCGAATCTCATCACATCGTTTACAGTTTGCTCTCTACGTTTAAACAGCAGACTCCACCACATGTGTAAATGCACGCACTGGTTCGTTTATGGGCTACGCAATGAAAATACGGTCCCTGGAAGACACGCAGTGAGACAGTTGTGACCACACTTAGTTACAGTGATTCACTGGGCGACGAGACACACTTGGACACATGTCATTGCTAGCTTATGAGACACTGAAACGGAAATGAACATCCTACCGACGACAAAGCAGTTGGAGGTGGAGCACGTGATCGGTTTGGAGACGGATGGGGAAGGAAATCGGCCAAGTTATTTTCAAAGGCACCATTCTGCAGTTGCGAAACCACAAAAGAGCAAAATCTGGATGGCCGGACAGGCATTTGAACTGACGTCACATCGAATTCGAGTCCAGTATCATAGCACTGTGACAACTCGCTCTACGAAACTGAAAAAACTGTGACGACTGTGGTACTTCACGTTGCCTTCTCTACAGTCTTCTCTGCCAGTGTGTTCGTAGCTCGTGGTCTCGCGGTCGCGTTCTCGCCTCCCGAGCACAGGGTCCCTGGTTCGATTCCCGGCGGGGTCAGGGATTTTCCCCTGCCACGAGATGTCTGGGGTTGTCCTCATCACTTCATCATCATTCTTGAAAGTGGTAAGACTGGACTGAGCAAAGGTTGGGAATTTGTACGGGCGCTGATAACCGCGCAGTTGAGACCCCCACAAACCAATCATCATCATCTCTGTCAGTGTCTATCTTCGCCCAGGGCTGAGCCTCCTAAATGTGCCTCTACCAGTTAAGACAACGGCTGAAGACTGGTTACGATGTGTATTTATTAATCTAACACATCAAACTGTTTGAGTGGTACTGATACTGAAGCTGCGATAGTCGTGAGGGTGGTATCGTTTGTTGTCATTTCCTTCTAATTACGAATTAAAAATTTTGTATGTATCGAGTATAGATGAAATATTATTAGAAAATATTGTTGCCTTATGTTGTATTAATGGACGACTAACAGTGAGTCTTCAACCTTTTAATGCCCTTAGTAGGGCACTAATGGGTTAAAAACTCACTGGTAACCGTCAATAAGGATCATAATCAGTTATTCAACTGACAGTGATAATTAATGCGAATTTACAGATACTATAGCGTCTTGAATTTGAGTGCTTGCTCCGTATATCGTTCTACATTTTAACATACATGCCTTTTACGTATGTCGCGTCCTGCGCTCTGTTCTGACGACTGTTATAAGCAAACCTGACCTAGTTCTTAGAGTCCCACGTTATTTTCTATATAATGTCTATACAGGGGTTCTAAAATAAGTGGCCCACATTGTTAAGGGAAGGCTATTGCTCAAAACTAGAAAAAAAATGTCCTACAAAGATATATTTTGTAAAAAATACTTCTCGAGTCTGCTGCTTATGATACCGCAGTTCAAATTAATGTGACATTTGCAACCAAGTACTTTATGTATCTGATGAAGGTGCATTAGGCATTGAACTCTGTCAGATGTCAATAAAGAAATTTGCTATCAATATTTATTGGTTCAAATGTCTCTGAGCACTATGGGACTTAACATCTGAGGTCATCAGTCCCCTAGACTTAGTACTACTTAAACCTAACTAACCTAAGGACATCACACACATCCATGCCCGAGACAGAACCTGCGACAGTAGCAGCAGCGCCGTTCCGGACTGAAGCGCCTAGAACCGCTCGGCCACAACAGCCGGCCGATATTTATTAAAAGATATCTTCTATACACCACGAGCTGCACTAGAAATGTTTATTTACGAAATCCAGTCTCCGGGTTAATAATCACTCAGTGCCGTATTATACACTTCTATAGCAATGACATGCTTGTCATCTAATACGACAGGATCTGAAATATGTCCTATAACATAGTACACAGTTGTAATGTGCGTTAATCCTGTCAAATTTTAAGCAGTGACAATATTTGATAATGTTTGACGTAACACAAACAATAACGTACAAGACAAACTGTGTTCTGTGTTGTATGGCATATTCCAGATCCTGTAGTATTAACTGGCAAGCATTTCATTGCTATAGAAGTGTATAATATGCTACTGACGATGGGTTATAAACCCGAAAACTGGTTTTCGCAATTAAACATTTCTAGTGTAGCTCACGGTGTACAGAAGATATCTTTTAATAAATGTCTGAAAGCTGCCGAGCACCAAGCGTTCATAATTTTTACTTTGCGATCTAGACAGAAAATTTTTATATTACTTCTTGTGATAATTATAAATGAAATGCACAATATTATGGATGTTATAGAGTACTAATTTATTAAATAATTTATTAAGTAATTTTGTGATTTTCACTTATAATTATGAAGTTCTTCTGCCAAGCAGCGACAGGTGAATTAATTAACTTGTCGAGATACAGGGCATATTGTCTTAAGATAGCCGCCTGTCTGTTGACACTATAGGAGATGCTCAATGTGGTTACCATTCCTTCTGGCAGTTTACTATCCTTCTCTCTATGAATCCCGCCTCAACAGCTAATAAAATTCACGCTGAGAACTGCGGATCTTTAGCACTCCGTCTTGGAATCCATTACCAGAGCTTCAGTAAGGCATGATTGTTGCCTGGGGCCAACGTGTAGAGTTGTTTACGTAAGCGCGTGGTTTCTGTCTCCAGCAGTTCAGATTACCCGCACACTAGCTCGTAACACCGTATAAGGCGTGCAAACTGTGCAAAGCCTAGCGAGATTTTATTGCCCTGCCCGCTGTTTGCCATTCAATAGAAAATCCCGCTGAACACTTTTTGAGATTTAATACGGTGTTGAGTACGTCGTTCGGTGTACGTGACATATGCTTGCTCGTCCATTAAGACCGCTGCCTAAACATTTTCTCCTGTCCAGTGCCCTGTATCCAGCCAAGACTGGGTCGAGATTGGCATAGCAAATGGGAAGTCAAATGAAAACGAGACACACTATGTAACGAGCAAGTAGGTGTGTGTATAGAAGTGCCCTCTATTTGAGATCAGGAAGGAAAAGCGCGGACGTTCACCGCTGTGCCATTTGTCTGTTTTAGACGTGCTTGACGTGAGGTCACAGAGTCCTGTGCGCGCCCGACTTCATTTCCAAGGCCGGGAAAGAGCAATAGCGAGGTGTAGTGCGGTTTCTGACTGCGGAAGGAGTGTCAGGAAATGGAATTCAGACCCGAATGTCTGTTGTGTATAGTGAACACAGTATGTCAAGTGCGGCCGTGTCACGATTTCGAGAAGGTCGGTTGTCATTCAAAGACAGCACTAGGCCAGGACAGGCCCATCGCGTCATTCCCCCGTGTGTCACTGCTGCCGTCAGAAATGACCGACGGCAGACGGTGGAAGACATTCGGCTCATGTTGGGCATCAATCAAGGCGCAGCTCACGCCACATGAGAGAGCATCTGACGTCCTGGAAAATCTGTACGCAGTGGGTTCCCCCACAGCTTGACGGAGGAGCGGAAGTTTAACAGAACGTCGACATCACTGCAGCACCTGGAGCTGTATCACGATGGGGAATATCGTTTTCTGTCCCATATTGTTAGGGGAGATGTAGTATCAGAACCGATAATAGAAGGCCATGAATTCACTCCATCGAAAAAATCCAAAGCCGTGCACGCCAGCTCCGGAAAGTCATCCAGTCTGCAAGGGCCCGCTGCTTATAGACTTTCTGGAACACGGCGCTACAATTAACGCGTAGCGGTACGTGGACGCTTTGCAAAAATTGAAGCGCGCCATGAAGTCCAGACGCCCAGGAATGTTGAAGGACGCCATCATTTTGTTGCAGGATAATGTCCGCGCAAATGTTGCAAGGTTGTTTCGACTATGCTCCATCAATCTCCTCCAAATTCTCAATTTCTACGCGGTCTTCTGTAACCTCTCCTCAGCGGTTCTTTGCGCGATCAACCAGAACTTTATCTGCCATGGACATGCCACCGCCATGAAGTCATTCCTATAGATCTAAGAGAAATATTCATATATACCAGTATGATCCCTCTCAGTAAAAACCCACAAAAAATGAGTGAGTATGGCTATGACATTCACGTGTATGCAGAAACTGTTTTCGTAATGTTACACACTTTCAGTCGCATTGTAACGAAGTGACTTATATTATCTAGCGGCCAATGTTTTCAAGATAATTTGTGAAACAATGTTATATGCAGTGTTCGTTCTTAATTGGAAGAAGCGTTTCACAGCAAATAATTAGTGAAACTGGATGAAACTCTGAACTGAATTCTCGACAGTCTTTCGTTTACATGTACGGTGGGGAACTATAGAATGCAGGAATTTTACGGCCAGTATTTGCGTTGTTGTTGACATGGTATCTGTAGGCCGTGGTCCAAGGCATAATTCTCTGCCTAGCTTTTCGTCTTCCAATGCTAGAGACAGCATTAGAAGCTCTAATGACTCATAAAACTGTTACACACTCAAACTATCTCGGCAGGCGAAACCTTTTATATGTATCCACGCTACGGTCGGTTCGTGACATCATCAGACCGATGCCCAAGAGTGCTGAGTCGTGTCTTCGAATGCTGTGCAGCTTGCAGAGAGGGAAGACTTGGCGCTGTTTGTTTTATTTAGCGCTATGGCCCGCAACTTGTCTAATTTCAGTCCTCCTCCTTTTCTGTTGAAACTTTTTCTGATTTTTGAATTTCTGAGGTTTCTCTATACTATAAAACCTACGAAACAACAAAACACAAGTGTAGCTGTTCTGTGTGAGGAAGTGTGATTCAACGTACACATCTGGCACGGTTCTTCCTCAATAAGACCAGATATTTTAAACACCATTTATACTGAAGTAATTTAAAAAAAACGAGAAATACTATAATTGCACATAGAAACCAGAAATACAGTCTAATACAAGAACACGAGCCAGATGCTTTGTTGACTGAACCTGTGACCAAGAGGCATTATTGTTTAAGACATTGAAATAATAAAAAAAGGAATTTTTTACCTTCATATATATTGACGAAAAGCACACTCTGATCATTACAGCATCCCCAATCCAATAACATCTGGTGTCTAGCCCATCAAAACAACACTACAAGTTCTGAACAAGCACTCTCCATGGGAACTTCTCAACAACGACTCACCACTGCTACATCTCAACAAGCACTGCCTACTGCTACTTCTCAATAAGCACTCTCCACTACCACATCTCAACATAACACTGCCTACTGCTACTTCTCAATAAGCACTCTCCACCACCACATCTCAACAAACACTCTCCACCACGACTTCTCGATAAGCACTGCCAGTGGAGGCGGCGGAATAAAACTCTTTGGCGCAATCTCTGGCGCTGCGGCTCAGTGTAGCCACCTTTCACTGTTTCTAGCTCTGGAAGACGAAACGAGAATTATGCCTTGGCGATGCTGATTAAATGTTTAAGGAGACCAAACACCGAAGGTCACAAGTCTTCTCTTCAGCATGCAGGATCGAAATAGTGTACGCATTCTGTCTGTGTATGGAGTAAATTCTGTGTGCAAGTGTTCTAAATGTTTGCATAGCTTGTATCTGAGGCGGAATGTGGGAACTAGTCCGGTATGTACCTAGTGGGATGTGGGAAACCGCCTAAAAACCACATCCACGCCGGCCAGCACATTAACAAATCGTCGTCACTCTACCGGGCGGATTCGATTAGGGGCCGACGTACCTTCCCATCCCGAAGCGAACGGGTCAATACGCGCGGCTGCTCGGGCAGATTATGCCTTGGGCCACCTATAAATCAAATAATATCACCAACAGCTGTAAATATTGTTCCACAAAATTGCGGGTGAACTGCCGAATGTTTGTAACTTCTTGCCACAGTATTTCTGGTGATACTGGCGAAAACGCACTGAGCTCTTGTATTTAAGGCCCCGCCGGCATGTGCGTGGTGGATTCACTTGGCGTTGCGCGTGCGGTACTTCAGCGAGTTCGATTCTGCTGCACCGCGCGCCCTCCGTGGTGAAAACGCGCCACATCGATATCAATTCGATTGTCTTCCCGCGGTTCCATCACAGAACCATGCCGGCTACAGAGGACACGAAGTTTTTCAACGATTGGATTCAACGCCGAATTCAATTGAAAACCGCCGTCTCGATTAATAAGACACTCACTGTTAAAAATGGTTCAAATGGCTCTGAGCACTGTGGGACTTAACTGCTGAGGTCATCAGTCCCCTAGAACTTAGAACTACTTAAACCTAACTAACCCAAGGACATCACACACATCCATGCCCGATGCAGGATTCGAACCTGTGACCGTAGCGGTCGCGCGGTTCCAGACTGAAGCACCTAGAACCGCTCGGCCACTCCGGCCGGCACACTCACTGTCAGACAGTCGTACTTCCACGGATTCATTATCAACAGAACTCCAAAAGTTAGACGTATGGGCCAGAAGACTCTGCGCCGAAATATTGTGGCAGGAAGTTACAAACATCGGGCAGTTCGCCCGAAATTTTGTGGAACAGTATGTACAAAGGGAAACTTTTGAATCTCACAGCTGTAAATCCACTGCAGGACTCATTTTATAATTTGTAATGTGGGAAATGTTACTCTGATTTTAACTTGTTTGTACGAGAAGACGTCAGAAGAGTACAGTGAGGTGACAGTCATGGGATAGCGATAAACACATATACAGATTAGATTAGATTCCGTTTTTATTGCATAGACCCAAAAATGAGATGATTCTCGTGGGTGTGGATGGCGGTAGTATCGCTTACACAAGGCATGAAAGGGCATTCCATTGGCTGAGCTCTCATTTGAGCTCAGGTGATTAATGTGAAAAGGTTGCCGACTTGATTATGGCCGCACGAGAGGCATTAACAGACTGATGGCGGTAGTTGGAGCTAGACGTGTGGGACATTCTGTTCCGGAATTCGTTAGGGAATTCAATGTGCCGGGAACCACAGTGTAGAGAGTGTGCCGAGAATACCAAATTTCAGGCGTTACCTCTCACCACGGACAACGCAGTAGCCGACGGCCTTCACTTAAGGACCAAGAGTAGCGACCCTTACATGGAATTGACAGTGCTAGCAGACAAGCAACAATGTGTGAAATAACCGCAGAAATCAGCGTGGGACGTACGACGAACGTATCCGTTAGAACAGTGCGGCGAAATTTGGCGTTAATAGGCTGTGGCAGCAGACGACCGACGCGAGTGCCTGCTAACAACTACGCGACATCGCCTGCAGCGCCTCTCTTGGGCTCGTGATCATTTCGGTTTGATCCTAGACGATTGGGAAAACGTGGCCTGGTCAGATGAGTCGCAATTTCAGGCGATAAGAGCTGACGGTGGTGTTCGAGTGTGGCGCAGACCCCAAGAAGACATACATCCATCTTGTCAACAAGGCACTGTACAAGCTGGTGATAGCTCCATAATAGTGTGGACTGGGCCTCTGGTCCAAATGAACCGATCCTTGACTGGAAATGGTTATGTTGGAGGCCATTTGCAGCCATTCATGAACGGGATGTTCCCAAACATAGGTGGAATTTTTATGGATGACTATGCGCCATCCTGATTTAAGTTTTCCGTGATTTCCCTAAATCGCTCCAGGCAAATGCGGGATAGTTCCTTCGAAAGGGCACGGCCGACTTCCTTCCCTAGTCCGATGAGACCGATGACCTCGCAGTTTGGTCTCATTCCCCAAATAACCTCAATCTCAAGTATGCGCCATATCACCGGGCCACATTTGTTCGCTAAGGATTTGGAGAAATTCTGGACAATACGAATGATTTGGCCAACCCGGTCGCGCGACATGAATCCCATCGAACATTTGTGGGACATAATGTAGAGGTCAGTACGTGCACTAAAACCTGCTCTGCCGACACTACCGCAATTATGAACGGCTATAGAGGCAGCATGGCTCAATATTTCTGCAGGATACTTGCAGCAACTTGTTGAGTCGATGCCAGGTCGTGCTGCTGCACTACGCGGGGCAATGGGAGGCCCGAAAAGATATTATGGGGTACCCTATGACTTCTGTCACCTCTCTGTAAATCCTAAGACGACAAAAATGCTTGCTAAACACAGAATCAGCTCTGAAGAAAAGTGCCTCAAAGGCCGTCACTTAAATATTCATACCACTACTTGTTCGCTGTTATCAGAAGCCTGGCGGTCTATAAATATAAAAATTGTTTCATACTCATCAGAGAAACGGGTGCGAATATATCAATACCATTATAAGCGATTGGTTGTAGTAAATAAAGTAATAAACGGACATTTATTTATTAGTGTCACGTAAAGTGTTAGTTTCCTTGCTTATACTTCTGTATTATTTCTTAATTCTAATGTTTTGCTGTTGTCTTAGAGCCCTTTTCCTTAGCAGAGCTAATGGCTCTCCAGTTCGTAATAATCTTCCCTCAGAATGAAGTAAAGGGTTTTATATTCAATGAACGGCTCAAAAACGACTCGCTACGTCGACAGTACAGACGTAAATGAAGTTCCAGTCATGTTCAGATTATGGCTGACAGCGTCCAGGAAACAGTTGCCCGCACAGCGCTGCCCACTGTTGAGGTCGTGGAAAATGCGGACACCAGACAGCGGTGTGTCAGCATGCTGCACGTCGACATTGCGTAACAACACGGCGCAGTGAAGGAGAATCGCTCCATGCGCCCACGTCAAGTGGGCAAGCTATTTAGCAAACGCCTTGGAATTCGACGTTGGCTGTTGCTATTTCCAACCAGTGAGTTGAGTTCCAGCTGGACACTGGAGCTCTTGTGTCATTAGTCAATGGTGGTATTGTCGACTCAGTTGCCTCCGCTTCAAATTACTCAGTGATAGTCATGTCCTGCTATGAAAAGACAATTTTGTAGAGCTCGCTCTTTACCGTTTACTGTCATGTACGCTATCCAGGCCAGCGTCACATGACTTCAGGGACTGGGCACTATTTCAGTGTGCCGCACCATACCGACTCGCCAAGGAAATTCGGGACATGGAGTCCAAAGTACGATCCAGTAGGCACGGGGCTGACGACGCAGCCGACCTATATAGAGAGAGACGGACGTTACGATAACGTGTGGCAAGGTGGTTGTAACGACGTATTGACGCAGCATTGCGTCAACTATTGTGCACTCCTTCCCAGCAGACAGCCAAACAAGTAGTTATTTGTACGCAGCAGTCGAGCCACTGTGCACAGGTTCAAGTCGGTAACCATGAGAGATGGCATGCCTTTACGATGCACACAGTGACTTGCCCCCTCTCATAATCTTACTCTGAGTAATTCTATTTGGGGAAGTGTAGGCGAGTATGGTCATTACAAGGCTAGTATTGAGAGGTCAGAAGATATAAATATTTTCCTCTCTAATTGCATGTGGTGAAAAGTTGCTATTCCTTCACACGCGGACTTCCCACACAGCGTCTCTCGTCACCTGGGTGGTCCGGTGACAGGCGAGTACTGCTGAGCTTCAAAGGGTTAAGCCGACGGGTGTGAGGGAGTCGAGTGGATGCTTTCCAGACGCCGACATTGTCATAAGAGCGGGGCCGACACGCCCACAGGGGCCTGAAGGAGTGGCTGGGGTTAGAGATTCCGTTACTTAGCAGAAGCTTAGTGAAAACACTTTCCGACGGCCTACCAGGGAGGCGTGGGAATGACTTGTGTTCCCAGGCAGTCTTGGCGGGCAAGTTCCCGCTTGCAATTGGCTTGCCCAGGGGATAGCTCCGTGACGTAGCAAAATCGGCGCAGAAACTGGCGCCAAGTATCTCCATTGGTGGAATAGTAGTGCTTCGGCAATAGAGTGAAATTTTCCACCGGTTTTCGAGTTGCTGATTGGCACGTTTAACCATGGCCACTGTGGTGGGGGCGGTAATGTTCTGTGTTAGGCTTGTACGGGTGCTCTTGGTAGAGTGGAGTCTCGCCTTTCGGTCAGAGTAGTTTACAAGACTGAGCTCTCGCTGCTCTGGACCTTCCGTTGGCTGTCTAATATACTTTCATTTAATTGTAACTGCTTGACGAAGTTGCTGAAGTTTCGACTTCAACGTAACTTTCCGAGTACAGTTGGCAGTTGAGCGTTCTGCGTACAAGCGACCTATGTTGTCCGTCTTGAGCAGTTTTGGCTAAAGTTAACTGTATCGGAGTTACTGTGTGACTTCGCTTGTTAAAATCAATCACTGTACCGTCAGTGATTGTGTGGCGAGCCTTCTTCGTCTCCCTAAGAGGCGCAATTGTTTTGCTAGGAAGTCTTTAGTCTGGAACAACCAGACCAGGATAATTTGTTTCGGGCTATACTCGCGACATTATCATCACCACGACGGGACGTCGAAGCAACCAGCCATCGCCTCCGGTACGCCAGATTGTGTCCTTGCAGTTAAAAATGTATGTCCGCAGCACCGGCAGATTAGGGAATTTTGCTATATGATAATCAGAGCTCAGCAGAGCGCGCCTGTTCGTCTTTTATAACGTGGTTCTGTCTTGGGTGTTCGTTGTCTGAGTTCTCACTACTGTAGCAGCAATTAATGTTGGGTTGGCTGTGTGTTTCTCTTAAGATTTGAGTTGCAAGGAATTGCCTCCACATACCACTTGGTCATAAATGTCACAAGCTAGTTTATGGACAACTTCCCTTCACAGCATTTATTTGAGTATCCAATTTGACGTATTGTAAATGTTTCATGCGTTTTGTTTATTATTTTGAGTTTAGTCATAATAAATCAAATTGTTATTTTGGACAGAACTTTCATTCTGTAGGTCGGTAGACCAGCCCTTTCATTTCTCACTACATTAATGAAACTTTCCTTTATCAAATTAATTTCTATTAAATTAAATTATTGCAGGTGCTAAACTCTTTTCTACTCCACTTGCAGGGTCGATTACAGCCAGTTCGCGATTCTTCTTAATCCATGTGCAACAGCAAAAGTCGGAGCTAGAAAAGGGGGGGGGGGGCTTAGAGCATCATTTCCATATGAAGATTCTAGAAGAATTTAATGTTAAATACACTGCTAGCCCCGGCACCTCGCAACCATAACCAGCAGGCACTATGATGCCAGGCCTCTCCAGCATCTCTTGATAGGAGTCGTCGTCACCACTTGTACACTGACCTTCAGTTTGGGCACCAAGCAGTCCCACCTCTACACCACTCAGCACAGTGGGCCACTCTGGTCAGCGCCTGCCACCGCTGTGGGATCCTTGGCTGCAAGCTGTCATCTCAGCATTCTGTGCATTAACACTGCCAACCCACTTCACTACCATCCAGACAATGCACTGAAGCACAGAGTCACATCACGTGAACCAGAGAGGGACACCTGATCTCACGACGACATATGGACGCCGGGATCGACACCAGATTGTAACTGCTGTAGCTTTTTGGAACAATGAAGAGTATTCATGCACGCCGTCTCTCTTCCTGCAGCCCCCTTTTTTTTTCTTAATTTAATATCATCGATTGCAAAAGTAGTGTTTTTAATAAGTTTTGAGAATAATTTTTTCATTTATGAGTAACATCCACTCATCGTATTTCTGGTACTTCCACGAAGATCTCGAAGTAAAAACGTTAGCGTAGCATCGCCGCCGCTGTCTGTGGTGCGGTGGGAACGCTCCGAAGATCAGCTTCCGCGCTATTGTTCCGAGAGACGCCGACGGTCAAACGTGTTTTTGCGCCGGCGCGTTCCATTAACGGACGCACCATTTACGGGCGACGGATCAACGTGCCTTCTACGTCCACCGTCTCCTGTCATCAGATACGCGGGTAGGGTGACCCTTCCTCGTGGGAACGGAAACTTGTCAAGAAGATTCTGTGCTGGGGTATCTGATTCTCACCGTGCGTTCTAAGAGTAGAGGGTATATGTCGTCTCTTACAAGATGAAGCACAAATACTTCATGTATGATGGGAAGTGATCCAGTGCAGCTGTCGTGGTCGTCGTTGTCGCCGTCTCTGTATAGCTACTGCAGCCTACAGCAGTGTGACTCTTTGATCTAAGATTTCTTGGAATTCTGTCAAGCCCCCTTTACGTAACTAGTAGGCTTGACTACTTCCGTGATCTGACGGGAAGCAGTGTTACCACAGCGGCAAGGCCACTCATCACAAGAAGTTATTTACAAATTAAGAAAACCTTTAATAGTTATATGTATTGTAGTAGACAGTTCTCGAATTTACTCCCGTCCAGGTAACTTCTCGCCCTCAAATTATTCTCTGGACCGAGAGCTGGCTGAAACTCGGAGAGTCTACCAGCTGTATCCATGCAATCGAGAACGCCTAGCGGTTGGCCATGTGAATCCCAGTCACATTATATAACGGGACATAGCCCATATCCTGTGCCTGTACGGATTTAACAGTAATGAACACCACGTTTGTCAGTGTGGTAATATGGGAACACCCGACCACCTTATCTTTGACTGTAACGCCTATAATGCAATCAGGGAACCAGTAGAGACTACCAACCACTATATGTGCTTGAAAAAAACATCGAGTGGTGGACAATAACAGACAATGTTGCTAACATCATTTCCGGCGTGAAGAAGTCAAATTTGCCAGAGTACGTCATATTAATAACGAAGTTCTAGCGAGTGCATCTAGTGTTAACGACATGTGAGGCCAAAACCGCAGTACCTCATCACCTCCATGATTGTGCGGCTTCCAGGTCCACCTGTGTGACCATGACGAGGAGATGCCCATCGAAGGGAAGTGCATAACACATGAAGTGTAACAGTCCCGAGTTTCCTCCGAGGCGAGAGAGAGAGAGAGAGAGAGAAAGAAAGAATGATAATAAAACTATAGAAACTTAGAAGTTAATACGACGGCAGAGACCGAATGGCAACGTACTCTGATGCGATTTCAGAGCTTATTCACATTTGTATACAGGGTTTTACAAAAAGGTACGGCCAAACTTTCAGGAAACATTCCTCACACACAAATAAAGAAAAGATGTTATGTGGACATGTGTCCGGAAACGCTTAATTTCCATGTTAGAGCTCATTTTCCATGTTCTTCCACCTACTCTCAGTGGAGCACGTTATCATGATTTCATATGGGATACTCTACCTGTGTTGCTAGAACATGTGCCTTTACAAGTACGACACAACATGTGGTTCATGCACGATGGAGCTCCTGCACATTTCAGTCGAAGTGTTCGTACGCTTCTCAACTACAGATTCGGTGACCGATGGATTGGTAGAGGCGGACCAATTGCATGGCCTCCACGCTCTCCTGACCTCAACCCTCTTGACTTTCATTTATAGGGGCATTTGAAAGCTCTTGTCTACGCAACCCCGGTACCAAATGTGGAGACTCTTCGTGCTCGTATTGTGGATGGCTGTGGTACAATACGCCATCCTCCATGGCTGCATTAGCGCATCAGGGATTCCATGCGACGGAGGGTGGATGCATGTATCCTCGCTAACGGAGGACATTTTGAACATTTCCTGTAACAAAGTGTTTGAAGTCACGCTGGTACGTTCTGTTGCTGTGTGTTTCCATTCCATGATTAATGTGATTTGAAGAGAAGTAATAAAATGAGCTCTAACATGGAAAGTAAGTGTTTCCGGACACATGTCCACATAACATATTTTCTTTCTTTGTGTGTTAGGAATGTTTCCTGAAAGTTTGGCCGTACCTTTTTGTAACACCCTGTATAAATACGCCAATTTTGGTACTCATACATAATACGTTCATGGATATAGCGCGATAATTCCATAAGGCATGGTAACTATGGTATCTCCCACGATAATGCGACTATATGGAAAGTGCACCATGTGCAATGGACTGGTAAGGCAGCGTGTATCTGAATGCCAGCATAAAATAAGCTTCCAGTACAGGAGGTCACAGCACTGGGTAAAATGAAACACATACGTTGGGACTTAGTGTAAATTTATTGTGCACGAGTAACATGAAAAAAAAACAACCGAATCAAAATCAGCTGCTGTCGATCAAAATAGCCACCCCTCCCTCCCCAGTGGATCCAGACAACGTTGCCAAGATTGTGGAAGGCGTTGCATGCCACGGGCATTGCCATCAGTGCGTGACACCTGTCGCCGAAATGCCGTGAGGATATCCGCTCTGTTTGCAAAGCGCTTCCCACGCAATGGTTTCTTCCGGTGCGGAGTTAGATCGAAGTCGCATGGACTGGAGCCTGATGAGTAGAATGGGTGGGTGAGGGTTCCCACCCCCACCGTTGTACACAATTCTTGATGACGTATGCAGCTTGGGCTCTGGCGTTATCACGGAGTATGACTGCAATATCCAGCAGTGCCGGAGTTTTCGCCGTGTTTCACAGCTGCTCGTAGTTCCGCATGACAGTGAGTAGCATTTCTGCCAGGTAATTTTCACGCATAGTCGGTTTTGCCACTCTGATTACTTACATGCGTCTTGTAATACGGCCAAACTCACACTGAATGTTTCAGGCGCCGCAAAAACACGGTCGCAATCTGTCGATTGATCTCATTACTACACAGACTAAAAAAAGTTATGCATCACCTCGGTTCTGAGAGTTCAGGAAACTGTACAGAAAACTGGACTAGATATCAACATAAACATCATTTCCGCCCCTTTTTATTGCTCATGAAAACCACACATTGCAAGTTGTACCACCATACAGCGAGACCTTCAGAGGTGGTAGTCCGGAGTGCTGTACACACCGGTACTGTAGTATCCAGTAGAACGTCCCAGTGCATTGATGCATGCCTGTATTCGTCGTGGCATACTATCCGTAAGTTCATCAAGGCACTGTTGGTCCAGATTGTCCCACTCCTCAACGGCGATTCGGCGTAGATCCCTCAGAGTGGTTGGTGGGTCACGTCCATAAACAGCCCTTTTCAATCTATGTACGATAGGGTTTATGTCTGGAGTACATGCTGGCCACTCTAGTCGAGCGAATTCGTTATTCTGAAGGAAGTCATTCACAAGGTGTGCCCGATGGGGGCGCGAATTGTCGTCCATGAAGACGAATGCCTCGCCAATATGCTGCCGATATGGTTGCACTAGCGGTCGGAGGATGGCATACATGTATCGTACAGCCGATGCGGCGTCTTCCGTGACCACCAGCGGCGTACTTCGGCCCCACATAATGCCACACCAAAACTTCAGGGAATCTCCACGTTGTTGCACTCGCTGGACAGTGTTGTCTGAGGCGTTCAGCCTGACCGGATTGCCTCCAAACACGTCTCCGACGATTGTCCGGTTGAAGGCATGTGCGACACTCATCGGTGAAGATAACGTGATGCCAATCCTGAGCAGTCCATTCGGTATGTTGCTACGCCCATCTGTACCGCGCTGCATGGCGTCGTGGTTGGAAAGATGGACCTGGCCATGAACATCGGGAGTGAAGTTGCACATCAAGCAGCCCATTGCGCACAGTTTGAGTTGTAGTACGACGTCCTGTGGCTGCACGAAAAGCATTATTCAACATGGTGCCGTTACTGTCACGGTTCCTCCGAGCCATAATCGGTAGGTAGCGATAATCCACTGCAGTAGTAGCCCTTGGGCGGACTGAGCGAGGCATGTCATCGACAGTTCCTGTCTCTCTCTATATCTCTTCCATGTCACTCCTAGACGCCTGGACACTTCCCTTGTTGAGAGCCCTTCCTGGCACAAAGCAACAATGCGGACGCGATATTACAGCGGTATTGACCGTCTAGGCATGGTTGAACTACAGACAACACGAGCCGGGTACCTTCTTCCTGGTGGAATGACTGGAACTGATCGGCTATCGGTCCCCTCCGTCTAACAAGCGCTGCTCATGCATAGTTGTTTACATCTGTGGACGGGTTTAGCAGCATCCCTGAACAATCAAAGGGACTGTGTCTGTGATATAACATCCACAGTCAACGTCTATCTTCAGCAGTTCTTGGAACCCGGGTGAAGCAAAACAACTTTTGATGTGTGTATATGCCGCGAGCTTTCGAATGCATTTACTGCGATTACAGTGACGCTACATGTTATCATGGTATACCATAGTTGCCATGACTTATGGGATGACCCTCGTATATTTGCTTTTGTTTCTACTTCTTAACTTTTACTGACTGATTACTATTATCAACACTATCATTTTTTGTTATGATATTATTGTTCGTATTTTAGCCCGAAACGTAAGTTTGTAATCTGAGCATGTAACACCTTCAAAAAAATATTAAAACACGAGCTATATGATACAGAGAAAGAGAGAGAGAGAGAGAGAGAGAGAGAGAGAGAGAGAGAGAGAGAGAGAGAGAGTCTGAAGGAAACAATAAAGCCGCGCGGTTAGAGGCGCCATGTCACTGATTGCGCGGCCCCTCCCACCGGAGGTTCGAGTCCTCCCTCGGGCGCATGGGTGTGTGTGTTTTTCTTAGCATAAGTTAGTTTAAGCAGTGTGTAAGTCTAGGGACCGAGTACCTCAGGAGTTTGGTCCCATAGGAATTTACGTACATTTGAACATTTTTGAAACCATAAATATATACGAGTACATAAGTCTAAGCCATGGTCTCCCTCCACAGTTTTTACCTACCTTCGAATTCCTATCTCCCCCCTCCCTCCCCCAACACACACACTCTTCCCGTTATTACCAAATTATTAATTCCCGTCCTATCAACCGATCCTTTATTTTAGTCAAGTTGTATCTAAAATTTCTTTTCCCCCAAATTCGGTTCATTACCTCTTCATTAGCAGTCCGATCCACCCATCTAGTCTTCAGCGTTCTTCTGTAGTACTACGTTTCAAAAGCTTCTATCCTCGTCGTATATGAACTGTTTACCGTCCACGTTTCATTTCCGTACAAGGCTTCGCTCCAGACAAATACCTTCGGAGTAAAAACTTCCTGACAACTAAATTTGAAGTCAATATATTTCTCTTCTTCAGAGAAGCTTTTCTCGTTATTGCCAGTCTACGTTTAATACCCTCGCTGTAAATCGGCCATCTGCCCAAATAATAAAACTCATCCACTGTTTTTGTGTCTCGTTTCCTAATCTCGTTCCCTTTCCTATTTAATTCGCTACACTCCTTTATCCTTGTTTTGCTCTTGTTGATATCTGTCTCGTAACTTCTTTTCAGTGCAGTGTCTATTTACTTCAACATAATTCAGTTATATCAAAATAAAGTCCACTGTGTTCAGAGTTCCACATTATTCTCTGTTACTCACTCCGTTCAACATTCTACGCATCCAAGACCCATTCATCTTTTCAACCAAGTCTTCACTTGTTGAAACAAGGCAATGTTACAACCTGAAGAGAGGGCACTAAATTTTTTTAACGTCATCGTAGGCAACTGAAACAAATCAAAACTCGATTCAGAAGAAGTCTCCAAGAATCAGATGTGGGCTCTGTTTTGCACGGAAGATCAAGAAATAGCCAGTAATAAATTTTCAAATACTCTTTAATAAATTATTGGTCATTAAGAAATATCTTGATTAGATTTTCTGGTAACGCAATACTGACTACTATTCAAGAACAGCAAGCTAAGGAACGAAAAATATCAATTTAATATCCTATCGAGATTGAATACTGAAAATCTAAAGCGGGATGGCAGGGTAGGGACTGGAAGCCAGTAGTGTCTTCACCATCTTGCTCGGTATTATGCAAAATCAGAATACGTTTCAGCCCTTATGGTCGACCGAGCGAGGTGGTGCAGTGGTTAGCACACTGGATTCGTGTACCGTGAACGCAAACATCAGGGATGTTAGAGAGAGACTATATGCCGCGCGGGGTTAGCCGAGCGGTCTGAGGCACTGCAGTCATGGACTGTACGGCTGGTCCCGGCGGAGGTTCGAGTCCTCCCTCGGGCATGGGTGTGTGTGTTTGACCTTAGGATAATTTAGGTTAAGTAGTGTGTAGGCTTAGGGACTGATGACCTTAGCAGTTAAGTCCCATAAGATTTCACACACATTTGAACATTTTGAACTGTGCCGCGTCATTAATTGTACTTGTGAAATTCCATCCTTCCCGACTCGGGTCAGCGGTTGACAATATAAGTAATGGAAATGGAACATCAGAACCGTATTTTCAGTTTAGTATTCAGAGGACTATTTTCAACGCTACATTTGCTTTATCTTCAGGCCCTACTATTAAAGGGATAAGTACCCTCAGTCAATGGCTCATATATCATAGGATCCATACCACTATAGTGACTACACGTTCGGAGTATACACTCCTGATGAGTAGCTTTCCACGGTGCCTATTTGTTGTATGGATCCTATGATGCATGAGCCAATGACTGGAAGTACTTATTTGCTTAGCAGTAGGACCTGAAGATGACGCCAGTGCAGCGTTGTAACAAGTCGTCTGAATAACGAATAGTTAGAAAATACGGCTGCGGTGTTCCATTACTCATGAAGTAACCTCAGTTACAAATGGGGAGTACAAGTTAAAAGCGGATGAACAAACTGGCAGTAACCGTCAGCAAAATCACTTCACCTAATGCAGCAACCAACCATCTCTCTGTATGAGCTCACACCAAATGAGAAGCTGGTATATGGCTACAGTATCGGATGCTCGCGTCCATTTTTAAAAACCTTACTGGTTGTACGTGTCTTTTATTTCAGTCAGTCTATGAGGCCTCTTTCCTCTGAGAACTGTAGAAGACGAAGCATGAATGGAAGTTAATTGTAAAGAGTGACTCATGAATGAATGCAGGACAGCTACTTGTATTACAAATTTGATTAATGTTTATATAACAATTCGTATAAATTTATACGCTAATTCTGCAGCAGTTGAAAGCATTAAAATTCGACTAGCCATATCAGTACGCTCCGTAGGAACTAGAGGTCAATCTTACAGATTTCTATACAGTTATAATCTCATTTTCGGTAATTGAAGAGATTAACTAAGATGGCGTAATGTTTATATCAAAAGTCTCTTTTCCTTGGGCGCACCAGATCACGCCCAAAAAGACGGTTACGCAGAGGAAAGTCCTGAAGATTCCCACGAAAAAGAAGTATCATGATGTCCCCTAACAATACTCCATCGTCGCTGACCGCTCTGTTTTTGTATCTACCAACTTTAGAAAGCAGACTCACTACCACCACCCTTGTATAAATACACAAGGGTGCTATTTTCTGCGATCTGATAGCCTATTTCCTTCGAGACACCGTGGAGAGGAAGACTGCTTACGTCACTCCTCCAGGGCACATGATAAAAGGACGAATCTGATGTGATTATCTCTCGTTTTGTCTCATACAGGCCATTGTAGTCATGGATCACGTACGTTCTACGGACGTGATTCATCTCAGCACACTACTGTACACAAGCCCATGCTGTTTCAAAAACCGGTAGGAGTGTCTAGAAGCGTTCAAATGTATTAAATCGGAAAGATTTCCTGTTCATCACGTACGTGCTTCACTGGGAGCTGCTCCAAGAAGTACACGCCAGGCCCTCCCAACAGAACCTGCATGACATATTACGATCGCCGGTCATTAGCCTCCCTTGCTCTCGGAATTTTGTCTGCGAAATCATTAGACAGCAAGAATTCCCTTCACATTGTGACTAGTCAATGCTTTTCCGCCGGCCGGAGTGGCCACGGGGTTCTAGGCGCTACAGTCTGGAACCGCGCGACCGCTACTGTCGCAGGTTCGAATCCTGCCTCGGGCATGGATGTGTGTGACGTCCTTAGGTTAGTTAGGTTTAAGTAGTTCTACGTTCTAGGGGACTGATGACCTCAGAAGTTAAGTCCCATAGTGCTCAGAACCAATGCTTTTTCCGACACATGTATCAATTGCCCAGTTTACGTGCCTATTCTAACAAACTTAGCCACTGTTCATTACTGATGTTTACTGTAATGCGTATAACTTCCAAATATGTTTCTTGGCTTCTAAATAACGTATGTCGAAGACTTTAAGAGCTAGTAACTGGCCTGTGTTCTTCTAACCTTCTGTAAGTTAGGCAAGAATAAAACAATTGCATTCAGAGCAACGAACCATTAGGCGTCATTATCTGATTGCGGGGGTGTGGTTTTCCTGCTTTATCGATTATGTGAACATATATTGTCGATATGGTTGAAATTAAAATATTGGGCGCCAACAGCACGGTTATCTTGCCATTCAGACACGAAGTCAGTGTTTTCCATTGTACCAACTTCCGCATTGACTGATAGGTTTCATCTGATAACCCCTTTTCTCCTGGCGTTAGAGACTCAAGGAGGAGTAAGCAAGTTCTTGCCTCCCGAAACGAAGGAACCAACCAAGCAGAAACTACCCCACCCCCGGATGTTTTGTCTCGTTTTTGAAGCTATGCATGCATATAAATATACTTTAAGACAAAATAAATAATAATAAAAAACGCACCACGAAGAAATTATCCGAATGGTACGGAAATCGGTAGACGTGATATAGATGCACGGAAAAACGAATGATTATAATACCATGAATTATTCAAGAGACAGAGCTTCATAAATTGAGCAAGTGAGTAACGCATTGGTCCTCTCTTGGCTCTTATGCAGTTATTCGGCTTGCCATTGATTGGTAAAGTTGTTGGATGTCCTCGTGAGGGCTACCGTGACCTTGCTGGCCGCAGACCATTCTATACTGACCTTCAAAGCTGCTTTTGGTGGAGGAATATGCTACAATCAGTCGGTAGGGTGTGGTCCCATGGGCCTAATCATAATACGAGGACATGCTGAAAGTAATGCCTCAGAATTGTTAATGAGAAAACTCTTAACGTTTTTAAATAAAACAAACTTTATTAACAACTTAGATCTTTATTTTTCACGTCTGATATTTATTTCTCAACACAGCCACCCTGGCGACGAACACGTTTCTCCCAAGTACTGTCATTGTCGAATGTTTGACTTTGTTGACAGAGCGACAACCTCACCTCTGCTTCCACCGCTTCATCGCTACCAAACTCAAGTCGTGGAAGGTGTACAAGTTTTCGAAACAGATAAAAATCAACTCTTCGAAATTTCGATTTCAGTTTTCTGCGGGTCTCTCAGAACTTTACAGTGTTTATGGTGGTGACTTTAGGGGTGAGTGAACTTTAGTGGCGAAATTTCTCCGATACTTTTTTGTTTCCTTCCTAATAGCATGAACAACCCAGCGTCGCACATTACTGATTTCAATACAGTCATCGCCGTACACAGCTTTCATTCTTCTACGAATTTCAATTGGAGGTATGTTTTCTGCGTCAGAAACTCCGCTGCAGCACCAGTTTCTCATGCGCTGTCGTAGTTGCGTTACACACCACCATATTACGCGCTATACTTTGGAGCCCTGTAGCTGCAGAGGGTTGCTACTCGTATCGGCGAAGCGGGAAGGTCGACCGAGTAATATGCACGACATTTAATACCTCAACCTATATTGACAACAGAGTGGAAAATCCAGAGGCATTACTTTTCAGCACGGCTTCGGATGATGTTACGCAGCTATAGCACGTCTTACAAGACTATTGCGTGTGATCAGCATAACGAGAATGAATTTTTTCTTGCCATTTGGCTTCGTGTCCAAATTAAATAGGACCATTTTTTTCTTTTTGTTATTAGATCTAATGTGTAGTATTTGGTTCACTGTTATGTTTCTTTCGAAGTGCGAACTCGCCTCAAATTAACTACATAAAAAGAAATTCTTTTTTCCTAGATACCTTTGTTGTTACGGAACTATTCATGAAGAATGAATAGAGTAACGGGTAGACTACTTAGTTTGAGACAAACGTTAACAGCAGTCGGTCTGATAAACTAGCCACCCTGACTGTCGTTTCTAGGCAGTTTACCGTATCTGTTGAATTTATTTCTGGATCACCATCTGTTTTCATGATCAATACACAGTACACAAACGATTAAAGTTCTAAATAAGACGCCATACACAAATATCTGATGTGCTTGGCGGAAAATCCTATTTCCCCTCCCTTTTATGTTAAAGTGTGACGGAAAGGACCTCTGGCCACACGAATAAAATTGCTACGTGCAAGGTAATACAACGCGTACAACTTACTAACCCCAGGAAAACCACGAAACCGAAGTGACTGTAGTAATATTAGCAGTAGCAGTAATAGTTGTAATATCAACAATAGAAGATGACGATTTTGGGGAAGTGTGTTTCATCTGTAAAGGAGACCGCATAAAGGACGCTAGTGCGACCTACTCTTGAGTACTGCTCGATGTTTGGGATCCGCACTAGATCGGATTAAAGGAAGACAACGAAGTAGTTCAGCGGCGCGCTGTTATATTTGTTACCGGTAGGTTCGAAAATCACGCATGTATTACCGAGATGTACCGTGAACGCAAACATCAGGGATGTTAGAGAGAGACTATATGCCGCGCGGGATTAGCCGAGCGGTCTCAGGCGCTGCAGTCATGTACTGTGCGGCTGGTACCGGCGGAGGTTCGAGTACTCCCTCGGGCATGGGTGTGTGTGTTTGTCCTTAGGATAATTTAGATTAAGTAGTGTGTAAGCTTAGGGACTGATGACCTTAGCAGTTAAGTCCCATAAGATTTCACACACATTTGAACATTTAGAGACTATATACTGAGAATTCAGGAGAATAGAAGAGGAATATTTCCGCAACTTTGGTCAAGGAACCATGTCGGAATGAATAATAAACGCCAACACAGAAAATTGTGCAGTAAAACAGTAATGAATGGGAATACGCAAAACATATTAATGTGTTTATGTCTTTGTTTGAGGTATATATAGTTCTGTACAGTAAATAGAATAACGGCAGTGGGACCTATTCTCATGACTTCAGACAATGGTTTGCGGCTGGGTTATCTTTCTGCTGTTTGATCAAGTTTCACGCACGCTATGTCGTTGTGGTTCTCTTCGAAGGGTTTTTGGAATGCTAGAGAGAAAGGTGCCGCAATTCGACAGCTGTATCCGTTAAAAATGACATCGGTACTTCAGGAAGTTCACCATATTTTTCGCTATAGCTTATGGAAGATAGTGGTGTCCGTCCTCGGTAGCTGAATGGTCAGCGTGACGGATTGTCAATCCTCTGGGCCCGGGTTCGATTTCCGACTGGGCTGGGAATTTTCTCCGCCCACGGACAGGGTGTTGTGCTATCATCATCATCATCATCATCATCATCCTTATCGACTACAGGTCGCCGAAGTGGCGTCAAATTGAGTGACCGGCACCCGGCGAAAGGTCCGCCAGACGGGGGGAGGCCCTAGTCATACGATTAAATTAAATAAATCGACGATAGTACCTCAGTATATTTTCTCGTTCCAAATCTGTTTGGTATGATTTCTCTTAGATGCCTTACCCCGGGTAAGGAACAGCGGTGGACCCAAAATAGAAACGTGTAGAGTACACTTCGTAATCGTTCTCCGCTTTTTAGCTTTGGTCAAAGTATCGAGGACAATGTTTTGCGTTTTTTGTGTTGCATAAAAACCAGTTGTTTGTAAAGTCTTGACCTCCACAAAAAGTACAAGATTATCTGTCTTTCTTACGTCCTTCGTTACAGTTATTCATCTACCAGAATTCCACATGCAACTCATCGTCCATACGTCGGAGGAAGTCAATAGCGAACCAGACGATTAGGATGCTACCTATCAAACAAGTCAGGTGTGCCACATTGTCACCACGCACAGTAACGAGTGCAAATATTTAGTCATAACTACTCACGTGGAGCGACTCCGTGTTACGTTCCAGCGGCCCGCGAGCTGGTTCCGCAAGGGGCCCCTGAGATCGCAGCTGGTCGGTGAGTATTTACTGGGACGCTTGGCGGCCAGGTGTCTGCAGCCGTGCGGGAGACGAGCCGATACGCGTGCGCAGCGTGCTTAATGGCGCTTTAAGCGCCGTCTCCGCGAGAAGTACCCGCCGCGGCGGGGAAGCCTTTGTGCTGCGTGGCGAGATACCGTTGCTTCGGAGCTGGCCTCACAGCTGCGCAGCTCGACTGCAGCTGCGTTCGTACGTGCTTCAGATGCAGGCATCGTAATTATCTCTAAAAAGACCTGAACGTCATTCTCTTTCACTTAATTTGTGCGAATGTAATATAGGACACACTTTTTCTCGACCGAGACTCATTTAATGACTGTTCAGTTTTTTTATTCTCTCTTTCAGTAGATTTAAGAAGGGAACATTGCGCTGCAGCAGGTTATGTTGCTTTATTTCAGTAATTACGAAATAGAGTTGAACGATCTGACATCGTAGGGAATGTGAGAGCTAAAAGACTCGGGTGGTACGGACTTGTGAGCAGAGGGGAGAACACGGTAATAAAGGCAGTAGAGAAGCCGAAGGGAAGAGACCACTAGGACGACCGAGAATGAGATGGGAGGATTATACCATGGGAGACATTCAGATACTGGGTGTGGGAGATGAAGATGCAGATGACAGGGAGGTGCGGAAGGCTGGACTGAGTGAGCCCAAGGACCGGCTGCGGTTTCTGTGGCCAGTATAAAAATGGTTCAAATGGCTCTGAGCACTATGGGACTCAACTGCTGTGGTCATAAGTCCCCTAGAACTCAGACCTACTTAAACCTAACTAACCTGTGGACATCACACACATCCATGCCCGAGGCAGGATTCGAACCTGCGACCGTAGCGGTCGTGCGGTTCCAGACTGTAGCGCCTTTAACCGCTCGACCACTCCGGCCGGCTGTGGCCAGTATAATTAAATATAAGTACACTACTGGCCGTTAAAATTGCTACACCAAGAAGAAAAGTAGATGATAGACGGGTATTCATTGGACAAATATATTATACTAGAACTGACATGTGATTACATTTTCACGCAGTTTGGGTGCATAGATCCTGAGAAATCACTACCCAGAACAACCACCTCTGGCCGTAATAACGGCCTTGGTACGCCTGGGCATTGAGTCAAACAGAGCTTGGATGGCGTGTACAGGTGCAGCTGTCCATGCAGCTTCAACACGATTCCACAGTTCATCAAGAGTAGTGACTGGAGTATTGTGACGAGCCAGTTGCTCGGACACAATTGACCAGACGTTTCCAATTGGTGAGAGATCTTCAGAATATGCTGGCCAGGGCAGCAGTCGAACATTTCTGTATCCAGAAAGGCCCGTACAGGACCTGCAACATGCTGTCGTGCATTATCCTGCTGAGATGTAGGGTTTCGCAGGGATCGAATGAAGGGTAGAGCCACGGGTCGTAACACATCTGAAATGTAACGTCCACTGTTCAAAGTGCCGTCAGTGCGAATAAGAGGTGACCGAGACGTGTAACCAATGGCACCCCATACCATCACACCGGGTGATACGCCAGTATGGCGATGACGAATACACACTTCCAATGTGCGTTCACGGCGATGTCACCAAACACGGTTGCGACCATCATGATGCTGTACACAGAACCTGGATTCATCCGAAAAAAAAATGACGTTTTGCCATTCGTGCACCCAGGTTCGTCGTTGAGTACACCATCGCAGGCGCTCCTGTCTGTGATGCAGCGTCAAGGGTAACCGCAGCCATGGTCTCCGAGCTGATAGTCTATGTTGCTGCAAACGTCGTCGAACTGTTCGTGCAGGTGGTTGTTCTCTTGCAAACGTCCCCATGTATTGGCTCAGGGATCGAGAGGTGGCTGCACGATCCGTTACAGCCATGCGGATAAGATGCCTGTTATCTCGACTGCTAGTGATACGAGGCCGTTGGGATCCAGCACGGCGTTCCGCATTACCCTCCAGAACCCACCGATTCCATATTCCGCTAACAGTCATTGGATCTGGACCAACGCGAGCAGCAATGTCGCGATACGATAAACCGCAATCGCGATAGGCTACAATCCGACCTTTATCAAAGTCCGAAACGTGATGGTACGCATTTCTCCTCCTTCCACGAGGCATCACAACAACGTTTCACCAGGCAACGCCGGTCAACTGCTGTTTGTGTATGAGAAATCGATTGGAAACTTTCCTCGTGTCAGCACGTTGTAGGTGTCGCCACCGGCGCCAACATTGTGTGAATGCTCTGAAAAGCTAATCATTTGCATATCACAGCATCTTCATCCTGTCGGTTAAATTTCACGTCTGTAGCGCGCCATCTTCGTGGAGTAGCAATTTTAATGGCCAGTAGTGTAAGTTAAACGAACTATGAAAGTGGCTGTAGGAGCACACAGCTGGTCCATTGTCATTAGGTGTTGCATCCCCTGGGGCATTGATCCGGTTGGGAGCGGTAGCTGATTGCCGTTGCATCATCTCAGAAAGCGCATGGTGTTTATAAATTAGTTATACAAAATCAAACGTTAATTGTGGAAAAAGAGAAGTAACTTGCAGAAATGTTTGACACAGCACTGAATGCAGTATATCCTCAAGTTTTATTTACACATCTTCATTGTGACGACAAATATCCAATCTTTAATCAGTTTCCTGCTAAAGTCTATGACGCAAGTCTTGATGTATGGTGGCAACTGCTCGTGTTATCCGTTGTCGCAACTCGTCGAAGTTTCTCGGAAGCGGAGGAACAAACACACTGCCCTCACTGTAACCCCATGCGCTGAAGCACACTGGGGTTAAACCAGGTTGATCTTGGTGGCCAGGATTTTGTCCCGCCACGTTCAATCCAGGTCGACAAATTCCTACGGAGATACACGACAAGTTCACGATGAAATGTGGTGGCGCGCCACGTTGCTGGAGAATAAGTTCTTTGCCCATATCCTGTTGTATTTGAGGCATTGGATAATATTTAAGGGTGTCCAATTCCGACAGGCCAGTTACAACTGACTCGGCAAGAAAGAAACGATTGTCAGTCTTGTTACAGCTTGCAGCGCAAAAAATATTCGCCTTAGGCGAGTCTCGTACATGTTCGATATCGTGACGTGGCTTGTTCTGACCCCATATCCGAACAGTACGTTGATTCACTTAGCCGGCCGCGGTGGCCGAGCGGTTGTAGGCGCTTCAGTCCGGAACCGCGTGACTGCTACGGTCGCAGGTTCGAATCCTGCCTCTGGCATGGATCTGTGTGAGGTTATTTAGGTTTAAGTAGATCTAAGTTCTAGGGGACTGATGACCTATGTTAAGTCCCATAGTGCACAGAGCCATTTGAACCATTTGATTCACTTTATCGCATGTATGGAAGGTGACTTCGTCAATGAACAATTTTTTTTTTTTTTTATTAAAATCATTTTCAGTCTCCAGTTTGCTGAACATTTATACACAAAACTCTGCTCGCATTTCTTTGACACTTTCTCTTAAAGATTGCAAGAGTTGCAGTTTGTAGGGTTTGAATGGGAGGTGTTTCCGCAGTATCTTCCACACAAGACATATTAAATTCTAAGGTGTGACGTCTCGTTGATTTACCTGGACTATGAATGTAAGACTGCCATACTTGTTCAACTGTATTGTCAGAGACAGTTAGCCGATCCTGACCCGACGTCCTATGTCATCATTTCGGTGAAACGATTGTACCAATTTTTCTTTGAGTCGGTGATTTATGATATTTAGTCCTGAATTGTCTCTGAACTGTAGTGGCGTAGTCATGAAACGATAATCAACACTGCATGCAATCTGCACCGTTAGTCGTCTGAATCACGACTGTTGGAATTAATCAGGCATGCCACCTAGTGGGAACGTTGGGAACTAACACTGTTAAGCAGGAATAAAACTTGAGGATATACCACATACTGTATCCAGCATTTCTGTGAATTATTTATACTTTTCATAATTAAAGTTCAAATGGTTCAAATGGCTCTGAGCACTATGGGACTCAACATCTGAGGTCATCAGTCCCCTAGAACTTAGAACTACTTAAACCTAACTAACCTAACGACACCACACACATCCATGCCCGAGGCAGGATTCGAACCTGCGACCGTAGCGGTCGCGCGGTTCCAGATTGAAGTGCCTAGAACCGCTCGACCACACCGGCCGGCTTTCATAATTAAAGCTTACTTCTATATAAATACTTTATAAACACCCTGTAAACAGGTCTACTATAGACTTAACTGCCCCTCGACATCCTGGATATTGACACCGATTACATATGTATTGTCGGGGACAGATCGAAGCATCTGCTGGCCTAAGGAATGTTCCGTCTTCATACTGACAGTTCAGAGAGACACGAGCCGTGATGGAATTTTAATCGTCAGCAGCGTATGAAGGCCAAGGTTATTACACCCCGTAATATCGTATTATCCTTCATAAAGGTCTATAGACTGACTTGTTTATCAGCCATTTTTCTCGACAGCAATTAAGCTTTAGTGGCACTACAGCGTGGGCGGATCGTTAGAGGAGCACCTGAATCCTGCGGCTCTTGCGGGAGTCAAGGCTGGAGGCAGAGCGCCACTAGTTGCGAGTCGAGGCGGGCCCTACGTAGAAAGTAGCGCCCCTCCTCCTCCCCCGCCCCCTGCGGGTCGATCGCAGGCCTGGGGCAGTGCGGCCCAGCTGGCGCCGCCGCGAGCTGTGGGCGGTGGGCGTGGCCGCCCCAGCCAGGGTTTCACAAAGCCGCACCGGCAACACACGTTCCGCACGTTGGGTCGCACAACACGGAGGATGCTAGGTTCACCCAACCTGGATATGATGTGACGTCATTATGACGTATATACGCTTTAGTCGATTAACACATCTATCGACTTTTACGAACGTTCGAGATTCTAAACTGTCGTCAGCTAGTGGTTTGTTTTGACACGTGCGATTCTGATAACAGCTCAGTGTGGCAGCGTTATGTATTTCGCCAAAATAAAAGTAAAAGAGCTGGATATTAATAGAAATATTCCTGACTGTGGCCTTGAAAACACCACGGAAAACACGTTTCGTAAAAAAGTGAAGTCTTCTTATGTCCCGACCAGATTAGATTGTGTGATTGTTGTATTGAACGCTTATGCCGAAAAGAATATTTATTTATTATCAATATTTTAGTATGGTTTCATACAATTGGTCTTGTCAGTACATACTAGATTGTAGCAGCATACTCTTGCTGACTTTTTTTTCTTAATTTATATAGCTGAAAGAGAACTCGTGCAAGTTTGTTAGCTAAGTAATTTATATGTCCATCCCAAGATAATCTTTTATCAACCATAATTCCAAGTAATTTTACACTCGGACCGCAGAGACAGGTACCTTAGTGTCCAGTAATGACTGGTGTATAGAATGATTGAATTTCGAACTTAAAAAGAAAAATATGAGGCATTGTTGAAGAATAATCGTCGACCGGAGATGAAATACGAGGGGAAGTGGATTTCTCAATGTAATCTTAACCAAAGGTTAGTGTCTTGACGCATCTAAAGATTTTGGCTGCTGAATGCTTCTTCTCACCGAGTACGAATAACCGACGCACTTCAGCTGGGTCAGAAGTACATCAATTTCTGCTTGAGATTCACAATAACCACGCAATTGCCCGTCGTCATCGATGTTGAACTCTTTCAGCTTTTCTCTCATTAGTCTCTCGAATGCTGAACACATAATTAGAGAAGAGCAAACGAAAAACAACGCACAGGACACAAACACAGTACAATACACGATTAAACGCAAGGAACGCAAAACACATTTAAACGAATGGCGCAGAGCACAGCGCTACCCTGTCACAACCTCTCGAAAGTTCACAAAAGTCGAATAGTCGATATACGGTTTCTATCGTTTTCGATGTAGCGTGTATACGTCATAATGACGTCACATCGTATCCAAGTCCGGTGAACTTTGCATCCTCCGCACAACACAGCCGGGCCCGAAGCTAAGGGATGCGGGGAAGGGGAGTGGTGGCGCAAAAGGGGGGGGGGGGGGGGCAAACCGGGCTATCTGTTGTCTGCCTCGGGCGGCAATTTCAGGGGGACGCCAAACTGATATTCTTGAAGAAGGAAAAAAACCTTGTTCTACAAAGCGTTTGGCATTCAATCCGCGTTGGTCTACCGATTATTCATATGATTTCGAAACGCAGCCGGTCTCTGTGACCGAGCGGTTCTAGGCACTTTAGTCCGGAACCGCGCTGCTGCTAGGGCGCAGGTTCGAATCCTGCCTAGGGCATGGATGTGTATGATGTCCTTAGGTTAGTTAGGTTTAAGTAGTTCTAAGTTCTAGGGGACTGATGACCTCACATGTTAAGTCCCATAGTCATTAGAGCCATTTTTTTAACGCATCCAAAGTTTGTTTCTTAACATTTTTGAACACATTCTAAGTTGATTTTACAACGAATCATTAGTTGATTTTTGATTGCGTGCATAGCTTGCGCGCTATTTCTGCCAGAGGAATTCCCGCCGCATGTTAAAAAAAAAAAAAATTCCCTGCAGACAAAAGGGGACGGAGCTATAAGAGCTGAGCCGAATAAACCCTATGATATTATAGCTCAAAAGAAGAAATTAATGTTTTTAAACTGGTAATATTAAACTCTTGTGTGTAGTGTCTGTTTGTATGTCTGTGAAGGACAATATCAATTTCCAGAGCGGTGTCGACTATTCCCATAGTGTACGCAATGTAGATGTAGAAGCAGCTGCCGATTCCGACGGTCGTCTGTAAAATTTTTCAAATGTAGGAGAAAGAAAACTTGTATAGGATCTTCTCGAACTGGGATACTGCGATTAGCATTTGGTCATTCGATGATTGTCTGTAAGTGAAATGAGTTCGTTTTAGCAGAGAAAACTTTCTCTATACTTTCGACCGTGTTATTGAAGCAGGTTCTACAGCAAACATCGACCGCCAAATGTTCGAAGTCCTATACAAGAATGTCGTACATTACAGTTCATAACAGAATCTTTTGATCAAAAATAAGTACGCGAAATTACCTTTGAAATGCACCAGACTGTCTTATGGCTGTTACTTAATTCCACATTGACGTTACTTACCGCTTGTGAATCTCGAAAAACACAAATTATACAATATGGGTGCTAACAATGACTCTTTCATTGCACACACTTCGTACACGTCCTCTCGTTATCCTGTCTCGCAACAAAGTCCCATCACATACCGATTTTCTTACATTTCTTCGCTCGCTAAGTCAAAGAATAAGTATTTCGCTCGCGCAGGTGAAAGGCACTTCCTCGCGATATATATTACCTATGAACCACTAATTAATGGAAGGTCGTTAAACTGTACACGCTTGGAAGGATATTATGTCTACAGGAGCCGAATGTCCATCTCTGTACACGCTTGAAAGGATATTATGTCTACAGGAGCTGAATGTCCATCTCGGGCATTCATGTGGCTGATTCAGTAGGCTGATTCGGTAAGTAACGTCAATGTGGAATTAAGTAACAGCCATAAGACAGTCTGGTGCATTTCAAAGGTAATTTCGCGTACTTATTTTTGATCAAAAGATTCTGTTATGAACTGTAATGTACGACATTCTTGTATAGGACTTCGAACATTTGGCGGTCGATGTTTGCTGTAGAACCTGCTTCAATAACACGGTCGAAAGTATAGAGAAACTGAATGGAAGGTCGTTAAACTGTACACGCTTGGAAGGATATTATGTCTACAGGAGCTGAATGTCCATCTCTGTACACGCTTGAAAGGATATTATGTCTACAGGAGCTGAATGTCCATCTCGGGCATTCATGTGGCTGATTCAGTGTGCGAATGATTAGCGGCCATCTATTCTTGGGATAGCGCGGAAACGCGTTGTACGAGCACGCAATAATGCGTAACTGAAGAATAAATGCGGGATAACTAAACCCGTGATTCAGGCATGATAGTGAGATTGTTTGTTGGAGCGAGGAAGAAGAAGAAAGGGGGACATCACACAAATTATATAGCAGAATATGACAATTCCAAATTCATGTAAAAATTTCTTACTATTACTTTCTCATGCTTGAGAAATTGGAGCATATGAATGAAATGTGAAACTATTTCGTAACATAAAACGGCGCGGTTCCGGACTGAAGCGCCTAGAATCGCTCGGCCACCACGGCCGGCTAACAACTTTTTCGGTACTTGTTATGACATTTTGATTTTTCATGTAGCAAAATGTTTGACGAACTTTGATGAGGTAAATAGATTCTTTCACAGATAGGAAAGCTGTAACAAGATTAGAGAGAAAATACTACTGGGACCTTAGACTGAAGAATTGTGTAAGGTCTTGCTTGTGATTTGTCTTTAATGGCTTTATGTTCCCTGTTGTTAATTTTATGTGATACTAAGGAGAAAGCTATTAGCTGATAGGCAGTAAAGAGCGCATATTTTCTGGCGAGTTCTTATGCTACTGGTCACAAATAATACCACCCAGCATTAATTGCGAGTTTTTAAGGGGCGAGGGGGATAGGATATCAAACCAGCCGACTGGGAGCAGAACATTTTAATTTTCACTGTCCTAACTGATGGCTTCCATGACAAAACACACACTTTTGAATTCCACAGGGCGAAGTGCAGTGATGTGCGATAGAATAATGCTGTGTGAAGAGGCGTGGCACTGCACTTCGCTACACTTAACACCAAATAACATGTTTTACATTTACTCGAACATATATGTATTATACATCAAACTCTTCAGAAAGATGTGTGCTACGAAATGAACATATTTTTAAGAAATTGATTTTTTAAAAATTTTGAGTCCTATCTCAAACGATCGGGGAAAGGGGGGGGGGGTGGCGGGGGAGGAGGCACTATTAATTTTTTGCCCCGGTTCGGAAATATCGTACATCCGGGGCTAAACGCAGCTCGACCGGTTAGCATGTCGATTAGTTAGGCAACAAGTAGCTGGACGGATGGGTGGAACAAAAACTGTCGAGCGCCTGGTCATCAGAGCCCTTTCTCAAGATCCTGCTACTTTTGTATGAGTAGTCAGTCTTGTTAAAATGAAAAGCGAAGGTCATGAAACTACAGATAGTGATAAAAAATTTCACATACACTGTCGAAAAAGTTCTACACCCTCGATTATTGTGTTTAGTGGCTTCAGGATATAATACTTGTATGTACCAGGCCATTATAAATAAAATGCAGTTACTCACAGAGGTCTAATGTGGTCTGTAATTATCGTGTGGCAGAGAAGCTTGGTAGAAATGCTAATGTGTTAATGCGCAACCGACTTACGGTGGAAAAACGTAGTTCCAATTTTGGCCACCAGGTGAAAATTTGGCGCTGTACTCCGTTCATATGACAGTATGACATCCACACTGTGATCTAACAAGCCATAGCGTGAGTGAACAGTATGGCTATCGAGAAGAGAGCTGTTAGTGACACTGTTTCACGTAAACAGCAGCAATTAGTGCTCCGTAGAGAGAGTACTGCCGTGTGAAAGGCCTGAGGAGATACCCATTTGTCATTAAATGTTTTAAAGGAGATGATAATGAAATTCGAAGACACAAGTGAATTTGGTGTGTCACCTGGAAGTGGCGTGCGTTCTGTCATACTGAAACTTATTGTCGTGGTTGCTGTTACTGTGCAAGATGCCGTCCGTGGTATTAGCAGTGGATTGATCGCTGTCTGACTCTGGCTCTGTTTTTCGCAACAATGAGATATTCTTGGCATAAAACATTAATTTAATTGACCCTTTCCTATACATCTACTCCTTATCTAATGTATGCAGGATGAGTATAGGGACTGATCCTAGTTAAATAAGCAAAGGAGGATTCAATTAATAAATGTTTGATCATAAAATAAAAAGGAAGGTGCAAAAAGGACAACTTGGAATCCCACCAAATATATAATTATAAGTCCTACGATTTATCGTATCCAAGACTGACACAACTCCCAGCTGTCTGAACGAGTCCCCTGCTATGTTCGTTAAGAAAAAAGGTTGATACTGTTAATCCCTCTGCTGGTTCTGAACACCACCTACGCTGGCGCAGGCAACTCAGAGAGACGAACAAGTGGAACTGTAAGTATTTAACTTTATTTTTGCCTGTATTAGCTCGATGCGCAAATGTGATCCAAGTGAAACTTCCTGGCAGATTAAAACTGTGTGCCCGACCGAGACTCGAACTCGGGACCTTTGCCTTTCGCTGGCAAGTGCTCTACCATCTGAGCTACCGAAGCACGACTCACGCCCGGTACTCACAGCTTTACTTCTGCCAGTATCCTGTCTCATTCTGGAAATGATCCAAGTAATCACCAAAGTGTGGATCTTCCGCGTCGCAGAAGACTGACGGCGCCGTGGAGATGCAGCGTGGCGCCCAGAGAACAAAAACGAACGCATTATTATGTCCGAAGACTTCTATGGCTGAAGATAGTTATCGCAATCGTTTACGAGACTCTGCAGTCTACTTGCCTACTCTGACCATGAGCAGCATTGTGTGTGGTGCGTGAGCGTAAATGAGCACTTGTCAATACTAACAGCGCCTCAGTAAAGTACCAACCTATTCCTTTCTATCTACAGGGAGCCTATACAGCGCTTCCAGAACCTTCTAGATGTTTCTCGAAAGATTCAAGCGAATGCATGCTCAAACCTCCGACCAATGGCATCGTTTCACAACCTCACTTTGGAGCGAAACGGCCAACGACTACACGGTCACCGAGCTACACTGAAGAACCAAAGACACTGGTACACCTGCCTAATATCGTGTAGGACCCCCGCGAGCACGTAGAAGTGCTGCAACACGATGTGGCATGGACTCGACTAATGTCTGATGTAATGCAGGCGGGGACTGACACCGTAAATCCTGCTGGGCTGTCCATAAATCCGTAACAGTACGAGGGGTTGGAGATCCCTTATGAACAGCACGTTGCAAGGCATCCTAGATATGCTCAATAACGTTCATGTCTGGGGGTTTTGGTGGCCAGCGGAAGTGTTTAAACTCAGAACAGTATCCCTGGAGCCAATATGCAACAATTCTGGACACTTGAGGTGTCGCATTATCCTGCTGGAATTGCCCAAGTCCGTCGGAATGCACAATGGACATGAATGGATGCAGGTGATCCGACAAGATGCTTACGTACGTGTCACGTGTCAGAGTCGTATCTAGACCTATCAGGGGTTCCATATCAATCCAACTGCACTTGCCCCACACCATTAGAGAGCCTCCACCAGGTTGAACAGTCCCATGCTGACATGCAAGGACCATGGATTCATGCGGTTTTCTCCATACCCGTACATGTCCATCCGCTGGATAGAATCTGAAACGAGACTCGTCCGACCAGGCAACATGTTTCCAGTCATCAACAGTCCAATGTCGGCATTGATGGGCCCAGGCGAGGCGTAAGCCTTTATGTCGTGCAGTCATCAAGCGTACATGAGTAGACCTTCGGCTCTGAAAGCCCCTATCGATGATGTTTAGTTGAACGTTTCGCACGCTGACACTTGTTGATGGCCAAGCATTGAAATCCGCAGTAATTTGCGGAAGGGTTGCACTTCTGTCACTTTGAACGATTCTCTTCAGTCGTAGTTGGTCCGGTTCTTGCAAGATCTTTATCCGGCCGCTGCGATGTCGAAGATTTGATGTTTTACCGGATTCCTGACATTCACGGTACACTCGTGAAATGATCGTACGAGAAAATCCTCACTTCATCGCTACCTCGGAGATGCTGTGTCCCATCGCTCGTGTGCCGACTTTAACACTACGTTCAAATTCACTTAAATCTTGATAACCTGTAATTGTAGCAGCAGTAACCGATCTAACAACTGCGCCAGAGACTTGTTGTCTTATGTTGACGTTGCCGACCGCAGCGCCGTCTTCTGCCTGTTAACATATCGCTGTATTTGAATACGCATTTCTATACTAGTTCGTTTGACGCTTCAGTGTGTAACTGTAACCTCGCCCTGGTACGGCTTCACTGGGACGGCTCTCACTGGCAGCCCTTTGTTGTCCACAGCCCTTAGGAACCCTCCTTGTCTCTGCGTTGTTACGGCCAGCGAAAAATTTAATTGTCCCAGAGTATGCAATTTTATTGTGTTAGGGAGCAAGTAGCCAGCATCAACCTTTTGCGTTAATAAAGTGACAGCTCTCCTAACCATCCATCTCTCTTGATATAACATATCTGTATTAATTAACATAAATGATGGATTTTAATTAATAATTTGACCAAAATACCGGTGTGTTACAGCTGTAACTGATCATGCAGTACATGCCCCGGGTAGTACTAGCGACAATTATCCCTCCCGTCGTCAACAGTACAAAAAGTGTTGTTGTTTATATTACACTGGTACCACTACAAGATAAAGAGTGCAGCTACGTTCTGAATTTGCTCTTCGGTTTCTGGCACGGACCGAAGCTGATGACCTGTGGCTGGGCAATATTCTGTTGAGTGACGAGTCACATTTTACACTACAGGATACAGTGAATGCACAGAGCTACCGAATGTGAGGTAGAGTTAAGCCTCGTGTTGTGCACGAAGAGCCATTGCGCTCGCCTTGTGTGACTGTTTGGTGTGGATTCACAAGCATCTTTATTCTCTGTCAGTTCTTCTTTGCGGAGAATGCACGCAAAGGACCTGTTTACCGTGATGTCTGCACGTTATTGAGACCTCCTTGCACAGCACGTGATTTCTGCTTTGGAAGAGAGCAAATTAGTGGATCCGCTGTTTTCATGTAAGATGGTTAATAACAAAATCAACATTATACCTTTCTCACTTATTTGACCTTTTCTGCCCACGTCCGACTCCTAACCCATTATATATGCAAACATTTCTAAACATCTTTCTTGTATTCACTTCGCCAGATTTGCTCCTGGTGGGCAAAATTGGAATCAATTTTTTTCTGCGTAAATCGGTTCCGCATTAGCGGATTAGCATATCTATCAAGTTTCGCTGCCATACGTTAGTTACAGCCCGCACTGGACCCCCGCAGGGAGCTGCTCTTTAATTATAAAGATCCGGTACATATTGAGGGTTCGTAGTGATTCATTTGTCATCAACTATCGAAGGAACTGTGGAGTCCTCTCTGTGCGCTCTCTTTTCTGACTCTACAGGCAGTAGCTGCGCTGAGCTTAGATGATGATGATGATTATGATGATGATTGGTTTTTGGCGCGCTCAACTGCGCGGTTATCAGCTCCCGTACAAATTCCCAACCTCTGTTCAGTCCAATCTCGCCACTTTCATGAATGATGATGAAATGATGACGACAACACGAACATCCAGTCATCTGACGGAGCATAGAGGTGACCGAGCATAGAGGTGAACATGTGATTAACATTCATTCTAGGGTGCAACCATGTCTCACCGACAAGTACGTACTCCTGTTGAACAGCTTCAGTCATTTGAACAGGATCGCGTAGTCACCCTATGGGAAACTGGATGAACCTATTGACGGATTGCTGCACATGTTGAACACAGTGTATCACTGGTGTGTCGCTGCTTTCGACAGTGGTCTGTGGAACTTTTCCACACCTGTAGACCAGGATCTGGACGTCGGCTTAGTACAGATGCACGTCAAAATACACGCATGGTGCGAAGAGTGTTGACTGACTCAACATAATATAGGGAAGAAATCCTGGATCATGCTGTGTCATCGGATACCAATGGAAACTGCCTGCTTGCAGCAGGACTAAGATCACGTGTGCCTCTGGCCAGGCTACCATTGACACCAGGACCACCACGACACCGCCAAGCATGGCTACTCTGGTGGCGTGAAACAGTTGACTGGAGAGTGGAATGGCGCACTGTTGTCTCCAGTGATGAGAGTACGTCACGTTTGTATGCGAGTGATGGACATACGGGTACATGGCGTAGGCCTGTAGAGCACCTGTTCCGGAGTGCCCCCTACACACAGCGTGGAGAGAGGGGGTGGTTTCGGCCGAGGGGCTGGAGGGCATCAGATACAACTCGCGGTCACACATGGTGTTTCTGAAGGGTAAACTAACCAGCGCTTGCTGCTTTGCACAGGCTGTTATCCCCATGCCACTGCCATCTCTTCGACAACACGATGTGCTTTTTTAGCAGGACAATGCACATCCAAACACAGCTGTTCCGACGCAGCATGTTCTTCGAGGTGTACAACTGCCCTGGCGAGCGGGATCACCGTAACTCACCAACTGAACACGTATGGGAGAAGACGAAGTGGGAATTTATTCGTTCTTCAGGGCAAGCAAGAATCGTTGCCGAATTGTAACAAGAGTTGCAAGATACCTGGGAAATCTATTTTTATGATCGTTTGTATTCGAGAATTCACGCCTGCGTTGCCTCCAAAGGGCCCTGTATATTGATACGACTGTATTGGCACCGTTTACTGTAATATGTTTGTTTCACCTGGTCTATATTTGCTGTCGTAGCTGCTAGAATGATGAATTACCTGTCACCTCACTCCTCAACAAAATGACCTGTTTTGAGCGCATTGCATTTTTATCCGGTAGTGTAGATTCTCCAGTATCTCTCTTCACGTCATAGTCATATGTTAACAGTATTAATCAAACAGAGCTGATTGATCGTGGAAGTAATCGGACGAACCAGCCACCCAAAATACACATATAAACTTTATCCAGTTAAATGAGGCAGGGGTCCTGAAGTCACACTAAATGTTAACAGTTGTCTTGTTATTGTCTCCTCATCGCCTAAAATTGAGGGTAAGTCCTTCGGTAGATCAAAGGCTGTCCTCGTATCAGCATACAAAACACACGACTTCAAAACACGGTGCACTGTAAGTGAGATGCCAAAAACACAGCATTCCAACGGGTCTTCATGGTACAAGACGTAGGCATGCGTCATCGGGCACAGTCAGATGCGAAGTACAAAGAAAGTATGCCGTCGTCGAATAGTTGGTTTGACAGACCTCAGATTGTTATTGGGCACTGGCTTTCCATCTCAGCCATAACTTTCTGTTTTAACCACGACACTGTGCATGCGTCACTGGGCAGTGTCAGATGCGAAGTGCAAAGAAAGTATGCCGTCGTCGAATAGTTGGTTTGACAGACCTCAGATTGTTATTGGGCACTGGCTTTCCATCTCAGCCATCACTTCTGTTTTACCCACGACACTGTGCAGGGACGTTACGGGGAACTACTGTATTTTCATGTCAGGCTGCTTTCGCTGCTCTGTCTCTTTCCTCCCTCTCCTCGTTGCCCATGTGTCCATGTACCCAGCAGAAGGTCACCTCTTACCGCCTTAGTCATGTGCCACGTTTTTAAGGCTTTAGTGTACGATCTGCAAATGGGAGGAAGATGAGGTTTAGCGTTCTCGTAGAGAACTGGGTTGTTAGAGACGGAGCACGAAGAAGGAAACTGGCTGTTTCCTTTTGAAGGCACTGTCTCGGCAACTGACTCAAGCTATTTATGGGAACTACGAAAACCTAAACGCCGGTAGCCTGATGGGGATTTGAATCGCGATCGTGTGAATACAAGTCCATCGTGTTATGACCCCACTCGATCTGCAGATGCTAGCGGACTTATCTCGTTTCGTACAGGCTACATGATCAAAAGTATCTGGACGCCTATTAGTAAACACTAGTATGAGGTGTATCCTCCCTTCGCCTCTGTGAAGGCTTGGCTGTTGGGGAATGTCTGTGGAAGAATGGCAGTCATTCTTCCTCAAGAGCTAATAATAATGTTGTGTGACTAGGGCCTCCCGTCGGTTAGATCGTTCGCCGGGTGCAAGTCTTTCGATTTGACGCCACTTCGGCGACTTGCGCGTCGATGGGGATGAAATGATGATGATGATTAGGACAACACAACACCCAGTCCCTGAGCGGAGCAAATCTCCGACCCAGCCGGGAATCGAACCCGGGCCCTTAGGATTCACTTTCTGTCGCGCTGACCACACAGCTATCGGGGGCGGACTCCTCAAGAGCTGAAACCAGAAAATGTGACATTGGACACTGACATCTCGAGCCAAGTCGACGATCTAACTAATTCCAAAGGTGCTTCATTGGATTCATGTCGTGACTCTGGGTGGGCCAGTCCATTTCAGGTATGTCACTGACCGCAAACCAATGCTTCACAAATGCTGCTTTATACCAGCGTACATTGCCATGCCGATACAAACATTTATTATTTCCCTGTTTTTCCTTTACTGTACACAGTACTTAACGTTTCTTAAGCGGAGTAATGGGACCGAACGGTAACCATGAAGGACTCCCCTGTACCATAACGCCACCACCTCCGTATTTTCCTGTTGTTGCTACACATGACGGTAGGTAATGTCCTCTAGTCATTCACCGTAGCCAAACGCTTACATCAGATGTCCACAGCTTATAGCGTGACTCATCACTCCAAATCACTCGTTTCTAGTCATCCTCTGCCTAGTGACATCGCTCTTTACACCACCTTAAGCATCGCTTAGCACTGACCGCAATACTGTACGGTTTACCGTTCTACCTCATTCTTTATCTCCTTACGCACAGTCATCGCGCTAACTGGATTGCTGCTAGCACTTCGGAAATTATGAATGATTCCTTCCGCTTCGGCTTATTTCATCAAATTTTTTAGAACCACTCTCTGCGATGCTCGACGAACCCTGGCCGTCAGTAGACGAGGTGTGTCTACTCTGAATTCAGCTGTTGTTCTTTTTCCGCGATTCCGCTTCGCAATCACATCGCCAACAGTCGACTTTCGCAGTTAGAAGAGATCTGCTACTCAGGTGATATCCAATGACCAGTCTATGTTCGAAGCCACTGAGCTCTCCTGATCGTCCTATTCTACTGTTAATTTTTTTCAGCTGACAACGTAATACTTCCCGCCTTCTTTCACATTTCTACGCCCACCTATCGTAACACTTAGTGGTAAATTCCACGTTACACAGGAGTATCCAGATAATTTTGTGCAGGTAGAACATGTTTGTGTCATAAGCAATCCAGAGGTGGGCTGCTAGAATTGTTACCGGTAGGCTCGAACAGCACGTAAGCGTTACGGAGATGCTTCGGGAACTCAAATCAGAATCCTTGGAGGAAAGGCGACGTTCCTTTGGAGAAACACTATTGAGGAAATTTAAAGAACCGACATCTGAAGCTGACTGAAAAACGAATCTACTGCTGCCAACATACATTTCGCCTAAGGACCACGAAGATAAGATACGAGAAATCAGGGCTCATATGGAGGCATACAGACGGTCGTTTTTCCCTCGGCCTATTTGCGAGTAGAACCGGAAAGGAAAGGACTAATAGTGGTATAGGGTACCCTCCACCACGCACCATACGGTGGATTGCAGAGTATGTGGATATAGATATAACAAGATATCTGTGAACTATCTCACCTCTCCGCCAACTGTCAATCTAATTTTTCTTCAAATGTTTTTCCACTATCGTACGTGCTTGGTACTTATTTCTCTATCCATCTAGGCTTTAAAAATCGTAGTATTTACGTAACAGATGCAAGAACAACATAAGAACTTTTCCAAGGCACCTGCATATTCGTGTTTCATATTAATATTCAGTTCTGTTAACACTCTGAACGTTCGACGTAGCCGGCCGTGGTGGCCGACCGGTTCTAGGCGCTTCAGTCTGGAACCGCGCTACCGCTACGGTCGCAGATTCGAATCCTGCCTCCGGCATGGATGTGTGTGATGTCCTTAGGTTGGTTAGGTTTAAGTAGGTCTAAGTCTAGGGGACTGATGACCTCAGAAGTTAAGTCCCATAGTGCTCAGAGCCATTTGAACCGTTCGACGTAAGCACCAGGAAATTCTTTGTATTTGACATGTTTTGTAATTTGGACCAATCTATTTCAGAATTTATGGTACATTACTATGACTGTAATATGCTTTAACGTTACATACGTCCATCCTGCAGCTGCTATCCCTTCAGGGATGTTCGGCAACTATGTTTCTCTGGTAAAATATTCTAAATGGATTTCAGACACACAAATAGAAATTGTATTTTATATAAATGCGTGGTGTCTGCTCTTGTGTCCGAAAGCACACACAGCATGCATTCATGAAACTGATTCGTCTCGATAGGCAATGAATCCACAGCCTTCAGTGCAGGTGCACATTTACGTTCGACCTCCAGTGGAAATCTAAAACTAGCGAGCATGGAGCACATGGAGGAGGACTGAGGATAGGTGGCGCTAGGTGGGAATATAAGTCGGCCGGAGAGCCTCCCGAAATAGTGCGAGCATTTGCGATAAACACTGTATTCACGTGCGCAGCGGTTAATGCAACTTCCTAGCAAGCAGGAGATCCCAGGTTCGAGTCCCGGTCCCGCACACATTTTCACTCGTCGCCGCTGATTCCGCACAAACCCCCGATGCAGCTCATAAGTTCCTTCACTTTCGTTTCCTTTCTCCCCCCGCCCTTTTCCCTTCAGTTTACGTAATAAGAAACTGAACGTGATTGTATAAACGTGATTCTGAAAGTGAAGAAAAAATAAAAAACAAAAACATACAAATTGAGTGAAACGTCTGAAAAATCTGTCAGTGAAGAAGAGACGAGGAAATATTCGTTAAGTTAGCCATGAACGCTAGAAATGTGATCTGCACCATTGCATGCACAGTGTACCCCTCCAACAGTTTCAATTAACGTCTATTTCGTTACGTGATGGCCACATCACGTGACACAGTCTGAGCATCAATTAACACTAACGTGTGTAACAGTTTCGCGTGATGACGACCATGGACGTGCTTGTCTGCAAACATGCTTGGAAATGCCTTCTTGGCTCACGCTGTTTTCGTCATATGCAGTTCCAGCGGTTGTTACCCCTGAGACTTGCCTTAACTGGAAAAAGAGAACTAAGAATTCGACTCCTCATCAGTGACAATGTGGTCTATGGGAATAACAGATAAATTAAAAGCATCAACAACCACCAAAGCTTTTGCTATATATAGTCTGGGCTGTTTAAACTGTCGCTAAACAGTTGTAAACGATCTCAGGGAACTAAGACTGGAGTTTGATGATTTGAAGGTGGGCGATAGTTTGGTCACATAAAATCGTGTTAGCTCTAGAGAAGGGGCAGATATCCTGCTCGGTTTCAGAGCTTTTGAAAAATCCGAATTAGTAGATAACAGCACCGAAGGAGGTGTGCTCAACACCTAAAATCAATAAATAGTGTGCCTTTCCCTTGCGAGCAGTGTCCAAGCTGTTGAGGCCCAATTCCATGTAATGTACTGGAAGCTGCGATCGATGGAACCTCCTAAGCCGCTTTGGCGTATCCCCTTCCAGTGAAAGAATCGATAGGAAGTGCCCCCAATACTTCCCCACCCACCTCTCCTTCCTCGCCCTAGACACTGACCTTTGACACCGTTTTCCCCTCCAGCGAAAGAATTCTCCAGTGTGTGGAGGATCCAGTTTGCATATGAAAAGACAGCTCGCGATTTTGCAAGGAATTTTCCCAGTCCCTTAATCAATGACACTGGAAGAGTAGCACGTGCACTAAATTCTTATCGCCGTCATATTTTAAGTGTGTTCGAACGTATGCCGGCGGCGCTACACACAACTCGATATTTGTAACGTGTCGCCATCCGCAATGCAATTTCTAAAGATGCTCGCGTTGGTTAATGAAAGAGGTCAAAACAAAGAAAAAGTGATATGCGACTTGTGGCTGCTCACCAATTTTAATCAGTTAGGTCTTCCAATTTACCGAACCATAATAACATGTTTTTAATATCTTTAAAATCTGTTGTAGATTTTGTACCACACAGCCAGGCATATCAGTTAAATTAAGGCACCAGAACGTACAACGGATATTGGCTAATAGGAAATCCAATCACAGACACTTGTTGTGATATTTCAAAAATACGCTCTAAGATAAGAAGAAAAGAAAAGAAGAGAAAAAAAAGCTCAACACGAAGGGGTTAAGCAAATTGGTCACAGATTGATGTGCATACAGGTATCGAGGAAGTACATAAAACTGTAAACTTTGACGGCCGAGCGATGAATGAATGGCGCTGCAGCACAATTTCATCGCATAGCTGGCAAGGATAGTCAACAGGGGACATATCGATATCAAGGCATAAAGTCTTTGCGAAATTCATTCCGTTCCGCGTACTCGGTTGGACAATAACTATGCCTCGCAGACTTGGTCATGAACAATATACACAGATATGAGCACTTGGAGTACGTGTAGTTGGGATCAATGAAGCTGGTTGGAGTAATTGGCGAATCGCTCGACATTTGAGTAGGAGCGACGCCACAATTCAATGATGTTGGTGGCAGTGGGTTAACCATGGCAGGAAGCGGTCGACCAAGAGAGACGACAGAATGGGAGGCTCGAGCAATTGTCCGACAGGCACTCAGAACCACAGATTCATCATTTTCATTGTCCGACGTGTAATTGCTCCTTCAGTAAACAAAATGGTCATTTATAGGCGGCTCACAGAAAGGTGGCTGAGTTCACGGCGCCCCCTGCGCCTACTGCCATTGAGCCTTGTACATCAACAACCCCGTTTGCAGTGGTATTTGACCTCGAATCACACTGACTGGAGTAGAAGTGTCTTCAGTGATGAGTCCCGCTTCGAAATTAGCACTATGATCAGCGAAGACGTGTCTAGAGACCTCCGACAGCAAAGGTATACCAACCGGAATGTCGCCTGCGATATGGCCGACAACCTGACAACCCCTTTGGTTGTCATTCGAGGCAATCTTACAGCAGAGTAGTACGTCGACTGTATTCTCTGCCGCGTTTTGTTGCCCTTCGTGGCTAGCCATCCTGGGTTTACAGTTCAGCGAGATAATATTCGCCCGCACGCGGCGAGAATTTCTACTGCTTGTCTTTGTGCTTGACAAACTCTACTTTGGCCTGCAAGGTCGCCTGATCTCTCCCCAACTGAGAACGTTTGGAGCATTATGGGCTGGACCATCCAACACTCAATGGATTTTGGCTATCTAATGAAACAGAATAACTGCTTGCACAAGAGCCGGAGGTGGGCAAATGCATTACTGACTTGCTGCATTTGTGAAGCTCTTTCTCTCGAATACACAGCTCTATTTTTCTGAAATTGTAATCACTTATTTGCCTGTACATGTACAACACACTGACCGATTTTGTTCCCCTTCGGATAATTCCTTCGTGGTCTGTCTTTTTTTCTTATAGTGTATTACACCGTTTGCCGCTGTTGTTATTTCAACTGGTAACGTCAGATATCTCTTGGTTTTAAAAATTTCCTGTAACTCTGTATTTTCAGACAGTGATGTTTTTTTTCGTGTGACTAGTCAATGTCAAAAATTGATAAAATGTTAATATAGGAAGTATTCACATGTAACAGAACGTTATCCGCTTGCCTGCAGGAAACTTACCACCATCTCTCTGACTCTGAGAAAGATCGAATCATTGGGATGAGGCACATTGGAACGTCATACCGTCAGAGCGCACACAAAGTTGACTGTAGCGCAATGGCTGCAGAAGGAGTGGTGGCGAGATGGTCTCAAAACAACAACGTGGCAAGAAGAATAGGCACACGCCCTTCCAGAAGAGCTACTCCACGAGAAGATCGTAAGATCGTAAGATTGCTCGACTGGCTCTGGCGAACAGACAGATGACAAAAGCTGAAATCTGGGGAGAGGTTACAGGTGCAGTGTCACCACAATCCCTGGCGAACATATTACTAGAAACTGAGATGAGGTCACGAGTTGCTATGCGCCCTTTACCGCTCCAGCCATCCCACTGGAAACGGACTTGCATGGTGTGCAGCCAGTCAACTAGGACATATAGTGCCACTCTGTCGTGTCCAGCGACGAATCTCGTCCCCGTTTTTAGCTGTAAGGTCGACGCCGACGTGCTGACATACACCTCGTCACAAAAGCAGCGATTCTGGAACCAAGACCTTTCCAGCTTCTCGAATCATGGTGTGGAGAGCTATTCGATATAACAACATGACTGATATGGTAATCATTGAAGTGAGAGTGAATGGTCACCAGTATGTGGCAAGACTGGTAAATCCTGTTGTCACACTATTCATGACCAACATAAAAAGTGGCATATTTCGGCACGGTAATGGAAGACCCTACACTGCAGTTTACACCATAAACGCCTTGAATGTACGGATTCTTAACTGGACTGCCACATCCCCTGATTTGTCAATCATAGAGCATGACTAGAATGCGATAGCAAGACGCGTACTTTCATTCCAGCCTCCAGCCAGGAATTTTCATGAACTGACAACATATGTTTAGGAGATGCGAAGAAATGCCTTAAGGTGACATTTATACATGTAGTCCCAGGAGGAGTGGTCAACATTTAGGGATACGACGAAACGATCATTAGAAGCAAAAAAGGATAGTAAACATGGGCTCTAAAAAGCATGCCTGAAGAGCTTTGGGCACTTCATCTTTGCCATTGTGAAATATCTCTTCTATTGAACAAGTGCTCGTAACTTTTAAGCTACGCATTTTAGAGCCCTTGTTTGCTCGACAATTTTTTCTTGGTTTGGTCCACATTGCCTCATGTCAAAAAGTGGAAAGCAAAAGCTTGCAGTAGAAGAGATTTGTTTCGCGGTATCGAAGGTGAAGTGCTCCTAGTTCTTAAAATATACATTTTTCAGCCCATATTTGCTAGACTTTTTTCCTTCGAATGACCATTCCCGTAAGATCCCTCAATCTTGATCATTCCTCCTGGGACACTCTCTATATGTGTCATAGGAATGATGATGATGATGATGATGATCATCATCATCATCATCATCATCATGATCATCTCTGAATGGAATAAAATTTTAATAATTTATTATCCGTTAAATAACGAACGTCTCCATACTTTTGATAAAAACCGGGTTGGGGCTCCGTGATGTACCACTTTCTATTACCGTCGACAAATCTCATACAAACCATTCTTTATCAGCTAATAACAGTGTAGATAGTGCGTACGTATTATAAAGTTTTGATATTTGTATGTTTGGTGATTAATAAACGTAATTTTTCAGTAGTTTTAATTTTTATGCTTGAAGGAAATTATTCTTTATTTCATCCTCCTCCCCCCCCCCCCCCCCGTCTCTTCTCCAAAATTAAAAGTTTCCCCTAGTTCAGATCCTAGCTACGCTCTTAAAAATATTCTACTCAATATACTCTCCCTTCCCTGTCCGTGATATGAAAATGTAATCAACACTGCTGAATTCTTCATTCTCTTCTGTTCTACTGTTGTACCTCTCTGCTTTTGACTTCCACAACAATTCGAAACATTGTCAACAGTCTACCTTGGGTTTACTTTATTTCGGCTGAAGACGTTCGAGATCTTAGCGATATTTGCGGGCGGATGGTCAGTTTTAAAACCGTAGGACGGGAAGGACACTTCCCTTTAATATCGGGGCGAGGTGCTGCTGACTTCAGCGAGTTCGTACGCCTCTCGTCAGTTGCGCAGGACGGTGATGGATAGCAGCAAGAGAGCTCGGTTCAATAATTGCAGGCTCGCTTCACGTAAGGGGAGATGAGCGCTCGTTCATCATCAGCCTGCCAGCTGGCTCTGCTGTTAATACGTCATTAGCGCCTCGCGCCGCTACCTGCCAGGTGCGAAGGAAGCCTGTCTCCCATTGTTCCGTAGCCTCGTCAATGTTCCACTTCGGTACTTTCAAGACACACCTGAATGATGCATAACTAACTTGCTCTGTGCCTCATTTCCCCTGAAGATAATGCTCACGAAACTATGCACTGAGCATGATATCTTTAATTTTCATGACTTATGAGCAGGCCCGTATTTACGATATATAGGGTGTTTCCGTAAAAGCATGCAAAAATTTAATCGGACATAGAGAATGCTCGACTAAACAATTTGAGGTAGGGAGCCTGGGGTCGGAGAAGGGTAGATAATAGGAATAAAATCACATTACTGTGTACTTCTTTCTTACATTAACTGGTTACAATTAACTGCAAATACCATCACTGACACAATGAACGTACTATTTGTACTATATCTTACAAAACGTACTGAAACTGACTGCCATCAACGTCAATGACAGAATGACATCGGTGGACAAGATCCTGACGCACCATAGTGACTTTAGCTATTCCCATAGGAAATAATCCAAGGAGACTCAGGTCAGATGATCTCTCAGGCCATAGAATAGAACCTTCCCTTCCAATACAGCGACCAGAAAACACAGCATTGAGATGGTAGCTGATATCCAAACTGAAGTGAGGCGGTGCACGTCATGTTGTATCCACATCCTCTCACGAACAGCCACGGGTGTGTTCTCCAACAATTCAGGTAGAACTCTTCGCATGAACCCCAAGTACATGTGGCCATTCAGACCTACAGGTAGAAGATATCGCCCAGTGGAAGAGTCCTTGTTTCCTTGCAGAAAAAAATAAGGGATGTATATGCGAATGAAGATCACAGTATGTGTACACTTTTACGCATGTTAGTTGTACATAAGCTGGAAAACAGTCATACTAGCCCAAGCGGTAAACAAGATTACTTTCATATCTCCTTAAGCTGGCTTCTCCTACCCCAGGTTCCCGACCTCAAATCGTTCAGTGGAGCATACTCTGTGTTCTATTAAATTTTTCCACGCTCTTCTGGAGACACCCCGTATAGACCGCTAGGCTGAACCTGTGCTGCGTACACGACCAGCACTTTTGTGATCACTGACCCGCAAAAATAGCGTTTCAGAACGGTTCTCGAATTCAGGACATATAATACGGCATTTAAAAGGTATTGGTTAATTGTATAAAATTTTACTATGCAATTGGAAGACCCCACGGAAAAACGGGTAAGCCCACTTAATTAGAAAATGCGTTTATGGCAAATTCTGATGGTCAGCCGCCGTTACTACAAAGCTGTTAAAATTACTTTCAAGTAACGTAGAAATGCCTTAAGATACAAAGTGTTTTACTTTTAGTGGTAACGGAAAGAACGTTCTAAGTCGGTCTTCTCGTTGCGGCTGCAAATATGATTGACTGAATTTCTTACTCTGTTTTGCTTCTTACAGTTATAGTGCTTAGTTTGACGTGGGTTGGTAGCGTGGTTCTCCTACGATCTTTAAAATGTATGGATCATCACAAGATGAAAATGAGATGCCATCTGTTAATCAGTCATCTAAAAAGAGAAAAAATTATGACAGAATGAATAATGTTCGTAGGGATCTTAGGGCAGTTTCTGATGAGTTACAGTGATTGCAAATGCTCGTTGTTTGCTCGTTTCAAACAAACGAACCACATGAAAGAGGACAACTTATCAGTTTGTTAGTTGACTGGAATGACAAACCTTCCTAGTGTACCATCTTAATTTCGGTAATATTAATTTCCCGCAGAAGGCCTAGGCATGACGATTCCGATGCCAGAGATTGCTCTTTACAATACCTTGTAAGAAGCAAACAAAATAGTACAATGAGTCAAATTCCTATTTGTTGCTTTGCGTGGAATTATCGTTCTGCTGCTTCATCATTCATCAAATGTCCAAAAGTGATGCAATGTTTTACACTTACACTGAAGATTGAGGAAATGAAGGAGCGAATGAAATTATAATTTTTTGCGCTATTATGTGAGTGAAATCTTTGATCCAAATGTAAGGCTTCTTGTAATAGTCTGTGATTTGTACTCAGGACAGAATAAGAACTATATTGTGTTGATATACCGTCAGTATCTCGTCCACACCGTCAGGAGATTAGACAGTGTCAAAATAGTATTTCTAATAAGAGGACACTCTAACATGGAATGTGATAAAAACTTCGGTTTGATAAAAAATGATAGTTACAGCTGAGTAACCAAAATGCTTTCGAAACAGCGAGCATGAATCCAGGATCTTACAAAGTCATTCCTGTTCAACAAGAAAGTAAACGGGACTGAACGGCCTTTTAAAAGCATGTAACAAACCAAAGTGTTTTTTCAACACACGACTGCTTAGAGAAACACTGGGTTTGAATGAAGATAAGGTGTTCAAATACAATGGAACCTAAACACCAGTCCGTTGGTCTGCAAGCGGATGTCAAGTCTGATTATCAATCGTAGGGGCCTGAGAAATTCTTACGGCGCCATTGAGTATATTATGGTTTTTTGTAACACGAAACTTTTTGAAAGATAAATCTCCACTTTTTGCGAATAACTAATTCTGAGGGTGTATTTTCGGAGCTCCTGTCAAAATCTTTTGAAAAATATGCGGACTTTCAAGAACTTTAAAATTTTTCTGGTCAAGGTGCAAGAAATTTCTATTACGGTCTACCACATAATGAACCAGAATCCAAGAGCAACAAAGAGAAACTTCCAATGCTAAACAACACAAAAAAGTGACGAAAGGTTACCAAAAATTGATGGACTTACAATGTTCTTTTTGCGGTAAGATGTGTGTCTTTTACATATATTATCTTTTTTCATCATGTAATTTCAATTTTCATGTTTGTCTAATGTACATCCTCTTCAACCATTAAATAGGGTATCATAATTATATCGGTTACACTCGATTAGTGTGTTTTATGTATTTTTCTTGTAATCTTAGAAGTTTACATCCCCTCTTTTGAGAAATGTACAAAATGTGACTTACCCTCTTTGCTTCCATGAGCTCTTCATATATGATCTAATGAATCAGTGCCAGCAAAAATATTTCTGAAATGAAAGGCATTAAGGTATTCAACACGGTTTACAAATATCTCTATAAACAACCGTATACACTGCATGACAAAATGAAGCACAAATAAGGGGAGGGGGAAACAAAATGAAACTTCACTGGTTGATAGGATATGTGATTACAAAACAGAGTCAAATTTACGAAGAACTTGGCAACATGAGTCCACATACCAGAAAAGCCTTACAACCACTCTTGCCTGGATTCATGCACTGATTCGGTTGTAAACGGCATCATATGGCCATTGCACCCTCTCCTGAGCCAGTTGGCTCACAACTGTTCTCACTGGTCCTTGATATCCTGGATACTGACACTGGGTAGAGCTGACATCCGAGCTGGTCCCACAAATGTTTTCTCGGAAATACATCTGGGGATCTTCCTGGCCACGGGAGTACCTCAACATCACGCAGACAGTTCATAGAGGTTGTGGGAAAGTTATTGTAGAATGTAAATACTTTAGGATGAAAGGAAACCATTCACGGAAAAGCAAAAGCGTTGCCTCTCGACAACTCAGAGCTTCTTTTCGGTGAGCGGTCGCAGACGATAGAGATACGTGCCATATGTGGACGAGCATTGTCTTCTTGAAAAATGGCGCCACGATACCGTCGCACGAGAAGTGAAACATGAGGACGCACGATGTCCGTGTCGTATCTTTGTGACGTCAGTTCTGACGCTAGTCATCCGGGACAGTGCAGAACTACGATTCGTTGCCGAACGCAATACGACGCCATTCATCAGCAGTCTTTGCTCACCGGTCACGTCACCACTCCAAGCGCAGTCGTTTGTTTTGTGATATTAACTGCAGCCTACACGTGGGACGGTAATCCCCTAGTCCAGCTGCTGCTAGTGTCCGACCAATGGTGCCGGGGTGCCAGAAAGTTGCAGGGAGTCCATTACTTGTTGTCAATTGGCAGGGGCAGATAGGAAGGGGTTAGGATGTACTTGATGCCCAATACGCCGATTCTCCCTTGTGGTGGTCGAACGTATCGTCCGGAACCTTGAGGATGAGTTGCCAGTCCAACATCGGACCACTGTCACATCTGATTGCCCAACAAATATGGATGTTGCACGATTCGGCCACCCGGATGTATGGTGACCCATACTGATAATTCTCTCTCACTGTACGCGGCATTTCCATGACGTCCACAGTGATCACTCAACATCTGACGCTGTTCACCACCCTTGTAGGCCCCTGGTGACCGTTATACTCGTCACAAAGAAATGCAACTCTAACTCGTCCATGTGTACGTGTACGAATTACATCGTCTTCTCGATGCTTCCTTTTATGCCAGGTAGTGACTTTTTAAAGAAAAAGTTGCGATTGATGTCCTTGCGTAAATGACTATTTCAGAGTTAAAAATAACATTTTGTAACTTTAAGCAACCATGTTCGTTAGGTTAATGCAACATACCAAAAGGAATGTGTCAATCAAGCAACTTTTATCTGTCTTTAATTCAAAACCCAAAAATAATTATTCTCAAACTGAAAGCTTTAAATAATTTTATGGGCTAATTGGTTAGTACGCGAATTCATACAAATGAAGCTACTTATAAAATCTTCGTAACTTACATGCGATTTATTAAAACATCATCGTCTGGATAAAACATGTTACCTACATCGAGATTTTCGTTGGCCGTGATACTTTAGTGGCTTCAGAATGTATTTCAAAGAACGTGTCAAACAGTAAGTTAAGTAGTCTTCTCATATGTCATTTCGGTCTTTGTTCATGGTGAAACTATACCCCACAAAACCCCTCATCTCACTGCGAAAAAGAGGTGGTTCTGACTTCCAATTAATTTTAGTAGCACTGGGAATAACTTCTGAAAGGGAAACAGTAAGTTAAGTAGTCCTCTCATATATAATGTTGGGATTTGTTCAAAAAATGGTTCAAATGGTTCTGAGCACTATGGGACTCAACTTCTGAGGTCATCAGTCCCCTAGAACTTAGAACTACTTAAACCTAACTAAACTAAGGACATCACACACATCCATGCCCGAAGCAGGATTCGAACCTGCGACCGTAGCAGTCGCACGGTTCCGGACTGTAGCGCCTTGAACCGCTCGGTCACAGGGTCGGCTCGGGATTTGTTCATGGTGAAACTATGCCCCACAAAATCTGTTATCTCACTGTGAAAAAGAGGTATTTCTGGTGTGTCACTTGTGGCATACGTCTGTACGCGAGATTTCCACACTCCTAAACATCCCTAGGTCCACTGTTTCTGATGCGATAGTGAAGTTGAAACGTGAAGGGACACGTACAGCACAAAAGCGTATAGACCGATCTCGTCTGTTGACTGACAGAGTCCGCCGACAGTTGAAGAGGCTCGTAATGTGTAATACACAGACATCTATCCAGACCATCACACACGAATTCCAAACTGCATCAGGATCCACTGCAAGTACTATTGCAGTTAGGCGAGAGGTGAGAAAAACGCCGGTAAATGTCAAACGACATTGGACGACTGAACAGTGGAAAAACGTTGTGTGGAGTGACGAATCACGGTACATAATGTGGGGATCCGATGGCAGGGTGTGGGTATGGTGAATGCCCGGTGAACGTCATTTGGCAGCGTGTGTACCAACAGCAAAATGCAGAGGCGGTGGTGTTATGGTGTGGTCGTGTTTTTCATGGAGGGGGCTTAAACCCCCTGTTGTTTTGCGTGCCACTATCACAACATAGGCCTACGCTGATGTTTTAAGCACCTTCTTGCTTCCCACTGTTGAAGAGCAATTCGGGGATGGCGATTGCATCTTTCAACACGATCGAGCACCAGTTCATAATGCACGGCATGTGGCGAAGTGGTTACACGACAATAACATCCCTGTAATGGACTGGCCTACACGGAGTCCTGACCTGAATCCTATAGAACACCTTTGGGATGTTTCGGAACGCCGACTTCGTGCCAGGCCTCACCGACCGACACCGATACCTCTCCTCAGTGCAGCACTCCGTGAAGAATGGGCTGTCATTCCCCAAGAAACCTTCCAGCACCTGTCTGAACGTATGCCTGCGAGAGTGGTAGCTGTCATCAAGTCCAAGGGTGGACCAACACGATATTGAATTCCATCATTACCGATGGATGGCGCCACGAACTTGTAAGTCATTTTCAGCCAGATGTTCTGATACTTTTGATCAGATTGTGTATGCTCTGCAGGCCATCTTATGGTTTGTGGTAGAAGGTACTGGTGTACCACGGTCAATTCGCCCTTTTCCTGTTCCAGTCCCGTATGGTTTGCGGGAAGAACGATAGCTGGTGAGCCTTCGTATGGGTTCGAATCTGTCTGATTTTATCTTTGTAGTCTTCTTGCGAGATATAGGTAGGAGGGGGCAATATATTGATTGGCTCTTCTAGGAATGTACGCTCTCGAAACTTTAGCAGTAAACCATACTTTGATGCAAAACGCTTTATTTGCAGCGTCTACAATTAGAGTTAGCTGAGCATCCTCGTGACGCTTCCGCCTTACTAAATGAACTTTTAACGAAACGCGCTGTTTTTCTTAGGATCGTCTACGCTTCCTCTATCAATGCCATCTGGTACGCGTACTAGACAGACGAGCTGTATACAATATCGGTTAAACGAGTGCTTTGTAAGCCATTCCCTTTGTCGGTAGACTACATTTACTGAGTATTCTTCCAATGAATTTGTCTGGCATCCACTTTACTTTATGGTCGTTCCGCTTCAGATCACTCCGGACCCATACTTCTAGATAGTTTATGGAAGTAACTACTTACAGTGATTGTTCTGCAATCGTGTGATCCATACATATTATAAAATGGATGTATGTTCGCGTATATGTATGTTCCACATCTCCTCGTAACCCACTTAACGGATCTCAACCAAACTTGGTACACATATCACTCACGTCAGACAGCAATGTCAGTGGGGTAAGTAGCACCTACCTATCGTAGTTCAGGAGATATGACATAATAAACAACGAGATCCGTAAGAACTACCGCGTCATGGATGACGTTTAAATTTATTACTCCTGTTCTACCAACTCTATTCGCAACAAATTTCACACACAGTGTTCACATATGTCACTAAATGTACGTAGATAAATTTATCATTGTACGATACATAGTTCAAGAGATATGACTTTCTAAACAGTGAGTTGAGTGAAAAAAGAATGCCACACCAATCTTGAAGTTTTATTAAATCTATTTTTTTACTACTAAGACACTCCTACAGTCGAGTCAATTTAAGAAATCCCTGACACCTGGCAGCGCTTTTGACAGCTTACAACTGCGAATCGCAAACGGTTGTATGCGAAAACAACAGTCGTGTATAGATCTATGAAGAGGCATTGCCATAAAGACGTTTACAGAACGACATTGTAGATATGCGAAGCAGCTGTGCCCGGCGCATAGAAACGATACGATTCTAATACGAAAATGGAAAAATGAATATCCAGGGAATACCACGTTTGTCAGCTAGTCATACAATAAAGGGTCTGTCTGTCATCGTATTCGCAAAACGTTACATTTGTTAGTGTTGAGCGGCAGTTGCCACTCCCTGCACAAAGCGTCGATCATCTGCAGGTTTTCCGGTGTTTCGCTACAATTTCCTATTTTTGTGACATCTCTGTAAACAACAACGTGGCCTGCGAAAAGACTCATGCAGTTACCGATGTCATCTTCTAGGTCATTTATATATATTGTGAAAAGTAAGGGTCCTGTAAGAAATGTTTGTCTTTCTGGAACCATCAAATAGCTAAAATTTGACTACTTGCAATCGATCTTTGAATTACAAAAAGAGTCGAGAATTCATACTGAAACAGTGTGTTACATTAAAATGTGGTCACAACCAGTCTCTGTAGTCCTAATCTGCTGCTGGTCCCGGCGGAGGTTCGAGACCTCCCTCGGGCATGGGTGTGTGTGTTTGTCCTTAGGATAATTTAGGTTAAGTAGTGTGTAAGTTTTAAGGAGTGATGACCTTAGAAGTTAAGTCCCGTAAGATTTCACACACATTTGAACATTTTAAGGCCGACCAGAGTGGCCGGGAGGTTCTAGGCGCTACAGTCTGGAACAGCGCGACCGCTGCGGTCGCGGGTTCGAATCCTGCCTCGGGCATGGATGTGTGTGTTGTCCTTAGGTTAGTTAGGTTTAAGTAGTTCTAAGTTCTAGGGGACTGATGACCTCAGAAGTTAAGTCCCATAGTGCTCAGAGCCGTTTGAACCATTTTTTTATTCCTAATCTATGGAATGGGAGTTAACGAAGTACGACAAAATTACATTCCAGGGCAAAACCTACCGTCAGAGCTTCAGACAACTGAAGACGTTTTTCGTATACGCGCAGACCGGGAAAAAACAGCTTCCCCGTAACCCGGTAATGGAGGGAAGAATACCTGTGTGAGAGACATAAACCATGTGATTACAGCGAGCGGCTACCTGCCTTGTTCGGCCCTGCACTAACTGGCGGCTAGTTAACAAGTGCCGTGACGACACGTCCGTCCGTGCTGGCTCGCTCTTGCGTCACGCAACAGTGAACCGAGCTCTGCACAGACAATCGGTCGCCTACAGTGCCTGCATTTCTTGTAGTAATACAGCACGTGTGCAGCTCAAGATCATTGAGCAAACGATACCATTTCTCGGGAATATTACTGACACTAGCTACGCGGATCCGGATAAGACCATGATGAATCAGTCCAGAGTTAGTTTTTCGATTTTTTTCATCCTTTCTTATCCATCGTTTCACTGTAGGCAATGAAAGTTTGGTTATTAAGTCGGGCGTCTGGTATCAGGACTACGTGACCTGACAATTGGAATCAGCTACTCTTCTGTTGTCGTAAAATGTAGGCTTGATTCATGATCTCATAAATTTTATTATTCTTGCTTGTTCTCCAACTATCTTCGTCTCTCACCGGGCCCCAGATTCCTCTCATCGTCTCTCTTTCAAATGTAGAAACTTTAGCACCTCTCTTTTAGGCAGTGTCGAGCCTTGTGAACCATAGAGGACAATGGGGCGCCTAAATGCATTCTACATCTTCATTTTCGCAGAACGTGATGTGGCTCCAGACTTGAACGTGTCTCAGAGGGGATGTGGACATCAGGAGCCAGCAGAAATTCTTTATTCGGGATTCATGAACTAACTGAATCGTCCCTCAGGAGACGAGGATACACATTTCTTCTCCCAACGCATCCAACTACCCAGTTATCAAGGACTTGTCGAGAGTGTGTTACAGTATAGAAAAATCTATAGAAAACAAGGGGTCAGAAAAATCTGATTTCTAAAATCAGCTTTCAGCTGAAAATCTCTTCCCAGAGAGAACAACCATACTCTTTCGCTTAGGAGAGAACTATAGTAATCCTTTTTACACCCTTTCATCTCATGTAATCTTCTTTCGAGACAAGAAAATTCACGTACTACTTTCAGTCGGTGTCGTTCTTTGACAACCCTTTTCGCAGAAATGCTTGGAAGGAGTTTCGCTTGTTGTTGTACAATAAATATTTTTTTTAAATCTTCACCCAGACATTTTTCAACACTTTAGTAATCTTGTCAATCAGCATATTAGGTGTGCGATCTGAGAGCTCAAACCTAAAGAGTAATAAACAATTACGCCACAATTTAAAATTATATATAAGCTGTTATAAAAATGAAGACAACATACTGATGGTGGCACAAAAGTATAAAATTAGATTTGCAAAAATAAATAGAATACATTTCTATAAAAGGTGCTTCCACGTATTTTTTTGCATAGAGAAATATAAATGAAACAAGGGTCACGGGCAACCAAAAAGTGTAGTTGTGAGTGCTGATACAACACAAACACAATACTAACTAGAATGAGATTTTCACCCTGCAGCGGAGTGTGCGCTGATATGAAACTTCCTGGCAGACTTGCCTTTCGCGGGCAAGTGCTCTACCATCTGAGCAGGAGAGCTTCTGTGAAGTTTGGAAGGTAGGAGACGAGGTACTGGCAGAAGTAAAGCTGTGAGTACCGGGCGTGAGTCGTGCTTCGGTAGCTCAGATGGTAGAGCACTTGCCCGCGAAAGGCAAAGGTCCCGAGTTCGAGTCTCGGTCGGGCACACAGCTTTAATCTGCCAGGAAGTTCCACAATACTAACTACTTTGATGGGAAATGAACTGGTTTGTTCCGCATTCACTTGCAATACAAACAGAAAAATACATATTCAGAAAGTGAGAAAAAATTCTGCCCAGTCAGTCTTTACATTGGCCTATACTAACAAACAAATTTGCGTTTATATTGTTTCCTGAAAAATACACTTTATTTTCCAAAACACGTTTCGACTGTGTGCCACCGTCTGTGGGTCTCTATTTAAGAAATTACCTTAATTGTGAAAGTGTATTTGCACATGTCGGCTTGCATTTTCGCCTTTTTATGGCTTTTATGATTGTGGCGACATAACGTTTCTCTCAGATCTCGTTTTTTGTGAGTGAGAACATGTGATACAAGGTGAGAGTGAAGTGTAAAAGACGTGAAAAACATTTTATATGTAATTACAACTAAAAGAAACACTCCAAAGTTGTACAACACGATGCAAAACATGCATCCTTTTAAGCCACAAAAGGATAAAAGCAAGCCGACCAGCAAAAATCCAATTTCATAACTGAGCCCATGGAACAGGCATCGAAAAAGATTTGATAAATACAAAAAATCATTGTTTTTGTGGAAGGCGGAGTTTGAAAAACATATTTAATTCACAAATACAGAAAAATCAAGAGGAGCTTCCAACCCTTAACCTTAATATTTTTTTGGACTGTCAATTTTCTACAGGATATTGTTCAATCGGTTTGGGGAAGTCCGTGTGCTGAACGGGACTCAAACGCAAAGAACAGCTTTTGTAATCCATCTCTGCAAAAGTCATAAATGCAGAGACGATCCTGATTCGGTAGATAATTTCAGTTGGTCACTAGGATCTATTTCAGCAACACATCTACAGACTAACAAATTTTGTTCCTGAGATATTGTCCCTCGGCGCGCCGAGCAAAAATTATCAGCTATGGACCTGACGGATCGATTTATGCAGAAATAAATCTTTAATGGACAACAGAGAGCTTTGCAAGTGAGTAGTTTCGTACAGACCTGCAGCTGGGACACACTGCTCCCCGTTGCTTTATCGCTGACAGAACAGCTGATTCCCTCTGCAGCCCGCCTCGCCTGCGTCGATCATTCGCACTACGCGCTACTTTGCCTGCGAGCCTTACGCCACGGGCGTGACGTCACCGCTTACGTAACTCAGTAATGTGATCTGACCTGACGCAACTCGCCAACGCTGACCACCCAACACCTGACAGGGAGGAATGCTGCTAAAATGCACTGTTTACTCGCCTGATGTAAAAACATAGCACTGTGGCAGTGGCAGCTGTTCGAATCTCCTTCTGCAACAGGGAAAATCTACTGGTGTGCAACAGACACGGCCGAAACGTGTGTCTTTATAGACACCTGTAACCTGTAACGTCGAACTGACATGCGGCATGTAATTTGAATGTGCAAAACCATCTCACTTCAGCATTCTGCGGTCAATAAGTAAACTGTATGATATTACAGAATACATAAAAGTTTCATAATTTTACACTCACCTTTGATACTGTCTTTCTCAGGAAAGGGGGTTTATCATGTAATGTCCTGTCGACGTCAGGGTCATTAGAGACGGTCTGACAAGGACTGGGATAGGAATCTATCGTGACGTCGTTGAGAGCCGACCTGTGTAGATACGTTTTCACAATTAAGGTAGCCGGCCGCGGTGGCCAAGCGGTTCTAGGCGCTTCAGTCCGGAACTGCGTGACTGCTACGGTCGCAGGTTCGAATCCTGCCTCGGGCATGGATGTGTGTGATGTCCTTAGGTTATTTAGGTTTAAGTAGATCTAAGTTCTAGGGGACTGATGAGCGAAGATGTTAAGTCCCATAGTGCTCAGAGCCATTTGAACCATTTTTTTGAACTTAGTGCGCTGTCTTGTTGGGTATAGCGTTATGGAATTTCCTGGCAGATTAAAACTGTGTGTCGGATCGAGACTCGAAAACGGGACCTTTGCCTTCCACGGGCAAGTGATCTACCATCTGAGCTACCCAAGCACGACTCAGACCCGTTCTCACAGCTTTAATTCCGCCAGTACCTCGTCTCCTACCTTCCAAACTTCATAGCACCTCCCCTGCAGACGTTGCAGAACTAGCACTCCTGGAAGAAGGGATGTTCCGGAGACATGACTTTGCCACAGCCTGGGGGATGTTTCCAGAGTTAAATTTTCACTCTGTAGCGGAATTAAAGCTGTGAGGAGGGGACCTGAGTCGTGCTTACGTAGCGAAGGTGGTGGAGCACTTGCCCGCGACAGGCAAAGGTCCTGAGTTCGAGTCTCGATCGGGCACGCAGTTTTAATCTACCAGGAAGTTTTATATCAACGCTCACTCCGCTGAAGAGTGAAAATTTCATGTCGGATAGCGTTATGGGTCTGTTAGAAATCAATTTAATTTCCGAGTAAATAATACCTATCTATTATGTGCGATTCGTCTTTCTAGGCAAACGTCGTGGGAGTTCAGCTTCATTATTTAATAATATACAGGGTGTAGATAAAAATATGGAAGTACCAGAAACATAACGAATTGCCGTATTGCGCCTTATACGGCTAAGGAAAACCGTTAGCATTCAGAACAGCTTCTAGTTGTCTCGGAATGGATAAATATAGGTCTTTTACAGTTTTCAAAAGTATCTTATGCCATTATTCCTGAAAAACAGGGGCAAGTTCAGGTAACAATGAAGGCGGATAGCGATCGCGCACCCTTCCTTTCAAAGTAGACGACAAAGGCTGCTAGCTCGTGCCGATGGTGGCCAGGAGAGATTCATCCTCGTGCTCACAAAACTAGTCCTCGCCCATGCAAACTATATGAAGGCGGGCCCTGTCGTCTTGGTACACAGCATCTCCATTTGGGAACAAAATCTATACCATGGGATAGACCTGATCAGTCACAATGTTCAAATAGTGCTTGGCAGTTATGAGACCTTGCACAGTAACTGTTGTGGATTGGCAAGACAGCCAACCCACTATGAGAGGAAGCCGAAAGGCACGCGTTTTAGCTCACTCAGGCTGGCGTGAGGTCTGGAACAGGTCAAGGAAATGAGACTAACAAAAAAACGTACGTAGCTGCTGGAATACTTAACTTTAATCCATAATTGGTGAACATCGCTCTTGACGGTACATGTTTTACAGCATCAATAGTAACTGGTAATGGCGCCTTGCTAGGTCGTAGCAAATGACGTTGCTGAAGGCTATGCTAACTATCGTCTCGGCAAATGAGAGCGTAATTTGTCAGTGAACCATCGCTAGCAAAGTCGGCTGTACAACTGGGGCGAGTGCTAGGAAGTCTCTCTAGACCTGCCGTGTGGCGGCGCTCGGTCTGCAATCACTGATAGTGGCGACACGCGGGTCCGACGTATACTAACGGACCGCGGCCGATTTAAAGGCTACCACCTAGCAAGTGTGGTGTCTGGCGGTGACACCACAGTAACCATGGAGCCCATGGAACACGATGATCTTTCTTTCGCTTACGCCATAGTCCCGCAGCGATCGCAGGGTCGGCGTGGTTACAAAGGATTTGGCAAGGTTAGTTTTAGGGGTGGCCGGATGCCCTTCCTGCCGCCACCCTGTAGCCCTCGGGACAGAATGAGTGTACCCCTGTTGTCTGCGTTTAGTGGAATTCATGGAAGAGTGCGAATGTGTTCAGATGTCTGCGAATCGTGTAACTGAGGCGGAACGTGGGGACCAGCCCTGTATTCACCGAGCGGGATGTGGAAAACCGCCTAAAAACCACATCCAGGCTGGCCGGCACACTGGCCGGGCGGATTAGATCCGGGACCGGTGTGCCTACCCGAGTTCAGGAAGCAGCGCGTTAGCGCTCTCGGCTACCCTGGCGGGTCCATGGAACACGACGATGTGGCTGCACAAATCGTCACCCGCCCCCGCCATGTTCCACTCTTGTGATGTAAACTCTGCTAGAAGATGGATACAGTTAAAAACAGGACTTATCCGACAACTGCTTCATAGTCCACGTTTTATGGCTTCAGCACCATGTTTTCCTGTTACAGACATTTGCATCACTGATTAGTGATTTTGGAATTCCAGCTCGCACTACAATTCCCAGCTTATGCAGCTGCTTCCTTTTTGGTGCAACGTGGTTCGCGAGTACGACATTCAGTTCTACTTTTGCAGCTGTGGTCCTCTGATTTTTCGTTACAGTCCCCTTCATTACACGCGGTACTGCGTGAAGTCAAGGGCCGGCACGCCAGTCGGGAAAGAGAGCAGAGAGGGCTGTGAAGAAAACGTAGGCCAATTGCACGCTGACTGACCCCTCTCCAGGACGACAAATGGTTCAAATGGCTCTGAGCACTATGGGACTTAACTTCTGAGGTCATCAGTCCCCTAGAACTTAGAACTACTTAAGCCTAACTAACCTAAGGACATAGCACACATCCATGCCCGAGGCAGGATTCGAACCTGCGACCGTAGGGGTCGCGCGGTGCCAGACTGTAGCGCCTAGAGACGCTCGGCCATCCCGGCCGCCCAGGACGACAACGCGACAGCAGCGGCCTCTAGGCAAAGAGAACATAAGCGTGGCCCAGTTCTACAGGAGCTTCACGGCTTGCGACCTGAATAGAAGAGTCAGCTGTATTACTTCACTTGTATTACGAACTGTACATACTGAAGAGATATCTTATTTGTATGTCGCCCTTTGCTTGCCACACTTCTGTGTTGTTGTCAAAGTTTGTTGTCATTGTTCATTTCGCAATAAAACTCATTAATACGATTTTTTTTGAATGTTGTCTAGTGATCTGAGAAGGTAGGTTTCCTAGACACCCCGGATTCGACGACTAGGCAGGATTTAACAACTCAGCGTATTGTTGTCCAGCTGTGACTTAACGGATGATATTTTTGCACTTTTCCTGAATGCGTTACAAATCTTTGACATGGTGCCTCTTAAAATATCAAACCCTTCAGCTACAATGGTGATGGAAACACAAACCACACGAGCACCAACAATTCTCTCAAGTTACAAGTAACTCAGCTCCAACATAACGCACAAAAAACTACACAGGACACTGTAATGAACACGACTAACACTTGCAACGTATTGAGGACACTGCACGGACGCAATTCATGGTCTACGTGCAGGTTTGGCTATCATCTATATTTTTTTTCAGTCATGCATTTCTCACGGTAATTCCATACTTTTATCCAACCCTTGTACGTTTGGAATATTTCACTCAGCTGTCTAGATTTAAGATGTCCATGTGTACATTATGATATCGTTTCAGATCTTCATAAATTCATGTGAAGAGTTATATACGAATGCACAAATCGGTCGACCATGGAGTACATTAAGCAACGCAATTAGCACATGCACAAAAGACCGATTGAGCAAGCCAAATTTAGAAGCAGATGATTCAAGATGACACAGCAATAGTGATACTGAAATGACACTCTTAACGATTGCCTAATATGAGCCCTGTTGGATAGACATAAGTGTATCGACATCATTTGCACGTCTGTAGATGGAACTATGTAACACCGAAATGTATTACAATATAAATACGAAGACGTCAGACGAAGAAAGCTGACTGAAATATTCCCTCATCTAGATTGCCTAAGGACCTTTTAATTCCATACGATACTTTTCGACTATTGCCATCACGGATGTAGATTACAGACCTCCCTAAAATATCATGACATGAGTACAAATCTTGCCACTGATATGGAATATTGTTTATACACTACTGGTCATTAAAACTGCTACACCAAGAAGAAATGCAGATGATAAACGAGTATTCATTGGACAAATATACACTCCTGGAAATTGAAATAAGAACACCGTGAATTCATTGTCCCAGGAAGGGGAAACTTTATTGACACATTCCTGGGGTCAGATACATCACATGATCACACTGACAGAACCACAGGCACATAGACACAGGCAACAGAGCATGCACAATGTCGGCACTAGTACAGTGTATATCATCCTTTCGCAGCAATGCAGGCTGCTATTCTCCCATGGAGACGATTGTAGAGATGCTGGATGTAGTCCTGTGGAACGGCTTGCCATGCCATTTCTACCTGGCGCCTCAGTTGGACCAGCGTTCGTGCTGGACGTGCAGACCACGTGAGACGACGCTTCATCCAGTCCCAAACATGCTCAATGGGGGACAGATCCGGAGATCTTGCTGGCCAGGGTAGTTGACTTACACCTTCTAGAGCACGTTGGGTGGCATGGGATACATGCGGACGCGCATTGTCCTGTTGGAACAGCAAGTTCCCTTGCCGGTCTAGGAATGGTAGAACGATGGGTTCGATGACGGTTTGGATGTACCGTGCGCTATTCAGTGTCCCCTCGACGATCACCAGTGGTGTACGGCCAGTGTAGGAGATCGCTCCCCACACCATGATGCCGGGTGTTGGCCCTGTGTGCCTCGGTCGTATGCAGTCCTGATTGTGGCGCTCACCTGCACGGCGCCAAACACGCATACGACCATCATTGACACCAAGGCAGAAGCGACTCTCATCGCTGAAGACGACACGTCTCCATTCGTCCCTCCATTCACGCCTGTCGCGACACCACTGGAGGCGGGCTGCACGATGTTGGGGCGTGAGCGGAAGACGGCCTAACGGTGTGCGGGACCGTAGCCCAGCTTCATGGAGACGGTTGCGAATGGTCCTCGCCGATACCCCAGGAGCAACAGTGTCCCTAATTTGCTGGGAAGTGGCGGTGCGGTCCCCTAAGGCACTGCGTAGGATCTTACGGTCTTGGCGTGCATCCGTGCGTCGCTGCGGTCCGGTCCCAGGTCGACGGGCACGTGCACCTTCCGCCGACCACTGGCGACAACATCGATGTACTGTGGAGACCTCACGCCCCACGTGTTGAGCAATTCGGCGGTACGTCCACCCGGCCTCCCGCATGCCCACTATACGCCCTCACTCAAAGTCCGTCAACAGCACATACGGTTCACGTCCACGCTGTCGCGGCATGCTACCAGTGTTAAAGACTGCGATGGAGCTCCGTATGCCACGGCAAACTGGCTGACACTGACGGCGGCGGTGCACAAATGCTGCTCAGCTAGCGCCATTCGACGGCCAACACCGCGGTTCCTGGTGTGTCCGCTGTGCCGTGCGTGTGATCACTGCTTATACAGCCCTCTCGCAGTATCCGGAGCAAGTATGGTGGGTCTGACACACCGGTGTCAATGTGTTCTTTTTTCCATTTCCAGGAGTGTATTATCCTAGAACTGACATATGATTACATTTTCACGCAGTTTGGGTGCATAGATCCTGAGAAATCAGTACCCAGAACAACCACTTCTGGCCGTAATAACGACCTTGGTACGCCTGGGCATTGAGTCAAACAGAGCTTGGATGGCGTGTACAGGTACAGCTGCCCATGCAGCTTCAACACGATACCACAGTTCATCAAGAGTAGTGACTGACGTATTGTGATGAGCCAGTTGCTCGGCCACCATTGATCACACGTTTTCAATTGGTGAGAGATCTGGAGAATGTGCTGGCCAGGGCAGCAGTCGAACATTTTCTGTATCCAGAAAGGCTCGTACAGGACCTGCAACATGTGGTTGTGCATTATCCTGCTGAAATGTAGGGTCTCGCAGGGATCGAATGAAGGGTAGAGCCACGGGTCGTAACACATCTGAAATGTAACGTCCACTGTTCAAAGTGCCGTCAATGCGAAGAAGAGGTGACCGAGACGTGTAACCAATGGCACCCCATACCATCACGCCGGATGATACGCCAGCATGGCTATGATGAAGACACGCTTTCAATGTGCGTTCACCGCGATGTCGCCAAACACGGATGCGACCATCATGATGCTGTAAACAGAACCTGGATTCATTCAAAAAATGACGTTTTGCCATTCGTGTACCCAGGTTCGTCGTTGAGTACACCATCGCAGGCACTCCTGTCTGTGATGCAGGGTTAAGGTTAACCGCAGCCATGGTCTCCGAGCTGATAGTCCATGCTGCTGAAAACGTCGTCGAACTGTTCGTGCAGATGGTTGTTGTCTTACAAACATCCCCATCTGTTGACTCAGGGATCGAGACGTGGCTGCACGATCCGTTACAGCCATGCGGGTAAGATGCCAGTCATCTCGACTGCTAGTGATACGAGGCCGTTGGGATCCAGCACGGCGTTCCGTATTACCCTCCTGAACCCACCGATTCCATATTCTGCTAACAGTCATTGGATCTAGACCAACGTGAGCAGCAATGTCACGATACGGTAAACCGCAATCGCGATAGACTACAATCCAACCTTTATCAAAGTCGGAAACGTGATGGTACGCATTTTTCCTGCTTACACGAGGCATCACAGCGACGTTTCACCAGGCAACGCCGGTCAACTGCTGTTTGTGTATGAGAAATCGGTTGGAAACTTTCCTCATGTCAGCACTTTGTAGGTGTCGCCACCGGCGCCAACCTTGTGTGAATGCTCTCAAAAGCTAATCATTTGCATATCACGGCATCTTCTTCCTGTCGGTTAAATTTCGCGTCTGTAGCACGTCATCTTCGTGGTGTATCAATTTTAATGGCCAGTAGTGTAGAATTTTATATTCTATAACTGACGATGGCAATAGCGGAAATACATCGAATTAAAAAAATCCTTGCGCAATATGAACGAAAATTATTTGTTTGCAGTGCATAATGATCATTGATTCATACGTAAAATTTCTTTCGTTTATTAACAATTTACTTTTGTTCTTCCTTGGCAGAACTGCAAGATAGTTTTAACAGTATATATGGTTTAATTGGCAGAGGTGCAGATATTTTTATGTGTGGTTGTTTAACATACATCAGTGTGTTGCTTTTTTCTTCTCTTCGTCGAAGCCTTCCCACAAACACATCGCAAACTATAGAGTCTGGCGTAAGTGCACCATTAAATGGACTACACCTGTCAGTACAGTCTAACCGTTTTTCGTCCACGTGTTCACACTTCAACACCTGAGTTTCTGCCCAGGGAAAATAAACATTAATGGTTTATTCTTGCCACATGTACTTGGAGGTACTAACCAACCTTAAAACGTACTACTCCTGATAGCTATAATTATTAGTCTACAATGGAAGTGAATACTGAGGCAATGCTGTTCAGTACACCGTCCTCAGCCACCGATAGAAATATCTGCACCCTGTATATGAACGACCTAGTGGATAAATTCGGAAGTTCCTTGAAGATTTTACTCTTTTCGCAGACAATGCTGTTGTATAGAGACAAGTCACAACACTAGAAAATTGTAGTGAAATGCAGAAAATCCTGCAGGGGATCGACTCTTTGTGCAGGGATCGGCACTGACTCTCAATATAAACAGTTGGGAAGACCCATTACATGGTTGCCGAACAGTCACTGGAAGATATCACACGATTTAAAAATCTTGAGAACGCATACAGAGCGATTCAATACAGAACGACCACATAACACTAATCGTGTGTAAGGCTGATGCCAGAATTAGTTTCATTGAAAGAATCTTCAGGAAGTGTCGTTCACCTACAAATGAGGCAGCTTACAAAACGTCTTCCAAGCAGTGCTTGAATATTGACCGTTAGTATGGATCCATATCAAATAGGATTGATCCAGGAAATAGGTAAGATCCCAAGAAGAGCAGCGTGTTTCGTTACAGGTTCATTTATCAGTCGAGAAAGTGTATTGGAGATGCTCATCCAGTGGTAGATGCTACGAGACATTCAGCATTATGGTGCTGTTTATTGTTAAAATTTCCAGACAGAAGCTTCCTAAAAGAGTCAACCAATATATTTCTACCTCCTTCATACGAGGTGCGGCTAGAAAAAAACCGGACTGATGCTGGAAAAAACATTTATTTACGATTATTTACAATTTCATGTTATGTCCTTCAATGTACTCTCCTCCTCGGTCTCTACACCGCTCCATACGAATTTTCCACTGTTCATAGCAATGCTGCAGATCATTTTCGGTAAGTCCATACATTACTTCCGTCGCTTTTTCTTTTACTGCTTCAACAGTCTCAAATCTAGTTCCTTTCAAAGCTGACTTGACTTTAGGGAAAAGAAAAAAGTCACAGGGGGCCAAATCAGGTGAGTAGGGCGGATGATCTAAGATGGGAATGTTGTGTTTTGCCAAAAACGTCTTCACTGACAACGCACTGTGAGCTGGGGCATTGTCTTGGTGAATGATCCATGACTTTTTTCTCCACAAATCGTTCCGTTTTCTCCGTACTCGCTCACGTAGGGTAGCCAGGACGCTAATGTAGTAATGCTGATTCACTGTTTGTCCCTCTGGTACCCAATCAATGTGCACAATCCCTTTGATGTCAAAAAAAAAAACAATCATCATTGCCTTGAATTTCGATTTTGACATTCGTGCTTTTTTTTGTCGTGGAGAACCAGGAGTTTTCCAATGCATCGATTGGCGTTTAGTTTCGGGATCCTAAGTAAAAAACCACGATTCATCGCAAGTAATAACATTTTGTAAGAAGGTGGGATCACTTTCAATGTTTTCCAGGATGTCAGAACAAATCATTCTTCGGCGTTCCTTCTGTTCAATTGTGAGACACTTTGGAACCATTTTTGAACACACTTTGTTCATGTTGAAACTTTCATGAAGAATCTGCCTAACACTTTCCTTGTCAACTCCTGTTAACTCAGACACTGCTCTGATTGTTAAACGGCGATCTTGTCGAACAAGTTTACCAATTTTTTCAATGTTTGCATCAGTTTTTGCTGACAATGGTCTGCCAGTGCGAGTGTCATCACTGGTGTCTTCGCGGCCATCTTTAAATCGTTTAAACCACTCAAACACTTGTGTTCGCGATAAACAATCATCGCCGTACACTTGTTGTAACATTACAAACGTTTCACTTGCAGATTTTCCTAGTTTGAAACAAAATTTGATGTTAACACGCTGTTCTTTCTGTACACTCAACATTTTCCGACGCACAGATAAAACGTCAACTACTTAAAACAGACGCCACGGGCAGACTGAGTGCAGGAGGCAGATGAAACTCGAGCAGTAGGCGGAGCGAGAGTCACGTGACAGGCACGCGACTTTCAGCCTTATTGCATTCGTTTTATTGTTTCACCAGTACTAGTCCGATTTTTTTCTAGCCACACCTCGTATATCCCACGAAAAAATAATAAAAATAAAATTAGACACTCTAGTTCACACAGAGATTTACCTTCAACTGAGGCATTTTCCGGAAGTAAGGTCCACAGGTCTGTGTGCCGTTTTTAGGGGAATAGTTTAAAATTGGTCACCGGGTTATCTAGAATATTCATCCGAGGTTTTGCTTTATTATCTCAGTGCTAGAGGTCAGGGCAGCATTTTCATGATGCAGGTGTGTGCAGCACTTCTCATTCAGTTTAATGCAGCGACTTCTTATGTGTAAGTCAGCTTACTTGGAGCATGCCGATTAGTGCTATATTTACGTTACGAATAAACCTGTTTCGCGGGTTTGTAACAGTAAACGGTAGCAACGAGTAGGAAACGACGACAGTTTTATGACAAATTGAATGTAAAGAAAGACGATTGGAAAATAAAGCGTAGGTAGTATTAAGAATAATATTACTGTTATGTTTTAAAGTTTTCTGAGGGCTTGCTAATTATAACCTAAACACACCTTCATGGGAAAAGATCCAATAAATGTATATCATAAATATTTTTCACATTAAAAATATAGATTGAAATATCTAGTATTATGGAAAGATTTACTTAATAGTAGTACACAGCCTATTAAAACATGCTTTATTATTAGAATCATTACATTTAAATATATTAGAAGTAAGCATTTAAACTGTCCGATCTCAAATAACCATTGTGTCCTATGAGTCTTTCTTCCGGACAATGCCTCAGTTGTTCTTCCCGCGAAATATTCGGGCCTGAACCGTTATGGGAGGAGATGACGGTGCGCAGTGCAAACTCCGTTACATGTATTGTGACTTGTGAGTGTAGATGTAGATACTGGATCATCGTGCCGTACTACAGATAAAAATAATTTCATTAGAAACAGCCTGAATATCAAGGCGAAGAATCATCATAATTAGCACAGTTATGGATCTCTCGACTTTATGGGGAGCTAGTTTCACACAATTTGCAGAAAATTTTCATTTCACGCAGGAATCAAAAACAGTTGTTTTACCCTCTTATGCTCTCGACAATTTAGTTGGTTGTTGCGAACTACTGGAGTTGACATTTGTCGAATTTGAAAACTATTTGAACGTGAGTTAACCCATTTGTGAATTGCATCATACAAAGGAAGCCGTGCTGTTCATATCTGCTGGGATTTCTGTAATCAGCTGACAAGATATTGCGAATGATCTGATAAGATTTTTGGAAGGTAACTCTAATACGCAAGCGACATAACCACTCAGGTCTTGCAGTTATGTAGTACAACGCCCAGTGTCATATGGTGACATCATTCGCGTATGTACACGTGTTCCCAGAGGTTTATCTTCATAATTAATCGTGCCATTAATCGGATAAAAATGTTCTCCCCTATGCTGCTTGATGAAGGTCAAACTTCTGATGTTCAGTTTTACATTAAGAGAGCCTTGTTCGAAAATACACGCAAGAATCGAAACATAAAAAAAAAAATGCGATGCAGAATTTTAGATGTTAGTCCACTGGAGATTTTGATTTTACTAGTTTTGGTATTTCCGCTTATTTTGCTGACGAATTTTCTCTATGCATTAAACACGCAGCGCCGAGAAAAATCAATCTGTAACGTTTTAAGTAGCGTACTAAATCCATATTTTTGTATTTACTAAGATGATTATCCAACAAATATGAATGATCTTTGGGTCATGGAAATTTAACTTCTTGCAATTTCAGTTCATTTATTATGTACACATTACACCATTCCATTTTAGTCTAATGTAGCACCAGTGGTTGAATGTTCCAGAAACAGAAAACTAGTCTCTATTTCAAGCGTTTTATTAATAATGACGCATCTCACGCATTTTCAGATTATCTATAACTAGTAATAACAATCTTGTTACATAAGTTTATTCACGAACCAATCTAGCACCGAACATTGGGATTGCTAGGCTAAAGGCGAGACTGAAAGTGATTCATTTGCCTCGAACAACAAAGACCGTATTAGTCATATTTAAAAGCCATTGATATAATGGAGTTACAGCGAAGAACACAGTCGCCATGTATGAACATAGGTAAGTCTGAAATGGGAAGTGAAACATCTAAGTTCAAATGTTCAAATGTGAGTGGATTCCTAAGGGACCAAACTGCTGAGGTCATCGGTCCCTATACTTACACACTACTTAAACTAACTTATACTAAGAACAACACACACACCCATGCCCGAAGGAGGACTCGAACCTCTCCAAGTTACAAGCTTAAAATTACAATATTAATAAAAATCTGCGTTAGCATAGAATAATGATCCAAAATGATACTCACCAAACCATGGAAAGTGCGGTGCGAAGATAGGTTCACGAACACAGCCATGTATCACAGTTGGAAACATGTACTGCTCTAGACAACGCATTTGATGAAGCGAGTGGGACGCGAAGTAGACTGATGCGAGAACGAGAAGTAGTGAAAGCGCCGACTGCCGACGCTGGTAGTAAAATGGGATTGAACTAGAGTAAATGTTGAACGGAACCAATTAAAATGAAGGAATAGAATAAAATAATCTTAAAAATTAAAAATAGACGAGCTAGTGGAGACTTAAAATATAACTGTTTCAGTAAACTACCAGCTATAAATAAGGACCGAAATTCCAAACGAAATAAACAGGGAGACGGAGGAGGGGAGGGTTAATTTTTATCCTTTAGGTCCTACATGTATGATCTGGAGAGAATCCAGCGTCGGTTCACTATGATCACCAGCTCTAAGACGTACAGCGAAAAAAGACTTTTTTTACACTGGCCTTTTCAGTAAGAAATGCTCCGGAAATAACATTTTAACCTCACATCCTAGATGCACCCGAAAGGAGTACTCCGAGTACCAGCTGTGTTATTCGTATTGCTTGCATTAAAACGTTATAAGCTAACTGATAAATTGGGACTGTAATCGTCGGATTGCGCGATGTATTTCAAGTTAACTAACTCGCGTTCTAAAGAATTAGGGCGTTAAGGGACACTGAGTGAACAACAATAGATGAGAAAAAAATATTTTTTATGCGTAGCGGGATGAAAAAACGATACGCGCATGATGACGTCGTTGGTTGTAAGTTTTCAGAAAATGTTGAACACGATGTTCCACTCTTTCAACCGGAGGCTTAAATCGATGTGACTGAGTAATTGATTAGACGCTATAACTTCGTGTGTGAAAGTCAGTTTGGGACGCAGATTACTAAACTCCTCCTCAAGTGGGCTTACTTTTGCAACTGGACCAAAAATGTCATCGACGCGGGAGGATCTGCAACGAATTGACGAATGGTGCAGGGAATGGCAATTGAATCTCAATGTAGACAAGTGTAATGTGCTGCGAATACATAGAAAGAAATATCCTTTATCATTTAACTACAATATAGCAGGTCAGCAACTGGAAGCAGTTAACTCCATAAATTATCTGGGAGTACGCGTTAGGAGTGATTTAAAATGGAATGATCATATAAAGTTGATCGTCGGTAAAGCAGATGCCAGACTGAGATTCCTTGGAAGAATACTAAGGACATGCAATCCGAAAACAAAGGAAGTAGGTTACAGTACACTTGTTCGCCATTGCTTGAATACTGCTCACCAACGTAGGATCCGTACTAGATAGGGTTGCTAGAAGAGATAGAAAAGATCCAACGGAGATCAGCGCGCTTCGTTACAGGATCATTTAGTAATCGCGAAAGCGTTACGGAGATGATAGGTAAACTCCAGTGGAAGACTCTGCAGGAGAGACACTCAGTAGCTCGGTATGGGCTTTTGTTGAAGTTTTGAGAACATACCTTCAGCAAGGAGTCAAGCATTCGTATTATCATTGACTACACGATTTACTGAAAGCTTAAAACCTACTTTTAGGTCAGTGGCGCGTTTATGATTCATTACCAGTATTTAGAAGAGCATTCTGCTCACGATTAAACTGTAAATCGCTGAGATATGCCACTAACTTGGCATAAGGGGTAACGTCACCGTTAATTCAAATGTTGGTTGAACGAAGATTCTGTGAGCTACCTTTCTTGCGGGTGGATTACACTTCCAGACGATTCTTCGAATGAAACTCATTCTGGCATCAGCCTTACTCACAATTAGTGTTATGTAGTCGTTCTATATTAAATCGCTCTGTATGCATCCCCAAGGTTTTACAATCATTTGACATCTTCCAGTGATTGTTCGGCAACCATGTAATGGTTCTTTCCCGACTAATAGTGCGCAATACATTACACTACCTGATGCTGAGAGTCAGTGCCAATCTCTGCACGAAGCGTCGATTCTCTGCAGGTTTTCCTGCATTTCGCTACAATTTTCCAGCACTGCAACTTCCCTCTATACAACAGAATTATCCGTGAAAAGAGTAAAAGCCTAATGAAACTTCCAAAGTATTCACTAGGTCATTCATATACAGGATGTAACTGGTATAAGTGCAGATATTTCTATCTGTGACTGAGGATAGTGTACTGAACAACATTACATCAGTATTTACTGCCTTTGCAGACTAATAATTATAGCGATTGGGAGTAGTATGTTTTTAGGTTTGTTAGTACCTTCAGTTACATGTGGCAAGGATAAACTATTAATGTTTATTTTCTCGGGCAGAAGCTCAGGTGTTGAAGTGTGGGCACTTGGACGCAAAATGGTTAGAATATACTGACAGGTGTAGTCGACTTAGTGGAGGAATTACGACCCTGCAGAAAATCAGGTTGTAAAGTTTGTAATGTGTTTGTGAGAAGACTGTTTGACACGGAGGAAAAACAAGAAACACTCTGATGAGTGTACAAATTAAAGTACCACACACAAAAATATCTGTACTTCTACCCATTACACCACGTATACTGTAAAAAGTATCTCGCAGTTCTGCCAAGGAAGAACAGTCAGTGTTAATGGGGCTGGAATAAATTTTCCGTAAGCGGGTAGGTTTGCAGTGATGTCTTTTTTTAACTGGTTGAGCACTCTCCCATGTATAGACATTCGGTATCCAAATGAGTTTATCAAATTGTGAATCGTCAAGTAAGCTAACTTTGCCGAAATTTAGGTGGTTTTCTCTCTTTTTTTCGTGACTGTTGGGTCTGTTCCTCACTTTTGTTGCCTTTGTCTCCTACCGCTGTGGCTTTGTGTTTGGTTTTACCATTACACCAATATTATTTAACCTTTGTGCTTTTAACTGCTCCCCTCCCCCCCATACATTTACCATCTCATATTTTGCTCTCTCGCCCCCCTCCCCCCCAAATTTCCGCTCCCCTCTTCCTTCTCCCTATTCATTTAAACTGATATTTCGGTCCATCATAATAGTTGGCAGTTATTTTTTATGTCACCCTTAGTTCATCTATTTTTAATTTTAAGAGTAATTTTAATTGGCTCTGTTCGGCATTTACTTTATTTCAATCCCATTTTGCTGTCAGTGGTGCCACTCAGTGCCCTCCACTAAGATTCAAAAAAATCAAATGGCTCTGAGCACTATGGGACTTAACTTCTGAGGTCATCAGTCCCCTAGAACTTAGAACTACTTAAACCTAACTAACCGAAGAACATCACACACATCCATGCCCGAGGCAGGATTCGAACCTGCGACCGTAGCAGTCGCACGGTTCCGAATTGAAGCGCCTAGAACCGCTTGGCCACCGAGGCCGGCCACTAAGTTTCATTCTCACATCAGTCAACTGTTCGACCCACTCACTTGCGATATATGTTGTCTAGAGCAGTACTCGTTTACCACTACGATTCATCGTTGTGATCGTTAACCTATCTTCAAACCGCAATTTGCCATGGTTTGTTTATTTTTGGTTCTAAAAACCTGTTCTCACCCGAATTTAATTTCTTAGTAAGGTTGTAGTTGTACTCTTTTAATTTAGCAGTTTCACTTGCCATTTCAGGCGTTCCTATGTACATATTTGACGATTGCGGTCTTCGCCTTAACACCACCATATCAGTAGTTTTAAAATACGACTAATGCAGTCTGTGCTCACCTTTAGCTTAGTCATCCCATTGTTTGGTGCCAGATAGGTTCGTGAATTGACTGTTATGTAATTACAGATAATCTGAAGATACACTAACAGCACGAAATGCGCCATAGTTAATAAAACGCTTGTAACAGAGTCTGTTTTCTATTTCTGAATCATTTGTTATGACTATTAAGCAATTTTGTATTTTTTTTGCTGTAAAAAACATCAGACTCGATTTGTTGATATTGTATACTCTATTTCCTTTCACTTGTATATCTAGGACGATAGAGATTAGAGCAAGCATAAAAAAAATCTTGATTTCATGTTCAGTGGTTTCACTATCGTTAGATAGTTCCTTTAGAAAAGTCAGATAAGGAGGTAATGTAGTGGCGAAGACGAGGAATTTGAAAGTGAGAGGAACGGTGTTCCAATCCTCGTCTGTCTACCTGGACTTAACGGATTTCCGACATAAATGGATTTTTTTCGCTGTTTCTGCTCCGTGTTTATTTATTTAGAGAGAAATGACGTCCTGTTGACCAATGTTAACTGCGTTTGTTCGATGTGGATCCCTACACGCTCGTACTGGCATAGTGACTACAAAAAAAGTTCTACTGTCACGGCTCAATGATGTTTCTCCGCACGTCTGGATAATATGGTGCCATCTAGGAAATAGTAGAGAGTAGATTTGGAATGGAGGTTTAAGAAATAACGAGAAAAGCTGCTGGAAAAAATCCCTCTGACAGCCCGGTCATGTACTGATTCCCGCTGATTCTCTAACACTTCCAACCTATTATTCCTAATAAAACAGAAATCGGAGCTAATCCTTCATGGGTCCTCCACTTCTATATCTACCAGAAGAAGAAGAAGAAGAAAAGATTGCCCAGCTACCTGCAAACATTCTTTGTATAACGACGTCCGCAGATGATTAGGCATGACACAGAAAATCAAAATTCGTACCACATTCCACTTAACACATACCTGTATAGTAATGAGATACTTAGCCAATCACAGTTTCGATATTAAAACGGCCAATCTACTGAGTTAATTATTAATACATTTCTGAGCACTTAATAAGATCTTTAAATAATAAAATAATATCAATTGGGAACTTCAGTGACTTATCGAAGGCATTTCACCCCGTAAATGATTGTATTATATTAGAGAAAATACGTTTTTACGGAATATGTAGTTCAGCACTTGCCTGGTTTACTTCTTATTTAAGAAAGTGAACGTAGAAAGTTACTTTAGAACGTGTACTACAAAGAGGGAAAGCACATCTTCCATACGAATGCTATGCCGTGCTATTTGACTCGTAAGCAGGATTATTTCCCTTTGCAGTTGCTGAAAGCAATATTGTGAAGCCGATTAAAGGAGCATCAACAGAGAAAATAGTGAATGATGTTTTGTGACAGTTACTGAATGGGCTGGATTCAAACTTCGAAAACACTCAACTCATACAGTTCTTGTACTGTAAAATATATCCCATCTCCTATTACATAGTACAACAAGAAATAGTAACAGCGTAAAAAGTTCCAAGTTCTTAGGTGTGCATATTGATGAAAAATTAAAACGCAAGAACTATGTAGTAGACAACCTAAAACGTTTAGATTCGGCTACTTTTCACATAGTAATAGCTGCCAACTCTCGGGATATAGAATTTGGTAAGTTAACTTATTGTTCATATTTTCAGTTATTGATGTCTTATGGGATATTTTTTTGGGATAAGTCCTCACATAAGCAAAAAGTCTTCAGTGCACAAAAGAAAGTAATTAGAAACACCAGTATGTGTGGGGTTCACACACGCAGATATTGCAGGTATCTCTTTATGCAGATGGGAATATTAACCACAGCCCCGCTATACATTTATTCAAGTAAGGAATTTGTTATCAACAATCCATGTGAGTTCGAGGATAACAGAAACATTCACAACTGCAACACTAGAAAGAAATATGTGTGCATTAGCTTTTAGTCATTATAACTTTGGCACAGAAAGCAATGAGATTTGCAGCTATAAAACTCTTTCACAACTCACACATGGAAATAAAATGTGAGATAGCAAAAGTTTTTTCAAATGCAGATTAAAGATGATTCTCCGTAACAACCGTTTCTATGTCATTCAGGCATTCTTGAATACAAATTGTCACACTGTTGAATAAGTGGCTCAAGTGGTTCAAGTGGCTCTGAGCACTATGGAACTTAACTGCTGAGGTCATCAGTCCCCTAGACTTAGAGCTACTTAAACCTAACTAACCTAAGGACATCACACACATCCATGCCCGAGGCAGGATTCGAACCTGCGACCGTAGCGATCGCGCGGTTCCAGACTGTAGCGCCTGGAACCGCTTGGCCACACAGGCCGGCACACTGTTGAATAAAAATAATAATTTTTACAGAAAACTCTTTAAATGACCAGCATGTAGCCATATAAAAGTTCAATGTTTGTTCCGTCGACTCTTTCAACTTCATTATGTTTATCGTGATTTTGATGAACGGAACAAGTAACTACCTTTTGTTAAAATGTCGCCTATGTGCAGGATGTGGACAAAGATATGGAAACGCAGAGAGAAATGTACGCTTGAACATAAATGTAGATACTAGTCAAGCCTGTAGGTTGCGCTGTTGCATTTGACCACGAACGGCATCTGTGCAATGTACTCAATACGTTATGTCACTCGTGGTTAGAACAGTGTTCTATGCCATTGTGAATGAATTATTTCAGATCCAAGTGAATTCGAACGTGAGAAAATTTCTGGTACCCGTATGGTGGGTTCTTCTGTAAGCAAGGTAGCCGAAGTGTTAGGTGTGTCAAGAGGCACCATACCGTAGATTTATACCGGATACAAGGAAACTGGGAAAACATCATTCGCTAGGTCACAACGCTGACGAAAAGATGTGTTCAGTGATTGTGACTGACCATATTTGAAGAGGACTGTGAGGAAAAGTATGAGGACCACAGCTGCGGCAGTTGCCGCAGAACTGAATGTCGCTCTTGTGAACCCTGTCAAGACCAAAACATCACTACGGGAGCTCCATAAGCAGGGAATTGCACTGAGAGCTGGAATTCCAAAGCCACTCATCAGTGATGCAAATGCCCGTAACAGGAAAACATGGTATTGAAGCCATAAAACCTGGACTAGGGAGCGAGGGAAGAAAGTCGTTTGGTAGGATGAGTTTTGTTGTACACTCTTTCCAACTTCTGACCGAGTTTACGTCCCAAGAGTGAAAAATGGCGGTGGTTCGGTGATGATTTGGGCAGCCATATCGTGGCATTCCATGGGTACCTTGGGTACTCTGTAAGGTCACATTATTGCCAAGGATTATGTGACCATTTTGGCTGATGACCACCCTCCTATGGTGCAATATTTGTTCCCCAACGGTGACGCTACGTTCCAAGACGACAGGCGCCTGTTCACACGACTTGCGTCGTCCAGGACTGGTTCTGTAACAACGAGGATGAATTGTCGCATCTTTCCTTATCACCTTAGTCACCACATCTCAGTATTATTGAGCCCTTATGGTCTACTTTGGAGGGAAGAGTGCGTGATCACTAACCACCTTCATTGTCGTTACCTGAGCTTGCCACTGTTTTGCAGGAATAATAGTATAATATCCCTTTATAACCGTACAGGGCCCGAATTTATGCATTCCTAGACGACTGGAAGCTGTTTCAAATGCGAACGATTTTCCTACACCGGATGAGACTGTGAGCTCTTTTTGCTTTTTCCATATTTTCGACCACCCACTATATGTCTCTACAGCATAGATACCGTATAGTGGTGGGACATTCGCCAGAGGCTCGCCAGAGTGACTTCGTCTCGCCTCATTGTCCGAAAAGAGAATTTCCAATGTCGGTTTATTATCTATAGTCTGTGTTCTGCAATCTCAGACGCTGTTACTGTCACTAAATAACAAAACTGCAGCTTCTAGGGGAACGGCATATTGTTTCACAGTGTATATCATAACGGCGTGTTTATGAGCTAAGTTTAGGGTCTTAATTAACTGAACTCTCGTGTGCCTTCACACCCAGCAGAAAGACACCTAATTCCCCTACCACACATGACAAAAACAAAATGATGTAGCGCAGCCTTCACCATACTCCAGTCTATTAGGCTGAATTTTTATTTTGCACGTTGGTATTCCGGTTGCTATTGGCTTATTTATCGATTGTCAATTTTTATTTGTAGTTTAATGTTGCTATTTGAGTTTACATAACGTTATTTTGAAATTTGGAGATAGTGAGTGTAACTGTGACGCCAGAATATGGAGTGCCCAGTGGAGAAATCGGAACATTCCCGACATATTTTCCTGTTCGAGATCAATAGAGCAGTTGCAGCAGCGGAGGCAGCCAGAAACATTTGCGCCGTCTATGGGGATAATACCACTGGACAGAGCACGGCAACAAAATTGTTTTGTTGTTTTAAAGAGGAACATTTTGACATTAGTGACTCTCCACGATCAGGAAGACATTTCGATTTTGATGAAGACCTCTTAAATGCATTAATCTATAGTGATCCACGTCAGTGTACTGTTACGCCGCAGGATCGTATCCCCGGCTGACACTAAAAATTCGTCGAAGTTCTATCTCAGCAGCTCCTGCAAGCCGAACCGCCTGTGTCAATGGCCACTAGACTGCCAGCTGCAGCTGGAGGAAATGCTGAGCGAGTTGCGCCAAAAACGGAAGCTATTGCAGCATAGGGGAACTAACAAGCGCCCAAGCCTGCAAGAGAGGCGTAATGACATCATGGAAGTCGACAGATACCGTCTTAGTAGGGACAAAGAAGAGACTTGTAAAGAGGTCCAGGTACAATGGAATACTAAGTATTTAGAAAGCGAACCAGCAGTAAAGGCCCTCTGAAGTTGCGAAACTCCGAAGTCACTAAGACAGCTAACAGCGTCCCAAGAGTCATTGCCAAAATAAATACCACACCTTTCTTAACAAATATCTGATTGATGAGAGTGGTGACTGCCCAGTGCATAGCCTCAGCCCTTGTGTTAGTTGCAGATATACAGTGAGGGGGGAGGCTATGGGGGTCGACCTTCCACATGCCTAGCTGTTTTCGATCGTCTCTGGAGCAACGAGTCTGGCTGGAAGAACGCTGTTGCTACCAGGTGCACCGCCAACTTCTCAGGCAATACTGATAGGGTGCGGAGGCAGCCATCACCCTACAGGCTTGCTGGAGGCTTGACTTGCGTGGCCTGGACGCTGTCGATCATCCACTTTCGAGAGAGAGTGCCAATGCTGCTGCTCATCCCATTCCCGAGGCCGAAACCGATGCTTTCGTCTCTTGTCCCCTAAACTGGGCTGAGAGGCTACTCCTGTCAGTCAGCGAGTACTCCAGGTGGACCTGGGGATATCACTTCCAAGTGCAAATATTCAACGTCAGTGAGAGCACATTGGAGATCGACATGTAGAGCATGAGGCCGCCGGTGTCCACAGGTCGACAGCCGTCTCGTGACGTAACCACCATCATCCAACGCTTAGCTGCACTCGCGGAATAACAATTGGAGTGCATACCGGCCCTCTTCTGCCAGCCAGGCTATGGCATGGCGCTTTGGAAGACAATCGCGTATTGTTGCTTAATAAATGCGTTATTGCCAATAATGTTATTTCGGCGCTCTCGAGTGTAGTTAGGTCCTCATCACCACATGCCACCCGGCTCTCTCCTGATGATTGTAGAAGTCTGGGACCAGACTCCTATAATACTCGAGAACTGGCAGTCGTGATGAACTGTGATCATTCCACCATCATGAGATATTTACATGAAATGAGGAAGGTTCAAAACTCGGGTGTATTGGTACCACATCAAATGCTCTGAGCCAAAATCAGAGAAATTAATGGGTGACCATACTTGCATCTCCCCTTGCTCGTCGTCAACTGGCTCGAGAATAATGCCAACCGTTCCTATCCTGTGTCATTACTGGTGACAAGAAATGATTTCTTTACGCTAATATAAGAAAAAAGTGATGGTTGAGCCCAAACAAGGAAGCATCTCCACATAGTAAGACCTGAGAGCATCCACAAAAGATAATGTTATGCATGTAATGGAACAGCGGCGGTGTAGTGTATTACGAATTGCTACCGCAAGATATAACCATCACTGCTGACATTTATTGTCAACAACTGCAACATCTTGTAGACGCAATCCAAGAACAGCGACTAGGAAGACTGCGTAAAGTGATGAATTGCGCTAGACTGACAAAAAACACTATACAGGAGTTGGGTTTGTAATTCATTCTACACCCACCCTATTCACCTGATTTTGCGCCCTCAAATTTTCACCTTTTCCTCTCACTATCGAACAAGCTTTAAGGAATTTCCTTACTGGATGAAAACGCGCTCCGAACACGGCTTGACGAGTTCTTCGCCTCAAAGCCACGTGATTTCTACAGTCAAAGAATGGAAAAGCTACCCCAGCGTTGGCAGGCTGTTGTAAATAGTGAAGAAGAAAATATTATTGATGACTAAAGTCTCTGTTATGTGTTTCAGTTGTGTATATTAAACTTACGGATAAACGCTACGAAGCTATGCACCAGACTAATACATAAAGTCTGATTTGGTGAACAATCACCACTGAGGATCACATTGATAAGATTGAGCAATCCGCTTCAGTTGTAAATGGCTCAAGCCGATTTCTCAATCTTATCAATCTCATCTGCTGTATTCTCGTTTGCGACCCGGGCGGTTAAAATTCCCGTCCAGACATCAAGATTTAGGTCTCCTGTGGTTTATGTAAATCGATAGAGGTAAATGTTGGGACACGGATGGCTTCCATCCTCTATTCTTTCTCCAAACCCTAGCTTGTTGTCTGCCTTTAATGGCTCTGTCGTCGACTGAACTTTAAACCTTAAACTTTTTTCCTTCTAGTTTTGAAGTCGGGATACACTTAAAATAACTTCCAGTGAAATGATGCAGTCCAATTACATCTCATTTACTCGAGTGCCCTCAAGATCACACGTGACTCTGCCCTATAAACTGCATTCACCAGGGATGTTAATTTTTCGAGCACGTGTATAGAATACCTCGAAGCAGACGAGGGAATCCCTTCACTTAGATCCGTCGCGTGAACTATTACAAAGTTATGTTGATCAACGCAGATTTTATGAATCATTGGGTTGAAACTGTAATTATGAATACGCATCTTTCCGTGCGTCGACACATCTGGCATAATTCCTAGCCTCGTTATCAACTGGAATGAGAAACAAGGTCGTTCTCGGCTGACAGCAGAACTGTAGCCTTCATCAGATGTCAACATTCTTGTGATTTCAATTTTTTAAATTATCAGTTGATTCTGAACGAGTACTTTTCGTTCATTGGAGGGTGACAGATGCCGGTGACTGCGGGGTCAGAACAAGCTATAAGAAGACACACCGTGAGGAGGGCATGCAATGACTCACCAGCCTCAGCACAGAGGCTGGGTTTGGCACATGGTCTTATTTGAACAGCATGTATGTTTTATGAGCCATGAATCGGCCACCGTACACGAATCACATTCACACTAAATATTTATAGCATTTTGACAGAAATATCTACATGTATGTGATTTCTCTGCTATTCTCACTCAAGTGTTTCGCAGAGGTTTCATATTACCACTTTTAGACTATTTATCGACTATTCCGTTCTCGAAAAGCGCGTGCGAAAAATGAATTCCTAAATTTTTATGAGGGAGCTTTAATTTCTCTTGTTTCATTGCGATGTTCATTTCGCCCTATATGGGCAGGAGTCAATAAAATATTTTTGTATTCATGTTGAAATTTAGTGAAAAGATATCGTCGCAACGAGAAATGCCTTTTGATTTAATGATTGCCACGCCAAATGAGATGCCCTTCTTTAAACTTCTTCGGTGTGTTCCGTCAGTCCTAACTGATACGGATCCTATACCGAGAAATTCTCAAGATTTGTTGAATCTTTTAAGAGTCCTGACAGAAAACGCATTTTTTGGTTCTCCTGCTAATTTATATGTTATAATATGTTATTATTCCAACTTACGTTCATCATAACTGTAATCCCTATATATTTCGTTGAATCGGCAACCTTTAATTTTGTGTGATTTATCATATAACTGAAATTTAACGGTATATTTTTAATACTCATGTGGATGACCTCACAGTTTTTGTTTATCGTTAAGTGCCTAATTTGCACCATGCATATAACTTGCATTTTGTAATTCGTTTTGATGTTCTGGAAGTGTACCAGAACATTTCAAGGCATTTTAAGGCGGTGTTTTTAACCTACAAGTGAGTGATGATACGTCGCTGCGACAGGGCTTTTTCGACCTTATTGAGAACCTGCGTAGTACATCAATGAATGTTAATGCAGAAGCGTTGAAAAATTAAATTTCTTCACGAAAAATCTGATCATGACGGAAAAATTATATAAATTCGAGTTTATAAACAGCATTGTCAGTAATTAACTGCCCCTCATTCGCGAGAGGAGTGGAAAATGACAGGGATACGCAATTCACTATCTCTTCACACCATACAGAAAATGATACAGCCTACAGGAATTCCTTACATAAAAATCTCAACTATTCCATTTGCTATTACGAATACTAATTACTAGTCATCGTTAGAGAGACTTACGAAATATGCTCATTCTTGGAGAATTCGGGCGGCTGGTGCAATTCGATAAAACGATAAGCTTACTCATGTAGTGCTGATATTCTAAAATTGATTATCGATAAGGATACTGGAGACGATAAAGTGTGACAGCAAGTTTTGAAGGCTGACAGTTATCTCATGGTAAAAGAGTTCTCGTATGATGTAATTAGAGGTGTGTTTTTTATCTTCGTTGATAATTTAGATTCCCTTTGTGCGGCTAATCTTGACTTCCCTCAGGGTTTTTCAGTTGTAGTGCAAGTACATGTATGGTTATGAGAAAAATGCATAAAAATCCAATTACAAAAAGGTAATCTTATCCCTGTGACTTTTCTCCTATCACGTTCGACACATACATTGCACACATCGGCTCCTACCCCTCCTCTGTGTCCATCTCTTCCTCTCCCTGTCTCTCTACACGCCTCATCCTCCCGCCTCTATTTGTCCATCTCTTCGTCTTCCCTCTCTTTGCCCATTTCCTCTGCCCCATCTCTCCGACACCACCTTCCTCCCCCCTCTCTCTGATCATATCTTCCTCCCCTCTTTATGTCCACCTCCTTCTCCCCATCTGTGATCATCTCCTCCTCCACCTCTCTGCTCTTCTCCTCCTCACCCATCTCTCTCTCCTTCGCCACTCTCTGTTTGTCTCGCTCTCTCCATCTCTTCATCATCATTTCCCTTCCTATCTCTCTCTCTTTTCCTCTCCTTATGCCCCCATCTCCACGTCCATCTTCTATTCCCACTCCCTCCGTATCCATCCACATGGATGACATAGTAATAAGCATCCAAGACGTAGAGAAACAACTGAAAGAGTTTAAACTAAGCAGTTGCCAGAACCAAATGGTACCCCAGTTCAGTTTTACAAAGAGTACTGTACAGCATTCGCCCCTTACTATGCGTGCATTTATAACTAATCTCCCGGTCAGTCCAAAGCCCCAGGCGACTGGAAAAAACGCACGTGACTCGTGTAATAAGGGAGGTAAAACAGTGGAACCGCAAAATTACGGGCCAGTATCCTTAACATCGGGTTGTTGCAGAATCCTAGAACATATTCTGGATTCGAATATAATGAAGTTCCCTGAGACCGAAAAGCTTATGTCCACGAATCAACACGGTTTTAGAAATCACCGCTCGTGTGACGCTTAGCTTGCCCTTTTCGCGCGTGATATACTGCGAACTATGGATGAAGGACAATAGGCAGATTCCATATTTCTAGATTATCGAATTGCATTAAACACGGTAACACACTGCAGACCGTTAACGAAGGTACTAGCATACGGAATAGGTTCCATAAATGTGAGTGGCCCCAAGGCATCTTAAGCAGTCTAGCCCACTATGTTGTCCTCGATGGCGAGTGCTCATCAGGAGTGCCTGGGGAAGTGTGGCAGGACCGCTATATACATGATCTTTATGTGATCTTGTGGACAGGGTGAGCAGCAATCTGCTGTTGTGTGCTGGTGATGCTGTGGTGCACAGGAAGGTGTCGAAGATGTGTGACTGTAGGATGGTACAAGACGACTCAAAAGAAATTTCTAGTTGGTGCGACGAATTGGAGCTGGCTCCAAATGTAGAAAACTGTAAGTCAATGCGGACGAGTAGAAAAACAAATCCATAATTTTCAGGTAGAACATTAGTATTGTCCTGCTTGACACAGTCACGTTGTTTAAATGTCTGGGAGTAACACTGCAAAGCGATATAAAATGGAACGAGCATCTAAGGATTGTGGTAGAGAAGGCGATGATCGACTTCGGTTTAGGAAACTGTGCCTCATCCATAATATAGACAGTATATAGAATGGTAGTGTAAGCCATTCTTGAGTACTGCTCGAGTGTTTGGGATTCCCTACCAAGTCGGATAAAAGGAAGACAGTGAAGCAGTTTAGATATGGGCCGCTAGATTTGTTACCAGTAGAGAACATTTAGAGCATTATGGGCAGGGCCCTGCAACCATCTCAGGATTTTGACGCTCTAACGCGCCAATTGGACGTAATTTGGCACTATCTCGCTCAGGAGAACATGCGACAGCTCTATCAACCAATGCCAAACCTAATAGCTGCTCACATAAGGGCCAGGCACGGACTAACGCGTTACTGACTTACTCAACTTGCGAAACTCTTGCTCTTGAATTAATCATGCTTTTTTTCTGACATTTCAGTTATTTATTCTTCTGTACACGTACAACTCATCTACCGATTTCCGAGCCATTCGGATAATTCCTTCGTAGTGCGTCCTTTTTTCATTTCCTTTTTTTCCCTTAGAGTGCAGTTAATAGCAATGGATCTTCATGTACATATGAAAAAATTAGGCAGCAAGTTTCTCATTCGGAATTTGTATTTGAGTGTTGTTTGTTCCTGGCAAGACCATGCTATGCCTCGTGTTAGAAGAAGAAATGTCTACCAGTACGGCTCAGCATTCTACAGCAGCTGCATTGTGATCTGTGAAAACTGCAGTCAGTCGTTTCGCCATGTTGCTACTTGCCAATATGGATTCGATGGGTTCAGGAAGGCCATGTTGCTACTTGTCAGTCTGGATTCGAAGGGTGTAGGAAGACCGTACTCAGTATCGTTGCAGGAGCTCAGAGGTTTCGTGCGACTGGCGCCCGAGAGAACAGACTTGATTGTGCAGCATTGTACAGCCAAGTCACTTACCTTGAGTTAGTAAATGGGTTATTTTCTAAAAATACAGTGCAACAATGTCTGGAGCACCACTGACTGCCACCAAGGCAACCATTATTTCGTTTTCCCTTGGCGTGGCAGCGGAGAGAGGCGTGACGACAGTGGTGGTATGCACTTTGCTGAACAGAAGGTAAATTGAAGCTATAAGACAAGAACTAAGAAATGGACAACATAATCAAATATGAGAAGAAACAGAAGTAACACATGGTAAGAATACATGGAGTTCGAGCAGCTATGACATTCCTGAACCACAAACAAACGTCGAATAAAGAGAAATTCATCATTTGAAGAAAAAATAGTTGGGCCAAGTATTCTGCAGACCGGGGAACCAAAAATTATGTGGTGATTCTGATAACGACCATGCAGTCATCATAGGTTCACATGTAACTGCCGAGACAAACGATAATACTAGAGCACACCGCGTCCTCACGCTAATACAAATTGATTTAAGCAGCTTACTCCAGAAAATCTGAAAGATACATCTGAAGTGCAGATTAGATTAGTACTTGTTCCATAGATCATGAATACGACACTTCGTAATGATGTGGAACGTGTCAGGTTAATAAAAGGTGTCTATACAAGATATTACATCACACAAAATATTACATGACATTCAATATTTTTTATTTTTTTATTTTTTTTTTTTTTTTGTGATTGGGAAAATTACCCACTTACTATATCCAAAAATTCATCTAATGAGCAGAAGGAGTTGCCATTAAGAAATTCTTTTAATTTCCTTTTAAATGCTATATGGCTATCTGTCAGACTTTTGACAGAATCACCAATAGTAGAATTTACAAGTGATACTTGCTCTTAACAATGATGAATGTGTCACATTATGGGCCATAAGATCCTGCCAAAGAAGCTGGAGTCATTAGGTTCTGATCGTAACTAACAGATAGGGTACAGATATTAGAGATAACACAAAAGACAAATAAGGCTAAAATTTTAGTGAAACAATTGTCAGAACCAAAATATTTTAAAATAAAAATAGGAGTTCCGACGTAACGTCTGGCCAGCGGGGGTCCAGTGCAGGCAATTTTTCTGTGGTGATCGATAGCCTTCGCCACCCCTCTATTTTGCAAGAATGACTTTTAGGTCTTCAGCTTGTGCCTTTCCGCCGTAACAGCAGGCTGATAAGTATTCTTTTAAAACATTTACTCTCTCTTCAGAAATCGAGCTGTGCCATTAGAATGTCGTGATGTCTTCCTCTCGTTGAGGTTATGCTGCTGAGTTTACGGTTCTGGCCTCTCGATCGGCGAGGTGAGGCAATATCTTCAGAGCGCATCAAATGCACTTGCATTTGCAGTTGCGATTATAGACAACCATCAGGTGTATAATAGAATGACAACAACGAAAATAAACGTTAAGCCGGAAATATGAGTTCAATTCTCGGTGCAGCACAAATTTTTATTGTCGTCATTCAACATTCGCTACTGTGAATACAGTTTATGTGTTTCGTAATTCATAATTGGTGTCGTCGCTGCAGCGTCTGTTCCAACTCACATGCATCCATCGTACTTGTAAACAACACAGGGACTGCAATATCGTAAATTTCTTCCGGGTGTGATCTTCTATCTGCAACGTCGGTTTTCTCCCTGTTCCTCGTTTGGATCGCGACACTGATCAGTTGTGTTACTCCTGGGGAAACCTTTCCTTCGCTGGTTACACCAACATTATAGTCACTGAAACACATGAGTCCTTTTTGCTCAAAATACAAACTGAATGCTGGGAAAAATTTTACGATGGGACTATTTGGAAATAAGCGATATTGAACATAAAGTAAATGTTTGGTAAGAATTTAGTTTCTTGTAAGGAGAACAACAGTGTTACAGCCTTAAATTAAATGTAGCTGGCACCCCTATATATTGCCCAACAAACGCATCATCTGTAGAAATGAATATCGATTGTGAGCTGATGTCATGTGAGCAGACAGTGATACCAGCAAACAGAATGTCATCGGCATGCTATGCCCTTAGTCCCGACAACGTGGTGCCAGTGTCTTTTAATTACATTATTGTTATTACATACACCCAGTTGTTAGGTTCACTATTCTTTTATCGAGAACAAATGCACAAAGTGTAAGTATGGTTTTCAAACTATAGAGTACTAGACAACGGACTTAAGAATAATTCAAATGGCTCTGAGCACTATGGGACTTAACATCTGAGGTCATCAGTCCCCTAGAACTTAGAAAAACTTAAATCTAACTTAACCTAAGGACATCACACACATCCATGCCCGAGGCAGGATTCGAACCTGCGACCGTAGCGTTCGCGCGGTTCCAGACTGAAGCGCCTAGAACCGCTCGGCCACAACGACCGGCGACTTAAGAATAATAACCATAAATAATAACCTAGCAGATAAAACCTGTGTGCCGGACCGACACTCAGACTCGAGACCTTTGCCTTTTGGGGGTAAGTGCTCTACGACTGAGCTACCCAAGCACTACTCACGACTAGAGATGGGCAAACTCGTTCATCCTTGCGAACTAGTTCACTGCTGATCGTTCTTTTTCGGGAACCGTTCATTTTTACTCGTCCACCATTCATTTGTGATTGGTATATGGGTCTTATGAAAAACTGAAAACTAATAGTGTAGGTGACTGAAGGATGGAGGACACCAAGAGAGGACATTTGCCTCCCCCCTGGAGTATAGAGTTTTTATTCATTACAGAATTCTCACACACTTTTAGAAGTAATTTCTGTGATTCGGCAGAACCTGTCGTTTAGCCAACCGTAGCCTTGTGTGGCTGATCGCAGGGAAATAATACAGGGTGGCGCACGGAAAACCGGCCCCGAGTACAGACTGCTCGCCAATTACGGACGATGTGTTGCCCGTTACGAGGAGATACAACAAACAGACAAACATGTAATAATTAGGCAGTGAAGAAATAACAAGGTAATGCAAGCTACAATTGCGAAACAATCGATGACGATGCGTAGAGAGCTGGAGAAGAGAACATGAAAATCTCACGCGACGCGCATGGGCTATAGCTCATGTAGTCTTGTAAACCTGTTGGTGGCTGTTTCCGAACTTAATAGACCACACGTGTCTTGTATAAAATTCTTCGTTTCGACTTCCACTACATAGCTATGCTACGTTGTAAACAATAATCGTTTACACCCTATATATACTTCACGTTGTAATTGAGTTCGTAGGCGAAGTACAGACTTTATGTAAGCATAAAATAAAATGTGGTTTTCTCATACTTGCGTTACACGCTTAGTAAAAATTAGGTTTTTATGTTGCAGTATTAAAGTTAATGTAGCAATAATAATAATAATAATAATAACAATAATAATAATAATTAAGTTCGCAGTAATAAAGTTTTTGGTTTGAAAGCTCCTTCTGAACAAATGTTTTTGAGATAATAAGTGAATATGATTTTATGCAAATCTATGTCTTTTCAGATGGAGAGGCACCGCTTTTCCTACTGAGCCAAAATGACCCACAACCCACTTTTTTCTCTTTTTTTTTTTTTTTTTTTTTTTTTCAAAGAAACCAAACTAGCAGGTAATGCAAATTGGAAACAACCAAACTTAAATATAATTAGAGCCTTCCTAAATGTAATGTTTTGTATATGAAAGATACACGAAAATCGTTTTATATGAATTTTCTTACACTAAAAATTAAGCAAATTATTGAAAGTTAGCTGCTAAATCAAGTCAATGAAACCAAAAAATATATGAATAACAAAAAAACTTGCCTTGTTATGTCTTCTGCTGTTCATCGATATAATGAAGTGAGCTAATATGCCCTTTTGTTACCCGAAGTGACGTACCTATGACATACAACGTAATATTTATGTTATTTACGTAACTATAAAATACTTTTTGATTACCGGTCGTGGACGCTGAAAAGCCAGAACCAAGCGCAAGAACAGTTTGGAACACATGTAAAATAGGCGAGCGCAGTGAACGAAACGAACAACTGGGTGCCGAACTAACTAGGAGCAGTCGGCAGTGGAATTGAAACAGGTGCTCATGCGAGTGCGGCCGAAGGAGACTGAGACGAGAACTACCGAAGTGACCGCCGCAACCTAAGTGAACTAGTGAACTATGAACCGATCGTTCCTCGTTCTCGGGAACTATAAGTAGACCGCAGCGACCGAAGTGAACTATGAACCGATCGTTCCTCGTTCCCGGGAACTGTAAGTAGACCGCCGCGACCGAAGTGAACTATGAACCGATCGTTCCTTGGAATTCGTTCCTCGGTCCTTTCGTTGCTTTGCACCCGTTCTTTCGCGAACTACCCATCTTTACTCACGACCCGTCCGCACGGCTTTATTTCCGACAGTACGTCATCCCCTACCTCCTCACAAGATATCCTGTGAAACTTGCAACACTAGCACTCCTGGAAGGAAGGATACAGCGGAGACGTGGCTTAGCCGCAGCCTCTTCGCTGCAGAGTAAAAATTTCATTCTGAATAATCGAGCATATTGTAAAGATTTTTTCAAAACTCTGGGGACTTATCTACCCCACGTGAGTAAATTTACCAATTAGTTACGTACATACAAAAATCTCGAAAATAACTGCAGAAACATCTCTGTCTATCATCATGGTGTAAGGTACAGACTGAACAAAAATTCACCAAGAAAGAATAAATAGAAATTTAAATCCAGTATTTTCTACAAGGAATAAAATTGTGCAATAGATTTTCCGAGGAAATTGAAGAGGTTACGGATACGAAATAATTAGAAAGACAATTAAAAGTTTATGTTAAGTAATATGATCTATACAGTGGATTACTTAGATAACACAGAGTAGGGATTTGTCCCCTATGACCCATGAACCTTTCAGAGTAGAGGTGGCTTACGTGCCTCAACGTTATACACACTTGTACAACAGAAGGGTATTTGTGGAAAGGACAGACAAAACTGTGCTTGCTGAAGAGGGGTAGTAGTAGTTGCAGTGTCATACATTATGAGTGACTGATGTAGCCTTGTAACATTATCCAACATCGCCTTTCCATGTTGGTACTGTGAACAGCTGAAAGCAAGGGGAACCTACGGCTGCCATTTTTCCTGTGGGAAGCTCTACTCTATAGCTTGATGATGTTGACATATTCTTGCGTACTCCATTCGCATCCCCAGGCGGTGACTACTCAGGAGAATGTCGTCAGGAAAACCAAAATTGGCTCTCTGCGGATCGCAGCTTGGAATGTTAGATCTCTTAATCGGTTGAGTAGATTAGAGAATTTAAAAAGAGAAATAGATCGATCGAAGCTGGATAAAGCGAGAATTAATCAAGCGCAGTTCCAAGAAGGACAGATCTTCTGGCCAAATGAGTGAGGTTTTATAAATACAAAATCAAATAATGGTAATACAACAGTAAGTCTAATGATGAATAAGAAAATAGGAATACTGGTAAGCTGCCATGAACAGCACTGTGCATGCACTATTGTAGCCAATACATTCACGAAACCAGCACCCACCACTGTAGTAAATGTTAATATGGTGACTAACTCCGCAGGTAATGAAGAGTTTGAAACAATGAAGGAGGACATAATAAAATTATTTAGATTATTAAGGAAGTTGAAAATTTAATTGTAATCACAGATTTGAATTCGACTGAAGGAAGTTGGAGATAAGGAAATGTAGCAGGAGAATATGGACTCTCGGGAAGGAATGAAAGGGGCAGCTACCTGGTAGAGTTTTGCACAGATAACAATATAATCATTGCTAATACATGGTTTATGGATCACGAAAGACGGTGGTATAAGTGCAAGTGGTGGAGACACCAAAAAGTTTCAGGTAGATTATTCCGCTGATGGTACGATATACATTAGGAAACCGGATTTTAAACTGCAAAACATATCCAAGGAAGAGTTTCACTCTGATCATAATTTATTCACCATTAACTACAGATTAAAACTGAAGATATTAGGGAAATGTTGGAAGTTAAGAGGAGATCTCAATAAATTGAATGAACTAGAGGTTTCTGAGAGGTTCAAGGAGAGCATTAGGCACCGATTGACTGAAACAGTCGAAAGGACTGAAATAGACTAATTGAAAGCTTTTAAAGATGAAATACAATAGGTAACATAGAACCAAATAGTCAAAAAGGGAAGACACAGTAGAAATCTGAGAATAACACATGAGACATTGATGTCTAAAACATGAGATTGACTTAAAGCGCAAAATGGCTAAGTAGGAGCGACTAGAAGACAAATGGAAGGCTGTAGAAGCATGCATGATTATGGGGAAGGTAGGTGACCTCCATAGGAACATTTAAGAGATGTCTGTAGGAAAGAGAAGCAACTATATGAACATCAAGAGCGCAGATGGCAAGCCCGTCCTAAATAAAGATGGGAACTTAAAAATTGGAAGGATTATACAGAAGGGCTGTTAAAGGGAAATGATCATAACGTCACTGTTATAAAAATGGAAGAGTAAACAGATGAAGATGAGAAGGAAGGTACTATATTGCGTGAAGAATTTTACGGAGCAGTGAGTAAATTGTGTCGAAATAAAGCTTCTGGAATAGACGACTTACCCTCATTATTACTGAGATTCTTTGGAGAGGCACCCATGAGAAAACACCTCCACACGATACGCACAGTATAAGAGACATGCGAAATACCCCTAGACTTCAAGAAAAATGTAATTCTCTAGCAGCAAGTAGCACATTCAAATTATTACGATCCGAAGTCAGATTGGGCGTCATTCAAATAGAGAAATATAAACATATTCAGTGGCAAAGTGAGAATTCAGCTGTGGTGATGCTGTTTTGATTACACTGGTTAATACAAGAACACATTGCACTCAAAGTATACCTTCAACAAAGTAATAAAAGCCCGAGTGATGTGGCATTCAGCCAGTACCTTTCGCTGACATCAATACTGATAATCGTGGAATTTGTTGCATAGGAAACCGCCGGTTTAGACCGTTGCGATAATGTTAGTCCCCCACGGTGTATCAAATACCATTTTTAATATATATAGGGCAAAATATTACAAAGACTAGTGCGAGGTAACTAATATTTGTCATCACTGCCACATTGTGTGCCCGGCATGTTAACCCGGCCGCCAGTGGTTCACGCTCGACTCTACCAATTATGCTACCAGCAATACACCAACGTATGATGTATTACATATCAGCCAAGCGCAACGAGTTGCTGTGAATACAATTTTATGTGACACTGCAAGAGAGAGCGTTCTGAACAAATGAGATACCGTGTAATTTGTGATTAATTTAATGTAAAATTATTTTATGTGATCTCTCGTAGTTTTAAAAGAATGGACCTATCCCGCTTTCAAAATAAGAGATCAGTACACTAAAATGGTACCTTAAGGCCTTTGAATACGATCGCCGCCCCATGGTGAGAAACATTCCAAGCGGTGCGGCTAGATGGAGGAAAACATGAATATGCGCACCACCACACAGCGAGAAACACAATTCCCAGAGCCGACGTGAACGTGTTAATACAAAAGAAAAGCACTAGCTGATACGAAGATAGCGCAAATATGCCTGTAGACAAACAAAATCTCCTAATTAACTATGTAATTTTACTTTTTCGCTATGCACATTAAAAATTTACAACTACCGGTCCATACAAGCAACTTTGCTCTGGTGCCATAGCTCGAATAAAATGACGTTGTGAATGATAGACGTTAGTGGCGAGGGATTGTGTTGAAAGCTACCTCCTCTCCTCACTCTTTGCAACCCGCCACGCCTGACAAGCAGGCAACACAGCGAGTATTTGGGGGCTGATAAAAAGTGGTGTATGGATGTTGCCTGATCTCTATTGGTCAAATCGAACAAACGTCTTAATCAAAATTATTTTCATCTAAGTATAATATTTCAAATTCTACCAATTGTTAAACATAATGATCGAATTCCCGTTGAGGAAACAGTGACATTTCTCGACTTTTGCGAAAATTTGCATTTTATATCATATTCCCTCTGAAAAAATGAGAGCTATGCGTTGCCTGTTACATATTTCCATTTTATCACCTGTCTTCACAAATGCAAATAGGGTTTCCCGATCGTTACGCAATTTTTCACATTTTATTACACTCACCACCCGAACGTGTCGCTCAATGGGCGGATATAAGTCTTTCAATTGGACGCCATCTCCGCCACTGGCGTGTTTCTAATCCATCACAGTTCTCCAGATGGGAAAGAGGACTTACAGTTTACCGTCGAATTCGAACCGCGTGTCATTCCTGATGACTCGTCACGTCGTTGAGGCTTGAAGGCTACATTAAAGGTGGACTGAAAATTTTCGTAGTCTGACTGGGTTTCGATCCCACGACCTGACGTAAGCTTTTTATCAAATATAGCAAACGAATTACACGAACGTCATTATCTTTCTGAATACAGGGAATGAATCACATACTGCCACGTAACAGTCATGTAGGGTCCACCGACAAACATTGCTTTTTTAATCATGTACCCCCACTAGATTGCTACGAATTCGTTCGGCACAGAGAAGTACGTAATGATAACATATAAGTGTACACAGACGTTATGCGTAGTTACGTTTTCTTATACAGAGAGCTGTCGTCCCTGGTGGTCTAGCAGTAAGTAGCCTGCCTGGAAACCGAGAGCTCTCGCTGTCGAATCCCTATCGGACGGACTCTTTCAGTCTGCCTTTAACTGAGCCTTCATCTGGCAACACCATGGTTGTTCACCAGGAATAACACGCGGTTCGGATTTCATCTGAAACTGTAGATTCATTTTCCCCGTTAGTAAAACCGGGGTAGGTTAGGGACACGCAAATCGCCGAAGTCGCGCAAATTGAAAGATTTGCAACGGGCGGTTCAGCACCCTGAAATTATTATTATTATTATGCAGCGAGCTTTATATGTATTTGTTCTTCTTTTCTAGTATGTTGTGGTGGACATTGATTTCATACTTGATAGACATTTTCGAAGGTGAAAAATTATCGATGGGAATCAGTAAACTAAAAAAAATGGGTACATAGGTTTGAACTGTGATGTACTGACTTCTCCGACAGCACCGTCGATTTCTAGAGGCGTACAAGCTTACAGAGTGTTATAAAATCGTTTAAGTTAACTTACGGCGCAAAACATCTTGTTATACGTATTTGATAACGAACGAGGTGAAATAACATGCAGTTTGTTTCCAAAGTCCGGGAACACATTAAAAAATTAATGTAGGTGAATGAGTAGCATTACAAAGTAACAACACACATAATTTCAAAGAGTAAACTTGTAAGCTTTTCCTCTCATTGTAAGTGCGACGTGTAGTTCCATGTGTGGTCGCTAGGTGGTATCATAATCAAACTGGCGCTTTTTGGAGCTGAAAAGGCCTTCTGCTTGCTAGGATTTGACAAAACGAGGAGTGCGACTGACATCCAACGAAAATTTAGGGAAGCAGCGCCTTCCAGAAAGACAGTCTACATTCTGCATGTTAAGTTCGTTACGCTTGGATGTTTGTGTGACAAGAAGAGAACTGGTCGGCCAGGTGTGAATGAAAATGACATTCGAAGAGTGATAGAAGCTTTCGCAAGGAGTCCGGCAAAATATCTCTGCAGAGTTTTATGTAAGATGGGAATGTCACCAACGACATGACGTGTTTTGCGTAAGAAATTAAACATGAAACCATACAGACTACAGTTAGAGCGTAAGTTATATCCTAACGACAAAAAACAGCCATTTGATTTAGTTAAGATATCTGTATGGTGTGAAAAAAGGCAATTGACCCTGAATAAGGAAAAATGTGAAGTTATTTGCATGAGTACTAAAAGAAATAGCTAAATTTCGATTACGCGATAAGTCACACAAATCTGAAGGCTGTAAATTCAACAAAATACTTAGGGATTACAATTACAAATAACCTAAATTGGAACTATCACATAGATAATATTGTGGGTAAAGAAAACCAAAGACTGCGATTCATTGGCAGAACACATACAAGGTGCAAGTCTACTAAAGAGACTGCTTACGCCACACTTGTCCGCCCTGTTCTGGAGTACTGCTGTGCGGTGTGGGATCCGCATCAGTTGGGACTGACGGATGACATCGAAAAAGAACAAAGAAGGACAGCTCGTTTTGTATTATCGAGAAACAGAGGAGATAGTGTCACAGACATGACACGTGAATTGGAGTGGCAATCATTAAAACAAAGGCGTTTTTCGTTGCGACTGACATTCTCATGACATTTCAATCACCAGTTTTCTCCTCCGATTGCGAAAACATTCTGTTGCCACCCACGTACATAGGGAAAATGATCATCACGATAAAATAAATCAGGGCTCGCACAGGAAAATTTAAGCGCTCGTTTTTCCCTCGTGCCGTTCGAAAGTTGAACGGTAGAGAGACAGTTTGAAGGCGGTTTATTGAACCCTCTGCCAGGCACTTTATTGTGAATAGCAGAGTAATCACGTAGATGTAGATGTAGATCTTTGCATAGCAGATGAAAGATGATGGTTATGTGAATTCGATAATATTTTTGGATGAGGCAACATTTCATACAAATGGAAAAGTAAACAGGCACAATTGTAGGATTTGGGGAACAGAAAACCCGCATAACATTGTTGACCACGAGTGAGATTCTCCGAAGGTCAATGTTTCTCTGTGCCATGTCTCACAAGAAGGTTTGTGGACCTTTCCTCTTTCAAGAACAAACTGTTATTGGAAAGTTCTTCCTTCATATGCTGCAGAACTGGTTAATGCCATTGTTGCAAACAGAATCAGACAACTTTGTTCTTCCGTTAGATCGTACACCACCACATTTTCATCGTGATGTTAGGACATATTTTAACTCAGTGCTACTTGTAGTTTTACGGAAGCTAAAAGGGCTACAACTTAAATCAGTGCAATCGAGTGGAGATTTGAGTGATGGTCTTATGCGCAAATTCAGGATACAGTTCAAGGTTGAAAAGCAGTCGTTGGATTGCTCGTGGTGAAGCAACAGAGCAATGTGTACTCAAACAGCCTCCTATAGCCCCATATACTTCCCCTTCAGAGGTGGTGGTCCAGATTGCTGTACACACCGGTACCTCTAATACCCAGTAGCACGTCCTCTTGCATTGATGCTTGCCTTTATTCGTCTTGCCATACTATCCACAAGTTCATCAAGGCACTGTTGGTCCAGCTTGACCCGCTCCTCAACGGCGATTCGGCGTAGATCCCTCAGAGTGATTGATGGATCACGTCGTCCATAAACAGCCCTTTTCAATCAATCCCAGGCATGTTCGGTAGGTTTCATGTCTGGAGAACATGCTGGCCACTCTTAGTCGAGCGATGTCGTTATCCTGCAGGAAGTCATTCACAAGATGTGTTCGATGGGAGCGCGGATAGTTGTCCATGAAGACGAATGCCTCGGCAATATGCTGCTGAAATGGTTGCACTATCAGTCGAAGAATGGCACTCATATATCGTACAGCCGTTGCGGCGCCTTCCATGACCACCAGCGGCGTACGTCGGCCTCACATAATGCCACCCCAAAAGAGCAGGTAACCTCCACCTTGGTGCATTCGCTGAACAGTGTGTCTAAGGTGTTGCCTCCAAACCCGTCTCCGACGATTGTCTGATTGAACGCATATGCGACACTCATCGGTGAAGAGAACGTGATGCCAATCCTGAGCGGTCCATTCGGCATGTTGTTGGACCCATTGACGTCGGGAGTGAAGTTGTGCATCAAGCAGCCTATTGCGCTCAGTTTGAGTCGTAACATGACGTCCTGTGGCTGCACGAAAAGCATTATTCAACATGGTGGCGTTGCTGCCAGGGTTCCTCCGAGCCATAGTGCGTAGGTAGCGGTCATCCACTGCAGTAGTAGCCCTTGGCCGGCCTGAGGCGGCATGTCATTGACAGTTCCTGTCTCTCTGTATCTCCTCCATGTCCGAACAACATCGCATTGGTTCACTCAGAGACGCCTGGACACTTCCCTTGTTGAGAGCCCTTCCTGGCACAAAGTAACAATGTGGACTCGGTCGAACCGTGGTACTGACCGTCTAGGCATGGTTGAACTACAGGCAACACGAGCCGTGTATCTCCTTCGTGGTGAAATGACTGGAACTGTTCGGCTGTCGGACCCCTTCCATCTAATAGGCGGTGCTCATGCATGGTTGTTTACATCTCTGGGCGGGTTTGGTGACATCTCTGAACAGTCAAAGGGACTGTGTCTGTGATACAATATCCACAGTCAACGTCTACCTTCAGGAGTTCTGGGAACGTGTGTGTGTGTGTGTGTGTGTGTGTGTGTGTGTGTGTGTGTGTGTTTAAATTCTAGTAATAACTCTTGCAATTATCTGAGTGTATTGCTTTGTTTTCCATAGCCAAATAGATGTAAGAAAACAGTTTGTGGATTTTTGAGAAATATACTATGGAACTATTTATCATGGTGTTTTAGCGTGTGACTGCTTTTCGTCCCTCAACTGTGTTCTGAAGCTACGACACGTCTAGCTGGGCTATTCTGGTTTCAGTTTTAGCCCGCTTTAGCTTCCGTAAAACTCCAAGTAGACAACAGACGATGTCGAGCAGCTGCTTCAAAGAGATCTTACATAGTTTACAGAACCTGAATCGGCGACAGGGCTGAGAGTCATTTACTCAACAGATCTGCCGTGAGAGCCTCAAGAGCTACAATTTGTTGCTTTTCAACCAGAATTACCAACTTAGGCTCGTATATTGTAGAAAAAGCACTTTACGCTATCGGTTGTATAATGTACACCAACAGCCTAACATAATTAAGCTATGCAGGTGCTTGATGGAAAGGGATAAAAAAAAAAGATAATTAAGTACGAATCTTTCATACATTGATTTGCTGAACAATATTTCTCCTTTGTACGTCAGTGGTTAATGAGGTGTCGAGTAGTAAGGCTCTAATTTCACAGTTTATTCTTGAGTTATGAGCCCATTAATGCCAATCAGCTCCGCAGTAAGTTAGCCCCTGTGACACATATTGATTAGCATTGCTCCCTAATGGTTATTCTACGAGCATCCGGCCACAGGACGACGGTTAATCGAAGCCTTTAGCGATCAGATATCACCTCCAATGCTGAAGAGAAGCGTGGTTATTTTCTACACACGACATTCTACATCTTCTAAAGACTAAAGACGAATATTGCTGTTAACTGCGAGATTTTGCTCTTAAGGTTCTACAATACGATTTGTGCTTGCTACGGCGAACGGTTTTGTTGCTCAGTGCACTGAGCAACTCCTCCGCAAGAAGCAATACCGATTCGGCAATTACGGATCTTATAAAACCGGGCTCGCAAATTTAACGAGATTCCAAAGGAAGAAAGGTGAGCGCAAATTGATGCGATATTTCGCCCGAAAAGCATTCGATGCGATTTCACGCTACCAACAAGTATACAACATATGCAGTTAAGAAATATCATGCCCCATATACGCTTTGACTGAAGCCTTCTTGCTGACAGAACTCAGCCTATCATCCTCGTCAATAGCAGTGCAGAACGTACTTTAAGGAAGTGTTATCACACACTGTGTACGGAGCGTATATCTGAATTAATTCACCTCAAATAAGTTTCGACTGATTTGAGATATTAGTGATCTGTTTTTACGCAGATAAACTGTCACCAAGGTAAAGCCGTTTCAATCCGAAGGTTTTTCTGGGCAATGATGCTGTTGTGTTTCGACTTTTGAACTGACTTTCCCATCCTGTGATAGGAGGATTTAGGTTCTAACTTCAACTCCAAACCATGTAGCTACTCGGCTTTTTTCACACTAACAAACACTGACAGAGATGAAACAAGTGATGGGTGATAGATGAAAATTCTGACTTACCTCGGCTCGAACGTGAAACCTATGGTTCAGTCGTTCGGGACTTGACAACTGAGTCAAGCTGAATGATCCGCAGAGGACAATAAACTAATGAGCAGTTTGTTTTGGTAGCGATCAGAACGAAAATAACGAAGCTGACCTAGTTCATGTCATATTATTATGCACAACTTCTAAGCAAATTCCGTTGAAGAATGACACATAATTCTCTGCACAGTTGTTCGTTGCGCCTGGCTAATAGCCAACAAATTATACGTTGTTGTGTTGCTGGTAGGCAATTCAGGCTGAACGACGTCCTGTTTCATCTCATTTCGCGTTCGTAGGTAATGATGTTACGGGCGGCACAACTATCGATTGATCAGACTTGTATCTAGTAGTCATAACAGAACTGTTCATGCTTCTCCACCACTAACAATATCATTCATGGAAAAGTATTAACTTTTGTAACACTATCGTTAAATGCGGAAAATGCCCAACAATTTTTTGCCCCATCTTTATATACGCGAATGCGAGTGGGTTTCGGTTCAGTGGGAGGAAGACATGAAAGTATAAGCCTTATGAAAAAAAAAAAAAAAAAAGTAATTTTACTGTGAAATAAAATAAAAATGAATAAAATAAAGGTAGTTTTTATCGAAAGTGCACATCTTTACACAACAGTGGAATCTATATCTGCTGCTGGATAACATAAAATATGGTACCATTTTGCAACAGTGTGTGTTGTAACACGCTTAAATCCTTCTTGACAAGCTGTCCACAAAGTAGTCCAGGAATTACTGGTCGCGTCTGTTCCACTTTCCGTCCTGAGATGTTCCAGTGGGAGAGGACGTTTCATGTGACGGTGAACTGCATGTCCCAGCTTGTCCTACGCAGATAACTCTGGTCATTCCATTCGATTGATGGACAGCGCGGTGTGCTCGTGCGTTATCTTGTTGGAAGACACCTTATTTTAGATATATGTAACGATGCTGCGCTGATTATATTTATATGTTTTGATGATGCCATATTGGCATCACTTTAGGACATGGTGTAAAAAAGATCTGAGGATGGTCATTAGGGACTGAAACCGGTCATCGTCTAAAGAATTCATATTGTGATCAAAGACTGGAATAAAAAACATTTGACAGTATTGGATTACTGTTTGTATATGCGACTATGTCGCAGTTGGGAAAGACGAACTCACCGCCAAACTGTTGACTGTAGGACTGGATGAATCGTGTCTCAATGATGCACAGCCCTCCTATTGCTGTCTGTAACGATTACAGGCGTCCGACATCCTTGATGCCAGCCCAATATGATACTATGTGATTAAAAATATCTGGCTCGTTAATACGTGTGTCCACTCTTGGCCTTCATCGCAGCTTGAACTCTGTTGTGGGTACTTTGAATGAGATGCCTGAATGTCTTTGGAGGAATGGCGGCCATTCTTCCTGAAGAGCTGGAACCAGAGATGGTAGTGATGTTGGACACTGGGGTCTGGAGTGAAGTCGACGTTCTATCTCATCCCAGAGGTGTTCCATTGGGTTCATGTCGGGACTCTGAATAGGCCAGTCCATTTCAGGAATGTTATACTCCATGAAACATTGCCCCAGAGATGCTGCTTTGAGTGAGCATTGTCATGCTAAGACAATCAATCATCGTCTGCCAACTGTTCCTGTTCTGTACGCAGTATACAGGGCTGTAAAATGTGTTCATATCCTTCCACATTTAGTATTTTCTTAGGCGCAACAAGGGGACGACACCCTAGCCACGAAAGCGACTCCCATAGCGTAACGCCTCCTCCTCCTCCACACTTCGCTGTTGGCACTACACATGATGGCAAGTAACGTTCTCCAAGCATTCGCCAAACCCAAACCCTTCCATCCGATTGCCACCGGGTATAGCTTGACTCATCACTCCAAATCACACGTTTCTAGTCATTCACTGACCAGTGGCGTCGCTCTTTGCACCTCCTCAAGCGCCGTTTAGCGGTGACTACAATAATGTGCTGCTTATGAGGAGCTGTTCGGCAGTTGTACAACATTCTTCTTAACTTCCCACGCACAGTCATTGTGCTACCTGAACTGCTTGTAGTACACTGGAACTCCACCCACTGATTTTATATGGTTTTTACAGACAGCCTCCGCAATGCTCGATGTTTCCTATCTGTCAGTAAGTGAGATCTGCCTGGTCCTGGTTTAGCTATTGTTGTTCCTATGCGTTTCGACTTTACCTTCACATCACCAACAGCCGGTTTGGGCAACTCTGGAAGGGTTTTAATGATGCTCATGGATTTGTTACTCTCACGACATCCAATGAATAGTCCATGTTTGAAGTCTTTGAGCTCTCCTGACCGACCCGTTCTGCTTTTACTGCTTCTCTACGGACAACACAACGCTCCGGACTCCTTTTGTACCGGCGGGTCCGCCTCTCGTGACATCTCGTGCTCAATTTCGCCTTACACAGGGGTGTCCTGATGCTGTAGATCAGATAGTGCACATTACTTCATCTTTAAATATTTTTATTTCGCATTATCTATCAAAGACTATTATATGTAGACAGAAATGTTATATGAAACATTTATTTTGTATGTTACATTACAGCCCCGTTCGTTCACCATTGGGAGTTAATAAGCTTCGAGTAAGGATCAGATCTAATCATTTGAAACTCCCATATGATAATGCTTATAGTAAAACTTTCCATTTTCTTAGCTATTTATTATTCTGATAACAACGATATTTTTCTGTTTGATTCTCTAGAGGTAGTAGAAAAAAAAACCTTGGACATGTCATACTGTACTGTAAACTACTTTATGAATTGACTAAAAAGTTGTGTTTCTTATACCAGAATCTAGCTAGTCCAGACTATGCTCTATTAACATAAATCACCAAATTGTATTCACTACTGAGAAAAGTAAAACAGACGCAATAACTTTGGAAATACCCAGAGCATGCTAAGGAAGGTAAAAACAGCAAAATAATAAGTAAAATGTTAAGAATTATTGTTATTATGGATAGGCAGAAAATTTAGATTGCCGTAGCAAGCTCTGAGATTCGTTGAGGTAAATCTGATCAATATTTAGCAATCCTTCTTACTTCATCACGTCAGAGACATCAATAAACCCGTCATTTACGTGAAGACCTATCAAGAACAGATTGAATCTCTTCCAGGCCTTGTTTCTGTTGTGCCCTGCAAACGTTGGTAACTGGACACAAGTCTTAGTCACAGCAATGGTCTCCATAGCATTGTACTCACAATATTTTATCATTCTATCGTTAGGATTTACTATTTTCCGGCTCTGGCTCTACTATTCTCGCATTGTTTAGATGCAATTTACGATCCGACCAGACAAAAAAGAAAACCACTTTGTTAATACCAAAGATCATCGGTAAAGAAAGCAGCGGATTTCCAGGAATGTCGCCACGTATTGTCTTATGCGATTGCTAGTAGTGGTAGACATCTTGATACCAACGTTTAACGACCTGTTTCCAAATGAACACTTCAGAGGGAGGAACAGTGGAAGGAAGTTCGGAGCAGAATTATACGCAAGTAACCCTTCATCACTTCTGTTCATGAAACGTCCTGATCGCAGTGGCCGACAAACCCCTATCAGAGGATCTTGAAGGGCTGGGAACACGTTGTCTGATCGAACTAGACAGGTATATGTGTGCAAGTGGTTGACACACGTAGTCGTATAGATTACAGAGATTGGAAAGCCTTCCAGGAAGACAGCAGAATGCTTTTGAGCTGGTAGATACTTGTCTTCTCCCAACCCCCATCCCGTCTCTCTCTCTCTCTCTCTCCCCTTCCCATATACACTATGTGATCAAAAGTATCCGGACACCTGGCTGAAAATGACTTACAAGTTCGTGATGCCCTCCATCGGTAATGCTAGAATACAATATGGTGTTGTCCCACCCTTAGTCGTTGAAACAGCTTCCACTCTATCAGGCATACGTTCAAGCAGGTGCTGGAAGGTTTCTTGGGGAATGGCAGCCCATTTTTCACGGAGTGCTACACTGAAGAGAGATATCGATTTCGGTCTGTGAGGCCTGGCATGAAGTCGGCGTTCCAAAACATCCCAAAGGTGTTCTATAGGATTCAGGTCAGGACACTGTACAGGCCAGTCCATCACAGGAATGTAACCACTCCGCCACAAGCCCTGCATTATGAACAGGTGCTCGATCGTGTTGAATGATGCAATCGCCATCCCTGAATTGCTCTTCAACAGTTGGAAACAAGAAGGTGCTTAAGAAACATCAATGTAGCCCTGTACTGCGATACTGCCACGCCGAGCAACAAGGGATGCAAGCCCCCTCCATGAAGAACACGACCACACCATCACACCACCGCCTCCGAATTTTACTGTCGGCACTACACATGCTGGCAGATGACGTTCACCGGGCATTTGCCACATCCTGCCATCGAATCGCCACATTGTGTACCGTGATTCGTCACTGCACACAACGTTTTTCCACTGTTCAGTCGCCGGCCGAAGTGGCCGTGCCGTTAAAGGCGCTGCAGTCTGGAACCGCAGGACCGCTACGGTCGCAGGTTCGAATCCTGCCTCGGGCATGGATGTTTGTGATGTCCTTAGGTTAGTTAGGTTTAAGTAGTTCTAAGTTCTAGGGGACTAATGACCTCAGCAGTTGAGTCCCATAGTGCTCAGCGCCAAAGCACCAAAGCACTGTTCAGTCGGCCAGTGTTTACGCTCCTTACACCAAGTGAGGCGTCGTTTGGCATTCACCAGCGTGATGTGTGGCTCAAGAGCAGCCGCTCGACCATGAAATCCAAATTTTCTCACCTCCCGCTTAACTGTCATAGTACTTGCAATGGATCCTGATGTAGTTTGGAATTCCTGTGTGATGGTCTATTACACATTACGACAGTCTTCAACTGTCGGTGGTGTCTGTCAGTCAACAGATGAGGTCGGCCTGTACGATTTTGTGCTGTACGTGTTCCTTCACATTTCCACTTCACTATCACTTCGGAAACAGTGGACCTAGGGATATTTAGGTGCGTGGAAATCTCGCGTACAGACGTGACACAACTGACACCCAATCACCTAACCACATTCGAAGTCCTTGAGTTCCGCGGAGCGTCCCATCTTGCTCTCTCATGATGTCTAATGACTACTGAGGTCACTGATATGGGGTACCTGGCAGTAGGTGGCAGCACAGTGCATCTAATACGAAAAACAATTGTTTTTGGGGGTGTCCGGATACTTTTGATCTCATAATGTATATCTATTCTAGCTGACCCGGCCACGCATTGTTGTGCTCAGAAGTTATAATAGGTTGAATTAATTTTGTACTCATCTTTTTAATACAATCTATTTAAAAATCACTAATAAAGCGGAAAACAGTTTAGCCGATTTTAAAACATAAGGGATTGACTATGAAACGGTAGGCAAAATTTGAAAGTGATTGCTAAAGTATAGGAATGTTGAAATTAACCACAAACCAACATACAATTTTTAAATTTATATTTTATTCATCTCATATTCAACAATAGTTTGTAATCAATGACTTGCGTACAAAATAATAACACTTAAAGAAACTGAATTTTATAAATGAGGTAGATAACATTGATTTTTAACTATTATTTCCATTATTCTAAATTATTGCAATTTAAAATTTACAATTATCTAAGCTCTAATTGGTGCACGATAGCTTTTGGTTAACCTCTCTTTTGCTAACACGAATATATTTGATGGTTTTCCCACACGTGAGCAGGCGAGATACATGGAAAAAACATGTGTTTTCCAAGTCCAAACCACAAATACACATTGTTTGGCCTTGAGACTTACTGATGGTCATCGCGAAAGCCAATCGAATCGGAAATTGGAGTCATCTAAATAGTACTGGAGATTCTGACGGAATCGTTGGAAAACGTGGCAACAGGACGATTACTCCTTAAATCTTTCCCGTCAAAATGGTTGCTTCGAGAACATTTCCGGTGATCCTTTTTATGACCAAACGTGTACCGTTGCATAACCTAGGTAGGTTTAAATCACGGAGAAGAATAATCGGTGAACTAATATTCAACCGAAGATTGTGTGGTGGCATTCCTGGTACATCCAGAGAATTTAAAAATTCAGTTGGAAAATTTACGGTTTCCTTTTCATCAACTATTGTGTCGACTGATGTAAAAGACATCAAATCCCCGGGCAAAAACTATTGTATCTGGAAATTAATTTCGTAAACATCGACATTTCTTGCTGCCAAAATAATACGATTACTGAGCCAATTATGATCTAAGTAATTATTCAACATAGTCGGGAAGACACTCTCAATTAGTTCACTTTTTATCTCAACAGCAGTTCAGAAATTGTCTGGCCGTCTGATGTATACTGTATTTCGATGCAGTTCAGTTTTACCGTTTCCAATAACCAGCAATTGTTTAGAAAATACTTGTGCCGATGGATCATTTTGCAATTATACTCGAATGTTCATTGTCAACGGAAGTGTCTCGACACTTCGCCATAAAACGATTGTTTTAAACATGCGTTAACCTCATCGGCAAAAGTAGAGCGAGGAATGACAGGTAATGTCTGTCGGAGTCACCAGACAGTAGGAAGACAGTACCACCGAAAAGTTTATCGTTGCCCTTCAAATCTCTCATAGTTTTATGAAATGCTTCGAGTGAATGTTCATGAGCCATAGCGCACTCGTCTCAAATTATACAGAAACTCATTTGCAACACTGCAGCCATTCCGCTCTTTTCTTTTTAATCTTACACATTGCGTTTGGTTTATTATAAATGTCTAATGGCAACTTAAATGCTGAATACATCATCTAACAAGCTGACAGCAAGCCGGCCGGAGTGGCTGTGCGATTAAAGGCGCTTCAGTCTGGAACCGCGTGACCGCTACGGTCGCAGGTTCGAATCCTGCCCCGGGCATGGATGTGTGTGATGTCCTTGGGTTGGTTAGGTTTAAGTAGTTCTAAGTTCTAGGTGACTGATGACCACAGCAGTTAAGTCCCATAGTGCTCAGAGCCATTTGAGCTATTTTTTGAAACTGACAGCAATGCCTAACGATGCAACAGGTAATGCAGTTTTCTGTTGCGACCGTATCTTCTCAAGGATTAATAATATTAAAATTGTCTTACCGGTTCCGTCTGGTGCGTCTAAGAGAGAGAGAAAAAAAAAGCCTTGTTCAGCATCAACGGTCAGCATAATCCGATTATAAATATTTTTTGTTCAGCTGTCAGTAATGGCTTATTATTCGCAATAATGGTAGCTAAGTCAACGTCGTTATACTGTTTCTCTCGTTGCAAATCCCTATCAAGTAAATCGATGGCCGGGCGATCAGGTAATGGCATATCATAATGACTAAGTGGCAAATTTGAAATTAATTCGATCAACGCTAATGCTTCATTATACATTTCTGGTGTGAAATCTAAATTTGGACGTTGGTTTGTTTGCTTAACTCGGTGCAATATGTCTTCAGTCATATAGTTTTTATATTTTACCCACAAAGTCGATGATTGTGTTGGATAACATGTCGTCAAAATAATTGCAGACAAATGACGAACACTATTAGGCGTGGATGTCATCGCTGCATCAGTAAGTATCAAGTCCCAATGATTGTTTTATTCCAGTAACTGCAACTCGGGACATATATCTTGATATGTATTGAACACTCGACCAATAACTGTGCGCAAAAATTCGAAAGATGTTGGTCCGGGAATATTCACAACAACAAAGGAAAAAAAAGCATTCTCGTTGTTTTGGATGTACTGTATAAAGTCTTCCCAATGTCTTTGTTTTAAATGTACCCGGGGTTGATGGATGCGGTTTTCCTTGGTTTACGTGGCTCCCATTTTTTCCCTAATTTATTCCATGTAAAACAGAGTGAAACCTCAGCATATAATAATGTTTCTGCGAATCGGCTGAACACATTAGATTTTTGACACGACGTGAAAAATTAAGTTAGTGTTGTTTTTGGTGGCCCAAGTGCTCTTTGGAGAATATTTTCTTCGGTAAAATATACACGTTGACCATTTTGGACATGTACTGCAAGATGCTGGATAGAAGAGTCTTCCGTGTATGGGAAAACTAAAAATACGCCAGATGTACCTATCCATCTGGTATCGTGTTATTTCGTCATTTTTGTTTATATTTTGTGCTTCAAATGCGGCCACATCAGTATCTTTATTAACGCATTTGCAAATGTAATTAAGGGATTTTACGGAACTGCAAATATCGACATGAATATGAGACTTATACGTTTTTTAAAGCTATGGTGAATATGGTACTACTCACTGATTGTCAAATTCAACTTGATTTGTATAATTTGACATTCTCATTGTAAATGTGTGGCCACCATTCTCAGCCTTTCTGCGCCGTTACAATGGATAACCGCCGATATCAGTAGAAGTATCATTTACATATTGTTTTGGGAAACGCATCTTACATTTTCAATGTTCGATGCATGGCGATGTCATGTTAAAAGCACTGTCAGTTGATCGTGTGACCGGTAACAATATCAAACAATTCTGGGTCAATTAATGGAACCGGAATTTCGGCAGAAATTATTTGGTCAGTTTCTTCTTTATGGATTTCATCTTCAAGCCAGATCAACATGTGAGTATGGGGCAAACCTCGCTTTTGCCACACAATAGAATACAGCCAATAACGTGTTACTGAAAGCCGAATGTTTTACGATTAAATGAATTAAGATTTTAATTTTTGTTTGAACACACGTGCGGTGATATCATGACTTTGCCTGGTAACAACAAACATGAGTAGCACATCGTGGTGTCTACAGTGCAATTGGGCTTTGAACTGCGTACCTCCTACACCAATGAGGAGCCTACATCGACGGTGTTGAGCCTCATGCAGATGAGCCAATACGTGCGTGTCTTTGAATTATTTCAATTGCTCCGTGGACTCGAGCAACGAAGTCCTCGACTGACGTTACAAGTGTGCCATACAATGTACTCTTCACACTGTCAAATAATGGTTCAAATGGCTCTGAACACTATGGGACTTAACATCTGAGGTCATCAGTCCCCTAGAACTTAGAACTACTTAAAACTAACTAAGGACATCACACACATCCATTCCCGAGGCAGGATTCGAACCTGCGACCGTAGCAGTCGCGCGGTTCCGGACTGTAGCGCCTAGAACCGCTCGACCACCGCGGCCGGCTTCACACTGTCCCACAGAAAATGGTCGAGAGGTGTTAGGTCTGGCGACCAGGCTGACATTGGGACTGATCCACCCCTACCAATCCATCGATTGGGATATGCGACCTTGAGGTGACATCAGAGTGTGCTGGAGCTCTGTCGTGCTGCAGCCACATGTCCACCTGAACATTTAGTGGCACCACATCCAATATGACAGACAATACATCTCTAACAAATGTGAAGTAGATTGGTCCTGTTAGTCTGTTAGGTACTACATATGGCGCAATGATATGGTCACCAATTATACCGGCTCAGATGTTAATACTGACCCTGTATTGATGATTTTGAATCACCTACACACGCAGATTTCGTCCACCCAAGCATGCATGTTTTGCAGTTTTATACACCATCTCTATTAAATGTTCATTCATCTGTGAATAGTACCAAGCTTGGGAATTGTGTCTGGAATATGCATTAATGTAAATATCACTGTTAAAACTTTACCCCTCCTGCCGGAGGTTCGAGTCCTTCCTCGGTCATGGGTGTTTGTGTTGTTCTTAGTATAAGTTAGTTTAAGTAATATGTAAGTCTAGGGACCGATGACCTAAGCAGTTCGGTCCCTTAGGAATTCACACACATTTGAACATTTTTGAAAACTGTACCTGTCGTGCATAGTACTCCTTCCGCAATGCCTGGGCTTTCTGCAGATGTATGTATGTATTAAACCGAGGACCTAGAAACGACGGAGAGGCTTCGTCCCGCCGTAGCCTCAGTGGTTCACAACCCCACAACAGGCCACAGCAGTCCACCCATCCCACTGCCGCCCCTCGCCGAACCCAGGGTTATTTCTGCAGATGGTAAGGATGGAACCGATGTTCGAGGACTACACGCAACACAGCACTTTTACCCGCGTGCAGCACCTTTGTTACCTGCTGTGTGCTGGTGGCTGGGTCCTCTTCGAACATAGTCAGCACGTCCTCCTCCACCTGTAGTATTCCTCCACGTTTCGGCATCTACCAGAGGACAAACAGTAGACTGGGGATGGTATCCGCAAGTACCGAGGACAAAGTGCTACTATTTTTCTGTACGGTGGGCACACCTCAGGCACAAAATACCTACGTGCAACTTTCCAACTACTTTGAAGCTTCTCTCGATGGACGCGAATGTGGGACGATGTGGGGTACGTCCGTCTGGAAAACTTTACCCATACTGCCTTGCAGCAGCGCTCCCATTGCAATTCACTTTGTCGAATGCAAGCCCCATGTCGGTCATTTCCGCAGCCGTGTACTGGTACATGTCGCACTGCTGTCAACGACGTTATTGCACTGGCAGACCAGACAAGGTCCGTAGTAGGTGAGCACAAGGGCTTTGTGGAGGAAGAGCGCATGCGCAGGAATGTTATTAGGCTCAGGTCGTCTACCAGCAGCGTATAACTGGCTAAAGAGTTGCATATCTTCCGTATTCAGACACCAAAATGAATCGGAACGAACCGTCACAACCGTTCACTGTCAGCTTTCGATGCTCTCCACGCGCAAGCCGTGCATTTCTGGATATAGGTTCCTGCTTGAAAACCGATCAGTTTGCCTTCCCGCACAACATAATAAGGTTTGTCGGTGCTTTTTTGGACAATATATATATTCCTCCGCCACGTTTTTCTGTCTGTGTGTGAAAACTAATCTCAGGAACTACCGTGGTTATTTTGGTACGGCTTTACTTATAGGTGGACAGTTTCACTAGGTTCTCTGTATGAATTATTACCGCTACACCAGATAAATCACACGGCCATAGATACCAAGTACTACTCGTATGAGGCTCGTGGCTAGCAGTAACATAATAAATGATATATTAAAAAAGTAGAAACCCGCCTCGACTGCGGAAAAAGCACCTAGTGTTTACCTAGGTTTCGGCGTAGATAACTACACCTTCTTCAGAACAATAAAACCCACAAGTGCCTAAAAAGACCTTTAGGCACTTGTGGGTTTTATTGTTCTGAAGAAGGTGTAGTTATCTACGCCGAAACCTAGGTAAACACTAGGTGCTTTTTCCGCAGTCGAGGCGGGTTTCTACTTTTTTAATATATTAACCAACGACTGCTGACGCCCTGCAGTGTTGAAGGTTCTTAAATAAATGATATGGTACAAATATGACAGACCACAGATGAGAAGAGAAAATAATAAAGTTAGATCAAGTTTAAACCAAAACTAATGCTTAAGTTAGTAACACTACTAACACAAAAGCACACAGAGGCAGGTTCAGACAGAAGTATGCAAACAAGCAGTAGTGATGCTACATTATGTTGTGTTTCTCATCAAGAAATGTGTAGTGCTGGAAAATAATTTTGGATTGGGCAAAAAAACAACAGTGTCAACGAAGGAATACCTCCTCAATCTGTAAGCAAACGACGTTGCTTGATGTGAGCGAGGCCGCCCGCTGTGGTCGAGCGGTTCTAGGCGCTTCAGTCCGGAACCACGTGGCTACTACGGTCGCAGGTTTGAGTCCTGCCTCGGGCATGGATGTGTGTGATGTCCTTAGGTTAGTTAGGTTTAAATAGTTCTAAGTCTAGGAGACTGATGACCTCAGATTTTAAGTCGGATAGTGCTTAGAACCATATGAACCATTTTTGATGTGAGAGAAAATCAAACATAAAATATCGCAAGTAAAAGTCAATATCTTACGTAACAAACTGTTTTTAGATCTAGAACTAAGACTATCTCCGGTTTCGCACGGGCAGTACTAAATATCAACGGCCGGACCACTTGTCTCGTACAGCTAATAAGTTGCACTGCTCTGCAAAACTTAAGGACAAGATAAAGCAACATAAGTTATTGACAACTCCGTGGAAATAAATGGAAGTGTGGGAGTTTCTGACCAGAGGCCTCCCAGACGTGCACAGAAAGGTGGGCATCACATGGCGAGAGGTCTGCGTGAGTGTAGCGCCAAATGCGGGTGGTCGCGCAACACGAGGCAGTTGAAGGGTCCGGAAAAGACAGTGTCTCAATCAGCGAGAAATTACGGTACACTGTGGTGATATTCTTTATTACAACATTGCCCGGAGACAATATTTAGACGACTTGACGTGGCGAAGAATCTTCGAAAAACTGGAAAGAGGGCGACATGTGGCGACTGTAGCCCAGGAGCTTGGTATTACTCACAGCATTGTTTCACGTTTACGGAGAACAGTCCGCATCACAGAGCGAGCTAACATCACATACATGTTCGGGCCGACATGCGGTTCCCCTTCATCGAAATGTCTTGGCTCAAATTCGTCTAGGCGTTGAACCGCACGTGTCGCATTATAGGCTCTAAATTAGACACTTGTGACCCTTTGAAAAAATTGTCTGGCTGATGGCAAGTTTGCAAAATACGAAGTTAATACGACATGTAATAACAGGAATAATAATATCGGGAACTAAATTAACGGCCCATAAATGATGTAGGCCACTCAGTTGCGATTTGGTTGCCATAATGTTTATTCAGAAAGTCAACTAAAAGCGAAAGTTATACTTATATAATATATATTTAAGTATATACTTCTGGCAATACTGGCCATGACCTCCTTCTTTGCGGATGCACACATATTACCCGAACTCTTGCGGGACATGGTAAGAATGTCTTCCACAAGTAATGAGTGTGTTGGGTAGGGACACTACGAATGTAGTCATAAATAACCGGTCATGAACTGTGCGAATCGAACGGTCGATGTAAGCCTTCCCATATTGACACGGAATTTTGTATGTACCAGTCTTCCTAAGCCCCAAATCACCTTTCACAGAGCCGAGTTGTGCCATAATCGCGGGAGGTGGACGGAACACACTCTTAACGTTAAAACTCCTTAAAATTCTTCCAGTCTTAAACGATATGCCCCCAGCATTAGGAATATAGGCCACGGATCTATGCTCCTCTTCGTGCACCTCCGGTGATGGTTCAAACTCTATAGTCCACGAATTTGTTGCTCGGGGTATCCATTTTCCTTAAAAACAGCCATCAAATGCGCAAGTTCTTGGGTTAATCTCTCAGAGTCGTAAATGGCATATGCTCTGCGCACCAGGGTCCTAAGGACGGCAGTGCATTGGTATGGTGGATGATAACTCTTAGTATGCAGGTACCGATCAGTGTGCGTTATTTATGCCTGTTATACTACTTTCCCAAGTGGTGAAATCTGTACCATTTTTCATTATAAGTATACCACTCAATCTGTGTTATACAGGGTGTTACAAAAAGGTACGGCCAAACTTTCAGGAAACATTCCTCACACGCAAATAAAGAAAAGATGTTATGTGGACATGTGTCCGGAAACGCTTAATTTCCATGTTAGAGCTCATTTTAGTTTCGTCAGTATGTACTGTACTTCCTCGATTCACCGCCAGTTGGCCCAATTAAAGGAAAGTAATGTTGACTTCGGTGCTTGTGTTGACATGCGACTCATTGCTCTACAGTAATAGCATCAAGCACGTCAGTACGTAGCATCAACAGGTTAGCGTTCATGACGAACGTGGTTTTGCAGTCAGTGCAATGTTTACAAATGCAGAGTTGGCAGATGCACATTTGATGTATGGATTAGCACGGGGCAATAGCCGTTACGCGGTACGTTTGTATCGAGACAGATTTCCAGAACGAAGGTGTCCCGATGGGAAGACGTTCGAAGCAATTGATCGGCGTCTTCGGGAGCACGGAACATTCCAGCCTATATATCGCGACTGGGGAAGACCTAGAACGACTAGGACACCTGCAATGGACGAGGCAATTATTCGTGCAGTTGACGATAACCTTAATGTCAGCGTCAGAGAAGTTGCTGCTGTACGAGGTAACGTTGACCACGTCACTGTATGGAGATTGCTACGGGAGAACAAGTTGTTTCCGTACCATGTACAGCGTGTGCAGGCACTATCAGCAGCTGATTGGCCTCCACAGGTACACTTCTGCGGATGGTTCATCCAACAATGTGACAATCCTCATTTCAGTGCAAATGTTCTTACGGATGAGGCTTCATTCCAAGGTGATCAAATTGTAAATTTTCACAATCAACATGTGGGGGCTGACGAGAATCCGCACGCAATTGCGCAATCACGTCATCAACACAGATTTTCTGTGAACGTTTGGGCAGGCATTGTTGGTGATGTCTTGATTGGGCGCCATGTTCTTCCACCTACGCTCAATGGAGCACGTTATCATGATTTCATACGGGATACTCTACCTGTGCTGCTAGAAGATGTGCCTTTACAAGTACGACACAACATGTGGTTCATGCACGATGGGGCTCCTGCACATTTCAGTCGAAGTGTTCGTACGCTTCTCAACAACAGATTCGGTGACCGATGGATTGGTAGAGGCGGACCAATTCCATGGCCTCCACGCTCTCCTGACCTCAACCCTCTTGACTTTCATTTATGGGGGCATTTGAAAGCTCTTGTCTACGCAACCCCGGTACCAAATGTAGAGACTCTTCGTGCTCGTATTGTGGACGGCTGTGATACAATACGCCATTCTCCAGGGCTGCATCAGCGCATCAGGGATTCCATGCGACGGAGGGTGGATGCATGTATCCTCGCTATCGGAGGACATTTTGAACATTTCCGCTAACAAAGTGTTCGAAGTCACGCTGGTACGTTCTGTTGCTGTGTGTTTCCATTCCATGATTAATGTGATTTGAAGAGAAGTAATAAAATGAGCTCTAACATGGAAAGTAAGCGTTTCCGGACACATGTCCACATAACATATTTTATTTCTTTGTGTGTGAGGAATGTTTAATGTTCCCTGAAAGTTTGGCAGTACCTTTTTGTAACACCCTGTATATGCACTGTGTTTCATTTCGTTCTTCTTTGCCGGTGACTATTGCCGTCGAAAGAAGTCTCAACTCCTCAGCAATTGTCAAGCAGAGTAATATCTCGTTGTAGCAGAGCTGTTAAACTGTACCGGCACTGTGTATGTCCGCAGGCTGCGAGTGCAACGGTTTCTCTCGGCGGTGCTTCTTCGACGCGGCGCTGGAGCGCGCCACGGGCAGGGCAGCGCACTGCCTCGACTGCCAGGGCGACCGCGAGGGTCCCGCCTGCGAGCGCTGCCGGCACGGCTTCTGGGCCCCGGGAGCGCGCGCCGCCTGCAGGCCGTGCCGCTGCCACCCGCTAGGTGAGTCTGTCCGTGCCAGGGGGGGACCTCGCACTGCGACCGATCCACAGCGGACGTCAACAGAACAGAACGGAAAGTGACGTCCCAGTGGAATGACGGTGAGTCCACTCTAGGCGGAACGTCTACTCCACGTCAGTTCACTTAGCACGCTGCCGAAAGAAGAAAGTACTGTTATGAGATACCATCTGTGATACTTAAAGTGGAAAAATAAATTGAGGTGACAAGACTCATCGCATATCTCCCAACATCGTGTCGGACCACCTCCTGCCTGGTTTGGTGCAGCAGCTCGACGTGACATGGACTCAACAATTCACTGAAAGGCCCCTGTAGAAATATTCAGCCATGCTGCCTCTGTAGTCGTCCAGAATTGCGATAGTGCTGTCGGTGCAGAATTTTGTGCACGAACTGCCTCTCAATTACACTACTGGCCATTAAAATTGCTACACCAAGAAGAAATGTAGATGATAGACGGGTATTCATTGGACAAATATATTATACTAGAACTGACATGTGATTACATTTTCGCGCAGTTCGGGTGCATAGATCCTGAGAAATCACTACCCAGAACAACCACTTCTGGCCGTAATAACGGCCTTGGTACGCCTGGGTATTGAGTCAAACAGAGCGTGGATGGCGTGTACAGGTACAGCTGCCCATGCAGCTACAACACGATACCACAGTTCATCAAGAGTAGTGACTGACGTATTGTGACGAGCCAGTTGCTCGGCCACCATTGATCACACGTTTTCAATTGGTGAGAGGTCTGGAGAATGTGCTGGCCAGGGCAGCAGTCGATCATTTTCTGTATCCAGAAAGGCCCGTACAGGACCTGCAACATGCGGTCGTGCTTTATCCTGCTGAACTATAGGGTTTCGCAGGGATCGAATGAAGGATAGATCCACGGGTCGTAGCACGTCTGAAATGTAACGTCCACTGTTCAAAGTGCCGTCAATGCGAACAAGAGGTGACCGAGACGCGTAACCAATGGCACCCCGTACCATCACGCCGGGTGATACGCCAGTATGGCGATGACGAATACACGCTTCCAATGTGCGTTCACCGCGATGACGGCAAACACGGATGCAACCACGATGATGCTGTAAACAGAACCTGGATTCATCCGAAAAAATGGCGTTTTGCCATTCGTTCACCCAGGTTCGTCGTTGAGTACACCATCGCAGGCGCTCCTGTCTGTGATGCAGCGTCAGGGGTAACCGCAGCCATGGTCTCCGAGCTGATAGCCCATGCTGCTGCAAACGTCGTTGAACTGTTCGTGCAGATGGTTGTTGTCTTGCAAACGTCCACGTCTGTTGACTCAGGGATCGATACATGGCTGCACGATCCGTTACAGCCATACGGGTAAGATGCCTGTCATCTCCACTGCTAGGGATACAAGGCCTTTGGGATCCAGCACGGCGTTCCGTATTACCCTCCTGAACCCACCGATTCCATATTCTGCTAACAGTCATTGGATCTCGACCAAAGCGAGCAGCAACGTCGCGATACGATAAACCGGAATCGCGATAGGCAACAGTCTGACCTTTATCAAAGTCGGAAACGTGATGGTACGCATTTCTCCTCCTTACACTAGGCATCATATCAAAGTTTCACCAGGCAACGCCGGTCAACTGCTGTTTGTGTATGAGAAACCGGTTGGAAACATTCCTCGTGTCAGCACGTTGTATGTGTCGCCACCGGTGCCAACCTTGCGTGAATGATCTGAAAAGCTAATCATTTGCGTATCACAGCATCTTCTTCCTGTCGGTTAAATTTCTTGTCTGTAGCACCTCATCTTCGTGGTGTAGCAATTTTAATGGCTAGTAGTGGGTGACCAAAGCATTCGCTCGAATTGTCAAGAACGTTCTTCAAACCAATCGCGAACAATTGTGGCCCAGTGACATGTCGCATTGTCATCCATAAAAATTTCATCGTTATTTGGTTACATGAATATCATGAATATGTGCAGATGGTCTCCAAGTAGACGAGCATAACCATCTCCAGTCAGTGATCGGTTCAGTTAGACCAGAGGACGCAGTCCATTCCATGTAAACATAGTCGACACCATTATGGAACCACCACGAGTGCCTTGTTGACAATTTGTCCATAGCTTCGTTGGGTCTGTGCCACACTCGAACCCTACCATTAGCTCTTACCAACTGAAACCGGGACTCATCTGACCAGGCCACGGTTTTCCAGTCGTATGGGGTCCAACTGATACGGTCACGAGCTCAGTGGAGGTGCTGCAGGTGATATCTTGCTGTTAACAAAGACACTCGCATCGCTCGTCTGCTGTCGTAGCCTATTAACGCCAAATCTCGCCCTCTGTCCTAATGGAAACGTTTGTCGTACGTCCCATGTTGATTTCTATGGTTATTTCACGCACTGTTGCTTGTCTCTTAACACTGATAATTCTTAGCAAACGCCGCTGCTCTCGGTCATTAAGTGAAGGCTGTCGGCCACTGCATTGCCTTGGTGAGAGGTAACGTCTGAAATTGGGTATTCTCGTGACGCTCTTGACACTGTCGTTCTCTAAATATTAAATTCTATAACCATTTCCAAAATGGAATGTCTCACTTGTCTAGCTCCAACTACCGTTCCGCGATCAACGTCTGTTAATTCCCGTCGTGCGGCCATGATCACGTCGGACAGCTTTTCACATGAATCTCCTGAGTACAAATGACAGCTCCGTCAGTGCACTGCCGTTTGATACCTTGTGTGCGCGATACTTCGCCATCTTCCATATCGCTATCCCATGACTTTTGTCACCTCAGTGTACACTGCCCAGCGCCCAGAAGGGGAGGCGGAAACGAAATGCCGGGCGTTGTGGCCGAGCGGTTCTAGGCGCATCAGTCCGGAACCGCGCTGCTGCTACGGTCGCAGGTTCGAATCCTGTCTCGGGCATGGATGTGTGTCATGTGCTTAGGTTAGTTAGGTTTAAGTAGTTCTAAGTCTAGGGGACTGATGACCTCTGATGTTAAGTCCCATAGTGCTCAGAGACATTTGAGGAAACGAAATGAAACTTCACGTGTTGAGAACGTATTTGATCTTCTTTTGGCAGTTGCAACATCGAGTCGAATTTACAAAGAATTCTGCAGTATTAGGCCATTTATCAGTATGGCGTTGCTCCCCCTCTGACCTGGATGCATGCTCTGATTCAGCTGGAGAGGATGTGACAAAGTCGTTGTATCCTTTCCTACGGCAAGCTGGCCCATAGCTGTCCTTGATATCCTGGATACAGTCAATGGATCGGAGTTGGCATCCGAGCTCATACCACACATGTCCTATTGGGGACAGATCTGGGGATCTTGCTGGCCATGCAAATAGCACAAGAGCACGTGGTCACTTCACAGAGACTCATGTCATGTGTCGTTGAGCATTGTCCTGCTGAAATATGGAACCACATACTGTCATTTGTTCTGTGGTATAGCTTGCAAGATCCCCTCGCTTCTAAACTGATACTGTTATTACTCAGCTTAGGTGCGAGTCCGTAGAGGGTGGTATATGTGACGTACAGTATAACTGGTCAGCATTTCCACCCGGAATTTGCGAGTGTAAGTCGGACCTTCCTTGATACGCCTTGGTGGGTCGTGTCGTCGGATTTCCTCCCTACCTGTGCGCGGTGTAGCTTCATTGGTGCATTTGATGTCTCTGTCGGTGGAAGCTAATTATCTGAAATTGCTGTCGATCAACTTTGGGGTATCTATTTACACGAAATTAACATTCAGAATGCCGTAATATCACTTTTATTCCTATTAGATCAATAATGAAACACTCATGTCACAAACTACTCGTAACCGAGAGCATGGCTACCATCTAACAAGACAGGACGAGCTCTTAACGCCGACTGCCGACTTTGGCGCGCAGTCCGTATCGTTTAGTAGTTTCGTCACAGTTCGTGGATTTTCGATCAAGTTCGTACTTACTAAGATATTCATTTGTTAATGAACGGGTGTGAATTTTAACGAGGCAAAATTATGCTAAATAGTTTTAAACATCCACAGGCTCGTCCTAGTATTCATGTTGTCATAAATAACTTTAATTATTAAATATAAATAAACAAAATCGGTTACTTTGGCGCCAAGATGGCGGTACTTCCCGCCGTGTATATTTCCCAGGCTGACACTTGTTGCTACGGTCCAGCGCCGAGCCCTACCCCACTACGCGCGACATATGGTCGCTTCGTCACCTAGCTCTGTCGCTAGGTATCACCTAGCTCTGGCGCTTCACGACCAGAGTTAGTCAAGATTTTAGGTTAAATGAGCTTGTATAACAGATCGAATTGTTCACGAGACATGTGATATAACTGAAGAAGCAGTCCTCGCCAAGATCATAGATTAGATCAGATGTCCTTTTCGTTCCAATAGACCCGTAGTGAGGGTGTCCACCAGGACAGTGGTCGTCAAACTGTTTTGCTTAAGAGAGAATACTGACACTGTAGCGTGACACCTCGGGCTGCTTCGCTGAGGAGGACCAGTTTAAAGTGGCCACGCTACTCAAAGAGAAATCCTGTTTTTACCGCACCATGGCTGTTAATAGAAGCTAACCATCAGTGTGCGATTTGCAGCGGGGGATTTCACCCCCCCCCCCCCCCCCCCGCCCCTCTGCATCAGACTATCCCCTCCTATGGTTTTAGTTTATGCATCCCTACCTGGGATGTTTATTTCCCACGCACTGGAGTAAAACTTTACATATAATTTAAATTTGTGGTGCCGAACGCTGAAAGTTTTTAATAAGTCTTACTATTAATACTGTTAATATGTTTCAGCTTTCTACCATCAGAATACGTACAACTTTTCACAAATGTGCCTCTACTTCATTAATTCCCCTCGTATATCTGTACCCTATGTAGATGATTTTGTAAATAAGCTTTACTTATAGTGTACTTTCAAAGATATAACAAGGGATGGGTTTTCTGATAGTGCATACGCGTCAATAGTGAGTTTCGGCATTAACATCTATTTATAAATAGCTGTTTAACCATTCGTAAGGCCATATATAATTCTACTAACCCCCTAAGACATCCCCCCCCCCCCCCCCCGCCACTGGTAAAAGCACAAATCGCACCCTGCTTACCACTAACATATTTTGAATCTGTGTGTTATTAGGTATCACACCAAATATTTTTCAGTGTAAAAGAAACAACATGCATTTTTATGAAGGCTTACGTATTGACCAGTTTTCCATACCTAAGCGGGTACTGTGACCAATGCCATCGCGACCGCATCCCATGTTTGTTTTTCTGATTTACGGCGCAGTTTCTGCGCATCTTCACGCCCTACTCTCTGAAACAACGCCAAGCATCTGCAGGAGACCATTTGTAATCGGTTTTCTGTATTAAGCCACCTAGAACAGAGGCGGTCTTAAATAACATAACATGATTAATTCAGAGCTGACGCTAACGGATAGAACGGCGGATGATAGCTTTTATCTGTCGTATTATGCGTGGTTTTTGGAAGTAACTTAATCTTACTGGGCGGACGCCTTGGCCACTTTTCCGACGAGTAGTGTCGCCAATTCTCCCTACCGGACGCCATGTCGGCGTTAATGATCCACAGAAGAAAATATTGAAATGAAATAAATAACAAGGAACTGCAATTGCAGGCCGAAAGACGTTGTTTAAACACTGATATTGCAAAAAACTTATTACTCTCCATACAAATGGGGTAACAAGAATAATATAAATGACGTATCGTCTTACATCAGAGATTTTACTAAAAAATAACTCAGCGAGCTTCCTCTGTGTATCTCACTGACAACAATGGCAATGTATGCACATCAAAACTAGTTTGGCAGCAACACTGTTCAAGGCAAAAAAATGCGTATATTCGCCACTTTTCTCGTCCTGGCCACTTAACCACATCTTCCCCTACTGATCTTACTATTAATTGGTTATCGACGGTAATTGCAATATGAGACACGTTCACAAATGTTTACTAAATGTTTTGAATCCCATTTTCCACGTACCGGAAGTCATTGCATTGTATTACAACAGCCTTAATTTGATTTCATATTACTCTCTACAAACATGTACCAAGTTGTAGATGTCCGTCTCTATAATGCGCATTCACAAATCCACGTTGCTTCCGTTTGGCATTTATACCATAGCAGCTGATCGGTGCTAGTTGCGCACGCTGGTGAGTTGTGAGCACAGGACGACACACAATAAAATATCGCACCTCTCACTTGTATTAACGACGCAGAGGCCGTGCTACACACCACTCTGCACGTGACATTAGCAGCAAACTTCACTTAGCGCACTGCTGAATTTACCGACGTCAATTAATATTAAGCATCTCTGAAAATATTATTTTCTGCCTAAGTGTTTTTGTTAGTTATGAAGCAAGAAAAGTGCACTGTTAAGTAGCTCTTAAGGTTTCTTGACGTTTTTGGATCTGCAGTTAACTGCTAGAAGAATATTATTATAAAATATGGCTTAGAAACATGGGCCACAAGAGCAATTGATTTGGGCTGCAAGTGGCTCGAGGGCCGCAGTTTGACGACCACTGCTCCAGCATGTAGAACTTATCAGAAAAACAAGATAACATACTACAAGAAATATTTACAAACACAAACAAATACGCTAATGTACCTTCCACAGATTCTAAATAAAATGGCCCTCATGGACGCTCGTCATAGTAACACCTAAATGTTCAGTACACTAAAGTTCGTTGCAAATTCATCCTAGTCTTCTTGTTTACTATTGATATCATGTCGTCAATTTCTTTGCTTTCTCGAAGTCAGTGTAAATGGAAGCAACAGTTGGTCGTCGTGTTCTGTACAGCAGCTGACTCACTCGCAATGAATGCCATTGACTGGATCGCTGGCCCCTGACTGCACTCTGTTTGGCCGCTGCATGTTTGACTGCCCTCTTTTTTAATTGTTGTTCATTCCCAGCCCCTACAGGAAGAACGGGCTGTTCGATTATGACCCACTGACGATCAAAGGGACTTTTCAGGCAAATACGAGGTGAGCAAGTAGTGAGGCAGAAGGAACCCCAATGGCGAACATTTGGGATGGGTTTCCAGTTTCGACAGTCACTTTGCAGTCGAGGGAAACCACCCGAAAAACTAGGTCACAATTTAATTATGAGGCGAAACATTTGAGACAAAAAAAAAGTGATGGATAATGTATGAGAATTTTTATTTGGTCATATATATACTAAATTAAGTTGATAACTTGGTTGCCGGGCGAGATTATCCGAGTGGTCTAATACACTGCAGTCATGGACTGTGCGGCTGGTCCCAGCGGAGGTTGGAATCCTCCCTCGGGCATGGGTGTGTGTGTCTGTGTCTGTCCTGTGGATAGTTAAGGTTAAACAGTGTGTAAGCTTAGGGACTGATGACCATAGCAGTTAACTCCCATAAGATTTAACACACATTTTTTTTTGATAACTTGGTTGACATGTGAACTGTGGAGCCTGCCCTCTGTTTCAAGTATAGCATGCCAGCGCCAGTAATTTGCAATGAGACATTGTCGCTGGAGCTGGCATTTGTTGTCAATACGAACAATCATCTATTAGCTGTGAGACAGTGCCAGGTAGAAATTTAAAACTAGTACCAAACGTTGAAATGCTTCTGCTGATATTATAAATTCTGTTGCTATGTGAGTTAAATAGTGTTTACAATTGTGGTAATTTGTTTTTATATTATGATGAGGGACCAGTTAATAAATGAATCGTGCTATCCCTTACTATGAAAATATATACATTATCATGAATCATTGTGTAAAGTGTAAAATCATTATTGACAAGCTTTAGTAATACTGTCAGACTGGACTAAGTTTCTGGCTTAGAAATGTGTTGACTGACTGTTGGGTATGGTTAGAGCTCTGAAATCAATAACTGTTTTAAACATAAATTGAACTATTCTAAAGCATTTGGCAAAAAATTAAAATGTCATTGCCCTCAAAATTTTCTTCTTTTTTTTCAGGATCAAAGAGTCAGCAGTGCAATAGTCAGGGACAGTGTATATGCAAGCCTGGAGTAACTGGTAACAAATGTGATAAATGCAGAGACAATTATTATGACCTCTCAAATGAAGGATGCAAGCCATGCATTTGTAATGAAGCTGGGAGTGTTGCTAATAAGTCTACATGTGACCCAGTCACAGGTTTGTGTAACTGCAAGGAAAATGTTGAGGGAGATAAATGCCACAGGTATTATATGCATACTAAAATGTTGATAATAAAAATACACGTAAACTGTAGGCCTTGCAGTTAAATTGCTATACAGATATTTAGACAGCAGGAATTCAGTAAACTGGAAATTGGTTTCTATTGTCATATATTGTAAGAGATCTGTTTTTGCATTAAAATGATTACCAGCTGAAAATATTATGATGAAATAACTTGATATGAAATGCATGCTGTGTGCACATTAATGAAACTATTTTCATGAAGTATCTATTAAAGTTATTTTACATTCATGTCATACATTGTCATAGAAAGATGAATTAAAAATTTTTGGGTTCTTTTCATACGTGCAGCTAATTCTCAATATTTGAAAACAAATCCATCTGTATGCTCTGCTTATTTTTGTTCACTTTGTCTCTTGGCTATAAATAGTATGTTGTTGGAGGGATTTGGTACAATTAAATAGTGATACAATGTTGCTGTGAAGGAAATTTAAACAACACAATGATCATCACAGGAGGGGCAGCAGACCTTTCACAACACCGGTTTTCTGTGTAACAATATTTACCCCATGGAGATGTAACTCAATTACTGTAGCTAAATGAAATCTTGGTCATTTAACTATATGCTGCATCCATAACGGAAACATGGTAGTAGTCAGAACATCAAAAAGTGCTAATAGAACAAAAATTTTGTGAAAACAATATGTAAGAGAAAAAAAAACTATTCAAAGCCACAGTTTATTTCGGGCTAAAACTACCATGTCTGATAGCTGTATGGTATTGTGTATAAGGATTATAAATACAGGGTGCCACACAAAAAATTGGGCATGAGCCCTAGACAGCTCATTGCTGCCTGCCAACTGTCATGTATTGTTTTGAAGCTGTTGCTTGTCGTAGCTTACTAGTTATTTCTTTATCATCTAATTATTACATGTTTAACTATTTTTTGTTGTATTTGCTCATGGTGGGCAACAGTTTGTATGTAACTGGGAGCAGTCTGTACTCGAGGCTGGTTTTTTTGTGTCCACAGTAATAAACTCATAAATACATAATTTTACAAATGTATACTCATCAATTACAATAATTTTATGATTAGCACTTCACATAGTTAGTGGAAGTACAAAATATTATTCAGTGGGACTTCTTTGACCTTCATGTGTCACTAGTGTTACCACTTTTGTACATAAGTGACTTACAAAAACAAAGCATTGAGGATGACAAGGAGTATACAGTTATGCTGTGCCTTGTATTAAATGCAGCTACCAAGTGTGTCACTTTAATAGTTATAAATGTTCAACAGAAGAGATAAACCCAGGTATACACAAATTTCACAAAGGACCTGCCAGTGTTGATCCAAATGGGCAATGTAGTCTCCTGCAGAGGGAGGCATTGGTTAGGCAAGTGAAAAATTGTTGCACTACCTCCTACACTTCTGGAGAGTCCAAGAATGATGACTCAGATATCATAGATAAAGATTGTTTTTGCAGATACTTTAACATGGCAGTTGAAGTCCATACCACTGAGCAAGTAGTGTACTGAGGGACTTGGACGAAAGGGAAAAAAGTTTAGAAGGAGTGCAGAAACAAAAAGAATAAGATCAGTAATATGAAGTGCAGCAAGCTGAGGCATGAGAGAATAGAAGGGACAGAAACCACAGTTTCTCCCCCTCCTTTCATTCACTTGTGGAGTTTTTTTGTGATTATGTGGACACATCGAAGGAATGGTACTGGAGAAATGATGAGGTAGACGCTTAGACAATATGGAAAGTAGGGAGACACGTATTAATTGGTTGATGAAAACAAATGTGACACTAGATGTAGTATATGACAGGGTACAGGAAGACCATAAACGAAATTAAGAAATTCCGACATCAAATGAACAGAAAAAAATAGGGAATATCTTTCCCTTAGCTCCCAAAGCTCTCCCTTAATTCTGAGGAAACACACTACATTCGGTTATGTACAACAAATAGTCATGCCAACTGTTGTGATAGCAGTGCACAGGAATCAGTAAATTGGACAAAATGTACCAAAGTTTTGGTCATGTATATTTATAAAAACTTGAACTGGAAGAAACATTCTACTGATCTTCTCAAAGAATTAAGTTCAGCTATGTTTACTCTTCATACAATTGCTAGGTTCAGAAACAGGTGAATTAACCTCCCGATATTTTGCATATTTTCATTCAATAATGTCTCATGGAATAATTTTCTAGCGTAACTCAACACTTAGAAAGAAAATGTTGATTGTTCAAAAGCAAGCAGTAAGAATAATACGTGGTATACACCTGCGGTCATCTTGTGGATATGTCTTCAAGGAGTCAGGCATTTTAACTGCAGCATCACAGTACAACAGCCTAGTATCATGTAGGGCCCCCGCAACCACTCAGAAGTGCTGCAGCATGATATGTCATGAACTTGACTAATGTCTGAAGTAGTACTGGAGGGAACTGACACCATGAATTTTGCAGGGCTGTCCATAAATCTGTAAGAGTATGAGGGGGTGGAGATTTCTTCTGAACAGCATGTTGCAAGGCATTCCAGATGTGCTCAATAACGTTGATGTCTGGGGTGTCTGGTGGCCAGTGTAAGTGTTTAAATGCAGAAGAGAGTTCCTGGAGCCACCTTGTAGCAATTCTGGATGTGTGGGATGTCACATTGTCCTGCTGGAATTGCCCAAGTCCATCGGTATGCACAATGGACATGAATGGATGCAGGTTATCAGACAGGATGCTTGCATGTGTGTCACCTGTCAGAGTCGTATCTAGACATATCAGGGGTACCATGCCACTCCAGCTGCACATGCCCCATGCCATTACAGAGTGTCCACCAGCTTTAAGAGTCCCCTGCTGACATGCAGGGTCCATAGATTCATAAGGTTGTCTCCATACCCATACATATACACCCGCTCAATACAATTTGAAATGAGACTCATCTGACCAGGCAACATGTTTCCAGTCATCAACAGCCCAACATCGGTGTTGACAGACCCCGGCAAGACGTAAAGCTTTGTGTTGTGCAGTCATCAAGGGTACATGAGTGGTCCTTCAGCTCTGAAAGCCCATATCATTGATGTTTTGTTGGATAGTTTGCTCACTGACAGTTTTTAATGGACCCTGCATTGAAATCTGCAGCAATTCACAGAAGTGTTGCACTTCTGTCACTCTGAATGATTCTCTTCAGTTGTGGTTGGTTCCATTCTTGCAGAATCTTTTTCCAGCCGCAGCAATGTGGAGATTTGTTGTTTTACTGGGTTCCTGATTTTCATGGTACACTCGTGAAATAGTTGTAGGGGAAAATCCCCACTTCATTGCTACCTCAGAGGCGATGTGTCTCACACTTAAGTGCCGACTATAATACCACTTTCAAACTGACTTAAATCTTGATAACCTGCCATTGTAGTAGCAGTAACCATTCTAACAATTGTGCCAGACACTTGTTGGTCTTATATAGGAGTTTCTGATCACAGTGCCATTGTTGTTGTTGTTGTTGTTGTTGTTGTTGTTGTCTTCAGTCCTGAGACTGGTTTGATGCAGCTCTCCATGCTACTCTATCCTGTGCAAGCTTCTTCATCTCCCAGTACTTACTGCAACCTACATCCTTCAGAATCTGCTTAGTGTATTCATCTCTTGGGTTCCCTCTAAGATTTTTACCCTTCACGCTGCCCTACAATGCTAAATTTGGGATCCCTTGATGCATCAGAATATGTCCTACCAACCGAACCCTTCTTCTAGTCAAGTTGTGGCACAAACTTCTCTTCTCCCCAATTCTATTCAATACCTCCTCATTAGTTATGTGATTTACCCATCTAATTTTCAGCATTATTCTGTAGCACCACATTTCGAAAGCTTCTATTCTCTTCTTGTCCAAACTATTTATCGTCCATGTTTAACTTTCATACATGACTACACTCCATACAAATACTTTCAGAAACGACTTCTTGACACTTAAATCTATACTCGATGTTAACAAATTTCTCTTCTTCAGAAACGCTTTCCTTGCCATTGCCAGTCATATCCTCTCTACTTACACCATCATCAGTTATTTTGCTCCCCAAATAGCAAAACTCCTTTACTACTTTAAGTGTCTCATTTCGTAATCTAATTCCCTCAGCATCACCCGACTTAATTTGACTACATTCCATTATCCTCGTTTTGCTTTTGTCATTGTTCATCTTATATCATCCTTTCAAGACACTGTCCATTCTGTTCAACTGCTCTTCCAAGTCCTTTGCTGTCTCTGACAGAATTACAATGTCATCGGCCGAACCTCAACGTTTTTATTTCTTCTCGATGGACTTTAATACCTACTCCGAATTTTTCTTTTGTTTCCTTTACTGCTTTCTCAATATACAGATGGAATAACATCAGGGACAGGCTACAACCCTGTCTCACTCCCTTCCCAGCCACTGCTTCCCTTTCATGCCCCTCGACTCTTATAACTGCCGTATGGTTTCTGTACAAATTGTAAATAGCTTTTTGCTCCCTGTATTTTACCCCTGCCACCCTTAGAATTTGAAAGAGAGTATTCCAGTCAACATTGTCATAACCTTTCTCATAGTCTACAAATGCCAGAAATGCAGGTTTGCCTTTCCTTAATCTGGCTTCTAAGATATGTCGTATGGTCAGTATTGCCTCACGTGTTCCAACATTTCTGCGGAATCCAAACAGGGCTTCTCCGAGGTTGGCTTCTACCAGTTTTTCCATTCGTCTGTAAAGAATTTGTGTTATTATTTTGCAGCTGTGACTTATTAAACTGATGGTTCGGTAATTTTCACATCTGTCAACACCTGCTTTCTTTGGGATTGGAATTATTATATTCTTCTTGAAGTCAGAGGGTATTTCGCCTGCCTCATACATCTTGCTCACCAGATGGTAGAGTTTTGTCAGGACTGGCTCTCCCAAGGCCGTCAGTAGTTCCAATGGGATGTTGTCTACTCCCAGGGCCTTGTTTCGACTCAGGTCTTTCGTTGCTCTGTCAAACTCTTCACGCAGTATCGTATCTCCTATTTAATCTTCATCTACATTCTCTTCCATTTCTATAATATTGTCCTCAAGAACATCACCCTTGTATAGACCCTCTATATACTCCTTCCACCTTTCTGCTTTCCGTTCTTTGCTTAGAACTGGGTTTCCATCTGAGCTCTTGATATTCATACAAGTGGCTCTCTTTTCTCCAAAGGTCTCTTTAATTTTCCTGTAGGCAGTATCTATCTTACCCCTAGTGAGATAAGCCTCTACATCCTTACATTTGTCCTCTAGCCATCCCTGCTTAGCCATTTTACATTTCCTCTTGATCTCATTTTTGAGATGTTTGTATTCCTTTTTGCCTGCTTCATTTACTGCGTTTTTATACTTTCTCCTTTCATGGATTAAATTCAATATTTCTTCTGTTACCCAAGGATTTCTTCTAGACCTCTTTCTTTTACCCACTTGATCCTTCACTACTTCACTACTTCATCCCTCAGAGCTACCCATTCTTCTTCTATTGTATTTCTTTTCCCCATTCCTGTCAATTGTTCCTTGATGCTCTTCCTGAAACTCTGTACAACCTCTGGTTTAGTAGTTTATCCAGGTCCCATCTCCTTAAATTCCCACCTTTTTGCAGTTTCTTCAGTTTTAATTTACAGTTCATAACCAATAGATTTTGGTCAGAGTCCACATCTGCCCCTGGAAATGTCTTACAATTTAAAACCTGGTTCCTAAAACTCTGTCTTACCATTATATAATCTATCTGATATCTTCTAGTATCTCCAGGATTCTTCCATGTATACAACCTTCTTTTATGATTCTTGAATCAAGTGTTACCTATGATTAAGATATGCTCTGTGCAAAATTCTACCAGGCGGCTTCCTCTTGCATTTCTCTCCCCCAATCCATATTCACCCACTATGTTTCCTTCTCTCCCTTTTCCTACTCTCGAATTCCAGTCACCCATGACTATTAAATTTTCGTCTCCCTTCACTATCTGAATAATTTCTTTTATCTCATCATACATTTCACCAATTTCTTCATCATCTGTAGAGCTAGTTGGCATATAAACTTGTACTATTGTAGTAGGCATGGGCTTCATGTCTATCTTGGCCGCAACAATGCATTCACTATGCTATTGGTAGTAGCTTACCCGTACGCCTATTTTTTATTCATTATTAAACCTACTCCTGCATTACCCCTATTTGATTTTGTATTATAACCCTGTATTCACCTGACCAGAAGTCTTGTTCCTCCTGCCACCGAACTTCACTAATTCCCACTATATCTAACTTCAACCTGTCCATTTCCCTTTTTAAATTTTCTAACCTACCTGCCCGATTAAGGGATCTGACATTCCACGCTCCGATCCGTAGAACGCCAGTTTTCTTTCTCCTGATAACGACGTCCTCTTGAGTAGTCCCCGCCCAGAGATCCGAATTGGGAACTATTTTACCTCCGGAATATTTTACCCAAGAGGACGCCATTATCATTTAACCATACAATAAAGCTGCATGCCCTCGGGAAAAATTACGGCTGTAGTTTCCCCTTGCTTTCAGCCGTACGCAGTACCAGCACAGAAAGGCCGTTTTGGCTAGTGTTACAAGGCCAGATCAGTCAATCATCCAGACTGTTGCCCCTGCAACTACTGAAAAGGCTGCTGCCCCTCTTCAGGAACCACGTGTTTGTCTGGCCTCTCAACAGATACCGCTCTGTTGTGGTTGCACCTATGGTACTGCCATCTGTATCGCTGAGGTACGCAAGCCTCCCCACCAATGGCAAGGTCCGTGGTTCATGGGGGTAGGGACAGTGCCATATTCTGCCTGTTTACATTTCTCTGTATTTGAATATGCATGCCTATACCAGTTTCTTTAGCACTTCAATGTGTTTGCTAATGAAATTTGTCACAAGTAATCCATCACAGTTTGAGAATAATAATGATGTTCACACCTATAACATTAGATGGAAAAGATAGCCATTATTACCCATCATTAAATGTGGCAGTGACTCAGAAATGAGTTCGATGTGTAGCAAAAAATGTTTTTGATTATTTGCCCAATAACATAAAATGTCTGACAGGCAGCAAAGTAAGTTTTAAATTTAACCAAAAATCATTTCTTCTGGACTACTCTGTTTGATGGATGAATTTCTATTAAAAAACTGTTTTTCTAGATTTTGTGTGTGTGTGTGTGTGTGTGTGTGTGTGTGTGTGTGTGTGTGTTTGTGTGTCAGTCAGTGTATATCTCCTTGTAAACTGACTTGTTTCACATCATTTTGAGAAAAGCATTGTTCAAATGATCTATGGAACATGTAACGTACTAACTGAGAGAGAGACTCCAAAGCAATAAGGAAATACTGGTCTGAATAGTTTTATGGCTATAAAGATCCTGCAAGAATGGAATCAACGACAAGTATTACACTTTATTTGTATTAATTACACTAAATAATGAAATCACTGGACTCTCACAGTAGCAGTATGCTCAGACACAAAGAACTTAAGACAAAAGTGATAATTTGATGTAATTTTGATATCAAAGGTAAGTCACTGCTTCAATGCTTGCACTCAAACTTGTGTTGACTCCGTATGTATCCAGGTCTCCACAGTCTCACTTTATGGCAGAAGCTGTATAACCATGAAAAAACTTCTGTTTGAACTGAAAAATCCCTTTAGAAATTGATGAATAATTTCACACCACAGTAACTGGATGTTACCTGGATTTCTTGCTCACCTCCCAGCATATTTACTCCTTAATGATTTTTGATGCTGATTATAAAAAACAGTTTCAACTGGACTTTGATATACACATTTGCAATACAAAATACAAAAATAATTTTCATCTAGACTTTTCTTTCTTGCCCAGTTTTCAGAATGATGTTACTTACTCTAGTGGTAATATATTCAATGAATTCCCATCTAACATGAAGCAAGAAGCTGGGAATCCCTACCAAATACAAAACAAAATTAAAAGCATACCTCATTCATAGTTCTTTGAACAAATTATTAGAATATCTAGTCAGGGGCCGAAAGGTTCTGTTAACTACAAGACAAGTAGCAATGTTTGTTATAAAGATGTGCAACAAGTGATAAAGTACCATAAATAGGATTCAGTATTTATAGACGAAAAAAATATTTTCTTTGAGAAAAAGCATTATAATGAAGCAAATGCTAAGCTACTAATAACAAACAACAGTTGTATTCTAAAACTGAGGAGGCAGCAACTTTTTTCAGAGCAGCAGCTTCATTACTAATTTATTCCATTAAATTTAGATGATGTAAGCATGAATACCATTTAACAGTAGAGTGATAGTTTATTGTTAATAATGTATATGGCAGTTTAAGTTTCTGTTATATCTATGTCCTTTGTTGATGTGTGCTTTGATTCTATTTACATCCCTCCTTGATAGGACCTCCAGAACACAATGAATGAATGAATGAATGAATGAATGAATGAATGAATGAATGAATGAATGAATGAATAAATAAGCAGACACAATTTGTTAAAAGTGACAGTGACTAAAGAAGGCTAGCCTAAAATAATTTTTTTCCACTTTTCAATCTGAATACCAACTGAGTTTTTCATTGTTAAACTTTTTATCATCTTTGCCAAACTTGTGCAACCCAACACTTGCCTTCATTCACTTATGTCCATAATGAGTTTTTTACACATATTTTATTGTGAATCTTAACTTTCTAGCATATTTTTTAAGCTTTCTTTTTTTGCCATCAGATTTGTTCTCGTAACTGCAAGGATTTAATATATAAGATGCGTAAGTCATAAAAATTAATCTCATTTCTTTCCTACCTGTTTTTGTGGCATTGACTTTGATACCTAAACAGTTACTACATATACGTCCATGTGTTTTCTGTGTTGTTGCTTTCATGGCAGTCTAAAACTGAAAGAAGGTTGCAGCTTTTACTCAGATACAGCTTCTGAATTATACATTTTTCAAAATTAAAAATTATTGTTTGTGTAATAATGTTTTATTCTTAACTGTTATGTGTTATTTCTAATCAGTCACCTCTTAATAAATCACAAATACCATAGTTCCTTCCTTGGGTCAGAGCAGTTGGTATCTTTGTACTTTAGTTAACTAATTTAGAAAAGTATGTGTGTCTCTTGTTAAAAGTGAAAAAAAGTTCAGTTCCAGTATGGAAATAGTGTTATGGGAGAATTATCTTAAGATGACAGAATGTTTTAATGCAAGTTGCTATGTTAGCATAAAATATTATTTTTACATTTAACAGGTGTATATATGGATATTTCAATCTTGATGAAAAGAATATATTTGGCTGCACACCTTGTTTTTGTCATGGTCATTCAATGGATTGTGAAAGTGCTCAAGGATATTCAAAATCAGTCATCAAAAGCACTTTTGAATATGATGCAGAAGGCTGGAAAGCAGAGGATCATGATGGGTTTCCTGTAAAGATAAAATATGATGCAGACATCCAGGCTATAGGAATAAATGCTTCACAGGGTGAACCAGTAACATTCATAGCCCCAGGTACAGAAACTTTTTTACTACTGCTGCTGCTGTTGCTGGCTTCACAGTACCTTACTCCCCATCTAGCCAATCTCTCCCTCTTTCAACTATGCACTTATAAGATATGTTACTCCAATATTGGCAGTTTAAATATAAGAATTAAAAACAAAAATGGTGAATGGTCAATTGACATTTATTTACATATTAGATATGTATTTAGCTTTGTAGGTCATCACCATCACTGGGTGACACTGGACGGTTATCATGCAGGAAAACACCAGTAAATGGGAGGAAGGATAATTTTACAAAAATTTTAAACTACATTTGGCTGGAAACAGCAAGTAATTTACAGAGAACATGAACATGCGATATGAAAGTACTAAGAGTTATACAGTATTCGGTGGCAAACTGTAAACTAAGTTTGGCATCAGATTGAATGCATGGAAGTACAGAATAGTACACAGAACTGTACATGAAATTCTTTATAAATATGTAAGCATTTTTAATGAAAATAATCAATTTTTGAAAATATAATGTAATTGCATAAATAAAAAATCTACGCACCAAGTAGCAGCAGGGAAATACACATATGAAGATATTAAAGTTTGCTTGCTTTTGGAGCCTGTGGCTCCTTCTGGCAGAAGGGTTGCAGGGGAAGGAAGATGGGTTAAGGGAAAGGACCAGTGAGATTTAGGAAGAGGGATGGATTTTGTAAAAGTCACCTAGAGCTCTGGGTCAGTAGAGGCTAACTGGACAGGGTGTTAAGGAAAGGCAGATTTTTTTCTATTAATACATTCTTCCTTCCTTTTGGAAGGACCTATCTGAGTTCAACTATTTTTGTCCATGACAGTGGATAATCATAACTTTGGTAACCTGTCAAAGGTTACTGTGGTAGCATGGAAGACAGAGAGATAAATCAGAACTCTAGTAGAAATGGAGCACTAAGTTTAAGAATATAAATATGCATGCAGAATTATTCTTGTAAAGAAAAATAAGCAGTTTGAAGAGTTCTCACTACCTGCCAGAGCTTTGTCATCCTCAAATGATTGCTATACATAAAAAACTGTTTACTCGAAAGTGTAATATTTTATTTATTTTATACTTTGTCATGAGATGAGTAAGTTGAGTCAGATTTTTTTTACTCATGATTGTTATAGAGCAGCCACTTTGTTTAGTAGTGTGAACTAGTATTATCATCACTTTACTACATGTATTACATAGTTTCCAAATTTCTCACTAGCAACTCAAGACAAGTAGACAGATGATCATGCATACACAACATTGGACATCTAGAAAGATGATCTGAATATTTAGAAGACAGGTATACTATGGTATTACATTCTTTTCTTACTATGCAAGAAGCTATAGATATGTGATCCTTAACACTGTATTCAAAAATTTTTGGTTTATAAGTCTTTGTGTTTGCAACTGAGTTGTCAATTTTCCTTTCACAATAATTTAACAATGTCCCTGTTTGTTCTCAACAGGTATAAAGCACAGATTTCTTTTCTCACTGTCTGGTCTCCAAAATGTGAATGGTATATGCTACAAGCCACCTTAGCAATTTTTTCCCAGTGCCTTTGAACAATAATACAGTCAACAGAAATCCACATCCGACAGAAAATTGATGCTAAAATGTAAAGAAGTTACAGAAAAAATGCTATAAGACAGACCTCTTCACTAAAAGGGCTCTTAATAGGTATTTAGCTATAAGCAGAGAGTGAGCACTCAGATGTGATTTAAGTAAACTAGGTGTTGGACTTCTCACTTTGCTGCCCCTGTTGATTAAATTATCGGTCACTCTAATCTTGACTGGGTTATTCATTAAACTGTCCAACAGTCCGCCCCCGGTAGCTGAGTGGTCAGCGTGACAGACTGTCAATCCAAAGGGCCCGGGTTTGATTCCCAGCTGGGTCGGAGATTTTCTCCGCTCAGGGACTGGGTGTTGTGTTGTCCTAATCATCATCATTTCATCCCCATCGACGTGCAAGTCGCCGAAGTGGCGTCAAATCGAAAGACTTGCACCAGGCGAACGGTCTACCCGATGGGAGGCCCTCGTCACACGACATTTCATTTCAACTGTCCAACAGATTCATTGTCTGTGCCATAATGTTGGTATTGATACACCAACAGAAACGTGTTGGATTATGTTGATGATACAGTTATAGTATGGCCACGTGGAATGCACTAAAATAATGATTTTCTAGGACATTATTCCATGTTTAAACAGACCGTTGCAGAGAAAGGCTACGAAACATGTGTATGTGTAAACCCACTTTGCATGCTGTGACCCATCACATCCACCACAGAGATGTTCTGATCATGCTGTGACAGAAACAAAACCTTGCTGAACATCTCCAGCAGCTAAGGGATGTTTTGAAAAAGGACAGTTACTTAGAACAACAGATTAAGCAAACTGACACCATCTCCAGGTGGCACTGATACCAGTGAAGAAGCAGCTGGGATCACAAACAATCCATATGCTGACACTGTTCCATGGAAGATTGGGAAAATGCTTTGAAAATGTTGTTTCAAATGTATATCAGTCCCTCCCATGAAATTGAAAGATATACCGTACTATGTTGCATGAAAGAAAATCTAAGACTCTGAAAACTGGGTGTAAATCATATATAGTACTAATGTGGCATGTCTTATGTCGGACAGACGATAAGAACTATTGAATAAAAATGTATGTAACACAAGCATTACACCAACTCACATAGCCAAGTAAACCAGATATGAAGATAGTCGCACTGTGAAGAAGGCAACAAATTTATGGAACAGTGTAATGAAAGAGGCAATTGAGATTAGAGTGGTGGGTGATTTAACCAGGAATCAGCAGAAACAAAGGTTTTAGGTTAAGTGTGCAATCCAGCACTCAGTTTTGTTTAAATAATGCACAAGAACATCTCAAAGCTCTTTCTTTGCACACAGATAAATCCCCACAAGGAAGTTTTTTAATAAAGGATTTTGTCTTATTGCAGTTCCCTCACTTACACCTTTTCTATGCCCTTGGTGTAATCTTTTTGTTGGATATGAATTTTTGTTGAGTGTTTTATTTTTTAATGGCACAACCAAACAATCATTTTGGTAGTGTGTGGTGCATACATCTACATCTATACTCAGCAAACCACTGTTTGGAGTTCACAGTGAGTAATAAGGTCAGTGCTCAACTCCTTTCAAAGACAACTAGAGACATTTTCAAAACACCACAAAGATAAAATGACTGCTTGGCTATAAAAAACTTGTAAAGCAACTATAGACTTGGTTACATGCAGAAAGTGTATCAAAATCAGTTAATATCTGTGATCCTAGCTATGCCTTGATGCCTCAGGATGTGTTCTGTCAACCTATCTCTTTTATTCAGTTTGTTTCCTATTGCAATAAGTTCTGAGCTTAAAGACCATAAATTATATAAATGCTTCCACTAGTTGTACAAAATCTCTCTGAACATGTATTTGAAAGCAAGTTGTATGACATGTTGCTTGTCCATAATGTTCTGTGACTTGGGGGGCTACACTTCGTAATGTAGTGGTATAATGCCAATAGCTGATCTACTGTACTTTTGTATATATTAATATCTGTAGGTGTTTTGTGTTGTCTATTGCTGTGATGGTCCAACAACAATATTCAATGAAAATAGCAACTCATCTTAAAAAGCAAAATAAAATATTTACAGATAGGTGGTTTAGTTAAGGTTTTTGCATGCTCTGTGGGTCATATTGTGGTGTCACTGCCAGACACCACACTTGCTAGGTGGTAGCCTTTAAATCGGCCGCGGTCCGTTAGTATACGTCGGACCCGCGTGTCGCCACTATCAGTGATTGCAGACCGAGCGCCGCCACACGGCAGGTCTAGAGAGACTTCCTAGCACTCACCCCAGTTGTACAGCCGACTTTGCTAGTGATGGTTCACTGACAAAATACGCTCTCATTTGCCAAGACGATAGTTAGCATAGCCTTCAGCTACGTCATTTGCTACGACCTAGCAAGGCGCCTTTATCAGTTGCTATTGATATTGTAAATAATGTACAGACAAGAGCTACGTTCAACATTAATGGATTAAAGTTAATTATTCCACCAGTTACCTCCTTTTTTCTGAAGTCTAAATTCCTTGTCCTGTTCCAGACCTCACACCAGCCTGCATGACCTTAAACGCGTGCCTTTCGGCTTCCTCCATTTATACGGGTTGGCTCTCCTGCCAGCCCACAACACATATTTCCAAACTTGCTATGAAGTGAAATGTGTCAGTAGGTCTACAAATAAGATACATTCTCCCTGTGAAAACATGGCTACATAATGGCCTTTTTTACATAAGTGGACTTTTTGGAAATTAATCTTAATCTACAATAAAATTTGATAAATGTAACTCAGTCACGTACTGATAACTATTCAGAAATTCTTGTATGGAGCGAAACTTGTCAAGTAGAAAATATTTCAGTTTATTTCTAAAACTTTCATGATAGATATTTCAGCACCTTTATTTTACAAGGTAGGTGGCCATGGTAGTCTAGTGGGTAGAGCACTAGACTCAACTTTGGAGGTCATGGGTTAACCCAGGAAAGAGACAGTGATCTTTTCCCTTTCCAATCCCTCCAGGATGACCTCAGGTCCACTCAGCCTATATCAATTGAGTACCACGGATTTTTCCCATGGTCAAAAGATGACCAGGGTAATGGGCCCAGTGAAGAAAGGCTGCGTTCTGCATGGAGTAAGGCCAATAGCCTGCTCTCAATCTTACACCACAGACTTTAGTGTTCTTTTTATCTGCATACTTTGCAATTTTTTAATGCAAGCTTAGAGTTAGTTGTGGATGGTGGAAGGTATTTTTGTCCATAGTGTTATATTTGCTCCTGATTCTCACAACTGAGCATTGTTAGTACACTGGACTCACATTCAGGAGAGTGGCATGGCTTAGAGTTAGTTGTGAATGGTGGAAGGTATTTTTGTCCATAGTGTTATATTTGCTCCTGATTCTCACAACTGAGCGTTGTTAGTACACTGGACTCAAATTCAGGAGAGTGGCATGGTAAATCCTTGTTTGGCTATCCTGATTTAGGTTTTCCACGATTTCCCTAAATCACTTTAGAAAAATGTTGGTGTGATACCTTTGAATGGGCATGGCTAATTTCCTTCAAATAATCCAATCTTGTGCTACATGTGTAATGATGTCACTGTTGACGGGACATTAAACCCTAATCTTCCTTTCTTTCTTTGTTGTGATTCTCACAGCTTCATAAGAGAGTATTGTGAGGCTATTGTTAATATGTCATCCTTTCAACCAGTTGCCTGTATGACGTTTGACAGCTGAAATTAGAAATTGTGCTTACAGCAAATTTCTGTGAAATGAGTAATTTGTGTTTGATTAGTGAACTGCCCTGAAAATGATTCCATGTCACATCAATGAGTGGAACTATGCAAAGTAAGCTATTTAGTATAGAATCATGTTGATGAAAGAACTCAACACAATATTACCTGAGGAGAATATTACTTTCATAATTAATGACTGGACTGTGCTAGTGTTGACGTACACTGATTGGAGACTAATCTGAAATTATTTGATTGGATTGATGAAATGCTTGCTGACACAATTCTGTTGCTTGCATTCAAACTGTTCAGTTGCAAGACACTATTCTTCATAAAAGAAAGGTGGAAAAACACTGTTGAACATCTGTAAGGTATGTAGTAGTCTGGAAAATATATAGATGGAAATGTAAGGTTTCACACCGTGAGCACCTGGGGCAAACGTTACCAAATACATACTTCTGTATTTATATGATTGCAGGAAATGTTACTCAAAAATTTCATCCATACATGAGTTTATTTTCATTACTCAAAATGGGTGCAAAAATTGTAGGTCAGCAGATTTTGTCTGCAATTGTACTGCATTTCAGAAATTACAAGATGTTCTGCCTGGATTGTTTTCACATTTCTTTATATACAATTGCAATTTTTACCATTTTGAAGTGATAACTTACTTTGAAGTGTGCCAAGCATGTTCATTACTGGGACATGGTCTTCATTTCAACAGTATTTACATGCTTAATGCTGTATGAATAAGAATAATCAAGAGTCCTTTGCACCTATAAAAGAGGACACTGTGTTTTGTATTATAATTCCTACTGAATTGATGTAAGTACTGTACACTTATCACATGTTTCCATTTCTGAAATCAGTAAGATCGATGAAATTATTGGTATTGAAATTCCTCTCGCAACACACAGAAGCTGAAAAACCAAGGAATAATGAATGATTGACAACAACATCTTCAGCACATTGAAAAACAGGCTGAAGGAATTGTTTTAGGAAGTTCCAGAAAAGTATGAAGACCTTAGAGCTGCCTAACATAATCTTTAACACTTTTGAGATGGCTCATGAGTCTCACTCAACCACTGGCATGTTACAGTCATGTAGTATTATTTTACATTATAACAAAAGTTTGAAAAAAGAAGAGGATGAATTATGATAGGAGGAATTTCCTCTTCACATGAAAAATAACAGCTCCACAGAAATTGTAGAGAGATATAACTAATCCTTTAAAGAAACTTAACTGTGGAAACCCATGCTTTAGGATGATGCTGATGATGATAATAATAATAATAATAATAATAATAATAATAATAATAGTAATAGTAATAATAGTAATAATAATAATAATAAGAATAATGCATGTAATAACCAAAAAGCCTTTGATATTTGTCTGGGCAGGGTATTGCTTGCAACATTCGAAGGTATAATACACAAAGAAAAATTTCTGTATTTAACCTGTCTAGAAGGTAATACATGATTTTTTTATCATATTGCAGAAAGCAGAATATTAAAACTAATGATCTTAAACTTGAAGCACACAAATAACTTTCACCTATATGTTTGTAAGGCATGTAATATATGTTGCTTAGATCATTGTATACATTGAGGTAAAAATTACGATCACTGAAACCAATTTTCTTCAGACAGATTTTTAGGTGACCAGCGAGCAAGCTACAACCAGCTGTTTTCTTTCAAGCTTTGGTTGCTGGAAGATGGCAAAGACATGACATTTGGCGAAATAATTATTGAAGGCGCTGGAAAAATTCTTAAACAGGTTATCTATGGAAACTCAATTCCTACATCAGCAGCACCTGTAAGTCACTAACAACAAAGTTTAACATTTTTGTATATATCTTAGAATATCAAGAAATATGAAAAAATGCAATGATACATATGACATGAGTAATTTTCTTACAAGACCATGACAATCTAACATCATTGCTCTTTGCAAACTCTGAAATGCATGACACACACACACACACACACACACACACACACACACACACACACGCACCTGCCACAAAAATGTAACACTTTATTCAAGTAAAAGTACAATGGTAAAATGTTATATTCTCTTTGAGTGAGATACTAGTAAAAGTGACAGTAAAATCTGCACAGATTAGACCTACTACCTCAGTCCCAGATTATAGCGGAGCAGCACAACAGCGCAGAGTGTAGCTGCATGTCAGGCAGCTACCAGAGCACTACTTCACTCCCGGGTACAGTGAGGCAGGGAGTGGTGCGGCAGCCAGCAGGTTCGCTTGACTGCATGGACAGCAAACACGCAAGCCAGCCAAGCTGCAGTCTTTTTGAAACCATTATAAAGAAACTACTTCGTGAAAAATTTCGATTCTAATGCATCTCAAAGTTTTACTCATCAACTTTATGATGAACTGCTTGTTGTTTTGTTAATGGTCATAGTTATTGTAATATTTTAAAATTAAGTAACCTACTGCAACAATTTCGAAAAGTTCGCATTGAAAAATATTATAATAGACGTTGGGAGACATGGGAAGGAAAGGAAAGATGATAGATTTTATTCTTCTTGTGTATTTTACTCAATGCAAGAAGGGGATATTAATATACCTCAAGACCATCCACTACTAAATACATCAATTGGATTGCCTTTTGCATTCATTGGAGATTAGGCATATCCATTGTTGAGGCATTATTTCAAGTATTAACAGTCAGTGTGTTTTAGATCCATGAAAAGAATATTTCAACAAATGCTTTTCCAGACCATGATGATTAATAGAACGTGCTTTTGGAATAATGAGCACTAGGTGGAGCAAATTTTGGAAGCCAGTAGAAACTTCAGCATAATTTGCTGAAAACATTGTGAAATTTACATGTTCTCCACAATGCTCATTGACCTACAAGGATCCTTGAGTGTTGAGCAGAATACAGTAGACATCAAGCATTCTGTGCAAGGCATTTATCACACAGGATGAAACTCTAATAGATCTTCAACTGAAGCTGTCCAAATGAGATGGTTTTGAAAATAAAACATGATTTTCAGATATTTCTCAGCTATGCTACTTCAACTTTATTACTGCCTCTCATTTTAGGACAGTGAAAGAAATGAGAGATTAATGAAATGCATTCTGTACTTATGGTCTGTAATTCTGCTGCCACATCATCACATAACTTGCCCAAAAAGAATCAGTAGTGATGATAGTTGTCTTGGTGGACTCACAAAGGGTGCCAAGTAAAGACAGGTGCTATCAAAGCTTTTGCTGATATCATTTTCTCAACAGCGCAACAAAAGAAACATGAGCACCTGCAACAGTTCTGACACTGCTACCCACAGCGAAAGCCGAATTCTGCTGGCATTGCCCGACCACTGTCAGAGTCGCTCAAATGCTCTGGTCACTGCTCCCAGAAACAGGCTTGTTTGATTTGCTCAGTGCTACTCTGCTCTGTGCTGCTCCACATGCAGTGCCACTATAATCACTTGCACTGACATGCGCTGGTTTGTTATGTGATCGCTGCCCTGCTCGCCGTGCCACACTGCTCCACTCTTGCCACACAGCTCCACTATAACTGCAGCCTAAGGGGGGCACAAAGGCCTCTTGTAATCAAATTCTTTTATTGGTCATAAGAGGACATATTACATCAGCTATTTTGAAACTTTCTGAGATGTCAAACATTATGGGAAGATATGAGAGAGGTACTGGTTGAAGTAAAGCAGTGAGGGCACACTGGGAGCCGTGCCTGGATAGCTGTCAGTAACAAAAAATCACCCATGAAAGGTGAAGTACATGGTAGGAATCTTGATCTATCACACAGTTTTAATATATCAGGATGTTTCAAAACAATGTGCACACTGCTGCAGAGTGAAAGATTATTCAAAATTTAGCTTTGATAGCAACTTAGACTTTCCATGATTTTGAAGGCACTCCTTTTGTAGAGATGAAAATGAGTTTGTACTTATAAAGACACATCTGTATGCCTAAGCATTTGACAACAATATGAAATGGATAGACACATAGATAGATACTCACAACATAGAGGAAGCACTGAGTGGCGGGCAGGCTCATGGAAATAAGATTGCTGGATCTAGCAGTGTTTTTTCAGTAAGCCTGCCTGCCACTCAATGCCTCCTCTATGCAGTGAGTAGCATTCTACTGCTTTTATTCCATCCCAGATTTTCTATTATTTAAGTATTTGACAATTTAGATCAGTGAGCGAACAAATTCAGGAAAGATTTTTCTTCTTAAATGACTTGTGTTTGTGTCTCTTTGTGTTCTTCAAGTATAATGTGTACAGAATTAATTTTTCTGTCCATGCATTTGAAAAGCTAACATAAAGGTATCTTTGATTTTTCCCGACTAAAAAATTAGCTCGCTCAACTGTGTTCATTTGAAGACCTCAATAACCAACTCCCTTACCAGGTAGTGAGTTCACTAAGGAGTAGATGTTTAGAGGCAGCATTCAGCACTATTGATTTTGACTATACTATCAGCTTTCATTATGGGAAAAAAATATCCAAGCTGTACCCAAAGTCAAGGATGTGTTCCAGGTCTGGCACTTTTCTCATGGAAATTGTTCAAATGGTGCAAATGGCTCTAAGCACTATGAGACTTAACATCTGAGGTCATCAGTCCCCTAAACTTAGAACTATTTAAACTTAACTAACCTAAGGACATCACACACATCCATACCTGAGGCAGGATTTGAACCTGTGACTGTAGCAGCAGCGGGGTTCCAGACTGAAGCGCCTAGAACCTCTCGGCCACAGTGGCCAGCAGAAATTGTTCTATTCTTCACTTAAAGAGCTGTCTATGAAGATGTCATCATTAAATTCAATAAGTAATAAGTATGGATTGCACATACAAATGAAGATATGGAGCAGTAAGGCTTTACCTAGTATGAAAGATGAGTCTCTTTAGATTCTTGTGATTTTTTTCTGTTATTGGTGTCTCAGGTTTCTTATTTGAAACTTCATAATAAATTATACAGGCTGGCCAAAATAAAAGTAACCTGGAAAATGTTCATAAAGTAACACAAAACAAGTTACCCTAGTCAATGAAAACAAAAACTGTTCTTTAGAGAAGATACTTGAAAGGACTACCATTTCTGTTGGAACATCATTCAGCTTTCTTGTCTGGAACTGGTGTGTGCACTCACAGGACATGAGATTTACATAACAAACTCTATAGCAGCAAGAACAACTAAATGGTTCAAAATAAAGTATTGTACTTAGCTTTTGTGGCATTGGTCTCCTCTAAGTTGAAAATGCATTATCTTTTCTTCCAAGGTCCTCTGAAATATCATTTAGATTAAGTTTAATATCCACAGTTGCCTCTAAAATAAAAACACTGGCCATAAAATCTGTTACAGATGTACAGGATAGTGGGAGCAATTTTAAGGGAGGGTATCTGGACCAATAGAATCCTCTGAAACTTTGAAGAGAACCTTGCAGGGTTTTATCGTTGATAAAAGTGTCTAAAACCTAGGGAAACAACTAACTGCTTGAAAAGTTGACCATTACAGACAAAATCCTGAGGATGGCATGGTAATGCAGAAGAAGATCATGTTAGCAGGTCGAAGGTCAGCAAACAGGAGAGAGAAGCAATCACACTTCGCTCCCCAGGTACTTGCATCTGCTGCACCACATGATTCCCTCTCATGCTCTTTTTGGCCAGGGATGAGTGAGGTCCATTCTAAGCATCCCCTGATCAGCAATCATGACTGTGTGAACAGCAACAGGTCAGCTGCATCTTCCAAAGTCATCAATAGGTTGTGAACAGTCTTCACAGCATCTCAACTTGAAGTAAAGGAATGGAAGTCCCCAATAAAATTTTTAAAATGTACTCCCCCCACCCACCTACCCCCTCCAAGCAGGTGGTTCCTATACAATCCTCGATATTCCACTGGAGTCAGTTATTGGCGTTAACAAAAATGATTAGACGTTGAGACTCCCTCGGACAGTCAGTGCAGGAATGGAGCCTTACGAATGAAGGGGTGGGGGGAGGGGGAAGTTGGAAGTTATTATAGTACCATATTCCATTGAATTAGTAGGGTGGATCTACAAGTTTGGTAAAAGTTGTACAGTTTTACAATGTTTATGTTTTTTTTAGTCTTTCTTATCAGTCCAGAAATGTTGATGAGCTCAAAGTGATGGCCTTGCTGTGTCTTGCCTTATGCATACAGTTGAAAGACCTACACAACTGCTAAGAGGGGCAATGTACAGTAGCAGTGGGCAGTGTGTTGTGTGTGAGGTGGGGGCCAGCAGTGCAAGGTACGCTGTGGTGCTGCAGAGGTTTGTGGTGTGTGATGCATTGATGCCATCCCTTGAAATGTCTCCAGAACTGCAACACTCTATCCAGTGGGTATTAGTGGGATGCCAAGGGGTAGTGTTTAAATATGAAAGGGGTTGAGTATAGTAGGGGTTTTTCTCTTTAGATTGCATCACTTCCACAAGTGATGTAACAAAGTTACTAATAAGAGAACATTAAAGTAGTTCTATTTGCTGCCATTGCAAGTCGTGGAGTTACAGCTGAAGTTATGTTTGAAAGTAAGCACTATCCATGAGATACAATGTCACTGATATAAAACATAACAAACCCATTAAGGAAAGTTCACTTCATATGAATAAACTCATAGCTATCTATACCGACGTTGGGTGGGAGGGGCATGCTAAACAATTGTTGTAGGTACCTGGTGGCTGGCTCTCAGATACAACTATTTGACATGTTTTGCAAAGGCTTTTACAATAACCTTTTCATAAATGTTCATATGTGAGACAGAGTGGCTCAATCAATTGTCATGAGTGCATACTTCTAAAGGTAAGTCAGGTAAATACAGTAGAAATAAATTCAAAATCATGTTGAAGAGGTATTCCGTTAGTGCGGACAATTTAAAAAGAGAGAGAGTGATGATGTTACACTGGGATTTGTTAAACAGAAAACCACTACCCATAAAAGTAAAATGTTAATTTTCAGGAACAAATGTATCCCTGTAGCAGAGTAGGGTGACAGTTAAAGACATGGTAAGGACTGCAGCCTCCTATTACTGACGGGGATGAATGTAGATGACTGTAATGCAGTCAAAATTTCAGGAGACAGGAGTTTAGTCAATTCTGCCAATATAATAAGTGTCTCACAATTAGATCTGTCTATTCAGATCATTAAGTCTGAACACAAATAGTTCTTTGTCTTGTGGCAGCACTGCAAATTGGCAAACATTAGGTTGGAATACATTTGTCGGTCGTTACTAACAGTCGGCATCTGGGAGGCTTACAGGTAGGGTTCAGTTTCGAGTATCAGTGATTGGTACATAAAGAAGTAAAATATGAAACGGTAACAACCACATATTTGACTGGGGGTTATGCTAACTGATTTGGCACTAGCCTTAGGGAAAGGCCAGAGAAGAAATTTGACTGTGGAGGGAATGTGCAGGGAACCAACAGGGATTATTTTTGAATAGGGTTAGGAAAGGAGATTTTCTGTCCAAACCATAGCTTCACAGTCAATCTTTGTATTGTGTACTACATGAGATAGCTGACTTGTACCAGAGTGGAAACAGGGCTTCAGGAAATGTGTAAGTTAGAAGGCTGAGACTGGCTAGTTCTTTGTGGGTCAGGTGGGGTTGGGAGCTAGGTGAGGTACCAGAGCTTTCACATAACCAACCAGAAGCAACAATGGAGGCCCTTAATATTTTTCCAAGGACAAGTACACAGATCAGTAGCCAGAAACATAGTTTTAGAAAGTAAGTACATAAACTTTTAATGATGACACAAGTGTGCATAGTGAGACATGCATCAGGATATGCTATATCCATGGAAGCTGCGTGTGGAGGTATGCAAATGTTTAACAGGGCACCAACATTAATGCAATGCTGAAAATGATATAGCTCTAGTCATCACAAAGATTCAATGGACATCTTTTCTACATTTGAAATAGTTGTTCATCCAGGCATCTGGGGTTGTTCATAGTTTACCTATGTGGTCACCCCAGGAAAGATGCTCTTGAATGATGGTGAGCAGAAAAACAGTGGAGCTTCACCTCAAGATCAGTGAGGGCTTGTGCCCAATGTTAACAACATAGTTAATAGTGTTAGCTGCATACCAGATAGCTCACTCGGAAAAAGTTCACCCTCACAACAGAAGGCGTTTGATACAGTTCGCCACAGTCGTTTAATGAATAAAGTAAGAGCATATGGACTATCAGACCAATTGTGTGATTGGATTGAAGAGTTCCTAGATAACAGAACGCAGCATGTCATTCTCAATGGAGAGAAGTCTTCCGAAGTGAGAGTGATTTCAGGTGTGCCGCAGGGGAGTGTCATAGGACCGTTGCTATTCACAATATACATAAATGACCTTGTGGATGACATCGGAAGTTCACTGAGGCTTTTTGCAGATGATGCTGTGGTGTATCGAGAGGTTGTAACAATGGAAAATTGTACTGAAATACAGAAGGATCTGCGGCAAATTGACGCATGGTGCAGGGAATGGCAATTGAATCTCAATGTAGACAAGTGTAATGTGCTGCGAATACATTGAAAGATAGATCCCTTATCATTTAGCTACAAAATAGCAGGTCAGCAACTGGAAGCAGTTAATTCCATAAATCATCTGGGAGTACGCATTAGGAGTGATTTAAAATGGAATGATCATATAAAGTTGATCGTCGGTAAAGCAGATGCCAGACTGAGATTCATTGGAAGAATCCTAAGGAAATGCAATCCGAAAACAAAGGAAGTAGGTTCCAGTACACTTGTTTGCCCACTGCTTGAATACTGCTCACCGGTGTGGGATCCGTACCAGATAGGGTTGATAGAAGAGATAGAGAAGATCCAACAGAGAGCAGCGTGCTTCATTACAGGATCATTTAGTAATCACGAAAGCGTTACAGAGATGATAGATAAATTCCAGTGGAAGACTCTGCAGGAGAAACGCTCAGTAGCTTGGTACGGGTTTTTGTTAAAGTTTCGACAACATACCGTCACCGAAGAGTCAAGCAGTATATTGCTCCCTCCTACGTATATCTCGTGAAGAGACCATGAGGATAAAATCAGAGAGATTAGAGCCCACACAGAAGCATACCGACAATCCGTCTTTCCACGAACAATATGAGACTGGAATAGAAGGGAGAACCAATAGAGGTACTCAGGGTACCCCCTGCCACACACCGTCAGGTGGCTTGCAGAGTATGGATGTAGATGTAGTTGAACTTGGGAAAGAGAAGCTAGCTGACGCAGTAGAAAAGGAGAAGCAATGCCTCAATGATCTTGGCTTAAAAAAGGTGAAATAGGTAACCTGTACTGCTGGGAGAGTTTAGCTAACTGACTAGCAGCAAAAAAGGACACAAAGAATAGTGTGGATAGCTCAGCATGAGAGTAAGAATTAGACAGGTGAAGACAAAAAAGTAGTATCTGGCCGCAGCTGCCCACTGATAATAATTCATGATGCAGACTGGCAGAGCAGACAACTGTGGTGATGTGTCTTTGGTAGAGGAAGTAACTGGGTCATCCAAAGCATGTCAGAACTAGTCCCTAAATGGCAAGGGTGTGATACAGTCTCTCTAACCACCCATATATTAAAACAGCTATCACCAAAACCTGCCGGACAAGTTTCGCATCTTTTGACTACTGATTTCTCTGATGTATGCTCTTCAGTGGAGTCGCCAAGCAGTGTAACGTAACCCATTATGAATTGTGGGAGAGACTTGCTACATAGTGCTCTTACATGGTGCAGGAACATAGTGTGATGACATGGTAGTGCCTAGTCAGTATCAGTCTGAATGGGTTAGGTGTTAATCCTATTAATTATATGTGATACAAAGTAACTCTGCCAATCCCTCTGGATCATGTAAATAGCCTTTTGATTGTCTGATAGCAAATGGGACTGTATATTGTGTAGGTGGTGGTGTAGTGTGGGATGGCCGGTAGGGTGGTAGCCTTTGACTCGGAAATACTCAGTTAGGACGAAAAAGATAAATGCATAGTTTCTTGAGGCTAATGGTAATCTGTTGGAACTTCTTAATTCACTTAGAACTGGATGTAAAATTGGTTGTTGGTACTCAGCACCTCGTTAATGAATAAAACAGTGTAACGGGAAATGTCTTTCAACTTGGCTGAGGAGAGGCACATACCAACATAATAAAGAAGTTCACTCACATATGGACTGGTTTAAATACTTATGCTGGCTAAGTGTGGTACTAAGTTATGTGAGCCTGCATCAGGAATATGGTGGCACAGCAGCAGGAAATTCCCACTACAGGGAAGTTAAGTGGAGCTGGCATTATCTGGGCATGAAGGCACAGAAATTGCCCGAAGTATGGAGGAGGAAGGGGAAATTAGTGTTTAATATTCCACCAACAATGAGGTCATTAGAGCACAAGCTTGGATTGGGGAAGGACAGCAAAGGAAATCAGCTGTGCCATTTCACAGGAACCATCCTGACATTTACCTTAAACAATTTAGGGAAATCACAGAAAACTAAATCTGGATGGCCAGACAGGGGTTTGAACCTTCATCCTCACAAATGAGAGTCCAGTGTGCTACTCACTGTGCCACCTCACTTGGTCCATAGTAAGGAAACACCTAAAGTCTTCATTAGGGAGGGGGGGGGGGGGGGGAGGTGACTACATGGCAGTACATCAAAATCACAAGAAATAGTTATTCAGTTCATACAAAATAATAACATAGCAAATATCACATGTCCTGAAATAATTTAATTGAATAGATAAAAAAATCTACCCACCAAGCAATGACATGAAGACACACATATAAAAAAAAGGTATTTAAATTTGCAAGCTTTTGGAATCAGTGGCTACTCCTTCTTGCTGAAGGGTTGAGAGGAAAGGTCGAAGGGTGAAGGAAAAAGACTGGTGAGATTTAGGAAATGGGTACAGTTTGGGAAAGCTGGCAAGAACTGCAGGCCAGGGGAGACTTACCTGATGGGATGAGAATGAGAGACTGATTACCAGATGGAATTTGAAAAGCTGAGAGCTTAAAGGTGGAAGTTGAGGTATTATGCAAGACAGATATTACTGTCAAAACATTGTGCAGGAGTTAATAAGAGTGGAAAACTGAGTGCATTGTATGTGATGGAGGGCAGAGGGGGGGGGGGGGGGGATAGAGAGGTCAGAAAACGAAAGATACAGAAAACTAAATGGGAGTGAAGAAAGGAATAGTTACTATGAAGAAATTCTGAGACCAAAGAAATTACTGTAAATTGAGGCAAGGTGAGGGGCACAAACCAAGGACATGCTGCAATGCCAGTTCCCACTAGCAAAGTTCTGAAGAACTGGTGTCTGGAAGAAGAATCCACATGGTGTGTGTGGTGTCATGCTGTACTGCACACTCTGCAACAGGCTGTCATGTTTTGCCAGCATACATTCTCTGCCTATGCCAATTCATCATAAGGGATAACTTTGTGGTAGTCATGCTGATGTAAAAGGCTGAACAGTGTTTACATAACAGCTGGTATATGACGTGTCATGATGGTTGCCCCTTTGGTATTACTTGTTTACCAGTTATACCTGTTACAGTTGTTACCTTTAAATGTTGTGAATATTTATTTGCTGCCCATCTTTCATTGCACTGAATGTAACAGTTATTCCTACATTATTATTATTATTATCATTATTATTATTGTTATTATTATTAAGAGTAGTTTTACAGTCATGATGATGTAAGAATAACTGTTACATTCAGTGGAATGATAGCTGGATAGGGACTGCATATTTCCAAAGTTATGATAACATTAATTCCTTTGTTATTATTTATTAAATGTTTGTTCTCTTGCAAGTAATAATTAAAGCAATGCACCTACTTCATTATTTTCAGAAGCAGTATCAAACGTTTCGTCTTCATGAACATCGTGTGTATGAATGGTTGCCTCGTTTATCCTCTCAAGAATTTATTCACATTTTATCCAATATATCATCTTTCCAGATCAAGGGAACTAGCAGCACTAAAGGTAAAAACATGATGTACATCTTCTTGTCATTATTAATGTAGGCTTCTTCAACAAGTATCACTTTCTGGAATTATAATGTCAATTATCATTCACAGGTTGTCCAGTAACCAAGACTGTATATCTGTAACCTTCTACAGACATACACAGCCTGATAAGCCTTTGCTGCTTAGATTGTGCTGTAATGCAACATAAACTAGTGTACTTTCTCTGTAGATGCCCATCCATATGGTAGTGTTTTGCAGATTTTACACAGTTAGAGAGGGTGCGGTCCAACTCCCGTTAGAAAGCAGGTTTCTACTTGGTTTCATATCTGAAGTGTCTTAATTTGTTAAACATCTCAGAACACGATGGTCCGTGTTCTTGTCCCATCCTAGTTCTCTAGGACCTTAGTCTCAGCACTCACTTTCTGCAGCCAATAGCACACAGTTCCAAACCAGCTGATCTTAATCTGTGTTGTTGCAATGAGCTTTGTCTCTACTGGACAACAGTTGATTTCTATTTACATAAATTACATGAAGTTGTCTGTCCACCGATCCCACTGGCTTCCCCCTACCCTTTTCCTAAATATGTACAAGCAGTTTAGTGACTGAATCTGAGTGAACCTGAGGATGGCCATTTGTGTGCAAAATCATGGCTCAAACACAACTACCATGAATAGCAGCACTGAAACTGAGCTTCAGATATGCACAGCTTGGTGAACGTTTTAATAAATTATAAAGATGGGCCTTTGTACAATTTTAACAACATGAACTTTTTTATTGAGTGACTGAGCTAAGGTCAAATTAATTACTTCTTGAATACATTACTAAAGTGATGTCAAGGGGGGTACATTTGTATTTTAATATGTTTGTAACGATTAAAGATGTCAGGCCTGGTAATCTAGAGATTAATCATGTGCCAGGAAACTGAAAGGCCATGGGATCAAACCCCAGTTGAACTGCAGGATATTTCAGTCTGATTTTAACATCTCATGATGTGAAGATATGCCAGAAATGACATGAGGTCCAGATTCCATGTTAAACTATAGGTTCCCTTTCCCTAGCAGGATTATTGGAGCAAGTCAGGGACATCCAAGTTGCGAAAACAGCATCCATTTGAAAGGCTTTCATCAAGCCGTTGAACCACACAAGACTATTATTATAGCTCTATAGATGACAAATGAGTCTGAGATGCTGACTGAATATTAAACTTGTGGTAAGGCATCTTCAATGATGGTGGGTGAAGACCAGATCACTCCACATGGGATCAGTTAATAAGAAAAGGACTGACAGAAAGATCCATGGAGCTCATGAGCTAGAAATGCCATCCAACTCTTTCAATACCTTGAGCAATCTGTTTTTATAATTGTAGTTCAGTATCAGTTGTACGTCTGAACATCTGGTGCTTGTTGACAATTTTCCAGCTGCTCATTGACAACAAAGTGTGTTTATATCCCAAAAAGAAAGTCAAGGTTGTACAATGTGGACCAACAATAATTAGAAGAAATTCATCATGTCCAATGACTCTTAGCTGGCTTGCTGCCAATAGCACATTTGATATTAGTGTGTCTTGCACTTTCTTGGTGTCCCATTTGTGTTGCTCTCTAAGGATAACTTATGGCCAAGAATTAAGTGGATCTTGAAGAGAAATAGCTGAATTTTATGGTGCAAATTTTATTCACTAACAAAGAACTTTACATTCCATTACTGGAATGCTCTAATACAACCCAGATCTGACATTTGTTTATGCACAGCCAGCACACAGAATGCCCAATCATAATGAATGTTGCAAATTTTCTCATATTTTTGCACATACTTCTTGTCACACAAGTGAAAATTTGACATTCTGCAGTGTGTTTTTGGAAATATCTGGTTTGATTTGAAGTTTCATTATGTACAACTTACTCTAAGCATTTTGTTTGCATACATTTGGCCGACATTAGTGAACTTGCATTAATACAGGGTTTATCAGATTCTCATCATTTTACATATTCTTGTCATCACTTGACATATTCTTATAGTTGAACAAATATAGCACATCACAGAATACTCACCTATTTTTAACACACTCAGAACTTTTTTTTTAATGTATGGTAGTTAATTCTTTCGATCACAAGTGAAAACTGTGAGAGAAGGCATAAGTGAGTGGTGCGTTTCATTGTGAGGATTTAGTAAATGGTTTCACTGACATGAATGCAGTGGCAGGGACACTGTAGAACTCACAGAGGACCTCTGTTGGAGCTACAAGATTTGCACGAGAAGCAGTTTGACAGAGAAGCAGAAAAGTAAGATCTATACCTTTAAGAAGAAAGACGCTAGTGAGGAAGAATGCAGGCTGTCAGGTGGCTGGTGGTTGGGAACTAGCAGTTAGTAGCAGTTGGAGGGGAGGACCTCATAGTCTCACAGTTTTATAGGTTCCAGCTACCATATTCCTTGTTGTTGTTGTTGTCGCAGTCTTCAGTCCAGAGACTGGTTTGATGCAGCTCTCCATGCTACTCTATCCTGTGCAAGCTTCTTCATCTCCCAGTACCTACTGCAACCTACATCCTTCTGAATCTGTTTAGTGTATTCATCTCTTGGTCTCCCTGAATGATTTTTACCCTCCACGCTGCCCTCCAATTCTAAATTGGTGATCCCTTGATGCCTCAGAATACGTCCTACCAACCGATCTCTTCTTCTGGCCAAGTTGTTCCACAAATTTCTCTTCTCCCCAATTCTATTCAATACCTCCTCATTAGTTATGTGACTTGCCCATCTAATCTTCAGCATTCTTCTGTAACACCATATTCCTTAAAGGAAGTCATTTTTGTACATATACTGTGCCTTTATTTTGAAATCATCTTATTTCAGTATTTAATGGTTAGTTAAGTTCCCTACTTGGGCATTATCAAGCTAAATCACCATAAAAATTCTTATGATGCTTACAGAATATTATGATTCACACAGTATTGTGGAGAAAAATCAACACATGGTGGGGTCCCTGATAAGAGTTTTGCACAATCATAGCAGGAATGAGCACAGCTATCTCAGGTGTGAAGTCTCTGTGTAAAATTAAAAAAGTATAGCCCTTTTTGTTTTGTCACTGTACCAGCATACATACCTTATTAAGAGATGTTAGCACAGCTGTTGAAGTTGAGTTACACATGACATGTAAATATCTTAAAACAAAATAGGATACTTGTCAATGAATGCATGAACAGCCTATACAAGGAAATGGCTTATTGTCCATGAACAGAAATATATGTTCTAATTCTGAACACAATAAAAGACATGGCTGTGATAAACCAACAGCTATTTATTAGGTCATGATGTGACAGCATATACAGTTAGTGATATGTACAAGACCACTGGCTGGAGCTGCTGCACAGCTATATGAAGAGCATTTGCCCACAAGGGGCTGCTGGCTTTCATCTGTAGGTGATTATGGCACCATCCATAGTCAGTGGCCTCTGGTGGAGGCCTGGAGCAGCTCTGTGACACTCTGATGGTTGACACATCTGTAGTACCTGAAACAGACATCCTGGGCATGAACAGTTCCTGGTCCACATGAACCAGCAAGTAGGGGCGGAAGTGCCGCAAGTGTGGACATGTTTGTCTTCCTATCCCTTCCACAGAGCATGTAGATGACTGCAGCACCCTATAAGTAGGAGTCATGTCAACACTGGACTGGCACTGGATGCTGTGAGCTGGGGATCCACAGGGTCTAGAATTAATGTAGGCAGTGCCGGCAGGTGGGTGATAGGTGCTGGCATCAGTGTAAGTGGCACTGGTGCCAGTGTAGGCAGTGGATGTATCTGTGTAGGAGGCACCTGCGTCAGTGTGGAAGGTGCCTGTGGGTGTGCTGATGAAGCCCTGACTGACCACCCTCTCCGCCCCAGAAGCCCCCTCCCTACAAGAAATGGCACAGCAAGGGCATTGAGAGGTCAAGCCACATAAACCCTTGTGTGGCTGGGCCACCAGTGGAGCAGCCTGAGACCATTTCAGAAGGGGTGGTGTGCACAGGCTGGGTGGCATGCTGCCCACAGCAAATGATGATTGGTGGTGGAAGAGGAATCAGTGTGGCAATCTGCAAGGAGGCATTAGTGCCCTCCTGAGTGCACAGCTGCTTGTAGTGGCGTGCCACAAGGTCCTAGTCAGTGTACACAATGAACACATGATGCATTTGCTGGCTGTGGGTGATGCCTGGAATCCACCAAGTGTGTCGTTCAATACCTTTGGCCCAGACTGGAGTTCCAGGCACAAACCATGATGTTGCTGATGCTGCTGCAGTACACCTGTCTGGCAGCAGGGGATGGAGCAGTGTCTGTGACTGTCAACTGTGCAAGAGTTTGGCTAGACTTTTGTCTCTGATTTACGTCTTTCTTTAAGAACTGAGAAAGAATGTAAGGGCCTTGCTACCAGAAATTCTGTGACATATTAGGGCATTTGCATTTAGAAAATCTGCACAAGGCATTCTGCTTTTCCATTGGGTTGTGGATGACAGGGAGGCACTGTGATGAGGTGGATACCATTGTGGAGCAAAAATCATTGAAGGATTGAGCCAAAAATTGAGGACCATTGTTCAAAATCACCATACAAGATAGGCCTTTGATAGATAAAATAACTAACAGCGGCTTGACCATCACATCTGCTGTGTAGATGGACAACAATCAGCATAGGGAAAGTTGGAAAAGGCATCAACAACCAATAACCAAAAAATGTCCAGTGAAGTCAGTATGGATTCTTTCCCAAGAAAGAATGGGTGCTGGTCCAATGGTAGAAACAGTGCAGATGCCACCAGTTGATTGGAACACTGATGGAAGATGGCAGCCAGCTGCTCCATTTCACAGACAACTACAGGCCAGAACCCATGCTGACATGCCAAGTTTTTGGTGTGAGAGGCTTCCCAATAATCTTGCTGTAACAGGTTGAGACAACCCTTCACACCGTTTCTAGAATCACAGCATGGGAAGTACTCCTTTTTATTGATGATAGAAAACATAGAAATTCCACAACAGGTCAGATGCCTGGCCTGGAAGATGGTCAGGCTGCCTTTGTCATATCGTGCTCACAACTCGTTTAACATTTGGGTCTGCAACTACTATGGGTGCAGTCCTGGAGCTGATAATGGGGAAACCATCAATAGTCTGTCTTACTTCTGTATCAAGTTGAAAACAGAACAGTTCTTCAAGATCAAACAATGGATCAGGGCACATGGGCAGCCAAGGCAATGCATTCACATTTGCATGCTGTGATGTAGGGTAGAAATGTATATCATAATTGCATCTTGACAAAAATAAGGTGCATTGTTGAAGGCAATGAGCAACTTTGTCAGGTAAACCTGCTAAAGGGTAAAACAATAAAACTAAAGGTTTATGATCTGTTGTGTCTAAGTGGAATTTTGTACTCTATAGAAAACATGACATTTTTTTATGGCATAAACAAGTCAAGGGCTTCTTTTTAAACTTGCAAATAGAGCTGCTGAGCTGTGGTGAGCATTCTCGGTGCAAAAGCAATAGGGTGCTCAGAGCTATTTGCATGGTGGTGCCAGAACTGCCCCCACCCCACACTGTGATTTGTCTGTGGCCAAGATTAAATGTTTATGAGGGTGGAAGGCTGCAAGGCACTGCACAGAGTGTAAATTGTTTTCAAGCTGCACAAATGCATTCTCACAGGCTGATGACCACTTGAAAGAAATATTTTTATGAAACAACTGGTGGAGAGTCTGAGAAGAGTGGTTGCACGAAAATAAACTTGTGCTATTATGCTACCTGTAATTCCTACATGTTGTACAGATGAGGTAAAGAAACAACAGCAGCAACATGCCATTTCAGGGGTCAAACACCCTCTTTGCAAAGCTTATGACCAAGATACACAATAGAGGGCTGAACAAATTGTGACTTTATAAGATTACACTTAAAGCCCATGGTTTGAAAACAGTAAATAGAGAACAAAGGTTACATAAGTGTTGTTCTGTCGTATTGGCTGTTACTACAATATCATCAAGATTGTCGATGCAGCAAGGAACCTCCTCTGTGAGTTGCTCCAAAAAGTGTTGGAAAATAGTCAGAGCACTAGCTGCCCCAAACATTAAACACTGATACTGATACAGACCAAAAGGTGTGTTTATGATAAGCTATTGTTTGAATGTGTCATCTAATGGAATCTGCAGGTAGGCCTCAGCTAAGTTAGTTTTGGAAAATAATTGGCCTTGACCAGTTTGCAAGGAATTCACCAGTTCGAGGCAGAGGATATGCGTAAATAAAAGACTGTGCACTGATGGCAACTTTAAAGCCTACACAAAGCCAAAGCTGACCTAATGCATTTTTGACAATCACCAGTGGCATAACCCACTCACTTGTTGAAATTGGGCAAACAACAATGAGTGATGTTGACCAATCCAATTGAGACATAGTTTGTTCACATAAGGACACAGGTACAAGCCATGCCTGGAAAAAACATACAGTTAGACCAAAGGTTTAAGCCTGATATGTGATGTGAAGTTGTTCGCAAACCCTAAACCCTCAGAAAACAAATCTGAAAATTCAGAACATGATGCATCTAGGTCTTGATAGAGAGCCTGTCTGTTACAAATGTGCAGTGTCAGTAATGGAAAATTCAGAAGCAATGAAAGCATCTAACCCTTGGCAAGGAGATAGTTAAGAACCAAATATGTGATAGCTGGATTAAAGTTTTGTAAGCTGTGACAGCTGTAAATTAACAAAGAACAGGAATACACTGTTTATTGTAACTTACCAGATGGCATTTGATGGGAGCAAATGCTGGGGAGCCCAACCATATCTACGTTTGAGAGTTCAGGAGGGAAACAGCTGCTCTGGTGTCCACTGGCAGTGATAGCTTTTTGTCCAGCACATACACTTCAATAAAGAGCCTATTCTGACCTACACACATCGACGAAATAGAATGACTATCCACATACATTTGTTCTGGGGAAGGCTGAACAACAGCCCATGCAATGTGGACTGCATTGTGACACTTGTCACAAGGTAGGCCTGGCGCATACAGCTCTCTCATGTTGCACAAAGCAAGAAGGTCATGATGGAAGTGCTGCATAGTGTCGTTGTTGTTGCCGACAGGGTTGTCTGTTGCAATATAGTTTCCTTGTTTGCACACAATCAACTTCCTCTTTGCTCAACAGGCCTGTTGCTATGCACCAATGTAGTTCACTATCAATGATGGCAATCTCCCCCCAGGCTTCAGTTTGCTGGCCTGCAGTGTGGGAGACATCAAAAGACTGACCAGTATTTAAAACTTCATCCAAGGATGGATCCTCACACTGAAAGGCTCTCTGCCATACTTCTTTGTTCAGTTATAGACAGATTATTGCATCTCTAACCACGGAGAAGGCATAGGATTCCTTGGAGGTGTTAGTAATAAAGTGGCACTTGTGGCTCAAACCCTGCAGCTCCACCACCCAATCCCTATAAGACTGGTGTGGCTAATGCTGCAGTGACAAAGTTCTGTGCAAGTTACAAGAACATAGTGTGCTTGCAGTGATAAGAAGACAACAAACTATACACTTCCTCAAAAGAGAGGAAGGCCAGTTCCTGTAAAGTGGCAAATCGACACAACTGATACATGCAAGGAGGAATCCATAATAAAAACAGAGCTTTACATGTTTTCTGACTCATCACTATAAACGCAACAAAGTGCTAGCAGAGCTGTTTTTCATAAGCATCCCAATCTTCAGCGGAGTTGGCATACGGTAGAAATGACAGCATATTTACCAGAGCAGGTGGGACTGGAACAATCAATGTAGCCACAGATTTTTCCAAGGCAGCCTTAGTAAGTTGCTGCTCGTGGAAAAGTGATTGAAGTACCATCTCCATGGAGAGGTCATATGAAAAATCAGTCACTGAAGTTCTACTCGTCACCAATTGTGTTCTAACTCTGAACACAATAAAGGACACAGATGTGAGAAATTAGCAACTATTTATCAGGCCACAGCATGACAACATAAACATAAGTAGTACAATACAGTTTAGTGACATGTACAACACAGACAGACAGAGACAGTGACTGGCAGTATACAGAGGATTTGCCTACCAGGGGCTGTTAGCTTTTGGCTGCAGGCAATTGAGGCCCCGACCATGGTCAATAGAGTGACCTCTGGTCGGGGCCTGGAGCAGTCGAACAACACACTGCTCAGATGTGTGACACACACTGCGGTAGTAGTGGCAGAGGTGTAGTAATGTGTGGATTATCACAAGAAGATCATTGCTAATGTAAGGAAGAAGAAAATATTGCTGCTAGGTAGTAGTCATACCAAAGGTGTAGGCCCTCAGTTACAAGAGAATTTTGGATCAGCGTATCAGGATACCAGCTTTTTAAAGGCAAATTCAGGAGTTAATCAGATGGTGGAGGAATTAGGACATTTATGTGAGAGTTAAAAGATGATAAGGAAGTAGTAATGGGTGGAGCAGTGATCAGCTTGGATGGGGACAGTAACAAGGGCAGGGCATTCAATATGAACAAGATAATGTTCTTAACTATCAGCATAACTGTACACATTGTCAAGCTGTTACAGCACCCTAATTGGTCTTGTCTTGGCAGTGCTCTCATGGTAAGTGAATGTGGAACTGGAAATGAGACTGATGACTGCTGATCAAGAGCACATTGCATTGGTGTCCACTGGAACTTTTGGGAGAAATGATTTCACTAGGCATGGTCTGTAGCTCAGGAGGTTTGGGATGGTAAGGTTGGAGCTAAGTACTATGAGTATATACACTGATCAGCCAGAATGATATGATCACCTACCTAATAGCTGGTATGTCCACCTCTGGCCTGGATAACAGCGGTAACACATCGTGGCATGGAAGCAATGAGGCCTTGGTAGGTCACTGGAGGGAGTTGGCACCACGTCTGCACACACAAGTCACATTATTTCCTTAAATTCTAGGGAGGGTGTTGATGAGCTCTGATGCCATGTTCAATCGCATCCCAAGTGTGTCTGAATGGGTTCAGATCTGGCGAGTTTGGGAGCCAGCACATCAATTGGAACTTGCCACTGTGTTCCTCAAACCATTCAATCACACTCCAGGGCTTGTGGCATGACACATTATTTTGTTGAAAAATGCCACTGCCATTGGAAAACATGATAGTCATGAAGGGGTGTATGTGGTCTGCAAGTACAATACTCCTTGGCCATCATGGTGCCTTGCATGAACTCCACTGGACCCATGGATGCCCATGTGATTGTTCCTCAGAGCATAATGAAGCCACCACCAGCTTTTCTTTCTCTTGCGGTGCAGGTGTCAAGGACTAGTCCCCTGGAAGACAATGGATTTGCATCCTCCCATCAGCATGTGAAGAAGGCATCAGGATTCATCAGACAGTCCAATGCTCTGCCACTGTGCCAATGTCCATTGCTGAACGTCATGTGCCCATTTCAGTCATAGATGCCGATGTTGTGGTGTTAACATTGGCACATGCATTGCTCATCGGCTGTGGAGGCTCATTGTTAGGGGTGTTCGGTGCACTGTGCTTTTGGATACACTTGTCGTGTGTTCAGCATTAAAGTCTGATGTTAGTTCCACCACAGTTTGCTGCCTGTCCTGTTTCACCAGTCTGCCCAGCCTATGACATACGACACCTGTTATTAACGGGATGACTGACCAACCCCACAATATCAGAATGTGATTTCACATTGGTTTTGCCATGTAGTGAAAACACTCACCACAGCAGTCCTCGAATACTTGAAAAGTCATCAGTTTCCAAAATGCTTGTGCCAAATCTCTTGGACATCACAGTCTGCTTTTGGTCAAACTTGGATAGATTGCACACCTTCCCCATTCTGCACATGGGCAGCATGCTCACTGATACTACATGCACCATGCACATGTGCGAGTGACTAGCAGTTATTCCTTGTCAGGTGGCAATGCTATGACCTGTAGGGGTTTGTAGGGTAGTGGTGGTCATGTTCTGGCTGATCAGTGTAAAATTGGGATGGTATTGTGCGCGGTCAAATTGCTGTTACCATTGGAAGGAGAACTATAGTGGCAGGCACGAAAATAAGGCTTCAAGGTCATCTCGCCATCTTACAGCATTGCCAGTCTTTTTTCTTTTCTTTTTTTTTCTTATAGCGATAATTTCAGACGTTCATAAAAATTTTAAAAAATACTGGGCAACTCTAGTTTTAGTCTAGATTATGATGGAGAACTTTCCAAAACAAAATTCTCACTAGCTGCTAGGAAAAAATGAAAACTAATGTTACTAGAAATTTTAGAGGAAAATAATTTTTTACTTCAACGTGTGGTAGTAACAGAATCACTAACATAATTGGACTGAAAAAAAAAAATTATGAACATTCTTAAAGTTTGCAGATGCATATGCTCCATCCTGGAAACATAAAATTATTCTGAGATAAAAAATAAAATATTATAAGACGTGTTAAACTGTGCCGACTGCATAGCAAAAAATGTAGTCACTGATGAATTTTTGTTCTGTAGGACTGTGAAGAAACTTCTCGTGAGAAAGTTACTAAAAAATTACTTTTGGTAACATTTCAAACATCATTATTGTATCATATCACATACAGAGGCAAATTACTTCTGTGTCGTCATAGGTCATCGCCAAGAGTTTTGTTCAGACAGATTGCTTTGATATGACTGAGAATTTTCCCTACTTCCTGAAAATATTTTACTGGCTACTAATACATATCCTTTGTCATTGCATCCATCACTCAAAACGCCAATATACGCTACGCAAAAGTAATTGTAGTTATTTTGAAGCCAATATTTTCACTAAAGTCGATCAAAATATTAGTTTGAAAGGTTTTGTGAAACCCAAGTTTTATCTAAATTTACTGTAAGCCTATTATTCTCAGGATGCAATACATGCTTGGTGCACAGAAACCTCATTCTTACTACTGCAATGCCCCTGTCTTGTGTTACAAATTTCGTCCATCATAACAGTTCAATTTTATCACAGACATTACCCTGTATTTCACTAGCCATCAGATACTATCCTCTGTCATACTACAGTAATGCAGTTCTACATTCTACCTTTTTGTAAAAGTCGTCAAATATCATAGATTTCTATGCTCTTCTTGGAGAATCAGAATAGGTGCTGGGACTGTTCTGATGTTACTGCACTGTTTATATATACAATCAGGACAGGAGAACCACAACAATTAGTCACTTTATGAACTGCATTACCCTTACTATGAAACAGGCAGTAAATCCTTCTATGAAAAGAAAGGAGTTAAATTTTGAATGTACAAGTAAACTGAATGCAGTAAGACTATATCCAAATGTAAAGACATTTGGTACAGGTTTTTAGGAAAAACTGTTATTAATAATGCAGAATTGACAATCTTATTTTAATTGACAATTACTGTCGAGTAAACTAAGATAAATTTATCAGATGTCTACTGTAAGGGAAAAACATTCACAGTATGTCCTTTGTAAGTGAAATGAATAGACAAACATTTAAATCAAGTTAGCTTTTTACATTAACGGCACTTACCTAAACTGAAGGATCTTCTGGCTCTGTGTCTTCAGATTCACTGTCGCTAGTTTCAGCCAAGTGTATCATCACAGATTCCACTATGGTCTCTTAAACCCTGGTTCAAGAAATCAGTTTCTTGAAATACTTCTGCAAGTTTTATGCAGCTCTCCCTGTCCTGCTGAGCAACTTTGCCAAGAGCTTCATGTGTTAGCTTCTCGACATCAGCAAGTTTGAAAGTAGTATTTCTTTTTGCTAGATTACTGGAGCAAATACACAGCAGATGGAATGTACCACACCGGAGGGCACATTCACCGATAACTGAAAACAAAAAGAAATCACACTTTAAAGAGTTAATTTATTCTGAGACCAAAGTTTTCCCACTCTCCACACCCCATACACACACACACACACACACACACACACACACACACACACACACACACACAAAGAGAGAGAGAGAGAGAGAGAGAGAGAGGGGGGGGGGGGGGGGGGGAGATCAAAACAAAATTCGTATTGATTACTCTTTTATACTCTTTTTAAGTCATGAACATACTACTCCACTGTATTTTAAAACACCTTACTGTTGGCATATAGTGCAGCCAGAAAAAATGGGATTGGGACTTAATTATCATTGGCACAGCTTTGGGAGCAGGCATGAGAAGGAAGAAATTTGAATGTTTAATGTCCCATTGATGTCATTGTCATTAAAGACAGAGTTGTACCAAAGATTGAAGTGAATATCTGCAGAGGCAGTGTTCAAGTATCATCCCTGCATTCACCTGAAATGACTTATGGAAACAATAGAAAAATCAAATCAGCATAATTGAAATTGGGTTGTGAACCTCACTCCTCCTGAGGTCAAGTGTTAACCACTGCACCATGTCACTCAGAAATATGTATGTTTCATTTTCCATATTAATCTAGATGGTACACAACACTGATATTACTAACAATTTATTTCTCAGAGTGCTTTAACTAATTCAAAGTGCTCTCAAAACAGAACCAGTTTTATATGGTGATATTTTGTTTATATTAGAGTACTCTTAGCGGCATTATTAATGGTCTGTTTACTATGTGAAAAAGAAAATGTTTCATCATTACAGTAATGTTGGAGTGTGAGGCATGTTCAGAAAGTAAGTGTACTGTGACCATCACGGGCTGTGGTTTTTTGTTTTATGAGGGTTGGTAACAGTGAATGGTAGATGATAATCCCCTGGCTAGAGTGAGCATCACAGGATCACAGTAGCTTGTAAACTCACATTGTGGCGTCCACTTTCATGAAAAATGTTGTTAAGAAGCCCCACCACGCAAGCCACATGCTGTGACATGCGTCTTACTAATGGAAGGAATAACACCTGTCAAAATCTTTTTGTGAATCAAAATGCTATACAGCAAGGGTTTTATGAATAGAATGAGTGTGTTTAAGTGATGTAGAGAGTTTAGTTGAGACAGAACAAATGCTCATGACGAACAGAGGAGTGGACGATCTCCCATTTTGACTGAGAAGGTGGTACAAAAATTCAAGAAAAGTGTTCATGAATTCAGCCAATTGACAGTGGATGATATTTTTATGATTTATCCACAACTCTCTTATACGAGACATTCACAAAAATACTGAGATACCGGAAACTGTGTGCTAGATGGCTCTCTAAACAGCTGACAGAGCAGCACAAAAAGAATCAAGCAAGTAGCACCTGTGAGTTTCTTGAGCAACTTGAATTGGAAGGGGAGGATTTTCTGATCCCTATTGTGACTGGAGATGAAACATGAGTAGTTCGTTACACACCTGAGACAAAAAGACACTTGTCACAGTGGCATCACACCAATTCCCCATCTGCCAAAAGATTCAAAACCACAATATCAAGCAAAAACATCATGGACTGAGTGTTTTGGGATCAAATGGCATCAGTTAGGTCAAATTTCTGTCTGAGGGTAGACCATCAATGCACAACAATATTGCAAGACCCTAAAAGAAATCTCAACAAAAGGAGGGGAATGCTGCAGAGAGGAGTGCATGAAAATGCCAGTCCTCACACAGCCTTAGCCACCAAGGTGCTCTTGAACTCATTTGGTCTGGATGTTTAGAACTACCCTCCGTATTCCCCTTACTTGGCATCTTCAAATTATTGTCTTTTCGCCACCCTGGAGGCACACATGAGCGGAATTAAATTTTCAATTGACAAACAGTTGTAGAAGGAGGTGCTAAAGTGGGGGAAGGAGTTGGTGGGAGATTTCTTTGAGGAGGGCATAAAGAAGCTTGTGCCACAGCTCACCACATGCATTGAGTGAGATGGTAATTATGTGGAAAAATAGTCATTAAGTGTTATCAACAGTACCCAGTTATTTTTTTTAACCACACTTTTTCTAAAAAAATATAAAAATATGCTTTCTTATCATGACTTGTACATGAGTAAGGGAGACATCTTCAATGGTAGAGGCCTACTTAGGAGAAGTGAAAAAATTATGGTCATTTTGTGAAGATGGAAATAAATCATCTCGCTAATGAGAAATATCCTAGGAATTTCAACAAATGAACGTTAACAGTAACAACAGGCACAAACTTACCTTAGGAGAACCAATATTACATATAACATAGCATCTGTAGGATAAAATTGTTCATTATATTGAAAGACAGAACCATTTTCACTCAGGCTGTCCACCCCTTGAGCTGAGTGATCAGTGCATATGATTGCCATGCAGCAGGCCTGGGTACTATTTCCCGGACAGGTTGGAGATTTTCGCCACTCAGGGATTGGGTGTGGTGTTGTCCTCATTATCATTTCATCCTAATCGTCATGCAAGTTGCCCTATGTGGTGTTGAATGAAAAGACTTGCACTCAGTGGCCCAACTTCTCCAGAAGGGTCTCCTGGCCATCAATGCCATATCATTGTTTCATTTCATTTTTTTCACTTAGGCTGTTCAGGTGGAATAAATATTTTATTCCACACTAATGCACTAACAGGTAGTGGATAATGAAGCATTTATTCTAGCTGAACAACCCAAATGGAGGAGTTTCTGTCTTTCATTGGAAATTATAAATGCTGTGTTGCTAGACAAGAAGGAATTAGCCAAGACAACATTACTGAGCAGTAAGAGAGAGTAGCTGTTATGTTAAAGTGAACGAATCCTGAAAATGTAAATGACTTGTTGTTTGTGAGATTAAAAGTATCACCCTTGCACAGAAAAACAATTGAAAAAGTTCAACACAGAGAAGTCGCCAGGTCTGGATGGAATCTCAGTTCTGTTTTACAAAACATAGTCTATATCATTGGCCCCTTACTTAGTTTGCAATTATCATGAATCTCTTGACCATTGCAAAGTGTCAAGAATGTATATAAGAAGGGTAAAAGAATGAACCCACAAAAATTACAGACCAATATCCTTAACATCAGTTTGCTGCAGAATTCTAAAGCATACTTTGAGTTGAAATACAAATACAGTTTGTATAATAAATTACCTAGAGACCAAAAAGCTCATGTCCATGAATCAACATGGCTTTAGAAAGCATTGCTTGTGTCAAACCCAGCTTGTTCTTATCTCACATGAGACTGTGGTCATGTACGTATGTGTTGCATTTGTGTGTGTGTGTGTGTGTGTGTGTGTGTGTGTGTGTGTGTGTGTGTGTGTGTGTGTGTTTTGTCTATATACATTTCATGTAGGGATCATGAAGATAAGATACAAGAAATTAGGGCCCATACTGTGGAATGTAGATAGTCATTTTTCTCTTGCACTTTTTTTGAGTGGAACAGGAAAGGAAATGACTAGTTATGGTACAGGGTACCCTTTGTAAAGTCCCCTACAGTAGCTTGTGGAGTATGTAGATGTAGACATAGATGTAAATGTAGATCATGACTTATGGAAAATTATTTTGGAAATGGTTACATCTAAAAAAATTATAAAAGGAGAAATTACACTGTTTTTATTGTTACATTAAATTTCAATAGGGCTCTAATTATTCTGCGGCTATGTAAAATGACAAATAGACATGTTTGCTCACTCAGACTAATTTGGCATACAACTTAAAATACTGCTGTGTTCTGGGGCTTAAGAACTTTATTGCCAACATGTTCCTCTCCTGGGCTGTCTTCCTTTTGAAGAAGAATCTATCTAATGCCTTATTATAGTGAGACAAATTTGTTTTATGAGCATTGTGTATCTTCATTTTTCCTCCTTTCCCTTAGTCCCAGATCAAGCACTGAAACATAGAAGTATAGTATAGGTCATTATAGTATTTGAAGTACATTTTGAAGTTTTTTTATTAAAAAATATGTGTAATGACAAATTGAAAATTTGTGCCAGATGAGTTTGTACCCAGATTTTCTGTTTATAACCACCAGTCACTAGCCTGTAACTAGCCTGTAACTTTTTTTTACTAAAATATTTTAATGTACGGAATCTTTATCACAAGTCTCTAAATTTTTGCCTTTTAGGATCAATGTAAGTCAAAGGCCATGGAACTGATTCTGGGGAGACACTCCAGGCCTGTCCTTGATATTTGTGCCTATGATTCCTGAACACTGATACTGAACATATTTTGTTAACAGGCACAATATTTCTGGACGATGTGGAACTTGGAACAGCTGTTCATGGAATGGGAGACATCACAGCCAAATGGGTAGAAAAGTGTGTATGTCCAAATGCTTACACTGGTCAGTTTTGTGAATCATGTGCCCTTGGCTATTACTGGGAAACACATAATGAGCATCTGACTGAGTGTGTGCCTTGCAGCTGCAATGGACATGCTGAAATGTGTGATGAGAATACTGGTAACTTTGTAATTAAGTTTAATTTTCATCTCTGTCTTAAGAAAAGATATATGGCAGTGTTAATAATGAATTGTAAATTGATACTCAAATAGTATAATTATTATGGAGACCCAAATAATGGCAAAGAATATTTTACTGACTTGTTCACTTGATATGCATACTGAGTTTGATGGCCTGTGGGAGAATATTGAAAACTATGCTTTATCCAAATGTACAGGGAAAAGTGAATTAAATAACAAACAATCACATAATTATATTAAAAAGGTAAATCATGTATTCCCAGTGTGATGCCTTAACATCAAAACGAAGTTTGTACATTGAAAATTAGTATTTGTGAAGGAAAACAAAATGTTAAAAAGTAGAAAAAAGACCACAAAATAAGAAATTTGTATTTTGGATAATATAGCTGGTAGTGTAATGGGATTTTTCATGGAATTGCATAGATGCAGATGGAACTTCTTTACTACAGTGCTAACAATACCATGTTGGTCCATCCTGGACTTCTCATTTTTACAATGCTAAATAAACTTACTGCCAAAATATCAATTTTTTATCAACAGGCAGTGCTTCAACTGAATCAGTAGTCAGTACAACAGTAGAGCACTATTCACAGCTGTGCGCATTTACACTTTCATGACACAAAAATTGCTCGTCATATAAAGATAGGAAATTTAACAGCCTGTCAGCATTACCTATTTTTTTGCTCCATCCAGCAAATTTCTGTACATAAGGTGGGCCACAACTCTGATAACACTGGAGTGTCACATGTTGACGAAAATGGTAGTTAATATATTGCTTTTCATTATTAACGAATGTATTAGTCTTTCTGTGTGTTTGCCAAAAAGAAATCATGATATGTATGTATGGTATTCTGCCTTACAACAGGTCTTGTCATGGGTTAAGCCTATTCCTTTAGTCTGTCCATAGCCAGTCTTTTCATTTCTTAATATTTGCCTCGTTTGATATTGCACAGCATTTGATATCTTCTTTTTCCTCTTCCCCTTTTTCTCTCCACCATTCCTTCTATTCCTTCCTTCAATAAACAGTCCCTTCTCAAACAATGTCCAATGCAGTTCCGTTTTCTCTTTCTGATGACTTTCAGCATGTTTCTTTGTTCTCCAACCATTCTTAATACTTTTTCATTCCTTACTCGGTCTTACCACTTCACTTTTTTCATTCTTCTCAATATCCACATCTCTAGTGCCTCCAATCTTCTTTCATCTTCCTTCCTCAATGTCCAGTTCTCCGCACCATATGGTGCAATGCTCCAGATGTAGCAATTGGCAAGTCTTTTCCTCAGGTCTTTGTTTAGTGACCCACAAAGTAATTTCTGTTTCATCTTGAATCCTTCTTTTGCCATTGCAATTCTTTTCCTAATTTCTGTTGAACAGTACATACCATCCATTATTACACTTCCCAAGTAATTGAAGTTATTCACTTGCTCTATTTCCTCTCCCCATATTTTCATAGGGCCTTTTTTTCCCTTTCCTCCAATTACCATGCTTTTTGTTTTCTTCTTGTTAATCTTCATTCCATAGTCTTCTAATTTTGTGTTTAGATCATCTAACATTTGTTTCATCTCTCTTGCACTCTCTGCCACCACAACCATGTCACACACCAATCCACTCTCCGACCTGCTATACAAACTCCTCTCCTTCCATCAAAACTTTCACTAATAATTTCCTCCAGATGTATATTGAACAGTGTTGGTGATAAACAACAACCTGTCTTACACCTCTTCCCAGTTCAATTTCTTCACTCATCACACCTCCTGTTCTTATTCTTGCTGTCTGGTTCAAATATAAATTTCTAATTAGCTGTCTATCCCTCCAGTCAACTACATGTTTCCTTAAGATTTCCATCAGTTTGTCCCATATGACACAGTCAAAAGCCTTCTCATGATCAATGAACACAACATACACCTTCCTTTTCTTCTCCATGTACCTCCCCCCAATCACTCTCAGTAGCCCAATGGCATCTCTAGGTCCCACTCCTCGCCTGAAACAAAATTTTTCATCTCCTATTAAGCAATTCAGCTTTCCATATAGCCTTCTGTTGAATGTCCTCAGCAAGACTTTGGCTGCATGCAATATCAGGCTCATTGTTCTATGTTCCTCACACTTTTTGCTGTTCTTTTTCTTTTTTATAGGTATTAAGGTACTTTCTGTACTGGTACTACTTTTCAAATGATTGATTTACAGTTTTAATATTATTGTTGGATCACTTGATACTTTGAAGGCATTTAGGCATCAAGGAAAATGTGTATTTTGCTGTCAATTTTAGAAAATGTATAACATCAATTGTGTATCAGATGTAAGTGAATTAGCAGATGTAACGGTGTGTGTTTTGAACTGCCTAAGGCAAACAGGTGAAGCAGTTCTCACATGGATTTAAAAGTGTTTTCAGATGGCACTTCTAAGTATACTTTCCAAATTAGCTACATGAACTATTTATATTTCTTTCTTCAAAACCTCAACATGTAGTTGAATATTGTTAAATAGAACATGCATTATGATTCATTATTAATGCTGGGTTGCTAAACAACAACTGTTGCACAATATAGTTGTCATTTGGAAGAAAGTCTCACAAACTCTAATTAAAGCTGCTTATATTTTTCTTGTCTTCTGCTATAATAGTTGTAGATAAACACTTGCATCATCATCTTTGTTGGACTGATTTTCATATTTATGATTGGAACAATCCTTCACACAGACCTTGTTATAACGTCAAGTTGAACACACATATTTCAGAACGACTTAACACACATAAGTCACAGAGTAAGCTGACAAGCAAGACATGTGCACACGTTAACATTCGAATGAGCACTGAGTCCCAGTCTAGCAGCCGCTGCTCGGCTGGCCGCTTAGGTGGTGCAGTTGCTGCATGGCTGGCAGACAGCGCCGCACGTAGAGGACGCGCGTAATTGCGTGGCGGCGCTTTGAATGATTGGTGAGTCACAACACTTTTCCCCCCTTTGAAATTGTTGCACTGGTCCTGATGGAGGTGTCCTGGCGATGGCTAACGTCCATAGGCATTGCTCAACTCGCCGTAAAGTCTCGAGGAGGCGGCATTCCGTATGGACGGAAGTGTCCGCGATGATAACGGGTCGAGATGACAGGAGACGTAAGGGTCGAATCTGCTGGGGCCCCATGCACAAATCTGCCCATTGTGGCAAGTCCAGTTGATATAACAGGAGACATGGGCGATGTGTCTGGGTCCGTTGGAGGAGGAGGCGAGTAGATTGGCTCTGACAGAGAATGGTCATCCAGTTCCTGCATGGGCATGTCTCCTGGTGGCATCCGTTCTTGTGCTGGCATCGCGATGATGGTGAGAAGGCTGCGTTGTGAGTATTGAGAGATGCCAAGATCCCGAGCATCAGGTAGAGCAGAAGGTGGTGTAGCGGCATTCGGAACAGGCATTGCCGGCACACGAGGCCGAAGCTGGTCCGAATGATGCACTGCAACACCTGTGTCCGTCTGAATTTCATACAGTCGTCGGCCATGGTGTCGGTAAGATGCGGCCCGGGCTCCATTTTGGCCGCCTGCCATATCCCCGTACCCAGACGAGGTCATCGGCAGTGAACCGGCCAAGTGAAGGCACCTGCGGCCATGCGGTGGAAGGCCGCAGAAGATGAAGTAGCGTGCGGGGCTGTCGGCCATGTAAGAGCTCAGCCGGGCTGTGGTCGCCCATGGGGGTGAAACAGTAAGACACCAGGAACTGGAGAAGCGCCTCATCAGCAGCAGAAGAAGTCAGAACTTTCCGCATCTGAGCCTTAAATGTGCGGACCAGTCGTTCAGCCTCGCCGTTTGATTGTGGATGGAACGGCGGGGCCATGACATCCATAATGCAGTGACGAGCACAAAAATCCGCAAATTCGGAAGAGGCAAATTGTGGACCATTAACAGTAACAAGAGTGAAGGGGAGGCCTTCCAAAGAAAAAATGTGTGCGAGAGCACTTGTGGTTGCTGCGGTGGTAGGCGACGTGCAACGGACAATGAAAGGAAAGTTAGAGTAGGCGTCAATTACAAGGAGCCAATAAGTACCTAAAAAGGGTCCCGCAAAGTCAGCATGAATGCGCTCCCAGGGCTTCTCAGGCAAAGGCCACGGTGACAAAGATGACTTCGGGGCAGCGGCCTGTGACGCACATCTGTGATCGTTTTGGAGGCATAAGCAATGGGTTGTTTCGAACCGTCAGAAAAACGGTGCGCAAGGACTGCACCGAGCCTGTATTGAGAGGCATCTGTGGCAAGAACAAGATGTTGGCCAGGTCGATAAGTAGCCAGGCACAGGGCCTGTTTCAGCATAGTCTTCAATTTCTGGGAAGCCACATCGCATGATGCGGACCAGTGAAAAGGCACGTTTTTATGCAACAGGCGATGCAATGGCTGAGCCACCAAAGCTGCAGACGGTAAAAACTTGTGATAGTATGCTATTTTCCCCAAGAAGGCCTGCAGTTCCTTAACAGATGTAGGGCGAGGAAGGGCATCGATCACGGTGACAGTTGCTGAAGCGGACGAATACCATCCCGAGAGAGTTGAAACCCCAAGTACGTGATAGATGCCTGAAAAAATTGTGATTTCTGAAGAGTACACTTGAGACCGGCAGTCTGTAAGATATGAAAAAGTGTGCGGAGATTTTGAAGATGTTCTTCAGTGGTGGAGCCAGTGACAACAATGTCGTCCATGTAATTGATACACCCAGGGACAGTGAGCAATAATTGTTCCAAGAATTGCTGAAAGAGAGCAGGGGTGCTAGCAACCCTGAAAGGCAAGTGTTGGTATTGATAGAGGCCGAAAGGCATGTTAAGGACCAGAAACTGTGGGGAAGCAGCGTCTAGAGGAAGTTGATGATAAGCTTCCGACAGGTCAATTTTAGAAAAATACTGGCCTCCAGCAAGTTTAGTGAACAGTTCTTCAGGTCGGGGCATAGGGTAAGTGTCGATGAGGCATTGAGCATTTACAGTGGCTTTGAAATCGCCACAGAGACGAAGATCACCATTTGGCTTAGCAACGACAACGACAGGAGAGGACCATTCACTGGAAGTGACAGGAAGCAAGACCCCTGAAGTAGTGAGATGATCCAGCTCCCGTTTTACCCGATCACGAAGGGCCACAGGAATGGGCCGAGCCTGAAAAAACTTAGGCCGAGCAGTGGGTTTGAGCGTGATATGAGCTTTAAAGTCGTTTGCACGGCCTAACCCAGGAGAAAAAGGGGACGAAAATGTCATCGACAAGGAATCCAATTGAGCATAAGGAATAGCATCAGAGACAATATTGACAGAGTCATCTATGGAGAACCTAAAAACACGAAAGGAATCGAAACCAAAAAGATTCTCTGCATTACTCTGGTCAACCACAAGTATGGGAACAGTGCGAACGACGGATTTGTAAGATACCTCAGCATTAAATTGTCCCAAGAGAGAAATCTTCTGCTTATTGTAGGTCCATAATTGCCGAGTGACAGGTGACAGGATTGGAGAACCCAATTGAAGATAAGTCTGAGAATTAATTATAGTGGCAGCAGAACCGGTATCCATCTGCATGCGAACATCTTGACCAAGGATTTGGACATTGAAGAATAACTTCCCTGAAAGGGAAGAAGTGCAATTGACAGACAACACAGAATCAGAATCAGCGTCATGTTCATGAACATCATGTATGCGGTTGGATTTGCACACGGAAGACCCATGACCTTTCTTTTTGCAATTGTGACACACTGCCCAACATTGGGGATAATCCTCACATGAATGTTTCGTAAAATACAGTGGACATGAAGGAAGATGCCGAAGCTTTTGCTGCAGTTTCTTAGCGGGTTGTTTACGGTTAGGCCGAGGCTGTGTGTGGGAGCGCACTGCGGCCATGTCAGCCGGCGGGGACGCGCCGCACACTTCGTCAACAGCACACAGAGGTTGTATTTCCCTGACATCACCCCACGCCTCTATTTGCGCCCCAGCAGTGTGAGAAATTTCAAAAGACTGCGCAATGGAGAGAACTTCATCTAGAGTTGGATTTGCCAACTGAAGGGCACGTTGCCGAACTTCTTTGTCCAGCGCCGACCGGATAATAGTATCCCGTACCATGGAATTGGCATAGGATTCTTTGTGAACGTCAGTAACAAATTGACACTTTCGACTGAGGCCATGAAGTTCAGCAGCCTAAGCGCGACAGGATTGATGCGGCTGTTTTTGACAACGATAAAAGGCAACACGAGAGGCTACCACATGCATTTGCTTTTGAAAATAGACAGAAGTGAGCACATTTCAGCAAAGGACAAAGACACAGGATCCTTCAAAGGAGCCAATTGCAACAACAACCGATACATTTGAGGTGAAATCCAGGAAACGAACAGAGACTTACATGCTTGTTTGTCCATGACATGAAATGCCAAAAAGTGCTGTCAAAGACGTTTTTCATAATCAGACCAGTCTTCTGCCATCTCGTCGTAAGGAGGAAAAGGAGGTATAACCAACAACGAGAAACGCCCCGCATTTGACGCCGCGACGAAATCGCGAATCGCCGCTGTTAGAAGCGTTTGCTGTTCAAGGAGATTTTGCAATAGTTGCTCAACAGTAGCCATGGAAAACTGTGGGTCAACGGTGAAAAGGAAAAATCCACTACCTCATCGCCAATTGTTATAATGTCAAGTTGAACACACATATTTCAGAACGACACAACACACATAAGTCACAGAGTAAGTTGACAAGCAAGACATGTGCACATGTTAACATTCGAATGAGCACTGAGTCCCACTATAGCGGCCGCTGCTCGGCTGGCCGCTTAGGTGGCGTAGTTGCTGCATGGCTGGCAGACAGCGCTGCACGTAGAGGATGCGCGTAATTGCGCGGCGGTGCTTTGAATGATCGGCGAGTCACAACAGACCTTTTCTGTTTATTTTCTACTGAAGTGGTTTCTTCACAATTACAGTTTGAGAATGTATATTGTAATCAATAATTTCTTTTACAAGAACTCACAACATCTGAAAGACAGAACTCGTGTTTACATTTCAACAAGTGAATAATTGAAGCTGCATCTGGTGTGCTTCTCATTTATTTATAGTTTGCTATTCGATGCTAGAATATTCTGAAAAATTAAACTTTTCTAATTACAATACTTTTCAATTAGTACCTCAGTTATGAACAAATTTTATGTTTCTGGATTCTACAATTTTAATATTTCAATACAAACATTATTATTTAAATTAATAACAGGTTTGACATAAAAATTTTTAGATTTCACATGTTTGTTTAAATTATGACCTTCCCATAATTTTCATCTGGTGACATGCTTTCCATAAAACTAATTGCATATTATTGATCATGTATCAGATATCTACACTCTTTAAGTAAAAAATTTAACCTGTCCCAAATAAAATTCTTGAAATTTATGGTTATCTATTTGTTGCTCATTACAAATGTAAGGTACAGTATAAAACAAAAATGCAATATTAAACAAATAGTTTTTTTTTCAAGAGTGTATCTCTACTTATCATTCTGTAATGCAAAATGATCAATAGGACAAAAAAACAAATGGAAGGCACTTATCAGTAACAGCCCACAATGAATCCAAATATTACCTTCATATGGTCATTTGTGTAGTGTTATACCCTTACAAAACTGTATCTTCACTGAAGGAACCTTGCCCACCCCCTGATGCATTTCACACTGCTGCTTCTTGCAAGAAATTATTACTTATTCTTATAAAACTCTTTCTTACTTTATCATGTAGCTCTAAATCATGTATGTTTAAAATATATTGTCACTAAATTCAGATATTTTTTGTAGCAGTAAACTGTTTGTCACATTTAGAAACACTTCTATGTTCAAATTGTAGTGTAGTCCCCTTAAGTACAAAGTTGTGATATCTGTCAGCTTCTTTTACTTACTGATGTTCACTTTTACACATCACAGTTTCAGCTGTTCTCAAGTTCTTCTTGGTACCATTTAATTCACTTCTGAAGTACTGAAACTGCCATTTTCCTTTGTATTTATTTTATCCCATTTACCTAACTATAACAAATTTGCATCTTTTGCAGTTGTTGATGCTAATGAGAAAGCTAGTTTTAAAGTTAAGTTGTTCATATGTGAAAGACAGTAAACTTGCAGTAATAACGCTAATGCTTGAAATGGACAGAATTTTGTTATATTTTATGTACAAACCATCCAATTTTATTTTTCAGGACAATGTAACTGCCAGAACAATACAGCTGGTCATAATTGTGAGTTATGTGCAAAAGGATTTTATGGAAATGCTTTACAAGGGTCAGCATTTGATTGCATGCCATGTCCTTGTCCAAATGGTGGACCCTGTCTTTACAATGGAAGCAATATTGTTTGCCTGGAATGTCCAGTTGGTTATACAGGTACACTTGTGTTAAAGTTTAATACAAGCACTGACACGTCCTCTTTTATTATATATAATTGAGACAAGTTTAACACAGCTAGATAATAACTTTCTCAACACAAGACTGTGTCCAGCTGGCACAATGTAGGGTACAGTGTGTGTGTGTGTGGGGGGGGGGGGGGGTTCATGTGCATGTGCTTGTGCATGTGTGTATTCCCTAGCTCAACAGAGGATTGATTCCAAAAGCTGGCAAGTTTTCTTTCTCTTTTGTATGAGCTTTTCAATGCCTCAAAACTTTGGCTGTTTGGTGATTGGTCTGCTTTACCCCTAAATTATTTACCATCCAGTTATGTTATTTTAATCTTTTACATGTTTAACAAAAACACAGTTTTACATATTTAATAACAACATAATTTTTAATCAATTTTATTCATTGATCACAATCGTTGTGTGTCATCACATTTACAGTTTTTGCTATATTTTGTATAATTACTTAACCATCATTTGTGTAATCAGTTACTCACTGCTTTCTCTAATGACAATGTAGGTGTTGGAATTTGTTCTTCTATTGGTCAGTTTTGTAGTAAGCTCAGCACAGCGTGTTTTAATTTGTTAGGAACATATAACATGAACCACCCACTTCAGTTATGGTTTGTGACTAGCTGAGTACCTGGTGTTGCCAGGGCATGTATTTGTTTCAGTTTCCTATTAGTCCATTTCCTGTCCCCCTTCGCTGTCCATTTCCTCCTCCTCCCAACTCTGTTCACCTATTATTCCTCCTCTCTCAACCGTCTTCTCCTCCACCTCTCTCTGTCCACCTCCTTCTCTCATCTTCAGTCTCCTTCTCTCATCTTCAGTCTCCTTCTGCCCCCTCTGCCTGCCCATCTCTTCCCCTTCCTGTCTCTCCAGCCCCTTCTCTCCTTTCTCTGTCCATCTCCTTCTCTTTCCTTTCTCTGTCCATCTCCACCTTCTCTTCTCTCTGTCCATCTCCTCCTTCCCCACAACTGTGTCCATCTCCTCCTTCCCCCTCTCTGTCTCTCCATCTGCTCCCTGTCCATCACATCTAACCTAATAGGAACTTGCTGGTTCTTATCCACACATATTTTTAGTCAAATATCCCCTGTATCTCAAGTGGATTTTGGCTGCCCTTTCATTTTCATGCAGCTCAATCGTTATGATGTTTTATCTCCTGAAGTGTGTGTTTTACAGTGATATAATTTTGCAGGTACATTCAATGGTACGTGCAGATATTGTCTATGAAATGTGTGTGGAGTAGAGTTAGTAGTAAAGAAGTAATAAATTAAATTGCCATGCATGATGTGGCAGTTTCTCATGCATCTTAGCATTTATGATGTTATATCTCCTGAACTGAGTGTCACACAATGACGTAGTTTTGCATTTGTGTTCAGTGTTATACATGAGTACTGTCTGCAAAATGTCATTAATAGAGTTAGTAGTAAAGCAGTAACAAATCAGAATGTCATTTCTGATACAGCAGTTTTATTGCATGAACAGTGAAAATGTAGTAAGGGATAACCTTTTTTCTTTGATCATTTTGTGTAGTATGCCAGTGAGAAAAAGGTTTGTAAAGGTTTGAAATTATATCTAAATTTTGCTGCAAATGACTAAGTGGTCTCATTCTCAAATACTGGATGAATGAAGTCTAGGTTTTTGCACATCATGGACTAAACTTCGTTTCACCCCCATTCCCACCCCATTGACAGGTAGGTGGTTCTTACCCCCATAGTGCTTCTTTCCAGACATTAAATGATCTGTGTGTCAAGTTTCCAAATCGACCCAGAAGCTTAGGAGGAGCTGTGGAACATATATACAAACATTCTTACATTTTTATAATATGTTTGGATTCTTTTATGTGGTCAATGACACCACATTGTTTGTTGTAAATACTTTTATTCAAATGGTTCAAATGGCTCTGAGCACTATGGGACTTAACATCTATGGTCATCAGTCCCATACTTTTATTCTTTATTCTTTAATCACAATCATTGTGTATGATCACAATTACTGTTTCTTGTGCACTATAAGTAATCACATCACAGCTGTTTGTGTAATGAGACACTCACTGTTTTGCCCATTGGTGATACAGCTTTGTGTAACCTCTGACATTTGTTTCTCTTAGTTTGTAAATAATTTTAGTAAGTTTAACACAGCTTGACTTTAATTCTGTTAACAACATATGACGAAAACCACAAGTTTGGTTATTTTAGCTCTTTTACATGTTCAATGACACTGCATCTTTTCTAACCACTTTATTCAATGATCATTCTGTGAGATCACAATTACCATATCTGTTATATTTTATGTAATTACTTTACAACAGTACTATGTAATTAATCATTTGCTGCAATTTTGTGTGAGCACTTTGTAAGGATTTATCTTCTAATAGTTATTATTGCACAATCGATACATCACACTCGAGGAAGGTCAAGCAGTGTGTTTACTTGTTTACATCTCTTGTGGATGGCCCTGCCTGGATAGTGTAGTGTGCACAGTGTGCCATGTACGCTTTCCATGCTGCTACCAGATGGTTGCCAGAATGTTAGGGATCATTGTTTCCAGATTTTATATTTAAGGTTACATACGACAACAAGATTATTTATATGATGATTGGTATATCTCAATGAGGATTTATTATAAAACTATTGACAGTGAGAGTTACTTATTTTATTGATTAAGACACTGTAGCTTTTGCCCTAATGTCTTATTTTGTTTAACTGCAGGCAGCCCAGTGATGTTCTAAGAGTGAAACTCTTTGAAACACAATAAATTGTTTTATTAAACAGCAGTGGTGGTTTTCATTAATCACTGGTGTTAGTGTCAATGAGCTGTGGCGCTGAACATGATGATTATTTGCAGGTGTTTTGCATTCACTATGCTTACCAATTTGTAAACTGAGCAATTTGTATTTAATTAAGCTAACCAAGAACCAGTGAAAACCAAGAAATTCTTTTTAATGAAGAGTTATACCATGTGGTGCTTGGTTCGCACAGGCTCCCAGTTGAATTAGGCCTATGGGAACTTACAGGCTTATAAGCTATGGCAGACTTATATTTATCAAGAGATTTGTACCACAGGTACACAATAAATAATGTTTAAATGATATTATAATTTTAGATAATGGGAATTCTTGGATGGAAAAATACATAAAATCCACACCTACATATGTATATAAACTACATAATCCACCAAATAATGCATTTCCTTCTCTGTTCCACTCGGAAATAGAGCAAGGGAAAAGTGATTGTCTAAAAGCATCCATACAAGCCCTAATTTCTCACATTGTATCTTTGTGGTCATTATATGAAATGTACGTTGGTGGCAGTAGAACTGTTCTACAGTTGGCCACAAATTCCGATTCTCAAAATTTTTCTTCAAGGGTTCACATTTGAGTTCACAAAGCACCTCTGGAAAATAATACTTACATGCTGATTGAACCTAATGGTAACAACTTGTAGCACACCTCTGAATTGTGTTGATATGTTCCTTTAATCTGACCTGGAAGGGATCCCAAACATTCTAACTATACTCAATAATGGGTCGCACTAGCATTGTAAATGCCATCTCCCCTATGGACAAGCTACACATTCCTGAAACTCTTCCAATAAAACAAAGTCTAGGACTTGCTTTCCGTACTACCAACCTGATGTGCTCATTCCATTTCATATCACTTTGCAACATTATGCCTAGATATTTAATCAATGTGATTATGTCAAGCAGCACCCTACTGATGCTGTACTCCAACATTTAAGGATTGTATTTGCTACTCGTCCACATTAACTTACATTTTTCTACATTTAGAGTAAGGTACCATTCATCAACCAACTAGTAATTGTATCAAAGTCATCTTGTATACTCCTACAGTCAGTCAATGATGACCCATTTATATCTGCATAGTTATGTTTGCGAGTGTGTATACTCTTACTAGAAAAAGAGCAAGAACTTGGAAGCTAATGTTAACAGTTCTGTGTTACATATTTCTGTGCACCACACACCAGTCTGTATTATATTTTTGATTTGACTCACCACCTAAGCCACAATGCAGGTGGGGATAACAATTTGTTTACTGAACCACACTTGAGTAGTGTCTTGCTATCTTGCTGTAATTAGTCTACAGAAGTATGATAACTATATTATTAATGATAAGTTCATGAGATAAAATATTAGTGGCCCAAGATGAATTGTTTCTATCAGTGAATACAGGTCCATCACAACCCGTTCCCAAGTGGTAATTGCAAAGGGAACTGCATAAAACAGACATCTGGAGTCAAAACACTTTGCAAAAGGCCATTGTTTACAGCAGGACTACATGTATTAAATGGGACAAATAACTGGGTGCTAGCTAACAGGAGGCATGCAATGTAGTTCAACAAGTCATGATATTGTCTCTTTTCAAATTATGCAAGGCGTCAGTTGCATCGACAGTCCAGTGGTGCACTTACAGTGCATGAAGGATACAGTTATTGTATGAAGTGTTTCTATGATGTTTTAAGCAATGTTTTTCTACCATGACTTGGATTCACTCATTCAGGTCACTGTGAACATGAATCAGGATGCTTATTTCAACATTCTTGATGAGAAAGTATTTCCTGTTCTTTTACAGCTTCCAGATGAGTAAGCTATGGACACTCCCATCTTCCAAGATTACAACACGCATGTTCACAGGACTGTACACATCCATTGTTGTTTTGACAAATACCCAAGTACTATATCACACCTGTCCCACCAAATCACCCAGTCTTAATCCCATAGGAAATATCTGGAACAGCAAGTGAAACTCAGCAAACAGTTTTCTTGCAAATTGGTAACTATAGGATAGGAACGCGGGTAAGCTACTACCAAAAGCATAGTAAATGCATTATTATAGCCAATATAGACATGAAGCCCACATCTACCACAGTAGTGCAATTTTATATGCCAACTAGCTCTTCAGATGATGAAGAGATTGAAGAAATGTATCGTGAGATAAAAGAAATTATTGAGATAATGAACGGAGATGAAAATTTAATAGTCATGGGGCACTGGAATTTGATAGTATGACAGGGAAGAGAAGGAAAAGGTCAGATGGTTCAAATGGCTCTGAGCACTATGGGACTTAACATCTGAGGTGATCAGTCCCCTAGAACTTAGAACTACTTAAACCTAACTAACCTAAGGATATCACACACATCCACGCCCGAGGCAGGATTCGAACCTGTGACCGTAGCGGTCAGGCGGTTTCAGACTGAAGTGCCTAGAGCCGCTTGGCCACACCAACCGGCAAGGAAAAGTTGTAGGTGAATATGAAATGAGGGTAAGGAATGAAAGAGAAAGCCACCTGGTAGAATAACTTAATCATAGCTAACACTTGGTTTAAGAATCATGAAAGAAGGTTACATACGTGGAAGAGGCCTGGAGACACTGGAAGGTTTCAGACAGACCATATAATGGTAAGACAGAGATTTAGGAACCAGGTTTTAAACTGTAAGACATTTCGAGGGCAGAAGTGGGCTCTGACCACAACTGTAGATTAAAACTGAAGAAACTGTGAAAAGGTGGGAATTAAAGGAGAAGGGACCTGGATAAATTGAAAGAACCAGAGGTTGTAGAGAGCTTCAGAGAGAGCATTAGGGAACATTTGACAAATACAGGGGAAAGAAATACAGTACAAGAAGAATGAGTAGCTTTGAGAGATGAAATAGTGAAGGCAGCAGAGGATCAAGTAGGTAAAAAGACGAGGGATAGTAGAAATCCTTGGGTAATTTAATGAGTTGAATTTAATTGATGAAAGGAGAAAATATAAAAATGCAGTAAATGAAGCAGGCAAAAAGGAATACAAACGTCTCAAAAATGAGATCGACAGGAAGTGCAAAATGGCTAAGCAGGGATGGCTAGAGGACAAATGTAACGATGTAGAGGCTTATCTCACTAGGGGTAAGACAGATACTGTCTACAGGAAAATTAAAGAGACCTTTGGAGAAAATAGAACCACTTGTATGAATATCAAGAGCTCAGATGGAAAACCAGTTCTGAGCAAAGAAGGGAAAGTGGAATGGTGGAAGGAGTATATACAGGGCCTATAAAATGGCAACATACTTGAGGGCAATATTGTGGAAATGGAAGAGGATGTAGATGAAGATGAAATGGGAGATATGATACTTCATGAAGAGTTTGACAGAGCACTGAAAGACCTAAGTCACCACCAGGTTCCAGGAATGAACAACATTCCATTAGAACTACTGATAGCCTTGGGAGAGCCAGCCATGATGAAACTCTTCCATCTCATAAGCCTCAGACTTCAAGAAGAATATAATAATTCCAATCCCAAAGAAAGCTGGTGTTGATAGGTGTGAAAATTACCAAACTATGAGTTTAATAAATCACAGCTGTAAAATACTAACACACATTCTTTACAGACGAATGGAAAGACTGGTAGAAGCCAACCTCGAGGTAGATCAGTTCGGATTCCATAGAAATGATGGAACATGCAATGCAATACTGACCCTACAACTTATCTTAGAAGTTAGATTAAGGAAGGGGAACCTATGTTTCTAGCATTTGTAGACTTAAAGAAAACTTTTGGCAATGTTGACTGGAATACTCTCAAATTCTGAAGGTGGCAGGGGTCAAATACAGGGAGCGAAAGGCTATTTACAATTTATACAGAAACCAGATGGCAGTTGTAAGAGTTGAGGGGCACAAAAGGGAAGGGAGTGAGACAGGGTTGTAGCCTATCCCCAATGTTATTCAATCCATATAATGAGCAAGCAGTAAATGAAATAAAAAGAAAATTCGGAGTAGGAATTAAAATCCATGTAGAAGATACAGAAACTTTGAGGTTTGCTGATGATATTGTAATTCTGTCAGAGACAGCAAAGGACCTGGAAAAGCAGTTGAATGGAATGGACAGTGTCTTGAAAAGAGGATATAAGATTAACATCAACAAAAGCAAAACAAGAACAATGGAATGTAGTCTAATTAAATCAGGTGATGCTGAGAGCATTAGATTATAACCTGAGACATTTAAAGTAGTAGCTGTGTTTTGCTATTTGAGGAGCAAAATAACTGATGATAGTCGAGGTAGAGGGGATACAAAATATTGGCAATGACAAGGAAAGTGTTTCTGAAGAAGAGAAATTTGTTAGCATCAAGTGTAGAGTTAAGTGTCAAGAATCTTTTCTGTAAGTATTTGTATGGAGTATAGCTTTGTATGGAAATGAAACATGGATGATAATAGACAAGAAGAGAATAGAAGCTTTCAAAACTGGTGCTACAGAAGAATGTTGAAGATTGGATGTGGTAGATCACATAACAAATGAGGAGGTACTGAATAGATTTGGGGAGAAGAGGAATTTGTGGCACAACTTGGACTAGAAAGAATCAGTTGGTAGGACATGTTCCGAGGTACCAAGGGATCACCAATTTAGTACTGGAGGGCAGTGTGGAGGGTAAAAATCGTAGAGGGAGACCAAAAGATGAATACACTAAGCAGATTCAGAAGAATGTAGGCTGCAGTCAGTACTTGGAGATGAAGCAGCTTGCACAGGATAGAGTTGCATGGAGAGCTGCATCAAACCAGTCTCCGGACTGAAGACCATAACAACAACAACAACAACAGCAACAGAATCTAATTATCAATGAGGGCATCAGCTGCATGTGACATTCCTGAAGGTAGTTTTGGACTACCTTTTTTACTGAATTGAGTTCATTATCAGGGCTAGAGGTGGTGTTACACAGTATTTGCCTGATGTCTCGTAGGACGACTAATTTTTTGTCCTAAGTGCTTCTGCATGTGACATTCCTGAAGGTAGTTGTGGACTACCTTTTTTACTGAATTGAGGTCATTATCAGGGCTAGAGGTGGTGTTACACAGTATTTGCCTGATGTCTCGTAGGACGACTAATTTTTTGTCCTAAGTGCTTCTGCATGTGACATTCCTGAAGGTAGTTGTGGACTACCTTTTTTACTGAATTGAGGTCATTATCAGGGCTAGAGGTGGTGTTACACAGTATTTGCCTGATGTCTCGTAGGGCGACTAATTTTTTGTCCTAAGTGCTTATCCTCATGGCACTATAGCCACATTTAGGTCAGAGTAATCATGTATATTGTCATTAGTTGTGAGTTTTTTGTACAAATTGCAAACAATTTATTTTTATTTAACATTCTAAAGTATATTAGATTGTTAAGTTTGTACCCTTTTTGAACAACTTCATTGTTCAATCAGTCAATGCTAGACAGGTGTTACAGAATCTTTGATAATTCCAGACAACTGAGTGTATTATTATTGTAATTTTTATTCACGGTGCATTAGACTGTCACCAAATAAAAATGTATACTGCTACATTGCTAATGATATATTAAATTTGAAGTACAATATAAGAAAACACAATTTTCTGTCTGATGCAGTATCACACACAGCAATCCAAGTAGTAGTTTTCACTATTTAATTTGGTAAAAATTTTGTTGATGGAATTTCACTTTTGGTTTTTGTAGGACCTCGCTGTAATATCTGTGAAGATGGGTATTATGGAGATCCTGATGGCATTAATGGACCTGTCATGCCGTGTCAGCCTTGTGAGTGCAATGGTAACATTGATTTCAATGTTACTGGGAACTGTAATGCTACTACTGGAGTATGCCTGAAATGCATTTTCAATACAGAAGGAGAACAGTGTGAAAGATGCTCACAAGGTAAGCAGATAACAAATACAATGTAATGACTAAAATTGGTGATTAATAAACTAAATGATCACCTTCTTTGTCTTTCTGTTTTTCAGTGTTTGATTTACCGTATTTACCCAAATATAAGATGACCCTGAATATAAAAAGACCCCCCTTTCTTACTTAAAAAATGTTCCTCAAGAAAACTTTTTATAACATATTCTGACTAATTAGAATTACAAACTCACACTGACATAAGGCATCTGCTTAAAAAGTAATATTACACCTATTCTAAACTTAGGCCATTTATCCCTTGCCTACGTTTTGACAATACAAGGAATAATAAAATAGGCAAAAAGAACATTTTTACATTATTTTTTATCTTCACTGCTATTTTCTATTTATTTAGCCTGATATCTGTGGTATCACTATTTCTAATCATTGTCAGCATCCTAACAGGACAGCTATGAAACTTTATATCTTCGTTGTTGCAGATATTTGGCGTTTCCAAATATTTTGCGTTTCTGAGGTTGTGATTGGGTGGGACCTGAGAAAACACATACTGGATTTCATTTCTATACTGATGTGAGCATTTTAAATGTCTGTTGGTTCCAAACATATTGCCTGCCCGCCACTCTCTCATTGACTTTGTAGAATCAGCAGCTGACACAACCCCTATTGTTCCCGTCATACCACATGGCGAGCATTGACAATATTTCTGCATGAAATACAGATCACTGGTCCCAATCTAGACTTTTAGCATCTTAGGCAGAACTGTATGCTGTGTTGAGTACTTATCCAACTTTAAAATCAATTCGATTCTGAGTACAAATGGGTTCAGGCAAACTGCATTTTAAACATGACAGATGTTCATAAAAAGCCAAAGTACACAAAATAGATTCCCCATGAGAGGAGGGGGGACAAGGGGGAGGGGGGGGAGGGGGGGGGGGGGGGAACAAGACGAAATTTGCTGCCCTCTCACCACTCCCCACCCTGCAGTCATTGTAGTTCTTAGCCAAACTGGTGTCACTGTCCCCCACCTGCCCCCTCCAACTCTTCTATAGTGTACTTGAGCTACAGTGAACATAGCTGGCAGTATACTCTAGGATACAAACCATATTTAACAACAGAAACTAATATGTAAATAAAAGATCACAATCACAATTCAGTCCAGTTCTTAAACTTTCACTTGTCCCGCGATCCAGTACCATCTGTTGGTACTATCTCGACAATGGGTCTTTCCACCGTAATTTATTCTTGTGATGCCAACTGCATTCAGTTCAGTGTGATTTATATCGCTTGTTAGACATTTAGTTCCGGATTAATTTTTTTCTCGTTTCCTCTGATTAAAACCTGGTGACATTTCCCCCAGTATTCTAATACGTGAACAGCAACTGAATTTCTCATTTTCAGCTCACTTGGTAAATCATTACAGTTTCTCACAACTAAATAGAATACTGACTTGGATTCAGAATCAACTGATGTTTTTGAAGGACAAGATTTTCACCTTAAAAGCAGCTTAAATGTATAATATGAATGTGCTACCCAAACATGTATGAGAACTTCTATTGCAGACCTGTTCAAATACAACAAAAGTTTGTAAATTGACAGAATTTAATGCTATTTCCTCCTGTGTTTCACAAAATTGTCCATTTTTAAGCAGAGCATTAGATTGTTGTAGTGGCTAATACATAGTTTCTTGTGCATCCCTTCCACATTGCACTGGCACTAGAAGTCAGATGTTATGTTATTGTTCGAGTTAGGTCAATACTGTAGCGCTTTGGCACATTGGAAAGTCTCGATGCTATTAAAATGAAAGCATTGTTTGCTAAGTCCTACACTCCTGAATTCCTCAAAATTAATTTTTATGAAACCTCAATAGCTAAAGCTTCATTTGTAAATGTAAGACAACCCCTGTATTAATTGATTAATGTATGTAAAAATGTTGATCTGAACATCAATAGTTTAATCTGTGAATATAAGATGACACCGTATGTTTTGAATGATGAATTTGGGAAAAACTCTTGTCTTATAATTGGCTAAATATGGTATTTTGTTTCCTTTTTTTTAGTGCCATATAATGATGCAGAAAGTATCATCAGCAACATGTATGTTGTTGTGGACTTAGCCCAAAGATTTATGTGATGTATCTCTCCACACTAGTGTGTTTTGTGCAAGCCTCTTCACTTCTGCTTAACTTCTGCATCATATTGAACTCGACTACTGGTCTCCTTCTACTGCTTTTAGGTTCCACCCCACACCTCCCTTCATTACCAAATAGGTGATTTCTTTATGCATCAGGATGTGTCCTGTCGACTGATCCCTTCTTTTAGTCAGCTGTTCTACAATTTTTCCCCTTTATTTATTCAGGCAAGTAGCTAACAGTTCTTCAGTGTCCTTTGCCTTCTTTAACAGAACTGCAATGTTATTGGCAGAAGTCAGTTTATATTTCTTCTCACTGAACTTTAATTCCATTTCCAAATTCTTCCTTGCTTTCCTTTACGGCTTGCTCAGTGTAAGGATCAAATTACATCAGGGAGAGATTGCCACCCTGTCTCACTTCTTAACTACTGCTTCCCTTTTCTGTCCTTTGACTCTTTATAACTACAGTGTATTTTCTGTACAAGTTGCAGATAACTTTTTGTTCTCTGTATTTTATCCCTGTTATCTTCAGAATTTCAAAGTGTGGTCCAGACAACATTATCAAAAGATTTCACTAAATCTTTCTTTTTCTGAGTAAACAGTCTTATGATTGATTTGCTGTGGCCTGCCACAAATTCCTCTTGAGTGTCAATTTCTTCATCTCAGAGTAGCACTTGCACTTTTTGTTGTCAATTAGTGCGACTGCAGGGACTTATCCCTAGCACGCTTCCTGTCAGACACACATTCCCAACTGTCCACAACCTACATTCATGATGTTCCTGAAGGATATTTGCCCATTCACTCATTACTCACTCCATCTAAGGTGACGATTCCCATAAGAATTTGGGCAAAGTGTGCACATTCGCACAGGAGGAGGTCAATGGCTGGGTAGCCTTTAACTATATGAAGATAGTAACTGTTCCGAAAGAACAGATATAATGACCATGCAGCTTCTTTAGAAAGAGATGACAATTAATCGAAAATCTTTGCTACCAACAGGTGTTGCTGACATACCTCAATGAGGACAGTTGAAAATGTGTGCCCCGACCGGGACTCGAACCCGGGATCTCCTGCTTACATGGCAGATGCTCTATCCATCTGAGCCACCGAGGTCACAGACGATAGCATGGCTGCAGGGACTTATCCCTAGCATGCTTCCCATGAGGAAATATTTTTGCTTACAATAGGAAACACCAATTGCTTGCATGTTTTTTTAGTTATTTTATCATTTGCACTAGTGTTTCTTGTACCATAGCCACAAAGACAGATTGTCAACTTATGTCATAACTTACTCTTGACATTTCAAAAGTTCTCAGGGAAAAACGTTAAAAGTTGTCTGGAAATCACGGAAATGTCAGAGAATTTCACTTGGGGAAACTCGTGGCAAACCTGAAAAAAAATTCCGTCATTCAGTATGACAAGTTAAGTTTGTTTCCAAGTGTCTTGAAACCCTCTATGAACACTGACATGTGTGTAGTACTATAGGTAGCCAAATGTCATGTCACCCTTTTCGCAAACTGCCCTCTGTAGTGCTATAGGTATGCTCTTGCTCCTGCATTAAATTGCGGTATATTGCCAGCAGACTGTCAAATTTTGACAGAGACTGTCCTAAAGGACATATAAGACCAACTGATGCTGCCTAAAAATTATAACAAGAATGGATTGCCATCCATTACATAGAGAAGGCATTGAGTGATAGACAGGAACATTTTGAAAGTCTGCTATAAATTATTATAGACTGACCCATGAACAATGGCAGTTCACAAAGGTTGAGACAATAATGGGGTTAGCATTGTTGCTGGTTCCAAATGACAGTTGGAGTATGCACATATACGTGCGTTGCTCCTGATGAAAGTATGTATCTTGCAAATTATGTCTTGCTTGCTTATGGAGAATTTATTGTCCACCACCACCATCTCCCATGACAGCTTGCTACAAATGGAATAAAAATTCACTAAATAACTCATTATGATTGAGTAGAATGCTGACAATGCATACAACATTCAGAGGCATGGCACTCATAACACTATTGAATGCTCATTGGCTGTCAGAGAATGCGTAATGTACGTGTGTAGAATGAGCCTAAACTCAACTGCCATCATTCGTCACTCGAACTATAGCTCTCAGGCTATATTGCTAAGTACTAAGTATTGCTAAGTACTAAGTACTTCATCAGATGTAGACAGAACAAAACAAACACACCCACACACACACACACACACACACACACACACACACACACACACACACACACACACACGGCCACCGTTGTTTTCCGGTGCTAAGGCCCAGCTGCTACTGCGTGTGAGGTGAGCAGTAATTTCTGCTGAGGTGACTTGTGGTGTACACAAGAGGCATAGCGTGGCAAGGCAAAGGGATAGTAAGATAGTGGTTGAGAAAGATGCTAGTGCTGCCTATGGGAGAATGCAGGGATGTGGGGACAGTGTAGTGGCTTGCTATGTGCAGCAAGTGTTCTGGCCCATTATTTCATTCTGGATTTTCCGTTGTGCAATTTCAAAAACTAAAACAGGCATAGAAAGTGAGACCAGAAAAGAATCAGTTGCAATAACATGAATCCAGGAACTTCAGCTGAAATAGTACTTGATACATATAAGCATTCATTCACAAATACTAGCTTCAGGACATGCCTAGTAATTAATTATAACTTACAAGAGAAGAATAAAGGATGATTATAATTAACATGTTATTGACAATCAGCCAGAGGCGGAAAATAATAAATATTTAGCTCCTTTGAGTGTGTGTCGGTTTGTGCTGAACTGACAAACCTAATATAGAAACAGTCTTAAGCATAGATGTTGTTCAACATACACAATACTTGAAGGCTGAAGGGAAATGGCTATGGAAGTGAAATCCTGGAACTTGATGCAAAATGTTGCAATAATCAGAATTATATAAATGGGAAGAAATTTGTTTACTTGAGAAAAATATGAAATTATGAGACAGAATTGCTTGTTAGTACTTACAAAATTTGTAGTTGCTGACAGACACATGTAAAAACACAAGTCACTATCCTAGCTTTTGGAACTATTACTTTCTTCCTCAGGAAAATATGAGAGAAGGATAAGTAGGAGAAGGTTTAAAGAAAAGAGCAGGGCCACTAAAACCTAAGGATGAAAGAACCCTCCGGTAGTGTGGATAGATAGGTTTCACAAACTCCTTGCTAAGCAAGTTACATGGTTCAGAATTCTGTTTTGGTAGGAGATTATTTACTTACATTTCTTATGTAAAACATATGTGCCATAATATAATAACCAGTTTATTATGTTATCAAAAGTAATGTACTTTTTTCATTCTTGTTAATGCCCTGTTTTGTTATGCAAAGATTTTGTAAATATATTGTTACTATGTCTTATTTTTGAACTGAAATAATGTATTCTCCACAGGTTTTTATGGTAATGCCATATCTTCCATCAAAGGAAACTGCGCACCATGCCACTGTAATAAACTAGGTACTTTACAAAGTCTTACTGATGATACCATATGTGATCACTTAACAGGACAGTGCCCATGTAAACCACATGTTATAGGAAGAGACTGTGATACCTGTGCAGATGGTTATTTTAATATTAACAGTAGTAAGGTATCTAAATTAGTACTTCAATAGAATTGCTCAGAAAGCTTAATTTTTCAGATATTTCACATTACGTTACAAATTACATAATTCTCTCATTTCAGTTAACAAATTAATGACAGTACTAAGCTTCTTTGTTGTGGTTTCTACCAGACAGAACAATACACTAAATAACATGTTTTGATTCTGACAATGAATTCCCAAATGATTCATTAATCATGCAACCTATGCTGAATGGACTATCAAAATGTTTGATAGTAACATTTAACAGTAAATGCTTTAGTGCATACATCATACAAAGTACTAGGGAAATTACTGAGATTTTTAATCCATAGTGTAATTGAATATTGAAGATCAGACTTATATAAGTTAAAAAGCTCACTCAGAAACTGAGATGAGCTACCAATGAATAAGTATGACAGTGTAAAACTCAGTACATTTTTAAAAAAATAACTTGGATTCTATTTCAGTCTATCTCATTAATTATAATTCTTTGAAAATTTCAGGTTTGTGAGGCCTGCAAATGTGATCCCACAGGTTCTGTCAGTCAAATATGTGATAAAGATAGTGGACAATGTACTTGCAGAGAAGGGGTTACAGGTAAACAGTGTGATGCATGTGAAATACACACTTACAAGTTTTCAGAGAATGGATGTAAGAAATGTGAATGTAATCCTCTTGGGTCATCTAGTCCACTGTGTGATAATTTGGGGCAATGCTCAGTGAGTAATTGTAATATCAGACATATTTGCATGTTTATTATAATATTGTTACACCTAGTTACTTCAGTGGGAATGTATAGTAACCCTCTGTGGGACATTGATAAGGTGAAATCATAAAGCACTATGTGATCATTGCTGATATTTTCCAAATGTACATATTATTTACTTGATGAGGACAGTATTTTATACTAGATTAGACTATATATTGTTTGTTTCACAGGCTGATAGTGAGAAGTTCCTTGTGTGAGTGTAGTAATAATGAGCAAGGAAGGAGAAAGGATGGTAGGATTGGTACAACAGTGAAATTTTCATCTGTAGTGGCTTGAAATTCTGAGCTTTGCATTTAAAATAAAATGTGTGATGATTCACTCTTTTTCTATTATTGGTAATTCTTTCAGCATTGTTGTTCCTCAACCTGTGACACTCATAATAATAATAATAATAATAATAATAATAATAATAATAATAATAATAATAAAGATTTTATTGTCTTTAGGCCATTACAGCAATTGACAACGTCAAATGAAGTTACAATTTATAATACAGTGTGATAAGGTATTGACTACTGAAATATTTTAGCTTATATTACAATAAATGTACAGTGGGTCATCTGTTGGATTACTGCATTTTACAGTTGAAGAATTCATTGATATCATAGAACGGGTGGGCAATAAACCATTCATGCAGTCTTTCTTTGAATGTATGTTCAGGAAGATCCTGTATGGCATGTGGCAGCTTATTAAATAGCTTGTGCCCTGTGACTTCGTAGCTATTTATTGATTTTGATAGTCTGTGGTAAGGCGTGTATATGTGTTTGATGCTTCTTGTCTTGTAGGTTCTTCTTTGTAAAGATTAAGACATTGTATATATAGAGGTTTATTACAGTCATAATTTTTTGTTTAGTAAATAAGGGTTTGCAGTGAGCCTTATGTGAAGAATTTGTAATTATCCTAATGGCTTTCTTCTGCAATAATAGGATGTCATGTATATGACTACAGTTACCCCACAAGATAATGCCATAGGATATTATACTCTGGAAAAATGCAAAATAAGATGATCTGATGTATGTTTCAGGTACACAATTTCTGAGTTGTCTTAATAAATAAATTACTCTAGATAGTTTACTACTAATATAGTTTACATGTTGGCCCCAGGATAACTTTTTGTCTAAATAAACTCCCAGGAATTTAACAGAACTAGGGTCATCAGATAGTGGCTTGTCTCTTAGAGTGAAGATTATCTGCTGAGTTTTATTTTCATTTAGCAGGAAACTATTTGTACTGAACCAATATGCTGCATGAGTGAGTGTATTTTCAGCACAGGTTTTAAGTTCATTAAGACTGTTACTGCTATGGAGAAAAGTTGTATCATCTGCATACAATACAGTGGTGGATCTAATAAACGAGGGGAGGTCATTGATCATTATCAGAAACAGGGAGGACCCCAGTACAGATCCCTGAGGCACACCTACTTTAACATTTTCTATGTTTGACATTTCCTTACCAACACAAACTACCTGTTTACGGTTGTTGAGATAAGCTTTTAATAGTCTGAGGCTGTTTTCTTTGATGCCGTAGAATTCTAGTTTCTCTAGTAGTGGCATGTGCTCAACACAGTCGAAGGCCTTGCTTAGGTCACAGAATGAGACCTGAGCAAAGCCTTTGTTCTCAAAAACTTTGAGGATGTAACTGACTACCGTGTTGATTGCATCAATGGTCGACAGATTCTTCCTAAACCCGTATTGTGTAGCATTAATTATTCCTAGATTCTCAAAGTGAGATGATAATTGTTGGTACATGATGCATTCTATTACCTTGGAGAATATGGGTACTATTGAAATAGGCCTGTAGCTAGATGGAGAGTCTTTATCTCCCTTTTTGTATACTGGAACGATCCTAGACAGTTTTAACTCATCAGGAAAATATCCCTCAAGTAAGCACTTGTTTATGCAATGGGTTAAGGGGTAGAGAATGCAGTCACACTTTTTTTAGCAGGTTGTATGATATGCCATATATATCTAAGCTATCAGATGATTTCAGTTGTTTTATGACCCCTTCTACATATCTAGGCGATACTTCGGAGAAGGTTACCATGCTTGTATTTAGTGACTGTCTACCCCAATTTTGGGAGAGTAACTCTCCTATTTCTTTCACTGAATTAATAAAAAACTCATTGAGTGTTTGTGGTGGGATATTAATTTTGTCTTTTTTAGTATCTCTGGCAGCACTGTTAATTACATTCCAAGCAGTTTTGCATTTATTGGTGGAATTATGTATGCTGTTGGCATTGTAGGTTTTTTTGGCTTGCAGGATGGCTTTTTTGTATTCATTCCTGCATTCCACATAGGCTGATTTGGCACAGTCAGACTTCATACTATTGTATATGTTGTACAGTAACAAAACTTGTTTCTTTAGATCTGTCAGCTGTTTAGTGTACCATATATTTTGTCTGTTTTGAGATCTGGATTTGTGGCTGCTGTCCATTATTTTGATTTTCTTTATGGGAATACTATGGTTAAATAGGGTCAAGAATGCATTAAAAAATCTATCAAATATTATTTTGGCTGGCAGATCATTACTTGATGTGTAATGTCCATCGACACTACAATGGCCAAACCAGTCTCTGTCAGCAAGGGAATTACGAAATGTGTTAATTTTATCCTCAGTTATGGGTCTGGTAATCACAAGTGTTGGGACAGGTCTGTTTGCATTGCTCCTATTGAGGGGAATTTTACTTGCATAATTTAGAGATACGGAGTCATGGTCAGAGAATGGGAACACTACAACTTCGCATGTGTTTTCAGTGGTCTTGAAGTTTACAAAGATGTTATCGAAACATGCTTTGTTTCTTGTGGGCCTGTTATTAACATGATGTAAATTGTATTGTCTTAGCAAGTTTTCCAGATCTGCAACACTACCCTTACATTTAGTAACATCAAAATCAGCATTCAAATCACCTCCTATTGCAATATCATAATGTAGCCATTTAATATTACTTAATTCACTCAATAGCATGTCCATTTTTTCTCTAAGTCTTGCCTCATTCTCTTTCTCATCAATATGTCATTTTCATTCTCTAAAAAAAGTCCTTTTCTGGATTAAAAATTGTTATATTTGAAGGGGCTGTTATAAGACACGAAAAAAAGCACATTTTTACAGGTAGACTAACATAATGTAGAGTAGCTGATACATCATGGCTAGTGTGAGCTGTTAACAGCGATACAGTTAAAGTTTACTGTAATGGATTTTTAGCCAACTACAGCTTATCTCTGTGTGCTAAGGAGATCCAACAAAGTAGGCAGGCATTAACTTTTTATTTCCTTAAGCTTGAACGCCAATCAACTGAAAAATCTAAGTCAATACAAAGAATAATCATAAAAATCTAAGAGTAAAGCAGATTGTTCGTGCATTCATCACCACAAAATAATGCTGCGCTTCACTGTGCATTCACAGATGTTGTGCTCGTGACTACCACAGATTCCCCGAAGCTCAGCAGTAAAGGTCACCTTATTTGTGTTATGATCTTGGCTTTCATTTTCAGTCAAATCATTGCATGGTAAAGACAAGATCACTGTAATAGTTGCACATAAGACAGAGTAGTTTCTGGTGTTGAGCTACTGCTCAGTACTCTGAAACTTTATAAGATACAGATTCCAATCTTGAAAGCTGCCACATAATTTGGGTGGAAATGAAAAATGAGCAGTGGTAATGGAGTGATGTTAAAATTTTTGACACAGAAATCACAGTTAAGAGGATAATATTTAAAAAAGACAGATTTTGAGTAAAACTAGTTTACGTGGTATAGTGGTTAAATTGCTAAACTGTTTAGGCTCACAGTTCAAGTAAAAATATGGATTAAGGTTTTATTTTATCCATTTTGATTGGAGAACATCACAGTTGTTTTTGTAAATTGTGCTGTAGGAAATACTACAACCAGCCATCATGATATACTGCAGATCCATGACTCTCATGTGGTCTGGGTCTTACTCCTCGTTGTTTAGTGTCGGTCTCAAAAGAGTATAGTAGGAACAATTGAATTTTTATGTGTTGCTGAAAGATAAAATGGCTAGTAAAATTGTTTATGTCAACAAATGCTTGGGAAATAATTTGTAGAAGTGTGTGAGATAAAAATAAGGGACCCTAAAAATATCTTTAATCCTTACATTGAGTTCAAAGAGCAGAACTCATTGTGACCCTTCATATGCCTGTTCCATAGTTCAGAGGAGTTTTTGACAATGATGCAGTAACTTTGAAATTTATAACAGTCATTTAATTAAAATTTCTTATTAGTTGTATGCTCTGTGCCACCATAGTACTGGCACAAAAGCTATCAGCAGCCCACAGTTATGGCTTTGTGTAGAGGGCCTGCTGCCAACATGGTTGCTAGTTACAGTCAAATAAACTGGAGTAGTGCTTGATAAGGGACTAGGTGTGTACACACCACTACTCCAGTTCTAGATACGAAGTAATGTATTGTTGTGGCACTTTGGCAGTTCTGGACAATTCACATCTAACACCAGGAGCTTCTGAATGGAGGAACTTGGTTGCATGGCATGAGATGTCAACTAACAAGTAATTTTAATCAGACATAGAACAGCTGTGGAATTTTACAACCCATCTACAGTAAGAGATTGTTTTGCTTGTAGCACATTTTTGCATAAATAACTGACTTTTTATACTAATTGTTAAATTAAATGCAGTGAGTGGAAAACTTATAATGAAAGTGATCTAGATTACTGTTTTTATTAGTGCCTTGAGGACGTTGAAGGTCTTAAATGTGATCGCTGCAAGGAGAATATGTATGATTTGAAAAATGGCTGCTTGGAGTGCCCCCAGTGTTACAGTCTGGTTGAATCTAATGTGCGTTCCTTACGTCAATCTCTGCAAAATCTCATGGAGAATCTAAATGAATATGAAAAGAATTCACATTCAGATATGAGTGATCAGTTTGAGACACAGCTCTTGGTTACAAATATTTCATTGGACATCTTCCAGAAGTATGCAATGGGAACCCTGAAAGGTATGTCACATTAGTTTATGATGTATTACCCAGTATGCAATGCTACTTACTTTTCATTTGTTGCTGTTAGTAAGATTGAATACACTGGTACTGTAATAATTTGATCACTATGTTCAATGTAAAATGCTGTAGTTGTGTAGAAACCAAGTTGGTCTTTTTACACAGCTATGGTATGTTACATTGACACTGCCAACAGAATAACTTAAAAGTTGAAAATATCATCCTTCTCCCTGAGGGAGGAGCATACATGTTTTAACAGTGAGAATAGTAATTTTAATAGTTAATAGCCTCAGTTGCACTGTTTACCAATAATTTTTCCAGTACAGCACTCATGGCTGCCGCATCGTGGTCGCGAAGTGGGGCCGAGGCAGTTCCAGATAAGTTTTATAGCCTGACGATAATTTATGGATTTGTAGTTTTAGCTTGATGATGTCCACTAAGGACAAATGGTAGTTACTGTTATTCTGAAGAGGGTTGGGTTATCCTGACTGAAACCTAGGTAAATTCTAGATAAATGGTGCAACAGAGGCTGTTAATTATTAAAATTAAAATTAATATTTACACAGTTGCTGACAGGGCTGCAAAATGTTGAAGATATTTAAGTGAGAAATAGCATTTTTCATTTCTAAGTGTTTCTGTCGGCCATACATGGAATCTCACCTCAGCAGGTACTGGCTAGCCATTTTTTCTCTTAAAATATCCTTGACCCTATGCTCCTTCTGCATCAATCCCCACCCTATGGCTTCTACCCATGTGACCTTCCTCACTTCATGACATGCCCTATGCATCCTCCTACCTCCACCTACACCAGCCTTATAACTGGCAAAACACATACTATTGGAGGGAGAGCCACCTATGAAATGACACATCACATATCAGCTATTATGTTCAGCCCTTTATGTCGGCATGACTACCATCAGGTTGTCAGTTAGGGTCAATGGGCATAGGAAGAGGGTGTATAGCAGCAACAAACAGTATCCTGTTGCAGAGCATGCTCTACAACATGACATTCGTGACCTTGCTGCCTGTTTCACCACACACGCTATCTGGATTTGCACCCAGACATCAGTTTCTCAGGCATCTATAGGTGGGAACTAGTGCTACAACATATCCTTGGTTCTTGCCACCCACCTAGTCTTAATTTACATTAATTTCTTTCATTCAGGATTTCTTCACAATCACTACTCCTTTCTTCACTCCATTTTAGTTTTCTACGTCTTTCATTTTCTGACATGCCTATTTTTCACAGTCCCCCTCCCACCCATCTCTGTTATTTACAATGCACTTAGCTTTTCATTCTTATTATTTGTACATGATCTTTTAACAGTAATCTCTGTCTTGCATATTACCCTGCCTTCCATCTTTAAGGTCTCAGATTTTCGAATCTCATCCGCTGCAGTCTCCAACAATCAGTTTTTACTTCTCATTCCATCCAGTTAGTCTTCCCTGACCCGGTATTCTGGGTGTCTTTTCTGAACTTTGCCTCTTTTCCTAACCCTCTTCAGTTCCTTTTGCTTCACCACTCTTCCTTCTCCTTCTACACTTCTGCTAGAAGAAGGAGCCACTGGCTCCAAAAGCTTGCATAAGTAAAACCTTTTTATTATATGTGTGGTTTCCTGCTGTTGCTTGATGGGTAGATTTTTTATCTATCCAATTACATTCCTTCTCTTAACAATTTACCAGTTTTCTGAATTCAGTTTTCCTTTTGAGGTCTGTATTTTTTGGCCCCTTATTCTCTCTGGTGCCCTCCCCCTCCCTTAAAATCCACAATATCTGAAATTTTGACATTTTAAATTGTAAAATTATTCATATTTATAAAAAAAGATAAAAATAAACAGATTCATTTGGCAATTTATCTTCAGGGTTGAATGCCAGTACTTCCAACAGGAACACTTAAATTAGAAAATAATACTACTAGCTTTTGGAACATATACACTCCTTCTTCAGAGCAGAAAGAAGGCTTAGTTGGGGAAGTTCAGAGAACTATTTCTAATATCAATACTGGTAATTTTGCATCCTGAAGATGATTGTTAACCAATCATTCTGTCCCTCCACAATTTTAAAAATTGTGTCCATTGAATTTGCCAGTTTAAATTAGCTAGTTGGTTCCTAATGCCTTTACTACTAATATCATACAGTGCATGTTGCTACAATTAAGGAGCTCTTTTATACCAAGTTATGTCTAGAGTAGACTAGTTTAATAATCATTGTGCTGCTGTGTGCTGGAAATTGTAAAAGCTGTTGTTGTTGTTGTTGTGGTCTACAGTCCTGAGACTGGTTTGATGCAGCTCTCCATGCTACTCTATCCTGTGCAAGCTTCTTCATCTCCCAGTACCTACTGCAGCCTACATCCTTCTGAATCTGCTTAGTGTATTCATCTCTTGGTCTCCCTCTACGATTTTTACACTCCATGCTGCCCTCCAGTACTAAATTTGTGATCCCTTGATGCCTCGGAACATGTCCTACCAACCGATCCCTTCTTCTAGTCAAGTTGTGCCACAAACTCCTCTTCTCCCCAATTCTGTTCAATACGTCCTCATTAGTTATGTGATTTACCCATCTAATCTTCACGATTCTTCTGTAGCACCACATTTTGAAAACTTCTATTCTCTTCTTGTCTAAACTATTTATCGTCCATGTTTCACTTCCATACATGACTACACTCCATACAAATACTTTCAGAAACGACTTCCTGACCCTTAAATCAACACTCGATGTTAACAAATTTCTCTTCTTCAGAAACGCTTTCCTTGCCATTGCCAGTCTACATTTTATATGCTCTCTCCTTCGACCATCATCAGTTATTTTGCTCCCCAAATAGCAAAACTCCTTTACTACTTTAAGTGTCTCATTTTCTAATCTAATTCCCTCAGCATCACACGACTTAATTCGACTACATTCCATTATCTTCGATTTGCTTTTGTTGATGTTCATCTTATACCCTCCTTTCAAGACACTGTCCATTCCGTTCAACTGCTCTTCCAAATCCTTTGCTGTCTCTGACAGGATTACAATGTCATCGGTGAACCTCAAAGCTTTTATTTCTTCTCCATGGATTTTAATACCTACTCCGAACTTTTCTTTTGTTTCCTTTACTGCTTGCTCAATATACAGATTGAATAGCATTGGGGATAGGCTATGACCCTGTCTCACTCCCTTCCCAACCACTGTTTCCCTTTCATGTTCCTCGACTCTTATAACTGCCATCTGGTTTCTGTACAAATTGTAAATAGCCTTTCGCTCCCTGTATTTTACCCCTGCCACCTTCAGAATTTGAAAGAGAGTACTCCAGTCAAAATTGTCAAAAGCTTTCTCTAAGTGCACAAATGCTAGAAACATAGGTTTCCCTTTCCTTAATCTTTCTTCTAAGATAAGTTGTATGGTCAGTATTGCCTCACTTGATCCAACATTTCTACAGAATCAAAACTGATCTTCCCCGAGGTCGGCTTCTACCAGTTTTTCCATTCGTCTGTAAAGAATTTGCATTAGTATTTTGCAGCTGTGACTTATTAAACTGATAGTTCAGTAATTTTCACATCTGTCAACACCTGCTTTCTTTAGGATTGGAATTATTATATTCTTCTTGAAGTCTGAGGGTATTTCGCCTGTCTCATACATCTTGCTCACCAGATGGTAGAGTTTTGTCAGGACGGGCTCTCCCAAGGCTGTCAGTAGTTCTAATGGAATGTTGTCTACTCCCAGAGCCTTGTTTCGACTTAGGTCTTCAAGTGCTCTGTCAAACTCTTCAGGCAGTATCATATCTCCCATTTCATCTTCACCTACCTCCTCTTCCATTTCCATAATATTGTCCTCAAGTACATCGCCCTTGTATAGACCCTCTATATACTCCTTCCACCTTTCTGCTTTCCCTTCTTTGCTTAGAACTGGGTTTCCATCTGAGCTCTTGATTTCATGCAAGTGGTTCTCTTCTGTCCAAAGGTCTCTTTAATTTTCCTGTAGGCAGTATCTATCTTACCCCCTGTGAGATAAGCCTCTACATCCTTACATTTGTCATTTAGCCCTCCCTGCTTAGCCAATTTGCACTTCCTGTCCATCTCATTTTTGAGACGTTTGTATTCCTTTTTGCCTGCTTCACTTACTGCATTTTTGTATTTTCTCCTTTCATCAATTAAATTCAGTATCTCTTCTGTTACCCAAGGATTTCTACTAGCCCTTGTCTTTTTGTAAAAGCTATGCCATGCTTATTTCAGGTGGAGAGGTTGGTCTGAAACAAAAAATAAATGAACTTCAGCAAGACCTTGATGCTACAGACTTTCTGAAATCAGTTACCGAAAGTGGTACAGAAAATATCATCAACACAATACAACAGTGTGTTTCAAACATAACTCATGCAGAAGAAATTATTCAAGCTGTACTGAAAATATTAGAGGTATGTTTTAGTGAGATATTTTTCACCAGTTGATACTCACAATGTTATAAAAGAAAGTAACCATTTTACTGCCCCCCCCCCCCTCCTCTCCCCCCCCCACCCCCCTCTCCACATGATCTCCCCAAACAATATGTCAACTTTGAACTGCTTCTTTCCAAGGGTTCCTTTATTAATCATATCCAAGATGTCAAGTATGCTCTTATACACCTGCAACCATAAAGCACACCATATTGACAACTGGTCTACAGCTATTTCATTCCAGCAAAGAGACACTTTAAGAGCCACAGTTTCACATAGGAGTTGAGTGTTAATTATGCACAACATTTATGTGTCATCACATTGCCAATTGTTAGTACATTGAATCTTTGGACTCAATGGATAAGCTTACCAACCTGTTTGGTGTCTCATAGGTCTAATAGATCTTCTTGATAATTATTAGGTGCTAGAAATACTTGAAAAAAATTCAACACATCTCTGCTTTTTTTGAAATTTCATTCACATCTGTTATCATTAAACACATTCATGACGATCAGCTTGCACATAGTAATTTCAACAGACATCATAGCTGAGGTCAGCAGTTTTCATAGGCTCTAAGTAACCAAGTGAAAATTAACAAGTAGCCATTCACAACCAAACAAGTGATTGAACTAAATACTTTTGAGTGTAATAGTCATTGTAATTAAACATTTTAAGATTGCAGAGCTTGAACTGACTGTGTGAATATTCTGATACTAAAGCTCGACTGGTACTGGTGGACATGTAACTTTGCAAATTGAATGATGCATGGCAACACACTGACATGGAAGTTTACATAATGATTGCTACACACGGACTGACTGTTGCTATGTGTGTGACACCTATTTACAGGCACATGTTGCTCAGATATTATAAAACACTAAAATACATACTTACATACTAATTTATAAAATAAAAGACATTAAAGGTACATAATACATGTACATATTATACAATAAAGTAATTTTATTTAACTATTAGTTGTAGCCTTTGAAACTTAAAAAGTCTTAAAATTGAGAGGTACTATTTTTTGAGGTGGAGCTTTGAATATTTTGCAAACTAATGTGTTATTTTTGTAAAAGTATACATCTTTGGAATCAAAAAAATTAATGTTACAAGATCCTAACACTGAAATTTTAAAAGGATTGCATTTTGAGATTCCAACATTCTAGAAATTAACAATTTTGAATTATAATAACTTTTGAAATATTAAATCTTTGGCAAAAATAACAGGTATTTGAAAGAGGAATGAGGGCTCTCAAGTTAGGTATGACACAACAGCTAATTATTAATGGGCTGAATTTTTCAGTGCATATAGTTCTATTTCTGTCTGACCTATCTTCCCTCATGCTCATAAACAGTGATTTGGTGTTGAAGAGAGGGCCGGCATTCTCAGTGATACGTTTATTGCACCATACATTCTTCCATTCTGTCTCAGTGGTTGGAGATATCACATCTTCAAGGAATATGTATTGCCAGAACTGCTGGAGGGTGTACCTCTGATTGTTGGACAAAGGATGTACTTCCAGTACATGGGGTGCCAGCACACTTCAGCATTATTGTGAGAAATCATTTGGGGGCTACCTTTGGGAATAAGTGGATTGGCCAGAGTGACCCTGTAGCCTGGCCACCCAGGCTACCTGACCTCATATCTGGATTTCCTTTTCTGGGGGCATATGAAGCAGCTGTTGCATGATACTGCTGTGGAAACAGAAGAAGACTCCTTGCTAGAATTGCCATTGCTGCTGGTACCATTGTGGACATACAAGGAAACTTTGGATGGATATGACAATCGATGCACATTTAAGCAGTTCCTGTGGATGCCACTGCTGTAATTAGGGTGCTAATCTACCCACTGTGTAAGTCATCCCTAACATCAGAAATTGACATTCAGGGACCATACGCACTATAACAAAATTCATCAAACCATGGAAAATCCAGGATGGAATGTAACCATACTATGAGAAGGAAAGTTGCTACTCACCCATATAGTGGAGATGCTGAGTCACACATAGGCACAACAAAAAGACTGTCACAGCTGCAGTTTCAGGCAACTGTAGCCACATTGCAAGCAGCAGCACCAGTGCATGATGGGAGTGGTGACTGGGTGGGGATGAGGAGCAGGCTGGGGTGTGGAAGGGGAGAGATAATAAGGTGAGGGGTGGACAGTGAAGTGCTGCAGATTAGATGGGGGCATGCAAGAGGTGGGCAGAGGGGGGGGGGGGGGGGGGGGGTAGCAGAAAAGATAGCGTGTCATGGTGGATTGAGGGCTGTGTGGTGCTGGAATGAGAACATTGAAGGTGCTGGATAAGTGAGGACAATGACTAATGAAGGTTGACGCCAGGAGGATTACGGGAACATAGGATATACTGCAGGGAAAGTTCCCACCTGTGAAATTCAGAAAGTCCGGTGTTTTGGATCCATATGGCATGGACTGTGAAGCAGTCATTGAAATGAAAGATTTCATGTTTGGCAGCATATTCAACAGCAAGATGGTCCACATGTTTCTTGGCCACAGTTTGTTGGTGGCCATTCATGTGACCAGACAGCCTGTTGACTGTCATGCCAACATATAATGTGGCACAAGGTTGCAGCTTAACTTGTAGATCACATAATTGGTTTCACATGTAGCCCTGCCTTTGATGGGATAGGTGATGTTTGTGACTGGGCTGGAGGACATGGTGGTGGGAGGATGTCTGGGACAGCTCTTGCATCTACCTCTATTACAGAGGTATGAGCCATGAGGTAAGTGGTTGGGAGCAGGCATTGTGTAGGGATGGATGTGTGTATTGTGTAGGTTTGGTGGATGGCAGAATAACGCTGTGAGAAGGGTGGGAAGGAGGTCAGGACATTTCTCATTTCAGGGCACAATGAGAGGTAGTTGAAACCCTGGCAGAGAATGTAATTCAGTTGCTCCAGTCCTGGGTGGTACTGAGTTACGAGGAGAATGCTCCTTTGTGGCCAGATGGTGGAACATATGGAGGTGGTGGGAGACTGGAGAGATAGTGCATGGGAAATTTGTTTATGTACAAAGTTGGGAGGATAATTACAGTGCGTGAAGGCTTCAGTGAGACCCTCAGTATATTTTGAGAGGGATCGCTCATCACTACAGGTGCAATGACCATTGGTGTGATAGGCTGTATGGAAGGGACTTCTTGGTATGGAACAGGTGGCAGCTGTCAAAGTGGAGGTATTGCTGGTGGTTAGTAGGTTTGATATCAATGGATATACTGATGTAGCCATCTTTGAGTTGAAGATCAACATCTAGGAAGGTGACTTGTTGGGTTGAGTAGGACTAGGTGAAGCAAATGGGGGAAAAGTTGTTGAGGTTCTGGAGGAATGTGGACAGGGTTTTCTCACCCTCATTCCAGACCAAAAAGATGTCATCAATGAATCTGAACCAGGTGAGGGGTTTAGGATTCTGGGTGTTTAGGAAGGATTCCTCTAGAAAGCCCATGAATAGGTTGGGATAGGATGGTGTCATGCAGGTGCCCATAGCCATTCCCTGGATTTGTTTGTAGGTAATACCTCCAAAGAAGAAGTAATTGTGGGTGAGGATGTAGTTGGTCATAGTGACTAGGAAGGAGGTTATTGGTTTGGAATCCTTCAGGAATTGGGAAAGGCAGTGTTCAATAGTGGTAAGGCCATGGGCATGACGGATGTTTGTTTAAAGGGAGGTGGCATCCATAGTGGTGAGCAGGGCACCATGTGGTAAAGGGACAGGATCTGTGGAGAGCCAGTGGAGGGAATGGTTGGTATCTTTTATATAGGAAGATAGGTTTGGGGTAATAGGTTGAAGGTGTTGGTCTATGAGAGCAGAGATTCTCTCAGTAGGGGCACAGTAACCGGCCACAATGGGGCATCCTGGGTGGTTGGGTTTATGGACTTTCTGAAGCATGCAGAAGGTAGGAGTGTGGGGAGTGGTAGGGGTGAACAGAAACAATTATTATTATATTATGTTACATAACATTATATTGTAATACTATATAATATTATATAATTATTATAATAATCCAGTTGGATCTCCAGTGAGTCCTCAAATCCTTAGGCCTATCCCAGAACCTCTCCTCAGAGCCCATCTCTCTGCTCTCCCCTACCACTCCCCACACTCCTGCCTCCTACATTCTTCGTAAAGTCCATAAACCCAACCACTAAAGATGCCCCATAGTGGCCAGTTACTGTGCCCCCACTGATAGAATCTCTGCTCCTGTAGACCGACACCTTCAACCTATTACCATGAACCTACACTCCTATATAAAAGGCACCAACCATTTGTCCACCAGTTCTCCACAGTTCCTGTCCCTTTACCACATGGTGCCCTGCTCATCACTATTGATGCCACCTTTCTTTACACTAACCTCCCTCATACCCATGGCCTTACTGCTATTGAACACTACCTTTCCCAATGCCCAACGGATTCCAAACCAACAACTTCCTCCCTAAGCGGCATGACGAACTATATCCTCACCCACAATTACTTCTCCTTTCAAGGCATCACCTACAAACAAACCTGGGCTGTGGCCATGGGCACCTGCATGGCACCATCTTATGCCAATCTATTCATGGCCCATCTAGAGGGATCCTTCCGAAACACCAAGAATCCTAAACTCCTCACCTGACTCAGATTCATTGATATCTTCATGATCTGGATCAAGAGTGAGAACACCCTGTCCACATTCCTCGAGAACCTCAACAACTTTTCCCCCATTTGCTTCACCTAGTCCTATTCAACCCAACAAGCCACCTTCTTAGATGTTGATCTCCACCTCAAAGATGGCTACATCAGTACCTCCATCCATATCTAACTTACTAACCAGCAGCAATAACTCCACTTCGACAGATGCTGGCCATTCCATACCAAGAAGACCCTCCCATACAGTCTAGGCATGCATGATCATCACATCTGCATTGATGAATGGTCTTTATCAAAATATACTGAGGGTTTCACTGAAGCCTTCACAGACCGTAATTATCCTCCCAACTTTGCACGTAAACAAATCTCCAGTGCCTTATCTTTCCTGTCTCCCACTTCTTCCCTAAGTCCCACCATTCGGTCAAAGAGGAGCATTCTCCTTGTAGCTCAGTATCGCCCAGGACTGAAGCAACTCCACCGGGGTTTTGACTACCTCACATTGTGCCCTGAAATGAGAAATGTCCTGACCACTAACCTTCCCACCCCTCCCACAGTGGTATTCTGCCATCCACTGAACTTACACAATATACTCGTCCATCCCTACACAATGCCTGCTCCCAACCACTTACCTCATGGCTCATACCCCTGTAATAGACGGAGATGCAGGAGCTGTCCCATACATCCTCCCACAACCACAATCTACAGTCCAGTCACAAACATCACCTGTCCCATTAAGGACAGGGCTACCAGTAAATCCAGTCTTGTGATCTACAAGCTAAGCTGCAACCAGTTTGCTGCATTCTGTGTGGGGATGACAACCAACAAGTTGTCTGGCCACATGAATGGCCACCAACAAACTGTGGCCAAGAAACAAGTGGACCACCCCATTGCTGAGCACGCTGGCGAAGATGACATCCTTCATTTCAATGACTGCTTCACAGCCTGCACCATATGTATCCTTCCCACCAACACTAGCTTTTCTGAACTGCACAGCTGGGAACTTTCCCTGCAATATATCCTATGTTTCTGTAATCCTCCTAGCCTCAACCTTCATTACTGATTGTCCTCACTCATCCAGCCCTTTCCCTGTTCACATTCCAGCTCTATGCAGTGCTCATTTCACCATTGCACCCACTCTTTTTACTTCTCTCCTTTTTCGTACCACCGCCACCCCCCACCTCTCGCCTGCCCCTCGTCTAACCTGCAGCACTTCACTGTTCACCATCCCACCCTACTATCCCTCCCCCTCCCCCTCTCCACCCCAGCCTCCTCCTTACCCCACACAGATGTCACTCCCATCATGCACTGCTGCTGCTGCTGCTGCTGCTGCTGCTGCTTGCAATGTGGCTGCAGTTGCGTGAGACTACAGTCATGTATGTGTGTGTGTGTGTGTGTGTGTGTGTGTGTGTGTCTGTCATCTATTTTTGACAAAGGCTTTCTGGCTGAAAGCTTTATTTGTGACTGTCTTTTTGTTGTGTTTATCTGCAACTTAGCATCTCCACCATATGGTGAGTAGCAACTTTCCTTTTCATAACTAAATATATTTGTTTTGATGTTTTTTTTACCTCCTGTATTAATCTGTATGAATAGTTTTGGAACATCCTTTATATCACTAACTTGTCCCTTATTATCTTTGGTATCTCTCTGTTTCATATTTTGTTTGCCATCTTAAGTTTTAAGGTTTATCATCACTTTCTGAATGTCTCTAGTTTCTTTATTTCCATGAGTCACATTTTACTTTTGCTGAGCATATGAGAACTGTACTTTTGAATTAAACAAATGAGATGTACACTTAAACTCTTTCTCTTAATTTTCCATTGAAAACTATGTATGTAACTACAACTATTATATCTTAAAACTATTGTTTTTCCTGTATTTTACTCTTACTTTTAATATTTCTGTGTGCCAATTTGTGGGCAACAGAAATAGTAATTATTCCTAGATTTTACGTAATGTTTATCTGCTTTTGTACTTTCTGAGAGCACAGAGACAACTTGTTCACTCTCAGTTTGTGTTTGATAAGAATCCTTGAATTAAATGATGGATTTCCTGTAAGACATGTCAGCTGGAAGGAATAATGCCCAAATTCTTCCATTTTACAGAACAATACAGATTATCTGGATGTAATTGGATCAATCTCTCTGAATGCAGCTCAGACATTATCAGCTGCTCTGAATCATCAAAATTACCGAATTTTTCATATCGCTAAAGAAGCAAAAGCAATGGTTGCCAGGTAATCCTATTGTAATATTACTGATTGTACTATTTTTAGTATGTGGTCATACCAAACAATCAAAGAGAAAAGGCAGTCACTGCCAGATAACTATTTTTTTAGTTTCACTTAATTGTACAGTTTTTAGTTTGTGTGGACACCAACCATCAGACTAGCAATTCTTCTCGGTTTAGTGTTTTTCTTGTGAGTGCTGTATGGTGGAGCAGGATGGCCCTCTGTAAGCTTGTGTTGCATAAAGAGAAGGGAAAATAATAGCATCTGTAGGGGTAGCAATTACTTGTTTGAAGATAAATGGTAAGAAGATGCACATGTTAAGAAGCTGTTGTGATGTACTCTTCTGTGGCAGCAATAATTTATTATACATGTACAGGAACACTGCAACATGAAACAAAAGTTAAGAACTTAATTTTTTCATCATAATCAATGGTTTTTGAAAGCATGCAAGTATGTCATTCATGGTTTAAATAATGAAAAACTGCATCAGTTACACATTTTTCCATCCTTAGCACAATGTGTTTTAAGAATTTATTCTCAGTTTCATGTACATTTGGTTACGTGTATATTTTTGTGATGTTTACATTTGTGATTTTCTGCCTCTCTTGTGCTGGAGTTGTCTTTTTGAGGTTATAAAGTATTGTGCCTCTTCCACTACACAGAAAAAAAAAAATATATATATATATATATATATATATATATCACACACACACACACACACACACACAATTTAAGAATTCGCTGATTGCACCATAGGTGTTTGGTGATAGTGATAGTGGTGGAAGCTATCACAATAGTTACTTAGCTACACTCAATCAGTATGCCAAATGATATGTGCTGATGCGTAACTGCACTCTATCAATCTCACATGCAGGCATGGTCAACTTACACAGCAGTAAGAACACTCCATTGTGCCAGCTGTGCAGAATCCCTCAATGTAGTGGTGTTATGGTTAGATCACAACATGGCACCAGCTGACTAGCAGAGAATGAGAGTAAACTTGTGGCTGTTCAGGCATAAACTGACTGAATAGCTGGTCTCATGTGATTAGTGGGCCAAAGATGCTTTGGTTTCCTTGCTGCCAGTGCCCTCACCAGACATAGATTTAAAGACACTTATCGATAGTTCCGCATCTTCCATATATATCTGGTGGGGTTACAAGATCTCTTCCATGTGGAATTGGCACATAGGGCTGAAAGTGACCAGGCCAACATAGGGAGGACAGCAAGGTTGCAGTGAGCAGTTGCTAGAGGAAGTATCTGGTCATTTCCAAGGTAATACTCTGGTTCCCACACAATGGTCGCAGAACCAAAGGTAGAGACTCCAAAGGCAGTATGAGAACTTTGTAAGCAGGCTATGTCAATGCTGGTACCAGTAGCCCTGGCAGTTCTTCACAAGGGGAGATGGATTGATGTCTACAAGGGTCCACTGTACTATCTGGGAGGGAAGGACCAGATGTCCATCTACAGCAAGGCGATGAAAGACCTGATGTTGGGTATGTCACCACTGCAGCAGTCCTCTGGATGGGGAGACATCTGGTTGGAATGCTGCAGCTGAAGCAGTTTACTGTGTCTGCACAGCATCCCTCACATAGTCATTACCAGAACCAGCTGGCATCCTTATTGTATTGCAGTGAACCCCTGGAACCAATCTGGAGTCCGCTCGAAAGTGTGCCCCCCCATCAAGGTGCCATTCAAAATGGTGTTGCTTCCTATTTGGCTCGTTCATGTAGTAAGAAGAGAAGATTCAGCAGTTTACAATGATGGCATGGGCGCAGAAAGTTGTTAGCTGATCATCCTGACTTCATGAGGAAAATGAGAAAAGGAGTCTACCACAATAAACCAAACTGCTTCAAGGAAGGAGCCAATGAAATCCACATGCAGCTGAGTGTACTGTTTTGAACATCCTCTTCAAAAGAGGCATGTGTTGTGCCACTCAAAATGGTGAATCAATATTTCATCACCTGTGATAAAGTTTGACAAGAATCAGCAAGCAGTTTGGTAGAGATGTTGCCTCTTTCCTCCTTATGCTTCTCATTTGGGTTTTGAGGAACCCAGTGGGCACAAACCTTTGACTGTGCTAACTTGTGATGATGTTCGGTTCGTGGGGCACTCGACTGCATGGTCATCAGTGCCCGTACAAAGTCCCAGTTTTTGCACAGTCCAATTTTTTTACACAGTCCAATCTAGCCACTGTCACGAATGATGATGATGACAAAATGATGAGCACAACACAAACATCCAGTCCTCAGGGAGAGAAAATCCCCAACCTGGCTGGGAATCAAACCTGGGACCCCGTGATCCAGTGGCAGCAATGCTAGCCACTGAATGACGAACGGCAGACGTACTAACTTGTGAACAAGTGTGTCAGCACTACCAACAGAGGTGTGAAGTTTACCACTGAGTTGCTTGATTGTTATTTGTCAATTGTTTCAAATAAGAGTGTCCATGCCTTGCAACATTGCAGACATCACAGTTGTGTGCAGTCAACCTATTTGTAAGAGATCAGATATATTTCTTTCTCCTTGTTCTTTTGATGACCTACACTTTGGCCAGCAATTTACAGTTCTTTTCTCCACTGCTGAGAGCCTGCAGACATTGTTTAAATGCCTGTGAATATTTCTGATGGTCTGGTCTTCTGCTAAAAGAAATTCAATAACTGCTCTTTGCTTGGAATGCACCTCAGTTGCAGATGCTGTTTTGAAAACCAGCTATAGTGCTTCTATCTACCAGGAGCTACTGCAAATATTTAGATGATACAGGAATGTTAAATGATGTCACAAACAATATAACAGTTTTTGAACAAAAATTGGCTGATAAAAAATATATTGTATCATTTATTTAGTGCCCCTAATAATTAACCTTACCTAAAAGCAATTGACTTGGGAGCTGGAGTTTTCTGTAGTGCTATGACATTTTCTTGGACCAAAGGCCTGCTTTACTGAGAATGTTGCTGAGGTACATGACAGAACACTGGAAAAAAGAAACATTTGAAAAAATTATGCATGACACTTGAAAAAATTACGCATGAGGCCTTTGTCTGCAAGTGCCATGAAAACAAGATGCAAATTATGTAAATGTTCTTTGTTAGTATGTCCTGTTGCCGAAATGTCATACATGTAGTTTGCACAGTAGGGGATGCCTGTAATGAACTGTTCCAAAAATCTTTGGAATATGGCTAGTGCACTAGCAATTTTGAATAACAATCTATTATACTAATAGAGGACAGGGGAGGTGTTCAGCACCAAAATTTTCTGGATTTGTTATCTAATGGAGGTTGAGAATAAGCTTCTATGAGATGGTTTTGGAAAAAAAGGTGATCCCAGACAGTTTAGAAAAGAGCTGATCAAGGGTTGGCAACAGCTATGAATCTACTTCTGCTTGTGCATTGACTGTAAGCTTAAAATTGCCACACAAGTGAAGGAAGCCACCTGGCTTTCATACTACCATCAAAGAGTAAGTCCATGGGCTAAAAGAGATGAGGAAAAACATTTGTTGTTTTTCCAATCTGCCTGATTTCAGGGTAACTTCATCTCTGAGTGGTTCAAATGGCTCTGAGCACTATGAGACTTAACATCTGAGATCATCAGTCCCCTAGAACTTAGAACTACTTAAACCTAACTAACCTAAAGGACATCACACACATCCATGCCTGAGGCAGGATTCGAATCTGCGACCATAGCAGTCACACAGTTCCAGACTGAAGTGCCTAGAACCGCTCAGCCACACTGGCCGGCATCTCTGAATGCTATCAGAACTTGACAAGCTTAAAAAAAACAGCAGCCCAAAGGTTTTAACACAATGGGGACATGAAAATTCAAAACCTTAACTAAACCTGTTGTTGTGACAGTGCCACGACATTCAAAAGTGCCGCTACGTTAGTACGCGAACACGGCGATAGAGGCGCTCCGCAGCTTGGCCGAGCGCGGGAGCGCCACCTGGTTATGAACGGCGCCGGCCACATGTCACGGCCCGGCAGTCGAATGACAGATACGGAGTTAGTAACATGTAACCCGCTAGTGTTTCTACTTTTGGATCTCCACGCACTTTAGTAGTGATTAAAGGTTATAACACTTTTTGGCGACGAGGTCGGATATTTTTTTTCCTGCGTTGTGGACTTGTGTGTTCGTGTCGGGGCAGACATGGAACAGCTTATGCAAGCGCTTATTGAACAACAAACACAGCTGACGGCTGCTATTCAGGCGTTGTCGACGTCGCTTACTCATCGTCTGTCTTCCTCTTCTCCGCCTCCGTTCCCTCCTTATGACGAGGCCGCTGAAGACTGGGAGGATTATGAGAAGCGTTTGCGGCAACACTTCTTGGCTTTCGGCGTTGTCGACGCTCCTATGTGTAAGTCGTTATTTCTATCTTGGATTTCCCCACGGATCTATCAGCTGCTATCTCAGTTAGCCCCTCTGCGGGAACCTGCCTCTCTGTCCTTCCAAGAAATGTGTGACTTATTGTCTAACTATTACCGAAAAAACACCCATGTCGTTGCCGCCCACGTGGCTTTTTACCGGTGTCGTAAACAGCCCCATCAATCTTACCGGGCTTGGGCGGCGGAACTCCACGGTCTGAGTCGGAAATGTCAGTTTGTCACGGACACTCATCATGAGTCTTACGCTGATTCAATGGTTCGGGACGCTATTTTACGGCTTGCTCCTGATAAAGAAGTTCGGCAACGTGCCTTACAATTGCCAAACCCGTCGTTGTCGGAAGTTCTCAGCATCGCTCAATCCTTTGAAGTGTCTCACGCTGCTGGTGCGCAAATAGACGCGTGGTGTGATGTAGGCGCTGTCCAGACCACTTTCGACGCAGAAAATGTGCCTGTTTCACAGGGAAACGACGATGTGGCGGCTGTGCACTCGCGTCAACAACGTCGCGTTGGGCCGCCACACTCGCAGCGAAAACAGCAACCCCAGAAGCAGGTTCGTTCCGCCCTTCCTTCTTGTCCACGTTGTTTCGTACAGCATGACAGAGCCGCGTGTCCAAAACGTTGGGCCACGTGTAATTCATGTAGGAAAAGAGGCCACATTGCTTCTGTGTGTCAGTCCCCTAAAGTTCCTGTCGCCGAGGACGAGGCATCGGACATGGATGTTAACTGTGTGCTTTCTCAAACGAATAAGTTGTTTGTTACTGTTCGTGTTCTGGATAAAGACATTCGCATGCAAGTGGACACTGGCTCTGCAGTAACTCTCATTAATTCTCGCACGTATTTGGAGTTGGGCTCCCCTCCCTTGTCTCCCGTTACGCGCAATCTACGAACTTATAATAAGCAGAAAATTCCTATTGTTGGCCAGTTTGATGCTTCCACTGCCTACAAGTCTGTTGTTAGGCCCCTCACGTTTTATGTGGTGGATCATGCGGGCACTGAAAACCAGTTCGGTTATGATGCTTTCCAGTTGTTCGGGTTTTCCATTGATGATGATGTGCACCTCATATCTGAGGACATTCCGTATCCACAGCTGGATGGCTTGTGTTCTGAATTCTCGTCCGTGTTCTCTGCTGGTCTGGGTCGTGCCAAGGAGTTTGAAGCCCACATTACTCTTAAACCTACGGCTCGCCCTAAGTTTTTCCGGGCACGCCCTATTCCAATGGCGTTGCGTGCGCCTGTCAAAGCTGAGATAGACAGGTTAACAGCTTCGGGGATTCTCCTTCCTGTTACCTCCAGCGAATGGGCATCGCCCATCGTGGTGGTTTCTAAACCAAACGGGAGTCTGCGATTGTGTGGTGATTTTAAAGCCACTGTCAACGCTCAAAGCCTCATTGACACTTATCCTCTTCCCCGTCCTGAGGAGTTATTTACCAAGCTCGCTGGGGGCCAGTTCTTTTCCAAACTTGACTTATCGGAGGCGTACCATCAGTTGCCGTTGGATGCATCTTCCAAGGAATTTGTCATCAACACTCCTTGTGGGTTGTATCAGTACCAGCGGTTACCATTTGGCGTCGCTAGCGCACCGGCCATTTTTCAGCGGTTTTTGGAACAGCTCACGGCTTCCCTTCCCGGCTGCATCAACTACCTGGATGACATTGTTGTCACGGGGGCCTCCACTGAGGAGCACCTTCGCAATTTGCGTTCACTGTTTCGGGTTCTGCATTCAGCAGGGTTGAAGTGCAATCTGGACAAGTCTCAGTTCTTCCAACCCTCCATTGTGTATCTTGGTTTCCACTTGTCCCGTGAGGGTATACGCCCTCTACGACAGCACGTTGCGGCCATTACCGCTCTACCCCGGCCGTCTACGGTCAAAGAACTTCAGGCGTTTCTAGGCAAGGTTGCTTATTATCACAAATTCATTCCCTCCGCGGCGGCGGTGGCTCATCCTCTGCATCAGCTGTTACGCAAAAACGTTCCTTTCTGTTGGACCGCCGAGTGTGAGCAGGCTTTTGTCCGCCTGAAGGCTCATTTGCAGTCGGCGCCTTGTCTTGCCACATTCCGTCCGGGTCAGCACTTGGTTCTGGCGACTGACGCGTCACAGTATGGCCTAGGGGCTGTTCTCGCCCATCGGTATGAGGATGGGTCGGAACGACCCATCGCCTACGCTTCCAAGACCCTCAACGATGCCCAACGGCGTTACTCTCAAATAGAAAAGGAGGCGCTCGCTATCATTTATACTCTGAAAAAGTTCAGCGTTTTTTTGTATGGTTCTAAGTTTCACCTCATCACCGACCACAAGCCGCTGGTCTCTCTGTTCAGCCCCTCGGCGTCGCTTCCGGATAAGGCAGCTCACCGCCTGCAACGTTGGGCCTTATACTTGTCTCGTTTTCACTATGAGATTCACTATCGCCCCACGGCCCAGCACGCCAACGCTGACGCGTTGTCGCGTTTGCCGATGGGCCCCGACCCGGTTTTCGATCGCGATGAACTCCTCTGTTTCCACATTGATGAGGAAGAACGTCGTGCGGTCGAGGGTTTTCCACTTACAGGTTCGCAGGTCGCGTCGGCTACTGCACGGGACCCGATCCTGCGTCAGGTGATCAGTTTTGTTCAGCGTGGTTGGCCGGACAGGACCAAGGGCCGGGCGTCGGATCCCCTTCGCAACTACCATGCCTTGCGCCTTCGTCTGTCTGTTCGTGAGGGTGTTGTTCTTCTGGCCACGGATGGCGCATCTCCACGGGTTGTGGTGCCCGCCTCTCTTCGCAAAGCTGTTCTCAAACTATTGCATGGGGGCCATTGGGGGATTTCTCGGACTAAGTCCCTGGCCCGCAGGCACGTTTATTGGCCCGGTATCGATTCGGACATCGCCCACATGGTCGCTGCGTGTGATCAGTGTGTTCAACAACTGGCTGCGCCTCGTACTCTGCCCTCTCCGTGGCCTGATCCGGCGCAGCCGTGGGAACGGGTGCACGCTGACTTTGCCGGCCCCTTCCTCGGCACTTATTGGCTACTGTTGATTGACACCTTCTCGAAGTTTCCGTTTGTTGTTCGCTGTCCGTCGCCCACCACTGCGGCGACGACGCTGGCTTTGTCAAAAATCTTTGCGCTAGAAGGTCTTCCATCCACGATTGTCACGGACAATGGCCCTCAGTTCTCTTCGCAGGCCTTCCGTGATTTTTGTACTGGACAAGGGATTCATCATGTTACAGCACCGCCCTTCCATCCGCAATCGAATGGGGAGGTCGAGCGCCTTGTCCGCACTTTTAAAAGCCAAATGAAAAAATTCCTTAGTGATTTTTCCACAGATGACGCTCTGTTGCAATTTCTGAGTTCTTATCGCTTCACGCCTCTGGGTGATCGCAGCCCTGCTGAACTCTTGCATGGCCGCCAACCGCGCACCCTACTGCATCTGCTTCACCCTGTCAGGCCTTGTACTGTGTCCCCTAGTGCGGGAAAATACCAGGTGGGCGCTGACGTGTGGGCACGGGGGTATGGATCTCGCCCTAAATGGATTCCAGGGGTGGTCCAGGCTCTTCGCGGCCGCCGGCTTTGTGAAATACGTACGGACGACGGCATGGTTGTTCGCCATTATGACCAGATGCGCCCACGAGTGGTGGCCACGCCGGTACCACCGCCCCTTTTTTCGTCTCCACCAGCCTGAGAAGCCAGTCCTGTCGCTGCTGCCGATCTTCCGGGCGTGTTGCTGCCGCCGCCGTCGCTACCGCTTCCGAGTACGCCGGAACCGGCCCCAGTTGCGACGCCGCCTTCTCCGGGACCCATCTCGCTGGAGCACACCCCCAGGTCCACGACACCTATGGATGCTGCTCCGGAGTTTTCACCCATCATCTCGTCCAGGAGGCACGTTCCACGCGCCAGCTTCCGTCCTGGACATTTTCGACCATACTCTCGTGTTTCTCCGCGGGATCTTCTCGGGACCTCCCAAGAGGCCATGGATGTCTCCGCACTGTCCGTGTCTCCACGACAGTGAGCGGTTTTTTTTTCAAGGGGGGAAAAGTGTTGTGACAGTGCCACGACATTCAAAAGTGCCGCTACGTTAGTACGCGAACACGGCGATAGAGGCGCTCCGCAGCTCGGCCGAGCGCGGGAGCGCCACCTGGTTATGAACGGCGCCGGCCGCATGTCACGGCCCGGCAGTCGAATGACAGATACGGAGTTAGTAACATGTAACCCGCTAGTGTTTCTACTTTTGGATCTCCACGCACTTTAGTAGTGATTAAAGGTTATAACACCTGTATAAAAAAAGTGCAAATCAGAAGTAGATGCTCTCTATTGCTTCACATTGCACTGAAGCTAGCCACAGGATGCTGAACAGAAAACCCAAATGTGGAGTATGCATGCAGTCCAAAAATGTTTTCTATGAAAGGATCTGCAGTCTGCAGCAATCAGGGAAGTTACTGTCCGAGTAATGTGGTTATATCTAACTGACACTGAAATCTCATGGCACCCATAAATCCATAATTTTGGCTGCACATTGTCCAATGGCAGAGCATCAATACTGAAGTATGATGACTGATTTATCATCAACACTGATGCACGAGTATCAGAGAGAAACATCACTGGTACTTCTTGTAATACTGCATGTAAGATTATCTTCCTATGCCCTATTTTACCATTACTGTCTGTAATATTATTAATCTGATTTGGTGTAGGACATTGCATGATACCTGCCACAATTTGAGACACTCCTGCAACTTGCTCTTTATGAAAACATTGGTGACCTTCAGTTTCATAATGAAAACACTGATGACCTGCATGCAGTATAAAACAGTTTGGACTGCTAGGAAACAACTGAAACCACCACAATCAGTGACTCGGAACAATGTTGGGCAGCACACAACAGGGCTTGTGAGCTGCCACCGCATAACACTCATCACATTAATATCTGATGGGGAAGTCTGATGCACTGAGTCTTTTCAGTCTGGAGCCATTCAGATTTGAGAATCAGAAGAAAATGTCTGATGTGTAACCTGTGAGATTTCAAAATCACATACAATGCATAACACTTCTGCTGGAGATAGCGTCTGACTCTTGTCATGGGACAAATGGATTACCACGTCTCAAATTAAACTTTCAGCATAGAATTGGCCACATGTGCACATAAATCTGAACTTTCTCCTTAAACCTTTAAGATTTGCAATCCATAAAATATTGTTTTCTATATCAGATTTGCAATTTGCAAAATCTCTAAATAGGCTGCTACTACATCATCTAAGGGAAAAAAAAGTTCCTTATGTTGACTGAGCTATTGCTGTTACAGTTCAAAAAGCTTCACGTCTGTGACAGTTGTGCCTTGATACAAAAGTAACCTTCTCATTATCAATAATGTGACTCACTCTTCTATGGCAACAGTTATTTATGACACATGTATAACTACACTGCAACATGTAACAAAAGCTAATAAATTCACAATGAAATAAATAAACTGTCCTGAGCCACAAAGAAATCTAAGAAATCACACTGTGCATGCTGAACACACACTGTTGCAGTATATTAATTTAGGTAAGTAATAGTGATAAGATGGTGGTCGAAACCATTGTAACAAGTAGTTATTTAGCTAGAGTCAGTCAATACCAGTGCATAGGTACTTAGGTCTGACTTCCCTGCAACAGTCTTACATATAGGTATTATCAGTACACAACAGTGAGAACAGTCCACTGCTCTAACCAGCAGAATCTGTAAATATAGCAGTGTTGTAGGCTAGATCAGAGTATGGCAACAACTGACTAGCAAAGAATGCGAATGAACTTGTGAACAGTTGGGCTTAAATTGACTGTCTAGATTATCAAATGTGATTTTTCGGTTGGAGATGTGTTTTCTTTGCTGGCAATGCCTTTGCTGGAGGTAGACACAATGACAGTTGTTGATAGTTCCGGGTCTTTCATCAATACAAGCAGTGGAGTTGTAAGACAAAGAGTATGTGATATTATTATACTTGACTGGTTCTGCAACAAGTTTATGTAGTATGGAAAATAATATGTGAAATGAGTCAAGACATACACTTATAAAAAAGATTGGATGCCAGAGAATAAGTCTGTAGGTTGCATTAGCAACTAACAATCATAAAAATGTGATGATATATTTCAGTTAATAGAAGCTGTGTACATATTCATGTGCATGTCTTGTACAATAATGATTCAAAGGACCATTAGATAGAAGTAGTAAAATCAGCTCAAAAGCTACTGCTCTCATAAAAATGGTTGATTCCTCAGTTATATCAAGTAGCTGTTGTTTATATACTGCCTCTGGATTAATATTTACATTACTTCATAGACTAGAATTAAAAATCCCACCTTGCAAGGAAGGAACAGCTAAGAGAGCAATGTCAATGTGAAAATTATTTTTGTGTCTTGCATTTTGGTTGTGTAAATTGCAATTTAGCTAAAACTGGTGTTTATTATTATCCCTAGTGGCCATGAAAAGATAAATTAAATGCAAATGGAAGTGAATTTAAGAATTCCAAACATATGAGGTGTAAGGTACTGATGCAGGGAAACAGGAACTGAACCATCTTGTATCAACCTCACTAGTTTCTACTTTAATCACCAGACCATAAACTATTTAGAAGACAAAAATTAAATCAAAACTTTTTGTTTTACTAGAATTCTTATTGGCTTCTTTTCTGACTTCAATCACATATTACTCCACTCACCAAGCTAGCTTTGACCCCACTAAACATAATCCAAAGAGCTCCAAAAGCACAGTAATCTTACTATCATAATCTTTTAGAGGGTTATCCAAGATGTGTAGTTATCTTTACAAAATGTACACAATGCTTACTTTTTGTACACATACTTTATTCACTTAGTTGTATTACTCCACATTGGTCATCAAACTGCAGGCTGCATGCAGCCCAGATCATGTTTTCGTGTGGCCCGCGATCCTCCTCAGCTTCACATGGGTAGCATTAGTTGTCTACTTGTCTGGTGTAGCAGTGTTTTGTCTACAGAAACTGTGTAGAATTGTGATTAAAGTCAAGGAAGTAATTAGGTAACTGAAAACCATCCACCACTTTCATTTAACACACCACTTGCTGGTGTTCTGCAGCCGCCAAAGGCATGAGCGGCGTGCTAGCCAACAATGTGAGCCCCCCATCAAACGCGCCACGTACACATGCCCGCTCATTTGTCGGTGGTGGGCTTGTTCCACAGCCACCTCATAGTTGGCTTGGTCATGTCAGTGTGTCAGTCATGAACTAAGTTTCAGTGCACCTGAGCATTTGTCGTGTATTGAGTGTTTTGTTCAATATTTGGTGATATAATTATCAGTATAATAAATAATGTCTGATGTACACTCAAGAACAATGTCTAAGAGGTAAATATGTGAGGAGAAAAGTTTTCAAGAAATATGGGAAGAAGAGTTTTGCTTTATAAGTGGACACAAAGAGGGTGCTGCTACTTGCTTAATATACCCAGGATACGATTGTGGGATTGAAGAGATACAATTCTTTTCGCCACTACACAAGTAAGCACAATTCATTTACAGTAGCTTTTCCTTTGCATTGAAATGAAAGAAAGGAAAAAATTGCTCATCTAAAGTCTACCATTTGTTGTCAACAAAACGTTATGTTAGCAGCAGTTGGGCAAAGTGAGGCTTTCACAAGAGCATCATACGAAGTATGTAATATTCTGGCAAAAAATATGAAAGCTTTGACTGATGCTGAATTAGTGAAGCGATGTATGATGATTGTTTCTGAAACTTTGTTTCAAAATTTCTCCAACAGTCAACAAATGTCAGGTGAAAAAAATAAGCTCACACTTTCAGAATCTACCTGTCAACGTTGTATAGAAGATATTTCAAAATATGTTTGAGCCAGTATTTAATAAAGTCAAACTATGCAACTACTTCAGTCTTGCATGTGATTCCAGTATAGATTTAGCTTCAATGGCTCAGTTTTCATTATTTGCGCATTACTGCACAAATGATGGGGTAATAGAGGAAGATTTTTTAGCAATTATAACCATGAAAGGTCACACAAAGGATGTGATTTTGTCTATGCAATTAAAGAACTTGTTAAAAAATGACTTATCTATGAGCAAATTAATATCAGTATGTACAGATGGTTGTCTGTCAATGATGGGCATCAACAATGGTTTGATAGCACTGATTAAGATGGAATGGAATTTGCCAAATTTACTCCCCATTCACTGCTTACTGCAACAAGAAAGTTCAGCATGTCAAATTTCAAATACCAAAAAATACAAAAAAATATACAATGGTTATAAGTGTTATAAATTTCATTCATGCCTGTGAACTTAATCGCCAAAAATTTAAAGAACTTCTGCAGCAATTACAAGCTTGTTACAGTGATGTTCTCCTACATACTGCTGTCAGATGGCTAAGCAAAGGAAAAGAGCTGGTACGGTTTGTCAATTTGAAATCTGAAGTTATTTTATTCTTACAACAAAGTGGCAAAAATTATCCTGAACTTGATGATGATGAACGGTGGATACTTACAGCATTTTGACCACTATTACACAAAAATTGAACACACTTAACTTGGAATTACAAGGATGAAACAAGATAATTGGGCAAATGACTAACAAAATAATTGCATTTGAAGCCAAACTGCAATTATATATTAATGAACTTGAAGTAAAAGATCTGTCTAATTTCCCAACTGTTGCTATGCTCTGATCAGGCTTATGTCACTGAAACTATTTACCAAAACATGAAAGAATATTTGGAAGCCTATTTGGAAGAAATCAATAACAGATTTGCAGATGTTAGAAACATTTGAAACTGTTTCATTCTCTTGGCATGTTGGACATGATGATCTCAAATTATTCTGCCAATTTGGATTTCATTAAACTAATTTGCTAACTGAAATAATTGAACTTCAGCATTACACACAGCTTAAAGCTCTGTTTTTAGAACATCGTGAAACACAACAGTACACTGACTTTTGGAAATGTGTGCTTAACAATTATAAAAATTTATGAGACTGTGCACAGTTCATTTTAACACTATTTCCTTCAACTTACCTTTGTGAGGCTTCATTTTCAAAAATGAAATACCTGAAAAATAAATTGGTTGTCCAGTCATTTAGAAGACGCAATGAGAATTGTATGCAGCCCCAATGACACAGATATAGATGACATAGCCAATAAAGTTCAACATCACAAGTCATATTAATGGAAAATTATATATTTGTATTTACGTTTGTTTTGCAATTACGATTAATAAAAAACCAGATTCAATAAGAGACCTGTAGCTGAAAGTACTTTAAAATAAATTTCAGGAACAAGATACACTGTTCCCAGATTTGTTTTTGGTAGTGGCTTAAAATTACTAATGATTCCCTTCCTTCCCTTCACCCTTCATGTGCACCTGCCTAGCTACATGAATATTGTATTATTATGCAAGTCATGTGAATTTTATTTTCACAGAGATAATTAAACTGGAATGAGCTAGTCAGATGCAATGTACGCTTTTATCCAGTTTATTGAAATTTGATCAGCAGCATTTTATGCAGTTTTCAAGACTCGTAAACAAGGTGACAGTCATTCTGAGAAAGTCTGTGAATGGCACATGTCATCATTGACTCATGCTACCACAACGATTATTCCAGTCAGTCTCAACACTCGACTCCTCTGAAGACTGACTAAAAATTTAATTGTTGACAACATGACACAACTACTCGTATGTCTCCTACAAATATATCCCTCATAATCTAATAGTTGTCAAACAAAATTTAAAAATCTTTTTCCCTGTATTGCAGAATTTCAGTGTCATAAACATGGCTTATTGTTGTCAGCAGCTGCACAGCAATGTTATTTGGTGAAGGAGTCACATACATCCAACAGTTGCGAGAGGTTTGTTTCCAAAAGTACTATTTCATTTTAACAGGTGCTAATGTTTACAGTTTCTGAAGAATGATAAGTGATATATATCCAAATCCAGTAAAGAATAAATGATTTGCAGCTGTTGGCTGTACCTGTCTCCTTCATCAAATGAAAAATATAATTACTGGAAGAATTGTAAGTAGGAGCATGTAAAGTTGTTCTATCACCTTTACAGGTGCCACTTGGTACAGGGGCAGACAGATTTGTAGTTGCGGTGGGAGGGGACATAATAATGGAAATGTTTTCTTGTTTGTTTCTCAGTGCTGACAATGAATGGGTGTGTGCGGCTCATACCAATTATCTGCTATTGTATCAATCTTAAATGAAAGTGCTTATATGTAAAAACAAAGATGAGGTGACTTACCGAACAAAAGCGCTGGCAGGTCGATAGACACACAAACAAACACAAACATACACACAAAATTCAAGCTTTCGCAACAAACTGTTGCCTCATCAGGAAAGAGGGAAGGAGAGGGGAAGACGAAAGGAAGTGGGTTTTAAGGGAGAGGGTAAGGAGTCATTCCAATCCCGGGAGCGGAAAGACTTACCTTAGGGGGAAAAAAGGACAGGTATACACTCGCACACACGCACATATCCATCCACACATAATTTTTCCCACGTGGAATGTTTCCTTCCATTATATTAAATGAAAGTGCGTTGGATTCATGAATGCACATTATAGAGACAGTCATATGCAGTACATATTTGTTAAAAGACAGTCATTAGCTCTTAAAAATGTGTGTGTGTGTGTGTTTTTATCCTCCACTTCTCCTCATAAACCCTCGGATCAATTTAAACCACACTGATACACATATTATTTTTAATCTGTAAAGAAATATTGTGGGGTAAACAAAGGTAACATTTTATTGGGGTGGGGGATGGTAATGTGGAGTGAGAAGGGGGAGGAGGACATGGACACATACAGGGGGAGTGCGAAATGGACAGATAGAGGGGTGAAGAGATGGTGAGTGAGGGGAAAGCTGAGATGGACAACATAGAGTGAGGGAAGGAAGAGACAGAATAACATAAGATTGGAATAAATACATATCTAACCAATGCCAGGTACCTCGTCTAGTATGAAATAAAATTAAGGCTGTTGTTGTTTAGTCAAGTGAGTTGAAGAAAAATGACTTTCAAAACAGGTAGAAAATAGTTGTGATCGTGTCTCATGTTACATAATACATTTAAATATGACTCCATTTGCTGTTTTTAACCATCTGTTCACAAAGACAACACAGCAACATTTTGTTGGGCAATTACAGTGTTACAATTTATGGGTCACTGAGGGTGGCAGAAATCTGAAACAGAGAACATTCTGCACATAGTGGTCTGAATGGTATCGACTTTAACAACAAGTGCTAGAAAGTCAGTGGTAAACCTCTTGCTTCTTTATTATAGCTAGTCTATTGAAGGTTCATAACACACCATTTACATGGTTTGCTCGTTAATAAAAAGACCTGGAAATCTGCGGCCCGAGGTGCGGCCTTTGAGCAAAAAAGTTTGATGACCACTGCTCTATAACATACTGTAATTACATGAGGCAACAACGCACTAAAGTACATGAGAGAAACTATTGGCCAATTCTTCAAGTCAGCATATTAGGAGACACTATTTTTAATCTGAAAAACGTTCTGAAAAGAGCATCCTAATTACATTATTTCTACCAAGCAGTAAATTCACTTGAGAAAACTGTAAAATAACAGAGACAGAATGGCTGGCCACTACTTACTTTCAGGAGGCAAAATTCCAAGTATTGCTTATGAACACATTTAAGAATTGAAAAGACAATATCTATATTTCAGAACTGTTAGTTTCTTTTCTAGAGAGAGAAGAAAGACAGACTGGGAAAGGTTGAAGGTTACTCAGTCCCAAGGGGTCCAGCTGTAGTGAGGATGGGGGAGATAGAATGTTTCTATTTGCAGCACTTACATTATCTATATGGTGACAAAACTGTGTCTTAACTTACAGTTATGTACCAGTTGTAAGCCTGTTGTGTTATCCTCTAGACAGTGTCTGATATGGTTCTTTGAGTCCATGATTTGGATACTTGTATTAGAAGCAAACATTACTGTTTTGAGAGACTGCAGAAGGTTCAGCAGTGACCCAGAAATGGCTAAGAAACTGAAAGGGAAAATCTTTCACAAATAATGATGAGAGCTACACCTGCAAAAGTTTTCCAAGATTATGTGGATGAGGATGCATTGGAAGACATAGTGCACAGATTGGTTTCTGATGATATAGAGTAAGGAAAGGCCATCAGTACAAAATAAGTATGCAATTATAGAAAAACAGTGGAGGTAAGCACTCTTGTGTTGGCAAAGGAGTAAATGAGTGGAACAATTTGCCAGGGGATATTATCAGTCAGTTCCCAGAAAGCATCACTAAAATTAAACAGTTGTTCCAATAGTGGCAAAACACCAAAGATTCTAAAAATAGGATAATGATAAATTTAATTTTATTTATTGTGTGGTAAATTATTGTCCAGTAATACTAGAGAGATAATGTAAGTATATGAGGTGCTTATGTCATGTTCACTGCATCAGCTTACCTTGTATTTCTTAGCAATCAAATTTATAGTCAAGGCATTCGGTGGTTGAAGGGCACAGAAAAAAGGCAGAATAAGTGAATTTGATTTACTTGGTTCATATCATACATATCCTAATCATTTGATTAGAGTACAGGAGACACATCAAATTATGGTTAATACTTTTTCACTGAAAATGAAGTGAGCGTATGGCATTGTTGGCCGGGAGGTCCCATTTGGATTCAGCCGGCAAGTGCAAGTCATTTCAGTCAGTGCCACATTGGGCAAATTGCAGCTGTTGATGATGATGAAATGATGAGGGCAACACATTACTCAGTCCACGAGCAGAGAAAATCTCCAACCCGGCCAGGAATTGAACCCGAGCTCAGTGCATGGGAGGCAAGCATGTTACCACCCAGCTAAGCAGGCAGACATTTTCACTGATATAAAGCTATAGTTAATAAGATGGAGTTGTATTTAAACATTAATGCAACATTTTCGTGAAAAGATACCTTTACATGTTCACATACAAGACAGTTTATAAATTAGATCCTGCTAAGCTTCCAGACAATGTCTTTGTTCAGTGACAATATAGAATACACATACACACATAACTAGATTGTCCTGGTTACCTACCTTATACTGACACTCCATTTTAATTTCAGTCCATGTTCTGTATCAGTACTTTTTCATTATTTCTACTTTTGTCAATCTGTTTGTTATCTAGGTGAAAATAAATATTGATTTAAAGTAAAAACAACTTATCCTCTGAAATTTCATAACAGAACAACCATCAGTAAAGCAAGTCATGTAGTATCATAACATCCTCTTTTCTCACGTATTAATTGTACATTCCCATGTATAACAATATATGTTAATAAATTTTACTTTCTGTTCATCATCTCAAAGTCAGGAAAGATTTATTATGTAGGAGAATGCTTCCTTGCTGAATTTCATTTAAGAAATGTTATCTACCAAATGGCAGTGGCACCTTGAAACAGTATTTGGACAAAGTACCTACTTATCACTTTCGGACAACAGGAAGTTACTTTTTATAGATTCTGCACAATGTCTCTTTTTTCCAAGATATCACCAGGTATAATAATTGCATGCTTTTGGGAATTGAGCCCCCGAGTCTGTGGTAGGAATGTGGTATGGGGAGACTGACAAGGTGTACTAAAGGCTAATTTTATAAAGCGGTTGCTCTTAAGTTAGCACAGAAAAGAACTTTGACTGCTGAACATAGAAATCTATATTACATTAATGTTAATCACAGACAGTGAACTTAATCTGACTTTTGACTAGTAAAATGTTGTGGAATAAGTTCAGTTAAATAGCATTTATCATTTCAAAACCTAGTGACACTATAAAAGAATGGACTTTGTTTTATGCAATACTAGATGAAGAGAAATATAAACCACAAGGGAGTTATTGTTTGCACTCCAGCACTGCTGAAGTTTGAAAAAAATTTTCTGGGTGTAAGGTTAGGTTAAGGAGATTATTACTAATGTATGTGATGAGTGAAGGTAATAAATGACTGTTAAAAATTCTTGGAGGTAACTTGTAATTACTGTAAAAAAGTTTAAAGGTATTTCATAGACATTTTGCAACAGAGTAAGAAAATGAAATTTTGGTGATTTTGAGTACATGTAGGCCAGTCAGTAATTACACCTTATCAATTAATAGACACCAGTGTGGCATGGTGACTCAATGGTTATGGGCTAGTGTGGACTTTAATCTCTTGTCAGTCCTAGTATTTTTTCTCGCACTTCTTTGTGCTTTGCCAATATTTGTTAATGTGAAAAGTGCCGAGCTCCACCAGGGTTTGGAGTCCATCTGGTTGGGTAAGTCACATCAGTGGCGGGAGAAAGGTAAGGGCATATCACCTCCAGAAAACATCAAGCCTAGTAAAGCACTTTGGTGTTCAACTTTTGAATTTATGAATGCTTTATCTAAGCAGACAATTCAAATGTATATCTCTGCTGCTCTTTGTGCCAATAGTCTCTTTATCGCTGAATAACAATTACTTTAAAACCTGTGAACTATTGAAACCTTTTGATACACAGAAAATTGCCTAAATCAATGGCAAAAAATGGATGGGGGAAGGCGGGGTGGTTGTATGGCTATTACAGATTTCTTCTGCATGCAACAAGTTCCACAAAGTTCTTGAGCATTCTTCTGCTTATTTTCTTGGATCCTTACTACCTGAGACTCTTTCAGTAACAAATACGAGGGTAAGTCAATTATTATCTGCAAAGTAGTTGAAATTTTTTATTGTAATCTAATAGGAAACTTACAAGAACATCATTTTTCGACATAGTCTCCTTGAATTTCAATGGACTTGGTCCATCATGGTACAAGCTTCCTGATCCCCTCATAGAAGAAGGTTCTTGGTTGGGCTGTGAACCAGGAATGCACCATTCCTTTCACTGCTTCATCTGAGGCAAATCAATGGCCACTTAATGCCTGTTTGAGTGGACCAAACAAGTGATAGTCAGGAGGGGAAGATCGAGATTATATGGAGGATGATCCAGTACTTCAAATTTGAGTTTCTGGAGCATTTCAGCAGTGTGAGCAGCAGTATGCAGATGGGTATTGTCGGCAACAATACAACACCTTTTGACAGCAATCCTCGATGTTTGCTTCGAATTGCACGCTTTAGCCTGGCAGTAAGGATCTCAGTGTAACAGACACTGTTTATTGTTGTGCCCCTTTCCCCACAATATTACAGTATTGGACCTTGTGTGTCCCAAAAAACTGTAAGCATCAGTTTTCCTGCGGACGGTTGGGTCCTGAACTTTTTCTTGCATGGCGAATTTGGATGTTTCCATTCCATACTCTGCCGTTTACACTCTGGCTTGTTATGATGGATCCATGTTTCATCACCAGTAATGATCCTGTCTAAGAAGTTGTCCCCTTCATTACCATAGTGATCCAAATGTTTTTTGCAGATGTCCAAGTGTGTTTGTTTATGCGACTTCGTGAGTTGTTTTGAGACCCATCTTGCACAAACTTTATGAAACTCAAGTCTGTTGTGGATGATTTCATAGGCAGAACCATGAATAATTTGCAGACAATGTGCCACTTTGTTAATAGTTAATTGTCTGTCCAAGCGAATCAGTTCACATGAACACTCAATGGTTTCTTCATTTGTGGCGGTAAATGGTCATCCGGCTCCTTCATCGGGTGTAACACTTGTGCAACCATTTAGGAATTTTTCAATCCATTTGCAGACACTCCGTTGTGGCAAAACACTGCTCCCATACTGTACTGAAAGTCTTCAATGAATTTCAGCCCCTGATACGCATTCCAACCACAAAAAATGGTTCACTGGATGTTGCTCTTCTTTGATGCAAACAGACAGCGGAGCAGCCGTGATTAACAGCATGGCAGCGATAATGAAACTAACCTAGCAGCTTGAAAATTGCAAAGATACAACAACAAATAAACAAAGCATGCATCATCAATGTAAAACAATAGTACTACCAAAATAAACAAAAATATAACTAAATTGCGGATAATAATTGACTTACCCTCGTACTATGTATCTGTGATGTACATTTAATACCTGTAGTCCAAGTTGCATAATGGTGTAGATGGCCGACATTTATGGTGGTGCTGAGTCTGTTTCTTGTTAATTTTGATCAACACTGAATGTCATTTATTTGATTCAAGTTCAGTGGTATGCAAAGTAGTGAATTTGTGAGCTTGGTTCACTTCATGATCTAAGAGCAAAATTAATCTCCAGTCACAGATGGTAATACAATGCATACCATAGGTGATGATTAGGTAACTTGTAAATACATTGTTGACAGATAACCAGAGATGATTTCATCAAGATCTGTCTATGATTTTATTATTATTATTATTATTATTATTTTGTTTTGCAGACAGCATGAAGATTTACAGTTCATCATGGACACAGCATCAGCAAGTGTGAAAGTAGCATCTGAAGTTAACAGAATGCCCACTGAAGCTATAAATAACCAGTATGCATTAAGGTACAGTAAACAGTCTAGCTATTTCAACTGTTTTTCACCAAACTACTCTTGACCATTTTTTCAGGCACTGTGTCCAATGTAGTCAGTACAGCACATAAATGCACAACATTCCTTGTTTACATGAACACAAACTACAAAATGATTAGAGGAAGAGCTCTAAAAAGTCCTAGTGCTCGTACAACACACTTTTTCAATATTTTCATCTGTGGTTGCAGGTGTGGAGGTAGAATAAGAGGCAGTAAACCTGCGTTTGCATTCATTTGCCCATCTTAACTGTTAAAAATGAAAGAACAGACCTCTTATAACCCTTCACCACCTTTGGATGAATTCTTGTTGCCAATGTACTACCTGAAACAAATTTATGTTGAAATGGTATTGCATCCGAGTGAAATATATGCAATACAAAACTTAAAGCAATACAAAGAAAATTATTCATGAACCACGTTAAAATTACTAAGTAATATGTATTAACATGACAAAAACTAATTTCTTCTATTCAGTGGCATGGCAGCCCACAAAAGATTTTGAGAAAGGGGGTAAGATTTTAAAATTGCCAGTTCTGGTATAATTTATTTGGTGAACATGAAAATGTGCCATGCACCAAGAGCTAAATTTGACAAGAAGTACACAGAGCTTATTATCTTTGTACTATGTTGAAACTCAAATGGCAAGCCTGTTTCAATAGTGTGTGCAAAATATAACTTTTTATGTTATTTATATGAATGTGTATGGCACCTTTTTAGTCAACAAACTGAAATCACATCATCATATAATTAAATCCAGGTCATAGTATGAGATATGAAAAACAGGTATTAAATATTCACAAAAAAGTATTCATTTTCCCAAAAGTTTAGTTTCAAACAGAAAATAAAATAATTTTAAAAGATCAAAATGTTTGAGAAAATCATGTTGGATATCAACAAAAATGCCGTATATATAGGGATAAACTTTTAAAAAGGCTTATACAACTTGGATGTCATCCACAACACTTTATTTGGTTATGAATCTTCATATCTTATAACATTAATGGATATGCTGTGTCACTTTCCAACTTTATATTTTTTTTAAAGTTGAGTGGTATACTTAAATTGAACAAAATGTGTTCTGAAAGCTGTGTATTTTTGACTGGTTAACTCAAGTGTAGCCCATGGCCAGTCTGTAACTATTTGAATGAGAAAAGTAACCCAAAATAGCCCACTAACTGGCTGGTGGAATCAACTCTTACAAGCAAATGACTGACAGAGGCAGCCCTCATCTCTCCTTTTTCACATTGTTGTGCAGCCATGCCAAATGGACTGAGAATTTGTAGCTCTATAATTGTGGGTGGTGCTACGTTGCACTCCATAGAGCTCAGTAAGTCCCAGTTTATGGAGAGCATGTAATATGAAACATAAAATATTACATTTTTTCTTCACTTTCAATGTAAAAATGGTTGTTTCTTTTCCTGATTGATGCATGTAAGTGGATTATTAACTACAGTTGTACAAGCCAACACAGCTGTGTTCTTCAGAGTGTATTACAATAGCTCTACTAAATAAAAGGGAATGCAGAATTATAAAGTCAACAAAGTTCATCACTGTCTACAGACCAAAGGGAAACTAGTGTTGTGATTCCATTGTGCAGATGCAGAGGGGGGTGTCCTTGATGTAATTAGGGACAGATGATGGACATAGTACTATACTGCCATCCTTATGTTGTGCTGGGAACCCTGGTGTCAGGGTGTTGGATGGGTTCCTTTCAGCAGCTTGAGGAGGGCTGAATGAGGAATATGGAATAAAACATCAATCAATCAATTTTGATATATGTTCTGTAAGTGTGTTGGTTATTTATTGTCTGATTTATTGTTCATATGTTGACATGTTCCTTTTCTGTCCTCAAGAAAATTTATTATCATTTTACACAAATTAGCATTGATATGTGTATGTGTATTAATTTTGCCTACATAATTTGGTAACCCAATAAAAAGAACAGTTTTGCTGTGGACAAGTACTTTCTGTATCCCCCAAGAAGCAATTTTGTCATGGAGGATGCACATGAACTGTTACACACCATCAGTAGCAAGATCCAGTGCCACCTGTAAAGCAATCAACAAATGCAGTGCCGTGAGTAAATCCAACCTTCAACAAAGTGCAGTCATCCAAATTGGGTACCTCTGCTATGCTGGGTAGTAAAATCAAACCAGACCTAACAATATCATTGTTTCTGGTGCTCTTGATCGCACTGCAACCAGACACACCACTTAAAGACTTCCCATCCTTTGGCTCCTGTAGTTCTGCAGCATCGTTACAATTGTGGGACCTGTCATTTATGCTTGCACAGTTTGAAATATCATTCATGATTCTGTTGAATGTTTTTCAATCAGCAAGTCACTGGAGACCACATGTAGTGTACACTGGCATTCGGCAACATGGACCAGAGAGCAACCACTTCAATTTTGGACAGTATTTTGCACTCACCTCACCATTAAGCCTACCTTGCTCTCAAAACAGCTTTAGTTGCTCTTTGCGCTGAACTACTGGATAAAACGTTTAAACAAGTGCTATATTATGAAAAATGTGGTGACAATAACCCATCAGAGTGTTGGAAACATTTATGTGCTGCCGTTGACACAGGTAGGGTTTTTGAGGATTTGTTATTTCACAGGCTACTGTCTTCACAGGTACAGCTAGCTTTGATAGTACATGAAGGGCAACCTTTATATAAGTTACTGCAAACTGCTGATAGGGTGCAGGCAGTGCTAGATTCGTCTACTGTACGACTACAGCATCAATAGCTCCTAATGCTCCAGGCAAATACAACTTACTACTCTTGAGCCCACCCAAAGACCTGACGCCTTTCTGTGCTGCCACCTCCTGATACGGACACTTACTCAGCACAGCTGAAGAACTTCAAAGTCTATGCACTATGGTGGAGATGATGACCAAGCAGTTTCAAGAGTTAAGGCTGTGGACTGCACCTAATAAAATGTTATGTTCATAATGTTCTTCTGTTCTTCAGTCTCAAGATCACAGCCAATTCGAAGCCAACCTCTGCTGATATCATAGCCATTTCTGATCCCAAGCCACAAAGTGCACAAAGCCGTGTGATTACCCAAACAGTAATGGAAATCAGTATTAGGTGTGCCACACGGCCAAACCGTATGTTTTTTTTACCAAAGCTTTCGAAATGTGGTGCTACAGAAGAATGCTGAAGATTAGATGGGTAGATCACATAACTAATGAGGAGGTATTGAAGAGAATTGGGGAGAAGAGGAGTTTGTGGCACAACTTGACAAGAAGAAGGGACCGATTGGTAGGACATGTTCTGAGGCATCAAGGGATCACAAATTTAGCATTGGAGGGCAGCGTAGAGGGTAAAAATCGTAGAGGGACACCAAGAGAAGAATACACTAAGCAGATTCAGAAAGATGTAGGTTGCAGTAAGTACTGGGAGATGAAGAAGCCTGTACAGGATAGAGTAGCATGGAGAGCTGCATCAAACCAGTCTCAGGACTGAAGACAACAACAACAACAACATCTTACATACGGCACTGCCAGTAGAAGTAGCATTGTCTCACAACTAGTTGAAAATGGGAACACACTGGCCAATATGTCATCTGTGAGAGCAGTATAGCACCTGCTCAGTCATACTATGTCCAGCATACACCACAGCATAATAGCAGTCACATATTTCTGATAAAATTTATGATTTGGCTTTCTTGGTTGACACGAGTTAAGTGGTCAGTACATCCCTGCCTTGTGCACAGCAGATGTAAATATCTGATGAGCCCCTACATTTAATAGCTGTAAACAACTTCATTATCCTCACTCATGGCCACAAAAATCTGATGATCAATATAGGTTTCACTCCCCATTTCAAATGGACCTCTGTGGTTGCCAACATCGCTCACCCTAACTTAGGTGCTGATTTTCTTTCACATAATGCTCTTACTGTGGAATTGATAATCACGTGTCTGATAAATGGGATCAACAGTCAAGAAGTTAGTGGAATTCAGGGTCATTATGCAGTTGGCATGCTGAGAAGGGTCGACAGTATAAGTACACAGTTCTCACAGGACACTGACATTGTGCATGTTGTGGAGCCACAGAGGTCCATGCAGAAGTGTGGAATTAAGTGCAGTGACAAGCACTAAATACATATGACCCCAGGCACACCTGTTTCACATGTCCACAGGATTGCATAAGAGTTCCTTGTAGGGACTACAATAGTCTTTGAGGAAATTTTTCAGTTAGGAGTTGCAAGTCATTCCTGCAGTCCGTGGGTGTCTCCCCTGCACCTTTTTCATAAAAACAGCAGCTTGTGATATCCCTCCAGTGATTACCATAGATTGAATGCTAGAACTGTCTTGAATAGATATCCCATACCTGATATCCAAGAATTCATCTGTATGTTGGCAGGTGCAAATATTTTCACTTTTCTGAGCTACCACAAGCCTTTTTTTCATATTTAGACAATATCGTGGTATTCTTGTCTAAGACTCAGTTACTCAATAGGCATGTTCATGAAGTACAATAGAGACTTTATAGCCATGGAATTGTGTTTAAGAAAGGTAAGTGCATCACAAACAAAAGTGAAGTAACCTTCCTCAGTCATAGGACCTCAGCTTGTGGTACCCTACCTGTTACTGGGGAAGTCCATTTTATGTGACCTTCCAAGGACAAGGTGTTACCAGTGATTGAGACTTTGCTGGGATGGTGAATTTTTGTCACCATCATCTTCAGGCAACAGCTTCAATTCAAGCACCTGTAACATATGCACTTTTCTGTTATAATGCCGTAGACAAATGAGTACTCAAATGGACTCCAGAAATGGACAAAGCTTTTCATTGTCTACAGGTGAGCATTGCAGAAGCAGTGCTACTTGCCCAACCTGTACTATCTACACTGCTGGGCACTGTTGTAGATAATAGCCAACATGCAATTGATGCCACTCCACACCAAAAAGACAACTTTGTAATTCTTTAAAAAAAAATTAAAAAATTACAAGTCAGGGTAAAGGAATGAAATGCTTGTGATACAGAGGTGCTGGTGATGTTTAAAGGCATGAGGCTTTTTTGCCCTCAAATTTAGTCCTGGGCAGTGAGGATCTATACAGACCACAAACCCCCTCATCATTCTTTCAAAATGTCGGTGATAAAATGTTCGCCTCGACAATTCAGGCACATTGAATTTATCAGTCAATTTATCATTGACATAATGCAATATTAAAGGCACAGAAACCACAATCAATGACTACTTTTCTTGTATTTGCAGTTCAATTAATACTTTCAAGCAATTTTGCCATGGCCCAAGCAATGGATCACCAACTTTTACTGAAAGATCCTTCCAGGAGACTGAGGTTAAAGAAAGTTCAGTGCCAGGTGGAAATTCTAAAAAATGGTGTGATGTCTCATAACTGAAGCTATGGCCCTACATTTCTCCACAGTTTCAAAATGTGGGATTTAACAGTGTCCATAACCTGGAACATTCAGGAGCAAATGTTATGACTAAATTATTAATTGATTATTTCAATAATATGAGAAGGAAAGTTGCTACTCACCATATAGTGAAGATTCAGATAGGCAGAACAAAAAGACTTGCATACTTTCCTTCTCATAGTATTGTTACAATCCACCCTGTATTTTCCATTGTTAAATCAATTTTTTCATGTTTTTGTCAGTAAAAAAAGATCCTTGGGCCTGGGCTCATGCATGCCTTCAGTTTCAGAGATGTAAGGTGGGATGACACACTCATGCAGACATTTCCCTGTGTCTCCAGCGAGGTTTGGACACACACACACACACACACACACACACACACACACACACACACACACACACACACTGACCTCATGGGTCCCATAACTCCAGAAGTTTACGAATATGTATTCACAGCAGTTGACAGATTCATGAAATGTGCAGAAGCTATGCCAGTTACCGACAGACATCGCAGAGACAATTGCAAAAATATTTGTTCCAAAGTGGTTAGTGCCACCACACTAAAAGTTATCATCCTGTCAGCAATGGAATGACTGAACGATGGCATAGAATTTTAAAGACCACTCTCATGCATCACCAAGGGGAGGGGATGGAACTGCTTTCTTTGGTCCTTTTAGGGCTACTGGCGGTTTGCAGATCTGACAGTGGTGAACCATTGACCGAACTGAGGCTCCAGCAGACTACCTCAAATCTGCATCACTGCCAAATCAAGTGGAACTACCATTATTGGTACAGAAAATGTGGAAATGTGTCACAATTATCCGATAGCCACCGTTGATACAGTGAACACCAGATTTTTGTACATACAGATTGGTGGAATACTTTCATGTCATGCTCTGCACTAATTTAGTTAGAGTCCCTCTTCAGCCCCCATGCACTAGACCTTTCCAGGTGTTGTAATATGAGAACCACACATAACAAGTTTTGAAAATAACAAATGCAGCAAGGTATCAAGCAAGAGAGTGAAACGAGTGGGATCACACCATCACCACCTTTGGACAGCATGTGGGGACCCATGGTCACACATCATGCAGACCTCAATACAGGGTCAACACCCAGCCACTCACCACTGGCCATGCTTTTGACCACTCTTGCAACTGTACTGGTGCCACAGCCATCTATCCACACAAGAGGTGGATAATAAGTTAGGTTTAAATGCCCCTATATCAGGGTGCCCCTCACTTTAGGGAAAAGAGGGCCGGGTTACGTGGGAATAAAAGAGCAATCAATTGACTTGACATATGGTCTATGAATATATGTAATCATTTTCATACATTGCTTTTCTTTCCAAAGAAAGTCATTATCATTATACATGAAATTATCATTGATATTTGTATGTGGGTATTAATATTGTGTGTGTGTGTGTGTGTGTGTGTGTTTGTGTGTGTGTGTGTGTGTGTGTGTTTGTGTTTGTGTGTGTGTGCAGTGCTTGGTTTGTAAAAATGAAGGTTCCAGTACTGTGACCTTCTGGGGGTGTTTTTTCTATTTTTTATTTTATTTATTTATTTATTTTAATTTAGACATCTTAAAACACGAAATTTAGACATCTTAAAACAGTGTTTTAATGTTATTTTTTCATCAGAGGAACCATTACAGCATACCGTCACAAATCAAGCACTGTATATATGTATGTACATATAAAAACTAGCTGAAACTAACTGAGAAACCTGGTCCCCTCACTGTCTGCCCATCTCCTTGTCCTCCCTTCTTTGTCCACATTATCACTCTCACTGCGGTAGGAGGCTGGTGGTTCTTACCCTTACAGTATTTCTTTCCTGATTGTAACTAAGATGTATACCAAATTTGATTTCAATCATTCCAAGGCTTTAGGATGAGTCTTTTTACCCATGATTTTGCTCACATATATATATGTCAGATACATTTCACACATTTTACCATATTTCATGCATATTTACACATGTATTTCACCTGTATGTCTAGCAAATTTTGCCCAGCAGTTTCTTTTTCATGCAGCTAAAAGTTTATGCAGTTGTACTTCCTGAACTATATACTGTACAATGATAGAATTTTGCAGGTGCATCCAGTGATATGTGAGCATATCTGCAAAATGTGTTGTGAACACAGTTAGTAATAAAGAAGTAATAAATTAAAATGGCATGCATGATGTGGCAGTTTCTTACACATTTCAGTGTTTGTGACATGTCATCTCCTGAATTAAGTGTTGTATAATGATATATTTTTCTAGGTACATGTGTGACATATGTAGACATGGTCTGCAAAATGTGTCGTGAAAACAATTAGTAGTAAACAAGTAATAAACTAAAACATCATGTTTATAAGGCAGTTTTACTGCATGAAGAGCAAAAATGTTGTGAGTGACAAACTTTTTTCCTTTAATCAAATTGCGGGGACTGTCAGTGACAAAAAGTTTCAAGAAGGTTTGAAATTATATGTAAAGTTTGTTGCAAGTCTCTACGTGCTCTCATTTTCAAATACTGGGTAAGAAGTGTGGGTATCAACACATCATGGGCTACTCTGCTTTTTTTGTCTCCTTCCCAACTCTTTGATAGGTGGATGATCCTTACCACCACAGGGATTCTTTCCAGACAGTAAATGAACTGGTATGTGTACCAAGTTTGGTTGAAATCAGTCCATTAGTTTAGGAGGAGATGTGGAACATCCATTTATACATACAGGGTGAGTCATAAATAAGGAACATTATTCTGAGGACTGCATGCTGCAAAGCACAAAAAGTGACAGACCATTGTTAATTTTATTCAACTCAATGTATTGTGTACATGAGACAAAAGAAATGGGTAACCATTTAACAAGAAACTGACAAACCTAATGATCACAACATGTGCACTCAGGTGCATCACATGATACACCATTGAGCTGATTTGTACCTGTAAACATTTGAAAGATATGAGAAAGTATAGAGGAATTGTATCTGGAATTGTGTCAGAACTTATGAACCACACATTGCTGGTGGTGGCAGAGTGTACTATCTCATGTCACAGAATGTTTGTCCTGAAATGAAAAGAGTGGTCATTGGTGGAAGGAAAACTGCAGCATGCATGATGTGTTCATGACAGCACAGTGCTGTTCACTCAAGTTGATACTTGCCATGCTGACTGTAATGAACATGTCACAGTGTTGCTACCATGGCAAGTTTCACAAATGGGGAAAATGCCAACATCCGACTCACCTATGGGTTTGCCACGGGAACAGCTGAAGTTTCAAGAAAACTTTATCATGAGAGGTTTCCTAACTGACACCTTCCATTCACAAAAACATTTTACTCTGTGGATAGGTGCTTGAAGGAGTGTGGTGCATGTGAATCACCTACAGGATTTAATGGATGGGGCCAACTGTCAATGTACTGTGTGGATGCTGAACAGTATTTGTTACAGCCTTTTGTGGAGGACTGAAGAATAAACAGAAGATCTCTCACCACTGCACTATGAATGTCACCGTCTACTGTTTTCCTAATACTACACAGAAACCATTACCATCCCTTTCACATGCAGAAGGTACAAGCATTGTGAAGGAGACTAGGTACAAGCATTGTGAGGGAGACCATTAACTGAGGCTGGACTTAAGCATATTCATCTTATAGTGTCATAGCCACAACCAGCATTATTTGCAAACAATGCTGTCCACCAACAAAGCCTATTTCATGAACAAGGGTATAGTGAATTCACACAATTGGCATGAGTGGGCAGAAGAAAACCCCTACATCACATTGGTACAAGGGCATCAACAATGATTCACTGTCAATATCTCAAGTGCTATTATCTATTGGCATCTCATAGGACCACATGTGATACCACCAAGGTTGACAGGAGAGCACTATCTGTATTTCCTGGATGTTACATCACTGGAATTGTTGGAAGACATTAGTTTGGCCTCTTGTATGAGCCTGTGATACATGTATGATGGAGCTCTTGCTCAGTGCTTACCTCAGTGGTGCAGTGCGATGCTACGTGGACAATTCCTTTCCTTCCCAATGGATTGGTTGTGGAGGCCTTGCTGTATGGCCAACTAGATCGCCAGACCTTAATTCACTGGATTTTTTTTTTTTTTTTTTTTTTTTTTTTTTTTTTTTTTTTTTTTTTTTTTTTTTGTGGAGCCTTTTAAAATCTGAGACTTATGTAGAACGAATTGTTGATGTCAAGAACCTTCAGTGCGGAGTACAACATGCCTTTCTGCAGGGAGTCGAACTTTGCCACACACACTGTGTCTGTCATTTCTATGAAACGCCACTGCAGCTTCTGCTCATGTATTTCTATGTTAGTTTAGATTTGTAAAGTTGTATTGAATTTGTATGGATTAACTGGGACATTACTGAGTAATCATATTTTGTATTCAGATTTTTTGTACTTGTTTGTTGAGACTAAATCCAGGACACACAAACCGAATAATAAAACATGTATACATAGTTAAACAATTCCTTCTCACTTTCTGTTCCCTATGCCAACTAGCCACAATACACAATACTGGCTGGCAGAAATGGAACTAGATAGATGTGGGTGCTGACATTGCTCACATTGTCACACAGATCAGTGCTTGACACCTCACGCCTCATCTTATAATCAGTGGTGTCAACTACCTACAACACATGCATGTTGTGCGGTATTGGTGATCTTTCCCATAGGACTATGTTGGTGAACAGGAACTCCAAAAGCCTGATTCACATTTCTCGATCTTATAACATTCAATTGCATTGTCATTTAGTGACATAGGAACATGAGGAAAATGAATTTGTTTGTAGCCCAATGTGTGACACTTTGTATGGAATATTTTTCCTCATTTATTACTCACTCTGTACTCACACACACACGCACACACACACACACACACACACACACACACACACACATGCACACACTGACACAAAAAAATGACAACACCACAAATAGTTAATGTAGAGTAATGATATTTTGGTAATACACTTGTCTGAGTGACATATTTAAGTGATTAACACGGCAAGATCATAGTTTAATGCATTTGTGAGATAATCCATTGCAAATGTGAACTGCTGATACATTAACAACCAGTATAACAACCAGAATGTTGAATGGAAGCATGCAAACATGCGTGCATTATGAATTAAGGTGCTGGATGTCAGTTAGTGGGATGGAGTTCCATGCATTGTTAATGCTGGTTGCGAATGGCATTGGAGTTGTCATCCAATGATGTCACATATGTGCACACTGGAGACAGATCTGGTGTTTGAGTAGGCCAAGGCAACATTCAACACTTTGTAGAGCATGTTGGATTACAACAGCACTATGTGGACAAGTGTTTTCCTGTTGGAAAACATATCTTGGAATCCTGTTCATGAATGGTAGCATAATGATGTACCATATGTGCACACTGGAGACAGATCTGGTGTCTGAGTAGGCCAAGGCAACATTCAACACTTTGTAGAGCATGTTGGATTACAACAGCACTATGCGGACAAGTGTTTTCCTGTTGGAAAACATATCTTGGAATCCTGTTCATGAATGGTAGCATAACAGATCAAATCACCAGACTGACATGTGGATTTTCAGTCAGGATGCAGGGAATAACCACGAGAGTGCTCCTGCTGTCATATGAAATCATACCTCAGATGATAACTTCAGATGTAGCAGGTCTAGTGTGTCTAGGCTGCAGACAGGTTAGTTGTAGTGCTTACCTGGCCTCCTCCTAACCAACACATGGCAAAACTGTCATGAAGACACAATCAGCTTTCATCAGAAAAGACAACAGACCTCCAACCTGCTTTCCAGAGTTCTCACTTGACACCTCTGAAGTCGCAAATGGTAATAGTTTGTGGTCACTGGAATGCACACTACAGGGCATCTGGCTCAGAGGTGTCCTTGAAGTAACAAATTTCTAACAGTTCATTGTGTTACTGTGGTGCCAACTGCTGCTCGAATTGCTGCTGCAGACACAATAAGATGCACCACAGCCATACGTTGAACACAATGGTGTTCCCTCTTGGTAGTGCCATATGACCATCCAGAGTCTGGTGTTCTTGAGACCATATATTCTCGTGATCACTGCTGCCAACAATCATGTACAGTGGCTACATTCCTACCAGGTCTTCCTTCAATACTGCAGAAAGAACATCCAGCTGGTCATAGCCCTATTCCATGACCTCATTCAAACACAATGAGATTTTGATAATGGCATCGTTGTCACTTTGAAGACAATCTTGACTGAAATCAGCTCACCATGTCTAACCTTAAAGGTAACTCATGGTCATGAGCATAACAATGTGTATTTGAAGCAAACATGATTTGCATCCTCATGGTGGCACTACTAGCACTGCTTTTATGTGACTGGCACGAAATCTGAATAGACCTCATCTTTCAGATGTAGAAACACACTTACCAACTTCCATTTATGTCGCACAACTCCTTCTTGATGTTGCAAGTTTTTTCATCAGAGTATGGATGTGTGTGTTTGGGGGGGGGAGGGGGGGGGGAATGTATTTCCTTTAATGTTCAGCAATGCTAACTATGCAATTTCATAGTCACAGACAGTCATTGGTAGAAATTTGTAAGAATTTGGTGATAAAATAAGTGCTACTCTGTGACGAAGATGATGCCACATCAAACCAGCCAAAGAACTTATGATCCAAAATGTTGTTGTTGCAGTGGTCTTCAGTCCTGAGACTGGTTTGATGCAGCTCTCCATGCTACTCTATCCTGTGCAATCTTCTTCATCTCCCAGTACCTACTGCAGCCTACATCCTTCTGGACCGAGCGAGGTGGCGCAGTGGTTAGCACACTGGACTCGCATTCGGGAGGACGACGGTTCAATCCCGTCTCCGGCCATCCTGATTTAGGTTTTCCGTGATTTCCCTAAATCGTTTCAGGCAAATGCCGGGATGGTTCCTTTGAAAGGGCACGGCCGATTTCCTTCCCAATCCTTCCCTAACCCGAGCTTGCACTCCGTCTCTAATGACCTCGTTGTCGGCGGGACGTTAAACACTAACCACCACCACCACCATCCTTCTGGATCTACTTAGTGTATTCATCTCTTGGTCTCCCTCTATGATTTTTACCCTCCACACTGCCCTCCAATACTAAATTGGTGATCCCTTGATGTCTCAGAACATGTTCTACCAACCGATCCCTTCTTCTAGTCAAGTTGTGCCACAAGCTCCTCTTCTCCCCAATTCTATTCAATATCTCCTCATTAGTTATGTGACCTACCCATCTAATCTTCACCATTCTTCTGTAGCACCACATTTTGAAAGCTTCTATTCTCTTCTTGTCTAAACTATTTATCGTCCACATTTCACTTCCATACATGGCTACACTCCATACAAATACTTTCAGAAACGACTTCTTGACATTTAAATCTATACTCTATGTTAAAAAATTTCTCCTCCTTCAGAAATGCTTTCCTTGCGATTGCCAGTCTACATTTTACATCCTCTCTACTTCAACCATCATGAGTTATTTTGCTCGCCAAATAGCAAAACTCTTTTACTACTTGAAGTGTCTCATTTCCTAATCTAATTCCCTCAGCATCATCCAACTTAATTTGACTACATTCCATTATCCTTGTTTTGCTTTTGTTGATGTTCATCTTATACCCTCCTTTCAAGACACTGTCCATTCCGTTCAATTGCTCTTCCAAGTCCTTTGCTGTCTCTGACGGAATTACAATGTCATCAGCGAACCTCAAAGTTTTTACTTCTTCTCTATGAATTTTAATACCTACTCTGAACTTTTCTTTTGTTTCCTTTATTGCTTGCTCAATATCCAGATTGAATAACATCAGGGATAGGCTACAACCCTGTCTCACTCCCTTCCCAACCACTGCTTCCCTTTCATGTCCCTCGACTCTTATAACTGCCATCTGCTTTTGTACAAATTGTAAATAGCCTTTCACTCCCTGTATTTTACCCTTGCCACCTTCAGAATTTGAAAGAGAGTATTCCAATAAACAGTGTCAAAAGCTTTCTCTAAGTCTACAAATGCTAGAAATTTAGGTTTGCCTTTCCTTAATCTTTCTTCTAAGATAAGTCGTAGGGTCAGTATTCCCTCACGTGTTCCAACATTTTTGCGGACTCCAAACTGATCTTCCCCAAGGTCGGCTTCTATCGGTTTTTCCATTCATCTGTAAAGAATTCGCGTTAGTATTTTGCCGCTGTGACTTATTAAACTGATAGTTCGGTAATTTTCACATCTGTCAGCACCTGCTGTCTTTGGGATTGGAATTATTATATTCTTATATGATCCAAAATAAATGAATAAAAAGCCTGTACCATGTCCCATCAGGGGTCAAGTATTCCCTGTCCCCCATGTGCTGATGTCTACATTCGGTGGCATCTGTATACTGCTTAGTAATGTTCCTCATTGCCACAATGTTGTTGCTTCTACTGACCCCAATACCAGCTTACCCCAATACCAGCTAACTCCAATACTAGTTTACCCCAGTACTAGTTTACCCCAATACCAGAGTACCCCAAAGCCACTTTACCCCAAAGCCAGTTTACCCCAAAGCCAGTTTACCCCAATGCCAGTTTACCCCACAGTTTACTCCAATACCAGTTTACCCCAATACCAGTTTACCCAAATACCAGTTTACCCAAATACCAGTTTACCCAAATACCAGTTTACCCAAATACCAGTTTACCCAAATACCAGTTTACCTTGTACCTCAATAAAAATTTAAACAATAAGAAGAGAAAACTAGAAAGTAAAACTGCAAGCAATCAAACAGCTGTACATAAGAGCAGTGATAGTAGTGCCACCATGAGGATGCAAATCATGTTTGCTGGAGTTTTCCATTATCATGCAAATAATCAAATCTAGATGTGGTAGATACATCTTTTGTTACAGGTGTGGTGCTTTAAATTGCTTGTGAATTTCAGTATTGGTGTAGGGTACATTGTGGTGTAGGGTGCGTTGAGATAAGAAAGAGTAGTGACCCAGAAACTATCAAACATTATAAAAACTACTGTGTTATATTAAGAAAAGTTATTAAAAAATCCAGAAGTATGTGTATCATGTCTGAAATCAGCAACTCTGATAATAAAATTAAAACAATTTGGAATATTATTAAAAGAGATACAGGTCAACCAAGAGCACAGGAAGACAGTATTACCATCAAATTGAATGAAAACTTTACAAATAAAAAGTCAGAAGTTGAAAATATTTTAAACAATCATTTTCTAAATGTTGTGGATATAGTAGGATCCAGGTGTTCATTAGAAGTTGCTAGGCTGTTAATGGAAGAGGCCATACCTATGCAATTTGATACAATTGAAATCTCACCCACTTCTCCCTCTGAAATTAGGAAAATAATAAACTTGCTTAAAAGCAAAAACTCACATGGAATTGATGGCATTTCCAGCAAAATACTAAAAGCCTGTTCTCAACAGATAAGTAAGATTCTCAGCCACCTGTGTAATAGCTCTCTGGAACAGGGCATTTTCCCTGATAGACTGAAATATGCTATTGTTATACCTTTGCATAAAAAAGGGGGATAGATCTGATGTCAACAATTACCATCCAATCTCCCTTCTAACAACTTTATCCAAAATTTTTGAGAAAGTAATGTATTCAAGAGTAGCTTCACATATCTGTAAAAATAAAGTACTAACAAAATGTCAGTTTGGTTTCCAGAAAGGTTTTTCAACAGAAAATGCCATATATGCTTTCACCAATCAAATTTTGAATGATCTGAATAACCGAACACCACCCATTGGGATTTTTTGTGATCTCTCAAAGGCTTTTGATTGTGTAAGTCATGAAATTCTGCTAGACAAGCTCAAGTATTGTGGCATGAGTGGGACAGTGCACAAATGGTTTAATTCGTACCTAACTGGAAGAGTGCAGAAAGTTGAAATAAGCAGTTCTCATGATATGCAAAGATCAGCACATTCCTCAAACTGGGAAACTATCAAGAATGGGGTTCCACAAGGGTCAGTCTTGGGTCCTTTGTTGTTCTTAATATATATTAATGACTTGCCATTCTATATTCATGAAGAGGCAAAGTTAGTTCTCTTTCCTGATGATACAAGTATAGTAATCACACCTGACAAACAAGAATTAACTGATGAAATTGTCAATACTGTCTTTCAGAAAATTACTAAGTGGTTCCTTGTAAACGGACTCTCACTGAATTTTGATAAGACACAGTACATACAGTTCCGTACAGTGAATGGTATGATGCCATTAATAAATTTAGACCTTAATCAGAAGCATATAGCTAAGGTAGAATATTCCAAATTTTTAGGTGTGTCCATTGATGAGAGATTAAATTGGAAGAAACACATTGATGATCTGCTGAAACGTTTGAGTTCAGCTACTTATGCAATAAGGGTCATTGCAAATTTTGGTGATAAACATCTTAGTAAATTAGCTTACTACGCCTATTTTCACTCATTGCTTTCATATGGCATCATATTTTGGGGTAATTCATCACTGAGGGATAAAGTATTTATTGCACAAAAGCATGTAATCAGAATAATAGCTGGAGTCCACCCAAGATCATCCTGCAGACATTTATTTAAGGATCTAGGGATATTCACAGTAGCTTCTCAGTATATATACTCTCTTATGAAATTTGTTATTAACAACCAAACCCAATTCAAAAGTAATAGCAGTGTGCATAACTACAATACTAGGAGAAAGGATGATCTTCACTATTCAAGATTAAATCTAACTTTGGCACAGAAAGTGGTGAATTATACTGGCACTAAAGTCTTTGGTCACTTACCAAATAGTATCAAAAATCTGACAGATAACCAACAAGTACTTAAGAAGAAATTAAAAGAATTTCTGAATGACAACTCCTTCTACTCCATAGAGGAATTTTTAGATATAATTAAGAAAAAAAAGAAAAAGAAAAAAAAAACAAAAAATTATAAAAAAATAAAAAAATAAAAAAACACAAAAAAATAAAAAAGTTGTTATATTAACTTAACTATGTTGTTAAATTAACTTAATTATGTCATGTATTGGAAAATTTGACTCGTTCCACATAATTACGAAATATCGTATTCATGATCCATGGAACTAGTATTAATCTAATCTAATCTAATCTAATCTACAGATATTAATTCTACAGAAAGTAATTGATAATTGTGAATTTAATGTTGTATCTCCTTGCACAATGACAAGGGCACAGGAGGTTAACAGCAGTTCCCAGTGACATCTGCAGGAGTTTATTGTACAATAGCTAACAATACACAATTTTTGATATTACTATGCTGAAGTCCTTTTGGATCTAATTTGAACATGTTGTAGGCTGTAGTACAGCACAGCTGGAAACTGGTGGTACTAGGCAGGGTGTGGCAACTGCCTGGTAATTGACATTGCATTGAGAGGAATGTGATGGCTGCCGAGTGAGACTGGCTGTGTTGGTAGCCCAATGAGCTAGCGGCCGTGTCGGCTGATAGTGGCAGGCATCATCAAACTTTGGTAGACAGCGCTTGACCAGTGGGTACCAGCCAGGATACACTAGCCTGATGGACTAGAAATTGTGATGTTGCTCTGGGCGTAAGGCAGCAGACATGGAGCACTTGATGCTGCAGCAAGTGGTGCATGAGTAGCAACCAGTGAGATTGGCAGCTTCTGAAGCCTGGTGAGCCGGCACTGGTAGAGGCAGACAGCAGCAGGCATTGGCAGCCACTGGCCTGGGATGCGGCAATGCTGACAGGCCAGAAAGGGTATCAAGAGCAGCAGGGAGGCGACACTTGACCAGCAGGGCTGCTTGGAATATGTGTATGTTGACAGAGTGCACAGATGTAGGGCTGGTGAGCCAGCAGTGACATTGGCAGGTGTTGAAGATTGATGGGAGCAACAATTCAACCAGTGGCAGCTTCCAAGGATATGATGATAGGGATGATGAGGCTCTGACTGATGAGTATAACTGCCCAATGTGTGAGGACTATCTGCCTGCTGGTGGTCTGGTCATTGCCGGAAGACAGATTGATGTCCATCTTATCACATGTCTGTGATTGCAGTACTGTTATGGATGGTACACATGCAGATGTGTCTAGCCACATGATTGTGGACAAAGAAAATAGTTCTGTGATCACAGTGCCTCTATAAGTGGTGTGCACCCTGTGAAATGAAAAAGAGGGAGGGTGCAGATGTGGCTGTGAGTGGAGGGTGCACTACAAGTGCCGAAGTGCATGAAAGGGAAAGGATGAACCACAAGAGGATTGGCAGCCATTGTGAGCAAAGGCTGACAATGAGTATGGGGCACAGAAGTGCCTAAGAGACACAGAAGGCATGGAAGAGATCCCAAAGGACTAGTGGATATACTGCAACAGCAGAAAATTGTTAGGCAGCATTAGCAGCTATGCCAGTGGATGGTGCATGCTTGGATGTGTCTAGACGCATGATCGCAGATGAAGAAAATAATTTGGTGATCACAGTACCACCGCAGGTGGTGCATGCACATTGTAGCAGGAAACTGGTACCTTTGACAGGAAAACGCCTGCATCCCAGCCACTAGACAAGCCACAAGATGTGGAGGCAATGTTGATGGATTGTAGTGGCCTGGCTGGGGCTGGCTACAATATCATGGATAATATAATAAGAATTCAGTAGTAATGGACTGTGTGAGTATGGAGAATGCACTAAAATAATGTGTGCATATTATTAGTGTAGAGAACATGAGGACAAGGTTAGACTAACAATCATTTTTCCATTGCTCCACATGTGAATGGAATGAGAAGAAGCCCTAATAATTGTATAATTGGAAATGTCCCCTCATCATACAAATCATAGTGATTTGTATAGTATGTAGATGTTGATTCCCCTGTATTTTTAAACAGGAAGAATTTATCAGTTATCATATAGATGAGTGCATGCCGTTAACATAGCAGGACATTTTATAATTCCATACAGAAATAAAATGAGAAAAAAGAAGACAAGCAAAACTAACAGTTGGTTTCCTTCTCACTCTGTCCTGCTGTTACCACCTTTATCTTGAGTTTCTTAGCAAGTTCCTGCCTAACCCTGTATTACACTTCTGACAATTAAAACCGCAACATCAGGAAGCAAAGCAAAAATAACATTTTAGTGTATACATATCACAGTAGGAAGAACACTTGGTTAAATATATTTTAGAGTATACAAATGTGCAATTTTGTACACAGAGCTGTCAACTGTAGCTCACAACTGGTCAAATGCAGTTGGATGATAGATATGGATACATCATTCCCTTCTGCTTCAGTTCTTTGATACAGTTTAGAAGTTTTAGTGGCTGACGAGTAGTGGTGTGCCAGTCTTTCAGCAACCCATGGTCAGTTGTTTTCAGTGGGTGAGAGATCTGTAAAGCATGCTGGCCATGGTAACAATCAAACACCCTCTGTACCAAGGTAGGTCGGGACAGCATAGGTATTGAGTGGTCTTGGATTATTTTATTGAAAGGTAATGTCCTGGTGACCTCGAAGAGCAAGGATATCCACTGGCCTTATCACATCAGAAATATAGCAGCTGCTTTCCAAATTACCATTTACATAAACCAGAAGTGACTCTGTTGTGTAATGGATGGCATCCCATGCTATCACACTAGTTGCCTGGCCCATACGACAGTGACAGATGGAATCTGGCTTCCTCCTATAGTCCTCCACATGTCATGCCAATGTCATATTTGTTGCATGCCATCTTCATTTTGTAGCAGTTTCAGTAACCAGCAGTATAGTTCTGTTTGTTGGCAACTTTTGTTCACGGATCTTACTCACATGATGAATCATTATTGCTGGTGATGACAAAACGCTAACCGTGCTAGCTACAGAGATGAGAGAGAGCAGGCATCATTTAAACTATATGCCAAGACCAATAGGTAGATATAGTTTGTATCAGAATTTCTAATTTCTGTAAATAAATATTTGCTGCAGTGTTTAAGACTGTGTATAATGCTGAGCTGGAAGGACTATTACCAAATAAGGCTTTTGAGCTAGAGAATGTCAAACAAGTACCATATACACTAATATTCCCCATACCTTAGAATTAGTTATATTATGTTAAAAATATGTTAATAATCTTGTATTTTCTGTGAATGAAAGTTTTAAGATTTACAAGGAAGTCTGAGGTACAAGGGTAAGTCAATAAGAAACTGCTGTTATGGTTGTAATAATGCATACTGATAATTGCAGAAAAGAGTGGTACAGTCACTGCTGAGACTCATCCAAGCCCTCTATTTATTTACAGCTTCTTGGTAATTGGAACTCTTACCTTTGTTTGGTTTTTGCCTTTTGTCTGGAGATTCTTTCCTGTGTAGACTATTTTATACCTGATAATATCTGCAGCTTCAAATAGGAAACATTAAATACTAATATAAATCAATGGCAATCATATTTATGGGCCCATGAGGTTAGTTCTGCAATTTTGCTTTCCTGTGATGATGATATATCATGTCATGTTCACAATAAAAATCTTTGTGTGTTCACTTTCCAAGCATAGGGGCATTTCAGTTAAATCTAGCTTTCACGATGTCATTATTTCCTCCAAATAGTTGTTATGAAGTTACCTTTTTCATATTCACAGATTAATTTTAATTTAAATGAATAAAATTCATTTCATTTTAAATTTGCAGCAATGAGAATGAAAAGCTGAAAGCTGAAACTGAAGTAGCAGTCAGTAAAATGGAATTAACAAAAGCTGTAACAGATGATTCAGTTGATAAAGTAAATGATGCATATAGCACAGCTCTTAATAATCATATTGAGATATCGAGTCTTAATTTTCCAGAAATGGATCTGGTAAAAATACAGTTAGATGCTACAACAACAGTTGCACAGGTAATTAACTTTGCTTCCCATTGTTCTAGTTTTATGTGATTGTAGAAATATAAACATAATAGAGATGAAAAAAATTAGAATAAAATTATATACTCGATACATGCCAAAATTGGAACAATTGATACAGGGCCAAGTAGTAAGGTGAAATTGAGAAGTTGATGAATCTTGAGCTTGCTCATTTGAGACTTATTTAATGGTACTTTAAAGTAATGCAAGAGAGGATAAGTAAAAAAAAGTGGAAGTGTGAAAGGAAAGAGAAAATGAGAACTCAATATTAAGATAAACATACAAGGCGTACAGGAGCAATAGTGGAATGTAATAGGTAAGGTTCAGATTGTGAATAATAACCTTAAACATCCAGTGATCTAATCAGATAAAATGCAAATCCAAGAACCAAAACAAAAGTGAAAAAATTGAAAATATATATATATATATATATATATATATATATATATATATATATATATATATATATATATATATATATATAAAAAGAAAGATGATGAAACTTACCAAACAAAAGCGCTGGCAGGTCGATAGACACACAAACAAACACAAACATACACACAAAATTCTAGCTTTCGCAACCAATGGTTGCCTCGTCAGGAAAGAGGGAAGGAGAAGGAAAGACAAAAGGATATGGGTTTTAAGGGAGAGGGTAAGGAGTCATTCCAATCCCGGGAGCGGAAAGACTTACCTTAGGGGGAAAAAAGGACAGGTATACACTCGCACACACACACATATCCATCCGGATATATATATAAAAAAAATAGAGGGAAACATTACACGTGGGAAAAATTATATATAAAAACAAAGATGAGGTGACTTACCGAACGAAAGTGCTGGCAGGTCGATAGACACACAAACATACACACAATGATTGGAATGACTCCTTACCCTCTCCCTTAAAACCCACTTCCTTTCGTCTTCCCCTCTCCTTCCCTCTTTCCTGATGAGGTAACAGTTTGTTGCGAAAGCTTGAATTTTGTGTGTATGTTTGTGTTTGTTTGTGTGTCTATCGACCTGCCAGCGCTTTCGTTCGGTAAGTCACCTCATCTTTGTTTTTATATATATATATATAAAAAGAGAGAACAGGGCGAGAAATACACTGATTTGCCAAAACATTATAATCACCTGCTTAATAGTGTGTTAGTCCACCTTTGGAATCCAAATCAGCAATTATTTTGCATGGCTTGGATTTGACAAATCTTTGGTAGATTTCTGGATGCGTGTGGCCCCAGATTTCTATGTACAGGTTACACAGTTCCTGTAAATTATGGGTTTGTGGATTGTGAGCATAGAGCTTGTGCTCGATAGCATCCTAGATATATTGCATCAAGTTCAGATAAGGCAAATTTGGCGGCCAAGACATCAATATGAGTTCACTAACATGCCTCTGTAGCACAATCGAGGCCGTGTGACAGACATTTATTCTATTGAAAGATGCCATCATGATCAGGGAACACGTCAAGTGTGAAGGGATTCAGATGGTCCCCAATAATGGTCATACAGTCCACAGCTATCATAATATCTCCACATGACCCTAAAAATGCTGACACCCCTCCCCCACCCAAATCTTGCATCCATAGTGCATAGCATGTTCTGAAAAGTCGTTCACCTCATGTATCCAGACATGACCATTGATGTGAAGTAACAAGAAATGTGATTCATCCAATCAGGTGACACATTTCCATTGATCCATGATTAATTCTTTATGATTTCGTCACTGCAGTTGTAAATAACAATGTTGTGGGGTCAGCATAGGAACATGGAGGGGTCGTCTGCTAGAGAGCCCCATGTTCGAGCCTGTGCTGAGAACAGTGTTCTCTGGAACACTTGTGTCTGCACCATTTTTGCACTTCATTGTCAAATCTGCCACAAGTTGCTACCTACACTACTTTAAATAATGGGTAAGCCTCTGTACTCCCTTTTCAGTGATGAAGCATGGATGTCCTACACCATATTACCTACCCATGGCTTCATGGTCCTCCAGCCACATTCCATAGATGCTCATGAAAGTAGCATGCATACTGGCTGACCAGCTTGTTTCCAAGGTTCTCATCCCAAGGTGCAAACATTCTCTTTTCCTCAGTCTTCTGCAACATGAAAATATTATTCGAATCAATTAAGACACTTTTTTCGATGTCAGTGCTACACTGTTTTAAATGTCCTCCACCTTTTGCTGATGTAATTCAGACTTTTCAAGGTGGCATGTTTGGATATATGTTCTATTCATGTGATAAGTCCAAATATTTTTCATTTACTCAAGGACTGAAAGAGAAATATACACCTACATCAGTTCTTCTTGCCCTTTACTCATAAGCTATGCAGTATGAATTATCAGTAGGTGACACATGCATTGAGCTCAAGTGTCATAACAAGGAAATGCTTCTCAGTATGCATAGGCATTACTCCAGAAAGCTCAACCAGTCACAAAAACAACTGAAATGCCATTTTCAGATGAATCTGAAACACTTGCTACCACATCAGAGGAGCTGAAAGGGACAGTTGACTTTTATGTTGGAGGCAACACTCAGTTTATTTCTTGATTGTACAAGCACTGGTCTTTAGTAGCTAGGGAGTAATGTTGAGAAGCAACAGGAGCTGCTAGTACATAATACTCTCAGTGCATGCAGAACAATAAATGGAGAATTTTTGGTTGGAGTACACTACTGATGTAAATCCTACATTCAATTGAGGCTACTTCCAGGCCTAGATATTTCTTGCTATGCTGGAGTATATACACTTTTCTTAATTGCACTTAGAGTCACTATGTTGAAGTACTTCAAAAAACACTTTAAGTGTATCAAAATGTTTTCTGTTGTTGATCTAGTGTCAGTTGTGTCATCATGATAGTTAGTGCTTTAACATATCCATTGAATTAGCTGTTCTTGGTATTGCTGATAATATCAAGGGCACCACTCACTTAGAATAGCAAATTATTGTATCAAAATAAGTCAAATAGTGTATTGATTACCACCATTGCCTTGGATTCTTAGTTCAGGGATAACTGTAGGTGTGTTCAATCAGAAGAATTAACCTTCGGGTAATTATGTTCATCAACTTTTTAGGCAGGGAATCGAAGAAGTGTATACTTCTGATTAGGCATTTATAGATGCTTTGCAATTTGTGCAAATGCACAAAGATACATTTGGCTTTTGCACCACCACTAGTTGTGTAATCTCATTGACTAGAACAGGCATTACTACTTGTTCCTGAAGACGACATAGTTCAGCTTGCAAGTCTTCTCGTAATGCAAAATGAATTGGTCGAGGTTGATAGAAATTAGGTATGGCTGAAGACTTCATATTGATGTGTAGCATGAAGTCTTCAAGTATTGGCTTAAAAAGTGAAACAAAACTGTTATAAAGTGTGTCTGGAGCTTTATAAGGTATGGAATCTGGCACAGTATAACATAGTCTTTAATTTGGAATCCAAATGTAATGGAACCATCCAAAATAAGGACATTAACAGCTGTAGGTAAAGCTACCGTGTGGAGAATTATTCTGGGAAAAATTTTATTGTATTCAGAAGATTCTGTGGTGTGACATTGTAAGATATCAACTAATTATTATAATATAACAGTCATCCTCTCACTTTGTTGTAAAGAATGCTGCATTTAGGTCTACATTGAAGGCAATCTCAGACTTCTTAACAGGAAGCTGTAACTGTCATAATTATTTCTAACACAGTCACTGGGCACATTTAGAAAACTGCTGTGATTCGCCAATCTTTCAAAGTGCCGCCGTGCAGTTATGCCTGTCCTCTACATGTGGTGCTGTCTGCCAGCCATGCAGCAGCAGCACCACCTAAGCGGCCAGCCAGCCAGCGGACGCTAGACTCGGACTCAGTTATGATTTGACTGTTAAAGTGACACACGTCTTACTCTGTTTACTTGATCTGTAACTTTCATGTATTGTGTCGTCCTTGAAATATATTTGTTCAGCTTGAAGTTATAACAATTGACGATGAGATAGTGAATTTTTCTTTTTCATTGTTGACCCAAGTGTTTCCATGGCTACTTTAGAGTAACTATTGCAAGGTCTCATAGAACAGCAAATGCTTCTCACAAATGTGATTCGTGATTTCGTTGTCTCTACCTCCTTTTCCTCCTTATGACGAGACGGCGGAAGACTGGTCCGATTACAAAAACATCTTCGACAGCACTTCTTGGCATATCATGTTGTGGATGACCAAACATGTAAGTCTCTGTTCCTTTCATGAATTTCAACTCAAATGTATCGGTTGTTGTCGCAATTGGCTCCTTTGAAAGATCCTGCGTCTTTGTCCTTTGCCGAAATGTGCTCCCTTCTGTCCATCTATTTTCAAAAGCATACGCATGTGGTACCCTCTCGTGTTGCCTTTTATCATTGTCAAAACCAACCAAATCAATCCTATCGCGCTTGGGCTGCTGAACTTCACGGCCGCAGTAGAAAGTGTCAATTTGTTACTGAAGTTCACAAAGAATCCTACACCGATTCCATGGTACGGGATGCTATTATCCAGTTGGCGCCCAGCAAAGAAGTTAGGCAACGTGCCCTTCAGTTGGCAAATCCGACTCTAGATGAAGTCCTATCCATCGCTCACTCTTTTGAAATTTCTCACACTGCTGGAGCGCAAATAGAGGCATGGCGTGACATTGGGGAAATATAACTTCTGTGCACTGTTGACGAAGCATGTGGCGTGTCCCCGCCAGCCGACGTGGCTGCAGTATGCTCCAAAGTGCAGCCTCGGCCTAACCGTAAACAAACCTCTAAGAAACTGCAGCAAAACCCATGGCATCTTCCTTCATGTCCACGGTGTTTTACGAAACATTCACACGAGGATTGTCCACAACATTGGGCAATGTGTCACAAATGCAAAAAAAAAGGGTCATATGTCATCTGTTTGCAAATCCAACCGCATACATGATGTTCATGAACATGGCGCTGATTCTGATTCTGTGTTGTCTGTCAATTGTACTTCTTCCCTTTCAGGGAAGTTATTCCTCACTGTCCAAATACTTGGTCGAGATGTTCACATGCAGGTGGATACTGGTTCTGCTGCCACTATCATCAATTCTCAGACGTATCTTCAGTTGGGTTCTCCAATCCTGTCACCTGTCACTAGGCAATTACGGACTTACAATAAACAGAAGATTTCTCTATTGGGACAATTTGATGCTGAGGTATCTTACAAATCTGCGGTTCGCACTGTTCCCATATTTGTGGTCGACCATAGTAAATGCAGAGAATCTTTTTGGTTTCAGTGCCTTTTGTGTTTTTGGGTTCTCCATAGATGACCCTGTCAATATCGTCTCTGATGCTATTCCTTATGCTCAATTGGATTCCTTGACGACGACATCTTCGTCCCTTTTTTCTCCTGGGTTAGGCCGTGCAAACAACTTTGAAGCTCATATCACGCTCAAACCCACTGCTCAGCCTAAGATTTTTTGGGCTTGGCCCATTCCTGTGGCCCTTCGTGATCAGGTCAGATGGGAGCTGGATCGTCTACTGCTTCAGGGGTCTTGCTTCCTGTCACTTCCAGTGAGTGGTCCTCTCCTGTCGTTGTCATTGCTAAGACAAATGGTGATATTCAGCTCTGTGGCGATTTCAAAGCCACTGTAAATGCCCAATCCCTTATCGACATTTACCATATGCCTCTACCTGAAGAATTGTTCACTAAACTTGCTGGAGACCAGTATTTTTCTAAACTTGACCTGTCAGAAGCTTATCATCAACGCCCTCTCAACAGCGCTTCCCGGCAGTTTCTGGTCCTTAACATGCCTTTCGGCCTCTATCAATACCAATGATTGCAATTCAGGGTTGCCAGCACCCCTGCTCTCTTTCAGCGATTCTTGGAACAATTATTGCTCCCTGTCCCTGGGTGTATCAATTACATGGACGACATTGTTGTCACTGGTTCCACCTCTGAAGAACATCTTCAGAATCTCCGCACACTTTTTCATGTCTTACAGACTGCCGGTCTTAAGTGTAATCTTCAGACATCAAAATTTTTTCAGGCGTCTATCATGTACTTCTGGTTTCAGCTCTCTTGGGATGGTATTCGTCTGCTTCAGCAAACTGTCGCTGCGATCAATGCCCTTCCTCACCCTACATCTGTTAAGGAACTGCAGGTCTTCTTGGGGAAAATAGCATACTATCACAGGTTTTTACCGTCTGCTGCTTCGGTGGCTCAGCCGTTGCATCGCCTGTTGCATAAAAACATGCCTTTTTACTGGTCCGCATCATGCGATGCGGCTTTCCAGAAATTGAAGACTAAGCTGAAACAGGCCCCGTGCCCAGCTACTTATCGACCTGACCAACATCTTGTTCTTGCCACGGACACCTCTCAATACGGGGTTGGTGCAGTCCTTGCGCACTGTTTTTCTGACGGTTCTCAACAACCCATTGCTTATGCCTCCAAAACGCTCACGGATGCCCAACAAAAGTATTCTCAAATTGAAAAAGAAGCTTTGGCCATAATTTATGCTCTTCATAAGTTTGGTGTTTTTCTCTATGGATCCAAATTTCATGTTGTTACAGATCACAAACCACCTGTTTCCTTATTCCATCCAGCAACATCATTTCCCGACAAGACTGCACACCACCTCCAGCGTTGGGCTATTTACTTGTCTCTTTTCAATTATGAGATTCATTTCCGGCCAACAGCTCAACATGCAAATGCTGATACTCTGTCTCACCTTCACATGGGTCCTGATCTGGCATTTGATAAGGACGAACTTTTGTGTTTCCACCTGGATGTTGCCGAGCAGCGGGTTGTGGATGGGTTCCCCATCACTGGGGACCAGTTGGCGGCTGCTGCGGGTTGTGACCCTACGCTTTCCCGGGTTTTACGCTGTATTCAGAAGGGTTGGCCAGATTGTCCGTCCCCTAAAACTTCTGATCCATTGCGGAACTACTACGCTTTGCGTTACCGCCTCATGGCTAGGGATGGTGTTATCCTCCTTTCCACCAAAAATGCTTCGCTGCATGTTGTGGTACCTGCGTCTTTGCATGCTTCAGTCTTGCGCCTCCTTCAGCAGGGGCACTGGGGTCTCTCTCGCACAAAATCTCTGGCGCACCGTCATGTGTACTGGCCTGCCATCGACTCTGAATCGCACACATGGTCGCTGCCTGCGGCCCTTGTGCGTCAAAGGCCGCCACCCCGAAGTCATCTTTGTCACTGTGGCCTTCGCCTGAGAAGCCCTGGGAGAGTATTCATGCTGACTTCGCAGGACCTTTTTTAGGTACTTATTGGCTTCTTGTTATTGACGCCTACTCTAACTTTCCTTTCATTGTCCATTGCACGTCGCCTACTGCCGCGGCAACCACCAATGCTCTAGCTTGCATTTTCTCTTTGGAAGGCCTTCCCTCTACTCTTGTTACTGATAATGGTCCACAATTTGCCTCTTCCGATTTTGTGGATTTTTGTGCCTGTCGCAGAGTCATGCATGTCAAGGCCCCTCCGTTCCATCCACAGTCGAACGGTGAGGCTGTACGACTGGTCTGCACATTTAAGGCTCAGATGAGGAAACTCCTGACTTCTTCTGCTGCTGATGATGCGCTTCTCCAATTTCTAGCTTCTTACCGTTTCACCCCCATGGGTGACCACAGCCCGGCTGAGCTCATACATGGCCGACAGCCCCGCACGCTACTTCATCTTCTGCGGCCTTCCACCTCACGGCTGCGGGTGCCTTCGCTTGGCCAGTTCACCGCCGGTGACTTTGTATGGTATGGGGATATGGCAGGCAGCCAAAATGAAGTCCTGGCCACATCTTACGACACCGTGGCCAATGCCTGTATGAAATCCAGACTGACACTGGTGTTGCAGTGTGTCATTCAGACCAGATTCGCCCTCGTGTGCCGGCAACTCCTGTTCCAGATGCCGCTACACCACCTTCGGCTCTACCTGACACTCAGGATCCTGGAGTCTCTCATTACTCACAATGCAGTCCTCTCACCATCATATCAGTGCCAGCACAAGAACTGACGCCTACAGGAGACATGCCCATGCAGGAACCAGATGACCACCATCTGTAGGAGCAACCCTACTCGCCTCCTTCTTCTATGGATGTGGACACATCGCCCGTGTCTCCTGTTATAAGAACCAGACTTGCCACAACGGGCAGATTGGTGCATGGGGCCCCAGCAGATTCGACCCCCACGTCTCCTGTCATCTCGGCCCATTATCATCGAGGACACTTCTGTCTGTACAGGAAGCCTCCTCCTCAAGACTTTACGGCCAGTCAAACAACACCTATGGATGTTAGCAATCTACAGACCACCTCCATCAAGACCTGTGCAAAAACTTCAAAGAGGGGAGAAGTGTTGTGACTCGCCAATCTTTCAAAGTGCCGCCGCGCAGTTACGCGCGTCCTCTACATGCAGCGCTGTCTGCCAGCCATGCAGCAGCAGCGCCACCTAAGCGGCCAGCCAGCCAGCGGCTGCTAGACTTGGACTCAGTTATGATTTGACTGTTAAAGTGACACATGTCTTACTCTGTTCACTTGATCTGTGACTTTCATGTATTGCATCGTCCTTGAAATATATTTGTCCAACTTGAAGTTATAACAAAAACCTCATCATTGAGTGTGATGCATATATTTTACAAAGATACATTCACAGGGCTGGAGTAGCTACAGAATAATCCCAAGCAGAAATCCAAACCACTAATATGTCACCCACTAATACACTGTTCTTTTTTAACGAGAACACAGCTAGTCCAAGCCTATATCTGATGATTTTTCCAAGATATTCACAGACAGTACCAAATCCTTGGCCAAAGTCATAGTGATGAATAAGTATTCACCCCAAGTGTAGTTGAAGCACAACATGTTAGTAATCGTCATATATTTTTAATGCTGCATGACTGCCTAGGGGTCTTCCCCCTCCATGAAAAACATGACCCACCATGATACCACCGCCTTTGAATTTTACTGTTGGCATTACACACACTGGCAGATGACATTCACCGGGCATTCGCCATACCCATACCCTGCCATCGGATCGCCATATTATGTACCATGATTTGTCACCCCACACAACGTTTTTCATTGTTCAATCATCCAATGTTTACAATCCTTACACCAAGCGAGGTGTCTTTGGCATTTACCGGTATGATGTGTGGCTTATGAGCAGCCACTTAACCTTGAAATCCAAGTTTTCTCATCTCCCACCTAATTTTCATAGTACTTGCAGTGGATTGTGACGCAGTTTCAAATTCCTGTGTGATGGTCTGGATAGATGTCTGCCTATTACACATTATAACCCTCTTCAACTGTCAGCAGTCTCTGTCAGTCAACAGACGAGCTTGGCCTGTATGCTTTTGTGCTGTACATGTCCCTTCACATTTCCACTTCACTATCACATTGGAAACAGTAGACCTAGGGATGTTTAGGAGTGTGGAAATGTACATACAGACATATGACACAAGTGACACCCCATCACCTGACCACATTCGAAGTTCCTGAGTTCAGTGAAGTGCCTCAGTCTGCTCTCTCATGATGTCTAATGACTACTGAGGTTGCTGATATGAAGTACCTGGCAGTAGATGGCAGCACAATGCACCTAATATGAAAAACATATGTTTGTTGGGGGTGTCCGGATACTTTTGATCACATAGTGTACCTACCTGGAGTTTTTATTGTTTGATTTTGCCATTACAGATTGACTGCTTTAGGATAAACATTAGCTTTCATATAAACAAAGTTACTATAATAGCCTTAGTCAGTGGCAGCCCTCCAAGATTAGAATATGTACATTTAATATACAGCACTGAATCAGGTAGACTACTTTCTGTAGTTTTTTGTATCTTATTTAAACACAGTATCTGTGAATAAGGTGTGCAGAAGTGGACTTGTGAATCTTATGATAAGACAAGTGATTTTTTTAACGTGGAAGATTAGCCTAACTTTACCATGGCTATCCCCTAGTACTTCTTGTGCTGAGTGTTGTTGCTTGTTTTATAGCTGTACAAATCATGTACACAAGACAGACTGAATGAAATATGTAAAATGTGTATATACATAAACACTTAACAGAAATGGGCCACTAGTTTCAATCAGCAAAATTTATAAATGTACGTGGTAGCTGTGGAAGGTGAGAGCACACACTTTTTAGTCGAACGTATTGATATGATCTTTGTTTGTTCAAATGCACATACCATGTTGAAATCAGATGACTGTTTCCTTCTAGGAAGCATGTCCTACTGAAGTGATCAGATGTATGCACTTTTTCTGAAAATGCTGGACATCAACATAAGATAAACTGATATTATATCACCAGCAAAAGAAATGATTGGTGCCCTGAACATAAGATAGGAATGTGTTGAGAATGGTCTGGAGGTGACAATTAACAGAAACATAAATTGCACCAGCAGTAGATTTAAAGGAGTTTGAGAACCTGAACAACTGAACAGCCATGCTTCTTCATCTGTCTCTGCTACCCATTTTCTATTTATGCTTTACTACATCAGTAACTTCAGTTCAAAGCAATTTATATGTCTCTTGATTATAACAGAGTCAGAGCAGTGATCCTCCCTTACAGAGCTCATAGCTGTTGAAAAGGAGATCATAGAAGTAGAGGAAAGGTATTGTTGCTTTCATGTTCACTAATTTATTTCTGAAAGCATTAAGAATTAAATATTTTTGTGATGATTCCACTGTTACATAATTTCTCATATTCAGAGACTATGATAATATGACAACCTAATCTGTTAATGACTTATCACAGAGGGGAATTAATTGAGACATTCTGTTCATAAATCCAATGTTTGCTGAATTTATCTCATATTCTGTGTCACTCTTAGACCAATATTTTACAGTTTATCTATTGCAGTGTTATACTGATTTTTGCCAAAACTTTTATTAAAGTGTAGTGTTGTACCTAGTTGGCATTGTTAAGGAGGCAGTCTGTAACTGCTTTTTGTCAGTAAATTGAAATATTGCATATTATTATAAATAAATTTTCAATTTTATAGGCTTCAGCAATCATTAGTGTTGCTATGGAAATGTGGGATGAAAACAGAGAATTATATAATAGCACAGCTGAAAATATTTCAAAATCAAATAATTTGCTGAAACTTGTGGCTGGAAAGCAAACACTGGTTAACAGTATATACGAAGAAATACAGGAAATTAATGCCAATGTTGATAGTACTATTGAACTAGCATCTTCAACATACAAAGAAGTTGCTGATGCACACAAAAATATTCAAGGTAAAATAAATTTTGTTAGTCAAGAACACCATACTGTACATTCTGATTAAATTTATATACTGGTTTGAAATGGACATCATTTAAGAAGTGCTCTGTTTCTTATGTCTGAGCAGCAATAACTCTCAGTTTTATATGTGGATTACACCTGGATACAGCACTGACTGTGTAACACAACAGTAAAATCATAGGACATTTCTGAAATGCATGGATGATCCTATAATTTGGCATAATATCATCATACTACTTTGTCTGAATAAATGTGGGCAACAACTATGTTTTGTTTTCATGTGATTTCCTCTTCTATATGTACATATCACCTTTACAAGCTGCCTTACAGTATTTGGCAGAGAGAACATCTGATAGCTCTCTGTCTTCTCCCTGTTCACTGTTCCAGTCATGAATGGCACACAAGGAAGAATGATTCTTGGTAAACCACCATATGAGCTTTAATTTCTCTGCTTTTCTCATTATGGCCATTTCATGAGACTTTTGTAGGAAAAGGTAATGTGTTGGCTGACTATTCTTATGATTTAATTCGAACCTATTTACAAATATGATGAATATTGTCCTAGCTCTTTCAAATAGCTCTGATGTTGTTACAGGTATCAACAGAAGTTAGATCAGATCACCCCCTTGCCATCTTGTTGTCATAGTCATGATATTCTTTTTTGAGGATAATAACTTACAGTTATGTAGAATTTTGTTCACTAATTTGTTACTGAGGGTGAAAGATGGGTTCATCAGTTGATACCAGAAACTGAACAATAATCAAAGCTGTAGGTAGCAAGCAGTGGGCCTGCACCAAAAAAGGTGAAATTTATTTCATTTGACAAAACAGTTACAGCCAGAGTTTTCTGGGTTGCAAAAAGGATTCTTATTTTTAGATATTTTGAAAAGGCTGAAATCACAGTTCTGCATGAGCCTCCTGGCAAATTAGATAAAAGTAATATACAAGAAGAGGCCTGGACTGCAAAAGAGAATCACCATCCATTAAGACTAAGGCACCTGCCCACAAAAGTGCTTTGGGAAAGGGGAATCTGAAGTGCATATTGTTGGCACATGCATTTTGTTCAACAGATTTTGCATCCTCTGTCTTCCGCTTATTTGCACACGTAAAGGGATTTGTGGCTGGAAAAAAATCTCAGTCACTTGAAAAGTTTAAGGCTTCCATAGGCAAAACACACTACAGATATTCCTGAATTTCAGTTTATAATATAAATGGACAGTTGAAAAAATCTACTAACCAAGCAGTGGTAGGGGAAAACACACACACACACACACACACACACACACACACACACACACACACAAAAGAGTTTAACTTTTACAAGCTTTTGGACCTAGTGGGGAAAGGGGTACAGTTTAGAAAAGTCGCCCAGAACCCCGTGTCAGGGGAGACTTACCAAATGGGATGAGGAGAGAAGACTAATTGTTGGGGACTCTTCACCTTTCCATTATACCATTAATCAGTAACACAAAGCAAACCTCATAAATCATCTGAACAGAAGATGGGAAACAAAAAGACAGGTTGGTTCACAAAATATAAATTTATTAAATAAGATTAAGAGCCAGCAAACTTGTAACAAATACAAACAACATATTAAGCAAATACCATGTGGGACCAGATTTATGGTTCATTATTGGACTGTTATTAATGTCATCTGTAACAAGTATCTTGTTTTGCTTATGTCTTTCAGTGCTCTGTCAAATTGTTCTCATAGTATCATCACACCTCTCAAATTCATTCATTCTTCCTCTTCCCATTCCATAACATTGTCATAAAGTGCCTTTCCTTTATGTATCATTCCACCTTTCAGCCATCTGTTCTTTGCTTAGTACTGGCTGTCTGTCTGAGCTCTTACACTTCATACAGCTGCTTCTCTCTTTCCCACAGTTTTGCACTTCTCTAGCCATTCCTGCTTTTCTGCTTTCCACTTTCTGTCAGTATCATTTTTATGCATCTGTAGTCCCTTTTGCCTGGTTCATTTGCAGCATTCACACTATGAGAGTGTTTTATACATGCGGGTAAGCTTGTAATTTCAATGTTTTTCTGTTCATGCCGTCAGTGGGATGATGGTGTGAGTCTAACTAGTTATAGTGAAATATGCAATTATACAGCTGTACATCTTCAATAAATATTTTCAATTTATAAATATATCTGTATAAGAATGTATACTGCCTGATAAAAAAAAGTGAAGCAAGTAGAAGTGAAGGAGGAAATGAAATAAAACTTACAGATTGAGAATTTCAATCTGCAGCGGAGTGTGCTCTGATATGAAACTTCCTGGCAGATTAAAACTGTGTGCCGGACCGAGACTCGAACTCAGGACCTTTGCCTTTCACAGGCAAGTGCTCTACCATCTGAGCTACCCAAGCATGATTCACATCCCATCCTCACAGCTTTACTTCTGCCAGTACCTTGTCTCCTATCTTCCAAACTTTACAGAAGCTCTCCTGCGAACCTTGCAGAAACATCCCCCAGGCTGTGGCTAAGCCATGTCTCCATAATATCCTTTCTTTCAGGAGTGCTAGTTCTGCAAGGTTCGCAGGAGAGCTTCTGTAAAGTTTGGAAGGTAGGAAATGAGGTACTGGCAGAAGTAAAGCTGTGAGGACGGGGCGTGAGTCGTGCTTGGGTAGCTCAGATGGTAGAGCACTTGCCCACGAAAGGCAAAGGTCCCGAGTTCGTGTCTCGGTGTGGCACACAGTTTTAATCTGCCAGGAAGTTTCGAAATAAAACTTCATAAGTTGCGAGGGTAGGTGATGTTGGTTATTACAAAATTGAGTTAAATTTACACAGAACTTCACAGTATGATCCCACTTTTATTATGATGCTGTACCCCCTCTGGCCTGGATGCATCCACTAATTAAGTTGGGAATGGTGTCAAAAAGCCATTGTGTCTTCTTCTGAGGCTTGCTACCGACAACTATTGTCACTGTTTCGTTATATCGTACATACTGGCCTTGGGATGGGTTAACATCTGAGCTGCTCCCTCAAATGTTCTGTTGGGAACAGATCTGGTGATCTTACTGGCCATGGAAGTACTGCAACATCACACAGACAGTTCATAGAGACATGTTCCATTTGTGGTCAAGCATTGCCCTGTTGGTCCGCCCCTCGTGGTCTCGCAGTAGCATTCTTGCTTCCCGAACAGGGGGTCCCGGGTTCGATTCCCGATGGGGTCAGGAATTTTTCCTGCCTCGAGATGACTGGGTGTTATTGTGTCGTCTTCATCATTATCATTCATCCCCATTACGGTCGGAGGAAGGCAATGGCAAACCACCTCCACTAGGACCTTGCCTAGTAAGGCGGCGTGGTTCTCCCGCGTCGCTCCCCTACACTCTGTAAAGAAGTATGGGACTCATCATCATCATCATTGCCCTGTTGAGAAATAGCACCATCAAACTGTCACATGAGAGGTAACACATTTGGGTATAGGTTGACTGTGATGTGCTGTTGTGCAGTCATTGTTCCCACAGTCACTACCAGTCATGACTTGAAGACATACCCAGTGACTCCCCACATCCTGACACTACAGTAATACTCCCCCTCCAAAACATTGGAAGAATGGAATTTCCCTCTGGTCACCATCATACCTGCGAACGATGCTCATTTGGACTAGCACAAAATCGCAATTCATCGTGGAACACAATTTGACACCAGTCATCAGCAGTCCTTGCATCTTGATCATGGCACCACTCCTAAAACAATTGTTTGTTTTTGGCTTTAACAGCAATCTATGAAGGAGACAATAATTCACTAGTCCGGCTGCTGTTAGTCTCTGACCAATGGTGGGAGATGATACAGACTGTTGCAGGGATTAAATTACTGGTTGTTGGGTGGCAGGTGCAGTGGTGAAAGAGCTACAATCTGCATGGTGTAAAATACAGCTATTTTCCCTTGTGTTGGTCTGATGAGGTTGACTGGAACCTACCCTCACATTTACATGCAGCCCGACATCCAAATGCCCCGCAAATATTGATGCTGCATGACATGACCAGACAGCCAAATCAAGACCCACTATGAGCCCCTTTTTAAACTCTGTCTGGTGCTGCTATCCTTCACCGTGGTCACTCAATATTGGACACTGTTCATGCTCTTACATACGCTAGAGGCCTGGTAACAAGGCTAAACATGAACGGCCGGAATGCACTCTGGTGCCTGTTTTACCTGTCATAGAGAATTGCAGCTCTAACAATTTACTTACTTATATCTAAAAACACAGATGATGTGACTTACCGAACGAAAGTGCTGGCAGGTCGATAGACACACAAACATACACACGAAATTCAAGCTTTCGCAACAAACTGTTGCCTCATCAGGAAAGAGGGAAGGAGAGGGAAAGATGAAAGGATGTGGGTTTTAAGGGAGAGGGTAAGGAGTCACTCCAATCCCGGGAGCAGAAAGACTTACCTTAGGGGGAAAAAAGGACGGGTATACACTCACACACACACACACACACATATCCATCCGCACATACACAGACACAAGCAGACATTTTACTTACTTATGATTTTTATGTATGTGTATGTAATTATGAGGGCTATTCAAGAAGTGACCTCCATTTATTATTTAAACAAATGTGAATGAAGTTACAGAATTTGTTTTACAGTGCTATAAAAGTTCACATTCTAATTTCTTTTTCTACCTAGTTTCCAGGTATATTGAGACATTTTTTGCAGTGTTTGATGAGCTTTGAAATTCCTCAGTTGTAGAAATCTGCCCACCTGCACCCATCTGGCATTAAATTCCTGGCAGCGCAGAACCTTAGTAATCACTTTGTTCAGAAGAGCATAAGTAAATCAACAAAAAGCTCTGAGTTAGTGACTCTGCAGTTTTTTTCTAACCCTTCTGTCAACCAAATGAATCAAATCTGCATTTATGATATTCTGTTAGCTATTTTTCTCTTTATCATGGACTTCACCATTTTGTAACATACACCACACTCACTCATTACTTAATGATTAATGGAAAATCTCATATAAAGATGTGAAACAAATACTAACAAAGAGATAGAGGGGCTGGCCAGTACTTACCTCAGCTCAGTACAGCTGATAGAAAGCCTCCTCCATGCAGCCCATGAAGAGGTTGGCATAGGACGGAGCCATCCTATGCCAACCTCTTCATGGGCCACATGGAGGAGGCTTTCCTGAAGACCCAACAGCTGCTTCCCCTGGCCTAGTATTGGTTTATAGATGACATCTTTGTGGTCTGGACTCATGGTGAAGAAACACTCCTTAATTTCCTCCATAACCTCAACTCCTTTTCGAATCTGAATTTCACCTGGTCCTTCTCCAAAACATCAAGCCACCTTCCTGGATGTTGACCTTCATCTTGTTGAAGCTCACATCCACACCTCTGTCCATATCAAACCCACAAACAAACAACAGTACCTTCACTTTGATAGCTGCCATCCATTCCACAGCAAACGCTCCCTTCCCTACAGCCTAGGTATTTGTGGCAAACGTATCTGCTCCAGTGACGAATCCCTCAACAATTACACTAATAACCTGACCAGTGCTTTCCTCTCCAGCAACTATCCTGCAGACATTGTCCATAAACAGATCTCCCGAGCAATACATTCCTCCCCGTCCAACAACAATGTTCCTACCCCCAGACCACACAGAAGCATCCCCCTTGTCACCCAATATTATCGTGGCCTCGAATACATCAACAAATTACTCCGCCAGGGATATGACTTTCTCAAGTCAGCCCCTGAAATGAGATCATTCCTTGACAAAATTCTCCCCACACCACCCAGAGTTGCCTTTCCTCACCCCCCTAACCTCCCTAACATCCTTGTCAAACCCTACAATATTCCCAGACTACCTTCTCTACCCAGCGGTTCCTACCCCTGTAACCAACCCCGCTGCAGAACCTACCCCTGCATCCCCCCACAATCACCTACTCCAGCTCCCTACTGGTAGAACATACACAATTCAAGGCAGGGCCACATGTGAAACAACACATGGCATTTATCAGCTGACATGCCTGCACTGCACAGCCTTTTACATCGGTATGACAACAACTAAACTGGCTGAGTGCATGAACGGACACAGACGAACTGTCCGCCTAGGAGATGTCCAATACCCAGTAGCAGAGCATGCCCTCCAGCATAGTTCTAGGGACCTAGGAACCTGCTACACCGTATGTGCCATTTGGCTTCTCCCACCCAACACCAGTCCCTCGGAACTGCGGAGATGGGAACTTGCACTCCAACACATCCTTTCATCCCGCCATCCCCCTGGACTGAACCTACGTTAAACAACCTCCCTCCCATTTACTCTTCAGTCTTATCCTCCTTAGCCATTCACGCATCTTTTCATCCTACATAGTTGTGTTTATCTTTATACTATATACCTCTTTACTTATGTATGCATCCTCTTTGGTTTGAAGCTGGCACAGTACTTGCAGTAGAATATCTTTGGCTTCCCTCTGACAACCATGCCTCCATCCTTGCTACCCTGCCTGTTTTCCTTTCCCTGTTGCTTCATAACCTGGGTTGTGAGTAACTGAATCCACTTTCCCTTCTTCCCTTTCTTTCCCCTCTCTCCTCCCTGATGAAGGAACAAAGTTCCGAAAGCTAGGAACGTAAATTTTCTGTTCTGTATTGTGTATCTATCGGCTGTACTGAGCTGAGGTAAGTACTGGCCAGCCCCTCTATCTCTTTGTTAGTATTTGTTTCACTCATTATTTATTCAGGCTACCAGAAATTTAATACCATATGGGTGCAGGTGGCAGAATTCTGTGACCAAAGCTCATCAGATGCTACAACAGTGCCTCAATGTAACTGGAAAAATGTGTAAAAATAAATTTGAGTGTACTTTCACGCTAGTTAAAACAAATTCTGTAACATCATACTCATTTTTTTTAAAAAAACTGAATGGCGACTATGTCTTCTACATGCTTCACTTTTTTTGAAAAGCAGTGTATTTTGATACTAAAACATGATATTGAATGCTAATATACGTTCTTTATAAATTTTAACTTTTAATTTTGAAATAAACATTGTATCAGTGGAGTAATGGCCACATACCCAGTGATATAAAGAATTTAACAAATAATAAAATTAACCTCGGACACAAACTGAAATCATATTTTCTTGACTACTCATTTTATACCAAACATGAAATTCTGAATGTCTGTATAAATCACTGTATACAGGAAAGAAGACTGGTCAGTCTGTTGCCATATCTTCTACTTAGAACATCATGACTTGTTTTACTTAAATTGAAGGGCACAATTATAATCTATGGAACAGGAAAATAACTAACCAGTAATGAACAAAATAATGAATATATGACTAATGTAAGAAAAACTATATCTTTATTAGTATGTCCAAAACCTGTTAGAGAGGATGTGATCCTTCTTATTCACTTCTTTGCTTCCTAGTTTTTGACAAGAATGTGCAACATCACAAGAAATTAGCTCATTCTGCAGTACTGAAGATCCCAAAAATAAAGCATACAATCTTAAATTCACAGAAGATGACCACCAACATCAAGAATCATATAGAAGAATCTGAACTGCAGACTAATTATGCTTTAAAAATGGCCCATGATATTCAGCACACACATTCAACAAAAATTTCAGAGGTATGGAAATATAACATTGCAACACTACATTTAATGTTAAGAACAAGATCTTGTTTCTTAAAAGAAACAACATAAATAAGAAAGAATAGCTGTGATTCACCAGATGGACAAGAAGTTACCAGACTGAATACAAGTTAGAAATAAAAATAAATGCTGTGTTTAATTTATCAGATTTTTATTGCAGTTATTAGTGGGGTGGGGGGGGGGGGGAGGGGGGGGGAGGGAGGGGGGGAGGAGGGACAGGACAATAGGTAACCTCTAACCATATAGGGTTATGCTGCACAGCGAAGAGACACTTAAAAAAAGGAGGGATTATTGTCACTAAGCAAATGAACATGTATTCTTCATTGGCATTCTCTCTGACATCTTACCAACAATAACCACTATTTTATAAGCGGCTGTTCTGTGATAATTTGCTCATCTGTAAATCAGTAGCTGTCTCTCATGCATCCATTCGTTTACTTATTATGTTCCTTAAATAGGTATTCATCTGAAGAAGAATGTTTATTGATGCAGAAGTAGTCAAGGTGTACTGACCATTAACAATGACAGCTAATAAGGTAATGAAAAGTAGGGCAGGGTGAGGGTGGGGGCATGGATTGAAAACAGTAATGTGAGGAAGGACAACCAGTTACCATATAAACAAAGTGCTGAGCAGCATAGAGACCTCATAAAGGAGGAGGTTATAGTCAGCTTCCTGGTCACATAATATATGTGGAGGAAGAGTAAGATAGAGAAACATAAATGCAGAGAATCAGAGAGAAGTTAGGTGTACATACACGAGAAAAATGGATAAGTAACTAAAAACTGAGATAGTGTTCTAACAATCACCACCATGACAGAGAACATAAGGGGCAGGAATTATTGCCATAACTAAAGGCTTTTTGCTTTGCTGCTGTACTATACAGTTCAATAACAGTTTCCCTGTAAATAAAAATTTTCTGGCACATGAGAACTTTGCCACATTGTTATGCAAACTGATGTTTTGGCTATTGTTGAAAACTGACAAAATAGTGGTCTATGTAACAACATGACAACATGGTCACATAACCCAAAGCTTTTTATTGGAGATGACAGTGGCTACAGCAACCTACCCTCACACGGCTTTGTTGACACATTGTAAGCTGCTCCAAGTGGAAGACAAGTTTTGTTGGTGTTCCAATGTTTTTGCTGTCTTGAGGGGGATAGATTGACAATACCACATTTTCATCTTTTCATTCTGGGATAGAAGATGTCACTAAGTTAACTAACTGCAAAATTCATGCATTTTGTGTGTGTGTGTGTGTGTGTGTGTGTGTGTGTGTGTGTGTGTGTGTGAACATCTTGGTTTTCTTTATGTATGAGTGGGACCATGAGTGCAGATAACTTCACTTTGAAATTCTAGATTGTAATATCTTTATATATTATTATACCAACCACCTGGCACACAATATTAAAAGTAACGTTAGATGCTTTGAGATCATAAATGCAGAACTGTGCACTATGAAGAAACATAGTATTGCATGATCACAAATCGGTGATTCTCTTTTGTAGTCAGTCAACTCCTACAAATATGAACAGAATGACCATGTAGATACAGTTACAGGTAAAGCAGGTGGTTGATCTTAGTTCATTCATAGGATACTGGGAAAATGCAGTCTATAAAGGTGATTGCCTCCAAAACATTTGTACATCCCATTCCAGAATATTGCTCAATGTGTTGGCACCCTTATCAAATAGGACTAACAGGGAATATTGAAAGTATATGAAGGTGGACAGCACAAATGGTACAGGTTTGTTGACTTATGGGAGAGCATAATAGGAATGTAACAAAGCATGAACTGGCAGACACATGAAGATAGATGTTAACAATCCCACAAGTGGCTACTTACAAAGTTTCAAGAACTGGTATTAAGTGAGGAATCTAGGAATATACTATAGCTCCCGACGTATCACTCCCATGGAGGCCATATAAATATCATTAGACTAATTACAATGGACACACTTCTCATACTCCATATGTACATGGAAAGAAAAGAAATCCTGATAAATGGTACAGTGGGAAGTACCCTCTACCATCAACTTCACACTGGAAGTATGGATGTGCCTACTAGAACTCCAGGGCTGAGAACTTTCACTCTGATAATTACCTCACCTTACTTTCCTTCTAGACTTGACCTCTGTCAGCCCACGTTTTCCCTTTTGTGGTGCTTTTTGTAGTGTTGTATTTTTTATGTTTCTAATTTTATTTATTTATTTGTCCTATTCTATTGTTTCTGGTGATCCTTCCTTTATACTTGCCTCTCTTCTTCCTAATATCCACATTTATAAGCAGTCAGTGTCACAGTTGAGTGCATGATGTGCAATACGCTTTACATCAGCAAATATGATTGCATCCAGGTCATGGATGCCAGCCACATGTTATACAATATCCCCAAGTTCATACAGGCACAGAGTTTCTCATATGAAAATGCACAAATATACCTTGTATGTCTGGGCAGAGGGGAAAACACAGCCACCAGAGTGCTGCCATGGGCAACCCACTGTTGATAGCAGAGGATTACTATTAGTTATCACAGATATTAACAGCAACAGCATTATGAAAAGGATAGTTGCTACTAACCATACAGCAGATATGCTGAGTCACAGATAGGCCAACCAGAAAGACTGTCACAAAATTAGCTTTTGGCCAACAAGGCCTTCGCCAGAGATAGAAAACACACACATGCACTCATGCAAATGCATCTCACACATACATTACTGCAGTATCTGGCTACTGAGGCCACACTGAAAGCAACTGCGCATGATGGGGATGCAACTAGGTGGTAGGGGTGAGGAGGAGACTGGGGCGGGGAGGGGGAAGACTAGCAGAATAGGAGTGGGAGACAATAAAGTGCTGCTTGTGGGAGCATACAGGGATGAGGTTTAGAGAGGCTAGGGCAGCTAGGTGCAGTCAGGAGGTTAGATTGCGGGTACATGGGGGGAGGGGGGGGGGCAGGGTTGTAGAAAAGGAGGATGGGAACAGGGAAGGGGATAGAGGGTACCTCTCCTTTCCTGCTAACGACCCCCCCCCCCCTCCTCCCTCTGTCCTCCATCTAACCTCTCGACTGCACCTAGCTGCCCTACCCTCTCTCCAACTTGTCCCTGTATGCTCACACATGCAGCACTTTACCATCCCCTACTATCCCTCCCCCTTCCAGTACCCCTACCACCCCCATCATGCGCAGCTGCTCGCAGTATGGCCTCAGCAGCCAGAGACTGTAGCCATGTGTGTGTGAGTTGCATTTGCGCAAATGCTAATGTGTGTATGTTCTAGTTCTGACAAAGCCCCTGTTGACCGGAATGTAATTTTCTGACAGTCTTTTTGGTGTGCCTATCTGCGATTCGGCATCTCAACTACATCGTGAGTAACAACTATATTTTTCATAGTATTGTTACATCCCATCTGAGATATTAACAACAATGCACTGATACACAGTACAGAATATTGTCATGTAGCAGAAAGTGTAGTTAGATGAATGATGAACACAAACTTCACTTAACGAAGGTTTATTCAGCATTTGCACATACAACAGTGTGGAGCAAACTGCCTCCACTGAGAACACATACAGTATATATACGGCTACAGAACACTACAGTACAATTATTCTAGACATTTGTGGATACTTGTACTTGAACCGAATACAGAAATTAAAATTGTACAGTCCAGATGAGTTTTGAACTCACGACCCTCCATGCAACAGTTTAGTATCATAAACATTACAACACAGTGCTACTCAGCTTCTTCTGCAACATTGCTCCCTCCTTAAGAGAACAGCATCACAGTGATATGTCTTTCTAGTCCGGAGACAAGTCCTCAGTCCTGCATACTCTGACTCCTGATGATTGATTCTCACCCTGATGATGATCTTCATATAACTTCTTTTGCCCCTACGCTCTTCATCACCTTTCCGCTTGTTGCCTGTTGCTGGAGCTTCAAATCTACCCTGGGTTGCACGATCCTTATAGGGCTTCATTCGAAGGATATGGACCATATCTCTGATCTTTTGTTGTCTTGTTTGGGGTCGAAATCTTCAACTTCATAAGTAACATCAGACAACTGTCTTACAACCTTATAAGGTCCAAAGTAGCGCCTGAGGAGCTTGTTAGAATGACCAACCTTCAAAACAGGAGTGAAGATCCAGATGAGGTCATGAGACTGGTAGACAACAGGTCGGTGGCTCACGTCATACCTTCGGCGATCATTTTCTTGAGCCTGCAGCGTGTGTAGTCGAGCTAACTGCTGAGCTTCCTCAGCTCTGGTTAACACCTGGATGATGTAGCCATCATCCAAGTCATCAGAATGTGATGGAAACACAGTGACCATCGTCGTAGTCACCTCATGCCCATGCACCAGGAAAAATGGTGTAAATCCTGTGATGTCTTGTTTGGCGGTGTTGTAGACAAATGTCACAAAATGTAGCACCTCATCCCAGTTGCTCTGCTCAACATTGACGAACATTGAAAGCATGTCGGCCAAGGTCTTATTAAGGCATTCAGTAAGCCAGTTAGTTTGTGGATGGTAGGCAGTCATCATGTAATGAGTAATGTTGCACCGATGGTTTATCTCTGTCACAAGGTTCGACTGAAAAACTTTCAGCTGATCTGTAATTAACGACCTTGGGGCACCATGTTTTAATACAACGTCTTCCATGATGCATTGGCTATCTCAGATGCTTTGGCTGTTTTCACAGCTTTTGTAATGGCATTGCGTGTCAGATAATCAGTGCAAACAATAATTCATCTATGTCAGAACTCGTTTGAGGTGGTCAATCCAAACACACTGGAAAGGCATTTCGGCTGGTAGAATTGGTAGGAGTTGGCCAGGTGGTTTCTGAGGAACTGCCTTTCTCCTCTGGTACTCTTGACGTGCAATTTGCATGTGGCCCAGATCTCTTTGTGTAGTTGAGTAGTTTGTCTCAGCTTTTGTAAGTGTCCTAGAAGCGTAGGCTATAACTTTCTCTTTTCAATCCGAAATTTACACCAGAACAGCACTGATCCCATATCCGCTGGCATCTGTGTGTACTTCTGTAGGTGCTCTCTCATCATATAGACCAAGTACAGGGTCAGTCGTCAGAGCTTTTCACAGCACATCGAAAGAATCTTGTTGTGCACCACCTCAGATAAATTTAGCATCAGGTTTTAACAACTCTCGTAGTGGCCTAGCTTTGATACAAAAGTCTTTGGTAAAACAACAGTAATAAGAACATAATCCGAGGAAGCTTCTCACATCTCTAACACTTTTAGGAATAGGACAATCTGTTACAGATCTCACCTTTTCTGGGTCTGGCCGCACACCTTCGCTTGACACAAGGTGTCCAAGTATTTTGACTTCTTTTGCTCCAAAGAGACACTTTCTTGGATTAAGTTCCAGTCTGCCTTGTTTGAGACACTTAACAACAGCCCTCAGTCTTTTTATATGTTCATAAAATGTCTCTGAGAACAGTATAATGTCATCAAAATAACAAAGACACATCATCCACGTCAGGTGTCTTAGAAGATTATCCATCATCTGTTCAAAAGTTGCTGGTGCATTACACAAACCAAACGGCATTACCTTAAACTAATGCAGGCCCTCAGGGATGATGAATGCAGTTTTCTCGTGATCAGCCTCATCTACTTCGATTTGCCAGTATCGTGAGTACATGTCCATGGTTGAGAAAAACTTAGCCCCCTTCAGACAATCTAGTGTATTTTCAATTCGTGGAAGAGGGTAAACATCATTTTTAGTTATCTTATTAAGCTTCCTGTAATCAACACAAAACCGCCAACTGCCATCCTTTTTCCTGACCAGGACCACTGGTGATGACCATGGGCTCTGCAAAGACTGAATGATGTCATTCTTCATCATTTTCTCTACCCTGTCATGAATTATTCAATGTCCCATTGCTGACACACAGTATGTGCTCTGGCTTATTGGTTGATGGTCTCCAGTGCTAATCCGGCACTTCACCGTCTATTTGTCTAGTTTGCTCTTCATCTACGGATTGAAGCATTCAGAGAACTCTTGAAGAATGGTAAGTAGCTTCTTCTATTACTCCTTAGTGAGATGTGGTGATAGTCGAGCTAGAAGATCTTGTCTCGTAGTGGTAGTGCTAATTTCACCCACAGACTCAGCATGTGAGGTTTCTATGATGCTCAGCTGTTCTTCAGTTAACAGCTCAGTGTTTGACATGCACATGTGCTTTGGAAGGATCTGCAGTTCTTGGCGACAGTTAACTACCCACAATTCACCAAATCTGTTCTTAAATGAGGCGACAGAGGCTGGGATGACCAAGTTATTCTTCAGTGGTATGCTTCTCTTACATTCCACTACAAGATCCATGGGTTGATGCATGGCATGACATGTGACAGTTACCTTTCTAGTGCTGACTGCAGGAATGATCACTTCATCCAGCACACATAGTCTCCACACACTAGGATGTGCATCTTCCTTTCTACAGTATCTCATCATATCTAGCATAATCTTTGAGTAACCACAATCTATAATTACCTGAGAAGCTTTCAAAAAGTCCCATCCAAGAATGACGTAATGACTACACTCTTGTAAGATGATGAATTCTAAAGGCTGTGTATGGCCACTTATACACATGAATGGTACATCTTCCTGTAGGTTTTACATATTTTCCATTAGCCACCTTCAGCAGAGATGTTTTGTTGTTGACAAATATGGTTTTCTACAACTGGTGATGGTATTTCTTAGAAATGACTGAATATGATGCTCCAGAGACCACAAGAGCTCAGGCTGGTCAGCCATCTATGAGGATATCGATGTACACTCCTGGAAATGGAAAAAAGAACACATTGACACCGGTGTGTCAGACCCACCATACTTGCTCCGGACACTGCGAGAGGGCTGTACAAGCAATGATCACACGCACGGCACAGAGGACACACCAGGAACCGCGGTGTTGGCCGTCGAATGGCGCTAGCTGCGCAGCATTTGTGCACCGCCGCCGTCAGTGTCAGCCAGTTTGCCATGGCATACGGAGCTCCATCGCAGTCTTTAACACTGGTAGCATGCCGCAACAGCGTGGACGTGAACCGTATGTGCAGTTGACGGACTTTGAGCAAGGGCGTATAGTGGGCATGCGGGAGGCCGGGTGGACGTACCGCCGAATTGCTCAACACGTGGGGCGTGAGGTCTCCACAGTACATCGATGTTGTCGCCAGTGGTCGGCGGAAGGTGCACGTGCCCGTCGACCTGGGACCGGACCGCAGCGACGCACGGATGCACGCCAAGACCGTAGGATCCTACGCAGTGCCGTAGGGGACCGCACCGCCACTTCCCAGCAAATTAGGGACACTGTTGCTCCTGGGGTATCGGCGAGGACCATTCGCAACCGTCTCCATGAAGCTGGGCTACGGTCCCACACACCGGTAGGCCGTCTTCCGCTCACGCCCCAACATCGTGCAGCCCGCCTCCAGTGGTGTCGCGACAGGCGTGAATGGAGGGACGAATGGAGACGTGTCGTCTTCAGCGATGAGAGTCGCTTCTGCCTTGGTGCCAATGATGGTCGTATGCGTGTTTGGCGCCGTGCAGGTGAGCGCCACAATCAGGACTGCATACGACCGAGGCACACAGGGGCAACACCCGGCATCATGGTGTGGGGAGCGATCTCCTACACTGGCCGTACACCACTGGTGATCGTCGAGGGGACACTGAATAGTGCACGGTACATCCAAACCGTCATCGAACCCATCGTTCTACCATTCCTAGACCGGCAAGGGAACTTGCTGTTCCAACAGGACAATGCACGTCCGCATGTATCCCGTGCCACCCAACGTGCTCTAGAAGGTGTAAGTCAACTACCCTGGCCAGCAAGATCTCCGGATCTGTCCCCCATTGAGCATGTTTGGGACTGGATGAAGCGTCGTCTCACGCGGTCTGCACGTCCAGCACGAACGCTGGTCCAACTGAGGCGCCAGGTGGAAATGGCATGGCAAGCCGTTCCAGAGGACTACATCCAGAATCTCTACGATCGTCTCCATGGGAGAATAGCAGCCTGCATTGCTGCGAAAGGTGGATATACACTGTACTAGTGCCGACATTGTGAATGCTCTGTTGCCTGTGTCTATGTGCCTGTGGTTCTGTCAGTGTGATCATGTGATGTATCTGACCCCAGGAATGTGTCAATAAAGTTTCCCCTTCCTGGGACAATGAATTCACGGTGTTCTTATTTCAATTTCCAGGAGTGTAGTTTCCTATCATTTTTGTAGTGATCAACGGTGGAGGATTTTTCTCTTTGATGGCCTCACCTCCAAGGAAGGTCACACAACTGTAGTTTTCCAGGTTGAGGCAATGGAGTCCTTGATCGACGTGTTGGGGAGCATCCTCTCCAGCAGCTAGCTTGTGGCGATGGTGACCTACGTCGTCCTGCACCCACATTTATTTTATTTTTATTTATTTATTTATTATTCCGTGGGACTAAATTAAGGAGAAGTCTCCATGGTCATGGAACGAGTCAATACATGATATTATAATACGATATTAGAAACAGATAAAATGAAATATAAAAAAACATATTCAGGTGACAAGTCGTAAGTTTAAATGAAGAAAATCAACAATGTAACACTGGAATTTGCTTAATTTTTTAGCTCTTCCAGGAGCTCCTCGACAGAATAGAAGGAGTTAGCCATGAGGAAACTCTTCAGTTTAGACTTAAAAGAGTTTGGGCTACTGCTAAGATTTTTGAGTTCTTGTGGTAGCTTATTGAAAATGGATGCAGCAGAATACTGCACTCCTTTCTGCACAAGAGTCAAGGAAGTGCATTCCACATGCAGATTGGATTTCTGCCTAGTATTAACTGACTGAAAGCTACTAACTCTTGGGAATAGGCTAATATTGCTAACAACAAACGACATTAAAGAAAATACATACTGTGAGGGTAATGTCAGAATTCCCAGATCTTTGAATAGGGGTCGACAAGAGGTTCTCAAACTTACACCACATATAGCTTGAACAGCCCGTTTTTGAGCCAAAAATACCCTTTTTGAATCAGAACTATTACCCCAAAAAATTATACCATACGACATAAGCATATGAAAATATGCGAAGTAGACTACTTTTCGTGTTAAAGTGTCACTTATTTCAGATACTGTTCTAATGGTAAATAAAGCAGCATTTAGCTTCTGAACAAGATCCTGGACATGGGCTTTCCACAACAGCTTACTATCTATCCGAAAACCTAGGAACTTGAACTGTTACGTCTCGCTTATAATATGCCTATTCTGTCTAATCAAAATATCGGTTCTTGTTGAATTGTGAGTTAGAAACAGTAAAAACTGAGTCTTACTGTGATTTAGCATCAAATTATTTCCCACAAGCCACGAACTTATTTCATGAACTACATTATTTGTTACTGTTTCAATATTATACACAAGATCCTTCACTATCAAGCTGGTGTCATCAGCAAACATAAATATTTTTGAATCACCTGTAATACTAGAAAACATATCATTTATATAAATAAGAAACAGCAGTGGCCCCAGCACCGACCCTTGGGGAACACCCCACTTAACAGTGCCCCATTGGGACTGAACATCACTACCACTCTCAATATTGCGGAGAATTACCCTCTGCTTTCTGTTCTTAAAGTAAGAGGCGAACCAATTGTAAGCTATTCCCCTTACTCCATAATGGTCCAACTTCTCCAGTAATATTTTGTTGTCAACACAGTCAAAAGCCTTCGTTAAATCAAAGAACACACCTAGCGTTCGCAACCTTTTATTTAATCCATCAAAAACCTCACAGAGAAAAGAGAATATAGCATTTTCAGTTGTTAAACAATTTCTAAAACAAAAATGAACATTTGACAGCAAATTATGTGAATTTAAATGCTCCAGTAACCTTGTATATACAACCTTCTCGATAACTTTAGCAAACACCGATGGCATAGAAATAGGTCTAAAATTGTCAACATTATTAATGTCTCCCTTTTTATAAAGTGGCTTCACTACCGAGTACTTTAATCGGTCAGGAAACCGACCACTCCTAAAGGAAAAGTTACAGATATGGTTGAGAACTGGGCTAACATACATAGAACAATACTTCAGTATTCTGCTAGATACCCCATCATATCCATGAGAGTGATTTAATTATTAACTCAATCTCCCTCTTGTCAGTATCATGGAGGAGCATTTCAGGTAACAGTCTCGGAACGCTTTTTTCTAAGAGCGCTATATAATTCCCTGTTGGGACTAGGTTTCTATTTAGTTCACCTGCTATATTCAGAAAATGATTATTAAATACTGTACATATATGCGACTTATCAGTAACACGGACATTCCCACTACGCACTGATTCTATATCCTTGACCTGTCTCTGCAGACCAGCAACTTCCTTTACGACTGACCGTATGGTTTTAATTTTATCCTGAGACTTAGCTATTCTATCTGCATACCACATGCTTTTTGCCTTCCTAATAACATTTTTAAGCACCTTACAATACTGTTTGTAATGGGCTGCTGCATTTAGATTTTGACTGTTTCTAACGTTTTGATATAATTGCCACTTTGTTCTACAAGATATTCTTATCCCTCTAGTCAGCCACCCAGGCTGCCTGTTTGTGCTAGTACCCTGTTTTAAACATTCTAACGGAAAGCAGCTTTCAAAGAGCATGAGAAAAGTCTTGAGAAAAGCATTATATTTATCGTCTACTGTATCAGCACTATAAACATCTTGCCACTCTTGTTCCTTTATAAGGTTTACAAAGATCTCTACAGCAACTGGATCAGCTTTCCTGAACAGCTGATGACTATATTTAACACGTGTTGCAGCACAAAAATCTTTTTGAGTTAAAATTTGTGCATCATGATCTGAAAGGCCATTCACCTTTTTGGTAATAGAATGCCCTTCTAGTAATGAGGAATGAACAAAAATGTTGTCTATGGTTGTTCTACTGTTTCCTTGCACTCTCGTTGGAAAGAACACGGTTTGCATAAGATTATATGAATTAAAGAGGTCTACCAGCATCCTCTTCCTTGCACAATTACTTATACAATTAATATTGAAGTCACCACATATAACTAACTTTTTGTATTTCCTATAAAGTGAACCAAGAACCTCCTCTAGCTTTAGCAAAAATGTTGTGAAATCAGAGTCTGGGGATCTATAAATAACAACAGTTAGAAGTTTAGCTCTGTTAAATTTAACCACACCTGCACAACATTCAAACACCTTTTCAGTGCAGTACTTCTTGTTCATCTTCGTCGTCCCGGGGCTGGCTTCAGCTAAGATCGGTCTGCTATCTTCTGGCATGGGAATCATCAAATATCCACCGCCTTTCTTGGCAATAATGCACCACATGTCCCGGTTGTCCACAGTGGAGACATACTGGTTGGTTATCCTGGGTCCTCCAGACATCAGTCTTCCTTGGTGCCCAAACAGGTTCCTCATGTGACATTGTAGGAATGTAGCTCCACCTGGGTCTTCACTTTTTCACCATTTTAAAGGGAAATGAAGGACGAGAGATTGGGTTCAATGTCTGTTCCACTTCCTCCCTTATTACCTCTTGAAGTGTGTCAGTTTTTTGCTTCCCGTGCAATCCAAGTGCTTTCTGGACTTCCTTTCTCACTATCTGACAAAGAACACTTGTGAAATCAATTGCTTCCTCCATCACAGACATCGATACAACATTTGGGAGCTGTTCAAACTTCTTGCATGTAATTCTTTTTTGATGCATCGTCTCGATATACTGGCACCATGCTGTCGAAACCTCTTTCGGGAGTAGGGCTTGATACATGTCCTCAGCAACACCCTTCATGAGATGTGCAACCTTATCTTCCTCCATCATTCTAGGATCCACTATTTTACTCGGCTCCAAGACGTCTTGAATGTAGGATGCTGTAGTTTCTCCTGGATGCTGTGCCCTGCACTTTAACTTATCTTCGGCCTTGCACTTCTGTCATTGTGTCATTGTGTGTCCAGTTCCACCTGGAATACTTCCCATCTTGTGAAATTCTCCCCATTGTTCTCATACCATTGCTTGCCAGTGCCCTCCAAGTAGAAAAATACGTTAGCCAAACACACAGTGTCATACTATTTGTTAAATTTGGCTTTACGCGCATATACCTTCAGCCACTTGTTTGGATCTTGGCCATTATCACCAGAGAACCCGGAAGGATGTCTCATATGGTGGCACACAGTTGCTGTCATCGTAATGTCCTCTTCTTCTTCTGTCTCCGATAGATTGTGATCTGTTGAGCATGGCTCGAACTCGGGTTTCTCGCCACGTGAATGGCGGCTCTACCGTGGCCTGATGGGAGCAACTGTGTTGTCGATAATGTATACTATCACAAGTTCCAATACCCAGCGCCTCCACCAGCATAATGTCACATAGAAGAAGGTGTAATTAGATGAATGACGAACACTAACTTCCCAGGTTTATTCAGCACCTGCACGTACAAGAGCATGTAGTGAACTGCCTCTGGCCAGAACACATACGGTATATATACGGCTACAGAACATTACAGTACAATGATTCGAGACATTTTTGGATACTTCTAGACTGTACTTGAACTGAATATAGACATTAAAATAGTACAGTCTAGATGAGTTTTGAACTCATGACCCTCCATGCAACAGTTTAGTATCATAACCACCACACCACAGTGCTACTCAGCTTCTTCTGTGACAATATCATGCTTGTTAGTAACAGGTGATGAATAGCTATACCATACGTAACCACCTGGCTTTGAAGTGTAGAATTAACTGTCTCACATGTTTATGGCATGGGCATCATCAAATATCCACTGCCTTTCTCGACAATAGCGCACCACATGTCCCAGTCGTCCACAGGGTCACAAGAACATCAACACTGGATGCAGAAAAAATAGAAAAGTTCACCTGGATGATTTTTCAATACACACATTGGTATACATTGAGAACTGGATGGGGTGATGTATCCAATTTTCCAGCAGGGCGATGTTTCGGTTGATGACAGAGGTTTACTTGTGTAGGAGCACTGCTGTCAGATGAAATGTCTACTACATTTGTTGTAGTTTTTTTCTGGGAAAAGAACAGGATTGTATTGTCCAATTGGTGCATCTACTTATTCGTCTTCAAAACTCTGCAGGTGAGCTGCACTTTCAGCAAGACTGAGTCAGTCCATTGCTCCTGAATTGTGTTTGCACAGTTCAAGGAACAATCAACAGGTGAGGATGCTTTTATGGTACTCCATGTCACCTCACCTAAATGCTGTGTGTCTTGGACTCAGCTCTGACCAATCTTCATGACCTGTGAGTGGTGACTGAGTGGTCACATATCTCAATGACCCCTTTTGGTGTTTCATATAGTACGCACTATGATTGGCCACAACCATCATCAGGATAAAAGGACTCGCTACACACTTCTTGACTATTGTACCTAATCAGCTACTCCTGAGTGTAACCCTTACCTCTGCATGTGAATGGTGACTTATTTTTATTTTCCATTTTCAACTAATGGAAAGTCTAGGATGGAATAATCTTTTCAATATTAAGTATTTTAATGTTAATATTCATGAGATTATCATTAATTTCTAAATAAAAAAAATTTAGACCAGTGTAATTCTGTCTAACATTTTCAGGGAATTGCAAAAATTAATCGAGAATCGGGTGCTGCCAAAGTGGAAGCAATAAGACTTTTTGATGAAGCTTATGCATTTTCCAGCCGTGTACGAGCAACTAAAGCTGATTTAACTGCTATTGAATATGCTGGAAACTCAAACAGAAATAAAATTGTACAGGTAAATTACAACCATTTTCATACGAAAAAGTGTTAAACATAATTCTTTTAATAAAAATAGAGAGAAGAATTTAGGAGGGGTGGGATGTGGAAGAAGGAAGAAAGGGGGGGGGGGGCAGGCAGTTGTAAATTAAAAATATACTTAGTCATCGTTGATCATTTGTACATTTATTTGCCTGTGTGTTGTTCTGAATAGCCAGAAATTTTGTAAAAATAACTTCTCGTACATTATTTACTAATTGCTTACATTAGGGATTGAAATGCAGAAAACTGAAGTGGTTGATTGATTTTAACACTTCAAGAATTGACATTCATTTATACCTTTACAAAAAATTAAAACCAGCAAAGATTTTGCAATCCTGTGTCTATATTATTTTATTATGAAATCTATGCAGCAAGCTGTAATATTTAGTAGTGCACATTGGATTTTCTATAGCTTCTACCAGGATTGGCTAACAACACCGAAAATGTCAATATCTAGATGAAATTAAAAGCTGAAACTTATTTGCCCCTCTAGCTTAATGTAAATCCCTTTTACTATCTGCAAATCTGTTGTATGGTGTGTGATGATGCCAAGATCTGCAGTAATATTAATAAATAGGAATGTAACAATGCCTGGCAGGTGGTGTGAGATGCTGCAATGTGGCAGTAGGTATAATGCAACAAAATGACAGAAGACTTCATGATTGTAGTATGTTATGCACTATCACTAAACTGTATTATATTTAAGACATACACTTAGCAAGGATCATTGCTGCACTATTGCGGTACATTCTCTATGCACAACCTCTGAAGTATGTATCTATTTTGCTGATACTAAACTGACTCTTAAAAAATAACAATTAAAAATGCAATCAGCACGTTAATTGTCAATGCCACTTCATTTATTTGCACTTGCTAACTTTACTTCTTCCATTTGAACACTTTTTCTGTCACAAAAGCTTTAGTATTACTTCATTTTTTAATAGTTTTAATATGAGTGGTATTGGGTACCAGAATTTCCATAAATAATAGTTTTACAATTATTCATGTACCTAGCATATTGTGGCAGACAACAGATGATACATGAATATTAACAACAAAGAAATTAGTTTTACTGAAACAGGTATGCACTCAGTAAGCAGGATATCCTTGTTATCTTCAATATGCAGTGCAAATCTGTGAGTGGTATGAGCCAGCACATTCAATCTTAACAACAGTTAGGATTGGTAGCAGTAGTGCACAAAGTAATTATAGTTACATTTGTGAATTTCAGAGAGCAAAAAGAAGGAAATCAACCAACAGACCATCAACCCACAGTAAAAAAAAAATAATAATAATAATAATAATAATATTTACATTTTTCTATTGATATCTTTGTGACTTCATGCCAATTGCAATTTGTTTTCATCTTTCACTATCGATGTACTCCCTCAGATTTCATCTTGTTTCCCCTTATTTCATTTGTTTCTTCATTTTCATGATTTTTTTTCACGAATTTGGGTGTTTTTCGTGAAGCTTTTTGTGTGTAATTCTACATTGTTTATGTATTTTTTCACATTGTTTCCACCACCATGGATCCTTGCTTCCTCCATCTGCATCAGTAAATGAAAGTTTCCTTATTCATAGCCAGAACCCAGACCCACATACTGTTCCTACATTGTTATGCCTCATAGAATCATCCTAAATGGCCCTACCATCAAATTACCCATCTCCGGCTGCCATCCTTCCTTCCACAATTACCTCCATCAGTTCAGAGTCTGGAAATCCTTAGCCCCACTGAGTGAGGTGGTGGAGTGGTTAGCACACTGGACTTGCACTTAGGAGGACAAGAGTTCAAACCTACATCCAGCCATCCTGGTTTAGGTTTCACTAGGTCACTTCAGTCAGATGCCGACATGGCTCCTTTGAAAGGACTTGGCCAACTTCCTCCCCATCCTTCCCTAATCCAATGGGAATGATGACCTCACTGTTTGGTCCCCTTTTCCAAATGAACAAGCCAACCAATCCTTAGCCCTCACCAACATAGTTTTGCAAAACCATACAATCAAGCCCAAACTTCCTTACAATACCTTCCCTCCAGCCATTAAATTTTCCTGCTATGCAATCCCAAATTCCTGGATCCCACGACACACACTGAAATGCTCACCCTCCAGGAAATAGAGCAACATGCACAATGCCCCTCAAAAAACCCTCCACTCTGCTCACTTCCTACTCCCACCTTGGACTACCACTGTCCACCATCTCTGCAACAACCCATACCTCCACCATGTCCCCTCACAGCTGACAAACTCTGTCTCGCAGACCTACTACATTTACCCCATCCTCCAAAACTCCCTCCCACCATGACAGAGAATCCATAACCTAAACAGACCCTCAACAACATCGTGAACCTTTCCTCCAAAAGCCTCAGCCCCACAGAAATATCAGTTCCAAAGGCCTCACCTTCTTCCCCCCTACCCCTCATCCACCCCCACCCCAGATTGAGTCATGCAGGACTTTTTAAAGACCTTCTCTCCTTCTCCCATTCCCTACAGTGGGAACACTTTTTTGCCACCAACCCTACCAATCTGACTCAACCAAAGACCAATGTTGAACCCTGCCTGACTCAGTTCACTCCTCCAGCCAACCATGTTCCACCACCTGTTAACTTTCCATAATTTCTTAACCTCAAACCTTGCCTCACCATCATTCTCCAAATCCCTCAATATCCAAACTAACCTTACATCCACACAAATAACTGCAATTCACCACCTAAAAACTGATCCTGACCTTATAATCCTATCTGCTGACAAAGGTCCACCACAGTTCTCTTGAATACAAGGATTACCTGGCAGAAGGACTCCATCAGCTGTCAGATTCATCCACCTATAAACCCTGCCACATGACTCTGTTCCAGAAATCCAGCAGGATCTCCAGTCTCTCCTAAAATCATTAGGCCCATTCCAGAACTTCTCCTCGGAATCCACCTCTCTCCTCACCCCTACCACTCCCCGCACTCCTACCTTCTACATGCTTCCTAAAGTCCATGAATCCAACAACCTAGAATGCCTCATTGTGGCTGGTCACTGTGCCACCACAGAGAGAATTTCTGCTCTCTTAGACAACAGCTTAAGCCTATTACTGGCAACCTACACTCCTATATACAAAAATTTACCACACAGGCCCTGCTTGTCAGTATTGATGCCACCTCCCTTTACACTAACATACTTAATGCCCATGACCTTACTGCTATTGAACACTACCTTTCCCAACACCTGATGGATTCCAAACCAATAACCTCCTTCCTAGTTGTCATGGCCAACTATATCCTCACCCACAATTACTTCTCCTTTGAAGGCATTACCTACAAACAAATCGGAGTATGGCTATGGCTATGGGCACCCACAGGACACTATCCTGTGCTAACCTATTCATGGGCCACCTAGAGGAAGTCTTCCTGAACACCCAGAATCCTAAAGACCCACACCAGGTTCAGATTCATTGATGACATCTTTTTGATCTGGATCGAGGTTGAGGACACCCTCTCCATATTTCTCTAGAACCTCAACACCTTCTCCCCCATTCACTTCACCTAGTCCTACTCAACCCAACAAGCCACCTTCCTCAATCTTAACATCTACTTCAAAGATGGCTACATCAGTACCTCTGTCCATATAAAACCTACTAACCACCAGCAATACCTCCAGTTTGACATCTGTCACCCATTCCATACCAAGAAGTTCACCAGCTTGGCAACAACCCATACCTCCCCCATGTCCCCTCATAGCTGACAAACCCTGTCTTGCAGACTACTAAATTTACCTCACCCTCCAAAACTCTCTCCCATCATACAGTGTAGCCACTGATGGGCATCGCATCTGCAGTGAGGAGTGTCCCTCTCAAAATACACCGAGGGTCTTGCTGAGGCCTTTACATACCATAATTCCCCCCTCCCCTCTCAACCTTGTACAAAAGCAGATCTCACAAGCCTTATCTTCACTACCACCAACCACCTCTCAAAGTCCTACCATACAGTCACAGAGGAGCATTTCCCTCATGACTCACTTCCACCCAGGACTGAAGCAACTGAATTATATTCTCTGCTATGGTTTCAACTACCTCTCATCATGCCCTGAAACGAGAAATGTCCGACCCCCTATCCTTCCCACCCATCCCCACAGCCGTTTTATGTTGTCCACCAAACATACACAATACCCTTGTCCATTGCTATACAAGCCCTGCTCCCAACACCTTGCCTCATGGCTCATATCCCTGTAGTAGACCTAGATGCAAGACCTGTCTTATGCATCCTCCCATCACCACCTACTCCAGTCCAGTCACAAACATCACCTATCCCATCAAAGGCAGGGCTACCTGTAAAATCAGCTAAGCTGTAACAACTGTGCTGCATTCTACATGGGCATGGCAACCAACAAGCTGTCTGTGTGCATGAATAGCTGCTGACAAACTGTGACCAAAAAACAACTGGACCACCCTTCATACGCAGCTTCAACATCCACAGTAACGTCAGTGCCAACTGCAGTTCAAGATTTAAATGAAAATACAGTTTCAGCAAAAGTTCCAGTATCAATTGGAACATCACTTCCAGTATCAATTGCAACATCACTTACAAAACCAGACTCAGCATCAAAACTGGCAGCATCTCCAACATCCACTGAATCATCAGCTTCAGAAACACCTCCAGCATCCACTGGAACAGCAGATACAACTACAGATACAAGAAGTATCGCGGCACATCCAGGGGTAAGAAATACAAGGAGCAGGAAACGTGTAATTCTTAAGGATTTTTGGTACCCAGCCTCGGCAAGGAACAGCCGGTAACATTGGGAAACATGAGTACAAACTCCTCTCAATCTAATTCCAATAATTTAAAAATAATGAGCCTTAACATACAATGCATTAAAAATAAAATATTAGAACTTGAGATTGCAGCCAGTGAAGCTAGTATAGACTGTATTTGCATTCAAGAACATTGGTGCATGAGTTATGAACTAGAAAATATTTGCATTTCCCCATACAAATTAGTAAGCCATTTTTGCAGGAAGGAAACAAGACATGGCGGTGTTTGCATTTATGTAAAACCTGGAGTAAAGGTTAAAAATATGACTGTAACTGAATCCTTGAATGAAGAAAAACATTTTGAGGCTGCAGCAATACAGTTGAATATGCAAAAGAGTAAATTAATAATAATGTCAGTGTACAGATCACCATGTGGTGATCCTGAAATTTTTAGAAATAAGTTAGAGGCATTGCTCAAAATATTACATCATAAAAAATCAACAATAATTATAAGTGGAGATTTTAATGTCAACTTATTGACTGACGGTGCATCCAAAGATCAGTTCCTGAATGTTTTACATAGCTTCAATTTGTATCTACATCTACATCTACATCCATACTCCGCAAGCCACCTGACGGTGTGTGGCGGAGGGTACTTTGAGTACCTCTATCGGTTCTCCCTTCTATTCCAGTCTCGTATTGTTCGTGGAAAGAAGGATTGTCGGTATGCCTCTGTGTGGGCTCTAATCTCTCTGATTTTATCCTCATGGTCTCTTCGCGAGATATACGTAGGAGGGAGCAATATACTGCTTGACTCTTCGGTGAAGGTATGTTCTCGAAACTTTGACAAAAGCCCGTACCGAGCTACTGAGCATCTCTCCTGCAGAGTCTTCCACTGGAGTTTATCTATCATCTCCGTAACGCTTTCGCGATTACTAAATGATCCTGTAATGAAGCGCGCTGCTCTCCGTTGGATCTTCTCTATATCTTCTATCAACCCTATCTGGTACGGATCCCACACTGCTGAGCAGTATTCAAGCAGTGGGCGAACAAGCGTACTGTAACCTACTTCCTTTGTTTTCGGATTGCATTTCCTTAGGATTCTTCCAATGAATCTCAGTCTGGCATCTGCTTTACCGATGATCAACATTATATGATCATTCCATTTTAAATCACTCCTAATGTGTACTCCCAGATAATTTATGGTATTAACTGCTTCCAGTTGCTGACCTGCTATTTTGTAGCTAAATGATAAAGGATCTATCTTTCTGTGTATTCGCAGCACATTACACTTGTCTACATTGAGATTCAATTGCCATTCCCTGCACCATGCGTCAATTCGCTGCAGATCCTCCTGCATTTCAGTACAATTTTCCATTGTTACAACCTCTCGATACACCACAGCATCATCCGCAAAAAGCCTCAGTGAACTTCCGATGTCATCCACAAGGTCATTTATGTATATTGTGAATAGCAACGGTCCTATGACACTCCCCTGCGACACACCTGAAATCACTCTTACTTCGGAAGACTTCTCTCCATTGAGAATGACATGCTGCGTCCTGTTATCTAGGAACTCCTCAATCCAATCACACAATTGGTCTGATAGTCCATATGCTCTTACTTTGTTCATTAAACGACTGTGGGGAACTGTATTGAACGCCTTGCGGAAGTCAAGAAACACGGCATCTACCTGTGAACCCGTGTCTATGGCCCTCTGAGTCTCGTGGACGAATAGCGCGAGCTGGGTTTCACATGACCGTCTTTTTCGAAACCCATGCTGATTCCTACAGAGTAGATTTCTTGTCTCCAGAAAAGTCATTATACTCGAACACAATACGTGTTCCAAAATTCTACAAGTGATCGACGTTAGAGATATAGGTCTATAGTTCTGCACATCTGCTCGACGTCCCTTCTTGAAAACGGGGATGACCTGTGCCCTTTTCCAATCCTTTGGAACGCTATGCTTTTCTATCCACATATAACTAATCCTACAAGAATAACAAACTCTTCAAAAAGTCTCATAGATAATATCTTCACAAATATAGATGCCATAGATATAGATGTAATCAATGTTGACCTAGTAATATCTGATCACAATGCACTTATCCTTAAATTTCCCATAGCCCCTGTGACCAAAAATAGTTCATACCAAATGTACAAAAGAACCTTCTCCACAAATAGTTGCAGTCACTTCATAAATACACTGACTAACCAATCATGGGCAGAAGTACTGTTACAAACTAGCACAAACACTGCATATAATGTTTTTTCTTCCCTTTTTATGTTGAATTTTGAAATGTGTTTTCCTAAGAAACGTGTCAAAACAAACACATATGGGCATACACATTTTATTTTTTATTTTTATTTGGTTTATTTGGTATGTATATTCCATAGATCCGTACATGCGAGTGATTCGCCTGGATGTGGAACGTGTCAATACAATTGTACAAATACAATTAATGCTACAGAATAGTAATATAATTCAATGATATAGATATTACAAGCTGTCATTAAACTAGTATAGCAATTCTCAATATAACATTATAACTATAATATTAACACTATAACATTAACATAATATTGTATCATCCATCTAATAACTAAGAGACTAAATACATCTATTATTAATTGAGGGCATTACTTCTGGAAAAGAATTCATCTAACGAGTACAGTGGATGGTCGAGCAGGTATTTTTTTAACATACCTTTGAACAGCGTTTCATTTTCTATTGTACATTTAATATAATTAGGCAATGCATTAAAAGTCTTTATAGCAGCATACTTTACTCCCTTCTGTACAAGTGTTAAATTTTTTAGTTCAACATGTAGATCATCTTTACCTCTAGTATTGTAGTTATGGTATGAACAATTTGTTTCATACTGAGCATAGTCTTTATTAACTATATTCATCAGAGAGTATATGTACTGACATGTTGTGGTCAGAATACCTAACTGTATAAAAAGTTTTCTATATGAGGTTCGTGGAGGAACCCCACACATGATTCTGACTGCTCTCTTCTGAGCAGTTAAGATTTTTTTTGAGGCTGGTGAATTACCCCAGAATATTATTCCGTAACTCATTAATGAGTGAAAGTACCCAAAGTAAGACGATTTTAAAATGTTGATGTCCCCAAAATGAGTAATTATTCTTAGAGCAAAAGTTGCTGATGAAAGCCTTTTTAGAGTAAGGGACACATGCTGTTCCCAGTTGAGCCTACTGTCAATGTGAACCCCCAGGAATTTAGTGGATTGCACCTGTTCTAGTTCCTGGTTGTCATGAGCAATTACTATACTTTCTAGAGTTTTATTTTTTGTGTGGAACTGTATAAAATTAGTTTTTTTAATATTAACTGAAAGAGAATTAATTGAAAACCAAGCTGTAACTTCTCTGAGTATATCATTAACATCAGTCTCCAGATGAGCAGTAGACTGACCATCAACGACAATGCTTGTATCATCAGCAAACATTGTGAATTCACAATTTTTACTAATGGACAGGGGTAAATCATTAACATATATTAAAAACAGCAAGGGTCCAAGGACAGATCCCTGGGGAACTCCATGCTGAATTTTTCCCCATTCAGAATCCACTAGATTAGGAGATCCTTTGTTGCAGCCATGTAGAACCACCTTTTGTTTCCTGTCTTGAAGATATGATTTTAGCCAGTTACCTATAGGTCCTTTGATTCCGTAATGATAGGCCTTCTCCAAGAGTATCTTGTGGTTTACTCAATCAAAGGCCTTGGAAATATCACAGAAGACACCAACTGGTGACTTCTTACTATTAATAGACTCCAAGACATCATTTGTGAATGAATATATGGCACGCTCTGTGGAAACCCCTTTTTGAAAACCAAACTGTCTGTGGTTAATAATATTAAGTTTATCAAGATGTGCCACAATCCTGTTATACACTGCCTTTTCAAGAACCTTTGAAAATGTTGTTAAGAGAGAGACAGGACGATAATTTTTTACATCTGTAGCATCGCCAGACTTGAAAAGAGGTCTCACAATGGCATATTTCATTCTCTCTGGAACAACTCCCTCATAAAGAGACGTGTTGCAAATGTGAGCAAGTACTACACTTACATCATTACTGCAGGCTTTCAACAGTTTATTAGATATGTTATCTATACCTGAAGATCCTTTACTTTTCAATGAGTGAATTATTTTTTTAATTTCATGAACAGTTATGGGTGTTACATTTATATCATTAAAACATTGTGGGAGGTTAAGTTTCAGAATATCTAAAGCTTCTCTTAGGTCACCACTGCAACCTACTTGAGAGGTGACACTTAGAAAGTGGTTGTTAAATGTGTCTGCTATCTGTTTACTATCAGTTATTTCCAAATCGTTAATTTTTAGGACAGCAGATTTTTCATTGTCAGATGGTGCAGTACTTGTTTCCCTCTTTATTACATTCCAAATCGTTCTGATTTTATTGTTTGAACAGTTAATTTCAGATTGCATGCACATACTTTTAGATTTTTTAATGACTTTAGTTATGATTTTGCAGTATGTCCTATAATATTTCATCTGCAGGGGATGCTAACTCCTGGATCACAACAGGTATTAGAAATTCCTCCAGGACCATGAAAATGCTTAACCATAGACTGAAAAGTTGGACTGACCCCAAGTTTAAAGAATATGTAACAAATTACAAAAAAATATATAGAAAAGTAATTACAAAAGCAAAATTACTAAGTAATGATAAATTAATAAGAAAATCAGACAATAAATCAAAAACTATTTAGGAAATTGTGAAAAGGGAAACAGGTAAGGGCCTCAAGGATCAGGAAATAGTACTCAAAAATAGTGAAAATATTGAATTAAAAGATGAAACTCTGGCAAATTACATTAATAATTACTTTTTAAGTGTACCAGTGTCATTAAGTAAAAACTTTACTAAACATGAGAAATTAACAGCCCCAAAAGTAGACAGTAGTATGTTGTTAACTCCCACAAATGATAATGAAATATTAAAGGTGATAAAGAGTCTAAAATCAAAAATGTCTGCAGGTGTGGATGAAGTGCCTGTGTCAATAATAAAAAAAGTTGCCCAACAAATTATAAAGCCCCTGGTACATATTGCCAATTTGTCTTTCAGCGAAGGTGTGTTTCCTGAGAGGTTGAAAATCTGTAAGGTTAGACCTCTGTTTAAAAAAGGAGATCCATACAAGGTAGAAAATTATAGACCAATATCCCTTCTCCAATCATTTTCAAAATTTCTAGAGAAATTAATGAAAACCAGACTCATAAATTACTTAGATGCTCACAAACTTCTAAACTGCAATCAACATGGCTTTCGCTCAGGCCACAGCACAGAATCAGCTATCCATGCCTATACCAAAGAGATTGTCAGGAGTCTCGACACTAAAAAATGTGTAGTGGGAATTAACTTAGATTTATCTAAAGCTTTTGATACAGTAAATCACAAAATTCTGTTAAACAAGATGGAGGCAATAGGTGTAAGGGGAGTTGTGAAGCAGTGGTTTGAATCTTACCTTCAAGATAGAACTCAGGTGGTAGAAATCACCGCAGAGCATAAAAATCAGAAAATCAAATGGGTCTCAGATGCAAAGAAATTGGAAATAGGTGTCCCACAGGGCAGTGTTCTCGGTCCCTTATTATTCTTGCTTTATATAAATGACATAAAAAATCCTAATAATGTTGTTCGCAGATGACACTAGCATAATTATAATTGATGATAAAAAATTATTAACCACCACAACTGATATAGTCCTGAAATATATTCAACGTTGGTTTAATGCTAATGAGTTAACACTTAATCTAAGTAAAACAAATTACATACAGTATGGCAAAGCAACTCAAGATATGGACCTCCAGTTAAAACTAATGGATAAGAAGATAGAGAGTGTACAATCCACAAAGTTTTTGGGCATGCACATTGATCAAAACTTAAGCTGGAAAGACCATCTCAAGTATTTATCCCACAGGCTCAATTCGGCATGTTTTGCATTGAGGATATTATCTAGAGTATGCAGTACAGACTGTACTAGACTAGTGTATTTTGCTTACTTTCAGTCCATAGTGTTCTGGGGTAAAACTAAATCAAGCTTAACAGATATCTTCAAATTTCAGAAAAGAGCTGTACGAATCATAACAAATAACTCTCCAAGAGCTCATTGTAGGCCCCTTTTCAAAGAACTGCAAATACTCACAATACCATCACTGTACATTTTTAAAAGCATTCTGTGTACAAGAGCACATATGAAAAATCTACGTACAAATGAGGACTGCCATAATTATAATACTAGAACTCGTAAGAATTTGTATGTAGAAAGGGTAAGGACAACACAAACCCAAAAGCATGTAAGATATTTTGGAATAAAACTCTACAATGCTCTGCCAGTGTACATGAAGGCAATAATAGATGAAGTAAAATTTAAGACTGAACTTAAAAATTACCTTTTAAGCGAAACTTTCTATGACGTAGATGAGTACTTTGATTGTGTGTAAATTTATTGCCAAAAATTTTAATTTGTATGTCTAAACTTGTACTTTTAAAAAATGCCTTGAAAGCGATATTCTATTATTATGTCTGTAGTACTTGTACTAGTATGATAACTTTGTTGTGACAATTCCTACATCATGTAAATGATATACAGAAAGATAATAAAATGAAATGAAATAATGAAATGAGCAAGCCCCCCAACACAATGTTCTCGATTTCAATGGCTGCTTTACAGCCTATGCCATCTGGATCCTTCTAACCAATACCAGCTTTTCTGAATTATGCGGCTGGGAACTTTCCCTGCAGTGTATCCCACATTCTCGTAATCCTTGTGGCCTCAACCTTCGGTAGCCATTGTCCTTATCTATCTAGCCCGTTCCCTGTCCCCGTTCCAGCGCTACACAGCCCTCTATTCCACCAACACACCCAGTCTTTTACTTCTCTCCTCATCTACTACACCCACCTCTCTCCCCTGCCCTTCATCTAACTACCCGACTGCATCTATCTGGTCTATCTTCTCTCTGCCTTGTCTCTGCATGCTCTCCCTGCAGCACTTTACCATCCTCTACTCTTACCCAACATCCCTCCCCCTCCCCACCCCAGCCTCTTCCTTACCCCTACCCAGTTGCCTCTCCCGCCATGTGTTGCTGTTTGTAGTCTTCAGTTGCCAGAGATAGTGGTCATGTGTATGTGAGTTGCATTTGCGTGGATTTGTGTGCACCTGTTGTCTTCTTTTGACAAAGGCCTTGTTGGCCGAAAGCTTATTTTGTGACAGCCTTTTACTTGTACTTATCTGCGACTCAGCATCTCTGCTATATGGTGAGTAGCAACTATCTTTTGATAATACTGTTACATTCCATCCTGGGTTTCCCATTGTATTAAAAAGAAGGAAAAGTCATCGTATTGAAAGTGTGGAGGATGTCTGTTCTTAACTCATAGCACTCAGGTCCTTTTTTCTTCTTTGGATAAGTATGTACAATTAATATGCACTTATGAAGCAAGGTGTAATAAATATCACTAATAAAAATAAACTAATCATTAATTAAAATGAAATAGCAGCACTAAAATTCCACAATGTAAGAAATAGGGACTAACTGTGTACAAACACACTGTGGAATAACAAAACCACTTGTTCAGTAGATCACACGAACTTTAAAGGAATCTGGCTTTAGGATAATCTTGGATAGGATATGCACATTGAAAATGTCTCAAACTAGTTAAGTGTAACATTTTACCTAAAGAGAGTGTTCGAAAATTGATGTCACAGAAAATACCTAGAACAAATATTTTGCTTTATTTTCATTCTCTATTAAAATATGGTGTTAATTTTAGAGCAAGACAGCATGCAGTGTAAAGCATTTTCAGACGTGAGAAAGTGAAATCAGTGAACACTATATAAAGTTTTTAAATCATACTGAAGGCATATTTAACTTCCCACTGCTTCTACATCATAGAGAAATTCCTTATGAAGTAATCCATGTAGATATCTATGGACTCTATAAATTTCCTAATTTTTGTTGTAACCTTCAGAATTTTCCAGGTGCCAATTTTGTAATGACAATAAATTTAAGAGAGGCACTAAATAAATTTAATTTTATTGATATAAAAGCTGCTACTCCCTTCTGGAGATTATGTGCATATAAATAACTTAGAGAAAATAATCCAACATTATGTACTGAAATTGTAAACTGTTGTTTTTATGCAATTGCAAAATACTGTATGTACCCATACTATCATAAAAAAGTGTGTCCCTCTTATCACTTCACAACTGACTTGTTCCATAGCTGATCATACTGTGTACATGAAATGATGAAAGAGGATCAAGAAAATACGAAACAAAGCTGACGGCTGGTGACTTTTCCATTTGAAACATATCCTTCATAATCAAAGATAACATTAATAGCTCAGGTATCCAGAGGGTGTTTAATAAGGATGTCAGCTTTGACATTACACTTAGCATGATATGTAGAAGTAAAAATTCTGTAAAATGATGGAGTAGAATACACATATATAATGATTATGACAATTTCTTGGACTATGTAATACATGTCAGTAGGTGATTATGGGAAACAGGTGGTTCAATTTTGTTTAACCATGTGCTCTCTGTTGGATAGCATGATGTTATTTGTATTGAAAACTTTCTCAACTATTTATACTGGAGAATTAATTCTTGCATTCACAGCATGTTTTGCAGGTTTGTAATTACGAACATGAGAAATAGTGATTACAGCTAAGAAGTGGTAAAGAGAAAGAGAGATGAAAGTAAATTGTGTGAGCTATCTAACAAGTTACTTTAAGCCCCATGTTGTCCATAACAGTCTCCATTAGGCAATCTTGTCACAAATAAAATAATTTTGCAGGAAATACCTGGGGAACCTATGAGTGATAGAGAATGCAAAGCAATTTTCCAGTTATGAGGTGGATTGAAGGAGAGAACAAGTCAACAGATATGGTTTACAAGCAGTCTAAAGAAGTTTTTAGGTATGTCTTATAAACTGTTAATGCCAAAGTAAATGATTACATAGAGAGAGAGATGAAAACAGTATGTGGACAGAATGTGAGGTGAAAAACTACCGAAACAAATGGTTAATAAGAATCCTAAAGGACAAAGACACTTAGGTATACCAAGAAAATAAAGGTAATAAACTTTGTAAGACTGGTACATGCAGATGTTTAATCCCTGTTACATTACACTATGATATATTATGAATGAAAATAAAAGTCGTGCTTTGCAGATAGGATTAGACTGGTAAGGTTGCAGATGGGTGGATGTGTCTATTCCAAGATTATGACTGCTTATGAACTTAATCATTTTCATTGATTCTGAACTGTTGCAATGAAAAGTGAGGTTTATAAGATCATTGGCCAAGAGTGTCAGTCCTGCTACACTGGACAGGCTGGAAGTACTAGGCTCAGAGAACACCATTGAAAATGGAGAGAAAAGAAGTCAGATTTGTCTTTCGTTGAACATAACTTAAACAAAAATTATGAATAATAATCGATGTAGGCATCCTACATTTAGAGGGAAAAGGTGCAAAGCTCACTCAGTTAAAAATTAAGAAACAGATTTGTGTATCCCCACATTTACCATTGTGTGAGCACACTCAGATCAATTATTAACCTCCATCAGACAATGTTACAACCTCAACTTAGGCGAAAAACCTTGGTGCCTTAATTCATAAACAGATAATGACACAAATTCCTATTCCTGTGCATGAAGTTCTACTCCAATGTATGTTTATTCATAGTTATTGAATACGCTGTCCTAATGAATTTTGAAAAATACCCATGTAACTGTGTCAAAAAATGTTATCATGCACTGAGAAATCCTTACAATTAAGTAGTGAGAAAAAGCTTGAAATAATACAGTTTAATGTGAGATGCACAGCAGAATTATTCATGTGGTGAGATGTGAAAGTGTTAAAGAAAATGTATCTCACACAATAACTGTAGGAAGGCAAGACAAACAAGGCAACATAAATCATATTATGAGCCACACTGAACTGCACTGAAAATTCATTCATCAATATAAGTTTGAGAGAATTTATTATTGCAGGAGCAGTTAATGTTCATTCAAGGGTTACAAGAGAAGGACAGTAGTACATCAAATGTGATACTGTGAGGAAGATAAGACATAATAAGAAAAAATGAAGTTTAGTAAATGCAAAAGGCATAATCAATGTACAATGAAATAAGAGAGGTAAGAAAAATGTTGAATGCTAATGTTCAAATGCCAGGAATTAGTTTACAGAGTAATGGAGCATAGCTAAATATACTGATGAACATAGCTATATATACTGATGAGCAAAGAGTGTGAGATCTTATCTCAGTATATGTAGAATGCCAATTTTACTAAGACATCTCCAGATAAGAGGTCATCTCAGATCAAACAGAGGCAGACTGCTGCATCTAACAATGAAATACAATACCTACAGGTAAGGAGCAAAATGCGTCTCTGCACTATGACTACCTTTTTTTTTTATATATATATAAAGAAAAAAGACAAAGGTCAATGTAATACGCTATATGATTGAAATTAGAGCATCATACATACTTCACAAATCATTTCTGTCATGTATTAATCAATTAATGATGGTTAACAGAATTTGGAAATGTCCCCATATTTCTTGTTACAAACACAAACATTTAAAGACTTTCACCTTCATACAGGTTTACAGCTTCAGATGAAGCCATTGGCTCAAAGTCCACAACAGAATACCTCAGCCCAGCTTCTACATTGTTATTGTTTAGGAAGTTAGATGATTGTATTGGATATCCTAAAATGTCCCTTCATTGTGGTCACAAAAAGAACAAAACGTTCTGCTTGACAACTCCCCCCCCCCCTCCCCCCACTGCATATCAAAGGCACAACTCTGACTTAGGTTGGATTTTGAGAGATGTTTTCTGCTACAAAATGTCCATTACTGATTCTTGTAATAAAAACTACATGTGTAAAACTATATCATAATACACTGTGGCGATGCACTACTATGTGTTTGTGCTCACCACTCTCCTGCTCTAGCAGACAATCTTGCACTCTAACAGATTATGTGTTGCCCGAAAAACCGCACTGTGAATTGTATGCATCTGAGGACAAGAATTTTCTCTATCATGTGCCACTTTGACACTCTGAATGTGGTTTTTCCATAAGGCATGCTACAGGAAATATCCCCAACTCTCAGCTCTTCCCAAGTCAATGCGGAGCTGTCCACATGACAAGTGCAGTGATTCATGTTCCTTTGGTGTTAAGTTTATGTTCATGTTATTTCATTATCAGAACTTGATGCCTTGATGCAGTGCTCCCAGATAGGAGCATGACCCTTGAAGACATCAATGATGAGTTGGTTGTGTGTGTCTGTGAAACTAGCAGCACTGCAGGCTCCTGTGATGCCTGTGGAGAACTAGAAGGTGAGATTGGTGCCATACTCCATGGCAACATTATTTAGCACCTGCCTCACAGACATGCATCCTGAGTGTGTAGTATCCCCATCCCAGAGCTTGTTAAATTATAGCAAGTGCGGCAAGATCCACCTCTTTTTGTGGCTGCTAGAGACTGAAATCCCCAACTGTGTTAGATTAGCTTCGTTTATGGTACCTCAAGTTCATTTATTTGTATTTTTTATTTGCTTTTGTCACTATGTTAGATTAGCTTCATTTCTGGCACCTCAAGTTGGTTAATTTGTATTTTGCTTTGATCACCATTTTAGATTAGATACACTCAGAGTACCCACAAATTCAGTTTTTTAATTTAAATATTTCCTTGATCACTGTGTTTGATTGGCCCCTTTTTCCTATATGTTAAACACATTAACGATGTTCCTAATGTTGTCTTAAAATACTGCATAAACTGATATGCCTCCTGGTGCAACCCGATCTGACTGCCCATCTCATGAATGCTACTGATTCCAGCCAGTCTGCCCTAGGTTTCATCCTTTGACAACAACCATCTGCCAGGTTCCTGGCAGTTGCTGGTATTCTTTTCCATGAAGCTCTCTGGGCCACAGCGGAGCTAGGCAGTGTAATCTTTAAGCTTCTTGTTGTCTATGAAGTGGCCAACTACTTCCACCCCTCGGTGGAAGGACACCCCTTCATGATCTGGACTGACCACCATCCACTTATGATAGGGTATTGTCAAAAGGAAGGCACTTAGAATTCTCCTAGGTAAATCTTTCATCAGGAGTAAATAGGTCAGTTCACAACCAACATATGGCACATGGCAGGCATCGATAATATCGTCACCAACTGCCTCAGCTGCTCCTGTGCTCTCACTGCCACCAAGGCAGCTATACCTGAGCTGCTAAGACTGAGGAGAGACCAAACGCTGGCCTCAACCTCCAACGGCACACAGTTCCTCGTACGAACGCACATGTTAGGTGGCAACTTCTGCATGACTTCCGGCCACACAGCCAACTTCACAGAGCATATCTGCATATCTGCACCTGCAGCCCCCCCTCCCCCCTCCGCCCCCAAGACTTCCGCAAGGTGGCATTTCAACACCTCCGTGACCTGTCACATCCTGGCACCTGTGCATCTGCGGCCCTCTTGTGGGAGCATTTCATCTGGCCCAACATTCAATGGGACTACAATGATTGGGATCACACCTGCCTCTCATGCTAGCATTTATCCCAGTGGACCATTGTCATTCCCATGTCCGTAACTGACATTGTAGCCCCCCTTACATTGCCAAACAACCACCAGTACATCCTCACCATTATCAAGAGGTACAATCTGTGGCCATAAGCCATGTTACTGCCTGACATCATGGTGGATACAGTGGCAAAAGCTATTGTGGACAATTGGGTCTTGTATTTTGGATACCCCAGACACATGATGATGGACCATGGATGACAATTCACATCTTGCCTGTTTAAACAAAACCTGTTGTATGCTCATCCATTTTATTACTAGTTACCATCCTGTGACTAATGGTGTGGTGGAGAGATTCTGCATGATCCTAAAAGCCATCCTTGCATGCAAACCATAACTTGGTCTGCCACCGTGCCTCTAGTTCTCCTAGCATTGTGGATGGCCCATAAAACTAACTTGCATGTGTCCACAGTGTAAGTCATCTATGGGCAGCTGCTCACTGTCCCAGGCAACTTCATCAGGGTGCAGCCCCTGCTGGCCACCACCTGCAACCCAGCCTACGTATAGTAACTACATGACACACATATGCCTGGTGCCCCAACAATGCCTTGGTGAGCACAAATCCTTTGTGCATCAGTACCTCTGCATCTGCATGCATGTCGTGCCCTGAATGGACACCAGCCAGTCACTGCTCTGCCAACAGTACTCAGGCGTGCCCCTTGTGCAGGGAGAAGACCTTTTACATACATCTATGTCATGCTGCCACCACAGTATCCATTGACTGATTGAAGAGGGAATACACACTCAACCTCCAGCCCTTCCGCACCATCTGTCATTGAAATTGAGGTGATGGACTCTGCCACCTTGGTGGGCAATATTTGGGAACTGAGAGTGGAGGCCACCCTGCTATCACACCACACCCAGCAGAGCTGCCCCTGAAACCTGCCACCTCACTCCTGCTGTTGGTCCTGTCCTCTGGTGCCTTGTCTGAGTGAAGAGGCACCAACACCACATCAGGCACCTGTCACCAGCCCCATGATGTCATCACACACCTTCACCACAAAGTGTGACCCAGTCTACTAGCAAAAGGTGGTAGCAGTGGGTGTGTACAGTGTCGGTACAGGACAGCGTGTATTATGCTACCCATGCAGGATGCACTGTGCACCTCCTGCAATGTGCGACTTGCCTGAGCACGAGCTGCTTCCCATACACTCCAGCAGGCCCCACCCCCACACTGCAGCATACCCAACTATGCCCCCCTCCCATGTGCATCACTGCCCCCCATCCCGTTTTAACATGTGGTTGGATGTTACCACCATGCTGAGCTCGGGATGTGATGTCACAGAGGCAGCCATGTATCACGCAGTGCCTCCACCATCGTCAGTGGCACTTACTCCACTGACACCATGCTTCCACAAGTGGCAGTTGGGTAATCGATATTGGGAGTGGTCACTGCATTCTGCAACCTGCTTTCTTCTTCTTGAAGAGGGGAGGGGGGCAGGGGCGGGGGGAGTATTGTGCGGTGATGCACTACTACTTTTTTTGTGCCCACCACCTGTCTGCTCGAGTGATGATCTTGCACTGTAGCAAATGGCTCATCACTCAGCAAAAAGTTCATCACTAACTGAATGTATCCAAGAACAAGAGTTTTCTCTGCTACACACCTTTTTGCCGCAGCACTTGGAGTTTTTTCCTAAAACATGCTACAGGAAGCCACCCCAACACCTGGACTTCTCCTGCTGATGCCAAGCTGTGCACATGAGAAAAGCAACAATTTAATGTTCTTTTGGTGTTAAGTTTGTGTTTAAGTTATTTAATTATCAGAACATACTAGATTGCTGCAGAGCACTCAGATAGTTGCATGACCCATGAAGACATAAATGGTGAGTCAGTTTTGTGTGTCTGTAAAATGAACAGTGTTGCAGGCTCCCATGATGCTATGGAAAATTAGAAGGCAAGGTTGATTCCATACTTCATGACAGCATTATTCACCACCTGCCTTGTGATCCCATGCCCTTAGCATAGAGTATAAACTTTATCAGTCAATTAACCCTTGAGTGAGCATGCCTATGTATAATGTGCACCATTTACAGATAACATTGTCTTATACTATTCCATTGTTTTGCAATTGTGAGATTGCTTCAGTTAACAGTGATACGTCGTGTTATCATACATCTAAGTGTGCAGCAGTAATACAAAATAAATTGGGAGCTAGTTGACAAAATTCATATGATCTGTGCAGGAAAATAAACCAGATTCTGAGCTAGCAGCAGTCCCAAAATGAGGCCGTAATCTACAAGATAATTGGCAATCAAATAAGCAGTTGGTAGTGATCTGATGCAGCTGCACTGTTTAATGCTTTGAGTGCATCATTATTGTGGTTTAATACTTGTGTGGAGCAAAAGTGATATAATGACATTTTATTTTTTACTGTCTAATTAAACAGTGATTTAGCTCATTTAATGTAAGTTTATTTTATCATTTCTGAATTAAACTGAGATTAAACTGTGATTTTCATCATAAATGTTTCCCTGGTAAAAGAAAGACAGCTGTTCTTTACAAGTGTACAAAGTATGTTGTGTGTGCATTTGCATTATGAGAAACAGCGTGCCTGTTTGAGGTTTAAATTGTAGGGAGTGTGGCAAGATCCAACATTTGTTTGTGAACTATACATAAACTAATGCAGTGTTATGCATGCAGCTGTTAGAGACTGAAATCCCCAACTATGTTAGACCAGCTTCGACCACCGTACCTCAAGTTCTTTTATCTCTATTTTGTATTTGCTTTAGTCACTGTGTTAGTTTAGTTTCACTTATGGTACCTCATCTTTGTTTATTTGTATATTGTATTTTGCTTTGATCACTGTATTAGATTAGCTTCACCCATGGTACCTCAAGTTTGTTTATTTGTATTGTGCTTGGATCACTCTGTTAGGTTAGATGCACTCACGGTACTTCCAAGTTCATTTATTTCTATTTGCATATTTCCTTGGTCATTGTGTTAGATCAGCCCCATTTATGATACCTAAAGAACATTAATGATGTTCCTCTTGTTGTCTTTAAAGATGTGTAAACTGATTACACTACATACAGTCAGTAGGCATGCCTCGTGTGTATTCATAATGCGTTCATGGGTGTTGGGATTACTGGGCCAACACAACTAAGAGTTTTTGTTCAGAGACATTTTCATGGCAACTTACCTTTGTAAATGTGTTCTGCTATTATTGTGTTCTGCAATTAATTGTGCCTGTTAATGTTCCAATAAAGGAACTGTTTTGTATTTAGACATCTTTTTGTTATGTGTCTCTCATGCTTTACCCATCTGTTTTACCCTCCACACTTAGCAAATCCATAGTATCCACCTGTTTTGTGTTCAGTGCGCAACACAACTACCACAGTTCCTTTTTTCTCCTCTAGTTAATGTTACAAATGACACTCTGCCACCCATTTCACCAATGACCAAAGATTTACCTTTCTAAAGTGAAAATGTTTGTACCCAGCATACCTAAATGCTGTATGCAAATGATTCAGGATAGCATGATAGAACTCAGTACTAAAATGAACGTGATGAAATGTATAGTATTCTCAACTTTACTTGTGTTTCAGGTGAAAGGTGACATAGACCAAATGAGATACGATCAGGTGGAAACATTAAAAGTAGCACAGTGGTCTCTGCAACAGATAAGATCTATCACTGAAGAAATGACTAAGTTTTCTGAATTAGGTAATAGTAAACCTCATCCATCTAGATTACCATATCAGTGAATAGAACATTTACATCAGAATTTTTCTTATTGGAAGAATTTATCAATGAAACATGAACACTGACATGTAGAAATAGTTTATGTGAATAGTCAAAAAAAGAGATTATAATGACTGCAGGTGTAAAAGATTATCTTGGCCAAACATATTGTTAGTGTATAGCATTGTTGTATTTCATTGCTATGCTACACATTTCTCATTGTATTTCTGAGATATACTGAAGTTCTAGAGTCCATCCACAGCACACTAGTGTAACAGGGGACACAAAGTAAGCTAAGTTGCAAAATCCATGCAATCGATATGTTTATTTACATATACTTTATGTATCTAAGCTGACTCCCAGTATTTCCTTTGTTTTCAAGCAAAATGATGTTTCACATAAATATGTTTCAAAAATTTAGGTACAAAAACTTGATGTTGAATTTATACATGTTTTCTGTATTGATTTCATCAAAACTTATGTGGTTATCATGGTATATTGTGTAGTACTAAATTGTTAATTGTAAATGTAAGCTGTGCTTATAGGGAATGTTATATTTTGTTGTGGTCTTCAGTCCAGAGACTGGTTTGATGCAGCCCTCCACGCTCCTCTATCTTGTGCAGCTCGATATAACTTGCATCATTTAACTTCCCCCCCCCCCCCCCTCTTTCTACCTTTCAGCCCAAGGTGTTACAGGAGTTTTATGACATTATCATTCCAAGCAGAATTTAAACAAAAGTGCCTGTCTCTATAAGGTCACTTCTTCATCTAATCTCTACATCTACATCTACAACTACATCTACATCTACATCTACATCTACATCCATACTCCACAAGCCACCTGATGGTGTGTGGCGGAGGGTACTTTGAGTACCTCTATCGGTTCTCCCTTCTATTCCAGTCTCGTATTGTTCATGGGAAGAAAGATTGTCAGTATGCCTCTGTGTGGGCTCTAATCTCTCTGATTTTATCCTCATAGTCTCTTTGCGAGATATACGTAGGAGGGAGCAATATATTGCTTGACTCCTTGGTGAAGGTATGTTCTCAAAACTTCAACAAAAGCCCATACCGAGCTACTGAGTGTCTCTCCTGCAGAGTCTTCCACTGGAGTTTATCTATCATCTCCGTAACGCTTTTGCGATTACTAAATGATCCTGTAATGAAGCGCGCTGCTCTCTGTTGGATCTTCTCTCTCTCTTCTATCAACCCTATCTGGTACAGACCCTGCACTGGTAAGCAATATTCAAGCAGTGGGCAAACAAGTGTGCTGTAACCTACTTCCTTTGTTTTCAGATTGCATTTCCTTAGGATTCTTCCAATGAATCTCAGTCTGGCATCTGTTTTACCGATGATCAACATTATATGATCATTCCATTTTAAATCACTCCTAATGCATACTCCCAGATAATTTATGGAATTAACTGCTTCCAGTTGCTGACCTGCTATATTGTAGCTAAATGATAATGGATCTTTCTTTCTGTGTATTCGCAGCACATTACACTTGTCTACATTGAGATTCAATTGCCTTTCCCTGCATCATGTGTCAATTCGTTGCAGATCCTCCTGCATTTCAGTACAATTTTCCAGTGTTACAGCCTCTCGATATACTACAGCATCATCCACAAAAAACCTCAGTGAACTTCCAATGTTATCCACAAAGTCATTTATGTATATTGTGGATAGCAATGGTCCTATGACACTCCCCTGTGGCACACCTGAAATCACTCTTACTTTGGAAGACTTCTCTCCATTGAGAATGACATGCTGTGTTCTGTTATCTAGAAACTCTTCAATCCAATCACACAATTGGTCTGATAGCCCATATGCTCTTACTTTGTTCATTAAATGACTGTGGGGAACTGTATCGAATGCCTTGTGGAAGTCAAGAAACATGGCATCTACCTGGGAACCCATGTCTATGGCCCTCTGAGTCTCATGGATGAATAGCGCGAGCTGGGTTTCACACGATCATCTTTTTCGAAACCCATGCTGATTCCTACAGAGTAGATTTCTAGTCTCCAGAAAAGTCATTATACTCGAACATAATACATGTTCCAAAAATCTACAACTGATTGACATTAGAGATATAGGTCTAAAGTTCTGCACATCTGTTCAACATCCCTTCTTGAAAACGGGGATGACCTGTGCCCTTTTCCAATCCTTTGGAACGCTACACTACACAACCTACGGTACACCACTGCAAGAAGGGGGGCAAATTTCTTCGCATACTCTGTGTAAAATCAAACTGGTATCCCATCAGGTCCAGTGGCCTTTCCTCTCTTGAGCAATTTTAGTTGTTTTTCTATCCCTCTGTCATCTATTTCGATATCTACCATTTTGTCATCTGTGCGACAATCTAGAGAAGGAACTACAGTGCAGTCTACCTCTGTGAAACAGCTTTGGAAAAAGACATTTAGTATTTCAGCCTTTAGTCTGTCATCCTCCTTTTCAGTACCATTTTGGTCACAGAGTGTCTGGACATTTTGTTTGGATCCACCTACCACTTTGACATAAGACCAAAATTTCTTAGGGTTTTCTGCCTAGTCAGTACATAGAACTTTTCTTTCGAATTCATTGAACACCTTTCGCATAGCCCTCCTCACACTACATTTTGCTTCGTGTAATTTGTGTTTGTCTGCAAGGCTTTGACTATGTTTATATTTGCTGTGAAGTTCCCTTTGCTTCTGCAGCAGTTTTCTAACTTGGTTGTTGTATCACGATGGCTCTTTCCATCTCTTACGATCTTGCTTGGCACATACTCATATAATGCATATTGTATGATGCTTTTGAACTTTGTCCACTGATCCTCAACACTATCTGTACTTGAGACAAAACTTTTGTGTTGAGCTGTCAAGTACTCTGAAATCTACTTTTTGTCAATTTTGCTAAACAGAAAAATCTTCCTACCTGCTTGGATAATAAATTACTCTAACAGCTAGGGAAGTGTTTGCCAGGAATCTTTGTGCTGTTATACTCTTATAAAATGACAGATACCAAGGCAGTGTTCTGCAATAGTAGTTTTTCTGTTGTATGTGTGAGAGACACATGTGTTCCATGGTGCTTTTTCCATGGTGCTGTGGTGCTGACCCCCAGACAACTGTATGATGTGCCATGACTGCATGGAATATGCTAGACACGGGCCTTACAAAAACCAAGATTATCCTTTACAGACCCTAAAAGAGACCTAATCTTAGATAGTGATCAAAAAACGCATTTCACACTTTGTTTCTGTGAAATACATTCAGTCCTGTTGGAAATGCTATTACTCTCCCAATGATGAATTATATGTTTGGGTTGTTTAGTGGAGATAATTTAGCCAGTTCAGATGGCATATGGTTGTAGGTATTGTATCTGTGCCCTGCTTGGATACAGAATTCGCACTCTTGTGTAGACTGAATATTGATACAGCCCCTGAATTGGAGATGGTTAAACTATCCAGAAATGCTGATGCTAAGCAGTACTGGAAGGAGTACACCTACCATGTTGCATGGATATGTCTGAAGGTGTATAGCTGCCTGTAAATACGGTGGCATGAGGCAAAATGATGTTTCATTGTGTCATATGAAGTTGACAGTTATGCATGATATTGACCACTGTATTATTGATCTTGCTGTGCTTTTAATTTGTTTTGGATTACTCTTAAGGAACTGTAGATTTCACTTATCAAAAATATTCATTGATTAGAATTAGCAAACCACATTTTTTTACTTCTCATGCTTGTGATAGTATTGTGGACTAATTTTCATTTTGTGGAAATGGTAGAACTTCAGCAGAAAATAATATGCAGTCTGTAAATGTGCTCTCTTAAAGCTAGTCCCACAGGACAAGCCCAGATAGATTATAGTAATGTAATATGATCAAACTGCAATACCTGTATTATTTTCATTTTTGCAATTTTTATAACAAATAAATGCTCCAATTGCAGAAATTGGCATGCATCAGCACCAGCTATTTGCTAAATACTGTGAAGTAGCAGCAGTCACGTTTTATCAAGTGGTGTAACATGTCACTGTTGTTTTTCTTCAGATATTTCTACAATAGAAATCCTGGAGAGAAAGTTTGTGATGGCAGAAAATGAATTACTGAACATCAGATTAGATGAGAGGATCAGAGTTCTTAGAGAAGCCAGGCATGAGCAGGTAAACTTTGTTATTCTGTTGAGTTTTATTTCAGATTTGTTTGCTGTAAATACAAAAGTGGAAAATAAAATACAAACATTCTGGAACAATAGTCTTCCATGAATGAAGCTTTGTTCACATGTTACACAGACTGTACAGTATACAAGCTCATACACCTACTAACAAATGATCTTTGACAATAATGTAAATATCTTCTGTGACTGCCCATAGCTATTTAGACCTACAATTTTGTGCAGAGACAGTCATGGAGTGTTAAATGTCATCTTCAGAGATAATTTTCACTGCTACTTTTGCTTGTTGTTGGAATTCATTGTGTGAGTACATTTAACTGTCGATTGTACCCATGAAAAGTAGCATTGATAATTACTGTACAGACAACACTGCTCATGACAATGGAACAAGATGTAGACTGAACTTACATTTACCAAGAAAGAATAGACATATATGTCAAAATAGCATTTTCTACAGAGGGATATAAGTCTTTAACTGCCAAAGGAGGTTAAAGAAATTGCTAAAACAAATTTATTTAGAAAGTAAAGTAAAGAGTACCTTTTAAGCAATATATTCTATACATTTAAGAATGTCTTAGATAACACATAGTAGGGGTTTGGCAAGAAAAGTAACACAAATGAATAATAATAATAATAATGACAATAAAACGTCTATCATTTCAGGTAACACTTTCACACTATATTTTTCCTTTTGTTTTTCTTTTCTGCAAAAAGTTACTCATAACGTTAAATGATATACATATAATCTAACACCTTATCCTCTTTCTGAACTCAACATCTCAGTTGTTAAAGTGGGATGCTGACTCATTTTTCCAAGCTAGCAAATTGGAAATTCTGGTACACTAAATGGGCATGATGTTAGCTACTAGTGTGTGTAGCGTAATGAAACAATGTACACTGAAGTAGTTAAAGTCATCAGATAGAGATATGCTCAAATACAGGTAGCTATAGTATCACATACGCAAGGTATAAAAGGGGCATTGCACTTGCAGAGCTGTCATTTGTATTCAGGTGATTCTTGTGAAAAGGTTTGCAAGTGATTATGGCCACATGATGGGAACTAACAGACTTTGAATGCAGATAGTTTGAGATAGACACAGGGGGCTTTCTATTTTGGAAATCATTAGGGAATTCAATATTTCAAGATCCACAGCGTCAGGAGTCTGCTGAGAATATCAGATTTCAGGCATTATCTCTCACCATCAATAACACAGTGGCTGACAGCTTTCACTTATCTATCAAGAGCAGAGGCATTTGCATGGAGTTGTCAGTGCTAACAAAAAAGTAACAGTGCATGAAATAACCACAGAAATCAATGTGGGATGTATGATGAACATATACATTATGACAGTGTGGCAAAATTTGTTGTTAATGGGCCATGGCAGCAGACAACCAAAGTGAGTACCTTTGTTAACAGCACATAATCACCTGGAGCACCTCTCTTGCATCTATTCTTCCTGGCAAATTGATTAATTACATTGTCAATAGGACAATCAATGTCAGAGTGAGCCATTAAGTCAACCCTCCTTCATTGTCGACCTCAGCCATGCCTTTGACAGTGCAACGTTGTAAAACTTCTTTCTATTGTAGCAATAGATGCAGGTAGACAAGCAAATATTTTGTGCAGCATGTGCAAAGTAGGATAGTCAGATCTGGGACAAGCGCACAATGCTTGTGTAACAGAATCATGATCATTAAGAGCATTAATGTGTGCTACATAGGAAAGTACAACTACTTTTACTCCGTAAAAGAATTTTTAAATTACACAAAGTAGCCTTGTAAACAATGATTATGTAATAATTGTTAAATTCAAATTGCTGTATTTGTCACTTGTAATTTATGATTGTTATCTGTAATTAATTTTGTCATGCTCTATCTCTCTCTCTCTCTCTCTCTCTCTCTCTCTCTCTCTCTCTGTGTGTGTGTGTGTGTGTGTGTGTGTGTGTGTGTGTGTGTGTGTGTGTGTGTGTGTGTGTCTGCTCCTTTCGCAATTTTTGACTTTGACTTGCCCTATATTCAATGTACTATTTAAGTATGTAATGAATGAATGAATGAATGAACGAATGAATGAACGAACTCAATTCATCGAGTCGATTGAGGAAAGAAACAGATAAATAGCATGCAGGCTGACTGGCAGGGGCGGTGGTGGTGGCAATGGTACAGAGTAATAAAAGAGATAACTGGCAGCTGGAAGACAGGTTACAAAAACTATAAAGGAAATTCATTGAGCACATTTATGAGCAAGTTGAAATAATCATTAATTAAAAGATTTTTATATTCACAGAAAGATTTCTGATTTCCATTATTTATTTATTGTACTATTTTTGTGTATTGCTGCATATTAGCAGTGGTAAATATTTATATAATAATATCTAATATGGTACTTGTGGTACATATTTATTATATTTATTACATGATATCATTGTTGTAAGTACAAAAAAATGACAGTGTCCATAACTAAAGTTATTATGGATTGTTGAGAAAGAAGCCTCTAGCAAAATGTTTGTATGTGTAATAATAATCTGTTTCAGACCATGCTGCATTTCCTAACATGTCATTGAGGTTTTTGATATTGTCATTATATATTATTTTTTCACTACACATCATTTCATGCTACAGGGTGGAGGATTTGTATTAGATAGAAATTATAATTTTACTGCATGATTGTTAAAGTTGGCTTAAGGACAGTTCTCTGTCTCACAGTGAAACAACATTGTTTTAAATTTTTCTGAGAACTTTTCAATATTTCCCAAATGGGGATATGGAAAGTGCAATAATTAAAAGTGCACTACTGGTAACATCACCTCACGTTTATATGTTTACTTGTGTTACTCTGCATGATAACTACTTGTGTCTATAACTTTGAATCTATGATTAGTTTTCATATACATAATTATTTCTCCTTTCTCTAAATTGCTTCTACAGTAGGAAGTTGCTAATTTGGAACACAATGATAGATATATGCTCCAATTGAGAACTTCTGTTATTTTGATCTCTACTGTACTGCCTGTGTGGGTCAAGATGTTAACTGAAACCTCCTACACCAGTAACCGCAGGAATTTTCTCATGTAAAATTTTTGTAACATCTCCCCCCCCCCCCCTCCCCCCTATATTCTCTGTCAACATTTTTGTTGGGATGTTCAGTGTACAATGCTTGAATGAGTTACTGATCAAATTAAAAATAATTCATAGTACATTAAAAATTACTATGGTGCCCAAACAGGTTTCTGCTTCTTTGAGCATCCTTTATGTCCTACCACACTTTGATACTATATTCTGACACAATGAGTACTGTGTGTGTTTTGTGTTTGGTCATACATAATCATACAGGCTTGACAGTATTCTTGTGTAAACAGTTTATTTGTTCACTTTGTACTGTTTAATAAAGTTTTTATGCTATTGTTATGTCAAAGCTTTTATTTTGTGGCATGTGATTTAAGTATGGTCTTGCATGAATTGAAAAACAAAACATTCTGAATTGGAAAAAAAGAAACAAAAACATTTTGAGTTTGTAATGCACTTCGAGTTTCATTTGTTCAGTATGAGCAATTATTTTTTCCAGATGCAGTGGATTCATTATTACGAAGATGAAATTATAAAACTCAGGGCTGAAGTAGCACACACAGAACAAGTTGCTAATGCTCTGCCTAAGGCTTGTGGCTCTCGCCTGCAGCTAGAACCATAACAGAAAATACCACAAGAATGTCTACACAAAAAAGTAGTAAAATGAGACAGTGGTAACTGAACAGTTCCTCATGAAACCTGGAAGCTAATACAGACACCACATTGATGTTTTCTGGGATAACTAAACTATCTTATTTACGATTAGTGTCAGTAGCATATAATAATATTGTATCAATTGTAGCTACTTGTATTTGCAGTTGTGGACAGCCATATTTCTATAGAAACACTGTGAACAACACTAATATGATAGTTGTGAACCAACCATGGTGAGATACGAATGTTTAACAGTTGCTGCAATACTAATCAAAATAGCTCTGAAACTTCAGCTAAGCACTAAATATAGATTTTGTTTCCTACATTGTGTTTAAAATCTATGAAAATATCTGCTTAATACACTTCAAATACCAAAGATATAATAAATATTTGTTTGTTGCTTTTCTAAACAATAAAACAATTAATTTCCCATTTGTATCAGATTAAAATATGAACACTATTGTTATTTAGTTGTGTAGAAATGGTCTACATATCTTTACATTCCCCAAGAGAGTCAAACTGATACTGAAACAAGTTCTACCTGCAAGTCTGCAATTAAAACATTACTGATAACAATCTTAGTGTTAATATACTGTAACTAATATCATCAGAGAAATTTCATTGTAAGGTTGTTTTGAAATAGAATTTAAAACACCTTGAAGAATTAAGAAATAGACATCGATAGTAATACATTATTTTTATGTTGAATGTAGAGGTGTAAAAGGCAAAGCTTTGAGAGATATGTAATATTGGTTTACCTTGTTGCATGCCATCATTAATAAGCTATGAGCCTACACTGTGAGTATGGTATGCCATTTTGTGTGTGATGTACACAACTCTGGAAGAAAGAAAAGTGCTCAATAAACAATGTACAAGGTGTTTCACAATTCCTATTACTGGTTTCTGGGGGCTTTATACGGAACTTAGTAGATAATGGTTTGATAAGCAACATACATCAAGAAATGTACTGTTTGATGTAAAATAAGTTGGAAGATTTGATCAGTTTCAAATTTCCGGCTTCATGGCACATACACAGTAGAGAAAATGGCCATGAGTGCTCTTCGTGACTCTATTGTTTGTTGCACAAGGTGTATCTGCAATGGATGCTTTCATCCACATGTTCCACAAACACTAATGCTTGTCCACAGAGCACCACTGTCAACCTTCTTAGTTGCGAGCATACCAGTTTCTTGCAGCTATTGATGTATTCTGATGAAAAAGGTATGTGATGGACTGAGAGGAACTAGAAAACATTCTCAATATATGTGTTGTGCAGCTCTCCCATTACATACTGTATTGTGAAGTGAGAATTTGATCAATCTGATCTTCAAATTTATTTTATATAAATGATACATTTCTAGGCATGGATTTCTTCTTAAAACATTATCTACTGACTCCCCTCTACGATATTTAGAAATGTGTGATAGCAATTGTGAAATACAATGTACATACAGTTATCATCAGCATTGTAACTATCAATCATAGTACTGCTGGCATTAGTGAATGCTCTGTAAATATGCTCGGGTTCTAGCTTTTGTACTATTCAGTGTGTCATAAAATATTTGACCACCATATTGACTTTGTTGTATAAATTTATAATCAATGAAATTTTGGTAAGCATTAAATAACAATAAAAGGGAAAAATATTCCAGGGAAGGTGTCAGTTTCTCATATAAATAATAGTTAAAATCAAACAGTTGGCAGCTGTGAGTTAAAGATAGTGCTTGTGTTTGTTATTAGTAATATACAGTCAGTAACGCATATGAGTGAGCATTCAAATGTGCAAAGCAGAATTTTTATTCACAGCAGACATTGCCCCCTCCAATTCACATGACTTTGGTGCAGGTTTGCCTGTGAAGCACACTGCAGATGTTGAATCTCAATACATCTCAAGTTCAGACAGATCCTGTCCAGAATTACTGTGGATGCTGTTTACTTACATCATGAGAATCATAATTTCCATTTGTTATCTGGAATGAAATTGGCTTCAAGCATTTTGCTTGTTTGTGACAAGTTCCGCAGATCAGATATTGTTTTTTTATTTATTTAAAAAAGGAAGGACAGCCTTATAATTATCTTTAAGATTTTATAGTACATGTAATCACATTGCTGAGTTTTACTAACAAAATGTGCTACAGTAACATTAAAAAATGGTTTCATAGATCATGAATACCATTGAGTCTCCCCCCCCACACACACACACACAAAAGGGGAAAAAAAACAACAACAACACAGAATTTGGAGCTTTGACATGCAGCAATTTATACCATATGCTTGTTCATTACTATTTCTCAAATTATTAATTCATTTTTATTTTTCCTATAGACAAGCACACAAAAGTATTAAACAGTTTAACATATTTATTTTGTGGATTTTATGTGCAAGTGTCCACTACATATTACCTAACAGATGTTACATTAAAAATTCAGCGTGTCTAATAAATATACAACTGAGCCCACTAACATTAAACGAATGCTAATACTAACACCTGGGTGAGATTCAAATAATGGAAGGAACAAAAATAACAATTTACCAATAATTGAGTCATTGAGTGGTCAATGAGGACAGACAAGAGTGGCTTACTACATTGTACAGGCACTCCAGCTTGGTTGCATGTGATGTAAAAATGAAGTGGAGTAGAGTATTGGGAGCAGGGGAGAGAACAGAGGAAGAGGGAGACTGAGGAAAGGATGGCGTGCATGTAGAATGAGGGAAGTAGGGGTGAGGGAATATGGGAGGAAGTTGATTTAGGAAAGAGAAATTGACTGAAATCCTATGAATATTTTAATATTTTGGTGGAAAAAGCATCATTGCCAACAGAATTACCATTTTTAGTGATGTGGTTAGATCTCTAATCTGCTGGGAATTGTATTTTTGGAACTAATGTCTGTAAGTGGTGCATACAGTGTTTGCACAAGTAAGTCTAATGCATAAGCATTTGGCTGTTTATTACTAATAAGGAAACTCCCCACTGCATCACCCTCAGATTTAGTGGTAAAATGGCCCATTGGATAGCCCATCAAAAACTGAACACTAATGAAGTATGAAAACAAGAACAACGCGTACTGGACTATGAAAAAAGAAGCAAAATAGAACCAGTGAATGGTCCAAGCTCAATGTTGTATCCCTTGCTTCACTAGACTGTTTCTATGCAGCTGGAAAACAGTTTGGGGTGTGTGCAATTGATGGCCTCACTTCTGTTTTCATGAAGAACGTCGAGATTTCTCTAAGACAGTAAATTAAGCAGAACTATTCTCTAGGGCTCAATATAAGACTAAAAACCATCATAAATCATTGCACAAGAATATTCCTTATCCACCTCATAACAAGAACAGCCTGTGTACCCACATCAAAACGTTTGCTTAAGCAGTATATATGATACTATGTTCACCGTATGACAGCAATGGTAATGTTACCGATGATAGCACCACTACCAAAATAGCTTTCTGGATTCTGGAATTCATTCACCGAAGAGGATGCAGTAAATATTCTATGATTTAAACCAAGAGTAATTTGGCGTTAGATATCCTCAGTGTAGTGAAGATTCAGAAAAAGTTACTAAATAAAAACAAGTCATCTGGTCCCAACTGTATACGAATTAGGCTCCTTTCAGAGTATGAAATAGCTCCATTTTTAGCACTCATTTATAAATGATTGTTCAACAGATGATCCGTATCTAAACACTGGAAAGTAGCACAGGTTCCACTTTTACTCAGGAAAGAAAATAGAAGTAATACGCTGAGTTATAGATCCACATTACTGACACTTATTTACAGTAGGCTTTCGGAACATATGCTGTGTTCAAATATTATGAAATGCCTAAAAGAAAATGATTTAGTGACACGCAGCCACCACAGATTCAGAAAATACCACTCTTTTGAAACACAACCGGCTCTACTCACACAAAGTGATGAGTGCTGTCGATAGAGGATCTCAAGTTGATTCTACATTTATAGATTTCCAGAAGGCTTTTGACAGCATTCCTCACAAGATGCTTCTAATCTAGGGTGGCCAAATGCCCCGGAAAACCGGGATTGTCCCGGTTTTCATCCCTGTGTTCCGATGTCCCGAAAATTTGTTTCGGGACGCTCAAAAGTCCTGGAATTCAGTTTTTAAATACATTTCGTGAAACTTTCTCATATTTTTGGGATTTCGCTATATTAAAGGAAATACAACACAAGAAATTAATATATTTTAGCTTATTTGTCTAAAACCTCCATTGTCCCATACTAGTAATCACAGTATCAGTATTGATACACTCAGGCAATAATTTACTTTGAGCGGTACTTTGGCCAACAAGTAGTAAGTTGTATTATTGTAACAGAGCTATGAAACCGTCCGATTGTCATGCCACTTACTCACACACTCATTGTCAGAACAGTGTAGTAGTTGATGTTTTGTCAGACAAACTGCAATAGTTTTTTCTCATATTAGTGATATTATTGCTGCAGTACTGTGAAACACAATGCCAAAACGTGCCTGCAAGTTCAGTGACTGTAATTCCAAGGAATGGAATTTCATTAAGAAAGGTCGTTTTGATTACGAAGCAGAGTGTATGTAACTGTTTTATTAGTATAAGTCATGGTGGATGTTCCGACATAGTTGATCACATCAGGTCAAAGAAACACATTAACAGATACAGTGCACCGAGCTGCAGTAAAACTCTACAAAATTATTTTGTGAAACATGAGTCAAGTGAAGAGAAGAAAGTTCGAGCAGCCGAGCTTACACTAGCCTACCACATGGTAAAACATCACCAAACTTATAGATCTAGTGATTGTACTAATAAGCTTAACAGCATTATGTATGATGATTCTTCCATTGCAAAAAATCAACTACTACACTGTTCTGACAATGAGTGTGTGAGTAAAGTGTCAGCCTTAGTGAAAGGACTTATTGCTCCCCAGAGTGTAAAGGAAAGCCTTGAATACATCAAAAAGTCTTCTTTCTACAGGATATCCACTGATGCCAGCAATCACAAGGCCACTAAAATATTTCCGTTTGTTGTTCAGTTTTTCAATATTAATCAGGGAATTCAGACCAAACTTTTGAAGGTGAGTTCCCTACCTAATGAAACATCTGACGAAATTTCAAGATTTTGTATGAATACTATAGAAATGCTTGACCTTGAGAAAAATAAATGTGTGGCATTTTGTGGAGACAACACCAACACAAACTTTGGTGGTTTAAAAAGACAAGGCAAATGCAACATATTTACCACATTAAGGGCAACATTGCATGAAAACATTGAAGGCATAGGGTGCTCTGCACATGTTTTACACAATAGCGTGCAGACATCTGCTGACAGTTTAAGCTGTGATGTTGAAACTATCGTCATGAAGGTATACTCACACTTTTACATATATACTGTTAGAACAGAGAGGCTTAAGGAGTTCTGTGATTATGTGGGAACTGAATGTATGAATGTAATGTGTCACTCGAAAACTCGCTGGATATCACTGTTTCCAGCAGTTGAAAGAGTAATCCGCCTATTTGAACCGTCAAAAGATTTTTTTCTAAATGAAGACAAAGCCTCCAAAATATTGGTTCAGTTTCTCAGTAACCCTTTAAGTGAAGCCTACTTATGGTTCATTCACAGTCAGCCTAGCACTTTGCAGCATGGGATAGAGGAAATTGAGGGAAGCACAAAAAGTGTAATAGACGTAAATGATGTTTTGAAAAATACTCTGGAAACTGTTACTAACAAGGGAACCTCCCCATCGCACCCCCTTCAGATTTAGCTATAAGTTGGCACAGTGGATAGGCCTTGAAAAACTGAACACAGATCAATCGAGAAAACAGGAAGAAGTTGTGTGGAACTGTGAAAAAATAAGCAAAATATACAAACTGAGTAGTCCATGTGCAAGATAGCTAACAAAGGTAACACTTGGGTCACGATTGCCGTAGTCCCGTGGTTAGCGTGAGCAGCTGTGGAACGGGAGGTCTTTGGTTCAAGCCTTCCCTCGGGTGAAAATTTTAACATTTTATTTTCAGTTTCTGTGACACACGCTTATGTTTTCATCACTTTTTAGGAGTGATTATTACGTCCACAAGAAAACCTAAATGGGGCAAGGTAGAAGAACCTTTTTACCCATTCGCCAAGTGTACAAGTTAGGTGAGTCGACAACATATTCCTGTCTTGTGACGCACATGCCGTCACCAGTGTCGTATAGAATATATCAGACGTGATTTCCTGTGGGGGAATCGGTTGACCTTGCGACCAAATGTTTTCGGTTCCAATTGGAGAGGCACGTCCTTTCGTCTACTAATCACACGGTTTTGCGGTGCGGTCACAAAACACAGACACTAAACTTATTACAGTGAACAGAGACGTCAATGAACGAACGGACAGATCATAACTTTGCGAAAATCAAGAAAGTAAACTTTTCACCCGAGGGAAGACTTGGACCAAGGACATCTCATTCCGTAGCTGTTCACGCTACCCACGAGACCACGGCGCTCCTTAGCTCACACTATCCTTGATGTTGCCTATCTTGCACATGGACTACTCAGTTTGTATATTTTGCTTATTTTTTCATAGTTTCACACAACTTCTTCCTGTTTTCTCGATTGATCTGTGTTTAGTTTTTCATGGCCTATCGAATGTGCCAACTTATAACTAAATCTGAGGGGGGTGCGATGGGGAGGTTCCCTTGTAAGAGGAGAGAGCAGCAGTTCATTTCTTTTAAAGTTAAATCTGTCCTTAAAAATGCAAAAGTATCAGAAGCAGCGGAAAGGAGTTTTAGAGAAGAGTTTTATGACACTTGTGTAGAATATCTCTGCAAGTGGAGCGCCTCGTATTTACCCTCATCACCGGTGTTTGATTGGATGTTACTGAAGAGAGTGCCAAAATGGGAAAGTGTTGAAGAGACAGTTTCTTATTTGAAGAGTAAAGAGATTGAAATCGATGATTCCATTCTCTTTGATCAGTTCAGCATACTGACAAATTTTGTTGAAGAAAGTCTTCATAAGTGTAATGATGAAAAAAAAAAAAAAAACACCATTGGAATGTCATGAGAAGTGGGTGGGTTTTTTTAAAAGCTGTGACTGTCTTCATCAGTACTCTGAGTTGGTAATAATTGCAAGATATTTATTTGCAATCCCATGTCATAATGCCAATGTGGAAAGAATATTTTCGTTCATGAATATCCAGTGGACTGATGAAAGAAACAGAATGGAGGTGGACTCTCTTGAAGCAATCCTGCGCGTCCTGTACAACTACAAAATGGATTGTGCCGAGTTTTATCACTGTGTCTCAAAGAACAAAGACATGATCAAGAAGGCTGGAGGCAGTGAAAAATACCCTTTTCTCCAAGGACAGTCAATTCCATCTACAAGTGCTCAGTAATATTAAAGCTCGTGTTACTATTAGTGGATTAAAAGTTGAATGGCTGTAAAATTTTGTAAAATCGTAAGACATTTCTTTATTACCGTATACGTTTATTAAATGTCATATATTATACAGATAATCTAGATTATATCAATCTTTTGTATCCTCTTATTAGTTATAATAATCGGGATAACAAAATGTATCAACAAAACATTAATATTTAAAATTAAGAAACCTGGGTACATGTGGAATGAGGTGTCCATTGGCACCCGGGTGAATGTGTCCCGGTTTTCACCGAAAATAATTTGGTCACCCTAATCAAACTACGAGCCTGTAGGCTATCACAGCTATACTACTGGATTCGTCATTTCCTGTTAGTGGTGGGCAGGAAATCGGGTATCTGTTGGAAATCACAGCGACTGAGAAGTCGCAGATATCACAATAACAACTTTACAGAATCTAACTGCGATTTCAGTCACAGTTAGCAGTCGCAAGTAGTATTTCACATTCAAAGACGTGAGCCATCTATTGGTCGAATTTAGCACTGCTTTCTGCGATTTCAGTGACAAGTCGCAACTACAGGGTGTTTCAAAAATGATCGGTATATTTGAAACGGCAATAAAAACTAAACGAGCAGCGATAGAAATACACCGTTTGTTGCAATATGCTTGGGACAACAGTACATTTTCAGGCAGACAAACTTTCGAAATTACAGTAGTTACAATTTTCAACAACAGATGGCGCTGTGGTCTGGGAAACTCTATAGTACGATATTTTCCACATATCCACCATGCCTAGCAATAATATGGCGTAGTCTCTGAATGAAATTACCTGGAACCTTTGACAACGTGTCTGGCGGAATGGCTTCACATGCAGATGAGATGTACTGCTTCAGCTGTTCAATTGTTTCTGGATTCTGGCGGTACACCTGGTCTTTCAAGTGTCCCCACAGAAAGAAGTCACAGGGGTTCATGTCTGGCGAATAGGGAGGCCAATCCACGCCGCCTCCTGTATGTTTCGGATAGCCCAAAGCAATCACACAATCATCGAAATATTCATTCAGGAAATTAAAGACGTCGGCCGTGCGATGTGGCCGGGCACCATCTTGCATAAACCACGAGGTGTTCGCAGTGTCGTCTAACGCAGTTTGTACCGCCACAAATTCACGAAGAATGTCCAGATAGCGTGATGCAGTAATCGTTTCGGATCTGAAAAATGGGCCAATGATTCCTTTGGAAGAAATGGCGGCCCAGACCAGTACTTTTTGAGGATGCAGGGACGATGGGACTGCAACATGGGGCTTTTCGGTTCCCCATATGCGCCAGTTCTGTTTATTGATGAAGCCGTCCAGGTAAAAATAAGCTTCGTCAGTAAACCAAATGCTGCCCACATGCATATCGCCGTCATCAATCCTGTGCACTATATCGTTAGCGAATGTCTCTCGTGCAGCAATGGTAGCGGCGCTGAGGGGTTGCCGCGTTTGAATTTTGTATGGATAGAGGTGTAAACTCTGGCGCATGAGACGATACGTGGACGTTGGCGTCATTTGGACCGCAGCTGGAACACGGCAAACGGAAACCCGAGGCCGCTGTTGGATCACCTGCTGCACTAGCTGCGCGTTGCCCTCTGTGGTTGCCGTACGCGGTCGCCCTACCTTTCCAGCACATTCATCCGTCACGTTCCCAGTCCGTTGAAATTTTTCAAACAGACCCTTTATTGTATCGCTTTTCGGTCCTTTGGTTACATTAAACCTCCGTTGAAAACTTCGTCTTGTTGCAACAACACTGTGTTCTAGGCGGTGGAATTCCAACACCAGAAAAATCCTCTGTTCTAAGGAATAAACCATGTTGTCTACAGCACACTTGCACGTTGTGAACAGCACACGCTTACAGCAGAAAGACGACGTACAGAATGGCGCACCCACAGACTGCGCTGTCTTCTATATCTTTCACATCACTTGCAGCGCCATCTGTTGTTGAAAATTGCAACTACTGTAATTTCGAAAGTTTGTCCGCCTGAAAATATACTGTTGTCCCAAGCATATTGCAACAAACGGTGTATTTCTATCGCTGCTCGTTTAGTTTTTATTGCCGTTTCAAGTATACCGGTCATTTTTGAAACACCCTGTAAGAGTCGCAAGTAGCAACTAAAAAGCGCGGTTAACAGTGGCATCTGTTGGCCAAAGTTTGTACTACGCTTGTCTCTGCGATTCGCAGTCGAGTCCAATTGCGATTTCCGTGACAAGTCGCAACTAAGAGTCGCAAGTAGCAACTAAAAAGCGCAATTAGCAGTGCCATCTGTTGAGCAAAGTTCATACTACGCTATTCGCTACCGAGAAACTGCGATTTCTGTGACAAATACCAACTAAGAGTCGCTAGTAGCCACTAAAAAGCGCAGTTAACATTCTTTTCCTAGTGCCATCTGTTGACCGACTTACGTACTTCGTTATGAGAGCCTTGTGCCTCACGAGATCGGTGTGCTGTGTGTGCATATGAAGGACTTATTTGATTAGTAGTACAAGTCAATTTTTGTTCATTTTGAGATACAGAGTCGTAAAGTTAAATGAGCGCTGAAAAATCTGCAGTTGAGATACCAGAAATATTCAAGCATATGGCTTCTTGCTAGAGATGAACCTTTATTTATGTTTGTTTGGATCATTAATTTCAGAAGCATTATAGACAGAAAAGTGGAGGTAATGGACTTGTACCACTATTAAAATAAGCCCTTCACATTATATGACGACATGCACATTCAGCATCAGTTATGGTTGGTCAAACACAGCTGTGACTCTGAAAGTATTATATTAATAAGAAGCAACATTGACTTTTTCTCCCGAAAATATCAGGTAACGTAACAAATGTGTTTGATTCTGCTTCCAATACGACAGTTTTGCTTAATACCCCACATGCCTACAGGACTTTGCAATGTTAATACAGAGGAACTCAGATATCTGTATAAGTGTAGTGAAATGAAAACAGTATTATTGGGTCATATGAATGCCTCACTTTTGTTCCGACACAGTTCAAGACTCGGGATAAAAGTTTTACACCTGGTGTTCTACATGGCAACTTCACACACAAGAACTTTTTGCCGACACTACTACCACCTGGATAAGTAAGCTTTTCCTGTGTTACTTTCAAGTACTGCACTTAAGCTATTCCTGATTTAAATGGAAGATCTGTATTTCCCACCTTCATATCAACAGCCTCAAAATGCATATTGTAGACTTTGGGATATGTTACAGGTCAGTGTCACACCAAGATTGTGGAGACGAGGAGGGGGGCGGGGGGGGGGGGGGCGGCATGTCACTCTCCAACTAGTGTTTACCATTAAATAAGTGGCGGAAAATTACGGGTATAGGACGGCTTAAACATGTGGAAAATGAGATTTTCATTATTCACTCACTGTATTTAACATTTATTATTCCTTTAAAATCGCACAACAACTTCAATAAAACACAGTTTAATCACTCATCTGCACACTTATTTCACAATTATGTCACTTTTAAACTGCAAAATCTTCTAAGAGCTGTCTTGAATCTTCACGAGTCTCTCTCAACAGCCTTGATGTGGATAGATACGCACAGCAACCAGTAATCAGAGTCAGAACTGTGTCTGCAAAATCACAAGGATTATTAAACAATTTTTGCTGTCACTAATTGCAAGTAATATAATTGACAGAGTAGATTGCTAAAATTTGCTCTAATGAAAGCCACTCAATGGGGTATATTTCACATTTGCAAGAACGATCTCACTGAAGTAATTAAGTCCATCGAAACACTTAGAAACTAACCTCTCGACTGACGAAAACGGTCTAAAGACGCAGTGGCAATTTCTCCAGATCTGTTGACAATGATATTTTGAGTTATCACTTTACTGAGTGACTAAAATGTAGTTCGCGTACCTGTGAACATAACAATATGTTAGAATTCATTTTATAAACACGAACTACTACGCTACTGTATGGCTACTTGCATATTAATTACACTATTAATATTTTCACAGTTGTTTCTTCAATACAAAATTAAAGCCAATGGAAGAACAAACGTAAAACATACTTACCAATGACAGGTTTGTTGAGATGCAATTTTCTGTGTGGACAGATGTAACTTTTTCATACGGTGGTAAGTCGCAGAAATCGCAGGAATCGCAGAAATCGCAGAAGTAGCAGAAATCACAGAAGTCGCAGAAGTCGCAGAAATCGCGGATGTAGCAGAAATCGCAGAAATAGCAGTGGCGGAGGGATACACGACCTAGGTCCCTTAACTATGACTCTTAACTGCGACAAATCACAGTTAAGAATAACAGATACTGAAAAGTAGCATTCACAGAAATCACTGATATCGGAAAATCGCAGTCTAGCCCATCACTATTTCCTGTCAGATAGCTCACAGTTCGTAGTAAATGGCAGGAAGTCATCAACATAAACAGAAGTGATATTTGGCGTCCTCCAAAGAAGTGCTGCAGGCCATTCGCTATTCCTAATCTGTATAAGAGTAAATGATTTAGAAGACAACCAGTAAATCCCCACCCGTGGTTCTTTACAAAGTCAAACTCCTTTGGATAAAAAGTCGCATCTCCCGAACAATATATCGTTAAATTAGATCCATTGAAAATATGGAAAACGCGAACCATACAATGGGTTTTACTGGCAGAACACTTAGAAGATTCAAAATATCGAGGAAGGAGAATGCCTACATTACATCCTCTTCTCTACTACTGCCGTTTGATATCTTCTTTATTACTGCTGTGCGATATGTGACCCTTGTTAGATAAGGTTGACGGCCATCGAAAAAGTTCAAAGAAGGGCAGCTCATTTTGTATTATTTCGAAGTAGCGGGGAGAGTCATGGACGTGAGACACTAGGTATGGTGGCAATCATTAAAATAAAGGCGTTTCTCGTTGCAGTGAGATCTTCCCACGAAATTTCAGCCACCAACTCTCTCCTCGGAATGCGAAAATGTTTTGTTGACTTCCACCTACTTAGAGAGAAATGATCATTATCATAATAAACTAAGGGAAATCGGAACTCCCACCCCTCCGCCGGCCGGAGTGGCCGTGCGGTTCTAGGCGCTACAATCTGGAACCGAGCGACCGCTACGGTCGCAGGTTCGAATCCTGCCTCGGGCGTGGATGTGTGTGATGTCCTTAGGTTGGTTAGGTTTAATTAGTTCTAAGTTCTAGGCGACTGATGACCTCAGAAGTTAAGTCGCATAGTGCCCCCCCCCCCCCCCCCCCCACCTCTCCTCACAGCCATAATTCCGCCAGTACCTCGTCTCCTACCTTCTCAACTTCACAGCTTTCCTGCAGACTTTGCAGAACTAGCACTCATGGAAGGAAGGATATTGCGGAGACATGGCTTAGCCACAGCCTGAGGGATGTTTCCAGAATGAAATTTTCACTGTGTAGCGGAGTGTGCGCTGATCTGAAACTTCCTGGCACATTAAAACTGAAAGGTCTGCAGGAGGGCTTCTGTGAAGTTTGGAAGGTAGGACTCGAGGTCCTGGCGGAATTAAGGCTGTGAGGACGGGTTGTGAGTCGTGCTTGGGTAGCTGAGATGATGGAGCACTTGCCTGCGAAAGGCAAAGGTACCGAGTTAGAGTCTTGGTCGGGCACACAGTTCTAAAGGCGCATGTCCACTAGCAAGTAAATTTCCGCAAGTCGCTTGCAGAAGCTACTTCTGCAAGTTCTTTGCATGTGGAAACACCCGCAGCAAATTGACTTCCGCAACTTTCGTCAACTTGGAGAAGTAGCTTCCGCGAGTTAGTGTTTGCGGAAGTGTATACAGTACGAAATGTCAGTCTTGAAATTCGTGTGGACGAGTGAAAATACACAATGGCTTATTCAGCGAGTGGAGTGTTTTCCCGTGTTGTGGGACACACAACAAATGGACTCTAAAAAGTCGGTTAAAAAAACAAGACGCATTGGAAATTATTGCGTCAGAATTCGACACTTCAGAGCCAGAAATAAGGAAAAAAATCCATAATTTGCGTACGCAGTTTAATCAAGAACTAAATAAATCGAAGAAAAGAAAAAGTGGACAAATTTCAGACGACTTCTGTAAAAGTAAATGGGAATTCTTTGATTCCATGAAGTTTGTTTCGTTCCTACACACCCAAAGAAACCGAAGATAATACGGTAAGTGAAACAAATTTAATATTCTGCATGTCGTATTTATTACATTACAGATGCATTTATGTTTACACTCTCATCAGAAATCAACTGAAATTTAAAGACGTCTGTATTGCCAGGCTACTTCCCCTTCTGGTGGAACAAAGCAGTTTGTGAATTCATTTCTGACTTCCTTCGCCATCTGTGGCCAATTTTGTATGTTTATTGGTTCCAGCGGTATATTCGTTTCTGTCCATATGTATTTGCGCCATTCTTCTTGCGTCTGTAAATATTGAGAATCAAAAGTGCCAGGTGGGGCATAAACGGAATTTCTACTCTCTCCTGCGAGTAAAATGTGGAGAGCACAAATCGCTTTGACAATCTGCCTCGATTTCTCTGGGTTTAGAGGAATTTGCGTCCGTAATACTCGAAAACGTTTGTATATAAGCCCAAAAAAGTTTTCTGACACATTTCTTGCTCTAGAAAGCCGATAGTTAAACACACGATTTTGCACTGGTTGGCCTGTGAAATGGTAGGGCTTCATAATATAATGTTTTAGAGCAAATGCATCATCAGCAACAATGACATAAGGTATCTGCACAGTTCTACCAGGTAAATTTCAAGGAACTGGTACTTTCAAAGAATTAGACTCAAGACGTTCTGACAGAGTACAATTATTAAAAACTCCACCATCAGATATTCTACCACTACTGTCCACATTGAAGTATATAACTCTGTAGTCAGGTCCAATAGCGCAATACTGTAGTTCCCTTTATAATTAAAGCACACACTGCTATCTTTCTTTGGAGCCTGTATGACTATGTGTTTTCCATCCATAGCACCAATACAGTTTGGAAAATCCCATCTATTCACAAAACCAGTAGCGTATTGTAACCATTCCTCTCCTGTTGAAGGTACCTAAAATTATAGAAAACAAAATTATATCTGAAATGTATCCCTTTGAAGATAAATATTACATTACAATGTTTATTTTAGGGGTCAGAAAACGCTAGGGAAGATAATGTGTGTGAGAAATGCAATCCAGAAAAAAGCACAGGAAAGAAAAATTTTGAAAAGAAAAAAAAATACCGAGGAAAATTCAGACACTATTCTAAACAATGCAATAGAAGCGATGCACAAACCTGTTGATGAACATCAAGTGTTTGGAGACTATGTGGCATCGGAATTAAGGTTATTAACACAAATGTCAAGTCGAAAAATATTTAGGAGGAGGATGAAATTATAACTGATTCTTGGACGACAGGTGAAAGCAGTTTCATCTGCACACCATCAGAAAATGTAATTATTATTTCTAACACTGCCCAAGTTTATCATCCACAAGGTAACTGTTTCGTAAATTTTCTGCTTAAGCGAAATTTTTGTATGAGTTATAAAATATCAAAATACTAACCTTCAGATATTCTCTTTTCAAACACTCATATAGAGCCACACAGCAGTCCGTAACAACTCGAGAGATTGCGCAAGCGTGTATTCGGAAAAGGTACATCAAAGAGTGAAAAATATCGCCTAAAAATTAAAAATCAGTAGTTCAGTGAAATAAATATAAATGTACGGCTATTGATAATAAATATTTATTTGACATTTACGTGTTTTATTCTCTTACCTGTGGCAAAAATCGAAGAGTAATTAAAAGACGATCTCTTGGTAGTACAGCTTGCGGCATATTTGTATCCTGTTTCCGATTATTTGATTCTACAATTGACAAGAGGTGTTCAAAACCTGCAAAAGACATTCTCAGAAAGTTGGTTAACTGAGCAGTCCTCTGATTTCAGTACGTTCAGTAGTGTTTCTTGAAACTTAAGCATGTATCCATTTCTTTACCCAAACACTTCTCTTTTTCTTAACTTTTCGTTTTTCCTCACGCTTTTTCTTTAACAATAACAATACAACAACACTGGCGGCTGCTCTGTTTTGTGCACACGACGTTGTAATCTACAACTTGCCTGTCTCACAACGCGAACTGCAGTGGATACACTTCCGCAAGTACTTGCAGCAAGTTCGTGAAATTAACTTGCCGAAGTAACTTGCAAAAGTCAACTTGCGCAAGTTTTCTTACTAATGTAAACACCTCAGCAGGTACTTGGAGAAATTACTTGCGGAAGTTACTTGCTAGTGGACGCGCGCCTTAATGTTTCTCTGACGACAAGGGACAGAGTGGTATTTGGCTGCAAGGCTCACACGCCTCTGAAGTCAGTTAACATGCACGTTGTGTGTAGTGGATTCTCTTCTCTGGGTAATCAGCTACGTCGATCTCCCAAAAGTTTCTTCTCCGAAGACTATAGTTGGTTAAAGGAATTTATTAAACTACTTCTCTATACTTGAAATAATTTGGATACTCGTAGAATACTTTTCAGTTCAATCACTTTACATTTTCAACTTCCACAGACAACAACTTCTGCAAGCTAACTTAGTCCTTAGAGTCATTTACACATATTCAGATATCATTGGTTCGATAAACAAATAATTTATGAACATCACACATGTGTCTTGCTTCGTTCACCACTAAGACATGAAATAAGTTAAAAGTCTCTAGTCTCAAGCGAGTCCAGTACGTGAATGTACACAGAAATCTATGTTCAATTGTTCATTAGTCTTTTTACAATCAACACAGACACTAAAGAGCACAGAATACTACATAAATGTTTCTTGTTCTTCTCTACCCGTGCATGGAAACTCTGTGGACCGTACAGCAGGTACTTGTCTGCCGCCGTTCGGCCGCCCGGATCATCTTTTTCTCGTAAATGTTTTTCGACCAGCACATACAAATAGGCGATGCGCAGTAGGGCGTATTATTCGTTTCTCCCACTCACCTCTATAATATCGCGCGTCCGAAACGGTGGAAGGCCGAGTGGTTCTAGAATTTACTCAGAAATTCTCGGAGCACTACACAGTTTTAATCTGCGAGGAAGCTTCACACCAGCGCACACTCCGCAGCAGAGTGAAAATTTCATTCTTCAGTCTGAAAGCGGTTCCGTGAGCCCTCTGCTAAGTGCTTAAGTGCGAATCACACAGTCATGTGAAAGTATATATGGAGGGTAGCACTGACCCAACTATAAATTAAAATAAATTCCAGTTCCTCATTCCATCCAAATTTTACGATAGGTTTCCCTTGGATGGAAGTCAGGTGTCAGAATTGGATCTGTTTCCAGTTACTCGCAAACGGGATCTGTCACTGTCTCAATCCCAGCTTGCTAGGATCTGGATGGAAAGATTATAATTTTGGGATAGCTTTCCTCGCGTTTTGGACAAGGAATTACACCTGTGAAAAAATGAAAAAAAAAGGGCTGGAGGTATCCAGTTTTTGTGCTGACAGACTTATTAGTGGTGACCACCACATTAATGTGTTTGATGACGACGTGTAATGGCAGTGTGAATACTCCTGACAGGGGTAATGGGCTGAGTGGATGATTGTGAAAGTACTTGTGCGCCGTCCGGAGTGGCCGTGCGGTTCTAGGCGCTGCAGTCTGGAACCGAGCGACCGCTACGGTCGCAGGTTCGAATCCTGCCTCGGGCATGGATGTGTGTGATGTCCTTAGGTTAGTTAGGTTTAATTAGTTCTAAGTTCTAGGCGACTGATGACCTTAGAAGTTAAGTCGCATAGTGCTCAGAGCCATTTGAACCAAAGTACTTGTGCTATGTAATGCAGTGTTTGTGACGCTATGTATGGTTATAAATTTGAAAGGGAGGGAAAGCATGAAAATTTGTGCTTATTCCTCTCAAATATGATCTAGTGGCCATTAGTACTTACTGATCAGTTCAGTATTGTCATGCCCTCACTCTACGAGACTTTGCAGCTGCGCTTGGAGCTTAACCAAATACAGTCGCTTATGAGCTGAGTATATTTGTGCAAGAAATATCCTTCAACCGTGAGAAATCCAGCTAGTTATCCCTGGTCAGGTGACGTGCAGTTTAACAATTTCAGTCACAGCTGAGAGACTGAATATGGTTGGTTTATTGCTGTAATCTAAAGCCTTAATAATTATGATATACCTGGGGTCGGGATAATCATCTAGCAGTCTCAGATAAAATAATGCTTTACGTTGGTTCCACTTGCTTGGTAGATTCGTTACTTAAATAATGCCACAACTTTGTTCACTGGTGAGAGAAAAATCGAGACGACCTGTGATGAAAAGTGGCAACGTGTACGGTCTTCATGAACTGCGCCTCAGTGTTAGAGGTCAAGATTAGTAAACTGTATATTTTCGTAGCATGTGCATCCACAGTGTATAGTCATATGCTGCTCAGCCATTACTCGCCAGATGTGCCAAGTCTTGTGATAAACAACTGAGTTCCTGTTAAGCCTGTACCGTGCCAGTTTTAGCTTTGTACATCCAGACTGCATTTTAATTGCAACGGAATTCTAAAAAGACCTTCCGAAAAAACTCACCAGCGAAGATATTACAACATGTATATCAAACCATTCAGTCTGATATTTGCTTCAGCAGAAAATACTATGTACGATCCTAAAGTTTACTACAAGTATTGATAACGATTGTTACATCTTACTTACAATTTATTCAGTACGTTCAACTTCGAAGGAGAACTGGATCAAGCCAGTCACAAAGGTGCTGCCACTTTTGAAACAGATCCTGAGAGTGCTTTTTGAATATCCTGAACTGTATTTAAACTTCATTCTTTCGATTTGATTTTCCTCTTGGGACAACAGAAGGAACTCCCATGCAACTATTTCGCTGAGTACCACTTCTGACGAACAACATTCATCTCAGAGAGCCTCACTCATGGTGAAGTACTCAATTATGCGTGCACCACATCTCAGAATATTTCTCACGCTTGCATAAAATTTCTTAAAATACCGATATCGTATGAATGCTTTATGGGGTATTTGACCTGCTGAGACGGACCTCTTTGACAGTTCCGCCAGTACAACCAAAGCAGATAAGCATTGGTGGGTCTGTCGTGCTATTCAGTAGACAACCTGTTTGATTGGAAGAAAAAGGGCTCTTTAATCTTTGAGACTGGTGCTTAGTAGCCAATAATAAAATTTTCGTCGATAGTGACAATTTCTGAAAGTAAGTTTGCATCCTCATGAAGCTGTTTATAGTGCCGTGCTGTCTTCAAGGCGCTGCTACTTCTTTTCATATTCCATGCATTCTAGAATAGCTTGCGGAGCAGCACAACGTGCTGGTCATGGCAAAAGTCTTTGACATGTACTGCACTTGAGTCCCAGGGCATTACAGGGGTTTTCGACGGTTTGTGCAGTACCTAGCACAGTGGTCGTCTAACTATTTTGCTCAATAGCCAATACTGACGTTGTAGGGAGACACCTAGGGCCGCATAGGTAGAGGAAGGGGAAGAGGGTTAAAGTGGCAACTCAAAGAGAAATTTAATTTTCACCAAATCACGGTTATTGGTCGCTTACCACTGCCAAATATTTTACAGTGAAAAAGAAAATAACATATATGAACTACATGCATTTTTCTCAAGGCTTATAACGTGATCGGTTTTCCGCATCTAAGCGGGTTCAGTGGCTAGTGCCATCGCAGCAGGAGCCCATGTTTGTTTTTCTGATTTTTGGGCGTATTTTCCGGCCATCTTCACGTCCATGTATCTGAAAGAATACTAAAACGCTGCAGCAGCCCGTTTTTAAGGGGCTTTTGTATTAGGACAAACAGAACAGAGACGGTTTTGAATAATATAACTTAATTTAAAATTTTCGCAAAGGGATAGCGTGACGAATGCTAGCTTTCTGTAAAGAAAGGATTTGGAAGACAGTTTTATCAGTTTTTCCATGGGTGTCTTTTGGAAGTAACTAACTCATTGAATAAACACTTTGGCCACTTTTCCCGATTGGACGCCATGTCGGCGTTAGTGATCCACAGAAGATGATATCAAACTGCAAGAAATAACAAGGAACAGCATTTGTAGGCCAAAAGACGTTGTTCAAACATTTATATGGTAAAAATTATTACTCTACATACAAATAGGGCAACAAAAATAATGTAAATGACTTACCTTACATCAGATGACTCGAAATCAAAAAAAGTTTTTACTAAAAACTAACGAAACAAGCTTCCTCTGTGAGTCTCACTAACAACAATGGCTATGTATATTAGAACTAGTGTGACCACTTCTCGGCAGGCAGCAGCATTGTTCAGGACAAAAACTACGCAGTAGTCACTTTTCCCGTCTTGGCCACTTTACCACACCTTTCCCAATAGGTCTTACTATTTATTGATAATGTACGTAAATTAGTACATTATATTAATTAATAAAAGTAATTGCAATTGAAGACAAGATCACAAATGTTTGGAATGTTACTTTTCCTTTACTCATTGATTTGATTTCATATTACTTGCTACAAAGTATCACATTTGAAGATGTCGTCTCTATAATTCGCACTCACGAATCCGTGTTACTTCCGTTTGAAATTTATGCCATAGCATCTGATCGCCGCGTGTTACGCGTGTCCTCTTGAGTTGTCAGCATTGGAAGACAAAACAGTAAAATATTCCCCCTCTCATTTCTATTAGCCCCACAGTGGCTGCGACTCTTTGCACTTCGCCCCTAAGGTAAGCGACCAAGTTTACTTAGATCACCGCCGAACTCACAACGTCGATTATTTATTTATTGTTCCGTGGGACCAAATTAAGGAGAAGTCTCCATGGTCATGGAACGAGTCAATACATGAAATTATAACACGATAGTAGAAACAGATGAAATGAAATATAAGAAACATATTCAGGCGACAAGTCGTAAGTTTAAATAAAGAAAATCAACAATGTAACACTGGAATTTGCTTAATTTTTCAGGAGTGAGCCACGAGGAAACTCTTCAGTTTAGACTTAAAAATGTTTGGGCTACTGCTAAGATTTTTGAGTTCTTGTGGTAGCTTATTGAAAATGGATGCAGCAGAATACTGCACTCCTTTCTGCACAAGAGTCAAGGAAGTGCATTCCACATGCAGATTTGATTTCTGCCTAGTATTAATTGAGTAAAAGCTGCTAACTCTTGGGAATAAGCTAATATTGCTAATAACAAACGACATTAAAGAAAATATATACTGTAAGGGCAGTGTCAGAATTCCCAGATCTTTGAATAGGGGTCGACAAGAGGTTCTCAAACTTACACCACATATAGCTCGAACAGCCCGTTTTTGAGCCAAAAATACCCTTTTTGAATCAGAACAATTACCCCAAAAAATAATACCATACGACATAAGCGTATGAAAATATGCGAAGTAGACTACTTTTCGTGTAGAACTGTCACTTATTTCAGATACTGTTCTAGTGGTAAATAAAGCAGGTTTTAGTTTCTGAACAAGATCCTGAACATGGGTTTCTACAACAGCTTACTATCTATCCGAACACCTAGGAACTTGAACTGTTCCGTCTCGTTTATAATATGCCCATTCTGTCTGATCAAAATATCGGTTCTTGTTGAATTGTGAGTTAGAAACAGTAAAAACTGAGTCTTACTGTGATTTAGCATCAAATTATTTTCCACAATCCACGAACTTATTTCATGAACTACATTATTTTATGCTGTTTCAATATTACACACAAGATTCTTCACTACCAAGCTGGTGTCATCAGCAAACAGACATATTTTTGTATCACCTGTTATACTAGAAGGCATATCATTTATATAAATAAGAAACAGCAGTGACCCCAGCACCGACCCTTGGGGAATGTCCCAATTAACAGTACTCCATTGGGACTGAACATCACTACCACTCTCAGTATTGCGGAGAATTACCTTCTGCTTTCTGTTCTTAAAGTAAGAGGCGAACCAATTGTAAGCTACTCCCCTTACTCCATAATGGTCCAACTTCTGCAGTAATATTTTGTTGTCAACACAGTCAAAAGCCGTCGTTAAATCAAAGAAAACACCTATTGTTCGCAACCTTTTATTTAATCCGTCCAAAACCTCACAGAGAAAAGAGAATATAGCATTTTCAGTTGTTAAACCATTTCTAAAACCAAACTGTACATTTGACAGCAAATTATGCGAATTTAAATGCTCCAGTAACCTTGTGTATACAACCTTCTCGATAACTTTAGCAAACATCGATGGCATAGAAATAGGTCTAAAGTTGTCAACATTATCCCTGTCTCCCTTTTTATAAAGTGGCTTCACTACCGAGTACTTTAATCGGTCAGGAAACCGACCACTCCTAAAGGAAAAGTTACAGATATGGCTAAGTACTGGGCTAACATACATAGAGCAATACTTCAGTATTTTGCTAGATACCCCGTCATATCCATGAGAGTTCTTGATCTTTAGTGATTTAATTATTAACTCAATCTCCCTCTTGTCAGTATCATGGAGGAGCATTTCAGGTAACAGTTTCGGAACACTTTTTTCTAAAAGCGCTATATGATTCCCTGTTGGGACTAGGTTTCTATTTAGTTCACGTGCTATATTCACAAAGTGATTATTAAATACTGTACATATATGCGACTTATCAGTAACACGGACATTCCCACTACGCACTGATTCTATATCCTCGACCTGTCTCTGCAGACCAGCAACTTCCTTTACGACTGACCATATGGTTTTAATTTTATCCTGGGACTTCTACAAGATATTCTTGTCCCTCTGGTCAGCCACCCAGGCTGCTTGTTTGTGCCAGTACCCTGTTTTGAACGTTCTAACGGAAAGCAACTTGCAAAGAGCACGAGAAAAGTCTTGAGGAAAGCATTATATTTGTCGTCTACTGTATCAGCACTATAAACATCTTGCCACTCTTGTTCCTTGATAAGGTTTACAAAGGTCTCTACAGCAACTGGATCAGCTTTAGTAAAAAGTTAATAACTATATTTAACATGTGTTGCAGCACAAAAATCTTTTAGAATTAAAATTTGTGCATCATGATCTGAAAGGCCATTCACCTTTTTGCTAATAGAATGCCCTTCTAGTAATGAGGAATGAACAAAAATGTTGTCTATGGTTGTTCTACTGTTCCCTTGCACTCTCGTTGGAAAGAATACGGTTTGCATAAGATTATATGAATTAAGAAGGTCTACCAGCATCCTTTTCCTTGCACAATCACTTGTACAATTAATATTGAAGTCACCACATACAACTAACTTTTTGTATTTCCTATAAAGTGAATCAAGAACCTCCTCTAGCTTTAGCAAAATTGTTGTGAAATCAGAGTCTGGGGACCTATAAATAACAACAGTTAGAAGTTTAGCTCCACTAAATTTAACCACGCCTGCACAACATTCAAACACCTTCTCAGTGCAGTACTTTGAAACATCAATTGACTGAAATGGAATGCCGTTTTTCACATACATGGCTACTCCCCCACACCGCAAAGAGCTCCTATAAAAGCTGCCAGCCAACCTGTATCCTAGTTAAGGGAAGCCTCTGAATTATCTCCTTATTTAAGAAGTGTTCTGGTATACCAATATTTTCAGAGTCAACATCTACAAGCAGTTCACTAACTTTATCTCTAATACCTTGTATATTTTGATGAAATATACTAATTCCCTCCTTACTCGGATACCTAAGCTTTGTCGAAAGTGGTTTCTTTGTTAGAGTGACTTCCCTTAAGCAGGAATACCTATCAGCTGACTTTAATCTAAAAAAGGTGCAGCTCTAACACCCACTACTACAGGGATTTTCCCATGAGTGATCCCACCACCCCCACCTATGCTGTCACCTATAAGCTTTGCCAACCTCCCCTTCCCATACCTGTTGAGGTGCAGGCCATGTTTAATGAAACCTGTCCTGCTGATAGACTCCACCGACACCACTGAAATGTGACTCATGCCTTCAGTCATCAGCGCACCACCAAGTCTCACGTTATTACGCCTGACGGCTGTATTAAGATGAGGCCGATCGTGACGCTGAAACAGTTCTATGAAATGCACATTCGTGTTGCCAGTCTGAGTGGCTATCTTTTCCAGGTCACCATCTATGTCATACTCCCCATCCTTATCAATAACTATTACCAGCCCCATCCACAATCACTACCTGATCCTCTTTAGTAAAATCCCTACATAACCCCGCTTTGTTAACAGTCACCTGAGCCAATCTTGCATTAGGCTTCACAATGCTGGTGACCTGGTACTCACTCCCCAACACTTCCTGCAACTGCTGGCCTACACCTCTGCTATGAGAACTACCTAACAGCAGAACCTTCTTCTTTCTCTTCGACTTTGCAACTGTCCTAGCCACCGTAACTGCTGAGGTCTGCTGCATACTTCCTACATCTACAGCTACTAGAGATTCCTCTCCACTAGACTCTGACGGTTGGTCTATTGCAAACACCAATAGTAAAACTATCTGAAAATCTCCTTCTCCTAGCAGGTCCCTTGCCAACAGCCAGCTCCCATTCCCCAACCCCCTTCTCCCTCCTCATCCTATCTAGCTCCTCCTGTGCGTTTTTCAACTGCACCTGAAGGGCACAGATCTTACGCTCTTGCTCCTCTATCAACTAACTCTTGCTACATAACCTGCAGTTCCAGGAGAGGATCTCACCAGAATGCTCACTGGCTTCCCCGCTGCATTCCCCCCCGTGAAAATACTTCGAACAAGTCTCACACCGCAATCCACTACTCACGAACCTACGGCAAAGCCCACACTTCTCACTCATGGTAAAATTTTACAGTTATTGAAACAAGCAAACTACTTTATCTAAGTTCCGCTACTAAAATACGAAGATGTTAAATAACTGACTACAATAATCACAAACTTACTCTACAAGGGAAGTAACTACTATTATTAACAGTATTAATCAACAACAAATGAGAATATAACAAAAGACTAACACAGAAAGAAAATCAGACGTCTAATGACACAGTAACGAAACTGAAAACAGATCCCAAAAAGTTCTTCTGAAATTATTTCACCAGAAAACACCAAGAACACCGGTTGAAGACTACTAAAGTACCTAAATAAACCACTATACACAAACAATTAATTAGTACTTAGCTTTCGATGCGTCGCTACAGCTGCAACTGGTCAGCGCGGAAGGTCACAACACAAGAAAGGCAGAGGTGAATGAAGAAACCACTAATAAGTGACTTATATAGTAAATATTATCACAAAAACCGTTAAAACATGTATCTGAAACCTAAAAATATATAAAAACTTAGAGAGCGATCTCACACGCAGTCACGCGCTTATGATTATATTATTACATTAGTGTCACTGTAAGTATTTTTGTTTGTTACTGACGTGAGTAATAAAAATACACTCTTAAAAAGCTCTTAAAGATTGTTGTCTATTTGGCGTCTGCTGCTAGCTGCTAAAAGCATAAAAAAAATACACCTGAGGACTACGGGCCGCACGAACACTTGATTCGGGGCGCAAGCTGACCGCGGGTCGCAGTTTGGATACTCTGCAAATCACATTTAAGTGCCTGGCAGAGGGTTCATCGAACCACCTTCACAATTCTCTATTATTCCAATCTCGTCTAGCGCGAGGAAAGAACGAACACCTATATCTTTCCGTACGAGCTCCATTTTCCCTTATTTTATCGTGGTGATCGTTTTTCCCTATGTAGGTCGGTGTCAACAAAATATTTTCGCATTCGGAGGAGCAAGTTGGAATTTAGTGAGAATATTCCGACGCAACGAAAACCGCCTTGCTTTTAATGATGTCCAGCCCAAATCCTGTATCATTTCTGTGACACTCTCTCCCATATTTCACGACAATACAAAACGTTCTGCCCGTCTTTGAACTTTTTCGATGCACTCCGTCAGTCCTATCTGGTAAGGATCCCACACAGCGCAGCAGTATTCTAAAAGAGGACGGAGAAGACACCCTCTTCACGCTAGTTCATAGGCGAAGTACTGGTGGTAAGCTGTGTTCGCATCGACCCTCTGTCCATAATTATGCTTTATAAATGGAGATGATGTTTAAACTACTTTTGTTTGGCACAATTGTTTTACGAATCACCATTGCATGATGTGATTTTAGTAAGTGACTAAAAGTTTTTGTGCCTGTAATACTCTGGTAATTTTACAGTTACTTAAGCTATAGTGTTTTTTCTCTCTCAGTTCCGATGCTAAGTTTTTGCTAATGAAGGTGTCCTCCTGTTCAGGTGTATTTTACTTCTGATGAAAGTATATTTAGATATACCAAAACCGTGGTCAAGAATTTTAATAAATCTTTATCCTGCAACTGTTTTGTCTGTCATCATTTACCGTGAATAACCAGAAAATATTAAAACAACAGAACCCCCACCCTCTCCAGAGAAACCAAAAAAGTAACAATCGCACAGTACAGTAACATGAAAAAACGCAACGTAAAACAAGAAAAAAGAGAAATCAATATCTTATAAATGACTACTACTTTCATTAACGAAAGATGCCGAAAACAAATTACGATATGAAAACAAAACTATCTACATCGAATTTTTAAAATACGCGCGTAGCGAGGAAATCCAGAGAAATCATTTAATAACATCACACATTACGTCATTGGTCAAAGCCGACGGGTGGAATTGGACGGTAGAATTGACCCAATCCGCTAGCTTGACCTTTCAGTGTACCTCCTTTTCCAGACCGCGTTTTTCGTTTGTTACATGGAGTTAGTTTTACGATACCGGTAAACGTTAAGAAACTCACCTAAGGCCAGTACAATCCGTGGAGTGTATAAACGCAGATATTTCGAACATAAGGCGCTGCAAAAGTCACTATAAATCATAGTCGCCCAGAACTGCGGCAACACTGAGTCAATGCCATAGAAACGGAAACAAAATCGTATGACGTGACTGTTAGACGCTCGAAGCAACCGCGCCGAGCTCACTTTAGCCGGCATAGATATTCACTGATCTAACGGACTGTCACAGGTTGGTGCGTCAGATTATAAGAACATAAGGAAGATTTAGACCCTGCCTATACACTATATTTTTTTAGAACGTAGATGAAGGTCACATTAATGTGACTGGACCGTGTATATTTCAATTTTACTGCCATAGATGCGTGGTACAATGTACAAAGTATGTTTGTAGTGGGAGGAAGATGTTGTCCATACATTTGTTTCACAAACTGAAGCCTACGACAATGTGTCATGCATTAACGCTAGTATTTGCAAAAAAAAAGTAGTTATTGGTAACTTAAGTAATCAACAAAAGAGTGATAGGAGAACGATCTTTTGAAAATAATTAGTTTAGTGACCAAAACACAATTGAACTCATTTGTTTTTGCCTTATAGAAAATTTCGTTTTACGCTTCCCTTGAGGGGTAATTGACCCCCTGGTTGCGAATCACTGATCTATGTGATGCTAAACCCTAATCTTTCTTTCTTCCTCCTTAAGTTCAATTCCTTAATCACTGCACCCCTCGCTTGGTGGAAACGCAAGTGTTCCAGTTGCAGTAGCACGACCCATACTCTGAGCGGTTCGTTACTTGCTTACTCAGCCACGTAGCTTATGCTATTTAATTTGGTAATAATTCGTCACATTTCGTTGTATCATTAACTTTGATTTCGTGAGCTGCTCAGATGACCAGATCTTGTTGTGCTTTCCCATACACTCTACCACATTTTTGGTACGTTCCCACAGTGTTACTGTTATTTTGTAATTTGAATTGGGCTTTAGAGAGCTTTGTTCTTTCTTAACTTTTATTGCAATTTTTGTTACTCATTGGAGCGAATAAATATCTGTTGATTTTGGACTTGACTTAGATTCCTTTACTTTGTCTTAAATCCTTCCATAGTTAGACGACGTAATATACACAACAAAAAAAGTTTTGCTTCACCCCGGTTCCCAAAACTCCTGAAGGTAGACGTTGACTGTGGATATTTTATCACAGACACAGTCCCTTTGACTGTTCAGAAATGTCACTAAACCCGCCAAAAGATGTAAACAACCATGCATGAGCAGCGCATATTAGACGGAGGGGGTCCGACAGCCGATCACTCCCAGTCATTCCACCAGGAAGGAGGTACACAGCTCGTGTTGTCTATAGTTCGACCATGCCAAGATGGTCAGTACAGCAGTTCGATCGCGTCCGCACTGTTACTTTGTGCCAGGAAGGGCTCTCAACAAGGGAAGTGTCCAGGCGTCTCGGAGTAAACCAAAGCGACGTTGTTCGGACATGGAGGGGATACAGAGAGACAGGAACTGTCGATGACGTGTCTCGCTCAGGCCGTCCAAGGGCTACTACTGCAGTGGATGACTGCTACCTACGGATTATGGCTCGGAGGAACCCTGACAGCAACGCCACCATGTTGAATAATTCCTTTCATGCAGCCACAGGTCGTCGTTAGGTTGGGTTGTTTTGAGGGAGGAGACCAGACAGCGAGGTCATCGGTCTCATCGGATTAGGGAAGGACGGGGAAGGAAGTCGGCTGTGCCCTTTCAAAGGAACCATCCCGGCATTTGCCTGGAGCGATTTAAGGAAATCACGGAAACCGAAATAAGGATGGCCGTACGCGGGATCGAACCCTCGTCCTCCCGAACGCGAGTCCAGTGTACTAACCACTGCGCCACCTCGCTCGGTCATGACGTCGTGTTGCGACTCAAACTATGCATAGTAGTCTGCATGATGCGCAACTTCACTCCCGATGTCCATGGCGAGGTCCATCGTTGCAACCACTACACCATGCAGCGCGCTACAGATAGGCGCAACAACATGCCGAATGGATCGCTCAGGGTTGGCACCACGTTCTCTTCACCGATGAATGTCGCATATGCCTTCAACCAGACAATCGTCGGAGACACGTTTGGAGGCAACCCGGTCAGGGTGAACGCCCTAGACACACTGTACAGCGAGTGTAGCAAGTTGGAGGTTCCCTGCTGTTTTGGGGTGGCATTATGTGGGGCCGACGTACGCAGCTAGTGGTTGGCCAAGCATTCGTCTTCATGGATGACAATTTGCGCCTCCATCGTGCACATCTTGTGACTGCTTCCTTCAGGATAACGGCATCGCTCGACTAGAGTGGCCAGCATGTTCTCCAGATATGAACCCAATCGAAAATGCCTGGGGTAGATTGAAAAGGGCTGTTTATGGATGACGTGACCCTCCAACCACTCTGAGGTATCTACGCCGAATCGCCGTTGAGGAGTGGTAGAGTGTGGACCAACAGTGCCTGGATGAACTTGTGGATAGTATGCCACGACAAATACAGGCATGCATCAATGCAGTAGGACGTGCTACTGGGTATTAGAGGTACCGGTGTGTACAGCAATCTGGACCACCACCTCTGAAGGTCTCGCTGTATTGTAGTACAACAATAGCAATAAAAAAGGTGGAAATGCTGTTTATGTTGATCTCTATTCCAATTTTCTGTACAGGTTCGGCCGGCCGTTGTGGCCGAGCGGTTCTAGGCGCTGTCAGTCCGGAACCGCGCCACCGCTGCGGTCGCAGGTTCGAATCCTGCCTCGGGCATAGATGTGTGTGATGTCCTTAGGTTAGTTAGGTTTAAGTAGTTCTAAGCTCTAGGGCACTGGTGACGTCAGATGTTAAGTCCCATAGTGCTCAGAGCCATTTGAACCATTTTGTACAGGTTCCGGAACTCTCTGAATCGCTGTGATGCAAAACTATTTTTGATATGTGTAATAATAAACATAAAATGGTGAACATCTAAGCTTATTGTTCTCACTGTGATGACGTTATCGTTGTGCACAGGCCAAACTCAACGAGTTAGTTAGTTAGTTAGTTACATGTTCCATTGATCAATAGCACGGAAAAACCGTTATGATGTGGAACGTGTCAACGATTAGTTATATTAAGAATTCAGAGAAAAGAATCAGCATGAGGAAAGATTTGTTCTGATCCAGAACTTAGATGCAGCTTTCTTTATTTGTTGTAATTAATGTTCACCGCACACTCCAACAGAAATTACATAAAATTTGTACAGAACTGGATAAACATGACGTAAAACTATGCATCAGTGTTCACAGAGGCCTACGTCAAAGAACAGATGAGTATGAGAACTCGAATTAGCTTCAGCAGGTCACAGTCAATAAAGGACAAAGAGGCAGTAAAACATGATAGCGGAGAATAATATTACTACCAACACTACTGCTCGAAACATCTGTCAGTTACGGCAGTTTCACACTCACGTTAACACCACATCGCATATGATACTGTGCAAATCATTAACATGACGTCTTAACTGATGTCGTAAAGTACTGGAGAGATGTAAGTCTGTCGAGGCGCTAAGGGTGCAGAAGGCAATGGAAACTACTGCATTATAGACACGTGATGTATATCCACAGGAGATGTTGCCAGTATGTGGCTTCCCATTCGGATCTCTGGGAAGGGGCTGCCAAGGGGTCAGTATCCATGAGAAAAAGATTGTATAATCTACGAAAGAACCATATTCCACATGACGGAGCGTAAAATATCATAAGCCTGAATGTGATAGGAAACATATAAAATCTGAAGAGGGAAAAACAAAGCCTGTAGGGTTCAATGGTTCAAATGGCTCTGAGCACTATGGGACTTAACATTTGTGGTCATCAGTCCCCTAGAACTTAGAACTACTTAAACCTAACTAACCTAAGGACATCACACACATCCATGCTCGAGCCAGGATTCGAACCTGCGACCGTAGCGGTCACGCGGTTCCAGACTGCAGCGCCTAGAACCGCACGGCCACTCCGGCCGGCCCAAGCCTGTAGGGGTCAGTGAAGTGAAATGGAAAGACGATAAAAATACCTTTTCATACAAATGAATGGTATCATCAACAGCATCAGAAAATAGTTCAACGAGAATAGGATTCGCTACGAATGGGAAAGAAGGGCAAAAAGTGAGTTACTGTAGACAGTTCACTGACGGAGTTATTCTCATCAGAATTGCGGCTACCCCCGTCGGAGGTTCGAGTCCTCCCTCGGGTATGGGCGTGTATGTTGTCGTTAGTTTAAGTTAGATTAAGTAATGTGTAAGCCTAGGGACCGATGACCTTAGCAGTTTGGTCCCATAGAAACTTACCACAAATTTCCAAATTTTTCTCATCAGAATCGAAATCAAACCAATGCCAAAGTTCAGGTATACATATCAGTGGCAGAAACAGAAGATGGCGAGATAAAGACTGTGATTTGATTGAAAGGATGAATCAATCTTTAAAGCGAGATGAAATTGTAATACCCATGTGGAATTGGAACGCATAGTAGGAGAACGAATACAAGTAGAGTTAGTGGAGAATAAGGACTAGATAATAGGACTGAGAAAAAATTTCAGCAAAAGAGGGCTCCGAATTGTAGCGTGTAACGTGGCGCTGTGTAACGTGACTGTGTCGGTGCGAGGGAGACTGAGAAAAGTGGAAGCACGAATTCGAAGAGTTCGTCCACACATAGAGCACCGCCCCCCTTCAGCGTGACATTGCCGGACTATACACGAGTGCTGCGACATCTGCAAAAATCCGACGCCTTGGGTTCTCTATCTTCGATCATCTTCCATAAAGCCCCAACTTGGCCCCATCCGATTTTCACGTTTCCAAAACTTAAAAACACTCTCGAGGGCTCCACTTTGATAGTGATGACGTGGTGCATGCAGAGATGAGCTTGTGACTCCGTCGAGAAAGTCAAACATTCTACACTGACGATATCAACAAACTGGTCTCTCATAGGGAGAAGTGTGTTTGTCGCTAGGGTCACTATGTTGAGAAATGAATATGTATACTTGAAGAATAAAGATGTAGAATGTTAGTAAAGTTAGTTTTACGACTTTATAGCATGACACAGGGGAAAAACAGACCCGGACTGCTTTTATAATTGAAATAAACGGTTGTACTCCATCATAAGTTGCATTAAGAAGTATGTTTTTTTATTTCTTGATGGTGACTGGTTTCTGACACCTAGGTCCATTTCATACCATCCGAACGTAACTACGACAATATAGGCGAAAGCTTAGGTACAAAAACTGCCCCTGCAGTGATAATCAAAGCGGCACTATGGCCGAATTAACAACAGTAAAGAGACCATATAGGACAGACACTGGAAAACATTTAAGATAGGAAACAAAAGACCATGGCAAATATATCTTATGTCTTCTTCCACTGCGAGGGAGGAGAAGCTAGTGAAATGCCTTCTCCTATTTTGTACATTTTTTCTTGTACGACCTTTCTACCTCTTTTGTATAATATTTGCAACAAACTGGCGTTGTTGGCCTGAATTTCGCTTGTTTTTGAAAGCATTCGTTTGCCTCCTCGATTTTTATTCAAAAATGGTTCAAATGGCTCTGAGCACTATGGGACTCAACTGCTGAGGTCATTAGTCCCCTAGAACTTAGAACTAGTTAAACCTAACTAACCTAAGGACATCACAAACATCCATGCCCGAGGCAGGATTCGAACCTGCGACCGTAGCGGTCTTGCAGTTCCAGACTGCAGTGCCTTTAACCGCACGGCCACTTCGGCCGGCGATTTTTATTCATTTATTTCCCTGTACAACAAACTGCATACATAAATGACTATTTGAAGTGATCTCAGTCGTATTTTTACGTCTAAAGAGAAGTAAATACCGACAAAATACAGTACATTATTGTAATCTCATACAATAAAAGCTTGTCAGGGCTCGTAGTCAATGCACGTAGCACATCCATTATCCAACAACGATCTGAGGGCATTCAAGAGAACGGAACGCCTGGAGCACGAGCCTGACGAATTGCCGGTTATAGATTTATTCAGTAGGATGTACCATTGTACCACACCCATGAGTGTGTCACGTTAAACTTTCGGAATAATAAAGTTTTGGAGTTTCTCCTACAATATCATGACAACACTTTCGAGATTTTACCTTAACAATGAACACGAAAGATGAAACTCGCTGATGTACACATGCCAAAATCGCCATTTTTGCACATTCGTAGTTTTTGCATAAGAAGTATGTATGATTCTTGGTAATATCTTCAACAGCAATTGAAATATCTTAAGTTGATCCGCAACCTTCTTTAACTGGGACGAAAAGCTCTGGAAGCCGATGAAAAATGATCCCTCCATGTTACTCGCTTCCAATTCGTTATTCTGAGCAATTCAATTTCTGGAATGAGAAGCAAGGAAAGGGTACGAAAATACGTCACACCTGTCGCTGAGAAAATGTCCGTCCAGTGACAGCGTCGGCACAAAACGCCCTTTTGTCATTCGAGACACGTTGTACTGTCAGCGTTAAATCTTTCACTAACGAGTCGTGCTGGGAAAACAATAGCGGCGTATTAAGTGGTGCTGTGGATACAATGTATTCCAGATGCGTGTGCTTGATCTATTGCAGCTGATCCGCTGTTTCGAATACCATTACTCGTCTCTTCGCTGTTTTTCGTGTTAGCCTGGGTATTCGTGACCCACATGAACGGCTGTCTTTACCGATAGGCTATCCTAGCTCTACAGGGAAAAGCAGAACGAATCGATCCTCTGCAGCGCCGAAGGGTGTTTCACTGTAGCTAATCGATGTATTACTTCATTACAAAAGTAAGATAAGGCGACGGTAGCAGACATCAAAAGAATTTTGATTTTCATTGTCTCCTCAGAGCAAAAACTCTCTCGTGCTCAAACATACCGAGTGGTTATAATGAAAGTGCAGCTACTCGCAGAGCTCCTGTGTGGGCTGTAATTATGGTACGGCAGCGAAACTTCGTGGATATTCTAATGTGTTAGTGCGGAAAGCGATTTCCGATGGAAAAAAATCCATTTTTGGCTGCCAGATGCAAATCGGGCGCTGTGAATGCAAGAAAGAATATTGGTATGTTTTCATATGCAATTGGTTAGGCACGGGATATGGGCACAAACGGTTAAACAAGTGAGAAAGGCATAATGTTGATGTTATTGTTAACCGCCGTTTACACTGTTTGTTTGGCATGAGCACTGGACACTTCGACGAGTTGCTGTACAGCGCAAGATTTGCACCTGGTGACCAAAATTGGAACTAATTTTTTTCCAGGATAAATTGGTTCTGCATTAACGCGTTTCTACCAAGTTTAAATGACGTACTAAAAATACAGCCCACACTTTTATCATTACGTAATCTTATGCATAATGTTTTGAAAGAAAAAAAATAATTTGGCCTCGCAGTTACCAATGACATATCAGAAACGTTAGGCATATTTTTTTATGAATTTTCTGAAGAAAAGAACGGTAATAACGATTAATAATTTTTTACAACTCGAAAGTGTTAAAGATTATAATAAAAAGATTTTATTCTTCATTTGTTCGATCATGGCATGCTTGTCAGCAGAGCAGTGTATGCAGTTACTGAAATGCATTTTGCTGCCACATTGCGTTCATGTTCTGTTCAGCAAACCCCACTGTCAATGGCCTGCACATTAAGCACCAGTCACAGTTTTATTAGGTTGAGGTACAAAATAAGTTCGTTTATTTAACTACTGAAGTAAGATTAATTTGCTTACGGCTTTTTTCTTCTCTGTTTCCCACATTAATCGGAATTATGCTGCTTGGGAGCGCGTTACACAGGTACTTTTGTCTGTGCCGATGATTTTTCAAATGGTTCAAATGGCTCTACGCACTATGAGACTTAACATCTGAAGTCATCAGTCCTCTAGACTTAGAACTACTTAAACCTAACTAACCTAAGGACATCACACACATCCACGCCCGAGGCAGGATTCGAACCTGCGACCGTAGCAGCAGCGCAGTTCCGGACGGAAGCGCCTAGAACCGCTCGGTCACGGCGGCCGGCAATGAATTTTTCGCTACGTTTTGTATTTACACCACTGCACATTTCCCAGATATTGTTGCGCAGTTTTAAAAATCATGTGGCCGTGTAACCTTTGTTTTGTTGCTGTTTATGATACACTAAATAGCAACATGTACTTTGAAGAACAGTTGCGCTCTTTCGAAGTAGTTCATCAGAGACAAGGGTATCGTCAGGAGCGCCCAAGTGAAGTGTGATAGGAACGCTGTTACGCTCTATATACATAAATGATTTGGTGAACAGGGTGGGCAGCTGATGATGCTGTAGTGTACGGGAAGGTGTCGAAGTTGAGTGACTGTAGGAAAATACAAGACGACTTAGACGAAATTTCTAATTGGTGTGATAAATAGCAGCTAGCTCTAAATGTGGAAAAATGTAAGTCAATACGGATGGGTAGGAAGAACAAACCTCTAATTTTCGGATACGGTATTAGTAGTGCCCTGCTTGACAGAGTCAAGTTGTTGGGAGAATTTTAGGAAAGTGTGGTTCACATTTAAAGGAGACTGCATATAGGACGCGGATGCAACCTATTCTTGAGTACTGCTCGAGTGTTTGGGATCCGTACCAGGTCCGATTGAATGAGAACTTCGAAGAAATCGAAAGGTGGGCTGCTACATTTGCTACCTGTAGGTTCGAACAACAAGTAAATGTTACGAAACCCGCCCAAAGCCGTGCGGGCTCCGAATCGGGAAGGAGCGCCTGGTTCCCGGCACGAATCCGCCTTGCGGACTTGTGTCGAGGTCCAGTGAACCGGCCAGTCTGTGGATGGTTTTTAGGCGGTTTTCCAGCTACCTCGGAAAATGCGGGCTGGTTCCCCTTATTCCGCCTCAGCTACACTATGTCGGCGATTACTGCGCAAGCAAGTTCTCCATGTACGTGTACACCACCATTACTCTACCACACAAACATAGGGATTATACTCGTCTGGTGTGAGACGGGGGGGGGGGGGGGGGGAGGGGGGGGTCCACAGGGGGCCGAACCGCACAATATCCCTGAAAGAGTGGTTCGGTGTGGGGTGGCGGAGGGGTAGGGGTAGTGGACTGCGGTAGTCGTCATGGGGTTGTGGACCACTGTGGCTGCGGCGGGGACGCAGCCTCTCCATCGTTTCTAGGTCCCCGCTTAACATACAATACAATACAATACAAATGTTATGGACATACTACGGGAACTCAAATGGGAATCCTTGTAGGGAAGGCGACGTTCTTTTCGAGGGACACTATAGAGAAAATTTAGATAACCGACATTTGAAGCTGATTGACGAACGATTCTACAGCCGCCAACATAAATGGGGTGAACGGACCGAGAAGATAAGCTACGAAAAATGAGGCATATAGGTAGTCGTTTTTCCCTTGCTCTGTTTGCGAGTGCAACAGGAAAGAAAATGAGTAGTAGTTGTACCCTCCGTCACGTACCGTATGGTGGCTTGCGGACCTACAGCTTCATACACTAAACACAGGAACTAAAAATTAAGTGCTCCTAAGAGATATCATGCCAGTGCCTTATAACACTACCTCTAGCCTTTGTAATGGTCTCAGTTTGGTGGTGAAGAGAGTCCATATGTTTTTTCAGTTGAAGTCACTCACTGATGATCAGGTCCCTTAAAGCTGTCAAACTACATGGATGTTGACTGCTAAGTTCCACCCACTGTTGTAAACAATTCCAGATATTTTCTATGAGACGAAGATCAGGTGATTTTTGGGCCACTCGAGGTGCGATTTGGTGCGAGAACAGGAACATATGCATACAGACCTGTAAACACGGCTGTTTTCACTGTACAAGATGGAATATCCACAACTTACTCATCATGAAGATGTGGAAGTAAGGGCAGTACTTCGACAGTGAGAATGAAATAAGCATCTTGGTTCATCTTCATAGTAGCCTGAAAGAGTGCAGAAACACCCCAAAACGTTGCAGGAACATCTTCAGCCTGAAGCAGAGCTCACCATCTGCAGCATCGTCGACAGGACTGACTGCGAACCTTTGGTACAGAGCCGAGTGGGGGGTCTGAATCAGAGGCTGAGACGGTTCTGCGACCGTGTGGGCTGCAGATTCCTCGACTTGCGCCATAGGGTGGTGGGGTTTCGGGTTCCGCTGGATAGGTCAGGAGTCCACTACACGCAGCAGGCGGCTACACGGTTAGCAGGGGTTGTGTAGCGTGGACTGGGCGGTTTTTTAGGTTAGATGGCCTCGGGCAAGTACAGAAAGTGCAACAGCCTCAAAGGCTGAGGGGGCAAAGTCAGGACATGCGGGGACCAAGCAGCAATCGGTATTGTAATTGTAAACTGTCGAAGCTGCATTGGTAAAGCACCGGAACTTCAAGCGCTGATAGAAAGCACCGAAGCTGAAATCGTTATAGGTACGGGAAGCTGGCTGAAGCCAGAGATAAATTCTGCCGAAATTTTTACAAAGGCACAAACGGTGTTTAGAAAGGATAGATTGCATGCAACCGGTGGTGGCGTGTTTGTCGCTGTTAGTAATAGTTTATCCTGTAGTGAAGTAGAAGTGGATAGTTCCTGTGAATTATTATGGGTGGAGGTTACACTCAACAACCGAGCTAGGTTACTAATTGGCTCCTTTTACCGACCTCCCGACTCAGCAGCATTAGTGGCAGAACCACTGAGAGAAAATCTGGAATACATTTCACATAAATTTTCTCAGCATGTTATAGTCTTAGGTGGAGATTTCAATTTACCAGATATAGACTGGGACACTCAGATGTTTAGGACGGGTGGTAGGGACAGAGCATCGAGTGACATTATACTGAGTGCACTATCCGAAAATTATCTCGAGCAATTAAACAGAGAACCGACTCGTGGAGATAACATCTTAGACCTACTGATAACAAACAGACCCGAACTTTTCGACTCTGTAAGCGCAGAACAGGGAATCAGTGATCATAAGGCCGTTGCATCATCCCTGAATATGGAAGTAAATAGGAATATAAAAAAAGGGATGAAAGTTTATCTGTTTAGCAAGAGTAATAGGAGGCAGATTTCAGACTACCTAACAGATCAAAACGAAAATTTCTGTTCCGACACTGACAATGTTGAGTGTTTGCGGAAAAAGTTCAAGGCAATCGTAAAATGCGTTTTAGACAGGTACGTGCCGAGTAAAACTGTGAGGGACGCGAAAAACCCACCGTGGTTCAACAACAAAGTTAGGAAACTACTGCGAAAGCAAAGAGAGCTTCACTGCAAGTTTAAACCCAGCCAAAACCTCTCAGACAAACAGAAACTAAACGATGTCAAAGTTAGCGTAAAAAGGGCAATGCGTGAAGCGTTCAGTGAATTCGAAAGTAAAATTCTATGTACCGACTTGACAGAAAGTCCTAGGAAGTTCTGGTCTTACGTTAAATCAGTAAGTGGCTCGAAACAGCATATCCAGACACTCCGAGATAATGATGGCATTGAAACAGAGGATGACACGCGTAAAGCTGAAATACTAAACACCTTTTTCCAAAGCTGTTTCACAGAGGAAGACCGCACTGCAGTTCCTTCTCTAAATCCTCACACAAACGAAAACATGGCTGACATCGAAATAAGTGTCCAAGGAATAGAAAAGCAACTGGAATCACTCAACAGAGGAAAGTCCACTGGGCCTGACGGGATACCAATTCGGTTCTACACAGAGTACGCGAAAGAACTTGCCCCCCTTCTAACAGCAGTCTCTAGAGGAACGGAAGGTTCCAAATGATTGGAAAAGAGCACAGGTAGTCCCAGTCTTCAAGAAGGGTCGTCGAGCAGATGCGCAGAACTATAGACCTATATCTCTGACGTCGATTTGTTGTAGAATTTTAGAACATGTTTTTTGCTCGCGTATCATGTCGTTTCTGGAAACCCAGAATCTAATCTGTAGGAATCAACATGGATTCTGGAAACAGCGATCATGTGAGACCCAACTCGCTTTATTTGTTCATGAGACCCAGAAAATATTAGATACAGGCTCCCAGGTAGATGCTGTTTTCCTCGACTTCCGGAAGGCGTTCGATACAGTTCCGCACTGTCGCCTGATAAACAAAGTAAGAGCCTATGGAATATCAGACCAGCTGTGTGGCTGGATTGAAGAGTTTTTAGCAAACAGAACACAGCATGTTGTTCTCAATGGAGAGACGTCTACAGGCGTTAAAGTAACCTCTGGCGTGCCACAGGGGAGTGTTATGGGACCATTGCTTTTCACAATATATGTATATAAATGGCCTAGTAGATAGTGTCGGAAGTTCCATGCGGCTTTTTGCGGATGATGCTGTAGTATACAGAGAAGTTTCAGCATTAGAAAATTGTAGGGAAATGCAGGAAGATCTGCAGCGGATAGGCACTTGGTGCAGGGAGTGGCAACTGACCCTTAACATAGAGAAATGTAACGTAATGCGAATACATAGAAAGAAGGATCGTTTATTGTATGATTATATGATAGCGGAACAAACATTGGTAGCAGTTACTTCTGTAAAATATCTGGGAGTATGCGTGCGGAACGATTTGAAGTGGAATTATCATATAAAATTAATTGTTGGTAAGGCGGGTACCAGGTTAAGATTCATTGGGAGAGTCCTTAGAAAATGTAGTCCATCAACAAAGGAGGTGGCTTACAAAACACTCGTTCGACCTATACTTGAGTATTGCTCATCAGTGTGGGATCCGTACCAAGACGGGTTGACGGAGGAGATAGAGAAGATCCAAAGAAGAGCGGCGCGTTTCGTCACAGGGTTATTTGGTAAGCGTGATAGCGCTACGGAGATGTTTAGCAAACTCTAGTGGCAGACTCTGCTAGAGAGGTGCTCTGCATCGCGGTGTAGCTTGCTGTCCAGGTTTCGAGAGGGTGCGTTTCTGGATGAGGTATCGAATATATTGATTCCTCCTACTTATACCTCCCGAGGAGATCACGAATGTAAAATTAGAGAGATTCGAGCGCGCACGGAGGCTTTCCGGCAGTCGTTCTTCCCGCGATCCATACGCGACTGGAACCGGAAAGGGAGGTAATGACAGTGGCACGTAAAGTGCCCTCCGCCACACACCGTTGGGCGGCTTGCGGAGTATAAATGTAGATGTAGATGTAGAACTACACATACAATGTGAGTTGAACACCTTATTGCATGTTGGTGCACTCGATCTCCCACATCAGTTAGAAAGAGGTTAAATCGTGACTTATTGGACCACAGTACGTGGCTCAAGTTAACTACCACCTAGTTTCGGTGTTGCTTGACTCACGGAAGACGTACAGCCTTAGGTTCGCTTTCGGCAATGGTGCTTTGTGGTGTACCCGCCTCAAATACACTCAATAACTGGTTTAGGTGGCTCTTCCTTCACTGACAGCAGCAATTAATGTTGGACATGAAACTGGCTGTAATTGAAAAGGTTCCTGTCAGTTAGGATCTTTTTATGACCACTTTCCTTATGTTGTGTTACATGGTTGTGAGTTGTACACCATTCCTTGTAGACAAGTTGGAAATTCCATGTTAGTACACCAACAAATCACTAAACTTGAATCAATGTGTGATTATGAGAATGTCCAAACATGATAGTCCCTTTCTGTTAGCCTGTCTTGTCTCCACATTGACTCACCAAGCTGTGCTGATTCCACACGGCTGGTTGATACACTGTAAGCCTCCCACTTCTATTTAACTTTAACCTGATTACGTAACTGGTATGACCTCAGCGCTAATGCCCTGCTAGTCGCTGCTGTTTCATCTTCATTTTTCCATGTGGCATTTGCACTATCATGTATGGTCCTGAATGCAAATGTTCTCACTTTTTTGTATCTCTTTGGAAAATCAACGTGTATAGTTCCATACCAATATATAGTTTCATATGCAGCACCCTCTCTGCTGTGTTACATCTTCATTGTACTGTGCCTCCCATTGAGCTGCCTTTGCTGTTAAATTGATTAAGCCTTCTTTTACTTTCCTGTTTGCATATTAACGAAGTCTCTGTTTTACCTGTGTCCAGTCGTCTTCCTTTTCCTCAAAATGCAATTTGTATAGGGGTTATGTTGGTTCATGAATGTGGAAGCTGCTTCATTATACCCACAAGGCATTTAAGATGCACAAGCCAGCGATTTTCCCATTCTTATTCATATAAACAGATAAACAAGTTTAATTCATGGTTTGTTCTTACTTCTGGGTTTGCTTCTGGGTTGAATTTTGAGATCAAGGTTTCTCAGAGATCACTTTCCTTTGAGAAATTTGACTGTTTCAGTTAAAGTGACTACTGTTGATGTGCGTGACTATGGACTTGACTGTAGGTGAGTAGGTAGCTATTTCGACTTTGCATACTTTTAATAATTTCTGGAGGTATTATACAGTGAAACAATATATTTAGCACAGGTCTTTGTGCGTGAAAATGGTCTACAGATGTCAACACACACAATTTATGACAGATCGTTTGGTATTATCAGATGTAATATGTCTTTTCCTTATCCACTGGAGTACTTTTTCCTGGTGCCATATGCACGTTCTCAATACCCCTTGTGCTCGGCGATGCAAGCTGGGAAAGTGGCAATATTCATTTACTTTTTCAGCGCATTTTGCGACTCCAAACTATCCCTACACAAAATGTGTGTGCTGAATCGGAATTGCTTTAGCTTCATTAGGAATACACGCTAACCATTTGTGAATTTAAACATTGGTTCTGTAAAATAAGATTTTCTTTTCAGGTTCATACTGGGTACAAAGTCTGCTTGTTCTCTGCTTGTCTCTCTTTCTTCTACTCATAGCCACTATGGCTCACAATCCAGTAATCGCGACATAATTTTGCATTCTTCTGACTTTATACTTGCAGTACCTCATTTCTTTTATTAGTAAAATGTTGATGAACAAATTGGCTTCATGATATAAGGGAATTTCTTTCAAGCCTTCCAAGGCAATAGGAAAAGTTTGTTGGTTATTTAATATAAACTATTTCAAAACTACATTATTGTAGCAATACTGAGCATCTCACCATTTTGGTATAGTGTATAGTGTTCAGTTCAACAGAAAACTTAAAGCTTTATGATGTCAGGCAAGACAGAAATGAAAACATCTGAATGCCGAAACTAATGGTGCCTTATACGTTAATTAGTAAATAAGCATTATCTCAGGAGGTTAATACTTGGCACGCAAAACCAATAAATTCTTTCACCATGTCTGGCTGGTACAACTTATTAGTTTTACTTCAGTTTGTTCTGAGTGCCTCAGAATCTTTTTGATATTTTGATGCCCATCCTTGTGTTGCATTCTTCTTTTGCAGACTTCACAAAGCTGCATTATTTATGATGTGATCTGACGTAAATCCCCGGTAAATACCACACAGTCAAGTAACCCCTTTAATTGACTCTTAGTTAGGTGTCTTCTAAAATCCCTTCCTACTGTGATTTAACTTCCATCCAGTCGAAGTCCTTGTGATGTAGAAATTAAAAAGAGAAGGAAAGGAAGCCATGAAGGAAGGAACATTATGGTTCAACATCTCTGTGGCTAGGGCACAGAATTGGAATGGATAAGAAAGTATCAGAATTCCATATCTGTGGGAATCATGCTAGCATTCATCTCAAGTGCTTTTGGGAGATCTCCAAAACTGTTAACTGTTTGCTCCTGTCTGTCAGCATCTCAACAATGAATCTAGATTCCTCAAAGAGCTTAAAATTCCTCAGCAGGGACCTGAGGACCGTCAAAATTACATGAGAAATTTTCTGCAGCACACAAGCACTTGCCTCCATCTTCTTATGTACGTACAAACTGCTCCTTTGCATATTTTAAACATTGTGGTGAACTATAATATATGAGCTCATCTACATTATTTATTTTGTTTTCCATTCTCCAAAGTACTGACGTAACAAACTCACTTCACTACTGCGGACTGTTGGATTTGTTGTCGTCTTACTGTGCCCTGGTTTCTTCCCACACTGCCTGTCTGTACGCTGATTGTAGGTGCAAGATGTATCCTTCTGGCTCCCGTAATCCCAGAGAGTTGTCCTCGTGTGGTTGTGGCCCTTCTACACACTGCAATAGGCTCGAGTGGTCTGTACTTTACCTACCTGTTCAGGTGCAGGGCGTCCTAAGTAGATTCTACTTAACAGTTTGTGGATTGGGGTACAGTTAGAGTTTTAAAATTATAAGTGTGCTCAGTAAGATGGGCAACATCGATACTGAGCGTTCCACTTCTCGTGATTTCTGAAGAACAATTATTCCAGATGCTCTTTTCCGCTGATTAAGAATCGTAACTGTTATTTAGAGGCAAAATCCTGTGAACAGCACTTAAAAGAACTCAGTACAATGACACCTACAAACCTGTATAGGCGTAACTGCATAATACAGGGTGATTATAATTAAATTTAAACTTTCGAACCGCTGTAGAAATAACACCACTGGTCAGAAAGACATCATATTGCAACGGAATATTATCGGAGAAGGGGAAAACGTATGGCAGAAGAAAAATAAATAGTTACAAAATGTAGCAATAGATGGCGCTGTAAGCATCATAAGTTAATGGTGGTCGACTACAGAAGACAAATGAATCATCCAATAATGACTAACGTGCACGTTTGACGTTAAACAAACGGTACTGCTCAGTGTGCATTGGTGTAAAGGTGTGATCCTGTTAGTTACGTAAGCCCATCCACCACGGCAAGGTCGTATCACATCTGATGGGGAAAATCGGGTTTCAATTGTCCTGAGGCAAAAAACGCATAAAAAGCATCACTCACATTGGTTTCTAATTGTCCTGAGGCCAAAAACCGCATAAAAAGCATCAATATCATAGGTTTTTAATTGTTCTGAGGCCAAAAGTCGCATAAGAATCATCAATCACATTTTCAACGTGCAGATATACGCTATGTTGCGTAAAAATGGTCCCATCCACACATCCACGTTGTTGGAGAGTTGGAATGACGCGGTTGCGCAAAAGACACTCATAGCTCTTACCAGTGACTCGTTCCACATCATTACGAAATATCGTATTCATGATCCATGGAACTAGTATTAATCTAATCTAATATAATCTAATCTAAACAGGTAACAGACTGGAAGCACCTGTCTCTTCGAAATAATATGGCCCTATGATAAATGACGCCGTAAACCCGCACCACACAGTAACCTTTTCAGGATGAAGTGGTACTGGTTGACATGGGCGTGGATTTTTCGTTGCCCATATTCGAAAATTCTGTGTATTGACATACCCCGTCAGATGGAATAGGCTTCGTCTACCCACAAAATCTTCCGCGGCCAATTATTGTCCACTTCCACGCGAGCAAGAAATTCTAAAGCAAAGATCTCTCTTGCTGGCAGGTCAACAGGAAGCAACTCGTGCGCATGAGTAATTTTGAATGAATAGCAAATAAGGGCGTTTCGTAGGATTTTACGCACCGTGCTCACGCGTATGTCCAATATTCGGGCAATTCTCCGTGCACTACGTTTTTGCACACCACCTCTCGTCTCCTCCTGCATTGCTGTGGCCACTGCTTCCACTGAAGTCGAATCAATTCGTTACACACCAAAAGGACCCGTCTCTTCGAATTTCCGACTCACTTTCTCCAGACACATGGCAGTCATCGGACCAACGCCTTTTTTCAAACCCTTCAGTGTCCGGAACTTCTGCAGAGCGACGTGTGCACAGTCATCAGTTTTGTAATAGGACTTTACGAGCATAACGCGATCCTTCATTGAAACAGTAATGGCGAAAGTAGCAGGCACGAAAGGAGGAAAATCCAGCCCGCCGCTGTGACCGAGTGGTTCTAGGCGCTTCAGTCCGGAACCGCGCTGCTGCTATGGTGTCAGGTTCGAATCCTGCCTCGGGTATGGATGTGTGTGATGTCCTTAGGTTAGTTAGGTTTAAGTAGTTCTAAGTCTAGGGGAATAATGACCTCAGATGTTAAGCCCCATAATTCTTAGAGCCATTTGAACCATTTGAGGAAAAGCCGTGTACCCGGAGTGCTTATACCAACTTCAGTGGGTCGTGTGCATGACAGGTGTTTTCATTTATGTATTCTGACATATACAGGGCCATCTATTGACCAATTTTTTTTCTTCTGCCATATGTTTTCCCCATCCTCTGATAATATCCCGTTGCAATTTGAAGTCATTCTGCCCAGTTGTGTTATTTCTACAACGTTTTGAAAGTTTAACTTTAATTATAATCACCCTGTATATATCAAGGACAACATATAGAAATTTACATTTGCACATTTAATAAACTGTAAACTAAATGTGTAGACGTATTATTTTTAAGGCTGTCAGTAATACAAAATAGCCACAAACGTCTAATCTTCGATGTGTATAATAAACTTCTGCAAAGAATAAAAACCCTACTCTAGGTAAATTTAAACACTTTAGTATATTACAAACGTGGATTGAAAGAAAAGCATGGTAGGTAGTTGAAGAATTGTTTCAAAGTAGTTTTAATAACATAAATAGTGAGTAAAGGTAGGTACTTACTACAAGATAAAGAAATGTGTACTGTTTACTTATTCAAATAACGTACTTTCCAAATCTATATATAGACACATAATGTGAAACTGGAAGTGAGTATGATGTACTTCATCATATATTCAGTTAGACAAGTAATGAAAACTACTTGTAAAGGTGCATTTGTCTGTAAATGTACTTATTTGAATCTAAAATATGCACTGCAAAGCCAATAGTGTTAAAGAAATACTGAAAGACTAATAAAGTAACTGTTATATTCTATTCATAACTGACCTGTGTAGACAAAGACTTCTGAGCAACAAATTCGTGTCTACAAGAACTTTACGTACAGCTGCACCGTATCTGCCAGACGAGAAACCAGGGAGTTGCGGCTGTTGTCAGTACGCAATACAAACGGCGCTGTTCTGTTACCTTTATCTGCCTCTTACGTCTGATGAAATATTTGTAGATCTTAACTCGCTCATGTAAGTCAACCTTTCTTCTTAAACCATTAAAGCCCCAAACCCCGATTTTTTATTCCAACCCTAACGTAAAAAACAGCTTCAAACGTCTGATTAATTTATAAAGTAATTAATGTGCTAAATATTGACGTTTAAGCATGTAAGTGAGGGAATGTTTGGAAAAGGGTTGAAGTAATATTTAAAGTTTCCTAGAAGTTGCTAACTGCTCTCATTGCCCAACAATGGATGAGGATAGTCTGGGTAATTTGCACTTTCTTTTAAGCGAAAGGTAGTTTTGCGCGCATCTCAATGTTTATGACTTGATATCTGTTACAGTAATATAATTTTGCAAGTGTATTTATGCGTATATGTGGATACTGTCGGCAAAATAAGTTTCTAATAGAGTTAGTAGTAAAGAAAAAATAAATTAAAAAATAATGTCTGGTGCTGAAGTTTTACTGCATGAACAGCGAAATACGGTAAGCAATAAACTTTTTTGCTTTCATCATGCTGTGGGGTTGTCGGTGTGAAAAAGCGTCGTGAAATTTGTTGGAAATCGCTAAGTGTTCTCAATCTCAAATACTGGATGGATATCATCGGGATAATCTGTGCACTGTGAGTTAACCTGCCCCACCGACGCTAACACAGTCTCTAACTGTAATATTTCTATTGCTTTATCAAACCTGTAACCTATGATTATATGATGTAATAACTAGATTACGGCAATATTTTAAATTTGTCAGTAAATATATGAAATATTGAAAATCAGATTTTCGTTGCCCCTGCAAGCCGTTATATAGGCAATATACAACTGGAAATGTGTCCCGGGTTAGTCGCTGAGTAATATACACTGAAGCGCCAAACGAACTGGTATGGGCATGCGTATTCAAATACAGAGATATGTAAACAGGCAGAATACGGCGCTGAGGCCGGCAATGCGTATATAAGACAAGGGTTTGGCGTAGTTGTTAGATCGATTACTGCTGCTACAATGGCAGATTATCAAGATTTAAGTGAGTTTGCACGTGTCGTTGCATGAGCGATGGGACACAGCATCTCCGAGGTAGTGATGAAGTGGGGATTTCCCCGTACGACCATTTCACCAGTGTGCTGTGAATATCAGGAATCCAGTAAAACATCAAATCTCCGACATCGATGCGGCCATAAAAAGATCCTGCGACTGAAGAGAATCATTCAACGTGACAGAAGTGCAACCCTTCCACAAACTGCTGCAGGTTTCAATGCTGGGCGGCCTTCGACAAGTGTCAGCGTGCGAACCACCCAACGAAACATCATCGATATGGGCTTTCGGAGCAAAAGGCCCATTCGTTTGCCCTTGATGACTGCAAGACACAGAGCTTTACGTCTCGCCTGGTCCCGTCAGTTCCGACATTGGACTGTTGATGACTGGAAACATATTGCGTGGTCGAACGAACCTCGTTTCAAATTGTATCGAACGGATGGACGTGTATGGCTATGGAGACAACCTCATGAATCCATGGACCCTGCATGTCAGCAGGGGATGTTCAAGCTGATGGACGCTCTGTAATGGTGTGGAGCGTTCGAAATGGTTCAAATGGCTCTGAGCACTATGGGACTCAACTGCTGAGGTCATTAGTCCCCTAGAACTTAGAACTAGTTAAACCTAATTAACCTAAGGACATCACAAACATCCATGCCCGAGGCAGGATTCGAACCTGCGACCGTAGCGGTCTTGCGGTTCCAGACTGCAGATCCTTTAACCGCACGGCCACTTCGGCCGGCGTGTGGAGCGTGTGCAGTTGGAGTGATATGGGACCGCTGATACGTCTAGAAACGATTCTGACAGGTGACACGTACGCAAGCATCATGCCTGATCACCTGCATCCATTCATGTCGATTGTGCATTCCGACGGAGTTTGGCAATTCCAACAGGATGGTTCAAATGGCTCTGAGCACTATGGGACTTAACTACTGAGGTCATCAGTCCCCTAGAACTTAGAACTACTTAAACCTAACTAACCTAAGGACATCACACACATCCATGCCCGAGGCAGGATTCGAACCTGCGACCGTAGCGGTCACGCGGTTCCAAACTGACGCGCTTAGAACCGCACGGCCACACCGGCCGGCCCCAACAAGACAATACGACACCCCACACGTCCAGAATTGCTATAGAGTGGCTACAGGTGTTTCGAGTTAAAACACTTCCGTTGACCTCCAAATTCCCCAGGCATGAACATTATTGAGCATATCTGGGATGCCTTGCAACGTGCTGTTCAAAAGCTATTTCCACCCCCTCGTACTCTCACGGATTTATGGATAGCCCTACAGGATTCATGGTGTAAATTCTCTCCAGCACTACTTCAAACATTAGTTGAGTATGTGCCACGTCTCGTTGCGGCACTTCTGCGTGCTCACGGGAACTCTACACGATATTAAGCAGGTGTACCATTTTATTTGTCTCTTCAGTGTAGATAGTATTAAAAACTGCATCGAAAACGAACCCACACGGCATAATTAGACTGACTGCTGTGCTGCCATCTGTTACTTACGCCAAACAGTATCTGTGTGGCACGTATTTACGCAGCAATTGATTTTATTTCCCATTTTTAAGTTGTTTGGAATGGAAGCTGAAGCAAGACGCACCACCATTACGAATTACACTATGTGATCAAAAATATCCGGACACCTCCAAAAACATACGTTTTTCGTATTGGGTGCATTGTGCTGCCACCTACTGCCAGGTACTCCATATCAGCGACCTCATGAGTCATGAGACAGCGTGAGCGAGCAGAATGCGGCGCTCTGCGGAACTCACGGCTTTCGAACATAGTCAGGTCATTGGGTGTCATTTGTGTCATACGTCTGTACGCGAGATTTCCACACTCCTAAACATCCCTAGGTCCACTATTTCCGATGTGATAGTGAAGTGGAAACGTGAAGGGACACGCACAGCACACAAGCGTACAGGCCGACGTCGTCTGTTGACTGAGAGAGACAGCCGACAGTTGAAGAGAGTCGTAATGTGTAATAGGCAGAAGCTGAATTCCAAACTTCATCATTATCCACTCCAAGAACTATGAGAGTTAGGCGGGAGGTGAGAAAACTTGGATTTCATGGTCGAGTGACTGCTCATAAGCCACACATTACGCCTGTAAATGCCAAACGACGCCTCGCTTGGTGTAAGGAGCGTAAACATTGGACGATTGAACAGTGGAAAAAGTTGTGTGGAGTAACGAATCACGGTACACAATGTGGCGATCCAATGACAAGGTGTAGGTACGGCGAATGCCCGATGAACGTCATCTGCCAACAGTAAAATTCGGAGGCGGTAGTGTTATGGTGTGGTTGTGTTTTTCACGGAGGGGCTTCCACCCCTTGTTGTTTTGCATGGCACTATCGCAGCACAGGCCTTCTTGCTTCCCACTGTTGAAGAGCAATTCGAGGATGGCGATTGCACCTTTCAACACTATGGAACACCTGTTCATAACGCACGGCCTGTGGCGGAGTGGTTACACGACAATAACACCCCTGTAATGGACTGGCCTGCACAGAGTCCTGACCTGAATCTTATGAAACACCTTTGGGATGTTTTGGAACGCCGACTTCGTGCGAGGTCTCACCGACCGATATCCATACCTCTCCTCAGTGCAGCACTCTATGAAGAATGGGCTGCCATTCCCCAAGAAACCTTCCAGCACCTGCGAGAGTGGAAGCGTCATCAAGGCTAAGGGTGGGCCAACACCATATTGAATTCCAGCATTACCGATGGAGGGCGCAACGAACTTGTAAGTCATTTTCAGCCAGGTGTCCGGATACTTTTGATCACATAGTGTATATATAGTTCGGTAGTGGGGTACCATAACCAACGTTGATTCTAACTATTTATGACAAGAATGTTTCGTACTCGTTCGCATAGTTCATCATGAATGTTATTTAGTTCCCTAATATGTACGCTGCAATGTAGGTCGGCGTTTTACCGAGTTTTGATGTAATTTTTGGAAGACTTGGAACGTAAGTGAGCGATCTGAGCTGGAATGTATTGGCAGAATACGTATATTGGGTGGAGTTGATTATGTATCTAAAGCGGGGAATGCCTTCAGATTCGACTGTTATCCATCCACATTAGCTACCGTGACTGACGCTAAATTTCATCCCATCTAAACAGTCAGTAATAAGTATAAATTTCTTCTTTCTTTGGCTTCAGATTTTCTAATAATGGAAAAAGTTTGATTACAATATTTATTGTGTGGTATTCTGAATCCAACATAAACTAACACGAAGTCTAGTATGGCTTCGTCTTTAGAATAAGAATTTTGGTACAAGTGTGTGAACTATGTTTCCAGGGAGAATTCAGTTTTTCGCTGACAGCAAAACTGGCGAAGTTTGCACTGCCCCTTTAGACCATCCTCGTCTGAAGAAAGATGAGGTACTTAGTGAGAATGTCAATTCGCAAGAGACATGACCTCCCTAACCCCCCCCCCCCCCCCCCCCCCCCGCCTCTCAAATTTTACTGGCGGAAGCTGTTGTTGTTATACAGTGTACGTAATATTGATATTATTCAAAGATACGCTAATGCAAAAAAAGCTGCAGCACCAAGAAGGAGTTGTGCGACATACATGCAAGATGGTGCACATATTTCTACATCGATGATGTCTTTTCAAATTTCTCGCCAGTCGCATCAGAGTGGCGGTAGTAGCACCGCTATGAAGATATACAGGTTTGCTTTAAGTACACGTTGTAACGTTCAAGAGCGTTAATTATCTTTGAGACTGTCGATGGTGAGTTGATGTTAGTCAAAAATGCGTTTAAGACGACAAAGACGCCGTTGTCAACACATCACTGAGTTTGAACGACATCCTATAACAGGATAACGAGAAGCTGATTGTTCCGTCTGCGCTATTGAAAAGACCTGTCAGGAATGTAGTCACTGTACATCATTGCTGGCAGTGGTGGTCATGGGAATGTATGGTCACAAGAAGGCTTGGCTCCGGGCAGCCACCTGGCACTACGAGGAGGGAAGACCATCGTGTTCAGCGTATGGCTTTGGCGCATCGTACTTCACCTGCAGCAGCAGTTTCAGCAGCAGCTGGTACCGCAGCGACACAACGAACTATTACAAATACACTGCTGGCCACCGTAAATGCAACACCCTGAAGGAAGCATCCCAATCAAGTGAAATTTACACCATGGGTTTGCAGCGATGAGATATGCAACTGATTAGAATTTCAGCGCAGACGCACATCACGCGCGCCTGTGGCGCCACCTCATAGCGCCATTTAAGGCTTGGCGATTTCGACGAGTGTACGTTCGGCACGTGTGTTTACCTTTTGGTTGTTTCACAAGACGATCAGTTATGCCTCGTAGACAACAGCGAACATCGTTTGATCAAGTATCCGAGTTCGACAGAGGAAGGATAGTGGCTTACCGAGATTGTGGATTATCATACAGAGAAATCGCTAGTCGTGTTGGACGAAACCAAACAACTGTAATGCGGATATGTGACCGTTGGTTGCAGGAGGGTACGACGGACCGGCGTGGTAGATCGCATTCACCTCGGTGCACCACTGCATGTGCTGATAGGCAAATTGTGCGCATGGCAGTGATGGATCGCTCAGTGACATCCCGAACCATAGCACAGCACATTGCGTCTGTAACGCATCATCCAGTGTCTGCGCGTACCATTCGACGCCGTTTAGAGCAGAGTGGTCTGTCCGCAAGACGTCCATTGCTTCGTCTACCATTGACGCAGAACCACAGACATCTCCGTCGCTAATGGTGTGATGACAGACGGATGTGGACGGCAGAATGGAATGACGTTGTCTTTACTGACGAGGCACGCTTCTGTCTGCAGCACCACGATGGTCGGATTCGAGTGTGGAGACACCGTGGAGAGAGGATGCTGGACAGCTGCATTATGCACCGCCACACTGGTCTTGCACCGGGTATTATGGTATGGGGCGGTATTGGATATTACTCTCGCACGCCTCTAGTACGCATTGCCGGTACTTTAAATAGCCGGCGCTACATATCCGAGGTGCTGGAGCCAGTTGTCCTTCCTTACCTTCAGGGCTCGGCCACAGCCATATTTCAACAGGATAATGCACGACCACACGTGGCACGCATTGTCCAAAGGTTCTTCGTCAATAACCAGATTGAAGTGCTTCCCTGGCCGGCTCGCTCTCCGGATCTTTCGCCGATAGAAAACATGTGGTCCATGGTTGCTCAACGAGTGACCCAGATTCATCCCCAGCTGCCACACCAGATGATCTTTGGCAACGTGTGGAAGCTGCTTGGGCTGCTGTACCCCAGGAACACATCCAACATCTCTTTGACTCAATGCCGAGACGTGTGGCAGCGGTGATCTCCAACAATGGCGGCTACTCTGGCTACTGATTCTGGCAGGAACCACATGTCACAGACGTCTGTAAACGTAATCATTTGATACTTGGTCAACATGTTATCTACAAAATAAATTTTGTTGTGCTACCCCTTGTCTTTCTTGGTGTTGCATTTACGGTGGCCAGCAGTGTAGGTTACTTCAAGGACAGCCCCCAGCGGGATGCCCTGTAGCCTGCACTTCACTGACCCCGCCAAATGTGACTTCAGTGGCGTCAAACGAGAGTTCTTTGGAGGACAATGTGGAGGTCTGTTGTGTGGCTTTTTGATGAAAGCTGGCACTGCCTCACTGCCAGTAATGGCCATGTGTTGGTTAGTAGGTTGCTGGTTGAGGGCTTGCAACCAACCAGCCGTTTGATAGATGGCTCTCAGCACTATGGGTCTTAACATCTGAGGTCATCAGTCCCCTAGAACTTAGAACCACTTAAACCTAACTAACCTAAGGACATCACACTCATCCATGCCCAAAGCAGGATTTGAACCTGGGACCGTAGCAGTCGAGCGGTTCCGGACTGCAGCGCCTAGAACCGCTCGGCCACCGCGGCTGGCCAGCTGTGTGATAGGCACACTGTACTTACACCTGGAGTTATGGTCTGGGGTGCGAATTTGTATGATGGCAGGAGCACTCTCGTTATTATCCCATGCAACCTGACTTCAATTTTGTACGTCAGCTTGGTGGTTCGACCGGTTCTTTAATTTCGAGGGGTGTTTTCCAACAAGATAACACTCACTCACATTCCGGTATAGTGACTAACATACTCTACAGCGCCGATATGTTGCCTTGGCCTGCTAGATCACCAGGGCTCAAAATGGTTCAAATGTCTCTGAGCACTATGGGTCTTAACATCTGAGGTCATCAGTCCCCTAGAACTTAGAACTACTTAAAGCTAACTAACCCAAGGACGTCACACACATTCATGCCCGAGGCAGGATTCGAGCCTGCGAACGTAGCGGTCGCGCGGTTCCAGATTGTAGAGCCTAGAACCGCTCGGCTACCCCGGCCGGCTCACCAGGGCTGTCACCAATCGAGCACATTTGGTTGGCTGGTTGATGTGAGGGAAGGAACAAACAGGGAGATCATCGGTACCGTCGGATTGAGAAGGATGGGGAAGGAAATCGGCCGTGCCCCTTCAAAGAAACCATCCCGGCATTTTCCTGAAGCGATTTAGGGAAATCTCGGAAAACTTAAATCAGGATGGCCGGACGCGGGTTTGAACCGTCGTCCCCCCGAATTCGAGTCCAGCGCACATATGAGACATCGTCGGACGGCAACTCCAGCGTCAGCTAGAAACAGCATTAACCGTTCCTATATTGACCAATCAAATGCAAAACGCACCCCACAAATTGACCTCCAGCACCCGTACAACACAATGCATGCACGTTTGCGCCCTTGTATTCAACATTCTGGCGCTTCACAGCTTAATGATGTACAAGAATTTCATATTTGCAATGGCTTATCTCGCGCGTACATTAATCAGTGACCTTGCAATAGTGATCACTTAAATATGTTAACTAGACAGATGTGTCCCCTTAATTTCATTACTCTACATTAACTATTTTTTAGTGTTGCGATTTCTTTTGCGTCAGTGTAGTAGGAAAGTTTCATACTTCCCGTAATATTCAGACGCAGTTCCTACTTTGACGCCTGGCTGCTCTACATATCTTTCTACACCATTCTCTAATACAGAACGGCGTGTAGATCGCAGGGAGCTCTTGGGAAACTCGCAGTTTAAAAGTGCTATGACTTAAGACGAAAGTGTTCTACGTATTTGGCCAGAAAGGTATGATAAGTATATGTGAAATATATTACGAGTGACTTGTTGAGAACAGTTGGAATTCCAATCCTCTCTTAAAGAAATACCATACACCAAAATTTTCTGTCATATGCTTACTGATAACTCACTTATGTGTAAGTTGATTGTATGCTGGTGGACAGAGTGGAATTCCAGTCAAATTTTGCCACTTTGCAATCAGATGACCGTGGAAACACTGTGAGTACAAAAGACGCCAACTGCGGGGGATGAATAAATTGTTAACAGCGCTCAAGATTTAAATGTGTTACTGGATGATAAGATGATATTTAAATAGTAGATGAATACATGTTGCCTTTGGTTCATTGCATAAGTGGTTACTGTGCGTATTATTATGTTAAGTTAATTGAATACAAGTGCTCCAAAGATTTTCTGATGAAATTTACGGATAATTAAAAATTAGATTTCAACATGGCTCGCTGAATTATTCACTTATTAATTAATCTACATAAATAAAAATGTAAATTTTCGTTTGTTGAAAATTTTACAGCTCCTGAAGGTTTTCGCCGGTTGCTGTGGAATGTTGACACAAAGTTTCCTTCGAATTCGCGTGTGTCTTAATAAGGGGTGATCAAAAAGTTTCCGTTGGAAGACCGTACAGTCCAGATTCGGTATGCCAATCACACAAAATCGCCGTGTGCACTGAGGCAATCGTTCCACCAGCGTACCAGGCTGAAGATACCCATTTGGTAAAAGACCGTGTCCTGGAGCGTGAAGAAGTCTGTAACTGCCTAGTGCACATCCTCGCCCGGCAGGAGCCATCGAGCGTTCAAGGCCTTTTTCAAGGGACCGAAGCCGTGAGAATCGTAGTTGGGAGAGATTAAGGCCTAAACGGCCGGTGCTCAAGTGTCTCGTGTCTGCGTTACGACATTTTCAATGTGGGGATGTTGATGATGAAGCAGCGGCACCGCACATCGCAGTTTCCCCGGACGTTTCGCCTTAATTGCACACCGTAATTGCCCCAAACACAATCTTCATTCTCTGATGGATGTGTACCGGCGTCTGTCCGTCGGCCGCCAAGAAAAGGAAAACAGCACGTTGCTCGTCTTTGCCCGCATTAGGTTATAACGTGGCCATAGTTTACAATTGCCTATTTACCGCACGCACGTTGGCAAGACACGACAGCCACACCAATCCCTGCCGACAAGTCGGTGCTTATATACCCGCATCGGAGTCGCACTACGCTGCAGACAGCGTACCCTGTAGCAACGCGCTCAAACGGAAACTTTTTGATCTTTCCTTATAGATACCTACTGGAGCTCCATCTTAAAATATATAAATGCATATTTAATATACGTAGAAAGCGGAAGAGCTGTTACCAAAAATATCCAAAATTGATGAATTCACTTCAAATTTTTACTCAATATTCTAATGAATATTCAGACGGGAATATGGATTGTATTTTTTAATGCAAAAATGTCGAAAAGTTATTGACCAATTTATTTTAAGATATTTACAGGACAATCAAACGTTCGTACGGACTAAGGCGGTATATTTTTTTAAACAACGATGTACAGGTTTTCTGTTAAACCGGACTGAGAGAAAGAAAAGGCGTGTTTCGCTCTGCTGTGAATATGTGCGGTTTTGTTTTAACTAAAATAGTAGTGCATTTAAACCATTAGAAAAATTGTTTTTCCTCATACATATTCTTTCTAATACATATTTTAAACAAAAATTATAGACACAACAACGTGCTGTATTGATTTCTTCCTCGCAGTTGGTTTTCACAGAAAGCAGACAAGTCATATTTATGGCTCCCCAGCTTATAATACTACTACGGGTGCTGAAATTGCAATAGCAATAAATAAGGCTCAATATCAGAGAGAGGAATAGGAGTAGATGGACAGAGAGGGAGGGAGGAATTGGACATAGAGTGGGGGGGGGGGGGGGATGAAGGAGATGGACAGAGAGAGGGAGAGAAGGATATGGGGAGCGAGTTACGGGGAGCATTGACAGAGAAATGGGGAAAAGGAGATTAGGATATATATTCTTTTCCCACGGATAATTAGCAATTGTGAACCATTTCCGGGATTGCTTGTAATGAATATTTATTAGATTTTCTCTAATAATTTTCTTTTTACTTATATCTATTCTCCTCTTCCTTCCATAATTCGTTTACCTTCCTGTGCGAATATCGAGCGGTTGTTATTTGTGAGAATCAGACATAAACTTACTTGCTTTCGAGGTTGGCCAGTCGTTCTTTGGCCTCCTCCACCTTCCTCGGTCCAAGTGTTCTTCTTCGGCTTGTCCCACGTACTCAGATCCCCTTTGATCCGTCAGTCCACCTCAGTCATGGTTTACCCCACGGTTTAGCCATCGTTTGTTCCTCCACCATTTGACTGATGATTTGCTCTTCGCGACGCAATACGTGTGCGTATCACATCAGTCTCCTCTCTTTAGTTATTGCCACGATGTTCTGTGGGTTTTAGAACTCCTGCAGTCGGCGGCCTTTCCTTTTTTCTCCAGTCGTCTCTGTCTTCCATGGTCCAAAAATCTGTCTCAAAGAGCATTCTAAAATATCACGAGTTTTTTTTTTCTATGTTTCGGGGGAGAGTCAAGGTCTCTGTTCCACATACGACCACGGGTTGTATTACAATCTTCTAGACCCATATCTTCAGGGATCTCCATAGAAGCTGAGACTTTAGCAGCTTTCCGAGTGCAAACCTTGAGCTGTTTGTTGCCTCAATTCTTGCCATTAATTCCTGATATATTCATTGCTTTCATTATTGTCCAAAGATACACCGACGGAAAAAAATCACAACACCAAAAAATAGTTAAATTAGAGTAAAGACATTTCTGCCCCCCAATGAGCTTTCGTGTGACACCACTGAAGTTGCAAATGACGGTAGTTTGGAGTCAGTGGCGTCTGGCGCCTGGCGTCTGGCTTGGAACTGCCTTGAAGTAGTAGTTCGTTGTGTCACGGTGGTACCAGCTGCTGCTCAGATTGCTGCTGTAAATGCAGTACGATGCGCCAGTGCCATATGCTGAACACCGTGGCCTTTCTTCTCGGTAGTGCCACGTGGCTGTCCGGAGCCAGGTCTTCTCGCGACCGTACATTTACGTGACAGCCTTTGCCAGCAATCATGTACAGTGGCTATGCTCCTGTCAAGGCTTTCTGCAGTATCACAGAACAATCGTCCAGCTTATCGTAGCTCTATCACACAACCACGTTCAAACTCAGTAAGATGATGACATGGCGTCTGTGTCGCCTTGAAGGCATTCTCGACTAACGTCAACTCACCACATCCAGTCTCAAAACTAACATATGCTCATGAAAGATACAGAGTATATTTAAAGCAAACCTGATTTGCATCCTCATAGTGGCGCTACTAGCGATACTCTTTGCGACTGGCGTGAAATCTGAATAGACATCATCTTTCGCTTATTTGTAAATCATTCTCGGTTTTCTTGCCGCGTCAATTCGGTTCAAAAAATGGCTCTGAGGACTGTGGGACTTAACAGCTGTGGTCATCAGTCCCCTAGAACTTAGAACTACTTAAACCTAACTAACCTAAGGACAGCACACAACACCCAGTCATCACGAGGCAGCGTCAATTCGGGATAAACTCTCAAGCTTTCGACGATAGCCTCCATCGTCATCGTCAGGAGCAACTGAATGTCTTCACTGCTGCTGTGGTGGCCTTACATAGCCCGTGGACGGCTTCTGATTGGTCGGCTTGTGACTGGTCGGCGATTACGTACTGCTGTCGCAGACGGTGTCATTGTGTGCGCTGGTGGCACCGACGCTTCCATTGGAACGTAAACCTTGGAAGGAATGTCTCTGCTGCTTCTCTGCATCGAGCGCTCGTTTACATGCACTGCTCAGACAGTGTCCGCTAACACGGTTAAAGTTCTGCTCTCTCGTTCTTATTTCAACAGCCTCCTTACTAACAGAATCCCAGTATGTGGAGGCATAGGGCGGTATTTTTGCTTCATAGAACAGTATTTTATGTTAATGTTCGATGAAACAAAAATTCCGTCCTATGCCTCCACATACTGGGATTCTGTTATTAAGGACGCTGTTGAAATAAGAATGACTGAGAAGAACTTTAACTGTGATCCCGGATACTATCTGAGTGGTGCGTGGAAACGAGGGCTCGATGCAGAGAAGCACCAGACACATTCCTTCCAAGGTTTACGTTCCAATGGAAGCGGTGGCGCCACCAACGCACGCATTGACACCGTCTGCGACAGCAGTACGTAATCGCCGACCAGTCACAAGCCGACCTATCAGAAGCCGTCCAAGGGCTATAGGAGGCTACCACAGCAGCAGTGAAGACAGTCAGCTCCTGACGATGACGATGGAGGTAATCGTCGAAAACTTGAGAGTTTATCCCGAGTTAAGAGGTCCGTTTGTTGACCACCGTTCCAGATAAAATAGCTTTCGGGTAATGTAATGAAAGAAATTATTAAAAGAAAGGGATGGAGAGGAAGACCTATCTACAAAGAAATATTCCAGACATTTATTTGTTTTTGTATTTATTCATTCTTCACTATTATAACATAGCTGAAATAGGTCATACAACTCGCATTTTCTATATAATTAAAATGTTTGTAATAATTATTATTACTCAATGCTCACAAATACTACAAAGAAACAATCTGAGGCTACAATAATCCCATAAAAACCTTGAACTACGAGAGAGAACTGTAAGAAAAATACAATTTTGCACTGTCTGTCTTTTACAGTGTTACACAGTGATATGCAATGTCCTTCAGACATGCATGCATGAGCCGGCCGGTATGGCCGAGCGGTTCTAGGCGCTACAGTCTGGAACCGCGCAACCGCTCCGGTCGCAGGTTCGAATCCTGCCTCGGGCATGGATGTGTGTGATGTCCTTAGGTTAGTTAGGTTTAAGTAGTTCTAAGTTCTAGGGGACTGATGACCTCAGCAGTTAAGTCCCATAGTGCTCAGAGCCATTAGAACCATTTGAACACGCATGCATGTCTGAAGGAGTAGATAATGCTGACGACCTACGGCTGCATGAAATAGGAGATATACATTCACAAACTGCGAATTAGACATCAGCTATACAATTTATTAGTAAGACATGAAAATCTGCGCTGAGGTGGGCCTCGTATCCGAATTTCCTATTTAACGCTAGCGGTCGCCTTAACCATTCGGCTATCCGTGCACGTCTCTTGGGCCAAACTAACCTTCATGCGCCACAGTGTCCACGTTCCATAGTGCGCGCACACTTTCTGACTGTCACGCAGGGAGAGACATAGTTATTATTGTCATTTTAGCCTGTCTTGGCATGTAACACAATTTTGCAATGTCTGCGTTTTCCAGTGTCATTGTACTGCTATGCAATGCAGTATTATATGTGAAAACAGGCCAAAGCCGGCGTAATAACAATGCCTATCCCCATGTGGAAATCAAAGAAAGTTTGCGGGCAGTAAGCGACGTGGACACGGCAAGATATGAAGGTTTGTATCGGCCTGTGAGGCGTGCATGGATAACGTAAGTGGTTAAGGAGACTGCTCGCGTTAAGCTGGAAATCTGGGTTCGAGTCCCCTGTCCAGCACAAATTTTCATATGTTACTAACAAATTGTACAGTTGACGTCTGATCCTATTCGACTAGTATTAATGTTGTGAGTATTGCTCATTCATTAGGGCACTTCTAAACTGTAGAACGTTATTTCATTGAAGGAGGTTTTTTCCGCCTCTGGATTCTGTTTCAAACCACCCTGGTCAACTGTTGTTGTCTGCTGGATTCCTTGGGACAGGGGAGCATGTCACCACTGTTTCCATTAAGAAAATCGATTCCACGATTCACTGTAACATCTCAGAGTCGACACTTTCCTGATCACTTGCACCAACTCGACGGATAATTCTGACATCTGTTTCATTCAGTGGTCGCCGATCTCATTTGCCTTCTCTCCTTTTGTACGGAATTTTATCTTGCTGGGATGTTAGATTGCTAATGTGTGGCCTTCCTGGACACTACGGCTGCAGTATAGACCAAGATGCGCCAGGTCGACTCGTTCCTCGAGGTGCTTTGGTATCCAGCGCTCTTAATGACTGACGACTACGGGTGCATTTATGCTGGAATCTCGCTGGTCCCAGTTCGGTGGCATGCGCCAGCGCTGAAGGAACAAGCCCACTGAGTCTTACTGGTGCTTTTAACCTGCACCATCGCTGCGCGTAGTCTGCTCAATAGCTCCGGTAGAATGTAACACGCTGATTTATGTATGGAGCTGCGACCATCGCCACCCGTCCTGAAACTTAAGATGCGATTGGCAGTTTCAGGGTCTCTCTTCCAGCGGCGTTATTTAGAGAACTGCTCTTTTTGGTTCAAATGACTCTGAGCACTATGGGACTTAACTGCTGAGGTCATCAGTCCCCTAGAACTTAGAACTTAGAACCTAAGGACGTCACACACATCCATGCCCGAGGCAGGATTCGAACCTGCGACCGTAGCGGTCACGCGGTTCCAGACTGTAGCGCCTAGAACCGCACGACCACTTCGGCCGGCCAGTCCTCTCTGGGAACTGGTGTCATATCGTACCCTGTGCGAGTGAGATCAGCTGCTTGCCCTCAGGCCAGATAAAGACAAGAGCCTCGCTATAAGAATGCGAGAATAAAGAGCACTTCTAATGTCCAACTGCTCTTAGAACTCCTTAATTTCCCTACATTGCTTGCAGAGTCACGTATATACAGCTCACAGAGATGCGCTGGTACATCTACTCGATAGTCAGACAAAGTCTAAGTGCCTCTCTATTGCGCACGAGATGACGCACACAGATATTTCCTCTCCCCTGCCATCTCAAAAGAACAGCAGAAGAACCGCACTTTCCTGTCCAGGCACAGGGCTCATCTCTAAACGAGTGGGCCCACCCTACTTCGAGCCATACAGCCTTCCTCCAATCCATGCTAGTCCACGTAGCAAATTCGTGGAAATTTCCAGCAAAACTTCCACTCCTGCCTAGTTTTTCAGAAGGGCCAATGGCTGTTGGTGTTTTCGAATTTAAGCTGTGGCCGTCGGACTGCGGGGCTGGGCTGGAGGCGCTTCGCCGCAACAAGCTTCACTTCGCACTCCACTTTCCACATACAACGGCCCGAGCCCCTATAAACGTGTACTGCTACGAGGTGGCTTTCAACTGACAGGCCTGCGTCCCGTGCTGTGCCACTGACTCCGGAACGAGATCGCCCCTGAGGCAGCCGGTGCAAAAACGCAGTCCCGTCCCTGCCACGCACCACGGAGCAGCTCGCTAGTTAACAATACCCGTCCTCGTTTCCTGTGGTTTCTTAGGAAAAATATTGTGCCGTATTCTGACAGCTAAATATCTCTTGAGCATGCAATACAGGTGACTGGTAATGTCGTTCTCATTTATTTATTTATTTACACGTCTAGTTCCGTAGGACCAAATTGAGGAGCGAATCTCCTAGGTCATGGAACGTTTCAGTACATGAAATTACAACATAAAAGTATTAACAGATAAAAATAAAATGTTTATGAACCCGAAAAAAGTCAGCCCATAAGTTTAAGTAAATGCGATCAACAATTCAGCAAGAATCAGCTTAATTTTTCAAGGAACTCCCCGACAAAATAGAAGGAGTGACCCTTTGAAAGTGAGTGGATTACTCTGAAAATTTTTGAATTCAAGTGGTAGCTTACTGAAAATGGATGCAGCAGGTATACTGCACACCTTTCTGCACAAGAGTTAAGGAAGTCCGATCCAAATACAGGTTTGATTTCTGCCGAGTATTAACTGAGTGAAAGCTGCTTGCTCTTGGGAATAAGCTAATATTATTAACAAGAAATGACAGTAGGGAATATATATATTGAGAGGTCAATGTCAAAATACCCAGACTCGTGAACAGGGGTCGACAAGAGCTTCGTGAACTTACACCACTTATTGCCCGAACCGCCCGCTTCTGAGCGAAAAATATCCTTTTAGAATAGAACGAGTTACCCCAAAATATAATACCACACGACATAAGCGAATGAAAATAAGCAAAGTAGACTAATTTTCGTGTCGAACGATCACTCACTTCAGATACTGTTCGAATAGTAAAAATGGCAGCGTTAAGTCTTTGAACAAGATCCTGAAGGTGGGCTTTCCACGACAGTTTACTATCTATCTGAACAACTAGAAATTCGAACTGTTCAGTTTCACTAATCATATGGCCATTCTGTGAAATTAAAATGTCAAGTTTTGTTGAACTGTGTGTTAGAAACTGTAAAAACTGAGCCTTACTGTGATTTAACGTTAGTTTATTTTCTACAAGCCATGAACTTAGGTCACGAACTGCACTATTTGAAACCGAGGCAATGTTGCACACAGCATCCCTTACTACCAAGCTAGTGTCATCAGCAAACAGAAATACACTACTGGCCATTAAAATAGCTACACCAAGAAGAAATGCAGATGATAAACGGGTATTCACTTGACAAATATATTATACTAGAACTGACATGTGATAACAGTTTCACGCAATTTGGGTGCATAGATCCTGAGAAATCAGTACCCACAAGAACCACCTCTGGCCGTAATAACGGCCTTGATACGCCTGGGCATTGAGTCAAACAGAGCTTGGATGGCGTGTACAGGCACAGCTGCCCATGCAGCTACAACACGATGAAACAGTTCATCAAGAGTAGTGACTGGCGTATTGTGACGAGCCAGTTGCTCGGCCACCATTGACCAGACGTTTCCAATTGCTGGGAGATCTGGAGAATGTGCTGACCAGGCCAGTTGTCGAACATTTTCTGTATCCAGAAAGGAGCGTACGGGACCCGCAACATACGGTCGTGCATTATCCTGATGAAATGTAGTGTTTCGGAGGGATCGAATGAAGGGTAGAGCCACGGGTCGCAACACGTCCGAAATGTAACGTCCACTGTTCAAAGTGCCGTCAATGCGAACAAGAGGTGACCTAGACGTGTAACCAATGGCACCCCATACCATCATGCCGGGTGATACGCCAGTATGGCAATGACGAATACACGCTTCCAATGTGCGTTCACCGCGATGTCGCCAAACACGGATGCCACCATCATGATGCTGTAAACAGAACCTGGATTCATCCGAAAAAATGACGTTTTGCCATTCGTGCACCCAGGTTCGTCGTTGAGTACACCATCGCAGGCGCTCTTGTCTGTGATGCAGCGTTAAGGGTAACCGCAGCCATGGTCTCCGAGCTGATAGTCCATGCTGCTGAAAACGTCGTCGAACTGTTCGTGCAGATGGTTGTTGTCTTGCAAACGTCCCCATCTGTTGACTCAGGGATCGAGACGTGGCTGCACGATCAGTTACAGCCATGCGGATAAGATGCCTGTCATCTCGACTGCTAGTGATACGAGGGCGTTGGGATCCAGCACGGCCATCCATATTACCCTCCTGAACCCACCGATTCCATATTCTGCTAACAGTCATTGGATCTCTATCAACGCCAGCAGCAATGTCGCGATACGATAAACCGCAATCGCGATAGGCTACAATCCGACCTTTATCAAAGCCGGAAACGTGATGGTACGCATTTCTCTTGCTTACACGAGGCATCACAACAACGTTTCACCACGCAACCCCGGTCAACTGCTGTTTGTGTATGAGAAATCGGTTGGAAACTTTCCTCATGTCAGCACGTTGTAGGTGTCGCCACCGGCGCCAACCTTGTGTGAATGCTCTGAAAAGCTAATCATTAGCATATCACAGAATCTTCTTCCTGTCGGTAAAATTTCGCGTCTGTAGCACGTCATCTTCGTGGTGTAGCAATTTTAATGGCCAGTAGTGTATTTTAGAGTTACCAGTAATACTAGAGGGCATATCATTTATATAAACAAGGAGCAGGAGTGGCCCCAACATTGATCCCTGAGGCACCGCCCTCTTGACTGTACCCCACTCAGACTCCACATCACAGCCATTCTCAGCATTGTGAATAATGACCTTTTCCTGTCTGTTGCTAAAGTAAGGGGTGAACCAATTGTGAGCTACTCCCCGTATTCCATAATGGTCCAACTTCTGGAGCAATATTTTCTGATCAACACAATCAAACGCCTTAGTTAAATAATAAAAAAAAATACGCCTAGTGTTCAAAATCTTTTGTTTAACCCATCCAGTACGTCACAGCTAAAAGAGAACATAGCATTTTCAGTTGTTAAACGACTTCTAAAGCCAAACTCTACATTTGATAGCAAATCGTGTGATATAAAATAATCAATTGTCCTTACATACACAGACTTTCAGTAACTTTAGCAACGACTGATGGCATAGGAATAGGTCTAAAATTGTCTACATTATCCCTTCCTCTCTTTTTATAAAGCGGCCTTGCTACTGAGTACTTTAATCGTTCAGGAAACTGACCATTCCTAACGGGAAAATTACAAATATGGCTAAATACAGGACTAACATGAGCAGCACCGTACTTTAATATTCTTCTAGGCGCTCCATCATATCCATGAGAGCCCTTAGTCTTCAGTTATTTAATTTTTGACTCAATCAGCCCCTTTTCTGTATCACAGAGGAGTATTTCAGACACCAATCTCGAAAAGGCAATTGCCAAGAAAGTTAGATGATTCACTGTAGAAACTAAATTTTTATTTAATTCACCAGAAATGCTCAGAAAATGATTGTTAAATACTGTACATATATCTGATTTATCAGTAACATAAATATTTTTACTACGAACTGACTTTATATCATCGACCTTGTGATGCAGACCAGACACTTCTTTCACAACTGACCATGTAGTTTTAATTTTATCCTGTGAATTAGCTATTCTATTTGCATACCACATACTCTTTGCCTTCCTAATAACATCTTTTAGCACCTTACAATACTGTTTGTAACGGACTACTGTAGCTTGATTGTGACTACTTCTACCATTGTGATATAATTCCCACTTTGTTCTACATGATACCCTTATCCCACTAGTCAGCCACCTGGGCTGCCTATTACTGCTGGTACCCCATTTAGAAAGTTCCAATGAAAGCAACTCTCAAAGAACATGAGAAATGTGTTAAGAAAAGCATTATACTTATCATATATGTTATCTGCACTATAAACATCTTGCCACTCTTGCTCCTTGTCAAGGTTTAAAAAATTCTCAGTTGCTATTGGATTAACTTTCCTACATAGTTTGTAATTATATGTGACATTTGTTTGAGTACAAAAGCCTTTTAGTTTAAAAATTTGTGCATCATGGTGTGAGAGGCCATTCACCTTTTTACTAACATTATGTCCATCTAGTAGTGAAGAATGAATAAAAATATTGTCTATGACTTTGCTACTGTCCCCCTGCACCCTAGTTGGAAAAATCACAATCTGCACCAGTTCCTATGAATTTAGGAGATCTACCAACATCCCTTTTCTTGCACCGTCACATACAAAATTTGTACCGAAGTCACCACATATAAGTAATTTCTGGTACTTCATACAAAGTGAATCAAGAGCCCTCTCTAGTTTTAGTAGAAATGCTGTGAAGTTAGAGTTAGGGGACCTATAAACAACAACAATTCAACTGCCCACGCACAACATGCAAATATCTGTTCAAAGAAATGTCGTGATACGTCTATGGACTCAAATGGAAATTTTTTTTCTTACGTACATAGTGAAACGTCCCCTTAGAACAATTATACATGACTGTGCTTAAACTGACACACAATATTTTTTGGCGCAACGCAATCTGACTTTCAAAAATCCCTACAAAAGAATGGCCCTGACTAACATTAACCTATACCTTTCACAAATCACTTACCTCACAAAAATCTTGGTTACTCGAACTACTGCAATAAGGCGAGCGCCACTACTGCCAGCTAAATAAAAGATTCAAACTACTGAAGGCACTAACTGCTGATAGGTATAGTTAGCAAATGAAAGATTTTGATAGAGAACAAACAATGTATTTACCTTAATAGTGTTCAAATGTCATAATATATATAGCAGTTCAAGACATCCAGTCTCACAAATTTCAAAACTCCGCCATTTCTCTCCCTACATCCACCACTGCTGGCGGCTCACCTCCAACTGCGCAACGCTACGTGCTGTTAACAGCCAACAGCCCAACACTACAATAGCGAATATTACAACAATGCCACCCAGCCACATACTGCACACAGCACAGCCAGTGATTTTCATACAGAGCGCTACGTGGCGTTACCAATATAAAAACCTAGACAGCCTACTTACAATAGCACTCCCCCACTCCGCAAGTAACTCCTTGAAAAACAGCCAACTAATCTGTATCCTGCTAAAGGAAGCCTCTGAATTGTCAAATTATTTAAGTGGTGCTCCGATATACCAATAATTTCAGAGGCAACATTTATAAGCAGTTCACTAATTCACTAATTTTATCTCGAACACCTCTTATATTTTGATGAAATATGCTAATTCCTTCTCTACTTGGAAACATGACGTCCTTTGAAGGTGAGACCTTAGTTAGAGGGACTTCTTTTGAGCAGGTATATTTTTCAGCTGATTTCAATCTAAAAAAGATGCAGCCCGCATGTATCGATCTCTTATTACAATTACAATACAAATGCTGTTCTATCTACTTCATGTAAGACGTCCATAAAATCCGACACCTTATACACAAACTGCATATGCAGTCGAGAATCGATTAACCGAACTAATTGTTGACGTAAGTCACTCACCGAGCGGGGTGGCGCAGTGGTTATCACTCTGGACTCACCTTCGGGAGGCCGCCAGTTCAAACGCGCGCCCGGTCATCCTGATTTAGGTTTATCGTGATTTCCCTAAATCGCTTAAGACAAATGCCAGAATAGTTTCTTTGAAGGGGCAGGGCCGATTTCATTCTCCTTCCTTCCCTAATCCGAGCTTGTGCTCCGTCTCTAATGACCTTGTGATCTATGGGACGTGAAACGCTAATCTCCTCCTCCTCCGTAAGTCATTCGGATAATCGAAAATTCTAATTGAAAATATGAAGAAAAGCGATTTTTGTATTATTAACTCTAGAAAGATCGCCTACATCGTCCACGTGTCGTTATCTTTCGGGTACATTGTCATATGGTTATCTTTCTGGGGTTAATACATAATTTAAGCGTTTATTCAATACAGCAAAAACAAATTAAACTTACTAACAACAAAAATCAATCTTTATTGAGAAATTAGAGACACATTTTCGTATACACGTACAAATTTACTTACAGTTACTAAAATAACGCAACCATAATCATGAAATACCTAACAAAAGTCATATAGCACAGTCACTGTAGTATAATTTTGTTTAAAATATTTCGTAACTGTCATTTGACGAAACTCATTTTTTGTCTCATTGCCGCCTCATCACAAATTCCTTTTAATTGTAGTGAACTCACTGTATCACACTCTGATTTTCGAACCAGTTGAAAGTAGTTTCCAATGTCTGAAATGCTCCCGCATAATATGGTCCTGCATTATTTTGCTGCATCTACGTTTTCTTCTGTTTTATCTTCTTGCACTTCTTGCTGTTCGTTTACTTGCAATATGTTTTTAACAATTGTGTCACCCAACAAGATCTGAAAACCGTGACCATTAGTGTCACAAGTAAGCCAGTCTTTCGTATCATCGGCATCACATTCCTGGCATATTTGTATGGTTGTCATTAACTCACATATATCCTCCAAAACAGCATCACCCGTATCGTTCACTGGATTTTCATGCTGCCGTTTCAGTTTCCACTTCCAAGTTTTGTTCAAAGTCTTCCTTTCAATCAAACCCCACACATCTACATCCTTTCAATAACAATACTCATTTAAATTCATATACTTGAAAAATGACAAAACTATTTCTTTATTATCTTCATCAACAGATAACAATCTTTTTCTCTAAAGTCGTTTTAATGTTTCAATAACACTTTGATCCATTGGTTGTAGCAAGGATGCCACATTAGGAGACAAACATTTTACTATGAACATTCCATTTAATCTCTCTCTAACATTTCGAGTGAAGGGTGGGTTGGCGCACTATATAGTACAACCAGGACTTCTACTTATCTCTCAATTTAGTTTTTAATTTCTTTTTACGTCAGCGATAAAAGTGATGTCATACTAGTCAGTGAATATCTCGGTGTTCATCCATGCGCTTATTTGATTTGTATAAGTTAAGATAATCCTAATATTTCTGAAGAATCTGATTTTCTGATGAGGAACAAAGGCGTATTGTGGGTCGCGGTAGCGTTTGCGCAAACTGATGTTGTTACTCGCACTTTACTAGCTTAATCCTGGGAATGAACTCTCTCGTCGAGAAGTTAAAAATTTTGACGGTAACGATTTTCAGTTTAATCCGGTTTCATCAGCGCTGTAAACGAAGTCCTAGTCATAGTCTTTCGTACAATTCTTTTTTAAAACCATCATTTAAAGAATGTCCTGCATCTTCAACGGTTGACGTTTTTTCACCTTGTACTTCCAACTGGCAAGTTCCATGCCGATATTTAAATCTGCGCAACCATCCGTTACTTGCTACAAACGATTTATCGACACTTGTTTTCCTTGTTTAATGCCTTTTCACAGAGGAAGAGACAAAATATCGGTTGCCTGGTTGATCCTTTTTGTGAAAACAAACAATACGAAGCTTCCTCCAAAAGGTGAGTTTTCGGTTTCTTCGCCGCTTTTCCAAGCTTACTCCGATCATCACTATCAAGTTTACAAGTTTACTTCAGAATTGGAACGGCATTCTTCTTAATATTACATATCGTAGTTGAGCCTGCACCGTACTTACCCGCTAACTTCGACCAGTTTCTCCATTTTTTTAACGAATCAATACGTTTATTTTATGTTGAAGCGACATCACCACACTTTCGCGCTCTCACATTTTTAAGCACAGACGCGACACGTCGCAGTGGCGTAGCGATTAGCAGGTAAGTTAGTGGTTCCCAACCTGGGGGTAATTACGCCCTGAGGAGTAGAATCAAATTTTATGAGGGGTTAAAGCTAAACAATTCGATTCTGATTCAGTCAAGAACCTGAGTTATTTTCAAAACGTCATTACTATTATCACAATTTTGTAAGACTCTAATATTAATGATATAAGTTAAAATAATGACTTTTTCTCAATTAGTAGCGTTAATGCGGTGGATGTTACAGGTTCCTCAGATATTCCACCCACTACATAGCTGTGTTGTGCTTTGTCCAGTACATCGCTGATGATAAGAATATGACATATAGGGAAAAAATGCTAAACATCTCAAGAAAAAGTCTTCTCCAAGTTGTAAATAGCACCTGCAGTAGTGCAGAAGTTGCTTCATTATGCATTTCGAAACATATGAATGAATTAATTGGCAGCACGACGCAGCAGTGACTACATAAGGACTACTATAGTGCTGTAAATTTTTTTTATTATTATTAGAGTGGTCAGACACAAGGCATTAACAGCCTGAAGTCCTCCAGTTTCTGCCAATTCAGAAGCAAGGAGTGCAGTAGTGAAGTGATTGTTTAACAGTAAGTATAGTTCACACATCTGAACTTGTTTGATTTTAATTTGGGTTGCAGTGCCGCAATGGAGAGAAGCAGTGCAGGGGAAGCGTGTTTTGTAACAATCCTCATTGTGGATAGTTAGCTTTCTTTTCTGAGAAGGAGTTGTGGGTAGCACTCACGATGCGCCACGAATTTCTTCGTCATTCATTCATACACACACACACACACACATACACACACACACACACACAAACTAGATATCATTCATCTTTCATCATTTTGAAAGTAAGTATTCCAAGAAGTCTTTCATTCTACAGTTTAGTTATGTGCTAAAGTTGACGATAATGTGGGAGAGGGGGACGACGGATGGCTATGGGGGGGGGGGGGGGGTTATGGTCTAAGAACGGTTGGGAACCATTGAGCTAAGTCAGTCAATAAAGAAACTCGCGCTGTGTAACTCAAAAAACAGTAATGAAAGCCGAAGAGCAGAGGTCGCGCTGTGCGCGGATGAGCGGTGACAGCGTGGCACGTCCGTGCACGCACGGACTGGACTAGAGATATTTGCTCGCGTTGACAATCTAGATAATCGCGAAACTGTATAACAGAGGTCCGTATAATCGAGCTTCCTCCGTAATAGATTTTGGTAGCTCAAAAAATGACTCAAATGGCTCTGAGCACCATGGGACTTCACATCTGAGGTCATCAGTCCCCTAGATTTAGAACCACTTAAACCTAAATAACCTAAAGACATCACACACACCCATGCCCGAGGCAGGATGCGAACCTGCGACCATAGCAGCAGCGCTGTTCCGGACTGGACCGCCTAGAACCTCTCGGCCACAGCGGCCTGGTATTTCTGTAGCCCTCGGAGAAATTTGTGTTGTGTGATAGAATGGAGTTCTAGAAACTTTGCCCTCTGGGGTCCTTTGGCAGAGCACGTCAGAAGAGACCCACGTCCTGCAGGCTTCTGTCTTGTGAGAGTGCCTTATCAGCGTGGCCTCGACCGCAAGAGGTCACTTTCCGGACAGTGGGTGCTATAATCAAAGAGACTTCCCTTGCCCGTCCCCCATAGGTTTGTAACACGTGGTGATATACGGGCTGTAGCAGACTTAAGAGGCAGGGACTTGCCGGGCGGCGGGCGGACACATCTCTCTCTCGCAGCTATCACCGCTTCAGGAAGCGGCGGCGGCGGCGGCGGCGGAGGCGCAGATAGCGCTATCTGGCGAGCCAGCGCTCCACCAGCCGTCTTCCTGTGCTGTGCTCTGCGTATGGCGCGCACACGCGCTGTGCTCCCTACAGGTTGCTCTAGACTTGAAACCCACGCTGCTTTCATCCACTACTTCCTCCGGCACTCACACTTCCCCTACATCCACTAACCCAGTGGTTCCCAAACTGGGGTAATTACCCCCTGAGGGGTTAAATGAAATTTTCTAAGGGGTAAAAAAAAAAAAACAAAAAAAAAACAGTTTACTAGTGTTTAGGTCTCGAAAATGAAGTATTTTCAAAAGATCGTTATTATTATCAGCACCACTATTTCGTAATACTGGTTACGTGCAGGGTGACAATTATTAAATTACACTGCTGGCCATTAAAATTGCTACACCAAGAAGAAATGCAGATGATAAATGGGTATTTATTGGACAAATATATTATAAGAGTACTGACATGTGATTACATTTTCACGCAATTTGGGTGCATAGATCCTGAGAAATCAGTATCCAGAACAACCACCTCTAACCGTAATAACGGCCTACGCCCTCGCATTGAGTCAAACAGAGCTTGGATGGCGTGTACATGCACAGCTGCCCATGCAGCTTCAACACGATACCACAGTTCATCAGGAGTAGTGACTGGCGTATTGTGACGAGCCAGTTGCTCGGCCACCATTGACCAGACGTTTTCAATTGGTGAGAGATCTGGAGGATGTGCTGGCCAGGGCAGCAGTCGAACATTTTCTGTATCCAGAAAGGCTCGTACAGGACCTGCAACATGCGGTCGTGCATTATCCTGCTGAAATGTTGGGTTTCGCAGCCATCGAATGAAGAGTAGAGCCACGGGTCGTAACACATCTGAAATGTAACGCCCACTGTTCAAAGTGCCGTCAATGCGAACGAGAGGTGACCGAGACGTGTAACCAATGGCACCCCATACCATAACGCCGGGTGAGAAGGCAGTATGGCGATGACGAAAACACGCGTTCACCGCGATGTCGCCACACACGGATGCGACCATCATGACGCTGTAAACAGAACCTGGATTCATCCGAAAAAATGACGTTTTGCCATTCGAGCACCCAGCTTCGTCGTTGAGTACACCATCGCAGGCGCTCTTGTCTGTGATGCAGTGTCAAGGGTAACAGCAGCCATGGTCTCCGAGTTGATAGTCCATGCTGCTGCAAACGAAGCGAACTATTCCTGTAGATGGTTGTTGTCTTGAAAACGTCCGCATCTGTTGATTCAGGGATCGAGACGTGGCTGCACGATCCGTTACAGCCATGCGGATAAGATACCTGTCATCTCGACTGCTAGTGATACGAGGCCGTTGGGACCCAGCACGACGTTCCGTATTACCTTCCTGAACCCATCGATTGCATATTCTGCTAACAGTCATTGGATCTCGACCAACGCGAGCAGCAATTTCGCGATACGATAAACCGCAATCACGATAGCCTACAATCCGACCTTTATCAAAGTCGGAAACGTGATGGTACGCATTTCTCCTCCTTACACGAGGCATCACAACAACGTTTCACCAGGCAACGCCGGTCAACTGCTGTTTGTGTATGAGAAATCGGTTGGAAACTTTCCTCATGTCAGCACGTTGTAGGTGTCGCCACCGGCGCCAACCTTGTGTGAATGCTCTGAAAAGCTAATCATTTGCATATCACAGCATCTTCTTCCTGTGGGTTAAATTTCGCGTCTGTAGCACGTCATTTTCGTCATGTAACAATTTTAATGGCCAGTAGTGTATATGAAATAGAAACGTCGAAACGTCTGAGCGGTTTGCGTAAGGTCGTTCAAGCTGCACGGTTGGCCGCGGAGCATGATGGGTGTGAGGTGTAAGGTTTGGTGTAGCGATGAAGCCCACTTTCATTGGAATGGGTTCGTCAACAAGCAAAACTGGTGCATTTGGTGGACTCAGAATCCACCTTTCGCTGTGGGATCCTGCCCACTCGTCTAATATAGGGTGACTAGGAAGCTGTTTTCTCGGATAGCTAATCAACAATTCAAACAAATCTTATTAATGGTGTTTATTACGATGGTTGAAACTTAAATAGTGGCAACTATTTATTCATAAGCGATACTAAAGATTTACATGTTTTCACCCGTTACTGTCCTTCAAAGTAGTCACCTGCGTTGTATAGAACCGGTTGCCATCGATGTGGAAGGTGTAATACAGGCCTACCGTTAGCAGAGTCTGTTCTGTTGATGGTGCGAATGGAGCGGTCTACTGCCTGTCGAATCTCTGAAACAGTTCTGAAGCGAATGCCACGAAGTGCTTCCTTCATCTGCGGGATCAAATGCACAGTATTACTGAAACTTCCTGGCAGATTAAAACTGTGTTGGAAGCTAGGAGACGAGGTACTGGAAGAAGTAAAGCTGTGAGGAGAGGGCGGGAATCGTGCTTGGGTAGCTCAGTTGGTAGAGCACTTGCCCGCGAAAGGCAAAGGTCCCGAGTTCGAGTCTCGGTGCGGCACACAGTTTTAATCTGCCAGGAAGTTTCGTATCAGCGCACACTCCGCTGCAGAGTGAAAATCTCATTCTGGCCACAGTATTACTATTCGTTTTTGGAGTGTCACCTCCGACAAGCTTTGCGAAAGAAACGGCTACACTTTCTACGCAACCCACCCATCATTTTGCACGACAAAGCGCAGGCGCATACAGCGGAAGCTGTGCCTGCTCTGTTAGGTCGATGGGACTGGGAGGTACTGTGCCATCCACCATACTCCTCGGACTTAAGTCCTTGTGACTTTAATTTGATTCCAAGAATGAAGGAACCACTTCGTGAAATTCGCTTCAGAACTGTTCCAGAGATGCGGCAGGCAGTAGACCGCTCCATTCACACCATCAACACAACAGGCTCTGCTAACGGTATACTGCGCTTTCCACATCGCTAGAAACGGGTTCTACGCAACGCTGGTGACTACTTTGAAGGACAGTAACAGGTGCAAACATGTAACTCTTTTGTATCGGTTGTGAATAAATAGTTGCCACTATTTAAGTTCCAACCCTCGTATAATAAGTTAAATTGACAATACTTAACTACGCGTTTCTGCAAAGATGGGTCACAAGCAAATGACGACATGCAAATAATCGATGTCCTTCGATATACACAATTTCCATGCAAGCAAATCACACAAGTTCGTAAGTCACTGCTATAGAGTTTATATCACAGCTCGTCTTTTAGTGCGGCTCCTCTAGTGCGCCTTCTAGTGCTGCCGAGTCCAGCTGGAGCGGCGCTTATATCCTCTTCGTATTGGTGCCGCTCCTGTCGTGGTGCAGTCGTAGTCAGCGTACTATTGGCTGATTTCGTCTCACAGCCTTCTCGGCTGTTACGTTCCAGTCCGACGGTCCGACCCTAGATGTTACGCCGGAACATTCGCGATCGAGAAGTCTCTTCACCCTCAACGGGTGACTGTGTGGTGCACATTGTCCAGTCACTGAATAATCGGTGTGATATCCCTTGATGGCACGGTGACTACCGAACGGAACGTGAAGGTTTTGGAAGATGATTTCGTCCCCATTATCCAAAGTGATCCTGATTTCGACAAGATGTGGTTCATGTAAGACGGAGCTCGACCCCACCGAAGCAGGAGTGTGTTTGATGTCCTGGAGGACCACTTCGGGGACCGCATTCTGGGACTGGAGTACCAGAGGCCACTGATTGGGCATCGATTGGCCGCCGCATTCTCATGATGTGAACACATGTGATCCTTTTCGTGGGACTGTATTAAAGATAAGGTGTACAGCTATAACGCCAAAACCATTGGTGAGCTGAAAACATCCACATCGACAGCATCGATGTTCCAACACTTCAGCGGGTCATGCAGAACTTCGCTATTCGTCTGCTCCACATCATCGCCAATGATGGCAGGCATATCGAACGTGTCATAATCTAAATCTGAATATCTGTAGTGACGTTTAGATGTTGTATAATGTGTGTACACGCCGTAGTTTGTAACTAATTCACGTTTTTTCATATAGTTCAATAACTGTCACCCTGTAAATTAGCAAAAATTACATTTTTTATTTCAAATACTAGCATTAACGCATGAGACAATGCGGTGGAGGTTACAACTTCCCTTGTTCCTCATATAGTCCACCTACTGCACATATACTTTGTATCATCCATCGGTGACAGTAAAATTGATACATACACTACTGGCCATTAAAATTGCTACACCACGAAGATGACGTGCTACAGACGCGAAATTTAACCGACGGGAAGAAGATGCTGTGATATGCAATGATTGGCTTTTCAGAGCATTCACACAAGGTTGGCGCCGGTGGCGACACCTACAACGTGCTGACATGAGGAAAGTTTCCAACCGATTTCTCATACACAAACAGCAGTTGACCGGCGTTGCCTGGTGACACGTTCTTCTGATGCCTCGTGTAAGGAGGAGAAATGCGTACCATCACGTTTCCGACTTTGGTAAAGGTCGGATTGTAGCCTATCGCGATTGCAGTTTATCGTATCACGACATTGCTGCTCGCGTTGGTCGAGATCCAATGACTGTTAGCAGAATATGGAATCGGTTGGTTCAGGAGGGTAATACGGAACGCCGTGCTGGATCCCAACAGCCTCGTATCACTAGCAGTCGAGATGACAGGCATCTTATTCGCATGGCTGTAACGGATCGTGCAGCCACGTCTCGATCCCTGAGTCAACAGATGGGGACGTTTACAAGACAACAACCATCTGCACGAATAGTTGGACGACGTTTTCAGCAGCATGGGTATCAGCTCGGAGACCATGACTGCGGTTACCCTTGACGATGCATCTCAGACAGAAGCGCCGGCGATGGTGTACTCAACTACGAACCTGGGTGCAAGAATGGCAAAACGACATTTTTTCGGATAAATTCAGGTTCTGTTTACAGCATCATGATGGTTGCATCCGTGTTCGGCGACATCGCGGTGAACGCACATTGGAAGCGTGTATTCGTCATCGCCATACTGGCGTATCACCCGGCATGATGGTATAGGGTGCCATTGGTTACACGTCTCGGTCATCTCTTGTTCGCATTGACGGAGCTTTGAACAGTGGACGTTACATTTCAGATGTGTTACTACCCGTGGCTCTACTCTTCATTCGATCCCTGCGAAACCCTACATTTCAGCAGGATAATGCACGACCGCATGTTGCAAGTCCTGTACGGGCCTTTCTGGATACAGAAAATGTTCGACTGCTGCCCTGGCCAGCACATTCTCCAGATCTCTCACCAATTGAAAACGTCTGGTCAATGGTGGCAGAGCAACTGGCTCGTCACAATACGCCAGTCACTACTCTTGATGAACTGTGGTGTCGTGTTGCAGCTGCATGGGCAGCTGTACCTGTATACGCCATCCAAGCTCTGTTTGACTCAATGCGTAGGCGTATGAAGTCCGTTATCAGGGTCAGAGGTGGTTGTTCTGGGTACTGATATCTCAGGATCTATGCACCCAAATTGCGTGAAAATGTAATCACATGTCAGTTCTAGTATAATATATTTGTCCAATGAATACCCGTTTATCATCTGCATTTCTTGTTGGTGTAGCAAATTTAATGGCCAGTTGTGTACATGCTTAAATATATCGTGGAAGTGCCTTCTCCGAGTTGTATGTAGTTTTCACAATGGACTAGAAACTACTCCATTATTCACTTCGCTATAATAGGCGACGTAATTGATATCGCAGCACAGCATTAATAATGTAATGGCTACTACATCGTTGTGCAGTAGTGGTCAGACGCAGCCTAAAGTCTTCCAGTTTCTACCACTTCAGGGGTAAGGAGTTCAGGAATCTAGTGGTACACAAGCAGTGGGCCTGTTGTACACCCTTTGAATGGCTGAGTTTTAAATGGGCTTGCAGGGTGTGAGTGAAGCAAGTGTCACTTGGGAGAGGAGTGGTGTAGAGGAAGCACGTATTGTAATAAGTATCTACCCTCAATGTAGACAATTAGGTTTCTTTTCTGAGGAGCAGCTGTAGGTAACACTTGCTATGCACTGAGAATTACTTCATCTTTCTATAAATATAAGTAAAATGTTAGAATTAAGCGGTACCAACTTTCTTATTGACTCATTATTTCGGCGTTTAATAAGACACATACGATAATCATTTATATCCCATCATTTAAAAAATAAAGGCCTTCACAGAAAATTTTTTTTCTTTCTAGAGTTTAGTTAGGGGCTAATGTTGTTGGAGGTGGGGAGAGCGGGGTGGGTACTAGCCAATATCTGATTGCACTCGGGAGTATTAGTCTCAGAAAGATTGGGTACCACTGCATTGACCAAACGACACAGTGCTTACACATCTGCAGCAGCAAGGAGGAAACATAATACTGGAATGAATTTCGGAGTACGCAATACATTAGCTAAATCAGAATGTACATGTGATTAGAATTATTGGCTTGTACCTGATCTGTAACTCTCAGAGATAACCCACACATGCTGCAATCAGACAGTCTATGTACCATCTCATGAGAATCATCCGGACACCCCTGTGAAATGCGGAATTGACCACTAAATGTCACGAGAGGAGGAGCCGTTTGTATAAAAGTAGGCGGAGAATATTGTATTGTCAGTAGAGAAACAGTAACAGCAGAAAGCGTGGGACGGGACAGCTCTGTGACTTCGAGTCACAAACGGTGGTGGTCGAGTTTATGCCTGTTCTGCGCACCTACGTCATGCATTCTCCGAAAGCCAATGACCTTTCAAGCATTGTGAGCGCTCTGTTAATGACGTAGCTAATGCGAGCATTAAACGTGATCGAAGCGAGTTGTTTAGTGAATTTCTATTCCATTTGTTGCGATTTGTCTTCGTTAATAGTAATGGCAAGTGATAATTTCTGCAGAAGCTAAGCGAGAGACATAATTTGGAGGATATACGCTTTTTTCAAGCGTACCGCAAGTGTCACTTGGAATCGTCAATAATGCAGTCCCCGTCTGAGCCTAGACATGCGCGAACTACCATTGTTCGTGGATCGAACTATAGTTATTGGACGTCATATGATTACCAATTCAATGAGAGACATTTCAAAACTTATAAAGCTGACCGAGTTGAGTTTTGGTGATGTGACTGTGAAATGGAAACGCGAAGAAACAGTCACAGCTAAACCAAGACCACACAGACGTAAAGTACTGACGAACAGGGATCGTCGAGCATTGCGGAGGATGGCTGTAGAAAATCGCTTGAAATCAGTCGACGGAATCACTCCGGTGTAACGGAAAGTGTTGTTTGGAGTGATGGTTCAAAAATGGTTCAAATGGCTCTGAGCACTATGGGACTTAACTGCTGTGGTGATCAGTCCCCTAGAACTTAGAACTACTTAAACCTAACTAACCTAAGGACATCACACACATCCATGCCCGAGGCAGGATTCGAACCTGCGACCGTAGCGGACGCGCGGTTCCAGACTGTAGCGCCTAGAACCGCTCGGCCACTCCGGCCGGCTTTGGAGTGATGAATCACTCTACACCCTGTGGCAATGAAATGGAAAGGTTTGGGCTGGTGAATGCCCTTTCATCATGTGTAGAGTCAGCACTGAAGTAAGGAGGAAGCGGTATGACGGTGCAGGAAAGTTTCTCGTGGTTAGGGTCTGATCCCCTTATTGCGCATAAAAAACGTTAAATTTAGAAAGATGCGAACACATTTTAAAGCATTGCGTATTGCGTCCAGTAGAGGATCAGCTGGAAGACGATGACTGTTTGTATGAGCATGACATTGCACTCTGTGAGGGGATGGTTTGTTTGCGATAACGTTCCTGAAGTGGATTAGCCTGGCCAAAGCCCCGACCTGAACGCGGTGGAACACCTTCGGGACGAGCTAAAACGTCGCCTTCTCTCCAGACCCCACCGTCCACCATTCCTACCTTTTCTGGCTGCTGTTCCTGAGGAAGAGAGGCTGTAATTTCTCCACGGACATTCAGACATCTCATTAACTGTGTCCCCAGCAGTGTTCAAGTCGTTATAACAGCGAAGGTAGACACACCACATATAAATGTCCGCATTAGGTGTGCGGTTACTTTGGACAGACAATGTGTTTTCGGAAAGGACACTCCTCCACGTGGTTTCTATTCTACGCCACAAAACATTAACAATGGATTTGGAGACCCGTCACCGACAAAGTCTCCACCAACCACGTTGCTGACTTTGTTCAGTCCTTACTTTGACTCTTGATTCACTTATACATATCCTAAACATTTCAATGAATTTATCTGTGATTTGGTTGTATAAAAACTATCTCGGATAAAAACATGAAGATGTTATCGCCAAGTGCGAACTGTACGCAATTATTCGGTTTTTGAACGCAAAGGGCACTGCGCCGATTGAAATCCATCGCCAATTGACGGGAGTGTATGGTGAGTCGTGCATGGATGTCAAAAATGTTCGTAAGTGGTGTAGAGAGTTTGCTGCTTCATGTCTTTATCCGTTTCCAAGATACAGAAGTTCAGGAGTTACCCTTTTTGCACACGTAAAATCTGGTGTGAGGCGTAAAGATAGTTTATAAAGTGACATAGCACGGAGAAATGTGCTGTAAAGTGTCTCCGTTATCTTGTGGGGACCTCATGCTGTGGTACTGAAGCACATGCAAACTTCTTTTGCGCGTAAAATCCGGTCTGAGGTGAAAAATTAGTGTTGCGTTTTTTCAGTTTCACATAAGTGGACTATCTAAATTTTACTGACCAATAAATTTCTTTTCATAACACTTATACGGTCTGCTGCAGCAGAGAAAAGATTGGAACCAGCGGAAAAATGCTCCTATCGGAGCACGAATAATAAAATTATGTTCTTGTTTATTTAAAAGACTATGACTGAAAAGTTTGCCTCATTCTGCCTTCTTTAGCACCTTCAAATATTTTCCCAAAAATTTTGGCATGCAAACATATTAAACGCTTTTATTCATGCTGAGAGAAAAGAAGACAGTGACAGTGGCAAAGAGATCTAAAAGCAATAAATACTGGAAGACAGTAGACAGTGGTTGTGTTATAGACAGAGCGAGGAGTCAATGGTAACGTGAGGGAAAAAGAGGGGCATAACGGCAGTGGATTATAGTTGACAATGACAAAAGTGATAGAAAGAGTGAAGAAGAGAGTCCTGGGGAGGGCAGCAGGAATGAAGGAATAAGATATTAGCAGTAAAAGGGAACTAAACGGAGATAGTGACAGTGAGAGGAGACTGTAGTAGTAGGCCGGAACGAATGGACTGTGGCTGAGACACAGTGGACAGAGTGACACAAAGAGATAGTGACAATGCGTTGGGCTGGATGAGTGAGTGATAAAGGGCAACTGGGAGGGGATGGGCATGAGCGATGGACTAATGGGTGTGAGTAAGTTACAGTTAGGGCAGCTTGTGGAAGTCTGAGGTATGCTGTATGTTTAAAAAAAGCGGGAATATGTTCACATGCCAAAGGTTATGGAAAAATTTTTAAAGGTGCTGAGGAAGGTGCAATGAGGCAGCATGTACCACACTTTTCAGCCAGAGTATTTTAAATAAACAGGAATATATTCGCATTTTTTTTTTGCTTCGATAGAAGGATTTTTCTGCTGGTCACGTCAATTCTTATGTATTGTCCAAGCTCAGTTGTGCAGCTGCAGTCCTATATATAGCTGAAAAATATGTGGGACGAATACTTTTCGTGGTAGCGTGGCAAGACCAAATGTTTCGATCCTCAGATCAAAGCTACCGATTTGTATTGATATAGAATGCAAAATTTACGTATATTTCCGCATCTACTTCAAGCAACTAAGCTACGTAGCAGAGGACACACTGAAATAGTCCTCAGGAAGAACCTGGCACCAATTAAGCCAACGCTCTTCTAAGTAGGTATCCTATGACAATCAAATATCCTCACACGAATTCGTCACAAGATTGGGGAAATGCCAGGCAGAGAGTTTACCCACAAATATTAGAGTTGTGTGACTGGACGTCTTTTACCGAAACCTATCCAACTGCCGCGCGGTCTTGGGCGCCTTGACACGGTTCGTGCCGCTCCCCCCGTCGGAGGTTCGAGTCCTCCCTCGGGCATGGGCGTGTGTGTTGTCCTTAGCGTAAGTTAGTTTAAGTTAGATTAAGTAGTGTGTAAGGCTAGGGAGCGATGACCTCAGCAGTTTGGTCTCATAGAAACTTACCACCACCTACCCAACTTTTGGTAAGAAACACGAAATCAAACTGGCCGCCTCAGTCTTATGCGAAGTGCGCAGTATTGCAACTGCCAAGACAATTACACCTATGCAAGGCAAACAGTTGGAATTTGAAATTCTGTGATAAAGAAACTCCATCATCACTAGAACTGCCATAAATATGACAAACGTCAACCAAGAATTGCCACCAGATTGTAAGTTTTTCTCTGACAGTGAACACAATGGCTTTGCCTGACTTTTTGGCAACTCAACTTCTTTCCTCGACAAATTCAGCAACACTGACATACAAGAATCCAGTGACTATTTGTCATTGCACCATTGGAGTCTTAATCTCATTTAGAGGGCAGAAATAGACCTACAGTGCACAACTATCTGCGCGTAATTCTCAAGACAGGTTAAGAACGTACAAAGAGTGCGCTTTCAAGTTAAGTAACACAATCACGTGATGGAACAAGTCAAGTGGGAAAATCAGTAAATTTACCAAGAAATAAACTTACAATGCTAACTATTTTGAAACTGCTTACGAGAGTACAACAGAGACGAAGCATTGTTTCGTGCAGTTTTTTAAACTTTATTATTATTAATCTTTAAATGTGAAGGCAGTGGAAACCATTTTGTTAAAGATACATAATCTGTATCCACAGGAAATGTGGCTCGTACTTGAAAAGCGTCATGATAATTTTTCCTTTCGTATAAGATTTCTGATTACTTCCCGCCTTCGGATCTCCGGGAGGAGACTGAATAACCAACGGAAAAGTAACGCTCTACACGAGTGGAAGCTTGACAGTTCAGACGTTTGAACGTGGTAGGGAACCTAAGGAACGACGAGGTTCATTGTAGATATAGTGGGAGTCAGTGAAGCAAAATAGAAAGAACCTAAGCGTTTCTAGTCAGATGAATATAGGGAAATATCAGCAGCATCAGGAAATGGTGTAAAGGGAGTAGGATTCGTTATGAATAGGAAGGTAGGACACAGGTTTGACCATACGTTCAGACTTCGCACATCCCTGTCTTTGCCGTGTCGAGGTTTGGAATCTCTTGGTGGAGATAAGAAGCCTAATTTCTGTCATTACGCACTATGTCAAGTGGATATGGCACTCACAGTTTTGCTCATTTACAGCTGAAATCAAGAACTGATTTTTAGTAGTTGAACGACTTGTGTTAGCTCTGAAAACCTGGCTGTGGGTTCCTGGGGCGCGCCTTATAAAATTATAACTGAGAAAATAAAGTCCCTCCCCCCCCCCCCCCACTTTCTATCTACAATCTAGGCTGAACGCCGAATGACAACAAACTGGAGGGAGTCCGCTGAAGTTCTCTATCAAGTTTTTCTTCCAGATGACTACGAAAATAATGGCACTGAATATCACAAAAACCTGAGAGAGGGGCTTGAAGAGCTTCATGACAATACAGCTGCCGTATACCCGTGTACTCATACATAGCTCGCTGAAATGGTATGCGCGATGAAAGTGAAAGGAGCTCCAGGTTCCAACTGCATACCAGGTGAGGTAGTACGATCATTAAGTCTCTGTGTATCTCCTTATGCGAGCGGATTAATTAATTAATGCATTGCCCACGGGCGCTTTCCAAAATCTAGGAAAATGGCAGAAGGAGTCGTTGTAAAAAAGGGAGAAGATAAAGATCCCATACGTCCGAAATCATACCGGCTCATCTGCCCAATAAAAGTATTAGGTAAGATTTTGGAAATAATTCTAATTAATAGATTAAAATGTCACAGGAATGTAACAGGATTAAATAGCACACAATGTGGATTCAGAAAGGATAAATGTACTGAGAATGCTATTAACAAGAAAAGAAAAAAAACAACAGTTTACGCTGCAGGCGCAAAATATGTAATTGGTATAATGATAGAAATATCTGGGACATTTGATAATTTATAGTATCCTTCGTTCTTTAAAAGATTAGGGAAACGGGCTACCAAGAACTACGGGATTACTGCAAAGACCGATATGTGACGCTGTCAAATACCACAACCGTTGCCAAACGTATTACGAAAGTATGCCCTCAGGACTCTTTTCACGGCGAATTCTGCTACTATTCTGCGGAGTCTTCAGCAGCCAACTATTTTTATGGGCGTGTGTCCTCTGGACTTACAAATAAGAAAAGAGGCTGTCGTGTATTGGCTGAAGAAGAAACAGTGCCGGCCGCTTCAGTACGGAACCGCGCTGCTGCTACGGTCGCACGTTCGAATCCTGCCTTGGGCATGGATGTGTGTGATGTCCCTAGGTTAGTTAGGTTTAAGTAGTTCTAAGTCCAGGGGACTGATAACCTCAGATGTTAAGTCCCATAGTGCTTAGAGCCATTTGAACCATTTGAAGAAACAGTGTGAAAAAATATACGGAATTCTCGGAGAACTGGAAACAAAAGCAATAGTAATAAGGAATTTTAATATCTGAAGAACGGCAGCAGAGATGGAACTCATCAGGCACGGGAAGGAGAACGATTTTTTTTCTTGATGTGCTTGAAATGCTTCAGAAACACATTTTAAGCCAAGTAGGGAACTGGTCCACTTTCTTACTGGAGATGAGTCATATCCTGCATATGAATAAAATTGGTAAAAGGGCAACGAGCAGCTGTGACTGTGGTGAAACCGGCGCACCGGATCATGCCTTACAGGAATGTCCCCTAGCTGAAGATATAGCAAGAACCACTTGGCCGGTTTTAAGAGGTATAACTGTTTATTACATAATTAGAGTAAAATATGTCTTTCATATCTTAATGTAGCTGATACTGTCTCACAAAAAGGAAGGCATAACTATAGCCAAAAGATACCATAGCAGAGAGGAGTAAGGCCTGTTTACGATCCTATGGAATATAAACAGATCTCGATAGCTCTACGATCACGGGGCCCTGTATGAATGAATGGAGGTAGGTGATAACAAGGACATACAAGAAGACCGAGAAGAATCAGTGGAATATAAGTTATACGAACTGATCCGTCTTCATGCTGTCTGGAGGCAGCAAAAAGTTGCTGTACTCTAAGGGGTGGCCGATGTGGTACGGAACGTAGAGAGAAACTAAGTACAAGCCGGCCGGAGTGGCCGAGCGGTTCTAGGCGCTACAGTCTGGAACCGCGCGACCGCTACGGTCGCAGGTTCGAATCCTGCCTCGGGCATGGATGTGCGTGATGTCCTTAGGTTAGTTAGGTTTAAGTAGTTCTAAGTTCTAGGGGACTGATGACCTCAGATGTTGAGTCCCATACTGCTCAGAGCCATTTTTGAACTAAGTACATTTCGATAGTATTAAACAGTATGTGTGTATTTTTGTCCGCCTCAGACTACAGTAAAACAAATAGTGATCATTTTTAATAATAATAGAAATATCGAAATATTAGTATTAGTATCAGTATTAGCATATTCTGTAAAACAAATAAATAAATGAATAAATAAAAACCTAGGTGGTGGTAGTAGTATTTGGCACTTTTTTGTGATTGTAACAGTTATATTGTTTTTATTGTAGATGTAGTATATGATGTTGTAACAGTAGTAATAGCAGTAGGTATAAGATCACTGGAAATTACTCTAGATAATTTGAAATAACGAAAACCTATGGCTCTCTTTCTACCACAGTAAGGGAAGACCCAGACTAAGGGTGGACCGAGGTGTCACAGACACTTTTAGTACTATCTAAATTAGTAGAAAAGAAAGTGAAGATTAGCAAAAACATTGTTACAGACAACGCAAATTTAATTCGTGTTCAAAACAGAAAGGGATAAGAAAATAAGAATATTATCATGACAATTCATGTATATGTAATTCTGTATGTTACAGTCCATTGCTGTAGTCAAGAAAGTGGACTGTGATCAATAAATAAATAAATGTGTTAATATTACACTAGTTAGTGTCCGCTTAGCATGCTATCTTAGCGTTTAGTGTTTTGTACAGTTGTAAAACAATTTAGATGCGGAAAGACTAAGTTATAACGTTTACCTTTTTTTGACAGATATTTTAGACTTGAACGAAAGATTGTTGCACTTTACACAATTACTGTGTAGCTTACGTGTATTTTACATACATTTTAAGCATGGCATTACTGTAAGTTACATCCTCACCCATTTTAGACGTGGAAATAACATTGTGACAGATAAGTAAACTGTATGTGCGTGTGCGGTGTGTGTGTGTGTGTGTGTGTGTGTGTGTGTGTGTGTGTGTGTGTGTGTGTGTGCGTGTGTGTACGAGTGTTGCTGATGAATCGTAGGTACTTTTGCAGAGCTTTTAGATGTAGAAATATTTATTTTTGGCATCCCTTATCCCTTGCATCAAGTGTGGTACATAAATCGAACTATGTTCATTGAAAAGTGCAGCTTAACTTTTACATTCCGTCAGCAGTAGTGTACTTTGATAAATAGCACAGACATTTTAGATGTGAAAATATTTAATTTTAACACTCCATTGTGCCTTGAACCAGGTGTGGTACAATTGTGTAACTATCCCCATTAAGATGTGAGGGATACTGAGAACAAGCATGGAACTGACTCTTTTCGTAATCAGTAAAAATACTGGACTGAGATTGGCTGTTTAGTTTCACTGGCTGGTAAAATACTGGGATGTGATTGGAGGAAAGGGGAAAAGAAGGAACGACGATTAGAGTTTAATGACCCGTCGACGACGAGGTCATTAGAAATGGATCACAAAACCAGGATCATGAAAGGATGGGAAAGGAAATCAGCTGAGTCCTTTTCAAAGGAAGGATCCAGGCATTTGCCGGAGCGAATTAGGGAAATTACGGAAACCCTAGATCTGGTTGTCTAGAAAGAATTTGTGCGAGAAAGTTGGCGTATACCTTGTATTTTATGTTACCGTTGATGAAATAAAGACTAAAGCCTCCCGCACCAGACTTTAACTCTCCATTAACGCTGATGCTCCATCTGTCTAGCCCATCGTGAATTTTCGCAGAACTAATTGCATGTTCTTCGTATTTACCTCTCCTTTGTTCGAGAAGGAAAATTCACCGATATGAAGAACAAAGTCAGAAGAAGTTGTGGTTGGCGAGGATTTGCTGCGGCGGCCACTGATAGAAGTGGAAACTGTAGTCATACAATTCTCTGTGTGAGTGTACACGATAATGATGGAACTGCTTGGTTCAGATGGCTCTGAGCACTGTGGGACTTTACATCTGAGGCCATCAGTCCCCTAGAACTACTTAAACCTAACTAACCTAAGGACATCACTCACATCCATGCCCGAGGCAGGATTCGAACCTGCGACCGTAGCGGTCGCGCGCTTCCAGACTGAAGCGCCTAGAACCGCTCGGCTACACAGGCCGGCTAAGGATGGAACTGATGACATATCAGGAGTGCACTGAGTGCAGGAATGCCAATCTCCTGGTCAAGATGCCTTATGCTCGGGTGTGAATTCATTGCAGCTGAAGCGAGAACAGCGACGTCGGCGACTTCGTCTTTGAGAGATCTACGACGATTGTGTTGTATTATCCTGAAATTTTCCTTTCCCCAAAGCTTCACAACAAGACGAGGAAACAGCGACTAGGGAGGTGGTTCCCTGTCGTTATATCGCTCTCTGTAGAGTACCTATTTCTGAGTAGCGCTACACTACCTTCGCTCTCCCACTTGGCCGTGCGGTCTAACGCACGGCTTTCCGGTCGGGAAGGAGCGCCGGTTCCCGGCACGAATCCGCCCGGCGGATTTGTGTCGAGGTCCGGTGAGCCGGCCAGTCTGTGGACGGTTTTTAGGCTGTTTTCCATCTGCCTCGGCAAATGCGAGCTGGCTCCCCTTATTCCGCCTCAGCTACATATGTCGGCGATTGCTGCGCAAACAAGTTCTCCACGTACGCGTACACCACCATTACTCTACCACGCAAACATTTGGGGTTACACTCGTCAGGTGTGAGACGTTCCCTTGTGGGTCCACCGGGGGCCGAACCGCACAGTAACCTTGGGTTCGGTGTTGGGCGGCGGAGGGGTGAAGTGGACTGCGGTAGCCGTCGTGGGGTTGTGGACCACTGCGACTGCGGCGGGGACGGAGCCTCTCCGTCGTTTCTAGGTCCCCGGTTAACATAACGTAACATAACACCTACCTTCAATCACAATAAAAGAAATAAATGATGATGCAGGTTTTAAACAAGGTCTGCCTTTACTGTAGACAACATATCTTTTGAAAGTACTACGTACTGTAGTACATGTTCCTCTACTGTAAGTAAGAAACATTGCTGGAATTCCTATTCTGCTAACTCACGTTGTCCATAGACGAGCAGCATTTCTACCTCCTCTTTTCTAAAGTACATTGAACTCACACAACAACTGAAGACGACTGCCAGGATGACAGATGTGCTTTTTCCTTGTGTTTCCATTTGTTTACTGTCTACTACAGCAATTGGACGAGTTACGTGTGTACTAGTGCATGAAAATCAAAATCAGTTTTGTATTACATTTTTAACAACGCCATCTTTTCATGAATGGTACGATGCGATATGGTTTTGAATAGTCTTGATAAGAGTAAGTGGATTACCGAACAGAAAAGATGTAGAATGGTATAGGGGACATTCTAATGTTCGTATCTTCGCAACGAAAAATGGTACAAGGAAGGCAATCATGCTCACTAAGGGCCCCTCGTAGCTAAACAACATACATCTGATACATTTTTTCCTTCTGAACAAAAAGTTATTTGATGTGGTGGTGGTGGTGGTGGGGAGGGGGGGGGAGAGGTGTCAAGATAAATAGGACACCCTGTATAAGACGATGTTCTCGCATGTCGGCGATAGTGGCAGAACTTCCATCAGTAGTCCTGAAATGAGGAAATTTTGTGGTGGCTTCTATAGTGTTCCCATGTGGCAGACCTACCTTCAGGATCACTAAAAGCCGCTGATCGGACAACATATTTGTAGATGTCATGTTCGAAATAAACGGAAATTTTCTTGACAGACAGTACTCCGATACAACGACGTGATTTCACCCAAGTTATGGAATTTATGAGTTAGGCGATCACCCTATGTATTTGAACTAACAGTTTTTTTGAGAAACTGGTATCATCAACATTAGCAAAAACCGCTGCAACAGAACTGAAATGCAATGAATACAACCATTCCATGCTAGAAGTCTATCCTGTGCTATTTCTTCAGACAAAGGATCTCCATTAAATGGTGGAAATGCATTCAATAAAATCTTCTGTTTGTGTGAAATATAAAGAAAACAGAGGTAACGATTACCAAAGAACACCGCCACCTTCAGTCAGACCCATTACAGTTGTCGCTGAAGTGACCAAGTAAGTCTCGTCGCGAAAAGATCGATGTCCTGTTGGGATGGTTGCTTGGGTTTTGAAATTGGAATCAAGAGAGTGAGAGAACAGAATCACTGAGAGGAATATTGTAAAGTTTGGAAGGTAGGAGACGAGATACTGGCAGAAGTAAAGCTGTGAGGACCGGGCGTGAGTCGTGCTTCGGTAGCTCAGATGGTAGAGCATTTGCCCGCGAAAGGCAAAGGTCCCGAGTTCGAACACAGTCTGCCGCCGGCAGTGCTGCGAGGCGGTCACGCGCCAGAGCGCTGCGGGCGAGGCGCGCACGGTGTGTTTGTGTTTACTTCGGCCGCTGTAAGTGCCGTTTTCCTTCTAGACCACCATGGCGCACAACTATCGGAAGAAGACATTACGTTTCAACTTTTGTTCCGACTTCGCCCGACCCAAGGCCCTGGAGGTAGAACGATTTATACGCGATGAAGTTAAAATACCACCAACGGATCTAATTGGTATCCACTTGTCCATAGTTAGCAGTACCGTCTACGTCAAAATGATCAACGATGCGGCGTGCGACAAGGTGCTTCAAGAGGCAAAACGTGGACTGCGCTTCTGTCATTCCGACGGCAACGTCGGACCCGTTACCGTCGAACACGCAGGTCTCGGCACACGGACGATCAGGATCTTCGAACTGCCGTTCGAACTACCTGCAGACGTCGTCATCGAGGCGCTCCGTCCCTATGGCAACGTTCTGGAACATGTTGCCGAACGATGGGTCCAATTTCAGACCTATCCAATTTTAAACGGTGTTAGACAGGTCCGCATCGAGTTGCAGAAACACGTGCCTTCCTATCTACGTATCGGAGGCTGCCGTGCCATTATAATGTACGACGGCCAACCTCGGACCTGTTCCGGTTGCGGGAAAGAAGGTCACCTACGGTCTGAATGCATTCAACGACGTGTTGCGCAGCTCCCGTTGTCGGAAGCGTCCGTCACACCCACGATGACCGCCCTACCGGTCACTTACGCAGCGGCTTTTGCCACGTCTACAGTTTCGTCCAGTCCGTCGCCCGGTCCTTCCGATCGGCACGTCCCACCGTCCCAGTCACCAACGGACGGTACAGACGTCCCACCTGACAACCTTGCCGCCGAACAGGCTCCCGCACCGGACGCTGAGGAGACCAGTACATCTTCACAACACCTGTTTGACAATTTCATTGTACCCACCGACGCCTTCGAACCAGGTCGACGCTCCTCCTTGCCGTCGTCCGACGCTGAGGAACACGTGCGCAAACAACGCTCGCCACGTAGGCGCAAACGCCGTCGCCGTTCACCCACGGGCTCTCAGAGCGTTGCCACCCGCGACGACGAAGACGACACCCAAGCAGCCGACATTTCCACGCAGAGGTCGGCGGACAACTTTCACGATGAACACGACGTTTCGCAGGACGGGACCACTATGGAGGTCGCCACGCACAATGTAACGATCGGTGCGCCGGTTGAGACGCCTGTCTCCCCGCCGACAACTCCAGATCTCTCTCACCACGACGCAATTCCCATGGACATTGGACAGACCCACGGCACAGGAGCATGGGCCGACGACATTGAGGAAGGTACGCCCCCTCCTCCGGATGAGTTACCTCCGCCGGACGAGGCTGCCTGTTAACATCAAAAGCGAGGCATTGCAGCTGATGGGACGGGACTTCCTGTCGGTGCCCTCCTCTTACTTCCCTTGGTGATGGTAGATGCGCGTCCACCACCACTGAAACAAACATACCGGTTTGCCACACTGAACATCAACATGATCGGCACTGCACCCAAGCTGCAACTCCTATGTGACATGCTTCGGGCCTCCGACGTCGACGTCGCCCTTCTTCAGGAAGTACGCGTTGCCACACTACCACCAGTCTACGGCTACGACTCATACACGTCCACATGTGATCAATCAGGGCGTGGAGTGGCTTTCTACATACGCGAAGGAATCCCACTCACGGACACGACAAGCCTTCCCTGTGGAAGAGGCATGGCTGTTACCATCTTCGACACGCGCGTCATCAATATCTACGCTCCGTCTGGCTCCACGAACCGTCGGCAGCGGTCCACTTTCTTCGGACGTGACGTGGCGCCCATGTTTTCTGGACGCTATGATCGCCTTATCATGGGAGGCGATTTCAACTGTGTCCTCCATCCGCAGGACCAAGTACCTGGTTATTCGCCATGCCCGGCGCTGCTCACCTTAATCGAAGATTTTCATCTAGTGGACGTTTGGGAGAAAATTCATGGCAATACCCCCGGTTTTACCCATTATACAGCACATTCTGCGAGCAGACTGGACCGGTTTTATGTCTCTGCTCACCTCGGCAATGAAGTCGCCCAAGCTGAACGATGGCCCCTTGCATTTTCGGACCATTGCGCCCTCATTTGCTCCCTAGCTCTGCCACCTCAGTCAGTGTGGCGCAGCAGAGGTTGCTGGAAGCTTAATACCTCCCTCCTTAATGATCCACACTGCCGACAATGTATTGCCACTACATGGGCGTCTTGCGAAAGACGCCTTCCGCAGTACACATCCACGTTCCATTGGTGGCTCAAATGTGCCAAACCTGCGATCAGAAAGGCCTTCATACAATGTGGCAAGGAAGCAGCAGCATGGCATCGAGACACCACAAATTTTCACTACGCCGTCCTCCGTGAGCTCGATGCGCTCCCTCCATCACCTGACACCCACAGGGAACGACAACGTACTGAAGCTCGTCTCCTCTCTCTTCAACGTGCACGACTGCATGGTGTCGTGGTGCGCTCCCGACGACAAGACCTCCTCCACGACGAAACCCCATCCACAATCCATGCCGCATCCGACCATAGTCGTCGACGTCGGCTTTTCGTCCCCAACCTCCGATGGTGTTCACCACACAACACAGCCGGCGGTCGTGTCCGCCTTTGCTGAACATTATCGCCAATTTTATGATGATGAACCGATGGCGACGCCCATTCCTGATGATCTCCGTCCTTCCCCTGATCGGACCCTCACCGTAGCGGAGTCAACGTCCATGATGTCTGCAATCACCGCAGAAGAGGTGGTAGATGCGATCAACAAAGGGGCCAAGAACAAATCACCCGGACCAGATGGTCTCCCAGTGGAGTTTTACCGGGCGTTCACCACGTTAATGCTTCCTCGCTGGACGGAAATGATTCAGGAACTCTTTACTCCGTCCTTCCCAATTCCACCTGAATTCGTCACTGGCATTCTTCTACCTGTGCCTAAACCGAAGGGAGGGTCTCATGTCTCTGCATATCGCCCCCTTACACTACTGAATGCAGACTATAAAATCTATGCACGCCTCTTAGCAGCGCGCATACGCACCGTCTTACCTACGGTCCTTTCTCCTGAGCAGACTGCACGTGGTTGTGGGGCCACCTTACAAACAGCCCTAGGAGAATGCCGTGACCTCATTGCACTGGCGTCGGTTTGTCGCCTTCGTGCAGCACTGGTATCCGTCGATTTCACGAGTGCCTTTGATCGCGTTCGACACCCATTCCTCCTCATGGTGGCGACACGTATGGGGTTCCCATTGCTTTTTGTCGATGCCATTCGCCGGTTACTCCTTCCCGCGGTCTCGATGGTGCAAGTCAATGGGAGGCTTGTGGGGCCGATTCCTATACGCCGCTCTGTGCGTCAAGGATGCCCTATGTCTACTTTACTATATGCCATTGCACTTGAGCCCCTCATCACTGGACTTACCTCTAGACTGCAGGGCCTCACTTTGCGTGACCACACCTTTCACTGTAGGGCTTATGCGGACGATCTCCTCTTTCTCACCTGCTCCTCCACGGAACTCAATGACGCCATCCAATGGATCCACCAGTATGGACGTCTTTCTGGTAGCATTCTTAATGTCCATAAATCGACTATGATGCACATTGGGCGCGGCCTCCCGGCTATGGTGCCGACCCCACTCCCAGTTAGTGCCACCCTTCGTTACTTGGGTATCGAATTTACGAGCTCCACACGCCGCACAGTGGCCCTGGCTTACCGGCGGCTTTTGCAGTCGATTCGGCACCATGTCCGCGGTCAAGTGCACCGTAACTTAAACCAACTCCAACGTGTGTCCTATGTCAACATCTATGTCGCCCCTAAACTGGTACACGTCGCCCAGATCCTCCCAATGCCGTTACTCCTTGGCCGACGTATCCAATCAGCCTTTGGATATTTCGTGTCAGCAGGGGCACTTTTCAAAGTCCGCTACAACACTCTAACACTGCCTCCTGCAAAAGGTGGCCTCGGACTCATCAACGTGCGGGCACGCTCTTCTGCACTCTTTGTCCACACTCTGTTGCGGCACTGGCAGGGGCCGGTCCCGTCTTTAACACGCAGTCTCTTAGATATCCTCCGACCAGATTCTCTCGATCCACCGATCAATGTGGCACCTATTTCTCCATTATTGTACTACGTCGCCAATTGTTTCATAGAACTCAGCTACGTTCGGGCCGATCTTCCAATCACCCGTCCTCCCCGTACAAAAGATTATTATCGTTTGTTTATGCTGTCCAACCCTTGCGACCCCATGGTGCTACAGCATCCTGACATTAACTGGCGCACGGTTTGGGGGTGTGTGCATGCACCCTTTTTACCGTCGTCTGTGTCTGCACTCTGGTATGTTTTAGTCTATGGAAAATTTCCGACTAATAGTCGACTTTATCGCATAGGACTGGCCACCTCCCCACTCTGCCCTGACTGTCAGCTCGAAGACACCGACGAGCACCACCTTACGTGCCCCCTGAAACAAAACGTATGGCTCCTCATCCAACGAATCGTGGGCTTTTACCTCCGTGCCCCGCCAACGACGGTAACCCCGGATTTCCTGTTGTTGCCCCAGACATTTCACTACCCTCTTGCTAAGCACCATACCCTAATCTGGTTTCGAGGACAGGCTTTAGAATATTTCTTTCGGAGTGGACCGCATACAGTCCTTGACTTCTGGTACAAAGTTGTGGCCGCACATAGCACCCTCAACCGAAAACCATCTTACCGACAAACTTTTGACGGTTATCTCCGCAGCGTCTTCCTTGACCCCCCTCAAAGTTGGGGTGTACCATGCCTACCTGTCACATGATGCAACACCCTTATCCACGTTCTCATGCATCGACCAAAAACAAACACAATTTTTTTTTTTAAAAAAAAAGGAAGTGGACAGAATATGTTATATTTTGTTGTATTTAATGTTTTTCTTTTTTAATATTTTTTTTTTGTTTAACTAACAGTCATTTGTATATTTTTAAATGGTACCTTGAAGAACTCTTGCATAGTGAATATATATGTACTTTTAGTTTGTTCAATACAAATTTTTAAACAAAAACAAAAACGAAAAAAAAAAAAAAAAGGAAAACAGGATATGTTCTAATTTGTTGTATTTCATGTTATTCTAATAATTTGTTTACCTAACACTCATTTGTATATGTTTAACTGGTACCTTGAAGAACTTTTGCTTTGTGTATATATATATGTACTCTCCGTTTGTTCAATAATAAAGAATACAAAAAAAAAAAAAAAAAAAGATGGTAGAGCACTTGCCCGCGAAAGGCAAAGGTCCCGAGTTCGAGTCTCGGTCGGGCACACAGTTTTAATCTGCCAGGAAGTTTCATATTGCATTATACTCAACTTTTGTAGCCGGCCGCTGTGGCCGAGTGGTTCTAGGCGCTTCAGTCTGGAACCACGCGGCTGCTACGGTCGCAGGTTCGAATCCTGCCTCGGTCATGGATGTGTGTGATGACCTCAGATGTTAAGTCCCACAGTGCTTAGAGCCATTTCAACCATTTCAGCTTTTGTGCAGAGCAGGCTTGTCAAAAGTCGTTACAAACGCAAGATCAGTTAAAAACTTTGACAGTCCATTATATGGGTATAAAAGTGTCTTGAGGCCATTCCTGATGTACTACTTTCTTAGAGAAAGTTGCGACCGGATCCACGACTGCTGCCAACTGGACCTACTCGACAACCGGGTAAGAACTTAGTGAGAACTCCTCTTAACCACGTGATCCGTGGAGCCGCTGGCGCCTCAGCTCAGCGGAACCTCTAGTGTCAGCCACAGTACGCGGAACGATTGCCCCCTGTGTAGTATCGATTGGCAGCAATACCATAGCCGCCAGCTGCAATCGAAACGCCGATTTTGTGCGGGCTAATCATAAAACCGATGAAAGATTTGAAAATATCACTATAGATAAACGGCGGAAAACAGCACAGCCAATGATACAGTCCGTGAGAAACACACTAAAAAAATTAGGTTTTTCCCTCCTACATGGTGATGGGAAGTTAGTTCGGAAAACGAGCACAGGGGCGCCGCTGATTGCAGTTGTTGAACATGGCGGCGAACCAAACACAGAAAGCATTTAGTGTCCTAGAATTTGCCCATTGCGAATCGGTAACGAGTGTGCAAAAACCTTTACGTGTCAAGTTTCACAAGACACCAACAGTTTATAATAGCATTGTGAAGTGGTACAGGAAATTCGAGGTGGATGGTTCTTTGTGCGCCGGCCGCTGTGACCGAGCGGTTCAAGGCGCTTCAGTTCGGAACCGCGCTGCTGCTACCACCGGCCGGCCGCGGTGGTCTCGCGGTTCTAGGCGCGCAGTTCGGAACCGCGCGACTGCTACGGTCGCAGGTTCGAATCCTGCCTCGGGCATGGATGTGTGTGATGTCCTTAGGTTAGTTAGGTTTAAGTAGTTCTAAGTTCTAGGGGACTGATGACCACAGCTGTTAAGTCCCATAGTGCTCAGAGCCATTTTGCTACCACCGCAGGTCCGAATCCTGCCCCGGGCATGGATGTGTGTGATGTCCTTAGGTTAGTTAAGTTTAAGTAGTTCTACGTGAAGGGGACTGATGACATCAGATGTTAAGTCCCACAGTCCTTGGAGCCATTTGAACCTTTTTTTTTTTGTTTGGTTCTTTGTGCAGTGCAAAACAATGGATCCGACTGGTCGTTACAGAACAGATAGTGCACTTTGTGATGATGCGAAGTTCCACAAAGTCTACTCATCGAGGTAGTGCTGAATTGAACCTCCGTCAGACAACAGTGTGGAATATCCTTCGTTAATGATTGAAAATGAAACTGTTCAAATTGCATCTACTGCAAGATGTAAGCCGTGACGACAAATTGCAACGTTTGCAGTTCTGATGTACAGAACCATCTTGAAAACAACTACTTCACAAGCGAATTAATCTTCAGTAACGAAGCCACTTTTCATCTTTCGGGAAAGGCCAAACGGCACAACACACGAATACGGACAGAGATTCCGTGTCCAACTGTTGAGGACGTCCGGGATTTCGAGAAAGTTAACGTGTTCTGCTCTGTGTTCGACAGGACTGTCTATGGACCCTTCTTCGCTGAGAGAACTGCCAACTGTATCACCTATTTCGACATACTGCAATTGTGGCTCATGCCACAACTTGAAAATGATTACAGGTATTTTATCTTCCAACAAGATGGCGCCCTTACATATTTTCACCACTGTTTACGAGTTTACCGGAACAAGACGTTGCCAAGTCACCGGACATGTCGTGTTCCAGCAGTTGATCCGGAGCTACGCAAGTGGCCACCGCGGTAGGTGATCTTGACGCCTTGCGATTTATTCTTCTTGTGTTACATTAAGGACAGCGTTTGTTTATCTTCCACCTATATCACAGAACTCCGAAGACTTGCGACATGGCACCACAGCAGCTGTTCTTACCGTCACTCCAGATGCTGGATCGAGTATGGGCAGAACTAGACTACCCAATACATAAGTGCCGTTTGACGAAGAGTGCACGCATACGAGGTTTTTCTGACTGCACACACTTTTTCCAGCGCTTCTGCCGTTGATGGTAACATTTCTGGAACTCATCTTCTGTAATATCCTCCAAGACCCTCGTCACAGCTTTTTGGACATCTTGTGTTGTTTGAAAATGGTGTCCCTTGACCGCCGTTTTGACTCTTGGAAATAGAAAACAGTCGCACGGAGCGGTATCTGGTGAATGAGGTGGTTGTGGTAGTACTGAAATTTAGTTTGAGGTTAAAAATTGCTGTACTGACACAGCAGTATGGGATGGCGCATTATCGTAATGCAGAATCTAATTGTCAGCAATGTTGGTACGGACACGAAGAACTCTTTTACGAAGTCTTTCTGAAATTTCTTTGTAGTAATATTCAAAAAATGGTTCAAATGGCTCTGAGCGCTATGGGACTTAATTTCTGAGGTCATCAGTCCCCTAAGTAACCTAAGGACATCACACGGACTCATGCCCGAGGCAGGATTCGAACCTGCGACCGTAGCGGTCGCGCGGTTCCAGACTGTAGCGCCTAGAACTGCTCGACCACCCCGGCCGGCTGTGGTACTATTGGTTAACTGTTTGTCCAGGAGGCGCCCACTCCTTATGAACAATTCCCTTGGAATCAAAGAAGCACACAAGCATGCATTTCGCTTTTGACTTTGACATGCGAGCTTTTTCTGGTCTGTGTGATCCCTTTGAGCACCATTGCGAACTTTGGTGTTTTGTCTCTGGATCGTACTGAAAAAACCAACTTGCATCTTCAGTGATAGCACGGCTCAACAGTTCTGGATTGGTTTCCGTTTGCTCTAACAGATCGGCTGCCACATTTTTCCGTGTTTCTCGCTGTTGTGGTGTGAGATTTTTGGTGACCATTTTTTCACAAATCTTTCTCATACCAAGATCTTCAGTTATTATTAGACGAACCGTTTCTTGATTGATGTTCAGTTCTTCTGCAATCAATTTCACGGATAATCTTCGATCAGATCGTGCGAGTTCACGCACCTTGGCCAAGTTGACATACGTCCGTGAGCTTGATGGTCATCCACTGCGATCTTCAACATCCGTTCTGCCTTCACTAAACATTTTGTGCCAACGGAAAACTTGTGCTCTTGACATAATCTCCTCTCCAAAAGCCTTCTGAAGCTTACCGTAAGTTGTCGTCGCGTTTTCACCCAATTTAATGCAAAATAAATAGCATACCGTTGCGCAATGTTATGCGGTTCCATTTCCGTGACGAGAGACACAAACACGTGTTAACTGATTACAGCACAACTCACGACTGAGCAGTTGCATCGATGTGCCGCTTGGACCAGAAGCAGTTTATAGACCGAGGTCAAAGATATTGTGCCTAAGCAAGCATGCAGGGTTGCCACGTCTTGCAAAGAAAATGTCTCATTACTTTATTGTTGCACTTCGTGTAACGTATATAAACAACGTAAGGAAAAATTGAAAGTTTGTCTTTCACAGATTGCATCATTTGCTATGTTGTTCTAAGCTATTTATCGGTATTGATTTTTTGAAATGTTTCATGTACTTTATAACTATCCTGTATTGCACGTCATGTGTCAGTCAACTACCCAGAAGAAATTTACTCAATTTAACTGCAGCGTCATAAAATGAAAACTTCTTTCGTTGGAGCGTTGAACACGCCCTGCAACCGTCGGGCGGAGTTTGAGATTTATCGAATACGCGGCAGGCCTGGTGCACCATTCAACAAGTGCGGTCTGGAGCGGTGGCAGGGAACGCCCAGTTACACAAACTGCGGGGTGCGCACGTGCGCGGAACTGGAGCGCTTTTGTTTGGGCGCGTGACTGTACGGTTTACTCGGGGCGCGAGACACGGCCGCGCCTCTGATAGCGGGCAAATTTACAGCTCGTAGCGCAATCTGGCGAGATAGCGCTTTATAGCGGCGCGCCGTCGTGGCCTCTTTGCCTTCCTTGTTCTCGGCCGCGCGGACCAGCCCGCTGGCGAGCCGACGCCACCGCCACTTAACACGCAACCAGATCTCGCTGCAGGAGGCCGGGCCCTGGCCTACGGCGTTCCTGTTAGTACTCGCTGATCAGCACGCTCGACCAACAAGATACGCAAAATATTCACAAACGAAACCAGTTTCATTAATAACTTCCATGCTGAGACGCTCAGTCGAAGTATAAAACTATTCACCAGTTTTGAACAAAATCATTTAATGTATTAGGAAACGCCTTATCAAATACTAAAAACAACTGAAACACTGACGTTTCGACCGTCTTTGCAGCGAACCTCTTCAGGGTGATTAACTGCTGGAATTATGTGTTGGTCTGTCGCCGTTTATTATTTATTTATTTATTTTTCATTCATCAGGTTATCAGTCTTCTGAGTGACTTGATGCTGCCCACCAAGAATTCCTCTCCTGTGCCAACTTCTTCAGCTCAGAATAGCTCTGAGCCGTGGTAAAAATTGCTGTTTTGAAGAGAGCGCCGCAGCGCGTAGTGTGAAGCAGTTGCCCTCCGTTTCTGGCGGTGGCGCCGCTGTGCCAATCGCAGCTTTGGTGTCTCCCTTTGGTGGGAAAGGGGAAAGGTTGCCTGTTCACGTGCATTTAAGGGGCGCTATGAGCTCGCCAGTCGGTCAGTCTGGGTCAGTCTCTCGTCCCCAGCTTGCTAGTCTGTCCCCCGTCCGCATTTGTTAGACAGTTAGTATCTGTCTGTCGTTCGGAGTGCTAGTATGTCTGTCGTTCGGATCAACCTTTAAAGCCGGCAGAATGAGAATCTTTTCACTCCGCCAGTAAGAGAACTTAGCGAGTTGTCGCCCGGTCGGGGCTTAGTTCCTGCATCTGAGTCTGCGAGTTAGGCCGCCAGTCTGCTCGAGTTTGCTCAGGCAATGGTCATCGGCGGTTGGATCGATCGGTTGGTCGGTCGCGCACTGAGACACAAGATGACTTGTCCGTCTTGAGCGTCGGCGCATGTGAGGTCGCCACGTGAGTCCAGTGGGCCGCGGCGTATAGCGAGGGTTAGTGACTTCGCGGTCGACACGAGAGCAACAGGAGTCAACCCACGACATTAGTCTGGCCGGTGCGAGCTGCGACGCCGTGAGACGGGAGATCGGCGCGCCTTCCTGCGTCCGTTGAAGCGGCTAGCAGCGGACGGTTCGAGAGAGCGATTTGGGGGTGCTGCGCCAGGTCTTCTCGAGAAATCGCAGTTTATTAGAAGTTAAGTGATTGGTGATATGTTGTTTGATTTACTCTTGTTAAATTCTACTTGTTTTCTTGTTGAGGTCACCAGACGTTTTGCTTTGGGATCGTCCCACCATTCTTCTACGTTTGCCCACCCGAGGGAAGGTGGTTGTTTATTAATTGGGTGGTCCATTTTTCCCTTGTGGCGTAGTGGCGGGTTAGAGCAACCTGCGGTTCGGGTTGTTCGGTAATCTCCCTATCAATCTACCGTACGTTAGTAGCTACCTCTGTCATGTTTGTCTGATATGGTGTGTTAACGAATTTTTTACTTGGAGTGCAACGGCCTAATACCTGAAATATGTTTTGATCTTTGGAAACTTTGATATTATTGCCTATGATCCTGAGAGGCGGTATCTGTGTACTGTAGAGCATCTTAACTATTGTTTGCCCAACCTTGTAGAATTTTATGTAAGATTGCATTTCATGGGCTTTTATTTAAATGGTCATTTTAGTATATAAAGTTGCCACCCTTTCACCGTAAGACTTTTCTTAGAAATTAAAATCAAGTTGCACCTTCGGTAGCAAGGATAATATTTTAATTGTTAGTGTTTTGTACTATTTCCATCCCTCCTACAGGGGGTGCATAGTTTGTGTGCTTGTGTAAATGGTTAAATCTCTTAGTTTAAGGTAATCTGGTGTGTTGCAGATTTGCAACAGTGTAGTCTTTCAGAGGCTGTTGTGAGAGGTCGTAACTACGGCTGCGTCACAAGGGAGCAGCAAGGTTCTCTGCCCGAAAGCTCATACAGTCAAAACTTGCTTCTTTCTGCCTCTGAATAAATTGTAAGTTTGATATTTAGAGGGTGCTTTCTGATCATAATTTTAAATCTGTTTCTTTTGAAAAATGCTTTTAGGCACTATTAAAGTGAATAAAATCCCCATTTGTTAAAAGGAATTTGGTTATGATTTCATCAGTTACTCCCTGGAAACTACTTCCATGCTTACATAGTGTGATTAAATGTGTTAATGTTCTTGATGAATTGCTAGTAAATAAAATAAATTCTTAAGAATATTCTTTGAAAATAAATCACGGTTCAAGCTCTTCACTAAACCTTTTCAATTATTTGTTGTACGTATTCCAATCTCTGCCTTTACCCAGAGAATTTTCCCTCTACAGTTCCCTCTAGTACCATGGAAGTTATTCCCTCGTTTCATAACACAAGTCCTATCATCCTGTCCCTTCTTCTTGTCAGTGTTTACCATGTGTTCCTTTCTCCGCGACTCTGCAGAGATCCTCCGCATTCTCTACCTTATCAGTTTACCCCATTTTCAACATCCTCCTGTAACGCCACACGTCAAACGATTCGATTCTGTTCTGCTCCGGTTATCCCACAATCCTTGATTCACTACCATACAATGCTCTGCTCCAAACGTACGTTTCGTCGATTTCTTCCTCAAATTAAAGCCTATGCTTGATACTAGTAGACTTCTTTTGGTGAGGAATGCCATCTTTGCCTGCTCTATCTGCTTTTTATGTCGTCCTTGCTTCCTTCAGTATGGGTTATTTTGCTTCCAAGGTAGCAAAAATCCTCTGCTTCATCTACTTCGTGATCACCAATTCTGATGTTAATATTCTCAGTATTTTGATTTCTGCTAGTTTTCATTACTTTCGTCTTTCTTCGATTCATTTTTAATCCATATTCTGTACTCATTGGATCTTTTAATCCTTCTTCGCCTTCATCGAGGACAGCAATGTCATTAGCGCATCTTATCATTGATATCCTTTCACCGTGAATTTTAATACACCTGTTGAACCCTTCTTTTATTTCGCTCATTGCTTCTTCGATATTGTCAGATGACTACATACGTCACATTCTCGGATGCCATTGGACAATGCGAAACAATGATTGCCATGAATGATGAATGGGTGGCTACAGGATAGTACCTGCGGCACTCTGGTAGGGGATTGCTAGACAGTGGCGAATCGGGGTCTTTTACAAGGGGGTTGTTTTTTCCTGCAGCGATAGTTTGGTGTCGCAGGGCAGTTGTCTTATGGCAGCTTGTTTGCAGAGTTGAACACGGGTCATGTGGAGTTGCTGGCTGAGACAACACGCGGCTCGCTGACCTGGAATCGCTGACAGCCAGGCCGATTGTAAATTGTAGCCATCCTCACTGTTCATACTGTTAGGGTGTTTAATTGTTTCAGTAGTCTCTCTTATTGTTTTCCGCATCCGCTGGTGTCGAACCAACACACGAGGCACTTGAAAATTAATACTAGATCGTCATAATTAAAATGCAGCTACTCATAGAGGTCCAATGTGGGCTGTAATTATTGTATAGCAGCGGTACTTGATAGATATTCTGTTGCGTTAATGCGGAAGCGATTAACACTGAGAAAAAACTAGTTCCAACTTTGACCACCAGGTCCAAATGTGACTCTGTAAATGCAAGAAAGACGTACGGAAATGTTTCCATATGTAATGGATGAGGAACAGCACGTCGGCAGAAAAGGTCAAACAAGCGTGAAAGCCACAATGTTGATTCTAGTATTAACTGTCGCTTACATAATTTCTACAATATAAGCGCCGGAAAAGTTGACGAGGTGCTGAATCTGCAAAAAGACGTGATTAGGAGTTGCTCGCAGCAGTTCCGGTGGAATCTGAGCAACGTGTTCCTCTACAATGGTCTTCAGATCAGGTACTGACTGAACGTGTCCTTGGTAAACGCATTCTTTTAGATATACCCAGAGCCAAAAATCCAGGTGACCCAGCAGGCCATGCATCTGGAAAACCTCTGTGACAACATGTTTGTGGAAGGCTGCATGGAGCAGATCTTTCACTGGGCGAGCAACATAAAGTGTTGCCCCATCTTGCACGAAAACAGTGGTTTCCTCACAGTTGTGCTCTTTCACAGCAGGAATCACTTGCTGTACAAGGACGTCTGTTGCCGTGGTCAAAATCAGTTTGTCCCAGAGTACGCCCTTATTGATCGTGGATCCTAAGTAGGTGTACACCGTTCAAAACCCGAAAAACGCGTGATCTACGTGCATTGCATGGGCATATTTAGTTTTAAGGGGTTAAGGTGGTGGGTTCTTAAGATAAATTGGTATACTGATTGTATGAATGCATGCTTTAATAACTGTACACTTAAAAGACGTCGCAGTATACATGGGAGATACTGTATGTTTACTCTCTTCGAGGAAGAACGGGCCGAGAATAAAGGTACTTGTGAATCCGCAGCATACAGTCGCATACGGCGTTTGCAGTGGCTCTTCGTGCACAAAACACGGTTTAACACTACCACAGTTCCGCAGTCCTGTGTGTTCACTGCACCCTGTAGTATAAAATGTGGCTAGTCATACAGTGCCATCTGTGGCATCGTAGTGAGAAGGAAGCGACTCTGCCTTACTTCTCTGGTTTCTGTATTGCAAACCTGGAGTCTTGCTGCTTCGGTTGTCCCTCGTCGCACAGTAGTAGCGCTCAGGCGCCAGGTTCAATGTAGGTTTGTGATCCTGCTGAAGTGGGGTGGGTCGGGATGTCAGTTGTTAAATGTTAACAACGTTTTGTAATATACTCGTTTTAAAGAAGACTGCTTTGAAACACACGTCACAGAATTTCCAATATGGCGGCTCTTGGCTACGCCGTTATGTTAAACCCTTTTCAACATACCCGTATTTACTCGAATCTAAGCCGCACTCGAATCTAAGCCGCACCTGAAAAATGAGACTCGACATCAAGGAAAAAAAATTTCCCGAATCTAAGCCGCACCTGAAATTTGAGACTCGAAAGTGAAGAGGAGAGAAAAGCTTTAGGCCGCACCTCCAAATCTAAACAAAGTTGGTCCATTGTAATATGAGACATAATTTAGGTCGAATGAATGACGATACAGCTACAGTAGTTTGGTTCGAGTCGCAAGCTTAGCAGTTAAGCCTAACCAGGTAGCCATTGCTTTGCGTCAGGCGCTGCGTCCGTATTTATACGGGTACCCTTCCTTTTTCACGTGCTTGGTCTGGTTTGAATTTATTGCATATTTTTCTTTGATCTGATAAATGCCGTTCTCTTTGTTATAGGTGATTACGTCACTCTAAGCTAAAAATGCATTACTGTACTGTGTCATGCATTGTTTGTCGCGGCATGGCTTGCTTTTGTGCGCGCTACCGCGGCTTACAATAAAAAAAAAAAGAGAGGAATTGTCTCATAACCGAAACAACGGCAAGAGACTGCTATTTGGTGTTACTTACACTGCTGCTTTCTTTGATAATGATCAACAAGAACCAAATAATAGACTGCGTATGATAGAAGATGTTCTGAACGCAGTTTAGCGAAAATTTTTCTCCGTTTGAAAATCTTTGCAGGCGCCTCTTCAGTGCATTACATTCTGCACATAAATTAGAGTCATCTTAGATTTAAAAATCTAGTCAATTACCGTGCTTCATTTCTGACTGTATCACTATCAGGTATAAGAATAATACGAATATAAACATGACATGCTATGTATGTTCTTCCACGTTTGCTGTTGTCTCACTTTAGTTTCGTAGTTTATTAGGCAGACAGGATTTAAACAAGATAGCAGCAAACACGAAAGAATGCATGGAAAAATATTCGTATTATTCTTATGGTAAAGAGAATACTGCATGTGATTCACAATTCATAAAAGTTCCTATTAGCAACCATCTCTTCTCACAGGTAGGAAAAAATTCAGAACGTAGAGTTGGCCATATTGACATCCCAAAGTCTTGTCAGTCGGATTTTCGTAGTACATTGTAATTCTGCTACATTCGAAGATGCACAATACGGAATTTGTATTTACTTCGTTTGATAATGTATGAGAATGCAGTGGTCGAAACTCGGGGCGGAGAAAAAAAGCTTGTCTTCCACCTTTTTTTTTTAATTTATTTACTGACGCAGAGGTTTTGGCGCCAGTATTTATCTTTGTGCCTGCAAAGCATGCCTGTGTAGCGCTACATATATTCGACGGCAGAAGTTAGTTGTGGCGGCACCTACAAACATTTATCAGAACTCCCGCTTGCTTTGCACTCGATTCTAAGCCGCAGGCGGTTTTTTGGATTACACAAACCGGAAAAAAAGTGCGGCTTAGATTCGAGTAAATACGGTATTTATCACTTTCCATACTCGTGATAGATACTGTCCATGACACGTGGCGTTCACTGATAACTAATATCTTCACTCTTTAACTTTATATCTTGTTTCACAGCTGGAATAATTATTTACGACCGTTCTTTTGGAGCCGCTCCCAGTTACTCGGCCGTTCGTTTTGAGTGGCGCCTCGCTACTAACTCGCCTTGTCTTCCCGACGCACAAGAGAGACCCCACCGTTCTCCCTCAGCCAAAAGGGACACTTCACTCGTCTCCTACGCATATGTACATCAAAACTTTCAGTCAATGGGCGTTTATATCGCTGTTGCCAGGTGGATCTGACGTCATGTTTGCGGTCATGGTGACGGAAGTTTGTCTCGGAACACTGTTTCATATTGTAAGATCCTGCTCCCGAATAGTCGGATCTTGTCCCTACTAAGATTGCACAACATTGCCTCCTATGATATTATCGTTAATACTCCCTACTGACGCATGATTGTCAGATGTACATGTAGCCTCGCTGTTACTGAGCATTCCCGATAGCATAAATGTGCGTAATACTTAGCATAAACACGAGAAGGGAATGTACGGATGCATTACAGTCACTCCATAGAATATTGTCCGGTCATTTGTCGCCAATTTCGGTCTGTGCCATAAATTGAAGAGCAAATTCAGAACGTTTCTGCGAATCATGAGGTTTCAATTGCTCCACCGTCTGGGTCTTGGAGCAATGTAAAATAGACCGCAAAACTTGCCGTTCTGTTGGCCATGGAACGGACAGTTCTCGTGATACTCCACAAGCAGTAGCACTAACCGGGCAAATGCTGCATGATCAGTTACATCAACAGCAACATGGTCAGTAACGTACAGTGGAATAGGACGCCTTCCCCTTCAAGGTGTCACACCAAACTCAGCCTTAATTTCCAATTTAATTACTATCTTCTTTAAACCGTTTAATGACATCAGGTCTCCCCTTAGACCTTTCAGTCGGCGATACTCAACCCAGCACTGTAATTGCTGCCGTTCACATAAAACGGTTTGACTCATAGTACACGGTGTCTCTCTTCTCGATAGCTATACTGTTCACTCATATTATGACTTGCTAGATGACAGCGTGGAGGTCATACTGTCATACAAACAGAGTACACTGCTAGATTTGCACCTGGTGGCCACAACTGGAACTAATTTGTTTTCCATCGTAAATCGGTTTCTCATTAACGCATCAGCATATCTGCCAAGTTTCGCTACCATACGATAATTACAGCCCACATTGGGCTTACGTGAATAGATCCATTTTAATTGGAACCACCCTGTTGGTTGGCTTCAGTCCTGGTGATGTACACCTATAACTGATTTGTTGTGTTGCACCAGTCGCATGTGGCGCTCATACTCCGACACGCGATTGCTATCGGTCTCCCGATTTCATCAACGTAGACTTCGTAGCATTCACGTAGAAGTTCGTAAACGCCCTCAGTACGGGGAACGTCTACGGAATCCTTTGTGGACCTCTACAGATCTCGGATCTTGCGGCCGCTCTGGAATATTTTTACTTCGAACTGACGAATGGCTTTCCAGAATTTGTCGCTGGTAGCCACAACCAAAATAAGACATGAGGGAAGATCATCATCAGAATCCAGCAGTTAGTCGCCCTGAATAAGACAGATGCAAAGTCGGTCGAAACGTCAGCATTTTAATAGTTTTTAGTGTTTCCTGATACTGTAACTGATTTTACTCAAACTGGCGCTGACAGTGGAAGCCAACGACCTTACATTCGCTGATATTTCTCCCCGAACTGCGGGAGATATTTTCAGAGATAAATAGACGGTTGGACGATTGACGAGTTACCTGGTACGTGGGGAATAAACGCTACGATCGTAGCGCACAGAGGAGCTAACGCATCCCCGGTGTAAACGACGACCACACACCGATCAATTATTTTGCCGATTTGTCTCCTCAGATGGTGCCGAAACTCCAGTGAGTAGTTGTATACTTCGACCATGGCGACGTAACCCAAAAGTTTTCACTGAAGTAAACACTGGGCCTGAAAACCTCCAATCTATTATTCAAATGGTTCAAATGACTCTAAGCACTATAGGACTTAACATCGAGGTCATCAGTCCCCTAGAACTTAGAACTACTTAAACCTAACTAACCTAAGGACATCACACACATCCATGCCCGAGGCAGGATTCGAACCTGCGACCGTAGCGGTCACGCGGTTCCAAACTGACGCGCTTAGAACCGCACGGCCACACCGGCCGGCCTTCGATTAGAACACGGAGTAATAAAACCTACGATGGTTTAGTAAAAATGTAACATTTTCGCCCCCTTTAGGGTTCTATGGTTAAAATGTTTCTGTAGTCTTAAGGTCGAAGCCTATTTGATGCAGCTCTTTAGTCAAGTCTGTCCTGTGCAACGCTCTTCTCTGCATAAGTAATGCACCCGGACCTGCTTGCTGCAACCAGACTTTGGAGTTCCTCTACAATTTTTAATACCGGCTCTTCCATCCGTTATTAAACTAACTTTTCCTTGATGCCTTGGGATACATCCCGTCAACGTATCCCTTCTTATCGTCAGTTTGTGCCATACAGTTCTTGTCGCCCGAATTCGATGCTGAAGCTCTTCGTAACCCGCCTCCGTAGCCGAGCTAACGCGCGCCTGTTCGCTGACGTTCGACTTACAGGTAAGCCGGTTCGAAAACTGCTAGTGGAAAATTTTGACGTCCAGTGTCTGGCCGACAAGGGAAGGAGAGGTGCTGGCGTGAAATTCGTGATCATTGGTATTTACGCCGATGTCCTGGATTAAACTCCATAGCTCTCCACAACGTCTAATAAAGTCAGCGCATGGGACACTGTAGGTGGTGCTTTGTCCGTCGGATGGAGACATTAAGCTCGGCGGCGTCCTTAGCTTTATTCGAGAGCAGTAGGCTATGTGCTGCCACCGGGTTTTGATCTGCCCTTCGCCTCGTAGCAACACAAACCCAACACTGCACTGTACAGGTACACAATATAGTCATCCACACGACACAGGTACACAATTGATACATCATAACAGGTCGGAGTAAGGCGATGACAAATCAACTCCATTAGGACCTTGCCTAGAACGGCGATCCATGGTTGCTGAGCCGCGCGCGGTAGCCCCGCAGTCTGGGGCGCCCTGTCACGGTCCGCGCGGCTCTCCCCCGTCGGAGGTTCGAGTCCTCCCTCGGGCGTGGCAGTGTGTGTTGTCCTTAGCGTAAGTTAGTTTAAGTTAGATTAAGTAGTGCGTAAGCTTAGGGACTGATGACCTCAGTAGTTTGGTCCCATAAGCCCTTAGCACAAATTTCGAAATTTTTTTTTTTTTTTACGGTAGCTGCATCTTCTAACAAACTTGCCGCCACTGACTGATAATCACGATAATAATTAGAATAAAAATTTAAGTTTTTATGACGTTTCTGTCTGAATTGGCAGACGTCCAAACGTGCTCAATTAATGACGAGAACAATGGCTTTAGATAGGCAGCGCCTATTTTACTTGTAACAGTAAAGAGTACTTAGCAATTTATACTCGTCTTGAATTCTTGATTTCGTAGATAATGTCTCAACTCGTTACCCTGTAACTCAAACGGGGTGTGTTCTCTGAAGAGGCTAAAATGGCTCTGAGCACTATGGGACTTAACATCTGTGGTCATCAGAGCCCTAGAACTTAGAACTAATCAACCTAACTAACCTAAGGACATCACACACATCCATGCCCGAGGCAGGATTCGAACCTGCGACCGTAGCAGTCGCGCGGTTCCGGACTGAGCGCCTAGAACCGCGAGACCACCGCGGCCGGCTGAAGAGGCTAAGATCTTGACCTGTTTTACGAATAAAATTCCTTCTCTGTTGTCGATGATTCATGAAAACATTATGTCAATAATCAGGTCCCGTTCCCCTTCAGTTAAAATGCAACTAGATGAAATTTCAAATTAAATATCTTTTTTGAGAACCACAGTCTGTATTTCACCATAATTAAAAATCAAAATACTATTGAATATAAACATTGACCATATACCGTCGTATCTTTACAAGTTCACATTAATTACATAGTTACATTGGAGACAAGTCCATGACTCGAGTCCCCATATCCGTTCTCTACGAACCCTTCTCAGAGACTCACTCTCTCCAGCTCTTTCTAGAATTTGCTAAATTAACAAAGATGTTACATTTCGATAGTACAAAGAGTTTCATAGATATCAATGCTATAAGGCTGCGATAATCTTTATGTGGAGAATTGCTGTATCCTGCCTAGTTGTCAAAAATGGGGTGTCTAGAAAACCTGCTTCTCCGGTCGCTAGACAATTCAAGCAAACCGGATTAAGAGTTTTATTACGCAAGGAAATGATTACAGTACTTAACTTTGTGTTAAACAGATCTGTCGCAAGCAAGAACTCGGCGAACTGCTGGTCTTTAAGCTTTTGAAAAGCTTCTTGGCACTCATATGTCCGAACAAAGGGGATGTTATTGCGACGCAAGCGATGCAATGGATCTGCGATTTTTGCAGCATTCGGAATGAACTGAATATAATAGTTCATTGTTCCTAAGACTGACTGCAATTCTGTGCCAATGCGAGGAACTGGCAGGTCCTGTATGGCTAACAAATATGACTGAAGAGTATGTACACTTCGACTGTTTATGACGTGACCACGATACTGCAACTCAGGTTTTAAAAAAAAATCACACTTGTCCAGAGTACACTTTAGTCCTGCATCAGATAACACGAAACAAAACACGTAAAATTTGCAATGTGATCTTCCGGTGTACGACCTGCTGCGACAATGTCGTCCAAATAGTTTGAACAGTTTGGCACTTGCGCAGTCAGCTGTTCCAAATACCGTTGGAAAATCGCCGGTGCGGAAGCACTGCCAAAAGGCAAACGAAATATTTAAACAAGCCCAAGTGAGTATTCACTACACACACTTTTTGAGATTCTCCATCGAGTGGTATTTGAAGATATGTATCGCGCAAATCAGTTTTTGAAAAGTAGCGTGCAGCGCCTAATTTGTCCATGAGATCCTCTGAGCGTGGCAATGGATAAGTATCAATGACTGTTTGTGGGTTGACTGTTGACATAAAGTCAGCACAGAGGCGAATGCGACCTGAAGGTTTGGGGAGCAAAACCAGTGGACTTGCCCATTGACTAACTGATATGGGCACAATAACTCCGCTATCTTGCAATTCTTTAAGTTCAGCAGCAACGTTTTTACGTAATGCAATGGGAACAGTTGTGGCCCGGCAAAATTTCAGCTGAGCTGTGTCTTTCATAGTAATATGTGCAACAAAATTGTTAGCCTTGTCTAAACCTTCAGGAAAGAGTTCTGAGAATTCTTTCAGCAAGCTAGCTACACTCTCTTTTGCATTGAATGTGGTCTCTGACAACACACTGTCCTGAATGTTAAAGCCAAATAAATCAAATGAATCAAGGCCAAATATGTTTTCACATTCGCGAGACTGTAGTACAGTGAAAGTCACAGTTCGTATATGTGAGTGATACATAGCAGGCAAAGTACATTTACTGAGAACGGGAATGTCTTGTCTATTATAAGCAGTCGGATGCATGCTGGTTTTAGGCAGGCATGGGGAGCCTAATAGTTCATATGTGTTACGATTCAGCAATGTAACAGAGGCACCCGTGTCCAACTGAAATTTCACACGTTTTCCACTAATAAGCAAATGAACAAAAAGGCGTAGCAACAGTGATGAACTATTTTCTTGCTAGTTTTGCTAATTTTGCTAATGCCTGCAGAAGGCCTTGAATACACTACATTTATTACGTGAAACTTGTGACTAGATTTTTGTGAGTGGTCAGAATTCTTATTTTTCTTCTGTCGCAAACAGACAGATGGTAGATGACCTTTCTTGCCACAGGCGCAACACCGTGCTTGTCTGGCCCGGCAGTCTTGGCGCTTGTCTTGTGAACAGCACCGAGGGCATGACTGAATTCTGCTCGCTTGTGTAGAGAGCTGTTCACATGGCACAAAGAACTGTTGACATGGCGTGGCGTGCGCTGGTTGTCGCTGCCTAATGGGCTAGTCGCTAGCAAGGAGCGACTCGACCCACAAATTTGTGGTTACTCAACTTTATCGGCCAACACGGCATCTGAGTCCTATTGATCCTTTATATTCACTACGTTCACCCCTGGTAGCTGAGTGGTCAGCATGACGGAATTTCGTACCTAACGGCCTGGGTTCGATTCCCGGCTGTTTCGCAGATTTTCTCCGCTCATGGATTGGGTGTTGTCCTTATCATCATCATTTCATCCCCATCGACACGCAAGTCGCTGAAGTGGCGCCAACTCGAAAGACTTGCAACAGGCGAATGGTGTACCCGACGGGAGGCCCTAGCCACACGGCATTTCCATTTCATTTGCACTGCATGCTGAATTGATGGCGTGGACTGTTTCAAAATCTGTTCTCTATGTCTGACATCAGTTACATTGTACACAATCGCATCATGCGACATAACATCTGAATATAAAGCATCACAAGCACATTTGAGTTTGCATTTCCTCGTCATACCTTGAAAATCTGTTACCCATTCGTGATAAGTTTGTTCTTACCTTTTCTTGCAATTAAAGAATTGATACCTAGCTGCAACCACATTAACTTTTTGGTCGTAAATAGTTAGTTAGCGAATCAACAACTATAACTGGTATATCTTGAGCAATTACGTGGGCTTCAAACTGTTGCAACCGCTCGAGCCATTCCTCGTCATGATCATGAAACTGGCGAAAAGGCAGTATGGCACTCGGAGCTGCAAGTATGGCTTGTTTTTCTGAATTGTCGGCTCGAGTCATCAGCAGCTGCTCTACTGTGTTTAGCAGTGTTGATATTTGTTGGATATGAAACTGAAACATCTGCGTCAGCTGCATTGTATCTATCGCTTGCAGCTGAGGCGCCTGAGCAGGGGGTGGGTGAGGTGGGTTGTTATTGCGATAAACAGACAAAGCAAGCAATAAAAATAAGTGCAAAAGCAAAGAAAATTTTGGCAACGCCCACCCTAAAACAACGATTAGCAAAAACACTATAAGAGACACTATTGAAGCAAGTAAAGAATATCATTCGAAATACAGTCATGTTTCGTGAAGAATGAACGATTTAACAATCACAAATACAATTTTTGTAACGTATTCTTAATAATTTGCGTGTTGCCAAAGGTAAGTTTATTTGTCAATAACTGGTAAAAGTAACAGATCTGATTTCTAATGACAGTTAACGTTTTCAGAGATAAAGCGGAAATACAGAGAAAAGTATTTTCAAAATATAATGGAAAAATATAATATGATGAGTGAAATTTCGATTGATAGGTGCCAAATATTGTATTAGTCCCGAAAACTTTGTTAGAACATGAGGTATGCAAATTTCTAAGAAACGCCAGAAAGAATATGGTATCGAAAGGTCAATTTGACACAACTCTATCGTGATCTACTACTGTACGGATGCCACAAAAGTAGAGATTGTTTCAATCTGTTTCCATTCGCTTAGTCCCTTAGTATGAGACTACTTCGACTTCACCTCTTCATTAGTTACTCGGTCTCAGCATTTATCCATCAGAATTCTTATGTAATACCACATTTCAAAAGCGTCTATTCTCTCATTTTCTTTACTTCTTACCTTTAACATTTCATTTCCAAATAAGGTGATACTACAGACAAATATTTTAAGAAAAGACTTCCAATACTTAAATTTATATTCAATGTTAAAAATCTCTCTTTTTTCGGATATGCGTTTCTTGCTGTGTTACGTGAGCAACCGCTCGTCGAAGCTTCTTCTAAGCTTCTTCTAAGAATATGTTATAGGTATTACTCTGTTCTTTTGTGTACCATAACGCGGTACCACATTTTGTATCGTACATTTTCGTGGGCTTGGAAATCTATTGACAGACTCCATTACAGAAAACAACTCTTACACAGATATTTACAGTGTTGCTTATGACTTTTTCTCTCAGAATCTTACTCTTGACGGAAGAAAAATTAATATTCGTTATGTCTGTATATATGTACCTATATGCTTTGTACTAACTGGCGTTCTTGAATGCAGCTATCAGTTCATTGTAAGTTATGAGTATCAGAAAGTTAATGGACTAACAGAACATAAGTAATTTCGCAATTAATGTAGCTTATATACCGTCTTTTGTGACTGTATACAACCTATCTATGTTACCTGTATTACTGCGATTGTGGAAAGGAAGGAGGCCTAAAAACAAAAAAAAGACAATCTATATAAATAATTTTGTTTTATATACTTCACACTATATTACGCCACCAAAGAGAAATGGAAGTCAAGCTAACGCAGAATTTAAGACTGACGAAAGAGATATTTACATAAGCATAAAATATTATTACAAAAAATACAATTTTCTTAACAAGAATGGTGGATTTCGCCATACATAAATAAATTCGGACGGATGTCGGAGGATGGTAAGGTCACGTAGATAGGTCCTCACAGTTCACATACTCCTCACAGGTAGCCATTATACTAGTAAAACGTATTTTTGCTCGGACTCGTGTATGAGTAGTTCATTTAACACACACGTTGCTCCTCTGTCCATGCGGGTAGCGTAAGCGTTACAAAAAAAAAAAAAAAGTATTCCATTTTACTTATTTCACAGGCGATTCCGAAGCCCGTGCAGTGTAACAGAAAAAATAGTCAGTGGCAATTTTCCACTGTGGAAATATTCTCGCTACTGATAGACCACCTCTTTTGAATTGCAAATTTTGCTGTTACACTGCTAAGCACTTACCACTTACGATCACTCCACTATCCAGTAAATGATCATGGCTAGGTCATCTGGGGGCAGAGGAGAGGAGGTAAGAGTCACGTAAGGTGCATAACGGGTATGAAGGATGCATAAAATAACAACAGCAGCTGATCTAAGCGAGAATGAGGAACGGTTTGTTGAGTTTCTGAAGGTCAGCAGTTATTATGCCGTTTCCTCTCGTCAGTTCGGTCATCCTTTGGCTATTACGTCGGCAGTTAAACCGTTAATCGTCAGTGTAGGGTCAGGACGACACCTTCTGTCATTTCAGTTCCAAGTAACAAGCACAAAATAGCTGCCGAGAACTCTGACCCTAGCCGCAATAATAGCTCATAAGAATTGGCCACGTTCCAAGTGGCCATAGAGCAACAGAAGTGCTATAAGAGGTCTGGAATATTTCGAAGAAGCAACGTGTAATATACATCAGAACATTTGAGTTTGGAATGGCTTTGAGTTCTCCCTGTTAACCTTTCCCAGTATTTCGTTCACCACAAAACGATAATATCCTTTGTATTATTTACTTAGGCATCTAATAATTACACTGATAACAGTCTACGTAGCAGGCAATATGTTCAGTCTCCTAGAAGTTAAGTGGCTAATGGAACTGCTGTCACCTAACTGATATACGAGAAATTCTTTATACGAATTCATTTTTAACCTGTCACTGGACCCAGCAATTAAGCTTTATTCAGCCGGAATCTGGAGCTCATCAGATCCGACGAAAAGTGTTTGGGGCTCGTAGAGTAATTACAGCTTTAAGCCAGTCGCGTCTGGTGCTCTCGGAGGAATACCGATGGGAGGACAACGAGCGTCGATTAATTTGGCTAATGGTGCTATTGAGACTGTTTGAATTTTAATTGAGATTTTTTTTAAAGGAACTGCAGATCTACAATTTACTCGAACCAGTTTCGTTTATTAATGGCATCCGTGGGTGTTACACTCTTCATAATTACCACTGCTAAGACGATGCGTAGGTTTTCACTTTAGGGGGAGCACGAGATATAGATGTGAAGCGGTTACCCTCGCTTCCTCTCTCTGGGAACCCAGTAGATAGCAGCGCTTCTCGAAATACTGGTAGGAAATGGACAATAACTTTATCTTGGAACTCTTCCATTTGGTCCATGTTTGCATAGAAAAACAACAATATGGAAATTGTGAGTCCGCCTTGATGCAAAACATTTTGTTATTTGTTTACGTATTTATTCTACAAACTAGTTTCGGCGACAAATATTGCCATCATCAGTGGGATCTTTAAATCGTATTCATTGTATGTTATGGCATGTTTTTAAGAATTGCTGTCGCTGTTTGTGGCATATTTTCTGTGCTTTTTCTGTTGCCATTTTTTCTCAGCGTAGATCATGCCGGTTCGTTGGATGGGATGTAGCTAATTCTATACACAGAAAAACAAAACTTTCGCACTTTGTTTATGACCCACAACATTACGCCATCTTGCTGTTGCAATGGAACCAATTGAGAAACCACTAATCACCGCTTTTGTAATCTCAGTGATTTTACTGCGGTCTACATGACGTGTGGTATGTCTGATTATTAAAGCAAGTAACACGTCCCTGTTAGGGCGCAATAGAGGCTGAATCATTACGTGGTGAAACAGTCGCCAGTTTCACATATTCCGACGTGAAAACGTCTCAGGTTCCGAAATTCAGGTTACAGATTGAGAGGAGTCATGATCGTGGATGTGTGAGCATTTTCAGATGAGTCGTCACTTGTCATAGGCTCCATTCATCATGACAGGCACATTTCTTCACCTAGACTTACGAGTTCAGTCTCAATCATGCCACAATTATGTGAACTGAATGAAATGTTCAGTCATGGTCGCAGCATAACGAACTGGAGAGTTTGTAACCGCTGGAGATGGTATGGTACCTTGTCTGTTGTATCGTCTGTAGTGACAGTGGACAGAAATCGGAAATAAACCGACTGTTAGTGTTTTCCTATTAGCCAGCAAGTTGCACTCACTCGAATCTTCTGTTCCTGGACCGCGGAGACATCGATCATCTTCACGTACTGCGTTTCGTCACCAAAATTGGTGAGATAATAAGAGAAAAGGGGGTAGTGGGAAAGCTACAAATCTTTGGAGGTCAGTAATTGAAAGTAACTCGGAATATGTTGAAAAAATAAGACACAAATGTGAGGTAGCCCTGTAAGAATACCTTATCGAGTGTACTCACAATTGTGAGTAACTTGGGAAGCTGCCACGTTGCAGAATGAGCAATGAAACAGCATATCAAGACACAATGAAACTAAAGAAGAATGTGTCCAGTCCCTAGAGACAGCGAAAACTGCTTAATTGAGATGAATTAAGAAAACGGAACAAGTTAGCAATGAGTTCCGAAATACGATCACAGAGACGGGGGCAATATGATGAAGCTTAGCGTACTGCTATCTGTGGAACTGCGATGCCGGGCGCTCGTGATGTTAAGTGGCCTGATTGCACCGTAGCAGCTGACCTACTTGCCGCAAGCGTCCTACCGCAAAACGTGCTAATCAAACCGTACTGCAACCAGATGGGGTTGGCGAGTGTTGTCTCCATACTTTTGTAAACTCGGGATGCCACACTGTAATGTGCGTACATAACTAGAAAATGGACCCCTTGCCAAAATGACAGAGTGCTTCAGGCCGCTAGGGTGGCAAGGCCTCTTCGCGCACCAGTAGCGAGACGTGTCTTGGCGCCAGTTCTCAGAACGCAAGAGGAATTAGTGCACCTCTGTGTCTACATAGCTCCAACCTTTAATCGAACGTAACGACCCTGAACGTCATGGATTTACGTAATCTTGCATACTTTCTAAATTAATTAAATGTTGAACGTGAAAATTGCTTAACCTGCATCTACATCTACACCTACATTTATACTCCGCAGGCCACCCAACGGTGTGTGGCGGAGGGCACTTTACGTGCCACTGTCATTACCTCCCTTTCCTGTTCCAGTCGCGTATGGTTCGCGGGAAGAACGACTGCCGGAAAGCCGCCGTGCGCGCTCGAATCTCTCTAATTTTACATTCGTGATCTCCTCGGGAGGTATAAGTAGGGGGAAGCAATATATTCGATAACTCTTCCAGAGACGCACCCTCTCGAAGCCTGGACACGGCGATGCAGAGCGCCTCTCTTGCAGAGTCTGCCACTTGAGTTTGCTAAACATCTCCGTAACGCTATCACGCTTACCAAATAACCCTGTGACGAAACGCGCCGCTCTTCTTTGGATCTTCTCTATCTCCTCTGTCAACCCGACCTGGTACGGATCCCACACTGATGAGCAGTACTCAAGTATAGGTCGAACGAGTGTTTTGTAAGCCACCTCCTTTGTTGATGGACTACATTTTCTAAGGACTCTCCCAATGAATGTCAACCTGGCACCCGCCTTACCAACAATTAATTTTATGTGATAATTCCACCTCAAATCGTTCCGTACGGATACTCCCAGATATTTTACAGAAGTAACTGCTACCAGTGTTTGTTCCGCTATCATATAATCATACAATAAAGGATCCTTCTTTCTATGTATTCGCAATACATTACATTTGTCTATGTTAAGGGTCAGTTGCCACTCCCTGCACCAAGTGCCTATCCGCAACAGATCTTCCTGCATTTCGCTGCAATTTTCTAATGCTGCAACTTCTCTGTATACTACAGCACCATCAGCGAAAAGCCGCAGACATCACCTTCCGTGCAGGTGGTGTCTGCTTGTTGGAAGTAGTTAACCTTATTACATAAAATGATTGATTTAGTTTAACCACTTTTCAGGATTCCGTACCCCAGCCGGTAAAAATGGAAGTCTTATAGGATAGGATAACTTTGTTGTCCGTGCGTCTGTCTGTCAGACTGTTAAAAACCCTTTTTCTCAGGGAAGGGTAGACGTATCAAGATGAAATTTATGTGCCGTACTAAGGTCTGCGGTCCCTTTGCGTTATAATAAATGTAAACTTCTACGTCCATGCAATCAAAAAATACGGCCATTTATATTACATATTTGGATACTCGCAAACTCATTCAGCAAAGCCCATAGGGTACTTCCCGTTGACTTAGAATCGCGAATTTGAAAAAAATCAAGGTTTCACAGTACAAGCACAGAGACAAATACGGAAATTATGAATATGTAACTATACCAAACGAAAAAGAATGAGGTCGTATTTTATTTGACTGTTTATCTGTCTGCCAATCAGTCTGTTTTCTCAGGAACGGATTGACGTATCAAGTCCTTTGACGGTGTGAAAAGTTTGAGCTTCTGTATCAATGCAATCGAAAGATACGATCAATTAAATTACATATTTTGATATCTTTCCAGTATCGATAGGGATAACAGTCAAAAATCGCCTAAATTCTCGATTCCCGGTTTGGCTGAACAATCTACGTACACAAAAAATGTTCAAATGTGTGTGAAATCTTATGGGACTTAACTGCTAAGGTCATCAGTCCCTAAGCTTACACACTACTTAATCTAAATTATCCTAAGGACAATCACGCACTCCCATGACCGAGGGAGGACTCGAACCTCCGCCGGGACCAGCCGCACAGTGCATGACTGCAGCGCCTAAGACCGCTCGGCTAACCCCGCGGAGCAATCTACGTACACAAAAAATGGTTCAAATGGCTCTGAGCACTATGGGACTTAACTTCTGAGGTCATCAGTCCCCTAGAACTTAGAACTACTTAAACCTAACTAACCTAAGGACATCACACACACCCATGCCCGAGGCAGGATTCGAACCTGCGACCGTAGCGGTCGCGCGGTTCCAGACTGTAGAGCCTAGAACCGCTCGGCCACCCCGGCCGGCTACGTACACAAGTAAGTGTGTACGAAAACCTTGGTGTGTGAATCCTACTCGCACTTACCCGGATTTTTTTGTAAATTGGCAATCAGATTACCCGGATTTTTTTGTAAATTGGCAATCAGATCCACGATTACTAGCAATGAACTCGGAATTTTGCGAACACCTCGAATGTATGATTGAAATTAAGGAATTAATTATATTGGCCTCTCTTTCTTTATGAAAGGGACTGTGCAATGCTACCATCGACCACATTAAAACGATAATCGATGCTAACGTTATACCTCTGCCAGGAATTTTTGAAAGTTGTTGTTGGGTCTTGCTCACTCGTCGCTAACAGGGTGCCTAAGGGATGCAGCGCTCTCGAAAGCCTATACAACAATTCAAACAAATGACATTAGTAGTTTTCTATAAAGCAATTGACAATACTTAACTCTGGAGATACATGGGTGTCACAAGTAACATGCAAACAGTAATAGTCCTCGCTATAGGCAGAGTCCAGACCAGTAACTGACAAGGTTCACAACCAGTTGTTCTTGTAGCACGTTGCGCAAATACGTTCCACTAACGTCAGTACACTGAGGCGATCTGAGCCCCGAGGCTGGCAGGAGCGGTGCTTATATTCACTTCTTTCCGATGACGATCCTGGCGTGGCGCAGTCCAATTCCGCGCACCACTGGCCGACATTTCCTCACCACCTTCTCTGGTCTTCGCCGTTCCGGAGCTTGCCCCCCCCCCCTCCCCCAAAGCGACGGACCGTCGTCGTGTATGGAGTGAGACCACGGCGGGGGATGCAGTAGTGTGGGCGCCTCGACGGTCCGGAAGCTGTGGCTGCAGGGGACGTAAAGCTTCCGGCCGCACACCGCCATCCGGGCTGCGCTCTGGCGGAAACGTCCCCCGGAAAACGACCAGTAGGGTACGTCTCCACCCTCTGCTGCCACGAGCCAGATGAAGAATACGGCGACTGCTGCGGTGTAGGCTGGTACAGCTCCATCGGTAGGACGAGTGGATGCGGAGGAGGTGAAGACTCCGTCTCCATGGGGTCGTCCCGCGGTGTCGTGATGACACCTTCTGGCGGCTGCTGCGGCCGCGCTGTCCTCTGGACCCTTGAATCTGGGGGAAGAGAGACTGAAAGATCATCGTACACATGAAAAAGGCGAAGTTGATTTTGACGGCGGCGCTGCAAGCCATCTGGACCTGAAACAAGATACGTGCAAGTGGCAAGTCGACGGACGATCTCGCCTCGCGCCCACCGTCTGCTGCCGCTACAAAACCCATAAAAGACAATATTATGCGGCGCGAAGCTATATTTGCGGCCGGATGCTGAGGAGGGTGGAGCAGGTGAAGCAGTGTGCGATGGCGGCGGCCATGAGCAATTCCGCCGCCGATGGTCCATCTCGTGGGTGCGAACGATGCGAGACGAGAAACAGTTGCAATGCTGGATCCCTGGTGTGTGCGGAGCGAAGTTTGGCCATCTGCTGCTTAAATGTTCTGGCAAACCGTTCCGCTTCGCCGCTTGACTGTGCATGGAACGGTGCACTAGTTAGATGCTGTATGCCATTGCGTTCATAGAATGTTTCAAATTCATTTGCCGTGGCCTGAGCTCCGTTGTCTGACACTTCTACTTCAGGTAAGCCTTCTAGGCAAAAAATCGGGCCGGCCGGTGTGGCCGAGCGGCTCTAGGCGCTACGGTCTGGAACCGCGAGACCGCTACGGTCGGAGGTTCGAATCCTGACTCGGGCATGAATGTGTGTGATGTTCTTAGGTTAGTTAGGTTTAAGTAGTTCTAAGTTCTAGGGGACTGATGACCTCAGCAGTTAAGTCCCATAGTGCTCAGAGCCAGCCAAAAAATCGGTGCCAACACCTGAATTGTGCTACGTGACGTTGTCGAGTTCCTTGGCACAGCAAATGGAAACTTGCTACATGAGTCAACCACAATCAACCAACGAGTGTTCCAAAAAGGTCCCGCAAAGTCTGTGTGCACACATCGTCATGGCGATTGCGACTTAGGCCAAGCAGAGACGCTGTGACGTCATCTGTTCTATTTGGGTGTCCATGCGCTGTCAAGTACACTGTCGACGCGCTGACTGTTGCGTACGAACAATCCCCCAGTGTCCGTGGTGAAGTAACTGCAACACTTCGTTTTGAAAAGCTTTAGGGATCAACACACGTGACTGTCCACTGCTATTTTGAACAAGAATCACAACTTTCTGTACATCGAGGCTATGCTGACGTGCAAAGTATCGGAGCATTGCAGAGTCCTTTACGATATGCAAGGAACGAGGCCAAGATGTGCGAACATAATTGAGCAAAATGTTCAAATCTGGATCAGCTTCTATGGTCTGTGTAATTTTCCTATAGTTCAATGGAAAAGACTGAAGCAATTCAAAATCCTGAGCATCGATTCAGCGGAAGATTCAGCGGAAGCGTCAAAGTCCGTAGCAAGGCCAATCGGAAGACGTGAAAGTGCGTCCGCATTACCATGTTGAGCTGTCGGCCGATACACAATCTCGTACTGGTATTGAGATGACAACAACAAAGCCCATTTTTGCAATTTTTGGGCAGTTCACACAGGAATCGGTTTCGTCTGATGAAACAAGGACTGCAAAGGATTGTGATCCGTTACTATGCAGAATTTTCTGCCATACAAATAGTGGTGGAATTTGGTGACACCATATATTGAGCTTTGGACAACACTTTTGTTGCGAAAGCAATAGGTCTGTCCTTATCACCAATTCTGTGCGAAAGCAGGGCACCGATTCCATAAGAGGAAGCGTCAACCTGCAATACAACCGGTTTGTCAGGATCAAAGTGAACTAAGCATCACTTGCTGCGCAACGCATCTTCGTGGCACTCATCTGTCCCAACAAAGGGGACATTCTTTCGGCACAAGCCATGCAACGGAGCTGCAATCTGTGCAGCATTCGGTACGAACCGAATATAATAGTTCATTTTCCCTAAAACTGACTGCAATTCTGTAATATTGCGTTGAACTGGCAAGTCTCGTATGGCTAACAAAAGCGACTGCAGTGGGTGTACACGTTGACTGTTTATGACGTGACCAAGATACTGCAACTCAGGTTTAAAAAATCACGCTTTTCCAGAGTACACTTTAGTCCTGTATCAGATAACACACGAAACAAAACACGTAAATCTACAGTGTCATCTTCCGGTGTACGACCTGCTACGACAATGTCGTCCAAATAGTTTGAACAGTTTGGCACTTGCGCAGTCAGCTGTTCCAAATACCGTTGGAAAACGGCGGGTGCGGAAGCACTGCCAAAAGGCAAACGTAAATATTTAAACAAGCCCAAGTGAGTATTCACTACACACACTTTTTGAGATTCTCCATCGAGTGGTATTTGAAGATATGTATCGCGCAAATCAATTTTTGAAAAGTAGCGTCCAGCGCCTAATTTGTCCATGAGATCCTCTAAGCGTGGCAATGGATAAGTATCAATGACTGTTTGTGGGTTGACTGTTGACATAAAGTCAGCATAGAGGCGAATGCGACCTGAAGGCTTGGGGAGCAAAACCAGTGGACTTGCCCATTGACTAACTGATATGGGCACAATAACTCCGCTATCTTACAACTCTTTAAGTTCAGCAGCGACTTTGTCCCTTAATGCAATGGGAACGGGTCTGGCCCCTGCAAAATTTTGGATGAGTATTGTCTTTCAGGGTAATATGTGCAACAAAATTGTTAGCTTTGCCTAAACCTTCAGAAAAGCGTTCCGGGAATTCTTTGAGCAAGCTAGCTACACTGTCCTGAACGTTAAAGTTAAAAGAATCAAGTCCAAATATGTTCTCTCACTCGCCTGATTGTAGCACTGTCTAAGTCATTGTTCGCGTATGCTAGCGATACATGGCAGACTAAGTAAATGTTCCGAGAATGGGAATGGCTTGTCCATTATAAACCGTCAGTTGCGTGTTTGTTTCAGACAGGCGTGGGGAGCCTAACAGTTCATATGTGTGACGATTTGGCAACGTGATAGAGGCATCCATTTCCAACTGAAATTTCACACGTTTTCCCTAAATAAGTAAATGAACAAACTGTTTGTTTGACTGTCGTATCACCGACGAGCCGCGCGGTCTGGGCGTCTTGTCACGGTCCGCGCGGCTCCCCCCGTCGGAGGTTCGATTCCTCCCTCGGGCGTGGGTGTTTGTGTTGTCCTTAGCGTAAGTTAGTTTAAGTTAGATTAAGCAGTGTGTAAGCTTAGGGACCGATGACCTCAGCAGACTGGTCCCGTAAGATCTTACCAAAAGTTTACAAATTTCATCACCAACGAAACTGCACGCTTGCTAGTTGCAGACTTGGAATATACTGCATTAATGACATGGGTTTTGGGACTATATTTTTGTGAGTGGGCCCAATTCTGATGTTTGTTCCGTTGCAAACACACGGATTGCACATGTCCATTCGTACCACAAGCGCAACACTGAGCTTGTCAGGAGGGACAGTCTTGGCGATTGTGCCGTGTATAATAGCGAGGGCAAGACCTAATTCTGTTCGCCTGTGTAGCCGTCTGTTTAGCGAACTGCGTACGCGGCGTGGAAGGTTGTTTCCCGGCTTGGCTAACGCAAGCCGCCGGTGCGGAATGGGGCAATCGCAACTCAGGGACACTACCCGGCAAATAGCTGGCTGCTGAAATGTATGAGCCGACAAGGCACTGGAATCGTACTGATCTAGTTTTTGCACTTCCTGCTGATAAGATGGAACAGACTGTTTCAAGATGTGTTAACCGCAAGCACATTTGAAGTTGCATTGCCTTGTCATACCTTGCAAATCAGCTACCCACTAGCGATAAGTTTGTTCTGACCGTTTTTTTGCAATTGAAGGACTGATACCCAGCTGCTATCACATTCATTTGTTGGTCATAATAGTTTGTTAGTGACTGTACTACTTGATCGTAAGCAAGTTCACTCGGAATGGCGTTAAGAAAGAGTTTTTGAATTAATCTGAACACTGCACTTCCTACCGTGGATAATATATAGGGAAATTTCATAATACCGCCCGCATCTCGTGGTCGTGCGGTAGCGTTCTCGCTTCACGCGCCCGGGTTCCCGGGTTCGATTCCCGGCGGGGTCAGGGATTTTCTCTGCCTTGTGATGGCTGGGTGTTGTGTGTTGTCCTTAGGTTAGTTAGGTTTAGGTAGTTCTAAGTTCTAGGGGACTGATGACCATAGATGTTAACTCCCATAATGCTCAGAGCCATTTGAACCATTTTTTTCAATATACCTGCAACATTGTGGGTAAGTAAATATGCCTCAAACTGTTGTAACCACTCGAGCCATTCTTCATGTTGTTCACAAAATTGTCGAAAAGGTGGTATAGCAAGCGCAGTAGGCGGTGCTTGTTCCCTAGGGCGCGCAGAGTTGGCGAGTAGCTGCTGCACCGTGTTGAGCAGGGCAGAAATCTGCTGCTACTGAAACTGAAACACTTGCATTAGGTGTGTGGCATCTAACGCTTGCCACTGCGGCGCCTGATTAGGGGGTGGGACAGGATTGGTGGGCATGTTGGAAGACACAAATGCAACAAATAGACAAAATAATGACAAGAAGCAAGGAAGTGTTCTGCAACGCCCACCTGAAAACACTGATTAGCCAAAACGACAAGAGACTGTTAAAGCAAAGCGAGCGCACCTGCAAAGTAAAGACAAAAGAGAATTAAGGCACCAGCACATAAAAAAAGATGTAGCATTCTCGAAAGGCTATACAACAATTCAAACAAATAACATTAATTGTTTTATTTCTATAAAGCAATTGACAAAACTTAAGTTAGGAGATAAATCGGTGTCACAAGTAACAAACAAACAGTAATAGTCCTCGCTATAGGCAAAGTCCAGGCAAGTAACACACCGAGCGAGGTGGCGCAGTGGTTAGCTCGCTGGACTCGCATTCGGGAGGACGATGGTTCAGTCCCTCGTCCGGCCATCCTGATTTAGGTTTTCCGTGATTTCCCTAAATGGCTCTGAGCACTATGGGACTCAACTGCTGTGGTCATAAGTCCCCTAGAACTTAGAACTACTTAAACCTAACTAACCTAAGGACAGCACACAACACCCAGCCATCACGAGGCAGAGAAAATACCTGACTCTGCCGGGAATCGAACCCGGGAACCCGGGCGTGGGAAGCGAGAACGCTACCGCACGACCACGAGATGCGGGCTTTTGTGATTTCCCTAAATCGCTCCAGGCAAATGCCGGGATGGTTCCTTCGAAAGGGCACGGCCGACTTCCTTCCCCGTCTTTCCCTAATACGATGAGACCGATGATCTCGCTGTTTGGTCTCTTCCCCCAAACAACCCAACCCACCCCAGACTAGTTGTTCTTGTAGTACGCTTCGCAAGTACGTTCCACTAATGTCAGTACACTGAGGCGATCTGAGCCCCGAGGCACTTTTTACCCGATGTCGCTCGCGGAGCGGCGCGGTCCAGTTCCGCGCACCATTGGCCGACGTTTCCTCACCGTCTCCTCTGGTCTTCCGTTCGTCTTCGTCGTTCCGGGGCTTGTGGTTACGCCATACAGTTGTGACGGTGAGATAACCTAATGAAAACAGAACAATCAAACTGGGGCTCGTTTCCGAAACACTCCAGCAGAGTATAAACAACAGTTAACAGGTGGGTCAGGAACAGACGTTCTCCCAGCATGAAAGCAAGTTGCAACATTACGTACTAAAACTGGTCGCCAGCGTAATTAGGCATTCTTGCGAAAAGGCTAAAGCAGAGGCTAAGTCTTACCGACACTCACGCTAAACTATTTCCTTATAGCTGTTCACACTACAAGACAGTAACCTATAACCTTGCAGATAGATGTGCTAGTCACTAGCAAATGGCCAATGAGATAGTAAACAGTAACATATGCCTTCCAACACACGTGTCTTAAATTAACTATGCGTAACAGTTTATAAAACCAATTACCGACACACATGAACTAGTAGCAATACTGAACAGGGAATAGCTTGAAATGATTCTGAGTTTAAATCAGGTGGTCTGCGGGAATAGCTTGAAATGATTCTGAGTTTAAATCAGCTGGTCTGCTAATGATCATGATCTATAACTTCAATGCTTAGTAAAGCGTTCTATGTATCTACATTAACCAACGTGCATTACAATAGATAACACAGTAAACAGTTCTTCTTTAACTCGGTTTGAAGAAACTAAACAGAATGCAGATCAAAATACACTGGCTCTGAAGGAGCTTTTGAATTGCTTCATTAACTAACTAGCCTAGTAAATGAGAACCCTTAGACTTTTATGGTTTGAAGAACCATGCTCATTAGCAAAGCTACACCAGTTTGTATGAGAAAAGGTAAGTATTCTTATAATTAATTATTAATTAAGTAAAGCACAACAAACTACAACCCTTTAAGTAACAAATGTGCTCTGATAAGCAGTCTTTTGACCTACTCAAAAGTATAATTGGGTGTACGAATGACAACACAACATTAAATTCAAGCTCAACCTAATAAATCTGGACACTCGGAATTAAGTTCACTAGGATAGGATTCCTGTTCAGGTTTGTGATTTGGGATAGAGTATTTAGCATCACCACAATCATTATTATGAAATCAACAAAATTTCACAAATACTTGGTCCATTTACAGAGTGCCAAATACAAACAATTTAGCGGAAGGCTGGTGGCACTGGTGGCAATTTCCAGTGGCTATTTACCTGCCGGCGACGCAATCATAGCAATACTGTTGGCCTTGCCCTCTTACATACCTTCTTGGCGTCTGAATTATATTTTTATAGGGCCAAAAAGCATACTATGATAATGGTATCACCAAACGCAGCATCCGAGGCCCATAAATACTGCCCTTAAGCTCTTCTGGCCTCAAAACTCCAGGAATACGAGCCACAATGATCCGCTGCTGCTAGCGAGGTGTCAACCACAGCACTGTTCAGCCCAGACTCCTTAGCCGTCACACAGGACGAGTTACCACTTGCACTCCAACCACACCTTTTCCACTCCGCCAAGCTACTCCCGCAGCTGCGCGCCTTCCTCACATCTTTAACATTCAACCCTATGTACCGTAACTATGGCCCATGTTATATATAAAAAACTGGTTCAAATGGTTCTGAGCACTATGGGACTTAATGCGGTGTCACCGCCAGACACCACACTTGCTAGGTGGTAGCCTTTAAATCGGCCGCGGTCTATTAGTATACGTCGGACCCGCGTGTCGCCACTATCAGTGATAGCAGACCGAGCGCCGCCACACGGCAGGTCTAGAGAGACTTACTAGCACTCGCCCCAGTTGTACGGACGACTTAGCTAGCGATGCAACACTGACAAAGCCTCGCTTATTTGCAGAGAAAATAGTTAGAATAGCCTTCAGGTAAGTCAATGACTACGACCTAGCAAGGCGCCATAGCAATTGATAGCTATCGTATGAAGCTTGTCTCATCAAGAACGATGTATACAAATGATGGATTAAAGTTAAGTATTCCAGAAGCTACGTACTTTTCTTTATAGCATTCATTACGTATCCTGTTTCAGACCTCACGCCATCCTGCGTGAGCTTATACCGTGCATTTCGGCCTTCTCTAGCTATACAACACTTACCATCTGAGGTCATCAGTCCCCTATAACTTAGAACTACTTAAACCTAACTAACCTAAGGACTTCACACACACCCATGCCCGAGGCAGGATTCGAACCTGCGACCGTAGCAGTCACGCGGTTCCGGACTGAAGCGCCTAGAACCGCACGGCCACCGCGGCCGGCCAGTACATTATACGAGGGCTGGAACTTTAATAGTTGGAACTAATTATTTACAGCTCGTACAAAATAGATACGTGTTTCAAAGTTTTACTGACCTTCAAAGTAGTCACCAGCATTGCGTATAACCAGTTGCCAGCGATGTGGAAGTCGTAGGATATTCTTAGCGGTGCCAGTTGTGTTGACAGTTAGAGCGGCGCGGTCTGTTGCCTGACGAATTTGTAGCAGTTCTGAAGCGAATGCTGTGAAGTTTTTACTTCAGTTTAGAAATCGAGTTGAACTTACGAGGACTTAAGTCAGGGGAGTGCAGTAGGTGGTATAGCACTTGGCAGCCCCATCAGTCAAACAAATCAGTAACAGCTTGCATTGTACGTGCTTGAGCATTGTCCTGCAAAATGATGGTCGGGTCCTGCAGAAAGTGTCATCACTTCTGTCTCTAAGCTGGTCATAAGTTGTGCTCCGAAAATTATATACCACCTACTGTGAGCTCTTAAGGGACGTAACTACAGAGGTCACCGGTCCCTACTCTTACACACTACTTAAACTAACTTATGCTACGAACAACACGCACACCCATGCCCGAGGGAGGACTCGAACCTCCGGCGGGAGGATCCGCGCAGTCAGTGACATGGAGCCTCAATCCGCGCGCCCACGACGCGCGGCAAAGCGGGAAACGAGTGGACGCTAAAGCAAAGAAACAGGAGGAAAAAAATATATGCTCCCTTTCTATTAGAAACGTAAGTGCCTTAAACTACAGTTTTACGTGAAATCAGTGTGCGCGCTCACTTCTGGCTTGTAACAGTGGTCATTGACTTTAAATGGGCAAGTCAATCCAATACCGATAGCCTATGGACACTGAAAGGGGGCATGTTGGAAATGACGAGAAAGGGCAGGAAGGCAAATACACTGAAGTGTTTACTCTTTCTATCAGACGGGTGTCAAATGACATTGTGCCCTCCTGAAATAACAGCCGTTTTTTTTATTGATCACCACGCTACATGCTGCAGAATTTATGCAAAAAACGAACGACCAAATCTTTAGAATTGTGAACATATTACACTATGGGAAAGAAGCTGATAGAGAACCACGTACATAAAAACAAGCAAATGTTTTATTAATTTTTATGTTCACTGAAGGCTACAATTAAAACAGTTGCCAGGCACACGTCAGAATATTTGGCCCATGCGGAACATAAATTGTATGTTAATTATTCCATATGAGTCCCTGAATGGATTTGCACGTACAAGTTACTAATATTTGCTGAGTGAGTTTTTGCCCCTGGTCTCCTCCATCTCGGCACAGGAAGGTGTACTACACTAACTTCCGCCCCAGAGGTTGTAGCAGGGCATGGCTCATTAAGCTGTAAAGCTGTCAGACAGTGTTCACTGGCCACTTGTCGTCTTGTTGGGGCGTATATCCAAGGAGCACGACACCAAGTCAGCTGGTGAATGACTATCAGTAGACGACGCTGAATGTAGACATTTCCGCTCTGGAAGATCCCACAAATCATCACTGAATAACAACATAGCGATCATGATCTTACTTCTTGGTGCAATCATTTTTAATTATTTGGTCTCCCATCTTTACCTTCTATGTAATTTATTATTTTGCCGATGGTTTTATTGCTCGTTCAGACTTCGTGATTCATCCCACTTTATCGACAACTTCTACAGTCCCGTCAATTTCACATAGGCGATAAGAAACATACATGCGCATCCGCGTGAAGCCGCTAACACTGCAAATTTCCGACCAGTTCGTAATAACAAAAAAAAAAAAAAAAAAAAAAACAAAAAAAAGGCTCTGCGCACTATGGGACTTAACTACTGTGGTCATCAGTCCCCTAGAACTTAGAAGTACTTAAACCTAACTAACCTAAGGACATCACACACATCCATGCCCGAGGCAGGATTTGAACCTGCGACCGTAGCAGTCGCGCGGGTCCGGACTGCGCGCCTAAAACAGCTAGACCACCGCGGCCGGCTCATGATAACAAACTCACTGGTGAACTTACGGTCTGGTTGTCAATTTTATTTCGAGATTCCTTAAACTTTTAATGTAAATTAACCCCTCATTAAAACTCCAAAGAGGAAAGAGACTAATAGATTACTGATTCTTGACATACTGGGGAACAACAGCCCCGATTCTGATTTCAAGTATGATCATTTTGAGAGGATTCTATTTGTTGTTCAAGGTGGCTACAACTGATAAATTCAGATCAAAATTCAAATGGCTCTTCTTTTTCTTCTTCGCGGAACAGAGGGTGCAAAGACTATGGTGTCTCTCCGGATGGAGAGAATGCTGAATGTGAAAGTTCTGTGAACAGGTGACACTGAAGCCCCAACAGGCAGCCCCTTCCAGACGTTGTCACTAACCCTATTTTTTAAAGTCGGAAGGTCGACGCTGTGTCATCACTCAGAGGTCATAGAATCTCAGAGCGCAGCTGCCCGGGTTTCTTTGCTAGCTTCCCTTCATACCTACAACAAGAAGACTCCCACGGGAATGCGCTACGCCCTTCGCACTTTCTGCTTTGAGTCAGATTACAGTTTTTCTGTACATTATCATTAGCAGAAGACAGTGATGTCGCTCATACATCGGCGTCGCCATGTACACCTGTTTGCGCGACTGCATCACGCAGTTGCAGTGAAACTACACCCTCTGCCAAGTGGTAAACAGTCATCGCAAACCCGCTCCCCCACAGTCACCTCAATCGCTATCTCAGGGGTTCAATTCTCTCTCTCTAGCTTATGAGGATTCTCACATGCATTCAACTCTCTCCAGCACACTAATAATCCAAGAGTCGCTTAAGTCTTTTTGATAGTTATCTAGACTGATTCCTACAGTACATCCATTGAGTGCTCTCTCTATATAAGTAGTATTATTAACACATCAGTGAAGCCTACTATCGGCTATATTTTTATGAAATCTTGTAGACTATACCTCATTGTTAAACTTAATCTGTTTCATTACTACTACGTTCCCTGTCCACCTATCTCAGCTTACAAATTAATTGAGATGTACCGTAAGTATGAACGAAGGTGGTTGCCTTTCACGCTCGATACTGAGTCGATACTTGAACTAAATTCCCTGCAGTTTTTATAAATTCCCTCTCTAAAAGGCTGAGCCACTTGTCGTGGGCTGGTAGTTCTATGGTGAGCTGTTTTCAGTCGGCTGCTCAGCGTTTAGATAACAAGGGGGGGGGGGGGGGGGGGAAGAAGGAACGTTTACTATGATACAGCAGAAGGTGTGTATAAAGACAGTCTTCGTTGGGAAGTTTCTTAATATCAATGACGCGCTTCAGCCTTTGGGGCATCGTCAGATTTTCTGTACAATAAGAAACCAATCAATTAGAAACAAATAGAGGAAGGGACATGATCCTACCTTACGCGACCACGCAGGAAAAATGATCTAAAACTAATATAAACTTACTCAAAAGTATCTGGATATGTAGCCCATCAATCATAAAACCATATGAAATGAAAAATGGATCAACAGTAACTAGACATGTAATCGATGTCATAAAAACGTATGAAATGCAAAGTAAACCTAATAAAGAGAAAGGAAAACCACCAGTATGTCATCAAGAACGTAGAAGAGGTGGCGGAAAGATTTCAACGACTATCACATGTTACCTTGAGCAGTCCAGCTGCCTCCGCGATGGTAGTACAGAAAAGGGCCACGCTTACAAAATAAATGCGGTATGAGCCGCATACAGCACAATGTCCAGATGATGTTATTATTGTCTTCACCGGCCCTGTCTCTGATATTACATTGTTAACTAAGGAATTTAAGGCCTTACACGAAAAAATTATATTCACTCACGAAACGATGGACCATAATAGGACACTCAACTACTTAGATTTCAGTTTACTGGTGCTATTATTCGGTTTGACATGTATCGTAAACTCACAACTAACGATTCTATAATCCACTCTTCCTCCTGCCATCCTCGTGAGTATAAGTTGAGTTATTTTTGACAAATCCATGATGCACCGCATTAGTGAGTTACCACGTAGCCAATCTTCCATAGAAAAAGAATTAGCGAATTTTAAATGCATCGCTGTAAGCAGTGCCTTCAATCTTTCAATAGATGGTAAGCTACGTAAAGAAAAAGCATCAGTAGCTAGGCATAGGCGTCTTCCCGTCTCGCTGTTTTCGAGGTCCAAATTTGTAAAGGTCCCGCTTATGGGGAACCTCCACTATGATTTGACTAAGCTTTTCAAAAACTAGGATTCGCGTGTTGTTTTCGCAACTGGTATATGCTTCAGCATTAACATATTCACTGTGAACGCTCCCATATGAATAAGTATGCAGAGTCGGACGTATACAAATTAGAGTTGGTGACTCTGAAATGTCATACATACGCCACACTGGCAGAATGTTTAAGACCAGGTTAATGAGCACACGCTAACTAAGAAAGGCCAGGTTAGACAGAATTCTGCGTCTGCTAAGTATGTTACGTCAGCGGGCACCAGCCTGCCACACTGGAAAAGTTGAGAATACTACACCTTGCTCAGAAGGCGAAAAAGCTAAATCTACTGGAAAAGCTGTAAATTATTAAACATCTCTATGACGACAAAGACAGGTTGTTGAACTATCAACTGATCAGCAGAAATCAAGCATATTATGATGCAATACTACCAGTGTTTAAAAGGTTGCTACAATGATACCTTTTATTTTACGCCGACGGTATTATTTTTAGCTTGTTCATTTTGTTGTGAGTGAAGTTAGGGGAGTTATGTTTAAAGGGGGGCTTACTAATGACCTAAATTTATCATAGGTAACATTACCTTTTTATATTCAGTAACTTACATTTCTTTATTTTAATAATGGAAATAGGCCTCTGTCTCTAGTTTGCAATCCTTAAGACTGCCCCTAATCATGATGCCTTGATGTTTGCGTTGCTGATTTTATATGTATAAACTATGCACGCAATTTAAAATTTAGCTATTTTACTCCGTATGACAGTTTAAATGACATATTTTGACTTTCTATTATTTGTGCTTTATGTAGGGTTACCTCAATGTACTTTTGATGTCATGTGATTGCTATTATTTGCATATATGCATCTTAATTTATTAGTTTTACGTAGTTTTTGTATTTCGTAAATGTGCCTTTCGCTGGTCATGTGCGCCACCTGGGAACCTCTTGCTGCACTACACGCCAAATTTGCATCTGGATCTGTCACAGGAATATTTGTGTGTTTGTCAAACAGACATTGTGATTGTGCAGCTCATACCAATTTTATTTTGTAAGCGTGGCCATATTTTGTACTGCTGTGGCGGAGTCAGTTCATGTGCTCAAGGTAACACGCGATAGTCGTTGAAATTTTTGCAGTCAACTCTTATACCTTACCTTATTGACTCTCTTACGGGAGTTCAAAATGGCGAGTGAGGGGTTCATGGGTAGGCGACGCTACTCTAGTAGCGTGTAACTCTACCTACTACCTGTTACCAATTACCTTATTTCAATGCCCAAAGGCGGCGAACGCCACAGAAAACTTTGAATAGTATTTGTATCGCCGCTGGACCACAAGGTTCAAATGGTTCAAATGGCTCTGAGCACTATGGGACTTAACATCTGAGGTCATCAGTCCCCTAGAACCTGGAACTACTTAAACCTAACTAACCTAAGGACATCACACACATCCATGCCCGAGGCAGGATTCGAACCTGCGACCGTAGCGGTCGCACGGTTCCAGACTGAAGCGCCTAGAACCGCTCGGTCACTCCAGCCGGCGGACCACACAGTGTCTGTTCTTTCGGAAGTGCCAGAAAGAACAAATATAACATCTATATAGTAGTTTCACGGAGCACACGATTTTAAAACTGCAAATCAGGCAAAAATATTTGGAAATAAATCGCGTACAGTACCATATCAGTGTATGTTGCAAAGGAAAGGTCTGGCTACTGAGAAGCAAACAGAATATACTACTACACTGCCTGACAGAAAAGACTGAAACACCCAAAGGAGAGCAGAAAATGAAATTAAACTTCACTGGTTGACAGGGTATGTGGTGTTATTTCAGTGTTTGCAAAATCGTGGCAGATTTACAGAGGACTGAGCAGTATAATCCCACTTGTCAGTGTGACGTCGCACCCCCTCTGGCTTGGAAGCGTAGACTGATCCTGTCGGGAATGGTGTCATCAAAGCGTTGTGTACCCCTTTGAGGAAAGCCGGCCCACAACTGACGTAATTGGTCCTTGATATCCCAGGTAGTGTCACCAGAACTGAATTCATGTCCATACTGGTACAATATATGCTCACTCGGAGCTAGATCTGCGGATATAGCTGGCCGCGAGAGTGCCTCAGCATCACGCAGACATTTCAGGGAGACCCGCGTGGCGTGTGCGAACGACAGTCTCCTCTTGAAAAATGACAATACTATACTGTTGCGTGGGAGGTAATGCCTGATGTCGCAGGGTGTTCAGAAAATTGTTCAAATGGCTCTAAGCACTATGGGACTTAAGATCTGAGATCATCAGTCCCTTAGACTTAGAACTACTTAAACCTAACTAACCTAAGGACATCACACTCATCCATGCCCGAGGCAGGATTCGAACCTGCGACCGTAGAAGCAGCGCGGTTCCGGACTGAAGCATCTAGAACCGCTCGGTCACAGCGGCCGGCGACGTAGGGTGTCCCTGAAGTAGCGTTTCGCCAACAGATTTCCCTCAGTCACTACCAGCCGTGACCTGAAACACCCGCTAACTCCCCACACGAGGACGCCAGGAATAACACTACTTTGCCTCTCCAAAACATTGAATGAATGGGACCTCTCTCCATATTCCCCGACGATGGTCGTCTGAGGTAGTGCCGAACCGTTGTTCATCACTAAATACAATGTGAAGCCTGTCGTCACCAATTCATGCTTCGCATTCAAGGCACCTCTCCAGACACAGCCGTTTATATTGTGGTGTTACCGCCAACCTATGCATGGGAAGCTATTTCGGCTGCTGCTAGTCTCCCACAAATGGTGCGGGATGGCATACAATGTTGCAGGGGTGATGAGGATGATGATTTTAGGTGAGGGGCCTTCAACATCATGGTCATCAGCGCCCTGATGAAAAGTCAGCATGCCAATCTCAGGAGTGGGGCGAAGGCTGTCCCCACTTGCGGAGCAGTTTATAATGCATTAAAGTCTGCCTCCTTTCGCCACAAATTTAGGGACGAGGTCCGATAGTTCTCAAAATGTTACCACCCTTGTAACACTGTATAAGTATCGGCGAGGATGGCAGACAGATATCCATCGAGACTGAGGGATGCCCTGGTACCAGTATATAAGATACACATTGCTAAAATATGCTGAACTGATAGTGGCACACCACAAATCTTACAGAGTGGTGGATCCTCCCTCTGTAGGAGGAAGCCATGTGTTAAAGAGCTATGTCTGATGTAGCAGAACCTCCTTCCACCGGTAGAGCTGTCATTGAGTCCACCATGCATGTGTGGTCGATTTGAACGACCACACTTTTTTTTCTGTCACCTTCCACCATTAAGTCTCCCACTGACGCATGATGCGTCTGTCAGAAAATGAGAAGACGGCGTACAACGGGATGGGACATCGATGGACAACACCATCCCGATGCTGCAGGGAGTCCATTACTTGTTATCGGAAAACAGGCGCAGATGTGATGGGGTTACCATGTGCTTGTTGCGCAATATGGCTATCCTCAGTTCAGGTGGTCAGGTGAAATCCACCGAAATCTCTATGAAGAGTACGCCTGTCCTCAGGTTCATCGTCATCCAACATCGGGTCACTGTCACATCCGAATTCCCCATAAATCTGGACATAGTACGATTCGAACAGTTGGTGAAATGGAGACCTACAATGAGACCTCTTTGTCTCAGGTGCTGATAACTCAGTCTCACAAGAGTACGCAGCCTCTCCATGTCCCTCACAGTAATCTCTCAATGTCTATCGCTGTTCACGTCCCTTATCTAGCCTACCAGGCTTGGATGTAAAACTAAACACTAACAACACTAACGCACTGTGGTGGACGTTCTTCCTGTCACAGAGAATTACAACTTTAATCATTCACATACCCACCTGTGTTGCGTACGTGTGTAAAGTTACAAAGACATCCGACCATATCCCTTGGGCTTTTTTCATGAAGCAGCGTATTCGTTCAATAATATCTATATTCACATCTGCGCCTACATACATACTTCGCAAGCCACCGTACAGTGCATGGTGGAGAGTAACACATACCACTAGTAGTCAAAACACTGTCTACACTCGTATAAGTCACGTTACAATACCTAATTTCTCTCATCTTATCTTAGTGGTCCTTATGCAAAATGTACATAGGCGACAGTACGAGGAAGTCGGCCTCAAATGCCAGTACTTTAAATTTCCGAAATAATGTCTGAGAAAAGCGTATCGTCTTGCCTCCAGCGACTTCTGCTTGAGTTCACGAAGCACTTTCCTAATAATTGCATGCTGATCGGTAACAAATCGAGCAATTGCAGAGTAATCATGTAGATGTAGATGTAGATGTAGATGTATACCTTGCATACACGATACTACCGCCGTCTGCTCATACCATGCACACATCGCTATCCCATGACTTTTGTCACCTCAGTGTAAATGCAACAGGTCTACCCACGAGCAGATTTGTAACACGTCAGTCTGAGGTGACTACAAAAGACAGACTTAATTTTACAATCAAATCTTAACTGCCGCGCGGGGTAGCCCGTAGGAGGTTCGAGTCCTCCCTCGGGCATGGGCGTGTGCGCTGTCCTTAGCGTAAGTTAGTTTACATTAGATTAAGTAGTGTGTAAGCCTAGGGACCGATGACCTCAGCAGGGACCCATAGGTACTTACCACAAATTTTCAAAAAATTTCTTAATTGATTTTGCTTAATAAAACGTCCGATGGTAAGTTATTTAGTGGTTCTTGTTCCATGGTGGTTGCTCTACACCTCCATCGCATCCACATTATATCTCCGGGGTATCCCATTCTCCAGAACGCCATGCTACAGAGAGACTCGGCAGTTTTTTTGTTGTAGACGTGCAACAGATTTTTCGAGAACTGTTAATAAAAGATTTTTCCCATGCGTCCCCCATCTCCCATTCTATATAACATTCATTATATTCCATTGAGTCTGCTAATTCAATTCTTTAGAGGGGAATAGAATGACGAATGTGACTGGTCCATTACATGATACATGAAATTAAGCGTAAGTTTTACATATTTCCTGATTACGTCATAGTTTAATAATTTTTAAAATTTTCTTATGGGATTTTGCGTATGTATTTATTGTGAGTGAAATTAAACAGACGCCTGTTTTATAATAGTCTTGGGCCTCTACGCAAGCGTACTGCCACATAAGCTACCCACACAGCCTCTTGGGATTTTGGGTGCTCTAAAATTCTTGTATGATGTTAGCCGCTCTTTGTAGCAGTGCAGGTTCGAGCGTGGTAACATTTGTCTTGCTTTACAGCGAGCAGTGGCACTCGGTCTTGCCCTTGTTCCAAGCGTATTACAGCAGGAATGAGGGCCCATTTATTCAAGAGGGAAAGAGTCCATGCGGAGAAGATGTCTTGTACTTCTCTTTTTAACTTTTTGATCTTCATACAGACCAGCTGTCTACTTAGTAACATTAAGCGCTTCCTACGTGTCTGATGACCCACTGCATTACCTAAATGGGAATGCGCTTCATATTCCTTGACACGGCTGAGCTCTAATGTTGGGTAAGCGCACAACACTTAACCTTGCGAACATCTGTTGCAGGTATCTGGGAACATAAATTGTGCATTTGAAGGTGGCCACAATACCAGAATCTTTTAAATGGTTTATTTCTGTGAACTTCATATCTTGCGTGCGTGCCGTTGTGAAGAGAAACATGAAAATCTCGAGTGAGCGGCCACATAAGAGAACTAAAGTATTCATTGCGTGGACTTCGGTGGCTACATCACAAATTCTCTTCTTAAGAAAATGTGATGAATTCAGTAGATAGCTTTTACATGCCATCATAAAATAAATCGCATTGAGTCCCCGTGTAGCGTCGTGCACGATCGCTCACGTTATTGCTAAACATTCTTCGCGCAAGAAGTTTCTTACAATAGCAAAATGCTTTAATCAACGATAAAAACAGAAAAAGCCTCTTAGCCCCATAAAGTCATTTCATTTATAACTAAGTCTGGCTAGAATCACGCATATTTGGTGAAACGTATAAGCATCCTTTTTTATTTAAAAGCATGTGACATTTGTACACCGTGTAAATATTGCACAACAACTCATTTACAGTATTCTAAGCTCATATAAATCTTGAAATCTGTAATTAAATCAAAACTATACTTATTCCTCGAGTTCAAAACTATACTTATTCCTCGAGTTTGTTTCGTAGCATTAATGGAAAAGTTTACCTACAAAATGGGAAAGCTTCGTGTATGTGTTTACCTACTTGATAAAACTCTACATGAAATAAAGAGTACAGCTCAAAGGAAATATTTTACAATAGGATCAAATTCGCAGGTACACAACTGCTGGCATCCAAAGGCAAATAAATAACTTGGCGGGGATTCCTTCTCCGACATATTTTTATTTTTTACATTTTTACGTCTAGCTTTCAAAATAGTGAGTAGTGTTCACCGTGAAACTAACGAATTTAGATGCGGAAATAATTATTATGACGTGTAAGATATTTTGGTCCTCAGAGTAGTTGCAGTTAGTCTGTAGTTGATAGATGACTGCCTGAGACATAGAACAGTGTGTTTTTTATAAGCGTAAATGCATTGTACTGCGACATACAACTGAGTGCAGAGCAAGATTATAACAGTAATGGTATTCTGTATGTCATGGAAAATGCACAAACAAAATTGAAAGAAAACCCAGTCTTAGAATACTGTTACAAGTTTATTATGAAAGACGAATGATGAGCAGTGTTCTTTTGAGAAACAAAACGGAGAGAGTAATTCGGTGAATTTATTAGGATGTACATGAACTGTGATGTATTGAAGAAAATGCATTAGAGTGGTTGCATTGCGAGAAGCCCCCTTTGAAAGAAAACTGTTATATAGTACACTGATACACAAAACTTAACTGTTAAAACTTGCCTGGCATTCGGCGAAATACAGACTTCTTGGAAAGCACTCAACAGTGCCATAAGAAGTCGCGGGATTTTTCAAGTAAGTTACATAAAATTAATTCAGTTCCAATATTAAGTTGCTGTAATAAACTGTTAGGTCCAATTAAAATGAAATAGTCATTTACTCTTGCCGAATTTTGCTGTAGGGCACCATCATCCTAAGGACATTTCACCACACGAGAATCGTAACATGTGAAGCACAAGCGATTTTAAATGTGAACAACCATCTGATGATGAACTTGTCCGTTCGAAACCGGTAACGGCGCTATTTGTTCTAAATAAATAGAATTATTGGCGGTGGCTGTTTCTTGTTTTTACTTATTATAAGAACTAGTCTGCAGAAGAACTAAACCTGGATCAAAAAGCTGCCTTAGAAGGCAAAACCTGTCTGGGCTAACAAGGAGAGGCTAGTGAGAAAGTTGGATGTAGTAATAGTAGTAGTAGCTTTATTCATCCGTAGATCTCTTTTTACAAGGATATAGGACGTGTCAAAGTATTTACAAGTTTAGATCAATTTAAAATAAACTAATTCGTATACACATATATGTACAGAGTTCAAGTTAGAGACAATCGTTAGATTTACTCCTGGTATACAATACTTTTTTTACAAATAACTTATTAAATAATGTAATGCCACACTGTTTACACACACACACACACACACACACACACACACACACACACACTGGTGATCTCTGGGCCATTTTCTGTACCGCAACGTCCCATTTGCTATCCTGAAAAACTGAGTCAGCATCCCTCCATAATGAGTAAGATGTTGAGCTCAGAAAGAGGAAGAGGTATTAGTACTGAGTTATGAATAGCTTAGGGTAAGTATTTCTAGAAAGGAAAAAAGAAGGAAAAAAAACATAAAGTGGAGGTGGAATGTTGGATGTTTTATAATCATTATTATTATTATTTATTTGTATAACATTTTTTATCAAGCCCCCACTCTGTTTTGTCTAAGTAATCCTTCAATGTATAAAATGTATTGCATAACAGGTACTTTTTAGCTGCCTTTTTAAATAATTATATTGTTTCAATTTCTTTAATGTTTTTTGACAGGAAACGATCAGCGCAAGATAGGAAGAGCCTTTGAAGGGCATTAGTCTTGTCGACAAGGTGACTGGCAGTGTTTCACCGTGCTCCTAAATTTTGTAACTGCATCGTTAGGTCCGAAATAATGGACAGAGAGAGATAATGAACAGTTCAGACCAGGAAAATACACAAACTTATGTGTGTACAATTCACGGTAGCGCCGCACCATCAGTAGAATAAGCGGATATGGCGCCAGCAGCAAATAGAGTCACTCTGTAATTTCTCTGATGCGCAGCGTGCACAAACAATTCAATCTTTCATCGCTTGGAGTGACCGCGAACAAAGTTCACCCTATCTGTACACATATGACGACAGCACACTTACGGTCTCCGCCCCACACTGCAGTGCCGACGTGAGCGCAGTAATCATCAGCATTGAGAATAACCCTATACCCAATTTATCTAAGATATACAGAGCTCTGATAAACATTTATAGCCCCTCTTTGTGTGAAATTGCAATTCTACGAAGATTTTTTTCCTTTTATGGATATATCTCCGCGACAGCGCGTATATAACAACAACTTCTTAGGACTGAAACATGCGAATTATGTTTCTGATGAATAATATCAATCCTTTCTGTTTACAAACGATATAGATAGAAAACTTCAGTAACTGTCCATAGCTTCTATTACTATTATTAAACTTAATCGTTGTGGAAATATATATTGCTTTAGGTCTGTGTCGGGTTGTTTTAAGTTGTGAAGAATGAACAGAGCTGTTTCATTCAGTTTTAGCTAAATAGTTTAGCACATAATCAGGGGGCGTTTTCTTGCCTCTCATTGATAAAGCATATAATTTTTGCCATATCTCCACAGTAATGCGTCATTTTCTACTGAGGGTGTGTAAGACTTCGAAAGTTCATGTCCCGTAGGTAGTAAATAGAAACCAAATCAGCAAACTTTAGTCTATCACAGCAATTTTTCTCTATCTTGATAGCCAGTTCAGAGGATGTCAAATAACCCATCTTCAGGTCATCCATGGATACCATTTCTCGTTTCCATTTCTTAGTTGGTTAATTCCAATAATAGTTTTAATTCCAACGATGGAGAGAGTGTATAGTTGGCCACTCAGTAGCAAGGGCCTTGGCATCGTTCATAAAATATCATGAGATGGGTACTGAAAAACTTCTTATAAGCTATTCACTGATTGGTTATTAAAGTCAGACTCTCTCTTTAGTCACAAGCATTTACATTGACACATAGACAACATTAAAAACTATTAGATCATTGAAAGGTGTTTTAAAAAAGGCACTAGAAATTTTGTCAACTCATCAGTTATTAGGAAAGTTGTGAGAGAGGAACTCCGAAGTACAGACTATAAACATCTCTCTAATAATAAATAGACCTGGCCAGCACCACACAAAAATTTAAAACATGCACCACGTTAACAATAATTTATCCATTTTACTGGCTATTGAGCTCCGTGGCTGTGGCTTATATTACTTTAATAAATACAGCAACGAGTCACTTTGTTATGTATTTTTATTTAAGCTAATATGCACTTCGGGCTTTCACCGATCTTCAGTCAGCGTAATACCTATTTGAGTCTTCAGTCAGTACATACAACATCGGCAGCAAATTGGATGCAGCAGCTGCCCTATGCAAAATAACAGTTTTGTTTAGCTACCACACTTCGCGAGTTGTGCATTTCCGGCGTCTTGTTGTGTAGGTGTACCTACTTTCTACTCTGCTTGTTGTTATTTGGTTTTTCGCGTTTATGGATGCGGCAGAAACATTTTCATACTTCTATTTTTCGCAAAAAAAAAAAAAAAAAAAAAAACAGGCCAGTATCCGACAAGTTGCCGTCTGACGTCTTTATTTACATCTGAAAACACGTCTATGGTCAAAGATTGTATTTTGCTTGTAGGTTCTGCTATGGTAAAAGTTACATTTTCGTTACAGTTCTGTCGTGCAGCACATGGTCAAAGTTACATTTTGCTTACAGTTCTGTCGGATAGAAACTGTAAGCAAAATATAAATTTGACCATAGCAGAACCTGTAAGCAAAATATAATATTTGACCATAGACTATTTTCGCATGTAATCAAAGAAGTCAGTCGGCAACGTGTCGGATAGTGGGCTGTTTTTGTTTAAAATTAAAGCAAAAAAGTGTTCCGCCACATCCATAATCGGAATAACAACAAGCAGAGTAGAACGTAAGTATACCAAAACAGCAATACATCGGAAATATACAAGTCACGAAGTGTGGTAGTTAGACAAAACTGTTATATTGCACAGGGCAGCTGCACCATCTACTTTGCTGCCGATGCTGTAAGTAAGTACTGGCTGAAGGGTCAAATATGTATTACGCTAATTACAGATAGGTGAAAGGCCGAAATACGTATTATCTTGAATATGTAATAAAGTAGCTGGTTGCTGAATTTTTAAATATAATATACCACGTTGGTCATCTTGTCATGTGAAATTGAGGAAAAGTCTAGAATAGTGACGAAATAGCTATTAGAATAGAAAGGACAGTCACTTAAAATGTACGATACAGTAAACAGTAGATCACGAAGACCCCATTCCTGGAAGTTCTTCATCGGATTAAGAGCCCATTATCATCTGCCACCATCCTTTTTTTTTTTTGGCAGGGCTATCTGGCACTTCCTAGTAGTACGATGGACAGTCAAAGTTTTAATCATGACTTCGAAAAAATTAATTTACATAATTAAGTTTTTGTTTGCAGGTGCATGTCTGCAACCTGGCAAACACTGAAAGCTTCACGTCACAGTACCGCGAGACCCGTAAAAAAGCATAAAAGAAGTGGCGTAGCCCATTGATAAAATAGAATCCGTCCACTGTGGCCGAACGGTTCTGGCGCTACAGTCTAGAACCGCGCGCGAATCCTGCCTCGGGCATGGATGTGTGTGATGTCCTTAGGTTAGATAGGTTTACGTAGTTCCAAGTTCTAGGGGACTGATGACCTCAGATATTAAGTCTCATAGTGCTCAGAGCCGTTTGAATCATTTGATAAAATAGTTAGGTTTTCTTCATTTGAAGAGTGGTGTAACAATCCGTACTGAGCTAGATTAAGTGGACGGAAATAATGCACCATTACACGACACAGTAGTTAGGTGGCGCATACGCTTCCAGTACGGTTAAACAACTCTGCATGGCAAGGAAGAAGGTGGCAGACCATCTCTCTGTGAAGAATCTGTAATCGCAAGTGAAGTGGAGGTCCCGATGCTCGATAACCGGCGTATCACTGTCGAGAAGACTGTGGAAAAAACGAAAATCATTGACGAATCAGTTTCCAACATCTTGCATGGTATTTTTAACATGACAAAGGTCGGTGCCGGCTGGGTTCCACGGCTGTTCACGCCCACTGAATAAGTTCGCTGAACGGAGGCAGTGCAGGGAAAGTCGCAGCTATGTCAAGCCAATTCAGATGACTCCCGCAGCCACATTATCATCACGGACAAGTGCTGTGGTGTTACACTATGATCACGTATGGATTTAGGAAGATTAGGGTCTAAGGTCCCGCCGACAACGAAATCTTTACAAGCCGAGCACAAGCTCGGTTTCTTTCAAGGACGGGGAAGGAAGTCGGAAGTGCCGTTTCTAAGTGACGATCCTGGCGATGCGTGGAGTGATTTAGAGCAACCATGGAAAACCTAATTTTGGATGATTAGACGCGGATTTGAGATTCGTGCGTCTGTAAAAAGATCGCTAAGCACACAACGACTACCACCGTCACTTCTCAGCAAAGGATCCAGTCGAGAACACGAGAAAATTCTGATTATACATAAAGAGTCGAAGTTTCTATCCAGTCACTCGTTGATCGATCTGTGTGAGAATAGAAGATAGCAAAAGGAAAGCTGAAGATTTCAATTTGATTTTTAAGAAATCATTTACGGAGGAGTATCGTACAAACATACCGTCATTTGAAGACAGCACAAATTCTCGTATGGAGGACATAGTAAAAGCCTTCCTTGTCGTAGAGAAGCAACGGAAATAGTCGAAAGCAAGTAAGTTGTCAGGTCTGAATGGAATCCCAATTCGGTTTCAGAAAGAGTTCTCTACGGCATTAACCCTTTATTTACCTTGCATTTATCGCGATCTCTCGCCCAACGCAAAGTCCTAAGCGTGTGGAAAAAAGAGAGGACGTGACTCGTGTACGTAAGAAGGGTAAAAGAACTGACCCGAAAAATTACAGACACATGTCCTTAAAATGGTTTGCTACAGAATTCTTGAACATATTCCTAATTCATATATAGTAAAGTTCTTTGAGACGGAAAAGCATAGGTCCACACATTAGCACTGTTTTAGAAAGCACTGCTCGTGCGAAACTCAGCTTCCCCTTTTCCTCATGATATTTTGTGAACTATGCATGAAGGACAACAGGCAAATTCCATATTTATAGATTTCCGAAAAGCATTTGACATGGTTCCGAATGGCACCGTCGTTGTGAGAGTACGGAATAGGTTTACAGATGTGAGTGGCTCGAATACTTAAGTAGTTGGACCATGTACGTTGTGTTCAAATGGTTCAAATGGCTCTAAGCACTATGGGACTTAATATCTGAGGTCATCAGTCCCCTGGACTTAGAACGACTTAAACCTAACTGACCTAAGACATCACACACATCCACGCCCGAGGCAGGGTGCGAACCTGCGACCGTAGCAGCAGCGCAGTTGCGGACTGAAGCGCCTAGAACCGCTCGGCCACAGCGGCCGGCGTACGTTGTGTCAGACAGGAATATTCGTCAGAGACAACGGTATCGTCAAGAGTGTCCAAGAGAAGTGTGATGGGTCCGCTCTTATCCTCTATAAACGTGGATGATCTGACGGACTAGGCGAGTAGCAAAGTGCGGCTGTTTGCTGCTGACGCTCCGGTGTATGGGAACATTTCGCCTTTGAGTAACTGTGAGAGGATACAAGAAGACGTAGACAAAATTTCTAGTTGGTGTGATGAAGCTAGCTCTAAATGTAGGAAAATGTAAGTTAACGCAGATGACCAGGAAAAATAATCTTTTAATTTTCGAATACAGCACTAACACTGTGGTGCTTGAAAGAGTCAGGTCGATTAAATACCTAGCCGTAACGTTGCAAATCGAGATGGAATGTGCATGTAATGATTGTAGTGGGGTATACCAATGGTCGACTTCACTTTATTGGAAGAGATTTACGAAAGTGTGGTTCACCTGTAAAAGAGAAATCACACAGAACACTAGTGCGACCCATTCTTGAGTACTACTAGAGTGTTGGGGATTCCCACCAGATCGGAGAAAAGGAAGATATCGAAGCAATTCAGAGGCGGGCTGCAATATTTGTTACAGGTAGAGTCGATCAGCACGCGAGTTTCACCGAGTGGTATCAGGAACTCAAATGGGAATGAAACTTCCTGGCAGATTAAAACTGTGTGCCCGACCGAGACTCGAACTCGGGACCTTTGCCTTTCGCGGGCAAGTGCTCTACCAACTGAGCTACCGAAGCACGACTCACGCCCGGTACTCACAGCTTTACTTCTGCCAGTACCGGGCGTGAGTCGTGCTTCGGTAGCTCAGTTGGTAGAGCACTTGCCCGCGAAAGGCAAAGGTCCCGAGTGCGAGTCTCGGTCGGGCACACAGTTTTGATCTGCCAGGAAGTTTCATATCAGCGCACACTCCGCTGCAGAGTGAAAATCTCATTCTGGGTCAAATGGGAATCTCCGGAGGGAAGGTAACGTTCTTTCCGAGGAACGTTACTGAGGAAACTGAGAGAACTGGCATTTGAAGCTGACTGCAGAACGGCTCCACAGCTGCCAACGTACATTTCGCGTAAGGACCACGACGATAAGATAATAGACATTAGGACTCGCAGGGAGGCAATAGAAAGTCGTTTTTCCTTTGCTGTATTTGCGAGTGGAAATGGTACATCGGGCAAGGTGATGCTGAATGCTTTCTGGGACTGCCATGGTGTAGCGCTAGTAATAATTCTTGTAAGGGGCAAACCGACACAGGGGCATACTACCACATCTCCCGAGGAGATTACGGAAGGCTGCCAAGATCAAGCGTCAAAGACAGCTGTCCGAGGGGTTATTTTTTATCCACGAAAACGCCCTGGTTCATTCTGAACAGGACGCTAATCACATGTGCTGCTTTTTTGGGCTATCAAATTTACCTCAACACGCCTCCCCCCACTCCCCCGCGCGCCGGCGTTCTCCTCGGATGAAGAAGTCATTGCGTGGCACGCACTTTCAGAATAACGATTTTCGAGGTGGAGTGTTTCCTGAACAGTCAGAACGCACACTTCTACAACCAAGGTTTTCGCCTATTCATCCATCGTTGGAGAAAAGATGTTCCACTGTTGCTGAATATTTAGAGAAAGACTAACACGAAGTCTCATGTACGCAACTTGACTCTTTTTCCCGAGGTGATGTTAAAACCTATCTCGTAAACTCTTATTTCGTTACTCCACTAGTCGAAGTATTCTGATGCCAGCTATGGAAAGTGATGACGGACTTAATAAAAAGGGTAAGTTCTGCAACATAAAATCCAAAGTGGTAAGACGAGAGTGGGAAAACAATACCCCTAAAAGCTCATGACGTCTGAGTTGCGTAAGCAAGTCTTGCATGAAGGGTAAATTAAAGCTGAATGCAAACGCTTCCGATTCGTTGTTAACAGAAGCCAATGCAAATGTGTTGGTAGCTGGGGAGCTAACTTATAATACTGACGTTGGCAGGCTTTTCGCTGTTACAAAGAAAGGCAAATCCTTTTGGTTTATAGAACCCTTCGCCAATACCTCATGGATGCGCTGTGAACCCCAAAAAGACTACAGGCGTAAAAAAAAAACTTATTAGAGTAACATTTTGGTGAAAAATCGCATGAAACAGAGAGACTGCAATGGTAGCGCAGTACCACTGAAAAAGAAGCCTCTGGTGCGGAATATGAGCGTCTGGAAGAAGACGGGGATTAAGTGCTCAGTTCGTGCGCTTAGTTATTTATTGTTACTTCGTTAATGTTTGAAACATTCAAGAGCAACCAGTGCTAAAATTTATAAACGTTTCGATCTGATCGTTCAGTACATTTTTTTGTTCGAGCCCTTTCACTGTTTCTGTGTTGTATGTTTGTTTTATATTAACTTTAAAAGAGTTATTCTTACAACAGAAGTTAACTATTCTCTAAAATATAGTAAAAAGTATTGTAAGAAGCGCGTGAATACACTTTTTTGTAGTTTCAAAATCGGAAAAATCTAGTAGTTAGTGTCAAAGGCGGACAAGTCCAACTTTTAACCCATTTGTACGACTTAAATACAGCTTTTTGCCGCGAAAATCATTAGTTTGTCATGAAAGAATGCAGATAAAAAATTTCACAAGCGTGCCTATATTGGCAATATGCTTTTCAATTTTCCGCTTCTCCCGTAGAAATATCAGAATGGACTTAGCTGTGTTTGATATTAGGCCCCTCATACAGATGTAACCGGTCCGCTCGTGACGTATCTACAGCTGATTTACCCTAAGGTGACAGAAATCATGGGGTAGCCATATGCACATATACACATGGCGCTAGTATCGCGTACACACGGTATAAAGGGGAAGTGCCCTGGCGGAGCTGTCATTCGTACTCAGGTGATTCACGTGGAAAGGTTTCCGACATGATTATGGCCGCACCACGAGAATTAACAGACTTTGAACGCGGAATGGTAGTTGGAGCCAGACGCATGGTACATTCCATTTCGGATAATCGTTAGGAAATTCAATATTCCGAGGTCTACAGTGTCAAGAGTGTGCCGAGAATTCCAGATTTCAGGCATGACCTCTCACCAAAGACAAAGCAGATGAGGACTGTCTTCACTTAACGACCGAGAGCAGCGGTGTTTGCGTAGAGCTGTCAGTGCTAACTGACAAGCAACAGTGCTTGAAATAACTGCAGATATCTGAGATGTACGAAGAACGTTTCCGTTAGATCAGTGGGGTGCATCTGGCGTTAATGGACCACGGCAGCAGACGACCGACAAGAGTACCTTCGCCAGCATGACGACTTTACCTGCACTCCTCTCGTTGAGTTCGTGACCATATCTGTTGGACCGTAGACGACTGGAGGCCTGGTCAGATGAGTCCCTATTTCAGCTGTATGTTTGGTTGGTTAGGCGGACGGGACCAAACAGCGAGGACAACGGTCCCATCGTGTTAGGGAAGGGTGGGGACAGAAATCAGCCGTGTCCTTTCTGAGAAACCATCCCGGCATTTTCCTGCAGCGATTTAGGGAAATCACGGAAAACCTAAATCAGTATGTCTGGACGCCAGTTTGAACCGTAGTGCTCCCGAATGCGAGCGTACTGTGCTAACCACTACGTCACCTAGTCGGTTGCAGTTGGCAAGAGCTGATGGTACGGTTCGAGTGTGACACACACCACGAAGCATAGTTGTCAACAAGAGCTGTGCGAAGTGATGGTGTCTCAACAATGATGCGGGCTGTGTTTAGGCGGAGTGTCTTCTGGTCTAATTGAACAAATCATTGACTGGTTCAAATGGGTCTGAGCACAATGGGACTTAACATCTGTGATCATCAGTCCCCTAGACTTACAACTACTTAAACCTAACTAACCTAAGGACATCACACACATCCATGCACGAGGCAGGATTCGAACCTGCAACCCTAACAGTCGCGTGGTTCCAGACTGAAGCGCCTAGAACCGCTCGGCCACAGCGGCCGGCGTTTGAAGAATATCCTGGACTATGCGAACATATAATCTGACCACCCAGATCGCCCAACATGTATACCGTCGAAGCATTTATGGGACATAACTCGAGAGGTCAAATCTTGCAGGCACCAACAACACTTTAGCAACTTTGGACGGCTTTAGAAACAAGATGACTCAGTATTTCCGTAGGAGAGTTTCAAGGACTTGTCGTGTCCATGCCATGTCGAGATGCTGCCTGTTGTTGTTGTTGCTGCGGTCTTCAGTCCAAAGACTGGTTGATGCAGCTCTCCGTGATACTCTATCTTGAACAAGCCCCCATCTCTGGGTAACAGCTGCAACCTACATCCTACTTAATCTGCTTACTGCATACATCTCTTGGCCTCCCTATACGATTTTTACTCTCGATGCTTTCCTCCAGTACTAAATTCGCGAAACCCTTCATGCTTCAGAATGTGCCCTACCAACCGATCCCTTCTTTTAGTCAGGTTTGCCACAAATTTTCTCTTCTCTCCCATTATATTCAGTACTTCCGCATTGATTACGTGATCTACCCATCTAATCTTTAGCATTCTTCTGTGGTACCACATTTCAAAAGCTTCTGTTTGTAATGTCTCTTACAGCGGACTCTCCGCGATATTTTCAGAAATTTCATCAATGCAAAGTAGTTTCAAGCCCTATTATTCCTTGCAGCGTCTACTTACTCCATGGAATAGCTTATCTGCTATCTATGTTTTCTCTTATGAAAAGAATGAAGGAGATCTTGCCGATTAGCCGTGAAAGAAGGAGGATGTATATGTATGTATTGTTGAGCTAGTCGCCATCTTGATGAGATTCTGTATGAGAAGGAATTTAATACTTGAACTAAACTAAAGTAAGTGTGTTCGCGTATTATTTAACTGATTATTATTGACAGTGTCTATTTACTACGCTGCGTAGCACGGGATCAGTGGGGAACGTCTTATTTACACTGGACGAACCTGCCGTTTTGTATGCTCAAGATATCCAGTTTATTACTTAAAAAAAAAAGGCTAACACGGTCTTACCAGCAGATCTCCGGTCTTCCCCATGTGATCACCGAAAGTTAATAATTATTACAAATGTTTTCAGGACATCGACTGACAATTTTCATCGCACCGAGACTTCGAAATTGTTTCACTGCCTTATGGAATTTAAGTTAAGCGCCTGCTTTGTGAATGAAAATTCCCTTAATATACGCATGGTTCTACTATCCTGATCAGTGAAGCTAAATCAGGCCGGTGAGAGAGAGGTTTTTAAATTTTTTTTGAATACCACAAAAAAATATTAAATTTGGCGACGGTGACAGAGACATTACATGTTTTCTCCTTGTCTTAACTGTTTACCGTCCATGTTTCACGTCCATACATGGCTACACCCCATAGAAATACTTTCAGAAGGGACTTTCTGACTTTTAAATCTATACTCGGTGTTAACAAATTTCTCTTCTTCAGAGACGCTTTCCTTGCCATTGACAGTCTCCATTTTATAGCCTCCTTACTTCAGCCATGATCTGTTATATGGCTGCCCAAATAGCATCTACTACTTTAAGTGCCTCATTTCCTAATCTAATTTCCTGAGAATCACCTGATTTAATTCTACTACATTCCATTATCCTTGTTTTGCTTTTATTGATGTTCATCTTATATCCTCTTTTCAAGGCACTGTCTGTTCCGTTCAATCGCTCTTCCAAGTCCTTTGCTGTCTCTGACAGAATCAGAGTGTTACCAGAAAACCTCAAAGTTTTTATTTCTTCACTCTGAACTTTAATTCCTACTCCAAATTTTTCTTTTGTTTCCTTTACTGCTTTCTCAATGTACAGACTGAATAAGATCGGGGATCGCTACAACCCTGTCTCACTCCCTTCTTAGCCACTGCTTCCTTTTCGTGCCCCTCGACTCTTATAACAGCTACGCCGGGCAGAAGTAGGTCCGACAGGATATCACGGAGAAATCCAATGGCCTTTTGTCACCTCACAGTAAGCGCTACCTTGTGAGGTGTACCTAACGTGAGAGGTCGCTTCAGACAGAAAGTCGGTACTGATGCTGTAGTATACAGAGAAATTGCAGCATTAGAATATTTCAGCGAAATGAAGGAAGATAAGCAGTGGATAGGCACTTGGTGCAGGGAGTGGCAACTGACAGTTAACATAGACAAATGTAATGTATTGCGAATACATAGAAAGAAGGATCCTTTATTGTATGTTTATATGATAGCGGAACAAACACTGGTACAGTTACTTTTGTAAAATATCTGGGAGTATGCATATGGAACGATTTGAAGTGGAATTATCATATAAAATTACTTGTTGGTAAAGCGGGTGCCAGGTTGAGATTCATTGGTAGAGTCCTTAGAAAGTGTAGTCCATCAACAAAGGAGGTGGCTTGCAAAACACTCGTTCGACCTATACTCGAGTATTGCTCATTAGTGTGGGATCCGTACAATGTCGGGTTGACAGTGTAACACCCCACCCATCACTTATCTGGTTTTGGCATGTGTTCACCCCAGGTAATTGACTAACAGATCAACAGAGAGTGCAAAACTGCCGCAATGTCGGATAACGCAAAGAAAGTAATAAGGCCCTGTGACTCCAGATTGAACTGCGGTGGCAGTGTTGACATTAATTGATTCAGAACTGATCCATTTTAATTAAAAAGGGGTGCACATTGATGTTATATTCAGCTATTAAACACCAGATGCAAACGTTGAACATAAAATTAATTAAGAAAGTGACTTGGGATTTCAACTACTTGATTGAAAACAGATGCAGTCGATTAGTGCAGATTTATTTTAACTCACGACCTTCAATCATCACATTATATGACTCTCCTAACAGGCAGTGGTAATAAATTGCGTCTGCGTGGAGTAAAGCGCGATAAATCAAAAGTAATTCCTATCGACTGACCCAGGCGCAATGCGAAGTGTGAGAAGAATTCAACAATACACATCCAATGAAACCCTCGTGGAAACTTTGCCGATGTGATCCAACAAATTGATCAGTGGCTGGAGCGGGCGCAATATCACCAAATTCAGCGTGGCGGAGCGGCATCATTGTGTGGACGTCGGACGACCTCGTGGTGCTGCAAGGCTGCGCTCGTGTATTCACTCCTAGCTATCTTGCTCAGTACATAGCTGAACCCAAAACTTTCTATCTACAAGCTCAATCGTTCCATTTCCTACGTCCTAAACTGCAGAGATGCTCACTCTTTCTCAGGCAAGCTGAGTAAAGAACGCCACATCTGCACTCTAGGCAAGCTGGGAACAGAAGACCTCTACGGAGACTTCTCACAGTCCACTCTTCACCTCGGTTTCCCCTCCAGCAAAATCACTTACGCCAATTGCAGCGCAAGTTGCGTTAATTATGCGTCACTTCCCAGCGCTGACCAATGCCTGCTCTGGAAAGTGAACAAATTCCCACAAAATTCCCCTTCCTCTCAACTTCTGTTATTTATCTCCTCCCAGGCCACCTATCAAGGTTAGCGTCTGCACAACACCAAGTTTTCCGGAATTCTGACTCCCAGGAGAGTACTTCAAATTCCTTGGTCCTATGTTCCCATCGGAGGCTGGTGTATTTTATTCTGTCGCTCTTCACCTGATTTGCTTCACACTCTGCAGACCGTGAATTCAGCGCGAAGTTGCTATAGTCATGAACACGCATATTTTGACCTCTGTTGACCGCTCCACCGTAGCTTTGTGCGGCTTTCTCGCATGTTTCACAGAAAACGAGATGACGGACATTTATCAACAGGCGTACAAGTTCTCCGTCTGTTTCCCAGTACACCAGCATGGGGTCGAGGTCAACCACCCATGCTGTCATTTATCGTAAGGCGGCTGGAGGCCGCACGCGTTACCGCTTTCTCAGAGCTTGAGCTGCCCTAAGCTGCCTATTGTCACTTCCCTTCGCTGTTCCCCAGCTGGCCACGGTCAACTCTAAATACTTCCCTGGGGTAAACTAGCGTCCAGTAAATCGACTCGTTTCCACAAAGTTTTCATGTCATGTGAATCACTTTAAAACTATCACTCGACATTAATTATTCCAATACGTCCATACTATACCCTCTACAAGATGCATTGTGCAATGTCAGTCATTTTGTTCAGCCCTACTGTTCGCTCAACGTAAGTTAGGTGATCTTTAATGACTTCATGTAAGGGGGATAGTTCTTGCCATCTTACAACGGAGGAGATAGAGAAGATCCAAAGAAGAGCGGCGCGTTTCATCACAGGGTTATTTGGTAAGCGTGATAGCAGTTACGGAGATGTTTAGCAAACTCAAGTGGCAGACTCTGCAAGAGAGGCGCTCTGCATCGCGGTGTAGCTTGTTGTCCAAGTTTCGAGAGGGTGCGTTTCTGGATGAGGTATCAAATATATTGCTTCCCCCTACTTATACCTCCTGAGGAGATAACGAATGTAAAATTAGAGAGATTCGAGCGCGCACGGAGGCTTTCTGGCAGTCGTTCTACCCGCGAACCATACGCGACTGGAACAGAAAAGGGAGGTAATGACAGTGGCACGTAAAGTGCCCTCCGCCACACACCGTTGGGTGGTTTGCGGAGTATAAATGTAGATGTAGAATACTTTCAGAAGGCACTTTCTGACATTTAAATCGATACTCGGTGTTAACAAATTTCTCTTCTTCAGAAACGCTTTCCTTGCCATTGCTAGTCTACATTTTATATCCTCCTTACTTCAGCCATGATCAGTTATTTGGCTGCCCAAATAGCATCTACTACTTTAAGTGTCTCATTTCCTAATCTAATTTCCTGAGGATCAACTGATTTAATTCTACTACATTCCATTATCCTTGTTTTGCTTTTATTGATGTTCATCTTATATCCTCTTTTCAAGTCACTGTCTGTTCCGTTCAATCGCTCTTCCAAGTCCTTTGCTGTCTCTGACAGAATCAGAGTGTCATCAGAAAACCTCAAAGTTTTTATTTCTTCACCCTGAACTTTAATTCCTACTCCAATTTTTTTTTCCTTTACGGCTTGCTCAATGTACAGATTGAATAAGATCGGGGGCCGGTTGGGGTGGCCGAACGGCTCTAGGCGCTACAGTCTGGAACCGCGCGACCGCTACGGTCGCAGCTTCGAATCCTGCCTCGTGCATGGATGTGTGTGATGTCCTTAGGTTAGTTAGGTTTAAGTAGTCCTAAGTTCTATGGGACTGATGACCTCAGAAGTTAAGTCCCATAGTGCTCAGAGCCATTTGAACCATTTGAATAAGATCGGGGATAGGCTAGAACCCTGTCTCACTCCGTTCTCAACCACTGCTTCCTTTTCGTGGCCCTCGACTCTTATGACAGCTACGCCGGGCAGAAGTAGGTCCGACAGGATATCACGGAGGTATCCAATGACCTTTTGTCACCTCAGTGTATGCGCTACCTTGTGAGGTGTACCCAACGTGAGAGGTCGATTCAGACAGAAAGTCGGCATTGCAAAGCAGACTGACGGCCGGGTGGCAGAGACGACCTCAGGGAGGCCCGCTAGGATAATGGTACGCAGCGGCAGCGGCGCGTCGCCGTAGCGGTAAACGGGTACAGGCACAGGTGCGGCGGTGGGTTTGGGCGCGTGCGGCTGAATGGGCGGCCGGCCGGCGGCGCTGGCGGCGTGGGAGGAGCTGAATGGGCCGCGGCGGCGGGGCGGGCGCGCCGGGCTCCCCGCGCCAGTCGGCGGCGCGCGCTCCAGCCGGACGGATCGCGGAGCAGTGTGCGCAGTCGCGTAGCGGGACCGGGACAGCGGCTAGCGGCATGTGGAGCGGCTCCGGGTGGTGGGCGGCGCTGGCGGCGGCGGTGGCGCTGGCCGCGGCGGTGCGGGCGCAGCAGGCCGGGCCCTACGAGGACGCGGCCGCGCCGGCGCCCGGCTCGCGCGGCGCCCGCATCCGTTGCTATGACGACACCGGCAAGCCACAGGTGAGTCCCGGCCGCAACAGGTACCTCCGGCAGCGCGTGTGAGACTCGGCCGGCCCAGTGTTCTCCCGCGCAGTGATATCCCAACTCGAGTGGTTGCTTCCATCTTACCCACGTTACTTCATCAGGCAGATCCCCGATTACGATTGAAAGCACCGTCGACGACAGGGTCTTTAGTGCCGACGTTGCTTCAGGTGCTACGAGCGCCTACCTTCGACGGTTTCGCCAGATGGACTCCATCAAAACTGCACGAAAGTCTAATAAATAATGAACGAAGGACTTTGGGTATTTTTCGCAAATTTCTAGGGCGTGTTTAGATCTAACGAATGCTGCTCTAACACGATGTGATCCTGAAACGTTTTCGCTAAGTTGAGGTTCAAAGTTTTACGAACCTGTTGAATGCCAGTAGGTGAGCGCTAACCGCGAATAGCGGCGTTTGTGCAACTGACTAGAGTGGCACACTAGAATTCAGTACCTGCTGCGTTCGAATGCCTCCTTTACAGGGATCCCTACCTCAGTCGGTAAAAACGGAACCCTTATAGGTTCACTTTGTTGTCTGTCTGTCTACGCGACTCGTAAGAACTCCTTTTCTCAGGAACGGGTAGATATATCATGTTATAAATATGTCACATATTGTCTACGGTCGCTTAGCGGTACAAAAAACTGAAGGTTCTAAGTCAACGAAATCAAACGATACAAACATTCATGTCAAATATTTTGATACTCACCTCACTCGTCAAACCTATAGGGTACTTCCCGTTGCCCTAGAATCATGAAATTTGACAAGAAACAAGGTTTCACAGTAAACCTAGACAAAAAAAATCCAAAAATTGTGAAAATTTTTTGTCATTTGTTACCTGACTGACTGTCTGTCCGTCCGTCTATTAAGATGCTATTTCTTTAAGAACGGGTAGACGTATCAAATAGAAATTTACGTCACCTACTGAGGTCTTGGTCCCTTGGTGGTGTAATAAATGTACGCTTCTAAGCCAATGAAGTCAAAAGATATGGCTATTTATGTCGCATATTTTGATACTCGCAAACTCACTTATCAAAACTAATTCCACTGACCTAGAATCATGAAATTTGGCGAAAAGCATGGTTTCACAGTACAAGTAAAGAAAGTAATCAGAAAATTGTTAATTTTTAATTATGTCACACGAAAATAATTTTTATTTCTCATTTGTTACCTGACTTCAAACTTTATATTAACACTTTCCTGAGAGTTTTGGAATCCCCGGACCGATATCTTCCCAGTATCGATGTTGATAACAGGCGAACATCGTCGATATTATCCATTCCTGGAATGGATGAAAAGTCTATAAAAGTAATTAAATTAGTACGGAATCCTCAAGCGGGAGTTCTAGTCGCATCTGGCCAATTTACTTTTTTTTTCTAATCTCCCGCCAAGCGCTGATATCTCCACAACCACGTTTATTTAGAAAGGAACGTTGATAGTAATAAAGGTAATCATTGCTATACATTTATGGCTAGGTATAATCGAGGTATAATAAGGAATCGTGATAATAATTGCCTGTGATTCAATGGCCAGGTACAAGTCCTTCTATTGGACGCCACTTTGGCTATTTGCGTGTCTGTGGTCTTCTCCAGTTATCCAGCCATGGGAAGGGGAAATACAGTTGAACGCTGAATCCAAATAACGTGTCGTTCCTAGCGACTTTCACCATGGTTGAGACGTGAAGGTTAGATTAAAGACATACTGAAAGTTTCTGTTGTCTTGCCGGGTTTAGATCCCGTGACCTCGTGGTTTCCAGTCACCCGCTTTGCCGCTTGGTTACCAGGCCCGACTGGAATCGTAATGAAATTGGCCGTGAAAAATTGTAGTTATGGAAAAATTATTCGACAGTAAAACCCATCGCTGTTATTCGTAGCTCACGGGGTCATCGTTATATTCACGCGTGTATGGAAAATACAGCAGGTACAGCCCTGAATGCATCGATAATTATATGTTCGTTACAACACGGTTTCTTATTGTATTTAGAGTACATCTCGCCACGAAAGTACCACAATGATTAACACTGTTATTGTTGTCCCTTTCCAAAGAAAAATCTTTCGTTATGGTGATACAAGTGTTTGGTGGTAGAATGAAGAGGCTCGAATGAAGAAGTACCAGAATTCTAGTCTGCCACTTTGCAGGCTGCACTAACGCTGCTCATTGACGGTTAGCACTCTCGTATGGTATTCAATAGGCTCGTAAAACTTTGGAACTCTATTTATCGAGAACCCCTACAATGCGCATCATATTGTAGCAGCACTTGTTACATAGGTACTAGTATAGTGTTGCGAAAGATGAGCAAAATAAGTGTATAGTTCCATGAACAGTAAATAAACTATTATAGTTAGTGGCACAAATTTTACACATTGTATATCCCAAATATATTAAGGTTCGTTATGTTACGCTTAAGAAACTGAAAAATTACATCATTTGATCCTGTTAGCTATGTTCGCCACGTAAGTAGCCCATTTCAACAGGGTCACAGGTTCGAATTCTGCCGTAGACTAGAATTGGATATCAATTTTAGAATCGTACAGGTCAGCCTTTGAGTGAGTGTATACTGTGGCCTTCAGGGTTTCTCAAGCTCATCTCGGGAAACATCAGAACAGGGTACAAAAGCTACACAGATTATTAAGAAATGATATGCATTGCATTAGACATAGCACGGCAAGTGTAATCCATCTCAAAGAATTTCGTTATAATATCCTTGTGAGAAAGTGTAAGAGTGTTACCATGGTGTACGTTGATCACAATGTCTGCTAAATCTCGAAGCATTAACGAAGTGTCGTGTATAGACGTCTTAGATAAGTATAGTCACACTTTAGCTGGGAGATCCGCTATGGCAAAATTAAAATGTAGCTCGTGGAGAGACGCTGACAAGTCAGCTAAAGTAGATACAGTACTTAGATATTTTTACCACAGTCCATGGAAGGAAATGCAAAATTCCACTTTTGGAGATCTGAAGGAGACATTTACTCCAGCTTGATACCTCTCAATCAAGTGACAGGGGGTCACATTTCCACCACCATTGCCTCAAAATTGACCTTACATTTCGGTATCATGTGTAGGGCGAATTGTTATTTTCTGGAGTAATGGGTTTCAAATTCCTGACTGAGAATACATCGCTACATTTCTTTAAGCTTAACTAAAGTATATTAGGCGAATATCGCGACATTTTCTTAAACAGGCCAAATGGTTCAAATGGCTCTGAGCACTATGGGACTTAACATCTGAGGTCATCAGTCCCCTAGAGCTTAGAACTACTTAAACCTAACTAACCTAAGGACATCACACACATCCATGCCCGAGGCATCATTCGAACTTGCGACAGTAGCAGCCTCGTGGTTCCGGACTGAAGCTCGTAGAACCGCTCGGCCACGGCGGCCGGGACTGTATGAAGGAAGATCAGTGAGAATGAACACAAGGAGAGGGTACTCAGTGTGTGAACGAACTCTTCAAAGCCGACCCTCAGCTACAGCACGCTCTATCTCGCGCACCGATATAGTTACGTTACAAAACGCCATGTTACACGCCACCATTCGAAGCTCCTTAGTGGCAAAGGGCTACAGGTATGTAGACATGAAGAATAAAGTTGTAAAATTTTAATAACGTTTGTTTTATTTAAAAAGCTTTAAGAGTTTTCACATTAAAAATTCGGAGCCACTACTTGTCGGCAGGCCCTCGTACATCAGAGAAGTTTAAATGCCGGCCGGAGTGGCCGAGCGGTCCTAGGCGCCACAGTCTGGAACCGCGCGACCGCTACGGTCGCACGTTCGAATCCTGCCTCGGGCATGGATGTGTCTGATGTCCTTAGGTTAGTTAGGTTTAAGTAGTTCTAAGTTGTAGGGGACTGATGACCTCAGAAGTTAAGTCCTATAGTGCTCAGAGCAATTTGAACCGTTTTTTTTTTCTTTTTTTTTTTTCTTTAAATTCAAATTATTCACGCTGTCTCGCGTTGGTAGAATTCTCCTACAACACTCCAGAAGTGCGAAGGAATTGCCGTGATGTGAGATTAATGCATCTCAGGCAGTATAGACGAAGCGTTTCGTGTAGCAGTACTTCTACAGCTTTTGTCTCCACACGCACGTCAATTTTACGGGTAATGGTTTCGCTCAGTGTAATTTTTACTTTCGCGTTTTTTGTCGTCCAAGCATCCTTCTCGCCGTGTGCGGCGTGGATATTACTTGTTCCGCCTCACAATTACACAGACTCATGCAAAGCAAAGTCACGCAACATATCCGCCCCTGTACCTGCTCCATCGCCACGTGCTGCAAGCGTTATGCAGCAGCCCAACCTCCTGTAGGAAACCTCTGACCTGAGAGAGAAAGAGAGAGAGAGAGATAGAGAGAGAGAGGAGGGGGTGGGAGAACGTTAGCAGTGTTGTATTCACTTTCTAGCGATGAATTACTTTTGTCTTATTGTGAAAATAGTCCAGTAGGAATTCTGGTATCGGTTCCCAGCTCCTCCGTCCACGCCGTAATATTGTACTTGAGGTCCATAATCAGAAGTTCTCTCTTATTTTACAAAACGCCTTGCCAGACAATTTTGTTGGGATGGACATTCTCTGACGACAGGATTCCTCATACCTACTTCACTATTAATTACTCTCAGTTCCTTCTGTTTTCGATTGCGTCTGTTTCAAAGATACTAGAATAGTAAACAAACTCCTAGCATCCTATCAAAGATATAATTAGGCTTACATATTTTTAAGCTTTCAGAAATTGAGTGAAGTCTCGATTTATCGAAAGAACGGCAGCTCAATTTTTTCTATTCTGCGTGGCATGCGTAGAACCCATTTATCGTCAGTTGCTCCGATGGGTACACCGAACCGCAGGGAAACGAACACATGTTCTTAAGTCCGCGACAGACTGAGTTCATGAAGTGAACGAAACGCTAACAAGTCCGTAGCGAAATCGATATAGCAATACAACAGTTCCAGATCAGTAACCGCACGAGAACGGAAACAAACTAAGTCAACTTGGTTGTGCAGTGGCGCGATACAAACACCTACAAAGTGCAGCAAAAAGTGAGCCGCGTCGCGAACCCGAGCCACAAGCTCAGCGACAAGCAGTCGACGTGAGTGGCGCCAAGTGACGCGCGTATCTCGGCGGGGAACCCCAATCACTGCCGGATACGAAACAATTTTTACGATAGCCTTTGATTTCTGTACAAAGACTCTGTTGCCCAATATCGTAGATACGCTTTTTTATTCCTCTTATTTTGATTCAGTTTTCATTCATTGTAATTTAGATTGTATCGTACAATTATCGGTGGATGTACCCATGGTTGGTAAGCTGTTTCAGCGACCGATCCAAATATAAATAAAACAGAGTGCAGTACCGACAGCTGTTCATTTCTGATATGTTTCGGAGGTTTTGCTGTGTGATCAGGTGGCAGTTCCGGTGTTTAATTCACGTGGACTGCTCCTGGAAAACCGTCGATGTCGAAGTAAGTGCACCTGCGTTGTGCACTTTCCTCGCCAGCTCTGTATCTCAGTTTTACTCATTCGCTGTTAGATGCATAGGACTACAGATACATCTGCACGTCGTTTTTTCCCAGGAGCGGTGCCCATGAGCTAAACACCCGAACTGCCAGGCACTTAAATGTGATTTGCAGAGTATCCATGTAGATGTAGAATTGATAGAGAAAAGCACCCGAAACCTACCGTAAACAAAAAACTTAAGATTTAGTGACGGCTCACGTTGTGTTGTCGTTTATTATTAATTATTATCATTTCTAGAATGATTATACTCTCTCTCTCTCTGATTGCCACCTATTGTTACAATGCATCTCAAACGTCTAATGTAAGCTACGTATCCCGACCGACGCGTGAGGGACCCTGAAAACTGACTGAAATTCGTAATTGTATTAGTGAATAATATTGATAATAGTAATAAACTTTCTCACAGTAGTTTAAGAACCTGCCAAAGACGGATAAAATGAAATCTGAATATAGTAGTTTCTATACCTGCGCAAGTCAATTTCCGAAGCGCTCGTAGTACCCATCTCACACATGAACATATTTTACGAGCAGTTATTGTTGAAAAACTCTATTGTTTCAGAGCTTTACTCCTAGAACCCTCTAATCAACTCCTTTACTGCATCTTTTTACAGTTCTGTTTGTAACGAAACAAACATGTACAATTCCCAAACGCAAATCTTTCAGATCCCTAGTCGGGTAGGTAGATCGAAAAATTGGAAAAGGGGCGTCGATACGTTGAAGACATTGCGGGAAGCAAATAAGTCAGGGGCAGGGAGAACAGGATTTCTGGTTACGCCAGTACAGGTTTATCAGCACAAAATCAAATAGGGAATGCAGAAGTAGGTCGAATAATGAATAAGAAAGCAGGAATACGCGTAAGCTGCTATGTATGGCATTGTAAACCACTGTTTTAGGCAAGTCAAACGTGAAGGCAACATCCAACACAGTACTAAGTTTTGTACGCCTACTACATACGCAGAATGCGAAGAATTGAAAGAATGTCTAATTCTTTGTGTGACTCGACGAGCCGGATGCATGTCTTAATTTTATGCCATTTTAGCGACTTGTGTGTCCCTAACCTACCCCAGTTATCCAAGCGAGGAGATGGAACCTGCAATTTAACGTGGAATCCGAACCACGGGTCGTGCCTGGTGACTCCTCACCCCGTTAAGAGGTGAAGGCTAGATTAAAGACAGACTAAAAATTTACGTGATCTGACCGGGACTCAATTTTTTGGAAATTTGTGGTAAGTTCCTAAGGGACCAAACTGCTGAGGTCATCGGTCCCCAAGCTTACTCACTACTTAATGTAACATAAACTAACTTACACTAAGGACAACACACACACACACACACACACACACACACACACACACACACACATACCCAAGGGAGGACTCGAACCTCCGACAGGTGGGGGGGGGGCAGGGGGCAGGGGGGAGGAGGGGGGGCAGGGAGCCAGGTGAACCGTGACAAGGTGCCCCTGACCGAGCGGCTACCCCGAGCGGCCCGGGATTCAATCCCTGGACCTTTCGTTTTCCACGCATGCACTTTATCACTACACCGTCAGGCCAGACAGAATATAAGCGGTGTTCTAAAATTGCCGTTATAAACTTCTCGGTCTTGTACAGGGAGTGAGTACATAATATTTTGAATAGGAACCCATGTCCGGAAAGTACCGTTCCCGCTCTACCACGGTTTCAATTCAGATGTGTAACTCTTCCGCTTGAGAAACTGAATTAGGCGTGACGTAGTACAATTATCAGGTAACATTTCGAAAAGAAACATAACAAAATATCCATTTATCACGTAATCATATTTATTTGTACTAGCACTTAAAAAATACGTGTTTAATTATTCCAAAACATGGAAGAACCCAGCATATGATAAGTTCCGAACATTATTGATGCATTACATCAGGTGACCGTCTGACGTAGTACACGTCACCCTTTTTACCCTGTTACATACCAGAATAGGGAACTCTGAGACTTTACTCCTTCCCTCAGCAGACGTGGACGCGTTATACATCTGAAGTGAAACCATTGTAGACCGGAAATGGTACGTTTCCAGACGTGGCTACCTGTTCAAAATATTGGAATATGTACTCACTCCGCTCTACAAGTCATAGAAGTTTTTAACGGGAATTTCCGAACACCCTATATTGTGACACGAAAAACATGATCAAAAAGTCAATGGAGACGAAAATTTAATTTTGATGGGTGATGAATTCGATAGTAGGAAAAGGACGAGAGGCTGGAAGACGGTAGAGGAATGAAAGGGAAAGCCGCTTGGTACAATTTTGTACCAAGCGCGATACAGATAATGATGATAAAAGTACTAAAAGGCTAATTTTATTAAATTAACCGGTATTGTTAAATACATATATTTCAGTTTAAAAACGACAGACTGTGCTTGCTTACACAATTATGAAATCTTTTCTGCCTTATACAGTTTCATAGATATTCATTCCGTAACACAGTTCCTTCATTCAGTCAGGTTTTCAGCAAAAAAATTAAACAAGTGCAAACATACGTATCACGTAGGTATTCCTTGGATATCCAAACATCTATATCTATATTGAACATTAAAAACTTTTTTTTTAAAGGAAAGTAGGAAAGCCATTGGAACAGCTTCGAAGTTTCGCCTAGTAATCAAAATAAGCACTTATCACGATATCGGAACTGGTGAACTGAATACTTCATAACACACAGAATCCAGTACGTCGAAGTTAGTAGAGAAGCATCGGAAGAACCTAAAGTGGCACTCTGTCTATCTCAAAGAAGTGTGGCAGGAGTGTTCCTTCATGAAATATATACTGCCTGATGAGGAGTACCGAGACAGTGCTAAACTAAACTCCGCCCGACCGGCCGCCGTGTCATCCTCAGTCCATTGGCGTCACTGGATGCGGGTAAGGGGGACATGTGGTCAGCACACCGTTCTCCCGGCCGTATGTCAGTTTATGAGACCGGAGCCGCTACTTCTGAATCAAGTAGCTCCTCAATTTGCCTCATAAGGGCTGAGTGCACCCCGCTTGCTAACAGCTGTCGGCAGACTGGATGGTCACCCATCCAAGTGCTAGCCCAGTCCGACAGCGCTTAACTTCGGTGATCTGACGGCAACCGGTGTTACTACTGCGGCAAGGCCGTTGGCCCAGACACCCATTAGTGGACATTAGTAAGACGTTTGCCCACCTTTCGCCTCTATGACGGTTTGAACTCCGCTGGAGGCACCATCAGTTGGCTGCACGAATGCCTGTGGAGGAATCACAGCCCTTTCTTCCTCTAGAGTCGAAACCCGAGAATAAAGTAATCTTGGACGCTGCGATCTGGAGCGAAGTCAACGTTCTAACTCATATGAAAGTGGTTCCACCGAGTTCAGGTCTGGAATCTGCGCAGGCCAGTCCATTTCAAGCATCTTATTGTCCACAAACCTTTATCTCACAGATGCTACCTTATGTCAGCGTGCATTGTCATGCTGGTGCAATCATCGTCTCCGAACTGCTCCTCTACTGTACTCAATCCACAGTGGCTGTAAAATGTGTTCATATCCTTCCGCTTTTAGTGTTTGCTTAAGTGAAATAAGGAGGCCATGCCCCACCCACGAAAAACTCCCCCATACCGTAACAGCACCTCCACTGTTGGCATTACACATAATGGCAGCTAAGATACGCCAGCCATTCGCTAAACACAAACCCATCCATCTGGTCGCCACACCGTACAGCGTGATTCATTTCTCCGAATCACTCGTTTCTGGTCATTCACTGTCCAGTGACGTCCCTCTACGCGACATTAAATGTCACGTACCATTGAGTATAGAAATGTGTGACTTATGAGAATCCGGCCGGAGTGGCCGAGCGGTTCTAGGCGCTTCAGTCTGGAACCCCGCGACCACTACGGTCTCAGTTTCGAATCCTGCCTCGGGCATGGATGTGTGTGTCGTCCTTAGGTTAGTTAGGTTTAAGTAGTTCTATGTTCTAGGGGACTGATGACCTCAGATGTTAAGTCCCATAGTGCTCAGAGCCATTTTGAACTTATGAGGAGCTGCTCAACGCTATTTTTTTTTTAACTCCCGGCGCACAGTCATTGTGTTAGATGGACTGCTGGTAGCAATTCCGAACTCATGAGTGATATCTCCCGCTGATTTCATGTTTAGCTGTGCGGCCCCCAGTCCTTCAGTAAGTGAGGTTTACATGGTCTTGGCTTTGATGTGATTGTTCCTTCCCGTTTTCACTTCAGAGGCACAGCACCAACAGTCGAACTGAGCAGCTTTAGAAGGGCTGGAATGTCCCTGATGGATTTGTTCTTACTTTGCATGCAATGACTGGTCCACGTTCGTAGTCGCTCGGCCGTCCTGACCGATCCATGCTCTTGTAACTGATTCTCTATTGACAACACAATACGCCCCGCCTTCTTTTATATTGCTTGGTCGCCTCTCTTCACATCTAACGCTCAGTTCCGCATTCCATAGGATTGTCCAGATACTTTTGATCAGATAGTATATAGACGTTGTGGCATACAATGTTTATAACTCTCTGTTACTCTTTAAGCCTGTTCACGAAGGCCACAACGCTGAAATTTTTACTGGTAAATCTCTTATAAAACTGTCGTTCGGCCAGTACTTAAATATTGTTAAGCGGTTTGTGGCTGTTACCACACTGGATTACCCGAGGAAATACAGAAGATTCACAGAAAGGCTAGGTGCTTCGCCACTATATCTGTCCTGCGTATACGGAACAATAGAGCCTATCAGCTATTTCTCTTCCCTCATACCGTTCTGGTTTACCATGTGTCCTCCAACACAGACCACCATAAGTTGGCACACAGAGTTCTTATGTAGGTGCAGATGTATAAACGGTGCAGTGTAAACAGGAACGAAGCAAATACACCTACGGCACGTGAAATATATCACACAATGCACTTCTATCAGAATTTTCCTGGATTTCACGAAAAGGGCTCCGACAGTGCTGAAGAGTTCGTCATATATATATTGGCTGTGTGTTCCATGACCGGATGGACTTCCTGACAGTAAAGTTATTTTAAGCGCTGAAGATGTGGAGAGAGAGATAGGAAGCACATCCGCTATCTAAACGACTCGTAAACTGCGTCCTGTGTGTTCTCGTGATGAAATGTTAGCGTGCGGTACTTTGTTGGATAAGTTAGGTAATCAAGCTCAAATTCGTGTAAGTGGCTTTCCAGTAAACACATCACGCCCTGGCTGGTCGCAGTGTCCAGTCGTTTTTCTACATGGCTATGTACGAAAGCGTCAGTGCTCGAGGTCAGTAACGCACGCAGAATGCCAACAACGGACCAGGAGGTAACAGGTTCGACTCCCTGTAGTACAAGAGATGATCATCCTCCACTCACACATCCCGAATAAACACTGACTCTGTTAATAGAAACAACGAATATCAAACCGAGCGCAGGATCTGTCATTACAGTGATTTCGTGTAAATTTGGCAACTAACTGTTCTGTCCATTCCAGTTAGTTTGTTTCTGAAATCAGACAGTGTGACGTAAAGACACGTCATCGGATTAATGTGAAAAAATTGTTGTTAGTCCGTTCGCATTCCCTGTATCTGCCAATGTCATAGACACCGCAGAGCATATGGTGAATGCATAGATATACCTTATCTTTTTTTTTTTAAAGAAATGAAGTTCAGTTTGCGGTGCCAATTAACAGCAGAATGATGACGCTGACGGAAAATTTGCTCAATTATGCAAAATGAAACTAGGATAACGCTCGCGGCGGTTTTGAAGCCAACATTGTGACATTGTTGAATCAACCATCCTAATGCTTAACTGGAGTGTTTTAGGGGAAGCCTGTACTGTCTGACTGCGGAGAACCGAATGGGAGTTTGAACCCTAACCTTTCCTTAGACTAATGCACCAGTTCAGCGTAATGTATGTTTCCTTATAATTGTAAAATGATAGGATGAGAAGTATCTATAATATGCTCTGGCTCTCTCTATAAAATTAATACAATGAACCGACCACGCGTTAAGGTACTCGCTACAGAAGAACTTAATATAGGAAAGAAGTAAAACTGAAACGTAGAATGAAGTAAAACAGTGGAAGAGTTTCATTACTTCGTTATTTGCGTGGCCATAGTGCCCGTAGATGTTGTATGGTGTTTCAAATCGCTCTGTCAATTACTAAGAATTTCTATGTATCTTACTATCTTTTTCGTTTTATTAATTTAAAACATCGCCAGTTATTATTTCATTTTCGTCTGTTTTCTGTTTACATGCAGGAGTGTCGCCTGCTTACGTATCTGTCATGTATTGGTACCTACGTACTGTTCTTTTCTTTTTAACCTGTTTTCACTTGACTTGCAGAGACGGACGCGAGTAAACACTTATGTGCAACAGTATGAAATATTGAGTTTTGCGTCACGAAACGTCCTTGACGATGTTTTAAACCAGTTTGGTAAAATAATCACGAACTTTTAGTACTCACATAGATGATTTAGAAAAACCTTAAATAAGTTTTTAAAACGCTGATCCTCAAACAGTGTGATGTGCTATGTAGGTAACGTCTTAGGTAATGAGGAGATAATCTACATTCATTCAACTTGCTTCAGACTCATAGCTACATCCACATTTACGCTTATACCATAAAACAATACTACAGGATGTAGCGCAGGGTACATCATGTCCGACTGTGCCTCCCCTCATCCCTTCCTGTTGCATTAATTGCTAATTAGGTTCTCCCCTCATCCTTCCAACTGCACTAGTAACTAATTCGATTCCTTGGATGTGGTATCAGACACACTATTCATTTAGAGCGATTGTGCATAGTCAGTCTTACCGCCCTTCCATTGCTCGATGCCTCCTCCATTTAAAAATAAAGGGTTATACTGACTGAACGTCATTATACGGAATGAAACAGAACGCCAAAACATTCCACAGTGCGTATTAAATGGCGACACTCATACAGACTGTAACGGAACGCAACGTCACTATCAAGAATTATCGGGAAGGAAGTTTGTACGTTGACTTCGGCGAAGGGACGGTGGCGTCATCTGCTAGCATTGGAAGTTACCGTAATCTCGATGCGCTCACTCATGACGTACTCGTAATATTGTAGCTGATGTATTCTTAATCTATATGATTTGTTTTGTCTTCGTGACATTTTGAAGGCTACCTAACGACGTTGATATATTTCGTCTGAGTGCTCTTATACAGAAAGGCCAAATATATGAAAGCCAGAAGGGTTCGGGTTTTATAATATCCGGACGAAGAGATAATAAAATAAATAAGTTAAACAATATTCATTAAAAATATTTTTTTAATATCTGCATTGAAGGAGAAATATATAATTATTTGATGTCTTGTGAAAATAATAGGGGTAGAGGAAGAAGACTGTGTATTGCCCTATATATATTGTTTGATATGTAGGCTACATATGTGTGTAGGCTATATATTTTCTCGACCACAAAAGTATAGAGGTCTTGAGTACTCAGTCTTACGGTCGTCAAATATATCTGTTATTCATTTTACTTCACTATTAATAACGTTAATCGTTTATAGTGCCTTAACTCTGACACTATATTCCTAGTTCTTGTATCGCGGATGGTATCTCATAACCACAAGATGACGGTTCGGTACTTGGCTTAGCGAGCGACGTGCCGACGTTCCATCTAGTGTGAACACACCACCATTTGTCGATGACGTTCCGTAACGGTATGTTGACGTCCAGAGTGAATCTACTTTTACATACTTGCATTTGACAATACCGTTCTCTTTCCTTCGTTTCGTTCCAGTGACTACAGTTTGAATCGATTTTAATTTTGTGTGGCTTCCAGTTGTAACAAGACATCCTCCTCTAGCACTACTTTTCCTAAACATTAGGTATCGATACCAATATTACTTCATGAATTTTGGACAGGTTAATATTATCTCGGTTGCTTTTCTGAAAACTTTCATACAATTTTATATACAGTATGTAATATTTCAAGCTAAAATTTATGAAAAGCAACTACTTTACAAAATATTTTAGTTGCTATGTTATAATCGATAAGTACTAGTTCTGAATTTACAATTAAAATTATTTTTTAGAAACATTTGAAATTACGAATTATTTGCACATTTAAAATCTCAATTATTAATTACACAATCCTGTACTGTTTACTATGTTTATATCTGGGTTCATTTATGAAATAATAATCGAAAACTACTTGGAATTTGTTAAGAAAAGTTAAGAAAAGTTAAGAAAAGTTGTACGTTGACCTGGAGTCAAACCTGATGCCTCTCCAAACCATGACGCCAGAAGTAACAATGCTGTGCCTCGTCAGAATGTTGGATGTGTGGGAACTGTTCCCAGCTCACCGCCATACCCGCCGACGATGGCCACCCGGTGTAGTGCAGAATCGCAGTTCACCGGTGAATACAATCAGACGTCGTTCATGAGTACTCTATGCTTCCCGATGACGGCACCATTCCAAAAGCAGTCTTTTGTGTTTGGATACTAAGAGCAGCCTACATATCGAAAGGTAGCTCCCTAGTACAGCTGCTGCTGGTCCCCGACTATTGGTATGGGATGAGACACAATGTACAGAGGAATCCAGTATTTGTTATCGGACGTGAAGGGGTTACGATGTTCTTGGTGGTGGTCAGACGTGATCGACCGGAAACTTGACGTCAAGTAGGCCTCTATCTACCCTCATGTTCGCACAGAGACCAACATTGGGCAACTGCCACATCCTAATGCTCCGCAAATATGGGTAGCACTATTCGACCAGCCGCCTAAACGGAGACCCACAATGAGGCCCCTTTAAAACTGTGTCAGGTGCTGATAACGCTTTCTTAGACGAGTATGTGGCATCTTGGTGTACTTCACAGTGGTCACTCAACACCTGACCCTTTTCAAGCCCGTTATATAACCCAGCAGGTCTGGTGATAACACTAAACACGAGTATCACTAATGTACACTGGTGGTCTTTCTACCTGTCGCAGAGAACTGCAAATCGCTGATGGAAAGAAAATGGTTCAAAATGGTTCAAATGGCTCTGAACACTATGGAACTTAATATCTGAGGTCATCAGTCCCCTAGAACTTAGAACTACTTCAGCCAAACTAAGCTAAGGACATCAAACACATCCATGCCCGAGGCAGGACTCGAACCTGCGACAGTAGCGGTCGCGCGGTTCCAGACTGAATCGCCTAGAACCGCTCGCCCACACCGGCCGGCGAAAGAAATTGCATCATCAAAAAATAATTAATGTAGAGTAATGAAATTTCGGGAATGGTTTTTTCTAGGTAAAATATTTAAGTGATTAACATTGAAAAGTCGCGAGATAAGCCATTGCAAATGTGAAATGCTGGTAGATTAATAACTTGTGTAACCGACAAAAGGTTGAATGCAAGCATGCAAATGTGTGTGCATTGTATTGTACGGGTGCCGGATGTCAGTTTCTGCTATCGATTTCCATGGCTGTTGCACTTGGCCGATCAGCTCTGGGACGGCCACTGCTGGTTGTGGATTGTGGATGACGTTAGAGTTGTAGTGCGATGTTGCCCCATATGTGCTCGATTGAAGACAGAAGTGCTGGTCGAGTAGGCCAAGGCAACATGTAGACACTCTGGAGAGCATGCTGGGTTACAACAGCGGTATGTGGGCGAGCGTTATCCTGTTGGAAACACCCCTTGGAAAGCTGTTCATGTACGGCAGCACAACAGGTAGAATCACTTGACTGACGTACAATTCTGCAGCCAGGGTGCGTGGGATAACCACGAAAGTGCTCCTGCTGTCGTAAACAATCGCAACAACAAACATAAATCCAGGTGTAGGTTCAGTGTGTCTAGTATGCAGGTAGTTTGGCTACAGGTCTTCAATTGGCCTGCTCCTAACCAACACACCGCCATCGCTGACACCGCGACAGAACTAGTCTTCATCCGAAAGCACAAAAGACCTCCACCCTGCCCTCCAATGAGCTCTCGCTTGACACCACTGAAGTCGCAAGTGGTGGTGTTTTGGGGTCAGTGGAATGCCTGCTGCAGTGCGTCTGGCTCGGAGCTCTTCTTGAAATAACCGATTTGTGACAGTTCGTAGCGTCACTATGGTGTCAACTGGTGTTCAGATTGCTGCTGCAGATGCAGAACGATGCGCCGGAGCCATACGCCGAACACGATGGTCTTGCCTCTCCGTAGAGCCACATGGACGACCGGAGCCTGGTCTTCTTGCGACCGTACATTACCGCGACCACCGCGGTCATGTGCAATGGTTACATTCCTGCCAAGTGTTTTTGAAATATCGCAGAAGGAACGTCCAGCTTCTCGTAGCCATATTACACGACCTTGTTGAAATTCAATGAGGTGCTGATAACGGCGTCTTTGTCGCTTTAAAAGCATTCTTGACTAACAATAAGTCACTACGTCCAGTCGTAAAGGTAACTGACGCTCGGAACCGTTACAGCGTGTTTAAAGCAGACCAGATCTGCACCCTCATAGTGGAGTTACTACTGCCACTCTTATGCGACTGACGCGAAATCTGAATAGACATCATCTTTCAGGGGCAGAAACACGTCTACCAACTTCGTCTATGTCGCACAACTACTTCTTGATGCTGTGATTTTTTTTTCCTTCAGCAGTGTATAGTCATCAAACTTACCGATGGTGTGTACATGTACGATCCTATATTGACATTCGACCATGTTTTCTGTGTGCTTTTGCTTTTCTGTCAGGCATTGTAGATTACACAGGAGGCACAGGACACGTCATCAGACCTCGAATGCGAAGTCTCTACGCTAGTAGGTAGCCGTGCTACCCACTAGAACAGCGTGGCGGTTGACTTTGTATTCCCCAGCAGCCGTCATGAATGCCAGAGAACGCTGTAGCCCGTCGCTCGCATCATCTTTTATATGACTGTCCAGAGGAATGCTGTGTACTTTGTACTGTACTGTAGTGCAGTGTAGGACAGCAGCAGTTAGCGTGGGCGCGGCGCCGGCTGCAGACCCCGCGCTATCGGCCCGGCGCTACGCGACGCGACAGGTACAGCTCTTCTGACAGCTTGAAAAATGGGTCTGCGCTGGTGAGCCGCGCAGCCGACCGCCGACCAATTAGGCCGTTGTCATTTCGTGTCGTCGTAATGGGACAGCCGGCCGCATAAGGAAGGCACCGCTCTCTTATACATATTAAAGCCCCGTCTCCTGTTTTTTAATACGTGTCCCCCCAGGCACGTGGACCTGTTGACGCAGTCCCCGCCCAGACGGGGCTCTGAATGGATGGAGAAATGAATGAAGAAATTGGCTGACACCTCCGCCCGTTCTGTCCGTGAACGCGATCCTTTTATCTCCGTGTGCAACTCATTCCAGCTTTAAAACTGCAACGCAAGCGTCCTCGTGTTCTCTAGAGCTAATGTTCACGATTCTTCCTTCCTTCCTCGTTGCAGCATCCTGCATATCTGTCGCCAATTGGCTCGATCTCGCTATTCTTCCTCATTCTCTTCCATTCGTCATTTCTCCATCATTTCTTGGACACAGCCACCCTTTCCGCTGTCTTCCTCTTCTTCTCCTTCCAGGAGGTTGCCATGAAAGTACTCTCCTGAACAATCTGTGTTCATCCATTCTTTTCATATGCCCAAATCATCTTAGGTGCCTTTCTTCTATTTTATCCGTAATACTATAGTAAGTCTGTGTCCTTTCTCTTATTTCCTCGGCCGGCCGGTGTGGCCGTGCGGTACTAGGCGCTTCAGTCTGGAACCGGGTGACCGCTACGGTCGCACGTTCGACTCCTGCCTCGGGCATGGATGTGAGTGATGTCCTTAGGTTAGTTCGGTTTAAGTAGTTCTAAGTTCTAGGGGACTGATGACCACAGATGTTAAGTCCCACAGTGCTCAGAGCCATTTGAACCAATCTTATTTTCTCATTTCTTACGTGGTCGAGTCAGGAAATTCTATAGGCTCTTCTCAAGTATCCCATTTCTTAAGCTCTAAGTCTCTTTTTATTTCTTTCTGCGAGTTCGCACCACACACTCCCAGAAGTTGTTATTGGTTCCACGGTGGATTTGTTTAAATGAATTTTACCTTTAAACACATTTTTTAGGACCAAAGTAAATGTTTTAATTTTTGGATAGCCGCCCATACCTGCCTAATTCGTTGTTAGATATCTCTGTCGCATCTTCCGTCACGTGATAGGGTATTACCCAGGTACTTAAACTCTGTACACATATTTATAAAATGTCCGTCAATCTCCAGGTTACTTCCCTCTTCTCTCTGTCTTTTTATAATTAATTTTCAAAACCCCATTTTTTATGCTCTTCCAGCAACTTCATAAGTATGCAGGATATATATATCCTTTTCATCGTTTGCTTCAACGACTTCATCACTAGCTCAGAAAAGAGTGTACATACACTGATTCCCGACTTTAGTCCTGATGCCTGTACACTTTATACACCACAAATCCACTACCCTCTGCACAAAGAGTGTGGGAGACAGAAACCATCCTTGCTTGAGCCTTTAGTTAATTGGAAGGCCTCTCTAGAAATTTATTTCCCTACTTTAATGACATATTCTGCTGACTTGTAGAGGTTTATGATACAGAGGCTTACTGACAATCATTCTTCCCACGCGCTGTTCGCGAGTGGAACACTGTTGGAGGGCTCAGTTAGTGGCACAAAAAGTAACGACCGGCACACACCATTAGGTGGCTTGCGGAATATGATGTACGTGTAGATGCAGACGTTCTTACATTTTTTTTTTTTTTTTTACAGTTCTCCTGACCACAGCGGCTCGAGCAAAAGCTTTAGTGGTACTGTGTCATATGCTTCCTTAACATCTACGAAAACCGAATGTCTGATTCGAGTCCTTCCAACCTCTTCTCCATGATCTGTCTTAGGGTAAAGATGTTATCTACACATGACCTGCCTCTTCTAAGGCCACTTTGAACTTCCACTTCAATTACAGACTTCTCCATTGTTTGAGAACGCGGTACAAACATGACAGAGGCTTGCATATTAGAATGAATAGAGAAATAAAAAACGACATCTGCAAAAATAAAAATGAAACCTGCGAAGGTAAATGCGAAGAAGTCGATCGATGCATGGGAGGACACAAAAGTGGCGGCAGCATTGAAAATAACTGCAGGGCTGAGGAAAGAAGAAAGAGCAAATCTGTCCGTTATCAGCCTGGTATAGTGGGAGAAGCATTTTATAAAGACCTGTTAAAAGAAGAAAGGACAGCGTACAAAGAAATAAAATGGGAGGTACGGGATAACCCAGGGAGTGAACAGGTAGGGCAAATAACTACGAAAGACCTGCAGAAGGCGGATACACAAATGGAAATTGGGAAATCACCAGGGACTGGAAATTACCAATAGAATTTGTGAGGTGTGGCGCAAGCGGCCTGTATGAATATCTATGCAAATTATTTAATAAATTTATGTACGATGGGGAGGAAATTCCAGCAGAGTGGAGATTAGCGTGCTTAAGCCCCATACATAATAAAGGAGGCAAGAAAATGTAGAGCAATTATCGTAGCGGAAGTGTCACAAGTACAGTTAGCAGGCTGTACAGCAGGATTTTAGAATGTTCGTGATCCTGATCCTTAATCTCTGTGTGCATGTTATTCCAGTTTTTGAAGACTACAGTCCAAGCTTGTTCATCGTCTCTAGCGCTAATGATGAGTATGTCGATAATTAAATTTCCATTTGCAATTCATTCGAGTTTCAAAGGCTTTAGACCAAGCCTTTTGATGTTCTATAGCTCAAATGTTCGTGATCCCGGTCCTTTAATCTACATGCGCAAGTCATTCCAGCTGGACACACTTCAACCCAAGCCTCTTTGCGTTTCTTGGCGCTAATGTTCATGATCCTGTTCCTTTAATCACCATGTGCAACTCACTTCAGCTTTGGAGACTTCAACCAAAACTTCATCATGCTTTCTGCCAGAAGTGCTAGACATCCTGATCATTTAACCTGCGAACGCAAGTCATTCCAGCTGCCAAGACCAATGTGTTATGGACTTCACGAAACAAACAGTGTAAGAGGCAATGTTTCAAAAGTCAGGGAGCCATTAAAAGCAGAGAGGCACAGAGCAAAAACCCTTCCCTCAAAGAGAGAATGCGCTCCCATTGGCTATTAACTGATGAAGAGTTTCTGAAATTATACGTCTGAAAGCATATGAAATGGGGACTGTTGGAGAGCTACCTATAGGTAAGGAGAAACTCCAAGAACTGACATTTAGCGTTGTAAAATATGTTAAACATTAATTAGCCAGATACTCTAGTGTCAGAAGAAGCACTAGAAGGAATAATTAAGGAAAGTTATATGTAGAAAATAGAAATTAAAAGCACAATATTGTGTATGTTCTACAGGATTAATGTATATAGTTAACCAGTGTTCGGCTTACAAGGCTAACATCATACTTAAGCTGGAAAATCTTTAGCAGCAAGTGCAACAGTTTTGACGAACATGCGCTGTAATATTTAAGAAAACTTAAAGGAGTAGGACGAAATTGTAAGAAAGACAAAGATAAAAATTTCTAAAACCACAAATCAAGGATTCTACGTGTAGTATATAAATGACAAGGAAAAATGAAACCACGCGATCAGGCCCTAAAGACCACGTGATAGTCAAGCGACCACGGCATATAAATAAGTATTTCTAAGGAGTTCGATAGATTATACTTTGAACAGGGACCCAAGTTCGTAGATTTAATGTTCCGGATCTAAGGAATAAAAACGTACTCCGTTATGTTACACTCCTCCCTCCCATCTGCTGAATGAAAAACTGGCAATTATTTATTGTGAATCAGGTTAATAGCGACCAACCAACCATTGGGGTAAGAAATGCCACTTGGCAAATGGCGTTGTATTAACCGAACGACAAGCGTATTAAGTGGAAGAAGAGGTGCTGAATACGTAATGCGACGTATGAATACCGTTAGTTTTATCTTTACCTTAACAGTTATGCGGTAGTACCATGCAAATGAAATGTTTACTAGAGAAACAGTAAATTAGTATCGCTATTTCACCCGGTAGAAGCGGGAGAGTAGGAAATATTGTTTGTTCTTGTATCATGAAAATAGTTCATTTCCATCCATGGGTATCCACTCATAATCTATCAATTGTCAATTACACGTGTTAGGAGTCGTAAGCAGCATGGAATAGGTACAGATGGAGAGCAGAATCAGATTAGGCGAAAGAATAACGAACAGCAGAATCTGAACGCCAATTTCAAATTCCGGTTGGCTCAAATGGTTCAAATGGCTCTGAGCACTAAGCGACTTAACTTCTGAGGTCATCAGTCGCCTAGAACTTAGAACTAATTAAACCTAACTAACCTAAGGACATCACACACATCCATGCTCGAGGCAGGATTCGAACCTGCGACCGGAGCAAATTCCGGATGGTCTTGCTTATGTTAAGTATCTTTCGTTTCTTAAATAGGGGCGTTTTGAGCCGATGCACTGCTTCCAGCGTCATCCTTACGTACATTAAGCTAATTTATGACTTCTGACGGTGCACCGAAACATTCTCGAAGATGGTTTGGTGATGTACAGCAAAATTCGATGGGTGCTTATGAATAATGATAGTAAAAAAATTATAAAAGTAGCTAACTGCAGTTATTTGTAGACAAAGTTTCTTGAGCATTAGCACTATATGGCGTCTCTGCACGAGATTGTCATATCTATTATTTAATAAAGAGTGGAGAAGTCACTATGATGAAAATCAAATAATTATGTTTTTGTCCACAGTGGTGACAATGGCTGATTCATGTCAGTAGGAGACATCAATACAGCAAGATTCCTTCCGGAAAAGAGCTGTTATCTACTTTCTCCGTTAGTTCTCTGTGTCGTTTTATTAAGCGTCGTAATGAGTAACTCGACCGTGAGAGTTATCGGTAACAAGGCCAAGAAAGAAACCGTTATAGTGTATCAGACTTTTCTTTTAAGTGAGATCCAGTTATATAAATAACTCTTAGGATCGAAAAGTTCGAAACAGAACTTGTCTCTATTGAGAAACTTTCAGATAAGTTTTTTTGAAGAAGGTGGAAAGAAAACAAAGCGATACGAAATTATAAGCCGCTTTCCTCCATAGATAAGGTACAGGGCTGACACATTTCCTTAACTTTCCTTGTCGCATATACACTCCTGGAAATTGAAATAAGAACACCGTGAATTCATTGTCCCAGGAAGGGGAAACTTTATTGACACATTCCTGGGGTCAGATACATCACATGATCACACTGACAGAACCACAGGCACATGGACACAGGCAACAGAGCATGCACAATGTCGGCACTAGTGCAGTGTATATCCACCTTTCGCAGCAATGCAGGCTGCTATTCTCCCATGGAGACGATCGTAGAGATGCTGGATGTAGTCCTGTGGAACGGCTTGCCATGCCATTTCCACCTGGCGCCTCAGTTGGACCAGCGTTCGTGCTGGACGTGCAGACCGCGTGAGACGACGCTTCATCCAGTCCCAAACATGCTCAATGGGGGACAGATCCGGAGATCTTGCTGGCCAGGGTAGTTGACTTACACCTTCTAGAGCACGTTGGGTGGCACGGGATACATGCGGACGTGCATTGTCCTGTTGGAACAGCAAGTTCCCTTGCCGGTCTAGGAATGGTAGAACGATGGGTTCGATGACGGTTTGGATGTACCGTGCACTATTCAGTGTCCCCTCGACGATCACCAGTGGTGTACGGCCAGTGTAGGAGATCGCTCCCCACACCATGATGCCGGGTGTTGGCCCTGTGTGCCTCGGTCGTATGCAGTCCTGATTGTGGCGCTCACCTGCACGGCGCCAAATACGCATACGACCATCATTGGCACCAAGGCAGAAGCGACTCTCATCGCTGAAGACGACACGTCTCCATTCGTCCCTCCATTCACGCCTGTCGCGACACCACTGGAGGCGGGCTGCACGATGTTGGGGCGTGAGCGGAAGACGGCCTAACGGTGTGCGGGACCGTAGCCCAGCTTCATGGAGACGGTTGCGAATGGTCCTCGCCGATACCCCAGGAGCAACAGTGTCCCTAATTTGCTGGGAAGTGGCGGTGCGATCCCCTACGGCACTGCGTAGGATCCTACGGTCTTGGCGTGCATCCGTGCGTCGCTGCGGTCCGGTCCCAGGTCGACGGGCACGTGCACCTTCCGCCGACCACTGGCGACAACATCGATGTACTGTGGAGACCTCACGCCCCACGTGTTGAGCAATTCGGCGGTACGTCCACCCGGCCTCCCGCATGCCCACTATACGCCCTCGCTCAAAGTCCGTCAACTGCACATACGGTTCACGTCCACGCTGTCGCGGCATGCTACCAGTGTTAAAGACTGCGATGGAGCTCCGTATGCCACGGCAAACTGGCTGACACTGACGGCGGCGGTGCACAAATGCTGCGCAGCTAGCGCCATTCGACGGCCAACACCGCGGTTCCTGGTGTGTCCGCTGTGCCGTGCGTGTGATCATTGCTTTTACAGCCCTCTCGCAGTGTCCGGAGCAAGTATGGTGGGTCTGACACACCGGTGTCAATGTGTTCTTTTTTCCATTTCTAGGAGTGTATTACGTTGTGCTTCTTTATCATTCTTACACTATAGTACAGAGTATAAACAGAAAAGTTTGCGAGTACGTTTGTTACTTATTTTGCGTTATTTACGCCTAGGATTTTTGTCATCCTGGAATATAATGTTAACTGATATCTCATCATTTAGTTAAGAGTATACAGATCTGAGAACAGAAACCAGGAAAAGGCATTCTGGATCAGGGAGAACAATTACATACAGCATCTCACACGGTAAGGATAATTGCTACCTTTAGAAACGTAAAAATCACTAAGGTGTCTGCGGCTCGTGGTCTTGCGGTAGCGTTCTCGCTTACCGCGCACTTGGTCCCGTGTTCGATTCCCGGCGGGGTCTGGGATTTTCTCTGCCTCGGGTTGACGGTGTTGTGTGCCTTTCATCCTCATTCACTCGCAAGTCGCCGTAGTGGCGTTAAAGAACTTGTGGAGCGGCGGCCGAACCGCCCCGCGAGGGGTCTCCCCGCCACCAATGCCATACGCTCATTATTCATTATCACTAAGGTGCCAAATTTTATGTTTTTATTTCACCTTCCCTTTGCTCTTTCGCACAGACACGTTATTCAAGCCATTCGTTGTAAAATGGTGTATGGCCGCAAAGAGAAAATATACAGAATTGCATGTGGTTTTCATGGCGTTTGTAAGGTCAAAAAATTTCCATTTGAGGGCTGCGTTGCAGTTTATATGCAATCCAGCGCAGCTCAGATGCGGGTATATAAGTACAGACATGAAGGTAAGGGGCTAGTGTGTCCTTCGGGCGAAAACTTTTTGATCAAAACTTATATTTAAACAATAAGCAATACGACAGCAGCCTACCCATAATTTTATTCTCTAATAATTTATTTCGAATGGAATGTCTGAATTTTCTCAAAAAGTTGGGCTCCAGATCTATATTCAAAAGACAAAATATATGACGAGTTCAGAATTTCAGGCATCTTGATGAAGTCATCCAGGAGAATGGATTAGAAGAAGAAGCAATTAATGCCAGGATGAGGAAGTTAGACCAAGCATACCAACTGACAAGGAATACCTATAACAAAAAGTTTGAGTATAGTGGCCAAGTTCCGACAACACAATACAGTTGTAAAATCTGAGGGATTATATGCGTCCGAAACTTTGACCATGAATAGACAAGGTCAAGCTGAGCGGCTGGAAAAGCGAGAGCGTAGGATATAAAGGAAAATCCTAGGTAATAGATGGGTTGATGGACAATGGCGAATGAAAGCAAATGAGGACTTGTACAGCAAGACAGAACATATCACCGCATCCATTAAGAAGAGACGATTGTTATTTTACGGTCAAGACAAGCGTGTTAAATGGAAGAAGAGGTGCTGAATACGTAATGCGACGTATGAATACCGTTAGTTTCATCTTTACCTTAAAATGAGGATGGACGGTGACCGACTAACAAAAAGAATATGGAGTTTCATCCAATCTAAGAAAACAAGGCCAAGATGGTTCGAAGAATGTGAAATAGATCTTAGGCAGATTGGCATCTCAGAGAGAGAAATTCCTGACAGGAACAAATTTAGAAGATTGGAGAACAACTACCAAGGTTTTAAAATGGCATCAACGTCCAAAAGACGGGGAGGATCATTATCCGAAAAGCATAAACAGGCACTTCTTAGTGGGCTCAAAAGATACTGGCAGGAAGTCAAAGCTTGAACAAGACCTAGACACTAAAATGAAATTGATTGTTATCACGCAGTCCATAGAAGCTCAGCTTGATAAAAAAAATAATAAATTGAATGGCTTTCTCCAACATAAGAATTACAAAATTATTACAGAAAAATGACTCATATCAATGGATAGAGCGTCTCTCGAAGTGTTTTGCTTCAGTAACACGTGCACAATACCGGCATCATTTGTGACTTGGAAAACGTGAATAGGCTACGTGTGTACAGTTCATTGTAGACGCTGACACGTATTGCAACAGGAAGGCGCAACCAACAGCCCACTTTGCAAATCTATTCACTAGGCTGCATATCTTCAGGCAAGAACTGATTCGATACGACAATAAACAGTGATTGATTTTTCTACATGTTCTGACATACCTGTCCTCCTAGTGCATCTACGCCGTGGCGAGTATTACAAAGTAAAACATGCAGAGATGCTCTAGTCGCTGATACGTGTAAGTTTTCTGTATGTGTGTCGTCTTCTGAAAGCCCGGAGTTGCTTATGAATAACCCTTTATACATGAACGATTTGGTGGTTTCCTTGGTAGAGGAAGCGAGTGAAGGCAGACACCAACCTGGTGTCACGCACATCGAACCCCTGAAATCCGTTAATCTGTTGTTAGAGTATCAAGCACAAAATTCATTTGACTGTTGCAGGCATGGTTTTACTATAGTATATACAGATGACTCCCAAGAAGGGGACTCCATTGGCTGTTCCGTCGTCTTCCCGGACAGTGTCTTCAGAATTCGCCTTTCCCATACCCACATCGTATTTTCTGCAGAGTTCCATGCTATCCTGATGGCATTGGAGCAGATGAGGCATATTTAGGGGAAACAGTTTTTCATCTGCTCCGATTCCCTTAGTGCCCGACAGCCGTTGCGGAACAGAAGAGAAATTCGGAGTTCATACACGACAAGCTGTACTTCCTACAGCGGCGGGGGAAGGAGGTGTCATTCTGCTGGATATCAGGGCACGTGGGAATTTGGGGAAATGGAGAGACCGACAAAATCGCGAAGGAGGTCTGCTGGGAACATACCTTTACAGAATACGCGACTCCCTTGCAGGCTATCGTCTTGCTGGTCTGTCGTAGATCCATACAGTTACGGGGAGCAGACAGCCGCAAGTGTCTACTGCCCTCTTTTAATACTTTCCACTGATTTTAGCCCTTTTTACCTTATGTCAGACTTGAGAATGTGAATTTTTGCCGTTTTGTTTGTGAATGTATGTATTTTATGGACTTTGTTGGAGGTGACGGACAATAAGCTGCAGTTGGTGAAGCCAACCGTTCGGCAGTGGAGTTCCTCATGCCGTTTACTCCGGCAAGATCAGATAGCCCTGACCCGTCTCCGAATCGGACAATGTACCCTAACTCATAGCCTTTACTGCGTGGAGAAGACCTCCCTGTCTGTGACCCCTGTGACGTGTAAATCAGTGTACGACACGTTTTTACAGAGTGCATTTTATTTCGTGAAAAACGGGCCAGAAGCAAACTGAGCTGGGGACCTGCCCTCTGTTTTGTCTCAGGACGAGACGAGTGTAGTCAAGCCTTTAAAATTTTGATATATGTCTGGACTCTGGCCTAAACTTTTAGACTGGAGATTTTAGTCTGTTGCATAGTGACTGGTTCACACCCTTTTCTTACGGCGAGCAGCCAGCCGCTGGTGTCTACTGCCCTCTTTTAAAACTTTCCACTGATTTTGTCCTTTTTTACCTTATGTCAGATTTGAGAATGTGAATTTTCGCTGCTTTGTGTGTGAATGTATGTGTTTTCCGGACTTTGTTTACGTTTCTCATATTAGTCATTTTATCGTATACCTCCACAATCGTCTCATTGAAACATCCCCTTAGAAAAATTATGAATGACACTGCTGGTAAACCTCTTACGTTATCTGATTTTCAAACAGCTGAGCAAAACTGAACGTACTCAGACATTTCTCTCTTTACTTATTCTGATTAACACTAAACTGACACACAATATTTTTGCGCAACGCAACCTGACTTTCAATAATCCCCACAAAAGAATGGCCCTGACTAACAATAACGTATACCTTTCATGAATCACTTACCTCACAAAAATCTTCGTTACTCGAACTGCTGCAATACAGCGAGCGCCAATACTGCCAGATAAATAAAAGTTTCTAACTACTGAAGGCACTAGGCATAGTTAGCAAAGGAAAGATTTTGGTGGAGAACAAACAACGTATTTACCTTAATAGTGTTCAAACCTCATAATATGTATATCAGTTCATGACATCCAGTCTTACAAATTTCCTTTTTTTGATGGACACACGTCCATATCGTCCGCTCTCTAAACGCTGCTATCTCTCTCCCCAAATCCACCACTGCTGGCGGCTCACCTCCAGCAGCGCAACCCTACGTCCTGTTCACATCCAACTGCCCAACACTACAATAGCAAATATTCCAACAATGCCAACCAGCCACAGACTGCACACAGCACAGTCAGTGATTTTCATACAGAGCGCTACGTGGCGTTACCAACATAAAAACCTAAACAGCCTACTTACATCATTAAGTTTCGTTACAAACGCTAATGACTTTGCTGTCGTGCGCCCTCAAAACCATGTCATTGTCATCATCATCATACGCATTGCTTTGACTCTGCGAGAAATTAGTGAATTAAAAATAGAATGAGAAAAAAAACTGGTCCATTATTTCCCGAAAGTGAATTGAACGCACGTGACACGAAACAGTGTGTTTTAGGTGTAATTTTTTAAAATAAGTTGCCAGGTTACGGTGAGTAACGCATAAGTAATACTGTGAGTTTTCAAATGTGACTTGCAGCATGTTTCATAAGTAATTACTAGTCTGCGGTATGTTGTGAATTGTCTGTTATTTCGGCTATCTGTGCAGTGCCGGATCAGCAGTAACCCGCCTAATATGGACTTCGCTGTATATCCAAAATTGTTAGAGGGAACGTTCCTTACCCTTATTTATCGAGCTGAACTTGATTAGTTTCAGACGCAACACAGCCTCTGCCTCCAGTGTCAGTGCTCTGGCCTTCACCGGCGACCTTAGCAGTAACCGACTGCCTTACACACACCCTGCACTTCTGAGCACGTCATGCGTTATTCCTGGCATTGGCAGAGTGACAGTAAAATATGCGTGTGCGGGTGCGAAACTTCTTTCCTCGTGTGTCATCTGGTTGTCGCCCTTTTTTGCTATACATGTATACTGACAGACGAAAACGTGCGTCTGGAAATAGCATGTGTCCCCTCTAGTGTACACACAGCGACCTACATTTACGTACGATACTATTCGCGTGAGTTATTTCAAAATGGTTCAAATGGCTTTGAGCACTATGGGACTTAACTGTTGACGTCATCAGTCCCGTAGAACTTAGAACTACTTGAACCTATAGTCACAAACATCCATGCCCGAGGCAGGATTCCAACCTGCGACCGTAGCGGTCGCGCGGTTCCAGACTGAAGCGCCTAGAACCGCTCGGCCACACCGGCCGGCTGAGTTATTTCATTCGTGTATCTTGTCTTCATGGTTCAAATGGTTCAAATGGCTCTGAGCACTATGGGACTTAACATCTGAGGTCATCGGTCCCCTAGAACTTAGAACTACTTAAACCTAACTAACCTAAGGACATCACACACAGTCAGTGTGGCTGACACTACTATACGGATGCGGTGGGGACCCAGGTTCACTTCTCGACCGAATCGGAGAATTTATCCGCCTGAGGAATGCGTGTTGTGCTGTCCTCATCATCATTTCATCACCATCGATGCACAAGTCACTGAAGCGCAGTCAAGTAAATAGACTACAACTAGGCGGCTAACAACCTCAGATGGGGTATGGGCTCTCCTGGCCAAAAATGCCATACGGTGATTTCAATTTTTCAAAGCAGAATTTTAACTGGCAGTATGACTGCATACTCCAAAACCTAAGTTTTTAACAGCAATAATTAGAAACTCACGGGTCTTTTTCGGAGGGTATCCATTTTACTGATTTTTTTGTCGTGCTACAAAGAAACATCTGATGGAACATCATGTATCTGCTATAATAGACAGTGTCAGAACGCTTCAGTAACTCTGTCACAGTATATCTAATTCTCTTTGGTCGTATAATGTAATAAGGAGCTCAGTTACAGGATAGAAAGATTAAGAAGTGGAACGATCATAGTAGAAACAAAACCGATGTATGGGAAATTTAATCTACACTGCATCCGTTAACATCTGTACCAGTGCAGTAAAGAATGGACACGATTTTAAAAGGTGCCGGAACACACGGTATCCGCAGATTTTCTCCACAGACCAGATGCCGTACATATGCAGCAGGAAGTTACATCCATAAACTGAAAATCATTGTAAAGTGCCGTAGGAAAGCGGGAAGAATAACTCTGTGCGCGCTGGGAGCGATGCGTAATGGGTTCCAGCGTATTCCGAGATTCCTCACTCAATAGTAGTTCTTGAAACTTATAAAGTGGGCTTTCGTGGGGTACTTAACGTTTATCTTGAAATGTCTACCAGTTCAGGATTTTCAGTATTTCCGTGGGTCAAACAAACCGGTGACCGTTTTTTTTTGCCGTCCTTCGTTTACGTTCAGTATCCCGTGTTAGTCACATTTGCAATGGATCCCGCCACTTAAAACATATTCTAATATGGGACGGGCAGGTGATTTTTAAGCAGTCTCCTTTGTAGGCTGACTGCATTTTCCCAGTTCCTTGCCAATAAAGTGAAGTTGCCACCTGCTTTACTTATGTCTGAATTTAAGTGGTTTTTCCATTTGATACACCCGCAAGTCGTTGTACGCAGGTATTTACATGACTTGACTGATTCCAATAGTGACATATTGATATTTAAATCAAAGGACCCTAAGGTTCTGCATTTTATGAAACGCAAAATTTTATATTTCTGATCATCCAAAGTAAGTTACCAATCTGTGGTGCATTTTCATGTCTACCATGATTTGACTGGATATTTTGCTGTTCTTCAGGGTTCCATTCCGCAGTCGATGAAAAAGGAACCATTGTAGATCACGTTTTTGTTCGTCTCTCTGCCCGTCTGTTAAGAACCCTTTTCCTCAGGAACTGTTAGTGGTATCAAGTTGAAATTTATGTGAAGTACTTAGGGATATGGACCCTTGGCGGGGGAAAAAAAGAAAAGCTTCTAAGTCAATGTAGTCAAAAGATACGGCTAATAATGCCACATATTTTAGTACACTCAAATTCGCTCAAAAAACTACAGTCTCTATACATGCCGGGCTTGGTGGTCTAGCGGTAAAGCACGTGCCTGGCAAAAGGGAGGTCGCGTCACCGAATCTCTGTGGGCACACGGATATTTCGTGTACGTTTTAACCTGGCCTCCACCCATCAACGACGTGAGGAGTTGTCAGAAGAGACACGTAGTTCGGATTCTACGTTGAACCGTACATGTTTCGGTGGTTGGATGACTGGGGTAGGATAAGGACACCCAAGTCACCGAAGTGACGTTCAATTTGAAAGGCTTGCACCAGGCCATAGAGCCACACGAATTTATTATTACTCTCATCTACACACCTAATTAAGTTCGTATGGAGCGCTCAGAGTGCGAGTCCTGTTCGAACGTGTTCGTTTTTTTAATTATTATTTTCTTAGCAGTACTTCATTTATAATGATTACATCACCTGCAGAATGTCTGAGGTCACTATTAATATTGTCTTACCGTCATTAACACACAACATGAAGACAAATGGCCTCAAATCACTTCTCTAGAATACGCCGTATCGATGACATCCAAGATAACTGCTTGCGTCATGCCTGCCAGGAAATCCCCAGTCCAGTCAAAAATTTCGTTTGATATTTCGTATTGTCGTACTTTCGTATTAGTGAAGTACTGTCCGCCTGCGCAGCGTAGAGGTAGCGTTACCGCCTACCACGCAGGGGGCCCGTGTTCAATTACCGGCAGGGGACTGGGTGTTGTGTGTCCTTCATCATCATTCTCATCGACTCGCAAGTCGCCGATGTGGCGTCACCTAAAAAGGACTTGCAATACGGCGGCCGAACTCCCCCGAATGGGGCCTCCCGGCCAACAATGCCATACAATCATTTCATTTCAGTGTAGTACTGAGCCAACTGCTTTTCAGATGTCAAGAAATACTGCATCCATGCGAGTGCCTCGGTCGATGGCTTTCAGGAAGTCAGCGAGAAAGCGCGAGTTTGCTTTTTCATGTCAGATATTTTCTAAATCTACGTTGGTTTGCATGAAGAAGGAAAGTTTTGTTGTAGAGGCCTTATTACGTATGAGGTGAGAACATGTTACAATATTCTACATCTACATCCACATACATACTTTGTAAACCACGTAAAGTGCATGACGGAGGGTAATAATTACCATTATATCAACTTTTTGACCCATTCCATACGTATAGTAAGCGAAGGAAAAACTAATGTACGGCACTGTATGTGCCTCAGTGTATCTTTACCTTATTTTCTCCGTCCCTACGCATGACATGCGATGTCGGCAGGTTTATGGTCGTACAGTTTTATAAATTTATCCAACAGGATTTCGCGAGATCTCCATCGTCTGGATTGCAGGGATTCTCATTTAAGTTACGCTAGCATTTCTGTTACACTTTAGTGTGGTCTTTGCCGAATTTTCTCGATACCATTAGTGCGTTTCTGAATTCTTTAAATGTCTGTTGTCACGTCTACTTCATAAGTAAAACAATACTCTGTAATACGGAAACAGCACTCTGTAACTGATCCAATTTGCCTCTTATTTGCTATTTTCGTTACAGATGCACAGCATTTTCCTAGAATCCTTTCAACAATCCTATTGTAGGTCTTCCTTTCGCCTTCTCTGATACTGATATCGCCAATGGCCAAGCCGCAGTAGTAAACCCGCTTCCCCGTCAAATCACTGATGTTAAGCGCTGTCGGGCTGGGCTAGCATTTAGATGGGTGACCACTCGGTCAGCCGAGCGTTGTTGGCAAGCTGGGTGCACTTAGCCCTTGTGAGATAAATTGAGGAGCTACTTGATTGAGAACTAGCGGCTCCGATCTCGTAAACTGACTTATGGCCGGGAGAGCGGTGTGCTGACCACATGCCCCTCAATATCCGTATCCAGTAACGACTGTGGGCTGAGGATGAAACGGTGGCCCGTCGGTACTGTAGGGCCTTCATAGCCTATTCGGGTGAAATTTAGTTTGTAGTTTTAGTTAGTACTAATATGGCGCGACTGTCACGTTTCGCGCGCGGGGTTAGCCGATCGGTCTAGGCGCTGCAGTCATGGACCGTGCGGCTGATCCCGGCGGAGGTTCGAGTCCTCCCTCGGGCATGGGTGTGTGTGTTTGTCCTTTGGATAATTTAGGTTAAGTAGTGTGTAAGCTTAGGGACTGGTGACCTTAGCAGTTAAGTCATATAAGATTTCACACAAATTTGTCACGTTTCGCATCGCTTCTCAGTATTATCCCGAAATGCTTAATCAATGTGATATTCTCAAGATATTTACTACTAATCTTGTAATCGGATACTACCGAATTCTTTCATTTCGTTGCGGGCATTATCTTCCATTTATGCACATTTAAAGAGAGCTGCTATTCGTTACATATTCGTTACACCAAGAGGGAAGATCGTCCAAGATTTTTTTCTGCATTTTCGTTCGATCGTGCTATGACGATTGTCCAACAGATGGATGTGAGTGAAGCTAGACGGTAACTTTGCGAGTCGCATGTGCTACCCTTCTTACTACTGGCGAACACTGGCAGAGGGTCAGACAGGGGCGGCTATCCGTGTGAAAGTTGGCCACGTGCAGCGGGCGAGGAAGCGCGCCGTGTCGGCGTGTTTTTGCCGTTTCCCGGAGGGACGCCGGCAAGAAGCGGCGGGCGTGTCCCGGCTGCGCCACACACGTGCGTCGCACATGTCCGCCCGGAATGCCAACTGCGGCGGAGCTTTGTCTTCAGTCGCCGCCAGCCGCGCCGGCTTTCCCCGCTCTCTGCCTTCCTCTTCGCGACTGTCCAAGACCTAACGTCCGCTTTAATTCTGAGAGTTTTCTTAAAAGTATTGGGCGAAATGGGATCTGTTGCCACATGAACAGCATGACAGAATTCTAACAAATTAATACTCCAGTATTTCGATGCTAGTGATATACACTATTTGATAAAAACTATCCGGCCATTTATTGGTAGATACTACGATGGCCTGTGTGCGCCCTTCTCCTTAATGACAACTAAAACTCCACTGTGGTCACTTTCAGCTAGTTGTCTGAATATCTGTGGAGTCCAAATTAGAGAAAGGTAGTGATGGACGCTGGAGTCTAGAGCGAAGTCGATGTTGTAACTCATCCCAAAGGTGTTCCATTAGGTTCAGGTCAGAACTCTGGCCAGATCGTCGCCAAACTGTTCCTCTACAACAGTCGTTCCCAACCTTTCTTAGACCATTACTCCTGATTTCAATCAGACATTAGATGGTACTCCTCTCCCCTCTCCCCCTGACATCTGCTCCCCCCCCCCCCCCACACACACACATTATCACCGTCTTTAGCACCTAACTAAAGTGTAGAACGAAAGACTTTTCTTAGAATTCTTTTATTTTCAAAGCGATGAGAGCTGAAGGATACTTAATTTGTGTGTGTTTGTTTATATGTGTGTATAAGAATGAATGACGAAGGAATTCGTGGAGCATCGCAAGTGCTACGCACAACTCCTGCTCAGAAAAGAAAGCTAACTATCCACAGTGAGGGCACACACTTTTTACAAAACGTGTTTCCCCTGCATTGCTCCTCTCCATTGTGGCAGTTGGTTTACCTGCACAGTGCAATGTTATTTAAAATCAGTCAAATTCAGATGTGTGCACTATACTTACTGCTCGTAAATCACTTCAGTGTTGCACTCCTCACCTCTGAACTAGCAGAAATTGGACGACTTCAGACTGCTAATGCTTTATGTCTAGCCACTATAATAATAGTAAAACTGTGTGCAGTGCTGTGGTAGGCCTTATATAGTTACTAATGTTTCGTGCTGTCCATTAATTCATTTATCTGTTTCGAAGCGAGTAAAAATGTTTCAAATGGATCCAAGCGCTATGAGACTTAACATCTGAGGTCATCAGTTCCCTAGACGTAGAACTACTTAAACCTAACTAACCTAAGGACATCACTCACAGCCATGCCCGACGCAGGATTAGAACCTGCGACCGTAGCAGCAGCGCGGTTTCGGACTGAAGCGCCTAGAACCGCTCGGTCACAGCAGTCGACTTCGAAGCGAGTAATAAATCAATTTCTGGACTACTGTAGATACTATCTATAATTTGGAGAAGAAATTTTCTTGAGATATGCAGCATTTGATACGTAAATATCTCACTTTAATCACCAGCGATGTACGGGACAAAACACAACCTGTGTGTACTGTGTGGACTATGTGAGGAACCTGCAGGCTCTACCACATCAGTGCTACTAATTAAGAAAAATTAATTATTGATAATTTATATAATCAAAATTAGAGTCTTACGAAATTGTGGTAATAGTAATGATCTTTTGAAAATAACTTAGTTTCGTAACTGAAACAGGATCGAATCGTTTAGTTTTTACCCCTCAAAAATTTCACTTAACCCCTCAGGGGTAATTACCTCCCCAGGTCGGGAACCACTGCTCTATTGCACGTAGTACACAATGCTGTGAGATGTATTGATGTCCTCACATTTAGCGTTTTCTTAAGCACAATAAGAGCGCCACACTCTAGCCGCGAAAAACGCACCCATATCACCATCTCCTTCGTATATCATTGTTGACACTACAGGCAACGCTCTCCAGGCATTTCAAACACTTGTTTCCAGTCATTTACTGTCCAGTGCTGTCCTCTTTGCATCACGGCACGCTTCGTTTAGAACTGACTCACAAATGTGTGTTGTACCTCATTCGTTGAAACTCCCTACGCACACAGTGGTAGATGGTCTGCTGGTAGCTGTTCGAATTCTCGAGTGGTTCCTTCCGCTATTTTCATGCGATTTTGTACACCCTCCCTTCGCAGTGCTCGACGCTCACTGTCCGACAGTACATCAGGTCTGCCTCGTTTTGCTTTTGCTGTGGTTGTTCCTTCGCGTTTCCACTTCACAATCACATGAAGATCAGTATACTTGGGCAGCTTTAGAAGAGATGAGCTGTCGCCGATGGATTTGTTACGCAGGCGACTATTCCATGTTGGAAGTCACTGAGCGTTCCTGACCGACCATTTCTGCTGTAACTGCTTCTCTATTAACACAATACACCCAGCCTCCTTTTTATATGGGTGAATCCGCCTTTCGCGACATCTGGCGTGAATTCCGCATTACATAGGGGTGTCGCAACACTTCTGATAAGACAACTTTTATTTAATAAAATTTCGTCGTTATGCGAGCTTGTTTTCAGTTGCTGTGAGTACGAGATGCCTATTGCGTCTGTCAAATGTCACTGGAATTTATAGCTGGATTTCGCAGCACAGCATACTCACAAGGGAAACCCCTCAGATTTAGTGATAAGATGGCCCAGTGAATACACCGTCAGACACTGAACAATGATCAAGCACGAAGACAGGAAGAAGATGTACTGAACTGTGAAAAACAAGCAAAACAGAAACAGTGAACGCCCCAAGAACAAGAAGTGCAATAAAGAGCACCCTGAAACAGCACTAGCGTCGTGGGTAAGTGGTTATAGTGTTGGACTGCCATGCGGGCAAGCCATGTTGAAAACTCCTTCTTACCATTAATTTTTCTTTTCACAACGTTATGAACTGTCCATCCAGTCATTGAAATATTTGTTCACTTTGTGTGGTCATGGTAGTTGTCATACTACACATTGATTTTAGAATATGAGTCATGTGGTAAAGAATACGTTACCGTCGCAAATAAATGTGATGAATGGTGGGAGCAGGCGAGATACCACATAGACGTCTCAAAGAAATGAAAACAACAAATAAATGGCTGGTAACTATGTTACAACAAAGGAATTCAAGAATCAAGACCTCCAAAACGGAACGCAACTCCAAAAGCGTTAAAAACATATGTTTTGACAGAGCACAGAGAAACTGTGAAACTGTTGCGCTCATTTGTTGCAGCTTATGTGACGAACTAATACGTTTTCACCATTTCCTTGGGAGTGATCACATTCACATTCATACGAACATCTATATCGGGCAAGGAACATATCTCACTCACTTTTACGAGGCGTACAAATTAGACGAGTCGCGTCGGTAAGAGATTCCTATCATAGGGTACACCGTCTGTCAGTAATGCCTTGTGTGAAATACCAGACATGTTTTCCGGTGGACGATTCGGTTGACTTGTAGCCTTGTCATCCATCGTTTGCGGCTCCCACTCGAAAGTCACTTCCTTTCAGCTGCTAATAGAGTAGCTGTGCAGAATCAACTGTCATTATAGGTCCCTACCTTAGAACTTGCTGTTGCAAACGGACGTTACACCACGATACGGACACAAATTTACATAAAGCGAACAGCGAAAACAAAAGAAAGAGAAAAACACGGCTCGCCTACTTGGTAGTCCACCACAGTAACCACTCAACTACGACGCCAGTTCTCTGCTCCGTAGCTCTATACTGCACTTCTCGTTCTTGGACCGTTCATTGATTCTATTTTGATTTTCCTTTTTTTTTTTTACAGTTCAATACACCTTCTTCCTGTTTTCAAGCTTGATCTGTGTTCAGTTTTCGACGGGCTGTTCTCACGAATGGATGCACAACAACAGCTAAAATTCTGGCGGAGGTTACCGGCAGAGCGTCACGTCGAAAGGCCAGGAACAAATTACTGGAAGGTGAGTTGAGAGCTCTAGTTCTCATGCATTGTTTACCGCTAACACCATATCGTAGACAACAGAGACTTGTATGGTTTATAGCGAGAGTCAACTAGGAAATTGAGTGGTATTCTGTGCTGTTTAGCGATGTGAGTCTTGCTTCTGTTCTCGGCGGTCACACCGACGCCAACGTGTCCGTATCCGACCTGGTCACGGGAAGCAGCAATTCCTAGACTGTGCAGCTCCAAGAATCACGGTGTTAGGATGAACGGTGTGTAACAGAAGAACACAACTGACTTGGTATCTATTGAAGGGATGGAGGCTGGGGGGGTGGGGTGTGAGGGGGGAGGGGTAGGTGCTTTCAGTATCAATATCACTCGTGTACCATTGATGACTACAAGACACAAAGCTTTACGCCTCTCCTGGGCTCGTCAACATCGAAATTGGACTGTTGATGACTGGAAATATGTTGTCTGGTCGGACGAGTATCGTTTCAAATCGTATCGAGCGGATGGACATGTACAGGTGTGGAGATAACCTCATGAATGCCCTGCGTGTCAGCAGGGTACTGTTCAAGCTGGTGGAGGGTCTGTACTGATGTGGTGCGTGTGCAATTGTAGTGATATGGACCCCTTGATATGTGTAGATACGATTCTGACGGGTGACACGTACGTGAGCATCCTGTCTGATCACCTGCATCCATTCATTTCCATTGCGCATTCCGACGGACTTGGGGAATTTCAGCATGACAATGCGACACCCCATACGTTCAGAATTGCTACAGAGTGGCTTCAGGAACACCCTTCTGATTTAAAACACTTCCTCTGGCCACCAAACTATCCAGACGTGAACATTACTGAGCATATCTGAGATGTCTTGCAACGTGCTGTTCAGGACAGATCTCTACCCCTTCATACTCTTAACGGATTTATGGACAGCCTTCGTGTCAGTTCCCTCCAACACTGCTTCAGACATTAATCTGGTCCATACCATGTCGTGTTGCGGCATTTCTGCGTGCTTGCGGGGCCCTTCACGATATTAAGCAGGTGCACCAGTTTCATTGAGTCTTCGGATAAAGTCTAGTGTCCGATCCACCCGTCGGCTTTGACCAATGACGTCAAACGTAAGGCAAAGATGCTGCAATGGAAAATCTATGAATGGAACGTTCATACTCGTAAAGAACCGAATGTAGCATGCCATAAAATAATACATTTAACGCGATTATTATTTACGCGGGAATTACATGTAAACGAGTTGAAGATGACTGAAATAAATAAGAACACGAGAGCAATTACGAGTGCTTATATTATATTATATTTTCCACGTGTATTACAAAAACGATGTAAATAATGAACCATCGAATAGCCGGAATCGATAACTAGAAGCAAGCTATTTAGGAGGTCATTTCTAGTTACCGATTCCAATATTACTGTTTGGTGCGCAAAAATCTTATATCAGAAACGTGCTTAAAAACAGTCGTGTTAGTGAACTACAGAATACGACTAGACTTTCCAAAAATGAAAATGTTTACACACATTACTGCACACTCAAAGAAATAAAACGCAAAAATGACCAAACCTTGGAACAGATAACTATACTACACGGAAGTCACACCAGCTACAGTAGCTCCAAAATAACACTTAGTAAAACCGATACGCCAGGAATGACAGTAAAATTAAGAGAAGTATAGCAAAAACATCGAAAAGGAAAACATAAAAGTGGCTACATAAAAAGAAACTTACCGCATATGAACTTCCAAAGAAGTGAAAGATCGAGGCTGACAAGAACAAAATAAGGACATCACAAGAAATAATAATGTTAGGAGGTCAAACTGTAACGAAATAAGTTAAATCCAGAATAACTAATGAAAAACTTAATAAGAAACACAAACTGACAGGCACGAAAGAGATACCCGCCCTCAACCAGACGCAAAATTTTAAAATAATAAAAAAAAATTAAACCACGAGTCAATCACATAAACTCTCCGGCAAAGACACAGAAATACCCCTTGGTCCACCATTATAACCAGAAAATATTAAAACGACAGAAAAACCTCCGCCCAGAGAAACCAAAAAAGTAGCAATCGCACAATACAGTAACATAAAAAACGCAACGTTAAACAAGAAAAAAAGTATCAAACCCACCAACAGCTAACTAACAAAACGAGGCTTGTACATTCTGCTGACTATTTTCATAAATGCAAGAAATAGACAATAACCTTTAGGAATGCGCTTCCTCCAACAGTATTCATCTAAATGGCCTTGGAACACTGAAATCCTTCTCTTCCCCCCCCCCCCCCCCCCCCCCGACAACAGATTTTACAACTCCCCAACACACCCCTCGATAGTATTAGTACATGCCCCGTCTTGTAATCTTTAAACTGAATATTGTGATTCACGAGCAAATGATGATAACCCTTTTCACCCAACGCCTTGTACGAAGCAAACCCATCCGACATGACTACGGAACCTTCTTCCACATATTCTTCTATTAAAGATGTCAAGACTTTCTTTGTGCGATTTGGTGCAGCCCTAAATACATCAGCACAATCCCCTCCAGAAATTACTACTCCAAAAACCCAAAGCCCAATAACCTGATGCCCCCTTTCGTACTTTCTCTTTCCAAAATGTGACTGATCTACTTCAACTATAACCCCTGGCTCCCCCAACGACCCCTATACTTTATAAATTCCCCACAGACTTCTCTACAAAACGAGAACCAGTCAGCTACAGTGCCACACGAAACCCCTGCTTCTTGCATGACAGATTTGCAAGATTATTCATAGCAAAAATAGTAGGTTAGTATGACAATCACTTCTAAACTCAGCCTCGATTTTTCGAACCACGTCCCCCTGCGTATGGATCTCCATATGTTTTTTTTTTTTCTGCAACTCCACATGTATTCGTCGGAAGTTCGTGATAATGGAATTTTCGTCAAAACCATATAATTTCCACACACACTGCGCTTACAAAATTCTGCAATGACACCCAATGATTGCAAAAATTTTATAGTTGATTTATGGTAAGTCATTTTCTGAAGGAGAATTTTCGCAGTAAATACAACTGACTCACCCATAACGAACAGCAAGACCTTATGAATCACGACTACTTTCATTAACAAAAGATGCCGAAAACAAATTACGGTATGAAAACAAAACAATCTTATTGAATTTTTAATATACGCGCGTAACGTAATAACTAATCGTTTAACGTTTATTGACACCAATCTGCAGCACAAACAAAATAACATCACACATTACGTTTTTGGTCAAAGCCGACGGGTGGAATCGGACACTAGATTGACCCAGCTCTTCAGTGTATATGTTAACAGGGCAGAATAAATTGCTTGCTAACAATGGTACCGTCGCTCAGCAACGGTTCTCGGAGCAGGAATTTATTAAGGATATTGTTTGTGTGGAGACGCAGTAGCTGAATACGTTGGAACAGAGGCACGCCGTCGCGGTTCGTCTTGCTTGAGGGGCCATCCTCGGCGGATGTGCGGATCTAATTCCGCCTACTGGCGCGCGGTCTCGTTTATCACCACTAAAGCGTGCCACGACCCTGTATGCACAGCGACAAGGTATGGCAGTTGCCTAGTTGGCTTCCAGCTAAGTTTGTCTGCCTGCTTGCACAAATCGAGTGCGATTCTGTATATGCACGTCTTGTGTTTATGAAGAAACAAATTGTTCCTTGTAACTGCTTTGCACTAGAGTTCCAGACAGGGAAAAGGACAATTTTTCTTTCCAGACGAGAAACTTCTCTTCCTCCAATATATATACCAAAATAATGTCTACTTCTCGTACAATTATTTCTGTACGTATTAGGATTTCTATTAGAAAATAGAATTGTGCAGTTTTCGGTAATTTGGAAGAATCTTTGGGAATCGATGTCAGAGCCCCACTGCGAACGATATAGATCGAACGCGCGAAATGACGGAGGAGACGACGAATGACGAACGCGACTCTCGCAGCGGCAAGTTTGTGTGTCGTGTCAGTGACACTAATAGCAATAGAATTTTACGTTTCATCGCTGTATGTTTGCAAATAGTATTACGATTTTATGTTTTACCGCTGTTTGTCTTCAATACGTTCGTCTTTTGTCGTCTCTTTCATCAAGTCGAGCGTTCGATATATATACTCACAGTGAGGTCCTGACATGGATTCACAATAAGCCTTCGAAATTACTCAGTTTTCTTATGTTGCTGTTGTAATTTGATGCAGATGTCCACGCTAGTCTATCCAGCTGTCCAGTTGAAGCCACTTCATCTCTGCCTGACTATTGCGACCCACGTCAATTTGAAGCTGCTTACTGTATACAAGCTTTGGTCTTTCTCTACAATTCTAACCAGCTCCCCCCCCCCCTCTCCCCCCGCCCCATACACACACACACATCCCTTCATTACCAAACCGCTGACTGCTTGAAGCCACAGGAAGTGTCCTGTCAACTAACTGTTCTTTTAGTCAAATTATGCCCCAGATTTTTATTTTCCGCTGTCCAATTCAGTACCTTGTCATTACCCATCTAAGGTCAGCATTCTTCTGTAGCACTATATGTCAAAAGTTCCTTTACTGTTCTTGTCTGAACTGTTTATCGCCCACGTTTCATTTTCGTACAATACTATACTCCAGACAAATACCTGCAGAAAAGGCTCCCTAACGCTTAACTTTATGTGTGATGTTAGCAAATTTCTCCTTTTCAGAAACGCTTTTTTTGCTATTATGATTCTGCATATTATATGCTATCTGCTTCGTATATCGTCAATTATTTTGTTTCCGAAATAGCAAAGCTCATCTGCTTCTTTTGATGTCTCATTTTGTGGAATTTTCTTACTTGTTAAACAATTGCACCCCCTCGTGTTCTAGGAAGCTCGATACACAAGCACTGTTTTATGAAATAGCCTTCTTCCCACAAATTTGTTGATAGTAGATACGGCAGTCTAGGCGAGCTAACATATACGCTGTTATTCACATAGTTTTTTCTATGTAAAGAGCATAACGAGAACTGGTAGCGAAGTATCATTGCTGCCTCCACTTTTTCCTTGCTCTGCGATAATCTTTTCGCCATTGCATTCTACCGTATTGCCGTTCTCAGTAACTTGAAAAGTAGTCGTCCTGTAACTCTCGGTTAGGGATGCTCGAAGTTACTTTTACGACTGAAGATTTCTATGCGACGAGAATGACATGCAATGTTCTGTTCCCTGGAAACTCTTCAGTCCAATTACATAGGTGGACTGATATTCTGTACGCTCTTATTTTCTTCACTATGCGACACTGCGGAATTTTATCGATCGCCTTCCGGAAATCACGGAAGACGGCATCGACCTCGGCGCCGTTGTCTACTGCTTTCTGCGTCTCGTGGACGTAAAGAGCGACATCGACTTCACACAGTCGTTGTTTTCGGAATCCATGCTGAGTCCAACAGAAAGAGATTTTCGGTCTCCATTAATGTCATAACACGGAAGCATAAAACATATTCCGAAGTTCTACGACAGAGCTAAGCCACAGATATAGGCCTAGTAACTCATCCCAATAACAGGAGGAGACTTGTATTCGAGAACAATTTTGCTGGTGCATCATCCCTCTCAATCTTGATCATCCGTAAGTCGGTATGAGTTACAGTGACCACTACAGGAACCAAATATATAAATCGGAGTTAAATCAAGTGTTGCTGATACATTGTAATTTCTACTGCAAATGGTCTATTACGTCGGTTCGTTTGCCAGATGTGCTGGTAATCAAGAGCCAAACCATTGTTGGCAAGCCGATAAGTTTGGTGACTGTGGACCGTGTGTTTGTTTTAAACGTGGTGCAACAAATAATTTTGCATCACGTGGAGTAGTATAAACCGGGCTTAGTCTAGTAAATTTAGATTGCAAAGGTTCGTCTTTTATGAAGCGCGCAAATTTGCATGTAATGGCGCCTGGTTGGCGCACAGATACACACATCACTAAACTGATCTCCTTCCAGCTTCAATTACACTGTAAAAGATAAGTCTTGTTACCACTAAGGATATGTTGTTGTTGTTATGGTCTTCAGTCCTGAGACTGGTTTGATGCAGCTCTCCATGCTACTCTATCCTGTGCAAGCTTCTTCATCTCCCAGTACCTACTGCAACCTACATCCTTCTGAATCTGCTTAGTGTATTCATCTCTTGGTCTCCCCCTATGATTTTTACCCTCCACGCTGCCCTCAAATACTAAATTGGTGATCCCTTGATGCCTCAGAACATGTCCTACCAACCGATCCCTTCTTCTGGTCAAGTTGTGCCACAAACTTCTCTTCTCCCCAATCCTATTCAATACTTCCTCATTAGTTATGTGATCTACCCATCTAATCTTCAGCATTCTTCTTTAGCACCACTAAGGATAAGGATTAGCAAATTGCTTTGAATGCGAAACATAGACAAAGGTGTAGATTACAATTATTATTATTCACCTCCTTAAAATGTAGTGCACGGGTGCTTACATGCTAAGCAGCTGCGAGCAAGAAGGCCAACGAAAAAGAAGTGAAGACAAAAGCTAGGAGGCGAATCGTGCCTCACTTGGTCACAAAAGAATGTCGTAATTCTCATCAGCTATTGCCGTGCAAAAATACAGCAGTACCTGTGTTTGACGTTGAAACAATTACTTACAGCCTGAAGAACCTGACGTTCCGTGTGTGTGTTCGACGAACCTTTTTAAAAAAGGAGTAACCCGCTCTTTTGTCCACTCACTTGGAACGCTTTCTCACTGCGGCAATCTACGGTACTTTTTTTGTAGGGAGCACATTGTGCTCATGAGGGAGCGATCTAGATGGTTGTACAACAATAAACTGGTAGCCAAGATCGCAGGAATTCCTGTGTCCTAAGATCCGATGATGGCGTCTTTAGTTTCACCGAAACCGGTAATCATGGAATAAAAAGAATTCCTGCGATCTTGGCTACCAGTTTATTGTTGTACAATCTACGGTACATTGCTGCTAGAAGAGAGCAAGTTCTTTATGCAGAATCGTACTGAAATGACATCAGTGCAGTGGCCTTTTCTCTCTTGATCGGTTTCAGTTGCTTTTTTATTCCGTGATCACATATTTCGATATACACTTATCTATCACTTTCACGTTCGTGCGATGATTTAAAGAAGGGCTGACAGTACGATCTTCCTCAGTGAAACAGTTTTGGAAAAAGTAGTTTAGTATTTCGGTCTTCTCTCTGTCATACTGCGTTTCGGTGGCACTATGGATAGTAACCAAAGCGGTCCTACTATGAAAATAAATGGCACCAAAATAAATGGCACCATCGACCATCGCTCCTGGTTGTCGGGTTGTATGGTGAGCGACAGTCACGTTCGTATCTCACTGCTGTCCGGGCGTCTCCACTGGCCATCGGGGCTCACTTCGAAGCGGGGTTCATCAGTGAAGAGATCTGTACTCCATTCAATGATATTCTAGGCCGAAGACATGTCTGCAGACACTGTAGGGCACCGGACTGACTGTCACCCTGCACGGCCCCCCGACAACGAGGAGTGGTGGTCTGGGGTGCCATTTATTTTCATGGCAGGACCCCTCTGGTTGTCATCTGCGCCACTCTTACAGCACAGCGATACGTCGGCGATACTCTACGCCCCGTTTTGTTGCCCTGCATGGCAAGCCATCTTCGGCTTGCATTTCAGCAAAATGATACCCGCCCGCACACGGTGAGTCTTTCTACTGCTTGTCTTCGTGCCTGCCTAACCCTACCTTTGGCCAGCAAGTTCGCTGGATCTCTCCCAAATTGAGAACACTTGGAATATTACGAGCAGATACCTGGAACCATCTCGGGATTTTAACGATCTAACGCGCCAATTGGACAGAATTTGGCATGATGTACCTCAGCAGGACATCCATCAACTCTGACAATCAGTGCCAAGCCGAATAAATGCTTGCATAAGAACCAGAGGTGGACCAACTCGTTATTGACTTTTCCAATTTGTGAAGCTATTTCCCTTGAAATCATCCAGTTTTTCTGAAATTGAAATCATTTGGATTTTCATTGCGATAATTCCTTCGTGGTGCTTTCTTTTTTTAATTTGAGCGGTTACTCTTTTGGAGAAATCGTCGAATAACATTTATCTGATAACCGTCGCCGGCCGCTGTGGCCGAGCGGTTCTAGGCACTTCAGTCAGGAACCGCGCTGCTGCTACGGTCGCAGATTCTAATCCTGCCTCGGGCATGGATGTGTGATGTCCTTAGGTTAGTTAGGTTTAAGTAGTTCTAAGTCTAGGGAACTGATGAACTCAGATGTTAAGTCCCATAGTGTTTAGAGCCATTTGAACCATTTGATGACCGTCTTCTATTCGTTTTTTTAACTATCCGTACAGGCACAGTAGACAGGAGTATTCATTGAGCCATGGGCAATAAACTGGAGGGGGAGAAACGAGTGGCGGAATTGCCGCAGATAGTTCTAGCAACGGCTGCAGTGCATGCTGTGGCCAGCACTTTGGACGGATAAAGAAGCATTGTTATTGGCGTTATGACAGAAGACCAACGATACCGTAATACAACCGATGCGAAACATAAAATAAGGAAAAGATGCCGTTTACTTTTCAAAGGAATCACACCAGTTGTTATCTTCTGCGCTTTAGCGGAGACACGGAAAATCTACATTTGAGTTACTGTACTTACCTCCCGAATGTGAATCCGGTCTCTGAACTACTGCGTCACACCCTCAGTTTGGTACCCTACTCTTTGTGAAGGTTTCCATTAGGGAAAGATCTGCGCTGACCACGGTAAAAACATCAAGAGGGTTGGACTCAGTGGTGGGTCTTCCACCTCGTTGCCTCTGAACTGGCAGGATTTGTTATCGAGGTTGCCTCCCTTAAGCTTCCAGAACCCTCTCTGGCCTGAAATGTGGTACACACTCGACCCGGCTCTTCTGTGAAGCCCTCTTCGACTTGGGTGGGCCTGCTGGTAGCTGCACGATGTGGCTTTCGACTTTTCGGGACACTGAAACAATCTCCGACAAGGCGCCGTCTTGTCGGAGGACATTCATTGCTAGAGGCTTGCGTGGATGCAGATGTCCGTGGCTTTTGCGCGGTAATAACTACGTTGCGGATAAAAGCCCGTGCCGATGCAGTCATTTGTCGCAATATCTGCGGTTAGCCGGAGCAATTTTACCGCGTATAGTAGAACGAAATTGTGTATTTGGACTGCATACGGTCGACTGTAGTAATTGTTATTGTAACATGCACTGTTATTACCCATGCAGTGCTATTATTTAGCTGGAATACACAATTTATAGAAGAGAACACATGCGTTGATGATAACTGCAAGAGCTAAAGGTGGCAACATGCTCTTATTCCTGTTTTACGCACAGTTACGCGTAAATAATATCTCTGACATATTACCAACAACCTTGTGTATGAATCCTTCCTACTACTTTTGTGCCGGCCAGAGTGGCCGTGCAGTTCTAGGCGCTACAGTCTGGAACCGCGTGACCGCTACTGTCGCAGGTTCGAATCCTGCCTCGGGCATGGATGTGTGTGATGTCTTTAGGTTAGTTAGGTTTAAGTAGTTCTAAGTTCTAGGGGACTGATGACCACAGCAGTTAAGTCCCATAGTGCTCAGAGCCATTTGAACCATTTGAACTTCTTTTGTATTAACAGCTGTTGTTGATCCAACTATTGAAAGTTGCCACACAGCGACTTGAGACCTACTCCAAGACGTCCCATAGTTTGGAAACATCACTCCATGTCCTGACTCCAGTTCATATCCGACGTACGACGTAAATAATGTATAGAATAAAATCAGCCAGGCTTTCAAAACTTCTGGAAGGAGATTGCAAGATGAATGTTAACCATAGTAAAACAAGAGTAATTGAATGTAGTCGAATTAAATCAGGTGATGGTGGTAAAATTAAATTAGGAATTAGACGTTAAAAGTAGTCGATGAGTTTCGCTATTTTTGCAGCAAAATGACTGACGATGGCCAAGGTAGAGCGTATGTCAAATGCAGACTAGCAGTAGCAAAAAATGCGTATCTCAAAATGTGAAATTTGTTAACATTGAATATACATTCAAGTGTTTGTGTGGAATGTGACCTTCCATGTAAATAAAAAGTGGAGGATAAGCAGTTCAGACGAAAAAAGAATAGGAGCTTTCGGAATTTGCTGTTGCAGAAGAATCCTGAAAATTATATGGGTAGATCGAACAAGTCATGAGAAGGTACTGGATAGAACTGAGCAATAAAGAAGTTTGACTAAAAGAAGGGAACGGTTGATAGGAACATCATGATGCATCAAGGCCTCGTGAGTTTGGTAATGCAAGGAAATGTGCCGATAAACACTGTAGAAGGAGACCAAAGTTTGAATACAGTGTGCAAGTTCAAATGGATATACCGGTTGAAAGCGGTAGTTATGCAGATATGTAGAGGCTTGCGCAGGCAAGAGAAGCGTGGAGATGTGCATCAAAACCGTCGTGGGGATGAAGACAACAATAACAACAACAACAACAACATATTCTCGAGGACTCATTGAAATGCTTAATATTCTGAGAAGAGTAGTACGTTAAAGTGCTTTAATGTTATGGTGATTTAACATACATTTGATAAATGAAGTACTCTACCATTATTTGAAGATTGGAAATGGGAAACGTTCTAAATGCCTTTTTTTTCTTCAAAAACGCATTTTCAGTGTTTTTGTGTTCTCATACTCTGTTGCATGTTTCTTTTTCCAAGTGTCAAATCATGGAGGAACTGTTTCAAACATTCGTTGCTGGAAGCTGAATGGTTTTATGGCAAGCAGTGCTTCACTCGGGAGTTTTAAATGTCATTCCAGTGCGAACAACTGACTTCTTTGACTTTCAAGATGCTGCTGAAACATTTTTGTAAATGTAGCCATGAGGGTTCTCCAAATTTAGTGCGATCCAAGCTTCTCATACTCATCCATCTCAAATTGCTGTTAAAAGTTCTTACACTGAAACATAAGAATGGGAAAATGCCAATGAATTCAAAATAGGATTGATCATGGCACATATGGGTGATGTCGTACTTCATCTGAAAGACGGGCATGTTTATCAGTAGCAAAAGGAAAGACCTGTTGACGATGATGCTGTTTATTCGTTCACAGCACAGGCAGTCGTATAGTAGATTATGCAACACCTTATTTCAAGAATGACGTTGTGTAGAAAGAGATGTCAGTACTGAGAGATTTTTTCATAAATTTAATTTTGTTATTCTCTTATAAAAAAAATGAGAAATTGTTCTACTAGTTAAAATATTTTTGCTAGTTTCGTTCTTGTACTATTACAAATAAAGTGTAGTGCCTTTCTAGTAATGACACTTGAAAAAGAAACCTTGTAAAGTTCTCACTAATTCTTTTATTTTTTAATTTGTCTCATTTTCTGCAGTGATGAGGTGTGAAGCATAATTATGTGGTATCAGAATACTTCCTCAGTTTTTTGTATAAAGATGCGTAATGTACAAAAATAGATACATCGTTTTTTGATTCTACTGACAAATGTGAGATTTAGCACTTACAGTGTTTTTCACTTCTACTCTTCATTTGACAGTATGAAAGTTGTGATGATGAGAACTTGTAACACTATTTCACATGACTTCCCAATGTTGTGGAAATAATGCACAGAAAAATTCAGAAAATCAGTTTTAGCACTTACATCAGAAAAAGGTAGCTTGCGGTACGTATCAGGACTATCACAGGTTATTTTTTATGAAAACGTGGTCACGATGGACCTCTAATTTCTCTGTCAGTGGAACGTAAATAATGAGACCCGAATCAGGAGGCGAGAATTCAGACCAGATGCAAGCCTAGCGTTAGAGCTCCAGCGTACCAAACGGATTAAGTTGGTTTACAAAATTTTCGTATCCACAAGTGCGGGTAAAACACTTGAGAATATCGACGGCATTGCGCGCGCAGACCTCTACATATTGCAGCATTAGCGCAAAAGATGAGTTGCTTTATGCCTGTTGGACAAATTGCTCCTTATTTGGAACGTTGTACAGGATGGAGCGCGGTAAACTGCTTTTTTAGAATTCACGTTGTGGCGCCACTGTTGGTCGAGTAGAGGGGAGAGTGAGCGTGGTTTATAGTGACCGAAGGAAGACTCGTATTCATTGTTGTTCAGTTGCGACAATGCAGTGGACACATGAGAAGTGATAATTTTGTGTTGAAGTGTATTTCTCGAATTCCCACTCGATCATTACAGTGCAGCGTGCTTTTCGTTTGCGGTTTGCGGTACCACCACGCGGCCATGTTCCTGGACGGCAATCAATTTAAAATTGGATAAATGCATTGAGAACAACAGGGGATGTGTCATCTGTACGCAGAGAACCTGAGAGAAGCGTTACAACACCACAACGTATCGAACGAGATAGAGCAGCAGTACTGCAATCTCCGAAACGCTCAGCTCGGAAACACGCATTTGCTATTGGCATCTCAAGACGTTCTCTTCGCCGGATTCTTCATAATGAACTGAATTTTCACCCGTGTAAAATTTGCGTGGTTCATAAATTGCCAGTACGGGATTGTGTAACACGAAGAGCTTGTGAAGACATGCTTGCAACCATACTCCGCGACACGAATGTGTTCTTTTTTGATGAGGCACATTTTCACCTCAGTTCGGGTGTAAACAAACAGAATATGCGGTATGTTGTATGTGGTATGTTGTATGTTAACCGGGGACCTAGAAACGGCGGAGAGGCTCCGTCCCCGCCGCAGCCGCAGTGGTCCACAACCCCACGACGACTACCGCAGTCCACTTCACCCCTCCGCCGCCCCACACCGAATTCAGAGTTATTGTGCGGTTCGGCCCCCAGTAGACATCCCCCCCCCCCCCCCCCCCCCAATAAGGAAAGTCTCACGCCAGACGAGTGTAAACCCTATGTTTGTGTGGTAGAGTAATGGTGGTGTACGCGTACGTGGACAACTTGTGTGCGCAGCAATCGCCGACGTAGTGTAGCTGAGGCGAAATAAGGGGAACCAGTCCGTATTCGCCGAGGCAGATGGAAAACCGCCTAAAAACCATCCACAGACTGGCCGGCTCACCGGACCTCGACGCAAGTTCGCCGGGCGGATTCGCATCGGGGACCAAGCGCTCCTTCCCGCTCCGGAAAGCCATGTGTTAAACAGCTCGGCTAACCGGGCGGGCAAATATGCGGTACTGGAGCGACGGGAACCCCAGGCACACTCACCAGCGACACCTGCACTCAGACCACGTCACTATGTGGTGCGCCATATCACGAGTAGCCATCATTGGCCCTTACTTTTTTCAGGAAAACCGTCGTGCTGTAACTGTGAATTCTGGTCGTTACTTAACTATGCTTGAAGAGTTTTTCCAACCTGATTTCGAGGCAATGCAATTACGGGATACCTGGTTTAAACAAGACGGTGCCACTGCACACACAGCGGGCATTACCATGAATTTTTTGAGGCAAACGTTTCCTGGAAGGCTTACCTCTCGGATGTGGGATCTCAACTGGCCGGAACGATCACCCCATGCAATTTTTTTCTTTGGGGTGTTGCAACCGTCCCAGCACCCTGGAGGCTGAGATTGCACGAATACCAGGAGACATGCTTGAAAGAGTGCCTGAGAATTTCAGAAAACGACTGCGGCAGCTTGTGGATTGTGGAGGTAGACATTTGCCAGATATACTGTTTAAACCATGTAATTAAAAACTTCAGTTATTGCCCAACATGAGAAAGATAAGAATGTAAGTTTCTAGCGTTCATTATTTTTTTTTTATTTCATTCCCAAATCAGCAATTTACCCCGCTGCACCTTATATGTGAATCCATGATGATTTTATGTGATTTTACATTGTAAGGGAGGGTCCACTATTTCCTGACACGGGACTGTACCTCACGGTGATGTGGTCGGCACAGTAGCCGAGCTTTTTTTCCCCTGGACGGCTCAGTGGGAATTAGACAGCCGCTATCGACGTGTCCCGGGGAGGACGCAGAAGGCAGCGGGAGCTGGTGTCGCCGGACAGGTCGTTATCGGCTGCATAGCCTGGGAGCAACGGCGTGAAGACATCGCAGCGGCGGCGGCGGCGTCGGCAGCAGGACGACCTAACTGTCTGGGTTTTTGTGCGTGCCTAAGCGGTGGCACGCATTCCCTGGTAATTTGTCCTCATCCCGCGCTGTCTGGGGCAAGGACCCGCCAGTCGCCGGAGGGCGTTCCCCCAGCCCCGTAAAAGCGCCGCTGAACGTCAGGGAACCGGCAGAAAGTCCGGGAAAAGTGATTCACGAACGGACAGGTCGACTGTAAGAGCCGTACGGTATTTCCAAGCCGCTACCACGCCGTAGCGGAGAAGTAAGCTGAAGGATGTCGTTTGCAGGGATGAACATAAATACTTGTCTTTCATTTAAAGCGCATTAGGAACAACGAAAGGAAACCGAAGCACAAGATAAAATGTTTTTTTTTTTTTTTTTTTCAGAATACCCATTGTGGATGAAGAACTGCGACTGTGATTTAAATTGTCAATTTATCTGGTAATAAATATGCAACCAGTCGCTTTTTAAATTTTTTTGGTATGGTTTTTTCAACCATAAACATCTTTTCGAGACACTGCAGGCTCATCATCATATGGAGGTGTTACAATAACATTATGCTGCGGTCCGAGTAGGGAGATGCAGTGCCGATGCTGCTGGCGGAAATGACGGAAATTTAGTAATCGGAGGCGAAAGTTTGCGGAACCGAAAGTTTCTTGTGTTCTAGGTACTTACAATGCACCGCGTTGCGGTTTCTTTTGGCTTTCTATGCTGACTTGCCGTTGTACATTGGAATGACTTTTCTGTGAGAGACTTCTTATGAAACTTGTCGGCTTGGATGGATTTGGTTAGTTTTAACTTTTTGTTCCTCTAGGTGTTCACTGTCCGTTATACCTGGCGAGGTAGTGGTAAATAAAAACTACAAAGAGCGACCGATTGGATATTTATTACCAGAAAAATCGCCGATTTAAATCAGAGTCGCTGTTCGTCGTTCACAATGGATACACTGGTTCAAATGGCTCTGAGCACTGTGGGACTTAACTGCTGTGGTCATCAGTCCCCTAGAACTTAGAACTACTTAGACCTAACTAACCTAAGAACATCACACACATCCATGCCCGAGGTAGGATTCGAACCGGCGACCATAGCGGTCGCGCGGTTCCAGACTGTAGCGCCTAGAACCGCTCGGCCACTCCGGCCGGCAATGGATACACTGAAATTACCACTACCTCGCCAAGTAAAACGAACGATGAACAACTACAGGAACAAAAAGTTTGTTGTTGTTGTTGTTGTGGTCTTCAGTCCAGAGACTGGTTTGGTGCAGCTCTCCATGCTGCTCTATCCTGTACAAGTTTCTTCATCTCCCAGTACCTACTGCAACCCACATCCTTCTGAATCTCTTAAGTGTATTCATCTCTTGGCTCCCTCTACGATTTTTACCCTCCGTGCTGCCCTCCAATACTAAATTGGTGATCCCTTTATGCGTCAGAATATGTCCTACCGACCGATCCCTTCTTCTAATCAAGTTGTGCCACAAATTTCTCTTCTCCCCAATTCTATTGAACACCTCCTCATTAGTCATGTGATCTACCCATCTAACCTTCAGTATCCTTCTGTAGCACCACATTTCGAAAGCTTCTATTCTCCTTTCGTCTAAACTATTTATCGTCCACGTTTCACTTCCATACATGGCTAACTCCATACAAATACTTTCATATCTCTTCTTCAGAAATGCTTTCCTTGCCATTGCCAGTCTACATTTTATATCCTCTTTACGTCGACCATTACCCCTATATGATTTTGTCTTTATAACCCTTTATTCACCTGACCAGAATTCTTGTTCCTCCTGCCACTGAACTTCACTAATTCCCACTGTATATAACTTCAACCTATCCATTTCCCTTATTAAATTTTCTAACCTACCTGCCCTATTAAGGGATCTCACATTCCACGCTCCGACCCGTAGAACGCCAGTTTTCTTTCTCCAGATAACAACGGCCTCCTGAGTAGTCCCCGCCCAGAGATCCGAATGGGGGACTATTTTACCTCCGGAATATTTTACCCAAGAGGACACCTTCGTCATTTAATCATACAGTAAAGCAGCATGCCCTCGAGAAAAATTACGGCTGTAGTTTCCCCTTGTTGTCAGCCGTTTGCAGTGCCAGCACAGCAAGGCCGTTTTGGTTAGTGTTACAAGGCCAGATCAGTCAATCATCCAGACTGTTGCCCCTGCAACTACTGAAAAGACTGCTGCCTCTCTTAAACTAACCAAATCCATCCAATCCATTAAGTTTAATAAGACGTGTCTTCCATTACCGTGAGCTTCGCCATTCGGAAGAATCATGTCAGTGTATTCTGCAAACGGGAACTCAACCATGTTGCTCTAACGTTCACAGACAACTGAATGAAGCTCGGACCAGGTCAGAGAAGTAACAGTGACATCAAATTACGTCAGCCCATCCGACATAACCACTCCCTACCACGACTACCCTGTTGCATACCTACATAGCAAACATGTTTTAAAATGGCACAAGCACGAAAACGGTACGTTTCTGGATATGGGTTCCTATTCAAACTATTATGTACGAACCCCCCTCTACAAGTCCTAGAACTTTATAACGGAAATTTCCGCTCATATTTAAACATTCGTCATTCCTCGCAATGAGTAGAAAAATTACAATTGCGCAGGGTTCTGTAGCCAGAGTCGGTTTTACATGAAAGTTTTCTGGGTATGATATTGCGGTATATTGCAAAAACTATTGCTAATGAAACCACTGTCACAATGGCCTTCTTATGGGTGTACTGGTATATATACCGTGTCACATAGTAAATAACTATCACTGACGAAAGCAACGTTTTGGCCTCATTTACAGTGACCTGCCTATGGATCAAGTGGTGTACACACCATATCATATTGTAAATAACTATCACAGATGAAACCAAAGTTTCGACAAGGGGTACAATAATCTTCTTTTGCGTTTACTGGTGTATACACTGCGTCATATTGCTAATAACTACCACTGATCAAACCAACGTTTCGGCCACGGTTTCAGTGCCTTTCTTCTCGATCCACTGGTGTAAGTCCTTTACGCCAATAGACACCAATGGCCAGGAAGAAGGCCACTGTAACCGTAGCCGAAACATTGGTTTCATCAGCGATAGTTATTTGCAGTATGATGCGGCACTATACTAATTAACAAATTACCCATGCATAAATGTCTGCCACCTGAGAGTCTTGAAACCCAGTGAGGACACAACTCGAACCGAGATGTTTCAGTTATCATCTGTTTAAAAACACCACGAGAAATTTGCGAGTTGAGATATTGTGAAACGCCGGTTTTCACAATTTTTCCGTCAGAGTATCGTGTGAAACCTAGCTCGCCCTGATACTGGCGCCCAGAGTGATCGTGTATTGCTTCACTTCAAGGCGACATTCGATAAATTCTCGCTCTTCCATCTAATGAATAAAATATGTGCGCACGGAATATCAGACCAGCTGTTTGATTGGTTTCAAGACTTTTTAGCAAACAGAACAGAGACGTCTTAACAAGTTACTTAGGCGTACCCAAAGGCGTATTATAGGACAGTTTCTTTGGTTATATATCGTATGATAACGCTGGAAGTCCCATGAGGCTTTCCGTGGATAATTCGATTGTATACAGAGAATTATACCAATGTGTGGTGTCTGTTCTTTAGCACATGTCAGAAGGAACAGATACCACGAGGATTCCGCTGCTGTGACACATATTATGTAAATTTAAAGTAAGTTTAGGGGGGGGGGGGGGGGGAGAAAGGAAAGGAAAAGAAAAGAATTCATGACGCCATCGGAACTTACTGCGGAGTCAACGATTAACATACAGCTATGTTAGAATTCAGCCATCTATTTACGAACGGCCGAAAATAAAGGAAAAGACACTTTATAGCTCTTCACCGACACTGGATGGCTTTTCGTTCGTGATAAATGGTCCTCGATAAAGTATTCTATGACGACACGATAAACATTCCCGTCTATTAACTTGAGCGAGATGCACACGAAGCTACTACTTTAAAAGCGAACAAATCTATTAGGCTGTTAAATTTGATACTTTACTTATGTCATGTACAAAGTGTGTCGATATAAGAGAAAATACCCCATCTGATGAAAACCATCAGGAAACACCTATGTAATGAGGAACTGATTGCTAGATGTCAGAGAGGCAGACCCACCAGTATAAAATTAGGCGGAGCCCTTTTGTGTTGTCAGTAGAGAAGCAATAACGGCAAGTGGCTCTGAGCACTATGGGACTTAACTTGCCGGCCGATGTGGCCGAGCGGTTGTAGGCGCTACAGTCTGGAACCGCGCGACCGCTACGGTCGCAGGTTCGAATCCTACCTCGAGCATGGATGTGTGTGATGTCCTTAGGTTAGTTAGGTTTAAGTAGTTCTAAGTTCTAGGGGACTGATGACCACAGAAGTTAAGTCCCATAGTGCTCAGAGCCATTTGAACCAATTTTTTTGGACTTAACTTCTGAGGTCATCAGTCCTCTAGAACTTAGAACTACTTAAACCTAACTAACCTAAGGACATCACACACATCCACGCCCGAGGCAGGATTCGAACCTGCGACCGTAGCAGTCGCGCGGTTCCAGACTGTAGCGCCTAGAACCGCTCGGCCACTCCGACCGGCAATAACGGCAGAATTGGTAGGTCAGGAGAGTTCAGTGACTTCGAACGTGGACTAGTCATTAGACGTCAGATGAGTAAAAGATCCGTTAGGGACATTTCAACCCATCTGAAGCTGTCCGAGTCGACTGTTCGTGAAATGTCTGTGAAATGGATATGCGAAGAAACAATCACAGCTAAGCCGAGACGAGGTAGACCACGTGCAATGGCGGACAGGGACCGTCGAGCAATGCGGTGGGTGGCTGTAAAACATTGAATGAAATCAGCAGAAGGAAACACTCGTGAGTCGTAAAGTGATTCCAGTAATACAGCTAGCTAAGCGACTGTTCGTAAGGAGTGCAGTGGTCAAGCAGTTCCTCACGAGCGATACATTTCTGCAGTTAGTGACCGGCCGTTGTGGCCGAGCGGTTCTAGGCACTTCAGTCCGGAACCGCGCTGGATGACCGAGGCAGGATTCGAACCCGCGACCGTAGCGATCGCGCGGTTCCAGACTGTAGCGCCTATAATCGCTCGGCCATCCCGGCCGGGGACCTGAACCCAGCAGAAAATCGAAAATCTTGGAAATTACTTAGAATGTTGACTTCGCTCCATACCCCAACGTCCAAAATCATTACCCTCTGTGCTGACGGCTCTTGAGAATGGAGGCTCTGCTGTTCCATCTCAGGCATCCAGGCACCTCGCAGAAAGTGTCTCGAGCAATTTCCAAGCTGTCATAATGGCGAAGAATGAACTCACTGCATTTGGACGTCCACTAATAAGTGTTCGGATTCTTTTGGTCAAATAGTCTATATCAGTGATATCGTCGTTACCTGTGTTGCAGGCGTGGAAGTTTTCACTCTGTTCCCGTAATTAACTCCATGCAAGTGATGGTTAAATTAACCGCTTCCTTTGTTTCGACAGCTTAGGCTACATTCGGCAAACAATTATTTTTCCAAATCGTTTTATTCCCTACGCTGAAGAGCAGTGTGGGATGTTACAGATCTGCCCCGTGGTAGTTCCCAGTTCTTTTCAGTCAAATACCAGGCGAGCCGGTAAGTGGTCAAGAGGAAGAACCGATTCGGAAAGTTTCGGATGCGATTTTCTCTTCCAGATGTTGCCTCACAACCAAGGGAAACTTCCGACAGACCTTGTCCGGAAACATAGATAGGAGCTAATTTTAAGTTCTTTCTGGAACGATTCGTCCCAAACTAAAATATGAATGTGTGTTTATGTGTGTAAAATAGTGAAACAGGTGATTTCTCTACGTGCAGTTTACACGATGTGTGCTATCGGTGATACACATGTATTAATTCGTTCATTTCTTAATATGCCAGTTATACAAATCTAAAAGGAAAACTTGAAAACACTCACTCAGTCAACCTATCTCAGTTGCCAGTTCTTCTGTGGTTTGTAAGCAAGAAATAGGTTATAGTAATTGTGATGCTGTGTGGAAAAAATTTTAAACCTGGAATTTATAATCAGATATAGAAGAATCAAACCCAAAAGCATTTATATTGCATTTGTAGACATTAAAAAGGATGTGATTCGATCGACAGTTTCGAGCTGACAACAAATCAGTAGCAATCATAAGAGACATTTTAACAAAAACAAATGCAAAATTAAATTTTTACGTGAATCCTCCAAGGCTTTTGAGATCAAAACTGGTGAAAGACAAGGAGTTGGATTGTCCCAATTGGTGTTTTGTTGTGTACAAGAAAAGGTAATCACGGAATGGAGAGAAAGGAAAGGACAATTTAAAAAATCATAACTGAGAGAAAAGTGGATAATCTGGGAATTGATTGTTTGGCTTTTATAGAGGATGCTGACATCTTAGCTGAAGATATAGAAGATGCAACAATGCAGATAAATCTCCTACAACGTCTAGATGAAATAATACAACCGAATGTTTTTGACAAAGAATCTAACTTAGTAAGGCCAGGGGAACTGGATGAGGCGTCTCAGCAAAGAAAAAACTTCTGTAACAAGCAATCTTTATCCATAAATGCAGAACTCCAGCACCACAACGCCGTCATTAGACAATATTGTCTTTATTTTTCCGAATATCTCTCATTAAATGCAGGCAAACATTTAGGTGAAATAGAAAAGAACGAAAGAGAAATAATCGGGAAAATCTTATGGCCAAAATATAACAGTGGGCAGTGGAAATTAAGTAGTACCAAAGAACTTTATGAAACAATAGAACACATATTAGACACAATGACGTAGAGAAGATCTGCAATCTGTGGACACCTAAAAGGCTATACGAGAGAAGAATCACAGAAGCAGATTTTAACTTTCTTCAAGAAAACATAGAAGCATCAAAGACGTGGATCTAAGAAGTTATAGCAGACTGAGGGAAATGGAAATAACAGACGAAAAAAAAAACAGGGAAAAGAGAAAAGTTCAGAGCAGAAGTACAAAGTTTCAAGGTTTTCTAGAAGAAAACAAAGAAAAAGACAGGCGCAATATTGAAAGAGGGAAGAAGAGGACAACATAGAGAAAGAATGAAAAGTTACTGGAGAGAAAGTAGTGATGTAAGAAAGAAGACAAAGTTATTTCATACGGTTCTCAGCAGACCAGACCAATAAAAAAATGTCGTATTGTAATGTGAAAATCTGCAATTTCATGGTTACCGGTTGCATAAAATAATCCATTAGTCACTGAGTAATTCTCTTCATAGCATTGCCTACGTCACCTTGTGGTTTGTATAATGAGTTCCAAACGTGGGAACTGAGTTTCTGAGTTTACACTGCGCCGTTCACACAAAACCCAATGCCCATAACCTCGCTGTGTCAAAACGACGACGAACGGCAGATAAAAACAGCAAATATGAGATGCTAATGGGACTGTAGATGTTAACAGATGATGTACCTTGAGTGCAGCTCTTTGTGGAGATGACGGTGATAAGTAAGTGTGCTTTGTTGCACGGGGCAAAAAGTCGCGGTGTGCTAGAGAACCCGTTTCAGGCATAGAGAAGCAAATGTGGGTACGGTGGCGTGTTAGTGGTCTGAACCGCTGGAGGATAACGTCTTGCGAATTTGCTGCTGGTGTACTGGAACAGTATTTTTCCTTTTGCGGCTCACAGAAAAAGAAAGCTCCTCTGATTGCTTTGATGTCGGCAGCATGTAAGAACAAAATTTAATCGCCTCAGTTTTTCTGGCGCCCTCTTTCGCTGAAGTCCTCGCTGCGATGCTGACGGAAAAGACTGAGCCGAGTTGCTCTACAGGTTGCCGCTTTAGAGTTTTCATCGAGCCTGGCTTTTTATCCCCCTAAAAGCACTTCTCTTCGCTGTACCTGCCATGTTCGTTTTAAGTGATTAAGTTTTATGTGATCAGTTCAGAAAATTTTCGTAAGTATTGCTAAAAGCTCGAGTCCAGTCAGGGGGCGTAAGACGCTGAGCCAAATATATCCTTTTCGAAACGTGCAAACAGTAAATTCACGTATGGAAATCTAAAGCAATGCTGCACAACTCTGGTAAGAGCTTTTTTCTCTAATTTACGCATCAGGAGCAATGCTTGAAGCAGGAATGATTCACATTTCTTTGATATGGCTTATTGCGTTGAACAATTTAAGATTTCTTTTCAAAGCAAATGAATTCTTGAATCTGTCAGATCTTGAGCCTTGTTCGGATGCCTTGTGAGCAAGGGAATGTCAGGGGCCTGGGTTCAATCCTTATTCGGCACACAGTTGCAATGTATTTGGAAGTTTCACTAATAGTTGTACACAAACATAAAGGGCAAGCATTAAGTCCCAGCAGTCCCAGCAACTGCACTATATACGCAGAACTATATACTCTGCTTGACAATGGCTAAGAAACAACTGCCAATTGCTACGGAGCAACCAATGATTGCCGTGGAACACCTGAACCTGATTAATGATAGTAATTGAGAATGTAGAAGAAGGGACGTGTTGACTGCAGCTAAGCCAGCCCAAGAACTCTCTGTTTGCATTCGACAGTTGATGCAGTACGGTGTTTGACGAAGGTTGTTATGAAATCAAATAGTGCGACGTTCCGCGTGGTACGGTAAAATGTCTGTACGCGTAAGACATCATTTGAGTGCTTACAATCGCCGGCCGTGGTGGCCGTGCGGTTCTAAGCGCTGCAGTCCGGAACCGTGGGACTGCTACGGTCGCAGGTTCGAATCCTGCCTCGGGCATGGATGTATGTGATGTCCTTAGGTTAGTTAGGTTTAAGTAGTTCTAAGCTCTAGGGGACTGATGACCTAAGATGTTAAGTCCCATAGTGCGCAGAGCCATTTTTTTGCTTACAATCGTGGACGACCAGTTGGACGACTCTAAGCCGGGCAAAGTGTGACTACTGTGGCCACAGTAATGGGTGTGTTCGAAAAGTCATCACGCGATTAAAAAATGCCGCTGAAGTTGAAAATGCTATGATAAAGGATGCCTGTGATCGTACGAGGACCACTGCACCGCAGAGGATCGATAGGTAGCTCAAGTGGCGAAAAGGAACCGACATCTCACTCCTAGGCAGATCGCTACACACATTGCCAACGCTCCCGGTACACCTGTCTCTGCGGTAACCATTTTTCGGCAATTAAATCTGGCTGGCTTGTATGCTTGGAAGTCTGTTAAACGCATCTCACGTCAACCACGTAATCGTCGAGAAAGAGTTCATTGGTGTAGGGAGCATGTTGGTTGGAGGCAGCAACGGTGGACCAGAGTGATGTTCTTCGACGAATCCGCGTGGTTTGCGGTGGTAAGTCGTGAACCCTCTGTGTTGGCGCTTGTGTTTTTAAGAACTCATCATTTCGGAACTGTGGGGTTGGTGATCTTTCGTAATAAACGATGTTGCTTTTTCGGCACAGAAAGCCTACGTAGCACTCCAAATTGCTGTAGAGGTCGCCGACTGCTGGGCTAGATACTCCTATTGTTTTTTCAGGCTGCAGACGAACAACCTGTGTGTTCAAGATTATTGCTTTTAATACTCAGAATACAAGTCATTGCCATGTCACCTGCAAAGCTGGTGGCTATGTAATCCGGAGAGGTATCCGCTGTACCCAGTAGTGGACACAAGGCTGCTGAGAACGCTGCATCATTTCGGGGTGAAAGCCAATGACATTCTGGTGCGGCGGTTTGCCGCCCGCTGGTGAAGTAGTCGAGGAAGGCACGCCCCGTCGGTGGTCCTGCTTCGAGATGGCGGTGACCGCGGCGTGTGTGTTTGATTCACATGCCGTTTTCGTAATACTAATCCTTCCCAAATCAGTGCCCGCGTTGTCCCATTAGGTGGACGGTGAAGTCGGATGCCGAAGCCGGATGTTGAACCCGGCCCGCCGTACGGTAGGGCATCCTACTCGTGCGAGGCTGGAGTTTTAGTGCAGCTTCTGTGCCCCACCAGAGCCGCGTTGGTAGACTCCTGGACTATCCATAAGTGTTGGCTGCTGTGCTGACTTCATCACTGGATGCTGGATTGCATTATCCGTGGATACAGATCGCTGATCTTCTTGTAAGGTGGCTATCGCGTGACTGAAAAGGGGAGGCCACGACGTTTGGAACGCAGATTTACTGCAAACTTCGTACACTCGTAGCACTCCATGAGGACAACAAAATGTGTAAGCCGCAGGGAGTACTTTTCAAGCGTTATTGAGAAAATCGCAAGGTAATTTCGGTCGTCAAATATATACCTGTGCGTGGCCATTTTTACCATGAAGCGGCGGCAGCCGAGCGGTTAGCGTTCAAGCCCCGTAATCGCTGGATCGCTGGATCGAGCCCCTTCGTCAGTGTTTTCTTAAATTTCTAACACAGTCATTTTCTTTACTATTTACATTACAATTTATATAATGGGAAAAATACGTGTAATCGGATGAAATTTTATTAAATTTGCAATGTTATTTGGCAGTCTACAAATTTTTATTATCACAAATAATATAATATTCATAACTATCGACTAGTAAACGACCAAACGCATGAAGTGATATTAAAGTTGTATGCTTGTCCGTGATTAGAGAAATCCCTTATACCTGGAAGGAGCCCGAAACTACTTGTTACCTCTTAAGTTTTGACCGGCACAGACGGCTTTCGAAAGATGTACAATTAATCTTCGCTTTCGACATTACGAGTACAAGTTCCAGGATAGTATTTTTCCTAAAAACATGGAAAACATAAAGTTAAACGGCACCATCTGCATGCAATAAATGCTATGTTTCCGTATACGCAACGTCTTTTGAGGTTTTCCGTGGTAAAACAAACCTCGTTAACACTTTCAAAAACCTCTCTTTCAGCCGATAATTTGGAAGCAAACCACGCATAACGCAGAATTTCCTTAAATATCGGCGCTGATAATTGGTCATGCAGTATCGAGTGTATTTTAATAGCGTCTTCGCGAGAAGCAATTTCTCGTTCTCTTTCGATTAAATACGAACAATTTTGAAGACACGGACAAGCGTACATTTTCACTATCACTTTGTGCGTTTGGTCGTTTACTATTCGATGGTTATGAATATTATATTATTTGTGATAATAAAATTTGTAGACTGCCAAATAACATTGTAAATTTAATAAAAGTTCATCCGTTTACACGTATTTTCCCATTATATGACTTGTAATATAAATAGTAAAGAAAATGACTGTGTTAGAATTAAAAAAAAAACACAAAAAAAACTGACGAACGGGACTCGATCCAGAGATTGCGGGGCTTGAACGGTAACCACTTGGTTGCCGCCGCTTCATGGTACAAATGGCCACGCACAGGTAAATATCTGACGACCGAAATTATCTTGCGATTTTCTCAGTAACGCTTGAGAAGTACGTGCTACTGCTAAGACATTTTGTTGTCCTCATGGAGTACTACGAGTGTACGAAGTCTGAAGTAAATCCACGTTCCAAACGTCGTGGCTTCCCCTTATGAGTCACCCAGATTGTTTGAACCTAGAAAATGTTACTCTCCCGTTTCCTTACTAATTCGTCGCGCAACACTGCGTTCCATTGCACAAGCATCCAGTTCTGCTTAGGTACTTACCTGTTCAAATGGCTCTGAGCACTATGCGACTTAACTTCTGAGGTCATCAGTCCCCTAGAACTTAGAACTAATTAAACCTAACTAACCTAAGGACATCACACACATCCATCCCCGAGGCAGGATTCGAACCTGCGACCGTATCTGTCGCTCGGCTCCAGACCGTAGCGCCTAGAACCGCACGGTCACTACGGCCGGCGACTTACCTGTTTTTCTCTGTGTATGTTGCTGATTAATGAATGTGGACATCTCCGGTAAGAGAAGGCCTCAGAGCAGAACGTGGGAACATTAGCTAGCTGCAGATGTTGAACAAAAATGACGGAACTGGCTTGGGGTAACACCCATGAATAAATTTCATTTGTTTCCGTGATAGAATCCTAAAATATCTGAATTGTTGAGGCGCCTTGTATGATAAAAGTAAACCCACGAACAAAAAGGAAATGCAATGCCAGTATTTTATTCTCTTCACATATGTGATGCTACAGAGGAATGCTGAAGATTAGATGGGCAGATCACGTAACTAATGAGGAGGTACTGAATAGAGTTGGACAGAAGAGAAATTTGTGCCACGACTTTACTTGAAGAAGGGATCGGTTGGTAGGACATGTTCTGAGGCATAAAGGGATCACCAATTTTGTATTGGAGGGCAGGGCGGAGGGTAAAAATCGTGGAGGGAGACCAAGAGATGAATACACTAAGCAGATTCAGGAGGATGTAGGTTGCAGTAGTTACTTGAAGATGAAGAAGCTTGCAGATGATAGAGTAGTATGGAGAGCTGCATCAAACCAGTCTCTGGGCTGAAGACCATAACAACAACATTTTCTTTTGTTATTGGCTTGCCTGCGGAAGTTTGACCTCTATCATATGCAAGTTTATGTAATTATTAGGCAGGCTTGATGTCGGAATATCGATTAGCGGACCCGTAAGCGAGAAAAAATGAAATATCGCCCCAGACGTGCAGGATACAAGTGGGGTTGCCTATCTCCAGGGGCACGAAGTATTTTCCAGCACTTGGTCTTTTTGAGTGGCCTTTTCCCTATAGACTGAACTATATACCTGTGTTTGGATGTACTTAGTAGCGAGAGTTTGCTAGTGGCCAATTGGAGGGATGGATGAACCGTCGGCGGCGAACTTAATCCACTCCAGTGTCCGATCTCGAAATCCTGGTGAAAGCGATTAGATTGCTACAGGGCATTTAATTATTAGCTTTGGAATAGTGAGAAATCAAAATCCTATGTCACGGGTCAAAGCGAGGCTGGCGACCCGTATTTGTAGCACTGTAAGCAATTAATCCGTGTCCGCAAATAAACGTTTCCGATTAATCTACGGAGCAGCACGCTGCGTAGCGTCTCTCGCGCGCCGCGCATCGCCAACAGTGCGTGCATTCTAGCCGAGGAAGCGAGTGTGACTTCACGAGACTTCACGGAAGTTCCTAGGCGCGAAGGAAAGGAACGTTTCAAGTTGACTTCATAGCTCTTGTAAGTAGGCTGTTTAGGTTCTTATGTTGGTAACGCCACCGCCACGTAGCGCTCTGTATGAAAATCACTGGCTGTGCTGTGTGCAGTCTGTGGCTGAGTGGCATTGTTGGAATATTTGCTATTATAGTGTTGGGCAGTTGGCTGTTTTTTTAACAGCGCGTAGCGTTGCGCTGTTGGGGGTGAGCCGCCAGCAGTGGTGCATGTGGGGAGAGAGATTGTGGAGTTTTGAGACCGGATGATCTGGAGGTGTGTCCATCAGAGACAGTAAATTTGCAAGACTGGATGTCATGAACTGATATATATATTATGACTTTTGAACATTATTAAGGTAAATACATTGTTTGTTCTCTATCAAAATCTTTCATTTGCTAACTATGCCTGTCAGTAGTTAGTGCCTTCAGTAGTTAGAATCTTTGATTTAGCTGGCAGTTTTGGCGCTCGCTGTATTGCAGTAGTTCGAGTAACGAAGATTTTTGTGAGCTAAGTGATTCGTGAAAGATATAGGTAATTGTTAGTCAGGGCCATTCTTTTGTAGGGATTTTTGAAAGTCAGATTGCGTTGCGCTAAAAATATTGTGTGTCAGTTTAGTGTTGATCAGAATAGGTAAAGAGCGAAATGTCTGAGTACGTTCAGTTCTGCTTAGCTGTTTCAAAAGCAAATAACGTAAGGGGTTTATCAGCACTGTAACTCAAAAATTATTCTAGGGGGACGTTTCACTCTGTGTGGACTTTTAACAGCTAACGGCTTTCGACTCGTAGCTTGTTACAAAAGTACACATCAGTCAGTCAACTAAGGCTCATCTTCGACATTTGACATTAACTCTCATATGAGTCGAAAACGGTAAACAGTTCCAAGAGCATTCTTCGCTATCGAGACAGTTGTGAATAAAAAGGAAGGATGGCAAGTGCATAAAGTAACTAAGAGTACTGATTAAACAGCAAATGAAGAAGAATTGGGAACGTGCCATTTACTGGCAGTATATTATTCTACTATTTCTACTGGTAGCTTCCAGAATCGGCACTTGTGATGTCCGCTCTTCGTATAGCAAGACAGTAATAATTGTGGGCAGTGCGGAGGCTTTTCTCTCCGGGGATGTCCATTTATCAATGTCAGGACGTTATGGCAACAGTTATGGGGGCTCACGGGGTGATGACGCGCGTAGAGTAGTAGTGTGAGCGCGCCGCTGCGGGCCGGCGGTCCACAAAAACAGGCTCAGAGGCGCAGAGCCACACCGTGAGAACGGCGGCCGAGAGCTCGCTGGCCGCTGGAAAACAACTGGCGTCACTCCAGCCTCTGAGATAAGCCGGCAGCAGATGCGCACTCTCTCTCTCTCTCTGCCTTGCCAGAGCTCCCGCTCCTCCGCTGCGATTTGCACGCCTTAGTTGTTGGCAATGAAAAGAGTGGCCGACGAATGTACGTTACGGAGGACGTTTACCAGAAGACTAAACTGGTTAGTGGGACATTTGCTACAGCTTCTTGAAATACAGGATGTACAAAATAAAACTGCCCTGGAAAATAATTCGTGCCCTGGAGATAGGTAGCCCGTCTTTTATCACCTACATCTGGGGCGGTATTTCATTTTATTCTCGCTTTCTGGTCCGCTAATTGATATTCGGACGCCAAGCCTGCCTACAAATTACGTAAACTTGTATATGATAGAGGTCAGCCTTCCGCAGGCACGCCAATAAAATAAGAACATGTGAAGAGAATAAAATACTGGCATTGCATTCACTTTTTGTTCGTGGGTTCACTTTTATCATACAAGGCGCCCAAAGAATTTAATATTTCAGGATTCCGTCACTCGTAGTCAAGCTCAAAGCTACTGTATGGTACACTACTGGCCATTAAAATTGCTACACCACCAATATGACGTGCTACAGACGCGAAATTTAACCGACAGGAAGAAGATGCTGTGATATGCAAATGATCAGCATTTCAGAGCATTCACATAAGGTTGGCGCCGGTGGCGACACCTACAACGTGCTGACATGAGGAAAGTTTCCAACCGATTTCTCATACACAAACAGCGGTTGACCGGCGCTGCCTGGTGAAACGTTGTTGTGGTGCCACGTGTAAGGAGGAGAAATGCGTACAGTCACGTTTCCGACTTTGATAAAGGTCGGATTGTAGCCTATCGCGATTGCGGTTTATCGAATCGCGACATTGCTGCTCGGGTTGGTCGAAATCCAACGACTGTTAGCATAATATGGAATCGGTGAGTTCAGGAGGGTAATACGGAACGCCGTGCTGGATCCCAACGGCCTCGTATCACTAGCAGTCGAGATGACAGGCATCTTATCCGCATGGCTGTAACGGATAGTGCAGCCACGTCTCGATCCCTGAGTCAACGGATGGGGACGTTTGCAAGACAACAACCATCTGCACGAACAGTTCGACGACGTTTGCAGCAGCTTGGACAGTCAACTCGGAGACCATGGCCGCGGTTACCCTTGACGCGGCATCACAGACAGGAGCGCCTGCGATGGTGTACTCAACGACGAACCTGGGTGCACGAATGGCAAAACGTCATTTTTTCGGATGAATCAAGGTTCTGTTAACAGCATCATCGTGGTCGCATCCGTGTTTGGCGACATCGCGGTGAACGCACATTGGAAGCGTGTATTCGTCATCGCCATACTGGCGTGTCACCCGGCGTGATGGTATGCGGTGCCATTGGTTACATGTCTCGGTCACCTCTTGTTCGCATTCACGTCACTTTGAACAGTGGACGTTACATTTCAGCTGTGTTACGACCCGTGGCTCTACCCTTCACTCGATCCCTGCGAAACCCTACATTTCAGCGGAATAATGGACCACCGCATGTTGGAGGTTCTGTACGGGTCTTTCTGGATACAGAAAATGTTCGACTGCTGTCCTGGCCAGCACATTCTCCGGATCTCTCACAACTGAAAATGTCTGGTCAATGGTGGCCGAGCAACTGGCTAGTCACAATACGCCAGTCACTACTCTAGATGAACTGTGGTACCGTGTTGAAGCTGCATGGGCAGCTGTACCTGTATACGCCATCCAAGCTCTGTTTGACTCAATGCCCAGGCGTATTAAGGCCGTTATTACGGCCAGAGGTGGTTCTTCTGGGTACTGATTTCTCAGGATCTATGCACCAAAATTACGTGAAAATGTAATCACATGTCAGTTCTAGTATTATATATTTGTCCAATGAATACCCGTTCATCATCTGCATTTCTTCTTGGTGTAGAAATTTTAATGGCCAGTAGTGTACTTGGATGGAAAGTGTTGTACAGTAAATGCTAACACTGTTTTAAATAAACTCTTTGCTATGCAAGCTATTATTAAATGAAATGTTTTAAACTGCTTTGTATCTACTGCTGTGGAAAAAGAGATGAAACATTTTGAATTATTTGAAATTACCGAGCAATGGCGGCTGATTGTTGCACACCAGCGAAGTTTCCTGGCGTCACGGCAGCTGTAAATGGCTAGAAATTGTTTGAATGTTCAAACTATTGCCATGAAGGATCAGAAGGTTACTTTCAATAATAACAAAGCTAACATTTCGTAAATATATTAAAAATTACAGCATACACACCTTCTCAACGTAAACGACTTTCTCCAAGAACAGCGAAAACAAAAGTAAGATAAACAGAAGACCTAACGGCTATAACGACAGCTTTTTTTATTGAACAAGAAAAGATATTTTTATGTAATACTGCAGTTGTCAGTGATGACGCTTTATTGTTCAAACTATATTTTTGACGAAAAATAATTATTGTACATATCAAACACTTTAGTAATCAGTTCCAAAAATCACGCGGTCTTCAATGTCCAAGTTTGGAGACGTTATAGCTGGTGGTGTTAGTTGGATTGTCTATCTCCAGGGGCAAGAATTACGCTGGTGTCCAAAATTAAAACAACAAACGGGAATGTTGCAAGTTTGCGTCTTTTGTACCACAAAGTAGTGATAGCAAAGTAAAAACAATGCAAAGAATACAGAAGGTAAACAACTGCAACATGCAGATTAATACACGAAAATGTTCTTAGATTTTTCCAACTTAACAGATTTGCACAGACTTTCCGACACCTGGTTAATGTGATCACTATGAGATGTGACCACGTCTGGCAGCAATAGAGACCTGACATCGAGGGAGCATGCTGTGAATAACGTCATCGACGTCATGTTGAGGCAATAACGCCCGTTCTTCCATGCGGAGCTGCTCTCAAGTCTTGGAGAGTGGTTGTGGGTGTTGATTGGTGCAACACGTCATGCTAGTGCATCCCAGACGTGCTCTATGGGATTCAAATCGGGAGAGCTAGCTGGTCTCGCCATGCATGCAGTATCTTCTGTTTCCAAGAAAACATCAGCCACTCGTACTGTATGAGGTCGAGCATTATCGTCCACCAATAGGACGTCTGGGTGCACAGCATCTCGCAACAAGACCTCGTCACGACGCCTGACAGCAGTTAAACTTTTCCGATTCACCCGTACAATTTCATGAACAGGTGTTTGGTTAGTCAACATAATCCCTGCCCACATCATTAGTGATCCTCCTCGTCATCGGCCTCTTTCCACAATGTTTGGGTCTCGAAAGCGTGTTCCACATTATCTCTGCAGACCAAATCTGTTCTCATCTGCGAATGGAACATTGCGTCACTCTTCAACAGTACACAAGTTTCATGTTGACGACTCCATTCTAGACGTAAAGGCCACTCTGTCGAAGCCTTCTCTACACGGTTTGCCTTGATACAACACGTCCAGTGGGTGCTGCGAGTTCCGATGCCAGTTGCTACGCGGTAGTAAGGCCCTATAATCGTGTCCTTAGAGCCATACAACGGTCTTCTCTGTCTGATTTCCCTGCCCAGATCTTCGGGATACTGTTTCAAAACTGTCGACACATCCGAGAAACGACAGAACGACTCAAGTTAATCCATCAGGCCAGATGGTTGTGGGGCGGCGGGTGGAAATACACTCCTGGAAATTGAAATAAGAACACCGTGAATTCATTGTCCCAGGAAGGGGAAACTTTATTGACACATTCCTGGGGTCAGATACATCGCATGATCACACTGACAGAACCACAGGCACATAGACACAGGCAACAGAGCATGCACAATGTCGGCACTAGTACAGTGTATATCCACCTTTCGCAGAAATGCAGGCTGCTATTCTCCCATGGAGACGATCGTAGAGATGCTGGGTGTAGTCCTGTGGAACGGCTTGCCATGCCATTTCCACCTGGCGCCTCAGTTGGACCAGCGTTCGTGCTGGACGTGCAGACCGCGTGAGACGACGCTTCATCCAGTCCCAAACATGCTCAATGGGGGACAGATCCGGAGAGCTTGCTGGCCAGGGTAGTTGACTTACACCTTCTAGAGCACGTTGGGTGGCACGGGATACATGCGGACGTGCATTGTCCTGTTGGAACAGCAAGTTCCCTTGCCGGTCTAGGAATGGTAGAACGATGGGTTCGATGACGGTTTGGATGTACCGTGCACTATTCAGTGTCCCCTCGACGATCACCAGTGGTGTACGGCCAGTGTAGGAGATCGCTCCCCACACCATGATGCCGGGTGTTGGCCCTGTGTGCCTCGGTCGTATGCAGTCCTGATTGTGGCGCTCACCTGCACGGCGCCAAACACGCATACGACCATCATTGGCACCAAGGCAGAAGCGACTCTCATCGCTGAAGACGACACGTCTCCATTCGTCCTTCCATTCACGCCTGTCGCGACACCACTGGAGGCGGGCTGCACGATGTTGGGGCGTGAGCGGAAGACGGCCTAACGGTGTGCGGGACCGTAGCCCAGCTTCATGGAGACGGTTGCGAATGGTCCTCGCCGATACCCCAGGAGCAACAGTGTCCCTAATTTGCTGGGAAGTGGCGGTGCGGTCCCCTACGGCACTGCGTAGGATCCTACGGTCTTGGCGTGCATCCGTGCGTCGCTGCGGTCCGGTCCCAGGTCGACGGGCACGTGCACCTTCCGCCGACCACTGGCGACAACATCGATGTACTGTGGAGACCTCACGCCCCACGTGTTGAGCAATTCGGCGGTACGTCCACCCGGCCTCCCGCATGCCCACTATACGCCCTCGCTCAAAGTCCGTCAACTGCACATACGGTTCACGTCCACGCTGTCGCGGCATGCTACCAGTGTTAAAGACTGCGATGGAGCTCCGTATGCCACGGCAAACTGGCTGACACTGACGGCGGCGGTGCACAAATGCTGCGCAGCTAGCGCCATTCGACGGCCAACACCGCGGTTCCTGGTGTGTCCGCTGTGCCGTGCGTGTGATCATTGCTTGTACAGCCCTCTCGCAGTGTCCGGAGCAAGTATGGTGGGTCTGACACACCGGTGTCAATGTGTTCTTTTTTCCATTTCCAGGAGTGTAATTGGTTATAAATGTTTTTATTATTTATTTTATTGCTGTTGTTTGCCGTTCTCAACACTGGCTCTCTAACTACAATATTGGCAACCAGAAAGTGATTAGCAAAACGTGAAGCCTGTAATTAGAATTCCTAGTGCCCACTTCATCTGATGAATACACTTATAGCTACAGCTTATAGCTCTGAGGAATTAGGAGATTGGGATTCATAATCAAAAACGACCCTCTCTAAAATGTTCACTATATTCTGAAAATCACAGACCAAAAAGGAATCCACACAATCCAACTACCAGAGCAGTTCAGAGTCTAATGCGCTGATGCAGCTATAACTGTTCAAATTAAATGTTTAAGTGAATGCTCGCCATAATTTGATGATAATGTTCATCAAACGCCACGCTAAATAATGGTAGAATGTCTGCCCCGCGGCGGCACGTGAAAATACGACATACGCAAACTGAAGATAGATCATTAAAGTCATCCCAGAATTAACACTTCACTCGAAAATGATTTCATGGTACGCGTATCCCGAGCAACTTATTACGGCATCCGAGGCTGTTTATTAGCAATTATACCTACACGACGCGACTCCCGGCACAAGTGGTGCGCTAATCAGCGTCTGGAGAGAACTGGGGCCTTTTTCTCTCGCGCAGCGTTCTTATATATAAAGCCGCGCTGCGGTCGGCTAAGGGAACGCCTGATCAAATCCGCTCTCCCGACTAGCCGCTGGGCTAGTAATGCACCACTTTAAATTATCGAATAAATCATTGCTTCCTTTGCTGATGGCCAATGAAGCTCTCAATCTAAATGTGCAATCAGCACACAGTAAGTAATCATAATAAAAGTCTGACGTGGCTAAGTCAAATATTTTGGGCGAGAGAATTAATTTAATTACACTACACGCAGTAGACGAGCTCTGAACTTGCCCTTTGGAGATACGCTATCGCTATAGTTTTATAGTTATTCAGTTGAAACTTCTCACATCTTTATGATTATCGCGGATTTCCCTTCTACTTAAATTTAAACATCCTAGCCTTATTTATTCGCCTTATTTGTTCGCCTTCTTAATTTTTAAGACAAAAACCAGAAAATCATGAATTTCAACTAAAATTTTAATTTGTGAGATCCAGAATACTGTTTCTACTAAATTATTATGAAAAAGGAATGTAAATACAAATTTTTAAATTTGTAGCTCTTTTCTGTTGCGCCAATGATTTTTACAGAAAAATTTCGAAAATGGTTAAAGTTATTGAACTAGTATTCAACACATATTGATTTAGTATTACTCCTGACATGCTAGAAACGTTTCAGGTTATTCACTTGATTTTTAAAGTATTGCGCAACATTTATGACGTCAGAGCTAGTTACAGCGGACTAGGCTGGCATACAATGGAAAGACTGATGTGAATTTTATACGGCGTGAGTAGGCTGCTTCCCTACATGGTGTTACGACTATCCTGCCTCCATTCTTCCTGTGGTCCTCCACCACAGAGAGTGTGGTAGGCGGCGTCTTCCCTGTGCCATACTGCACCGCCTGTGACTGTGTACACAGCGATTGTGGATGTGGGACTACACGGCAAACGCACTCCGTTTGACAGCTGCCCTGACGTCATCGTTGGAGTGGTTTTCCGTTGACCGAAATGCCATATTTCGTGCAGTTTGTATGACTACATCGTGAATTAAACACAGGGCGGGGAAACAGCGGTTTGTTCCTTTAATTTTGGACACCAGCGTATTTTCCGGGGCAGCTTTATTTTTCCAACCCTGTAGTTGCGTTGGCGCTGGAAGGATGAGTAGAGTTCAAAAATAGTAATGGCAGACATAGACATCAAGTTATAGATGACGTTGTGTATAGTAGTTATATAAAGATGAAAAGGTAGGAAGAGATGCATGACGGCATATAACCAGGCGAAAAACTGAAAACTGTTACATTCCTGTCCGTATTCTTTTGGTAGAAAGATTAATTCTGCATTTAGACCTTGACGCACTGCCGGATGGACTGCCTATTTCCCCTCTGCTTAAGATGCGAGTGGGGATCTCTGCACACTGCGCACCCGGCCATTAATGTCGGCTTTCCCTAATCGGAACCATTGCATCTATGTGAAATCGCTTCCCAGCTGTCTTCATGAGACTGAGTCAATCCCGCTCCAGTCCTTACAATTTGGAAAAGAAAGTCTTGTTTCTACCTCGAATCAAATCTGGTTTCTCTGTGTAGCTAGCTAACAAGCTAGCCGCTCAGTTACGCCCTGCGAACAAAAACTTCTATTGTAATTTAAGATTTGTTGACCTAGAAGAAAGCAGCCGACAGTGCAAAGTGGTGCAAGATGTTTGAATTATATGCCATTGCGAGAGAATGATAACATACAACATGTACAAAAATCAAGTGGGAACAATAATGAAGGATAACCAAGAGAGAAATACTGTGTTTAAAAAGGTCGTAGAGCACAGATGCATTCTTTCCCCTGTGTTGTTTTTTTGTCCTGTTTACGAAAGAAGCTTTGAAGGCCTTGAAAGAAATATACAAAATTAAGACTAAAATTCAGCTTGAAAGAACATTAGTTATAATATTACCTCGCGTCTCTGTTTGCGCGGGTATGAATTACAAGACCTGCTAAGTGAAATCGTTTACTGAACACGGCAAATGGACTGAGAATTTTTTATGAATATTTTCCTTTTTCTTTGCACCTTCCGTTTCTATCTACAAAGTGTAACTAAATTCCCTGTACAGACGTCGAGGACATATTCCTTACACCAAAGCGAGAAAAAAATGGCTAGTAAACATGGACTGTACAATGCATATCGTAAGATAGGGCTTCACATCACACGTACTTCGCGAGCAGACGGTGCTAACTCTCCCTCTACTTGTGTGTTGGTATTTGTTCTGTAGGTGACAGAACCTCTTCATTTCCTTTATTTACTTTCTTCTCTTTGTTTTTAGTTTGTTAAATTTGTATTTTAATAGAAAATTTTATACAAGCAGAACAGGTCGTTTGAAAATGTTTTGAGAGTGTCCCTGAATATATTTATAGTTCTAAGAGAAAGTCATATTTTAGCGAAGATATTAACTTTTTAGTGCTCTTTTTCTGGTAGTATCCATCAGATTATTTGGTTTAGTAAGGATGTGATAAACTTTTTCCGAACACTCCACCCACCCTGATTCTGGGAAAGTACCAGACTCCTCGAATTTTCTCTTCAGATAACGTTCCCGGACAGGTGCGCACATTAAAGAGCCCGCTTCCGGGCCAAGGGGGAGACGCACCGGCCCAGTTTCGAATCCATCCTGCGGATTAACGATGGAGGCCGGTGTGCCGGTCAGCCTGGATGTGATATTTTGGCTGTTTCCCACGTCCCACTAGGTGAATACCGGACTGGTACCCACGTCCGTCTTGATACACTCTACACAAACATTTAGATAACTTCCTCACATGTGCGCATATAATTTACTCTAGCGCCAACAGATGGAGTAAAGTGATTCCATCACTGAGTGTCAATAGGAGACTGGCCACCTTTGATGTTTAGTCTCCTTAAACCCATAATCATCATCAGCTGCAAAAGCCCTCCACATAACAGGACAAGAACTGACTTCATCGGGACAATGTGTCTTGTTTGGTGTTCTACAACAAGGAGAAACGAATTACGCTATCCGTCTTCTAAAATGTTAAATATTTTGATTTACGCAGTTTATTTAGCATCACCTATGACAATAAGATTTTCTTATCCCCCCTCCCACCCCATCCCTCCCGCCAATCCTTCCCCCAATCCGCCTGGAAGTAATTTTCGGTGGCACATTCCAGCCGGTATTGAAATCTAGACACGAATAGAAGTTCACAGCTGATCAAATCGATCGCTTCCTTATTCCACTGGTGACGTAGCGATAACCGTGAATAATTCTCTAATGAATGAATTAAGCTGGCAAGATGAGGATTTCTCAGAGCGTAATACTGCAGTTTGAAGAACAAATCTTCAACTTAAAGTTCTGTAAAACATGTTAACGGAAACTACGTACGTTTATGCCAGGCTTGTAATTACGCCTCAGAGATATTCAGCGGTCGCCCACAGAGGAGTAATTAGTGGCTCATCTCACGCACATCTCGCGAATGGAATGTTAAACAGACATAGTAAAACCGCCGGCACGTATCTTGTGCTATGCGGCGACTGACGATTCAAGACTGCATTCGTAGCTACATGATTACACGGCTTTCGTCTCGGGGATATTCATCTCACTCAATGCTCTGTATTTACCCAGAATGTGCATGATCGATGTTTGCCGTAATGACGCAGGCAAACGTTGATAGCAATTTGGGAAGCTAGCAGGTATCCTACCAAATCCTTTACACTCAGACTTACGTAGGGATACTGGCTGGAAAATTTGTTATACTCTTTATAACTCATTTGACATCCACTGTTCGATAAGGACCTCCTTTAGATCTTCCCATGCCTTGCTGTCAGATCGTATGTTGTAGCTACTTCATGAAGTGACATTATCGTGAGGTTGGTATTTTAAGCAGTCGTATCACCTTCGTCTCTTATTGGCAGCATGGACTCCTCATTCGAACTGGAAAGAATAGTAACAATATACAGTCCGCGTACGGACTAGTTATCTATGTTAGTGACTATTATTCCGAGATGAAAAACAGGATAACGACTCAGTTTATTTGTAGTGGTTGAGTCCTAAAATTTGCATATGTGAGGAGCACGGTTGAAGCTCCGTCCAGCCAACCAGATTAAGAATTTCGGTGGTATCTCTGCATATGTTAAGGCGAATGCCGGGACGGTACATTTGAGAAAGGGAAGGACAATTTCTTTCGCCATCCTATCTGTCCTATCTGATATTGTGCTCCGTCTTCAACGACCTAGTCGTCGACGAGACGTTAAAACCTTCTGCATTTGCAGCTATACTCCGCACTCCACCCTGTGGTGTGTGGCGCAGGGTACTTTGTGTACCGCTGTCACTTCTTCCTTTTCCTGTTCCATTCGCGAATGAGTCAAAGGAAGAACGATTGCTGGTAAACCTTCACGTGCGTTCGAATCTCTCTAATTTTACCTTCGCGGTCTTTTCGCGAATTCACGTAGGAGGTAGCAATATACTGGTTGACTCTCTAAGAAACGTGCGCTCTCGGAATTTTAACACTAAAGCACACCAAGATACAGAACACCTCTGTTGTAGATCGCATCCCGGAGGACGAAGGTTCAAATCCGCGTCTGGCCATCCTGATTTAGGATTTCTGTGTTTTCCTTTAATCCCTCCAGGCAAATGCCGGGATGGTTCCTTTGAAAGGGCACAGCCGATTTCCCCCACCTCCCCCTATTCTTGAAACATCTCGAGATTGTGCTCTGGCTCTAATGATTTCGATATCAATCGGAAGTTGAACCCTAATCTTTCTTCGTTTCTCTTCCACTGTCTGCCTCTGGTGTTGATCCTTTCCCTTATAGCGTCAGCCACTGGGATCGACCGAACAAATTCGAGACTGTTTTGCGCTTACTAAATTACACTGTAATAAAATGCGATGTTGTTCTTTTCAGTTTTCTCGATTTCCTCTATCAATCCTGTTTGGTGCGCGTCTGAAGAGCAATATTCAAGTACTGGCCGGACGTGACTTTTGTAATCTACGTCCTTTGTGAGTGGACAACACTTCCCGAGGATGAACCTGAGTCTGGCATCTGCCTTACCTGCGACTAGTTTTGTGTGGTTGTATCACTTCAAGTCCCGCCGTACGCATGTGTTTAGATATTTCAAATGGTTCAAATTGCTCTAAGTACTATGGGACTTAACATCTGAGGTCATCAGTCCCCTAGACGTAGAACTACTTAAACCTAACTAACCTAAGGACATCACACACAGCCATGCCCGAGGCAGGATTCGAACCTGCGACCGTAGCAGCAACGCGGTTCCGGACTGAAGCGCCTAGAACCGCTCGGACACAGTGGCTGGCTTTAGATATTTAATGGACGTCGTTGCCTCCAGTTTTTGTTCGGCACTCGTGCAATTATTTTTCTCTTTTAATGCACAGTAAGTTACATTTATTTGGGCTGAGTGTCAACTGCCAGTCCCTACACCAAGCGTGAATCCTCTGCATGTCTTCGTGCTGTTCGCTATAATTTTCTTGCGTTGTGTCTCCTTTATACAGGGCCAGCCAGCTATCCCTATGTCTGTATCAGAGACTGTATCCAACCAGGCGATACCTACGTAATCGATGAAGTTCCCTCTCTGACCTTTGCGCGACTGTTGGCAAACGGAATCGTTCTGCAAAAAATACGAGTAAGGATTGGACATGAGTTACACCGTAGTTTTGGACTAAGGTATAATTTACTTCTGCCATTCTTATCCAGCTGTCTCCAATCTTTCTTTGTGTAATTAGCGGTGTAGCCATACGCGTTTTGGAAATCTCGGTAAGTTAATTTCGTTTATAGTATTTAATCTTTCGTAAGTAATACAGAAACGTTGCGTTCCACCATCGGACACAGCAAAATTAAAAGGAGATATCAAAATGAGAAGCGTGGAATTAGCAACTTGACTTTATATAACCCAATGAAAAGATCAAAATATGACTCTCGCGTTAGTATGTTAAAGTAGTTTCATAAATAGAATTTGTACAATAAGTCTAAGATGTATTTTTTACAGTTTACCCAGTTATTCTGCAACATTTTGACAATGTGCTCCACTTCTCCAGAGCGAACTGGCCAACAATATTGTTCTGTCGTGTCGGGTTGCGTAAAACGACATCGTAGGTGCAGGTGATTACCCTGTATATTTACTAGTGAAAGTGGAGTCACCCCTACCGAAACTATGTGATGCAGCCCTACAAACATGTGATGTCGTCATAAGGTCGATTTCCCCTGCTGTCTTATTGCATGATACTAATGTCCAATAAGATCTTCTTGCAAAAAATTCTGAACACATCTGACAAGAGGTATAGTCCGTTCACAAAACGTCGAACCTTCAAATCGTTTATCTGCATCTGTCTGCCATGTAACTGTGTTAATATGCCGTGCCTAGCGACCAGTTATAACAAAGAGCGTAATTAATGCTTGCAACTAGGTAACAAAAGTAAATAACATGGTAAACACCGAGCTGATGGAGTACGTACTTTAATCTAGTTGTGACCCAAACATGTTCCCAGCAGGATACTGCGGCATACGTGGTTAGGCATTGCGGGTTGCAGAAAACGACATCGGTAGGGACAGCTGAATCACCCTGTACCATCAGCGAACAGCCTCACGAAACTTCTGACTTTGTCTGTTTGAGTACATTGTGAACATTAATGGTCCCTTAACATCCGAGGTCACTTTTATATCTGAAGAGATTCTCTCCATTAAGAATGACAAGCTGTGCTCTATTTGTGAGGAACTTCTCAGTACAGTCACAAAGGTAGTGTGATATTCCGTATACTCGTGTTTTATTCATTACGTGGCAGGGCGGAATGTTGTGGAGCCGCTTCCGGAAGACAAGGAACACGGCTTCAACGTGGATGCTGGTTTCAACTGCTTTCCAGGTGTCACGGACAAAACAAGCAATCTGGATCTTACACTACCGTTGTTTCCAAAATCCATGTTGATTCCTGCACAGGAGATTTTTTATCTCCAGAAAGGTCCTATACCCGAGCATACATCGTGTCCTGGAGCTCAACTGGCGTCAGTATATAGGCCTATAGTTGTGTACATCTCTTGTATGACCCTTCTTGAAATCAGGAATGACCTGCACTTACTTCCAATCACTTAGAACGCATTCTTCCTTCACAGACCTACTGTGCTCTGCTGCTAGAAGTTGTAAGTAGCCGGTCTGTATGTTGGCAACGCTGTAGACTGTGCTAATATCGCTGACAGCGCTCTGCGCCCTCGGTAAGAGATTCTGTGGTTGAACGGACTAGCAGTTAGCGACTGGTTCAAATGGTTCAAATGACTCTGAGCACTATGGGACTTAACATCTGAGGTCATCAGTTCCCTAGAACTTAGAACTACTTAAACCTAACTAACCTAAGGACATCACACACATCCATGCTCGAGGCAGGATTCGAACCTGCGACCGTAGCAGTCGCGCGGTTCTTCTTTGACGGCACAGTTACCGGTGAGGTGTACCTTCAGAAGCTTCAGACATCCATTTTACCTGCCATCCGAGACTTGTATGGAGACGGAAGAGTTTACTTTCAACAAGATGTTGCACCCGCCCACTACCGAAATCGTGTTAGGACGTATCTCGACGAAAATCTACCAGGAAGATGGATGGGCCGTAGAGGTGCTGTGGAGCATCCACCACGTTCCCCAGACCTAACTCCTCTGGACTTCTACCTGTGGGGAACACTAAAGGACTTCGTTTATCGACAAAAGCGGCGCACACTGGATGAACTACGAGAATCCATCGTACATTCATGTGCAAATGTCCAATTGAACACGTTGCCGTCAGAAGTTCGTGCAGTAGTTCGGTGGCATCGTTTGTGTGTGGATGTTAATAGTGACCATGTCGAACACCTACAGTGATATATGTAAGCTACACATTCACCAAAAATGGGACAACTCCGTCAATTAGTTTGCAAGTTATGGACTTTTAAACAGTGGATACATTTTTTGGACACCGTATCAAAATCTCTTTAGTAGCTGCGGAGATAAGCCTTCACATACAGATAGGAAAACGCTGCGGGGGTCTTTAATTTGGAATATGTATAGACAGTGTGGACACTGAAAGCAAGCTGGGGTTAGCCTGGTGGCAGGTTAGGAGCGGGCTGCCCAGCTGTCGGCGGCAGGGTTGTGAGGGGTGCCTGCGGGAACCGGTTAAAACAATTAGGCGCCGTAATGTGTTTACACGGCCGGGCGCCGCGCCATCGGAATGCCTGATCGCCGGAGACCCGCTACGGCCCGCGGCCATCGGACGCCAGCCACCAGCCAGCAATCTCCTGCCCCGGTCATCCGGTCGCCACGCTATCCGGGAAAGCGCTGTTTACACAACAACAGGCTGGCGTTGGCCATTCGCTGTGTGTTCCTCGTCAAACCAAACAGGAGATCAGACCTTTGCGAAAACTAACTCGGTCAAATGACTAGGTACAGCCTCATTCCATTTCGAAGTAGCACGCGTTGTACAAAATGGTTCAAATGGCTCTGAGCACTATGGGACTTAACTTCTAAGGTCATCAGTCCCTTAGAACTTAGAACTACTTAAACCTAACTAACCTACAGACATCACACACATCCATGCCCGAGGCAAGATTCGAACCTGCGACCGTAGTGGTCGCGCGGTTCCAGACTGAAGCGCCTAGAACCGCTCGGCCACTCCGGCCGGCACACGCGTTGTTACCTCACGGTGTAAGCACAGATGGTCTTTTTCCTGTTCCGCGTCGGCATGACTATGAACGCATTTGGCGTGGTTAAGGTGAGGGGTTGTCCAATGCCCTTTCCATCACCATCCCGTTACCCTCTGGGATGGAATATGTGTACCCTAACTGTCTTCTTGTACTGTTATTCGTGTGAAAGTGGCCCAAAATTTTATAAATGATTTAATTTTTGATTTGATTTATTGCTCATTTAGAGACCTGTTGGCTTACAATTTATAACAGCTTATTAATTTTACAGCTTTTCATGTAGATTACGAAACATATTCCATATTACGAGATTTTGTTCTATGATTTCCATCGTTTCTGTGATAGGGACTTAACAACTGAGGTCATCAGTCTCCTAGAATTTAGAACCACTTAAACCTAACTAACATAAGGACATCACACACATCCATGCCCGAGACAGGATTCGAGCCTGCGACCGTAGCAGTCGCGCTGTTCCGGACTGAAGCGCCTAGAACCGGTCGGCCACCGAGGCCGGCAACACAGATTAATTCTCTTACTAATATAAGACGCATTCACCCTTTGTAATAAAGGAGCAGCGGTCGCAGTAAGTCGCCACTTATTTCAAGATTTTTTGAAAAATTATTGGGAAAAAAATTCTTGGTATGGTTATTAACATACATGATAAATGAACGGAGTATGCAATTTAATTTAAATTGAAATATAAATCAGTCTAGATAACGAATGCACCTTTATTACAAGGTGACCGATTTTGATCATCACATGATCGTCTTCAGATCTGCAAACTCTTATTGACAGACGTTGGCAGTACATGGAGCAGAACCCGCCGCTGAGTGACGATAGTCGTAGTTGAGCAAATGGCTATCGTCATTCAGAGTTTCCTGCTCCGTGTACATACATTGTCCATCAGTTTGGTTTTTAAGGTCAGAAGTCATTCATGTGATGATCGAATGTGGTCACCTTGTACCAAACAAGCCTTTGCCATCTACACCTTCTTATAATTAAATTAAAATATGCTATTTTGATCGCTGGCTCTCTCCAGAAATGTTTTCAAGAATGATTAAACAATTTACTCCCGGAGGATTATCATATTATGCGAAAAAGAGTAGTACCACACAGGCCATTCACATGTCAGACGGAAAAGAGATAAATACAATTCTTTTTTGAAGCAATAAGGATATTGTTAGTCTTTCAGCTGTGAATCACAGGATGAGCTCATTGTCAGAAGTGCTGCCTGTACCTTATTCTCATAAAGAAGATTCATCTATGAAAACCCCAAAATGATCGCTGCTGCCAAGGACACTTACTAATACATCGAGGCAATTGGATTCGCAAGAAAATGACCTCCAGCTTTTGAGCGAGTATTTTATTTTACAGTGAGCTACTACCAACTCATAAGGCCATTGTCAGGACTAACCGGAATCTTAATTGAAAAGCGGCTGTCGGGAAGTAGACAGCGGCTCCCGGCAAGACAAAGACGACCTTCTTCTCCTCTTAGATTATCCGTTTTAGACCGCTGAGTTTTATGTCAGTCACTCTTGTTGGCTAAATTATTGCTCGCAAAGTGAGACGGTCAACGTTCGAAGCTCTCGCTACGTTATGGCGGTACGGATCTATGGCATTTCAGACACATGAACTTCATGCATCAGCCGGCAGAAACGTCACTGGTCACGTCGCAGTAACCACAGTCTGTGCGTTGTTGAAAGTGTTGTGGTACCCTTTGTTGGTCTCCGTCTGAAACCGATTAACTACACATGATACCGATTGCGCTCCTGTATGGTTAGCTGTAAGAATTGCAAAAAATAAAGTCGCCAGATTAACGTAACTCTCCGATTCCTCTGAAAGAGCGACCGCGTATATTAAATCGAAATAGAAATCTAATGGGGAAAGGGACATACGTTCTTTCTTTGTTGGAGGGTGGAACAGCAAGATTATGACCGTGGATCGATTCCACTGCTGCAAAATGAGCTGCGGTAGTAACAAGACAACACAAGAATCCTGATGAAAACTGCCTATAATTACAGAAGGATTTCAGTGCACAAATTACAATGATAAAAACCCACAGAAGCAGGCACTGCTCACAAATAAAGAAAACCAACGAGGACTAGATAACATAACACAAAGTAAAAACATCTAGGCGTAGAGAAATCTCGCAACATAAGAACAGTATAAAGTTTTCAAGAAAACTAAAGTGAGCTGTACAAAGACACTAAATTAAACGTGTAAATGTTGAGAGGAAAAGACAACCGAATGTCTATACCGAATATTCGAGTCTTGCTTCATATGGAGGAAAACAACTGTCATTAGTTTTAGTAAAAAGGTGCAATACTTCTATAGGTAATTTGTGAAATACAGAATTCACAAGAAAATACTCTTAGCTCAGAATAATCCAAAGAACAGAAAGTGTTATGCATTATTTACAAATCGGCTACTGAGGATTCTCTATTAACAAAGGCGAAACATGTTTACTGTAATAGTTAGTCACTTTTCTGTACGCTTACATTAAAAAAGCAAGCTAAATATAGAAATTGCTTTGGAAGATAGCTACTCAAAGAAACGAATGATTACAATTTCCATGCTTGAAGGATATTTATTTTCTCGGACAGTTTCTTCTTGAGAGAATTAAGACATTTGTCTGGAACATAATTTATTAAGCTAGTGACAAATGGATGCATGACAAAACCAGATTCGGTAGCCTCTCATTAAAATCTTTGAGACTACGCAAGTGTACTCGTAGTTTTCTTCGCACCTAATTTCCGCCACATCTCCATTTGTGCCGAGTGTCTTGAAAAATTACTGTTCAGAACTTAATCAGCTTGCATTCCTGATCATGAATCACGTGAGAATTTAAGTTCGTGATGGAGCATGTGTTTACATTCCACTGCGCTGCTCAAAAGTAAAAAAAAGAAAAATTAACCATGTCGGCAGGCAATTAGGACACACATTTGTCGACTCGCCCGAGTGGAAGGTTTTTTTCTAATTTCAAAGTCCGTGGCAGTTACAAATTGTAGAACTCAGCAGGTTAAAACTGAGGCTGCTTTAAACACGCTTTTCGTTTTCTCTTTTTTGTTAGTAGGCTTTTGCCTTTAAAATTTTTTGGTCCTTTTCTCTGGTTAAATTCCAAAAATGGAAAATCTAGATGAAAATAGTTAATAGTAAGACATTATTACCTAGGATTGTCTTTCTACTTGACACCACTTGGGCTACTTGCGCGTCTTTTTGCTGAAGATGAGATGAAATTGTTAGGACAAAACTGGCACCCAGTCTCCGAGCGAAGAAGACCTTCGACATGGCCGGGAATCGAACCCGGGATCTAGATGCAGTGACGCTAAACACGAGACCGCGAGCTGTAGACTATACAGGGTGTTTGGGGTATACGCGTAGATATTTTTATTAGTGACTGAGGACAGTTTACTGAAGAACATCACACGAGTATTTACGTCATATGCAAACTAATAATTATAGTTCTTAGAAGTAGTATATTTTAAAGTTGGTTAGTACATGTGGCAAGAGTAAGCCATTAATGCTTATTTTCATCTGGACAGCAGGTCAGATGTCGATGTGTCGATATGTGGTCGCAAAATGGTGAATCTATACTGGCAATAGTAGTCCAATTAGTTGTGTATTAACTACCATGCAGAAAACATCAATCAGTAAATTATGTGACGTGATTGAGGGAAGACTGTTAGACACAGGGAAAATACAGGTAACAAATTAAAGTGGGTAAAAGTTAAGGCGTCTATGATCACAATATCTGCATTTACACTCCTGACAGCCTGCATAAAAGATACGGATTTGTAATGGAGAAAGCAACCAGCTTGAAGATACCAGCAACCAACTTGTTGCCTTTTATATCAACACCTCATTATTGAATAATAACTTACGACCGTCCAGCATGCAAGACTAATTGCAGGACAGAAACTTGTGTTAATCAATACAAGAGAGAAACAGCCCAAGTTGCAAATTTCACTTTCGTTTATTTAGTGACTAGTTTTTGGGTCGGGATCCATTCTGAAAGCATCCTGTACGACAGGAAACCAATATTACAACCATGTACGTATCAGGTGTTACCACATTATTAAACGCACATCAAAAATACAGAACGTATCGTTTCAAGATTTACGTACCAGGAAGTCCAAATGGTATTTCTCAACATATGAGAACCATATCAAGATAATAAAAATATACTGTTACAAAAAGTAAAAAAATACGTAAAAAAGAATGTAAAAAAAAACAAAGCGTACGGACAAATGGTTTTTATCTTGACATGGTTCTTATATTTTAGGAAATACCATTTTTACTATCTGTTGCGTAAATCTTGAAATTATACATTCTGTATGTTTGACGTACGCTCAATAATTTGGTAACAGCTGTATCGTCCATGGTCGTAATTTTGGTTTTCTGTCCTGTAGGATGATTTGAAAATGGGTCCCGAACAGAACCTAATCATCAAGTAAATATCAGTGTAATTTGCCGCTTAGGCAGTTTTTCCATTGTACTGAATAATACGAGTACTTTTATGATCTCTAGTGGCTTACAGATTTTGTCTTTATTGTTACTTACATGGGCCATCTAAATATGCTGAATTTAATTCTTATCCAGGAACTGTATTTTACTGTGGACGCGTTGGAGAGGAAACGTGATCTCTCTTCACAACAACTGAAGGAAATTAAATTTTAACCGTGATCTTTTTTGTGTGGTTGCAGCACTCCTCGTTTTTTCTTATTCTTCCAAGTCCCAGCATTGATCTTATAGGGCCCCAGAATATTGCTGAAAATCTTCCATTCCATCTTTTCAAATTCTTTCAACTGTCCTTTCTTATTTAAAATAGAACACTCCCAAGCGTAGAGTCCTTCTGGCTTCATAACTGAATCAAAGTGCCTGATCCGCCATTGTTGGATATCACTTGTTTGTGGTGCCTGTTCTGTGTTACGTAAAAATGCAGATTCTGTTCTGTGTTAATCGGTAAGCAAGATCTAATTTGCCGCCTCTTCCTTTTGATTCACTCTTTATACCAGTGGTAGTCAACCTGATCTCTGCCGCTACCCACCAGTTTTTTTGGTGGACTGTAGGCAGCAGGAGTATTAAAAACATTGTCGTTATGTTTTCATAAAATTTTGGTATAATGTATTTCGGAAGTAATTTTTTTACGTGCTTTAACTTCCTGTAACTCTGCTTTATAGATTTTATAAATCAAAGTTTTTCCCTGAGTTAGAAATCCCTATTACTGCGGAACTGGTGGGCGGTTAGAAAATTTTAGTATTAACTGAGACACACATGTGGTCGATAAGTAAAAAATGTTGGCTACCCCTGCTTTATATAGTCCACTGAATTGGATGGATTCTCCTAAGCATTATAACGTATACATCCTACTAATATTCCTACAGTTTCCCTAAAAATATTTACTTTTATTTTATAATAAATTCTGCTTGGTCTTCTCCACCCGTTCCTAGTAGCGTCGAGCGCTGGTGAGAGGATGGACACGAATCCGGGAGAACGACGGTTCAAATCCCAGTCCGGCCATCCAGCGTTAGGTTTTCCGTGATTTCCCTAAATCGCTCCAGGCAAGTGCCGGGATGGTCCCGATCTTGTACTCCGTCTCTAATGGCCTCACCTCGCCGTTTACGGGATGTTGGACCCTAATCTTCCACCGCCTTCCACGAAAATAATATGAGTTCCCATCCTCAGTAGCTCAGATCGTGGGTACGCGCTTGGTTACTAATGTTAGGTCGAACAGCACTGAACTACTAAAGCGAGTTCGGCGTCACTCGTACACAACGTCCGGCGTTGCTCCAAACAAACGAATACAGCTCTTGTGCGTTTTGTGGGCTTCCCGACAGTGGGCTTTGCGACCAATGACGTCAATTCGGTGTTTCCTACAACAATTATTTTAACCCTGGGATTTTTCACTGTCAAAGGAAGCTGCAACAGTGGGGAAGGCTTTGCTTGTAGTTTCGTAACAAAAATGCCCGTTCACATTTCAGCCAGACATAGGACTCGCTAGGCACGTAGTGCACAAGTATGTTTGAGTGTTTTATTTTATTTTTATTTTTATCTTTCTCATTTCTATAATATCACTGCAGCAAACGATTAAACTTCTTCTCTTACTTTATGAATTTTAATTTCTCACTCAATTTTTTGTCGTAAAGTAAGATATTACAAATATCTCCTCAAACTCCACGAATCGTTATACACTACTGGCCATTAAAATTGGTACACCACCGAGATGTGCTACAGACGCGAAATTTAACCTACAGGATGCTGTAATATACAAATGATTAGCTTTTCAGAGCTTTCACACAAGGTTCGCGCCGGTGGCGACACGTGCAACGTGCTGACATGAGGAAAGTTTCCAACCGATTTCTCATACACAGCCAGCAGTTGACCAGCGTTGCCTGGTGAAACGTTATTGTTATGCCTCGTGTAAGAAGCAGAAATGCGTACCATCCCGTTTCCGACTTTGATAAAGGTCGGATTGTAGCCTATCGCGATTGCGGTTTATCGTATCGTGATATTGCTGCTCGCTTTGATCGAGATCCAATGACTTTCAGCAGAATATGGAATCGGTGGGTTCAGGAGAGTAATACGGAACGCCGTGCTGGATCCCAATGGCCTCGTATCACTAGCAGTCGAGATGACAGGCATGTTATCCGCATGGCTGTAACGGATCGTGCAGCCACGTCTCGATCCCTGAGTTAACAGATGGGGACGTTTGCAAGACAACAACCATCTGCGCGAACAGTTTCACGACATTTGCAGCAGCATGGACTATCATCTCGGAGACCATGGCTTCGGTTACCCTTGACGCTGCATCAAAGACGGGAGCACCTGCGGTGGTGTACTCAACGACGAACCCGTGTGCACGAATGGCAAAACGTCATTTTTTCGGATGAATCCAGGTTCTGTTTACAGCATCATGATAGTCGCATCCGTGTTTGGCGACATCGCGGTGAACGCACATTGTAAGCGTGTATTCGTCATCGTCATACTAGCGTATCACCCGGCGGGATGGTATGGGGTGCCATTGGTAACACGTCTCGGTCACCTCTTGTTATCATTGACGTCACTTTGAACAGTGGACGTTGCATTTCAGATGTGTTACGGCCCGTGGCTCTACCCTTTATTCGATCTCTGCGAAACCCTACATTTCAGCAGGATAATGCACGACCGCATGTTTTAGGCCATGTACTGGCCTCTATGGCTACAGAAAATGTTCGACTGCTACCCTGGACAGCACATTCTCCAGATCTCTCACCAATTGAAAACGTCTGGTCAATGGTGGCCGAGCAACTGGCTCGTCAGAATACGCCAGTCACTATTGTTGATGAACTGTGGTATCGTGTTGAAGCTGCACACCATCCAGTCCCTGTTTGACTCAATGCCCAGGCGTATCAAGGCCGTCATTACGGCTAGACGTGTTTGTTCTGGGTACTGATTTCTCAGGATCTATCCAATCAAATTGCGTGAAAATGCAATCACATGTCAGTTCCAGCATAATACATTTGTCCAATTGATACCCGTTTATCATCTGCATTTATTGTTGGTGCAGCAATTTTAATGGCCAGTAGTGTATAAGGAACGCCCATCACAGTGGGACCATGGAATAATTCTCCTAAAGTAATCACCCCAAGCATTAAGACATTTATCCCGCCTGGAGATGAGATGCTCTTGTTTAAAAGAACGCGGTCGTCCGCTGACGAATCCGCAACCGCACCCACTCTCGCACTTCCTCGTCCGACTCTAACTGACGTCTACGCATATCCTTCTTCATGTCGCTAAAGATGTGAAAATCGTACTGTGAAGGACCCAGGCTGTACGGAGGATGTTGAAGTCTTCGTCTGATTGACATTGTGGAGATAGGCGTTATGTGCAACAGGATAGTTCCGTCAGACATCATTCCTCAGCGTGTTAACTTTATGGCGCGCCGCAGCTTTTACCAAGTGTCCTCCATAGCGCTGCGCTTTGATTGTGGTTCCGTGCTCGAGTAACCTGATGGACAGAGGCCCCTGTCGTTGAAAAAGGAAGTCGTCATGATCTTATATGGTGCCACCATTTCGAGACCGAGGGCAAACGGCAAAGCCAGCAGTGGATACATCTCACATCTCCCCCGCCAGAGAAATCCGAAGCTGTTCACACAAGTTCCTTCTGCTCGTCCAGTTCCTCGAGCGTGGAAACACAATGAACACTCTTTGAAGAAACCGCGGCGCACCGTAAAGTCCAAACGCTTAGGAGTGCTGTCGGACGGAATCATCCCGCTGCACGATAACGCCCTCCCCCCACCTCCCACTGCCAATCGGACGAAGATTATCGACAGCATCGATGTTCAGCGGTTCATGCAAAATTTCGCTATTCGTCTGCGCCACATCAGTCCCAATGTTGGCAGGCATATCGAACATGTCGTAACCTAAATCCGAATATCTGTAGTGACGTTTACATGTTGAATAAACTGTGTGCACGCCGTAGTTTGTAATTAATTTACGTTTTTTTCATGGGTTTCAATAATTGTCACGCTGTAATAAGAAACTGATTCCATTCACAGAGAAAGCGATCGTTATGAGGTAACAACCAATAGGTATGCAACACACTTAACATACAGGTACGACTTTAAGTTACTAAAGCTACTAGGAAAACTACCGTAGTCCTTACTGACTTACGATAGCCTACGGTAGTTTTACAGCTCTGGAGACGACACACCCACTCCTGGTGAACGACTGGAGTAATTGAGCAGTGGAGGAAGCACCCACTGTCGGAAGTTTCGCGGCACCTGTTGCACCAACAGAAGGGTCGCAAACATCATAGTCGAAAAACCCACGTAGCCCCTCTTTTGACCCTCGCGTTGCCGGATTCGTGGTGGGGTGGCGCGCCAGTAACCTTTGTACCCGGCAAGCAAGAGTACAGCGCAGCAGGGGTCGGAGCCCGCTCCAAAAGGAAGAGCCGCCCGCGGGCAGGCTTAAGCTGGTGTCGTAAAGCATTTACCGCCTAGACGTTATCTGCAGCCATCTCTGTTGTTTCATCCCGCCGCTCCTGCAGTTTTAATTAAAACCTCCCCCACCACCACCAGCCTTTGTTCATTCCTTATTTTGTACAGCCACTCCCTACCTTCCTTCCCAACAGGCGACACAGTATCTCTTCCCTGTAGGCGTAATAGGTCAAGATCATCTATTGTGACTATTTTTCCTCGATTGTTGAAGCCGCTCTGTTTTTCTCCTACCGTATTATTAAGCCGAGAGTAATTATTTCTGTCGTTTGTTGTTAGCTGGTGCTTATACTTGCGGCCCAGTGCTCTGGCAATGAAGAAACCGAGTTTAAAGAGCTGTTCTGCGTTTTATGTGTTAATAAGCTTGTTGTGGTGCTTTAAGTACTAGCCATGATGGAGAATGCGCGTCTACAGGATAGCACACCTAAACATTTGAACCACTGTAATACTGCTGTGGTTCCCAAAGCTTTTGAAGTGTTAATGCTGCATTATTTCAAACTATTTATTCTTGGGAAAAGTGTGAGCCACGAGTGGCAGCTCTTATGCCCTATAGACTTTTCCGACACTGGAAACAGTTTTGTTCGTTATAAGCTAAGGAAACTCTGTCGTATACAGACCATCCCTGCCTTACGCGAAAGCTCCTGTATGGCACACATTATGCACACTCCACCGTACACTATCTCTCAAAAGTTTTCGGTCACCCATGATAATAACTGTACACTTTATTTTAATGTACAAACACATTGTGCAAGCTAAATAGACCAACAAAATAAGTATATTCTCTGTTCGTTAAGTAAAATACAATATGGTTCAGATTTCAGCCTCTTCAAAGTGTCAACCCATTGTCCTGAAATTCAAATGGCTCCAAGCACTATGGTACTTAACAACTGAGGTCATCAGTCCCCTAGACTTAGAACTACTTGAACCTAACTAAGCTAAGGACATCACACACATCCATGCCCGAGGCAGGATTCGAATCTGCGTCCGTAGCAGCAGCGCAGTTCCGGACTGAAGCGCCTAGAACCGCTCGGTCACAGCGGCCGCCCTTCGTCCTCAGAAGAGCTGCACAAACTCTTGCCATTCTGGTGATAAGATCTTGTAGTGTCTTTGCAGATATTGCAGTTCAGAATGTGAGTAAATTATACCACAGGTTTTCAACGTTAGATGACCCCACTTTTCTGACGTCCCTCTCAAGTTCATCCCGTAAGAGATGAATGGGGTTTAAGTCAGGTGATCGATTTGAACAAATTATATTCTTCAGTTCCCCACATTTCAGTTTTCTATTGACTTACAATCTGCACAATTTAGAAGCTTATTTGGGATCGCTGTCTCCGTTGCAGTACAAACCCACTCTTGTCAAATGTAACTGAGTTTTTTTTTTTCAGCATCCTAAGATATCCTTCCTTCCTTTAATGTTCTATTAATTCTCATCAGATTACCGACTTTATCACCTGCAAAACAACGACCCACCATGACCGACACGCCACCATGCTTCGCCGTTGGCCTCACATACTGAATCTTCATACGTACTCAGAGAAGTTGACGTACAAACATTCGACGATCGCTTCGAAGTAGTTGAAACTTGGGTTCTTCCGCGAATAACACTTTGGAGCATTGCAATACGCTTGTTTTTAAGTTACTGTGCCCACTACAATCTTTTCGCCTTATTTTGTTTGCGTAATGAAGCGTTTTTGGCCGCTATGCAGCCATTTAAGCCTTGTTCACGAAGACGGTGTTGCACTGTTCAGACAGAGTGTGGGCATTCAATAAGTAAAGCAACACATTTTTTTTGAAAACATGTTAGTTTTATTGAAGATTCCAATACACCATATTACTCCTCACTTTTTTGTCAACAAAACGCTATTTTTCAACTTAATACCCGTTCAATGCGACGTCCTTACGCCACCTTACTGGGAGAGCATGCATGCCCTTATGGTACCACTCTACTGGTCGAAAGTTAATAAATCGGTCAAGAAGGCTTGGGGAGTGTTTCTGCTAGCTGGAGCAGATAAGCAGTTATTAACATCTTACTTAGACAGTGAATTGGCATCACTTAGTATCAGTAAGATAGATGTAGAGAAATTATGGGCGAAGTTTAAGCAGATTGTAAATAGTGGCCTGGAGAGTAACGTGCCTAGTAAGTGGATACAGAATGGAAAAGACCCACCAAGGTTTAATAAAGAAATTTGTAAGATGCTGAGGAAGCAGAGGCTGTTGCATTCTAGGTTTAAAAGGGGACGTACAAACGACGACAAGCGAACGTTAGTAGAGATTTGTGTGCCTGTGAAAACTGCAGGAAACGATCCCTGAGACGATACGGAGCAAAAAGAGTCTTATGGGCTCATGGGCGGAAATGCTTTGAATGGCAGGTACACTTCATTCGAAGGTGGCGATGCCAGACCTTGACAGATGAGGTTTCAGTGACTGAAAACACACATAAGATACACACCAAGCAAGTGGGATGTTCTGTCTGTACTAGTGTTTTAGCCCCACGCTTAAGAGGACGGCAACGTTGCGTTGACGGCGGCGCGCTCACACATCAGTACTAGGGGGCATCAGAGACCGTAGTACGCTTCTTTGGGGAACACCTGATGTTACTTTCGTTTCTGTGAAACATTCGCCGTCTAATATTGCTTACTGAGTGCTGTTAGTCAAGTATTGCTCCAGCGAATCGCATATTTGCGAAGGTACTCCGTATAAATCCATCTTGATTAGTAGGCGACGTGCTACTGTGGCGAATGCTTTTACGAATTCTAGGAAGAGATAGTTGTAACCTTCCCCTCACTTGTCGACCTTAATGACAGTGAAAAATTAAACCGCGTGTACCTGATGGAAATTTGGGAAAAGCAATCGTCACCGAAGTTAATCTGTCGGTAAAGAGGGAGGAAAGAGTTACATCTAAATGAAAGGAAAAATGCAAATGAAACTGGTGGAAATTAATTTTGAAAAGGGGTAAAGTTAATGAAGAAAGTAAATGTGCGGCCGTTACGTTAACAATTAACTAGCGGTAATTAGATATTTGAGATTTGGGGGAAGTTACGGTCGCCAGTCCTAAGGACAATTACTATAGTAACTGAAAAAGAAAGGTTATTACACATATAATTAGCACTAGAAGCGTGGCAACTGAAGGTTGACACATGAAGTGTGAAAACTGAAAGTTTGTCAGAAGTAATAAATTTCGCTACACTCTGACATAATTTAGCAATAGAATTAATAAAACCGGAAAATCGGAAGTTAATTTAGTGACTGAAGTTAATAGTGAGCTTTCTTTCTGAAGCACATCGAAATTCAGTAAAATACAGTTAGTCTTGGGCTACCTCAACAATCATTTCAAAAGCTATTTGAATCTACGCAATTTAGAAATAAGAGATTTAACTTTGAACTTGAATTAAATGATTCTGAACAATTAACAATAGTAAAATTTAGTACGTACCAAGCTGAGCTGCAGTCACAGGTAAGCTAAAATATGGTAACAAAACTAGCACTCTTAATTTGTGCTTGTGTAATCTAAGTATTGTAGCCAGCTATGAATACTTTAACTGAACTTTGAAATTAAAGCAGTGAAATGGAATTATGCTGGCGTTTGAATTTCAACGACACTCGGGTTCATTTCGGAAAAGGAAGGGACCCTGCTTGGTAATGCAATTGGGACAATGAGCAACAAAGGTTCATGCTAAGTAGCTGTAATTTTTTGATGCAACAATTTTAAAAGTTTGAAAAGCTGAGGTCTGCCATACAGTTCTGAAACTTTACGTGCTTTTAGTCTTCCTTGTTGGTTGATTGAAGGTTTGAAGCCGTCGATCGAGGATGTGGCGACAGTCACTCATTGTCGGCCGTCGCTGTTGCAGAAGCTGGATGTTGGCGCGCCTTCTTCTCGACACGGTCACCAGGCGAAACGGGCTCTTGATGTGCGCCAGCTAATGGTTCCCGTCCGCGACACCATGTCAGAAACTATCATCGCAAGTCGAGCGCAATTACATGCTGCCAAACCCCGAAAGCGCGGCAACTCGCGGGAGCTTCTCACAACACACCTGCTCCACTCGCTACCCCAGCCAGACTCTCCCATGCTCTCGGCTCCACGCGGCAGAGTTAACACTACCAAAGATCCTACACACTTTGATTCTTCACACGACCCATCGATGTAATCGTTCGATAGCAGTTTTCCCTAGGCAAGACCCAGCGTAAAAATACAAATAATATTTACGAAACAAACCAATTATACATCGACATAAGTGCATAAATATATATATATATACAAACAGTAAAACAATTACGATATATAAAGAGACAAGAAATGTCATATCTTCAGGTAGCAAAAATAAGGAAAACAAATTATAGTACAATAGATGGAAATAGGAGGATATGCATTTCCGGCGTTACACAGTGTACCTGTTCAATGCATCTGTTGTCTGAAAGATGTCGCGTGGAAACAAAGTAAACTATGTTCCACAGGAGTGGATTTCTTTCTGAATTTGTAATGATTATTTGAGAATTTATTTTCCTGCAGTAAAGTCGTAATGCTTGAACTCACAGTAAGCCTAGGATCGTGCAACAGACGCACGTCAGCTGTATTGGTCAATAACGCTGTCCGTCCCATCTTCTTATCCTGTTCGTAAAAGTGAGTGAACTACGCTGTGCTCCAGTCAGAGGGGACTTTTCGCCATGCAAGCGGTTCTCAATCAATTTAAGCTAACTAGTGAGGTAATTCCGTCATGTGCTCGGCGAAAAATCTAACAGGAGTTCGTTCAGGGCCTAGCGCATTGTTCGCTTTAAGTACTGTTCATTGCTTATCATTGCTGGAGGTGCTAATATCGCCATCGCTCTTTTGTGAATCTGTGCCACTGTAAATCGTCTGTACTGTATTATCCTCATGCGTGAATACATTTTTAAACACGGAATTTAAAATTTCTGCTTTGTCTTTGCTGTCTTCAGTATCGGCACCAGACAGATCCAGTGGTGACTGAATGGAAGGTCTGGACACGTTCGTTGGCTTTGCGTACATTATCTGACCAAAAATATCCGTACGCCTAATGCGGAATTGACAAGTATAAAATGAGTCGCGGAGTATTGCGTTTTCAGTAGAGAAGTAGGAACCAGAGAATGGGTCTGTCAGGGCAGCACAGTGACGGCGAATATGGACTACTCATTGGATGGCAGATGAGTAAGAAATCAGTCAGGGACGTTTTAATCCATTTAAAGATGACGAAGCCGACTTTTGGTGTGATTGTGAAGCAAAAACGTGAAGGAACCGCAACAGTTAAAACAAGATGAGGCAGACCTCGTGTACTGACGGATAGGGACCTTCGAGTATTGCGGCGGGTGATTGTAAAAAATCACTTTAAATCAGCGAAGGGAATCACTCGTGAGTTTCAAAGTGTTACAAGCAGTCCAGCTCGCACGGTGTGTTTAAGGAGTTAAACACAAGGGGTACAATAGTGGGGCATCACCTCATACGCCACAAATTTCCGTAGTCGAGGAAAATTGGAAATTTGTGGTAAGTTCTATGGGATCAAAATGCTGAGGTCATCGGTCCCTAGTCCTACACACTACTTAATCTACCTTAAAACTAACTTACACTAAGGACAACACACACACCCATGGCCAAGGAAGGACTCGAACCTCCGACGGGGAGCCGCGCGAACCGTGGCGAGGCGCCATAGACCGTACGTCTACCCCGCGCGGCCGTAGTCGAAGCTAAGCGAAGCTCGACGTGGAGTAAAGAGCTACGCTACTGGAAAGAAAACTAGTGATATGGAGTGATGAATCACACCATAACCTTTGACAATTCCATGGAAGGGTTGCGTTTGGCGAAAGCCTGGAGAATGTTCCCTGACATCATGTGTAGTGCCAACAGTCAAGTACGGAGGACGTAGTGTTACATTGTTAGTGGGAGGGGGGGGGGGGAGGGGGAGGAGGGTTTATCAAGGTTAAAGTTGTGGTCCCCTTATTCCGCTTAAGGAAACGCTAAAAGTGGATGAATGTGGATACATTTCACATTTTACAGCATTGAGAACTGAGTGTAGAAGACGACAAGTTCGGGGGGCTGATTGTATCAGCACGGAAAAGTTCCCTTTCATAAGGCAGAACGGTTTCAGGAAAAAAACATTCCTGAAATGGACTGGCCCGCCCGACATGGACTCAACGGAACACCTTTGGGACGAGTTAGAACGTATACTTCGTCCCAGACCGAGTGTCCAACATCACTACATTCTGTTTCGACTGCTGCGGGAAAACGGACTGCCATTTCTCCACCGACGTTCACACATCTCACTGAAAGAGTCCCGAGCAGAGTTCAAGCCAGAGAGATGTGATCGTACCCCATATTAAGGCCCATTAATATGTATTCAGTTACTTTTCTCAGACAGAACAGTACCAGAATTTAGTAGAATTTTCTAGTAAATATTTCACCAGTACGTGCCTGTGAAAATTAATGTGGCTTCTCTGGGTTGTACACGATGATAAATTAAGGGATGGTCTTTGGTTGTGCAGAAGCTGCTTTAAATCGAACTCGCATTGAAGAGTTGCGAGAGCGACTGGCCAGTGAATCCGGACCGCGCACAATGCATCGGCGGGAGATGTCCGCGGCAGATAGCGAGCCCCGCCAACGTCTCACTTCGGCCGAAGTCCGAGCGCGGCTCCGCCCGCTGCGCTTAAATATTCATAAAGCCCGCAACCGAGCGACCCGCGGCCACCCCTTTCCGTGGCACGAGCCAATTATGTAAGCACTGTATTTAATTCCAATCTTCCGTTATTTACGAGCGACCGCGAGCTTAAGGTCAACATAAAATACCCGAATAACACGAATTATGCTCCTCGTAAAAATAAATTTAAAAAAGGGCAGGAACCGAAAGGGTAGGATCGCATGTATCAAAGTAAACGCCGGCGGTTTTGAAGGGTGAAGAAGGCATCTAACTTGAGAATATCCCTGGGGGAGACTTGTTATGAGGGGTTCTCTTGTTTCTTGATGACACGGGGGTATCCCACGTTTTACTCATTTAGCAAACTTGCAGTAGGCGGCGATCGTTGGTAGTAGTTACCGTTATTACCCCGGAGGCTTTATGTTTGATTCACGATAGTAACCTCTTATTTCTTAGTGATGGTTTCGTCTGGAGTAGGGTTCCCTCAGTCTCGTAAGACAAACTAAGTGACAGCTCATGTAAATTAGTAAGAAAGCTGAAAAATAAGCCATCATATCGTTGTAAAATCAGTTGAAGGAACACCTTCTTTGTTCATCGAAATAAATAGAGACTCTTTCTAACTTATTTTTTCGATGTGCCATGCCAACAAAAAATCCTATCTTTAAAACAAAAAGCAAGAGCTAATATTTTCGTGTTGACGGTTCACAATCATTTAGAGCATTTCGAAGGACAATAGCTTCGCGACTGATGGTCAGTTTGAGTGCAGTTACCACTATTGTAATTATAGCCGTTTTCAAGTGGCAGATTTCATGCCTAAACGTGAGTAAAATGTAAACATCTTGTGGCAAACGTAAAATGCCATCGTCAAGACAATTCAAGCGGTGAAATCCGATAACATTTCTTCACGGCATCTTCACATTGCACAAAATTAACCTACTGTTGTGTTGTTGCATTTCATTGCTTGAACTGTGTTTGAATGCACTTTTTATGTATATCACAAGCGGTTTATATGTTCTTATAAGTACGTAGGCACACATTCTTCTACTTGAAGGTGACCAAGAAAGCAAAACTGCAGTCGTGATAATTGAGATTAAACTGACATTGAGAGGCAAAAATGATTTCTTTAAAAAGAAAGAAAAACTGCTAATGAGCTTCGATAAAAGACTTCTGTGGTGTCACCGCCAGACACCACACTTGCTAGGTGGTAGACTTTAAATCGGCTGCGGTCCGCTAGTATACGTCGGACCCGCGTGTCGCCACTGTCAGTGATAGCAGAGCGAGCGCCACCACACGGCAGGTCTAGAGAGACTTACTAGCACTCGCCCAGTTGTACAGCCGACGTTCATAGCAAAGGTTCACTGGCAACTACGCTCTCATTTGCCGAGACGATAGTTAGCATAGCCTTCAGCTACATTTGCTACGACCTAGCAAGGCGCCGTATTCAATTGATAATTAATATTATGAAGCATGTACCGTAACGAGAGATGTTCTACGATTGTGGATTAAAGTTAAGTATTACATCATCTACGTACTTTATTTACAATTCTCAAGATATTGTCCTGTTCCAGACCTCACGCCAGTCAGCGTGTAGTTAAACGCGTGCATTTCGGCCTCCTCTAGAAAAACAGTGTTGGCTCTTCTGCCAACACTACAACTTCAGCCACTGACAGAACATCCTTTGTCTCCAATCACATTCACAGTGTCAATTTAGATTTTTCATTAGCAAAATTCCTTCGTTTTTCTTTAAATCGCTATCACGATGTTCACTGTTGTTTTACTCTCCCGTCATCCTTCATCTGAAATACTGGCCTGCATCTGATGACATCGACCACGCAACGTAACCTAATAAAACTAACCACTAAATCAGGTAAACCATACATCAACGGGGAATAGACCGTGAAGAAACTAGTCCAGCATTAGCTATAATCATTTAATGAAAAAATAGTAATCATATGGATAGCTCAACTGAGATTTAGGAACCTCGCATATTTATTAAGAGTCTGGCGTTGACGATATACAGATCATCTCAGCGATACTATGGCTATAACTTTTATAAAAATAGAGCTCATCCTGTGTGCTGTCACAATCCTCACTCTCGATGCTTTTTGTGGGTCTTTGTCCTGGTTGTCTTCTCTGTTATCATGGATCTGAAGCAACTCTGTTCTTAGTTATCACTCATGCAGTGAGCTCGTTATGGCAGCATGTGACGCCCTCTGGTGGCACTGAAGAACTCAAATAAAATGTGTGTGAAATCTTATGGGACTTAACTGTCAAGGTCATCAGTCCCTAAGCTTACGCACTAGTTAACCTAAATTATCCTAAGGACAAACACACACACCTGTGCCCGAGGGAGGACTCGAACCTCCGCCGGGAACAGCCGCACAGTCCATGACTGCAGCGCCTAAGATCGCTCGGCTAGTCCCGCGCACACTGAAAAATTGCTCGCTGTTGACAAGTTGCGTGTTATTCGATCTGGTGGTATTTTCTATTTTTCGTATAAGTCACGTGCTAATTGTCTAATTCTTTTGCAGCAGATTGGTTTTTCCAATCCTCCGGTGGTTCCACTATTGACAGAAACCACCACATCGCGCAGTTGAAACGCGTATTTGAAAGATCTATTTTCCACTCGCTGAAAAAAGATTGACATGGCTTTTGGACGCATCACTGCGGATTTCCTGTACATAATCCACAATGAGCGCTACGGCATCCAAGATGTATCGGGACGTCAACGTTAGGTTTAGCACGGTGTAGAGAGCCACATTCACTCTGTTGTGTTTTCTCTCATCTCACAGGCGGGTTGCTATTACATTACGAGCATTTTAACATTCTGTTTCATGCCACAAAACCGTGAGGAATGGGCGACTTGTTTCCTGCAAGGCTTTTGCTGGTCGCTGTATTACATTTTTGTTAAGAATATTTGACACAATATGATACCTTGAATAAGTAACTGAAGATCCCAGCTGATGAGATATTACCATACTCGTTCCCCATGTACGTCTCTTCGAGACTTCATATTTTGGGTGACAATGCGCAACCGCATCGAAGAGCGCAGATAAAGGATCTCTTGGAACGAGAGGATATTCGGCGAATGGACTGGGCTGCCCGTTCCCCCGACTTAGATCACATCGAGCACGTGTGCAGTACGTTGGAGAGACGTTCTGCAGCACGTGTACGCGCGCCAGTGACCATCCAGCAGTTGTCAACCGCACTGTTGGAGGAATAGAACGCCCTACCAAATTTGTGCTCAGAGCATGCAATGCCGTCCGTGGTGATCACACACCATATTAAAAGCCATGTCGCGCATTTTGTAATGTCCAGGGGACTATCATGAATTGCGGTGACTTCAGTGTAATTATTATCTTTGAATGATAGTGTCATTCCTGTTCGTCTTATTCCGTATTTCTTCCAGTTACGTTCTGTAGTACGGAGTACCAGTTCTTTCTACATATGGTCCAGTTTGATAGTTTCATCGTGCTATGTTACTTGTCAGTGACATAGCAAGCGAAAGTTATTTTCGTCCTTAAATTTTGCAGCCCAAAACTGCTCATAGATCTTAAGGTATAGAATTTAGCGTCCATGTTAACTGAACCTCTTTGCTTCTATACTCCGCCCGAACAGGCTATGAAGACCCAACGGTACCGACCGGCCACCGTGTCATCCGCAGCCTACAGGCGTCACCGGATGCGGATTGGAGGGGCATGTGGTCACCATACCGCTCTCCCGGCAGTACGTTAGTTTCCGAGACCGGAGCCGATACTTCTCAATCTAGTAGCTCCTCAGTTTGCCTCTCAAGGGCTGAAGGTACCCCGCTTGCCAACAGCGCTCGGCAGACTGGATGGACACCATACAAGTGCTAGCCCAGCCCGACAGCGCTTAACTTCGGTGATCTGACGGGAACCGGTGTTACCACTGCGGCAAGGCCGTTGGCTTTTTGCTTCTAGTATAGTGTACTTTCAGCTGTACTCGTTTACACCATTAAGTATGTTGCAACCTGCGTATCTATGGTATTGTGGAATAATCCAAACAAAGTGTTTACTTCTTAAAATAATATCCAAAATATGAGAACTTCAACAAAATTTGGTATATATATGTCTCGTTCGGTGGGGGTAAGGTATTGCTGCTATTCGTAGGGGTGGGGATGGATATGAGAAAGTGTGACATGTGAAAATCTTTGTAAGTCACCTGTTGATGTTTGCCTCTTATATTTAGTTGAATTGGAGCGCCCCCGTCTCTAATTTATGTTGTTCAATGCGATAAAGATTTTTTTAAGGAAGAAATGTGAGTAGATATGAAGAAATAATATGAAATCCTCTACCCTATTTCGAATGTAAGCTGTGTTTGCTTTATTTTCACTATCGTCCACGAGTTTTTGCATACTTATTATCTAGTAAAAATTACTAGTTCATATGAATCTGTAGGGCTAAATTCACCACAGATGCAAATTAAAAATGTGTACGACAGTGTGTGAAATACATTGAAGAGATAAAGAAACTGGAACGCCTGCCTAATATCGAGTAGGGTCCCGGCGAGCACGCAGAAGTGCCACAACACACAGTGGCATAGACTCGACTAATGTCTGCAGTACTGCTGGATGGAACCGACGCCATGAATCCTGCAGGCCTGTCCATAGATCCGTAACATAACGAGGGGGTAGAGATCTCTTCGGAACAGCACGTTGCAACGTATCTCAGATATGCTCAGTAATATTCATGTCTGGGGAGTTTGGTTGCCAGCGGAAATGTTTAAACTCAGAAGAGTGTTCCTGGAGCCACACTCTAGCAATTCTGGACTTGTGGTGCGTTGCATTGTCCTGCTGGAATTGTCCAGCGGAATGCACAGTGGACATGAATGGATGCAGGTGATAAGACAGAATGCTTACTACGTCAGAGTCGTAACTAGACGTATCAGGGGTCCTATACCAATCCAACTGCACACGCTCCACACCATTACAGAGCCTACACCAGGTTGAACAGTCCCCTGCTGACATGCAGGGTCCATGGACTCATGAGGTTGTCTCCATACCAGTACGCGTCCATCTCCTTCATACAGTATGATACAAGACTCGTCCGACCAGGCAACATGTTTCCAGTCATCAACAGTCCAATGTCTGTGTTGCCGGGCCCAGACGAGACATAAAGCTTTATGCCGTGCAGTCATCAAGGGTAAACAAGTGGGCTTCGGCTCTGAGAACCCATATCGTTTATGTTTCGTTGAATGGTTCGCCCACTGACACTAGTTGATGGCCCAGCATTGAAATCTGCAGCAATCTGCGGGAGGGTTGCACTTCTGTCACGTTGAACGATTGTCTTCAGTCGTCGTCGGTCCCGTTCTTTCAGGATGTTTTTCCTGCCGCAGCGATGTCGGAGATTCGATGTTTTACCGGTTCCTGATATTCACGGTACACTCGTGAAATGGTTGTGCTGGAAAATCCCCACTTCATCGCTACCTCGGAGATGCTGTGTTCCAACGCTCGTGTGCCGACTACAATACCACGTTCAAACTCACTTAAATCTTGATAATCTGCGATTGTAGCGGCAGTTACTGATCTAACAACTGCGCCAGACACTTGTCTTATATAGGCGTTGCCGATTGCAGTTCCGTATTCTGCCTGTTTACACATCTCTGTATTTGAATACGCATGCCTATACCAGTTTATTTGGCGCTTCAGTGTATATGGAAATAAGCAAAGAACGTAGGCAAAGCCGGTGGTAAAAAGATAGTAGTCAAATAAATTCTTCTTTCTTGATAGTCGTGTCATACATTCAAATGGCTCTGAGCACTATGCGACTTAACTTCTGAGGTCATCAGTCGCCTAGAACTTAGAACTAATTAAACATAACTAAGCTAAGGACATCACACACATCCATGCCCGAGGTAGGATTCGAACCTGCGACGTAGCGGTCGCTCGGTTCCAGACTGTACCGCCTAGAACCGCACAGCCACTCCGGCTGGCTTGTCATACATTAATTGACCATTAACGACAGGTGTTCAAGGCATTTGGAATGTGAAGCCCATTATCAGGGTGGACGGTAGTCAGGCTGTGTAATAAGAGACGCCACGTGCAATGATCGGCTTAAGAGAGAGGCGGCTTCCCTGATCGGAAAGAGATTCAGTCCCACGGTCTCCTGATTCTGGGCCGGCCGCCGGCGGGGTATTAGAGTAATCCTGTGCTCCCGGTGTGGCTGGATACTGGAGGAATGTCGAGGCGGCGAGCTGGCGAGACTCACCGGCCAGCGCGCGCGGCTGCGGCCGTGATTTAGGGCGTCGGCGGCGCGCCGTAGCTCACGTGGTGGGGACCGGGGCCGCGGGCTAATGAGGCGAGTCGCCAACTAGCGGATCGTGTTACTGACAGCTGACCGTCAGCGTTATTAACGCGCCGTTCCGCCGTGCTTTACCACGTGCCTGCTTCCATTAAAACGCACATTCGTTTCGGCAGCTAATCGCCGCGCGTCTCGTCGCTGACGCGTCGTTAAGCCCTTCGCGGCGCTCATATCCTCGCTGGCAGACGGTTCCGCATCTGCCGCACATCCGAGTGCTGCTCGTCATGCTGCTAGCTCTTTAGCATACGTCCCTAAACAAGTGCCTCTTATCCACCTTCTTCAATGCGCCGGAGAAACAGCAGTCTTCGATTCCTACGAAAAGATGTACACTGTCTGATCAAAAGTATCCGGACATCTGTTAGTAGAAATTAACGTCTTGTGTGTCCATCCTTCGCCATCGTAGCTGCATGATCTCTGCTGCGGACACTTTCAGTGAGTTGTCTGATAGTTTGTAAAGAAATGGCAGGCCATTTTCTCCCAAGAGCCAAAACCAGAGAGGGTAGTGATGGTGGATGCTGGAGTGTGGAGCGAAGACGATGTTTCATCTCATCCCAAAAGTGAGTTCTGGTAGAGACTCTGGACAGTCATTCCCATTTCAGGAATGTTATTCTCCACAAACTATACTGAAGCGCCAAAGAAATTGGTATAGGTATGCATATTGCGGTCGACAACGCTTATACTCGTATAAGACAACAAGTGTCTGGCACCGTTGTTAGATCGGTTACTGCCGCTACAATGGCAGGTTATCAAGATTTAAGCGAGTATCAGCGTGGTGTTGCACGAGCGATGGGACACAGCATCTCCGTGGTAGCGATGAAGTGGGGATTTTCTCGTACGACCATTTCAAGTGTGTACCGTGAATATCAGGAACCGGTAAAACATCAAGTCCCCGACATCGCCGAGGCCGGAAAAAAGATCATGCAAGAGCGGGACCAACGACGACTGAACAGAATCGTTCAACGTGACAGAAGTGCAACCCGTCCGCAGATTGCTGCAGATTTCAATGCTGGGTCATCAAAAAGTTTTAGCATACGAACCATTCAAGGAAACTCATCGAAATGGGCTATCGGAACCGAGGGCCCACTCGTGTACCCTTGATGAATGCACGACACAAAGCTTTACGCCTCGTCTGGGCCCGTCAACACCGACATTGGACTGTTGATGACCGGAAACATGCTGCCTGGTCGGACGAGGATTGTTTCAAATTGTGTCGAACGGATAGACGACGGAGAGAACCTCCGTGGACTCTGCATGTCAGGAGGGCACTGTTCATGCTGGTGGAGGCTCTGTTATGGTGTGGGGCGCGCGCAGTTGGATTAATATGGGACACCTGATATCTCATGATACGACTGTGACAAGTGACACATACGTGAGCATCCTGTCTGATCACTTGCATCTATTCATGTACATTGTGCATTCCGACGGAGTTGGGCAATTCCATTATGGCAATCCGACACGCCACACGTGCATAATTGCTACAGAGTGGCTCCAGGAACACTCTTCTGAGTTTAAATACTGCGCTGGCCACCAAACTCCCCAGACATGAACATTATTGAGCATATCTAAGATACCTTGCAAAGTGCCGTTCAGAAGACATCTCTACCCCCTCATTATGTTACGGATCTATGGACAGCCCTGCAGGATTCATGGTGTCAGTTCTATCCAGCAGTGCTGCAGACATTAGTCGAGTCCATGTCAGTCGTGTTGCGACACTTGTGTGTGTTCGCGGGTGCCTTACACGATATTAGGCAGGTGTAGCAGTTTCTCTGGCTCTTCTGGTTATTACTTCACAGATACTGCTTTATGGCGCGGTTTATTGTCATTCTGGCAAAACAATCGACGTCTCCAGACTGTTTCTCTACTGTAATCAGTACACAGCGCTGTAAAATGTGTTTGTATCCTTCTAGTTTAGCGTTTTCCTAAGCGGAAGAAGGTGACCCCAACAACGAGAAACACCTTCATGCCGCAACTGAACCTCCTCCGTACTTCACTGGTGGCCTTACACATGATTGCAGCTAACGTTCTCCAGGCATTCACCAAACCCAAACCCTTCCATGAGATTGTCACAGGGTATTGTGTGATATGTCACTCCAAATAAGTTTCTCCAGTGGCGTCGCCCTCTACGCCATCTCAAGTGCCGCTTACCGCTGACTACGAAAATCTTCAGCTAATGGGGAGCTGCTCGACCACTATACCTCATTCTTTTTCTCTCCACATCCACAGTTATTATGCTAGCTGGACAGCGCGCAGCTCTTTGGACCTCATGAGTGATTCCTTCTGCCGATTTCATGCGATATTTTGAAACCACCTTCCACAATGCTGGACGGTGCATGGCTACGCTACATGCGGCCGCCGTGAGGTTGGTTTGGCTGTGATTGTTCCTTCCCGTTTCCACATCACAATCACATCAGAAACGATCGACTTGGGGAGCTTTAGAGGAATTCAAATATCCGTGATGGATTTGTTGCTCTGGTGACATGCAATAACTAGTCCGCTTTCGAAGTCACTAAACTCTCCCGAAAGACCTGTTCTGCTATTGCTGCTTCTCTACTGACAACACAATACTCGCCCCCTCCTTTTATACCCACGGGTCCGCCTCTCGTGATATATAGTGATCAACTCCGCATTTCGTATTGGTTGCCAGATACTTTTGTTGAGAGAGTGTGTATCTCTTGACTCTTCAGTTACAATTGGTTTTTGAAATCTAGCAAGTAGATTTTCGCTGAATTATCACTATCTGCCTTCAAACTTCCATCAGTTTAGATGTTTCAGCATTTCCGTAGTACTTACTCGTAAGTCAGACGAGACTGTGAGTATTCGCAAAGCCTTTTTGTATATGCTCAACATCCCTGTTAATCCTACCTGGTATTGGTCCCAACAATTGCAGAATCGGACACACAAGTGATTTGTAAACACTCATCTTTCTGAATATATTCCAATTAAAAAGAAACAATTAGAAACAATTAAAATCGCTCAAAAGAGGAAAGGCTTCTGGACCTGATGGGATACCAGTTCAATTTTACACAGAGTACGCGAAGGAACTTGCCCCCCTTCTTGCAGCGGTGTATCGTAGGTCTCTAGAAGAGCGTAGCGTTCCAAAGGATTGGAAAAGGGCACAGATCATCCCCGTTTTCAAGAAGGGACGTCGAGCAGATGTGCAGAACTATAGACCTATATCTCTAACGTCGATCAGTTGTAGAATTTTGGAACACGTATTGTGTTCGAGTATAATGACTTTTCTGGAGACTAGAAATCTACTCTGTAGGAATCAGCATGGGTTTCGAAAAAGACGGTCATGTGAAACCCAGCTCGCGCTATTCGTCCACGAGACTCAGAGGGCCATAGACACGGGTTCACAGGTAGATGCCGTGTTTCTTGACTTCCGCAAGGCGTTCGATAATGAACAAAGTAAGAGCATATGGACTATCAGACCAATTGTGTGATTGGATTGAGGAGTTCCTAGATAACAGGACGCAGCATGTCATTCTCAATGGAGAGAAGTCTTCCGAAGTAAGAGTGATTTCAGGTGTGCCGCAGGGGAGTGTCATAGGACCGTTGCTATTCACAATATACATAAATGACCTTGTGGATGACATCGGAAGTTCACTGAGGCTTTTTGCAGATGATGCTGTGGTGTATCGAGAGGTTGTAACAATGGAAAATTGTACTGAAATGCAGGAGGATCTGCAGCGAATTGACGCATGGTGCAGGGAATGGCAATTGAATCTCAATGTAGACAAGCGTAATGTGCTGCGAATACACAGAAAGATAGATCCTTTATCATTTAGCTACAAAATAGCAGGTCAGCAACTGGAAGCAGTTAATACCATAAATTATCTGGGAGTAGCATTAGGAGTGATTTAAAATGGAATGATCATATAATGTTGATCGTCGGTAAAGCAGATGCCAGACTGAGATTCATTGGAAGAATCCTAAGGAAATGCAATCCGAAAACAAAGGAAGTAGGTTACAGTACACTTGTTCGCCCACTGCTTGAATACTGCTCAGCAGTGTGGGATCCGTACCAGATAGGGTTGATAGAAGATATAGAGAAGATCCAACGGAGAGCAGCGCGCTTCGTTACGGGAGCATTTAGTAATCGCGAAAGCGTTACGGAGATGATAGATAAACTCCAATGGAAGACTCTGCAGGAGAGACGCTCAGTAGCTCGGTACGGGCTTTTGTCAAAGTTTCGAGAACATACCTTCACCGAAGAGTCAAGCAGTATATTGCTCCCTCCTACGTATATCTCGCGAAGAGACCATGAGGATAAAATCAGAGAGATTAGAGCCCACACAGAGGCATACCGACAATCCTTCTTTTCACGAACAATACGAGACTGGAATAGAAGGGAGAACCGATAGAGGTACTCAAGGTACCCTCCGCCACACACCGTCAGGTGGCTTGCGGAGTATGGATGTAGATGTAGATGTAGATACTCTCTCTGTCCTCCCCAATAATACACTCCACAGGTAAGCTGTTATACAGGTACTGAATACATTAGTAAACTTGAAACTAACAACCCCATCATTTTCTCCATTGGTTCTAATCCTCAAATTCTGCTATAATTGTATAAAAATATCCCTTACACCTACAAGTTCTCCACATCCTATCCAACGACACTACGTCCGACTTTCAGTACCGCACCACGATCCCTACCCAATATCTATCCGATCTACTAGGCTGAAAAAAATCAGGTATTGCCGTCTTATGCATACAGTATGTTTTTGATTCTGAGATCGATTGCACTTCTCGTCCTCACCGTGTCGTATTTGATAGCAGAGAAAGTGTGATGCCATCTACAGGGTCACAATTATTGAACTACGAGGGATATTCGGAAAGTAAGTTCCGATCGGACAATAAATGGAAACCACTGTGAAAATCTAATAAAGCTTTGCACATGTGTATTCGACAGTGTCTCTAGTATCCCTGTCGGATGCATCATTTCGCTATTTCCACTTCTGAGCGTATGGTGATAACATAAAGATACGTAGAAAATAGTGTCTCCCGCCAAGTATGAGGTCCTGGTGAGAGATTTCGCCTGATGTTATGCAGCCCACGTTACAGAACTGTCATACGGTTCCTAGTTCGTGACAATTCTCGGTCTCAGTCTGCAGGGGCAATGAAAATGCTCCTGTAGCCTTTTCTGTGGGAAGTGTTCGAACACCCGCACTACAGCCGGTAATTGGCTCCCTCTATGTTTCATATCTGCTCACATTAACTACTGGCTACGAAGACAACATTTCAGCACAGACAACGAGCTATAGATGAGCGTAGAGAATTGGCGGAAAGCACAGGCGGCTGCCTTCTATGACGAGGGTATTGGAAATTTGGTATAACGGTGCGACAGATGTCCTACCTGGAGCGGCGACTAGATAGAGAAGTAGCTGGAAGTTGGAGCCAACTGTAGCATATAAAACATTTCTGATTTTAAATGCGGTTTCCATTTCGCGACTGATCGGAGCTTACTTTCTGGACAAGCCTTCTATATGAAAAAAACAACGTAAATTAGTTACAGATTACGAAGTGTACACACTTTATTCAAAATATAAACGTCACTACAGATATTCGGATTTAAGTTATGACATGTTCGATATGCCTGCGATAATGTGGCACAGACGATAGCGAAATTCTGCAGGACCCGCTGAAGTGTCGAAACATCGATGCTGTCGAAGACCTTCTGAATGGCTATTTTCAGCTCAGCAATGGTTTTTGGATTATTGCTGTACACCTTGTCTTTAATATAGCCCCACAAAAAAGAGTCGCATGTGTTCAGATCCGGAGATTATGGCTGCCAATCGAGGCTTATCCCGGTGGTCTCTGGGTACCTTCAAAGTGGTCCTCCAGGACATCAAACACTTTCCTGCTTCGATTGAATCGAGCTCCGTCTTGTATGAACCATATCTTGTCGAAATCAGGGTCACTTTGAATAATGGCGATGAAATCATCTTCCAAAACCTTCACGTACCATTCGGTAGTCACCGTGCCATCAAGGAGTATGGCAGCGGTTATTCCGTGGCTGGACATTGCACACCACACAGTTACCCGCTAAGGGTGACGAGACTTCTCGATCGCGAAATGTGGATTCTCAGTCCCACAAATGGCCGAATTTTGCTTATTGACGAACCCATCTAAATGAAAGTGATCCTCGTGCGAAACCAAACCATACATGCGCATACTAATTCATATCGAGCCCTGCGGCCAATTGTGCAGTTTGAACGTCCTAATGCAAATCGTTCAGACGTTATGACGATTTTGTCTCACATAGTTCAATAATTGTCACCCCGTACCTGGTGGGGTCGAGTCGGGTCACTCTACTGTCGTAGACTTTGACTTGTGACGTAATGATGTTGAGGCGCGTGAATGACTGTGCATTAACAGAGACAGAACAGAACACTGACAACATTTATTTTACATCTGTATTACCTGTTGGAATGTAAAGGTAGTGGCAGACTGATCTCTAGTGTAGCCCGAGGTCTGTGTTAAGGTTAAAGGTGACCTTATCGTTGTGAGTTGTCTAATCCAGCGAGTGTTTCGTTATGAAAATAACTACAATTCGTTTTATTTTTAGGATACTGCATTTCGATTAGTGGTTTATATCTGCCATTTTAACATGTCCGGATCAAACCTGACGTGTTGTGTTTGTAGATACAATATTTTTCATCTGTGTGAATCGTTTAAATTTTTTTTGGAGTTTTACTGATGAGACAGCCTGTTATTTGTCTAGAAGGATGTGGAAAATTGAGTAAAACTACAATCAGGCATGTATGCTAACGATCGTTGCCCTGAGTAGGGATTTGAGCAGTTTCAGGATCACCTATCCCGCAATTTAGAGTGATACGCGTTGTGATATGGAGGCAAGTTGATCGCCAGTATAAAAATAAATAATAATATTGCAGTCAAGGTCTGATGAAGGATATGACCATCACCGCAACCGCTACAGCTCTCATAGCGACACCGCACTGTTTTAGTAGGGGGAGGTGGGAGTAGCCAGCCGAAGTGGCCGTGCGGTTAAAGGCGCTGCAGTCTGGAACCGCAAGACCGCTACGGTCGCAGGTTCGAATCCTGCCTCGGGCATGGATGTTTGTGATGTCCTTAGGTTAGTTAGGTTTAACTAGTTCTAAGTTCTAGGGGACTAATGACCTCAGCAGTTGAGTCCCATAGTGCTCAGAGCCATTTGAACCAACCATTTTTGAGGTGGGAGTACATTACTTTTGGTATCTGCGTCAACAATCTTCACAGAGCTGTTTGAAGTTTTTATGGGGCTCGTGGAGGGAGGTAAGGTCAGCTAATTGTCTGACGAGCTTATCCCACACATTCTTGGCGAGATTAAGCTTGAGAGAACCCTCCAGGTTGCTGTAAGTACCGGCAAATAGGTTTTTCTTGTGTCATGATCATTGTAGAGCAATATCAAAACGTGTGCCTGAAGAGCTTTGTGCGTCTTGGATTCGTATTTGTGAGAAGGTGGATTCAAGTGACCGTCTAGTCATTCCAATTTAAGTTTTCCGCTGTTTTCATAAATTACTTCAGGTAACTTAATGCGCTTTCCTTATCGAACTAAGCTGATGCCTCGATTCTGTTGTCCTAGAGTTTAAGCTGTAATCTCCTTTCTTCGTCCTTGCACCTTTTAACTGCTCATTTCAGTTTGGGTGGTAGATAAAGTGTCTGTTTCTCTCTTTCCAGGTTAGTATTCGTCGACGAACAGTGTCCACTATCCACTGAATGGTGTCAGTTGGCATGGACGCCAGTGCTCGATCGTCCAATTCACATGATCTGTAGTCCATTAAGAACTGCGATGGGTAAGTAATACATGTGTAATCGACTTGTTCCTGTGCCAGATACGTATATACGTGAGCTGATATCATAAATTGGTCATGGGAACTTGGATTATGTTCTGTGCACGGTGATACATGGGCTACGAAGAAAAGACTTCTCTGGAAGACCTCAGAATTCGTGTCTTGTGTGGTGTTCGTCATTTTGTCTACATGCAGCTTTCCCCTGGCTCTCTTATTTGACTGGATGGGCGCTTCAGCATATGACTAACAATTGCTAGAGGAGATGGCTGGAGGAGGGGGCACTCAAACGACAGAAGTGACATCCACAGGGAAATGCCACACACTCTGCCAACGTGAGACACACATAAAGCGAATAATTTGTCCAAAAACTCAGTACGGCTTTCGAGTAATGATGGAGTTTGACATTTCCCCAGCAGGATATCCTCTTCTAAAAGCTAGGAAAGAAATGGTGTCCCTAATTGCCGCAGAAGAAATTTCGCCTGAGGTGCAACAGGGATGTGTGTTGGGACTCCTGCTGCTCGTGATGAACATTAATGACCTGGCAGAGAATATTAATACTCATCCTTTTTAAATTGCACTGTGGCAAATATTGCAACTAGTCAAAAGATTTGTTTTAATTATTTTATTGTACCATTATAGCTTTGACTTCTCTGCGGTTTAACATTTGTGTTCTATAAGTAACAGAATTTCTGTGATTGCACAGTTTACAAAATGTTTCATATATAACAAAGTTTTTGTGATTACATAGTTTCACACGTATGCTCTCTATGCTATATACATTGTGCTTACTTCATGAAAAGCCCTCCTTTACATATTATAGGACATAAATATGATTTTCTTTTACAATCCATGCTGATCAATGAACTGAACTAAATACAACATAGCAGATACTTTTACTTACATCGGGTGCTGATTTGATGCGCCAAAGAACGTGATGCTTGCACGGATATATCACATTACGGGAGTTACTGAAATGATACTTCTTCGTAGTACAGATAATTTTATACTGTTAGATATTTAATCATTTAGATATTGGTGATCGCTAATGAAGAATTTTCTCTCTTTTTAAATTAATTATTATTTCCATCATTACAAATTATAGGAGTTGTATGAAATTTTGGAGATACATTTCGTTTTTTAATTCTAGTTAATCATTCAGTATGCAGTCAGGTTTATTGTGCATTTGTTGTATATTTATAATTCCTCTAAAAAGTTCATCTGTATTCCTTTTTCGTGATGGACACTGTGAGTAGCGAAAGTTGACTTATTTAGATTGTTGACCTTAGAGCATCCATATGTTCGCGGTGTCGTACATTGAAACTCCTACCGATTAGGCCAATGTAAAATTTGGGGCACACAGAACAATTTAGTTTATAAATGCCTGACCTGTGGTGAGCTTCAGTTTTTAAATTTAAGTTGTGAACAATTTTGCCTTTCATTTCATTGTTTATGGGAAAACTAATTTTGATATTTCATGCACGGAATGAGTTTGCAACCTGGTATGAAAAATTGCCAATGAATGGTACGGAGACATATTTCACTGAGTTTTGAGGAGATATATGTGCTAAAGTGCTGTTTGATTTGGACTTGGAGCTGTCTTTGTTACTGTATTTGTATTTATTTCTATTGTGAAGTTCAGTGATGGTGTCAGAGCTGTAACCATTAATAAGGGCTATTACTTTGATTGCTTTTAGTTTTTGTAGTTTATCTTCGGTGTCCAAAGGGATTTTTTTCATTCTATGAAGAACGGCAGCGAGAATAGTAACAAGTTCGTTTAGCCCACGGAAGTGCGTCACGGGTATCCTGAAAGACCTGAAGTGGCAGATGCCTGCAGACAGGCACCTACTATCCCGCAAAGTCTACTTGCAATATTAAGTGAGGAATAGGGAATTCTCTGGAGCTCCATGCTTGCAGCACACATACATCTAAATTATATAGATACTCCGCAAGGCGCCGGAAGGTGCGTGGCGCAGGGTACCCCGTTCCACTACTTGTCATTTCTCCTCCCGTTCCACTCGCAAATAGATCGAGGGAAAAACGACTGTCTATAAGCCTCCGTATGAGCCCAAATTTCTCGTATCTTATCTTCGTGTTCCTTACGTGAGATGTATGTTGGTGGGTGCAAAATTGTTCGCCAGTCAGATTCAAGTGCCGGTTCTCTAAACTTTTTCAGTAGTGTTTCTTGAAAGGAACGCCGCCTTCCCTCCAAGGATTTCCATTTCAGTTCCCGAGGAATCTCCGCAACACTAAAGTTTTGTTCGAATCTACCGTTAACAAATCTAGCAGCCCTCCTTTGAAATGCATCGATGTCTTCCTTCAATCCGACCTGGTACGGATCCCAAACACTATAGCAGTACTCAAGAACAGGTCTTACCAGGGTCCTACATGCGGTCTCCTTTACAGGTGAACTGCTCTACCCTAAAATTTTCCCAATTAACCAAACTCGACCATTTGCCATCCCTACCGCAGTTTTCACATGCTCGTTGCCCCTCCTATCGCTTTGTAACGTTACGCCCAGATATTTAAAGGACTTGACTGTATCAAGCTGGTCACCAGTAACATTGTATCCGAACATTACACATTTGTTCTTTCTACTCATCCGCATTAACTTATATTTTTCCACATTCAGGGCTAGCTGCCATTCATCATACCAACTGGAAATTTTGTCTAAGTCGTTGTGTATCTTCCTGCAGTCACTCAACTTCGACACCTTATCGTACACCACGGTATCATCAAACGGCTCTGAGCACTTTGCGACTTAACTTCTGAGGACATCAGTCGCCTAGAACTTAGAACTAATTAAACCTAACTAACCTAAGGACATCACACACATCCATGCCCGAGGCAGGATTCGAACCTGTGACCGTATCGGTGGCTCGGTTCCAGACTGTAGCGTCTAGAACCGCACGGCCACCGCGGCCGGCCCCACGGAATCATCGGCAGACAACCGCAGACTACGGTGGTGGTGATAAGTTCCTATGGGACCAAACTGCTGAGGTCATCGGTCCCTACGCTTACACACTACTTAATCTAACTGTAACTAACTTAAGGACAACGCACACACCCACGCCCAAGGGAGGACTTGAACCTCCGACGGGGGGAGTCGCGCGAACCGTGACTAGGCGCTAGACTGCGCGGCCCCGCAGACTCCTGCTCACTCTGTCTGCCAAATCACTTATGTACATAGAGAGCAACAGCGGTCCTATCATACTTCCCTGGGGCTCTCCTGACGATACACTTGTCTCTGATGAACATTCGCCTTCGAGGACAACATACTGGGTTCTATTATTTAAGAAGTTTTCGCGTCACTCACGTATCTGTGAACTTACTCCACATGCTCGTACTTTCGTTAACAGTCTGTAATGGGGTATCGTGTCAAATGGTTTGCGGAAATTTAGAAATATGGAATCTGCCTGCTGCCCTTCATCCATAGTTGTCAGTGTATTATGGGAGAAAAGGGAAAGTTGAGTTTCGCTCGAGCGATGCTTTCTAAAACCACACTCATTCGTGAACATAAGCTGATTAGCCTCAAGAACGTTTATTATATTCGAAGGGAGAATATATCCAAGGATTTTGCAGCAAACAGAATTTCGAGATATTGGTCAGTAATTTAGCGGTTCCGTTCTTTTACCTTTCTTATATACAGGAGTCACCTGCGCTTTTTTCCAGTCGCTCGGGACTTTGTGCTGGGTGAGAGATGCACGACAAACGTAAGCTAGGTAAGGGGCCAATGCCTTAGAGTACTCTTTGTAAAATCTAACTGGGATTCCATCCGGACTTATTTTGTTAGCAAATCTTTTTGATTTGTTATCAAATCTTGAAGTTGCTTCTCTGCGCCAGGTATGCTTATTTCTGTGTCGTCCATACCGGAGTCTGCCCGATGGTCAAATGATGGTATGTTTGTAGGTTCTCCTGTGTGAACGGTTTCTTGAACATGAAATTTAAAACTTCGGTTTTCGTTTTGTCATCTTTACCTGCCACACCACACTGGTCAACAAGGGACTAAATGGAAACTTTACACCCGCTTAGCAATTTTACATAGGACGAGAACTTTCTCTGGTTCTCTGCCAGATCTTTTGCTAAGGTGCGACGGTGGTAGGTGTTGTATGCTTCGTGCATAGATCTCTTCACAGATACACGAATCTCTACTAACCTTCGCTTGTCGTCGTTTGTGCGTCCCCTTTTAAACCTAGAATGCAACAGCCTCAGCTTCCTCAGCATCTTACAAATTTCGTTATTAAACCTTGGTGGGTCTTTTCCATTCTTTATCCACTTATTAGGCACGTTACTCTCCAGACCACGATTTACAGTCTGCTTAAACTTTGCCCATAATTTCTCTACATCCATCTTACTGGTACTAAGTGATGCCAATTCACTGTCTCAGTAAGATGTTAATAACTGCTTATCTGCTCCATCTAGCAGAAACGCTCTCCTAGCCTTCTTGACCGATTTATTAACTTTCGTAGGGACCTTGGAGACAAGCTGAGTTACTTACAGCGTGCACAGAAACAACTAAGCGGCGCTCCAAACGCGAATGAATCAGAAAGGAACGGTGATCTCTGCTACAATGGGAGAGTCCTCTGCAGTGCACTTCAAAGTGATTTGGAGAGTATAACTGTAGATGCAGATGTCCCAGCCAGCTCTGCGGCCTCTGAGTTGCCACATGAGTGGAATGGAAAACAAGAGCATCGCCTCAGCTGAACAATTGCGTGCTCGCTGGAATAGTGTTCTCGTACCATGAAGTGTTCTAGACAGACGTTAGTGCAAAGAAAAATATTTCTTCACGTTAACTTAAATTCTGAAGGGCGGTGACGTATTAGTACCTACTTTAGTAAGATGTAGCCGTAATCTCTTTATGGCTACTCTGGAGTAACTTTTTACTGCACAGAGTAACCTCACTTCTGTTGTCTCTGTCTGGGACTAATCGCTGCACTGCTATAAATATGCCTCATCCTAGGAGTCATGGAATAGCCAGCGCTTTGTAAAAGTTACGGTTCACTTTCCTTTCTGCAGTATTCTAAATGGCCCAACTATACCGACCGACCGCCGTGTCGTCCTGAGTCGAAGGAGTCACTGGATGCATATATGGAGGGCATGTGGTCAGCACACCGCTCTCACGGACGTTGTCAGTTTACGCGGCCGAAACCGCCACTTCTCAATCAAGTAGCTCTTCAATCGACCTCAGAAGGGCTGAGTGCACGCTTCTTGCCAACAGCAGTTGGCAGTACGGAACACTCACCCGTCGAAGTGCTAGCCAAGTCCGACAACGCTTAACTTCGGTGATCTGTCGGGAACCGTTGTCACCACTAAGGCAAAGCCGTTGGCAGTATTCTCAAGGCGCCGTACATTTTATCCCACTCATTTGTGAGAAAGTCTCCACCTTATCTCCATTTTCTCATTCTCATATGTACGTAAAATCACGTTACTTAAAGTATTTTACTATTATTCTTTCGATTCAGTCTTTTGATTTAATTGAATATTTTCTGTTTGCCACAATCTTAGATTTGTGCTTTCGAGATTTTATAATTATTTCTTCTCGCAGGCGCTCACACTTATCGAGTCATGTTGTTGCTGATAATGATAACTCGAAGAAGCTTGGAATCGACGTTGTCCGTTATTTAGTATACTTTTCCTGAATTAACCTTTCAGTTTGAGTTTTTATGATGAACAGTGTGTTCAGATATGGTGCAAACGTAAAGATAAGACTGTGCTGTAATTCAGGGTCTTACGTCGACCTTTATTTGACATTCAGATTGGTTGACTTCACAACTCAAGCGAATTATAAACTTTCATCCTGAGCGAGACCGCGGGGTACACTACACAACCCACATATCAGGAGGGAGGGGGGGGGGGGGGGCGGAGGTTGGGGAAGGGAGAGGGCGTGCAATATCGAACTCTAGCCAAACATATCAGTGCTGCTGCCAGGTAAAACACTAAGTCTACAACTTTTCTCAGAGCATAATAGCTTATTGGTTCATTTCTTCTGCTGTAGGTGGGTTGTATAACAACAGCGTGAGACACGAGGTTCATAGAACGAAGTACGAACGTCGTTCAATAGATTGCATGCAGCATTGATTGTTATCCCTATTACTATATAAAAACAAAAAATAGTTAAATAAACCTCTTCGGTCGGACATAAGCTACATATTTTTATATAGAAACGTTGCTATCAAAAATCTCGAAAAGTTATTGACTGATTTAGTTCAAATTTTTACACGACTCTCTAATAAACATTTAGAGGGAATGGACCACACGCACACACACACACACACACACACACACACATATATATATATATATATATATATATATATATATATATATATATATATATATATATATAACTACGCCGCTCGTGGTCTCCCGGTAGCGTTCTCGCTCACCGAGCGCGGGATCCCGGGTTCAACTCGTGACTGCGTGTAGTTGTGTCGTCTTCTCCATCATCATTCATCCCCATTACGGTCGGAGGAAGGCAACGGCAAATCACCTCTATTAGGACGTTACCTAATACGGCGGTGCGGGTCTCCAGTATCGTTCCCTACGCTCTGTCAAGAACATGGGACTTCATTTCCATTCCATATACAAGGGAAAAGTTGTTAGCAAAAATCTCGAGAAGTTCTTGACCGACGTATTACAGGTTTTTTACACGATACTCTAACAAACATTCGAACTTACATAAGCTACATATTTTTTAAAACAACAATGCACCGCTCTTCTGTTATGGGAAAGAAAATGCTGTTGTATGCTGTGATGTGGAAAGGTGCGGTTTCATTTTCTTCCTCGCAGTCAGGTTTAACTGCGACAGCAGAGCATGTAAACCATTAGACAGATTGTTTTCCGATATATATTCTTTCTCCTTATGAAATTTTAAACAAAATTGCAAACACAGCTATATGCTGGTTTGTTTTCGTCCTCACAGTTGGCTTTACAGGCAACAGGAAAGTCGTGTTTATGACTTATCAGTTCATACGAGGCGAGGGGTATGAAATAAAAATAAAGAAAAAAAGGCAATGCAGAATCAGACGGGCGACGAGAAACAGGCACTGATGCGGCGGATCGCGGGCTGCAACACGCGTGTTACCGAGCTTCCCATGAACAGCACTTGCCGTGACGTGCACCTGGGCGGCCGCACAAGACCGGAAACGAAAAGTTGCGTAGGAACTGATGAGTAACAAATCAGGTGACAAAGTCAGGACCCTTTGGTATTAAATATCTCGCTCATGTATCCATCATTCGTATAAAAGTTTTATTTCGATACCCTAAAACATTCATTCGTGAATTAAACTATTAAGGAAATTTCCTAGAGAAAAGAAGCGATATGATACTGATTCCTAACATACGAAGAAACCGAAATTTGGAAACAGATTTCGGGTACCGTCATTCTGAGAATAGTTAACAATTTACTCACGATGGCGGCAAACGGTAAAAACTGTCCACGTTTCAAACAGGACACTTCTTGCTCGTGAGGTACGTAACGATCAGTAGTGGTGAGAACCCTAACAGCTATACAGCATCTGGTTGCGATTTTAGTCACAACTCAAAGTCACAAGTAGTGACTAAAAGTAGCATTTAACATTCAATGCTGTGTGCTCCAAGTCCGATGCCATGTGTTGGCCAAAGTTCCTACTTTTTCCTAAGAACCTTGTGTCTTGCTATCGAGTTTGGCTGTGATGTCAGTTACAACTAGAAATCGCAATTAGCAGCTAAAAATAGTATTTATGCATTCTACCGAACCTGAAAATGCTTCCCAATTGCTAAATGTTTATGGGAATTGGATTTACGTCTTTACTCGTCTTTCCCCCTTCTCTCTGTCCATCTCCTCCCCCTTGTCTGCTCCCATCACCACCTCCTCTCCGCTCTCTCTGTGCGTCTCCTTTTCTCCCCTCTCTGTGACCTTGAGTCTTGTTTATTGTTATTGCCGACGGAACCTTGATTCGAAATTTAAGTCGCTTAAAATGAATGAGTAAATCGGATGGAATGATTGATTTGTGGGGTATGAGAGATCTCTCCTGTAGCTGGATCTGTCAGAATAGTAGCTTCAATTACCGTATTTCGCGTAGTTTTAATCTGCAAAAGTGTAGGATTACAAAGTTTCTGACTATTAAAATTCTGTAATAGTATTCTAATCTGTCACCGGTATAATACTCCGCTTTCCAGCCAAGAGCATTCTTAAAAATATAGCAAATATGGGAGAAAAAGGAATGTGAGGACTGTTATCGTTTTAAATTAAAAAGGTTAATGACGAACAAGAAATATGTGCAATTTACAAAACAATACTGCAACGTGGTGGTATGGTTCTATGGAAAAGCACTGGAGCACTGCTCTTTTCACTTAAAATTGGAAGGACCTGCACTGGGTGAGAACTATTGTGGGGGGGGGGGGGGGGGAGTGAGTATGTTCCATAGGGTTGAGGGGTATGGGTAAAGAGGTGGGAGGGAACGAATGAACACTGGGTTTAATGTACCGTCGACGTCGGTGACATTAGAGACGGAGCACAAGCTCGGTCAGTGTCAAGGATGAGGAAGGAAATCGGCCTGTGCGACTGATCCCGGAGGAGGTTCGAGTCCTCCCTCGGGCATGGGTGTGTGTGTTTGTCCTTAGGATAATTTGGGTTAAGTAGTGCGTAAGCTTAGGGACTGATGACCTTAGCAGTTAAGTCCCATAAGATTTCAGACATTTTTAGGAAATCGGCCGTGCCCTTTCAAAGGAAACATCCCGGAATCTGCTTCAAGCGATTTAGGGAAATCACGAAAAACCTAAATCTGGATGTCCGGACGCGGGTTTGAACCATCGTCCTCCCGAATGGGAGTCCTGTGTGCTAACCACAGCGCCGCCTCACTCGGTTAAAAGGGTGGCGGCTGTTAGGCAGAGAACACTGTGGAGATTATAGGTAGGAAGTGAGGAGGACAATGGGGAGAGTTGTGGTACAAGAAGAAAGGGATAGGGATGGACGGAGAGGGAAAAGGAGAGAGGGGCTCTGATGTGGAATGCAATAGGTGGGGAAGAGTTAAGGTTGGTAGGAGGGATAAACATCAAGGCGGAGATCATTGTCTGGGAGAGGGAGTTAGTTGAAGTTGTGTTAATATTGGATATGGAGTGCATGTAGGTCTAAGGTTGGAGGGGTGTGTTTGTGGAGGCGTGGCCACGTAGGTGATCAGAGCGGTGGCAATGTGGTTATTGGAATATAGTTTGCGGATGGTATAGGAGATGCGGAAGTGTTCAGAGTGGGCGGGGAGGGACGAGAATTTGATAAGGTGGTAGAGGTCCCCATTGCCTTTGGCTAATGGTTTATATAAGACCTGTGAGTGGGGTGTACGCCATGGCCGCAGAGCGCAGTCAATCAGGGCTGCGGTATAGGGGCGGAGCACAGGACGTTGTGCCGACTTTCCGACTGGGGGGTCGAGTCCGCCGGCGTGCGCTGCGCGACGCGATACTATCGACAAGTTCGTGACCGCACTCTGCGACTGCGGCTGGCTTCACAGGCTGCCTGCAGGTGTTGTTAACATCTGCGGGCGCGCCGATAAGGCGCGTGACCGGCCTCCGAAGCGCCCGATTTACCAAAAGTCTCTCGACCAGAAGCGGCTCTAGCGTATTACGACAGCCATTTGTATGAGTGATGGGGAACGGACATTCTCCGTTCTTTTATACCGCCGATAAAGAATGAGTAGAACGCTTTCCTGTAATCCGGACAGTGGCCGAGCGGTTAAAGGCGCTACAGTCTGGAACCGCACGACCGCTACGGTCGCAGGTTCGAATCCTGCCTCGGGCATGGATGTGTGTGATGTCCTTAGGTTAGTTAGGTTTAAGTAGTTCTAAAATCTAGGGGACTTATGACCACAGCAGTTGAGTCCCATAGTGCTCAGAGTCATTTGAACCATTTTTTTTTTTTTTTTTTTGTAATCCGGACATTCTGTGTCCAAATAAGTGTCTTACATAATTTATATCGCCCATTCTGGACTTCATTGAGCATTGTGGCTGTCGCGTAAACAGATGATCAGTGCATTTACAAAAGCTAGTATTGAAGTACAGGGCGTTCAAAAAGATTTACCCGATTTCGACCATATCTTGTACGTGAATGACGATAGAAACTTAGGGTAAACTGAACTCAATCATAGGATTACAAGTGGATAATTTGAAAGCAGCCATCCGATTTCAAAAGTTTACATCTTTCATTTGATTTTTCATACAGTTGCAGAGGAATCCAAACCCAGAATGAATTCACAGAAGTTTATACATTGTTGCTCGAATAGTCCACGGGTATACTGCCGGTTCCTAGTGTCCAACGGGCACAATATTTCGGCGATCAGACATGTCCCCATCGTCAGGTGCGCTGACGAACTGAGCTCCTGAGGGCGGGCGGCCGATTTAAATCCCCTCCCTCCGCGGGCCACTCTCTTCGCCGTCCGCGCCCGCGCGCCGGCGGTCGCGAAGACGTGGGCGTCGGAACTGTTCGAGCAACAAATACGCCGGGAGAAACTGAAGAATCACTTGTACATTGTTGTTTATTACCATCATGATGGACTTACAGTAATTGACTCCTCTGTGGTCTTACATATTTATTTATCTTATGGCGTACATCGTAATATTTATATATTCATATAACAATAAATTCAAGTAGCACATGTGCAAATGTACATGTTATAGACCAAACTTGGTTCCAGACTAAAACTTTCAGAATTGATTTTCACTCTACAGCGGAGTTAGCTGATTTTAAACTTCCTGACAGATTAAAACTGACTGCTGGACCAGGACTCGAACCTGGGATCTATGTATTTCACGGTCAAGTGCTCTATCGGTTTTTTTCCCACTCGCTCACCTTCTTCGACTAGCTTCGTTGCTTTATTGTTTCTTTGTCTCTTTGAATTTATAACGTAAAATCTGAAAATAGATGTCTCTTTCTGTGAAACAAAAAATTCGTTCCTTTCTACCGCAAAGATGTAATTTGTGCTCTTAAACTGGATATACTCTTTGAAATTAACATTATTACCGTATGAACAAATGTATCTGGTTGGCTTCTCTGCCTTTGTGGATCCGCACTTCAGCAGTGTAAATAGGAAAACCAAATTCTTCTTCTTTCTCGAGAATAGCAAAAACTTATAAAGACTTCTTTCTAAAAATTGAATTTTACAGTCCGTAAAACGCAATGTACTATTGAGAAATTAACTGTTTCTTTGAAAACGAAATGGTTCAACTGACATCTCCAACTACGAGCCACGACATGCCACTTCCGCCACTGCTTGCTTAGTTATAAATTAACATCCAAGCTCGGATATAGTCAATCGCCTCATCTGTTGCTGCAAAGAAATCGGCGAAGAGTCCCTTGTAGGCTCGTTTCTGACATTCTTCCATTTTGTACGGGATTGTTTGCTTTTCAAAAAAAAAAATGAAATGAAAGAAGATCAGGGTTTAATGTCCCATCGATATCGAGGTCATTAGAAAAGGGCCACGAGGTCGGTCTGCGTCGAAAATTGGGAAGAAATCGGTCGTGCCCTCGCATTGGAACCGAGCGAGGTGGTGCAGTGGTTAGCACACTGGACTCGCATTCGGGAGGACGACGGTTCAATCCCGCGTCCGGCCATTATGATTTAGGTTTTCCGTGATTTCCCTAAATCGCTCCAGGCAAATGCCGGGATGGTTCCTTTGAAAGGGCACGGCCAGCTTCCTTCCGCGTCCTTCCCTAATCCGATGAGACCGACGACCTCGCTGTCTGGTCTCCTCCCCCAACCAATCCAATCCAATCCTCGCATTGGATCCATCCCGACATTATAGCAGGGAGCTATTTACGAAAATCACGGAAAACCTAAATCTATGTATTCGGAAGTGGATTCGAACCGACGTCCTGCAGAAAGCGAGTCCAGTATGCTAACCACCCCGCAACCTCGCTCCGTAGTTTCCTTTTCGTGTCCACAGTCACATTTTGGAGATTTTATCTCCCCCGTTTACGTAGGACATCGGCACTTCCGCCACATATAGTGCTCGTCCACACTTTGCGAGACAGGTTGAAATTAGGAGGCTTGTCTGTGATCGTGAAACTTTGGTGTTGTTGTGGGCAGTGCACTTGCCAGAGTTCTTTTCCCGCACTGGAAACGTCGAAATTTGAGTTCATCAGTTCTTCACCAGTGACCAGTGCTCGCCTTCTTGATTTCAGTCTTCTGCGGTCCATGCCAGCTGTATCATTATGTGTGGGTAGCTGAGAATTATTTTTAATATTGGGGTAGTCTCTTAAGTAAAACATTTTTACGCCATATCGGCGGTGGTGGCCATGTAGTAAGGGTGGATTTTGTTGTATCCCTGATTGTGCGCATAGTGCCATTTAGCGCCACCCCAGTCTTTCTCGTAGAGGAGTTGTTAATCCACGCAGGCGCGCACTATTCCGCCACCGACTAGACGATCAAGTGCTGATGTACAAGAGTATTTGCTATGGAATCCCCAAGAAGTGCCGTGCAACTGCTGGATTATGTTAGTCTAATCCTCATTTTATGTGCGATTTTCATCAGGTGTTCCTCGTAAGAGAGCGTTCCATCAAGCAAAAAGCGTCCCAGACTGCCACATGAAACGGGTAACTCTCGGCTGGCAAATAGACTTCTGTGAACCGTGTACAAAACTCGGCTGAATGAGCTCTACGGCTTGAACAAGTACAAGACTGCAACCTGTGGATTTACCCATAATAAAACAACCAGTGTTCTGAAGATACGGGTGCTGTCGTCGAATGCTTTGAGGTGTAAGAGTTTCGGTATGCTTCTCTTGACGAAAATCACATCACACAGTTGTAACTGTACAGCACCTTTTGAAATGGAGAACGAGAGACATCTTTTGTTTCTGTGTCGTCACCAACTTGAATCGAGCCACACTGTGACGAACGAGCGAGCCGCGGAATTAGCTGCATGAGGAAGACCCTCATCGACAGTCGCATGAACCGGCAAATCACAACTCACGCCAAGGTAAATTTTGTTTCGATGCGTAAGTTAAAATTTATGCGAGTTTCAAATAGAGGATCTAGTTTGCTGAAATCAGGTGGATCTTGTTGAAGCGCCTGTGTTCATTCTTGGATAAGCTCGCTGTCAAGCCATTGTTAGATGGCTATTAAAGGACTTCTTCTGAACAGCACGAGCTGCACTGTAAATGTTTAACAGCCAATCCGGTATTCGGGTGGATAACCCGTCGTCAGTGACATATTATGTATCTCTATATCAATGGCATGCTTGTCGATTATAAATTCTTCGCGACCTTCAATTTGATGTCCATCTCACAGTAAACGGGTTGTAGTTTATTTTACTGATGTCAAATCCTAAATGGTGACATTTCTTGGCGACATTGGATTTAGCTGCCACATCATGTAAACATGGAACTGGCAAATTTGACAGCAGTAACATAGACGACAAGCTGTATATTGTGAGATGAACATCCAGTTGAACTCCGCAAAGAATTTGTAGCTCATACGCATATACTTGTATACAGATGCAAAATATGCCACTGAGAATGAGTCCGGCTATTGAAAGTGTAACTTAAGGTCTACAGAAGATGTCCGTCCTTTCACAAGTATTCAGAAGCTGCGGAACAAGAAGCATTCAAGATTTTATGTCAGATAGATTTTTACACTAGAACTTTGTTAAAAGAAACTTGTATAAATCGCCGCCAGTGATGGTACGATGTCGTAGAAGCCAGTAGATTATATGAAATTTTGCAATGGACTCGTAAAGACTCTATAGTGACTTCCATAATGGGCCGGCGTGGACAAAATTGTCCAAAATGAAATTGTTTTAGTCATATTGCGTTTTTGATTTAACGTTAATATTGTCATAGTGTCTTTTCATTCGTGAGTCTGACATCCTCGCACACGATACTGTGTCAACGATACGTCTAGGACTTGGAAGACGAGTTTCATAAATAATATTCAGTAACTGCCGCTATCTGACGATGGGCGTACAGAAGCTCGCGAATAATAAATATTTAAAGGGAGTGAGCGTTAATTACACATATTTTCAGTTCTATTCATCTTCTAAATGTCTAATCTTATACTGATTGAGTTACGGTTGTTACACGAACAATGTCATCACCCTGTCCAAAAAGTTTCGTAAAGTCAAATCAAACATCAAAACAATGCTCATTTGCTTTTTTGGTGCCAAGGGCGTAGTTCATTCAGAGTTTGTTCCCCCAGGTCCGACCGTCAATCAAACCTTTTATTTGGAAGTCGTGAAAAGGTTGCGCGACAGTGTTCGTCAAAAAAGACCCGATTTTTGGGAGACAGGAGACTGGTTCTTGCACCAAGACAACGCACCTGCACACACAGCCATCTCTGTCAGACAGTTTCTGGCTAAAAGTGACATGGTTCCGCTGCAACACGCACCTTACTCGTCTGACCTAGCTCCGTACGACTTTTTCTTATTTCCACGCGTGAAAAGGGGCTTGAAGGGATACCGATTTGACAACATTGAAGTGGTGAAGAAAAAAACGAGGGAGGGGCTGTCAGCCATATCTAAAGATGACTACAAAAAATGTTTCGGACAGTGGAAGCACCAGTGGGACAAATGTATTAATTGTAGTGGAGAGTATTTTGAAGGGGATAAGGTTGTTTTGTAAATAATTTGAGATCGATAGCTTTTAAAAAATAATTCCGGTTCTTTCTGGGTACCCCGTCATATAAATCGCAAGTGTCAATTATGATCAGAGCAGTGTTATGTGCAGTTCTGGGTGCACTATGCGCAATTAAGTGAATTCGAATGTGGCCAAATTGTTGGTGCCCGTATGGTTGGTGTTTCTGTAATCAAGGGACCCGAGATGTTTGTTATTTCCAGAAGCAACGTATCGAAGATTAATACCGCATACAGAGAAAGCGGAAAAATATGATCCGATAAATCACAGCGCATAGGAATGTATGTGTTGCGTGTCCGTGACTGACGGTCACTGAAGAGAATTGTCACGAAAAGTAAGAGGCTGACAGCTGCAAAAACACCCTGCAGAACTAAAGTTCGCACGTGTGAATCCTTTCAGTACCAAAATAATGCGAAGGGAACTCCAGAAGCAAGGAATTACACGGCGAGTTGCAGTTCCAAAACCACGCATCACTGATGCAAATGCCTGTAACAAGAAGACGTAGCGCCACAGCCATAAAACCTGGACTATGGAGAAATGGAAGAGAATTCTGTTGTAGGATGAGTTTTCTTTGACGCTGTTTTCACCTTCCGGCCGGATTTACGTCCCAAGAACGAGACATTGCACGGGTTCGGTGACTATTTGCTCAGCCCATATTGTGGAATTCCATGGGATCACTGGTTCAAATGACTCTGAGCACTATGGGACGTAACGTCCGAGGTCATCAGTCCCCTAGAACTTAGAACTACTTAAAACTAACTAACCTAAGGACATCACACACACCCATGCCCGAGACAGGAATCGAACCTGCGACCGTAGCAGTCGCGCGGTTCCGGACTGAAGCGCCTAAAACCGCTCGGCCACCGCGGCCGGCTTGGGATCAATGGTTACACTGCAAAGTCGTATTACTGTCGAGGATTATCTGACAATATTAGCTGATCAGGTCCATCCCATGATACTACAGTTGTTCCGCAATGGTGGTGTTGTGTTCCAAGATGACGGGGCAACTGTTCATACAGCTCACATTGTTCAGGGCTGGTTTCTTGAGCACAAAGATGAATTGTCGCATCTGCCCTGGTCACCACACTTAACAAACCTCAGTATTATTGAATCTTTGTGATATACTTCGGAGAGAGGATGGGTGATCGCTATTCACCTCCATCATCGCTACCTGAATTTGCCACCGTTTTGCCGGAAGAATGGTGTAACGTTCCCTTGAAAACCATACACGACCTGCATTTATCGATTCCGATGTGACTAGAAGCTGTTTAGCGTGCCACCGTGTTTCCTACGCTGTATTAGGCGTGGTAATGCGCTGTGTTTTTTATGTTACCATATTTTTATCCATCTCCAATATATATGATCAGTGTGTTCACTTATACACACAGTAGAGAAGAAAATGAAAGTGTGCATCTCGCTCTCGCCGGACAATTTTGTTCATGTAAAGCAAGATGTAACACAGGACCTAGTACAATGCCCTGTAGGACGTTGGTGGTGGTTAGAGCAGCAGTAACGAAGCCGTATGTCTCCATATTAGGCATGGTAATGTGTAATGTTTTTAGGTTTACCATAATATTGCCCATCCCATGTATGTACGATCGACGAGTTCACTTGTGCACACAGTCGAGTAGAAAATGAGTGTACATTTCGCTCTCGTCGGGTTTTTTCGTTCATGTGAAGAAAGATGTTTGGAGGCCCTAGCGCAGTGCCCCTGCGGGACGCCGGTGCTAGATGGAGCTGAAGTAACGAAGCCGTACGTCTCCAGCGGTGGTGCGTCGAGGGGCGGGAGTGGGGGCCGAAGGAGATGGAGACGGGCGTGTGTGGCGCCGCTGACCTCACGTGCGGCCGGCCGGGCGCCGTGTTTACCAAACAGCGCCATCAGTGGGCCACGCCGGCCTGCACACCACGGCGCACGGTCTATCATTACTGCGCGCCTAGGTCCGCCTCGCACCGCGCCGCGCCGCTCCTAACGACCTGCCGACAGCTCGATGGCTAACGATCGCCTGCCTCGCACCCGATTTTTATTGAATCCCGTCTTCGTGAAAGGCACGGAAGGGCAGGGGATAGCAGGACGACCATAGCGTGCACGTCTTGCAGTTACCCCCTCGTGGAGAACAACGTGTTTACCCTCACGTTTTTTATATTTTTTCTGTGTTCAACACTAACATGGGATTAGTAGAAACGGATGTCATCCGTTAATGTTTTTGTACAGTCAACATCATTCTTTTTCACCTTTTTGCGTTTGTACCGACGGCAGTTTCAGTCCGGAACCGCGTTGCTGCTACGGTCGCAGGTTCGAATCCTGCCTCGGGCATGGATGTGTGTGATGTCCTTAGGTTAGTTAGGTTTAAGTAGTTCTAAGTCTAGGGGACTGATGACCTCAGAGTCCCATAGTGCTCAGAGCCATTTGAACCATTTGCTTTTGTTCAAAAAATGTTCAAATGTGTGTGAAATCTTATGGGACTTAACTGCTAAGGTCATCAGTCCCTAAGCTTACACACTACTTAACCTAAATTATCCTAAGGACAAACACACACACCCATGCCCGATGGAGGACTCGAACCTCCGCCGGGACCAGCCGCACAGTCCATGACTGCAGCGCCTAGACCGCTCGGCTAATCCCGCGCGGCTTTGCTTTTGTACCAACACAATTTTACCCCTGTAGCACAGCAGAATCTCCACAGGGGCATATTGCGATGTTAATACTTAGTAACTTCACAGTACAAAGACGTATAAATGGTGGATCTGCCTTGATAGGCGAAAGAGAAATTTGATGGAGGAGAATTCCAAGTAACACCCGTCTACAGGACAAAGACTGGATTCTACAGGTGGTGTCGTGAAAAGGAGAAGAGGGCATTACAGTGAACACGTCGCTGGCCATGGAAAGAAGCTGTTTTCCCCTTGTGGGCTTGTCGTTTTTTTAAGTGGTATAATGGAGCGTTTTCCTTTTTCCTACTACCTGTTACACTCTAGGGGAAAAACTGACGCACCACGAAGTAATTATCCAAATGGAACGGAAATTGCTAGACGTGATGTACATGCAGAAACAAACACATGATTACAATTTCAGGAGCTTTGGATGATTTATTCAGGAGAAGGAGCCTCACAAACTGAGCGAGTCAACAACGTGTTGGTCCATCTCTGGCCCTTATTCAAGCAGTTATTCGCACTGACATTGATTTTCGTTAATGACTCTTGATTCCGATTTTGTGCTATGTAGGCTTACTCATCGGTTTCACAGTTCTTCTCAGTTTTTTACTTTCGACGAGAAATGTTGTATTACTGACTATCTTTTACGATGTATCTGTTCCATTCATAGGTTCAATGATTTCACATACTTTTGTCATTTCTTTCGTTGTCTATTTGACACGAAAGTCAAACGACAGGGAACAGCATTCTTGCCTTACCCGCTTCTTACCATGAACGTGTGTATCTTGATTTTCTGCTTTTCTTATACGCATCTGGTGCATGTAGCTACTGTCTCTGTTATCCCGATGGTTTTCCTCAGGTAAGATAAGCAGCTTTATCGGAGTGTTTCTATACTTGCACTTGTTTCTTCGTTTAAAATAAACATACGTGAGTTACATTTCCTCAGTACTTCCTATCTATCAATGATGATAGATATGTGTATGTAAATACTGGCACGCTGGAAAAGCAGTTTATATTGTCACTTCCAACAATTTGAATTGAAGGAGAAGTGAAAGCTTCATCTTGAATCTTAGGTTAATCTCCAAACAATAAATAAAGTTCAGAAAATTTCCCTCTGTTATCACCACCTTAACTTAAATAGTGAGCTGATCCTATCCTTACTTTGTTGTGGCCGTCTTGTCAAGATTTAAATTTCACTCAATTAAAATATGACTTGTTGAAATGCGTATGTCATAGGACGTGCAAATGTGTGGTCTTCCACAGCAGACCGAAAGGTCATGTAACGTGGCAACGTCCTATGCGGAGAAAGGTGAGTGAGACTAAATGCAGTCTCTGTGACTGGAAGGAGAAATGCTAGCAACGGATGGTTGATTTTTACGGTTCACAGCTTCTCGTCCCTCACCTCCACCCTCTCTTCTTTCTGTCTCAACAACGACAGCCTATAGGGGAACGGCATTAAATTCAACTTTTGCACCCGTTCAGCCCTCCTAGGTTGCTAAAGTCAGCTTTTTCATTGCGTTTCAGCGTCATATGCTCCGGTATCAAGCACAATACAGAAATAAGTGTATAGCCTACGCTCTGTCCACAATATATCGACAACTGACTGACTTATTATTGTTGGGTGTTGTGACGATGGTCTTACGTGTGTGGTCGTTTCATTGACTCTTAGCGTAACATGGATTTATAGAGGGAACGCATATGTAAGACCACTGTTTCCAACACAGCTCAGTCAGTTATCGAAATGCTATATGTAGAAATGAAATCATCAGTCCTGCTGGTCAGCTGAAAAATACGTTATCTATTAGTTGTAATTGTGTCTACCCAGACAGATCACGGACGGGAAAAGAAGACTACCTTTTCCTGAAAAGTGATGTGCTGTGGAAAATGATCCCGACAGTGAAGGACAATAGTTTTACAATCCGTCCGGGTTTACCATTCGAGCCCGGAATTTTAATACATCTGCTACTTACGATTTTGGTTTTCGTCAAAGCGTCTGTTCTGTACTGGTAATTGATAATCTGTAGTGCAGTCATGGTTCCGGATCGGAAGTGAACCTTTGTTTTAGTGGCTTTTGTGAAAGGTGGGACCACTTCGTTTTGTATATACAGTGACGTAAACGACTTGTCTATCTAATTTAGTTATTAATCTGTCGGCATACAAGTAGTCTAAATACTGCATCTCTTCCGGCGAAAGGTACTGAGGAAAGAAAAAGGAAGTGTTAACTTTCTAATAACTTACAACAGGAACATACGTCTTTTAAGAATGGATAAAACATCAGTGAAGCAAACGCTTGATTTTTTAACACTTACATTGCTCTGACCCATTGTATTAGCTATTAGAAAGAGACATATCAGCACTAAAAAAGACAAAAAGGCTGTAATAATAAGCTCAGTTGTGGGGAGATATTCAGCCATTTTAACATCAAAACTGTGAACAACGCAGTAATGTAAAATTTCTATTTATTTAACATGATGTGATCAGGGCAATTAGGCTCTCTCTTACATCGGACGAGGTTTTATTTTTGCGAAAAAGTAAAATGTCAGGCGTTTTCGTCTGAAATCAGGCTTCCTTAAAAAGCTTTTTCACAGTGGCAACATATTTGAAAGAGACTGCCCACACACTTTCAGAGGCGAGCAAATCCTTACAAATTACGCGCAAGCAAGATAGGGAGAGTCATCGATGCACTCAAGGAAATATAAAAATACAAGCATGTTAAAAAAGAGCCGGACAATATGTTGAACGAAAAAATATAATTAAGTAGAAAAAGATTTTACAGAATTTCAGCTGAGTATTTAATTGAATGGAATGGTATAAATGTTGCGAAAGTTTTAAATTTCAATACTTGAAAATGTTTCAAAGTTTTGGCTTCATTTTATAAAACGAGTTACTGTACGACATGACGTAAGCTTGAGCATATTTGTGTGCACGATATGGAAAATATAATAATGTTGAACACGCCTGCTAAAGATACATAATAGTGAGGCACAAAGGCACTAGCATGCATCAAATATTCAAATGTGTGTGAATTCCTAAGGGATCAAACTGCTGACGTCATGGTCCCTAGACTTACACACTGCTTTAAACTGACTTAAACTAACTTATGCTAAGAACAACACACACACCCATGCCCGAGGGAGGACTCGAACCTCCGACGGGAGGGGCTGCGCAGTTCGTGACATGGCGCCTAGCACGCATCGACAGGTGCGATCATCTGAGCAGAGGTAACTGTTTGTTGGTATTTTTTTCAACGGTTGTATACTGAAAACTGGTCGTGTCCACTCAGCCTAGGCAGCACAATGTACTGTGATAGATATGAGTTTTTATGTTTATGTATGTATACTACTAGGGTATTGATGTTATTTTAAATTATTGACGAGCATGGGATGTTCTTCTCACTCGTTTTTACTATGATAAGATGTTCCTTTTTTTTCATCCATGCAGAGTGACGATATAAAATTATAAGTAAAGGAGACCGCACTTGAAAACGGTTAACAACCAAAATTTCGTAATAGGCAGGATGGAAAATGAAATTGTCCTTTGTCCTGCATTTTGAAATTTCTTAGTTGGTCGCCCTGCAGAGAAACAACATCGGCGCGTTGCGGAGACAGAGAATAACGGATGTCTAATCGGCCGTGGCGCGTCCACAGCGAGGGTAGCAACCGCTGTTTGCGGAGCGCCCGCCGCTGTCTAAAGTAAACTGTGTTCTATGATCTCATACGGCCCGCGCAGGCGCCGTGACGTCATCACGACCGCAACATGGCTGCCACTCCTCGCGTTTCTGTGAAACAACTGCCTACGGGCCAGGCCCCTCCCATACCGGCGTCATGTCGGCTGGACAGAGTATACTGGACAATGTCTCATAAATGGTGTCAGCTCTATTTTCGTAACATAAACTCATGGAAGTGCAACCAAACATAACTGGCGGCAGCAGTTCTCCCGCTAGTGTTAGGAAAAGTCTTTTGTAAACTGTATCTTTATTGTTTAGGAGTAGTTAACGGAAGACATGCACTGTAAGCTCTTTCTCGACCGTTAAAGGCGGATCTACATGTTCGAAGTAGAGGACACGGATAGGAAGTCAGATGAAACTGACGTCATTTGCACAGACCGATTTCTCGCTGCGAGGCGTTCCATTTAAGTACTCTGTTTACGTAACTAGTAAAAAATATTAATCCTATTCTGTTATCTTTTGACAAAATAGTGTAACCTTTGAAGAAATGTTGTCCACCTCCTTAAATCGGCGGTCAAGCGGTCTAACTGCCATGGGGAGACCTGGGTTCAATTCCCGGTATTGTCAGGGATTCTTACTTCGTGGTGATGCCGATGTGCATTTAGCATCGTGATGCCAATGAAAGAGCTACTTGAGTGAGACGTAGCGGCTCCAAGGCCTGGGAAGCTGACAACGTCTGACTCCATGCCCCTCCATGCTGCAACCATGCAATCCCAGCTGGCAGAGGTTCAAATGGCTCTGAGCACTATGGGACTCAACTTCTGCGGTCATCAGTCCCCTAGAACTTAGAACTACTTAAATTTAACTAACCTAAGGACATCACACACGTCCACGCCCGAGACAGGATTCGAACCTGCGGCCGAAGTGGTCCAGACTGTAGCGCCTAGAACCGCTCGGCCACACTGGACGGCCGCTGGCAGAGGATGACACGAACTATTTGAATGAGACGTAGTGGCTCCAAGGTCTGGAAAGCTGACAATGGCCTTACGTTGTGTATATAGTGAGGTGACAAAAATCATGGGATAGCGATATGCAGATATAGAGATGGTGGTAGTATCGCTTACACTAGGTATAAAAGAGCACTGCATTGGCGGAGCTGTCATTTATATGTGAAGGTCTCCTACGTCATCATGGCCCCACGACGTGAATTAAAAGACTTTGAAAGCGGAGTGGTAGTCGGAGCTAGACGTCTGGGACACTCCATTTCGGAAATCATTAGGGAGTTCAATATTCCGAGATCCATAGTGTCAAGAGTGTGCCGATAGTACCAAATTTCAGGCATTATGTCTACCACGGACAACGCGGTGGCCTACGGCCTTCATTTAATGACCGAGAGCCGCTGCGTTTGCTTAGAATTGCTAACAGACAAGCAACACTGCTTGTAATAACCACAGAAATCAAAGTGGGACGTACGACGAGCGTATCCGTTAGGACAGCGCAATTTGTCGTTTAGTGTGAAATGACACCAGACGATCAACGCGAATGCTTTTGCTAACAGCACTACGTCACCTGCAGCTCCTTTTCCAGGCTCGTGGCCATATCGGTTGGATCCTAGACCACTGAAAAACCGTGACCTGGACAGAAGAGTCCCAGTATGAGTTAGTAAGAAGTGATGGTAAAGTCCGTGTGTGGCGAAGTGTGTCAAGAAACTATTTTCTTTCTATTTCTGCTGTGTCTTCGTGTTTCTTTTAATTTTTGACACAAGAGGGAAGATGACTGAATAAACTACTACACAGAATTAATGCTGCCGAAGTGCCGTTGGTACAAGAGCTTGATAAAAACAAAAGTACTACCGGTATCAAAGTATTATTTTAAACCCATATGTATCAACCATTACCGCTTAAACATTTTTGGAAAGTTACTGTCAAAAGCCGTTAAGTAATGTATAAAATGCATACTTGAACCATCAGATGTTTTTATTTTACAGCCAAACATCTACCGGATTCGGTCTTGACCATTTTCACGGATGAAGGGTTAAAATGGTTAAAGCCACCATACTGCTTTAGTCATTACTTAAAATGTGTAGTGCTTAGATTAGATTAGATTAGATTAGATTAATACTAGTTCCATGGATCATGAATACGATATTTCGTAATGATGTGGAACGAGTCAAATTTTCCAATACATGACATAATTAGGTTAATTTAACAACATACTTAAGTTAATATAACAACTTTATTTTTTTTGTGTTTTTTTATTTTTATTTTTTTATTTTTTTTAATATTTTTTTTCTTAATTTATATCTAAAAATTCCTCTATGGAGTAGAGGAATGCCATGCCATGAATGTAAATATATGACACAGGACTTTGAAAGCACAAATACAAATACGAAAGGTATACAGAGCAGTACTGCTCTGTATACTTTTAGTATTCTAGATCAATACTAGAATACGTTAGGAGCGTCTTTTGGAGCTAAAAATATTGTTTTGGGAAGGAAAAAGCCATTTCTTCACATAATTTTTCTTGAAATACACTATTCTTTTTAAGCTTACCATTTAGGATGAAACTGACTGGGCATGTGCTACTGTAAATAAATGAATGTATAAGTTCCCCATTCTTTCCAAAAATAACTTTGTCTAAATTACGCGTTATACCATTTCTGATCCCGTGGATCGATCTTCAGGTTTTTCTTTTATTATAACTTTTATATGTGAATTTCATATGGTTTCTTCAGTCAGTGTACCAACATACACTATCTTCAAAAGCGCAGTAACAGCTCTTAATGTAAGGACACTATGCATTATAAACCTTATACGTCAATAAATAATTGCATTATACGAACATGATCATATAAGCCAAATGTTTACTTTAGAAAGGAGACGGATGATTTCCTTCCTTCTCCAACCCGATCTTATACCCCGCCTCTAATTAGCTCTAGACCGACGGAAGACGTGGTGCTAATATTGTTAAAAGACACTTCTCACTACTGGAAACATTTTCCAATATGTTGACCTTAGAATGAGATTTTCACTCTGCAGCGGAGTGTGCGCTGATATGAAACTTCCTGGCAGATTAAAACTGTGTGCCGGACCGAGACTCGAACTCGGGACCTTTGCCTTTCGCGGGCAAGTACTCTACCGACTGAGCTACCCAAGCACGACTCACGCCCCGTCCTCACAGCTGTACTTCTGCCAGTACCTCGTCTCTTTCAGGAGTGCTAGTTCTGCAAGGTTCGCAGGAGAGCTTCTGTAAAGTTTGAAAGGTAGGTGATGAGTTAAAATGCTTAAATGGTTGAAGAGATGCCTACACGCCGACCGCAGGCGAACACAGCATATATTCTTATATCTCGCTTTTATGCGATCAACACTTTCTAAGTCATGTGTTACCCCAGACGTTATTCAGTAGAAATATGCTACACGTGTTAGGTGGTTAATTCATCTGTTCCCAAGACTAACAGTTATACGAAGAACAAATAACGACCTTAGTTGTTCGAGCACCTCAGTAATATATTTCTTTCAGTTCCAGTTTTCATCGATATGTACGAGTACATCCAAAAAATTGGAAAATTCTACCTTGTTCACTGACTCCTAATTCATGTGCTACATTCTGTGTTGGTATGACTATTAGTTTTACAGAACTGGACAGTGTGCTTGAGCTCAGCTACGGAGGCTTGGCAATGAACAAAAGCACGGAGTCGTTGGGCGAGGCCTCGGTTATCATCGCAACAAGGTCGTGCAAACCTGTCCGATCTCCCCCGTGTCGGCCGGCCGCACACAGCTGTGACTCCTGCAATGTTGGAATGCGCAGTCACTCTCATTCGAGGTGAAGGACGGATCACAATCCGACACCTCGCTGCGCAACTGGACGTCTCTTTTGTGGTAGTGCTTGTATACTCGTCCACCAGCTGGGGTGCTCAAAGGTGTGTGCCCCCCTGGGTTCCTCGCCAGCTAACGAACGACCATGAAGAGCAACCAAGGACCACCTGTGCGGAATGCCTGCTCGTTGCGGGGCTGATCGTGACAATTTCTTGTCGAACATCGTCACAGGGGATGAAACATGAATTCATCGCTTCGAACCGGAAACAAAACAGCAATGCGTGGAGTAGCTCCACACCATCTCTCTTCCGAAGAAAGCCGGTCCTTCAGCCTGTGAAGTCATGGTGATGCCCTTCTGGGACTCTGAAGGGGCTATTCTTCCCTCGGGGCCATACAATCAACTCTCAAGTGTTTTGTGCTTCCCACAGGAAACTGAAGAAACGACTTCACCGTCTAAATTGCAAAATAATTTCTCTTTCACAACAAAGCAAGCCCTCACATAAGTCTGCGCGCTCGAGACGAGCTCACAAAACTTCATTGGACTGTTCTTTCTGATCCACCCTACAGCCCCGCACTTGCACTTTGCGACTTCCATCCCTTTGGTCTAATGAGGGATGCACTCCGCGGGAAGCAGTCCGAGGATGATAGCGAGGTTATTGGTGCGGTAAGACGTTGGCCCCGACATCGACCAGTGGGGTGGTACCGTGCGGGTATACAGGTCCCACCAGTAGTGTGGGTTAAGGCCGTCGCACTGAACGGAGATTACTTTGAAAACTAGAATTTTGTAGCCAAAAGAGTGGAAAATAACATGGTGTATTGGAATCCTGAACAAAACTAACGAGCTTTCAGAAAAAAATGTGTTTCATTACTTATTGAACGCCCCTTGCATTGATACATTTTTTGGCCACAGAATATACGACATGTGTTGACTTATCCAAGGCGTTTAATTGTGTCAAATATACTATTTGTTAGACATTATGTTTTAACAAAAATAATGTTTGAGCACATAGAAAGTGTATTTATCATTTAAAAATTAGTTATGTAACATAGTTCGGGTTGTTCATAGAGCGACTGCACATTGTCTGAGTGGACGGAAATTATGAAAAACGGTCTGTAGGATGTATTTATAGATTTTACTTTCTTACCAATGTTTCTGACGTCGGAGACAGAATTAGTTCTTTCTGAGGATTATGCGTTGTTGTTAAGCCAAGAGGATACTCTACAACGTAGTGGCGTTTAAGTTAGGTTTTCCTGGAACGCGTTGATTGATTTTGGGTATATGGCCTTGGTTAAAAGTTGGAAATGCGCAATTCATTCACTGTCTGCTATAATAACATAACCAAAAATGTCGTGCGTCATTAGAAAGCCCTAAACTGGATGGAAATTATAAAAAAGTTGATTCTTGATGAGTGCTTGAACTGGAATAATGATGTGCTTACCTGCTGCAACTTTTGTATGTAGCTATTTCTAACACCATCACAATTGTGACCGTGGAGACAAACCATTACAATGTAAACTTTTTTTATTACAGAGTTGGCTACATAAACCGCAGTCTCTCTTTGACCTCGCCAGTCAGCCTGCACCGTCTTATGTGGTTCATCTGTTCTTCTCCTGCAAGCCCGATCGTACTTACATCTTCTCTGATTCCATCAGTCCACCAGTCCATCTCAGCCGTGGACTTCTTCTCGATCTGTCACCCCTGATGTCTTCCTCAGCAACCTGACCTGGCAGTTACGACACAGTACGAACCTATACCACTTCAGTCCGCTCTCTTTAATCACAGGCACAATGTCAAAACGGGCCGTGCGGGGTAGCCGTGCGGTCTAGGGCGTCTTGTCACGGTTCGCGCGGTTCGCCCCGTCGGAGGTTCGAGTCCTCCCTCGGGCATGGGCGTGTGTGTTGTCCTTAGCGTAAGTTAGTTTAAGTTAGATTAAGTAGTGCGTAAGCCTGGGGACCGTGACCTCAGCTGTTTGGTCCCACAATCCTTACCACAAGTTTCCAAAATGTCCAACGATTAGTACAATTATTGCAGTTTGCGGTTTTTACTTTTTCTGCAGTCGACTCTTACTTTTCATTGCGTCGAAAATCTTTGTCGGAACGGCACTCTGAAATATCAGCAGGTTTCTTTCTAGCTTTTGGGTCAGAGTGCAGGTCTGTGCTCCTTATAGGACCACAGATTGTATTACTGTCTTGTAGATCCTTAATTTCGTGGATCTCGATAGAAGCCCGGAGGTAAGCAGGTTTCCGAGCGCCGATCTTGACCTGTTTACTGCTTCAATTCTTGTAGCTATTTCCTGACCTGTTTCATTGCTTTCAAAGAGTACTGCGCCAAGTTAATGGAACTCCACCCTTTAAAAGAGTTTACCTTCAAGATCTAAAAGTCTGTCATCGTTCACTATGAGGTATTGGGTTTTATCTGTATTCTTCATGCCGGTTCTCATGACCTCTTCCATGAACACTCGTACCATCTGAACCAGATTTTGCTCATTCTGTGCAATTAAAACTACGTCATTTGCATAGGCCAGGGTGTAGATCTTTCTACCCAGCTGAATTGCCATTTCTAGGCTTTTTACTTTTCTATGTGCTCATAGACAAGAGCAGTCATTACACAAAAGTAATTATAACCCTCCCGGATAGCCGGCCGGGATGACCGAGCAGTTCTAGGCGCTACAGTCTGGAACCGGGTGACCGCTACGGTCGCAGTTTCGAATCCTGCCTCGGGCATGGATGTGTGTGGTGTCCTTAGGTTAGTTAGGTTTAAGTACTTCTAAGTTCTAGGAGACTGATGACCTCAGAAGTTAAGTCCCATAGTGCTGAGAGACATTTGAACCTCCCGGATAGCTGGGCGCGTTAAAGCACAACTTCCGGGATGGGGAGTGCCCCGGCGCCGGATGGAATCCGCCAGGCGGATTAACGTCGAGGGTCGGTGTGACGGCCAGCCTGAATGTAGCTTTTAGGCGGTTTCCCACGTCTCACTAGGAGAATACTGGACTGATATTCACGTCACGTCTCTGTTACTCGATTCGCAAACACTTAGAAAACGTTAGCTCGCTTTCGCAATTGGGGCACACATATTCCGTCCCGGGGGATAACGCTGCAGCGACAAGGCTGCGCCGGCCGCGGTGGTCTAGCGGTTCTGGCGCTGCAGTCCGGAACCGCGGGACTGCTACGGTCGCAGGTTCGAATCCTGCCTCGGGCATGGGTGTGTGTGATGTCTTTAGGTTAGTTAGGTTTAAGTAGTTCTAAGTTCTAGGGGACTTATGACCTAAGATGTTGAGTCCCATAGCGCTCAGAGCCATTTGAACCATTCGACAAGGCTGCTACTTCCGGTGATGGTTGGTTGGTTGGTTGGGGAAGGAGACCAGACAGCGTGGTCATCGGCCTCATGGGATTAGGGAAGGATGGGGAAGGAAGTCGGTCGTGCCCTTGCAGAGGAACCATCCCGGAATTTGCCTGGAGTGATTTAGGGAAATCACGCAGCGACAAGGCCGGCCGGTGTGGCCGAGCGGTTCTAGGCGCTTCAGTCTGGAACCGCGCGACCGCTACGGTCGCAGGTTCGAATCCTGCCTCGGGCATGGATGTGTGTGATGTACTTATGTTAGCTAGGTTTCAGTAGTTCTAAGTTCTAGGGGCCTAGGGGACTGATGACCTCAGATGTTAAGTCCCACAGTGCTCAGAGCCATTTGAACCATTTGTAGCGACAGGAAGGTCATCCGGCAATCCCTTCAATTCGCCAAGGCAAATCCGTAAATAACCATGCTGACTCTGCGCCGATGCAGAACAAAGGCACAAGAAAAAGGAGACGCAAAAGTAATTAGAAGTGTGTGTGACGCTTGATGGAGATGGTTCCGAAATACAGTTTTGAGACGTAATCGACGGCGAACCTATTTATCGAAGTATCTTGCCATTAATTTTGAGTAATTTAGCACAACCGTGGAGAAACGCAACTCATGGTGACTGCCCGGGCTACTGAACTCGGGTCCTCGGCGACGGGAGAACAGTGTTTTGTCGTCGCGCCACGGCGCTCGGTCGAGCGCCCTCGCCGGTCGAATGACTGCGTGTCTGGGAGCTCTCATCGATATCGAACGCGCCAGTGAGCTGGAAAAGAGGCGTGGCAACCCCGCGTAGGCGGCAGCCAGCAGCCGGCGACTGTGGCCGGCCGGAAGTGGGAGGTGCCGCCGCTATTAAGAGCTCTCACTCACACGCTGCACCCACTAATCACCCGCCCCCGGCCACGAAGCGCGTCTTCCCGAGTGCCGACGTAACGACTGTATTGTTTGGTTAATGGCGCGACCTGCCGGAGGAGCTAAACCGACGAAATCACCTCAGAGACGCGACGGCTCCGTACTGAAAAGAAGGCCACCCGGCAATCGGAATTTTATAATTTTTATATTTATGCTACGCGAAGCTAAAAAAAGAGGCATAGTTAGATTCGTAGCCGCGATTCATTCATTACCTCTCAAAATTACTAGAAAAGCGACTTTTTAAGTTTTTACTGAAATTAAGGCGATTTTTTCATTTTCCCTTTTTTTCTTTTTTTTTCCAACAAGTTGCATGCGTCACTCGGTAGTGTCAGAAAATGGCAATTAGGTAATCAATGAGTCGTTGTTGCGAATCTCACTACACCCTTTTTTTTCAATTCGTATGCCTGCATCATGTAAATATAAAATTCATCAAACACATGTTACCAATGAAAACTGGAATTAAAATATCGATAGTTAATAATCTATATTTTCAACGAAAACTGGAATTTTGCATATGATATGTAATTAGAAACAAGGAAACGTGCAATTTTCATCAAAATTATGATCAGATATGTGTTAAATTAGTATATACGTGATGAACTTTACATTTAAATGATGTAGGTATTTGAACTCAACGAAAAAATGAAATGAAAAAGAAGACCATAGCGAGATTCGAACCAGCGGCCCACTGATTACCTGATTATCATTTTCTAACACTATCCAGTGAGCCACATGGTCCATCGTGAAATTCGCCTTAATTTTAATAACTTACGTGTCTGGGAAAACTTCAAGTCCAATTTTCTGAAGAATTTCTGAGAGTTGGATCGAACTACTTTGAGAGATTGATATTTGAGTTCAGTGTTGTGCACAGCTCCCTACACAACAGTAAGGACAGGTCGGCTAGAGTGTGGTGCAGCAGCCATCATAGTAGCAAAGCTGGGCAGGAACAGAAATGATGAGCGAACAAGCAAATAAAGTAAACAAAAGCTTTGCTTAAATGGTAGATTTCTCCAAGAGTACGAAGATCATTACAAATAATGCAGTAAGAACTGGAGTCCAGCTAATACAATGGCAACAAGGATGGGACTCTCTGAACGAAAGCATGAACGATAGTGTCGGAGCTGCGACTAAGTAGCGTCTGCGTACTGTCATCATGTGGCGAAAAGGGTCCAAGCACTATTGGGCTTGAGTGGCAGATGCTGGCCGTCCTGTATTGTGGCGGCAGAGGGCGCTCGCACTGGGGCCGTGGTTCAGTGGGCGTGCACCATTGGCTCCGCCGGATCCTGCACGAGTGCTGTCAGCGTCTGATGGAAATTTGCATTGCTGTCGCCAACTTTGAGACACTGAAAGCTAGTAATCATCGTCATCTAGTGGGTGTAGATATCTGTAAATGAGTGGAATCATCCTGATATGAAATTGAATTTTGGTAAACCACATCATTACTATTGCGGAGTAAATGAAGAGTGGAAAGTCAAAAAATAAATCTCACATTTATCAGGTAAAATGAAAAAACAATATATCTCTGTCTGCACGTAACTGATTTATTTCCAAAAACTTGAAAAGGTATTGGGATAACATAAAATAATGTTGGTCTCCACATTACTGCAAAAAAATGAGGCAAATTACAAAATAAATACTTTGTTTAGGTTAGAACACTAAAGGGGAGGGGGGATGTTACATTGCTGCTGAACCATCGTAATATTTACTGCTGCACACTATATTCAAATGAAGTTATAAATCTAGGTTGTGTGTTAGTGAATTACAATTATTAGGTCTCCAATGGTGTGCTACATACCAAATTAACTACAAAATATCCTGTTTTATACCGTTCTGCAAACGTAAATTTTACAAGGTTTTAGCAGTCTAGGGTTAAGAACGTTGTAAGTGTCATACCAGGAAACTGAATGGTTCTAGAAGAGAGCAGGACCTGTGTTATTAAGAAGCTATGAAATACATGAAATGTATTCGCAGTTTTCTACAAATACTTACCCCCAAGCTATGCATAGCACAATACTAACACCTCTTCCTCTTTCTGAGCTCAATATCTCATTCATTATGAAGGGATGCTGACACAGTTTTTCAGGATAGCAAATGGGAAGTTGCGGTACATAAAACGGCCCAGAGATCACTAATCACTAGTGTGTGTGTGTGTGTGTGTGTGTGTGTGTGTGTGTGTGTGTGTGTGTGTGGTGAGTGAAGTGTTATGAAACAATGTGTGTATAGTGTGTGCAGTGACTGATACTAAGATATGAGTGAACGGTGTTGCATTACATTATTTAAAAAGTTATTTGTAAAAAAAGTATTGTATACCAGGAGTAAATCTAATGATTATGTCTGACTAGAAGTCTGTAAATATATGTGTATACGAATTAGCTTATTTTAAATTGGTCTAAACTTGTAAATAGTTCGACATATCCTATATCCTTGTAAAAACAGATCTACGGATGAATGAAGCTACTACTACTACTACTACTACTACTACTACTAGTTATACGAACAACCATCAGCCTTATTACGGGAATGAACACATCGAAAATTTGGGGCCTCGAACCCAGATTTCCCGCTTTACACGTGCGGTCTCCTTGACCGTTCCGGCTCCCCGAGCATAAATCATGGCCAGATCCAAACTTCCATATATCGTCGTCTGTGTGTCAGAACCTGGACTCGTACGTTACGTACATTCCCGTCCAGGAAGGACGCAATTATTAAGAGTCAAGGGCCTTGTACTGGTGAATAAATGGGAAAGAGCCGTTTCTGTGTTATTAAGAAGTACGATGCAGTATCGCTTCGGACTTGCATGCCTGTCAGGCGCAGCGCGTATGCGCAAACTGTGGTGTAGCGGCCCTCTGTGCAGGCCTCTGCCCACGGACGACTGGTCGGATCGCGGCGCAACACCAAAACAGCGACCACGTGAAGAAGCATGCCTAAAGCAATGGCGTACATATGGGCGCTGCCTGACTTTTAAATTACAAATATTTTATGACATTTTTATAACGTATTTTAATCTTGACAAACCACAAATTTTAATTTTAATTAATTACCTCCAAGAACAACAGCTTTCTTACTAAACGACCAAAAATTATTATTAATTCAGTTTGGGTTTTACGTTTTATGCGAATGGAACAAATTTACCAGGCGCACCTCTCATCAGTGGCCTTACGGGCTATATTAACATCACATATTCTACGGTACCACTATTTTATTATGTGAGATAGCGTTCAGGTACAGCCTGGTGCACTGATGTTTGACGTAGGTATGGTATGGTAACATTTTGTATATCGTAGGGTATTTGCTAATGTGTTATTTTACTGTTGTTTACATATCTCAGGACGATTAATACTGAACCAAAACTAGTCATTAACGAAAAATGAATCAAGACTGATAATAAATCTTTCTAACTTAATACAAGACTGATAATAAATCTTTCTAACTTAATACATAAGATTGAGAGACAGTCCATATGTGGTAGTGTAATGTTCATGTTCTTCTTATGCCAGCCAAAATTCCGATCATTAAAGTTTCTTGAATCATCGGTATCCGGACCGGCTGGTCCACTTTGGAAGTATAAAAAATATAAATGGCTCTGAGCACTATGGGACTCAACTGCTGAGGTCAGTAGTCCCCTAGAACTTAGAACTAGTTAAACCTAACTAACCTAAGGACATCACAAACATCCATGCCCGAGGTAGGATTCGAACCTGCGACCGTAGCGGTCTTACGGTTCCAGACTGCAGCGCCTTTAACCGCACCACTTTCGAAGTAACCGCTATATACGTATTAGAGCCGGAATAGCCAGCTATTCCTTTTCTCTTTCCATTTCTGATAATAAGACCTCCGTTCTTCCCTGGTAGCCAGTCTTTTGTCTTGTCATTTCGCCTTCGCCGATGCCAGCATTTCTCCAATAAACTAAAGAAAATATTCGTCTCCTAGAGAAGATTTCCCTCTTCTTAACCATTGCGTGACGGTGCAGTTAACTGACCTTATTCTAACCTCATATGCATATCTATATCTATACTCCCGAATCCACTTTACTGTGTGTGGTGGAGTCTACTTTGTGCACCACTGACTTTTTCCCCTTTCGTCTTACAGCGACAGAAAAACGACTGTTGACAATCTTGCGCGTGAGCTCGAATCTTTCTCATCTTCCTTTCATGGTCTTCCCGTGAAATATATACTGGAAGAAGCAATAGATTGGTTCTTCCAGGAGTATACACACTCGGAGTTATTACAATAAACCTCGATGTGATGCTCAACGCCTGTCTCATAGTATCTAGTTCTGGAGTCTGATGAAAACCTTTGTGATGCTTTCGCACTTACTGAGAAATCTGTGACGAATAGCGCTGCTCTTCTTAGGATCTTCTCTATTTCATCTACGAGTCGTGCGGATCCCAGGCAGAAGATCGATAAATAAGCGTCAGCTCGAAAACGGTATTGTACGTTACCTTCTTCGTTGGTGGACTACACTTCCTGAGGATCTGAAACTGGACCCTGTCGCTCTTTCTGTTTGCTTTATGTTCTCGTTCTACTTTAAATTGCTCAATATACATACTCCCAGATATTTAATGTGCGTGATTGCTCCCAGTGACTGTTCGCAAAAATAGTGTACTCATGACCGACAAATAAGACGACGGTAACAATTGAGGTAGCAAAATAATAACTGCGTACTCGCAAAAAAACAATCTGTAGAAAACTGCACAGGTGACACGAGTACACAAAAAAGGAAACCGAAGTATTCTTCTGAATCTTAATGACATTAAATTGTACTAGGATTTTGGAACATATACTGCCGGTGAACGTCATGAAACCACCTCGAAGAAAACGATCCTTCAACACATAGCACGGATTCATAAAATTCTTTATTCACATGAAGTGATGTACATTCCACATTTCTATGTTTCCAGAAGGCGTTTGATGTCGTTCCAAAGCCTTTTGATACCTGATTATGAAATTTCGTCCAGTAAGAAAGATCAAACTTGTGGTAATCGACGGAAAGCCATCGATTGAAATACAAGTTAGATGTGGCGTTCACCAAAGAAGTGTGCCCTCTGCCCTCCGCTGTTTGTAATCTATAGAGCGTGTCCCAGCAGGAATCCTCAATATTCAGGGATATGACTTGTACGATCATTCGAAGCAAAAAAGCGTGGTAAACATGGGTCAAAAAGCATATTTTAACAACTATGAGCACTTCTTCATCTTCCATACTGTGAAACAAATCTCTCTTACTGCAAGCTCTTTGCTTTCCAAATTTTGTGAGGTGACAGTATGGACAAAAGCAAGTAAAAAAAATGTCCAGTGGACATGGGCTCTGAAGTGCATACATTGAGATCTATGAGCACCTGTTCATTTCTTCATTTCACTGTTGTGAAACACGTCTCTTGGACAGAACAATTGCTCATAGCTTAAGGTTTACATTTTACACCCATGTGCATTACACATCTTGTTCGTTCTTCTTCTTCTTCTTCTTCTTCTTCTTTTGACATGTTATATCCTCTCAAAATATGAAAAGAGCTTGCAGTTGACGAAACTTGTTTCACGGTATCGAAGATGAAGAAGTACTCATAACTGTTAAGGAGCGCAATTGAGAGCCAATGTTTACTAAACATTTTTCCTTCGAACGATCGTTATGTACCTGAATATTGAGCTAATGATTTAGGAAACAATCTAAACAACTTATTGGGACCATTACATAGAAAATGTTCTGGGGAAGGCAAACCAAAGACTATGTTTCATTAGATGCAACAAATCTACTAAAGGGACTGCTTGTACTATGCTTGTCCGTCTTCTTCTGTAGTATTGTGACGCGGTAAGGGATCCCTGCCAGAAAGGACTGACGGAGGGCACCGAAAAAGTTCAAAGAAGGACAGCCCGTTTCGTGAACTCTTTAAACAGGGGTGACGGGGTTACGGGAATGATACGAGAGTTGGGGTGATTATCATACAACACAGGCGTTTTTCTTAACTGCGAGATCTCTTCACGAAATTGGAATCAACAACTTCCTCCTCAGAATAAAAAAATAAAGAAATATATTTTGACGACATCCATCTACATACGAAGAAATGGTCATCGTGCTAAAATGAGAGAAATCAGAGCTCGCTCGGAAAGATTAAGGTGGTCATTTTTCCCAAGTGCTATCCGAAAGTGGAACGATAGAATAGTAGCCTGAAAGCGGTCCGATGATGCCAAGCACTTCAGTGCGAACTGGAGTGTTGTCATGTAGATGTAGATGTAAGTGTGCGTAGAGAACTACTGCACTCCATAGGTTACCTGCTAGCCCCGGGTCATCTCTCAGAGACTGCCGTTAGTTGGATCGCCCGTAGGCACGCTAGCGGTGCGCCGGTTCCCACAGGCGTTGCGCGGTAATCTGAGAGCAGGGCGACCTCTGTCCCGCGATAACGCACGTCCACGTTCACGCTCGCGTTCCAGCGTAGCGGCTGCCTGCAGCTCGCCACACTGCTGCTCGTTAGGGATGCACCGCTCAGGAAACGTCGCTCTAGCAGTACTCGGTTCAGCGTTGCGTGACGGACGTACTGCACCTCTAATTAGGCGGCACACGAGGAGAAGTTCTCGGAGTTGATTCCGATAATGACACCGACCCCAGTGTGCAGGATAAATGCGTCTGAGATAAACTTATTCTTTCGGCCTATTCTCCTGGAGTAAAAGACTCAAAGACTCTTACAAATGGTTCAAATGGATCTGAGCACTATGGGACTTAACATCTGAGGTCATCAGGCCCCTAGAACTTAGAAATACTTAAACCTAGCTAACCTAAGGACATCATACACACCCATGCCCGAGGGAGGATTCGAACCTACGACCGAAAGACTTATATCTTGTTTCGTCTGCTTGAGAACGTTTTCCACTCCATAGAGCTTCATAAGAGGAAACAAGAGGGAATACACACACACACACACACACACACACACACACACACACACACACACACACACACAAACCGAAATAACATTGCCGTGGGCGGAGCTTGTGTAGTACGCATTTCTGCCGCTAGGCATGTATAGCACAACTCATTGCCAGTTCAGTGCCGCCTGTGTTGTCGACCCGACTTGTTATGTTCATCTGCGTGGATCGTTTTTGCTAGTGCTAATTTGTTCTTGTTTTATCATGGCAAGTTTAAGTGAACAACGTGCAGCTGTGAAATTTTGTTTTCTACTCAGTAAAAATGCTGCTGAAACTGTTTTAATGTTGAAAACAGCTTACCAAAATGGCGCTACGGGAAAAACTCAAATGTACGAGTGGTTTACTCGATTTAAAAACGGCGACACATCGATTGATGACAAACCTCGTTCTGGACGTCCACTAACTGCCCGAAATGACGAAAATATTGAAAAAATACGAGAGCTTGGCTCACAGACCATCGATAGAGAATAGCCGGACGCTGTGGGCGAGCGGTTCTAGGCGCTTCAGTCTGGAACGGCGCGACTGCTACGGTCGCAGGTTCGAGTCCTGCCTCGGGCGTGGATGTGTGTGATGTCCTTAGGTTAGTTAGGTTTAAGTAGTTCTAAGTTCTAGGGGACTGATGACCATAGATGTTAAGTCCCATAGTGCTCAGAGCCATTTGAACCATTTGATAGAGAATAATTTGGAAGTTCTAAGAAGATTGTACAACAGTGTTCGTCAAAAATTATCCGATTTGTGGCAGACATGAGACTGGTTCTTCCACCACGACAACGCAGCTGCACAGTCATTTCTGACAGTTTTTGGGTAAAATGGCATGGTTCCGCTGTTCCACGCACCTTACTCGCATGAACTGGCTCCGTGTGACTTTTTCTTATTTCCACGCATGAAAAAGGGCATGAAAGGACACCGATTTGTCAACACTGAAGAAGTGAAGAAAAAAACGAGGCAGAGCTGTCAGCCATTTCTAAAGATGATTACAAAAAAATGTTTCTAACAGTGGAAGGACCGGTGGGACAATGGTGTTCGTTGTAATGCAGAGTATTTTGAAGAGGATAAGTTTGTCTTGTGAACAATTTGAAAATATACAGCTTTTAAAAAATAATTCCGATTTTTTTGGGTATCGTCTCGTAAAAGGTTAAGTCACCTTCTTCCAAGTAGCCGATAGCAGCACAGAGCAAAAAAATTTGTCACCCTTTGCCTAGTTGCTAATAGTATCTTCAAGACCTTAGGAGACAGTTTCCTTCAAAACTGCTCCATAGCCAAATTATTAACCCACTGTTCAAATTAGACTACGAAATTAATTCAGTTTACTAGCAATAGATGAAACTATGCTTGTAAAAGAAACAAGAACCAATGACTACGAATCTAATAAGTAATTCTCAATTTCACTTCTATATGGTGAGCGATATGTGTAATGTTTTTCTGTACTCTGGGTGTGCTGGCTGCGGGTGGGATTGCCGGCCGCGGTGGCCGAGCGGTTCTAGGCGCTACAGTCCGGAACCGCGCGACCGCTACGGTCGCAGGTTCGAATCCTGCCTTGGGCATGGATGTGTGTGATGTCCTTAGGTTATTTGGGTTTGAGTAGTTCTAAGTTCTAGGGGACTGATGACCTCAGCAGTTAAGTCCCGTAGTGCTCAGAGCCATTTGAACCATTTGCCGGTGGGATAGTGAGGACCGCAGAGGTACAACTGCAAGCGAGTCGTTAGACTGGGGTAAAAAACCAACACTGTCAGAGACCGTGTCCTCCTTCCGATAAGAGCCTCGCAAAGGGCTGTAAATTTCCATTGTGAGAAGCAACATAAAGAATGCTCTCTAATAAACTGGACATTTGCAAGGGGATGGGAAATCGCAAGGCAGTCAGAGTGAGAGATTTGTTAGACCTAAAGGGGGCCAGCTGTAGTTAACATTTAAGTTCTGCAAGGCAGTTCCGGATTGGTTCACCAAAATATTTTTGTAGCGGGAATAAAGACTCGCAAGTGCACGCGTGTAGCCGCTATCATTGGCAAAAGGTGAAACTAGTCTCATAGTGTGAGAAAATGTCTGCTTTCTGCCCTCCCTCTGACAGAGAAAGGTGTATTACCAGTTAATTACAGCAGATTCTTGATGAGAAGGGAGACTGTTGCCATTAAATTTTTAACGGTCTGTTCTCGGAAGGTCTGCAGTGATTGTCTAAGAAGAATGCGGTGCTGGCAGACCCAGCAAGATTTGGAGGGCAGCAGATACTCCCTTCATCTTAGATCTCCAGAGGGGAAACTCCTTCGTCTTAGAGCGCTAGAGGGAAAGATGCCTTCTCTTTAGAACTGCAGAGACGGAGGACTTTCTCCTAGAGCTGGTCATAGATTCTGGGGCAGAAATTATAGCTCTCAGCTATCAGTGGAGCCGTCCTTTGCACCTGAATATTAGAACGTCAGTAAGCGTGAGCGGCATTTGCGTGCGTCGTGAGGAGGGGACCACAGAGTAATCTGTTTCGTGTACGAACTTTGTTTTTCTAAATTACTTCATACAGTCAGCTAGTTAAATTCAGCATACACTTCGGCAAGGGAGCTGGTGCTTACATGTACTTTCCTCGGTCTTTTCTTTAATCTGTAGACTAATTCAGCAGCCATTGGCAGGTTACATAGATATAGCTAAATATATCATTTCATTTCCGATCCCATCCACATGTGACAAGGTATTATCGTGTACATTTTTCACCTGCACTTTTGTTCCCTGTAATTATTTGTTTTGTGTTTCCAGTGATTGGAATCAAGTTAATGTAACCGACAAGAAATAAATACGATTTTATTGCGACCTTTCATTTCATTCTGTTGTCCGATGAAACCCCTTTCTCATTATATCTGTGTGAGCTTTCCTACCCATATTTCATGTCTAATTTGGTACTCCTGTTTAAATTCAGATATTCATTAGTTTCTCTTATGTGAATTTGTCTTAATATTTCACGTGATGTTATGGGGAGCAATCTGTTCACTGTGTAGTTCATAGAGTTCAGATCTTGCTAGCATCGCAGGGATAGGCTAAACGCTGAGTTGTAGTCTCACAAAGAGCCTGTTTAACATCCCTCCCTATAAAATTGAAGTTACGTTATCGTGAGTGAAAAATATCTAGTTACCTGAATGGAAAATTTTTGACGAGAGAAGTCGCTGCTCCAGTATTTTAACACAATTATCTCCCACACTTCCAGTTACAAAATTAATTCCTAATTCCATCCTCAAGTCTATAAAACAAAATGATTGGACAGTTACAGTGCGTAACCACAGTCTGTCTACCTCTCGATGTCGAAGTCAGCACCTGGAATACAATTTCTGTGGCTCTGCAGAATTCCGGCGATAGTCGACTCTGAAAATTCTTAAAATAACCAGAGGCACAATCGTACACCATGGGAAAGCCGTCTTAGATGCTATGACGTAATCATTGTGCAACATGGGAATCAGTGTTCAAGTTGTGTGTCAATTTCGATAAAGTCCAGAAATTAATCTCTTGAAATAGAGCATAAACGACCGTGGCTCTACTGATTTCCCAGAATACAAAGTTCCCTACCCCCCCATGAACCATGGACCTTGCCGTTGGTGGGGAGGCTTGCGTGCCTCAGCGATACAGATAGCCGTACCGTAGGTGCAACCACAACGGAGGGGTATCTGTTGAGAGGCCAGACAAACGTGTGGTTCCTGAAGAGGGGCAGCAGCCTTTTCAGTAGTTGCAAGGACAACAGTCTGGATGATTGACTGATCTGGCCTTGTAACAATAACCAAAACGGCCTTGCTGTGCTGGTACTGCGAACGGCTGAAAGCAAGGGGAAACTACAGCCGTAATTTTTCCCGAGGGCATGCAGCTTTACTGTATGATTACATGATGATGGCGTCCTCTTGGGTAAAATATTCCGGAGGTAAAATAGTCCCCCATTCGGATCTCCGGGCGGGGACTACTCAAGAGGATGTCGTTATCAGCAGAAAGAAAACTGGCGTTCTACGGATCGGAGCGTGGAATGTCAGATCCCTTAATCGGGCAGGTAGGTTAGAAAATTTAAAAAGGGAAATGGATAGGTTGAAGTTAGATATAGTGGGAATTAGTGAAGTTCGGTGGCAGGAGGAACAAGACTTCTGGTCAGGTGACTACAGGGTTATAAACACAAAATCAAATAGGGGTAATGCACGAGTAGGTTTAATAATGAATAGGAAAATAGGAATGCGGGTAAGCTACTACAAACAGCATAGTGAACGCATTATTGTGGCCAAGATAGATACGAAGCCCACGCCTACTACAGTAGTACAAGTTTATATGCCAACTAGCTCTGCAGATGACGAAGAAATTGAAGAAATGTATGATGAAATAAAAGAAATTATTCAGGTAGTGAAGGGAGACGAAAATTTAATAGTCATGGGTGACTGGAATTCGAGTGTAGGAAAAGGGAGAGAAGGAAACATAGTAGGTGAATATGGATTGGGGGACAGAAATGAAAGAGGAAGCCGCCTGGTCGAATTTTGCACAGAGCACAACATAATCATAACTAACACTTGGTTTAAGAATCATGAAAGAAGGTTGTATACATGGAAGAACCCTGGAGATACTAAAAGGTATCTCCAGACAGCAAAGGACTTGGAAGAGCAGTTGAATGGAATGGACAGTGTCTTGAAAGGAGGATATAAGATGAACATCAACAAAAGCAAAACAAGGGTAATGGAATGTAGTCTAATTAAGTAATCTAATTAAGTCGGGGGATGCTGAGGGAATTAGATTAGGAAATGAGGCACTTAAAGTAGTAAAGGAGTTTTGCTATTTGGGGAGCAAAATATCTGATGATGGTCGAAGTAGAGAGGATATAAAATGTAGGCTGGCAATGGCAAGGAAAGCGTTTCTGAAGAAGAGAAATTTGTTAACATCCAGTATTGATTTAAGTGTCAGGAAGTCATTTCTGAAAGTATTCGTATGGAGTGTAGCCATGTATGGAAGTGAAACATGGACGATAACTAGTTTGGACAAGAAGAGAATAGAAGCTTTCGAAATGTGGTGCTACAGAAGAATGCTGAAGATTAGATGGGTAGATCACATAACTAATGAGGAAGTATTGAATAGGATTGAGGAGAAGAGAAGTTTGTGGCACAACCTGACCAGAAGAAGGGATCGGTTGGTAGGACATGTTCTGAGGCATCAAGGGATCACCAATTTAGTATTGGAGGGCAGCGTGAAGGGTAAAAATCGTAGAGGGAGACCAAGAGATGAATACACTAAGCAGCTTCAGAAGGATGTAGGTTGCAGTAGGTACTGGGAGATGAAAAAGCTTGCACAGGATAGAGTAGCATGGAGAGCTGCATCAAACCAGTCTCAGGACTGAAGACCACAACAACAACAACAAAGTTCCCTACGAGGTACAACACGCCAAATAATTTTCCGAGGCACGGGCAAGAGAGAAGTTAAAGTAACCAAAGAATTGAACATATCTTTTCCCTTCATGAAATTAGATTTTTTCATAAAGAATTTTCATAACTACATTTCAGGACACATCATCCTCTTGTATGAGATGAAATGTTATCATAATCAAATTACGTTCGATATTCAAAATGGCAGCATACAACAATGCCGCTAATTACAATTCCACTGCAATCATACTCTCCCTAGTTCTCAATCAGAAGTCGTCAGTCCATTGTACACGTAACGTTCCACATTATATCCACAGAGTCTTTATATCACGAGTCAGAGATAACCAGTCCGCCCCGGTAGCTGAGTGGTCAGCGTGGCAGACTATCAATCCTAAGGGCCCGGGTTCGATTCCCGGCTGGGTCGGAAATTTTCTCCGCTCAGGGACTGGGTGTTGTGTTGTCCTAATTATCATCATTTCATCCCCATCGACGCGCAGGTCGCCGAAGTGGCGTCAAATCGAAAGACCTGCACCAGGCGAACGGTCTACCCGACGGGAGGCCCTAGCCACACGACATTTCCATTTATAGAGATAACCTCTCTTTCGGAGTCATAATGACTGCGCGGCTACACATACACCTGTGCGCTAAAACAAAATAAAATGACAGAAAAATGGTGATAACTTCCCGTGAATAACAGATATCATTCATTATGACACGGGCAATGGCTGTAGGCAACGTTCAGTGGCTAACTATGCGCATCGCAACGATTAGCGTACGTCAGTCAGGTATTTGGTTTACTGTGACTGGCGTTGTAACAATTGGCCACGGAGATTTTCAGTGAGTTTAAAAATGTGGCAAATTCAGTAGCGTTATTTTGCTGAACATTCATACTGAGCAGTTACAGTTTCCAATTCCCTGGCACGTTAAGGCAATGTGCAGAATGCAGAACTAGAATTCTCGACAGGCCCCTTGTAGTACTCCTGATGACTGAAATATCCAATCACGTCTTATGACTCGTCTTCCCAACCTCTGTTCTGCCAGTACCTACTTTCAAAACTCTACACAAGCACTGCTGCATACTTTGTTGAACGACTTCTCAGAGAGTGCATGTAGCGGAGAAGGGCTCACCCAAAACCTATCGGCTATTTCCGAAATTGACCTTTCGTTCCTTAGCAGAGTGTGCGCTGTCTAACGACTTCCTGGGAACGATAATTGTGTACCATACAGTAACTCGACCCAGAATCCTTCTCTTTCGCGTGCAGTGCTGTTGTCCATGGAGTTGCTGTTGTTATTTTCGTGCTCTTCACTCCGAAGACTGGTTGCATGGAGCTCTCTACGGAAGCCTCTTCAACTCTACTTTACAGCGACAACCTATATCCGTTTGAACCTGTCTGATGTAGACGAGCCTTGTTCTCCATCTGAAATTTTTACCCCTCACACTTCCTTCTATTAGCAAATGGATCATTCCTTGATGCATCAGTTTGTGTCTTAACAACCGATCCCTTCTTTTACTGAAATTGTGTCGAATGTCATTAAGGACTTCCTGATTGGTATCCGATCAACCCATCTAATCTTTAGCAATCTTCTGTAGCACCACACTTTAAAAGTATTGGCGTATTGTTTGAACTCTTTATTGCCCTCGTTACACTTCTACACAAAGCTACACTCCGCATAATACTTTACAACATTTAAATGTTTATTCGATACTAATAAATGTATGTTTACCAGGAATACTTTTATTGTTAATGCTTATCTGCATTTAATATGCCCCCTCCTTCCGTCATCGTTGGTTACTTCACTGCCTAATTGCAAAATTCATCTACTTCTATTAAATGAAACAACAAGTTTACTGTTATCAGTCACTGTTTATTTATCTCCACGACGCGTTTCAAAGGTTTAAATCTCAATCAGCAGGTGGATTTGCATTTGCTCGTATGACATTTGTGTGTGTGTTGTGTTACGATTTTTTGGAGGAACTTGTGGCGCTGTCTAGTGGAGAAACAAAACACTATTTCAAATCATGGATTTGGGTTTCCTTTGACAAAAAATTAAACGTATACCTAACGGTAAACATAAAATAAGTTCCTTTCACGGTCACTGTCGTAAAACATCACATGTGATGTTTTACGACAGTGAAAAGGAACCTGCGACCACTAGAGATACTCTATTGTACTTACTTCACGTTTACCGTTAAACATACGTTTAATTTTTTTGTCAAAAGAAAGCCAAATCCATGATCTGAAATAGTGTTTTTTCTTTCTCCACTAGGCAGTGCCACAAGGTCCACCAAAAAGTCACATGTGTATACATGTGACAATTACGGTAAAGTCTAACCTAAAATGTTCGCATGTAAAGTTCATATACTTCTTTTAATTTTCTCGTTTCCTAATTTGTTTCTCTCTGTATCGTTTGCTTTAATTCGACCACGTTCTAATACCGTTTTCCCACTCATCTTCATTTAATACTTCTTCCCTTTCTATAATATTGTCTTTAGGTTCATTACACTATTGAGTTACGTAGATAAATTCGAGAAGCGCCCCCAAGCCTATGGCCTCCATTTTTGACGATTAGTTTTCGTGATACCATGTATCAAGATACTTCATTTTCAGCACTGTTATATTTGTAAACTACTGAAAGATAGAGTTTCACTGGCCAATTACTGAGGTTCTTGTGTTATAATAAAGTATTTTATTTTCTTAATATTTATATCCCCCCCCCCCCTCCCTTTATAAAGTTACCACCAAGACAATGATGTAGGACGGATTCCCAAGAATTACAGCAGGTACATTTTAACGCTGCCGACGAGGACTTGAGTTTATCGGGTAACAATGTAAAAAGAATAAGTTATAACTATCTCTAATTATAACAAGCCCAGAAAAAAGATAGTTGATCAGTCACTGGATGAATGTCTATTATCTAGTTACAGGGTGAGAATTATTGAACTACGTGAAATAAAATCGTCATAACTTCTGAACGGTTTGAGTTAAGACGTTCAGACTGCGCGGGGCTTCATGGGAAACCTTTGGAGGATTGAGAATCCGCATTTCACGATCAAGAAGTCTCTTCACTCTCAACGGGTGACTGTGTGGTGTGCAACGTTCAGTCACTGAATAACCGGTGCGACATTCAATGATGACACGGTGACTACAGAACGGTGCGTGAAGGTTTTGGAAGATGATTTCGTCCCCATTATCCAAAGTGACCACGATTTCGACAAGATGTGGATCATACAAGACGGAGCTCGGCCTCATCGAAGCAGGAGAATGTTTGATGTCCTGTAGCAGCACTTTCGGACCGCATCTGGCCTGGGCCTCGATTGGCCGCCATATTCTCCAGATCTGAACACATGCAACTCCTTTTTATGGGGCTATATTAAAGACAAGGTGTACAGAAATGGCCCCAAAACCTTTGCTGAGCTGAGAACAGCCATTCAGGAGGTCATCGACAGCATCGATGTTCCGACACTTCAGCGGGTCACGCAGAATTTCGCTATTCGTTGGCGCCACATCATCGTCAAGGATGACAGGCATATCGAATATCTCATAACCTAAATCCGAATATCTGTAGTGACCTTTACATGTTGGATGAAGTGTGTGCACGCCGTAGTTTGTAACTAATTTCCTTGTTTTTCATATAGTTCAGTAATTGTCACCCTGCACATACCAGTGCGCTATTCTGCAACTGTTTCCAAATTCAGTATACAGGGGAGAAAGGCTAGCAGATCCAAGAGGAATTTAAACACTAAGTGCTGCTATTGTACGAAGTTTAACCCTCAGTCCGACTGTAACACAGAAAAGGCTAGGTTATTTAATAAAAACAGAAGAGAAGCGTTAGTTCAGCGGCTGCACTTGGTATCGGGGCGAGTTGCAAAGCGACGGAAGCGGCAGGGAGGACGATGTGTGGGAGGGTGTTCCTGCCTGGGCTCCCACTTGCTCCCACGCCTCACACGTGTTGGCCACATGGTGGCAGCCCAGGCGCGCTTCTGTCTACTGTTGACAGAAGGCGTGCGTCCACAGACCAGGCTGCCGTGCAGGGACATCAGGCTGGGAACCTGAGCTCACCCAAGCAAACACGTACAACTTACACAGTTACAATAGACACTACACGGGGGCCCGCAAACTACACATATGGTTATACAAATAACGGAAACACACGAAACATCTCTATCAACGTGAAGCGGGCTCGTCGGTAGTCTATCAGTGGTGAATCTTCGTGCAATTTTGCGTCCAGCTAATTAATTCAGAGAAACCGACCGAGGTGGTACAGTCGTCAGCGCACTGGACTCGCGTCGGGAGGACAACGGTTCAAACCCGCGTTCGGTCATCTTGATTCAGGTTTTCTGTGATTTCCTTAAATCGCTCCAGGCAAATGCCGGGATCGTTCCTTTGAAAGGGCACGGGTGATTTCCTTTCTCATCCTTCCCAAATCTCAGCTTCTGTTCCGTCTCTAATGACAACTACCGTTTCCCATTCCAATCAGATAATTCCTGTTTGTTGCGTTGTTTTTCTTTTTCTATTTTCATTTCTTTTGTCTTATATGTATGTATCAGTCCTCGTATACCACTGAGTGTACGAGCGAAATTAGGTCGTTGTAAGACACATAGTTCAGGAGAAATAACATCTTAAACACTGAGATGCATGAAAGACTCCTGCATCATGCGTGATTTATTACTTCTTTACTACTAATTTTATTCGAAACTCATATGCCACTGGACTTACCTGCAAAATTATACCATTGCGGGGCACATAGTTCGGCAGATTTGATGTCATAAGCATTGAGCTGCGCTAAAATGAAGCTACAGGATGAAATTCAGCAGAGAAACGGGTGAAATAGGTGTACAAATACGTGCGAAATATGTTAAATATATAAGAAAGCTCACCCTAAACCTTTGGATCGATTTCAGCTATATTTTGGTACACATATTAGTTACGATCTGGAAAAAAATACTTATGGGGTAAGAATTACGAGCCTCCTATTGGGGTGAGTGATAACGGTGAGAGATAAGGGGGTGTGAGATGGACAGACAGCGACGGAAATGAATTGAAATGAGCGTGTGGAATTGCTGGCAGGGAGGCCCCATCCGGGGAAGTTGGCCGCCGAGTACAAGTCTTATTTCAGTCGACGCCACACTGGGCGATTTGAGTGCCGGTGATGAGAACAACACAACACCCAGTCCACGAGCGGAGACAATCTCCAACCCGGCCGGGAATCGAACCAACGTCCACTGCCTGGGAGGCAAGCACGTTACCACTCAGCTAAGTAGGCCAGCACAGCGACGAAAAAAATAGGAGATGCACACAGATAGGTGGGGATATGGAATGAACAGAGCGAGGAGGAGGGAGAAACGGACAGAGAAAGAGGAGCAGATGGAGTAGAGAAAGGAAAGAGAAGATGAACAGAAAGACGGGGTGGAGGAGATAGCAGAGAGCAGGGGAGGAGATAGACAAAGAGAGAGGGGGAGGAAATGGACAAAGAGAGGGGAAGAAGAGATAGACTTAAAGGGGGAGGAGGACATGAACGGAGGGGTAAGAAGCAGATGGACACTGGGATGAGGAGTAGATAGACAGAAAGATGGGGAAGAGGAGATGGGAAGAGAGAGGGGTAGAAAAAGATGGACAGAGATAGGGGGTGAAGGAGATGGACAGAGGAAGGAAGAGATGGACTATAGTTGGAGTCATTAACGATGGCGGTCGAGTATAGGCTGGTTCTGCGGATCTACGTCACGCATTCTCCGATAGCCAATGAGCGAAGTGTTCTGAGCACTCTGCTGTGAATGGAGTAGATAATTCGAGCATTAAACATGATCGTAACGAGTTGTCTAGTGAATTTCTATTCCATTTGTTGCGAGTTGTTATCATTGATGGTGGTGGTAAGTGATAAATTCTGCATAAGCAAGCGAAAGACATAATTTGTAGGATACACGCTTTCTTCACGCACATGCGCGTACCGAAGCTGTCGCTCGGAAACGCCAACAATGTAGTCTCCGTCCGTGCCTCGACATGCGCGAACCGCCATCGTTCGTGGATCGGACTACAGCAGAAGACTGAAATAAACATACCCCGACAAGACCGGGTACTCACCTAGTCTGATATACAGGGTGGTCCATTGATCGTGATCGGGCAAAATATCTCACGAAATAAGCGTCAAACGAAAAAACTACAAAGAACGAAACTTGTCTAGCTTGAAGGGGAAAACCAGATGGTGCTATGGTTGCCCCACTAGATAGCGCTGCCATTGGTCAAAAGGATATAAACTGCGTTTTTCTTTTTTTTAAAGGAACCCCCATTTTTATTACACATTCGTGTAGCACCTAAAGGAATATGAATGTTTTAGTTGGACCACTTTTTTCGCTTTGTGATAGATGACGCTTAATAGTCACAAACATATGGCTCACAATTTTAGACGAACAGTTGGTTACAGGTAGGATTTTTAAATTAAAATACAGAACGTAGGTACGTTTGAACATTTTATTTCGGCTGTTCCAATGTGATACATGTACCTTAGTGAACTTACCATTTCTGAGAATGCATGGCCGGCCGGAGTGGCCTAGCGGTTCTAGGCTCTACAGACTGGAACCGCGCGACCGCTGCGGTCGCAGGTTCGAATCCTGCCTCGGGCATGGATGTGTGTGATGTCCCTAGGTTAGTTAGGTTTAAGTAGTTCTAATCCTACGGGACTGATGACCTCATAAGTTAAGTCCCATTAGTGCTCAGAGCCATTTTAACCATTTGAGAATGCATGTTGTTACAGTGTGATTACCTCTAAATACCACATTAATGCAATAAATCCTCAAAACTATGTCCGTCAATCTCAATGCATTTGGCAATACGTGTAGCTACATTCCTCTCAACAGCGAGTAGTTCGCCTTCCGTAATGTTCGCACATGCATTGACAATGCCCTGACGCATGTTGTCAGGCGTTGTCGGTGGATCACGATAGCAAATATCCTTCAACTTTCCCCACAGAAAGAATTCCGGGCACGTCAGATCCGGTGAACGTGCGGGCCATGGTACGGTGCTTCGACGACCAACTCAACTGTCATGAAATATGCTATTCAATACCGCTTCAACCGCACGCGAGCTATGTGCCGGACATCCATCATGTTGGAAGTACATCACCATTGTCATGCAGTGAAACATCTTGTTGTAACATGGTAGAGCATTACGCAGGAAATCAGCATAGATTGCACCATTTAGATTGCCATCGATAAAACGGGGGGCCAATTATCCTTCCTCCCATAATGCTGCACCATACATTAACCCGCCAATGTCGCCAATGTTCCACTTGTCGTAGCAATCGTGGATTTTCCGTTGCCCAATAGTGCATATTATTCCGGTTTACGTTACCGCTGTTGGTGAATGACGCTTCGTCGCTAAATAGAACGCGTGCAAAAAATCTGTCATCGTCCCGTAATTTCTCTTGTACCCAGTGGCAGAACTGTACACGACGTTCAAAGTCGTCACCATGCAATTCCTGGTGCACAGAAATATGGTACGGGTGCAATCTAAGTTGATGTAGCATTCTCAACACCGACGTTTTTAGATTCCCGATTGTCGCGCAATTTGTCCGCTACTGATGAGCGGATTAGTCGCGAGAGCAGCTAAAACACCTACTTTGGCATCATCAATTGTTGCAGGTCGTGGTTGACGTTTCACATGTGGCTGAACACTTCCTGTAACTATCCGGAGAACGGTCCGGACACTTGGATGATGCCGCCCAGGATACCGAGCATCATACATAGCACACGCCCGTTGGGCATTTTGATCACAATAGCCATACATCAACACACCTTTTACGCAATTGGTAATCGGTCCATTTTAACACGGGTAATGTATCACGAAGCAAATACCGTCCGCACTGGCGGAATGTAACGTGATACCACGTACTTATACGTTTGTGACTATTACAGCGCCATCGATCACAAATCGGAAAAAAATGGTCCAACTAAAACATTCATATTTCTTTACGTACTACACGAAAATGTAATAAAAATGGGGGTTCCTATTTAAAAAAACGCAGTTGATATCCGTTTGACCTATGGCAGCGCCATCTGGCGGGGCCAACGATAGTGCCATCTGGTTACCCCCTTCAAGCTCGACGAGTTTCGTTCTTTGTAGTTTTTTCGTATGATGCTTATTTCGTGCGATATTTGGCCCGGTCACTATCAATGGACCACCCTGTAGATTTAAGCGTTAAGAAGTTGAAAAATGGCTCTGAGCACTATGGGAGTTAACACCTGAGGTCATCAGTGCCCTAGAACGTAGAACTACGTAAACCTAACGAACGTAAGGACATCACACACATCCATGCCCGAGGCAGGATTCAAACCTGCGACCGTAGCTGTCGCGCGATTCCGGACTGAAGGGCCTAGAACCGCTCGGCCACCGTGGCCAGCTTTAAGAAATTTCGTTCTGAAGTTATATGCCTGGAGTGTAGCCTTGTACAGAAGAGAAACGTGGACGACAGACAATTCACACAAGACAGGTATAGAATCTCTTGAGATGTGGTGCAATTGAGGAATGCAGCACGGGTAGAATAACGAATGAGGAGGTATTGATTCGAATTGGTCAGAAAAGAAATTTTTGGCACAACTTGATTTAATAGGAGGGATCGGTTGGTAGGACGCCTCCTGAGGCATCAAGGAATTATGAATTTGGTAATCAAAGTAAGTGGGAGTGGGGGAGTGGGGGGTAAAAGTTGTATAGGGAGTATAGTAAATAAATGGATGTGGGCTGTAGCAATTAGGCAGACGTGGAGAGACTCACATAGGATAGACTGACGTGGTGTGCTGCAGGAAACCAGTCTTCGGGCTGAAGACGACAGAATAACAACTGCGGACGTGAGAGGGACCCGGAACCCCGCCGCTGGCCTCGGCCGGGCCCGGTCCGGCTATGCGGCACAGTGACCGCTCGGAGTCGGCGGCCGGCGGCTGGTATCTGCCATCTGGGCTGTGGGCTGTGGGCTGCCCCGGCCGCTGCTGCTTCTCACGCCGCGCCGGCAGCCGGACACGGCACGATGGGGCTCACCGCGCCGCGCTATTTTCGGAACCACGCTGCCCTCAGCGTCTCCCGTCTTGTTTCCCTTTTACTGCAGTTCCCCTTACTGTCTCCCTTTTCTGCTGTACATTTCAGCACTCAGAGTTTGTAGAACTTCTCCCTAATTCAGTTTTGCTGCTTCGTGGACCAAAGGTACTGAATGTTGTACCAGAGAAAACTGAAAAAAAAGGAAAGTGATTTGTAATTGAAGTGAAAGCTATGAAAGACATGAGTCGCAGGCAGTAATTAAAACGGGAAATGACACAGGGTTGTAGAATCCAGCCGGCCGGGGTGGCCGAGCGGTTCTAGGCGCTACAGTCTGGACCCGCACGACCACTACGGTCGCAGGTTCGAAACCTGCCTCGGACATGGATGTGTGTGTTGTTCTAAGGTTAGTTAGGTTTAAGTAGTTCTACGTTTTAGGGGACTGATGACCTCAGAAGTTAAGTCCCATAGTGATCAGAGGCTTTTTTTTTTTTTTTTTTTTTTTTTTTTTTAGCTTCTACACTACGTTATTCAGTCTGTACACTCAGCGAACAGTAGAGGAAACCCAGATGAAATTCGGAATGGGAGAATTCGGGGAACACAAATAAACGTTTAAGATTTGGGGATCAGACTGTAATTTTATCAGAAAAGGCAAAGGATTTAGAACATCTTTTGAACGGAATGGATGGCGTTTTGAAAATTGGTTACAAAATGAACTTCAGCAAAACTAAAGCGTGGACAATGGTTTATAACCAGATTAAATCAAGTGATGCTAACGCTGTTAGATCACTAAATGAGAGGCTAAAAGCATAAGAAGGGTCTAGCTATCTGGGTAGCAAAAAAGCTGGCAATGACATAAGTATTGTATTGCGAATACATAGAAAGAAGGATCCTTTATTCTATGATTATACGATAGCGGAACAAACACTGCTAGCAGTTACTTCTGTAAAATATCTGGGAGTATGCGTGCGGAACGATTTAAAGTGGAATGATCATATAAAATTAATTGTTGGTAAGGCGGTTGCCAGGTTGAGATTCAATGGGAGAGTCCTTAGAAAGTGTGGTCCATCAACAAAGGAGGTGGCTTACAAAACACTCGTTCGACCTCTATTTGAGTATTCTCATCAGTGTGGGATCCGTACCAGTTCGGGATGACAGAGGAGATAGAGAAGATGCAAAGAAGAGCGGCGCGTTTCGTCACAGGGTTACTTGGTAAGCGTGATAGCGTTACGGAGATGTTTAGCAAACTCAAGTGGCAGACTGTAAGAGAGGCGCTCTGCATCGCGGTGTATCTTGATGTCCAGGTTTCGAGAGGGTGCATTTCTGGATGAGGTATCGAATATATTGCTTCCCCCTACTTATATCTCCCGAGGAGATTACGAATGTAAAATTAGAGAGATTAGAGCGCCCACGGAGGCTTTCCGGCAGTCGTTCTTCCCGCGAGCCATACGCGACTGGAACAGGAAAGGGAGGTAATGACAGTGGCACGTAAAGTGCCCTCCGCCATACACCGTTGGGTTTGTTGCGTAGTATAAATGTAGGTGTAGAAGTAAAGTGGATATACGTACCGTACACAATGGTAACACCAAGAAATACATTCAGAAAAACGGTTCGAGGAAGCTGTATTAGTAATTGAACTGAATTCTGAGGTATGTACAGGGTATTACAAATGATTGAAGCGATTTCATAAATTCACTGTAGCTCCATTCATTGACATATGGTCACGACACACTACAGATACATAGAAAAACTCATAAAGTTTTGTTCGGCTGAAGCCGCACTTCAGGTTTCTGCCGCCAGAGCGCTCGAGAGCGCAGTGAGACAAAATGGCGACAGGAGCCGAGAAAGCGTATGTCGTGCTTGAAATGCACTCACATCAGTCAATCATAACAGTGCAACGACACTTCAGGACAAAGTTCAACAAAGATCCACCAACTGCTAACTCCATTCGGCGATGGTATGCGCAGTTTAATAGCTTCTGGATGCCTCTGTAAGGGGAAATCAACGGGTCGGCCTGCAGTGAGCGAAGAAACGGTTGAACGCGTGCGGGCAAGTTTCATGCGTAGCCCGCGGAAGTCGACGAATAAAGCAAGCAGGGAGCTAAGCGTACCACAGCCGACGGTTTGGAAAATCTTACGGAAAGGGCTAAAGCAGAAGAATTTCTTAAACAGGAGATTGGAAAACCGATGGATCGGTCGTGGTGGAGATCATGACCAACAATTCATGTCATGGCCTCCACGCTCTCCCGACTTAACCCCATGCGATTTCTTTCCGTGGGGTTATGTGAAAGATTCAGTGTTTAAACCTCCTGTACCAAGAAACGTGCCAGAACTGCGAGCTCGAATCAACGATGCTTTCGAACTCATTGATGGGGACATGCTGCGCCGAGTGTGGGAGGAACTTGATTATCGGCTTGATGTCTGCCGAATCACTAAAGGGGCACATATCGAACATTTGTGAATGCCTAAAAAAACTTTTTGAGTTTTTATATGTGTGTGCAAAGCGTTGTGAAAATATCTCAAATAATAAAGTTATTGTAGAGCTGTGAAATCGCTTCAATCATTTGTAATAACCCTGTATAAATCCGAACGCTACAAGTTCGTCACCACAATTATCATACACAGGATTCCAAAATTAAGCAAAAAAAAAAAAAAAAAAAAAAACGCTATTTCCCGTCCTGTGTCTAATTCGCGATATACTCTTACAAAATGTCAACCAGATGTCCGTACGATCGTGTTTTGCACGGAAGATGGCATTCCGATCAACGGCCAACCATGCCAACGATGACGTCAGGGCAACTATGGAACAAGGTAGTGTTTGCCGGGCAGCTCCACATGCACAGTCGCTGTGTACAGTCACAGACGGTGCAGTATGGCACAGAGAAGTTGTCTACCAGACTCTCTGCGGTGGAGGGCCATTGAAAGAAAGGAACCAGGGCAATCGCAAACTGATGAGGCGCGATGGCTTAATGTGAATCGTTCTGTTGTTCCTAGCATGTGGCAACAGTTTATAGAGACTGAAACTGCATCCCGAAGACCAGGGCAGCACCAACCACGCGTTTCTTCAGAAGAGAGGACTGTTATTTGCCTGGACGTGTTGTATCGAGGCAAATGGTTAGCAGAAGGCTTCGGCAGGGTGGCATTTATTGCCGGAGACCTGTTATATGTCTGTCTCTGACGCGTCTTCACAGAAGGAATCGTCTAGAATGGAATCATCATTTCACCTGGACGGTCAAACAGTGGGCCAATGCTGTTTTCACAGATGAGTCCCGATTTAGTCTGGAGAGTAATTCTCGACTGATTCGCATCTGGAGGGAACGTGGAACACGTTTTCGGAACCCCAACATTATGGGAAGACACCGATATGGAAGAGGATCCTTGACGGTGCGGGCAGGGATTATGTTCACCTCTCGAACCTCTCTTCGCGAAATTGTACGGGTGAACCGGCAAGATTTAACTGCTGTCAGGTATAGTGACAAGATCTTGGGACCCCATTTGCGGTTGTTGCGAGGTGCTGTGGGCCCAGACATCGTATTGATGGACGATAATGCTCGACCTCATAGAGCGCGGGTGGCTGATGTTTTCTAGGAAACGGAAGATATTGCACACATGGTGTGCCCTGCTCACTCTCCCGACTTGAATCCCATTGCGCATGTGGGGGATGCGCTAGGGAGATGGCTTGCATCACGTCAGCATCCACCAACACACTCCAAGACTGCGAGCAGCACTGTAAGATGAATGGCCGTTATTGCCTCAACATGAGACTGATGACATTATTCATAGCTGTATTGACGGCAGAGGTGGTCACACCCCATAGTGAGCACGTTAACCAGTCGTCGGAAAGAGTGTGGAAAAACGGAAGAACATGTTTGTCTACCGTTATGCATGTTGAAGTTGTTTACGTTCTGCATTCTTTACATTGTTTATACTTCACTATCACCTGTTTATAGAGTTTTGTGGCAAGATAAAAGCTATCTTGCAAAATTTCTGATTTTTGCTTTAATTTTGGACACTAGTGTAGTTGAATGTTACGTATTATTCCACTCATAATTTGGTCACTGCAAAAAACAAACCCCATCTCCGTGAAACAACAACTTACAGTTTCTTGATTATATTTGTTAAATAAGGGTCGCCTGATCATAGGAGAAGTTGCAGGAAATAGTGTTAATAAATGGAAGTCAATATCAAAAACACGAAACTTTTTTTCAGATTTAAAAACCAATGTGAAATGTTACTGCAATAATATTTAAAACCACTGAAAATCCGTACTGAAAAATCGAACCTAATTATACGTAAGTTTGATTGGAATGTTTAGGAAGACTGAAAGGACAACAAACTCAGCCGGCCGCTGTGATCTAGCGGTTCTAGGCGCTCAGTCCGGAGCCGCGCGACTGCTACGGTCGCAGGATCGAATCCTGCCTCGGGCATGGATGTGTGTGATGTCCTTAGGTTAGTTAGGTTTAAGTAGTTCTAACAAGGGAACCTCCCCATCGCATCCCCCTCAGATTTAGTTATAAATTGATACAGTGGATACGCCTTGAAAAACTGAACACAGATCAATCGAGAAAACAGGAAGAAGTTGTGTGGAACTATGAAAAAATAAACAAAATATATGAACTGAGTAGTCCATGTGCAAGATATGCAACATAAAGGACAATGATAGCTGATGAGCGCCGTGGTCTCGTGGTTAGAGCGAACAACTGCGGAACGAAAGGTCCTTGGTTCGAGTCATCCCTCGAGCGAAAATTTTACTTTCTTTATTTTCACAGAGTTACGATCTGTCCGTTCATTCATTGACGTCTCTGTTCACTGTAATAAGTTTAGTGTCTGTGTTTTGCGACCGCACCGCAAAACCGTGCGATTAGTAGACGAAAGGACGTGCCTCTCCAATAGGAACCGAAAACATTTGATCGCAAGGTCGTAGGTCAACCGATTCTTCCACAGGAAAACACGTCTGATATATTCTTTACGACACCGGTGACGGCATGTGCGTCACATGACAGGAATATGTTGTCGACCCACCTAACTTGCTCACTTGGCGAATGGGTAAAAAGATTCTTCTACCTTGCCCGATTTAGGTTTTCTTGTGGATGTGATAATCACTCCCAAAAAAGTGATGAAAACATAAGAGTTTGTCACATAAACTGCATCAAATGAATGCAAAAGTTTCAGAGTCGCACGGTTTTCCCTGTGCTCTGTCAAAACATATGTTTTTGTACGTTTTCAAATGTTTCCGTGCGTAGACCGTCAAATTCTGTATATGTCCAAGCAAATCTGAACATGTCCTGGAATTTTGGAGAGCGAAGTTGATTATGTGTGAGTGCCTGAACTTTGATAATTATCTGAAAATAAAAAATTAACATTTTCACCCGATAGAAGATTTGAACCAAGGACCTGTCGTTCCATAGCTGCTCACGCTAACCACGGGACCACGGCGTTCGTAAGCTATCACTCTTCTTGATGTTGCCTACCTTGCGCATGGACTACTCAGTTTGTATATTTTGCTTATTTTTTTCGTAGTTCCACACAACTTCTTCCTGTTTTCTCGATTGATCCGTGTTCAGTTTTTCAAGGCCTATCCCTGTGCCAACTTATAACTAAATCTGAGGGGGGTGCGATGGGGAGGTTCCCTTGTAAGTTCTACGGGACTGATGACCATAGATGTTAAGTCCCATAGTGCTCAGAGCCATTTGAACCATTTTTTTTTGACAACAAACTCAGAATTCCTCGTCTGCCCAATGCGCATTTTTAAGTTAATAAGAGAAATAACCAAATAAACTGTGCATCCAAGATGCACAAAGAGCCAGTTAACTGTGAGCTGCTCAGAATATAGAGTCTGAAATACGAAAGTAACATCTCATGCTGCTAGAAAAAGCGACACTTACATCTTTGTAATGCGCAGCCAGCAAGGGCATAAGCCAAGAAATGAATGATAAGCATTCTAAGTTCTCAGTTCTCAGCCCAGATTCAGCTGTTGGGGCGACAGCATGCTTGTAGCCAATGTGACGCAACTGAATGTTCCTTGAAGCTTACAAGTGAGGGAAACGCTGCAAAAATTTCCCTGACATCCCGCACAAATATATGCACAAACAGCTGATTAGGCTAGTACCAATTCTGCACAGTCTTTCACTATTGGTAGTTGTAAATCACACAGTGTCTTGTAGTGTGGAGGGGGAGAGGTGGGGATCAATACAAAGAATAGGACAGGCATAAATTCTCTTGAGTTGATATAAATTTGCTCACGTAGCAATGAAAACGAAAAGGTGGTACAGTTGTTGACATCCATGCGAAACAGATACTTGTCTTGGCCTCAACTGGACGCTTGGAGGCTTACGTATCCTGACGGGCGGCCGCGCGTAGGAGTTTGTGCTGGTAACTGCTACTTCGGAGTAAGGGCTTTGGGAACCTTTCAGGTCTGCCATCTATGTCTTAAGGAAAGATTTTCTGCTGTAACACGACAGCAAACAAGCATAGTCTCAGAATCCGCTTCCTGACGAGAGAACCTTTCAGCCTCTTCCCAGCAGTCCGTACTCTCCACTTTCATTTCTGAAATAAATGTAATTGGATCGATACAGAATCTTCAACTTATTAACATCACATATAACCCTAAGTGTCAGGAAGTCTTTTCTGAAACTATCTAGTGTGTAGTGTGTAGTCTTATGTAGATGTGAATAGTGAACAGACAAGAACAGTACAGAAGTTTTTGAAATGTGGTGCTGCAGACGAATGATAATGATTTGCTGTATACATCGCGTAACTAATGAATAAGTGCTGAATGGAACTGGGGATACGAGAACTCCCCTAGATGAAAATAAATGGATAAGTTAACAGAGCACATTCTGAGACTTCAAGAAGTAGCTAATTTTGTAATGGACGAAAGTGTAGGAATAAACATTCCTTGAGATAGAGCAAGGTTTGAGTTCAGTAAATAGGGTCGAATGCGGATATCTGTATGAACAACGACCCACAAGGTACGAAATCATACAGAACAACGTTAACACAAAACGGGAATACATCAAATCATGCATTAACAGAGTTGCAATGGAAGCTATAGGGAGAAAGAGGAAATGGAATTATGAGCTAGAGAATGCAGTTAAAGGATAAAAAAAAAGCTTAAGTCATAAATCTTCGTTATAAAAAGGTAGAAACTCGATCGATATCTGTAGAAAAGCGCAACTTGGCCAAAACAGCAGTGAAGAAAGCTCACCAAAATTTTTTGAACAGATTTATGTCAGCTATAGGAAATGACGGGCATTGTAGTACTTCTTAAATACCCAGGATTAAAGTTACAACTGAGGCACTTACGTTCCATAATAAACATTGGGGAACGAGGGTGGTGGAAGACACACAGGTGATGCCACTCTACAAGAGATGCCTATAAGAACTACGGTGAAACAACCCTACTAAATGTTTCTTACGAACTTTACGAGAGAATTATTAATAACAGAATGAAAAAGATAGCTGACGCTCTCCTAATGGAGGAACAAAATAGTTTTACACAGGGACGATCTGGTAGTGACCATCTTACTATTGCACCTTAGTTAACTGAAAGACATCCTCGATCGTCACTTCGCATTCATAAATTATGAAAAGGTTTTCGATAGAGGGAACAGAGGCAAGTACTGGAACATCACGAAGAAACGAGTGTATCCGAAACATTTCATACAAATAATAAAGTTTGTATCAGCATACAGAAATTGTAATAAAATTATAATACGAGGGCATGCTGAAAAGCAATGCCTCCGAATTTTTTATATGAAAATACTTAAAACTTTTTAAGTAAAACAAACGCTATTAACAGTCTACAACTTTTTCGTCATACAAATAATAAAGTTTGTATCAGCATACAGAAATTGTAATAAAATTATAATACGAGGGCATGCTGAAAAGCAATGCCTCCGAATTTTTTATATGAAAATACTTAAAACTTTTTAAGTAAAACAAACGCTATTAACAGTCTACAACTTTTTCGTCATGTCTACGTATTTGCAGCGCTGTACCGTTAGAGGGCTTTGAACTGTAGCGTGTAATATGGCGGTTTATAACGTAACTATGTCGGCGAGTGAGAAATGGAGCGTTGTAATCGGGTTTCTAATCGCAGAAAATGTGCCACTCACTGAGCACACCCTCTTCTTCAGCATGAAAATGCTAGACACACAAGAACACTGCGGTGTCTGCAATAATCCGACGCCTTGAGTTGACTGTCATCGATCACCCTCCATACACTCCCGACTTGGCCCCACCAGACTTTAATCTGCCTCCAAAACTTAAAGATTACCTTCGAAGACTTCGCTTTGATAGTGGCGAAGCGATGCAAACAGAGATGAGATTCCATAAAATGGAAACACAGTATGAGCAGAATGGGGAAAGGCAGACTAGCTAAACAAGTTACCAGTTATAAACGAGATGGAAAGAAAGATTTAGGATAGCTGAGAAACACTGAAGACAGAACAAACTGCAAGCATACTCTATTAAATGAAAGTAGAAGAAGAAGAAGCAGGAGGTTCACATGGTTGTAGGACGCAGTAATAATACAGAAATTTTAAAAAATTGTGCAAGATAGACTTGCTTGAAATGCTGTACAAAACCAGTCTTCGATCTGATGGCTACAACAACAACAACAATGTAAAATCAGTATTCAAAACTTGTGTTCCATCTCTGAAGAGCTCAGTAGACAGATTGAAACAAGGGGACAGAGAAAATTTTGTACTGTATTATTTCACATGGTGTAGGTTGGGGGACGAAATTGAGCCGTTATGCTTGAATTAAGTTTCGTGTTGATCACAGAGATCTGTTATGGCTCTGATGACCGTGGAACACGTGTAAGTCGGGGCACAGAGCATAGAATGAATGTTCTGTGAGCCAGAGCGGCTACACGCAGCTGGGCACAGTTGTGTGGGGGGTGGAGGCGTGCTACAGGAACTGACCGCAGCCGGAAGTGCGGTGTCCTTGTGCTGCGGTCAGAAGCCGCCAACCCCGCCTGCTGACTCTACAGAGGGCGCTCCTCGTCCTATTATAACACTGGTGAGCCATCCCACCCGCCACGGCTACACAAGAACTTCTGCCCTAGGTGTTTGTCTCCTTTTGTTAACGGGAAACATACTGGCCTGTATGGATTGAAAACAAATCGGACCCTATTCAGCAAACTACGTCAATACGCTCCAGCTTCTGTCTCCCAGCCCAGTACCCACTTTCGCCCAACCAAACATTACTCTCTTAACGTGTACCAGTAAGTACAATAATTCGTTGATGATATGCTGATACCTTAAATAAGTCATCAAGTCGAAGAGACTTCTGACGACGTAAGAGATTCGCTATTGGAGATGGCATGTCTTACCTTCCTCTATGAATCGATTTATCCGGTCAATGTTATGAGGACCCCTACTTCAACGTGTAAGACAAGTCACAGTACACGAATATAGCGTGGAGGAAGAGGTGGGAGTGGAGCGGAAGGGGGCTGGGGATGGGGAGCACAATATTCGTGATACCAACCAACTATCGTCACCCAAAATCCTTACTGTTGTAACCTTACACTTTGCGATTAGTACAGAGTCGATGTGCAGAATTCTTGTGTACTTCTGTTTCTTGGCTCTAAACATTATTTCATCTCCTGGTTCAAACACAAGTTCTATTTATATGTACATCTCAATGTAAGACACTTAATTTTGCTCTTTGTCTGGAGTTGTTATGACAAAGTTTTGCTATCATTGGAAACTTTTCTTATTATTTACAACACAAGACTAGTATCGGTAAGATAGATTTACTACGTTCTCCGTTAACTGATTAAGGCAATTTCCGGGCTGGTGTCTCTGAAAGCGGCACAGTCTATATCCTGCCCCCTCCTTTCAGATTCGAACTAGAGCTTCGTCTCTAACGATCTCTTCGATGGGGGTGTTAAACGCTAATAAATAACAACATACATACGTGTGTTTCAGATTAGTTACGTAAGATCAAACTTAGCGTGTCATTTATACAGATGAGATTTGTGCAGGCCTGTTAATAGAGAGCTTGTGTTATGGAAGCAAGACTTACTATGCAGTCGTCTCCACCGCCGTATAACTCGAGGAACTGTATCAGCGTCGCCTTGGATGGAGTGCTGAAAATTACTCTTTGAAAATAATTACCAGGACTGCAAGCAAGCTTAGCGTAGCCCCTGAGAAAATTGCATTATAAGTGAATGGAGTACGTTATGTACGAAACAAAAACTAAGTATTGAAACGTGGAGGTACGTACACACAGTAGAATTTGTGACAATCTACATCTACATGGATTCTCTGCAAATCAAATTTAAGTGCCTGGCAGAGGGTTCATTGAACAACCTTCACAGTAATTCTCTATTATTCCAGTCTCGCGCAGTGGCCGGAAGGAACGAACACCTGTATATCTATCCGTGCGAGCTCTGATTTCCATTATTTTATTATGGTGATCGTTTCTTCCGATGTAGATCGGCGTCAACAGAATATTTTCGCATTCGGAGGAGAAAGTTAGTGACTGAAATTTCATGAGAAGGTTCCACCGCAACGAAAAACGCCTATTTTTTAATGATGTCCTCCCCCAAATTATGTATCGTTTCAGTGACACTCTCTCCCATATTTCGCGATAGTAAAAATCGTGCTGCCCTTCTTTGAACTTTTTGTAGTACTTCAATCCTATCTGGTAAAGATCACACACCGCACATCAGTTTTCTAAAAGAGGAGGGACAAGCGTAGTGTAGGTAGTCTCTTTAGTAGATCTGTTACATTTTGTTAGTTTTCTGCCAACAAAGCGCAGTCTTTGGTTTGCCTTCTCCATCAATTTTTCTATACGTTCTTTCGCATTTAAGTTGTTCGTAACCATAATTCATAGGTATTTAGTTGAATTTAAGGCCTTCAGATTTGACTGATTTATTGTGTAAACGGAATATAAAGGACTCCTTTCAGCGCTTATGTGGATGAGCTCAAACAAAGGAAAGGTGTAAGGTAATGAAATCACGAAGCTCAAATGTATGAAAAATCCAGGATAATGCATGAACTTATCTGATACACAAACTCGAGTTCTATAATGAGGGACTAACATCTAATCAGAAGATTTAACCTCCTTTCCGAACATCATGCGTATAAATACCGATCACCGCGTGTTCTGATAGGATCGTAAATGAGAACAACGACTCATTATGCACAATTCCACACTGCAACGTGAAAAGAAACCGAATTACCTAACTTCATCACATTATCGGTGAATGCAAACTGAATGCTCGCAACTTACTGCAGTCTCACCATTCTGTTCACAGTCTTTGATTGATTGCGCACATATAGCGCGTGTGAAACTGAGCGAGATGGTGCAGTTTCAAAATGGTTCAAATGGCTCTGAGCACTATAGGACTTAACATCTGAGGTCATCAGTCCCCTAGAACTCAGAACTATTTAAACCTAACTAACCTAAGGACATCACACACATGCATGCCCGATGCAGGATTCGAACCTGCGACCGTAGCGGTCGCGCGGCTCCAGACTGTAGCGCCTAGAACCGCTCGGCCACTTCGGCCGGCAGATTGTGCAGTTTAGCACATTGAATTTGCAGTTCGGAGGAAGACGGTTCCAATTCGCGTCCGGTCCTCCAATTTCAGGATTTTCGTGATTTTCCTAAGCCGCTCCAGGGAAATGCCGGGATGGTTCCTTTGAAAGGGTACGTCCCATTTCCTTCCACAACCTTGAAACGTTTTGAGCTTGTGCTTCGTCTCGACTTCGATGGCGGCGGGACGTAAAACCCAATGCTTTCTTCCTTCCTTATACGAGTCTCCATCACTTCTGCTCCGGTGTGGTGCCTATGTCAGGAGACGAGATGTAAGTGCTTTTGTGCTTCAAACTACGTGATGCGACCAACCGAATTGAGCGTGCCTCGCACTTTGATTGACCAGTAAGGGTCAAAGCTCTAACACTGCTACAAGAGATAACGGTCCTGTTCGCAGAGATACACCGCTCCCACGTGCAGGGACGTCTGGTGATTGATCGTCTACGCGTCGACGAGTGACCTACGCATGGCATGCGGGCACGCGGGCATGCAGCGTGTGAAAGGAGCTCGCGATGAAGCGATCGCCTTACAGTACTGTATAGGCGCTAACAAAAAAGTGACTGAAACTGAAAAAAATGTTATTTTATAAATTTCGTAATGCACTCGCAAGTCCCAATGAACTACGTGGAACATGGGTACATTTAAATGTAACTGATAATACAGGTGTCCGCCTCCGTAGCTGAGTGGTCAGCGCAGCATATGCGGAGAACCTGAGTTCGATTTCTGGTACTGGCGAGGAATTTTCCTAGGTGAGAGGTCTGGCACAGGATGCATTCAGCCTTGTGAGGCCAACTGAGTAACTCCTCGACCGAGTAATAGCAGCTTCAGATCACAAAAACAACGGCGTAGAGAGCGGTGCTTCCAATGGAAGAGGATGACACGGCAGCCTGTCGGTAAGCATAGGGCCATCAGGGCCTGTGGACGGGGTTTACATTTACGTTACAGTACTGGTGAATGCTGGGAGAACAGGTATCACTTCTCTGCGCTTAACAACTGTTCGATCTGGACCCCAGTTTCAAGTCTAAGGCAGGGAAAATACACCGAGTTGACAAACGTCATGCGATAGCGATATGCAGATATACAGATGGCGGTAATATCGCATACATAGGGTATAAAAATGCACTCCATTGGTGGAGCTGTCATTTGTATTCATATGAGAAGGCCTAATCATTGTTAGCGCACAACAGGAATTGACATACTAAGGCGGAATGCTAGTAGGAGCTAAACGCATCGGATATTCAGTTTTGGAAATCGTTGGGGAATTCACTATTTCGAGATCCACAGCATAAAGAGATTTCTGGGGACTACCAAATTTCAGGCATTACCTCTCACCACGAAGAACGCAGTGGCCGATGGCCTTCACTTTACGATCCAGAGCAGAGGCATTTGCGTAGAGTTGTCGGTGCTAACAGACAAGCAACAATGCGTGAAATAAACGTAAAAATCAATATGGGACTACGACTAACGTATCGTTTAGGACATTGTGGCGAGGTTTGGCGTTAAAGGGCTATGGCAGCAGACGACCGACGTGAGTACCTTTACTAACACATGACATCGTCTGCAGTGCCTGTTCTGGGCTCGTGACCGTGTTAGTTGGACCGTAGACGACTGGAAAACTGTGGCCTGGTTAGTTGAGTCCCGATTTCAGCTCGTAAGAGCTGATGGTAGGGTTCGAGTGTGGCGCAGAGCCCCCGAGACCATGGACCCGAGTTGTCAACAAGGCACTGTGGAAGCTGGTCGTGGCTCTATAATGATGAGGGCTGTGTTTACGTGGAATGTGTTGGCCTACTTGGGATCATTTGCAGCGATTCGCGAACTTAATATTCCCATACAACGATGGAATTTTTATGGAACAAAATGCGCCATGTCGCTTGGCCACAATAGTTCCAGAAATTTCTGGGCAATTCGAGCGAATGATGGCTACGAAGATCGCACTACATGAACCTCATCGAACATTTCAGGGGCATAGCCGGTCGCGGTGGCCGAGCGTTTCTAAGCACTTCAGTCCGGAACCGCGCTGCTTCTACGGTCGCAGGTTCGAATCCTGCCTCGGGCATGAATGTGTGTGATGTCCTTAGGTTAGCTAGATTTAAGTAGTTCTGATGACCTCAGATGTTAAGTCCCATAGTGCTTAGAGCCATTTGAACCATTCAGGGACGTAATCGAGAGGTCGGTTCGTGCACAAAATCTTGCACCGGCAACACTTTCGCAATTATGGAAGGCTATAGAGGCAGCACTGCTCAATATTTCGGCAGGAGACTTCCAACCAGTTGTTGGGTGCATGTAACGTCCAGTTGTTGCGAAACGAGGTCCGACACGATATTAGGAGGTATGCCATGACTTTTGTCATCCTTTGTAAGCTGCAGGTGCAACACTTTCTTTTATGGATGAACGTGGCTGTGGTCGTAGCGGCAGCAGACACGCTTGCCCAGCCACCTGCTGGGGTAGTCCTATCCAGCGGCGAGGCTGTCGGTCCCACCGGATGCTGTGGTCTCCCTCGGATCCACTCGGCCCCTAATGCAGCGTATCATCAGCCGGCGCTGGCCGAATGCCTGCTGTTTAATTACCTGACGGGCGGCGGTAATTATTCTAATCTCTAACTGTGCGAGCCCGGTATCTCAATTTATTTCGAGGGCGGGTGCTCGGCCTTATTACAGGGCGGCCGGACGCAGCCTAAGTGAGCAGCAGCAAGTGCGGGCGCGGCCGAGTAAAACCAGACGCTCCGCTGGGCCGCCTATTAAGAGCACTCTCCCGATTCGCGGGCAATTATCGCATGCAGATTAAAAGCGCACAACCCGCATTTACTGACCGAGTGCACCGGGCAGCGGCCGCCCGCGGCTTTCCACGGCGTTGCGCCCGAAGAAATGACCGCCAGAGCACGGTAATTATTCCTCTGCGGTTTTTAGAGCTACTGGCTTCTCCTTTCCTTGTTAACAACTAAATGGCTCGAGAAGCGCTCATCTTTTTATTTGTAGGGGCAAGTGCATTCATTTTGCCTTTGGCGATATTCACTTACTATTTGCTATTGCTTAACAGTGATGTAGCCTTTCGCCCCTACTGTTCATTCTACACCTCTAAGAAGCAATGTCGGAAATAAAAGAAGACTTCAAGAGTGGAATTAAGAGTCGAGGTGAAATTATTACTGTGATGAGATTGGTATCCTCTACATCTACATATACACTACTGGCCATTAAAAGTGCTACACTACGAAGATGACGTGCTACAGACGCGAAATTTAACCGACAGCAAGACGATGCTGAGATACGCAAATGATTAGCTTTTCAAAGCATTCACATAAGGCTGGCGCCGGTGGCGACACCTAAAACGTTCTGACATGAGGAAAGTTTCCAACCGATTTCTCATACACTAACAGCAGTTGACCGCCGTTGCCTGGTGAGACGTTGTTGTGATGCCTCGTGTAAGGAGGAGAAATGCGTACCATCACGTTTCCGACTTTCATAAAGGTCGGATTGTAGCCTATCGCGATTGCGGTTTATCGTATCGCGACATTGTTGCTCGCGTTGGTCGATCTCCAATGACTGTTAGCAGAATATGGCATCGGTGGGTTCAGGAGGGTAATGCGGAACGCCGTGCTGGATCCCAACGGCCTCGTATCACTAGCAGTCGAGATGACAGGCATCTTATCCGCATGGCTGTAACGGATCATGCAGCCACGTCTCGATCCCTGAGTCAACAAATGGGGACGTTTGGAAGACAACAACCATCTGCACGAACAGTCCGACGACGTTTGCAGCATCATGGACTATCAGCTCGGAGACCATGGCTGCGGTTACCCTTGACGCTGCTATCACAGACAGGAGCGCCTGCGATGGTGTACTCAACGACGAACCTGTGTGCACGAATGGCAAAACGTCATTTTTCTGGAGGAATCCAGGTTCTGTTTACAGCATCATGATGATGCTGGCCATAATAACGGCCTTGATACGCCTGGGCATTGAGTCAAACAGAGCTTGGATGGCGTGTACAGTTACAGCTGCCCATGCAGCTTCAACACAATACCACAGTTCATCAAGAGTAGTGACTGGCATATTGTGACGAGGCAGTTGCTCGGCTACCATTGACCAGACGTTTTCAGTTGGTGAGAGATCTGGAGAATGTGCTGGCCAGGACAGCAGACGAACGTTTTCTGTATCCAGAAAGGCCCGTACAGGGCCAGCAACATGCGGTCGTGCATTATCCTGCTGAAATGTAGAGTTTCGCAGGCATCTAATGAAGGGTAGAGCCACGGGTCGTAACACATCGGAAATGTAACGTCCACTGTTCAAAGTGCCGTCATTGCGAACAAGAGGTGACCGAGATGTGTAACCAATGGCACCCCATACCATCACGCGGGGTGATACGCCAGTATGGCGATGACGAATACACGATTCCAATGTGCGTTCACCGCGATGTAGCCAAACATGGATATGACCATCATGTTGCTGTAAACAGAACCTGGATTCATGCGAAAAAAAGACGTTTTGCCATTCGTGCACCCAGGTTCGTCGTTGAGTACACCATCGCAGGCGCTCCTGTCCGTGATGCAGCGTCAATGGTACCCGCAGCCATGGTCTCCGAGCTGATAGTCAATGATGCTGCAAACGTCGTCTAACTGTTCGTGCAGATGGTTGTTGTCTTCCAAACGTCCCCATCTGTTGACTCAGGGATCGAGACGTGGCTGCACGATCCGTTACACCCATGCGGATAAGATGCCTGTCATCTCGACTGCTAGTGATACGAGGCCGTTGAGATCCATCACGGCGTTCCGTATTACCCTCCTGAACCCACCGATTCCATATTCTGCTAACAGTCATTGGATCTCGACCAACGCGAGCAGCAATGTCGCGATACGATAAACCGCAATCGCGGTAAGCTACAATCCGACTTTATCAAAGTCGGAAACGTGACTGTACGCATTTCTCTTCCTCACACGAGGCATCACAACAACGTTTCATCAGGCAACGCCGGTCAACTGCTGTTTGCGTACGAGAAATCCGTTGGAAACTTTCCTGATGTCAGCACGTTGTAGTTGTTGCCACCGGTGCCCACCTTGTGTGAATGCTCTAAAAAGCTAATAATTTGCATGTCACAGCATCTTCTTCCTGTCAGTTAAATTTCGTGTCTGTAGCTCGTCATCTTCGTGGTGTAACAATTTTAATGGCCAGTAGTGTATTTTCTGCAAATCCTCATTGATTTGTTCACAACTTTCGTGTGATACTACTTTCCTGTAGACTACAGCATCATTGGCAAACAGTCTAATGCCGCTGTCAGTACCATCAACCAGATCGTTTATGTAAATAGTAAAAAGCAGAGGGCCTATTATACCGCCCTGGAGCACACCTGAAGTTTCTGTTGAAGTTACCCCGTTCAGGACGACATACTGCTCCCTGTCTGTTAGAAAACTTTGTATCCAAGCGCGTATGTCATCGGATAAACCGTAAGCGCGCACTTTTTCGGGCAAGCGACAGTGCGGAACTGAGTCGAGCGCCTTTCGAAAGTCGAGAAATATGGCTTCACCCCTGGAGCAGGTATTTAGAGCCTGTTGTATATCATGCACAAAGAGGGTCAGCTGTGTCTCGCACGACCTAAAACCGTGCTGGTTTCTGCAGATGAGCTTCTCAGAGTCTAGAAAGGTCATTATGTCCGAACACAAAATACGTTCCATGATTCTACAACAAATGGATGTCAGTGAAACTGGCAGGTTATTATGCGCATCCGATTTTCTACTCTTTTTATAGATTGCTGTGACCTGGGCTTTCATCCAGTCCCGTGGAACATTCCGCTGATCCAACGATCTCTGATAGATGACGGAAAAGAAAGGTGTTATATTTGTAGCATAGTCCTCAATGAAAATGAGGAAAAATTGCAGTCTACTGGGTACAGAATATGGATTGAGAGTAAATCTAGGAAAGACTAAAGTAATGGAAAGTAGCAGAAATGGGAACAGTGAAAAATTTAACATCAGAGTTGGTAATCAGGAAGCAGATGAAGTCAAGGAATTCTGCTACCTAGGCACCAAAATAACGCATGACGGACGGAACAAGGAGGACATAAAAAAAGCAGGCTAGCACCGCATAAAAGGCATTGCTGCCCAAGAGACGTCTACTAGTATCAAACATAGATCTTAATTTCAGGAAGAAACTTGTGATAATGTACTTCTGTAGCACAGCATTGTGTGGTAGTGAAACGTGGACTGTGGCAAAACCGGAAAAGAACAGAATCGAAGCATTTGAGATGTGGTGTTACAGAAGAAAGTTGAAAATTAGATAGACTGATAAAGTAAGGAATGAGGAGGTCCTGGATTTCCGGAGAATCGGCGAGGAAAGGAATATATGAGAAACACTGACAAGAAAAAGTGACGGGATGGTACATATCTGTTAAGATATCACGGACTATCTTCCATGGTGCTAATGGGAGCTGTACGGGGCAAAAACGGTAGATGGAGACAGAGTGGAATACATCCAGCAAATAACTGAGGACGTAGGTTGCAAGTACTACTATGAGTTGAAGAGGTCTCATAGGAGATGAATTCGTGGTGAGCCGCATCAAATCAGTGGGGAGACTGGCAACATAAAAAGGACAGTTTTATTCCATTCTTTGAGTTTAACGAGCGTAGGTGTGAGATGAAGGCTACAAAGCCCTAACGCCAAACTTATTATTTCAGTACGACGCTTGATGGAGTGAAAATTGAACTTATGTTGACGTTTGATTTTTTAGTTTTTATCAATCTTATTACATAATATATAATTTCAATTTTATCCCGTGTTCGAAATACAATTATAACCACGTTAGTACATTGTATGCACTCAAATTCCTGCAGGAGTACCCAACTGCATCTACATTTAGGTACATACTCTGCAAGCCACTGTATGGTGCGCGGCGGAGGGCACCCTGTACCACTACTAATCATTTGCTTTTCTGTTCCACTCGCAAACGGAGTGAGAGAAAAGCGACTGTCTCCACGTCTCCGTACGAGCCCTTTTCTCTCTAATGTCATCTTCATGGTCCTTACGGGAATGTACGTTGGCGGCAGTAGAATCGTTCTGCAGTCAGCCTCAAATGCCGGTCCTCGAATTGTTCTCAATAGCGCTGCTCAAAAAGAACATCACCTTCCTTCCAGTGATTCCCATCTTTGTAGTACTAGCGTGTTGTTTGAACGTACCGGTAACACATCTAACAGCCCGCATCTGAATTGCTTCTATGTCTACCTGAAATCCGACCCGGTGCGTACCACAAACACTCGAGCAGTCACACTAGTGTCTTATATGCAGACTTCTTCGCAGATGAACCACACTTTCCTAAAATACTCCCAATAAATGGAAGTAAACCATTCGCCTTCCCTACTACAATCCTTATATGCTCATTCAATTTCATATTGTTTTGCAGCTTTGCGCCTACATATTTAATCCACGTGACTGTGTGAACAAGCACACGGCTAATGCTGTACTGGAACATTTAGGGCTTGTTTATTCTACTCGTCTGCATTAACTTACATTATTCTGCATTCATCTATTCATCATCTGCCATTCATCACACCAACTAGAAATTTTTTCTAAGTCATCTTCTCTCGTCCAAAAGTCACTCAACAACGACACCTTTCCATACACCACAGCATCATCAGCAAACAGCCTCAGACTGCTGCTGGTCCTCTCCACCAGATAAATTATGTATACAGAAAATAACAACGGTCCTATTACACTTACCTGGGGCATTCCTGATGAAAACTCGCGTTCGAGGACAACATACTGGGTTATGTTATTTAGGAAGTCTTGTGGCCACTCACATACCTGAGAACCTATTACGTGTGCTTGTAACAGTCGGCATTGTGGCACCGTGTCAAATGCTTCACAGTTATTTAGGAATATGTTCCCCCTCATTCATGGTTCGCAGGATCTCATGTGAGAAAAGGACAAGCCGAGTTTCGCACGAGCGATGCTTTCTAAAGCTGTGCTGATTTGTGGGCAGAAGATTGCCTCCAGATTAGTTGCTCTTCCGGGCATCAAACAAACAGATAAGTAACATTGAAACGTCCCCTTTGAAATATTATGAATGACGGTGTTGGAAAAACTCTTACGTTACCTGATACAGAGACAGCTGAATAAAATTCCACGTACTCAAACAGTTTTCTCTTTACTTATTCTGATCATCACTAAACTGACACACAATATTTTTAGCGCAACGCAGTCTGACTTGCAATAATCCCTACAAAAGAATGGCCCTGACTAACTATAACCTTTACCTTTCATGAATCACTTACCTCACAGAAATCTTCGTTACTCGAACTACTGCAATACAGCGAGCGCCAATACTGCCAGCTAAATAAAAGATTCTAACTAATGAAGGCACTAACTACTGATAGGCATAGTTAGCAAATGAAAGATTTTGATAGAGAACAAACAATGTATTTACCTTAATAATGTTGAAAAGTATCATATATGCATCTATCAATTCATGACAACCATCTTTACAAATTTCCTTTTTCTGGCGGACACACGTCCAGATCGTCCACTTATAGTAACCTCCCAAAACTCCGCCATCTCTCTCTCCACATCCACCACTGCTGGCAGCTCACCTCCAACTGACCAACGCTATGCGCTGTTCACATCCAACTGAGCAATACTAAATAGCGAATATTCCAAAAATGCCAACCAGCCACAGACTGCACACAGCACAGGCAGTGATTTTCATACAGAGCGCTACGTGGCGTTACCAACATAAAAACCTAAACAGCCTACTTACAACATATAACCCAATAACTGTCAGAAACAGCTGGGTCACTGCTGCATTTACATCAACATTGCAACACACAGAAAGGCCCACTGAATGTAACATGCCTGTGGAGTTTATTAAATACATATCAGGGTATCGTACACAATATGGTAAGATGTACGATATTGACATGTATAGACGTTACGAAGCCAGTTCCACGAGAATTATTTCCATGTGTTATATATGATGATGCGTCGAATGGAAGTTGACGAGAGTCATACAAGATCACATCCATTTTATTCTTTCACCCATGTTTACAGTTGCTGGCTTTCAGCATGTAAATTACTTGAAAATGACAAATTCTAAATCGCAAACGTGGAATTTACAATAAATGTATTCAGTCAATGGCGAAAATGTTATCGTTTTAAAAAAAATCAACAAGACTGCAAAAAAGTAAAAGTTTCAGGCCCTTAAAGTGCATCCATGTGGGATCTTTTAGGACCATAATGACAGATACTAGGATTTGATCTGTCTCCTATTGTACTTATCTAAGGCAATGTGGCTAGGGACGGGAAAAATAGAATGACCCAGAAAATACTGTAGTTCATGCAGATTAAGATAGGCATCCCAACTAACACCCAGGACAGATGGTGTAGATTGGGTTGTCTGCCTTAGGTGCATGATATGCAGTATTTTCTGGGAAAATTTTATATTGCCCACCCTGTAGACGTATGCATTCATTTTGTAAATTAATTTTTAAATTTGTCAACCAGATAGCAGCATTCAGGATCAGTTCGTGCAAGTCTTTCGTACCTCCTGTAAAAGCGTGGACTGGGCAGTTCTTCACAATATGTCCTACTGCATCACGGTCACTCGCAGTACTTTCAGGATAACCCCACTCCTTCGAGATACGGCCGCATATCCCTTGTCCAGTTCGCATGCGATTGAGTCGCGACCATTCGCGAAGGAGAAGGTCAAACCTTGCAATCTTTTCCCTTGGATTCTAAATTAGGTCGACTTTGAATTAGGTGTTGATTCCAGAGTTGTTTCCGTTTCGCAATGATGTCAGAAATATCGTTGACCCAATGATTGACCCGAGGTGGCTTTCACGACTTCAGGTGTATAGCCGGTGGATTCTGGAAAGCACTACTTCTTATGTGACTGTCTTCTTAAGAACTTGCACCTAGTCAGCTTTTCTTTTGAGATCCGGAGGGGCTATAGTGTACAGAACAGGCAACTGCTGCAATGTCCTCATGGCCTCATTCAGACATACATCGATCTTAACTGTATTAGTGTTGCTTTCTCATACACTGGCACAATATTCAGCGACTGAGTACGCGCATGAAATTGCAGTATTGCGTAATCTGCATTAGCTCCCCAGCTATTCCCGGCTCTTTTGTGATGTAGATTTACTCTGAGCCAAACTTCTTTGACAGGTTAGTGGAGTGCTGCTTAAATGACGATGTATGAGCTGTGTGGCACCTAGATATGCAGAGACGTAGTAATGGGAACCTTATACAGTAGATATGTGTGTATATATATGTGTATGTGTGTGTCCTGTAAATACAGAAAATTATTCAGACTTACTGAATTATATATTGTGGCAGACGTACACTGAAATATAACCGAAAGGCGTCAGTCGCATATAAAATTTCATCTACATGATAATTAAAACATGCACAATATGGTTGTTGTCATTTCATATTTCCTCACCAATGTACAGCCAGTGCACTGGAGTCACGTACGCAATTCTTGGGCTCAGGAAAGCTTCTGGCAAGAGAGGGTACTAGTAGTATGCGCAAGGAGGGGGCACCGTAGTGAATGAAACTTAATCATGCTAAACATACTTAAAACGGTAAAATTATTACTTTGAAACCAGATCATTTTTAGTTATGTCCATATTTACAACCGAAACAATTAAGAAGTTACTATCTAAAAAAGATCATTGTGGTAAAAACAAATTGCGTAAAACTGTGAATAATACAAGTAGAAACAGCAGCAAAAAGAACTAGAGCGGAGAAGAGGGATAGCAAAGGGGAAAAGGGGGTAGAGGGAGGGAAGAAAGGGGGGACAGAGAGAGCCGGTAGGACTCTCAAATACAACATATCTGAAAATCTGTGAACATCGAACCTCTAGAAATATATTTACATCATAACAAAGAAGAAACACAAGTGTCACCAGTATTATCAAACTCTGGTGTTGATAAAAGTACATTTAATGACTGCCCTAACTATTACATAGGAGAGACAGGGAGACCGATTGAAGTTCGATATAAATGGCACCTGCTAAGTAAAGGTGAGGGAAATGTGTACAGTTTCACTCTTGATGAACATTTGTTACTTCTCCAACACACCACGGGGACTAGAAGACCTAGAACTTCTGCATAAAAATACTGAAGGTTACAGGCTTGAACTGTTAAAAGAATTAGACATTTGTAAACATTTCACTGACGAAGATGGAGCCATTTTAAATGAACAGGTGCAACCCAAAAATAGAAATTTCCTAGATAGTTTTAGAACCCTATTTTCTTTAACGTAACAGAGAAATGGCTCGATATTTCATATAGCTACAGAATGTGTCATTTTTGTCGCCTGTTAATGCTGGTGCACTTGTGTTTCTTATTTTTTATGATGTTTTCAATGTCATGGTTTTAATTTTAACCTTTTAAGCAAGTTTAGCATGACAAATTTCCATTCACTACTGTGCACGCTCCTCGCGTATGCGACTAGTGCCCTTTCTTGCCAAAAGCTTCCCTTAGCCCAAGCGCCTCGTACGTGATGGTAGTGTACTAGTTGGTGAGGAAATACCAAATGAAAAAAAAGACTCAAATATTGTGTTGTGTACTTTCGTTTGTCTCTGGTGCAGCTGGAGTCAATAAGGATGGGACTGCCGACCAGAGAGCAAAGTGAGAGAGTACGCAGTGCAGGGAAGTCCGCGGAGTGGCTATCAGGGAGGATCCCTGTGTACCGCGGCAGGGACAGCCTCCGTTTGATTATTTCGCCGACGAGGCGGGACCACCCAGGCACTCATTAGCGTGCTGAGCGCGTAATTAGTGCATGATTAATGCGGGCCGCTGACTCAGGACCCGCGCTGACGATACCGAGATTCACGTCCACACTGGACGCGAGTGCCGTCTGCCACACACGGAGCCAGAGAGGCCGGTGGAGAGTGGTTCCCGTACTGTATAACGGCTGATCAGCGCCGGGATAGCGCGCGCAACGCCCTCCCGCAATTACCGCTCGAACGGCGCGCTCGGCCGACCGGCGAAACGCTGCCCATTGTAAGCCGAGAGGACCCCAGCGTCTTCCTGGCGTTTATCTCGTCGTACGGGGGGTCGCTGTTTTCGTGAAATGGCAAATTTACTTTCAGCATTGAGACTGAACGCTCCTCTTATCGCCACAGTCGTCAGTTAACCAAAAGGGAGGAAGTCGTGTGTATGTCCCTTCTGTCTGCGAATCGTGTAAGCTTTGTTCTCTGTGATTCACTATGTCTCTGCTCTGAGGACCAATTTCCCGCACAGTCGCCTCTTGTCATGGAGCAATCGCGTACACCCCCATGGCGTGTTCCCCTACCTCATATCTGTCTCGATTTGCCCTTTGGACCGAAAGATTCAGTTGACCTCATGGTTTTTCGCCGCCTGTTCCAGGCTGTCGTCGATGCATTTCCGGGTTCGGAACTGGTATATACTGACACCTCAATGGTCAATCATAAGCTGATTTTGCATACACACATGCAAGGTGCAATGAACAACGCTCCCTGCCGAATGGATGCAGTGACATCATTGCTGAATTGGTGGCCATCAAACGAGCACTTAGCCATGCACTGGCAAGATGCTTGTAACCTGCAACGACTATCTGAACTTCCTTCAGGCTACAGACCAGTGCTACCCTCGTCACCTATTAGTCACGACTGTCCAGAATCTTCTTTCTGATATCCATCAAGCTGGACGGCCGGTCGTCTTTAGTGGGACGCTGGACATGGTGAGGTCTCAGGGAATGAACGTGCTAACCGGCTGGCAAAGTTGGCTATCTTCAGTCACCTCTATGCCATAAGTTATTGGAGGTTGGGAACTCGGAATGGTCCACCCTAGACTGCCGAAACAAACTGAAGGCAGTAAAGGAGACCACGATCACGTGGCAGTCCTTCCTTCGCGCTTCTCCTATGGAATCCACTGTCCTTTGTCGTCTATGCGTTCGCCACACTTGGATGACCCATGGACACATTCTCCAACGTGGGGACCTATCTTACTGACGATTGGGTGCCAGCTAAAGGTGGCCCACATCCTACAAGACCACCCAAATTTGGCTGCTTTGAAGTGACATCTTAAATTTCCTGACATGCTACCTCTGGTGCTAGGTGCTAGCGAACGACGCCAAAGTGGCTGACCTGGTTTCGCTTTTGACTAGTGAAGGTGGCTTCTACTTATTTTTGTGAGGTGGAGGAGCACCCCTCGCCTGCTCTGGCGCAGGGCCCACAGTGGCCCTTCCTCAGCCGTCCAGCGTGGCCCCACTTTTTTTTCTCCTTATTGTTTATGTTTGCCGTTTTAATGTTTTATCTTTCCTAAAAACCGAGCGAGGTGGCGTAGTGGTTAGCACACTGGGCTCGCATTCGGGAGGACTATCGTTCAATCCCGCGTCCGGCCATCCTGATTAAGGTTTTCCGTAATTTCCCTAAATCGCTCCAGGCAAATACCGGGATTGTTCCTTTGAAAGGGCACGGCCGACTTCCCTCCCTGTCCTTCCCTAATCCAATGAGACCTATGACCTCACAGTTTCGTCTTTTCCCACAAACAACCCAACCCAACCCAACTCTTTCCTAAAATGTTATCATCTTCTCTGTACTTTTCGTTTTCTTGCGGTAACGGAGGGCGAGGTAGTGGTGGTCGGATGCAGAGGGTGTACAAAGTTGCCTCCACATACTTGTCATGCGGAAAACATATAATCGTACTTTGGCTTACACCATGTTAGCGGGCCACTTGCCTGGAGCTTGTAGTAGGGTTCGTCTCAATATCGTGTACAATCCGGTCCTCCAAATCTGGTGTACGCACAGTCCGCCGCCTCGCTGAACGTTCGCCTGTCTGAAAAGACCCATGATCACACAGACGCCCAGAAAGGGCTTGAAATGTTGTGTGATGTGGATGGTGTCTGTGAGGGTACTTGTTTTGGTATAGCCGTGCTGCCTCTCGACTGTTTCCATCTGTTTGACAGTACACAAACACCAACCATCTCGTCTTGTTCCCGACATGAATACCGGAGCATTCTGGTGCTTACAGTACGCTGCGTCAATTACACAACCTGCAACACGAGGAACACATAGCACGTTGTTAGAGGAAACTCCATTCGTCGGCGTCATCTACCGAGGCAACGGTGCATTTCCGAACACATGTTCATAGGACCTTTTTTCCTTCATTTCGAGTCAGGCATCCGTTCGCGCAAATTGTCGGTTTCATAAATGTTCACCCTGTATAGTCGGACAGAAGTGGCCGAGAATGTCGGTGACAGTTTACTCACAGAGATGTAGAATATCCTTGGCAGTTTAAGGAGACTGCCCTCTTTGAACGCACACAAACTAGGTGATTTCTTGATTTTTGCGAGTAACATAAAAGGTATTCCTAAATTTGGTGATACAGTTTTATTTTTTATGTTTTTGTCTTTAAGTAATCATTTTTGTGTCCACATCGGACGCTCCCTGTAACCGCTTGATGGTGTGGAAGGCTTCCTTACAACCGAAACATTGGTCGTCGGTGGAAATTCCCGAAGCCCTCCTATTGGACCTGTTACAAAGTAATTTTGTGTAAGTCATTTCAGTGTCAGAGACAGTAAAGGACCTGGAAGAGCAGTTGAACGAAATGGACAGTGTCTTGAAAGGAAAATATAAGATGAACATCAACAAAAGCAAAACGAGGATAATAGGATGTAGTCGAATTAAATCGGGTGATGCTGAGGGAATTAGATTAGGAACTGAGACACTTAAAGTAGTAGATGAGTTTTGCTATTTGGGGAGCAAAATAACTGAAGATGGTTGAAGTAGAAAGGATATAAAATGTAGACTGGCAATGGCAAGGAAAGCGTTTCTAAAGAAGAGAAATTTGTTAACATCGAGTATAGATTTGTCAGGATGCCGTCTATGGAAGTATTTGTATGGAGTGTAGCCATGTATGGAAGTGAAACATGGACGATAAAAAGTTTAGACAAGAAGAGAATAGAAGCTTTCGAAATGTGGTGCTGCAGAAGAATGCTGAAGATTAGATGGGTAGATCACGTAACTAATGAAAGGTATTGAAGAGAATTGGGGAGAAATTTGTGGCACAGCTTGACTAAAAGAAGGGACCGGTTGGTAGGACATGTTCTAAGGCATCAAGGGATCACCAATCTAGTATTGGAGGGCAGCGTGGAGGGTAAATATCGTAGAGGGAGACCAAGACATGAATACGCTAAACAGATTCAGAAGGATGTAGGTTGCAGTAGGTGCTGGGAGATGAAGAAACTTGCACAGGATAGAGTAGCATGGAGAGCTGCATCAAACCAGTCTCTGGACTGAAGACCACAACAACAAACAACATTTCAATAGATTTTCTATCAGCGTGTATAGTGAAACTGAAAAATATTGAGTTCTAACAAAACGGTGACATGTTGACAGAAATGTCATTTTCTTCGCCCACAAAATCGAGACAAAGCATGAACAGAAAATAGACTTTCGAAAATATCGCAGAATGGCTACTTACGGTGACAGAATGCCGGGATAAATTTCCGATCAAAATCGTATGTACCGTTCTCAGGTTGTCCTTCGCGCCAGTTTGAAAAACATGGTTTCGAGAAAAACACGTTTAAAGTTTTGGGCTACATTCTTTGTAATTAAGGTAAAAATGCACTTAATCAGCGATCCTGGGCGCCACAACAATTTTTTCAGATCAAAGGCGAGGTCCTCCTTTATCTTCTTCGTGGCTATGGTGATCATGAGGACCTCTTTGGCAGCTTCTGTCATCCGCAGCTCCGCTCGCTCGATACGTATTTCGGCCGCTTTTGTGCTGAAGTTGGAACAGGCTGGTCCAATCTCAAGTTTGAGCGTTTTCATATTTTCCATAATACCCGTTAGGTCGTCGTTGGAATTATATGCTGACACATTGGCTGTGATGTCGACTACTTTTTCCGCGCTGTGAATGGTTTTCGGAGACACTTGTCCTTAAATCGCCTTGTAACTCGATAATGGAGTTTCTGACGAACTGAGGATGAACACTACAATAAAGTAGAACTCTAGAGAACATTTTAATAAAAAAACGATTTTTTGAATTTTCAAAGAGGTCTAATCCCTTGAATCCCTTAATGCTGCGTGTATTTAGTGCCAGCAGGCGTTCTCCTTGCAGACCGTAACCAACGACGAGATGTAACAGGACGCATGCCCACTGCGGTCGTAATTAACGAGGTCAAGGGTTGATTACTCAGAAGCCTCACATATAACAACGTGCGATGAACTGTGTGCTCTGAAACACTTGTGCTCGTCTCAGCGGTGTACTCTAGAGTTGGAATGTGACCACGTGTTTTCATCACTAAGTGCATCTATTATGCACTACTGAACCAAAACATTATGACCACCTGCTTAATACCGTATTGGACCACTTTGAGAACGGGATGCATCGACGGTTCTGGGTGATAAGCAGTCGACAAATTCTTGGTAGGTTCCTGGGATATAAGGCGTCAGATACCTACCCTCAGGGGACGCAATTAGCGTAAATTACAGGTCGACGGTTTGTGGGCGCGAATCTGGCCCCCAATAGAATCCCAGAAGTGTTCTATCGAGTTCAGATCAGGCGAGTTTGACGGTCAAGACGTCAACATCAGCTCACTCTGTCATGCTCCTCAAACGACGGTAGCGCGATTCTGACCTTCTGGAAGAAGTCATCGCCGGCCGCGGTGGCCGTGCGGTTCTAGGCGCTCCAGTCCGGAGCCGCGCTGTTGCTACGGTCGCAGGTTCGAATCCTGCCTCGGGCATGGGTGTATGTGATGTCCTTAGGTTAGTTAGGTTTAAGTAGTTCTAAGTTCTAGGGGACTGATGACCACAGCAGTTGAGTCCCATAGTGCTCAGAGCCATTTGAACCATTTGAACCAAGAAGTCATCACAGCTGGGAAAGGTATCAAGCATAAAGGGGTGCAGGTGGTCCGAAGTATTGTTTAGGTAGTGCACAGTTGTTGTGGAGTGTTGGATTACTACCACAGGCTTCAAGGAAGCTCAGCTATATGTCGCCCATCTCATAATCCTGTCCCCACCAGCGTGGGTCCGTCGTGCAGTGCACGTTTCAAGGAGCCGTTCGTCTGGATGACAGATGCCACGTTTCCATAGGTTCACGGTTCAACCTCGATGATGATGCAGCCTTTGCAATTTTAACTGACGATCTCATTAATGAGCCGAACTGTGTGCTCAGACACTATTGCCTGCAGCAGCGTTGCACTGTGTCGTAAGCTTACCACCAATCCTGTGTTATAGAGCTTTCAAGCCTCCAACCTTGACATTCTTCGATGAGGCTTGAACATCCTACACTTTTTCGTCTACTCGTGGTTTCACCGTCCTTCAACCACTCTCCATAAGTGCTCAATATAGTAGCACGTGAATAGCCGGCCAACTTCGCCGTTTCCGAGATGTTCGTTCGCAGGCGCTGGGCCACTACAGTCTTGGCATTCTCTGCAAAATCACTTATGTCAGTGGGCTTCCCCATTTGCGGCCCGCATCGTTGCTAGAATGACTCCTTATTTTTTCCTTACCGCTTATATACACTAATGCCCAAAAGTTAAGCATAATCACGAAAATGAATAGAGAAAAGTTGAACAGTCACCAAACACCACCGTAAATATTTATCTAAGAACACTACTTGTTCGCTCTGCTGTGAATAGCAGCGTAACCGAAAGGTAAACACGAACAGTGCATGAGACCACACATGCCTTAGTTTGTTTGTCCATTCATAGACAGCAGAGCGTGGTCTCTAGTTAAAGTTGACAATGGGATGCGACGAAGATATCCTATGAACCCCGTTGTGCAGGGTGGAATACCCATCCGCTTGGAAGCAGGCAAACCGAAGTATCACTATTCTTGGATGTAGCACATAATGTCATTTCGAAGCTTTGGAGACGGTTTCGAGACACAGGAGATAGTTGATGTAGATCAGTACAAGGTCGACCAAGAATAACCATTCCACAGCAAGATCGATATCTCTCCGTAACTGCCCGAAGAAGTCGGAGTACACCTGCAACACAACTGACTGCAGGCTTTTCAGTTTCCCTACAAGCCATTTATCGGTGGTGGTGGTGGGTAGTGTTTAACGTCCCGTCGACAACAAGGTCATTAGAGACGGAGCGCAAGCTCGGGTTAGGGAAGGACTGGGAAGGAAATCGGCCGTGCCCTTTCAAAGGAACCATCCCGGCATTTGCCTGAAACGATTTAGGAAAATCACGGAAAACCTAAATCAGGATGGCCGGAGACGGGATTGAACCGTCGTCCTCCCGAATGCGAGTCCAGTATGCTAACCACTGCGCCACCTCGCTCGGTCCATTTATCGGAGGCGCAGAGCAGCAGGGCTTGTGCATTCACTCACTCTATCATGAGATGGCACGTATATTGCGACGTCAGCAACACCAAAATTGGACTACGAATGAATGTAGGAACGTTCTCTTGACAGATTAATCCCACTTGAGTTTGCAAAATGCTTCTCGTTGCAACAACCGATACAATCCCTGAAACATTGTGCAAAGAGACCGGTTTGGTGCTGATGGCCTCATGGTGTGGGGAGGCATCGTGTTGAATGGCCGTACGGAAATGCACATCGTTGTTGGTGGTGGAGGAATTCCGCAGACACTCAGAGATACAGATGTAAGGTACTGCTACAACGTGTTCGCCTTTTTAGAGTTGCATTTAGTTCAGACTTCCTCTTTATGCACATAACACCTGTACCCATCGCGCTGCTTTGGTGGATGAATTTCTTGAAGGTGACTGACCAGCGAGGTTCCCGAGGTCTGAATCCCATAGAACATGCTTCGAATGCATTACGGAGGAAAACTACATCCCGTCAGCCTCTACCAAGGACACTTCCAGACCTCGGTACTGCTCTTGCTGAAGAATGGCATTGACGTTGAGAGAGAGCTGTTGAACCACCTCGTAGAGACGTGCTCCATAACGCACGTCACTGTGCAGCGTGTGCGGCTGTTAGGGGTAATCATACTCTCTATTAACAGTTCCTTTTGTTGAGCAAGAGATTCCTCAGTTGTGTTATTTACTAATAACTTAAAAATGTGTATCCAGCTATTAGGACTTTTCTAACATTATGTTTCGTGCACAGTTATATGCCAAATATCCTTTGATTAAGCTGTAGCTTGTTCAGTAATCCTTCTGACATCCTGATAAGGCAATATATCCCATTTTCTTGATTATACTTAATTTCTGACACTAATGTATTTCCATTATTGCGTCACGCGCCAACAATGGAGCCAGGCGATATTCTGTCTCATGGTGGGCAGTGGTCATAACTTAGATTAATGCCTTAAGATCTTTACGATTTCACACAATGTTCCAGATTAGGGCTCTTTTCTGATGGATAAGATCACAGCACATTTCCTACTTCAGACACTCGCACTTATACGGGAGTCACAGTCTCTACTTTTGACTCATCCGTATGGCTGAATACCGTAATACCCACAACCATCAAAAAGAAACGCAAGGTACATCTATTTAAAAAAGCTGATAAAAATGCTCTTAACGCCTTTTTTAAGAGACAGTCTACACTCCTTCCGATCTGATCTCGTAAGCGGGGAAAAGATGTGGAATGATTTCAAATAGACAGTATCGACAGCTATTGAGAGATATATACCACATAAATTAATAAGTGATAGTATTAATCCTCCATGGTACACAAAACGCGTCAGATCGCTGTTGCAGAAGCAACGAAAAAAGCATTCCAAATTTAGAAGAACACAAAAATCTGAGGACTGGCAAAGTTTTGCAGAAGTGTTGAATTATAGCGCGTGCTTCAATGCGAGATGCTTTTAATAATTTCCACAACGAAACACTGTCTCGGAATCTGGCAGAAAACCCAAAGAGAATCTGGTCATATATAAAGCGCACCAGTGGCAAGACGCAATCAATACCTTCACTGCGCGATAACAACGGTGAAGTCACTGATGACAGTACCACCAAAGCAGAGTTATTAAAGACGGTTTTCCGAGACTCCTTCAGAAAAGAAGACGAAGTAAATATTCCAGAATTCCAATCAAGAACAACTACGAAGATGAGAAACATAGAAGTAGATATCCTCGGTGTAGCAAAGCAGCTTAAGTCACTTAATAAAGGCAAGGCTTCCGGTCCATATGGTATACCAGTCAGGTTCCTGCCAGAGTATGTAGATGCAATAGCTCCATATTTAGCAATTATATACAACCTCTCGTTCACAGAATGTTCCGTACCTAAAGACTGGAAAGTTGCTCAAGGCACACCAATACCCAAAAAGGGAAGTATAAGTAATCCGCTGAATTACAGGCCCATATCAATAATGTCGATTTGCAGTAGGGTTTTGGAACATATACTGCATTTGAACATTATGAAAACGATTTACTGACACATAGTCAGCACGTATTCAGAAAATATCGTTCTTGCGGAACACAACTAGCTCTTTATACTCATGAAGGAATGAGTCTATCGACAGGGGATGTCAAATTGACTCCATACTTTTAGTTTTTTGGAAAGCTTTCGACACCGTTCCTCACAAGCGGCTTCTAGCCAAACTGTGTGCCTATGGCGCCACAGTTGTGCCAATGGATTCACGGCTTCCTGTCAGAAAGGTCACATTTCGTAGTAACAGAAGGAAAGTCATCGAGTAAAACAGAAGTAATATTCGGCGTTCTCCAAGGAAGTGTTATAGGCCCTCTATTGTTCCTCATCTATATTAACGACATAGGAGACAATCTGAGTAGCCCTCTTAGATTATTTGCAGATGATGCTGTCATTTACCGTCTTGTTAAGTCATCAGATGACCAAAATGAATTGCAAAATGATTTAGATAAGATATCTGTGTGGTGCGAAAAGTGACAATTGACCATGAATAAAGAAAAATGTGCAGTTATTCACATAAGTACTAAAAGAGATCCCTAAATTTCGATTACGCGATAAGTCACACATATCTGACGGCTGTAAATTCAACTACATACTTAGGGATTACAATTACGAATATACTAATTGGAACGATCACATAGATAACGATGTGGGTAGTGCAAACCGAAGACTGCGATTTATTGGCAGAACACTTTGAAGGTGCAACAGGTCTACTAAATAGACTGCTTACACTACACTTGTCCGCCCTATTCTGGAATACTGCTGTGCGGTGTTCTATCCGTATCAGGTGGGACTGACGGGCCGGCTCGAGTGGCCGAGCGGTTCTAGGCGCTTCAGTCTGGAACCGCCCGACCGCTACGGTCGCAGGTTCGAATCCTGCCCCGGGCATGGATGTGTGTGATGTCCTTCGGTTAGTTTGGTTTAAGTAGTTCTAAGTTCTAGGGGACTGATGACCCTAGAAGTTAAGTCCCATAGTGCTCAGAGCCATTTGAACCATTTTGAATTTGGGACTGACGGATTATATTGAAAAAGTTCAAAGCAGGGTGGTTGGTTTTGTATTATCGCGAAAGAGGGGAGATAGAGTCACAGACATGATACGTGAATGGGAGTGGCAATCATTAAAACAAAGGCGTTTTTCGTTGCGACGGGATCTTCTCAAGAAATTTCAATCACCAGTTTTCTCTTCCGGCACCCACCTACATTGGGAGAAATGATCATTACGATAAAATAAGAGAAATCAGGGCTCGCACAGAAAAATTAAAGTGCTCGTTTTTCCCGCGCGCCTTTCGAGAGTTGAACGGTAGAGAGACAGGTTGAAGTGGTTTATTGAACCCTCTGCCAGTCACTTAATTTTGAATAGCAGAGTGATAACGTAGATGATGTAGATGTAGATAAGATACACAAATAAGTGATTGTGGGATTGAAATTCAACAAAAGATACTCGACAGAGGAAATCGTTTTAAGCCTGCTGGGCACCCATTAGATTCTAACTGGAATATACACTCCTGGAAATTGAAATAAGAACACCGTGAATTCATTGTCCCAGGAAGGGGAAACTTTATTGACACATTCCTGGGGTCAGATACATCACATGATCACACTGACAGAACCACAGGCACATAGACACAGGTAACAGAGCATGCACAATGTCGGCACTAGTGCAGTGTATATCCACCTTTCGCAGCAATGCAGGCTGCTATTCTCCCATGGAGACGATCGTAGAGATGCTGGATGTAGTCCTGTGGAACGGCTTGCCATGCCATTTCCACCTGGCGCCTCAGTTGGACCAGCGTTCGTGCTGGACGTGCAGACCGCGTGAGACGACGCTTCATCCAGTCCCAAACATGCTCAATGGGGGACAGATCCGGAGATCTTGCTGGCGAGGGTAGTTGACTTACACCTTCTAGAGCACGTTTGGTGGCACGGGATACATGCGGACGTGCATTGTCCTGTTGGAACAGCAAGTTCCCTTGCCGGTCTAGGAATGGTAGAACGATGGGTTCGATGACGGTTTGGATGTACCGTGCACTATTCAGTGTCCCCTCGACGATCACCAGTGGTGTACGGCCAGTGTAGGAGATCGCTCCCCACACCATGATGCCGGGTGTTGGCCCTGTGTGCCTCGGTCGTATGCAGTCCTGATTGTGGCGCTCACCTGCACGGCGCCAAACACGCATACGACCATCATTGGCACCAAGGCAGAAGCGACTCTCATCGCTGAAGACGACACGTCTCCATTCGTCCCTCCATTCACGCCTGTCGCGACACCACTGGAGGCGGGCTGCACGATGTTGGGGCGTGAGCGGAAGACGGCCTAACGGTGTGCGGGACCGTAGCCCAACTTCATGGAGACGGTTGCGAATGGTCCTCGCCGATACCCCAGGAGCAACAGTGTCCCTAATTTGCTGGGAAGTGGCGGTGCGGTCCCCTACGGCACTGCGTAGGATCCTACGGTCTTGGCGTGCATCCGTGCGTCGCTGCGGTCCGGTCCCAGGTCGACGGGCACGTGCGCCTTCCGCCGACCACTGGCGACAACATCGATGTACTATGGAGACCTCACGCCCCACGTGTTGAGCAATTCGGCGGTACGTCCACCCGGCCTCCCGCATGCCCACTATACGCCCTCGCTCAAAGTCCGTCAACTGCACATACGGTTCACGTCCACGCTGTCGCGGCATGCTACCAGTGTTAAAGACTGCGATGGAGCTCCGTATGCCACGGCAAACTGGCTGACACTGACGGCGGCGGTGCACAAATGCTGCGCAGCTAGCGCCATTCGACGGCCAACACCGCGGTTCCTGGTGTGTCCGCTGTGCCGTGCGTGTGATCATTGCTTGTACAGCCCTCTCGCAGTGTCCGGAGCAAGTATGGTGGGTCTGACACACCGGTGTCAATGTGTTCTTTTTTCCATTTCCAGGAGTGTACATATGAAGTGACCCCCTTTTGTCATTGGTTACACATAGCTCGCTGGAACAACCGCCTGTCCCCTTTGTAAAGGGGGAAATATCGTCAGAAAGTTAAGGAGCGCCCGTTGTAGGCCTAGAACTTGGTATAGAACCATCACTGTTCGAAGCGTGTATAAACTGTAAGGTAGCTGCGGTTAACGTTTATGCTGAATTCTTGGATGTTTAAACCCATTTAATATGCCCATGACTTCACTTGATCCTATATAACGACCTTTCATAAAGGAGAACATTTAACACCCTTTTCATCCATACCTCACTTGGTGTTTTGATAGATCAAATCAACCCCAGTCCACTGTATATAAGATGGTCAGGTACTGAAAATGAATAATATGCAACTGAAAAGTTAAACGTAGCCGCATTCTCCTTCACAGGTATCATCTGTGTAAATCACCTCTGGGTGCAGTGTGTACAACGTGCAAACCTATGTAACTGAGAAGTACACACAAGAGGATGCGCCACTGACTGCAAGATCTAAGCTTATGAAGTCAGCGTTTGAAGAGAGGCGACTTGGTTTTACCTCAAAGTAAATATAGTGTGTATGTTTACTGAATACATTTCTTGTTGTCTTACCTTGTAAGGCTTAAAATTATGGGTTATCACATGACTTAGCTACGCAGCTAGTAATGAAAGATATATAGGATGGAAGGTATTGTTAACACTCGATAAGTGGTACGTGAAGAGTATGGAAACAGATCTTGTGGAAAATCACTCAAATTTCGAAGAGGTCTGTTTTAGCTTTCCTGAATTTGGTAAGTTTCATTTTAAAAATAAGACTAGCTTGAAAGGGAGACTCGCTAAATAACAGTATAGTTAAATCAAGAAAGTGCAAAAGCCCACTAACAGTTAAGATTTGAGGAGTTACATTATTAGTAATTAATTGAAAAAAGGGGCAAGGAAATAATTGTACGCACTACTATTCATACACATGGGGTTCAGATCCGCAAAGAAAGATAATCCAGCAACATTCTTACGTCACCGAAGACAATGCTCGGCAGAAAGCCATTAAAACAACTAACTGACTTGCTTCCCACTGAAAGAAGCTACGTGAGCAGTATACAAGAACGGATAATGAGACATTGCGTGGATATTCTCGCTCACAAAGGTATGAAGCTCAAACACATTTGCAAATCAGCGAGTTTTGGTGTACGCATGCCATCAATAAAATCAGTGAAAGGAACATCATAAACAGAATGACTTCTTGTAAATCAGTGTTGTAACTTATAGTAACAATGCTTTCCCCATTCACTATCGTGTCCTGACGAAGGTTCTGTCAGCAACTTTGGATGGAAGTCTGGCGCAATCAGGACGTTGATGACAAGGTGATCTGAGGTCTACTAAGTCACTCTTTAACGCAGAGAGAGGGAGAAAGTCTCCAAGGGTATTTGCCACAGGTGATTTTGGAACGGAGAAGAGACGATGTGGTTTCATACGAACTAAATCAGGGTGCAAACACTTAAGGACTTAATTCAACAACAATTTATTTTCCAATATTTCAACTTTGTTCAGAGATGTTTCTTGCAGTGGCTTTCCTGGCAGATCAAAGATTATACCGTACCTCTCCATACGTTAGTCCTTTCCAGCAACTAATAGTTTCCAACTTCTGCGTTCCGATATCGGACACGAGTGCTCTGCTTGCAACTCGTTCTGACGATACGCAATGAAATACTTTAACCACAATAGCAGACAAGTGTGAGGCATCCTTTGTTCCTCTTTGTATCCTGACACATAGAAAATACTAATTATCACTTGTTGCGATTCACGCTATGTGGTGTCCGTACTGTAAGACCTTCGGTACACACTCCATCAGATTATTTGACTTGTCGCTCTAACGAAGTAGGCGAGTGTCAGCAATATGTCTCGTGGTCTTATTGTGGCGTGTTTATCTTCTGCCGTTAGGTCAGACGATAGAAATGCCACTTGCACGCTTAGAGCAGCAGATTGACGATGACCATCTTTAAACAGAACTTGATTAATTTTTACACACATTTATTAAAATAATAACAAGCATAAAAATAACTTAACTTGGTTCTGGATGCTGTTTACAATGGACAATCTGAAGTTTCTTTGGTCTTGGTACGTTAATCTTATTCTCACATATCTCTGATACTTGACAAAGTGTCTATACATTTCTCTTCATGGCGATGTATAGGAATATGGTAATCTTATTAGGTGCAGACTGAAACTTGACTATAGACTGGTACAGACAAATGCAGACTAATGCAGACTGACTAATCGGAGGTCTGTACACTCGTTATAATACCTCGAGAGTTCAGGTATCACTGCGTGAGTGTGATCCGCGAGGAGAAAAGGTTCTACGTTAGCAGCAATCTCATTGGCTGCGTTACATATTAATACGCGGATCGGCGGAAGCAGAATTTGGTCCGTCTCTAAGACAGCGCCATCTCGTAGTCCGGAGACGGACCAGCGCTGCGCCTGCGCTGTTGTGCATAGCGGGGCGCGCTCTAGTGGGAAAGTTGTGTACGCGTTGACTACGCGGAATTATGTACACAACACGCTATTAGATACCTTATTCACACCAGGAGACAAGTTCGAGAGACCGCTTCTTCCTCTTTATATTCTGATGCACAGAAAATACTAGCTATTAATCGTTGATGCTACTAGAGACAAACTCTACAGAGCTTCTTTTCTAACAGGCAGAAAACTCGAGGTAATAACCGTTGCTGGGTACTTACCGGAAACTCATTTGTCATATCTCGATTGTGTGCATTATTCTCGTGGTTTTTACTACAGAAGATCCTTTCAGGACCTTCCAAAAGGTGCTAGAAGATTCTGGCTGTACACCATCAACTTGATAGTCACTTGATGCTCGAGGTTGTTGTCCTCGCCTAGCCATAACAGCATCGCCATTCCCTCAGCAGGTTGTCAACAAGTCTGACGTCACACGGAGCGCTGGCTCACTTACTGACACCAGGTTTGGTGCGCTGCTCTTAAAGTATCTCACTTTCCACGCAGCCATGCAACTTCTCTTACATTAATAAAGTTTGATAGCCATGGCAACATAAGAGTGTAGTACGATCTCAATTCAAGCAGTATGCTGCTTCGTCTAGACCTTCATGCCTCTTGTACACAAGTTCCATCACGAGTGGTTAAAGCAAAATCTAGCCCTTTGTAACCTTCGGCGAACAAGATCTGATTGGCGGCCGCTCCAAAAAACTCCACGAGACGTTAGTGTCACCCAGATACGTGTCATCGCAAAGATAGGCGCACAAGGCAACCATCAATTTGATCATGCGCGCAGCGTTGGAAATTTCCTCGCATACTGAAACGTAAACCAAGTAATCAGACGAGGTGAAGGAGCAGCCACATTTCTAAACGATCTAACAGACAATCTTTGTTATCATATTTGGCAGATCGCAGACAATGGAACTTCATGTAGGTCTGTCATGCTGTAAGATTGCTGTTATGAAAAACTGAAATACTTGCAGGCGATTAGCGACTGGGGAAAGGACTGTCAGGTAAACCTCAACATAAATAACTGTTGTGTAATAGCCAAAATTTCAAATTTTATCTATTCTCATCTAACATTTGCTTACTTTTCGATAGTAAAATAAAGGGACACCGTAGATGTTGAGTGAGGAAAACCAAGAAAAAAGGGACAGGAAATAGTATTTTCCTCGAAGTTTATTTTGTTGTAGTCCCCAACAACGTCTCTCGGACCGACTCAGCTGAGCCAGATAGTTCGCGTAACAAGGTAGAGTCACGATAGTGGCTAGCCTGGTTATAAAATGTGTCTCTCAGTGTATTTATGAATTTGATATAAAGGAACTATGTTTGCGTGTCAGCGTTGTCCGCTTCCCTGGCAGTATCTGCCGAACTGGATCACACGCTGGCAGTGTCAATATTAATTCTTTATTACAGGTGCTTGCCGATTTTGTGTTGCCTGAAAGACTGGGTTCGGACGATTGTGCTTCTACCTGCTGCTGTGTCCGAGAGCACAGCAGACCGCACCATGCTGTGAATAACACAGCGCATGTACGTTCTGACGCATCAGCATCTGTGCCGGTATTTCGTAAGCAGTTACTGCACATACCGCGCCGTTTCCAAAAGAGATAGTGCCGCCCGCACCTGCGGTACTGCTCTGTTCCGTGCGTCTCGATTCCACACACAGGACCTCACCTCGCGATACATTCCTTCACAGCCAACCACTTAAAAATAGAAAATATTCTCCTGTTCTCTCGCACGTAGAAGGCACGAGTTGTGTTCCTGGTATGGACATAAACAAACCGAGACAGGTTCCTGGAGAATAAATCAGAAGGAACAGGAACGATACGAGGTTTTGGACAATGCTTGAGACTGAACTCCACTGAGACACTGGCATAGCAGTTTTTTTTTCTCTATACGGGAGAGCAAGGAAAGATCTTCGCTATTAATTGCGAACGTAGAGCTTTACTCCGTTCATGTTGACGCTGGATGCAGTCTGAAGTTTGAGAAACTTACGACATCACAACAGAAGAGCGTAAATGTCATGAAAATAAAAGAGCAATCTTGTAAGAGAATGACCTGTTAATTACGATAATTATGAAAGTGACAATATGTGTATAGGTTGAGTAGCTCTCTCTGAACTGCCGTGTTAGGGTTGTATTGAAAATATTGTTTCACAGTCACTGAGTAGGGCATGTTTGTGACAAGGGTGGTGAATTATTATTCTTAGTACATGTGGTATGTTGTATCGTCAACCATAATTCGTCTCGGCTATCTTACTAGTACAGTTGTGCGTGTGTCAGAGAGGGAGAGAGAGAGAGAGAGAAAGAGCGAGAGAGAGAGGAAGTGAGAGAGATGATGATGATAATGATGATGATGATGATGATGATGATGATGTTTGGACTGTGGGGCGCTCAACTGCTCGGTTATCAGCGACCGTACAAATTCCTAATCTTTTTTCAGTCCAATCTTGTCACTTGCATGAATGATGATGAAATGATGAGGACAACACAAACAGTCATCTCGAGGCAGGTGAAATGTGAATACAGACCCAGAACAACTGGAAATTGCCATAGGAATCCAAGTGGAAGATGGTTCAAATGGCTCTGAGCACTATGGGACTTAACTTCTGAGGTCATCAGTCCCCTAGAACTTAGAACTACTTAAACCTAACTAACCTAAGGATATCACACACATCCATGCCCGAGGCAGGATTCGAACCTGCGACCGTAGCGGTCGCGCGGTTCCAGACTGTAGCGCCTAGAACCGCTCGGCCGCTGCGGCCGGCCAAAGTGAAAGAACTAACTCTCTTCAATGTGTACAAACCTCCACCTGAACTTTGGCCACTGGAGATCCTGCCCAAAGCCGAACACCCAGCTGTACGCCAACGATTTCAATTCGCATCACACTAAATGTGGTTATTCAGAATGCAATACAGAAGGCGAAAGACTGAGTATCTGGGCTGAAGGGAGGGATATCCACCTCCTGTACGTTCCAAAAGACCGAGTGACCTTTTCATCAGCAGCATGGGGATCACAAACAACACCTGACTTGACCTTCGTTACAAGGGGAGCAACAGAAGACGTGATCCAAGCGGAAAGAAGGGTATTACCGAAGTTCCCTAGAAGCCAACACCGGCCTGTAATCATCGAAGTGGGACTGTCAGTTCCTGTCATACAAAGCCCTCCAGTCCCACTTTGGAGTCTAAAACAGGCTGACTGGGAGACATTTCGGACTCTCGCAGAGAGAACAGTGAAACGTATTCCTCCACATCCAGAGAACTACGAGCGGTTCTTTACTCTGACATAGAGTATAAATCTGCACTGAAAAGTAATCCACGTGGTGCGAGGAAAGGCTCAAATGGCTCTGAGCGCTATGGGACTTCACGTCTGAGGTCATCAGTCCCCTGCGAGGAAAGAATATACTCCGTGCTGGACGAGAGAGAGTGAATCATTATTGGAAGAATACCAGAAGACGGAAAACTGTGAGGTTGCGGAACGACTGGTTCAAACATTGAACGAAGAACGCAGGTGTAGATGGATGGAAACGATGGAGAGCATGGATTTCACCCATTCTAGCGGCAAGAGGTGGAGTCTGCTAAGAATATTAGAACGACCTACAACCCTACACAGACCACAGACGAAAATGACACCCAACCCGATAGCGTTGCACATAAAACAAACCTCGAAAATCCACCTAAGAACATCTGGAAAGAAAGACTTCGAACATATGATAAAAGAGGCAATAAAGAACGAACAGGAAAACACAGATATGATAAAAGATGTAGAGGTTCAAGAGATCAATAACGCACTGACAAGAGTGTAAGCCGGCAAAGCAACAGGAGTAAATGGAATCTTACCAGAATTCCTTAAAAATCTAGGAACAGCAAGAAGAAACTGGCTAGCAAAACTCTTCTCTGAGTGCAAATGGTTCAGATGGCTCTGAGCACTATGGGACTTAACTTCTGTGGTCATCAGTCCCCTAGAACTTAGAACTACTTAAACCTAACTAACCTAAGGACATCACACACATCCATACCCGAGGCAGGATTCGAACCTGCGACCGTAGCGGTCACGCGGTTCCAGACTGAAGCGCCTTGAACCGCACGGCCACACCGGCCGGCTCTCTGAGTACATCAAGCAGAATAAAATACCAACTGTGTGGAAAGAGGTCAAGGTAGTCGCTGTCCTGAAACCAGGGAAAACTAGGGAAAACCCCAAACATTTTAGACCAATTTCTCTTTTATGCACTGTGTATAAATTATTTGAGAGAATTTTGATGACCAGACTAGGCCTAAAAGGAATTGTTGTGATCAAGTCCTTGGTCTCACAACTTTTGTCGGAAAGGGCTATCACGATAAGAAGAAAACTGGCGTTGTCCTGTTGGATCTAACCTCAGCACATGATAGAGTGTGGAGGGATGGCCTACTTTGTAAACTGATAGAAAAAACTCAGAGCAGTCAGACCTATAAACTTATGAAGAATATTTTAACTGGAAGAAAAATTAGAGTAACTCTTAATGGCAAAACCTGCAGATGCATATCACTCAAGAACAGACTCTCACAGAGCTCGGTAATCTGAGAAACAACGCCCCGTAAGTTTATATACGCGGACGATACGGCAATAGCTTATCAGAGAAAATATTTTGAAAAAATAGAGCGGAAATTGAACGAAGACCTAAACGTGTTACACCTATACTACACCAAATGGCATCTACAACCGAATCCAGACAATACAGTAAGTGTAAACTTGCATCTCAATAACAGAGAAGCCAAGAGAAAGCTGAACATCGGCATGAATAACCAGACCATTAAACATGAAGACAATCCTCGGTACCTAGGAGTAAAGCTTGACCGGTCCCTAACGTACAGAGCCGATCTAGAGGAAACAAAACGAAAACTGAAAACTAGAAATGCCATTCTAGCCAAACTCACCGGAACCACCTGGGGATGTGATGCAAAGACCTTGAGAACTTCCGCCTCGATACTGGTATACAGCTTGGCCGAGTATTGTGCACCTGCATGGGCCAGAAGTGTGAATATAGCAAAAATCGATATTCAGCTAAGAGAAACAATGAGAATAATATTGGGAGCACTTAAACCTACACCTATAGGTTGGCTACCCGTACTGTCTAACATAGCACCACCTGAAATCAGAAGAAATCAGCTACTGTCAAGAGACTATAGCAAAATACTGGAAACCCAAACATATCCATACACCAGGACCTGACACCAAAAAACTGCCTGAGATCAAGGTCACCTCTATGCCAAACAGGTGAATAGGTGTTTAACTTCGACACAGAAAATGAATGGAAAAGTATATAGAGTAGAAGCACAGTAAGGAGCAGTAAACTGGTTACTGACCCAACCGTACCAATAGAGGGTTTTAAGCTTCCCACGAGAGTGTGGACTATACTGAACCATGTGAAGACGGGTGTCGGAAGATGCAGGGAGATGCGACAACATGGGACCTCGCGAACAACCCTCAGTGCGAATATGGACTCAACTAATCAATGGCCCACTTGATCGAGTGTACTGTGCATCGTTTTAATGGTGAATTGGAGGATATACATAACCTCACGGACAGTGACATTGAATGGCTTAAAAAAATAAGAGATATTGTACAAAATTTTTGTATTTTGTGTTATGTAATTAAGTAATGCTGAATGTCTTATTTTAATACTGTAACGTGCCAGTTTAATATTTCGCCTTGTAAATGCCGACCGAGTATTTAAAAAAAAGTGTCTTTTGTGTGCAGACGTGGTGTCAACTCCCACCAATGACCTAACAAGGCCTCGTTGCTTCCATGCCACGACGCATCGCGACCAAAGCTGGACATATCGGCTATTAGATAGGTAGTCGTAATTTTCTGGCTGATAAGTGTGTGTCGGTTCAGGCGAAACGCTGAGGAGAGTCGACCGCATGCAGCACTCACGCACAACTTACAGTACTCTAAGGTAACGGGTCGATGTATTACCAGTCGCGCCTAAGAAGGATCTCGTCCAGTTTTCCCGTTCGTGAAGAAAAATTAGGTAGCGAGACTGTAACCGTGAGTGTCAATAATGCGGTATGGCTAATAAAGATAAGCCTTTTCCCGGGACAGTTAATAGAAACAACGGGTGCTGCGACTCGTTGCCCATTAATTACGGGCACTGTTGGAGAGTGGTTCTGAGTGGTAATGAAATGTCACGCCGTTAATTACCGGCCATAACTCAGCTGACCCCGCCGGTAGTCGATGCCGAGTGAGATATCACGGTGTCGATGCTGCCCCCTGTGGCACCCCGCTCCATCCCGATGTCATCGGCTGCCGGGGGAAACTGCTGGAGCCTCCAGCGCCTCGTAAGCTGGTGTAGTGGGACATCCCGCAACAAGCGTCCAATTAAGATTAGCGGTTGGGCCGTCTGGGGACTGATTTGAGCCTGCCGGCCGCCAGCTCCGTGCTGGAATGCACTGGCGGCGCTAAAAACACTGAGATGGCTTGCGTGGTCTAAGTTTTCTGGCGAGAAGAAGACATACAAAAGACCGGCGCCACATTCACACTAATTTGCATGAAGCCAGAAGTTCTGCAACATGACAGCCTACTAATACACTACTGGCCATAAAAATTGCTACACCAAGAATAATTGCAGATGATAAACGGGTATTCATTGGACAAATATATTATACTAGAACTGACATGTGATTACATTTGCACGCAATTTGGGTTCATAGGTCCTGAGAAATCAGTACCGAGAACAACCACCACTGGCCGTAATAACGGCCTTCATACGCCTGGGCATTGAGTCAAACAGAGCTTGGATGGCGTGTACAGGTACAGCTGCCCATGCAGCTTCAACACGATACCACAGTTCATCAAAGTAGTGACTGGCGTATTGTGAAGAGCCAGTTGCTCGGCCACCATTGACCAGACGTTTTCAGTTGGTGAGAGATCTGGAGAATGTGCTGGCCAGGGCAACAGTCGAAAATTTTCTGTATCCAGAAAGGCACGTACAGGACCTGCGACATGCAGTCGTGCATTATCCTGTTGAAATGTAGGGTTTCGCAGGGATCGAATGAAGGGTAGAGCCACGGGTCGTAACACATCCGAAATCTAACGTCCACTGTCCAAATTGCCGTCAATGCGAACAAGAGGTGACCGAGACGTGTAACCAATGGCACCCCATACCATCACGCCAGGTGATACGCCAGTATAGCGATGACGAATACACACTTCCAATGTGCGTTCACCGCGATCATCGTGATGCTGTAAACAGAACCTGGATTCATCCGAAAAAATGATGTTTTGCCATTCGTGCACCCAAGTCCGTCGTTGAGTACACCACCGCAGGAGCTCCTGTCTGTGATGCAGGGTCAAGGGTAACCGCAGCCATGGTCTCCGAGCTGATAGTCCATGCTGCTGAAAACGTCGTCGAACTGTTGGTGCAGATGGTTGTTGTCTTGCAAACGTCCCCATTGTTGACTCAGGGATCGAGACGTGGCTGGACGATCCGTTACAGCCATGTGGGTAAGATGCCTGTCATCTCGACTGCTAGTGATACGAGGCCGTTGGGATCCAGCACGGCGTTCCGTATTACCCTCCTGAACCCACCGATTCCATATTCTGCTAACAATCATTGGATCTCGACCGACGCGAGCAGCAATGTCGCGATACGATTAACCGCAATCGCGATAGGCTACAATTCGCCCTTTATCAAAGTCGGAAACGTGATGGTAAGCATTTCTCCTCCTTGCACTAGGCATCACAACAACGTTTCACCAGGCAACGCCGATCAACTGCTGTTTGTGTATGAGAAATCGGTTGGAAACTTTCCTCGTGTCAGCACGTTGTAGGTGTCGCCACCGGCGCCAACCTTGTGTGAATGCTCTGAAAAGCTAATCATTTGCATATCACTGCATCTTCTTCCTGTCGGTTAAATTTCGCGTCTGTAGCACGTCATCTTCGTGGTGTAGCAATTTTAATGGCCAGTAGTGTATGTTGTAGACGAGCTTTGGCGTTCCAGTTCACCTAGGTTTAGCTGCGTAAGGATCTTCTGCTGAGACTGATGAAATAGTGTACCATCACTTGCAACTAAGTAGTACTATTTACTCTGAGAAATGCAGTGCGTGTTTGAGCCTTCTGATTTTTCAATTCAGATAACAGTAGACCTATTATGTTGGAACACAGTAGGTTTCAAAGGTCGAGGAAATGTTGTAATTTTTATATCTGCGTGAAGGGAGAGGGATTATTATGTTGAAAAACGCTGACTCCTGCTGTAAATAATATGCCTCTGCCACTGAACGACTATAATTATTTAAAATAATTTTATTGATCTTAACAATTACTTGAGTATGATGATTACCAAAAAATTCACCAAAAGTATCGAAAGAGAATAGTCGGAAAGAGTAAGAACGGACAGGAGTCTTCTCGTTCTATTCATTCTCCGCAAACACTCTTCATAAGTAAACTCATCTGTTTTCCTCTGATGAACCATTGCAATAATGAGTTTAACGATTTAGGGATACTTCTGGAATCACAAATCTGTATGACTGAACGAAGTTCTGAACCTCACATATGCCGTAACGAGTTGCAATTCCAGTTCTTCAGTCACTGTGTTACCTCGTTCAGTAACGTAGTGGCAACTCGTATACTGGGTTGGAGTAAACTGTGGAAAACCTTCTACACTAGTAACTGCATTTCACAGTCCGCTCCCATTTTCTTCCGCCATCGAAACTCTTCTCTTCGTATGGCAGTGACTTTGACTTCGATTAATGCCTTAGCAGAGATCCCTGGCACGTCGGTATGTTTATCGCAGTGTGCTGATCACAAAGGACTTCTCTTATACATGACATAGTGAGGCGCTGATACTACTTGAGGCCAGGATTACACATACATGCATAAAATCATTTCTAGGATCTAGTTATACTATCAGCTTTAACCACCCCTACCTCTTCCATTCGAAACAAAGTGTCCAGCCCATCTGTTGCCTACGTAACTGCAATCCAGCCGGCTCCTTCCATATAAATATAGTCCCTTGGCCCTTCCCAACGCGTCTCCCATCTCCCTTCACATATCACATCCGCTCCTCTCATATCTGCATGCACCTCCCACACTTTGGAAATGTAAGGTATTTTGTTATATGCTACAAAATGAGAGAAGACAAATTACTCTCTCACCAATATTTCATATACAGAAAATTATTAAATATATTATTAAAACCTGATGCACCTTGAGTGAGGCTTTAGAAAGTTAATAGCCTGAGCAGACGTTGATGGAGACTGGTAGGGCGCAGCATGAGGTATTTTTATGGTTCTTAGCTTGTAGAAATGGCATGTTGGGAGTTGGAAGCACTTGGTGGCAATCCCATCCCTCAGTAAATCTTGCCGCATAGGCCCACAGCCGTACGGGATAGACAGAGCAGCCCCTTGTCGAGACAGGTCTCCAGCAGAGCAATGCTGCTATACCTGCATTGGCGCCAGCCGAAAGCTGGGCTGGGGGCGACAGACTGAGGGGACACATCTATCTACACAGTGGAGTTGTAAACTGGGCATCGTGTGCAGAGCCACATGTAAAAAAATTCACAAGTTTTCGTGTTTGCTGCACTGCATGAAGCAAAAAGGGTAACGAACTGCCACTCCGGCCTTGTCAGAGTGTACAGATCTCAATCGCCACTTGCTCTCAGCTGCACCTATGTAGAGAAACTTCTGTAGATTATCAGTCAAAGTGTGCTCAGCGTCAGATCAATTCAGATTGCGTTATCCACATTTTTAGGGCCAGAGTACTTGACTCACTTCTGCCACCCAGGATCCTTGTGCACTGCGGTTTTAAAGCAATGTTAGTTTTTTACGGTATTCAATAAAAACTTGGCAACGGCCTTGCCGCAGAGGATACACCGGTTCTCGTCAGATCACCGAAGTTAAGCGCTGTCGGGCGTGGCCGGCACTTGGATGGATGACCATCCGGGCCGCCATGTGCTGTTGCCATTTTTCGGGGTGCACTCAGCCTCGTAATGCCAACTGAGGAGCTATTCGACCGAATAGTAGCGGCTCCGGTCAAAGAAAACCATCGTAACGACCGGGAGAGCGGTGTGCTGACCACACGCCCCTCCTATCCGCATCCTCAACTCAGGATGACACGGCGGTCGGATGGTCCCGATGGGCCACTTGTGGCCTGATGACGGAGTGCTAGTGCTAATAAAAACTTGCTCAGCATAATTTATGTCTATCTTTGCTTTCGGAAAATGATTGTTGTTAGTACACTAAATTTTGCAAACATTCTCAATCATTTTTATATACTCAGCCCCACGTGTTACCTTTCAAACTTTCTTAAACAAAGACTGAAGTCCAGCAATGTGGCCGCTGCCACCCTTCCTTCTGAGGTAATGCACGGTGCAGTCGCATTAATGTGACCACCGCCTATGTTCGACGTCAGCTTGGAATGACCAGTCAGAGATGGCAGGTGGCAGCACTGGCAATGGAGCGTATAAAAAGCATGTCGGGGGACACAGAAAACAGTGCAGTCATTGTCGTAATGTGGAAACGGAGCGATTTATCTGTGCTCCAAAAGGACATGATCGTTGGCTTTCGAGCCAAGGGTGGAAGCATCTTGGATCATGGATCCTCAACAGAGAAACCTTGCGCAACTGACCACAGCACTGCAGTCGGTATAGTTCCACATCCGTGTCGGTAACTTCTAGAACCTCACTGACTCTCTTCCTTAACTTCCGCGCTACAGATGGCGTTTATTCAGGCTTCTGACAGGTACACATATTAATGTGACTGTAACGTGTATAAAAAACGTATAAATAAACTAAAATACACAGTGTAGGTCGTTGCAAGAGCAAGCTTTCCCTGCCTCCTGACAAATTAGTTGGATTTAGGCAACATTCTGTTAACCATTAAACAGACGGGATGAGAAGTGTCATTGTGAAGACAACACGGTTCCCAGCGACGAGTGGACTCCTGTAACAGGAGCCACTTGCAGATAGCGCCGCCATTAGAGATGGGGCAAAAAAAGTGCGCCTAAGATGCTAGCGGTTGCTGACGGCGCGTCTGGGTAACACATGTGCGGACAAGCAAGTTTCCTGTCGACGGGTGCGGCTTCCAGCTTTCCAGAGTGAACACCAAGGACATCAATAGCCGCATAGCTAAATACGGTGCCAAAGCATGCTTACAACGTTATACCTTAAAGTTCCATACATTGTTAAGGACGCACATGCATGAAATTGACCGAAAATGTCTATTTTCAGTTTATTTTTTATTTATTAGTGGAACTCATGGACAGTAAGTTCCGAAAGCTTCAATGTGAAATCGTATCCGAGTGCCTGAATGCTAATTAAAAGTGGGACGCAAACTTCCTACTATGCCCACTTTTTAAAGCAACGCATCAACACTAGCTCGTTAAATAACGATTCCGTGGATTACTTTCAATCAAACTTGCCCAGGACACATCTAGAAGGCTGTGATATATACTCTTTAATTTCATAGATCATCTGTGATTCTCTTCAGTATCTTAGAAACAATGAAAAAGGTGGAAGATCGAAAGCGCAAGGGTGGACACAACAGAGTCACAAAGAAGACGAGAAACACGCTTCAAGTATATTATGACAACACTATCAGATTGAACCTATTCAGTGAGTGACATGAAAAGTACAGAATGGGTTACATATTTTCACATGGTGTCACCACATGAACATCGGATTCATCACCTGTGTCACATTACCTGGCGTAAATATCTACAGGCTAATACGTGTAACAACCCCTACATTCACGAGAACATGCTTCCAAATAGTATACTGGATGCTGTCAAGTCAACTTACAGGTTTCTGGCCGATCCTGAACTTCTAAAAATGAAGTGTGTTCACGGCAAAACCCAGAATCTAAATGAGTCTCTAAATTCACTCATTTGGAAACGATACTCTAAAACCCCATTTTCATTCGCTATAGTTGTCAGAACTGCAACTTACGATAGAGTTCTTGTATTTAGTTATGGGAAATTGGGGTGGATGAAGGCATTAGGGACAATGTGCTTTAAGATAGGCAACTTAATCAAGAGATCTCGTGAAAAATGGATTTATAGCGCCTCTTTGCAACTGAAAAGTTAGGTGAAGTCTTGATAAGGAAAGAAGGCACATAACAAGAAAGCAGAAGAGAAGTCTTTAAGGGAAAGAGGATCCTGAGTACATATCTGGGGCCCTCTGAAGAGGTGACATAAGAAAAAACGTTATGTTGAACTTAAATATCAGTGCCTGAAAATAATGTTTTTAAACGTTTGTGTACCTATATCTCAGAATTTGTGAAGGATGGTACACTTTTATCTACAAAGCCAATAAATGTTGTTTCAGGAGTTAATTTTGAAATTCTGAGTGTAAGCTGAGGTATGGGGCAAATTGCTCGGAATTTTCCATGAATTTTGTATTATACTTGCAGAATTCTAGTTCAAAATTATTAACGTTCTCCTATTCGATGTATTCAAAAAACGTCAAGATAGTATCTACGATACACAAAATGATTAAACAGAGTTAATGTAGAAATATCTTGAGTCGTTTCTGGGAAATGGGTACATACTGTATATTATTTTTTGAAACTAAAATTATAAATTCCATAAAAGTTAAATATATGTTATCTTATGAACTTAACACTAAATGTGTTACTTTTATGTAAAACATGGTGGAAAATTTCATTGCCGTATTTTCAAAATTGTGGATTTGGTTCAAATGGCTCTGAGCATTATGGGACTTAACTTCTAAGGTCATCAGTCCCCTAGAACTTAGAACTACTTAAACCTAACTAACCTAAGGACATCACACACACCCATGCCCGAGGCAGGATTCGAACCTGCGACCGGAGCAGTCACGCGGTTCCGGAGTGTAGCGCCTAGAACCGCACGGCCACCCCGGCCGGCGTGGATTTGGTGCATTTTTTAAATAGTGTGTATTTTTCATGAGCGTCTCCCTTAAAAATGCTATTCTTATTGTTTCACTGTCAGCCTCGATAGCTGAGTAGTCAGCGCAACGGAATCCCATGCTAAGGGGCCCGGGTTCGGTTCCCGGCTGGGTCGTAGATTTTCTCTGCTCAGGGACTGGGCGTTGTGTTGTCTTCATCATCATCGCTCAAGTCGCCGAAGTGGCGTCAACTACCACACGACATTTCATTTCATTGTCTCACTTCTCATTTAACTAAATTAAATGCAATTTTAAGAGTCGATGGTCATTAAAAGGAGACAGAAGCTAAGAACGAAGTGTGACATGGTAGTAGCCTACACCCTCCCCCCCCCCCCCCCCCCCACCCCACCCATGCTATTCATTCGCTGCACTGAGCAAGCACTAAAGGAAACTAAGGAAAATGTAACATTAACAACTTGTCAGTATCAATGTTATTGAGTCAGAGACGGCAAAGATAGAGTTTATAAGACGAATATCAACGAAGGTAAAAACAAGGCTCAGAAAAGTCAAAGTGGTCCCATACTCAAGAAGGAACGAGGGAAGGACTGGGGGGGGGGGGGGCGCTACAGGGATCCTGCATCGGCGGGGTCCTACTGGATGTGGATTGCCATTCGCTTTCTCCGTCCTGTTATGAAGTGTCAAGCATAAGCATGTATCCTTGTCGTGTGGACAACTGTGATGGGTGCTTCTAGAGTGTAGAATAAGTGAAGCCCCCTCCACTCCCTCACTACCACGGCGACCAACGCAAAAGAGTTCTCTGTTCACCTCTGCGGAAGGGGGTTAGTATGCTAATCAAGAAGTCACACGATGATGGACTGTGATGTTGTCCGTACGTCTATTTGCGACAGCACACTAATATACGCTCCCGTCGAGGAGACAGTAGACATAAAAGCGATTGAAGGGTAGCAAGGGGACAAAGTGCCATGGCAAGGGCCATAGATACGAAAACCTCTACGGCAGTCGGGGCGTGTAACAGGGCCACTGTCGGTAGCGACAATTCAAATGTGAGTGACAGAAAAAGTTAATAGACGGGTGTTACCGTTATAGAGGGGCACCAGCGATATCTCCTGGGACGGTTGTACCGCCAACGTATCTGTAACATTCCAAAGTCATCATCTGAGAGGTCAGTTTGATTATAAAATCGCCCGCTCGTTGTTTAGAGTCGTGTGGGGTTTGTTTGTATTGCGCGCGTTCAGTTTACCCGTTTTTGTCGGTTAGTAGATTGTGTGAGCGCTGCTTGCTGTGCCAGGCACATTTACTGTGACGCAGCGATTCGCCGATACAGTGTTGATCATCTGCTTAGTGTATGCCTGCCATAGGTGGTCCCTAAGGAAAAGTCGTTTTGCTAGGTTATGCTTCCACGTGTAGTTTTCATCGTAGTTTCCCGTATTTGGGACTAAGGGGTTGTTCGAGTGTCTCAAGTTCTTGTATAGTCGTGTGGCGAGGTTTTTGAATACCTCCGCGAGGGTCTCGAGGCGGAATTCATTGTGCAACTCCGCTGCGCGTGAGTATCTTGGAGCTTTGCCTATGATTCGTAATACCTCGTTCTGTATGATTTCCAGGCGGCGCAGACGTGTTGGACATGCTTAAGCCTGGACTGGAACTACGTATGTCATCAGCGTTCTACTAAGTATCGTGTACGTCGCCCTCGACTCTGTCCCCTGTTCTAAATGAGGCAGCTGCAGTATCCGTACAGTGAGTTCAAACCATAGGCAGACCATAGTTGGCCAGATATGTGGAGCAGTTTAGTGAGGAATTTAGGAATATCCCAAGGATATCTGCGTATCACTCCCTTCGTATCACTGATTGCAGCATATGTAGAGGCATTTCAACGGTCTACAACGTACTACAGTGGTGTTAGGAAGTCGAGATGAACAATTTGATGCGAGAAACTTGTTATGCAACAGACCGGAAAATAACCTTAAATCGACCTAAGAGAACCACCTGAGCTACAGGACTTGTGCGCCGTACGAGATTTTCAGTATCATTTCTCCCTTTTATGTCATCTGCTTTCGTTAACATTAGTGTTAACATATCCTGTGAGGATAACGAAGGGAAAAAAACTTTTAAACGCGTTATACAAAAACTAATTACGTTTCTAGTTCCATTTAAACTCAGCCCGTACAAGCACTGTAGTCTCGTACTGGGAAGACCAGAAAGAAAGAAAGAGAGAGAAAGAAAATAAAGGAACCACTTAATTGTTGATTTTATGCTGTTAAAATTCAACAGTTTCTGAGGTTAAATTTACAGAAATGTCAATATTACAGTTTGTAAGTGAGCAACTAAGCCGGTGGCGTATGATGGCGACAGTGTACAAAAATCTTGAGAGGCGCGGATGCGCGGTGTCGTATGTGGCTTTTGTAAGCCAATTTGAGGCTGTTTCCCGACTTGATGGAACAAGTGTGTCCCGTGTAAAATTGTTCGTCTCTACTTCCCCCGTACCACTATGGACGTTACAAAGAGTTTTGTATTGCATGCAAGTGTAAACAAAAGTTCGGAAATAATCGAAAATTAACTATTTAAAATCATAATGTAATTTCCGATCTGTTCCCCTACTTGTAGAAGATAATAATGGATCAACGGGTTTCACTTTTTTGCGAAGACACAATTTTCTTTTATTCCTCAAAAATGTGTCACCAAAGTTATTAAACACATTAAGCGAACTATGAAACCACGCACGCGCGCGCGCGCACACACACACACACACACACACACACACACACACACACACACACACACACACACAATAAAAAAAACTTCAGTCGTAAACAAAACAGCGAAAGAAATGACTGTGAATAACGTACCTACAACGTGAACGTCCAGTGAAATGTGCATGTAAGCCACTACAGAAGTCGATTAACTACCATAATTCGCGAATGAGTACTAGAACACGTAAGTAAACGCTGTAATAAATCCACAGCAAATCCATAAATTGCATATTATTCCAAATAGATCACTAATACAAAACACACGAAATTTACTTGACGCCCACAGGTCGCTTTAAACGTAACAGTAATAACAACAACATAATTAGGAGCCAAATACTAATTAAGTACAGTGCAGAACGGATCAAATGTAGCAGCTGTAAGAGACAGATGGGCATAAACCAGCTTTTTTACCTCAATACCAAGTTTTGAGGTTTTATTCTATGCAAAAATTCAATAAAGTCGTTGCCTAAGATTCCCTGTGTTGTGGAGGGCACGCTGTATTAATATAGGTTTATGACTGATTTCGTTTGGCAGCCACAGGTCAAACAAAATGTAAAAAAGGTAAAATCCAATTTACATACGTAATATAAGCCACAAAAAATCATGTCAATATATTCCAAATCTACATAAAACGTTAAATGTATATCTTTCGGAAGTAATAACAGAAATACCCACTGGAGATTCCAAAACCGTGGTGAAACAGGTTTGTCCGTTAAGACAAGATTGTGTTCTTGCAAGAAGGCGAACCCTTTTAATTAATTATTAAGTGTTTAATAATATAAAAAATATGTCTATCAAACCTTGACACAGTCACTCCTTGCGATCATATGGGTCGGGGTGATAAGGGGGCGAGAAAAAGACGTCCGCTGTCATTATTGTGATGTAGAGCTGCATCTTGGCGAATGTGGAGTTCGATAATGCATTCCAAGATTCATTTTCACTTATTTCCGGGTAGAATCACTGTATTATACTGCAGAATTGCACTGTGCACTAAGCCGTTCCGTGCAGTATTTTTTTAAATTCATTAGAGAACTCAGTTTGTAACTGCAACTGCACATAAACATGAAAAAGGTTGTTTGATTGGTTTTTCTTTCTAACATATTTATGAATAATTTAGCACAGATTTCGAGCGAAAAATTTGACATTATAAATAACTTCCTGTTATTATCTTTTATCTCTAAGCCAGTAAGGCTTTAAAACCTCATTCCTTGGAATTTTTCCTTTTTTTAGACTTGTTGTACAAGTAATATGTTTTGAGGTAATTTTGAATACAGCTTCGATGTTTTTTAGCGTCGTTGCTGTGCTTACATTACGGTCCTTTTGACATATTTACTGCTTTTCATCTGTGGAAATATATTTCATGCCCTGTCTCCCAGGCATAGATTCTGTGTGCCGAGGAGAATGTCGCTTAACTACCTTCGGTCGTTCACCCGCAGCTTCATAATGGAGTTTATCATAACCAATTACTGTCACTATTATGAAGCAGTCGACACGGTACAGAGAATAACTCTCCTCGCACCCACACCCTGTCATTTCACGCCTGGCTCACTTTTTATTCTGATGTTTATATACTTCATAAAGCACCACTTAATGTACTAACGGTTTCCGCGACAACATGCAGCGTGAACATCATACTTCCCCATTCTTCGGAAGCAACCTATGACAGCTTTCGTTCATATCTTTTGCGATGAATACGCTTATCATATTGATCGTGGGTATGTTACAAATTTTCTTTCCACTTTCACTCTGCGTTTCATGTATGCGAGGTAGCTAAATTTGGTAATTCAAACCCTCTTTCTTCCCTTTCCTATTGAACATTTTATTTAACGATAAGGCATTTCACATGTCTGCATCAAATAAATTTACATTCATACGACAGGTAAAATAAACGATGTAATTTTATGAAAAAATTGTGATTCAATATTTATTATTTAATATTTTCATTTGATGATAAATGTATAACTTATGTAAAAGTAAAGAAAAAGGTACTACAAACGATAATCGTACCAGCGACTTCACGAGTGTAAGCATTCAGCTGACGGGGAGTGCATTAACAAGCTCAAAATGTTTTGAATTTAATTGCTCACAGAAATCTAATTTTCAACGGCGATATTTTCGAGTTATTACGAGAAGAAGTCTTGCTGCTTTGAGAAACTGGTGTCATGCCACTGATCTCCAAATCCTATAGGCATGAAGAAAATCGGCGAGGGACAGGCTGTAAGATCCCATTGTCAGCTCCATAGAGGCAAATAGACAGTGGTTTGAAGACTTTGCGAAAGCAACAAACTACCTTGTCTCAGCGTCTAATTAGCTTTCGCTATCAAGTAATACTTCAGCCCATGAAAAGACACAGTGCTGCCCTCCATCTTTTCTGCTTCGATTTCTTTTGGTTTTTAAACGATTTAACATGTAGTATTGCATACCACTAATCCCAAAACGTTAATTTAGAAACCTATTCAAATTTCTATTACACGAAAAAATTGGTTTATCGCGAGTGCATAACTTTGCTGTCGTTGGTAATAATACAAAACATGAATAGTCGGATCTTACTTATACAACACCGCTGCTCTTTTTACTAGAGCGTAAACACAGGGCGGAGTGTCCACCCTTGGCCCGCCACAACGGTATCTAAAATTTTAAGGAAAGAGGCTACTGACTGTTGATTCTCCTTGATGTGTTTAAGTTTTACAGTGTACACAGCGACAGAACATATGAAAACATATGTAAATAGTTATCATTTTAGTACACGTAAACGTTTTGAAATATTCAATTCTCAGTTTTTTCGACTCTTCTAATGTAGACGGCCAATAGGCATTTCCTTCTGTTGCAGAATTTAGTCACGTTCACCATTTTAACCCCGCTTGGAAACCATAGCTTCGCTTAACAAATAACACAATAAAATTTATTTCATTTTGTTTGTTGGTTGATTTGGGGAAGGGAACACCCATCGGTCCCATCCGATTAGGGAAGGAGGTAGGCCGTGCCCTTGCAAAGGAACCATTCCGGCATTTGCCTGAAGCGATTTAGGGAAATCACGGAAAACCTAAGTTAGGATGGCCGGACATGCGTTTGAACCGTCGTCCTCCCGAATGCAAGCGCAGCGTGCTAACCACTGCGGCACCTCGCTCGGTCATTTCGTTTGCTCTTCAGTTGCATATACAGGGCGATTCAGCTAAAACTTCCCCCGCAAATATTGCGGAACTAGAAAGTGCTGCTGATTTGCTGTTTTTACAGAATGGATTGGTAGTCAGGGCCTTGTATTGTTGGCTAATAAACGGAATGTAATACTACTTATAAAGTGTATTTTTTGTAAACAATCAGTTTTTTTAATGGAACATTGCCTGTTGACATTAATGATCTAAAAGCAGGGTAAATTAGAATGTCAGAGCTGCCTGCTGCAGGATTCTAGTGCGAGTCGTTTACGAGATACCGTACTTTGAAAAGTTCCCACTCCGGCACTTGTTTATGCCCTTCAGCTTGCGAAGTTGCTGCATACTATGTTGTTATGTTTGCTTGCAATGTGCTTGTGTGTTCCTTGATTGCGTTACGACAGTTAGTGTGAGACTGTCCAACCAGTAGATCATAAGTGGAAGATGGGATTTACCAATGCAGAAAAAGCCAACATGCTCGTGGTGTATGGAGAGTGTAGGAGGAATGCAGTTCGTTCTTGTACTGTGTATGCGGCAAGATATCCCAATAGACGTCAACCATCACGGCAATAATTCATCATCCTCTTCAACCAGTTTCGTGAAAGTGATAGCGTAATACGTAGACAACGTAACAGATGGAAACAAGTGACAAAAGAAGAGAGGAAAATTAGCGCTCTTGCTGCTGCTGCAGGTGATCCGCGCTTTTGTTCCCGCGCAGACGCACGGGGAAGTGACCTGAGTCAGCCAAGTGTCCTATGCTTTCAAAATGGCTCTGAGCACTATGCGACTTAACTTCTGAGGTCATCAGTCGCCTAGAACTTAGAACTAATTAAACCTAACTAACCTAAGGACAACACACACATCCATGCCCGAGGCAGGATTCGAACCTGCGACCGAAGCGGTCGCTCGGTTCCGGACTGTAGCGCCTAGAACCGCACGGCCACTCCGGCCGGCTGTTCTATGCTTCCTCCATCGACATAGGTTCCATCCCTTTTATATCTCTCTCTATCAAGAGCTACATCTTTACGATTGTAAGATTCGTGTTAACTTCTATACCTGGGCATTAAGACAGAATACTGCGGAAGTAGCATGTATTCTGTTTAGTGTGCAGCCGCACTTACCAATCATGAGCAGGTAAACAGCCGAAACACACACTATTATTCAGTTGACAATCCACGTTGGCTTCATCAGGTGGAACGCCAGCGTCCATGGAGTGTAACGTGTGGCGTAGGATAGTGAACCATCAGCTCATAGTCCCGTTTTCCAAAGATGGAACACTGAACGCGCTCAAGTATCGCAGCCTCTTAACAGACTGCCTTCCACGGATGCTAGAAGACGTTCCTCTGCAGACTAGGCGTAATCTGTGGTACCGACACGATGGCTGTCCAGCCCATAGTGCACAGCATGTCCTCACGAACTGTTTCCAAATCGTTGGATTGGCCAGCCAGTTCCCCAGATCTGACGGAGTAGGATTTTTTTCTGACGAAAAACTGAAAGTGAAACACGCTTAACAAGATTAATACGCACTGCATTTCCTTCTGGGACACCAGTGGTACCGCTGTGTAACATTACACCGTGGCACTTAACCGACAGACATTGGTTTGTAAGTATTTAATTGCAGAAAACGACAATATGGTGGTCTTGCAGTGTGTGCCTGAGTATCGACTATCGCTTCTTTCTCAAGTGCGCAATAAAAACGGTTAGGTTGTTATTTATTTTTCATTTGCGCGTCTTAAATGTGACACATCCTCCACACATTGGTGCCAACGCTGGCATCAACATTGGCCACACACTGGAGCCAACGTTCAGTTGAATTCGTATAGAGCCAACGTAAGCCACCACTGTACCTGAGGACGAAGTGGCCGTGCGGTTAAAGGCGCTGTAGTCTGGAACCGCAAGACCGCTACGGTCGCAGGTTCGAATCCTGCCTCGGGCATGGATGTTTGTGATGTCCTTAGGTTAGTTAGGTTTAACTAGTTCTAAGTTCTAGGGGACTAATGACCTCAGCAGTTGAGTCCCATAGTGCTCAGAGCCATTTTTTGTACCTGAGGAATTGTGAAAAACTTAACTTGGAAATTTGTACGACGACGACGAATGAAGGAACAAACAAACTCGGCTTCGAAACAGCGAAGATACAAAACAAACAACGTTGGCGCCAATGCTTGGTCGGAGTATCGCTACTGGCCCTAAGTCCTTTAATGTTTGGTCGAAATACCGACAAGCAACGCACTCGTACCAACATTGTGCCCAGCGTCGATTCCAATGCTATTTCATCGATCCACACGCCGGACGAACACTGTTCAAAAATGTTCAAATGTGTGTGAAATCTTATGGGACTTAACTGCTAAGGTCATCAGTCCCTAAGCTTACACACTACTTAACCTAAATTATCCTAAGGACAAACACACACACCCATGCCCGAGGGAGGGCTCGAACCTCCTCCGGGACCAGCCGCACAGTCCATGGCTGCAGCGCCTGAGACCGCTCGGCTAGTCCCGCGCGGCGTAACGAACACTGTTGACGCCAACCTTTCCCCAATGTGTGGACCCGGACTTATGTTTACAAATAAGGATAATACACAGATCATCGATTTACTGCTTCAGTCACTCCACCACGCTTTTAAATCGCAATGCCATTATTATCCGACGGATTTAGATATTTTTACACCATGTAAGCCGTTAGTGACATGTAGATGTGTCGGCTCTGTGGTAGTTAACGATGTGAAGAGAAGGTTATGTGTCGTCTTGCATTAATGAACAAACTTGAAAACAACGAAAATGAGTTTCATTTTGTTCGGAGATTAAGATAATTACATTATGTAGAATTAATAAATTCATAAAAGTAATATAGCATAGTATTTTTGGTATCTCTCGCCAACGCCCTGGATCTTTGTCACAGCTAACTTCTTTGCATTGTGATATTTCCAAAAATTTGTAATTATGAAACTTGTGGAGTCAAGGGCATACGGTGCGCTGTGACAGCAGTAAATACAGTTTCTACATACGTTGACAAATGTATATATCACCTTACAGCGCTGTAAATAACATTAATGTTTTTCACTAGTGAAAGACAACACACATTGCCACATCGTTTTCTGCCACATATACGACGCTTGTGCATGTCGCAAGTGCCTATTACAACGTAAAACACGTGGAAATTACCTGATGGTGTAGGGGTGAACATTTAAAAGCACAGTGGAATTGAAAATAAAACGTGACTTATGCATTAAATCTATGACTTTTTAATGTACTGTACACAGCTTTAATTTCGTGAACTGCAGTTACATGTCGATTACGGAGTTACCGATTTGCTGTTTCTGATACAAGTATTGTGTGAAAATTGAACTACAAACACCACCATTACAGTTTTCTTCTCAGCACTTCTAACAATTGCAATAAAGTATGTATAAAATTATTACGTGTCAGCTTCATTCTCCTCCATACACGCTAATATCATCCATTTTCGTTTGAGGACTGCACCGCTTTGCAAATGAAAACAGTTAAACTAGATCTCCCTAAATGAACATTTCAGACACTGTTTAGAACTATGTTTCCCCTTAATTTTAATATGACGTCAGTTACTTGAGCATCAAATATGTATAGGAAGTTTCATGAATTCTAAGTACGTTATTTTAATTCTAATTCATTCGTCCTGCAGCTGACCGGCCGGCCGAAGTGGCCGTGCGGTTAAAGGCGCTGCAGTCTGGAACCGCAAGACCGCTACGGTCGCAGGTTCGAATCCTGCCTCGGGCATGGATGTGTGTGATGTCCTTAGGTTAGTTAGGTTTAACTAGTTCTAAGTTCTAGGGGACTAATGACCTCAGCAGTTGAGTCCCATAGTGCTCAGAGCCATTTGAACCATTTTTGCAGCTAACCACTATATTCACGATTAGTGACTTAAAGATATACAGGGCTATTCAGGAAGAAGGAACAGATTTCAAACATTTATTGCTTTCAAACTACAAAAGGTAGAAACACAATTCCATCGTTCATGGGAAAAAGTTCAAATTTTTATGCGTTCAATGTGACCACCATGTGTTACACGACAAATATCAAAACGATGGCTCATTTCCTGACACACAGCAAGCAGCTGGTGTCTCGTTATCGAATTCACAGCTTGAACAGTGCGATGTCGCAGACTTTCAAGAGTGTCAGGAATAGGGGGGGGGGGGGGGGGTTAAAGTCGCAGTCTTTTACGTAACCCCACAGAAAAAAATTAGAAGGTGTGAGGTCTGGGAGGCCACCGGCGATGGAGTTCATCTTCTGGTCCTCCTCTTCCAGTCCAACGTCCTAGAGCTCACACCCCTTGTCTCCTTTTATCTGTAGAGTTACGTAAATGACCGTGATATTATACCCCTCCCTCCCTCCTCCACCCCTCTCCCGCCTTGCCTGGCACTTTAAAAGTCTGCAACATTGCATTGTTCAAGCTGTGAATTCGATAACGAGGGACCAACCGCTTCGTGTGTGGTAGGAAATGAGCCACCGTTTTGATATTTGTCGTGTGATACACGGTGCACATATCGAATCTATAAAAAGTTAAGCTTTTCTGTTTCCTGTAACTTTGGAATTGTTTTTATCTTTTGTAGTTTGGAAGCGATAAATGATTATAATCTGTTCCCTCTTTTTGAATAGCCCTGTACTTTTAGACAATATTATATGCGACTACCATAGTCCCGTTTCTAATATTAGCTTCAGTGGAAAATAAATTGGTTATTTAGTACTGTTACCTTGTTTTAGTTAATGTGTTATCAATCAAGTGACCTACGGGAAAACAAAATAGGAATGCCATGACTGCGATGTATACCCAGTTGTCGAAATTCAGTCCAACCTCTACATACATGCGCTGCGAGCCACCTTATGGTGTGTGGCAGAGGGTGCTTTCTGTAGCGTCACCACATCCTCTTTCCTTTTCCATTCGCCAACGATGTGCAGGGAGAACAAGCCGCACGCTTTGTCACATCACATAGGTTGACCTACAAAATGGCGTTTAAGAAGTTCGGCGGTGAGCCTTGCCGCGATCTGCTAGCGTGCCAGCAGTTGGGCGTGCGCCACCCGCCTCTCGCAGAGCGAGCCATTAGTTTTAAGTGCGTGACTCACCCGGCGAATCCACTTCCCGCACTTATCTCGGCTGCTGTGATGCAACTTGAAGCTGCTCACTGAGCCCATTCACACACGAACACGCGAACTTAAATTTGCAGCGAAGTTGTACGAGACTTCTGTCACTTTAAGACCTGTACATCCCACTTATAGTTTGTTACCAATACAATATCTCAACGAAAGTATCCGGAGACATGTTAATGGACGTTAAAGTGGGGTGTGACCACCTTTCGCGGTTTTGACGGGTTGACCTCTGGTGGGGTCACTTTCAATAAAGTATTTGAACGTCTGTGGAGAAATCGCAGCCATTTCTGCCTCAAATGCCAAAACAAAACAGGATAGTGATGTTGGAAGCTGGGGTTTGTAACGTAGTTGACCTAATTTCTCCCAGAGTTGTCCATTGGGATCTTGTGGGGACTCTCGGCAGGCCAGTCCATTTTCAGGAACTTTATTCTCCACAGACCGTTGCTGCTTTATGACCACGTGAACTGTCATGCTGATATAATCAGCCTCTCCGAACTGTACCTCTACGGTACAAAGTACACAATCCATATGGGTTTAGGAATCGATATGGGGCTAGGAGGAATCATTTCATACTTTTTAGTCCGATTTAAAAACTTAAGATTTTAAACATTTGTTTTTATTTAAATAATATGGAGTACATAAAATTATTACACTTACAGGTCAATAGCACAAGCAATTCCCAGGTACCAGGTATCGAACCATGCTGAAACACCCATATTAGTACGTGATGTAGCATCCACAGGAGGTAATGCAACGGCTGACTCTGACATCTAGTCATCCAGTCGATCGTACAGATAGCGAATACTATCCTGGGATACGTTACACCACGCCTGCCCGACCTGTTCACGTAGATCTGTAAGAGTTAGTTGACGAGTCCTATGAGACATTTCTCGTCCCATCATATTCCACACGCGTTCAGTAAGCGAAAAGTCCGGAGACAATACTGGCTAAGGAAGTAGCTGCACGTCTTCCATTGCACGTTGAGTTTCACGAGCGATGTGTGGGCGAGCATTATCCTTTTGGAACAACACATCACCTTCTCTTGCAAGTACGGCAAAAGAATGGATCTAGCAATATTCTGGACGTACCGAGCGCTGCTTAACGTTCCCTTCAGAAACACCGAGAGTTGTAGCTTCTCAAACCCTAGACCATAATGTCTGGGGTAGAACAAGTGCGTCTTGAACGAATGCACTCTACGAGACAGCGCTCACCAGGTCTACGTCGCATGTGCATAGGAACATCACTTGCTTACAGGCAGAATTTGCTTTCATGGCTGAAGGTGGTCTCCAGCCATGAAAGCAGACTCCCCCCCATTCCATCTTCCAAGTAATCCTCTGAATTCACCAGTCGAGCTGTGCACGTCGATGCCGTGGCGTGAGTGGAAGATAGGCTAGAGCTGTCCACGTCCATAGCCCCATTCCTAACAACCGGTTCGCACCAGTACCCGTTGACATGTCTGGGCTCACAAGCCCTCTTACCTGTGCTGTGGTAGCTGTACGATCTGCCACTGTTGCCCTTACAATACGACGGTTCTGGCGGGCGTCTGTGCTGCGTGGACGTCCAGAACGTCGTCTATGGATGTGAGAACGTTCATGTGACCTCTGATACCAGCACAACTGATACAGCTCGTACAACTTGTGTGGAAGTTCTCCTAAAATACTATCGCACCATTCGGAAGACCACTACTTGACTCAGTTCAGACTGGCTCAGTTGCGTATAGAAAGCATCTCTGTTGCACAGTTGTCTACTTACTTCACATGTTTTCACCACACTGAGCTTTCTGACAGTGAGAATTCCCTATTAAAGGTTAGACACAGCTGGCACTCTAGTAGCTATCCCACTACACTGTGTGTTGGCAGACTATGTTGAAACTACGGTCAGTACATCTACCATCCACCAGGTGGCATATGATGTCATTGGATCAAAATCGACATAGTCGTTCCAGATATTGATTGACATTGATTTTAACAGGAGAGCTGGAACAGCTTAGGTCTAACCCGCCACTTCCCGCACCGAAACTAGGTTTATTGTGCGGTATCGCTCCCTGTATATCTAGTAAAGCCAACCAGTGCCTTTAAATAGTGCAAGGAATCCCTGTACCAATTTTTTTGTTAGACACAATTTCTTCAGGTCTAGTTGTCCCGAAGATTCTGTATCTTTTACTCTCCAATCCCATGCATTCAAAGATTAGGTGTGATGCAGTTTCTTTGCCCTCATCACAGATCCTACATTTAGGGTCCTCTTCTATTATACCCACTGTGTGTAGGTGATTTTTGAAGTTCCCATGGCCGGTCATCAGTCCAGTCATGAGTTTCATCTCTTTCCTGTTCAATCCCAGGATTACAGAGCTTCTTTTAAAACATGGCTTGGGCATCATTACCTTACCATGTTTTTCTTTCCAGGTATACTAATTCTTTTCTTCTGGTAGTGTATTACACTACCAATTTACCCACAGCTTCACCTATGTACGTGCCACGGGGAGTGGCCACGTGGTTTGAGGCACCATCTCGCGGACTACGTGGCTCTTCTTGCCAGAGGTTCGTGTCCTCCCACGGGCATATGTGTGTGTGTTGTTCTTAGCATAAGCTAGTTTAAGTAGTGTGTAAGTCTGTGGACCGATGATCTGAGCAGTTCGCTCCCTTAGAAATTCACACACACACACACACACACACACACACACACACACCTATGTATGTGTTTCACATAATTGCACACATCTTCTCCTTCCTCCTCTCTGTCCATCTCCTCCTCTCCCTCTCTCTGTCCATTTCCTCCAGCCCCCCCTCCCCCTCCCCAACCCCTCTGCTCAGCTGTGTCCGTTTGTCCGTTTGCTTGCATACCGCTGGAACAGATTCCAATACTACCCACACATAACCCATGTCCTGCGGGGCAGCCGAGATGTCAGGCGTTACCAAACTTTTTCACCCCCACTCCCACCGCTACCGAACAGATCGGCAAGAAATCGAGTTAATACTGCATTGTCACCCAGTTCTCAGCTAAGTTTAAAATGTCTAGTCTCTAGCGCATCAAGAAGTTAGTTTAAGATCAGTTGCAAAATTTGTGCCGAACGGGCAGACAGACAAGAAAGCGACCTGATAAACAAAAACAGCACTCTGTCTTCAGGCCACAAGTGGCCCATCGGGACCATCCGACCGCCGTATCATCCTCAGCTGAGGATGCGGATAGGAGGGGCGTGTGGTCAGCACACCGCTCTCCCGGTCGTTATGATGGTTTTCTTTGACCGGAGCCGCTACTATTCGGTCGAGTTGCTCCTCAACTGGCATCACGAAGCTGAGTGCACTCCGAAAAATGGCAACAGCACATGGCGGCCCGGATGGTCACCCATTCAAATGCCGGCCGCGCCCGACATCGCTGAACTTCCGTGAGCTGACGGGAACCAGTGTATCCACTGCGACCTGATAAAAACATGTTAAAAATGTAGCTTCACCACTGACCTCCCTATAAGAGGCCTCTGATGCACTGTTTTCAGAGCGGATCGCGAAGGAGAGGTTTCCCTACTGGAGGAAGAGGACAGGCACGCGGCGTGCTGCTGCGGCGTTGTACCGCGTTAGCACGACTCCCGACGGAGGTCGGCGCGCTGGCACGTGTAGCGGGTATCGGCGGGTCATCTGCAGCCTCGGCCGCAGGTAATGACGGTACCCGCGGCCGGCGCTCGTCAGCCGCCCACTTTAATTAACACGCCGTCACGGACAAAGGCCCGCCAGATAACGCGATCGGCGCGCCGTGCGTCCGCGCCTCTTCTGCCCGCACTAAATCTCCGCCTGGCACACTTCTTAATGGACGCAATTAGCGACCGACCGGTCGGTCGGCCGCGCGCCACCACAGGCTACATTCTATACACGCACACCGGAGGACCACTTCGGATTCGTCCACTATCATATCAAGTATGCCACGCACACCGTCCGACGCGAATTTGTGTGCCCCAAGAAAGTCAATTCCTTGCTACTTCGCGGTACAGTCATATTAATGTGACCTGCAGTTACCACTTACAGACGGCATGTGGCAGCACTAACAGTGGAGGGTATATAAGGTGCATCGTGGTAAGGCGGAAACAGAGCAGTCGATGTCTTAATTTACAAATGGAGCGATTGGTCTGATGTCCAAAACGGCATGATAATTGCCTTTCGGACCAAGGGAAGAAGCATTCCCGAAACGGGTAACTTTCTAATCTGTTCTCGTACCGCCGGGTTCAAAGTGCACTGAGGTGGCAAAAGTCATGGGATACCTCCTAATATCGTATCGGACCTCCTTTTGCTCAGTGTAGAGCGGCAACTCGACGTAGCATGGACTCAGTAGGTTGTGGGATGTTTCCTTCAGAAATATTGAGCCATGCTGCCTCTATAGCCATCCATAGCTGCGAATGTATTGCCGGTGCACGAACTAACCTCTCGATTCGCCCGCGCGGTTGGCCGTGCGGTCTAGCGTACGGCTTTTCGGGCGGGAAGGAGCGCCGGTCCACGGCACGAATCCGCCCGGCGGATTAGTGTCGAGGTCCGGTGAACCGGCCAATCTGTGGATGGTTTTTAGGCTGTTTTCCATCTGCCTCGGCGAATGGTTCCCCTTATTCCGCCTCAGTTACACTATGTCGTCGATTGCTGCGCAAACAAGTTCTCCACGTACGCGTACACCACCATTACTCTACCACGCAAACATAGGGATTACATTCGTCTGGTGTGAGACGTTCCCTGGGAGGTCCACCGGGGGCCGAACCGCATATTAACCCTGGGTTCGGTGTGGGACGGCGGAGGGGTGAAGTGGACTGCGGTAGTGGTCGTGGGGCTGTGGACCACTGCGGCTGCGGCGGGGACGGAGCCTCTCCGTCGTTTCCAGGTCCCCGGTTAACATACAATACAATACAACCTCTCGATTGAGTCCCATAAATGTTCGACGGGATTCGTGTTGGCTGCAAAAGGTCTCCAGGCAGACGAACATAGCCATTTCTAGTCAATGGTCGGTTCAGTTGGACCAGAGGATCCAGGCCATTCCATGTAAACACAGCCCACACCAGTATGTAGCCAACACCAGCTTACACAGTGCCTTGATAACATCCTGGGTCCACGGCTTAGTGTGGTCTGCGCCACACTCGAACCCTAGCGTCAGCTCTTACCAACTGAAATTGGGACTCATCTGACCAGACCGCGGTTTTCCAGTCGTCTAGGGTCAAACCGATATGGTCACGAGCCCAGGAGAGGCGTTGCAGGCGATGTTGTGGTGTTAGCAAAGAAACTCGCATCTTTCCTCAGCTGCCATAGCCCATTAACACCAAATTTCGCCGCACTATCTTAACGGATTTGTTCGTCGTACTTCCTACATTGATTCCGCGGTTTTTTCATGCTGCGTTGATTGTTTGTTAGCACTGTGGCAACTCTACGCAAATGCTGCTACTTTCGGTCGTTAGGTGAAGGCCTTTGGCCACTGCATTGTCCGTGGTGAGAGGTAATGCCAGAAATTTGGTATTCTCGGCACAGTCTTGAGACTGTGAATCTCGACGTATTGAATTTCCTTACCATTTCCGATATAAATGTCCCATGCGCCTAACTCAAAATACCATTCTGGAATCAAAGTCTAATAAATTCCCATTGTGTGGCCATAATCACGTCAGAAACCTTTTCACCAGAATCACCTAAATACAAATGACAGCTCCGCCAATGCACTGCGCTTTTATATCTTGTGTACGAGATACTCCATCAATCTGTATACGTACATATCGCTACGCAATGACTTTTGTCACCTTTTTTTAATCTGGGTGCTTTGTGCGCCACGGGTTCGCTGCCTCAGAACACAGTTTGTAACTTTAATATTTGTCTGTTCTGTTAAACTTTTTACGTAAGATTAAACCTCTTGATGAGTAGGTTATAATAGTACCTATTATAATTTTAAAATGAGATCAGTAATCACATTAAATACTAACAATCAGAGTTTTGTTGCCCCTGGAGGCCGTTGCATAGGCATCCTGCAACTAGTTGTGTGCTCTGTGCCCCGTTTTCGCAATATGGTATAGATAATTTCTTGCAATTTTCATCTTTAGGAACGGATACGTGACAAGATAACATGGCAGTGGTTCGAAGAATATATTAAATTACAAGTTTCCTATAAGAGTCCACGTGAGCGACTTTTCAGGTCGGTAAATGATGAGAGCATCATACCAACATTCATCTAGTTGTTTGCTTCAATTTTTTGTGTCTGTATTACCTTTACGTCTGCAACCCACCTCAGTGTGTGAGATGGTAAGTGCTTCCACTATCACCACCACTCTCCCCTTTTCTGTGCCGTTGACAAATGGAGCCCGTCCAGACCAACTGTCTGTAAGTCGCAGTATGATCACTACTTTCTCTGATTTTAACGTCTTGGTGATTTCGCGAGATGTATCAGGGAGCAGGTAATATGCCGCCTGACTCTGCTGCGAATGTGCACTCTAGGTATTTAAACAGTAATTCTTCCTGCGATGAACAACGCCTCTACACTCTCATGTAAATGTACATGATCACACTACAGTTCACACTTACATATTTGACGGACGGTTCATAGAACCACATTTAGACTATACCTCGGCCTTTGCACACTCGAATAGTGAGTGGGAAAAACGAATACGTAAATCTTTCTGTGCCAGCTTTATTATGGCGTCTGCCACTGTAGTCTGTTCAAATGTTTCAAATGGCTCTGAGCACTACGGTTCTTAACTTCTGAGGTCATCAGTCTCCTAGAACTTAGAACTACTTAAACCTAAGGACATCACACACATCCATGCCCGAGGCAGGATTCGAACCTGCGAACGTTGCGGTCGCGCGGTTCCAGACTGTAGCGCCTAGAACCGCTCGGCCACTTCGGCCGGCCCTGTAGTCTGTTGAGCACGTCTGCGATGGTCTCGCACTGACTAAACGATCGCGTGTCGAAATGCGCCGCTCTTCTTTGATTTTCTCCTGTCCTATATTAATACTACTTGTTGAAGGTCGCAGAGTAACAAGTAATACACTCCTGGAAATGGAAAAAAGAACACATTGACTCCGGTGTGTCAGACCCACCATACTTGCTCCGGACACTGCGAGAGGGCTGTACAAGCAATGATCACACGCACGGCATAGCGGACACACCAGGAACCGCGGTGTTGGCCGTCGAATGGCGCTAGCTGCGCAGCATTTGTGCACCGCCGCCGTCAGTGTCAGCCAGTTTGCCGTGGCATACGGAGCTCCACCGCAGTCTTTAACACTGGTAGCATGCCGCGACAGCGTGGACGTGAACCGTATGTGCAGTTGACGGACTTTGAGCGAGGGCGTATAGTGGGCATGCGGGAGGCCGGGTGGACGTACCGCCGAATTGCTCAACACGTGGGGCGTGAGGTCTCCACAGTACATCGAAGTTGTCGCCAGTGGTCGGCGGAAGGTGCACGTGCCCGTCGACCTGGCACCGGACCGCAGCGACGCACGGATGCACGCCAAGACCGTAGGATCCTACGCAGTGCCGTAGGGGACCGCACCGCCACTTCCCAGCAAATTAGGGACACTGTAGCTCCTGGGGTATCGGCGAGGACCATTCGCAACCGTCTCCATGAAGCTGGGCTACGGTCCCGCACACCGTTAGGCCGTCTTCCGCTCACGCCCCACCATCGTGCAGCCCGCAGGTGAGCGCCACAATCAGGACTGCATACGACCGAGGCACACAGGGCCAACACCCGGCATCATGGTGTGGGAAGCGATCTCCTACACTGGCCGTACACCACTGGTGATCGTCGAGGGGACACTGAATAGTGCACGGTACATCCAAACCGTCATCGAACCCATCGTTCTACCATTCCTAGACCGGCAAGGGAACTTGCTGTTCCAACAGGACAATGCACGTCCGCATGTATCCCGTGCCACCCAACGTGCTGTAGAAGGTGTAAGTCAACTACCCTGGCCAGCAAGATCTCCGGATCTGTCCCCCATTGAGCATGTTTGGGACTGGATGAAGCGTCGTCTCACGCGGTCTGCACGTCCAGCACGAACGCTGGTCCAACTGAGGCGCCAGGTGGAAATGGCGTGGCAAGCCGTTCCACAGGACTACATCCAGCATCTCTACGATCGTCTCCATGGGAGAATAGCAGCCTGCATTGCTGCGAAAGGTGGATATACACTGTACTAGTGCCGACATTGTGCATGCTCTGTTGCCTGTGTGTATGTGCCTGTGGTTCTGTCAGTGTGATCATGTGATGTATCTGACCCCAGGAATGTGTCAATAAAGTTTCCCCTTCCTGGGACAATGAATTCACGGTGTTCTTATTTCAATTTCCAGGAGTGTAGTCAAGAATCGTTTGAACGACAGTACAGCACCTGCTTTTCCTACAATTATACTGCTGCATATTAAAACTGCAACACGATCGAGACTGTATGCAATTAAAGGGCCGGCCTCTGGGTCCGAGCGGTTCTAGGCTTTTCAGTCCGGAACCGCTCACGCTGCTACGATCGCAGGTTCGAATCCTGCCTCGGGCATTGATGTGTGTGATGTCCTTAGGTTAATTAGGTTTAAGTAGTTCTAAGCCTAGGGAACTGATGACCTCAGATGTTAAGTCCCATAGTGCTTAGAGCCATCTGAACTATTTTTTGCAACTAAAGTCAAAATTGCATAAAGTATGAAGGATATTATCTTTTATTTTTATTTTTGCCGGAGATGTATCAGGCTACGTGCCACTCGTCAGCGGTCGTGTAATTTATATTTTTGGGTGCTTGTAGAATTTTTTGTAATTTTTCGTTGGAGATGTTACTTTTTTAGGTGACGATGGTCATGTAGCCCTATATCGGTCTACCAAAAACAAAAATAAAAATGCAGCATTATATACGGACGTTATACAAAACAATGGGAACACTGTGAACATACATGCAGTTGCTAGCCACACCTGCATATTGTTCCGCTGTATTTGACCATGAACAGCATCAGTGAAATGATCAAGACGTTGCATCAGACGTGGTCAGAAGTTATGAATCCGTTGGTCTCTGAAAAGGGTTATGTGGAAAAATAAGATGACGACAGTTGTAAAAGTCACTGCAGAACTGAATGGCACACTCACGAAAGCTGTCAGCATCAAAACATCACAAAGAGAACTCCGTAAACAGGGACTAGCGTGGCGAGCTGTAATTACAAAACCAATCAGTGACGCATATGCGCTTGACAGGGAAACGTGGTTCCGAAGCCATAAAACTTGGCTATGGAACAATGGAAGAAAGTCATTTGGTCGGCTGAATCTTGTTCCAACTTCTGGCTGGTGTTTGGTGATCGTTTGGGCAGCCAAATCGTGTATACTGTGCCACGTCGATTAACTGCCAGGGATTATGTGGCGATTTTGGATGATCAGGTCCATCATGCGGTACAATGTTTGTTCCCCAATGGTAATGCTGTGACCCAAGACGGCAGGGCGTCTGTTTACACAGCTCGCACCGTCCAGGATTGGTTTTGTAAAGACGATGTGTTGCGGCATCCCCTGACTACCTAAGTCTCCAGGTCACATTATTGCTGAACCTTTGTGGTCTACTTTTGGAGAGGAGGGTGCATGTTCGCTATGCACCTCCGTCGTCTTAGCTGAATTTGCCACTATTTTGCAGGAAGAATGATATTGCGATACCCTTGAAAACTATACGGGCTTGTATTTATAGATTATAAAATGTCGTTCATCAGTTTCATGTCAAATGTTTCTGGGTACACTTGCTACTAGTCAGTATCCATTACATGTTTCGTCTTTCTTCAAACTGGTACTGGTACTGAACTGATATGACGGGAAGAGAGCGAGTTCGGATTTCCGAAACAGAATACATTCAATGTACTTGTCATTCATTTTCTGTATTGTTCAGTACATTGTCAGTTTTACACATCTACACATGCACAACAGTTAGTAAAAATTACTACATCCGTTATCCAAAGAATCAATAGAAACAAATCGTACTTTTAACTCCTTAATTTCTAAGCATTATCTTAGACGTCTCATTAATGCCGATGGCATTCTTCGCCAGCAGCAGGAGTTCTGCTACAACAGAAGTTGTAAAAAAAAATCATATCTGCATATTAGTCATTAGTGTTGATATGTGACATTTTTGCCAGCGCCTATAGAAACTTAGCCGGCTGCAGTGGCCGAGCGGTTAAAGGCGCTACAGTCTGGAACCGCACAACCGCTACGGTCGCAGGTTCGAATCCTGCCTCGGGCATGGATGTGAGTGATGTCCTTAGGTTAGTTAGGTTTAAGTAGTTCTAAGTTCTAGGGGACTTATGACCACAGCAGTTGAGTCCCATAGTGCTCAGAGCCATTTGAGCCATTTGAACCTATAGAAACTTAGTTAACCGATGGTTCTCTCCGATACACTCTCGGTCCCTCAGATTTTTTCACTCAGAACACAACATGAACAACTGCATGTTCAACGGGCTAGTTTAATGGCAGAAAGAAAACCCGAGCAAAGAGGATGAAAACAACGAGTTGGATTGGGACAATGAGCGCGACAGTAAACTGGCGTCTTTGCATAAAAAACTTTGATTGTGTTTGGTGGGTGCAGCATATTGGCGAGGGGCATTCAGAGGGTTGTTAATACTGCTTGTGCTTGCAACTTTCGAACGATTCTTCCACTGAACTATAAACTAAACATAGGCAGCATCAAGTAGTATGTATAGAGTTAATTTCTTTTCTCCTGCTTAGTCGAACGTTTTCACAGTTTTCCTCGATCTATCACTGCATCTTTGACGTATTCTGTCACAGCTTGTCTTCATGGAGTCGTTCTCCAGGTTGGTATTGAGATCGCTGGTTCGGGTAGAATGAAACATCAAAGAGGGTGGTGGGAAAGACACATACGTACGCGCCACTAACCCAAAAACGAATGTACGTTACATGTGTTCTGTCTCGGAAACCATTCGAAGTAGGGTATACGTCCATAACGATTGTTCCTGTCATAATCATGAACACCGACTGTTCCTTCTGGAACACCCTGTCAGCAGTCTGCAATACGCAAGATTTTGTAGTTCGGACCGGAAAATAGTCACACATTTATAGAACAATGTCTGCAGATGTTAGACAGACTCTCGCTTCAATCCTACATAAATCTTTCTCACTTATAACATTGTCTTACAGTACCTGCACCGGCAGTGACGAAATAGACCAGGTCAGCCGGTGTGGCCGAGTGGTTCTAGGCGCATCAATCTGGAACCGCGCGACCGCTACGGTCGCAGGTTCGAATCCTGCCTTGGGAATGGATGTGTGTTATGTCCTTAGGTTAGTTAGGTTTAAGTAGTTCTAAGTTCTAGGAGACTGATGACCTCAGATGTTAAGTCTCATAGTGCTCAGAGCCATTTGAACCAATTTGAAATAGACCATACTTTTTCCAGTCAAACCAAACGTTCTACAGGAGGCTGCGCACGGCGCTTGCCTCTATTGGCTCGCCGAAACCGGCAACTGAAAGAATTTCCTCATGGTACTCGGCTAAGTATGCCAACGACAGTCATGCTTTCGAAGATGGAGCGTTCGGTAAACAATATAAATGGTCCATACACATTAATGTGACCGCCGCCTATGCTGGATCTCAACGTGCAATAAACTCTCACAGACGGCAGGTGGAACAACTAGCAGTGGAGCGTATATGAAGTGTTTCGGGGCACGCGGAAGACAGTGCTGTCGTTGTCTTAATGCGGAAATGGAGCGAGTCATCTGTCGTCTAAACGGGCATGATCATTGGCTTCCGGGCAAAGACTTTTAAGCATTTCCGAAACGGCTAAGTTTGTAGACTGGCGCTATTTAAAAGCGCTGCCGATGCAAAGTGTAGTGCACCACGGGCCGTAGATAACAGGGGTGAACAACAGACGCGGAGATGTGTAAGGTCGAAAAACGTTGAACTGTAGAGCAAACTGACCGCCCAGATGAGCCAAGGGGCTAACAACAGTTTCTCCTCAACGGCCGTTCAGCGAACGTTGTTGCGTGCAGGCCTCTGCAGCAGGTGCCTGTTTCATGCAGCCATACTGACTACTGAAGCCGCGCGGGATTAGCCGAGCGGTCTCAGGCGCTGCAGTCATGGACTGTGCGGCTGATCCCGGCGGAGGATCGAATCCTCCCTCGGGCATGGGTGTGTGTGTTTGTCCTTAGGATAATTTAGGTTAAGTAGTGTGTAAGCTTAGGGACTGATGACCTTCGCAGTTAAGTCCCATAAGATTTCATACACTTTTTTTTTTCTTTTTTTCTTTTTTTTTTTTTTTTACTGCTGTTCACGGCGACAAAGGGTGGAATTTGCACGCCAGTGCCGCAAATGGGCGTCCACCGAGTGGCGACATGTGACCTTTTCAAATGAATCACGTTCTATGCTCCATCGGACAGATCGTCATTGGTGTGTACGTGGTGAAACACCTGAAAGCAACACCCTGCAACAACTGGAAGGGTCCAGGCCGGGAGAGAGAGCGTTATGGCCTGGGGAATGTTTTCATGGCATTCACTGAGTGACCTCGTCATTCTGGAAGGCACAGTTTATCAACACAGTATGCATCTGTTCTTCAGGACGATTCCACCCCTACGCCCAGCTTGGTTTTCCTCGGCACGATGGAATCTACCAGGAGGACAATGCAACGTGCCACACATCTCACGGTGTATATGCGCGGTTCTCTAAGCACCAGGATGAGATAAACGTACTCCCCCGACCATCAAACGCCCCCTATTTAAACCCAATCGAGAATCTACGGGACCACCTCAAAATGGTTCAAATGGCTCTGAGCACTATGGGACTTAACATCTAAGGTCATCAGTTCCCTAGAACTTAGAACCACTTAAATCTAACTAACCTAAGGACATCACACATGCATGATCGAGGCAGGATTCGAACCTGCGACCGTGGCGGTCGCGCGGTTCCAGACTGAAGCGCCTAGAGCCACTCGGCTACAACGGCCGGCGGGACCACCTCGATCGGGCTGTTCGTACCATGGATCCTCAGCCGAGAAATATAGCTGAGCTGACCACGTCACCGGTGTGGGTATGACTCCACATTCCTGTCCGTACCTTTCGGAACATAACTGAATCTCTTTCTGTATTTCTCAGAGCGGTCGTCGCTCTTATTCAGGCTTTTCACAGCCAATGACATTAATGTGACTGGACAGTATATCTTTAAAGAGCACGTACGATGAAAGAACACGCGAAAGAAAATCAGGACTGAAAATTCTAAATGTGACAGACAGCTTACAGGGTTCATACACCCAAAAATGACGATGGGGTAGCGGAGGGTCTGGTGCAAAGTCCGCTGGAGGCAGAACGGGAGTTCCGGTGTCCGAGGCTGGCGGTTGCGGTCTGCGGCGACCGCAAGGCAAGGAAGCGCCTCGCTCCCTGACCCGCCTCTGCGCGCTCGGTGCCGCCTCTTCATTACCGCGTGCCTGCTGCTGCTGCTGCTGCTGCCTGGGTCCTGCCGTACTCCGGCTAGGATGGCGCGCGCGGTCACAAGGTCAGCTGCGTCCAATGTGATGGAAACACCGCGTATGCGCAGACAGTTAACGGTGCCGTCTTTGTTGTAAACATGTCCTCGCGTTCACGTCACTAACGTCCTCTGACATTGAGATGCTACAAACGCACGTAGCCGCTTCGAATCTTACCAGGGAAGCATACGGTACCTGATCAAAGGTTTCCGGACATTCCTATGTAATGTGAAATTAACTGCTATATGCAACGACAGTGTACAAGCAGGTCAGTAGATAAGCAGTAACAACGGAATATGCGAGTCAAGAGAGCTCATTACCTTCGTACGTGGACTATTCATTGGAGGCTACCTGACTGACAAATCCATCACGCACATTGTAACTGAGGAAGTCGGAATGAGAGCGTACACTTAGCATGGACGGTCAAGGCCCATATAACGTCACTCCTTAAACACAACAACTACCAAATCAATAAATTAACAATTTATTCAAAGACATTATTTATAAAACAGCTGAGAGACAATCAACAGGTGGCCATTTTAAGTCACTACCAAAATATCACAGATAGCCTTGCTTCTCAAAGAAGGCAGCAAATTACAGTTACGAACTCTCACTTAAATAGATGAGCCACACAGATTTCAATACTTAAAGGAACAGTAAATTACAATCAGAAAGTGATTTAAAGAAATGTGTCACAGATAATTTATTTAAAGGAGGAATAATTTGCAATATGAAAGTGATTTATGAAACGCACACCAGTTCGTTAAGAACCCAAATAACACAAGCAGTACAAGAAATACAATTCATTCCCAAGCAAATAAAAAACCTATATTTTTTTAAATATACATAAAACACGTTAAATGTTTACCAAACGGGCAGTGACGCCAGGCTGCCCTGCGCAAAAGGTGACTTAACTTAAAATGCCGGAAGCAGTAGACCATCCGTCCAAAACAACACCTAAAAACCGGGACCCAACCGGGAGTCACTTCCCATTAGAGGGCACGTCACAGCTTCAGTGCGCCGAAGCAGAACGTAGCGCCGCTCCCACACACCCCAACTCTCAGAAAACTGGAACACAAACATACCGCAGAACACACGGCAAACACCAAACAAACATCAATCAATATAAGTTAAGAGTTCAATAAACAACAATAAATACTTATAAACAGTACTAATACTGACTGAGTGCATTCAAATAAATGCACGCGTATAAAATTCTACGTACAAATGACTAGCTTTACAGAATACGAGTCTTTAGTAATTAACTGAGTAAGTGCATTCAATAGGAATGATCAAAATTTTACGCAATATACAAAGGACGTCGATTTGATAGCAATCAAAATACACTGTAAATCTCATACAGGCAATACATAAACTTCTGGATACTGTCCCCCCCCCCCCCAAAGAAAAAAAAAAAAAAAAAAAAACCTTCGAGCTAATCAGGTTCCTAATATTAATCCGACCAGCGGATTTTTAAAAAGAAATAGTAACTGCTGGTCTCCATGCAGCTACACACACAGCCGGCTACTCTTACTTCAACAACACGTACATTAGGGCAATCAAGCAACAAGTACGTTGGCTGCACCGCAAATCATTCAACGAAACGAAGGCACCAAAATCACTTACAGATTCGATGGAGAGCGTTGTTCGAGATGTTCTCCAGGGCTGGGTCTCTCCGAGAAAACGGGCACCAAGGCAATGAGACGAACAGCGCCCGAAGTTGACATCAGGCAGGTCTACCACAAACGCGCGACCGCCTTACGAAGTAGACCGCCGTGCCGCTGCTGGCCAAGTCCGTGTGTTTTCCTCTTTCGTTCACGGAAGCACGTCCTTGCGCCTTTTAACGAGTCCAACACCAACTGTCCGCCGGCTGGAGTGGCCGTGCGGTTCTAGGCGCTACAGTCTGGAACCGAGCGATCGCTACGGTCGCAGGTTCGAATCCTGTCTCGGGCATGGATGTTTGTGATGTCCTTAGGTTAGTTAGGTTTAATTAGTCCTATGTTCTAGGCGACTGATGACCTCAGAAGTTAAGTGGAATAGTGCTCAGAGCCATTTGAACCATTTGAACCAAATGTCCCGAGCGTCAAAACCCCGCGAGATCGGGTAATCGATAATGTCGCGCCAAGGAGCTGGTGTGCCAGAAAAGGCGCACCACGGCTCATACATTTCAGCGCTTTTCAAGCAGCTCAAGTCTGCTGTTGTGATTGTGAAGTGAAAAGGTGAAGGAACAACCACATACTGTCCTCGACGGCGAGAGGTCATCAGAGACAGCGGTATCGTCAGGTGGGCCCTAGGGAAATGCGATAGGACCGCTTTTGTTATCAATTTACATAAATGATTTGGCGGACATTGTGGGCACCTATCTGCGGTTGTTTGCCAATGATGCCGTGCTGTGCGACAAGATGTCGATGTTGGGTGACTGTAGGAAGATACAAAACGACTTAGACAAAATTCCTAGTTGCTGTGAATGTCAGCTAGCCCTAAATGTGTAAAAATGTAAATTAATGCGGATGAGTAGGATGATCAAACCAGTAATATTCGTTCACAGTATTACTACTCGTATGCTTGACACAGTCAAGTCGTTTGAATATCTGGGCGTCACGTTGCAAAGCGAAATGAAATGAAACGAACGTGTGAGAACTGTGGTAGGGAAAGCGAATGGTCGACTTCTGTATATTGGGAGAATTTTAGGAAAGAGTGGTTCGCTTGTAAAGGTGACCGCATATAGGACGCTGGTGCGGAAATGCTTCGGGAACTCATATAGGAACGCCTGGAGGGAAGGTGACGTTCTTTTCGAGAAACACTGTTGAAAATTAACTTTTCATAACTAGGATTCACAGTCATGTGAAATTTCTTGAAAGACATCATGTTTACGCCAGTGACTGTTAAACTTTATATTTCCATTATTGCAATTTCGGCCTTAGGCCATTATCAAGTGCAGATGTTTTGGCTTTAAGCCATGTCTACTTTATGAAAGCGGACACATTTATATGTCGTTGTCATTTGCTGTTATATACATTCGTAACGCTGGTAAGTAGTGCGAGCACGCATGTTCATATATCGTAAAACAGCACAGTCTGTACATACATATGTTCGTTCCACCATCACTAGTAACTTTTGCAATAAACCACAGCAGCAAACTGCGAACTGCTTTATAGAACAGGCATTTGAAGCTGACTACCGAACGATTCCACTGCCGCCATCATAAATTGCATGTAAAGACCACAAAGGTAAGATACGAACAATTATAGCTCGCACAGAGGCATATAGACAGTCGTTTTTCCCTCGCTCTATTTGCGAGTGGACTAGGAAAGGAAATGAATATGTAATGGTACAGCGTACCCTCCGCCACGGTGGCTTACGGAGTCTCGATGTAGATGTAGAAGTAGAAGACCAGGCAGACCCCATGTGCTGAGTGTGGTATCACATATCGATACCACACCACGGCGTATCATGAATTTGAACGGAATGGGAAGTTTCCTTCTGACGCCTATAGCCGTCCCGCAGGACCAGCGGACCCAATGAGCCACGCATGTATCAACTCTGTACTACGACCGCCGTGTGCCGCCGCAACATAGGACGCCAGGCGGTAGCCGCTCAACCCACTTTGCGCTTGGCGTCACTATGCTATGACTCCTTCGCTCGTCCTTCATCCTTGCTGAATTGTGATAGCTGGACTCTGTTTCTTCTTTCATTATTTGTAATGAGTCTTCGTAAGCTGGGAGAAATCATGTTAAGTAGGTCTTCTGTTTGGTGCGTTATGGTTCAAATGTCTCTAAGCCTGTGGGACTTAACATCTGAGGTCATCAGTCCCCTAGACGTAGAACTACTTAAACCTAACTAACCTACGTACATCGCACACATCCATGCCCGAGGCAGGATTCGAACCTGCAACCGTAGCAGCAGCGCGGTTCCGGACTGAAGCACCTAGAACGGCTCGGCCACAACGTGCTGTGTTACCTTGTTCGCTAATCGTTTCTGCACCTGTCCAGGTTCCCTACAATGACAGCCGCCACACCGCTCTGTAACCCAATACTCCTTACCATTGTATTCAAAGTCATTCACTACACTGACGGACAGGGACCATCGACCATTGCGGAAGACGGTTGTAAAATATTGCATAAAATCAGCGGAAGGAATCGTGAGTTTCAGTGTGCTTCCAGGAGACTAGCTAGCACAATGACGGTGAGTACGGAGTTAAAAAGAATGGACTAAAATGGTTGAGCAGTTCTCTATAAACCACGCAAACCACTCATGTCTTCAGTAAGTACAAATCGACTATTGAGGTGGTCTAAAGATTCCAGCTAACGTCAGAAGTCACCGAGTATACAACAAAGTTGACGATTGTTGGTGGAGACCGTAAGCAGCCATAAATACTTTGTAGAAGCTTTAGCGGCTCCACGGCATTGTGACTGTCTTCAGATGGCTATACTTGGTTTAGTGTAGTGTCAGAATCGTTAGGATTACGTCGTCTACTCCTGTAGCAAATTAACACACATGCCAGCTACTCTTCAAGCGGCGTAGTAACAGATGTTACTCGTTTTTAAGTTTCCTATTATAAGTTGCAATTATACTTAGCTGAATTTGTACTGGAACTCATATATTTATAATGTCAGCCTTAGATTTATCATACTTGTATTCTCACCAAAATCAGTTATGTTGTTGTCTTTAAGATGCAGTACTTGTCTCAACCACCTATTTAACTGCGTAGAATAGCTAGTGCTTCTTCACGACTCTCTGACGGGATATCAAAGAATATACTAAAAACTTTTTTTGTTAAACACTTTATCTCAGAGCCCTTAACTCGTAAAATAAAATTTACGAATAAAATTCCTACATATGAGAAAAAGTACCACCATAGCTGAATCTTGAGAATGTTTTTTTCTATTGCACGACTAGTTTCGGCAGCACAAGTTACAGCAATCAAAATAATTCTTTTGAAACTATATATTAATACAAAAGGACATTATATGGCCAATTTGTGACATATAGATAGCATAACACAATGTTATAAATATAAACCAACAGGGAAAAATTCAATTAATCAATAATTTAATCTTCAAGATAATGGTAGTTGTTTTTCCGCATATCTTTTGTGATTATTCAACACATGCATAGAACACGCTAGAAAACGCAAGATTTCAAAAGACTGCATGTCACACGAGCACGATATTGTAACAAGTGAGAACACTAAAAATACTAATGCTCCTACTTTCTACCGACTGAAATAAGGAATTAATGATTTTTTATAGAAAGCAAAAGATATACTGCATAACAGGTTACATGTGGCAGCTAGCATCTCGTCATCTGGATCTACTCGGTGTGCTGCTAGTCGATCTGCCGTGTACGGACGCATCATCATTTCCTTTGAAAACCGTGGTTAATAATGCGAATACCCGAAAAATTCTCGAAAAAGTCTTTAAGCTTCTGTTGATTGTGAATCTGAGACCACGACTGGAGATGACCGTTTCACAGCAACATAGCTGTTACCTAAGATCTGAACTGCGTTACAAACTGGTTCTACTACGGTGGTAGCAACGCTAACGAAGAATTAGACTGAGGGAGAGACCGTGACAGTCTGTGATATCTCTTTGGAGCATTACGGGTAGGGCCATCCAACCAGCTCGGGATATTGACGAGCTAACGCGCCACTTGGACAGAATATGGCACGACATCTCTCAGGAGGACACCCAATAACTTTATCCATTAATTCCAGGCCGAATAACTGCTTGCATAAAGGCCAGGCGTGGACCAACGCGTTATTGATGGTTCAAATGGCTCTGAGCACTATGGGACTCAACTGCTGAGGTCATTAGTCCCCTAGAACGTAGAACTAGTTAAACCTAACTAACCTAAGGACATCACAAACATCCATGCCCGAGGCAGGATTCGAACCTGCGACCGTAGCGGTCTTGCGGTTCCAGACTGCAGCGCCTTTAACCGCACGGCCACTTCGGCCGGCCGCGTTATTGACTTGCTCTATTTGTGGAGCTCTTTCTCTTGAATAAATCACCAATTTTTTCTGGAATTGTATTTTCTGTTCCTTAGAGTGCATTTTACATCAGAACACACCGTAATGTACACATATTTCTTCTATAAGTGCCCCACTCAACTTGCGTCTCTACTAATTTGTATGTTTACGATGTGCACCACGTTTGCCGTGTAATTCACAAAAAGTGGCCTATCATTAAACAAACTAAATCTTTATTAAGTCTCAAAGTATACTAATTCAGCTTTCTTCAAACAGCAGTCACGTTAGGTAGCTCCTAATCTGGGATGTCTGAAATTACAGTCAATATTATTTACCAGACTGTTAGACAATAAAACACACGACTGTAGCTCGCCGACGATTCCCTGACGTGCACGCGATGTTGGGATAAAGCAACAGGCTGAATATGGATTTATTCAAAAAGAAGCAGCAGCAGATCAATTAATATATAATCAAATATTATCAAATGTTATGTATCTATTCGGATATTAGTTTTACACATATGCATCAACTATAGTTGCTACTGATAGCAAAGTTACTGAGACATTTATGCTGCGAAAACTATATGCGAAGAGTCGCCATTACAATGTCTAAATCGCTTTGAAATAGAGGTCGGCAGTGGTCGACAACACCAAGATGAGTGCTCGGTATGGGCGGGTTCTGGATGACGAGAGACGAGATAAAAAAGAAAGTAGAACGAATACAGAAACGAGAAATGTATCTTAATTTTTTTCCTTCCGGAAGATTAATGAAGGAAACATCACGTTCAAGTGCGAGAGGAAGACTACGAAGTGAAAATCTTGGCCGTTCGACGTAAAAGCAAGACAGTGAATACTTCTCTAAAGAGTAGATGAACTAAATCTCAGTCTCACGGGGGGAGCAATTCGACAACCAGTCGGTAAATCCTCTTTTAATATTGTTATGCGGTGGCAGTTACCTTTCTCTCGAACACTACACCGAGGTGACAAAAGTCATGGAATACCTCCTAATATGGTGTCGGACCTCCTATTTCTCGGCGTAGTACAGCAGCTCGACGTAGCATGGACGCAACAAGTCGTTGCAGAAATATTGAACCAGATTGCCACTGTGCCCGTCCTTAACTGCGAGAGTGTTGCCGGTGAGCGATTTTCTGCAAAAATTGACCTCTCGATCACCTCCCATAAATGTTAGATGGGATTCAAGTCGTGCAAGCCTGGTGACTATCATTCGCTACAATTATCCAGAACTTTCTTCAAACCAGTGGTGAACAATTGTGGCGACGTAACATGGCGCACCATCATCCACAAAAATTCCATCGTTGTTTGGGAACTTGAAACTCATGAAAGGCTGCAGATGGTTTCCAAGTAGCCGAACATTACCATATCCAGCCATCTGGACGAGAGGATCCTGTCCATTCCATGTAAACAGAGCCACAACAATTATGGAGCCCGCGCCAGCTTGTACAGTCTATTGACAACTTGGGTCAGTGGCACCATGGGATCTGCGTCAAACTCGAACCCTAACATCAGTTCTTACCATCTGAAATCGGGATTTATCTGACCGGGACGCGGTTTTCCAGTCGTCTAGGGTGTAACTGACATGGACACGAGTCCAGGAGAGACGCTGCAGGCGATGTCGTGCTGTTGGCGAAGGCTCTCGCCTCGGTCGTCTGCTGCCAAAGATGATTAATGCCAAATTTTGCCGCAATGTTCTAACATATACGTTCATAGTACCTCCCACATTGATTTATGCGGTTATTCCACAGTGGCCGTGCGGTTAAAGGCGCTGAAGTCTGGAACCGCAAGACCGACACGGTCGCGGGTTCGAATCCTGCCTCGGGCATGGATGTTTGTGATGTCCTTAGGTTAGTTAGGTTTAACTAGTTCTAAGTTCTAGGGGACTAATGACCTCAGCAGTTGAGTCCCATAGTGCTCAGAGCCATTTGAACCATTTGAACCACACAGTGTTGCCTGTCTGATAACACTGACAACTCTACGCAAAATCTGCTGCTCTCGGTCGTTAAGTGAAGACGTTCTAACACTGTGTTGTCCGTGGTGAGAGGTAACGCTTGAAATGTGGTCTTCACGGCAAACTCTTTACACTGTGGACTTCGGAATATTGAAATCCCTAACGACTTCCGAAATGGAATGTCTCATGACTCCAACTATCATTCCGCTTTCAGTGTCTGTTAATTCCCGTTGTGTGGTCATAATCATGTCAGAAACCTTTTCACGCGTATCACCTGAGTACAAATGACAGCTCTGCGAATGCACTACCCTCTTACATCTTGTGTAAGCGATACTTCTGTTCATGTGAATATCTGTTTATGTGTATATCGCTGTTGCACGACTTTTTCACCTCAGTGTAATGCTTCTCCGTCGAGCGAGTGAACGTTTCACCTACAATTAGTAGCAGACTGATCCTGCAAATTTAGCAATGAAGCATGAGTATTCATTTCTCATTAAAACCCCTGTATCCACAACCTGCAATGAAGAATAGCGGTGAACATATTTGCACCCTATCGCTACTGCGTTACCACGAAAACAACAGGCTAGTGAAGTACAACAGGCTAGTTAAGTACAACACTGCCAAAGATAGCAATTCCCGCCACAGCTGATATTTTTCACGGAACTCTATTGTATGAAAAAGAAGAACCATTAACATACCCTAAATCTTTTAATGCACAGGATTCGAAGTTCTATTCTGATCTTCCTCTTCCTCCAATACTTTTTAATACAATAAAAACTCCTGTTTTTTAATAAGACCATTTCTGTTTGTATTACGTACAATATTTCTCATCGAATAATATCCGGCTATGTCATATTTCTTCAGATTTTGACTTAAATTTTTCTTTTACAGGTGAGCACGACCAGAACAATCTTCACAATATCACCAGTACGAATACGATCTACATGCGGTATGTAACAACGATTCCAACCACTGATAATTATTTTCTGCGAAGAAATTAGCTGGCGAACAAGTCGCTGCTTTAGATTTCACACTGGTTATCATGTGAATCATGGGCAATCTGTATTAGCTTATTTCAGTGCTTCTTTTTTTTTTTTTGTTGAGATATGACACCTTGTTGGAGATACGAATGACCCAATTCGACTAGTGTGGTTGAAGGATCGGTGGTCACTTTAATGTTATATCCTATTCCGTGAACGCAGACTTTCACAGCTTGTACCACTAACGGCAATCCCTGGAGTCTTCAGCCGAGTGGCTTGTTGACGTACCACGACATTTCATCGTCTATCATACTCATTATCTTTTGTCGATGTCAGAAGATGAGTATGACATTTGTCGAAACGTCACGCTATCTGAAGACCTCCCCCCGGCTTGAAACCCGAGAGCTTTTCCTTATAAGCTTTTCTGCAGTCAGCTATTGTGCTTTACCATAACTGGATACATTGTAAGTTATTGTTCTGGTTCAGCTTAGTGCATCTTCCGAATGAGCGTTCATGTAGTCTCATAGCCGTCACTGAGATAACACCGTCACGTGAATCCCACTAGACCAAAGTGATATACAACGATACTACGGAACTATGAAAAACAGCCGATTTATTTTACGTTTTCGAAATATCTGCAGCTTTTGTGCTTGTGTCTACTCTCAGAAACTATTAATAAAACAATTGTTTTCCACGCCTTCTGCCAGCACTGAGTAGTCACTGATTCACGCCTACATCAGCTCTCTGTCCGCAAAAGTCACCGACTCTTCACTCCCGATAACAAGACAGTTACGTGGAGCAAGGTCAAAGCTGTAGGAAAATTGCTCACACACTGTGAAGCCTACAACAGCCACGTAATACAATTTTTTGCCCCATTGGTTGAAACGGTGCTATCGTGAAGGGCCTAGTTATCGGGTCTCGAACTTTGACAGGTTAAGTCGGTTTCACACTTTATGTGGACATGATTCCGAATATCAGGAAGCCAAATGTTCCACTTTAGAATTTTTTTATAATACCTTTGTACCACGAGCCCCGGCGATCATCTCGAAAAATGAAACAACTTTCGCCTCAGCGACTGATGAACGTCGCCCGGAGCGAGTTATATGCTTGAAACGCTCCATACCATTTGAACCTGGTAGATATGTAGACAGTCATTGCGAAGCGTCAAAAATTGTTCTTCAGAGCAATGACCAGTTGCTAAAAGTTGAAAGATAAACCTGTTTAGCTGACCCTGTGCAGTATTTGTACTGGTTTTTGATCTCTTGTCAGCGTATAAGGAACGTATAATGAACGATGTATCGGTATCTGACATACCATAAGCAACACAGTGTAAGAGTAATGTTATTCATACAGAACAATGTATACCATTCATGAATTTTCAATTTCATCTTGGTTGCTATTTCTCTCAGAGTGACTCGTCCTCTCATGGGACAATGACTTGCTGTATCGACGACGCTGTTATTAGTGATAGGCAGTTATATGTGATAGTGTGTGTCACCATTCCCACTATTCCGCATGTGGGAAGGGTGACCTGGACGGTTGAAACTTTTATCTTGGATTAAATCCGAACGAATTTAACGGTTTCTTTGTCATTGGCATCTGTGTTCCTGTGCTATGCACAAAAAATTCATTTGCTGTGTGAATTTATTAGGTAAAAGTTAAAAGTGCACATGCAGAGGGGCGAGACTATATAACGCGAACAAAATGCAAAGAGTACGTGAGGCGTACGGATATTTAATTTTACCATACACCATATTTCCGTTAGACGCTGTAGTCACTGTTTGATGGACAATGTTTGTCAGCACTAGTATCTCTGTCAACAAATTATGCCGACATCGCTACAAACGACCCGTTGATACTTGTGATCTGTTATCTGCCGCAGACGATGTCAGAGTAAATGTAGGCGCTTTGTTTTCTAGCCGCCACTTATGTTAACGAACGTCAGTGAACTTATGATTCACATCATTACGCCAGTGAAACATCATTTCCTTCTCAGGTATAACAGTTACGTTAAATTCCAGCACATTCGTAAAAAAAAATGACGGAGAACATACAGGGGATGGACAAAGATATGTAAATACAGCGAGAAATGCGTGCTCGAACATACATGTAGATGCTAATCAAGCCCGCAAGTGGCGTTGTTGTATTTGATCACGAAAGACACATGTGCACTGTTTCCAGTACTTTGAAAATGTTAGTCGTGCTCATAACAGTGTTCCGTGTAGTTGTGAGTGTGTTCTATTGGAGATAAGCGAATTCGAACTTGGGCAAATTGTCGGTGCTCGTATGATCGGAGTTCTATAACCAAGGGAGCCAAAATCTTTGGTGCCTCACGAAGCACCGGATCAAATATGAATAAAGATTAGTGAGGAAGCGGGAAAGCATAACCCCCTAAGTCAAAATGCGGACGAAAGTGTGCTTGGTGATGGTGACTCAAAAGGACTGCGACGAAAACTAAAAGGAAGACAGCTGAAAAAGTCACTGCAGGACTGAGTTTCCCATTCACGAATCCCGTTGGGAGCACAACACGAAGGGAGCTCCAGAGGCAGGGTATTGCAGGACGAGCTGGAATTCCAAAACCACTCATCAGTGACGCAAATGGCCGTAAGAGGAACACGTGATGCTGAAGCCATAAAACGTGGACTATACAATAATGCCATATGGTCAGATAGCCGTTTCACACAGTTACCAACTTCTAGCCAAGTTTACTTCCCAACTGTGAAACATGACGAGGCTTCGATGATAATTTGGACACCTATAGCCTGCCGCGGTGGCCGAGCGGTTCTAGGTGCTTCAGTCGGGAACCGCGCGACTATTACGGCCACAGCTTCGAATCCTGCCCCGGACATGGATGTGTGTGATGTCCTTAGGTTAGTTAGGTTTACGTAGTTCTAAGTTCTAGGGGGCTGATGACGTCCGACGTTAAGTCCCATAGTACTCAGAGCCATTTGAAACATTTGGACAGCTATATTGGGTTTCCCGTGAGCCTCAAGGTTCCTTCGCATGGTCTCGTTACTGCCAAGGATTGTGTGATCGTTTTGGCTGATCAGCTCCATTCCATGGTACAACGTTTGTTCCCCAATGATGACGCTGCTTTCCAAGACGACACGGCCCCTGTTCACATAGCTATTATCGTCCATGACTGTTTCTGCTAGCACGAAGATGAATTGTAGCACCTTCGCTGGCGACCACGGGCACCAGATCTTAATACCATAGAACTTTTATGGTGCGCTTTGGAAAGAAGGGTGCGTTATCGATATCCACCTCCATCATCGTTACCTGAACTTGCCATTGCTTTGCAGTAAGAGTGGTATAACGTTCCCTTGAAAACCATACAGGACCAGTCAGTATTTATCCATTCCGGAACGCCTGGAAGCTGTTTTGAATGCCAATGGTTTTCGTACACCCTACTGGGCATGGTAATGTGTTGTGTTTGTGGTATTTCCATGTTTTTGTCCACCCCGTGTATATTTGCTTATTTATTGCTGGTTTCTAGTTGTGTGGAAGATTAGAACATATCCAGTGGATCGTAGCTCCCACTTTTTAATTACTTTACTGGTGCTGTGTTGCCATTCGCGACGAAAAGTATTTAATCGTCATTGCCTTATGGCTCACACTGAAATATCGGGGCTGTTGCTTAAATCCAATTCTTCGTTCATATGTTTGTGCATCTGGTAGGATGAGCAAGAGGGATATAACTGGCAGCTAACAACTTACGAAATCGAATCCCGACACATGATTAAACCTGAGATAAAAATACAAATCGTGCTTTCAACAGAAGAAACATATTTTACCACTGGACATCAATCATTAACTGTGTGGTCTATTCCATGTAAAGGTTTTAACATGTTTATGGTGCAACGGTACGATAAGACCAATGGAACAACAGCGGAATGAGCTATTGAGGGAAGGCATCGCCATGGACGACCAAGAATATTAAATACATGCAGCAGATTAAGAGTGTGTGGAAATGAAGAGGAAGGGAGAAAAACGATTGGAATGTCGTACAGCTGCAAACTAACCTCAGGTTTGAACACTAAAGAAGAAAAAGAAGAGGAATAGACGTGTTCAGGGCTGTTTAAACAGTTGTATTACATCGGTTTGCTTTCCACACTATAATCGACGACCCCGACAGGCTGACTAAATTGAACCTCTCACGTGCCCTTGTTTGCCCCGTCTTTCGATACCTTTTTACTGTAAATACCTGTTAGATACAAATATAGTGATAAATGTAATGCCATTTTTCCCTATTTACCCGTCAGTTTTACCACTAAGTTTTACACATTTAATTACTAATAGTATGAATTTATCTGTAGAGGAGGACTTATCCTTCTTTGTGAGGTTTCGTGGGCGTTTGACAACGGAGCAGATATAAATAGAGATAACCAAGTTGTAACCAGTGTGCAGAAAGTAACAGACCATATGCAGCCTTGCTAAAGAAGCTACTCAATGTTAAGCATCAATGATTTCAAAATCAGTGTAGTTGTTAATGCAAATGTCTTTACATGAATGCCACCTTACATCATGGAGATTATCTATGACAAACACTATTTGTCATTTGATCACCATTTACAGCTCGGCAGTGGCGAATTCGTGAATTAGCATTTTCGATAATCATCTCCAATAAATTCTGTGACTGGATACGTAGTGCAATGAGAATTTATTCTGTAAGAATCGCAAAAGTTCTTGGTGTAGTTCCATAGAAAACTTCTTTGGAAGGACCCAGCGGAAACAGGTGAGAAGTGAGATCTGGTGATCTGGGAGATGGAGAGGATAGGGCACCTAAGGCCACAGTATCGAATCATCACGCGACCTAAAATCATGTTGTTTGTCATGAAGATACTTAGCCATAAAATAGGAACAGATGCACCATCTTGTTAGACCTAGACGAAAGATTTCTCCGCATCCAAAAAGGAGCGCATACATTTGTACAGGCCATGTCAATAAAGCTCACTAGTCACTATAACACCTATAACACCACCCTCTTCTGCCGGCCGGAGTAGCCGAGCGGTTCTAGGCGCTACAGTCTGGAACCGCACGACCGCTACGGTCGCAGGTTCGAATCCTGCCTCGGAAATGGATGTGTGTGATGTCCTTAGGTTAGTTAGGTTTAAGTAGTTCTGAGTTCTAGGGGACTGATGACCTCAGATGTTAAGTCCCATAGTGCTCAGAGCCATTTCAACTATCTGACTCACGACACAAAGCTTTACGCCTCGCATGGACCCATCAACACCGACATTGAACTGTTGATGGCTGGAAACATGTTGCCTGGCCAGACGAGTCTCGTTTCAAATTGTATCGAGCGGATGGACGTGTACGGTTATGGAAACAACCTCATGAATCCATGGATCCTGCGTGTCAGCAGGAGACTGTTCAAGCTGGTGGAGGCTCTGTAATGGTGTGGGTCGTGTGCAGTTTGGAGTGATACGAGAGCCCTGATACGTCTAGGTACCACACTGGCAGGTGACATGTACGTAAGGATCCTGTCTGATCACCTGTATCCATTCTTGGCCAATTCCAACAGGACAATGCGACACCCTACACGTCCCGAATTGCTACAGAGCGGCTCCAGGAACATTCTTAGAGTTGACACATTTCCGCTGACCACCAAACTCCCCAGACATGAAGATTATTGAGCATATCTGGGATGCCTTGCAACGTGCTATTGAGAAGAGATCTCCACCCCCTCGTACTCTTACGGATTTATGGACAGCCCTGCAGGATTCATGCCGTCAATTCCCTCCAGCACTCCTTCAGAAATTAGTAGATTCCATGCCACGTCGTGCTCCATCTCAATGTACGTGCTCGCGGGGGCCGTACACGGTATTAGGCAGGTGTACCAGTTTTTTTGGCTCTTCAGTGTCTTTTTGCAGTTCGGATTGGCGACGGTTAACATAGCGCTCAAAAAAAATTTGTCTTCACATTTGGTGATTATATATTTTGAGGGAACAATGCTAGTGTATAATATGGGCTTTTAAACTCCACGTTCTGGAAAACACAGTTTATTGCTTTTCCTGTTCTTTTTCCAAAATATGCTTCGACGCTTATGTGACATCCGCAGTGATTCTCGTCCTTCTTTGTGTAAAGCCAAAACGGTTTTCAATTTTAGTTTTAAAACTGTAAGAGGTGCATTTTTGTTTTTTTCGTTAGTAACGACGGTGCATGTTCTGTGTGTATGTGTCCGTCGCATTGTGCATCTTTAGTCTGTTTTATTCGCTGGCTGTAATTAGATACGTAGTTTTTCACAAATTTTCGACGTTTTTGGTGTTTCGTTTGAAAGCTGTCAGAGTTTGCACATTACTGTTAACTTGTGTGAAAAATATTCGCACGATGGCTGTACAAATTTATTTATTTTTTACAACCTATTCCTATTGGACTCTTCCTTGATACATCTTTAGTTTGTAAAAGGAATCATTCACTGCTATTAGACACAGTTGCTACAGTTCCAGATGTCCGTGCCGACGTTTAACTTCCGAATGTGCTGAAAATGGCTGTTATTCTAAATACTAACAATGCGCGGATTGTGTTCACATAAGTAAGTCCCAACGCTTCCATAATGTAGGAATTTTATAAATCGTTTGAGAAAGCGCAACAGGTATCAGTGACAGGAATCTTCGTGAGACATCCTGAATGTAAACGTTTCGTGTCTCTCATGCTTCATCTTTTGCAGACGTACGACGGAGGAATACATATACCTTGAAGCTAACGCGACGATTAGGGAATATATCTTCTGGTGTAATTGTGGTGTGCCCCCTTCAACTGGCACCACGTAAGTGGACGCAGTATCCCGCTCAGGGAACGCGTCGTCAGAGAAATTTGTTTCTATCACAATTACGGCACTAAAAGCGGTCTTTACGACCGTGGCAAACTCTCGTACCACGGGTCGCAGCGCACGCGGCCGTTAAGCGCAACAACACACAACTCCTGCCGTCCGCGCTGCCCCCCGCCCGCCGCTCTTCGCATTAAGATTTACGCCGGATGACCTAAATTAAAGCTGCTACTAAGGGCAGCGCGCCGTCTGTTCTAATTTTTCTTAATTAAAGTACACCTTTGAACACCGCGTTTACTGCCGGTGGATTGTAGCTCTAAATAGTGGGAAGAAGCAATCGAGGAACATTTATGTACGGTGCTCATAAATGTAATTTCGGTACGGTAGAGAACCCGTGTTAGCGGAGAGGCTTATTTATTGGCCGTGCTCTCCATACACCGCCGTGAAGCATGCTGAAGGCGCAGTGCAGCCGGCCGCACCGTATTTTAGAGAACAATAGCGCTACTTCAGCCCTTTGTGTAGCAGTATGAATTCAGTTAGTTCACGTACTTGCAGACATGCTGGTCGAGGAAACAATGCCTGACAAACAACAGCTGTAAATCTCCGTTTTGCTGCGGTTTGCATTTGCACGCAGTGCATATTCGATGATGAGTGATTTCTGCCCGCAGCAGCGTTCTCGCTTCCCACGCCCAGGTTCCCGGGTTCGATTCCCGGCGGGGTCAGGGATTTTCTCTGCCTCCTGATGACTGGGTGTTGTGTGATGTCCTTAGGTTAGTTAGGTTTAAGTAGTTCTAAGTTCTAGAGGACTAATGACCATATATGTTAAGTCCCGTAGTGCTCACAAGGGGACCTCCCCATCGTACCCCCCTCAGATTTACTTATAAGTTGGCACAGTGGATAGGTTTGAAAAACTGAACACAGATTAATCGAGAAAACAGGAAGAAGTTGTGTGGAACTATGAAAAAAATAAGCAAAATATACAAACTGAGTAGTCCATGTGCAAGATAAGCCATATCAAGGATAGTGTGAGCTCAGGAGTGCAGTAGTCCCGTTGTTAGCGTGAGCACCCGCTGTACGAAAGGTCCTTGGTTCAAGTCTCCACTAGAGTGAAAATTTTAATTTCTTCATTTTCGCAAAGTTATGATCTGTCCGTTCGTTCATTGACGTCTCTGTTCGCTGTAATAAGTTTAGTTTGTGTTTTGCGACCGCACCGCAAAACCGTGCGATTAGTAGACGAAAGGACGTGTCTCTCCAATGCGAACCGAAAACATTTGATCGCAACCGATTCCTCCACAGGAAAAACACGTCTGATATATTCTATATGACACTGGTGACGGCATGTGCTTCACATGACAGGAATATGTTGTCGACCCACTTAACTTGTACACTTGGCGAATGGGTAAAAAGATTCATCTACCTTGCCCGATTTAGGTTTTCTTGTGGATGTGATAATCACTCCCAAATAAGTGATGAAAACATAAGAGTTTGTCACATAAACTGCAACAAATGAATGCAACATTTTCACAGTCGCACAGTTTTGCCTGTGGTCTGTCAAAACATATGTTTTTAACGTTTTCAAATTTTTCCGTGTGTAGACCGTACAATCCTGCATATGTCCAAGCAAATCTGAACATGTCCTGGAATTTTGGAGAGCGAAGTTGATTATGTGTGAGTGCCTGAACTTTGATAATTGTCTGAAAACAAAAAATTAAACTTTTCACTCGAGGGCAGACTTGAACCAAGGACCTCTCGTTCCGCAGGTGCTCACGCTAACCACGGGACCACCGCGCTCCTGAACTCACACTATCCTTGATGTGCCTATCCTGCGCATGGACTACTCAGTTTGTATATTTTGCTTATTTTTTTCATAGTTCCACACAACTTCTTCCTGTTTTCTCGATTGATCTGTGTTCAGTTTTTCAAGGCCTATCCACGGTGCCAACGTATAACTAAATCTGAGGGGGGTGCGATGGGGAGGTTCCCTTGTCAGAGCCATTTGAACCATTTGATTTCTGTCCACTCATTTGCATTATCGCTTACTAGTGCTATGAGGTGCGCGTTCTAAATGTTGGGATTCGTTCGCCAACTTTAAGCAAAATGCAATGGTAAAATTTAAATAAAATCTCCCGTACAACGAAAACGGCTTTCACTTCAAACGCCGAGCCACAAGACACAAACCGCTAGTCAACTTCAACCATCACAAAAATAGAAATTATTTAGAGTATGCTAAGAAAATTGTTTGAGAAACGCTTATGCTCCATCAGTTGCCCCACAAAGCGTCATTAGAGCTGTTACAACAATCAGCTGGATGGATATATCTTCGAAACATATACATATTCTTGCCGGGGCGGGGGAGCCCTGGAACAGGGGCAACGCACGCTAATTGTATAACCTTAATTATGTTGACTGCCCTACTTCGAGTCAATATCGAACTATTATCCAGTCTCTACACTTCTTCTTTGTTGCTCTTTCGTGCAGTAGTAAGTTATTGTACTCATTGCAGAATTGCACGGTTAAAATTCATTGATAATACGAATTGTAATCACGATTGTATTCCTACATCGAGTAAAGTGTTAAGAGTTATAAAGTGTTTGGAGGAACTGACGGTATAATAATGATTCACTACTAATGAAGGATAGCATAAGTAAAATCGATATGCAACTATTTTTAGTGGCGATATCTTTGCCGGAACACGAATTCTGCAACATAACTTTCGCCTTCATGATAATGTCACTTGCTCAGGGACGAACTGGAGTGTGCTTCCACGAGACCTCTCCGGCATTAGCCTGCTAATCTGTGGACGAAACATAACGGTCTACGAAATTGTAGCGTGGGAACTTTCTGTGCGTATCCCATTTGCACTCAGAAATCCTGCATCGCGTCAAATGTACCTTAAAGCATTTCAAATTATAGCATATAATAAACTGCCGGAATCAAATACATCTTACACCTTAAGTACATGTACTGATTACAACCTAATGCAAAATGGAAAATGTAATAGGTTCTACAGCTTATGGTGGTGCCTCACTTCGTATGTTTCTAAAGGCCACCTTATTGTGGCTTGAAATGAGAACATCAATTCTGAATTATAGAAGTTCCGGTAAGATGAAATCAGAAGGAAATGGCTATTTTTAGTGTGAAGTCCGTTTGGTACTGCTTTCTAGACGCGCAGGTTTTCAGGTTACAAATCTTAAAATTTGGATTCCCAACGCAAGTACTTTCTGTAATATTTTATTTCAGCGTTTAATGCGACGTTCACCTCTAGTAGCGTTTTGTGTACCTGAAGAGCAGCAGACTACACCCTGATATGCATTCCACATTGAACTGAAAGTCCTTCTAAAACTGACTGTGTAAGCCTCTGTTTATGATGGAGGATAGCGTTTTGTCCTGGTCTCCACTGTTGAGTCTTGTAACATGGAATCAAGGGAGAGGATAGTGTTTGGTGGCTGGTATCCCCTTTATACAACACAACTCCACACATTATTAACAGGGTTCTTTATTTACATAAACAGGAAGCTGCTTAACTTTAAAGAGTCCCTGTGTTGTGGTAAAAGCCCTTCACTAATAGTCTACGTTAGCCTCACTGCTGGTGAAGTAAAAGTCCCGCTAAGCAATGAATGACTGACGCCAAACTAGGACGTGCTTTAGTACGCTAGTGACTGAGCGACTGCGTTACTTGCTGAGTGACTGAGACTGACTGCCCTATTGCCTGAGACTGATTTAAAGTTCTTATTTTTATTCTATTATTTAATGAGCGTTCTATTAATGTGATTGTGTATTATTATTAATTGATTTTTATTTATGTTTTTGTTTAGAGATTCCTTTTTACTGTTTGCTCCTTTTATTCAAGTTGAGTCCTTTTAATTATGCTTGCGGTGGTTATAAAGTCTATATTGCTTATTCTTCTCCGTAAGTTAAAGAATACGGTAATACCATATGCGTTTCGCAGCAGCAGACCTCGTTGCGTCTCCTTGCTGGAACTTCTCCACCTGAAATCGCTAAAGATAATTTATCGCTCTACGGAAATCGATCGGTACAGCCAAGTGCTATTGCTGTGTCATGTGTATCGAATGTGGGGTCCAACTTTAGTTCGTGAAATTATTTAGGTGTTCGGAGAAATATTCTAGACGAATCCCAAAACCGTGTAAAACTGCAGGTTCGCACCATCAAACCACACAACACTTCCGAACGACTTGCGTCTTTGTAATCACTGAATGTTTCTTTTGAAATGATTAAGGGTTATGAACTCTACACACCTGACACTCCTTTTGTGATTTTATATGTATTTATTTTCTTCAATATCATTAAACATAGATTACTGCCTTAATGGCGGCTTCCAACCATCTCCTCTTCATCCGACATAGAACATCTCTCTTCCAATGTCCCACATGGAATAATTATCTCTTTTCCGTAGCTTAATACAGTCTACATATCTTTGTTATCGAGTTCGCACGGGGATGCTTTAATTCCGCAGAGTATTTATCTCTCGCGCAGGTATTTTACATATTTACGGTATATTGCATCACAAGCGCTACACTGAATCGTCTGGTCCGTGGCGGCGATGTAAATATTTGCGGTCGAGAGGGCGTTGGGGGCGCGTTGCTTACGAGTCTGACTTTGGCCTCCCTCCTGGTAGGCGCGCTTGATCCAGCGTCTACTATCGATCATCTTGCTACATATTTGACGACCGGTAAGCTGACGACAGCGTACTCTAGCACAGGTAGTAAGATCCATTTCTGCAGCGTCAGGAGCACATGTTGTATAGCTCTGCGCGTTTCATACTGCCCTTCTGGTTTAGGAGTTTTTTCTTATTGTTTTAAATACATTCCTGTAAACTGCTTACTGGCTGCAACGTCCATAATCCAGCTTAGAAAGAACAGCGCTTGTAAATGTGTAGTACATATTTATTCTGAATTTCCACTATTCAATAGAACAGTCAAGACACCACATCTCATGTGTCCGAACACAGAGAGAAACCAAACGGATTGGATGCTCATTAGGAGACCCGACAGACACTAACCTCAGAGTTCTGTTCTTAATAAGATACAAATTTCAAGAGTTGCATGTAAATAGGAAATCAGTTTATACTCCAAGCAACTCGCAAGAGTTTGGAGTTCACTCCGAAGGTATGCAGAGGCATTTCATATTTTCTTTGCCAAAAACCATGTAATAATTAATAGGACAACGTCTGTTCTAACTTGGTCATATAACTTATAGCGTACAGCACTCACAGTGAGACAGGATGGTAAGTCACCACCGAATAGAATTCACTCGTGGAATTACCGATCAACTCGAAAAAGAATTTTAAGTGGTTTTGCAGACCTGTCTTGGCAAATTCCTCCATCTCAAAAGCGCACTCAAAACAGTTAGTTGTGTGATTACACACAGGAGAGAGAGCAGTCGATTCGCCGACAGATGACGTATTCGAATTTCCTCCATTGCGAGGAATTGCCGTAGTTGACATTCATAGTGACAGAAGGGGTATCCGATACCGGAAAGTAAAAGAGTTATTAGGAAATCGTGGATGAGTGATTGCTCGCCATTAAGGGATTCGACAGAAGGTGGGACCAACGCTGAGGAAGAAGTTCAGTTAGGTTTTGTAAGTCGTGTTGGTGCTTAAGACGTAAGCCTGAATCTCACGCCTGAAGCCGTCGGCACACGAGTCGTGAGATCGAACGTCAACGTTGTGTGTGCCGAGTTTGTGACGTCATATCGTGAAAAAAAGGACTCTTTCCGAATGTTCAGAGCAATATCTAGCATATCAGATATTCTGAAAGTGTGTGTGTAGACCAATGAAATGGAACAACGCCACCTACGTCACATCATGACGTCATCTGTCTTCAGCATAGAGACGCGAGGCATCATATTGACTCTCAGTTGAAGCCCATTCTGATATGTGCCATTTATAAGCACCAGTAAATTGATGACTCTCGAGAACTCGTCGTTGTCGTAATAAAATGAATGGGAACATCATATTAGTGATCAAAGAATTATTGTAGCTCGTGTATTATGAAAGTATGTCGTTTCAAAACAACAGAACATTGACCATCCATCAAAAACGCGTTGTTCTTGGTACAGTTTGTTACAATTAAATGTCAGTTAATAACACAACTAGGATTGAAGCTTTCAGGAGATGGTAAGATGCAAAGTACTTCATGCCCGGTATAGCATAATGAATAGAGGTGCATAAAAGATGATGTGTTATTGGTTCGCGTCTCACTGGGTCGAAATATTTTGTTATTAACCTTGACGTTTTCTGATAGGTTCTGATGTTTTCTTGTTAGTTTAATAGAAATGTTGTTGTTGTGGCCTTCCGTCCAGAGACTGCTTTGATGCAACTCTCCATTCCACTCTGTCCTATGCAAGTCTCTTCATCTCCGAGTAACTACTAAAACCTACATTCGTCTGAATCTGCCTCGTGTATTCATCTCTTGGTCAACCTCCACGATTTTTACCCTCCACGCTTCCCTCCAATACTAAATTGGTGATCCCTTGATGCCTCAGAACGTGTCCTACCAACCGATCCTTTCTTCTAGTCAAAGTGGATCACAAATTCCTCTACTTCCCATTTCTATTCAGTAACTCCTCATTAGTTACGTGACCTACCCATCTAATCGTCAGTATTCTTCTGCAGCAGCACGTTTCGAAGGCTTCTATTCCGTTCTTGTGTATACTTCCGTACATAGCTACACTCCATACAAATACTTTCAGAAAGTACTTCCTGACACTTATATCTATGCTCGATGTTAACAAATTTCTCTTCTTCAGAAATGCTTTCCTTGCCGTAGCCAGTTATTTTGCTTCTCAGGTAGCAAAACTCATCTACTACTTTAAGTGTCTCATTTCCTAATCTGATATTTTCCATAATATTCTATGTCATGTAAATGTAATTGCGCTCCCCCTAAGCAGTGGGTTTGTTTGACTATCTTTATCGACAAGACAGATTATACTACTTACGGTAAGATATTTTGCACTTTCTTGTTTCATGTTTTGTATCCTACATGCTGTAAAGATTCTGGTACTGAGTAGGAACAGTGATCGAGCTAAAATAACTTCAGAGTTTTACTAAAAAGTTGGGATGATGAATCAATTTTTATATTGTTTGGAGAATTATTGCGAATTCGTACCGCACTATTTTAATGGAACTTTTGTAAGGTGATGTCCTCATTGACTGGACATGGCTCTTTCCTTTTTGCGTTATAGCATGTTCGTGAATTTTCAAGTTTTATTTGCGTATACTACAGGCAGAACAACGTGACTACCATACGGACAAGGGAGGAAATGCGCGTTTTAATAGAGCTGACGTAGGAATTTTACGCCCGTCCATTTCTGTGAGCCAGGTACAGCCGGAAACTGCCTCTGGAGGGCGCTGCGATAGCGTATACCACGTTGAGGCACACGTATGCTTGTGCAAGCATCGTTTCTAATTCTAAGCGTGTAGCAGCACGTTGAACCCGGGTCGCTCAACGTTCACGTTTGAAAGCACGGTCCGTGTGCCGTCGGATTAACGAGAGAGAGACCAAGTCGCAACACCTTCTTCCTTTGTACCACATCCAGGCCGGCCGGAGTGGCAGAGCGGTTCTAGGCGCTTCAGTCTGGAACCGCACGAACGCTACGGTCGCAGGTCCGAATCCTGCCTCGGGCATGGATGTGTGTGATGTCCTTAGGTTAGTTAGGTTTAAGTAGTTCTAAGTTCTAGGGGACTGATGACCTCAGATGTTAAGTCCTATAGTGCTCAGAGCCATTTGAACCATTTTGTACCACATCCAGCGTGTACACAGATAACTAAAATCACAAATGGCGATCTCTTCTCGTGTATCAGTTATGATCTTTTTTGCGCAGCCGCAGCTTCACCTGAAAGACATTTGGGGTAGGGCCACAGCTGCAGACGCAGAGCGCGAATGCGTAAGGATGAGCGAGGATGCGTGTTGTGGCGGTGACGCACGCTTCCTCATTGCGTGTAGCGGCCGCTAATTGCGTTGCGCGCCTCTGCCCTTTGTTCTGTAGCTGCTCTCGCGTGTCTGACTTGATGTGACGTGACGTGAAGTGCGACTTCCTGTCGCTCCCACGCACGGCTGATGCTACTAACATCGTATATACTGCACGTGTGGTGTCGAGAGCTGTGAGATGCAGCCACGCAAGGAGATGTGTGTTGACCTTTCGGGTACATTTTCCACATATTAAAATGTAAAAACCTACCAAAGATAGAAAAGCATGTTGGACAGGAACCACCACGCTAACACCGCCTCTAATCTTCATAATGGCTTCAGTTCGACGAGGAAGAACGTAGATTCCCGGAAGTGTGAGTGTGTCGATGACTTTTCAAGTAATTAAACCCAGGACGTAGTTCTCCACCGCGGTTCCTAGTGAAAGATAAGGGTATCGTCAGGAGAGCCCCATGGAAGTAAGATAGAATCGCTCTTGACGCCGGCCGCGATGGTCTAGCGGTTCTAGGCGCGCAGTCCGGAACCGCGCGACTGCTGCGGTCGCAGGTTCGAATCCTGCCTCGGGCATGGATGTGTGTGATGTCCTTAGGTTAGTTAGGTTTAAGTAGTTCTAAGTTCTAGGGGACTGATGACCACAGATGTTAAGTCCCATAGTGCTCAGAGCCATTTGAACCATTTGAATCGCTCTTGTTCTCTTGGGAGATTAGTAAATATGTGTTCTAAATTTCATAATGGTATGTCTTGCAGTTTAATAAACACATTCGTTCGACCGAGCAAGGTGGCGCAGTGGTTGTCACACTGGACTCGCATTCGGGAGGGCGACGGTTCAAACCCGCGACCGACTACCCTGATTTAGGTTTCCCGTAATTTCCCTAAATCGCTTCAGGCAAATGCCGGGATGGTTCCTTTAAAACAGCACGGCCGACTTCCTTCCCCATCCTTCCCTAATCTGATGGGACCGATGACCTAACTGTTTTATCCCCTCCCCCAAATCAACTAAACAGCTCTCTATATATAAATGATCTGACAAACAGCGTGGACAGTAATTTACAGCTGTTTGCCGATGACGATGTGGTGTGCCGGAAGATGTCATCGTTGAGTGACTGTAGGAGCATACAAGGTGATCTAGACAGAAGTTTTAGTTGATGTGATGAGTGCAGTTTGATACAAAGGTATAAAAATGTAAGTTAATACGAATGAGTAGGTAAAACAATCTTATGATGTTAGAATATAGCATTAGCTATGTGCTGCTTTACACAGCCACATCGATTATATAGCTAGCGGTAACGTTGCAAAGCGATATGAAATGGAATGAGCACGCCAGGTTGGTACCAGATAAGGCGAATGCTCCACTTCGTTTTGTTGGGAGAATTCTGGAAAGTGTAGTTCATCCATAAAGGAGCCGGCGAACATCAAGGAGATGCTTCGGGAACTCAAACGGAACTTCCTGGAGGAAAGGCGGCGCGTCTTTCGTGAGGCGCTACTGTGGAAACGTAGAGAAGTGCCATCTGAGGCCGACTGCCACCAACGTACGTTTCGCATAAGGACTACGGAGACAAGATGAGAGAAATCAGGGCTCGTACATAGGGAGTCGCTTGTGCCTCGCTCTGTTTGCGAGTGGAATAGGAAAGAAAATTACTGGTAGTGCCATATGCTATCCTCCGTCATGCACCCTACGGTGGCTTGTGTAGCATGTACATAGCTGTAGATGTACCCAAGTTTCTTCAGGTTGCCATATCCGACTGGAAACACTCGTTAATGGTCAGATCCCACAGAGCTACAAAAGCGCAGAGATAAGAAACAGAAGTAATATTGTTTCCACCGGTAAACTGTTTTAAATAAATTCCATCCGAAATGATCCCTGAAGGCCAATGGTATCCGCTGTGTCATCCTCAGCCTATAGGCGTCACTGGACGCGGATATAGAGGGGCATGTGATCAGCAAAAAAATGGTTCAAATGGCTCTGAGCACTATGGGACTTAACATCTATGGCCATCAGTCCCCTAGAACTTAGAACTACTTAAACCTAACTAACCTAAGGACATCACACAACACCCAGTCATCACGAGGCAGAGAAAATCCCTGACCCCGCCGGGAATCGAACCCGGGAACCCGTGTGGTCAGCACACTGCTCTCCTGGCCGTATGTCGGTTTACGAGACCGGAGCCCCTACATCTCAATCAAGTATCTCCTCAATTTGCCTCACATGGGCTGAGTGCACCCCGCTTGCCAACGGCGCTCGGCAGACTCGGATAGTGACCCATCCAACTGCTAGCCCAGTTCGACAGTGCTTAACTTCGGTGATCTCACGGGAATCGGTGTTACCACTGCGCCAAGGCCGTTGGTAAAGCTGTTTTAACAACACACAAAAAGGATTGCGAAAACATTTTTTCGAGACCAAGCAAATTCGAATGGCCTTCTGTTCAAGAATATTTCAAAAATGTTCAAATGTGTGTGAAATCTTATGGGACTTAACTGCTAAGCTCAAGTCCCTAAGCTTACACACTGCTCTTCCTAAATTATCCTAAAGACAACCACAGACACCCATGCCCGAGGGAGGACTCGAACCTCCGCCGGGACCAGCCGCACAGTCCATGACTGCAGCGCCTTAGATCGCTCGGCTAATCCCGCGAGGCCAAGAATATTTATTTACGTATTTAGAATTGAATGATAAGGGCCATTATATATCTACACTATGTGGTAAAAAGTATCCGGACACCCGCACAAAACTTACGTCTTTCATATTAGGTGCATTGGGCTGTCGCCTACTCCCAGATACAACATATCAGCGATCTCAGTAATCATTAGACATCGTGACAGAGCAGAATGGGGCGCTCCGCGGAACTCACGGACTTCGAACGTGGTCAGATTATTGGGTGTCACTTGTGTCATACGTCTGTACGTGAGATTTCCACACTCCTGAACATCCCTAGGTCCACTGTTTCTGATATGATTGTGAAGTGGAAACATGAAGGAACACGTACAGCTAAAAGCGTACACGCCGACCTCGTCTTTTGACTGACAGAGACCGCCGACAAGTGAAGAGGGTCATAATGTGTAATAGGCAAACATCTATTCAGACCATCACACAGGAATTCTGAACTGCATCGGGATCCACTGCAAGTACTATAACAGTTAGGCTGGAGGTTTAATGTTCGTGCAGCTCCTCATAAGCCACACATCACGTCGTTAAATGCAGAACGATTCCTCGCCTGCTGTACGGAGCGTAAACATTGGATGGTTGAACGGTGAATGCCGCGCGTGTCTAGACGAGCGATCTAGGGCGCTGCAGTCATGGACTGTGCGGCTGGTCCCGGCAGAGGTTCAAGGTTCTCCCTCGGGCATGGGTGTGTGTGTTTGTCCTTAGGATAATTTAGGTTAAGTAGTGTGTAAGCTTAGGGACTGATGACTTTAGCATTTAAGTCCCGTAAGATTTAACACACATTTGAACATTTTTTTGAACAGTGGAAAAATGTTGTGTGGAGTGACGAATCACGGTAAACGATGTGGCGATCCGATGGCAGGGTATGGGTATGGCGAATGCCCGGTGAACGTCATCTGCCAGCGTGTGTAGTGCCAACAGTAAAATTCTGAGGCGGTGGTGTTATGATGTGGTCGTGTTTTTCATGGAGGGGGCTTGCCCCTGTTGTTGTTATGCGTGGTACTATTACAGCACAGGCCTACATTGATGTTTTAAGCACCTTGTTGCTTCCCACTGTTGAAGAGCAATTCGAGGATGGCGATTGAATCTTTCAATACGATCGAGCACCTGTTCATAATACACGGCCTGTGGTGGAGTGATTACACGACAGTAACGTCCATGTACTGGACTGGCCTGCACAGAGTCCTGACCTGAAGCCTATAGAACACCTTTGGTATGTTTTGGGACGCCGACTTTGTGCCAGGCCTCACCGACCGACATCGATACCTCTTCTCAGTGCAGCACTCCGTGAAGAATGGGCTGCCATTCCTCAAGAAACCTTCCAGCGCCCGATATACCGTATGTCTGCGAGAGTGGAAGCTGCCATCAAAGCTAAGGGTGGGCAAATACCAAACTGAACTCCACCATTGCCGATGGAGGGCATCACGAACTTGTAAGTCATTTTCAGCAAGGTGTCCGGATACTTTTGATCACATAGTGTAGGTGGTGCCGAATGACATAGAGAATACTGCCCGCATTGTCCTTATATTTAGTAAACAGTAAACATGGAGCAGTGGAACTGTGTGCAGCGTGCCTTTGCGGTGAAGAACTACGTATTACAAGAACGGAAGGGTGGTGGCCACGCCTCGAGAATTTCGGCATCATTTCAACATCGGACGGCATGGTCGCGTTCCTTCAGCCCATGCAATTTATACCTAAGTCCGCAATTTTGAAGCAACAGGTTTTGCATTGAAGAAGTAATCCGCAGGGAGACCCGGAACCGCTCGTACAGGAGACAATATCGAGGCTGTGCGAACTCTTTCAAAAGAAGTCCACAGCGCTCTGTTCGACGTCACGATAGTCTCTACAGTTGCATCGTTCGAGTGTTCAATGAACACTGAAAGTGAATTTAAAGTTCCATCCGTAAAAGCTGTAGATCGTTCAACAACTTCAAGCTAACGATCTGCTAATGCCTGTCGGTGTGGCCGAGCGGTTCTAGGCGCTACGGTCGCAGGTTCGAATCCTGCCTCGGGCATGGATGTGTGTGTTGTCCTTAGGTTAGTTAGGTTGAAGTAGTTCTACGTTCTAGGGGACTGATGACCTCAGAAGTTAAGTCCCATAGTGCTCAGAGCCATTTTTGATCTGCTAATGCGTAGACAGTATGCTGAACGCATGTAAGCAAAAGTGTACGACTACTACTACTACGACGACGACGACAATTTCATTACGAACCTGTGGGTCTTGGACGAAAGTGACATCCATCTCAGTGGCTTTGTCAGTACACAGAATTTTCACTACTGGTCTCAACAAAATCCACCCAGCTATACGAGCGTCCATTGCACAGCCGCAAGGTTACTTCACGGTGTCACAGATCATTGAGTGACGTTATAGTAAATTTTTTATTTTGTTTTATTTATTTATTTTTTAAGATAAAGGTGGATGCGCAGTCACTGTAACGTATTTTCGGTATGTTGCCATAATGAAAAGATTTGTTGCGTATAAGCTGCCGCGCCCCATTTTCCTGCCAATATTTTATTTCAACATGACAGAGCAACGTCACATACTGCAGGGATATCGGCGGGAGCTGTGCGACTATTGTTTGGTAAGGGTGTAATTTCAAGGCACGATGACACTGCATGACTCCCAGGACAGCCTGACATATCAGCGTATGATTTTTTTCTTGTGGGGCCACCTCGAGAGCGCTGTTTGCCGTACTCGACCTGCTAACACCCAAGAACTTAAAGCAAGACTACATCCCAAAGATGTTCTATAGGATTCATGTCAGGACTCTCTGCAGGCTAGTCCATTACAGGGATGTTATTGTCGTGTTATCACTCCGCCACAGGCCGTGCATTATGAACAGGCGCTCGATCGTGTTGAAAGATGCAGTCGCCATTCCCGAATTGCTCTTCAACAGTGGGAAGTAAGAAGCTGCTTAAAACATCAAAGTAGGCTTGTGCTGTGCCACGCAAACCAACAAGGGTTGCAAGCCCTCTCCATGAAAAACACGACCACGCCATAACACCAGCACCTCCGAATGTTACTGTTGGCACTACACACGCTGGCAGATGACGCTCACCGGGCATTCGCCATACCCACACCCTGCCATCGGATCGCTACATTGTGTGCCGTGATTCGTCACTCCACAGAACGTTTTTCCGCTCTTGAATCGTCCAGTGTTTATGCTCCTTACACCAAGTGAGGCATCGTTTGGCATTTACCGGCGTGATGTGTGGCGTAGTACTTGCAGTGGATCATGATGCAGTATGGAATTCCTGTGTGATTGCCTGGCTAGATGTCTGCCTATTACACGTTACGACCCTGTTCAAGTGTCTAGGGTCTATGTCAGTTAACAGACGAGATCGGCCTGGGCGCTTTTGTGCTGTACGTGTTCCTCCACGTTTCGATTGCACTAGCACTTCGGAAACAGTGGACCTAGGGATGTTTAGGAGTGTGGAAATCTCGCGTACAGACGTATGACACGAGTGACACCAATCACCTGTCCACGTTCGGAGTCCTTTAGTTCCGCGGAGCACCCCATTCTGCTCTCTCACGATTTTAATGACTACTGAGGTCTCTGATTTGGAGCACCCGGCAGTAGGTAGCAGCACACTGGATCTAATATGAAAAACGTATATTTTTGGGGGTGTCCGGATACCTTTGATCACATGGTGTACCTTGCATAGTTGCCACGACACGTTCTAAAGTATCCCATTCTTTTGAGTCACCGTGAAAAATACTAATAATTTGTTGACGTTTGGAGTGTCGCAAAAGTCATTAAGCGCCGACGCCACACCGCAATACGCCGCTGTCGGATCGGTTGCCAGCTCAGCCCCTGCGATTACTCAACGTGTCGACTCCGTAATTTGCAGCGCGATCTGCAGAGATCCTTCGCGTACACCAGACCACAGTACAGAAGTCGTGCGAATCAGCGAGAGAGGTTGGTCCTACAAAAATGCATTTGATGCATCTGCCAATGTCACGGGCAGCCAATCAGGAAGAAGTGTACCTCCGCCGTGTGGGTATTGAGGGCCGCGTCCGCGACGATCACGGCACTTAACGACGCATCCAGCCAAGAGAGGAAGTCTGCTCCGCCGACTGCCGACCTCCAACTGCACGTCGCCGTCGCCGCCAAGGCACCTCGGACCCGGCTCGCGGGCCCTTTGGTGTTCTGTCAGACTCACTTGGCAAGACTGTAGAGACTGTGAAATCCTACAGACTGTAACTTTAGTGTTAATCTGTTCCAATGTGCTGCGCTCAAGGAGAGCGGGGTCTTAAACGTTTAGCCGACCGGTGTGGCCGTGCGGTTCTAGGTGCTTCAGTCTGGAACCGGGTGACCGTTACGGTCGCAGGTTCGAATCCTGCCTCGGGCATGGATGTGCGTGATGTCCTTAGGTTAGTTAGGTTTAAGTAGTTCTAAGTTCTGGGGGACTGATGACCACAGATGTTAAGTCCGATAGTGCTCAGAGCCATTTGAACCATTTTGAATCTTTGATAGTCAAATAGTAGAGACCGAACTCTGTGAAAGGCTTCCTTTCGTTGTTTCAAGTATTTGCGTTTAATTGTGAACTTATTTTCTTCTTAGGACAGAGTTACAAAGTTGGTTACTTGTTTCTTTTGATGGTCAACGAAGACCATTTGTGTTAAATTCATCGTCCTCGTATGTTTATCGAAGAAAAGTTCAAAGTCGGGATACTTCAACATTAATTCTTGTTTTCAGCTCGAAATGAGAAAACTATAACTGTCAAATCCACGTGGCACAGTGCTCGATGATAGAAACTCGATTTTTTGCCACCCTACTTATATTCTGGTTTCAAACCTTAACACGACAGAGATAGGGGGGTTGAGCGGTCTGAATGTACAGGGTGGCGCACGAAATGTGTTACCATTTTGTTTTTAAATATAAACTTTATTGTCAATACAATCTGAGAGGAACATATACTACAATGAAGAGTCGTTCATGTAGATGTGTTCTAACTCAGCACTTGCTCAATATGTCCACCATTTCGTTTCGCAACTACTTTCAAACGAACACTGAAGTTACTGATTACCCTACGGCACATGTCTTCCGTAATTTCACGGCAAGCTTGAAGAATAAGTCTTCTGAGCTCCATTAAATTCCACAGCTTCTTGCTACTGCCTTGCCCTTCAACACGCAGTGGTTCATGCAAGATGGAGCAAGGCCACATACTGCAAACACTGTGTTGGGGTTTTTACACGAACATTTCGACATGCGGATCATTTCACTCAGGTTTCCAGGTCGCTTCAATGACGGACAAAATTGGCCCCCCAAAAATAGTCCAGACCTCAATCCATGTGACTTTTTTCTTTGGGGGTACCTAAAGGAAAAAAATTTCCCGAAATGTCTACGTGATTTAATGGAGCTCAGAAGACTTATTCTTCAAGCTTGCAGTGAAATTACGGAAGACATGTGCCGTAGGGTACTCACTAACTTCAGTGTTCGTTTGAAGGAAGTTACGAAACGAAATGGTGGACATATTGAGCAAGTGCTGAGTTAGAACAAATGTCCATGGACGGCTCTTCATTGTAGTATATGTTCCCTTCAGATTGTATTGACAATAAAGTTTATATTCAAAAACAAAATGGTAACACATTTGGTGCGCCACCCCGTATCTACGGTCGGAGGTGCTAGACGTCGCATTGCGGCAAGTACGTAGGCAGAGCGGCGCGGTTGTAATTAAAGGAAGCCTTTCAGGCCGGCGCCTAACAAGGCAGCGTGCTGTGTGCCCACAGAGCGGCGCTTGTACCGAAGTTTCAACAAGACGGCGAGACCGTCGAGTAGGATGTTGGGCGAGGCGGAGGGGATGAGTGGAGAGCGAGCGTCCGCCCGGTGCTTCCCGCACGGGGGAGGAAGCGAGAGGTGCGCGATATGACTGCGGGCCACGTGTCGCGCACGCACCTGCACCCACACACCTGTTGGCCCCCGCAGTCGCGTGCCGGCGTCACAAGCGCGCTCCCGCTGCACTTCAAGGATTCGCTGCATCCGCTTAAACGCCATCCTCACACGGGACGAGAAAACTTTCGTGGACGAGGAGCCGCTCGAGTTTCGTGACGTCACGGCATGGAATGTCGCGTTCCACAGCATTCCGTTGCGTGAAAGGCTCAATAAGACAAGTCAGATTTTTGCTTCGTGGTGAAGTACCTGACCATTGAGAAGCAGAATCGCGTTCTACTTCACAAGCAGAGCTCGGAAGACGCCATACTCGTTTTCAGTTGCAGTCGATATTTTGTGGGTTTTACGAGTACATTACAACTTTAGTCCTGTGAATACATGCCGTTACAGAGCACCAGCACATTGATGGTATTTCGAAAGCGCGTCGTTATTGGTGCGATTTATTGTCATAAAATGGGGAGAAACGCCGTATTGATGCTTAAAGAATGTTCGTATTTGGTTGTTCTTGCATTATAACTGTATTATAACTCCGAGACAAACTAATAGGAATTATAACTTTTTTTGATCCGACGTGTAGTTTTCGGGATATTTCAGTGTCTTTAGTTAAAAATGAAAAGCCTGTATATCTTGGGTTTTCTTAGCTGTGTTCGTGGAAAATAACACCGAGCCCTTGGAGCGACTGCGGTTACGGCGCTGTTCTACAGTCAAAATGGATACACACCAAAACAGAACTCTGGCTTCACCATGGCTTTAATCATTTTCTGTCGCTTTGGCTTTCAATGTGGAAAGGAGCCCGTCTATCACAGTAGCGCACGGATTGGGTGGCCCATTCCCAAAATATAAACATGGGAGCAGTATGCGTGGCTGTCACCCGCCTCCAGTTGCCGTATGGACGCCACGCCTCCTCGATGCACAACGAATACGCAACTGCAGTTGACCTTCGTCGGTGGAAAAAGAACTCTCTTGATTACTTGCTGGTTCTGCATTCAGTTTTTACGACGCAGTATGCGGAAGAAGACACCCACCTGTACTGTAGTTGTGTACATCTACACTTAACCCCAGACACATCAGCCGAAGAAAGAAAATTTTATTTTCTTTGCTAGAAGAGAGGGATAAAGTCTGAAATTTCGAGGTCGAAAAATGTACTCCCCACGGCTGGTACTTCTCAAAGTGTATGGATGCAACACAGTGCCACACGCCGTCACAGAGCTACGAATTCCGTACTCCAGTTGCGACAAATTGGAGAGATGAGGGATACCTTGGTGCAGTTGCAGGCTACCAAATGTTGATTCCACCGGCATATTAGAGGATGGTTTTGGGAGGTTTCCCACGTTTTACGTTGGCCCAGGCCTACACATGATCTAACGAATGCAAAAAATGTAGCTTTCAAAACACGCTTTGTTCAACTTCAGTCGTGTCAATCAACACTACAAAACTGAAATCAAGAAATTTTTGCAATGAATCCATAAACGCGAACAGAGGTGAACTTTTAGAAGCAAAGCATTACAGATTGCGTCAAAGTTGAATAAAGCTTTGTTAAAGTTGCTTCTTGTTTCTCCATTTCGAGGGGCTTTAATGTAGCATCTTTGTTGATACGTAGAATGATTTTCTCAGTCATTCTTTCTTCCTATTTAAAATCTTTAGTTTTTAGTTTCATCCTAACATTATGGGAGCATGAATAATTTATTTTTGTGAGTATTTTCTTGCTTTATTTTCCAACTCGTTGAATACTCTCGATTTAATTACATGACGATCTAATTTCAGTTCTTTGAATCAAAGAGGTGACATCCATATTTGTATTAGTAACATAAAGAGATGTACTTTGCATATACAGGGTGTTTCAAAAATAACCGGTATATTTGAAACGGCAATAAAAACTAAACGAGCAGCGATAGAAATACACCGTTTGTTGCAATATGCTTGGGACAACAGTACTTTTTCAGGCGGACAAACTTTCGAAATTACAGTAGTTACAATTTTCAACAACAGATGGCGCTGCAAGTGATGTGAAAGATATAGAAGACAACGCAGTCTGTGGGTGCGCCATTCTGTACGTCGTCTTTCTGCTGTAAGCATGTGCTGTTCACAACGTGCAAGTGTGCTGTAGACAACATGGTTTATTCCTTAGAACAGAGGATTTTTCTGGTGTTGTAATTCCACCGCCTAGAACACAGTGTTGTTGCAACACGACGAAGTTTTGAACGGAGGTTTAATGTAACCAAAGGACCGAAAAGCGATACAATAAAGGATCTGTTTGAAAAATTTCAACGGACTGGGAACGTGACGGATGAACGTGCTGGAAAGGTAGGGCGACCGCGTACGGCAACCACAGAGGGCAACGCGCAGCTAGTGCAGCAGGTGATCCAACAGCGGCCTCGGGTTTCCGTTCGCCGTGTTGCAGCTGCGGTCCAAATGACGCCAACGTCCACGTATCGTCTCATGCGCCAGAGTTTACACCTCTATCCATACAAAATTCAAACGCGGCAACCCCTCAGCGCCGCTACCATTGCTGCACGAGAGACATTCGCTAACGATATAGTGCACAGGATCGATGACGGCGATATGCATGTGGGCAGCATTTGGGTTACTGACGAAGCTTATTTTTACCTGGACGTCTTCGTCAATAAACAGAACTGGCGCATATGGGGAACCGAAAAGCCCCATGTTGCAGTCCCATCGTCCCTGCATCCTCAAAAAGTACTGGTCTGGGCCGCCATTTTTTCCAAAGGAATCATTGGCCCATTTTTCAGATCCGAAACGATTACTGCATCACGCTATCTGGACATTCTTCGTGAATTTGTGGCGGTACAAACTGCCTTAGACGACACTGCGAACACCTCGTGGTTTATGCAAGATGGTGCCCGGCCACATCGTACGGCCGACGTCTTTAATTTCCTGAATGAATATTTCGATGATCGTGTGATTGCTTTGGGCTATCCGAAACATACAGGAGGCGGCGTGGATTGGCCTCCCTATTCGCCAGACATGAACCCCTGTGACTTCTTTCTGTGGGGACACTTGAAAGACCAGGTGTACCGCCAGAATCCAGAAACAATTGAACAGCTGAAGCAGTACATCTCATCTGCATGTGAAGCCATTCCGCCAGACACGTTGTCAAAGGTTTCGGGTAATTTCATTCAAAGACTACGCCATATTATTGCTACGCATGGTGGATATGTGGAAAATATCGTACTATAGAGTTTCCCAGACCGCAGCGCCATCTGTTGTTGAAAATTGTAACTACTGTAATTTCGAAAGTTTGTCTGCCTGAAAATGTACTGTTGTTCCAAGCATATTGCAACAAACGGTGTATTTTTATCGCTGCTCGTTTAGTTTTCATTGCCGTTTCAAATATACCGGTCATTTTTGAAACACCCTGTACTATTGAAACGTACTTAGCATTGTACAAGAAACTAATCTTCTTATAAATACAAAGTAGATTAATATCAGTATTTTGAAATACAGAACTTACTTTGTAAGTAGGTTGTTTATGTTTTTATGTTGGTAACGCCACGTAGCGCTCTGTATGAAAATCACTGGCTGTGCTCTGTGCAGTCTGTGGCTGGTTTGCATTGTGGGAATATTTGCTACTGCAGTGTTGTGCAGATGCATGTGACAGCTGGTAGCGTTGTGCAGTTGGAGGTGAGCCGCCAGCAGTGGTGGATGTGGGGAGAGAGATGGCAGAGTTTTGAGAGCGGGCGATCTGGACGTGTGTCCGCCATGAAAAGGAAATTTGTAATACTGGATATCATGAACTGATATCTACATGATGACTTTTGAACATTATTATGGTAAGTACAATATTTGTTCTCTATCAAAATCTTTCATTTGATAACTATGCCTGTCAGTGAACATTATTATGGTAAGTACAATATTTGTTCTCTATCAAAATCTTTCATTTGATAACTATGCCTGTCAGTAGTTATTGCCTTCAGTAGTTAGAATCTTTTATTTAGCTGGCAGTACTGGCGCTCGCTGTATTGTAGTAGTTCGAGTAACCAAGATTTTTGTGAGGTAATTGATTCATGAAAGGTATAGGTTATTGTTAGTCAAGGCCATTCTTTTGTAGGGATTATTGGAAGTCAGATTGCGCTGCTCTAAAAATATTGTGTGTCACTTTAGTGTTGATCAGAATAAGTAAAGAGAGAGATGTCTGAGTACGTTCAGTTTTGCTCAGCTGTTTGAAAATCAAATAACGTAATAGGTTTACCAGCACAGTAATTAATAATTTTCCAAAGGGGACGTTTCAACTTAAATTACAAAACTATTATTGTCATATTTAGTTCTGGGGACAAGACACGTTTGCAAACTCACCGAATCAGTTACATGAAGAATGGAAAATTTGAACTTTACCCTCTTGACTTGTCACTCTAACGAAGTAGGCGAGTGTCAGCAATATGTCTCGTGGTCTTATCGTGGCGTGTTTATCTTCTGCCGTTAGGTCAGACGATAGAAATGCCACTTGCACGCTTAGAGTAGTAGATTGACCGTGACCAAAATTGACAATCTGAAGTTCCTTTGGTCATGGTACGTTAATCTTATTCTCACATATCTCTGATACTTGACAAGGTGTCTATACATTTCTCTTCATGGATATGTACAGGAATATGATAATCTTATTAGGTGCAGACTGAAACTTGACTATAAACTAACGCAGGCTAATGCAGACTAACGCAGACTGATTAATCGGAGGTCTGTACACTCGTTATAATACCTCGCGCGTTCAGGTATCACTGCGCGAGTGTGATCCGCGAGGAGAAAAGGTTCTACGTTAGCAGCAATCTCATTGGCTGCGTTAATATTAATACGTGGATCGGCGGAAGCGGAATTTGGTCCGTATCTAAGACGGCACCATCTCGTAGTGCGGAGACGGACGAGCGCTGCGCCTGCGCTGTTGTGCTTAGCGGGGCGCGCTCTAGTGGGAAAGTTGTGTACGCGCTGTCTACGCGGAACTATGTACACAACACCCCTCTTGGAAAAATTTCTGCGGACGCCTGTGCACGGTGCTCGAACTATGTGACAGCCTATGAACTGAGAACTTGCTCGTTGCTTTCTCGCGCCAGGACGAGTGGAGCCGGAAGCCGTGTGCCACTGGACTAGCCCAGCACGTGCGTTGCGAGCGAGACGAGTTGTTTGTCGTAGCAGAGCAGGGCGGCTCCTCCCGCCGCTGCGCCGGCAGGGTCCGGACTATCGCCGCTGGCAGTTCCAGTTGGCCCCAGCGCGGGCCAATTGGATAATGGCTGGCTTCCCCGCTGCACACTCGGCGGCCGTTCGATTCCGGCCACGGCCGGCCGCGGAATTGCCGCAGCCCTGTAGCTGGCGCAGGTACCAGTTCCACCCGGCTGCCACATGCGCTACACGGGCAATCAGTCGGCACTCCCCACTGGCCCACGATAAATACGCCCCCCCCCCCCCAAAAAAACCACGAACTTGTGACGTCACACTTTTCGCCTTGTCCATTGTACTTCGCCAACGCTCTGCCCCGTGCAGTGTCCGCGGGAAACAATATGTCAACGAAAAGGTGTCCAATTAAGGACTTTACTCTGTCGAATGCTGTCGAGGGCCTGCATGATTTAAACGCGCTATTAAGAATTATAAAATACACTACTGGCCATTAAAATTGCTACACAACGAAGATGACGTGCTACAGACGCGAAATTCAACCTAAAGGATGCTGTAATATACAAATGATTAGCTTTTCAGAGCTTTCACACAAGGTTGGCGCCGGTGGCGACACATGCAACGTGCTGACATCAGGAAAGTTTCCAAACGATTTCTCATACACAACCAGCAGTTGACCAGCGTTGCCTGGTGAAACGTTGTTGTTATGCCTCGTGTAAGAAGCAGAAATGCGTACCATCACGTTTCCGACTGTGATAAAGGTCGGATTGTAGCCTATCGCGATTGCGGTTTATCGTATCGTGATATTGCTGCTCGCGTTGATCGAGATCCAATGACTGTTAGCAGAATATGGAATCGGTGGGTTCAGAAGAGTAATACGGAACGCCGTGCTGGATCCCAATGGCCTCGTATCACTAGCAGTCGAGATGACACGCATCTTATCCGCATGGCTGTAACGGATCGTGCAGCAACGTCTCGATGCCTGAGTCAACAGATGGGGACGTTTGCAAGACAACAGCCATCTGCACGAACAGTTCGACGTCGTTTGCAGCAGAATGGACTATCAGCACGGGGACCGTGGCTGCGGTTACCCTTGACGCTGCATCACAGACAGGAGCGCCTGCGATGGTGTACTCAACGACGAACCTGGGTGCACGAATGGCAAAACGTCATTTTTTCGGATGAATCCAGGTTCTGTTTTCAGCATCATGATGGTGGCATCCGTGTTTGGCGACATCGCGGTGAACGCACATTGGAAGCGTGTATTCGTCATCGCCATACTGGCGTACCACCGGCGTCATGGTATGGGGTACCATTGGTTACACGTCTCGGTCACCTCTTGTTCGCACTGACGGCACTTGGAACAGTGGATGTTACATTTCAGATGTGTTACGACCCGTGGCTCTACCCTTCATTCGATCCCTGCGAAACCCTACATTTCAGCAGGATAATGCACGACCGCGTGTTGCAGGTCCTGCACGGGCCTTTCTGGATACAGAAAATGTTCGACTGCTGCTGTGGCCAGCACATTCTCCAGATCTATCACCAACTGAAACCGTCTGGTCAATGGTGGCCGAGCAACTGGCTGGCCACGATACGCCAGTCACTACTCTTCATAAACTGTGGTATCGTGTTGGAGCTGCATGGGCAGCTGTACCTGTACACGCCATCCAAGCTCTGTTTGACTCAATGCCCAGGCGTATCAAGGCCGTTTTCACGGCCAGAGGTGGTTGTTCTGGGTACTGATTTCTCATGATCTATGCACCCAAATTGCTTGAAAATGTAATCACGTGTCAGTTCTAGTATAACATACTTGCCCAATGAACACCCTTTTATCACCTAAATTTCTTCTAGGTGTACCAATTTTAATGGCCAGTAGTGTAGTTGCTCGCCCCCTTGTTAGAGAAGGCTGCTGGCACTCCTAAGACTTGAGTGTAACGTGCTGTGACGCACGTGGCGCTGCCTGTGTTTCTGGTGGACCTCGCATTCCGCTGCGTGACGATCCGCAGTGCCAAAACGCATACCTCAGTAATGTGTAAACCTGTGACGTCTATCGGCCGACTCCGTGTTCATCCAGACGAAATAGTTTTGTCTGCAGAAGTTAGACGTCACTTCTCAACAATATGCATGCTGTTTTGTCGAAAACTGACATTTTGAGGTCGTGGCTCTGCACAGGATGCAGGTTGATTCTTGAAACGAAAAAACAGCAACAAGCCACTATTGATAATGCTATTTGCTTACACAAATAGCACCGCTGCCGGTTTCGAACAGACAGATTCATCTTCAGATAGATGTTCACATTTAAACACACATTTGTTGGTGTTTACATTAATTTTCCGTTCTTTATTGCACCTTGTTGCAGAAATCCCTGGGGGCAATGATAGCCTACAGCAAAAAATGGTGTTACCAACGTCCTGTTTCAACGCAACCATCCGTAATACCGGAAGAACACAATGTAAACAAATCTTTAAATTTGAATTGTTGTGTTTATAGTTTTCTAGAATGACGCGGGATTTACCATATAAGTAAAGTATACGAGTAACTACAACTACACAGCTTTAAAAATTCGTCTGCATTGTCTTCAATCATTACTAGGGGTAGTTGCGTTTAAATTGGTTGTTGCAAACACCAGTTTTTGCTGTAGGGCACGATCACCACAAGGAATTTATACCAAGGAGGAATAAAGACAGAAAACTAATATAAATATCAACAAATGTGTCTCTAGAAGTAAAGAGCCGTCTGAAGATGAACCTGTCGGTTCGAAACTGGTAACGGCGGTATTTGCGTAAGCAAATAGCATTATTAATAGTGGCTGGTTGCTGTTTTCTTCCTTGCAAGAATCAACCTATATAACCATACACATTTTTTTCTATTTTTTAAAAAGTAGCGTATTTCGCGCGTACCATGCATTAAGCGCCATGTTACGTAGGGGGCACATCGGATGATAAAAAACAATTTGTCACAGAAGGGGAATGAGATGAATAGCAAAAGGAAGTCCTCCCCCTTACATGTAGACTGCTGCAGTGTAGAAGAAGTAAGCGCCACCTCCATCATGCACTTCATGGAGAGCAATCACACGGGAAATGAGTATTCGGGTTTGTGCTTTGTGCCCAGCATCTGAGATTGGTGAAAGGAATACATAGAGGTAACTGATGACAAATTTACTTCTTGTACCGCAACTTCACCTTGTTCAATGTGCCCCAAACATTTAAGGTCAAAAAATTATACAGTCATTAGATGACACTAAACTGAGTACTTTGAAAAAAGGAATTAACGATCAGAAACGAATAAGCTCACAGCAAGTGTCTGATCTTAATCTTTTCCATCGAACGGACTGTTTATTTTCTCTTGGGTGTCCAGCTGGGCACATTCGTTTACGAAACACGATATCTGAAAAGCGTACTTTATCATCTTCAGATGAACTTTGTTGAGGTCTCACTCTTCACCGTAGTGATACTTATTAATTCCTTAGGCTGATCAGGGAGTAGTTCAGCGACACACTGACTGATCGCTTCGAATACGTTCTTACATCTGTGGGCTCTCTCTCCAGTGGAGACTGTTATGGACAAATGATGAAGTCACCATGAGGTGCCGTCTGTTACTGGTGGTGGAAAACTAATTCGTGGAGGATTTTAAAGACAAAGCTCTGGAAAATGCTGCAGAGTCCACGCTTTCTTCAGATACGTCGATAACACATTTGTGATGTGGCTACATGGGAGTCAAAGGATTCAGGAGTTTCTCCAACATCTGAATTCTCTGCATCCCATTTCACTATGGAAGTGGAAGAGAATCTCGAATTCTCCTCCTTGGACTTCTCAGTCAAGCGTAATGTGATAGGCGCTATGGGACACAGTGTGTACAGGAAGTTTTGTGAGTAAGACCATCTAGATCGCTTATTAAAATTTCGTTACTTATTACGACGTTTCACCTACTGCTACTATGAGGTAACAAAATGCTTAGAACTTGTAAAAGAAGGTCAGTTTTTAGTAGTGACATAGGATATTCTTTTAAAAATTCTAAGCATTTTGATGACTGATGACAGCAATAACCGAAACGTCGTAAAATAGAAGTTCTAATAAGCGATCTACACGGTTGTATCCACAAAGTATACTCAATGACTGCAGACTCACAGAGAAAATTCAATTCCTATATTAATACGTGCACAAAAAAGCCACCCACACTGATTTATATCTCCAGGCCTCCAGCTGCCATCATCCTTCACAGCGTGAGGGATGGTCCACAGAGCCCGCGCGTTATTGGATGAAGGAAGCCTGCTGAGGAAGCCCAGCCACCTTAAAGATGTATTCAAGAAGAACTGATACGGCCGGAGATAAATCCGACGTCATTTCAAGAAGAAAGCACGGGCCCAGGAAATAGAACACAACGAGGAGGATAAGACGATGGAGTATCTGCCGTCCGCTGGCGAAATATCGAACAAAATCGGCAGAATCCTGCCTTGATGTAACATTAAATGCGTTTTCGGTCCTCCTCCGTAAACATGTACACTAGTAGGTACGGTGAAAGACGACTTGGAACTCCGTAAATGAGATGTCTGCCGTATTCTAAGCATCTGTGGCAAGGCATACGTCGGATACAATGTGAGGACAGTATAAGAACGGTGCCAGGAGCACGGGAGTCACACCCAACTCAAGCAGCCGACAAACTCTGCGGTTGCGGAACAATGTGCTGCTACAGGGTACTCAATTAAATCTGAACAAACGGAAGTGATAAAACACGTCGTTTTCGGATTATTGCGTTCTAAACGAGGCCATCAAGATACATGAGGCCGGCGGCCTGATGAATAGTGACAGTGGCTTCACTATTAGTGAAGATTGAGACCCAGCGCACTGCCAACACGAGCAACAACGTCGGCCGGTAGCGACTTCTAAGCCTGACAGGGAAGCCAAAAGAACTGAGAGACCGGAATTGGCACCCAGTATTCGGCGATCGATCTCGTCCACTATCAAGCCTCTCGTCCCCTTGTGATATGGACAGCTGTCCTGCTGTTTGGTACCATCAGTATCGTGGAAGATATCAAGCGCGTAGGGATGCAGGTACGCCACAATAATGTTCATGTATCCACAGCTGTCATGGTGACTTCGCTTACTACCACAGGTCCTATAGAAATCCAGGTTAATGTCCCTCACAGCACGAGATTGCCCCCGTCGGCCTGCGTCGGCGCGTGTTTCGAGCAGTGGTTCAATTGCATAGTAGGGTATCCGACATGGTCACCGATTTGGTGAGGCGATACGTTTGCATTGATCTACAATCCAGGGTCGATGATCCTGCGCCCACTGCAATAGTAACTGACGATGGCGTCCGATCAACATGGGAACATGTAGGGGTCTTCTGCTGCGGGACCCCATGGTGAAAACTGAGCGAAACCTTTGGGGTCCGAAATACTTGTGGCTGCAGGAGCAGTGTACTCCGTCATCAGATGTAGCACGGATCACCAGCCTTTCCCGTGTTACAGACCGGACATCCAACACCTTATCGCCTACCTGTGGTTTCATTCTCTTTCAATCACTTGCCGTAGATGCTCACGACAGTAGCAGTGAACAAGATCTCTAAAGTACGTAACTGAAGCGCTATGACCTCTTGTTCAGCAGAAGGGAAGTGTTTCACAGTAGCGAAGATGAACAAGTGCTCATAGCTCTTAAGATAAGCATTTAAGAGCCAATGTTTATTGCACTTTTTTCTTGTTTCCTCTCAAAACACGGAAAGCAAATAGCTTGCAGTAGAAGAGATTTGTTTCACAGCGTCAAAGATGAAGCAGTACTCTTTGATCTTAAGGTATGCATTTTAGAACCAATATTTACCAGACCTTTTTGCTTGGAATGATCATCTCACTTATATCCATGAATACTGACACTCCACTTGGTACACCCAGTACAGGAGAAGCCCTGATGCGGAGACGACGGGGTGGTTTGTGCTATAATTATTGTCTGCATCTTGGAAGGATTGATTTTAAGGAGTCAACCGTTGCACCAGGAGGTGAACTGGTTGAGATATTCCGGTTTTGATGGCTTAAACGGTTAAAAAGGCAATGTCGTGGACGTACTGGAGGAGGTAGACAGGAGGTGAGGGTTTAAGCCTATCGACAGTGTCGAGGAGGTACAAGAGTAACACATTGTTTAATATCCTTTAATAAGTATAGATGTCATAACAGAATATTTTCGCTTGTTATTTATCGTGCTACACTAGGTGTACGTCTAGAATGTTGAACTATTCAAAGAGGTACCAAGCTGTAGACAATTACTTATTCGATCCACACATTTAATATTCGACGTTATTCTGTAGCATTACGTTTCAAAAACTTTTATTCTCGTCTTTCTGAACTGTTTATCGTTTATATTTCACTTCCGTCTCAGGCTACCCTCCAAATCCTTTAGAAACGACAACGCCTAACATTTTACTTACGATATTTTCCTTTTCAGGAACTATTTCCCTTCTATTAGCCTGCATTTATATCCTCTCTACTTCGGCTACCAAGAGACAAAGCTCACCTACTACTTTTAGTGCCTCATTTACTAATTTAGTTCGTTCAGCGTTGCTTCATTTAAGTCGGCTACATTCCATTACATTTGTTTTACTTTTGTTGATGTTCATCTTACAACCTATTTTCAAAACACTATCCATTCCGTTCAAATACTCTTCCAAGTTCCTTGGCGTCTGTGATAAAATTGCATAGTTGTCAGCAGACATCAAAATTTTTGTTTCTTCTCCGTGATCTTCAATTCCCTTCCCAAATCTTCCAGTTTTCCTTTACTACTTATTTATAGTACATGTTAAATAATAAGTGGGATAGGTTACAACCCTGTCTCACTCTCTTCTCAACCACTGTTTCTTTTTCATCCAATTACCTTTTTGTGCAAGTTCCAAATAACTTTTCGCTCCCTGTATTTTATCGTTGCTATCTTCGGAATTCTGTAGAATGTATTCCAGTCAACATTGTCAAAAATTTTATCTAAATCTATAAACAGTATAAACGTAGATTTGGCTTCCTTAATGCAATCTTGTAAGATAAGTCCCGGGTCGATATTGCCTCACGTGTTCCTAAATTTCTGCGGTACCTGAACTGATCTTCCTCGGGGTCGGCTGCCATCATTTTTTCAATTCTTTTATAAATAATTCTGACAATATTTTGCAGGCATGACTTACTGAACCTATAACTCGGTAATATTCACGTGGACGGATGTTTCATGTATTTATTCCTTTTCTTTGGTGTATCTATCTTATGGCAGGCTTCAACTAGGGGATCCACATCGCGACCTGTTCTGAACATCTTGTTTTATCTGTCTGTAGGTTCGTCCTCTTCTAATGTCATGCATCGTTACAATTCTCTTCCTGTCTCTCTCTCTCATTCCTTCCACTTTTCCCTCCATAATTTTTTGTTGTAGACAAGTGTGCGCCGTATATGTCCCAGCCAACAAATTTTTCCTCATTCTGCTGACATCTGATAATTTTCCTTCAGCCCTCATTTTCTTCATTACTCCTTAATTGTCAAGTCTGTCAGTCCACTTCACCTTGAGCATTCTTCTCCACAACCACCGTGCAAAAGTTTCTGAACATCTTTCGACTTTATTTTCAACAGTCTGCGATTCACTGCCGCTTAACACTACTATCCAGACATAATGTTTAGCAAATCTTTTCCTCAGCTCCATTGGATTTTTTCTACATGCTAGTAACTGCTTCATCTTTTGAAATGCTCTTTTTTCTATAGATATCCACCTGCTTGTTTCTTCTGCACAACTTCCGTTCCATTTCATAAAACTTAGCAAGTGCAGAAAGGATTTTATTTGTTCTGTACTTTTCGGTATAAGAATATGTTAAACGGGCCTTCCTTCTGGCTTATTCTCATCACTTTTGTCTTTCCTATATCTTCAGTCCACACACCTCACCCACGACCCTCCCCCGCCCCTTGTAATAGTTTTCTGCATCTGTTGATTCCGCCAGCACTGCTTTATCATCCTCTTATTATCTTCATCGTCTATCCTGAAATTCCAGTGCCTCTTGCGACGTCTATGGCCTTACCTTTCTGTTCTTTTCCATATATGTTGAACAACTTCGGTCTGCACTGTCGCGTCCCAAACGTGAATGTTGATCGGTATTTGGCAACAGGCTTCGGGAATAAGGCAAATAATCGGTTAGCCTAAGTGAGAGGGCGTCTTGACTGATTATGTTGCGAAAATTCTCTTATTATATTAGCTAAGGCTTCGAATACGTACTGAAATGACAAAGATTTCCTCTTACAATTACTGACTTTATCCAGAAAACAGTATCAATTCCTGATATACTTGCTCTTGCCCATGAAGAAATCAAGCGTTTACACAGAGACAGTGGCTAATTAGCACCATTCCGCCGACTTAAAACAGAGCTTTCGATACTAACTGAGCCCGCATCCACAACACGACACGCAGAAGTCCCTAGCTAAACGACTAGCATTCCATCAGCTGTGTTTACTAGGTCTCCTACAGGCTCTTCATGACGTACAGGCGCCCCTTCCGAAGACTCACTCCCTTTATTTCTCCCTTACACTCGCTCTTTGTCTGCAGTTATATCATTACTGTTTTCACAGCTTATAGTGCGACCGACGATGCAATGGCGCCTCTGGCCAGTATTTTTTCTGATGCTTTTAGGAACCTCTGACGTTTTACGAAATCGCTCTCCAAGGTCTGGCTGTTGTTGTCTCATAGGCCGGCCGGTGTGGCCGAGCGGTTCTAGGCGCTTCAGCCCGGAACCGCGCGACCGCTACGGTCGCAGGTTCGAATCCTGTCTCGGGCATGGATGTGTGTGATGTTCTTAGGTTAGTTAGGTTTAAGTTGTTCTAAGTTCTAGGGGACTGATGACCTCAGATGTTAAGTCCCATAGTGCCCAGTGCCATTTGAGCCTTTTTTTTCCTCATAACTTCCTATGTTTCGAATTAACATGACTTCGCCGTTTCCTGTGGGTACAACAGCATCCTTTCCGTCATACCCATTCTAATGCTCATCTCTTCTGTCTCGTCACTCCCTACTCATTCAGTTTTTGCTTCGTGTACATCTTCTTTATTAACCTTTTATCTTTCCAGTCTATGCATGTACAGACAGGACAGATAGTTTGCTTCAGTTGACTAACGAGAACCTTCATCCTTCCAATAAAGCAAATGTACACCTCCTTGTTCATTTCTGCCTTTCTTTTTCGTGTTACCCTCAAGCAACCTTATAGCATTTCTTGTTCCTGTACCCCTTCTGAACCCGAACTGGTCTTCCACACACCAAAAACTTCTTTCAGTCATCCTTAATATGACTCTCGTTACCACCTTCGTTGCGTGACTGGTGTGTATATTGCGAATAATTTGCTCCTGAAATACCTCATGCAACAAGTACACTGCTATGTACTGGAGTTACTGGTGGCAGCAGACGTCGCCTCTGACAGTGCAGTGGCCCATGAGAAAGACAGGCCACGGCACATATGTCACAGAACGTGACACTGCAGAACTTACAAGTGCCAGTAGCCATCTCCGGGTGGGATCGGGTAACTATTTCAGACAAGTTTAATAATTCTTCACTGCGCGTTTAAATGCATGCAAGCTACCGATGGCACACGAAAAAGTTAAGACCTTTAGTGGGTGTTTTTTCCATTGACTTATTGATTTCCCATGAGACCTGTTCGCAGGCGAGTGTTCGCGAAGTATGGCGAACAAGGCGACTAGTGTGACGTCACATGTTGGTTGCGGGGCCCGTATCTCCCGTTGTTCCCGCGGCAGTGCCTGCCGCGCAGTGAGCAGCCGTGTTTTACGACTCAGACCCGGCTTGCGCGCTGTCACCGTCGTGCGCGCATTCCACTGCCCGGCCCCAGCCGCCCCTGATATAAGACCCGCTGCAAGCGCTGCGCTGCGCTGCGCTTCCTCGACACTGTCGCACTGCGCCGTAAATTCCGGCCGCGCCGGCTGCTCAGAGATAAGTCCGGCCTGGTGTTGCTGGCGGCCCCTTCCGCCACAGCTTTCCGGACCCTATAAACGCCCTATCTGCTCGCCGCTGCGACCATTAATCCGCTTCTTATGCTCGTGTGTAGACGCGGCTGCCTTGCTAGGAAGCGTAAGAGCGGGCCAATCAACGTCAAGCGCGTCCGATAGGATTCAGATAGTACGTTCCTCAGGCCTAACCACCACACTATCGCTTGTCTCTCTCCGAGCTACTAGGCTAGGAAGGAAACCGGCTGGTACTTACACTTGTAGATAACATGTAGTATGCAGCGCTCCCCACTTACTTCAGAGGAACACTTCTTCTTGGTCTGCAAGCGCGGTTGAAATTATCTGGAATTGTCACTGTCAGCTTGATTTCCGAAGTACAATAATTTCTATTGAAAGGAAACTTTTAGGAAATAAGAATAATTAAATAAAACGTTACATGGAGAATTTGGTGAAGGAAGTAAGAAAGATTTGGATTTAACATCCCGTCAACGAACAAATCATTACAGAAGGAGCACAGTCTCGGATGGGGATGGAAGCCGGTCGTTCCCACTTGAAAGAAATCATTCCGGAATGTGAATTATCGAAACCACGGAAAACATAAATCTAGGTGGGAGGAGGTGATCTGAAGTGAAGTCTTTCCACTCAGCCCAGCGGCTTGGAAAATGTTTAAAATTTACAATTCATGCGTCAGTTTGTCATAGTTGAAGTAACGTCATTGTGAAACATGGCTACCCAGAATTAAGCTAACAGTGTATAAAGCAACGAACGGTTTGATTAATGATACTGTCTACGATCTCTACACGAAGTGAATGTCATTCTCCTTGCGTAGCTGCTCTTTGGGTGGCAAGGGTGTCGGTAGAACTGCGAGCAACAGCGTGCCTTTGGAGAGCAAATCAAACGTGCTCTGTGGGACTGGAGATAGATCTGGGTTCTCCATGTGCTGAATTGCATTTTGTTAAAGGTTTGTCGTTGTTGATGTGGTCTTCAGTGCGAAGGTCACTTCAATGCAGATTTCCGTGCTAGTCAATCTTGTGCTAGCCTCTTCGTTTGCGAATAACTGCTGCAACTTACATCGTTCCCAATCTATTTACTGTATTTGTCTCCCTCTGCCACTTTTGACACCTCTTCCCGCCGCACACGCACACATCCTTCCATTACCACATTGATATTCCCTTGATGCCTTTCTTTTACTCAAGCTGTGCCATGAAACTTTTCCTCCAATTCGATTCTTTACCTTTTCATTAGTTTCATCATCTGTCCATGTAAGCTTCAGCATTCTTCTACAGCACGACATTCCCAAAACTTCTATTCTCTTCTTGTCTGATCTGCGTATTGTCCACGTCTCAATTTTGCACAAGGCTCCACTCGAATCAAATGGCTTCAGAGAAGACTTCCTGATACCTTAATCGCCGGCCGGAGTGGCCGTGCGGTTCTAGGCTCTACAGCCTGGAACCGAGCGACCGCTACGGTCGCAGGTTCGAATCCTGCCTAGGGCATGGATGTGTGTGATGTCCTTAGGTTAGTTAGGTTTAATTAGTTCTAAGTTCTAGGCGACTGATGACCTCAGAAGTTAAGTCGCATAGTGCTCAGAGCCATTTGAACCATACCTTAAACTGTATTGGTTGAGCAATTTTTATTCTTCAAAAATACTCTTCTCTCCATTGCCAGCCGCGCGGGATTAGCCGAGCGGTCTGAGGCGCTGCAGTCATGGACTGTGCGGCTGGTCCCGGCGGAGGTTCGAGTCCTCCCTCGGGCATGGGTGTGTGTGTTTGTCCTTAGGATAATTTAGGTTAAGTAGTGTGTAAGCTTAGGGACTGATGACCTTAGTAGTTAAGTCCCATAAGATTTCACACACATTTGAACATTTCTCCATTGCCAGTCTCCTCTTTACTTCGGCCAAATAGCAAAACTCATTTAATATTTTTAGTGTCTGATTCCTTAATCTAATTCTCTCGTCATCACCTAATATAATTCGACTACATTCCATTACCCTTGTTTTACTTTTATTGTTGTTTATCTCACACACATCAAAAAATGTTTTGCATCACCTCGGTTCCGAGGTGATGCAAAACTTCTTATTGCTGATGAAAACCACACATTGCATATTGTACCAACATAAAGCGAAACCTTCAGAAGTGGTGGTCCAGACTGCTGCACACACCGGTACCTCTAGTACCCAGTAGCATGTCCTCTTGCATTGATGCATGCCTCTATTCGTCGTGGCATGCTATCCACGAGTTCATCAAGGCACTGTTGGTCCAGATTGTCCCACTCCTCAACGGCGATTCGGCGTAGATCCCTCGGAGTGATCGGTGGGTCACGTCGTCCATAAACAACTCTTTTCAGTCTATTCCAGGCATGTTCGCTAGGGTTCATGACTGGAGAACCTACTCGCCACTCTAGTCGAGCGATGTCGTTATCCTGAAGGAAGTCATTCACCAGATGTGCACGATGGGTGCGCGAATTGTCGTCCATGAAGACGAATGCCTCGCCAATTTGCTGCCAATATGGTTGCACTATCGGTCGGAGGATGGCATTCACGTATCGCACAGCGGTTACGGCTCCTTCCATGACCACCAGCGGCGTACGTCGGCCCCACACAATCCACCCCGAAACAGCAGGGAACCTCCACCTTCCTGCACTCGCTGGACAGTGTTTCTCAGGCGTTCAGCCTGACAGCGTTGCCTCCAAACACGCCTCCGACGATTGTCTGATTGAAGGCATATGCGACACTCATCGGTGAAGAGAACGTGATGCCAATCCTGAGCGGTCCATTCGGCATGTTGTTGGACCCATCTCTACCGCGCTGCATGGTGTCGTGGATGCATAGACGGACCTGGCCATGGACGTCAGGAGTGAAGTTGAGCGTCATGCAGGCTATTGCGCACAGAGTAAGTGGAAACGCGACGTCCTGTAGCTGCACAAAAAGCATTATTCAACATGGTAGCGTTGCTGTCGGGGCTATTCCGGAGCCATAATCCGCAGGTAGCGGTCATCCATTGCAGTAGTAGGCGCTGGGTGGCCTGAGCGAGACATGTCATCGACGAATCCTGTCTTACTGTATCTCCTCCATGTCCGAACAACATCACTTTGGTTCACTCCTAGACGCCTGGACACTTCCCTTGTTGAGAGCCCTTCCTGGCATAAAGTAACAATGCGGACGCGACCGAACCGCGGTATTGACCGTCTAGGCATGGATGAACTACTGACAACACGAGCCGTGTACCTCCTTCCCGGTGGAATGACTGGAATTGATCGGCTGTTGGACCCCTTCCGTCTCATAGGCGCTGCTGATGCATGATTGCTTAAATCTTTTGGCGGGTTTAGTGACATCTCTGAACAGTCAAAGGAACTGTGTCTGTGATACAATATACACAGTGCACGTCTATCTTCAGGAGTTCTGGGAACCGGGGTGATGCAAAACTGTATTGATGTGTGTATATACTCTTTTTCAAGACGCTCTGCATTCCGTTCAACTGCTCTTCTAAGTCCTTTGCTGCTTGTGACGGAATTAGGAAGTCACTGGCAAACGGCAAAGTTTTAAATTCTTCTCCCTGAACACTAATAATCTTTCCGAATTTGTTGAAAGCGCTTACTGTGATATGTGTCCTGTGTACTTCAGAGTTCACGCATTTTACCTCTCGTAAAAACATAACATTTACAACCGTTGCCAATGTCGCCTCCACGTGGCATCCCAAACCTTCAGGGCTAAAAGGACACAGGTAATAGAGGGCTCTAAACTTAGTATTTTTAGGTAAAGAATTAACGGTCGGGATTGATTATTTGTGTTTTATATTAGCAACTTACGTCTAGCAACAATTTAAGCTTGTAGATTTGTTCAATGGGACAGCTAAAAGGCTCGATTAATGCATTTACGACATTCTCAAATCTAATCTTTCACGGCCGGAAATGTCACACTTATTAAAATATTCTGGGCTATTATACCGTCGTTAGATGAATTTATTGCCGAAACTCAACTATACGGGTAGGTCTTATGGATTACTAAACAACCAAATAATTCTAATCGGAAGTAGGAGGCTGCTAAACTAAATTGTATCTGCATTTCGGTGCTGAAGGAGATATGTGTTACGCTTCTTCCGTACGGTGACAGCAATAACAGACGACAGGAGCCGGTAATGGCCAATTGCGCTCGAGTTCGAAACGTGACCTCACTTGACTGGAATGAAATTTAATGTAAACAAACGTCAGATCCTGCTTACACGAAGAAAGAAATGTAGACCAGCTAGCTGAATAAGGATTGGAGGCGAGCAATTGAAGAAGGTGGAAAGTGTTAAGTGTTTGGGAAATGTTACAGAGGAAAACGGAAAAGTGAGAAAGAGATCAGAGAACGTGAGAGATAGGCAGAAGCATTCCTGTGAAGTGTTAGGAGCCTGGTTTGAAACAAATACGCTTTAAAAAAGAAAGCAAAGAAGTAATATATAGAAGTTACTACATCCCAATTCTGACCTATACAAACATAGGTAATGAAGAAAAAAAACATGTAAGTAGATTACAGGCATTTGAAATAAAGTTCCTCAGAAGCAGGAAAGGAGTAAAAAGGAGAGATAGGATGATGAATGAAAGGGCAAGGGAAACAATGAAAGAGGAATCGTTCCAGAGCAAAATAGAAACTAAGGTGGTATGGGCAATTAAAGAGAGTAGAAAACAAGAGGATTCCCATAAAGATATATGAAATGAAGATGCGAAGGTAACGAACAAAAGGAAGACTAAGAGACAGATGGCTGAAAGATGTGGAGTAGTGTTTTGAAAAGAGAGGAGAGAACTTGACCAGGTTGAACACTGAAAGATGGTTGGAAAACAGGACTAGATGACGAGTCTTATCTTCCAAACAGACCCTGCCTGGGGCTAGGAACTGTTAAAGATCGTGCTGATGACGATGATGAAGATGACGTCACTCGAAAATGTAATTTTTCTTCAGTTGTACGTCGGATTTTCAAAAAATGTAAAACCTCCTTCAAGATGTCCTACACAAAAGGGGACAACACGTTGGGTTTCAAGAAATTCATGCAACCTAGGCATAATGACCAAGAATATTTTAATAAGTGTGATTTACTGCGTTCTTTCTGTTGTAGCGCCTTGTGAGGCTTCCGCAAGGATGCACCTTTTAGTTGAATGAGCTGTATCCATCCCATTTGTTAAGGTGCTTCGCGACTGGAAGGTCTGGTAAATTATCGTCATCTTTTGACCTTTGGGAAAGGTCGAATCACTGAAATGAGAGACATCACACCGGCAGATCGCTCTGTCAGTTGGCTGCAGTGCAGTGACTGCAGAACGAGAGGCGTCGAGTTGGGCTCAGGACAACAGTGTCCCAGAAAGAGTAGGTACAGTTCGCTTTGCCTGACTCTGTTGAATTGATGGCTGTCAACAGCCAAAAATCTTGTCACGGGCTACAGCCAATCATCGGAAACAGAATACTGGAGGTTGGGTAGAGTTCTCGAGTTGTCATGTGTCATTTACGGCTGATACAACACCACAGGTAAGAGAGACTTGGACTGTGTCGAGCCAGAATCATCTGGGACAGTGAGTACCATTCTGTGCTGTCAACGATGAGTCTCGCTTCTGTGTGTGGCGGTCAGATCGACGCCGGCGTGTCGTTATACGACCTGCTGAAAGGTCAGCGGAAGTAGCAATTCTCGAGACTCACAACTCTCCAACTTCTGAAAACATGGTGCGGGAAGCCACTGGATGTGAAAGCAAGTTTGATTTAGTAATTTTTGAAGGCGGCTGAATGCTGGCCAGTATGTGGCAAGAATGGTTAACCCTTCACGAACGTGGTACCAAATGGTGTATTCTAAAATGATGATGTAAGACCCCTCGCTGCTGTTCACATCAAAACACCTTGAGGATTGTGCGAATCCATGACTGTGACTGACATCTCCAAAGAGTTTGATAAATATCGGACTGGTGGTTCGTAGTGAAACCGTTGCCATTTCCATCAGTACAGTAGTCTCTGGTGCCAGAATGTATCAAAAACTTAAGCTATGTCTATTAGTACCATTCCCTAGTAACCTCTGTAGTTCAACACTCGAATAGTAGCCTCTCCTTACGTCTAGTAGTAGCATTCCCCAATAGCCTTTATAGCCGGCCGGGGTGGCCGAGCTGTTCTAGGCACTATAGTCTGGAACCGCGCGACCGCTACGGTCGCAGCTTCGAATCCTGCCTCGGGCATGGATGTGTGTGATGTCCTTAGGTTAGTTCGGTTTAAGTAGTTCTAAGTTCTAGGGGACTGATGACCTCAGAAGTTAAGTCCCATAGTGCTCAGAGCCACTTGAACCAGCCGGACAGTGTGGCCTTCGGTTAAAGGCGCTTCAGTCTGGAACCGCGCGACCGCTACGGTCGCAGGTTCGAATCCTGCCTCGGGCATGGATGTGTGTGATGTCCTTAGGTTAGTTGGGTTTGAGTGGTTCTAAGTTCTAGGGAACTGATGACCTCAGATGTTAAGTCCCATAGTGCTCAGAGCCATTTGAACCATTTTGAACCACTTGAATCACTTGAACTAGCCTTTATAGTCGATGGCTCGAGTGACGGCCTCTTGCTACGTCTAATAGTACCATTCCCCACCAGCCTCAGTAGTTGAGGGCCTCGGTGGCGGTCTCTTGCTGTATCTGGTATTACACTTCCCTGATAGCATCTGTACTTGAAGGTTCAAGAGGCGGCGCTTTGCTACATCTAATAATACGATTTCCCAATAGCATCTATTGTTGCTTGGGTGATAATGTTTTGCTACGTCTAGTAGCATCATTCCCCAGCAACCCCTGCAGTTGAAACTTTGGGTGGCGGACTCAGCCACCCTCATTTGGTGTTTCTGAGCAGAGCGGTCCTTCTAAAAATCTTTTCGGTTCCTTGTAGTTGTAGAATATGCCCAGCATCCGCTGCAGCCAGCGGGAGACCACAGCCGGATGCGAGGCGCAGGCTGTATGTAGCCGGTGCGCATGCGCGGACAATGCACTGCCCGCGGCGAGAACAGGGGGCGTGGCGTCGGCGGGCGCTCTTATTTATGCCCCCTCAGACCACGATTCCGCCGCTCGGCGAAACTTGCATTGTTCGCGGCCCGACTAATTGTCTTTCAACGAGATAATCTGTTACCCAGGCGGCCGCGTGCTGTTATTTACCCTGCCCATTAGCTGCCTCCTATTTGTATACGCGCTGCGGACAAGCCATAATTCAATCACTCGCGATCTTGGCTTGTTCTTCTCCAGAATGCATATCCATAGTTTCCTGGAGCAATGAAGCAAGTAAAACTGTTCGCAAAGAACCATCTTCTCTTACTGCGTATGGCTTTCTTTTCTTTCCTGCTGGGAGACCGCCTGTAGTCGTGGCATCCTTGCTTGTTTCTTTCTTCGCCCTTCTTGCCTCTTCTCTTGCCATGCTGGCACAAGACAACGGAAATACTATCATTTGTTATTTCTTGTGATATCTACAAAGTCAAAGTCCGTTGTTAATCAGTAAGCGTCCTTTGTGCGCAATACGATGAACGACTTGGGTTCGATTTTCCTGCTCTCATGAGGACATCTGACAAGTTTTTTTGTAGAAGAAGTAGTGTTTCCCATTTCAAAGCCGAAAATCCGACATTAACGGCCGGAAGATCTGTACGCTGCCCACCATATCCATACTTCCGTCAAATGACACCTTACATGATGAATCAGGATGGGTCAGCTTCACCTTGGGATGAGCGTGTTGCCTGATTTACAAGGGGAGGCCGCCAATTGTGAAATTCAGATTCGATTCATACTGCGCATAATAAAAACTCATGGCCAGAGGTGTAATGCGGCAAAACACCAAGATGCACTTCTCAGCCGTTGTCGAGAAAATCGACAGTTAAACGAAACCACTGCGGTGAAATACTCTCTACGTTTAATAATTTTTTTGCAGCGTCGTGGCGCAGAGGTAAGCGCTGGGGTTCGTAATCCAAAGGTCGCCGGATCGAATCTCGCGCCATGCAATTTTTTTTATTATTAGTTTTTTTGAAATTCAAATATATATATATATATATATATATATATATATATATATATATATACTTTTAATGAATTGCTTATGCATGTTGGTGAAGGCGGATCGCTCTCCAATTGTACCGCCTCCATTTTTCCCTTTGTTTAACAGGGTGTACCAAAGCTCTCACGTCCGCATAGATTTTCGTCGATGTTATAAGTTGCGCTAGGGACCGCATCTACCTTCTTTCGAAGTTAGCAGGAAACTACGCTGTTATGCGGCGGCTCGTTTCGGCCCATTCAACATCTGTGCTTCAAGTGTAACGAGCGAGTAACGGAGTTTATATTTCATACCTGCCACAGCAAATTTGTGTTCGTGGGGTCTCTGTTCTAATTCGAACGTTTGACTTACGCTACACGTATTCGTTTCGGAATATCGTTTCTACGTCTTCCGTTAACTATACGTGGTTAACATTATGAGGACAATTAATAACATTTATGAAATACAACTTGCGGAAAACGTAATGATGTTCGAAGTCGCCAGTTTTTCCACAACAAACGACTTTCAACAACTTATTATATGCATAATTGTTGCAACAGATTGCCAGGAATGATATATATATATATATATATAATGTGTGTGTGTGTGTGTGTGTGTGTGTGTGTGTACACACATTTGAATTACAAAAAACAAATACTAAAAAAAAAAAAAGTTGCATGGTGCGAGATTCGATCCGGTGACCGTCGGATTACGAACCCGAGCGCTTACCGCTGCGCCACGACGCTGTATAGAAGTATTGAACGTAGAGGGTATTTCACCGCAGCGGTTTCTTTTAACTGTCGATTTTCTCGACAACGGCTGAGAAGTGCATCTTGGTGCTTTGCCACATTACACCTCTGGCCATGAGCTTTTATTATGCGCAGTATGAATCGAATCTGAATTTCCCAATTGGCGGCCTCCCTTGTTAGTCAGAAATCTTCTAAACTTCCGTACCTGCCACTTATACATTCGGTAACGAAATTCAGTTGGACTGAATTGTCGATCTTCAGCAGTGTGTATGCGCTGATGGACCTGAAATAACTGCGAGCTTGACCAGCACTCAACACCAACGTTTAATGCCTTTAAGAGATAAAGCTGTCATCACCGCGAAAGTTGGTTTGAACACCACATGCTGTATTAGGCTAGCTCCTGTTAGCGATGGTATGACCTTGCCCTTCTCCGACCTTTAATTTAGGCAGCCAGTTATAGTTTAACATGCAAAATGGTTCAAATGGCTCTGAGCACTATGGGACTTAACATCTGAGGTCATCAGTCCCCTAGAACTTAGAACTACTTAAACTTAACTAACCTAAGGACATCACCCACATCCAAGCCCGAGGCAGGATTCGAACGTGCGACCGTAGCGGTCGCGTGGTTCCAGACTGAAGCGCCTAGAACCCCTCGGCCACACCGACCGGTTTTAAGATGCACTCTCAATCATAGACCACAAACGTCTCCAGAAACGACGACGACTCAGACATCAGAGAAATTACAGCTCATACGGAGGTTTGGCGCCAGTCATTCTTCCCACATACCATTCGCGAGTGGAATAGCGATGGGAAGGGGGAGGGGGTGATGGTAGCACCGTAAATACTCTCCGCACACACTGTAAGGTGACTTACAGAATATATACCGTCAGTCCAAAATCTTTCGTGACTAAATTAATAAAAAATAGATTACATTTATTTATTTATGATCAGGCACACATCGCTATGGTTATACATTTTATATACAATTTAATTACAAATTGACTTCCAGACATTGGATATAATCGATACCCCTCTGCAGCAGCTACGAAGTCGATGAAGGTTCCACTGTCAGTTCGAAGTGGGCAAACTTCGACTGTGTGCTGGATTGTTTGCTTTTCAGCACCGCAATCGCAGTTTGGAGTTGGTATCTTTCCCCATTTGTAGAAGGCGTCAGCACTTTTTCCGTGGCCGTGCGTATGCGGTTTAAAGTTGTTCACACTTTGCGTGACTGACTAAAGCGGGCGGTTCCGCATTTATCGTGAAGCTTTGGCAGCAGTGTTCTCGCCAGTGTTGTTTCCAGAGACTAAGGACGTCAAAGTTGGATGTCGTCAGCTCTTTGGCAGTGAGTAGTGGTGGTCTCCATTTAAGTCTTTTGCACTCCAGGTCAGCTGTATCATTATGTATGGGCAGCTGAGGGTTATTAATTACCTTGCTGCATTCTCTGAGGAGAGCGTTTTTACGACATATCTGGGGTGGTGGTATATGGATCAGGAAAAAGTTGAGAAGGCGCTTTTAGTGCTTGAAGTATTCTACGTAGCCTTCCGTTCCACCCTCTCTGCCCTTGAGTACAACGCATAGAATGTTCATACAGCCGTGTGGAACTCTCAGAGGAGTCCTTCTTCCGCATGTTGTTCAACCCGGCCTTTACATTCGCTTTAATGTTGGTTACGTCGTCAAAGCGCTGGCTCTTCATATCACTATACGGTAGGATTGTATTGATAACACTAAATCGCGTCGCCTTTGATGATGCTTTCCAGAAAATAATAGTCCGCGTTTTGCGTTTGAATCAAGTTGCGACAGACGTCCGCACGTCATTTTTTTTTTTTTTTTTTTTTTTTTTTCGGTAGTCAAGGTGTGTGGGACAAACTTTGCATACACTTTTCTCTTCTTCACAACAGTCTGGGGCATGTCTTCATAGACGTTGTTCCACTGTAATTTGTGACACAACAACGTTGAGACATTACTACGCCTGCACCCCCAGAGGGTCAGTAACACTGCACAATGATACTGATAATAAAGACGGTGCTGAGGGACGGCCCGGGCCATCTTCCTCGTGAACATTCTTCCATCGGTCATTAAACACGATACACCACTGCAGAACTAATTCCTTTCTTTTCTTTCTTTCTTTTGCTACAGGCTTTATCCCGCATTGTGCGCGGGGTCGGCAGGATTAAGTACGGATTTGGCATGGTTAAGTTAAGGGGTGGTCGGATGCCCTTCCTGCCGCCATCCCGTACCCCCCGGGACGGAATTAGTGTACCCCAGCGGTCTGCGTCTAGTGTAAATCGTGAAATAGTGTGAACGTGTTTCAAATGGCTGCGAGTCGTGTAACTGAGGCGGGACTTGGGGACCAGCCCGGTGTTCACCTAGTAGGATGTGGGAAACACTGTGGAACTAATTTATGTCTATCAAATTGCCGTACACCTCAGTTATCTGTCAATAAATCTCGATGGGCCGTACTTTTTGACAATTTCAAAAGCGGATAACACTGTGCACCTCACAGTTAGCGCGATCGCCAATTTTGTCATACAGCTAAGCAGTAAGCAACCGTATTGGATCGTAGATGCCGCCAAGCAGCAGCGGATGAGTATCGAGATCAGCAGTCGGTTGGCGTTGGAGGTGGTGGGGGGACGCGGTAGCTTGTCGAACCAAAACGTTCCTTACTTTCCTGATGAGCGTTGTAATATTCAAAATTTCTCTCTCATTTTGTAAAGTTGGTGCTTCACTTTCGTAAAGTTTGCTGAGAAATTTGTAACATAATACAGAGTACGCAAAAATGTAAATTTGTTAAGCAAAATGTTTTTTTTCTGGGGTTTGGATTGAAGGACACGCCCCCCCCCCCACCCTCCTATGGCTGCTAATTCCCCCCCCCCCACCCCCAACCACCACCACCACCCCACCCATGAGCGCCCCAACCTCAGCTGCACCATCCCGTGTGGTTGGGTTCGTTTCGTGTCAGTTCGATTTAATTTCACTATACGGCGACAGGTGGAATGCCGTGTAGCACCAGATAACAGTATTACTATCCGGAGCCGCACAGAGCGCTAGTTAGCGCGACGTGGACGATTCTTACGCACTGACCCGTGCGGCTACTTGGCGCCGGGCCAGCTGTTGACAGTAGTTGGTGGGTGAAAGACGGGAAGCGTCGGCGCTGCCTCGGCAGCCGCCCAGCACGCTGGCAGGGGCTGCCGGACAGTCGTCCGTCAGCTGTGGGCGGGGGTCACTGGCCACTGACGCCGCCCGCACAGGTGTACGGCGGCCCGTCTGGGCCTCACACGTTCGCGCGTTAAACTCACATCGTTTAGGGACTGTCAATCGACACTTGACTTTGCAGATATTGATCACCGTCTACACATTAAGACGGAACCTGAATCCCCGTCTGAGTGCACGACATTGAACCTATGTTATAGATCGAAGTTCTACGTCTAAGAGGTACGCTCAATAAGTAATGCGACACTTTTTTTTCTGAAAGCAGGTTGGTTTTATTCAGGATTCCGATACACTGTCACTGCCCACTCTTTTAGCTACAAACCCCTATTTTTCAGCATACCCTCCGCTCAATGCGACGGTCACGTGGATGGTGAAACATCCCCTTAGAAAAATTATGAATGACAATGCTGGTAAAGCTATTACATTATTTGATTTTCAAATAGCTGCGCAAAACAGAACGTAGTCAGACATTTCTCTCTTTACTTATTCTGATCAACAGTAAATTGACAATATTTTTTTAGCGCAACGCAATCAGACTTTCAATAATCCCTACAAAAGAATAACCCTGACTAACAATAACCTATACATTTCATGAATCACTTACCTCACGCCGGCCGGAGTGGCCGAGCGGTTCTAGGTGCTTCAGTCTGGAACCGCGTGGCCGCTACGGTCGCAGGTTCTAATCCTGCCTCGGGCATGGATGTGTGTGATGTTCGTAGGTTAGTTAGGTTTAAGTAGTTCTAAGTTCTAGGGTACTCATGACTTCAGAAGTTAAGTCCCATAGTGCTCAGAGCCAGTTTTTGAACTTACCTCACTAAAATCTTCGTTACTCGAACTACTGCAATACAGCGAGCGCCAATACTGCCAGCGAAATAAAAGAGTCTAACTACTGAAGGCACTAACTACTGATAGGCATATAGTTAGCAAATGAAAGATTTTGATGAAGAACAAACTATGTATTTACCTTAATAGCGTTCAAAAGTCATATATATTAATAGTATCGAACGATCCACTGTCCGGTTGTCGTATTATTTGTTCTGTATATTTTCTGTTGTGAACTGGCAAGACAGCCAATCCACAGTGACATGTAACCGAAAGGCACGCGCTTAAACTCACGCGGGCTGGCGTGAGGTCTGAAACAGGATACGTAATGAATGCTATAAAGAAAAGTACGTAGCTGCTGGAATACTTAACTTTAATCCACAATTGGCGAACATTGGTCTTGTTACTGTACATGCTTCATTAGATACATAGCAAAGGATAAATGGCGCCTTGCTAGGTCGTAGCAATTGACTTAGCTGAAGGCTATGCTAATTATCGTCTCGGCAAATGAGAGCGTAATTCTCAGTGAACCTTTCCTAGCAAAGTCGGCTGTACAACTGGGGCGAGTGCTAGTACGTCTCTCTAGACCTGCCGTGTGGTGGCGCTCGGTCTGTGATCACTGACAGTGGCGACACGCGGGTCCGACTTATACTACCGGACCGCGGCCGATTTAAAACTACCACCTAGCAAGTGTGGTGTCTGGCGGTGACTCCACATTTTCCCCGTTGTCGAACTAAACGCCTGTCAGTTCGAAGTGGGCAAACTTCGACTGTGTGCTGGATATATCTCACAGTCAGTGATTTTCATACAGAGCGCTACGTGGTGTTACCAACATAAAAAACCTGAACAGCCTACTTAAAATGGTACCACTCTACGAGTTGACGTCGAAGCCAACGTCTTGCTGTATCAATAACCTCCCCATTATCGACGTAGTGCTTCCCACGGAGTGCATCCCTCATGATGGCAGTCGGAAGTAGCGAGATCCGGGCTGTAGGGTACACGAGCAAGAATAGTCCAATGAAGTTTTGTGAGCTCCTTTCGGCTGCACAGACAAAAAATTGGCCCAATCAGCCTGGTAACGCGCAAGCAAGTCCGCACAGATGGTCCTTCGTTGCTCTTTATGGTCTTCTTTTCGGTGGTGAAGAACCCAGTGGGTGCATACCTTCGCGTACTCCAGCACTACCAACAGAGACGTCCAGTTGTGCAACGAGTTGTTGTGATCCGTCGATCACCTCAGATGAGAGTGTCCGCACGTTCCAACACTGCAGGAGTCACAGCTGTGTGCGGCCGGGCGGCACGCTGAAGATCGGTAAGGTTTGCACGACCTTGTTGCGATGATGACTGAGGCCCTGTCTAATGATTCACCGTGCTTTTGTTCACTGTCAGGTCTCCACTCCATAGGCATTCTGCAAGCACCGGCTAATATCTGCGATGCTCTTGTTTTCCGCCAAAAGAAGCTCAATGACAGTTCTCTACGTGGGATGCACCTTCGTTACAGATGCTGTTTTGAAGACTACGTATAGCGCCGCCATCAATTAGAATTTCATGAAATTATGGGGAGTGAAGCACGAATATTCCACAATGTTCCACAACAAATTCCACATTTTCTCATTCGAAACTTTCCGAGAAAAAATATATTGCATTACTTATTGATCACCACTTGGTACAAGGGATAGTCACAAAAATTTAATCATCACCTCAGATTAAGAAAGTTGCGTATTTGATTTTTTGTTTGCAGATGTACGTATGCAGCCTTGGTACACACTGAAATCCCCGCGCCACTGCACGCCGCTAATTGAACCGAAACAAAATGGCACAGCCCATTGATAAAGTGGAGGGTCTTTTTCTGCAGTATCGGAAACGTGTCACGCCGGGCCGGACGGCTAAAGAAGTCTTGTAATAGAGTGACATAGCTGCAACATTTCCAATACTGCCGAAAACCAGTTACCCCAACGGGACTTCGTTTTATCAGTGGGTGCGCTATTTTGTATTGGTTAATCTAGCAGCACGCTATGGTACAGTGGCGTCCAACGCACGGCTTTCTGGGCGGGAAGGAGCGCCTGGTCCCCGGCACGAATCCGCCCGGCGGATTTCTGTCGAGGTCCGGTGAACCGGCCAGTCTGTGGATGGTTTTTAGGCGGTTTCCCATCTGCCTCGGCGAATGCGGGCTGGTTCCCCTTATTCCGCCTCAGTTACACTATGTCGGCGATTGCTGCGCAAACAATTGCTCCACGTACGCGTACACCACCATTACTCTATCACGCAAACATAGGGGTTATACTCGTCTGGGGTGAGACGTTCCCTGGGGGGTCCACAGGGGGCCGAACCGCACAGTAACCCTCGGTTCGGTGTGGGGCGGCGGAGGGGTGAAGTGGACTGCGGTAGTGGTCGTGGGGTTGTGGACCACTGCGGCTACGGCGGGTACGGAGCCTCTCCGTCGTTTCTAGGTCCCTGGTTAACATACAATACAAACAGTGGCGCGAGTATTGCACTGTGTACCAGTAGTGCACAGACAATTGGCGAAAGAAACAAAACATTTAATACGGAACCTTGCTTCTATGAGGCTATAATTAAAAAGCTATGTTTACTTTGGACATTTACATCTACAACTACACCATCCGTCCAGAAACTTCTGAGACTGATTTTATTCCTAGGGAATAAGCCCATAGATGATCAATAATATTGACAATATTTCCCGGATGCGCAATAATAATGATCATCTAAGAGTGAGATAGGGAGGCTTTGCAATAATAATTAAAACATCAAAATCTTTAGAAATACGCTGCCGGAAAAACATCCCAACATCAAAAAAAATAAGCAACGTAGAGTAACGAAATTTCGGCTATATATTTGTGTAGGTAGCATAGGTAAGTGATTACCACTGCAAGAAGACAGTTAATGTAAGCGCAGGATATGCCACGCATATGCGAAATGCTGGTACTTTAATAAATGATGTATCCACCAGGATGTTGGAATGCAAGCATGAAAACGTGCATGCATTGTGTGGTACAGGTGGCGGATGTCAGTTTGTGGGGTGGAGTTCCATGGCAGTTGCACTTGGTCGATCAACACAGGAACGGTTAATGCTGTTTGGGACTACGCAGGAGTTGTCATCCGACAATGTTCCATATGTGCTCGACTGCAGACAGAGCTGGTGATCGAAGAGGCCAAGGCACTCTGTAGAGCATGTTGGGTTACAGCAGCGGTATGTAGGCTAGTGTTATCCAGAGGGAAAACAACCACTGGAATGCTGTTCATAAATGGCAACACAACAAGTTGAATCACCAGACGGACGTACAGATTTACAGTTAGTGCGCGTGGGATAACCACGAGAGCGGTCCTGCTGTCATACGAAGTCGCACCCCGCGCCGTAACTTCAGGTGTAGGTCCCGTGTGCCTAGCACGCAGACAGGTTGATACCAGGACCTCAACTGGTCTCCTTCTCATCAACACACGGTCATCACTGGTACCGAGGCAGAACCGGCTCTTGTCGGGAAACACAACAGACATCCAATGAGCTCTCGCTTGGCACCACTGAATTGCGGTGGTTTGGGGTCACTGGAAAACACGATACAGGGCATCTGGCTCGGAGCTGTCCTAGAAATAACCAATTTGTAACAGTTCGTGGTGCTGAGGTGCCAGCTGTTGCCCAAACTGCAGCTGCAGATGCAGTTCGATGCACAGGGACATATCCAGAACACGATGGTCTTTCCTCTCGGTAGTGTCACATGGCCGTACGGAGTCCGGTCTCTTGCGATCGTACATTCTCGTGACCACCGCTGCCAGCAGTAACGTACAGTAGCTACGTTCCTGCCAGGTCTATCTGCAAAATCGTAGAAGGAACATCCAGCTTCTCGTAGCCTTATTGTACGACCTCGTTCAAACTAAATGGGGTGTTGATCATGGCGTCTTTGTCGCCTTATAGGCATTGTTATTAACATCAACACTAGCGTCACTCTAATGCAACTGGCGCGAATTCTAATAGAAATCATCTTTCAGACACAGAAACACGCCCACCAACTTTCGTTTGTGTCGCCCAGCTCCATGGCGATGTGATCTTTTTCCCGTCTGTGTACATCGCGTTGCTTGGAAATATTGTGCCGTCTGTGCGCGCTACTTACAATATCCTTGACAGTCACTCTTATGCTCCTGAGCTACACAGACCGAGGAGATTGGGTTAGCGTATGACAAGTTTACCGTTTTTGTGTGGAAAATGAGTTCAAAACAAGACAAAAGTGCATTATTGGGTGTTCAAATGGGTGTGAAATCATATGGGACTTAACTGCTAAGGTCATCAGCCCCTAAGCTTACACATTACTTAACCTAAATTATCCTAAGGACAAACACAAACACCCATTCCCGAGGGAGGACTCGAACCTCCGCCGGGACCAAAAGTGCATTATTATTAGAGTGCATTGCCGGCATTGTGGGGTGGCAATTGGTACTAAACAAAGAAAAGTGCGAGGTTATCCACATGGGTACTAAAACAAATCCGACAAATTTAGGGTATACGATAAATCGCACAAATCTAAAGACTGTCAATTCGGCTAAATACCAAGGAATTACAATTAGGAGCAACTTAAATTGGAAAGACCACATAGATAATATTGAGGGGAAGGCGAAACAAAGACTGCGCTTTGTTGGCAGAACATTTAGAAGATGCGACAAACCCACTAAAGAGACAGCCTACATTACACTTGTCCGTCCTCTGCTGGAATATTGCTGCGCGGTGTGGGATCCTTACCAGGTAGGATTGACGGAGGACACCGAAAAAGTGCAAAGAAGGGCAGCTCGTTTCGTGTTATCGCGCAGTGCTTACTCCAAGTATAGAAGGAATTCGAGTGTCGATGTGGTGGTGTTCGTGTCGCTGTTGGAGGACATATTAAAAAAAACTGTAATCTAATCATGTCCTTAGATTCGTAATTGTGTGTCTTACAGTTTAATAAATATATTCGTTCGACCGAGCGAGGTGGCGCAGTGGTTAGCACACTGGACTCGCTTTCGGGAGGACGACGGTTCAAACCGGCGTCCGGCCATCCTGATTTAGGTTTTCCGTGAGTTCCCTAAATCGCTTGAGGCAAATGCCGGATTGGTTCCTTTGAATGGGCACGGCCATCTTCTTTCCCCAATTTTCCCTAATACGTTGGGACCGATGGCTTCGCTGTTTGGTCCCTACCCTAACCAACCAATTAACCATATCCGTTCGAAAAATATATATATTGTGTTTCAAAAACACTGTAAAGTAAAGCAGATTAGCTAACGTTTGAAAGAGGTGGGACTCTGCATCTCAAAAGCAGATCCAACGTCATAACCAGCTTCTGTAGCAACCGACGTACATATCACCTTAAGACTTAGACCAGCAATGTCATCCGTTTTGAAGGAGATGAAGGTGCATTCAGTACACATATTCCAACGATTCTGAAGTACGTGAAATACCTCACTGTTGCATTAACGTACTTCTTATTTTAGGGATCTCTTCACTACCTGTATAACTTTCCTCGTGTAAGACACTGAAAGGATGATGAACATTTCGACTACTTCTGTACATCGATCTCGTAGGTCATTCGATAACTCAAATGTTGAAGTGAATTACTTTCCAAATGGAACTGTTCACTGTTGCTGCTTTTCCTATGTGTAATAGTACTGTCATTAGAATTATATAAAGAAGACGTTATTTGTTAATTACCGCTTCTTGCTCTCTGCGGCGTTGCTCATACCCTTTACCGGAGCGAAGCTCGCGCTCTCAGTGCGGAAACCGGTCTGAAAAGACAACGCGCTTCGCTGGCAGAGATCCAGTGCCACTTGCGGCGAAATATAAACACGCTCCTGCCTTCTAGACAGCCCTGTTTACTGTACAGATGCTGAAGATTAAATTCCATCTATAGTAATGCGCTACATTTCTACGCCACTCGACAAAACGACGCCACCATTTTCTCGATCTTACTTGTTAGTATCGATTTCAGCTGCTGGACACACAGAAGTCAATCGATTTCACGGCCGTACAACACTACGCTTATTTTAGTATTAAGAAAGCAGTCTTAATCGCGTTTTTTATTTATTTAGTGCCGACCGGTTTCAGCCCATCACAGGGGCCATCTTCAGAGCGAACATACTGTGACATTACAATATATATCTTAGACAAGACTAACGATAACTATCTTAAAACAATGGATTACGTAAATATAATGTTTTACCCACTGGTCGAATGCTGGTGGCGTCACGACTACCAAGGTGTGGCAGGAGACTGTAAGGAATTTACCTTATGTCTGGGTTTATATAGCAAGCTCAGAGCATGTGAGCGTAAGCAACGACTCCAGCGGTGACAGTATATTTACGTAATCCATTCTTTTAAGATAGTTATCATTAATCTTATCTAAAAAAAAAAGTGTGTGAAATCTTATCGGACTTAACTGGTAAGGTTATCACTCCCTAAGCTTACACATAACTTAACCTAAATTATTCTGAGGACAAACACACACACCCATGCCCGAAAGAGGACTCGAACCTCCGCCGGTTCAAAATGGCTCTGAGCACTATGCAACTTAACTTCTGAGGTCATCAGTCGCCTAGAACTTAGAACTAATTAAACCTAACTAACCTAAGGACATCACATACATCCATGCCCGAGGCAGGATTCGAACCTACGACCGTAGCGGCCGCTTGACTCCAGACTGTAGCGCCTAGAACCGCACGGCCGCTCCGGCCAACTACGTCCGCCGGGACCAGCCCCACAGTCCATGACTGCAGCGCCTTAACCGCTCGGCTAATCCCGCACGGCAGTCTTGTCTAAGATACATATATTGTAATTTCACAGTATATTCGCCCTGAAGATGCCCTCTGCTATGGGCTGAAACCGGTCGGCACTAAATAAACAAAAAACGCGATTAAGACTGTTTTCTTAATACTAAGTTAATTTATATTAATCGCTATTAATCCACAACAATGTTGTCCAAACAACTATGCTTATTGTTCAGACAACTAACAACTGCTCGTATGTTATTTTGACATTAAACATTTTCCTGATTTTTAGTTTATCTTGACGTAATCTAACTAAAGCTACACCCTTACTGCATATATATATATATATATATATATATATATATATATATATATATATACGAGGGGCGTTCAGAAAGTAAGCTCCGATCGGTCGCGAAATGGAAACGACTATGAAAATCCGATAAAGCTTTGCACAGATGTGTTGGGTAGTGTCTCTAGTATAACCCCAGTTAGCATCACGTCGCTCTTCTCATTTCTGAGCTCGCAGTGAGTGCGTAAAGATGTCTAGAAAATAGTGTCTGCCGCCAAGTACGAGGGCCTGGTGAGAAATTTCGCCTGAAGCTATGCAGCTAACATTACATAACTGTCGTGCTGTTTCTTCTTCAAGACAATTCTCAGCCGCATTCTGCAGGGGCAATGAAGATGCTCCTGCATCGTTTTCAAATGGAAATGTGAGATTACCCACAATACAGTCCGCAATTGTCTCCCCCCGAGTTTCATCTCTGGTCACATGAACCGCTGTCTTTGAAGACAACATTTTGACACAGACAACGAGGTGTAGGCCAGCGTGGAGAATTGGCGGAAAGCACTGGCGGCTGCCTTCTATGATGAGGCTATTGAAAAGTTGGTACAACGCTATGACAAAAGTCTAAGTCAGAACGGCGACTACGTAGAGAAGTAGCTGAAAAGTGTAGCTAATTGTTACAAGTAAAACATTTCTGATGTTCACTGTGGTTTCAATTTGGCAATCAATCGGAGCTTACTTTCTGAACAGGCCTCGTATATATATATATATATATATATATATATATATATATATATATATATATATATATATATATATATGAAGGTGGCAGGGGTAAAATACAGGGAGCAAAAGGCTATTTACGATTTGTACAGAAAGCAGATGGCAGTTATAAGAGTCGAGGGGTATGAAAGGGAAGCAGTGGTTGGGAAGGGAGTGAGACAGGATTGTAGTCTCTCCCCGATGTTATTCAATCTGTATATTGAGCAAGCAATAAAGGAAACAAAAGAAAATTTCGGAGTAAGTATTAAAATTTATGGAGAAGAAATAAAAACTTTGAGGTTCGCCGATGACATTGTAATTCTGTCAGAGACAGCAAAGGACTTGCAAGACCAGTTGAACAGAATGGACAGTGTCTTGAAAGGAGGGTATAAGATGGACATCAATAAAAGCAAAACGAGAATAATGGAATGTAGTCGAATTAAGTCGAGTGATGCTGAGGGAAATAGATTAGGAAATGAGGTACTTAAAGTAGTAAAGGAGTTTTGCTATTTGGGGAGCAAAATAACTGATGATGGTCGAAGTAGAGAGGATATAAAATGTAGACTGGCAATGGCAAGGAAAGCGTTTCTGAAGGAGAAAAATTTGTTAAGATCGAGTATAGATTTAAATGTCAAGAAGTCGTTTGTGAAAGTATTTGTATGGAGTGTAGCCATGTATGGAAGTGGAAACGCTGATGATAAATAGTTTAGACAAGAAGAGAATAGAAGCTTTCGAAATGTGGTGCTACAGAAGAATGCTGAAGATTTGATGGGTAGATCATATAACTAATGAGGAGAGATTGAATGGAATTGGGGAGAAGATGAGCTCGTGGCACAACTTGGCGAGAAGAAGGGATCGGTTGGTAGGACATGTTCTGAGACATCGAGGGATCAACAATTTAGTATTGGAGGGCAGCGCGGAGGGTAAAAATCGTAGAGGGAGACCAAGAGATGAATACACTAATCAGATTCAGAAGGATGTAGGCTGCAGTAGGTACTGGGAGATGAAGAAGCTTGCTGAGGATAGAGTAGCATGGAGAGCTGCATCAAACCAGTCTCAGGACTGAAGACCACAACAATATATATATATATATATATATATATATATATATATATATATATATATATATATATATATATTAGTTCTAAGTTCTAGGGGACTGATGACCACAGATGTTAAGTCCCGAAGTGCTCAGAGCCATTTGAACCATTTTTTTGAACCCTGTTCCTCGAAGCAGCTGTCGCTGATTTTGTCGACACAGGATCAAAACAACTACCATATTTACAAATCCAAGAGAGATTCCAGTGATCTTTGGTAATATAGAAATGTAAGAGATCAGACAATAAGTTTGAAAGGTATTGCGTATTCGGTTAAAGAAATTAATTAAGCCAACTAGTTAAATATTTTCGGACAGATGTCATTCAGTATATGAAACATAAAAATCATGAAACAATCGTATCCAGATACATAAAAAAGAGTTTTGCATTACCCTTTTGTTTTGATATTCTTGGCTCAGAATTGAAAACAAAAACTGGAACTGATTCGTTCGTATAAATTCATCTGTAATGTACCTCGATCATAAAAATGTGTCATGTATCTCCCTTGCCCGGATGATGTCTTGAATGGCACACCATCTGACTGTCCCTATTCTTCAATGGCGATTCTGTGTAAATCGCGTTGGGTTGTCGACGTCCAACAGCAGCTAGTTTCAATCGATCCTTCATCTGCTCGAATTGGGTCGCATCAAGATAACAGGTAGGCTATTTCGTTCTATTGATCCTAGCACGTTGTAGGAACGTATTCACGAAAACAGTACGATGAACACACGACCCATCAAGACCAAATCGTCTCCGAAATGTTGGCGATATGGCCCGACTATTGGTTGCAGAATCTCATCCCTGTACTGTTGAGCAGTGAGACTGTCCTCAACGATCACAGGAGGTGCACTGCGGCCCCATGTAATACCAACCCGGAGCAGTACTCCACCACCGCCACCATCTCGTTGCACACATGGGTCACAATGTTGGGGGCGTTCGATATTACAGGGTTGTCTCCAGACACGTAGTCTGTCATTATCATGCCACAAAAAGCCGCGAATTTCGTCCGTAAACAATCCTGGGGAGTCCATTCTGCATGAATGGTGATCAGACACTGGACTCGTATTCGGGAGTACAGCGGTTCAAATCGCTGTCCACCCATTCAGATTTAGGTTTTCCGTGAACCTTCTGTAATTACTTAGGGAAACTGCTGGAATGCTACCTTTCGAAGAACACTGCCATGTCCTTCCTTATCCTCCCCTAATACGAGTTTGCGCTCCGTCAGTAATGGCTTCAGTGTCTTCGGGACGTTAAGCCGTAGCCTCCTATCCGAGTGTATGAAACGTTTTATGACGTCGGAGGTGCTGTAGCCGCAACCATCGAGATACTGAAGATATATTGCTAATAAAATTTTAAAATTACTTACGGGTAGCATTTTGCGTATCGATCTACTCGGAGGATCTGCGTGCCTCATGAATACGAACCGCTACCCTGCCATTGACCTGTGAATGATTGTCTCCCAGCGGCGGGACGGACGCAGCCGATCGCTTCATCGCCTCAGCTCTGAATTACTGCTACGCCGATGGCTTTCGCTGCCGCAGTGCATTATCGCCAAGTACCTCGGCCGGCACGGTGATGTCTCGGCACGACAATCCCGATCGTTTCTGTTGCGACGAGCGAGCGCGTTTCCACGCGACGCCGGGCGCCATTCGGGATGAAATAGCGTCCACTGGGGCCAGATGGGGTCCCGGCCGCTTCCACGATGCTATCGGGAAAGGCGTTTAGACGTAAATTTCGGACGCGCTGTACATCAGCCGTGAAAGCTGGTATTAGTGCGTGCCTGGCGCTCGGGAGGCGGAACGAGTTCGCCGTGGCGAAAATAGACTCTTCCGACGCCCTCCCTCCCCCCTCCTCCATCCTCCAACAACCAATTCCTGGCGCCCTTAGCCGACTTTCGGGCTGACCGGGCCATTACGCGAGACGGCACAGCCGCAACGCGGCCGCGAGGGCAGCCCGTTATAATGTTCATCGCCCGGGGCATCTCGCGTCGCCTTCCGCTAGGCTGGTTGTGTGGTGAAATTCCAGTTAACGAGACCAACATCTAGTGCCCCATTGCGGGCATTAATTATTTCTACTGTCAAAAAAAAAAATGGACGCAAGTTGTTCTCGTTTTTAAGAAAGCTTCAGTACTTGCCCCCCTTCTTGCAGCGGTGTACCGTAGGTCTCTAGAAGAGCGTAGCGTTCCAAAGGATTGGAAAAGGGCACAGGTCATCCCCGTTATCAAGAAAGGACGTCAAACATTTGTACAGAACTATAGACCTATATCTCTAACGGTGATCAGTTGTAGAATTTTCGAACACGTATTATGTTCGAGTATAATAACTTTTCTGGAGACTAGAAATCTACTCTGTAGGAATCAGCATGGGTTTCGAAAAAGATCGTGTCAAACCCAGCTCGCGTTATTCGTCCACGAGATTCATAGGGTCATAGACACGGGTTCCCAGGTAGATGCCGTGTTTCTTGACTTCCGCAAGGCGTTCGATACAGTTCCCCGCAGTCGTTTAATGAACAAAGTAAGAGCATGTGGACTATCAGACCAATTGTGTGATTGGATTGAAGAGTTCCTAGATAATAGAACGCAGCATGTCATTCTCAATGGAGAGAAGTCTTCCGAAGTAAGAGTGATTTCAGGTGTGCCGCAGGGGAGTGTCGTAGGACCGTTGCTATTCACAATATACATAAATGACCTTGTGGATGACATCGGAAGTTCACTGAGGCTTTTTACGAATGATGCTGTGGTATATCGAGAGGTTGTAACAATGGAAAATTGTACTGAAATGCAGGAGGATCAGGAACGAATTGACGCATAGTGCAGGGAATGGCAATTGAATCTCAATGTAGACAAGTGTAATGTGCTGCGAATACATAGAAAGAAATATCCTTTATCATTTAGTTACAATATAGCAGGTCAGCAAGTAGAAGCATTTAATTCCATAAATTATCTGGGAGTAGGCACCGGGAGTGATTTAAAATGGAATGATCATATAAGGTTGATCGTCGGTAAAGCAGATGCCAGACTGAGATTCATTGGAAGAATCCTAAGGAAATGCAATCCGAAAACAAAGGAAGTAGGGTACAGTACACTTGTTCGCCCACTGCTTGAATATTGCTCACCAGTGTGGGATCCGTACCAGATAGGGTTGATAGAAGAGATTGACAAGATTCAACGGAGAGCAGCGCGCTTCGTTATAGGATCATTTAGTAATCGCGAAAGCGTTACGGAGATGACAGATAAAATCCAGTGACAGACTTTGCAGGAGAGACGCTCTGTAGCTCGGTACGGGCTTTTGTTGAAGTTTCGAGAACATACCTTCACCGAGGAGTCAAGCAGTATATTGCTCCCTCCTACGTATATCTCACGAAGAGACCATGAGGATAAAATCAGAGAGATTAGAGCCCACACAGAGGCATACCGACAATCTTTCTTTCTACGAACAATACGAGACTGGAATAGAAGGGAGAACCGATAGAGGTACTGAAAGTACCCTCCGCCACACACCGTCAGGTGGCTTGCGAAGTATGGATGTAGATGTAGATGTACTGAGAATGTTACGCACCAACTGTCAAACGTGTGATATTCTCTTGTTTACCACAAGCTCCGAGACTACGTTATCCCATAAACATGTGCTATAAAACAAGGAAACAAATCAGTACCTCGTAATACAGCGCATAGTGACGACTACGTAAATATTTACATCGTTCTATAGTATCCATATCCACATGATTACTCTGAAATTCACAATGAACTACCTGACAGAGGGTTCATCGAACCACCATCAAGCTGTTTCTGTTCAGTTTCACTCTCGAAAGGCGTGCGGGGAAAACGAGAACTTAAATCTTTCTACAGGAGCTCTGATTTCTTTAATTTTATCATGATGATTATTTCTCCCTAATTAGGAGCACGCCAATAGAGTATTTTCGCAATCGGAGGAGAAAGTTCGTGTTCCAAATTTCATGAGAAGATCCTCCCGCAACGAAAAACGCCTTTGTTTTAATGATTGCTACCCCAGTCACGTATCACGTCCGTGGCACTCTCTGTCCCGTTTCACGATAATACAAAACGAGGTACCTTTCATTGAACTTTCTCGATGTCCCCCGTCAGTCCCACCTCAAGCTCTCCCCACAACGCACAGCAAGACTCCAGAAGACGGCGGGCTTCCGTGATTTAAGCAGTCTCTTTAGTAGACCTGTTTGAACTTCTTGATATTCTGCCAATAAATCGCAGTTTTGGTTTGGTTTCCCCTCAACATTATCTATGTGATCTTACAGTTCAAGTTATTCGTAACTGTAATCCCTCAGTATTTAGCTGAATTCGAATGACTTCACACTTCACATTATTTAGAGTTGACTGCCACTTTTCCCACAATACATAGACATTGTCTAAATCATTTTGTAATTGGTATTGATCATATGATGACTTTAAAAGACGGTAAATGACAGCAACGTCTGTATACAATCTAAGAGAATTGCTCAGATTGTCTCCTATGTCGTTTATGTAGATTAGGAACGGCAGAGGGCTTACACACTTCATTGGGAAATGTCAGGTATTACTTCTGTTTTACTCGATGACTCTCGTCAATTACCAGGAAATGTGACCTTTCTGACAGGAGTTCAAGACTCCAGTTACACAACTTAGGCACGCAGTGGGATTAGAAATCGCTTGCGAGGAACAATGTCAAAAGCCTTCTACAAATATGAAAGTATGGAATGAGGTTGACCTCCCTTGTCGACAACAGTCATTACTTCGTGAGAATAAAGAGCTCATTGTTCTTCACAAGAACAGTATTTTTCTGAATCCGTGTTGGCAGCTTGTCAATAAATCGTTTTCTTCGAGGTAATTCCAAATATTCGAACATACTATACGTTCCAAAATCCTACTAGTGATATGAGTCTGTAATTCAGCGAATGATTTCTACTTCGTTTCTTGGGTGTTGGTATGACTTGTGCAACTTTGCAGCCCTGAAGTTCGGATCTTACGGAGAGCGAGCGGTTGTATATGATTACTAAGTATGGAGGTATTGTATCAGCATACTCTGAAAGAGGTCTGACTAGTATACAATCTGGACAGGAGGCCTTGCCTTTATTGAATAATTTAAGTTGCTTCGCTATGCCAAGTATATCTACTCATGTTGGCAGTTGTTTTACATTCGATTTCTGAAATGTTTGCTTCGTCTTCTTTAGTGAAATAGTTTCGGAAAACCGTGTTTAGAGGCACTGCCATCAGTGACATCACCACTGTTTTCGCACAGTGAAGGTACTGACTGCATCTAGCCGCTCGTATTCCTTACGTATGGCTAGGATCGCTTTGAGTTTTCTGCCAGATTCCGCGACAGAGTTTCGTTAACATCATTTAAAGCTTCTGTGTCATTAGGCACCGTCAAAACTAAAAATTCGGCAGCAAACAAGCATTGTGAAACATAAAACTCTTCCTAGAATATCTCATGTTGGCGCATCATACTCTCACAAGCCTTAGTTGTAAGCTACAGGCATCTACCAAAGACAGTACTGTCCTATAACGCACGTATCACAGCACCCAACGATGTTACTGCGTGTCGTAGAATCCTTGAACGTCATATTCGTATTTCAAGTCCTACCAAATTCTAAAATCGAATGGTACACTTACGTAGCAATGTGTGCATCCGTACACAGGGTGGTCAGAAACAGCCTGAAAAGCTTGTAAGAGTGTTGTAGGAGAGGCTTTTCTGAAAAAAAAATCGATACTTTGCGACGTTTCCGAATTATTTAGCATTGAAATTCGCCAACCAGACCGTTGCGCTCCCAAATTCAAGCAGCCTGCCAGAGACAGGTCGCCAAACTTGTTCCTCGTTTGGCTTCCTCAAAACAGAAAAAACGTAGCTCTTGCTCATTTAAATTAAGTTTATCACTTTCGAAAACGACATATTTTAGTTTGTAATGAGCAGTTGAACAAGTGGTATCTCGCTTACTCACAAAGGTCTGTGCGTTACCACATTTAGCGCTTGCCAGTGCTTGAATTTGCGCGCTTAACGACCTGTTGGCTAACTTCAGTGTTGTATAAAGTGAAAACAGCGTAATATGATTTTTTTATCAACAGTTATTTCTCAGCAGAACCTGCCCTGCGACACCCTTACAAGCTTTTAATGACCATGCAGAATGACCAACAGGCAATATTGGATATACAGCTTGTTATAGGTGTAAGTGGAGATATTTCTGTTGATGAGTGAGGACAGTTTACTGAACAACATTACGTGAGTATTTACTTTATTTTCGGATTAATATTTATAGCTATTACGAGTGGTGTGTTTTTAGATTGGTTAGCACCTCTTAGTATGCGAAGCACAAGCAAGCCATTAATGTTTTCTTTTTCCCCTTGGCAGCAGGTGACGTGGACATAAAACGGAAAGTCCTCCTCTCGTGTTATCTAGTGGTCAGTTCCGCATTATTTATGAGTGGACGGATACTTTTGATCAGATGGTATACATGTAGGTTTACCACAAGTGCACTTTCTAAGAAGCGTCAGGTGAGGTTTTACCAGCGCCAAAATATATTTCACGAAGTGACCGAGACGAAAATCGAGCTCTTAGGGAGGATCACGACCAATCGATCTTCCCACTCATCGTTTGCGAACATAACGAGAAATGGTAGTGGCATCAGAGGCATCCTTCGCCAAATGCTTGCTCAGTGTAGCTATAGATGTAGAGGTTCCCTCAACGAGCAAACACGCTTTGAGAAATTTTGGAGCTTTTGATGTAGTAAACTTGACTATCTGACCACGGGAGCTTATGTTTCGACAGAGGCCGTACTCAGTGCTCTTAGACAGGGAACATACTCACCTTCACTGTGCAGCCCACAGGTTGTCCTGGTACTTACCCCCAAGTAGCGGTTTTTACCCTATTGTGAGTGTTCAGCGTGTTGTAGGCACTCAAAGTTGACGGTGGGTGGTCATTCACGAGAGATGTCTTTTATATATCACTATTTTATTTTAATTAATTAATTTTTTACTTTGTTTTATCTATTATTAACTTTTCTGATGTTTCATGTACTGACTCGTTCCATGATCAAGGAGACTTGCTCCTCAGTTTGATCCTACCAACGTAGACGTGTGCAATAAAAAATAAAATAAATCACAACACAGTTCTTTGCTTGAAATCAATCAGACGACTTAGTCTAATCACACAGGAGGACAGAAGATCTTCAGTGAAATTTGAAAGCAGGAGGTAGATACAGGCAGAACCGTAGCTGTGAGGACGGGTTGTGAATCATAGCTGAACGCTCCGTTAGTAAGAGCATGCACGCAAAAGGCAAGGTCTTGCGTTCGAGAGCAAGTGCGTTACAATGTTTTAATCAGGCTGAAATATTTGATCGTTAGGTATATTTACCTCTATTTGAGGATAAAAGTCGTCTCGAATTCTACGTAACATTTCAGTTTCTGATACAGAAAAGAGAAAGAAGGTTGAAATTCTAGGATATGAAGAAGGAGCGCTAACTCAGATTGACAAAAGCAGAGGAAAAAGATGAAAAACGATGTTGACTGAATCATCTACCTTGATATCTAGCATAATATTTCGGCTCTCTACCTGCGCCGTGCTCTTTCAATGAACAGTTCGTACTGAGATATGTTTTCAACCTGGAGAGAAATTCAGTAGCTCACATATAATTTAACTGCATCTTATATATTTGTATAGATTAGAGATTTTGAATGAATGAAGTTCACATCTGTCGGAATCATTTTAGTTCTCTTGGGCTGTCTACCGACATTTGAAACGTTGTAACTCTAAGCAAGCAGTCTAGCGGACGGTGACAGAGAGACGCGTACAGCACAACCGTCATATCGTGCTGACGAGTGGAAACTTGACTATCGCCGCTCCATGCTGAACCAGGGCCAGACCTTTCGCCAGAATGTATTCAAACAAACACTGGATTCCACATCTCTTTTCTGCTTCTTGTTTGCGCTTTCTTACTAATGCCCTTCTTCTTCTTCTGACGGTGTTTGCCAGGCACATCGGCTGGTTCCATTATTCAGATTCTATGTCTAAAATTGGTAGAAACAGTGTCGAATGCAACCGTGTGAAGCATTGTTCTGCGCACTATTTTATGAGTTTTATGTTTGCGTACGTATAACACTAGAAGAGAAATGCTATTTTAAATCGATGACGAGTGTGGAATCTTGTTCTTGCTCGGGCCTTCTACAATAGCGGTCAAATATTTAAATAACGGACGCACATTTGTATATACACACACGCACACTGACTGACTGTAAAGGTACGGCGATAGGAGCAGCACTTGAAAATTGCACAATGCCGAAACTAGTCATCATATAATGCAAATGACAGTGATGGTGTAACAGACGAGCTGGAAAGAAGAATTGTCTTTTAATAAATTTGTGACTGTGCTCCCAGTATGAAAAAAACTTGTACGTGATTTTTATTGCATTGGAAACAATTCACATTATGGTCCTTTGAGCCAATTCATAAATCATTGTACCATGTCGTCGTTGCCCCCTCCCCGCTATGTACAGTGGACATCTTGCCACTGCAGCTTTTCTATGATCAACAACTAAACCTGTACTCCTCTACCAAACCCATTCGCATATGGTTTGCAGGAGGAACGACAGTTCAAAACGGCTCTAAGCACTATGGGACTTAACATATGAGGTCATCAGTCCCCTAGACTTAGAACTACTTAAACCTAACTAACGTAAGGACATCACACCCATCCATGCCCGAGACAGTATTCGAATCTGCGACCGTAGCAGCAGCGTGGTTCCGGACTGAAGCGCCTAGAACCGCTCGGCCACAACTGCCGTTAGAACGATAGTCATTACACTTTCGATATATAGCAAAATTATCTAATTATACTGTTACAGTCATTATTCAATATCTGTGTGGAGGCAAGTAATTTGCCCTTGACTCATCTTGAGACGAACGCTCTCGGAAATTTAAGAGAAAGGCTGTTCATGATGTGTCCTACAGCGCATTTCTTGTAGCACCCTCCACTGGGCACAACTGAGCTTTTCTTTCGCTGAATAAAGAAATCGAGCATCTCGTCTTTGCAGTCTTGTCTTAATTCAAACTGGTAAAGTTTCCAGACTCATGAATAATACTGAAGAATCGTAAATACATCGTAAAAACACTTTCGGGTTTGCCACCGGATAACATTGTGCAAGTCCCAAAATATTTAATCGAAACAAGTGTTCGATATCTTCAAGTGGTGGTTGTTGATGTGTTCACTGCTGCAGGACATCACTGTTGATACTGGCTCGGAGCCGTGGAAATTTCTCGGTGCTACATGCAAGAATTATACATGTGCAGAGTTGGATGGAAGCAGCCTTCATAACTCCCCCTGCCGGAAGCCGCAGAGAGGCCATCTGCGAGTGAGCAATGGGCAATGACTGTGTTACCTGACGCTGCTGTGGTTAAAACGTAAATTAACTCTCTGCAGTGCGTTGCATCGTGTCATAAGCCTCATTTCTTGTTTCTGTCGCTGTAATTTAATGGCAGCTAGGCTGGATTCCAGCCAGTGCGTAGCTGAGATCCGACATCCTTGTGGGTAAGATTGTTTGAGGTACGGATATGTAAGAAATCCTTAATAACACATTCGTGAAACGATGATGTTAAGTCTTTTCATAGAACACGTGATGCTCTATGTTCAGGATTGCTCCATCACAGCTGATTTGCCCAGCTGGGCAGGCATGTACGTCGACAAACGGTGTTCAGCACAACGTTCTTACACAGTGCGACAGGTCTGCCCTGTAGAAGACGTCACACGCTGAACTGGGATCTTATACACTGAGGCGCAAAAGGAACTGGTGTAGGCATGCGTATTAAAATACAGAGATATGTAAACAGGCAGACTATGGCACTGCGGTCAGCAACGCCTATATAAGACAACAAGTGTCTGGCGCAGTTCTTAAATCGGTTACTGCTTCTGCAATGGTGGGTTATCAAGATTTAAGTGCGTTTGAAGTGGTGTTATAGTCGGCGCACGAGCAATGGGACGCAGCATTTCCGAGGTAGCAATGATTTTCCCGCACGACCATTTCATGAGTGTACCGTGATTATTAGGAATCCGGCAAAACATAAAATCTCCTACATCGTTGCGATCGGAAAAAGATCCTGTAAGAGCGGGACCAGCGATGGCGGAAGAGAATCGTTCAGCGTGACAGAAGTGCAACCCGTCGGCAAATTGCTGTAGATTTCAGTGCTGGGCTTCAACAAGTGTCAGAGTGCGAAACATTCAATGAAACATCATCGATATGGGCTTTCGGAGCCGAACGCACACTCGTGTACCCTTGATGACTGCACGACACAAAGCTTTACGCCTCGCCTGGGCCCGTCAACACCGACATTTGACTGTTGATGACTGGAAACACGTTGCGTGGTCGGACGAGTCTCGTTTCAAATTGTATCGAGTGGATGGACGTCTACAGGTATGGAGACAACCTCGTGAATCCATGGACCCTACATGTAAGCAGGGGACTGCTCACGCTGGTGGAGGCTCTGTAATGGTGTGGGGCGTGTGCAATTGAAGTGATATGGGACCCCTGGTACGTCTAGATACGACTCTGACAGGTGACACGTACGTAGGCATCCTGTCTGATCACCTGCATCCATTCATGTCCATTGGGAATTCCGACGGACTTGGGAAATTCCAGCAGGTCAGTGTGACACCCCACACGTCCAGAATTGCTACAGGGAGGCTCCAGGAACACTCTTCTGAGTGTAGACACCTCCGCTGGCCACCAAACTCCCCAGACATGAACATTAATGATCATATCTGCGATGCCTTGCAATGTGCTGTTCGGAACAGATCTCCATCCCCTCGTACTCTTACGGATTTATGGACAGTCCTGCAGGATTCATGGTGTCAGTGCCCTCCAGCACTATCTCAAACATTAGTTGAGTCCATACCACTTCTTGTTGCGGCACGATACTCGTATTAGGCAGGTGTACCAGTTTTTTAGCTCTTCATGTATATGGCGCGTTTTCTAAGCCGAAGATCGTCTTCCAGCGAATGGAACAGGTTCCTCAGTTTTTCCGGTGGAGGAAAACCGTACTTAATATCGTATTTCTTGAGGATCCTTAAGAGTCTTTTAGACATAGTGTCAAAATGAGGCAAGAATTCCGTTGCAGTGGTTGCCACCGAATCTTCATTTACATCCTTACAATAAACTCGCTTTGACCAGAATGCATTACGTATGTGTTTACCAGAATAACACTTCTATTGGAACACTGTTCTTAGGCATTGCAGTTACCTAGCAAGCCGTTGGGATATGCGACCACGTGTGCTCTGTGTACCGGTGAGCGTAAGGCACTGCCACATCGTGCAGGGTGATATCGAACGGTTGTTTCTGGTGAACCCTGCCTACTCGTCAATATGGGGCGCCTAGGAGAACTACTTTCTCGGACCGCTAGACAGCATTCAAGCAAATCGTATTAATGAGTTTTATTACAAAAGGAAAAAATGCAATATTTAACTTTGTGTTAAACCCAAGTGTAGCAAGCAAAGGGCCACACACAAAATAAGAAATCTCTTCAGTATAAGTCGAAGTTTGAGCTACATAGAATGTACGAGCAAAGCAATGAGCTTTGACGCTTCTGTCTAGTTGCTGGTCTTCAAGCCACGGTAGAACTAGGCCGCGACCACTTGGGCGCGGCAGTTATGTCCTCTTTGCATAGAGGCCGCTGGTGTCGCGTTGTCGTCCTGGAGAGGGATCAGTCAGCGTGCAACTGCCCGACGTCTTCTTCACAGCCCTTTCTGCTCTCTCGTTCCCGACTGGTGTGGCGGTGCTTGACTTCACACCGTAACAGTTTAGATGAAATATTATGGAATTTGCACAGTTGTATCCAGTGACAAACCAAGAAGTGTTTGCAGCAGATCCTTTGCGAAGGCCTGAATAATCACGCTGAACAATCGATTCGACAACACCTATGTAAGCCACTTAATTAGTGCACGATTTAAAATTCCTTAGGCTTTTCTGAATGAAAATTATTCCCGTGTTTACCGTCACCGTAACTAGATTTCTGGTGTCGTTTTATCTGAAACTGTCCGTGTTTCATACTAGTAACCAGTTAATGAAATGTATATCCGATGTTTTATTCTCAGAAACGTTCGTACCTCTGTTTCCTGTCGTGCGTGGCTCTGTACAAGACCGTGGCGATGTCTAACGAAAGAGCCTTCCTTTTACTTCAAGTCGATTCAGTCCGGATAATCTGATCAGAATAGCCAGACTGGGGTATAAACCCTGCTTGTTCCAAATGTGAGTCACTGTCTTGAGGACACTGCATAAATCGCCAACGAGTTTAACGCTACTAGCTTATGCTCTTGCACGTATCAACTGTCACTCATTTAATTATATTTCGAAAGTCAGCTACCTCCAGGAACTACATAAGCTACGTCACAGGCTATGCACCCGCGTGTGTGCCATCAATTACACTAAACGTTTACGTGACTAACAACTTCCACCGATAATTCCAAACTTCTAAACTCATTGTTTTGCCACAGAATTACAAGGTAAATCGTAACACTCGTTTCAGCGAATTGCAAGTGCTAATGCCTGACAGCTATGCGTTGTCAGTAGTCTAATAGGCGTCAATGAAGTAATCAATGAAAAGAATGACAGCATTTCCTCGTACGGCAGTCCAGAACTATAAGCTTCCGCTTTTCTGCTGATATGTTCGAGCAACTCCGTCGATCCCATTCTTGGTGAGCGATAATTTTCGCCTCCCACTCCCTTTCGTTTGATTACACGCAGCTGCCTATGGCTGTATCCGGTTAATATAGCCTTGTCGGACACGTGTTCTGCATTCGACCTCCATCCGCCCATCATATCAGCCAAGTTAATGGAGAGTGGCCTTGTTCCTGCTGAAAATCATGCCAGTGGAATACTCACCTCAGGTTTGGAGTTTCTTTCTTTATCAGTTCATCCTTTAGCCTTAAAAATGCTAACATCAGTTACTCCCCAAGGCATGGGCAGAAAGATTCATCTCCGCCTGCTAACATTCGCCGGAAACCACATTTCGATATCTTGAACCGTTCGCGAAATGAATGGTGTGACACGTCTTACATGACTCCCGTATACAACACGTAATTGACGAGACTGTGTAAAAGTGCCACGCCGAGATGAAGTTATTGTCACAGTTTGTGTGGAAGAAAAGTACAACCTACCGTAGACATCGAGGCTATTACAGACATAATAGCTCGGCTTAGACTAGGATGACAAATGAAATCGATTTTGACTTTTCTAAAGCAACCATCCCGGCATTCCCCTCAACAATTTTAGAAAAAATACGAGAAACCTAAATCACGATAGTCGAGAGGAAATTTGAACCCAACTACCACCGTAAAATCATCCTAACCCCTGTCTCTCCCTGACTCTACTGCTGCTTGCGAGCAATTGACGCTATCGATAGGCGGGATAAAATTCATGCATGCGCCCGAAAGTTCAGTGTCGGCACATGCAAGTGCGCCAGATTCTAATCCATCAAGTGTTGGTATATATATGCTCATGCATGCGCGCTAGATTCAAATTCATCAGATGTTCGCAAAAAAGTATATATACTGTATAAACTTTTTGTTCGCAAAAATACACAACACGTATATGAGCCGACACTGAACCTCCGTGAGCATGCATGAATTTTTTCCCGCCTATCGATGGCGTCAGATGCTTGCAGGCAGCGGGAGAGTCAGGTAGTGTGTATTGCTCGACTCGGCTTTTCATTGTGAAAGGGAAATAACAGAACGAATGGATCAGCGCTACCGCATCAACTTTTGACAAACTGGGTAACAGCCAAGTGGACACCATTCAGAAAATTCAGACGGCTTTCAGTAAGGATGCTGCGGGTATCACACACATTAAGGAGTAGTACAACCAGCTTAAAGACGGCTGGACATCGGCGGAGCTCGAGGCATGATCCGGTCGGCCATCAATATGCCGAAATAACCAGGTCATTGCCAAAGTAACGCTGTGGTGATGCGGACCGCCGTGTGACTATCACAGAAACTGCGGAAGAGGTGCGCATCAAGCCTTTTTCTGCGCAATCCATTGTGACCGAAGATTTGGCGCAGAAGAGCGTGTCGGCGAAATTCGTGCCGAAAAGACTAACGGCGGGGCAAAAGCAACTTCGTGTTGAAATCTCACAGGACATGATGGATTTCACAAACAGTGACCTCGACTTCGTAAATACCATAATCACTGATGACAAGTCCTGGGTGTTCGAGTACGAACTGGAAGCTGAATCCCAGTCGTCACAGCGTAACCATTCCCCGCCACCAAAACCAAAGAAGGCCCGCCAAGTGCGCAGCAGCGTCAAAGTGATACTGGCAGCTTTCCTTGACTCCCGCTGTGTGCTACACCACAAGTAAACACCACAGGGTCAAACAATCACTGATCACTAATTGGATGTCCTCCATCGCCTATGTGATGCTACGCGGCCCAAGTGACAGAATTTGGGGTCAACAGGAAATTGGCGCCTCCATCACAACAGTTCTCTACCACATTCCTCACACTTGATTCAGACGGTTAAAATGTGTGAATTCTTAAGGAACCGAGCTGCTGAGGTCATCGGTCCCTGAGCACACTACGTAACCTAACTTAAACTAATTTACGTTAAGAATAACACACACACACACCCATACCCAAGGGAGGACTCGAACCTCCGACGGGGGATTCAGACGTTTTTGGCGAGAAACCAAAATCTTCTGCTTCAACAGGCTCCTTACTCTCCTGATATGACCTCTGCAACTTCTGGCTGTTCCCTGAATACGCCGGCCGGGGTGGCAGGTTCGAATCCTGCCTCGGGCGTGGATTTGTGTGATGTCCTTAGGTTAGTTAGGTTTAAGTAGTTCTAAGTTCTAGGGGACTTATGACCTCAGAAGTTAAGTTCCATAGTGCTCAGAGCCATTTTTTTCACCAAATTCCAGAGCCCATTGAAAGGAACGCTATTTCAGACAGGAAAGGACATTATGGCAGCAGCAACAGCTGTGGTAGCCAATCAACAGATTGTAATAATGCTTAGAAAGTGTACTTTATGATGCAAACATACATTTTTTGAATGTAACAATGCCTATTGACATTAAGAAACTAAAAGTACGGTAATTTAGAATGTCAGTGGTATTCGCTGCAGGATTCTTGTGCGAGTCGTTGATGAGATATCGTCTTTTGAAGCGTTTCCACACCAACACTTGTACAATACCTGTGGTAGCAGACACAAAAGAACAACAGAAGTTATGTGAATTCTGGTTAGTAACAAGACTATTGATCGTCACAGAGTGTGTTCACAATAACCACAGGTAGCGGCAATAGACGCTTCCAGTCGGAATGGCCGCTGCACACGTGCTAGCACTTCAGCGGAGATGTCCGAGCAGACTTCAGTAATACAGCATTGCGTACCATTGGGTATAGTTGGTGTGTCATTTCAGACACCGTCTTTAAGCTTTCCCCACAGAAGAAAGTCTACAGGTATCAAATATGTGGAACAGGCCAAACAAGGTACAGGTCCTCTGCGTCCAGTACAACGATTTGAAGTTTCGTGAATACATGCTGTAGTACTTCGCGCACCACGCACTGGACAACTATCATGTTGTTACCACATGTTCCTACTGGTCTGCAGAGAACGTCCTCTAGCTTCTGTGGAAGATGGTCTGTTAGGAGGCTGCGATACTTCTGCACATCCAGTTTTCTGTCTATGAAAAATAGACGTATCAGCTGATTATTCACTATCCCACGCCATACGTTTACACTCCAAGGAAGCAGACGTTTCCACCTGACGAAGCCAACTGGGATTGTCAACAGACCAGTAGTGCACGATTCAGCAGTTTCTTTGGCCACGATTGAAAAATGTGGCTTCAACACTAAACAATATACGTTATACATCTAGAGTAGCATGTCTTAATGCAAATGTACAGACACTGGCTTCACTCATGCCACCTCCTCGTGCAATTGACCAGGAGCTAACATGTGGATCAATTGCAACAGCAGCAAGAACATTAATCACCCCCTCTTCTGACATCACTTGTTTCCTTCTGTTACAGCGTCTAAGCATTACACTGCCACTTTCATGTAACGGGTTTAAGAGACTGACAAATAATTGCTGAGATAGTTGACGTCTATAGGGTTACCTTGCGATACACATTGTGAAGAACGAACTGCATTCTTCCTACACTCTCCATACACCATGAGCATGACGACTTTCTCTGCATTGTTAAATCCCATCCTCTATTCATGTCCTACTGCTTGGATTGCCACACACTAACTGACTAGCAAGTCGCAGTGCGCTCAAGGAATATACAAGCACATTGTAAGCAAACATAACTGTATCATACCTAGCAACTCTGCAGGTTGAATGTCACAATCAAATGTGTGGAAACTTTTCAAAATACGATATCCTGTAAACGACTCGCATTAGAATCCTGCAACAAAACCCACTAACATTCTAATTTATCGTACTATTAGTTTATTGATGTTAATAGGCATTGTTCTGTATAAAAATGTATGTTCACACAAAAAATACACTTTATAAATATTATTACCATCTGTATATCGCCTAACAGTGTAAACCCCTGACCACCAATCCATTCTGTGAAAACTGCACATCAATAGCACTTTCGATTTCCACAATTTTGCGGTGCAAGTTTTCGGTAATTCACGTCGTATGTTCCATCACAGTCGATAATGGGAACACAGCTGTGCGAAGATTTGTAATTATAAATAAACTAGCCACTTCTCCATGGCTCTGTTATCATATGCATTTGACCCATATATTGAACACGCCACTCTCTTTCCTCTCTGTATCCATGCTTCCCCTCTGTCTATCCACCTCATCTTTCCACCTCTATATATCTCCTCCCCATTCTCTCTGTCTCTTCCCCATCTCCTCCTCCCCTCTCTTTGTCCATTTCCTCCAACCATCTCTCTGATCTTATCTTTCTCCCCCTTACATTGACCATGTCCTCCTACACATCTCTCTTTTCATCTCTACCTCCATCTCCTCCTTTTTCACTTGCCTACTAACCCTATAATCTTCCATCTGCCATAACATCTCCCCATCCTCCCCTCTCTCTGTCTAGTTCCTCCTCCCATTTGCTGTGTTCTTCCGCTCCTCTGTCCATCTCAACCGAGGCATGGTCACTGGCATGTGTAGCCTCAGCAGGACAGCAGGCCAAACCTCCCACAACATGCCTGTCATGCAGGGCAGGCTACATATTGGGGACTGGAAAACAGCTTCATGGCCCTGACATGTAGACTGCCCTGCAAAACAGGTTGAGTTAGCAGGCAGATAATGTTGTGTAAGCCAACCTATATGCTTTGGGCTGGAAAAAGATGTTTTTGCCTGTGTCTCTGCTCCTATTGGGGATGGGAGGTTATAAGCCCCACAGTGCTGATATTCGTGAAACCTGTTGCTTTATGCTAAATTTGGTTGGAATCGATCCAGGGTTTTGGGAGGAGATCCTAATCGTAGACAAATACACGCTGCTTCATGTATATGTAACAGATAACAAATTAGACTTTGGCTGCAAGAATGGTTTTTAATTTCTTGATTGCATAATCGATTTTGAGACAACCTGCCTCATATTCAGGTGCACCATGTAAGATGCATGTAATCACTGATAGGTATATTTTTTAGGATCACAGCTGGCTGTTATCACTGATCAGTAATGTGTAATAAGTGCATCCACTTATTTTAAGTGCAATAAAATATTCTAGTTGTGCAGCTGATGACTGACTTTTATTTTGTAAGAAATTATATAATATCAACAACAAGAGGCTGAAACACACTTACGTGTGACAGCTGTGCAACGACTCTCGACACAATATCACTCGTTCTGTTCTCCCTACCAACATATTCTCAATCTATTCACAAATTTAGATTGATACTCCATGAAATCGTACTCTTGTCAATGAATGTTGGTAGAGTAATGTGAACTACTGTTGCAAAATACTACTTTTCTGGTACGATCTGATATGGGGATGAACACGCTGGAATGAAGCAGCAGAGCGAACAGCTGCGCAGTGCGGGTGAAATGTGTTGAGTACGCGGCTGGCGTTATCGGCGCTGCTGGAGTGCTGTGCTGCTGGTGTGTGGTGCGGTATCTGTCTGGCACTTCCTTCCGGCGGCCGACTGCCTGCCGAGACAAGGCTGGAGGGCAGCAGTGCCACACAAAAGCCCTCCACCCTATCTGCATCTACGCCGCGACCCCGTCTGTTCCAGGGCAAAAACACTTCCCTTCGTTGTTCACTTCTGGTGAGGTGCTGACTTCGACAGGGTGAACTCTGGTTCATTACTGCGTACCACCGAATTGTCAAAGTAACCGAGAGTTGTTCATTATTCATTTAATCAAGTAGGTCTTGAGAGGAAAGGGTTTTGAATGCATAGATCTTAGGGAGACACTGCAAAAATCTTTTAATTTTTTTAGTAAGTGCAGTAAAACATTCCACAACCGACGACTAAATCTTATCTTGAAATCATATACACCACAGATGCTGAAAAAGTAACACCTATGCATAAAATAATGTATAGTTAATACTAAATCAGACTTTCTGGGAATGATACAACTATTTGCAGTGGAAAATTATGGGAAAAAAGGTGTACGAACATCCAGACGATCTTCACGAGACTTCAAAGTGGTGGAAAGATCAGAAACTTGTTTCAAATCTTCAGAAACGTAAAATTATAAATTTTTTAAAACAGAAAGGATTAATATCCTGTGACTAGAACACGAATAAGTCATACGTGGATCAGTCGACTCATACAAATATAAACGTGTAACATTTTGTGGGGATATGACATGTATCTTCTCCTAGGCTCAAGTCATAGGTGAGGCAGGTGCCACACTTCGGTTCGTTAACAGGTTACTGGGAAAATGTTGTCACTCTACAAAAGGAATCAACTGTGCATCCCATCTCAGAACATATTCAAGCCTGTGGAGCTCACACTGAATAGGACCAACAGGGGACACTGAGCCTATGCAACGAAGCGCAACACGAATGGTCACAGATCCTTTTGAATCACTGGAGAGCGTCATGGAAATGTTGAAAAAACTGAATTGGTACACTCTTGCAGATAACGCAGATTATCTCACGACAGCCTAGTACGAAGTTTCACGTACCTGCAGTAAGTGAAGAAACTAAAAATACGTAATAACCCTCAACGTATCACTCCTTTAGTGACCGTGAAGACAATATTTGACTGGTTACAGCGCGCACACAGGCAGTCATTATCCCCAAGCTTCATACACGTTCCATACGTGGCTAAAATGAGAAGAAACCCAACTCGCAATACCATGTTAAGTATTTTCCGCCATGCACCTCACAGTATTTTGCAGAGTATGTATGTAAATGTAGGTACGTCGGGAGATCTAATAAAATAAATGACAAATTACAGTCAGCTGATACTTTCTGTGACTTGTTGAAAGCATTTGATTGCGCAGACGAAAATACAATATTATCCTAGAGAACCTCAGGTATGACGGTATCACAAATCTTACTGGCAACGTACTGGGTTTTATCTCGCCTAAATAAAAGTAAATATGGAGTGTATCGCATTAAGAAAACTAGGGACTGTACAGAACGAAACAGCAACTTCAGAATGGGGAACTCACTACAGGTTTATTACAGGGAACGATGATGGCTCTGTTTTTTTTTCCATATAGAACTAATCTGCCATCAGTCGAAGAATCAGAAATATTTCTCTTTGCTGACGGTACGAGTATCATAATAAAGCCCATTGGAGGAACTTTGACACAAAAATGAAAATTAAATTTTCTTAAAATTAGCAGCTAGCTCTGGATTGTCACAGAACCCGATAAATACACTTCTGTACCAGACAAGAAGTAACTGACCTATTAAAAATGACAGATATGGAGTAGTTAATAAGAAAACAGAATAATTTATGTTCTTAGAAGTTTATATTGATAGGAACATGAACTGTAAGTCACATCTTTTTATTTCAATTCTTGTGCCTTTTTCCCGCATCGGTGCCCCTCCTGTCACCAGCCCCCTACCCCACAGACGGAATATTTGTACCCCAACTGGCTGCGTGTAGTGGTATCCGTGTGAAAGTGAGCGGAAGTTATCTAAATGCTTCCGAATTGCGCAAGTGAGGTAGGACTTGGGTAGCTGCCCGGTACTCACTTAGTGTGGTGTGGGAAACCGCCTAAAAGCCACACCCAGGTTGGCCAGCACGCCGACTCTCGTCATTAATCCGCCAGGCGAATTCGAACCGGTGCCAGCCCACCTCCCCGTCCTGCGAGCGGCGCTTTAAGCTGCACGGCTGTCTGGGCGGCTAGAAAATAGAAGTCACGTTTTACAGTTATTCTTACATGTCTACGCTCAGCACCGTGTATATTAACGGGTGGTCGATATAAGACTCAGGAAACGAACTTACTGGTTCAAATGGCTCTGAGCACTATGCGACTTAACTTCTGAGGTCGACAGTCGCCTAGAACTTAGAACTAATTAAATCTAACTAACCTAAGGACATCACACACATCCATACCCGAGGCAGGATTCGAACCTGCGACCGTAGCGGTCGCTCGGTTCCAGACTGTAGCGCCTAGAACCGCACGGCCACTCCGGCCGGCACGAACTTATTGTTCCGTTTTTCACTCATTTGTGTCTTACGGCATCTTAGTTTTGGGTAACCCTTCACTGAAGATCTAATAAAATAAATGACAAATTACAGTCAGCTGCTACTTTCTGTGACTTGTTAAAAGCATTTGATTGCGCAGACGAAAATACAATATTATCCTAGAGAATCGTTTTGCACAGAACGTCTAACATGTCCGCTGTAGAACCTTCTGTCGCTAGTTCTTTAGACAGCTGGAAATGCTGCCAACAGCCTCACAATACTGTTACTTCCTCATGCAGTTTATTGTAAACAATCTGTCACAATTTAAAAACAGTAACATCCATAAATAAAATATTTGAAAGAGACGTACGAAGTGGTCATGCGGCTCTCCATTGCTGACCTGAGTCGTGTCAGTGAAGCGGTGTGTATATGTGCCAGTCGGTTGTAAGGAATCAGCTCCATAGGAAGCATCCAAGTGAAGACGTGACAGAATGACAGATACGAGTGATGGACTGGCCCATATCCACAACACAAACGGAGTTGCTCGATTTTTGGGGGGTAATAACGTGGACTGTGTCTACTAGGAACGATATACCATTCTCTGCTATGTAACAGGCCGCAAGAACAACGGTCGTAAAAAAATCCTAAGTGCCAGGAACCGGAAACGACTGCCATGCTTTGTCAATCACAATCAGTTTCGAGTCCGACAGGAATTACTGCTGTAAGTGAATGCAGGTCTATTTCGTCCAGTTTCCGAGCGAAAATAACGGAGGAAGCTGCAAGAAATGGACATTTTAAGTCGGGTACCCCGTAGAAGTTCATTGCAGCGGCACAAAGCTGCACGTAGTCGATGATGATGATGATGTTTGGTTTTGGGGGGCGCTCAACTGTGCGTTTATCAGCACTCGTACAAATTCCCAAACTTTGCTCAGCCCAATCTGGCCACCTTCATGAATGAGGATGAAATGATGAGGACAACACAAACACCCAGTCATCTCGAGGCAGGTGAAAATCCTTGACCCCGCCAGGAATCGAACCCGGGACCTCGTGCTCGGGAAGCGAGAACTCGACCGCGAGACCACGAGTTGCGGACTGCACGTGGTCGATGGGCGAAAAAAGGCATAAACTAGACTGTAGCTGACTCTAAAAGTGCAGTGTGGTCCAACGAGTTGCGACTTAGTCTCTTTACAAACGACCCAAAGCACAGAGTGTACAGACGGCCCAAAGGGGAGTTTGCTCGTAGTCTGTGGAGGGTGTAGTTTGGTCCGAGATGATTGTATGATCTTTCAGTACTGTTTTTCGTACAATGACTTCGGCCCGCCCATACGAGTTTCTTTGAACGGGATGCAGGATGTCTGTTGAAACATTCTCGTTGATCAAGTTTTGCATTTTCTTCTACATCTTCATGCTGAGTATGTTGTGGACTTCCCGTCTAGTAAGATGACAACAGCAGTATTTGCTGGACAGCACGCGTACCTTTCTGATTCGATGAACATCCAGATATGCTGTCGCACTTCGACTGACCCGCTAAATCATCCGACCTTCACTCTATAGAACATGTCTGGAACTGTTCGGCACAGCGGATGAAACGTAGCAGACTTTGTGTCTAATCACTGAGTAGCTACAGTTGGATATTGCATACCTGAAATAGTTTGTGAACTCTTTTCATCGCTGAATTGTAAAAGTTATGAAGGCTAGAGGCGGTGTTCCACGGTATTAGCGTAATGCTCCTTCGTAATGATAATTTTTTGTTCACTGTACTTAGCTAAGTATAAATCAGTGTAGGTAAAGTATGTAACCTAAGACAACACTGTAAACGGTCAGAATATTGTCATATTTTTCCATGAGAGAGTAAAATTAATTATAAACTGTCTCATTCCAGTGATCTAATATTTATGTGCAAACAGAATGTGTAATGTTCAGGTGTAATGTTCTAAATGTGATGTGGCAGTGTAAATTTCTGAATCTAAAATGGCATTGAACTTACTAAGTATAGTATTCCACATCAGAGTTGTGAAACTACCGTTGGCTACCGTAGACTATCATAAGTAAGTGTAGATAACTGTAGCTCTCCTACTGATCTTGGTTAGTTAAGATCATAACCGCGTTACCCGTGTGTTAGGTGTGTTACATATCTCTCGAGTGTTACCTCATTTCCATAACCGAGCGAGGTGGCGCAGTGGTTAGCACACTGGACTCGCATTCGGGAGGACGACGGTTCAATCCCGCGTCCGGCCATCCTGATTTAGGTTTTCCGTGATTTCCCTAAATCGCTCCAGGCAAATGCCGGGATGGTTCCTTTGAAAGGGCACGGCCGACTTCCTTCCCTAATCCGACGAGACCGATGACCTCGATATTTGCTGCAGTCACGGACTGTGCGGCTGGTCCCGGCGGAGGTTCGAGTCCTCCCTCGGGCATGGGTGTTTGTGTTTGTCCTTAGGATAATTTAGGTTAAGTAGTGTGTAGGCTTAGGGACTGATGACCTTAGCAGTTAAGTCCCATCAGATTTCACACACATTTGAACATTTTTTGAACCTCACTGTTTGGTCTCTTCCCCCAAACAACCCAACCCAACTCATTTCCATCACTTTGTGAATGTGATCAGTCTCTTTACTGGATTCTCCTAGAAACCAGCAAAGAACCGTCTAGAAACTGAGTGAGGATGTGCAAAGGGCCACAAAATCTACGGAATATTTTTGTTCTACATAGTTATCCTCCTGTCTATTATTTAAAAATAAACAGTATTTATAGCAAAATTGAAACTACCAATGTTCAATTCAGGTTTTATTGGAAAATTTCTGGTTAGTAACAGGACTGTTGAAGTAAAAAAAATGAATACAGATTCATTATTTAGCACTAAAAAACGCAATTTCCTCAAAAATAGGTAAAATTAAAAAGAGAAAACCCAAAACAAAAACATATAAAAAATTGCTTCAATGCTTCGTCGGTCTTATATAAAACGTATTTCTGTTATTAAGAAACAGCATCCGCTCTTATCAATAATAGCAAGAAATCCTTCCCTTTGATCATGACTAAAAACGTTCTATTGAGTACAAAATAACAACAATAATTACACAGATTTTTTATGTTTGTGCATGTAAACTACTTCATCAAAAGTAATTGCTATGGTTTCATAAACGCACTGAAGATACACGCTCAACGAACATTTATTTCTCATAAAATGCAATTTATATTTTTTAAGGATATGAAGTCCACAGTGGGCTAACAGTGAGCTGTGCATGGTTCTAATCATGTGAAAAACAAAATAAATAAATAAATAAATAAAATAAAAAAGAGAGAAGTCGTCGGCTCCCAGTTTCTCTCTCACACATTCATTTGTGTTTCTTTCCCTACCAATGCTACAGATACTACCGGTAATCCTGCTATTTACTATGTTTGTGCACTGTACGAAACTCAAATGGTTCTAATGGCTCTGAGCACTATGGGACTTAACTTTTGAGGTCATCAATCCCCTAGAACTTAGAACTACTTAAACCTAACTAACCTAAGGACATCACACACATCCATGCCCGAGGCAGGATTCGAACCTCTGTGTACAAAATTGCCGAACTGTAGTTTTGGTAGAGCGCAGCGTTCCTTAATATGCAATGTACTCTAACAACTGTGAATGAAAACTCAATAGCTGTATCTTGCTCATACCAAACCTTATTAATGAATGTTGCTCTCTTGCTGTGTAGTATGAACATTTCACGCTGAAGTATTACCACATAACTTAGTGACTCTTTGCGTATTACGTGAAACTTTATTACTTAAAACTGGAAACGGTAATTTGCAATCTGTTTTCTGATTTTAATAATTAATGATTTTCTCATGTTAAGTAAGAGAAACACGTTACTCTGTAACTTGCCAAGACTCTGTAATGTTAACTACCCTATGCAAAATAATCATGTGCAGTTACTGATACTACTTTGACGTAATACAGAAATAGATAGATGTTCCTAAATACACCAAAGAATGATTCGTCATCGTCATGTATTAACCCTACCTGCACAACGAATGTCTGCTCTGCTTTGTAACAACACTTTTAATACTCACGTTGCCGTATGTGGACCTAAAATAAATAATGTTCTGTGTGCAATTTGCTATTATACATAATCTCTCGCGATATGAATAATCTGCTCTAAACATGTCATAAAAATGTTAGCGATCGCAGCAAATGCAAAACTTTTGATACATGTAACCTTACTTAGCATATACAAACACGGAAAAAGAACGTCCCGAAAACCTGTCTCCACACATTATAACTGCCAGCAGAACGTGGTAACGAGATTGGCCAGTAAGAAACAAGTGACTTCAGCTACTCGTAACAACATGAAGTCTGGCTGCCAACGAGATATGCTCCATTTACGTGCAAAGTTGAAAATCAACGCGGCGGCTGATGGGAGCGACTGCAAATGGGAAATGCTTTTACGGTCACTCCCATCAGCCGCCGTGCTGCGTGTCAGCTTAGCTCGCATGTATAACATGTGCTCAGGTATGAAATCGTGGAAGTAAAAATATAAAAATAAGGGGAGTTGTCATGACGTCAAAAATTGAAGCCGGCGTCCGCCATCCTACTTGCCCCAAAACATCGCCTTCAGTGGTTCTGATCGCTTCGGGTTTTGAAAGTTGTTTAAAAAATGCCAGCTTGTGTCGTTTACCGGTGTACTACTCGTTCTGATTATCGTTTTTTGGAAATTGTTTCGCCGTAGGGACAAAAACAGATTTCCCAGAAGAAATAAAATGAATATCGGACGAATAATATGATAGCTGCCTGCGGTAATGTGTTTCATTGGTTGTAATATTGAGAAGCGGAATATTCTTCTGGTAATCCATGCAGATTTCTTTCTTAATTACAGATTTTCTGAATTTCAAACGATCGGAACGTTTATTCTCACATAACTTGTCTGGTTTCCTCTTATGTAGCTCATATTAAGTCGCTTGTTTTAGCTTATTCAAAGTTTGTATCTGAATTGCATCTTTGTCGCTGCCTATCTGTGAATAAAGTTTAGAACATTTGGCTCTAAATTTGTCACACACTGAACATTTGTCAGTTCTGGGGTGCCAAAAACTTACGTTAGTTCAACATGAAAATTAGTCGACATTTTTCGTCTTTCAGTGTGACAATATCTGTAATCTACGATGTCACTGACGCACTGACAGCCTATTAAAGCAAAAAGTCAGTTCTGTGTGGGGGTACACTTCGATACAGTTCTGCTCCTTCGACATTTCAAGAATATTTCACTTTTTTGACAACCACAAGTCGTGATAGCGTGCCTTGTTTACTTCTTTCCTCATTGCACACATTTATGGGATAGCAGAGAAAACGGTGGTAAGTTTTCTGCAAACCTGAACATTAAGTATGTTGTGCACACAATTTGGTATCAATAAGCAAAGAAGCATTGTTTTCAGAGCTCTAGTGTCATCAGCTATCAATGCAAATACGGTAAAAACAGATTTGAATGAGTGGCGAAAGTATCTTTACGCATCGCATACTTCTGTTGTTAGTTATTTAAAATGTATAAAAAAAAAAGAACGTTACATTTACGAGGGCAAATGCATCGTATTGCTGGTTAAATGCGAATTTCGTACCTGAGAAACTTTTGAAAATGCCTTTCTGACGCAACGCCATTAACTTAAGCACTATAATATTTATCACTTAAAACTGCAGTCGCGTGCACATGACAGAAATTACGAACAAACAGCACTCGTAAACAATCTGAATGTAAACAATAATCTCCTAATTTTTTGGGGAATCTAACATGGCGACACCGGCTGCAAAACTTCGTTTAGCAGCGCCATCTCCCCTTATTTCTACCTCTACATTTAAAAAATCGTGAAATTAAATTTTTGAGCAAAATACGGAGATTTGCATTAGAAATTGATAATTTTGCATTTATTTCACAAAATCTCCACTTATGATTATCTGAAATACATAAGGTAATACGTAGAGCGTCAAAAAGTTCGAAAAACTTAAGGAAATCTAAAAGTGTTACGGTATGTTCGAGAGCGCCACAAAACAGAGTAATTGGCCTTCTTAATGGCTACTTTTGATGGTTGACGTAGGAATTATACGTATTGTCTCATATTCTAAAACAGTGTTTATGTATCTCCAGCATCTTCAGTATACAGAGAGTTTCAGGTAATACGTTTTGCTCTGTAACTTATGAAATGACAATGGAAAGGAATATTTGTTTAGATAAGTAAACGTAAGAAACTTAACTCTTCCTGAGGAGTTATAAATTTAGCTTCTTTAGTTATTTTTCTGACAGTTACAGCAACGAGTTGTAATTTTTAAAATAAAACTTTTTTCTATCATATAGCTGATGAATCCAAACCAAGTTCATTTAAGCGAGGTATTCAAACGAATGCAGATTTTCCGGAGTGTGGAACAATGCACATTCTAAACGGCTTGAAGACAAGATGTGAAGTTGCTTAATTTAAATTGATTTTGATTAAAATTACTTCACGCTGGAGCCATGACAATGAAACGAGATTTGTTGCAATAAAGAAACAATGACAAGTTGTAGTTATTTCTTCTAATCTCTGTGATCTACGTCATCCACAACAACTAAGGTGAAAATTCTGCCCTGTTTTCGACACGATAACCGTGTCGTGAAGTCTATTAGTTGTGAAACAAAACCGAGTCTGTAGTCGCGCCAGTGATCCGGAAGCAGCTGTTGCCTCTATAAACTTCGTTGGATTTTTGCCTCTCCTACTCTGCCTGCAGTTACCAAGCTACATTCAGACAGAAGGAAAAAGACAAGCCACAAAATTGTTGTGTAAATATTTATGAGGAAGGGTACCTTTCTTTCGCACTGAATCACGTAACTTGTTTGGCAGTGCTGACGCGTGTAAAGCGCGCGAGTTATTGGTAGTCCTGTCATCGTAAATACTGCATTGGCTCGTAGTGTACGGCACTTTTATTTATGAAATATATCCCACGAACGATACATTTATGAAATATATTCTTGTTCGCAATATGAATCCTTCAATGCAGGCTTCTACTGCGGGCGACCTTTAGCCAGGCGGTACTTCATTTTACAAACATCGTGACTCGTGTTCGCCTTCAAGTTTTGTCCATTAACTTCGGTTCCCCCCACTATAGGCAGATTCCGTTACCGTTCCATCGTGACATCTCCTTTAGAAGTCGATTTCCGATTATCATAGTGCACGTGCACGTAAGAGTGAAAAAGAAAAGAAATGAAAATTACAATAAAATTGGAAACCCTCAATCGTTGAATTGTTGTCGGCGTCAGCCCCACAGCACAAAACTACAAAATTAAACTTTTTTTAGCATTTTAAAGGGTATGATGAAATGGTGTTACACCGATCAACGTGGATGTAGAAGAGAGTGTTGCAGCTTGGAACCCTCTTCAGAATCCGCCTTGTAGCCAGCCCTGTAAAAGGAGCTTGATAAATGTTCTTATTCCATTTTTTAATTGATGATACTCACTTTTTATGTACTACAGTCTTTCTCTGAAATTACAGAAAATAAGGGTTTTTCCAAATGTGAACACATGTTCGACGGAACAACAAGGTGATGTACATAGGAGCAAATATTCGACTGAAATTTAAAAGCGTTCCAGTCGAGAAAATATTGTCGATACTATAGGTAATAGTCTCTTTGCTACGTTATTGCTCGACTACATACAAAACAATCAGTCAGTGAAATCAAATTAATCAGATGTTTTATTAAAAACCCTTTACAAGTTTAATACATTCTGAAAAAGACGTTGTTGGAAACTAACAAACATTTCCATTTTCAAAACAGGTAAAATTTTTAAGACGTTAAAGAAAGTCAGTTCATTTGCAAGTATCATATGATCCATAGCAAAGACTTTCTTTTGTTTCTAGGTACAAGATGATGGACAACCGATGGAATATGCCTTAACTACAGGGTGTCTCAAAAATGACTGGTATATTTGAAACGGCAATAAAAACTAAACGAGCAGCGATAGAAATACACCGTTTGTTGCAATATGCTTGGGACAACAGTGCATTTTCAGGCAGACAAAGTTTCGAAATTACAGTAGTAACAATTTTCAACAACAGATGGCGCTGCAAGTGATGTGAAAGATATAGAAGACAACGCAGTCTGTGGGTGCGCCATTCTGTACGTCGTCTTTCTGCTGTAAGCGTGTGCTCTTCACAACGTGCAAGTGTGCTGTAGACAACATGGTTTATTCCTTAGAACAGAGGATTTTTCTGGTGTTGGAATTCCACCGCCAAGAACACAGTGTTGTTGCAACAAGACGAAGTTTTCAACGGAGGTTTAATGTAACCAAAGGACCGAAAAGCGATACAATAAAGGATCTGTTTGAAAAATTTCAACAGACTGGGAACGTGACGGATGAACGTGCTGGAAAGGTAGGGCGACCGCGTACGGCAACCACAGAGGGCAACACGCAGCTAGTGCAGCAGGTGATCCAACAGCAGCCTCGGGTTTCCGTTCGCCGTGTTGCAGCTCCGGTCCAAATGACGCCAACGTCCACGTATCGTCTCATGCGCCAGAGTTTACACCTCTATCCATACAAAATTCAAATGCGGCAACCCCTCAGCGCCGCTACCATTGCTGCACGAGAGACATTCGCTAACGATATAGTGCACAGGATTGATGACGGCGATATGCATGTGGGCAGCATTTGGTTTACTGACGAAGCTTATTTTTACCTGGACGGCTTCGTCAATAAACAGAACTGGCGCATATGGGGAACCGAAAAGCCCCATGTTGCAGTCCCATCGTCCCAGCATCCTCAAAAAGTACTGGTCTGGGCCGCCATTTCTTCCAAAGGAATCATTGGCCCATTTTTCAGATCCGAAACGATTACTGCATCACGCTATCTGGACATTCTTCGTGAATTTGTGGCGGTACAAACTGCCTTAGACGACACTGCGAACACCTCGTGGTTTATGCAAGATGGTGCCCGGCCACATCGCACGGCCGACGTCTTTAATTTCCTAAATGAATATTTCGATGATCGTGTGATTGCTTTGGGCTATCCGAAACATACAGGAGGCGGCGTGGATTGGCCTCCCTATTCGCCAAACATGAACCCCTGTGACTTCTTTCTGTGGGGACACTTGAAAGACCAGGTGTACCGCCAGAATCCAGAAACAATTGAACAGCTGAAGCAGTACATCTCATCTGCATGTGAAGCCATTCCGCCAGACACGTTGTCAAAGGTTTCGGGTAATTTCATTCAGAGACTACGCCATATTATTGCTACGCATGGTGGATATGTGGAAAATATCGTACTATGGAGTTTCCCAGACCGCAGCGCCATCTGTTGTTGAAAATTGTAACTACTGTAATTTCGAAAGTTTGTCTGCCTGAAAATGTACTGTTGTCCCAAGCATATTGCAACAAACGGTGTATTTCTATCGCTGCTCGTTTAGTTTTTATTGCTGTTTCAAATATACCGGTCATTTTTGAAACACCCTGTATCTACATGTTATGTAAGGATATATAGCATTGTACTCATAATAGAATGCTGCGCCTGAAGAATTAGCAAACAGCTTTAAGCACTTAAATATGTAGGCGGCGAAATATTAGCAAATGGTGCACAAAACACAATTCCTACTGTAGAAAATGGGAGAAGCTGCTTATGGCGGTGCGTAGTGCGCGTTCCTTCGAATGATTCTAAAGTCAGTCACTGGACTCAAGTACTGACGAAAAAATCGCGTTTTCCTAGCTATACTATCTTCTAAATACAACAGCCTCGCATACTCCTGAAACCGTTTTACAGTTTCAATAAACGAAATGTGCCAGTGAATATTTTTTCACGTATAAACAGTAACAAACCTAAATCAAAGGAAAGGTTTGTGATAAAGGAGGGCAATCAGACGAGTAACTATATGTGTGTGACAAGCTAAAGAACAAATTAACGCATATATTTAGGTGACAATGTCACTAAAGCTTGATGAAACAAAGAAGAAGTAAGGAGCACTATTACCCAATCAAAAAGTGCCTTCAATAAAAATAAGCATTTATTAACCTCAAAAAGTAAGAGTGTACAAATCAGGAAAGGGTTTTTGAAAGTATGAGGTGAGTTCGATAAGCTATGCAACATTTTTTTTCTGAAAGCAGGTTGCTGTAACTCAGGGTATCAATACACCATATTATTCCCGACTCTTTTGGCTACAAAACCCTGTTTCTCAAAACAATCATGGTTCATTGCGATAGCCTTACGCGACCGTACTGGGAGGGCCTGTATGTCCGCATGGTCCCACTCTACTGGTCGACATCGGAGCCAACGTCTTACTGCAACGATTACGTCCCCATCATCCACGTACTGCTTCCCGCAGAGCGCATCCTTCATTGGACCAAACAGGTGGAAGTCGGAAGGTGCGAAATCCGGGCTGTAGGGTGGATGAGGGAGAACAGTCGAGTGAAGTTTTGTGAGCTGCTCTCGGGTGCGCAGACTTGTGGGAGGCCTTGCGTTGTCACGGAGAAGGGGTTCGCTTGCATTTTTGTGGCGACGAACACGCTGAAGTCTTTTCTTCAGTTTTCTGAAGACAGCACAGTACACTTCAGAGTTGATCATTGCATCATGAGGGATGGCATCAAACAGAACAACCCTTTTCAGAATCCCAGAAGACCATTGCCACGTCTTTACAGGCTGAGGGTGCGGCTTCGAACTTTTACTTAAGAGGAGAAATGGTGTGCCGCCACTCCCTTGTTTCCGGTTCGATGTGATGAATCCATGTTTCATCACCTGTGACGATGTTCGACAAAAATTGTATCAACCTAGCAGGGTGCAAGTTATTCCACACAGATGGTTCTTCGTTGAACTTTATGGACTTCTGTTGGACAGAGAGGAATCCAGCGGGCACACAGTTACCAGTATCCCAAATAGTGGACGAGAGTGTTCACACGTTCCAACCTTGCAGGAATCACAGCCGTGTGCGGCACCTGCCGGCAGGCGATGTTTGAAGTGATCGCTGTCTCAAAAATATACGTATACCAGTCTTTGAACGCTGGCTCCTATTTCGCCTGCACAGAAGGTGGGAATTTCCTACGCGTCGGTCAGGGGGCCTGAAGATGGTTCAAATGGCTCTGAGCACTATGGGACTTAACTACTGTGGTCATCAGTCCCCTAGAACTTAGAACTACTTAAACCTAACTAACCTAAGGACATCACACACATCTATGCCCGAGGCAGGATTCGAACCTGCGACCGTAGCAGCCGCGCGGTTCCGGACTGCGCGCCTAGAACCGCTAGATCACCGCGTCCGGCAGGCCTGAAGATGGCGTGATGTATCGCCGAAACTGGTAGCCCAATAAAACAACAATTTGGAAATTTTAGGCTGAGAATGTTCGACATTCTCTATTTTTCAAAAGATCTTTAACTCCCCTTTCAACCCTGGCAGCGGCGTAATGGATAACTGGCACCTAGAGCAAACTTCGATTTTCCATCTCCGCCCTGCCAACATAGCCGCGTTTATATTTGATTCTCCTCACCGTTTAGCATGTCTACTTGTTTACTGAGAGCAACATGACTTAACAAGTAAGCAAAAGGTACACGTTTCAGTAATTCGTCTCTGTATGATACAGTTCTAAATATAGAATAACACACAGTCAAATGTCATATTGCTTACAACAGTAACTCGATCACTTTCTCGTTTTTCATTGCTGATCAATTCGAACTAGTAACATAAAAAAAAGAAAAAAACAAACGAAAATTATACTGTTTTCACATTCGTTGCTTTGCCTCCCTTCGCATAGGTAGAGAGGCACTATCAAGAAGTCGAAAACAAAATGCCGGCCGCGGTGGTCGAGCGGTTCTAGGCGCTTCAGTCCGGAACCACGCGGCTGCTGTGGTCGCAGGTTCGAATCCTGCCTCGGGCATGGATGTGTCTGATGTCCTTAGGTTAGTTAGGTTTAAGTACTTCTAAGTCTAGGGGACTCAGATGTTAAGTCCCATAGTGCTTAGAACCATTTGAATTTCGAAAACAAAAAACAAGTCTAAGCTATTAGTTGACCACAGTATTATTCCATCTGGGAGTGAGGACACACTGATACTTGATAGTATATGCACAACTGTCTTGAAGTCATTCACAATGCGATAATGATGAGGTCCCATACTCCGAGGAGCGTAGGGGACGAAGCGGGAGACCCGCACCGCTGACTAGGCAAGGTCCTAGAGGAGGTGGTATTCCATTGCCTTCCTTCGACCGTAATATCTATGAATGATGATGAAGACGACACAACACTCAGTCATCTCGAGGCAGAGGAAATCCCTGACCCCGCCGGGAATCGAACCCGTGACCCTGTGCGCGGGAAGCGAGAACGCCACCGCAACACCACGGGCTGCGAACCTCACAATGCGATACGTCCTCCTTATTCACTATTGCACTTGTTTACTGTAGCGTCACCCCTTGTTTCCAATAACGGGCAGGGTATGACAAGACGTGCAATAATATCGTGATCGCTAGTAGATCTTGTGGAACTTCGGCTCAACAGATCCCAGTGTGAATATCATCATGACTGTTTCATACATATCCGACAGTTTCAATTTTACTGCCCTCCAAGCCATTCCCTGCTTCTTCTTCTTCTACTACTACTAATACTACTACTGCTACTACAACACCCCACTCTTACTTCGCCCTCCCTCTTCCACTTTTCTATTGCCCGTCCTAATTTTATTCGCCAATCAAACAACTGTTCCCTCCCGCCATACACTAGTTGCGCTACTGACGAAAGGCAAAATTTAATTCAAAGCAGAAATGTGACTAAGTATCAGAGGTAAAGCGTATAGTCCGTCGATCACTTCATCCTCTTTCATAGTACAGGTCAGAACACATTAACAGCTTGGGGAATATGTCGCCTTCAGTGCAAATTTCTGTAGGGAGATAATGCCAGGATACCGACAGAGCGTGTCAATGTGCACAATCTGGTAAACTATTAACATCAATTACTGTTTTACAGCCCTCTTAGAACTGTGGAGCTTCAGGTAGCGTATGGTAGGGGCGTATGACATAAACGCCTTACCATTAATCTTGAAGAGAGCCGTTTCGTATGATCTAGACACAAGGGTGTGGCTGTGTGGTAACACATTCGAATAACAGGAGCAGCTTTGCAAGTGGACTTCGGAAACCTGTTATTCTGAGCAGAAGTAATTGTTGAGTACGTGCATTAGCGCTCCACCTGTCTTCTCAGATTAGAAGGGACGACAGAAGCCCTCGAATTAGGCTAAGGACGAAGATATGGTTGACGTCCGTAACTGGCACAGGGCTGGCCTATATGGGCTGTTTGCAAAGTGGAGGGCGGGCTTCCTGTATTTAAGGTGCTTCCCGCTCTGGAATGGCAATTACCCTCTTAATGACTGTAGAATTCCCTTCTCATTTTACGTCGCTAAAATTCGAGTACAGGGATGCCGCGTGACCTGCACAACGTCTTTGCTTGCGGTAAACAAATGAAAAAGGAATGTGTGTCGGTTTCCAGCTGTAGAAGAGATCCAGTTTGGTTCCTAGTATAAGAGGGCGCTGTATTTAATAAAAGAGGCTAATTCCGTATATGGACGAAAACAAAACAAAAAAAGAGATTCTAAAGGTATTTTAAATACATCTATGCAAATGCGAAGAATGTATATTTACTTTACCATATACATTTCGTATTATCGGATTAAAACGACGTCAATGGTTTGTAGTCAAATTTATTTCCGATTATGGTTTGGCAGTAGGTTTAAAAACAGTTCGGTTAATAAGATACTAAAGTGTGAATTTTTTACTTAGTGCATGTTCACCAGTTTTCTGCTTACTTCCACAAGCGTGGTATGTATGCAAACTTCTCAAGTGTTTGGTACTTTTACACTGATCTTTTTGACTTTTTCACTTTCACTTAAAGCAGGCATTTCCTGACTCAACACGCGACGATATATTGCATTAACCCCTAGAATTAAATACATGCAAATCAAAATAAATAAATACAACTTAGTACATATCTGACAAGCATAGAGCAAGCGAAAGTGACCATTGAATTTAGTACATAAGGTGGCAATACTATACTCATAAAATGGTGCACTATTTAGTTTTCTGTTACACTAGGAAAAGTATAACATTGCAAGTGAAAGTGAAAATATGCCACGGAGTTCAGTGCAATAGACAGGAACACCTGACAAATAAGCGTGCACTTCCAGATCAGTTTTTTTGTTCATTTATTTTCCTCGCAAGACATAGACATCATAAAAATACTCACATTAGGTATGGTAAACAACATTCAGAAGTAGCTATAACAAAAAGTGGAAAGTGGTAGTGGTTATAGTAGGAAATAGCGGATTTTATATTAGTTCATGAGGAGTTGAACAACAAAGGCAGATCACGGAAGTTACATTTAAAATGAGAACACCGACAGCAATGAATCTAAGGAATGAATAGGAGATGGAGAGAAAGGAGAACGTGACATAAATACGTGCAATCAAGGGAGAGGGAGAGAAAATGGCGTCACTGACTGGGAAACGAAAGGAGAAAGGAGCATAACTGGGGAGAAGATGGAAACATTTGCTTTGTTGTTCGACAGGGTGAAAACTGGCCGTCTTCTTCAATATTTCTAGTAGAGTGCGAAGAGTGTAAATGGAAAACAGAAACAAACGAAATAAGTAAGAATATACTGCACTTGTAGGAGAGTGCTTGTCTCTGTGACAGAGACGAGCGTCACGCACCCTGAAGGTCGGATTCTCTGCGGTCTATCTTGCGGGGGGCCTCCAACGCATGATACCCTCGTACCATTTCCTTCCGGCCTCCCCATATACATCCGCTGTGTAGCGTATTCCGACACAAGCTGTCTATGTGGTCTGTACTAGCACGGCCTTTTTTTGTGGTTGGGGGTGGGGAGGGTGAACTTTTCAGGTCTTCAAAGCACTTTTATGCGCGTTTCTCAAAGCTAAGACCCACAGATACAGCTTCCCTGAGGAAATCAAAGCTTAATACAAGAAGCTCTGATTTTAGATTGTTTCGTATATACTTCTTCGGATCATGATCTGATCGAAACAAGTTTCACAACGAAAACCGTTGACACTAAACAATTCCGTTTCGAATGTCTGTTCTAGAAGGACCAATGCCATGTATAAACAATGTAAAATAACACAAAATAATCTAAGGACACACTTCTAAAATCAAATAATTCCAGACACTTTTAATCCGCCAATAAATGTCCAACAGATACCTATTACCTTTCCCATCCGAAACTCTGCCTAATCGAATGCAGGTACATTCAACTCAAAATCCAGGAAAAGAATATGACCAATGTCACAGAAATATACCGAAGGTTAGTGGAAGATAGGAACAGGAATGAAGTTCAACTGACCTCGCATCGACAGTGGAATCGGCATGGTAGATATCAGTCGACAGAAGAATGCCTACAAGTTCTAAGTCCACAAGATAAAGTTAGCGGATTAACCAAGATGTACCACCTGCAACTTAAACGATAATGACGGACATGAAGTCCTTTGTAAAAATGTGAAAGACTTTTGGAACTTTGCCACAGAGGAACTTACCACCATGAACAAAACTTATCCAAACGCTATAAAATCATCGGATTACCTAAACACAGGCGAAATACCGTACCCTCAAAACAAAACAAAAATCTATTAATTGGATAGAAGGACAGACACCGTTCTATATGTTAAAAGAAAACAACAAAAGTAAGGAAGATTATCGGATAAATTTTCCTATAGAACATCACAAATTAGTAAAGAAGTAGAAGTACCAGAAAAATTACGCAAAGTTTTAAAGGAAACCATAATGTAAAAAATTCCACAGTGAAGCAAGAAGAACACAAATAACAAAAGAAGACTACAGAAAAATATAAAAGACCTGTTCAACCTGTAAACCTATAAACTGCTATTTTGTTTGAGTAATGATAGAAATTACTGAAGAAACTTGAATTACGTTTTACATGTTGAAGCTAAGTATAAAAATAGAAGCACCTCAGCTCATTACTGGACAACGGAGAGTTCTGAACTTTGTGGTACTCTTCATGAACACTGTGTGGTGCGCTTGACACGTCGGAACAGTGGTGGGACTGAAATGCCCTCTTAGCAGCTGACTAGCCCCTGAAAATAATCTTCTTAACATACTAATGATATATGCCGAATCAGGATTCGAAGCGGTCATTATCTTTCACGGGCAATGCCATACCCGCTGAGCCACGTGAACATGAGAAGTAGCAGCCTGAAGTGCTAAGCAGGACCCTGTGCCTTGAGAACGGTTTTCCTAAGCTATAGATTGTATTTAAAGTCTGCATCGAATTTTCAATTTTAGGAAGATGGACTATTCGGCGAGCGTTGTCACCAGCAGCCAAAGTTTTGATGCAGAAATGAATATTTTCACTTACGTGTTTTGTAACACTAAACTTTGTTTCCAGACTAGCAAAAGGCTTTCAGCGAAGAGTGATTAGCGAAAGGTTTAGTCGGAGTGAGCAGAGTGTCAAGTTCATACAGGGCTTACTTTTTTTATACTTTTTCAGTTTTTGTCCTGTAATGTCGCGGGGTCTCCACTTACTGCTGTATTGCGCTTGGTCAGGAGAGAGACCCGCTGTTTTGAAGTCTATATGAAGGGTATCTAGCTAATGTTGCCTCGCGCTCCCAATAAATGACTTACCAAAGACTTCCAGCGAAAACCCGCGTTTTGCTGTTGCTTCTTTATCTGCTTGAAGTCCGCCACCGTAGCCGAGTGGACAGCGCGCCGGCTTATCATGCCGGGGGCCCCGGGTTCGATTCCCGGCTGGGTTGGAGATTTTCTCCGCTCAGGGACTGGGTGTTTGTGTCTTTATCATCTTCATCAGTTCATCCTCATCGACGCGCAAGTCGCCGAAGCGGCGCCACCTCAAAAGACTTGCACCAGGTGATCAGATCTACCGGTAGGGAGGCCCTCGCCACACGACATTCATTTCATCTGCTCGAAGTACTTGTCATAGCAACGTAGACGGCCTACCATCTTCTCACCAATAGGTGCCACTCTATACTGCCTGCGAATTTCATGTCATGCCAGATATCCAGCGAAGCAATTTTGATTCCCATTACAATAAGATTCTGCGTTGCTTCTATGTTGCTGGCTATGACTCTGCACAGTACTAGTTTACTGGGCGGATTAAAGAGAGGATCATTTTGGAATTGAGTTGGTCTGGGATCTTCTTATCACAAAGCACATTTACTGTTGTACATCATTTAACCAGTGCATTCCTAAGGCTTTTTGTGATTGTGGGAACGAGTGAGCTGCTGGCTTTGTTCCCATGTCAAAAATATGGGGATGTTGGAGCTGGACGAAATGTTCGAGTACACGCCCCGATAACCGAGGGAGTTAAGGTGTCCGCATTCCAGACACGGGGGAAACTCACCGGACCCGGATAGAACCCACCTCGCACATTATCGACGGGCCCGGTGTGTCGGCCACCCCTTGGATGTGGTTTTTAAGCGGTTTTCCATTTGAGGTAAATACCGAACTGGTTCTCACATGCCGCCTCAGCTATACTAAGCGCAAACATTCTGAAAAAAAAAATGTTTAGGTGCGAGTAGGAGTTGCACACTGAGGGTTCCGTACAAACTTCATTATGCGTATAGATAATTCATCCATTCCCGTGACCGAGATTCTCAACCACTTTTCCCTGTTATCGACAGTGATACCAACAAGATATGGGTCAAAGGAATACCAAGATTTTCGACAATGTTTTAATTTCAATAATATAAACATGACATTAAGTCATGCAGGAGGCAGGCCAACATTACAATTATGAGTAGTTCTCCCTTCAGGTTGACTGGGTCGCAATGCTAAAAGTCAAACACCAGGTGAGGAATGATTTTATTGTTTATATGACACGTATCGAAATTTATCCATCATCAAATATCCAGAAGCAATTAGTGACTTAGATATGACGTTTCGGATTAGCTTGCTAATGTTTGTTTCACATATAACATGAAAAGCCCTATCTACGTGCAGTAATCGCTCCTTGATATCTGATGATGGATAAATTCGGAAACGCGTCATGGGAGCAATGAAGTCATTCCTTGCTTGATGTTTGACTTTTACCATTGCGACCCAGTCTGCCTGAATGCAGAACTACTGAGTAATTTCAAGTTTGACATCGAATATCAAATGACTAAAGGAATTTTTTCGTGTGATACGATTACAAATTAACAATTTTCTGATCCTTTTGCTTAAGTTGTACTGTGAAACCTTGCTTCTTGCCGAATTTCATCATTCTAAGACAGTACGCTATTGATTTTGATGAGTGATTTTGCAAGTATCTCTTGATTGCCTTGACTTAGAAGCTTCAGTGTTTTACACCACCAAGAGACCATAGACCTCAGTATGTGACATAGCTTCCAAATTTATACGTCCATCCGTGCCCGAGAAAAACGGTTTTTAACATTTGAACAGATAGACGGACAAGAAAGTGATTGTCCTCTCGATGATGGAATTGGCAGTAGCTTCAAATGCCTTTGGGAGTGGCGACCCATTTGTAATTATAGCCAATATAATGGTATGAATATATACGAGTTGCTCTCCGCGAAACTGGAGAACTACTGTACCAGTCCTGATAAGACATTGGCTAGATAAAGGGGGCCAGCAAGGAAGGAAAGAAACGTTCGGCTGTTTCACAGGATGTCGCGCTGACTCACCAAAGAGAATGTTACTGAAACTGTCTGATGCCGCGGAAGCCTACACACCTATTGTCTGACAAAGTCCTCCCAGAGGGTGCGACTGATATTGCAATGCAGTTGAATGCAGTGTAAAAATTGCGTCGAATCCAAAAGAATAATTCAGTGAAGGAGAAAAACCCCAGCAACAGACAGGCGACGAACGCAGATAGAAAGTTTTTTGAGTATGAACGTTTTCTGAGTATGTTTACAACGCCATGGACGTTCAAAGTTCCGGATTTTATAAGATATAATGGGCAGGAATAACTTGTTTCCATATTTTATGTCGGTGAAGCGGTTCGGCAAGCAGAGCTGCTGTTATATTAATCGAGAAGTCGTAAAGTCGTAAATTTCCACGAGAAAAACAGGTTCTCGTCGCCTCTTTGTCGTACAAAGAGCAATCGCTTGAGCTCTTATAAGGTGAGCAAGAAAGCATATTAAGTATTCAAAAGAGCACTGATTATTTTCGTCGAATTTATAATGTCTGCTTATCGCATCAACTATTAAGTCATTATCAAGCTATGGTATACACTGTTTTTTCGTACTTCATTACCATGCCGTTTATGCAATGTCGTTTTTGTGGCATCTAAGCCACAGATATAACAAACAACTACGGTATGAAGAAATTTGAGGAAACCTAGCTACTAATGGTGATCGATATGCAGCAGCAAAATGAGGAGTCTCACAGTAGGCGTGGTAATATGAAACAAAACCCAAAAACTGTTAAATTACTGAGAAGCCCTTCTCAGAGCTAAGAGAGTTTGCCAGTTAAGTGTAGAAGCAAGCTCCGTGATTTTAATCCAAGTGATAGAGGATTTGTAAGTGATGATAAAGTTCATGTGTGTTGCCTCATTAAATCCGATATGCCACACACTGAGACAAACTGTCTTTAGCTTGAAAGAGTAATTGAAGATTAACGTAAAAGCAGTGGAGGACACATGTAACACATCCACCAAGGCAAGCGCAAAGATGTTTCGTATTCAGGAACTAAGCAAATCATTCTAAGGAAATGCTGAACAAGAACAATTCCACTTGATGAATGAATGCCAATTCCCTAGAAGGTGGACAGATGCAAAATAATTAACACTAAGCGGAAAAAAAGTAGAATGACCAAGTTAAATTGATAGTGCAGCAAGTGAAAGTAAGAAACGTCTGACAGTGTTTGAAATGGGCCTTATTTTGGCCGTCCGTTTTAGTAGCCCAAATGGACGGCCAAAATGAGGCCCATTTCAAACACTGTCAGACGTTTCTTACTTTCACTTGTCCAACAACATGTCGAATGGGCCGCTCAGGATTGGCATCACGTTCTCTTCACCGATGTGTGCCGCGTATGCCTTCAACCAGACAATCGTCGGAGACGTGTTTGGAGGCAACCCGTTCAGGCTGAACGCCTTAGACACACTGTCCAGCGAGTGCAGCAAGGTGGAGGCTCCCTGCTGTTTTTGGGTGGCATTATGTGAGGCCGACGCACGCCGCTAGTGGTTATTGAAGGCGCCGTAACGGCTGTACGATACGTGAATGCCATCCTCCGACCGATAGTGCAACCATATCGACAACATACTGGCGAGGCATTCGTCTTCACGGACACAGTTCACGCCCCCACCGTCCACATCTTTTGAATGACTTCCTTCAGGATAACGACATCGCTCGACTAGAGTAGCCAGAATGTTCTCCAGTCATGAACCCTATCGAACATGCCTGGGATAGATTGAAAAGGGTTGTTTATGGACGACGTGACCCACCAACCACTCTGAGGGACCTACTCCGTATCGCCGTTGAGGAGTGGGACAGCCTGGAACAACTGTGCGTTGATGAACTTGTGGATAGTATGCGACTACGAATACAGGCATGCATCAATGCAGGAGGACGTGCTACTGGGTATTAGAGGTACCGATGTGTACAGTAATCTGGACCACCACCTCTGAAGGTCTCGCTGTATGGTGGTACAGCATGCAATTTGTGGCTTTCATGAGGAATAAAAAGGGCGGAAATGATGTCTATGTTGATCTCTGTTCCAGTTTTCTGTTCAGGTTTCGGAACTCTCGGAACCGAGGTGATGCAAAACTTTTTTTGATGTGTGTCCTTAGTACTTTTATTGTGTGTTAAGGTGACATTGTTGTGAGGAATCTATGTTCTAGACCTGTGAGTTTATTATTTAGATGAAACCATGAAACCTCCGTCTTAGTTGAATTGGTTGGAACCTCCATTTACGAAAACAATTAGCTATTGCAACCAAACCATCTAAATGTATACTCCGTAAGTCACCTTTCCGTATGTGGCAGAGGATACTTTGTATGCCGGTGTCACTTCCGCCCTTTTCCTGTTCCAGTCGCGAATGGTTCGCAGGAAGAACGATAGCTGGTAAGCCTCCGTGTGGGCTCGAACCTCTATGATTTTATCTTCATGGTATTTTCACTTGATACACGTAGGAGGAAGTAATATACCTCTTGACTCGTCTAGGAACGTACCTCACCGCGATGCAGAACGCCTCTCTTGCAGCGTCTTCCAATGCGGTTGCTTCATCCTATCTTTCACGCTTTCGTGTTTACTAAATGAATGTGTAACTAAATGAGTGAAATATATTCGCAGCTGCGAATATAGACAACCATCAGCTGTATAATGAAATGACAACGAAATTTCATTGTTGTGATCCCGTTATACAGCTGATAGTTGTCTGTATTCACAACCGCGAATACGTTTCAAGTATCTCATAACGCCTGCAGTCGCCGCAGTGCGTGTTCCTTCGGACGTCCGTGAACGTACGAAGGGACATTGCGTTGTAATTCGGAATGACACAAGCACTGCACTATATAACGAAAAGCGCTGCTCTTCTTTGGATCTTCTCTATTTCCTCTTTCAATCCTGTCTGGTGCGGATCTCATACTGACGTGCAATATTGAAGTACTGTTCGAACGACTGTCTTGTAAGCTACTTCCATCGTTGATGGACTACATTTCCTGAGGATTCTTCCAATAAATCCCAATTTGGCATCTTCCTTTTGTGATTTTATGTGATCATTCCGTTTCAAATCGCACGGTACGTATACTCCTAGATATTTTATGGGAGGAACTGCTTCCACTGATTGACGTATAATTGTGTAATCATACAATAAAGGGTCTTTCTATGTATGTATTCGCAGTGCGTTACATTTTTATCGTCATTTTTATCTGTTTTCCGTCTTTCCCTTAGCTGCTCTAAATCCGTGGAGGTTGTACCGTCTATGCAACTAAATGAAGGCAGTTTGTTTGTCGCCATACGCGTTTCGCTTCATTTATTTGGGAAGCATCATCAGTGGCCTGAAATATAGTATCTTTTCCTACATACAATAAACGTGTCATTTGATAGATATAATATGCTGATATATTACATTTTGTCGTATTTTTCTCTTGCTTTTTAGGTTAGAAGCAACTTTCGTAGCACAAATACGAAACTTGTGCCATAAAAATTCCTTCTAACCTAAAAAGCAAGAGAAAAACATGACAAAATGTAATATATCGCCTTATTATATCTCTCATATAATACGTTTATTGAATGTAGAAAAATATACATGTATTTCAGGCCACCGATGATGCTTCCCAAACAAATGATGCGAAACGCGTATGACAACAAACTGCCTTCATTTAGTTGCATGGACGGTACATACCTCCACGACATTTTTTGTATTGAGGGTCAACTGACAGTCCCTACACAACGCGTCGATTCTCTGTATTTTGCTACAATTTGCGACAGTGTGCAACTCTGTCAAATGACTTCCACGAGTCAAGAGACATAGCATCTACCTGGTGACCTGTATTTACTCATTCCTGGGTATCGCGGACGAACAGAGCAAGCTGCGTATCACACTATCACTTGTTAGAACATCCGCCGTTTGCTTAATTTTCTTTTGTTGTGTATGTAGTGCTCCAAATAATCAGAATATCCAAATTTTAAAGATGTTAATGCAGGCATATCAGCAATATACAAGCCAAAGAGCAATGGACCTAAGACGGATCCTAGAGAAAGACCATTATTTAATTTCATTTGATTGCTCACGTATTCCTAATAATCATTTTGAATGTTCTTGTGTTCAGCACGTTTCCTGGCAGTCTTGCTAGGACACGATAGGAAATAAGACTCACGAACTTAAGTATCAAACTTCGTCTCCATGCAGTGTGATAGGCTGTTGTTAAATCTAATTTCTTTTATCTCTTACCTAGTCCACACGGAAGGAAATCAGCAGAATTAACGGAGGCTATGCGATGTTGTGTGTTGCAGCGGTGCATCCCGCCGTTCGAGAACGCGGCGTTCCAGCTGCAGGTGGAGGCGACCAACACGTGCGGCGAGCTGCAGCCGTCCGAGTTCTGCGTGCAGACTGGCACGGCGGGCAGCCGCAAGTCGTGCGACATCTGCGTCGCGGGCACACACCCGCCCTCCTTCCTCACAGACTTCAACAACAACGAGAACGTCACCTGGTGGCAGTCCGAGACCATGTACGAGGGCGTCCAGTACCCCAACCAGGTCAACCTCACGCTCCGGCTCGGTGAGTACTCCTTCCTGACTCGCCAGAGCGGTCAACTTATTTTGCGCGGTGCACATTTATTACAATGGTCAAAAATGTTACGCAGTAGGTGAGAAATCCGGCGTTACATGGGTCAGAATGTAATATCTCATTAAGGGTATTATGAATGCGGTTATGCTGTTAGTAAGGTAGTTTGATCGTGACAATGGGTGAGTATGACGGGAAAAAATGCGCGAAATATGGAGCAATAAATACTCTCAGTTAAAACTAAATAATATATGACTTCAGAACTTTATCGTATATGTGAAAATGTTTCTGTTATTTCATTCGCGATGGAATGTAATGGCGACACAGTCCTCAGCGTGTGTCATTCATATTGTGGTGGGTGGAAATGAGTGACTGTGGTTGGCAAATATCTCAATAGAAAGAGCGATGTGAGACACTTAGCTGTTTTAGAAAAAGTTATACTCTCTATGAATTTTGAACGTCACCGTATTAAATTATACTTGCCTATACAACCCTCATCCTGCTCCATCCTTACTAACATTAATGTTGCCGGCCGAAGTGGCCGTGCGGTTAAAGGCGCTGCAGTCTGGAACCGCAAGACCGCTACGGTCGCAGGTTCGAATCCTGCCTCGGGCATGGATGTTTGTGATGTCCTTAGGTTAGTTAGGTTTAACTAGTTCTAAGTTCTAGGGGACTAATGACCTCAGCAGTTGAGTCCCATAGTGCTCAGAGCCATTTGAACCATTTGAACATTAATGTTACGTTATGCAGAGGTATTTAAACGCGGGCAACATCACGGGGCCCCTGCTAGTTTAGTAATATTGTCTTAACATAACAGTATTTAAATGAAGCTGGAAAGGTTGTTACTTTATTTCATTAAGTATTTAAATATCATTGAATTACGCAAGTATAATATTTGGTTTGTTTATAAATGACTCATCTGCTACCAGTCACGATTTTCTTTATTTTATTTTTCGCACGTCGCGTTTCGGGGAATGATTCCCATTTTCAAGTGCGTTTTTTGTGTTTGTTATGCTATTTCTATGTGATGTCGATGCGTGAGAGTCCGCTTCATTTCGTTGACATTACTGCAATATATAAGAAAACACCCAATTCTTAGATGGTTGTCGATCTTTTTGTGAAGTTAGTGACGAAATATAGAAGAATTTGTGCCTACAGTTTCCTTATGGTCCATTTGTGCAGAGTCTCTTACACACCAAACAACACACACAGCTTGTTGTACACTTTAGTGTGTGTGAGACTCTGCACAAATGGACCATAAGGAAACTGTAAGTACAAATTCTTCTAAATTTCGCCACCAACTTCACAAAAAAAGCGTAAACCAACTTCATTTCGTCGACTATATTGCATTATATAAGAAAACACGCGTGTTTTCTTATATGCGGAGGACCACCAATAGCTGCTGTTAATAAGACAGCGTGGCAGATAGCCGTCGAATTCTACTACATAACTCATTCCTTTTATTCAGTAATAAGCAGCTTGAATGTTGGTTTTATCGAACGAAGGTTTGAAGCCTGTGTTTGCGGATCGTTTAACGGAACCCAGTGCGTAACGTGTGAAGTACAATCCAGAAGAAATCAGTCAACACTACGGGATCAAAGCCCCTGTCAGTACCCAACTAGCACCAACACTTACGTCTGAAGAACAGGAGGAGTTAACTGATATTTCTTCAAACTCCACATTCAAGTCGGAGCTAGTTTTCTCATCACTGCCTTAGTTTTGGAGCTTACTAAAGCAGGAGTATCCGTGAGTGAGAAGGCCATACGATTTTTTATGGTATTTGCATCATCCTACTTATGTAGGTTAGCTCTTTCAGCATGGGCAGTCATCAAAAGAAAATATAAATCGCGAGTGAATGTGGAGAAAGCGATGCGAGAGACAGTTTACAATCTTGTGCCGAAGTTTGAAGAACTCAATATGAAGAAACAGATCATCCTTCCCGCTGATTTCATTGCAAAAATCGGGGGAAATAACATTAAAAGTTGATTAAAATTTGTTTCGTCAATAACCGATAAAGAAATAACTACACATGTCCATCTTTTTAAATTTAATTCGAGCTGGATGTTCACATGCGGAAGAGGCCAAGTCTGTTTACATTCACATCTAGTGAACAGTGCACCCAAAACTTATGAAAATCACTATTGTATTACATGGAGGATGACCCTCCTGAAATCATGGATTCCACAGCCGCGTGATAATAATGGAATTCCCAACAACAAGAACAGCAGTATCACTAAATGATAAAGTGCAGTCTCCGTCAGCCACAATTCTGCCACTGTTGAGCTCCGACACCAGCTGGTAGATGTTTCCCCTCACACAAGGCATAACACGATATTCTCACAAACAGCCAACATCCAAACGCGATGTCTTAATGAGAAACCTCCTGTGTAATCTTTACTCATCTATAGAGAATGTAGATGTAGTTAATCCTGTCTGCATTGTATGAGTGCACAGAAATGCTAATCATTTGTATGTCCTACCCTGTGGCACTCGTCATGCCAGTTTGATGTTTGTTGCATGCCGCCGTCATGGCAGTGCAATTTTAATCGTCAGCAGTGTACAAGGAACGCCTTGTACAACCAGACTGTTGGCTGGAGGGGGTCACACACAACTTCAGCTCATTAGTATCCGCAAGAAGGCATTATGAAATTCCTGTGGCCTGTGAGTACTGAAGGACGGCGCCTCTTGGGCTAACCTCGCTATGACGTTGTCGTGGCAGAGCGGCGGCACGCCCCTGCACACACGACCCCAAAGGTCGGCGCTTTCCAATTACGCCATGCAAATTTACTCTCTCTCATACGCATGGCCGACTTTTGTTAATTTCACCGACCATCATGAATCATTTATACTTTCTCCTTTACCAAGGAAAAAAAAGCAAAGTTACTTCTTCAAAGCCCGGCGGCCTGTCACACCTATCATATCAGAGATTACACTCTGCGCACATCAAATGTAGAAAATGGAGACAATGAGTTGGCAAGCACCACGAGAAGCGCCAGTCTCCATTCCACCGCCGTACTTAGAACCTATACAACTCCAGCCTGAACCTACGGTGCACGCTCTACCAGGGGAAATTTTGCGATGGCTAATCCACAAAAATACCACTTTCGAGCAGTCTTCGAATCAAAAGCCTACAGTGCAGCACTTACTGTTTATTATTTCAATTGTTCAAAATTTTACCTCAGAATTTATATGGTCTTGATAGTCTAGCAGGTAGAGCACTAGACTCCGATACTGAAGGACACGGGGTCAATCCCAGACGGGGGAGGTGACCCTCCAGTGTGACCCACCCAGGCCCGCTCATCCTGCTATCAGATCAGTACTGGACGTGTTTCCTGAGAGGGGTGGGGCGGGGGGGGGGGGGGGGGGGGTAATAGACGACTGGTGTACTAGGCCCGCCACGCTTCCCATCCTAGTACTAGAGCTAAGGAGGGCTGTACTCCACCTGCAGATAGATCAGTAGCCTGATGATGGACTGTGCGCTACAGACCTTATTGTTACATAATTTATAATTTAACGTATTGATATTTTTTTAATGAATTGGAAACATTGAGGAACTCAGCATGACTTACTGGAATCGGTATAAGCTTGTACATATCTAAAAATAGAAAAAAAAATTGATGTTAATATCTGTCCAAAAATCGGTATTTCAGTTTTAAAGCCGGCCGGTGTGGCCGTGCGGTTTTAAGCGCGTCAGTTTGGAACCGCGTGACCGCTACGGTCGCAGGTTCGAATCCTGCCTCGGGCATGGATGTGTGTGATGTCCTTACGTTCGTTAGGTTTAAGTAATTCTAAGTTCTAGGGGACTGATGACCTCAGTAGTTAAGTCCCATAGTGCTCAGAGCCATTTGAACCATTTTTTTCAGTTTTAAACGTAACGTACTGTAAGTATAAGCAGATATGTTTGAGAGACAAATCTAACATTAAATTATTTTTTTCAGTCAAGAAAATTTACCTCCTTTAAATGCTCTTGATGAGTTAACTCGTCATGCTCTTCTGCCCCGCAGGTGATAAAGACGTCTTTAAACTCAGCCCCTGACTTTTCTTGATGCGCTATTGACGTGTTGACGTGTCCCGTCCCTCCAACTTCTCATTGCTGTCGACGAGTTTCTTCCATATCTCGGTCAATAAAAAAGTTTCGAGTATTTAGCACACATGATATGTGCCTGTTTGGGTGCTATCATTTGCAGGAAACCTTGTTCCGATATACTGAACCGTCCATGAAATATGACGAGTGTTATGAGCAGATGACTCTCGATATGCAGGGATGGAAACTGACGCGTCGCGCGGGACCGTCCGTCGGATATAAAAATGAATAATTGGAGGAAGGAATGGGATTACTTTCACTACTTGGTGAAGCCAAAACGTTTTGCCTGTCTTCTAATAAGAATGTTCAAAGTCTGTTTTTATCGATTTCAATTCGGAAAATCACTTTTTTCTGTGGTCGTTTGTGATCATTCAGTGTCAGGTACAATCTCAGGAAGACCTCGATATTAAGAAAACAAAGCTTGTCGTCTTATGTGTCCTGGTTTGAATGAATCGAGGTATAGGAGAAGTAGGCTTTCCAAGAAATAAGACTGATTCCGAACTTCCGAAATTTCATTAAATCGTTCTTTCAAAAGTTGTAACAGCTTTGAATAACAACGCCCACAGTCACCACATTATCCTTTTTTTATTGTGTCTGAAGGCGCACTTCCTATATATTGTCTACAACTGCAAAAAAGGATAAAGGTTAAAATATTAGCGGTTTTGTCAATTAAAGTGCCGCGCGTCTGACTGGTTGTCGATAGAAATCTGACACAAGGAGCCATGAAGACTGAAACGTGAGGTCTGAGTTAATTTGGTAGAATAAGTCCATACAAAATAATTACGTCTACACCTTCTATGGTTGTAATAGGATCCACAGTGCACAATTGTGGTGCTGGCGTCTAGTTTGCACCTTACATATCCTACAGCTACGTCTACATCAATACTTTCCAAGCCATCTTGCAGTGTGTGGCAGAGGGTATTTCTGGTACCATAATATTCGCTCTTCCATTCGTGAATGGTGCGTGGGAAGTTTTACTGTCGGCAAGTTCCGAATGAGCAATAATTTCTCTGATTTTTTAGTCTTAGTAGTTTCGCGAGACGTACGTGGGAGGAAGTATTAAATTATCCGACTCTTCCCACAACGTACTCTCGCGAAATTTCAATACCAAATCTCTACGTGATATACACTGCCTGACAGAAAATAGTGAACCACCCAGAAGGGTAGGAGGAAACGAAATGAAACTTCACAGGTTGAGAAGGTATGTGATGTTCTTTGAGTGATTACAGAATCGAGTCAAATTTACAAAAAATGTGGCAGTGTGAACCATCTTACCAGTATGGTGTTGCATCCGCTTTGGCGTGGATGGATGCACAGATTCGGTGAGGAAGTGTGTCGCAAAGCGTTGGACCCTATCCTGATGGAATCTGGCTCACAAGTTTTGTAACTGGTCCTTGATGTCCTGGAAACAGCCACTGGGACAAAGTTTACGTTCGAGCTGGTCACACGCAGTTCTATCGGGTACTGGTGTCTCGATCTTGCTGGCCGCAAGAATATCTCACCATCAGGCATACAGTTCATAGAGACGTACGCGATGTGTGGACGAGTATTGTCCTTCCGGAAAATGGAAACACGACACTGTGGCATAAGAGGTGACAGTTGAGGATGCAGGATTGTTCGTAACGTACCGTTCTGCCATCATATTTCCTTCGATTACTACTAGCCGTGATCTGAATTCATATCCGATGTCCTCATGGCATGACGTCAGGGCTAGGACCGCTGTGCCTCTCCATAAGTCGTCTCCATACTCGTGAAGATGGGTCATCCGAAATACTGCAAAACTAGGATTTGTCGCGGAACACAATACTCCTCCGGTCACTTCACCACTCGAAACGCGGCAGTTAATACCACAACACAAATGCTCCCGGGACAATGAAAGCTATCACGATCGAACGACTTAGCTCCTGGTGTGTCTTCCCGGTTTTATTGCCATTGTCCATGAGACGTTTACGTTTCACGGACCACGGCCATACAACGCGGAAGATTCACCTGTAGTTGAGGTATCCAGCAGGGAAAGCCTTCATTGTAATAGGAGCAGTTTGTGTTGTGGCGTCAGCGTCTTTAACTTCTCTCCCCATTATACTGAAGTTAAATTATTATGACTGAATAATATCTAGTTAGCTACTTGTATGGAAACTTTTGGGCGAGAAAAGTCACTTCCCCAATATTTTAACACAAATATCTCCCACACTCCCAGCTATAATATTAATTCCTGTTTGAATTCTCGAATCTATGAAACAAAATGACTAGACAGTTACTGTTCATAATTCTACTCTGTCTGCCTCTCGATATCGAAGTCAGCACCTGGAATAAAATTTCTGAGACTCTGCAGAATTCCGATGATCGTCGACTCTGATAATTCTTGAAATAGACAGAGGCACAATCGTACGCCATAGAAAAGCCGTCTTTAGTGCTATGACGTACTCACTCTGCAGTGTGGGAATCAGTGTGTAAGTTGTGCATTAATTTCGATAAAGGTTCAAGAATTAATGTCTCAAAATAGAGCACAAACGAAAGTCGTGCAGGATACAAAGTTCGCTACGAGTTAGGGCACACCAAATAATGTTCCGAGTCACATACAACGAAGAAGTTAAAAATAACCAAGGAATTAAAAGTACCGTTTCCATTCATGAAATTATATTTTTCCATAAATGATCTTCATAGCTACATTTCAGGATAGATCATCCTCTTTTATGACATGAAAACCTATCACAATTAATCAAATTACAAGTATTCAAAACTGTTGCTTACAACAATGCTGCTAATTACGGTTATGCTGCGATTCTTCTTTCCGCAATTGGTACATCAGAAGTAAGTATTTCCACAGTACTCGTAAAGTTCCACATTCTATCCACAGAGTTTTTATATCACAAGTCAGAGATAATCTCATTCTCTATCGCAGTCGAAATGAGCCTTTGATCCATACAGATCACTTGCGCCGTAACGCATAAGCATTTGCGCTAGAAGAGAAAAAGTGGTAGAAAAGCGGTGATGCTACACGTCAGTCCATGCGAGGGACGGTAATTCCCTCGCCTAGCGGCTGCTAGTCGTTTCGGATGACACAGAATCTTTCAGGAAGCCCTTTACTTGTTCTTGGATCGCAGACGCAGCTGTGAGGGAGTTACGATGTGTTCGGTGCACAGTACGGCAATCCAACCTTATCGTGGTCAGGCCGGGTCGATCGGAGCTTTGACAACGAGTATGCCACTCTCACGTTCCCATGCACCGTCACATCCGAATGCCCCACAAATGTGGATATTGCACGATTCGACCAGCCGGCCTATTGGAGGCCCACAATTCGACCCTTTAAAACACTGCCAGATGCTGATAACGCTATCTCACATGAGTACACGGCATCTGTGTGTCCTTCACAGTGACCATTCAACATCTGGCGTTGTTCAGGATTCTTCTATATACTACCAGGCCTGGCAACAACACTAAACAAGAGCAGCGCTAGGTCATTCTAGTGGCAATTCTCCCTCTCATAGCGAATTACATTTCTATAATCATTTACACACCAGCCAATAGTGAGCACGTGTACAGAGTTACATCGATATCCGATCATGTTTTCTGGGTGCTTCATTGATTTAGTTACGCAGAGTACAACGCTTATTATGTTGCGTCTTCCACTGCAGGCTGTTTAACATCTCCATAATGCTGTCAGACCGGATGAACCATCCGGTGATGAAACGCGCCATTCTTCATGGGATTCTCTCTACATCGCTCTATTAATCTAACTTTGCAACGGTTCTAGATCGTAGACCAATATTCAAGAATTGGTCTCACAAGTGTAATGTAAGCCAGCCGTTAGGACACGAATTACATTTTCTTGCGATTCTTCCAAAGGATCTCACAAGGGACCACACGGAAATTGGATTTTTTTTTATTATTTTTATGGCCTGTTAAGTTCAGAACTCAAATGTCAATAGGCGAAAGCAGTTCGCTGCAACTTTCGAAAATTGTCGAGAAAAATCGACTTTGAAGTTTTCCGAACGCCTTTTATATGCTAAAGTAACGTACATTTTTTCTGGACAGGCCATGCTACTGTGAGGTAGAGTGCTCGCCTACCACGCATGTGGCGCGGTTCACTTCTCAATCCTTGTAAAATTTTAAACAGAGGCCCATATTCTATAAACATTTCCCTGAAGCGTAGAAAGGATGAAAAAGAGTTGAATTTGTAATGATTGTTTAAATTTAAAAAATCATCTTTTATAAAAGATTAGTAATTAAGGATATATATTTGCAATCGCCGGCCGCGGTGGTCTAGCGGTTCTAGGCGCGGAGTCCGGAACCGCGCGGCTGCTACGGTCGCAGGTTCGAATCCTGCCTCGGGCATGGATGTGTGTGATGTCCTTAGGTTAGTTAGGTTTAAGTAGTTCTAAGTTCTAGGGGACTGATGACCACAGATGTTAAGTCCCATAATGCTCAGAGCCATTTGAACCATATATTTGCAATCAAAACTGGATTTTTGTTTGATATGTAATTAGAAATAAGTAGACGTACATTTTTCATAAAAATAGCAATTAGATATCTGTTAATTAGCATATATTTGAGAAATTGTATATTTAAATGACATAAGTATTCGAACTGAAGGAAAGAAACGAAAAAAATGATGAGGGAAACGAGACTTGAACTAGTGACTAACAGTCTTGAGCGCTACTGTTTTTTCTTCCATCTGTGTATTTTTTAAGCTTCACGGAATTGCTAGTCGAACGTGCACCTCTGTTTAGAAATTTGCTTCAGCTGGGCATCGAGCCCTAAACCCTCAAGTGGCAATAGAGCATTCTGCCACACAGCCAAGCGTCCAATCGAGAAAAAATCGACCTCGGTTTAGCATATTAACGACTGCCGGAAAACTTCAAAGTCGATTCCCTCGAGAATTTTTGATATTTGCAGTAATTTATTTCGAGAGATTAATATTCTGAGCTCAAAGCTTCGCGAACCGCAACAATAAAAAATTACAAGAATCAGATTGCCGTTGGGTCCCCTTGTCTGCCGGGCATCAGTTGTTCCGGCAGTTTGTTTTATGTGGCCCGCGCTTTAATGCGGCCCTGCTCCATCCCGACGCACGCGATCCGAGCGGCGCCGTCGCGGCAGCGGAGCGGTCCGGCGTGGTGGGAGAGGCACGTGTGTGGGTGACGTCACGGGAGACGGGCCCGCATTCCGGCGGAGGCCGGCCGCGCCGCGCCGCGCTGCGGACCGCGATTGTATTTAAATGCGACGCGCCGCCGGCTGAGCGGGGACTCCGCGAGGCACGCGCTTCGCGGCCCCAGCGCGGCTACCAGCGCTACATGCCGGCGCGCCAGCGTATTTATTGTTCCGCCTTTTGCAGCACAACATTTGCGAGCGTCCTCCACATCGCGCAACACAATCTCTTGCGTTTAGTCGGCATTCCGTGGGCCGTTTACTAGCATTGCTCAGCTACAGAAAAGAGTATACAGGGTCACTCAGCCGCCCCTGTCTAAGGGTTGTATGCAACCCACAACACCTTCAAAAACCACGCGCGAAATTTTCATATTCTCTCGTCTGCTACATGAAAACTATTATTCTTACCGAAAAAAAAGTGAACAGAACCCTTTTGTAGGAAATTTAAACGCTTTTCACTGGAGGCCACAGTATCAGAGTTATTCAGGAAAGACGCGTTGGAAGCTCACTTTTGAACGTTTCTCTTGAACAACTTGAATACAGTGGCCTCTAGCGAAAAGGTAGTCCTGTACAAAACTTAACTACATTAATTTTTATAAAAAGGGCTCCTGTTCATTTTTTCTGTTGAACTCATAGTTTGCACCTTATGAGCGAGAGAATATGAAAATCGTGCACGTAGTAACTGAGGCGTTGTGGTTTGCACCCTGTATGTATCTGACAATGTGGTTTCTCGTGACGAAATTCTTGAATAAACGTTTGCTGGATTTTTTGTCGCACCAGATTTGTTGGTAAACTCAAGCCTTGAATGACTTCCTTAGTCAAAAACCCTTCAGCAGCCGCATTGGTTAGCACACTGGACTCGCATTCGGGAGGACAACGGTTCAATCCTGCGTCCGGCCATCCTGATTTAGGTTTTCCGTGATTTCCCTAAATCACTCCAGGCAAATGCCGGGATGGTTCCTTTGAAAGGGCACGGCTGACTTCCTTCCCCGTCCTTCCCTAATCCTATGAGACCGATGACCTCGTTGTTTGGTCTCTTCCCCCAAACAATCCAATCCAATCCTTAAACAGCCAAGATCGCATTATATATATTGCATTTAAGATAATCCGTTTCAACAGACTAAGCTATCATCTTCGAGTCTTAAAATCTTTTGTTGTAAAACATGTTCATTTTGCGCTGAATAACGCACGGGACGTCAATTGGAAAAAATAGCACACTATAAAAGGTTTGTCATCGCTAAAATATTTAAAAAACATAAAGCACTTTGTGCAACAGGCTATGACTGTATAGATATTGCTCAGAGTTGCTTGTTGCATCATACGAACACGGTACAAATAGCACACTGTTTACATACGCTGGACATATTGTAAACAGTGCGAACCCACTTTAAATGGCGTATAAGGTACAACTAACAGAGACCTTTTGGGACCTGTTTAAAAACGCGGTTCAAGCAAGAGAACAGCAGACTGTCAGCGTAGGTATTATATTTCATTCCCACCTTAATCAGGCATTCCTACAAGAAGCTGTCTTACCAGCTAGTTCTGAGGGAACTCTGCAGATCTGTTAGGTTGCTGTTAGCTGACTTATCCTAACCGCCAACTACCTCCCAGTAATGTATCCATGTATTCCTGGCGTCTTTCTTCAAATCAAGGGGCTTCTCTAACGGTCACCGCCATCTTAGTGCCCACTAGTAATTGTAGTCTGAAAGGTCTTGCCTTAAAATTAGCCTGGTCCAAAACTACTCCATTTTTTAGTCACTGGTCTTCTCAGTGGTTTGATGCGATTCACCACGGATTCCTCTCCAGTGCCAACCTCTTCATCTCAGAGTAACTCTTGCAGCACCTGTCCTCAATTATTTCTTGGGTATGTTCCAATCTCTATCTTCCTCTACGGTTAATGCCCTCTACAGCTACCTCTAGTACGATGGAAGTTATTCCTTGATGTTCTAACAGATTTCCTGTCGTCTTATCACTTTTTCTAGTCAGGATTTTCCGAGTGTTCCTTTCTTCGTCGACTCTGCGTAGAACGTCTTCATTCCTTACCGTGTCAGACCATTTAATTTTCAATATTCTTCTGTAGCACCACATATCAAACGGTTCGATTCTCTTCCCATGTCCATGATACGCTACCATACAATGATGTGCTCCATACCTACATTCTCAGACATTTCTCGTGTACAGAGGAAATAATGTTAAGTAATTTTCGTTTCACTCTCGTCTCCGAGAGACAGAGAAACTGGAAAGGCAGGGTTTCCACTCTTTTTTAATTTATAGTTTAATTCCCTAATAAAGTAAATGTGTAGTATCACAGCAAGATACTCTGCTGAAGCGGAGCAGTATGACCGCTGAGAGAAACTGAATCCAGCCTGGTGCGTTACGGAAACATAGCGCGGTAGGAAAAGTATACCGGGGGAACCAGAACTTCACCGACAAAATTTAAAAGGTTGTTCAGGGATATCTTCTGAGTATTTTGGTATAAGGTAACCGAGGTCGCCGGTAACTCATTAAGGAGTAATGAAGTAATTATGATTTATTCATGTTGTCAAATTAACATTGTCTACGGGAAAATACTTTCACAACAGTGGAAAACTCTGTAATACAACAACAGAAACACCGAGTAATGCAACCACCCGCAAACAGATACACAATTAGTGTAATGGGATTGCTATCTATACACGAGGAGCATTTTGACAAAGACTCTATCAATAAACCTGTCTGCATTGCTGCTTGTCGCTGCTAACGAACAACTAACTCAACCAGAGAGGGGACGGTGGTGGGGGGGGGGGGGGGGTCGTAGGGCTAGGATGTTGTTACAGTTGAGGCTATCAGGAATGGTGAAGGCGTCTTTGAAGTAGAAGGCGAAAAGGTTGGTATTATTTTACTTGTTGGGGAGAGGTTGGTTGTTTTGAAGAAATAGGTACAGTAGAGCAACAATGTAGCCCCTAAGTCGTCGAAACGCCTTGCAGTATGTACTTAAATTTATAAGTAGTGTCGTATTGTCTTTAAAACATGCCTGTCCCTTGTACAGGTGATACTTTGCGTTGAGTAAATTACGGACGCGGTAACAATAATGCTAGCGTGTCACGCTCATGGGCGGGGTGGAAGCTGCAGTGAAACCGGCGGTCTTCTGTGCTTTCGAAGAGCTCATAAGGTCATTGGGGTCGATTCGGGAAGGTTAGACATGTCGCTGCGAGTATTGTAGCAGTTTCACCCACGATTTCTTTTATGGAAGTAAACAGCGCTGGATATCTTCTCAGAATTTTGGAAGGTGACTAAAATTAGAATTAGAACAGATACGTTTGTTTAGATCGCTTTTAACTAACTAATTTAAAGATAAATTTTACCTCGCTACTAAAATTAAAATTTTGTCAAAATGAAAGCTTTATAATATTATAATGTCGTGTCCCGATCGGGGCACAGCGAAGTAAACATGATATACAAGCATGAATCGCGCTCAATAACACACACACACGCACGCACACGCACACACACACACACACACACACACACACACACACACACACACACACACACACACACACACAGAGAGAGAGAGAGAGAGAGAGAGAGAGAGAGAGAGAGAGAGGGAGACTTGCACTAATGTAGGTAATAAATACTATGTAACAGAGAAACATAGAGTTCGCAGGGCAAAACTAGCAACTTGACAGAGCACGAAGCAGCCCAGAGAAAATGATGCGATTCGTTATAGAGGGGTATGTGTCATACTTGGTGGATAGTTTACCTAGAAAAGAGCGATGTTTCGTGGTCGATATTTTAATCCAGCGATCGATTTTAGAATCAGATGAAGAAATCCTCACAAGAAAACGCCAAAATTAGTTTCGGACATTTTTCCTCTGTTTTTGTTGTTTCAAGACATAAGGTTGTGTCTTATATTACGAGTTCTGCACAGTATATTAAGGCTATCTGTAGGATACTGTTAAGTCTTCAGTTATATAGTTTCATGGTGAGTAAAACTCTGTATATTTTTAAAACTAGATACGTATCGTGAGGGCAGTTAAGCCATATTTCTTCTGTCATGAACCATCTAGTACCTTGCAATGGAAGGTTTTCTACCACGGAACGTGAATTAGCTGAGTTTCTTTAATGTGTTAATAATTTTCCCTCTCTCGAAAGTGGAAATCTGTCTTAGTTGCCAACAGCTTCTATTTCAGTCTGTTTCCTTATTAAGTATTGATGTATAGTAAGATAATAATGTAACTCATAGACTATTAAATACGGTACTGAAAAGATTTTCTCGATTGAAGCACTTTTGAGCTTGAACAGAATATTTCTTCCTTACGACAGACTGTGACACCTGGAAAAACTTTACTTTTCCGTAATAAGTTTTGTAATTTTTGGAAAAAGACTGCAGCACACGTAAAGCGAATACTATCATTGAAATGGAATAAAATAACATGTTAAACCTGTTACAGGGATGGCTAGAGGTGAGAGTCTGAGAGGTATAACACTCTCCCTCACTTGTCGTAAGAGACGTTGTGTGAATAAGCAGGGACAAGATAGCACTCTATTGCGGCCATGCGAGATTATTTTTTAAATCTTTTCATTCAAGGTAGGCCGTTGAAGAACTCTGAGACCTATTCAGTCAATTGTCAGTGATCTGGAAGTGAGCTAAAGGGGTCGTCAATTTAGTATACTTGGTAAGGGACAAATGAAGTAAATCTCCTGGAAAACTTTAACTGAAACCGTGGGATTGCAGCGTGTGTGTGTGTGTGTGTGTGTGTGTGTGTGTGTGTGTGTGTGTGTGTGTGTGTGTGTGTGTGTGAAAGACAGAATGTTAGAAGGGGGGAGGGAGCTCTTCCACGACTACCTTCAATACAATCGGATGCATGCATCCAATGAGATCGTCCCCCTGGTTGCGTCATCACCTTGGAGTTGTGCGAGATACATGATTCTTGTAGTACAATTTTCCTCCTTTCGAACACAGTTCAGCTGTATTCGTCAATCAACTACAGACTCACGAAGTTGAAATTCGTAAAAAATTCGGAAGACCTCCATTGTTAGATGACAGTCGACATAACTTTTTTCTTACCGCCTTTTTATCGAGGACAAGAGCCTATGAACACGTGTCTACAAACTTAGCAACCAATTTGCATGAAGAGAGCTTATTATAAGGATTTATTTTGTGAAGACTGGAAATACGAGATGGAATCCCATTACAAGCCGTGCGAAAGAGCGTCTAACGCAAACACCTCTTATAGATTATGCAGAACAGGTAAAAAGTTTCCTGTTAACCAGTGTAACTGTGCATTTGATAGTCCTCGTCTGCTAAGCGTCGCAATCTACTTAAATCTCGCAGAGGACGACGACGTCAAACTTTGCTGCAAGTCTGTTTATTATAGCTTGAGGCACGCAGAAGGAGAACGGGTTGCTGCGCGCGACGTTCTGGTGCAGCTGTTTTTATTCCAGACAGCACGCGATTAATTGCCGGCACTTCTAGAACGCCATGCGTGCATCATACTTGACACAGCGATCTGAATCGCTGGGCCCCCGAGATCCCGGGAGCTGATAAGGTCTGTGTGTGCTTACGAGAGCCGTAGCGCCGTGTCGTGGACGCTTATCGCCGCAGTAATCTGGTCTGAAATACGTTGAAAGCATGTCGTAAAGCTGAACACCTCCAAATGGGAGGCGTTTTGTTAGACAAGCATCACTGCAGGGCCCATGTTCCGGGCCGCTTAACTGAATTCTGGTGTTCCCCTCTATACGGCGCGGCGTTTAATTAATCGATTAGATTATTATCGCGCAGCGGTCTTCGACTTTTTTTATGTGTAGGGATTGTGTTGTCGCCTCCAATCAGGTTGAAATGACAGTGGCCTGAAGTGGATGAGATGGAAATACTGACCGCCTAGTAACTGAAACATGTGAAAGAAACTAATTTTAATCGTCAACTCATCAATGGATTCCTACCACAGTAAATCTGCTTAAGAATACATATATACCTACAGCATCAAACAAAATCTGAGCTATATTACAGTCTCTCTACACAATATACTCGATTTTCCGTCTAAACTCTCATTCTATTAACACCAACATAAGGACATTCCCTTCATTACTTTTGGTTCCATTGGAGAGTCTTGTCAGTAGGAAAGTCATATCTCATACTAGAGGCAAATGAGCATAATTTGCTGTTTCAATCGGGATATTTCCATAATGGAATTAGAAGCGTTCCTTGCCACACATATTAAATGTTACACAAAACTAGCGCTATCGAAGTACGTTAGATTCTCGTAGCATGATGCTTGTTCTAAGGAAAACAAGTGCTTTTAACAAGAATGTAAAGGTGGCAGGGGTAAAATACAGGGAGCGAAAGGCTATTTACAATTTGAACAGAAAGCAGATGGCAGTTACAAGAGTCGAGGGGCATGAAAGGGAAGCAGTGGTTGGGAAGGGAGTGAGAGAGGGTTGTAGCCTCTCCCCAATGTTATTCAATCTGTATATTGAGCAAGCAGTAAAGGAAACAAAAGAAAAATTTGGAGTAGGTATTAAAATCGATGGAGAAGAAATAAAAACTTTGAGGTTTGCCGATGACGTTGCAATTCTGTCAGAGACAGCAAAGCGCTTGGAAGAGCAGTTGAACGGAATGGACTGTGTCTTGAAAGGAGGATATAAGATGAACATCAAGAAAAGCAAAACGAGGATCATGGAATGTAGTCGAATTAAGTCGGGTGATGCTGAGGGAATTAGATTAGGAAATGAGACACTTAAAGTAGTAAATGAATTTTGCTATTTGGGGAGCAAAATAACTGATGATGGTCGAAGTAGAGAGGATATAAAATGTAGACTGGCAATGGTAAGGAAAGGGTTTCTGAAGAAGAGAAATTTCTTAGCATCGAGTATAGATTTAAGTGTCAGGAAGTCGTTTCTCAAAGTATTTGTATGGAGTGTAGCCATGTATGGAAGTGAAACATGGACGATAAATAGTTTGGACAATAAGAGAATAGAAGCTTTCGAAATGTGGTGCTACAGAAAAATGGTGAAGATTAGATGGGTATATCACATAACTAATGAGGAGGTATTGAATAGAATTGGGGAGAAGAGGAGTTTGTGGCACAACTTGACTAGAGGAAGGGATCGGTTGGTAGGACATGTTCTGAGGCATCAAGGGATCACAAATTTAGCATTGGAGGGCAGCGTGGAGGTTAAAAAAAGGGAGACCAAGAGATGAATACACTAAGCAGATTCAGAAGGATGTCGGTTGCGGTAAGTACTGGGAGATGAAGAAGCTTGCACAGGATATAGTAGCATGGAGAGCTGCATCAAACCAGTCTCAGGACTGAAGACAACAACAACAACAACAACAACATTGCTACCTGTAGTTACTTATGTACTTCTATGTAAGCAGTTTATATTTATGAAAATTCAAAGTGCAAAGAACACAGTACACCGACGAAAATACGTACATACTACGTGGAAATATGCATAAACACGAGCATCAACCTTCCATAAGTGTTGTGACCAAACGTAACTACTTTCGTTCCGTCTTAACTGCAGGTTCTTTGATTGCTCTGGGACGAACTAGAGCACATGAAATATTAGTTCACTTTATTACATAAATAAGTAAAGAAAAGATTTACTTAAGTTTGAAACACTCCTTTGTCACCGGATTGCTGGATAATTTACATCTGTCATTGACAATGGAAGCGTCACTTGATGCATTAACAAGGGAATCTCTGCATCGCTCCCCCCTCAGATTTATTGGTAAAATGGCCCAGTGGACAGCACGTTAAAACATGCAAACAGGAAGAAGATTTACTGAACTATGAAAAAGAAGCAAAATACAAACAGTGAACGGTGCAAGCTCAAGATGTGCAACATCGAAGGATGCGCAAGAATCTCGCCGTCGCGGTCGTGTGGCCATGGTGTTGGACTGCAAACAGCGAGATCCATGGTCAAACTCCATTGTGCCCTGTATCTGTTTTTCCACGAAATTATGAACTTTCCGTCCGGCATTGACGTGTCTGTTCTGTAATCTTGGCAATCGTCATGCTATGCAGTGGTTATAGAATCGAGTCATGTGTTAACAATATATTACCATCGCAAGTAAATGTGATGAATAGTGAGAGGTGGCGAGATGCCGCACAGACGTCTCACAGAAATGAAAACAACTAATAAGCGGATGTGAAATATGTTACATCAAAGGAATTCATAAGTCAAAACTTCCAAAATGGAACGCAAGAGTCATAACATGTAGTTGTATGGTTGATTCGGGGGTGGAGACCAAACAGCGAGGTCATCCGTCCCATCGGATTACGAAAGGCTGGGGAAGAAAGTTGACCGTGCCCTTTCAAAAGAACCAGCCCAGGATTTGCCTGAAGTGATTTAGGGAAATCACGGAAAAGCTAAATTAGGATGGGCGGATGGGGGTTTGAGCCGCCGTCCTCCAGAATTCATGTCCAGTGTGCTGACCACTGCGCCACCGCGTTCGGTATAACGTGTGGTATTTGTGTAGAACAAGTAGGAGGTATGTACCTCCGGAGGTCACTTCCGTGCACCTCGAAGTGGCAAACGGTCGTTGCACTGCGACACAGACGCAGATTCGAATACAGCGATAAGACACGTTGATGACCGGACGGACAGATTATAATTGTGTGAAAAAAATGTGGGACACGAGCTGGGTTTGAACACGGATCTCTTATTTTACAATCCAACATCGTGCCCACAGAACCACGACACCATGGCTAACCGAATTTACTCGATGTTGCATATCTTGAGCGCTTACCGTTCACTGTTTTGTTTTTCATCGTTCAGTACACCTGCTTTCTGTTTTCGTTCTTGATCTATGTTCAGTTTTTGACGCGCTTTCTTACCACTAAATCTGAGGGGGGGGGGGGGGGGGGGCATGGGGAGTTTCCCTTGTAAGTATCAGACTGTTCCCTTGTAATAAAAATGTAACAATTACGAAAGCATATTTTATCAGAAACTTTAACAACTCTCACTGTCCTACATGATGATGTTCACTGCTGTAGTTGAAGTCCTGAACTGACTGAGCTCTTGCATGCTCGCCACTCCGATGACAGCACTGCTGTGCTGGAGGAGAGGTGTGGTCTGCAGGAGCGCCTCCCATATGGCATGGTGAATTGGAGCGAACCATCGCTAACGTCTGTGTTATCGACATGTGTTGCCGACTCTTGGTGTGGCACTGACATCTCTGGACGATACCAAAATGAGAGATGCAAAGAAAATTTTAAAAAAAGGTTACGAAATAATTGGTTGCTCATTAGTGTGCAGAAAACGAAACAAAGAAAACTAGGCTCAAAATCAGTGGTTCTTACACAGATTCTGAGGACTAAATAAACTGATAAAGAACAAAGACGAAATTGTGTATGAATGTTGTTGCATTATTTGAGTGAAGAACAGATGGTATTGAAGCAAACAGAAAAGTTTGCTTTCGAAATGTCGTACTACAGAAGAACGCTGAAGATTAGAGAATCAGATGGGATAACTATTGAAGAAATACTAAGTCGAATTGGCGAGAAAAGAGATTTATTCTACCCCTTCACCAAAGCAAGGGATCAGTTGATAGGATATGTTCTTGAGATATCAAGGCGTCATCAGTTTGGTAGTGGAGGTAGGTATGGGGGAAAGAATTGTAGAGAGAGACCAAAGCTTGACTACAGCAGGCAGGTTATGTAGATTGAGGTTATGAGGATTGCATTATTTACGCAGAGATTAAGAGCCTTTGTACAGGAGAGACTAGGTGAAGAGCAACAGCAAACCGGGGTTCAGACTGAAGATCACAGAACAGTAACGGAAATCGTTACAAACTTTAAAAAAGTATTAAAACTCATATATACTTGTTCTTCTTTCTTTTCACAAATCCCAATTTCGGACGTAATTATTCCGGGCCTATTAAGAAACACAAATGAAAGAGTTGTCAAGTGAGTGCACCATCTCTTAACGCCTTTATTATTAGGTAAATTTGTACAAAAGACAACTAACAGTGTTCTAATATTTTTATTGCACTCTGTCGTCGCGTTTGTTGTTATGATGATTAATGGTTTCATTTAAATTTCGAAAATATTCAGATCTGCGGTAACAATCACGGAGTGGTTGTCGTACGCAAATAACAACTGTCTTCCCCATAGATAGCTGCACAGTTCAAAACTTATATCTCCTTACTTTATTATTATAGCCGTCTGCACATCTAATGTTGCACGTGAGCCGAAGGTAGCTGGTTCTAATCCTGGTGATGGATGAAATTTTCGCCACCACTAACTGTCCACGAAGAGTAAGGGATGTGGTGGTGTACAGATCCTGACCGCCATACGGTCTTTCAGTTTTCTACGCGAAATCTCGACACTCCCATTAAGTCCTATATGCCAAGTCACTCATGGAGTGAGCTGAGAAGCAAAATGCGATTTGTCTGTGCAAGTACAGACGTAGCTTTAGAAGCCCCCTTGACGGTGTTCGAGTAGAGTGCGCAATGTGTCGACACCGGGTTTCTGCCTCTCCCTTCCTGTCATCTCCGCAACATTACAAACACGCCCATATTTATCTATGGACAAGAGGTAGTTTTTACAAACGGAGAAAACAGAAAGTATAATAATATAACTATTAACTGTAGTATGTCACTATAATTCCATACTAAATTTGTGTCAATATTTGAAAGTCGCTAATCTAACGGGTTACCCAGAAAAAAAAGTAAACCACTAATATCTCAAGGGATTGAGATCTCTTGTGAGAGGCAGGGGAAAATTTATGTAAACCAGAATAAGCCAAAAACCGGCGCTAGTTGCATTCTACGAAAAATACTGCAATATTTTAAGAAAATTCATTAAAATGTTCTGAAGTATCCATGTGCTGACAGAAACTAATAATTCAGATGGTAAGATAACTACATGGGATACTGCTAAGTGGATTACAGCACAACCAATCAGTACACAAAATACTATATACGTACGATCTCGTGAATAGTGTCAGTTCTGCTATATAGGACAGACTTTCTGGTAAATCTATTCTATGACTAGAGAACACCACATAAGCTGGAGGTTAAAGAAGCAAGATTCATCCTTTGCTGAACATTATTTAGACCAAAATCAGAAATATGTAATAGATACAGAAGTCCTCCGCATGGAGGGAAAGGGAGCAAAGATGTCTCTATTAGAAGAAAAAAAAGTTTCCTGCATCACTGTATTTGCTAGTGAACAAGGAGACTGTTCATTTGTTCACGCTTTCTAGAAAATGCTGTATATCTACGTAGGAGTGAAGTTTGGGGCGGTCAGTCATATATAGGTAATTATGCAAGTACCTACTGATATAAATGACATCGTTATTCCTGTGCATATAGCTCTATTCCAGTCTATGTTTAGCAATCGTTATCCTAATGAATGTTATGAGGCTGTATAATACAGCTGTAATAGTTTGATAACTAAAATAGTTAAGAGAGATAACCTATATAGTTTTACAAACAATCCTGTCGGAGGAACATCCGCAGCTGAGCATTATACCAGAGGTTGGAAATGCCGCTACAGTTGTAAGGTTCTTTTATTTAACACACGACCGGTTTCGGGCTCTTACACGCCCATCTTCAGGTGTCGTACTGAAAATAACAAAAAGAGCAAGATACGACAGGGTGTACTGCTCTATAGTTTTAGTCGAGAAGTGATAAAGTAGGGGACACGTATACATCTTTGCTTGGGTGCCATCTCTGGAATCAGTTGTGTACTGAAATGAAAGCTTACAACCCGGAATCTAGGTTGTACGGGAATAAAGTTTTGTGAAACAAGTTTAGTTTAGTTTTACCAAGAGCCCACAGCTGCATCCAGTAAAATGAACAGACATATAGATTTTTTGGAGCTTTTTAAACTTTTATCCAGCATGTGCCTGGTATTTGTAACGACATCTCTAACTCCTATACGCTGTCTGTAATGTGCGCGACTCTCTAAGGCACTTCCCCGCATCTATTTGTCAATTTGTAGCTACTTTGTTCCCGAGGAAAACGACAATATCTCAAGCAGTACGCCATCTAGCACGTGCTGTGATGCTAGATACTGAGAAGCCTAGCTGAGTCAAGTAAACAAAAAAAAAAGTGACGCTGCCATGAGATATGTAGTACTGTATTAACTGACTGCGCCACACTGCCTCCTGCCAACAAACGCACCATGCACTTGACACAATTCTCGAAGCTTGTAGGAAGTTACAACATTGACGACGTTTGGGAAGAGAGAGAGAGATACCAGACGAATTTGGAAAGTTGCCTGAAAATACCTCTAGAATTGACTGCGGCACTCGAGCAGCGTATTCCTACATTCACACGTTCAGGGAGAGCACGATACATCCATGTTCGTATAAAACAGCCAGATTTAGATTCATTAGCAGTATTCTGGGATGAAACAACTGTATCTCTCACTCTTTTTCTTTCCGTTTTTCGTAATCTAATGCGTACGTTGAGAATTAACCTACTACGCTGGCGGTGAAACTTGTTCTTGAGCGCTACGGCCGTTCATTAACTGATAGAACCAACGCAATCTGTGTCATCTGCTTGCCAGCGGTGCGTAAATATGTGGCCCGGTCCTCGGCATCTACCTTCAATAAACATCATTTACGATCGAGCTGTCATATTCCTTCTCTGAGAAACAGACTGGCAGCGACTACTTCAAGGTAGCTGAGCCCACATCGATAGCCATCTAAAACAGTGTAACTTACGACAGCGTTGTGTAACTGGCGACGTTCCTGGGTGATTCTTAATGGCGCCTAGCCAGGGTGTACTCCTGAAGCCGTTTCGTAGATGTCTCAAACTGGGCTATTAATGTGGCAGCCGAAATACTTCAGCCTTGGTAATATACAGCAGCCTGATTAGCTATTCCTTGCAGTTCTAACTCTCATTCCCATAGGCTTTATTGACAGTTACTAACACCTCACTTAAGAGAGGGTTGGGAACATTAGTTCAAACGCGATCAACGTTAAAGCGCAAACCCATGATAAATTTCACTTTTACGTAAATACGTACCATTTAAGGTATTAAATAGCGGTCAAGACCTAATGGTCTTCCACTATTCACAACGGTCTTCTAAAGCTGGGGTAAATTTTCGACTCCGCGACTCAAAAAATCACGTGGTTTTGAAGCGAAGAACTCGTCGAGTCTTGTTCGAATCTCATTTTCATCCGGAAAACTAAATTGTTTGAGGATTGTTCGATAAGAAATGAGAAACTGAAAATCTGAGGCTACAAATTCAGGTGAATAAGGTGGGTGCAGAATGACTTTCCTACCAAACTCCTGTATAGCTTTATTTGTCAGTCTAGCAGAATGAGGAGTAGCATCACTTTCCGCAGTCTTCCTGGTCGTTGCTTTTGGATTGCATCTGCAAGACGTCTCAGTTGTTGACAATAAATGCCAGCAGTGATGGTTACACCTCGCTGTTGTATCAGATGCAAATCATCATCTTTTGTGTATGTGCACAGGTCTTTGTACGGGGAGTTGCTGCTTTGTTTGGGCTCAGTCATTCCTTTCTCTTCCTGATGTTAGCATAAAGACACCATTTCTCGTCACCAGTAGCGATACAGATAGGAATGGTCAGTGTTGTTTACAAACTAATTGTCCGCAGCTCGTGGTCTCGCGGTAGCGTTCTTGCTTCCAGAGCACGGGGTCCCCGGTTCGATTCCCGGCGGGGTCAGGGATTTTCTCTGCCTCGTGATGACTGGGTGTTGTGTGATGTCCTTAGGTTAGTTAGGTTTAAGTAGTTCTAAGTTCTAGGGGACTGATGACCATAGATGTTAAATCCCATAGTGCTCAGAGCCATTTGAACCATTTTTTACAAACTAATTGATGGTTAGCAAGCAGGGATGCACACATGGTTACCCGCTGATTTTTGTGAGTTGGCGGAGAGCATACGGTTTTTGAACCTTTCCCATTGCATGCAAAAGTCGCACGATGGTGGAATGATCACAGTTCACCACATTTGCCAGTTCTCGAGTACAATGACGTGAATCATTGTGGATTAATGCGCTTAAACTATCTTAAACCCCGAAGGTCTTCCTGAACTTAGAGAGTCACTATTGTCAAAACGAGAAGACCATTTTCTTGCCGTGCTCTGTCAAGAAGCATATCCCCATGCACGGCGCAAATGTTTCTGGCTGCCCCCGCTGCTGTAACCCCTCTGTTACTCAGGCAGAAGAACATATCGAAAATGTTCCAATTTCTCCATTTGACACTACATCTCCTAGCGTCCCCAGCTCACTCCTGTCTCCATAAGACAAAATGACAATATGTAAACTAAAATAGCAACAGTAAACAACAAACAAAAGAGACAACCTATAAGTAAATACATAACAACAGGAATACCTACATGCAAAACCAGAACGGTGCGAACTTATGCATCAACCTAATGTTCCAGGGTCAGATCCTGACGATAAATCTCACAAAAATGAGGAAGTCCCGGTTCTATGAGAGGATCCAAACATTTCACGACTTACTCGTAAATCAGCCTGTTGTTGAAAATGAGAACGAGTAAGCAGAAATATTAAATTCCAAATTTACAATTGCCTTCATGCATGATGTTCCTACTACCGTACCATCATTTGATCACCATACGAATTCACTGATGGGAGGCATTTTAAAATACATACTTTCGACATTGGAGAACAGTTTAGACAACTGAAAAATTTACAAGCCACCAAGCACTGACGGAATTTCTATTAGATTTTACCTTGAAGACTTTACAATCGTTGTTCCTTTCGTAACTCACGTCTCTCGTGCCGTGAACAGATCTGCCTGATCGAAAAAGAACTCAGAAAACTCCTGATAATAAAAGTAATAACAAAACGGATTCTCAGAATACAGGAATAACACCCCTAACGTCCGACTGTTGCAGGATCTTAGAGGCTGTTCTAAAATTACATTGAGGTGACAGAAGTCATGGAATAGTGAGATGCACATATACAGATGACGGTAGTATTGCGTACACAAGCTATAATAGGGCAGTGCATTGGCGGAGTTGCCATTTGACTCAGATGATTTAAGTGAAAAGGTTTTCAAAGTGATTATGACCGCACGAAGGGGTTTAACAGATTTTGAACACGGAATGGTAGTTGCAGTTACACACATGGCACATTTCATTCCAGAAATTGTTAGGAATTCAATATTCCGAGACCCACAGCGTCTAGGGTGTGCCGAGAATAACGAATTTCAGCCATTACCTCTCACCACGGACAATGCAGTAGGCGACGGTCGTCACTTAACGACCGATAGCCGCTGCGTTTGCGTAGCATTGTCAGTGCTAAAAGACAAGCAACACTGCGTGAATAATCTCAGCAATCAGAGTGGGACATGCGACGAACGTATCCGCTAGGACGGTGTGGCGAAATTTAGCTTTAATGGGCTGTGGCGGCAGGCGACGGACGTGAGTGCCTTTGCTAACAGCTCGACGTCGTCTGCAGAGCCTCTCCTGGATTCGTGACCATATCAGTTGGGCCATAGACTGGAAAATCGGGACCTGGTCAGATGAGTCCCGATTTCAGCTGGTAAGAGCTGATAGTAGGGTTCGACTGTGGCGCGGACCCTTCCAAGCCATGGACGCAAGTTGTCAACAAGACACTGAGCAAGCTTGTGGTGGCTTCATAATGCTGTGGGCTGTGCTTACATGGAATGGATTGGGTCCTCTGGTCAAACTAAACTGATCTTTGACTGGAAACGGTTATGTTCGGCTACTTGGGGACATTCATGGACTTTATGCTGCTAAACATGTCACCGGGCCACAATTATTCGCGACTGGTTTGAAGAACATTCTGGGCAATTCTAGCGAATGGTTTGGTCGCTCAGATCCCCCGACTTAAGTCCCATCTAACATTTACGGTCAATAATCGAGAAGTTAGTTCGTGCACTAATTCGTGCACCGGTAACGATTTCTTAATTATGGACAGCTATAGAGGAAGCATGGCACAATATTTCTGCTGGTGACTTCCAAAGTCTTGTTGAGTCCATGCCACGCCGAGCTGCTGCACTATGCCGGGCAAAAGGAGGTCCGACACGATAGTAGGAGGTATCCTACGACTTTTGTCACTCTAGTGTATAACGTGCCTCTAAGAGAAGAAGCTGCCCTCAAAGAAATTCCACTCTTTTTCCACGCTGTACCATAGTGCAAGCCATTTCAATTTTGTGACACAAATACTCAAATCGTGGCACAAGAACTCCGTACATAGAGATGTGGCCATATTGCACTGACGAGCTAAAAATTTAAGAGAATTCGCTTAATATGGCATTGATACGACAAGTCGTGACTGATTTATAGTGGTATGTGGCACGGGGTATCTACGCACAGATCTTCTGTGGTTCGAGGGGGCACAGCTGGTGCCCGATAGCGCCCTGATGTGTTCCATTTGGATGCTCGTAGAACCACCGTGGAATTATTCTGGCGTTGTGACAAAGACAGCTTTCCTGTTGGAAGCTGTCATTGTCGTCGGGGAGGACATTAAGCACGAAAGATGCAAGTGCTGTGCAATAACAGCCACGTAATCCACAGTGTGGTCATGCACCCTTTGATTACTACCCAGTGGTCCCATGGAAGACCAGGGTGCGTATCCCCCTCCGCCCATAGAATAGTACTGTACCCTCCGGCCTGCGCCAATGGCGCCTGGATGACGGCATATCTGGACACTGCCAGCGATCCGGTTTAATAAGAAGTGTGATTCATCCGATCAGGCGACACTTTACTTTGATTCACATTCCGGTCTCGATGATCCCGACCCCTCTGCAATTGTAACTGACTATGTCGTTTGAATATGTAGGTTTCATCTGCTGCAGGAACCCATGGTCAGCAAAGTGCACTGGATGGTGTGCTCCGAAACACTTGTAACTGCATCGCCAGTGCATTCTTTCGTCAGATCTGCGACAGACCTTGGCATGTCCTGCTTTACACAGCGGGCAAGCCTCCGACCGTCGCCTTATACGCAAATGATGAGCGTATGTCCAACACACTGTCGCCTGCTCGTCGTTTTAGCGTTCCTCAACCACTTTACATACATGCTCTTAACCGTAGAAAGCGAACAGCCGACCAGCTTTGCCGTTTTGGAGATGGTTCGTATGCACTGGCCATAACAATCTGCCCTTTGTCAAAGTCGCTTATGTCAGTGGATTTCCTCATTAGCGTCCCGTATCGTCAAATGGTTCAAATGGCTCTAAGGACTATGGGACTTAACATCTGAGGTCATCAGTCCCCTAGACGTAGAACTACTTAAACATAACGAACCTAAGGACATCTCACACATCCATGCCCGAGGCAGTATTCGAACTTGCGACCGTAGCAGCAGCGCGGTTCCAGACTGAAGCGCCTAGAACCGCTCGGTCGCAGCGGCCGTCCCTGTATCGTCGTTACAATGATTACCCGTTCGTTCAGCTTCGCTTGTATTCTTTACTTACCATGGCACGCGCACGGAACGCCGCTAGGCTGTATTTAGCCTCGCGGTGGGCAGTGGTTATAATTTAAATTGTAACCTTTCTGGCCGGAAAAGGCACAATTAATAAAATGTTCCAGGCTATTGTGCCGTGGTCGAATGGATTTCACATTTAAAACCTAGCGTTTCGTCCCCAACTGAGGAGGACATTTTCGAGGGGTATTCCGTTTACGCGTGCTTCCGCGCAGTGGCGTGACGTCACATATCTTGACCACCAGAGCGCAAACCGCCATTGCCGATCACCCTATGGTGGAAGACTGGTACACTTCTTCTTCAGCACTGGGATCCAAATGTCATTCGGTTTCAAGCCCATTTCCTTTCTACTGAAATTCATGGGATGTTTTTCAATCTCTTTGGGCTCTCTGTTTAGCCTTTCATAGTATCCGCTTGTGGCTGCCAGTACTTGAGTCCTGTCGAAATGAATGTGGTGGTCTCTCGGCTGCAAAACACGTTCCGCAACAGCTGATCTGTCAGTTTCGCGCCTTCTGCAATAGCAGAACCAGAGATGCTCAACGCGGAATCAAAACACCTCACCATCGCATTGCTCAAGAATGGTTATCCGTCCGCTGAGGTAAAAAGAGCGTTAAGGACAACGCGCAGAAATCATAGCGATGCACGACCACCTGTGAAATCGAAAGTTTTCCTGCATTTCATTAAGAACGTTACTGAACGCATAGAAAAAATCTTGAAAAAAACATAACATAGCTGTAAGCTACAAACTCAGACGGAAGATACAAGGCCACCTATAGCTAGCGAAGGATGCTCGAAAACCTCTGGAAAAAGCAGGAATTTATAGGATTCCGAGTAGTTGTAGAGAGGTGTACGTCGTTGCTACAAAAAGAACGATCAAAAAAACACTAGAAGAGCACAAGAGCAATTGCAAAATCGGAGACTGACAGATCAGCTGTTGCGGAACATGCTTTGCAGCCAGGAGGCCACGATAGTCATATAGATAGGCCTTAGGTACTGGCAGCCACATTCGGATACGATGAAAGGCTATACAGGGTGCTCATAGAGATTGTAAAACACCCTATGAGATTGAAAAGGAAGGAGGCGGGAGTGAAACTGTACAACATTTGGATATCGGCGCTGAATAAGATGCGTACCTGTCTTCCACCAAGGAGTGATAGCAACAGTGGACGACGGCAATCGACGACGGCCAATTGCGCTCTGGTATTCAAAACATGTGACGTCACACCATTGCTGCACTCACTAGCGAGCCTATCGGGCACTCAAAGAAGCTACGATCCCCTTTGAAAATGTCCTCCGCAGATGGGGAAGAAGTGTTGTGTTTAAATGTGAAATCCATTCGACCACTGTCTAATCGCCCGGACATTTTATTAATTGTGAGTGGTCATAATGTTTTGGCTTATTCTTCTCGCTATATTGTCCGCCCCGATAGCTGCGTGGTTGCCGGCACTGTAGCTCAGCGTGCTCTGTCAGAGAGGCGGTGGCCCTCTGTAACAAAAAAACTGAGTAAAGGAATCAACGACCAACTTGAACGGATGTCTTGTGGCGTCCGCCCAGACCAAACGAAATGAACAACAACGAACAAAATAAAGAAAAAAATGTGATCAGCGCGGCGGTCTGTCACGCCAAGGGTCCCAGGTTCGATTCCCGGCTGCGTAGGAGATTTTCTCCACTCAGGGACTGGGTGTTGTGTTGTCCTCATTATCATATCATCATTGTCAGTGGAAGGCAACGGGAAACCACCACTAGAATCACTTCCCTAGACATTTTATACCTGGTATTCATAGTTATGTAGAACTCTATAAAATACATCATATTTACGCCAGTGACTATAACACTTTCTTTATTTCACTCACGATTGCAATTTCTGCCTTAGGCCATTATCAAGTGAAGATGTTATGGCTATTAGTCCACGTCAAACAAAAATGAGCTGACACATTTATATGTCGTTATCTTTACTACAGCGTCACCAATGTATTTAATAGTAATGACAACAACATATAAATGTGTCAGCTCATAATATCTTCACTTGATAATGGCCCAAGGCCGAAACGGCAGTCGTGAGTGAAATAAAGAAAATGTTACAGTGACTGGCGTAAATATGATGTCTTTTACAAACTTCCCTAGACGCTCATGCGGTGGACCTCTCTGACGAAGCTTCCCCATGACAAGACCTGCCGTAAGGCGGAACACAAAGCTTTTTTCTAGCTATATTTGAAAGCAGTGTGCCATCGTACGAGAATTATTTTGACAATATCAATCTGCAGGCATACTCTCAAATGTGTGGGGAACATCGTCATGATCCGTGGCCTCGCGCTGGATAGGCGTGTCCCTGCGGACTTCTGCCTATTGCAGGCAGCCGCTCTGTGCACCCCTGGGACAGAAACAGGAGCGCCCCCGAGTTTGTTTATTTCTGGCCGCGGGACTTCCGTTTGTTTCTCGGCGTTTTTCCCTCTCTCGCCAGAGCCATTCCCCGTCTTCAAAAGGCTACGCCAGACGACCCGTGAGAGGCTACAGATAACCTCTTGTAGCTGCCTGTGGGGATCTCGTGTTCGAAAGGCTCTCCTAGATGTTGCTGATGTTTGGCGTCCTGTTGTGGGTACATCGTATACAAGGGCTAGCGGGACAAGTAGAGCTACGACATTGACATACTTCATTACAACTCTAAACTTGTCACTGATGACAGTATACGTCCCTCTTCGAAATGAAAATTCGTCACCGCAGAATATAGCGAGCTTACATAGCTCTCTGGAGAGTTGAGACATTTTAAAACAGACACAGAGATCCAGAATGACATTTTAACTCTGCAGCAGAGTGAAAATCTCATTCTGTAAACATCCCCCAGGCTGTGGCTAAGCCATCTCTCAACAATATCCTTTCTTTCTAGTTCTGCTTGATTTTGCAGAAGAGCTTCTGTGAAGTTTGGAAGGTAGGAGACGAGGTTCTGGCAGAATTGAAGCTGTGGGGACGCGTCGTGAGTCGTGCTTGGGTAGCTCAAATGGTAGAGCACTTGCCCATGAAGACAAAGGTCCCGAGTTTGAGTCTCGGTCCGGGACACAGTTTTAATCTGCCAGGAAGTTTCAGACACAGACATGCTTGCCTTGCGACGGAATAAATAAGAGTAATCTGCTTAGTGGAACAGCAATTGCGACAGTGACCGAGGATGGGCGTACGTTTCACCGACGCCACAAAAGCCACAAGTAAACTATTTCCCACCCATTTACAGTGACTTAGAGTAACATAGCGTGTTCAATGGTAAAATGAGATTCGTTTGTGGCGCCTTGATGAGCACTGTACGGCCATTAATGATAGTTGGTGAATGACGCAACCAACCACAAATACTTTTCGAACGTTTTATTTTACTGCCATTACCGGTTTCGGGCTACCTTGCCCTTTTTCAGATGCCTAACATTTTTCGTTACGTGGATGGTTTGGCTAAAAATAGCTCTGAGCACTATGGGACTTAATTTATGAGATCATCAGTCCCCTAGAGCTTAGAACTACTTAAACCTAACTAACCTAAGGAAATCACACACATCCATGCGCGAGGCAAGATTCGAACCTGCGACCTGCGACTGTAGCGCCTAGAACCGCTCGGCCACTCCGGCCGGGGTGGGTGGTTTGGTTAACAGCATGTCGTCTGCTTCACACTGCACAAGAATATTTGAATATTTAGTGTCACTTTGTCCTTTGTTTCATTAATAAAAATACTCTTAAGTGATATATATACAGGGTGAGTCGCCTAACATTAGCGCTGGATATATTTCGTAAACCACATCAAATACTGACGAATCGATTCCACAGACCGAACGTGAGGAGAGGGGCTAGTGTAATTGGTTAATACAAACCATAAAAAAATGCACGGAAGTATGTTTTTTAACACAAACCTACGTTTTTTTTAAATGGAACCACGTTAGTTTTGTTAGCACATCTGAACATATAAACAAATACGTAATCAGTGCCGTTTGTTGCATTGTAAAATGTTAATTACATCCGGAGATATTGTAACCTAAAGTTGACGCTTGAAACCTCCGACGATTCGTCAGTATTTGATGTGGTTTGCGAAATATATCCAGCGGTAACGTCAGGTGACTCACCCTGTATCACTTATTAAAGTCTTATACATCAGTGGCATATAAACAAAGGACATGGCGATAAGTTATATTTCTGGTGGTAGGGACAGAGTGGAGGAGAGAGAGACTCAGCAACAAACTATGATTTCCCTTCCCCCCAGAATCGAACCCTGGGTACGTGCCAGACACCACGCCCATAGCAGTGCTACACGCGAAGCGGTAACTGGCGGAGATGCGTTGGTGCGGTATCGTACAACCTTCAGCACCCATTTACACGCACACCAGCTGCCGGTGCGGGCACGCCCTCATTAAGCCATTAAGTGAGCGCGTTTGTACCACTTGGCTTCGGCGCGTCCCTACCAAGCGGCGCTGCTGCAGCTGAGCTGCGTGTGGCCGCGAACGACGCGCCATTAACTGCATTCCACGGGCCTTTACTCGGCGTTACGACTGCCCCCCGAGTTAAATTTAAAACTGGCGCTGGGGCGTTATTTACATACATGAATCCCTGATCCCGGAACCCGGCGCTGCCGTTGTCGGCCCGGTCGCGCCCCGCCTCGCGTGGGCCGGCGACACAGCTGGACCACGGGTCTGCAGGATAAGCCCAGGCCACCTGTAATGAGGTGCCGAGACACCTGCGCAGACTTCATTACGGCGATCGCAACCTGTAAAAGGCACTCTGCTCTGATTAACCGAAACATAATGACCAGTGCTCACCGCGAAATCGAATGCTTGCGGGCAAGTGACACTCAAAGGAAGGTACGAGGAGCGTTCAGTAGGATATGCAACATTTTTCTCTCGACCAATTTCGGTTGAAAAATTGTGTTTTGTTGTGTGGCATCGAGGAATATTCTCGCTTCAGTTCCAGTAGCTTCATGAAGGTCCGATAGGTGACGGCGCTAAACTGTACGTAGCCTTCAAAATTGCGTCTGTCACGGTGGTGCGTTCCAAGCAGTGATCTGTCATTGAGTTTCTTTGGATGGAAAACCAGAGTATCGCAGATATTCATAGTAGCTTGCAGAATGTCTAAGGAGACCTGGCAGTGAACAAAAGCACGGTGAGTCGTTAGGCGAGGCGCCTGTCATCATCGCAACAAGGCTGCTCAAACCTGTCCGATCTCCAGCATAGCAGCCGAGCGAACGCAGCTGTAACTCCCGCAGCGTTGGTACGTGCGGACACTCTCATTCAATGTAATCGACGAATCTCCGTCACACACCTCGCTGGACAACTTGACGTCTCTGTTGGTAGTGCTGACACACTCGTCCAGCGATTGGGGTACTCGAAGGTGTCTGCTCGCAGGGTTCCTTACTGCCTATCAAAAGATCATAAAGACAACGAAAGACTATCTGTGCGAAACTGCTTGCGCATTATGAGGCTAATTGTGCAAATTTTTGCCGAACATGGTCACAGATGATGAGACATGACTTTATCACTTCGAACCGGAAACGAAACGGCAATCCAAGGATGGCGCCACGTCATTTCTCCTCCAAAGAAAAACTTCAAAGCCATGACTCTGAAGAGGTCATTATGTTTGATGTCCTCCCTCATAGTGTAACGATCAGCTCAGAAATATAGTGTGCTACCTTCGGGAAATTGAAGAAGCGGCTTTAGCATGTTCATCGCCACAAAAATGCTAACGAAATTCTCCTTCTTCATGACAAATGTCGGTGTCATGACAAATGTCTGTGTGTGAAATCTTATGGGACTTAACTGCTAAGGTCATCAGTCCCTAAGCTTACACACTATTTAACCTAAATTACCTTAAGGACAAACACACACCCCCATGGCCGAGGGAGGACTCGAACCTCCGCCAGGATCAGCCGCACAGTCCATGACTGCAGCGCCTCAGACCGCTCGGCTAATCCCGCGTGGCTCTTCATGACAGAGCAAGACCTCACATAAGTCTGCGCACCCGAGGGGAGCTCACAAACCTTCACTGGACTGTTGTTCCTCATCCACCCTACAGCTCAGATCTCGCACCTTCCAACATCCGCCTGTTTGGCCCAATGAAGGATGCACTCCGAAGGAAGCAGTAAGTGGATCATGGCGAAGTTATTGATGCAGCAAGACGTTGGCTGTGACGTCCACCACGCGTGCATACAGGCCCTCTCGATAAGGTGGTGTAATGCCGTCGCATTGAGCGGAGATTATGTCAAAAAATAGAAGTTTGTAACCAAAAGGGTGGGGAATAATATAGTGTACTGAAATCGTGAATAAAACCAACCTGTTTTCAGAAAAAAAATATGTTGAATTACTTATTGAAAGCCCCTCATATATCAGTGGAACAGAGCAGAATGAAGAATCCTTCGGGAGACGGTACAGCCTGCACATGGTGAGATCTACTAACATAAGCGACTTCGACGAAGATGGGGTTATGACCCTGCACCTGTGATTGGGCATCTCGGAAACGGCAAAGCTGCTAGACTGTTGGTGTGCTACTGTCTCGACCATCTGTGCAAAGTAGTTGAAGGATGGGGAAACCATGAGTTGGCGACAATGTGTTCGACCTGTATGCCTCATAGCCTCAACAAAAAACGTGCAGGTCATAGGCTTGCCCACTCTGCAAAGCAGGGCAGACGGGGATTTGGGACAGGTCTAACGACAGAACACACTGACTGAGCAGGCATAAGTGTTTCAGAGCGCACCTTTCAGCATGTGCAATTGAAAATGGGACTTTGCAGCAGATGAAACCTACCAGTTACAACGACTTCGTCAATTACGATTACTCTAGACACGGGATTGTCGAAATTGGGGTGTAGATCGATGGAGACGTGTCATCTGGTAAAATGAGTCACGTTTCCTAGTCGATAGTCATGTCCGAATATGAGGACAGTCAGGTGACATCGTTTGCTAGAATATAGTCAAGGAATGATAAACGATGAAATCAATATCATGATACAAACTCGAAATATCTTGGGACAGCATAATTAATGAGTCTATTGACGTTTCAATTTAAACAAGACTTGTGGTTCAGCACTCAACTGATTAAGATATTGCTGGCCATCACATCCCCCAAAGCCGGGAAATGCTGAGAGAATTTGGCGTGTCACGTAATACCATTTCTGGCTGTGAAAAACAGACGAGTATTGAAGGGGTATCGAGAAGTGAACTTAGCTATAAATGGTGGGGTGAGACTACAATAGTTCAGTTAGATTGATGTCTAGGCAGTGAGTACACATAACAGAAAAACTCGCAGCCCCTGAAGAAGACAACTGCTTTGGTTGTCAAATATTGTGCATAAAACGGAAACAGCTTGGCAGAACACGCGAAAGCACACCATTAATCAATCAAGCTGAGAAAACCTGAGGGATCAAGCCACAGACGATTCTGTCAGACACCCTTGTCGAACTGAGTAATGCTCTATTAGCTATGTGCTCAATGTCAACTGAATTCAACATTTGAAAGATATATACCTAAAAATTAGGGTTCTTATGAGATGCCATTCATCACCATTATAGTTGGGGTAAAAATGCAGCATACTGATTAGACACCCTTTATCTTAAGAATATGCGGGCGGCAGATGTTATTGAAATACGTAATTGGTCTCTGAAAATCAGGGCAGTCATAAAAAAATTAATAGACACGCGCTGTCGCTGGAACAAAGACGGTGGACGTGCCACAGCTGGAGATTGTAGGCGTTGACAGAAGCTGTAAAAGATTTACGGCTGAGATAGAAGAGCTGTAATTGGCACTGGGCAGGAACGGCTCCAATAAATCCGGTGTCCACTGGCCACCTTAATGGCAGGCAGCAACTGCGACTGCGCGAAGGAGGCAGCGCCTGCGGCAATTAACGCCGCCAGAGTTCCGAGTACCGCGCCAATTAGCGCCCTCCCTCCACGCGCATGCGCAATGCCGTCAGGTACGCGCCACAGTAGAGCTGAAGGTATCTGCGCCAGCAGCAATGGGCGAGATATTATGACACCAATTATAGTGGTCCCTGCCAATTTAGCAAACAAAAATGCAGTTGTCTGATGTTCTGCCCAATAGACGTCATACTTGCAGCATCTGAATATCAGACAAAAAATATAAAGGAAAGTCGTTCAACAGTAGTATTGGTGTGAATGACTGTTTATTAGAGGCTCTATGTTTGTAATATCACATTAACAAATTTATCCAATGCTTTTTTGTAGGAAAATTTCACACTTGTGGTCTTTGTTGATTATTTATTTAGTCTGCCTCCATAGCTGAGTGGCCACCGTAGATGGCAGCTATGCAGATGACCTAGGTTTGAGTCCCATTACTGCCATGAATTATTCCTTGGTGATAAGACTGGTACTGGATGCGCTCTGCCCTGTGACAGCAACAAACGAGCAATTTGATCGAACTGGAGGGGTTCTGCAGTCTGGACAGTCTGAAAAATTGTCAGGAGAGTAGTGTGATGACCACATGCTCCTCCATACCACATCCAGAAGACGCCACAATGCAGGGGATGACACAATGGCTGGTAGACATCCCTTGGATCTTCATAGCCTGGCGAAGAGCTGATTTGCTTATTTATTTATTTTGTTAACTTATTCTGCCATAGGACATCATTTCCAGATAAAAACTGAATATCAACACTGAAGGTGATGGTATGCTGTCAATCAACTTTGTGTAAGACATTACACTGAAAGGGTATGTTAGAAAACTCGCCAAGCAAAGTTTATCTCAATAGTGCAAGTGTGACATAGCAGAACACATTATATCTAATCAGTGAATAAATATGAAAGAAGATGAAAGAGGGAGGGAATTATGCAAGACTCGAGAAACTAGAGTATAGGTTAAATAGATATTTGAAACTTATTATATACCAGTTTCTGTATTACAATACTTGTACTTGTTACACATGGTGTTATGTTACAATATTCGTTACGTATACGCAGTGAGAACATGCATGTGGTAAAACTGGGCTATTGATCAATTTTGAATGCATTTAAATAAAAATAAATAGACTAAAAAGCATGTGTATGAGTAGGTTGGACAGACAGTGTGGGTAAGTTGCTGAGACGATGAAAAGAAGTTTAGGTTGGTGACAATTCTAAGATGAGTTAGAGAATTTAAAATCTAACAAGTATTATGTAACATATTGATTGATGACAGTAACTAAAGAGTGTCAGCTTCTGACTTTCGATGTGAAGAACTTACTTCATTTTGGGCGAGCAATTATTATAATACTACTGGTGGCAAGGAACTTCATGTCACCACTCTTGTTCCTGCATCATCCAAACAATGATGATGAAATCATCTTCCTCTATCAGGATTCAAACTGGGTACCCCTGAATTGAGCAGCACAGCACAGGTGCGAATTAATGACCTTATCAAGGAACGCCATTTATTGCCTGAATAACGTAATATATTTAATTGACTAAATTTTAAGATCCCTCCAAGATCAAAGTTATGGTATTCTCTGAAAGAGCAATAAAACAAATGTCACAATAAAAGGCGATAAGTTTAACAAGTGTCACGCTGCAAATGCTTAGGCAACATTTTGGACCAACAACACGACTCCAAGTGAGGGTACACAACAGTATGACAAAATTCTTCATGAGATTATACTTTGTTTTACAACTAAGAACCAGAATGACTCGGTGCTACGTATTTTCTGTTCACCTTTATGCTTGTGAAAGATGTACTTTCGACTCAAGTACTGAAGAACGGATCGAGGTCTTTAAATTGTATATGTATCGTCGTTTTCATTGAATTTTCAATAATGATTCCCTGATAACGCAGTTTGACTCGGTAACACTAATGAGGGTGGTAGGACTTCTGCAAGGGCAACGGGAGTTTAATTTACAAGATTCTGAAAGAAACGGATCCATAAGTTTTAATCAGATATATTGCTGCACTAAGGGGAGGTTATCTTTTGGTTCAAAAACTCGATTTTCTTTAAATTGCATTTTTGGATCCATGAAAGTGTTCAGAATCCACCCCTGAAACGGTTTTTCCGAATACGGAACGGAAATGTTTGTTATTCGCGATTGAGCAAAAAACAACGCACGTGCCTGAAATCAGCCTTTTTCATGCACCAGTTTTTTTGTGGAATTTCGACTTTGTAGCCGCGAAAAATTATTCTATGTGCTTGCCCACGACAAAACTGATAAAGAGATCAAGGAGCTTATGACGTACTACGGCGTGGCAATCCGACGGCATTCCAATTCGGTTGAACAGATGAAGAAGGCAATTTGGGCAACATATTTCCACAAGTGTTCAAAGAATGACCACCCACAAACCAAAATTGTCCGGCTGGGGAAACCAGTTGGTGCAAGTGGCGCGTTGCAGAGGCTACCGGTTATCTGGACGAATATCAACACGACCAGCCGCTCTCCAAAGAAGTTCAAAAAGTGATTCATCCGATCCTCGAGGCCCTTTCGGAGGACGAGTTAATGTACCGCTGCTTGGGAGGAAACACACAAAATTCAGCCCGCATCTCGTGGTCGTGCGGTAGCGTTCTCGCTTCCCACGCCCGGGTTCCCGGGTTCGATTCCCGGCGGGGTCAGGGATTTTCTCTGCCTCGTGATGGCTGGGTGTTGTGTGCTGTCGTTAAGTTAGTTAGGTTTAAGTAGTTCTAAGTTCTGGGGGACTGATGACCATAGCTGTTAAGTCCCGTAGTGCTCAGTGCCATTTTGAACACAAAATTCAAATGAAAGTCTGAACGCGTGTGTGTGGAAGTTAGCCCTCAAGCATTTCCATTCTGGTGGGAAGGCTGTGGAGATTGCGACTTTCCTAGCAGTGAGCAGCTTCAGTGAAGGATATTCAGCAATTCTGAAGACCATGGCAACGATGGACGTAACCCTGGGACTCTATTCGACGCAGTTCTCCAAGCATTCGACAACCACCGGATTCAAGCGGTCGAAAACCGCTTGTCACCGGCCGTACGAGCGGCTCTGGAGTAGCGCAGGATGGCCCAGATAGAACAGAACGCCCTCTGTGAGGAAGAGGAAGGACTAGTTTATGGACCCGAAATAGCATATTGAACGCAAGTTGCATAATATTGCATTTATATGTAGTCAAAACTTCAACCGCGTTTTACTCGAAATGACTTTTTTTTTATCGCGCGGTATGGTAACTTCAAATATACTGAACCGCTTGGCATGATTCTTTGTTTGCGACGAAGCTAACTAAATTGTCTAGGAGTTGTACCACTATTATTCCGATCCATCAACTATAAATATTTTTACTTGGGCGGCGAAGTCGTAAAATCGACGAAAAAAACCCTATTTTTTCAAATGGCCGCCATTTTGTTTCCTATGGTCCAAATAACTTAAGTGAGGTACAACTCCTAAAGAATCTTAAATACTTCGTTAACGTCAACTCAATTTTGATTTCAGGCAGGCCGGCTGACCTATGACATACCGCGTGTGGAGATCTACATCGACATTTTATTTCGTTCTAACGGCACTACCACCTTTGCTCTTCGACATTTCCGGTCGAAAAAATTCCAGTTTGTAGAGGAAATATCAATACACATTTTGACAAAATTTGGCATTGATATCTATAACACATCCCGAGAAAACAATTCTCAAAGGACATTCTTTTTTCGGGCTAAAGACTGTATACCTCCCCTTAATGCATAGCTGCATAATGAGCCTCGTCTTGATGACTAAAACTGTGAAGTACAATGTATTTGCTAAATGTACATTCTGAAACTAAGAGTTGCGGAAAATAACTCAAATCCTAAAGAACTATGACGAAAATTATGTTGAAAATACTGTGACGACGTCGTGTCACCAAATATCGTGCTTGGTGAAGCATCAAGCCTATTTATTATTGAGCCACAACAATTAATAAGGACCAAATACCACGAGAAAACCCAGTGCTAGTGCAAGCATTTAAGCATGTGGCCCTAAGTCAAACAAAGGAATCTTTTACACAATGAGAAGGCTAATATAAATTGTGGTGAGGAAGATATTCTAATATTCAAAATACTAATTACAAAGTAGATTACCTCATGTGGATGATCATAATTCATCCAAGTCACTGCATAAGAATTATCAGTTACGTAGTTACTTAACAAGACCAAGTAGACGTAACTTTACATTCCGGATCGTTGAACAGGTCAACAGTTTGTTTTCATGCATTGCCATGCTGCAGGAAATAAGACTCTGGCATAGACTGGTAAGTGGCAAGGAATTGTGTGTAAGCGATGACTAAGTGAGAGCCAGACAAAGATTTGTTAACCGTAACCCTCTGTTCCTCCTCTTACCCTCCTATGCCAGTTGTTCACCCACCATAGTTTGTAATGTGTAGTGAGTATAAAAAGGCTGTTACTGCAGCAGCAGGTTTTAAGTGGAGGGAAGGAGCTTGCATAGTGCATTACGGACAGTACGTAAGAGAGAGAGCAAGGAGCGAGATTGCAAAGTGCGTCACAGACAGTATGTAAGAGAGAGCATGTAGCGAGCTTGTATAATGTGTTACGACATTATGTAAGAGATAGTAGGTAGCGTTCTTGCAAATTGTGTTATGGAGAGTATGTAAGAGAAAGCAGTGAGTGAGCTTGACAAGCGTGTTACAGATAGTGTGTAGGAGAGAGAATGGAGCGAGCTTGAAAAGTGCGTTATGGGCAGTATGTGAGAGATGGCAAGGAGTAAACTTGATAAGTGTGTCACAGATATTATGCAACAGGGAGCTGGTAGCAAGCTTGCTAGTATGTTATGGATATTATGCAAAAGAGAGTAGGTAGCGTTCTTGCAAAGTGTGTTATGGACAGTATGTAAGAGAGAACTGTGAGCGTGCTTGCTAAGTGTCTCTTGGATAGTATGTAAGAGAGGGGAGGGAGGGAGTGAGTTTGCCAACTTTGTTATGGATAGTCTGTAAAAGCGAGGAGTGAGTTTGTCAAGTATGTTACAGACAGTGTGCAGAGAGAAGAGTGAGTTTGCCAATTGTGCTACAGACGATACAGACAGTAAGATAGAGGAGTGAGTGAACTTGCCAAGTTTGTTACGGACAGTATGTAAGAGAGACCAGTGAGTGAGTTAGCCAGGTGTGTTACGGACAGTACAAGAGACAGAGCTGGCAAAGTACGTTACTGGCAGTACATGAGAGATTGCAAGGAGCAAGCTTTACAAAGAGCGATATGGAAAGCATGTAAGAGAGAGGAGTTAGCAAAGTGTATCACGGACAGTATTTCAGAGGGAGGTCAAGGAGTAAGCCTGCAAAGCGTGTTACGGATGTCATGTAAGAGATGGGTCAAATGGCTCTAAGCACTATGGGACTTAACATATGAGGTCATCAGTCCCCTAGACTTAGAAGTACTTAAACCAAACTAACCTAAGAACAACACACACATCCATGCCCGAGGCAGGATTCGAACCTGCGACCGTAACAGCAGCGCGGTTCCGGGCTGAAGCGCCTAGAACCACTCGGCCAGTGTAAGAGAGAGCAGTGAGTGAGCTTTCCAAGTGTGTTATGGAGAGTATGTAAGAGAAAGGAGCGAGTGAGATTGCAAAAGAGGTTCCGGAACGTATGTGAAAGAGATAAGTAGCAAGCTTGCAATGTGTGTTACGGACAACATTTAAGAGAGAACATTGAGCGAGTTTGCCAAGGGTGTTACAGGCAGTGTGTAAGAGAGAGGAGGGAGCGAGCTTACAAGTTGGTTGTGGACATTGCGTGAGAGACGGCAAGGAGAGAGTTTGCGAAATGTGTTACATATACACTACTGGCCATTTAAATTGCTACACCACGAAGATGACGTGCTACAGACGTGAAATTTAATGGACAGGAAGAAGATGCTGTGATATGCAATTGATTAGCATTCCAGAGCATTCACACAAGGTTGGCGCCGGCTGCGACACCTAAAACGTGCTGACATGAGGAAAGTTTCCAACCGATTTCTCATACACAAACAGCAGTTGACCGGCGTTGCCTGGTGAAACGTTGTTGTGATGCCTCGTGCAAGGAGGAGAAATGCGTACCATCACGTTTCCGACTTTGATAAAGGGCGAATTGTAGCTTATCGCGATTACGGTTTACCGTATCGCGACATTGCTGTTCGCGTTGGTCGAGATCCAATGACTGTTAGCACAATATGGAATCGGTGGGTTCAGGAGGGTAATACGGAACGCCGTGCTGGATCCCAACGGCCTCGTATTACTAGCAGTCAAGATTCCAGGTATCTTATCCGCATGGCTGTAACGAATCGTGCAGTCACGTCTCGATCCCTGAGTCAATAGATGGGGACGTTTGCAAGACAACGACCATCTGCACGAACAGTTCGACGACGTCTGCAGCAGCACGGAGTATCATCTCTGAGACCATGGTTGCGGTTACCCTTGACGCTGCAACGCAGAGAGGAGCGCCTGCAATGGTGTACTCAACGCCGAACCTGGGTGCACGAATGGCAAAACGTCATTTTCTCGGATGAATCCAGGTTCTGTTTACAGCATCGTGATGGTCGCATCCGTATTTGGCGACATCGTGGTGAACGCACATTGGAAGCGTGTGTTCGTTATCGCCATACTGGCGTATCACCCGGCGTGATGGTATGGGGTGCCATTGGTTACACGTCTCGGTTACCTCTTGTTCGCATTGTTGGCACTTTGAACAGTGGACGGTACATTTCAGAGGTGTTACGACAAGTGGCTCTACCCTTCATTAGATCCCTGCGAAACCTTACATTTCAGCAGGATAATGCACTACCGCCTGTTGCAGGTCCTGTACGTGTCTTTCTGGATACAGAAAGTGTTAGACTGCTGCCCTGGCCAGCACTTTCTCCAGATCTCTCACCAATTGAAAACGTCTGGTCAATGGAGGGCAAGGAACTGACTCGTCACAATACGCCAGTCACTACTCTTGATGAACTGTGGCATCGTGTTGAAGCTGCATGGACAGCTGTATCTGACACGCCATCCAAGCTCTGTTTGACTCATTGCCCATGCGTGTCAAGGCGTTATTACGGCCAGAGGTGGTTGTTCTGGGTACTGATTTCTCAGGATCTATGCACTCAAACTGCGTGAAAATGTAATGACATGTCAGTTCACGTATAATATATTTGTCCAATGAATACCCGTTTGTCATCTGCATTTCTTCTTGGTGTAGCAATTTTAATGGCCAGTAGTTTAGCGTGCAAGAGGGAGAGTGAGCTTCCCAAGCTTGTCACAGATAGCAATACGAGAGAGTAGTGAATTAGCTTACAAAGAGCGTTCTGGATAGTTTGTGAGAGAGTGCGCTTTGGTGGGGAGGAACCGAGTTTCGGGTCACTCCTTGTGAATGGACGCGGCGCGTGGGCGGACGGGTCGGCGCGCTGGCCGGGCGGCGGTCAGCGGCTGCACCTGTGCCCCGGCGGGGAACCGGTCGTGATTTACACTGTCGGCGGCTGCAGGCCGGGGCCGGCCATGGCGCTGGGGTAACGAGCTGTGCGTGGCCGTGCGGCGCGCGTCACACTAGCGGCCGCTCGGCTCGTCAGCGGCGCGTCCACCGGTCACGCTGCCCGCACAGCGGCGTGCGCCTGCGAGCTCTGCCGTCTGTCTCCCGCGTCCTGGCAGCTGCCGCGCGCACCTACACTGCCGTAGCCTGCGCGGACGAGCTTAATTGCAACGATGCAGTGGCATTCCATCGAGACAGAACTAGTTCCGTCTCGAGAGCGGAAAAAGTTCCCGTGACTCGAATTTCTTCGGGTAACAGAGGACAGGAAGCAGCGGAATCGAGTCACTGCCACATACTTCGACTGCAGCGTAACATCTCATTCTATGGTCGTGCCACCGTGGTACAACAACCGAGTTAGAAAACTGCTGCGGAAGCAAAGGGAACTTCACAGCAAACATAAACATAGCCAAAGCCTTGCAGACAAACAAAAATTATGCGAGGCGAAATGTAGTGTGAGGAGGGCTATGCGAGAGGCTTTCAATGAATTCGAAAGTAAAGTTCTATGTACTGACTTGGCAGAAAATCTTAAGAAATTTAGGTCTCATGTCAAAGCGGTAGGTGGATCAAAACAAAATGTCCAGACACTCTGTGACCAAAAAGGTACAGAATCAGAGGATGACAGACTAAGGCCGAAATACTAAATGTCTTTTTCCAAAGCTGTTTCACAGAGGAAGACTACACTGTAGTTCCGTTTCTAGACTGTCGCACAGATGACGAAGTGGTAGATATCGAAATAGATGATAGAGGGATAGAAGAACAATTAAAATCGCTCAAAAGAGGAAAGGGCGCTGGACCTGATGGGATACTAGTTCGATTTTACACAGAGTACGCGAAGGAACTTGCATCCCCTTCATTCAGCGGTGTACCGTAGATCTCTAGGAGAGCGTAGCGTTCCAAAAGGATTGGAAAAGAGCACAGGTCATCCCCGTTTTAAAGAAGGGACGTCAAACAGCTGTGCAGAACTATGGACCTATATCTCTAACGTCGATCAGTTGTAGAATTTTGGAACACGTATTATGTTCGAGTACAATGACGTTTCTGGAGACTACAAATCTACACAGTGGGAATCAGCATGGGTTTCGAAAAAGACGATCGTGTGAAACCCAGTTCGCGCTATTCCTCCACGAGACTCAGAGGGCCATAGACACGGGTTCCCAGGTAGATGCCGTGTTTCTTTACTCCCGCAAGGCGTTCGATACAGTTCCCCACACTCGTTTAATGAGCAAAGTAAGAGCATATGGACTATCAGACCAATTGTGTGATTGGATTGAAGAGTTCCTACATAACAGAACGCAGCATGTCATTCTCAATGGAGAGAAGTCTTTCGAAGTAAGGGTGATTTGAGGTGTGCCGCAGGGGAGTGTCGGAGGACCGTTGCTATTCACAATATACATAAATGACTTTGTGCATGGCATCGGAAGTTCACTGAGGCTTTTTGCGGATGATGCTGTAGTATATCGAGAGGTTGTAACAATGGAAAATTGTACTGAAATGCAGAAGGATCTGCAACGAATTGAAGCATGATGTACGGAATGGCAATTGAATCTCAATGTAGACAAGTGTAATGTGCTGCGAATACATAGAAAGAAAGACGCTTTATCATTTAGCAACAATATAGCAGGTCAGCAACTGGAAGCAGTTAATTCCATAAATTATCTTGGAGTAGGCATTAGGAGTGATCTAAAATGGAATGCCATATAAAATTAATCGTCGGTAAAGCAGATGCCAGACTGAGATTCATTGGAAGAATCCCAAGGAAATGCAGTCGGAAAACAAAGGAAGTAGGTTACAGCACACTTGTTGACGCACTGCTTGAATATTGCTCAGCAGTGTGGGATCCGTAACCAGATAGGGTTGATAGAAGAAATAGAGAAGATCCAACGGAGAGGAGCGCGCTTCGTTACAGGATCATTTAGTAATCGCGAAAGCGTTACGGAGATGACAGATAAACTCCAGTGAAAGACTTTGCACGAGAAACGCTCAGTAGCTCGGTACGGGCTTTTCTTGATGTTTCGAGAAACACCTTCACCGAGGAGTCAAGCAGTATATTGCTCCCTCCTACGTATATCTCGCGAAGAGACCATGAGGATAAAATCAGAGAGATTAGAGCCCACACAGAGGCATACCGACAATCTTTCTTTCTACGAACAATACGAGACTGGAATAGAGGGGAGAACCGATAGAGGTACTCAAAGTACCCTCCGCCACACACCGTCAGGTGACTTCCGGAGTATGGATGTAGATGTTTATGGCGGAAATAGACTTGCTTCAGTACAGAGGTGATGGGCCAGCTTTCTCACTAATCCTCCTGGATGAGTTGTGTCTGGTGCCTATAAGGTATGGATGTGAAAAACCAGCTGCTTAAAACCGATACCTGTATTTTAGTTCTGAATAATCCGTATTTTTAGGTATTCGTTTGGTCCCGGTTGTAACAAGTGGTCTGGCTGGAACCTATCAAATAGGGAAGGGAAAAACAGACCAGTTGAAAGGGAGGCCAGTACTTTAGTTCTGAATAACCGATGACTTTCGATATTTGTTTCGCCTCTGTTACGGGACCTGTTTTTCTTTTTAACTAATAACTGAGTTAAAAAAAGAAAACAAATACCAGTTAGCGTTAGCGGCAGCGCTAAAATTTTTCTTTTTTAAATAAACCTTTTTTATGAAAAGGAATAATTTTATTCACAAAATTTGCATTGCTTTGAAATATTGGTTAAAGAAAATGAGCAAAGCTATCAGTGCTATTTTAATAATAACGCTGACAGAAACGAGCAACAAACACAGGACATAAGAATCGGTTCAGCATTGCTGAGACGTTAATGTATGTCACCACGTGGCGTGGCCTATTACATGCACTGCGCAAGGCTTGCTCCGTCTCGTCTGTGTAGTAGTTTCTCACTGTAGTCGTCATACATCACTTGTATTACAGAATAGCAGCATCCCTAGTCTGGAAGCGTTTTACAAAGTGCAGAATCAGTGAAGTAGAATGCTCCGTATACTTTAAAAGGACAGAAACGGAAGGAGTCACTAGAACTTGTGACATAATATAAGGAGAAAACTTAAAACTTAAATGTTCACCATTCATAGTCGACAATAGAAATTGAAAGCCGGTGATCTGCTGCCTGCGTCTACATAACATGTCTTTATCTGCTTTTAGCCTTTGGAAAAGGACAAATTCAGACGAAAAATAGAGTTCTTCAACCTCTGTTTTCACCTTTTGCCACTGACTAAAATGGTTCAAATGGCTCAGAGGACTGTGGGACTTAACTTCTGAGGTCATCAGTCCCCTAGAACGTAGAACTACTTAAACCTAACTAATCTAAGGACATCACACACACATCCATGCCCGAAGCAGGATTCGAACCTGCGACTGTAACGGTCGCGCGGTCCCTAGACTGAAGCGCCTAGAACCGCTCGGCCACTCCGGCCGGCCGCCACTGACTATTCGCAATGTTCAAATAGTGGTATGATCCCCGATTACAACATGATTTTTGGGAGAGTTTCGAAAAATTAGAATCAATAGGAGGACAGTGGTGATTTTTTGTAGTATTCAAACACTTGTCACCTTTAGAGAAAAGCAGCGGATGGTGGACGGACTAAGTTTCCGTTTATTGCGCTATTTGATTTGATATTTTGATTATATGTAGCTCGAAACTGAAAGAATCAAAAATTTTCAGCCCTTGTTCGACTTCTACGTTCATTACAGGAAACAACAGGAATTAAAAAACCGAAAATTGGTTGTTTCAGAAACCGGTTATTGCGATCGGTCTTAACACTCCAATTGAACTGCTGTTGAAAAAATCTGATACAACCGCAACCCGGTTGGATTTCTGTGCCAGTATGGGCTTAGTAATCACAAACTCCTTTTTTAAACATAAGAACATTCACCGGTATACTTGGGAAGGCAGGGGAACCAGATCTGTCATTAACTACATAATAACAGATCATGAATTCAGGAAAGCTGTGAGGGACACACGTGTATTCAGGGGATTCTTTGATGACACTGATCATTATTTAATCTGCAGTGAAACTGGGATTGTGAGGCCGAAAGTGCAGGAGGTCAGGTCCATATGTAGGAGGATAAGAGTGGAGAAACTTCAGGATAAGGAAATCAGACACAAGTACATAACAGCGATCTCAGAAAGGTACCAGTTAGTTGAATGTAGTCAATTACAGTCATTGGAAAAGGAATGGACAAGGTACAGGGACGCAGTACTAGAAGTGACTAAAGAATGTCTTGGAACAGTAGTGTGTAAAAGTAAGATGAAGCAAACAGCTTGGTGGTATGACACAGTCAAGGCAGCCTGTAAAAGGAAAAAGAAGGCGTGTCAAAAATGGCTACACACTAGAACTCAGCTAGACAGAGAAAGTTATGTTGAAGAAAGAAACAAAGCCAAACAGATAATTGCAGCATCCAAGAAGAAATCTTGGGAAGACTTTGGAAACAGGTTGGAGACTCTGGGTCAAGCTGCTGGAAAACCATTCTGGAGTGTAATTAGCAGTCTTCTAAAGGGAGGTAAGAAGGAAATGACAAGTATTTTGGACAGGTCAGTAAAACTGCTGGTGAATCCTGTGGATGCCTTGGGCAGATGGAGGGAATATTTTGATGAGTTACTCAATGTAGGTGAAAATACGATCAGTAATGTTTCAGATTTCGAGGTAGAATGGGATAGGAATGATGGAAATAGGATCACATTTGAGGAAGTGGAGAAAATGGTCAATAGATTGCAGTGCAATAAAGCAGCTGGGGTGGATAAAATTAAGTCGGAACTCATCAAATACAGTGGAATGTCAGGTCTTAAATGGCTACACAGGATAATCGAACTGGCCTGGAAGTCGGGACAGGTTCCATCAGACTGGACAAAAGCAGTAATCACACCAATCTTTAAACATGGAAACAGAAAAGATTGTAACAACTACAGAGGTATCTCTTTAATCAGCGTTGTGGGTAAAATCTTCTCAGGTATTGTTGAAAGGAAAGTGCGAGTATTAGTTGAGGACCAATTGGATGAAAATCAGTGTGGGTTTAGGCCTCTTAGAGGTTGTCAGGACCAGATCTTTAGCTTACGGCAAATAATGGAGAAGTGTTATGATGGAACAGGGAATTGTATGTGTGCTTTATAGATCCAGAAAAGGCATATGACCGGGTTCCTAAGAGGAAGTTACTGTCTGTTCTACGAGATTATGGAATAGGAGGCAAACTTTTGCAAGCAATTAAAGGTCTTTACATGGATAGCCAGGCAGCAGTTAGGGTTGACGGTAAATTGAGTTCATGGTTCAGAGTAGTTTCAGGGGTAAGACAAGGCTGCAACCTGTCTCCACTGTTGTTCATATTATTTATGGATCATATGTTGAAAACAATAGACTGGCTGGGTGAGATTAAGATATGTGAACGCAAAATAAGCAGTCTTGCATATGCGGATGACTTAGTTGTGATGGCAGATTCGATTGAAAGTTTGCAAAGTAATATTTCAGATCTAGATCAGAAATGTAAGGACTATGGTATGAAGATTAGCATCTCCAAAACGAAAGTAATGTCAGTGGGAAAGAAATATAAACGGATTGAGTGCCAAATAGGAGGAACAAAGTTAGAACAGGTGGACGGTTTCAAGTACTTAGGATGCATATTCTCACAGGATGCCAACATAGTGAAAGAACTGGAAGCGAGGCGTAGCAAAGCTAATGCAGTGAGCGCTCAGCTACGATCTACTCTCTTCTGCAAGAAGGAAGTCAGTACCAAGACTAAGTTATCTGTGCACCGTTCAATCTTTCGACCAACTTTGTTGTATGGGAGCGAAAGCTGGGTGGATTCAGGTTACCTTATCAACAAGGTTGAGGTTACGGATATGAAAGTAGCTAGGAAGATTGCAGGTACTAGTAGATGGGTACAATGGCAGGAGGGTGTCCACAATGAGGAAATCAAAGAAAAACTGGGAATGAACTCTATAGATGTAGCAGTCAGGGCGAACAGGCTTAGATGGTGGGGTCATGTTACACGCATGGGAGAAGCAAGGTTACCCAAAAGACTCATGGGTTCAGGAGTAGAGGGTAGGAGGAGTCGGGGCAGACCAAGGAGAAGGTACCTGGATTCGGTTAATAATGATTTTGAAGTAATAGGTTTAACATCAGAAGAGGCACCAATGTTAGCACTGAATAGTGGGTCATGGAGGAATTTTATAAGGGGGACTATGCTCCAGACTGAACGCTGAAAGGCATAATCAGTCTTAAATGATGATGATGATGATGATGAACCGCAACCCGGTTGGTTCTGCAATAACCGCCATCCGTATTGTAAGGCAGATTTTAAGGGCGACTATTTCCCTATTGACAGCCGCTACAGAATACGTTTTAACGACCTGCCAAGAGGCTGTACCTTACAGACGCTCTGGTGGCAAGATCGGAAATGGCCAAGGAGAATGCCGACCTTCCTGCTCCTGATTCGTAGTGTCTGGATGGCCTGGAACTGCCGTGCTGTTCTAGGCGCTGCAGTCTGGAACCGAGCGACCGCTACGGTCGCAGGTTCGAATCCTGCCTCGGGCATGGATGTGTGTGATGTCCTTAGGTTGGTTAGGTTTAATTAGTTCTAAGTTCTAGGCGACTGATGACCTCAGAAGTTAAGTCCCATAGTGCTCAGAGCCATTTTTTTTGGCCTGGAACTGACCGTTCCAGGAGTTCGGAGATCGAGGAGTCGGCCGTCATCGCCCGTGGGGACTGTGTTTGTGTGTTAAAAGGTTCACACCAGCGCAGAGAATGGTGTTCCTCGTTGTGAGGCGGCCGACGTATTCGTAGTTCTCTTCAGCTGACGGCGCTGTTCTCCCTGTTTGTAACCGTGGGGCGGCGATCGTATTCAAACGCATAAGGCTATTACACTGACAGAAAAAAATCGCAACATCAAAAATAATTAATGTAGAGTAGTGAAATTTCTGGAATACATTTGTCTAGGTGACATACTTAAATGGCTAATATTGCAAGATCACAGGTTAATGTAAGCGCGCCGGCCGGTATGGCACAGCACATGGAGATGTATTATTAAATGATAAGCTTGAAAGTAATAATGTTAACTTCTTCAAAAAAATCCTCCAACATTAAATGTTTATTTCATTGACAGAATAGTTTTCATTAAGTATCCATCTAACACTTTCCATATTGCCAATACATCTAGATAAATGTTTTCATCTTCACTACAGGTATATATTACTGTCTTTGAAACTGTAAGTAGTTTAACTTAGATTTTATAACTCTCTTGAAAGTTGTAAACCGTATTTGAAATTGTAGGTAGTTTATCTTAGATTTTGAAACGCTTTGGAAATTTGTAAACAGACGTTTGTGAAAATGCTAAGTTGTGATTTGCCTGTTACCGTACTCTGTGTACCAGAAAATGAAATCGGCAGCAAAAATGTAGGTAAACGGATTAATATATATTACCTACTCACGCTTTTCACATAATGTACACACTTTGCTTCTGATCCAGTGCGAAAGTTTTGTTTTTCTGTGTGTAAAAGCAGCTACATACCATCCAACGAACGTGAGTACACGAATAGCTAAGTAACAGCTCGGTACACACCAAATAACTGGTTTCCACGACGCTACCACAACCCCAAGTATATACTGCAGACGTACGAAGTTCACCTTTAAGTATTTTGTTTACTAACAGCCGCTCACATAGTTGGAGATGACATGATGTTCGCTAAGTAAAAAACGGCAACAGAAAAAAAGCGCACAGAAAATATATCGCAAACAGCGACAATAATTGCTTAAAACATGCTGTAACAAATAATAAATAAGGTAATATGAAAGCATCCATAGAAAAAAAATATATATATTAAAAACGAATAGTAAAAATGTAATAATGTGCTACTGTGTATAACCATGCTATTTTCTGATTGTTTTAGATTAAAGAAAACCACTGATGATGGTGATATTTGTCGCCGAAACCAGTTTGGGAGAATAAAGAAATAAACGAATAACAAAGTGTTTTGCATCAAGGCGGACTCAATTTCTGATATTACTGTTTTTCTATGCAATCACGGACCAAATGAAAGAGTTACAAGATAAAGTTACTGATTTGCATCCTCATAGTGGCGTTACTAGTGCCATTGTTAAGCGACTGACGGAAAATTTGAAAAGACATCATCTTTCAGATGTATAAACACCCCTACCAGCTTTCGTCTATGTCGCACAACGTCTACTTGGTATTGCGATTTATTTTCCGTCAGTGTGTATTGATCATCGTCTTCACGTAGTCTTGCCCGCTACGGTTCCCCCGCAAAACTTCTTCCTCTGTTTCTGAACATACTGCATCTATACCACCCCTGCTCCTAGCCCACTCCTACTGAAACGGGGAGCCTGTTTGACAATTTATTTAGTAGACAGCTATAAATAAGCATTAGATTTCTTTTCCTACTGGCTGAGACTAATTAATTCCTGTCTTCTGCTCGACTACATTTCACGTAGTTAAAGTTACAAACAATGATGAACCAAGATACATTACTGTGACTATCCTCCAAAAACTGAATGACGACATTTTGCAATGATGACCGATGCGAGACGTGTAGGACGACAGTCACTAAGGTTGTGGAAAGGATGTGGGGCCATGCCGTCTCCATTTGTGTGTCCAGCTACACTGAGTTCTCGGTTGTGGACTTGTGGCGCGAACACCTCGATCGAGGTGGTCCAACAGATTCTCATTTGAATTATAAATCCGGGGGTTCTGATGGCCAGGGGAGTACGGTAAGCTCATTCCTGTGCTCTTCGAACCACGTGCGTACTCAGCGGGCTATGTGACACGTTGCATTGCCCTGCTGACGAATGCCGTAGTGCCGAGGAAAAACAAGCTGCATGTAGTATATATGTATACTTGTGTTGATCCATTGAGCCTCCAAAAATGACGAGATTACCCCTGGCAATGCCACGAAAACATTACTCAGGCGTAGATTCTGATTTGGGAGAGCTTCGGGTAGGCACAATGTTATTGGCTGTAATACTATTTGGGACGCTCAAAATTGGTATTCGAACCTCCACAATGTACCTTTATGCTTTCCCATTATAGAAATGTACACTACTGGCCATTAAAATTGCTACACCAAGAAGAAATGGAGATGATAAACGGGTATTCATTGGACAAATATATTATACTGGAACTGACATGTGATTACATTTTCACGCAATTTGGGTGTGTAGATTCTGAGAAATCAGTACCCGGAACAACCACCTCTGGCCGTAATAACGGCCTTGATACGCATGGGCAATGAGTCAAATAGAGCTTGGATGGCGTGTCAGATACAGCTGTCCATGCAGCTTCAACACGATACCACAGTTCATCAAGAGTAGTGACTGGCGTATTGTGACGAGCCAGTTCCTTGCCCTCCATTGACCAGACGTTTTCAATTGGTGGGAGATCTGGAGAATGTGCTGGCCAGGGCAGCAGTCGAACACTTTCTGTATCCAGAAAGACACGTACAGGACCTGCAACAGGCGGTAGTGCATTATCCTGCTGAAATGTAGGGTTTCGCAGGGATCGAATGAAGGGTAGAGCCACGTGTCGTAACACATCTGAAATGTAACGTCCACTGTTCAAAGTGCCAACAATGCGAACAAGAGGTGACCGAGACGTGTAACCAATGGCACCCCATACCATCACGCCGGGTGATACGCCAGTATGGCGATAACGAATACACGCTTCCAATGTGCGTTCACCGCGATGTCGCCAAATACGGATGCGAACATCACGATGCTGTAAAGAGAACCTGGATTCATCCGAGAAAATGACGTTTTGCCATTCGTGCACCCAGGTTCGGCGTTGAGTACACCATTGCAGGCGCTCCTCTCTGCGTTGCAGCGTCAAGGGTAACCGCAGCCATGGTCTCCGAGCTGATAGTCCATGCTGCTGCAAACGTCGTCGAACTGTTCGTGCAGATGGTCGTTGTCTTGGAAACGTCCCCATCTATTGACTCAGGGATCGAGACGTGACTGCACGATTCGTTACAGCCATGCGGATAAGATGCCTGTCATCTCGACTGCTAGTGATACGAGGCCATTGGGATCCAGCACGGCGTTCCGTATTACCCTCCTGAACCCACGGATTCCATATCCTGCTAACAGTCATTCGATCTCCACCAACGCGAGCAGCAACGTCGCTATAAGGTAAACCGCTATCGCGATACCCAAAATCCGAACTGTATCAAATTCGGAAACGTGATAGTACGCATGTTTCTTCCTTACACGAGGCATCACAACAACGTTTCACCAGGCAACGCCGGTCAAGTGCTGTTTGTGTATGAGAAATCGGTTGGAAACTTTCCTCATGTCAGCACGTTGTAGGTGTCGCCACCGGCGCCAACCTTGTGTGAATGCTCTGAAAAGCTAATCATTTGCATATCACAGCATCTTCTTCCTGTCGGTTAAATTTCGCGTCTGTAGCACGTCATCTTCGTGGTGTAGCAAATTTAATGGCCAGTAGTTTATTTTTTATATGCTTTAGTTTTTCATTTTTATTCATCCTGATTACTGTGGTTATTAATCTAAGTAAGCATTCTATCAGGAAATTTTAGAACACCAGTCATCTGTAATAAATGTCATAGTTTGTTGTTATGGCAAGATTTAGCAATTGAACATTATCGTTGCTCACAGCCTGCAGGCACCCTCTGCCGAGTGCTGCGTACACTAGTCTTACGGGGCCTTCTATTTTTTTCATATCCAGTGTGATGTGTACAACCAGAATGTGCACTACATCTTCGGCATGTTTATAATATGAAGCTTCACTGCAGGCCTTATCCAGTTTGGTTTGCATTGTACTGCGCCACAAATTGTAATAATGTAATCTGTTGCTTCTTATTCCTAGTGTGGGTTGTCAATTTAAGGACAATGCAGGTTTTAATATATGTATATATATATATATATATATATATATATATATATATATATATATATATCGGCCATCTTCTGTTTTATTCTATTTTCTAGGACGCCACGCATTTTATTCCATTTTATAGGATACCGCGCAATGTTTATAAGCAGTGACGAGGTGAATTGTCCGCCACCGTAGCAGAATGGACAGTACACCGGCTTGTCGTGTCGGGGGGGCCCGAATTCGATTTCCGGCTGGGTTGGAGATTTTCCCCGCTCGGGGACTGGGTGTTTGTTTTGTCTCCATCATCATCATTTCATCCTCATCGACGCGCAAGTCGGCGAAGCGGCGTCATCTCAAAAGACTTGCACCAGGCGATCAGGTCTAACCGCCGGGAGGCCCTCGCCACACATTTCATTTTCACGTCCGCCCCGATAGCTGAATGGTAGCCGGCACTGTAGCTCAGCGTGTTCGGTCAGAGGGCTACGTGCTCCCTGTAATAAAAAAAACTGAGTCAAGGAATCAACGATGAACTTGAATGGATGTCTTGTGACGTCCGTCCAGACCAAATGCAACGAACTATATCGAAAAAAAAGTGGTCTGCGTGACGGATTGCCGTTCTACGGGCCCGGGTTCGATTCCCGGCTGGGTCGTCAATTTTCTCCGCTAAGGGAGTGGGTGTTGTGCTGCCTTCATCATCATTTCATCCCCATCCGCCGCGCAGGTCGCCCAATGTGCGTCGAATGTAATAAGACCTGCACCAAGGCGGCCGGACCTGCCCCGCATGGGGTCTCCCGCCATTGACGCCAAACGCTCATTTCCATTCTCCATTTCATTTTCACGAGGGGCATTTAGCAGCTGGAACATATTATACACGGTACCCTATGTGCCCGTCGCTACCAAATATCAGTAAGTCGTTTGAAGTTTCCTTGGCAGTCCAATCTTACTAAATGGTGTCACGCCACTATTAGGAAATTTTTTATTTGTTCCGTAGGCCAATCCGAAGATACCTAAATAAAAGTGAAACACGTCATTGGTACATAATAAAAAATTTAATAATGCAACGAAGACTACTGTCTTTTTGTTTAAAATTCCAGACACTCTGTTCAAGGTTTGGGAAGAACTTGCGTATCGACCTGGTGTGTGTCGTGTGAATGATGCTCGTATTAAACACTTGTAAGAAAACTGTTCGAGTTGCTCTTTCATTCGACGTATTATTTATAATTGTAAGTTGAATATAATAAATACGAGAAATAATTAAAACCCATATATTAATATTTAAACATCCTGTAGTTTCTTCCTTTATGCTGATATATGACATAACAACTGAGGAAGAACAGTTGAAGATACTAACAGTTTAACAAATAATATTTCCCGTCACGCTTTGATTTTTAGGCTTCTGCACTTTATGAATATCTGTTGCGTGTGTGACATTCACGTAACGTTGTGCCTACGACTTTTTTATTCCCAGGCTGCAACACATGGAGAAATTGAAGGTAGGTTTCTCAGTGTGCCTTCTAGTGCCCTTCTTAGATCAGTGCTATACCTATCTACTGTGGTAACCACAGAGGGAACACCCCTGTTCTCCGCTCTCACATTTCGCGGAGCATCACGAATCTCATTGGATTCACGTTTGACCTTTCCCACCGAGCCGCCACTTCATTGTTCGCGTTTTGGCGGCGGGACGGACTGCCCTAGCAGGAGACCTTCGGATGCATACGTGCTGTCATCTGCGAAACCAGAGCCCCGGTTCACTATGGAGCTGAAGTGGGTGACAAGCCTCCATCGAGGAGGTGGCGCCTGTGTCACGGATGTGTGCAGAACACGAGCTGTCCAGTCTCATCTTTTGCAGAGACTTGCAGGAAACTTGCAGCAGTATCAAACAGCGTTCCTGGTACCGTCCCCTTTATGTAGCTGCTTTTCTGCAGAGGCTGTTGACAGGAACTCACCATGAGAAACTGCACATTTCTTTCCAAATATCACGATTTGACCCAACAGCTGTATAGTTTAGCAGTAAAAAAAAAAAAAAAAAAAAAAAAAAAAGTTACCAGGCGTGTCAATTCGTCTTGCATCTGAAGACTGTATCAACATAAAAGTCCTACACACCAAAACATCACAGGATAGAAAGTTCCCCGAACTTATTAGTAAAAGACGAAAAACATAGTGAACACGAAGAATAGCAATAGTGAGCTGTGTCTGCTCGGATTTCACTTCCACGTCACTCAAAGCAAAGTCAGTACAGCTGTAACGTTGTTGCTTTAATTTTCTATGAAAGCGGTGCTGATAGACAATAAAAGCGGGTTAAAAGCTGTGAGCTGTCTAGGGAAGTTAACCTTGCATTACTGCGCTACTATTTCACCAGGTATCCAGTCTAGCTTACCAAATTCCGAACCAGACTAACATTAATTATAATCTTTTAATAGTCATACGACAACCGGTGATATATATATATATATATATATATATATATATATATATATATATATATATATATATATATATATATATATATATACAGGATGTTTCAAAAATGACCGGTATATTTGAAACAGCAATAAAAACTAAACGAGCAGCGATAGAAATACACCGTTTGTTGCAATATGCTTGGGACAACAGTACATTTTCAGGCAGACAAACTTTCTAAATTACAGTAGTTACAATTTTCAACAACAGATGGCGCTGCGGTCTGGGAAACTCTATAGTACGATATTGTCCACATATCCACCATGCGTAGCAATAATATGGCGTAGTCTCTGAATGAAATTACCCGAAACCTTTGACAACGTGTCTGGCGGAATGGCTTCACATGCAGATGAGATGTACTGCTTCAGCTGTTCAATTGTTTCTGGATTCTGGCGGTACACCTGGTCTTTCAAGTGTCCCCACAGAAAGAAGTCACAGGGGTTCATGTCTGGCGAATAGGGAGGCCAATCCACGCCGCCTCCTGTATGTTTCGGATAGCCCAAAGCAATCACACCATCATCGAAATATTCATTTAGGAAATTAAAGACGTCGGCCGTGCGATGTGGCCGGGCACCATCTTGCATAAACCACGAGGTGTTCGCAGTGTCGTCTAAGGCAGTTTGTACCGCCACAAATTCACGAAGAATGTCCAGATAGCGTGATGCAGTAATCGTTTCGGATCTGAAAAATGGGCCAATGATTCCTTTGGAAGAAATCGCGGCCCAGACCAGTACTTTTTGAGGATGCAGGGACGATGGGACTGCAACATGGGGCTTTTCGGTTCCCCATATGCGCCAGTTCTGTTTATTGACGAAGCTGTCCAGGTAAAAATAAGCTTCGTCAGAAAACCAAATGCTGCCCACATGCATATCGCCGTCATCAATCCTGTGCACTATATCGTTAGTGAATGTCTCTCGTGCAGCAATGGTAGCGGCGCTGAGGGGTTGCCGCGTTTGAATTTTGTATGGATAGAGGTGTAAACTCTGGCGCATGAGACGATACGTGGACGTTGGCGTCATTTGGACCACAGCTGCAACACGGCGAACGGAAACCCGAGGCCGCTGTTGGATCACCTGCTGCACTAGCTGCGCGTTGCCCTCTGTGGTTGCCGTACGCGGTCGCCCTACCTTTCCAGCACGTTCATCCGTCACGTTCGCAGTCCGTTGAATTTTTTCAAACAGATCCTTTATTGTATCGCTTTTCGGTCCTTTGGTTACATTAAACCTCCGTTGAAAACTTCGTCTTGTTGCAGCAACACTGTGTTCTAGGCGGTGGAATTCCAACACCAGAAAAATCCTCTGTTCTAAGGAATAAACCATGTTGTCTACAGCACACTTGCACGTTGTGAACAGCACACGCTTACAGCAGAAAGACGACGTACAGAATGGCGCACCCACAGACTGCGTTGTCTTCTATATCTTTCACATCGCTTGCAGCGCCATCTGTTGTTGAAAATTGTAACTACTGTAATTTCGAAAGTTTGTCCGCCTGAAAATGTACTGTTGTCCCAAGCGTATAGCAACAAACGGTGTATTTCTATCGCTGCTCGTTTAGTTTTTATTGCCGTTTCAAATATACCAGTCATTTTTGAAACACCCTGTATATAAAGAGAATTTAAATAAAGAGAAATAAATCCGTTTATATTTGGAAATATATTTTAACATTGATCATTGAAATTTCAGCATATTAAATTTGATTCATAACTAAATTGGTGCCTTATTTAGGATTGTGAAAATGTGAGATTGTAATCTTACAGAACACATCAAATATGGAGCCAAGATTGGGAGACTGCATACAACACTGCATTCATAAAATAACACACGAAGAACGTTGAAACATATGCAAGAGGAAATTAACCACAACCAACCGATTCAATTTTTACCCAAAGAAGTTACGTTCCTAGCACAATCCTGTCCGTCATGTAATTACCACACACTGGTATACTAAATTCATACTAACTCTCTGTGAAATCTTCCCAAAAAGAATAGCTGAGGGCTACTTTTATGATTACACCACATGCTTCACGTGGTCAACTTGGTTTACACAAAGAATGTAACTCCACAATAATTTTGTTAATTAAAATAAATTAGATTGAAAAGCAATGTACAAAAGAAAAACCTCGAACTGGTTACTATCGTCTTACTATTAACCGGATGGGTCAAACAATTGTATAAGTACGTGGTACTGGTCTCACAAAGCACACCCCACGTGGGTTGAACATAAAGAAAGGTTGCTATATTGAAAAAAATTGTCAAGACGAGACGTTATAATCTCACGCACATTCACATTTAAGATTGATGATCTTAGTTAGAGTTACTGATCAACACGTGGTTCCACTTTACTCACAAAGTAGTGACAAAGCAACTACCGGAATATATTCTGAACTTCACACTCGAATTACACTGTGTTGCAATTTAAGATAACATTAGATATTTTAGAGCTAAACCTGAAACAAAGGTGATTAAATTTTCAGTTAGGCTGAACTTAAGAAATCCATTGTCCTACGGATTTAGCAGACACGCGCTTAGCCGGAGATCTTATCACTTCAGACGCTCACCGCGGACATACTGACCTGGGCTCCTACCAAGGGTGCTTCCGTATACAAAACGGAAGTGACCAGAGAGGCAGCTTCCTATACCAACATGACAAGGGACGGACAGGACCATACTAAGGATAGAAACCTCTTTGCTTTTAGAAAGCGTTGCGGTCCGGCAGAAATTTTCACTGTAGTCATTCCAAAGTACAGGGTGTTCGAAAATGCCCGTTACGAACTTCTAGGGCTTGTAGAGGAGAGAGAGTGCATAATATTTAGATTAGGAACCCACGTCCAGAAATGTATCATTTCCGTGCTGCAGCTGTTTGAAAACATGTTTTCTAGGTAGGTATGCAACAGTGTAGAAGTGATGGGGGTGGTGGTGGGGGAAGGACGGGGGGGGGGGGGGGAGTACGTCGGACCCGTTGATGTCATCGAACATGTGTCATACCTCTCCTACCTGGCTCGAGTCTCGGTCATGTGTCTGTGAGTGTTAGAGGAACATGGTTGAGTCCAAAATGGTTAAAACGGCTCTGAGCACTATGGGACTTAACATCTGAGGTCATCAGTTCCCTAGAGCTTAGAACTACTTAAACCTAATTAACCTAAGGACATCACACACATCCATGCCCGAGGCAGGATTCGAACCTGCGACTGTAGCGGTCACGCGGTTCCAGATTGAAGCCCCTAGAACTGCTCGGCCACATCGGCCGGCCGATACCGTATTACTTACACAGAATTTTTATTTGGTGGGATGAATGACAATTTACAGTAAAAGTAGAGAAATGTAAGTTATTGTAAATGAGTGGGAAAAATAATCATATAATGTTGGAATACAGTGTTAGTGCCAGGTCGATTAAATGTCGTGGCCTAACACTGCAAAGCTGTATGAAATGGAACGAGGACGTGAGGTCGGTTGTAGGGATGGCGAATCGTCGTCTTATTGAAAGAGTTTTAGGAAAGTGTAGCTCATCTAAGAAGAAAGCCGCAAATTAAAAATTGATCCGACCCATTCTTGATTACTATTCCAGTGTTTAGCATCCCCCCTCCCTTCCCAGACCTGATTAAAAGAGATCATCGAAATAGTTGAGTTCTGTGCTGCTAGATTTATTACGGGAAGGTTCCACTAAGACGCGGATATTAGGAGAAGCTTCGTGAAGCCAGATGGAAATTCCTGGAGGAAAGGTGTCTCTCTTTTCGCGAAATAGTATAGAGAAAATTTAGAGAAGTGGTATTTGCAGCTGACTGCAAAATTATTCCACTGCCGCCGCGTACATTTCGCGTAAGGAATGCGAAGACAAGAGAAGAGAAACTGGGTGTCGTACTGAGGTGTATAGATAGTCGTTTTTTCCCTCTTTCCATTTGCGAGTGGAGCAGTAAAGTGAGTATGGTGCAAGGTTCCCTAAGACACATACCGTATGGTAGTTGACGGAGTATTATGCAGATGTACGGAAAGTATGCAAGCATTCAGAATGCTAAAATCCGGGTCTGCCAATAAATGTTTTGGAGTAAATTTCCGGACCGATACATAGCGCAACTCGTCTCGCGCCAACGTAATTAGCACTGCACGAATTCTGCCGTCATCCACGACTGGGACTTCGCGCGACTACATGAAAGTTTGGAAGACAGACGAAAAGTACGTTTCAGTATATAAACTGCGTCTCGGCCAATGCTGATTCTTGTTACACTTGTCTCCGAATGACATTGACATAGAGCTGTCATTGATTTCTATGAGACTTTAAAAGATAGCGTGAGAAGAACTTCATGATTCTTCCAGGAATCACCAGGAATATAACGCAACGAAAGGAGTTCCCGCGCTTTATTTGTCTCCGCCATAAACTCTTGCAACAACTTCGGACAAGGCTGGAACGAAAGAGTAGCCCGCGAGCGAAGGCGATTTATTATGCAGAGAATGCGACAGGAAGGCGCTCGCGTGTCGCGTCGTTCGGCTGTGCCAAAGAAGCCGCCGCCAAGAGCAAAATGACTCCCAAGTATGCAGGCGGGTACCGCTAACCAAAATCCACAGGCTGGCAGTCGCACACGAAAATAAGAAATATGCTCCGCTCTTTTTCACCTACAACAAAACATCTTGAGACCATCTGTGTTGACCGTAAATACCCTAATCGTACCTGCAGATCAAACATACACTCTGATCAAAAGTATCCGGACACCTATAAATGGACGTTAAGATAGGGTGTGTCCACAATTCGCCTCTTTAACGGCTTGAATTGTGACGGGGACACTTTCTAGGAGGTGTGAGGTATATGTATGTCTATGGAAGAAAAGAAGTCCATTCTGCTTCAAGAACAGACCCAAAGAAGAGAAACCGAGCGAGGTGGCACTGGACTCGCATTCGGGAGGACGACGGTTCAATCCCGCGTCCGGCCATCCTGATTTAGGTTTTCCGTGATTTCCCTAAATCACTCCAGGCAAATGCCGGGATGGTTCTTCTGAAAGGGCACGGCCGACTTCCTTCCCATCCTTCCATTATCCGATGAGACCGATGACCACGCTGTCTGGTCTCCTTCCCCAACACCAACCAACCAAAGAAGAGAATTATTTTGGACGTTGTGGTCCATTGGGTTCAGCTTGGGACTCTGGGTAGGCAAGCCCGTTACAGGAATATTATTTCTTAAAAGACATCATAGTCGCCGTTGACTGTATGAAATATTTATTATTACGATAGCAATTTCGGCATTAGGGCCATTTTCAAGTAATACTGCAAAAGTTACCTAAACAGAAAAATGAAGCACAGGGTGTACATGCATAATTAAACAAACATTTTATTAAGATAGTAGCGTAATTAGAAAAATTGGTGAGAAATGTACATAACTTACAATCAGTCAGAATAAAAGACTATTTTTCTCTTCTTATTTTACTTTATTGCAATTTCATGCCTCATTTACTAAAGATACTGCCTGTGTACGTAGCAAAGATAGTGCACACCAAGGATACAACTAATAAGCTTTATATCGTAAAGTCTTTTCGTCTGTCGACATCATACAGCTTTCTAAATAGTGCTATGATTGTAAGGGGCAGTAGGACAGGATGGGAATATTTCTTTATAACATAATAGAGGATAATACATGTGTTACCTGTTAAAAAGCTCTCACATTGACTTCTTAACAGATAGCATATGTATTATCTTTAGTAAATGTATTTTCGCGCTAACAGACTTAGCTCCACATGTTGTCAGTGCACCTGAGCTGTTATTTGTGATAGTTCATTAGAACGATGGTAACATTGCCAATACAGCACATATTTAACAACATTTTACGATGTAATATAAGTGTCGTACTCATAGGATCTTGTGGGACTCTCACAGTCAAAAGGCTACATTCAGATAGGCATATTCTGACAGAATGTAAGTTATGTACATCTCTCACCAATTTTTATAATTACGCTACTATCTTAATAAAATGTTTGTTTAATTGTGTATATAAGCCCTGTGCTTCATTTTTGTGTTTTGGTAACTTTTGCTGTGTTACTTGAAAATGGTCCTAATGCCGAAATTGCAATCCTAATAATAAATACAGTAAACGGCGACTATGATGTCCTTCAAGAAATATTATACGATTGTGAATCCCAACCATGAGAAGTTAAGGAATGTTATTGTCCATAAACCATTGCCCCACAGATGGCGTTCGAAGACAAGGTGAATTGTCGTATTGAGATAATCGTCGACTCAGAATAGATACCCTACTGTATGCAGTACACAATGATGTAAAGTGAGTTCATATTCTTCCGCATTTAGTGTTTCCTTACGCGCAATAAGGGAACCACGCCCTAACCACGATAAACAGTTCCATACCGTAATTCCACCTCCTCCATACTCCACTGTTGGCACTACACATGATGGCAGGCAACAGTCTCCAGGCATTTGCCAAACCCACATCCTTCCATCAGGTTGCCTTAGGGTATAGTGTGATGCATCGCTCCAAGTCACTCGTTTCCAGTCAATCCCTGTCCAGTGGCGTCGCTGTTTACTCCACATCAAACATCGCTTAGCAATGGCTACAAAAATGTGTGGCTTATGGAGAGTAGCTGTATCGTTTCCCCCCCCCCCCCCCCGCCCTCCCCCCTACGCAGTGTGATTGTGTTAGCTGGACTGATGGTAGAACTTTGGGACTCACAAGTGATCCCTTCCGCCTACGCATTCCTGAGAAAAAGGTATCTTGACAGGACAGACACAGTCAGATAACAAATGACAAAAAGAATTCAATCTTGAACATCAATATTAATATGCTTTTCGTGTGATATAATTACAAATTAACTACTTTCGGACATTTTCCTTTTGCCTAGACTGTGAAACCTCGCTTCTTGCCAAATATCGTGATTCTCGCTCAACAGGTTTTGATGGGTGGATTTGCGAGCATCAAAACATGTGACATAAATGTAGAAACTTCAATTTTTTACACCGCCAAGAGATCATAGGCCTTTATTATCTGATATTAATTTCAACTTGATACTTGAATACTTTACTGAGAAAAAGGGTTTTTAACATTCAGATCACAGGCAGGCAGACAGACAACAAAGTGATGCTCTAAGAGTTCGGCTTTTACCGACTGTGGTACGTAACCCTAAAAAATGTTATAAGTATCATGCTGAAACAGATCTAACTAGATCACCTATCAGAGACAAGTCTGTTTTCCTGTCGTTCTTATGTTAGACGGGGATGGCGGCGTACCTACAATGACCAGTTGGGATGGCAATAAGAGGAAACTCTGGAACAGGAGACGCACTGGAGACAACAGCCGAAAGAAGGAAACGGTTTTTTTTGTGATCGAACAACAAGAACTCTCGCCTGGGTGGTCAGTGTTAGAGAGTATGGACCGGTTGCATGATAGATGAGCCATAAATTGTAAAATTGATTATGTTGATGTCCACTTCAGACGCGTGATTATTACCATGTAGTCTTTTTGCATGACGATTCATGGAAATGCTATCGCATTAGCGGCATGCGAGAGCATATGCAATACACCTACGCTGAAGAATGGACACCACTGAGGTTGCCGTCATCGCCTCGAAGCCCACAAGAAAGATAGGCCGTGGCGTGTACGTCACAGCACGTTTCCAGTGGGGAACAAATAACTATTTTAGACGCCGTAAGTAATTCTTGACTGCACCTTTAAATGCATGCAAGTTCTCAGTAGCGCACGACAAAGCTAAGACCTTGTGGCTATCTTTACAGTTACATATTGATTTCCCGTGGGCTCTGAACAGAACCGAGCGTTCGCGAAATGTGGCAAATAAGACGACTAGCGTGACGTCACAAGTTCGTTGCAGGGCCCGTATTTCTCGTGGGCCCCGCATCGCCGCAATCTGTGTTGTAGGCTGCATGGAAGCTCCCTGCGTACAGTGAAATCTTCTCGTGAGTGTATTCTGGTTTTACTCAAGTGAACGGATGCAACAGAATCAGGCACCCCCACTTTTCTTTAACCATACAAGATTTAGCAATCATTTTTCAATTATATTTACAATGGACATTTTGAGTTAGCCTCTGTTTACTATTGTGTCGACGAATTAATGCTGTAGCGAATCAGCTAATGGAGCTAGTAAGACTGATATCTCATAAAACAGCATCGCACTATGAAACCGAATTTCGTGCCTCTATTTGATCACTATTGCTAATGTAACATTCATTAACGATACATACAGTTTTTACCAGATTTCCTTTATTCACGAAATCTTATCCACGATCAGCCCTGTTAGTGAGAGTGTATTACTCTCCATGCCATCTTGCAGCTAGATAATCGAACCCCAGCCACAATACTGTTGATCTTTCCTACAAGTAGAATCGAACAGATGTCCTTCATCCAAAATACTTCCGTAAATTATATTTCATCTAATGTTAGTGGCTGCTCTTGGCGAGAAATCGTCGAGTAATAAAAAATGGAGACCGTCAACGGCCTTTTTATTTCAACAACCCATCAGGCATCTTAGGTTGAAGTATTTAACGATGAATAAGTTATTAATTTATAGCAGGCGGAGGCCCACCAGATGGATGTCCTGCAGTGGACGCTATATATAATCTCTGTGTTGTGAAAGCTGGCCTACAACTGACACAATCCGATCAGAAGAGATTACGAAATGATGCTAGTTTTTGCACGTTGAATTCCGGTATCTTTCCCCAGCTTTATCCAGAATCAGTATGTTTGCTGTTGAAAGCTTTTAGTGTTTCGACAATCAATGCCTCCACTCACAGTACACCAGAGCAATGACATTTACGCCGAGTTAGCACATTCTCGTCTACAAATGTTCATACCGTTCCCTGATTAACTTCCTACCCGGAAAGCTGCCGATGAAGCCAACACTCTCCCCAGCTGCCTAGCTGAAGCTTTTAACCACCACAAGATTTTGCCATTATGTATGTTCTTTTTTTTTCTTGTACCCAAAAGCCTTTGTCACCGGCTGCGTACTCATGTAAGGCTAATGATCTGTGATATTCTTCTGGAAGCAGCCAGTATCAACAATGTGGTTTATCGATTTTCCAAAGGTATTGCTCTCAAAGAGACAGACCGGCCAGTGACTCTTGGTTGCCACAGTTGTGGACGACGATGTCGAATAAACAATTCCAACAAACTACCCAGCAACGAACGCCAGTATCCTTGCATCTGTGCCTAGTAAGAAATATCTGTATATGCTGCATCCGACACAAGAAGAAGGCGACGGCTTTTTATTGCTGATAAGCCGATTAGGATTGCCTTTTATTCTCATAAATGCTGTTTTGATTCTCTATGTTATGACTACTACAGTTTTAGATAACGGTTTACACTGTAAACTCTTTGTAAAATCTCTGTGGTGAAATCACCGCAAATTGTGAGCTTTCCGCCATTTAGATTATATACATACTGTATATTCCTCGATCAATTTGCACAGCAAAGCCACTAATCTCAGACTTTATCTTGTAGGAAACTTCAGAATGTATACTTGGGTGCTTGAAACCCGAGATCGGATCTCACTTCATCCATGTGGTACTATTTTATGAAATCTGCGACTGTTTTAGTGTAGCCGAAACCGGTCTCTGATAACTTGTAATGTGTAAGTGACACTGTGCACTACGTACAATGGTGCGGAAAACTTAAGGATCAAACTAAATTCCGTATGATGTTTCATGGCCAAGTAAAGCAACTCGATTAAATTTTGACCCTGCAGGAAAAGGACTGCTACACTATAGACGAACAGAAATGACACTTTTAGTCAAAGACAATAATTACTCTGAAGCCACCGCCATTTGTGACGCTCTCCTGGACATTACAAAAGGTGGGACATTGTCCTTAATAGGCTCTGTGATTACCAAGGAGGGCAGTCCATGTTATGCAAAGTGCTCGCATGTTGACCACGATTTTGGTAAGGAGTTCTTGTGGTACGACGTTCCATGCCGCCATCAGCGCGTTTGAGAACTGTTGGATGGTCTTTGGTGCACATGGGCGTCCTGAATACGTCTCCCCGTCGGAGCCCACGGGTGCTTGACAACAAGTTGGGAGAACAGGCAGGTCAGTGTATTCCCTCAGTGTATTCTCCGAATGTTGTCTCGTCCCAAGAACTCCCCCACCTGCGCTGTTCGAAGCGGTCGCTCACTGTCATCCGTGAAAATGAAATCTGGACCGAATGCGACCCTGAAAAATACAGTGTCGTAATAATGTCGACCATGTTCAGAGGGTTGGAGGTCAGTACGCCCATGCAAAATCGTGCCACTCCACACCGCAACACTTAGACCACCAAACCAATCGTGTTCGACAATGTTCCTGGTTGTATTACGTGTTCCCATGTCTCGTCATATGAGGATACAAAATGTCACGAAGACCAGTGTCAACATGATCATTTTAGCGGTCTAGGTGTTTGATGTGGGCAGGAACAATGACAGATCAAACAGCAACTCACTACTACTAGTACTGCCACAAGCATACACACACACACACACACACACACACACACACATGTAAGTATATATATATATATATATATATATATATATATATATATATATATATATATATAAGATCAGTTTGGATTCCGTAGAAATATTGGAACATGTGAGTCAATACTGACCCTACGGCTTATCTTAGAAGCTAGATTAAGAAAAGGCAAACCTACGTTTCTAGCATTTGTAGACTTAGAGAAAGCTTTTGACAATGTTGACTGGAATACTCTCCTTCAAATTCTGAAGTGGAAGGGGTGCAATACAGGGAGTGAAGGGCTATCTACAATTTGTACAGAAACCAGATGGCAGTTATAAGAGTCGAGGGACATGAAAGGGGAGCAGTGGTTGGGAAGGGAGTGAGACAGGGTTGGAGCCTCTCCCCGATGTTATTCAATCTGTATATTGAGCAAGCAGTAAAGGAAACAAAAGAAAAATTTGGAGTAGGTATTAAAATCGATGGAGAAGAAATAAAAACTTTGAGGTTTGCCGATGACGTTGCAGTTCTGTCAGAGACAGCAAAGCGCTTGGAAGAGCAGTTGAACGGAATGGACTGTGTCTTGAAAGGAGGATATAAGATGAACATCAAGAAAAGCAAAACGAGGATCATGGAATGTAGTCGAATTAAGTCGGGTGATGCTGAGGGAATTAGATTAGGAAATGAGACACTTAAAGTAGTAAATGAATTTTGCTATTTGGAGAGCAAAATAACTGATGATGGTCGAAGTAGAGAGGATATAAAATGTAGACTGGCAATGGTAAGGAAAGGGTTTCTGAAGAAGAGAAATTTCTTAGCATCGAGTATAGATTTAAGTGTCAGGAAGTCGTTTCTCAAAGTATTTGTATGGAGTGTAGCCATGTATGGAAGTGAAACATGGACGATAAATAGTTTGGACAAGAAGAGAATAGAAGCTTTCGAAATGTGGTGCTACAGAAGAATGCTGAAGATTAGATTGGTAGAGCTTATAACTAATGAGGAGGTATTGAATAGAATTGGGGAGAAGAGGAGTTTGTGGGACAACATGACTAGAAGAGGGGATAGGTTGGTAGGACATGTTCTGAGGCATCAAGGGATCACCAATTTAGTATTGGAGGGCAGCGTGGAGGGTAAAAATCGCATAGGGAGACCAAGAGACGAATGCACTAAGCAGATTCAGAAGGATGTAGGCTGCAGTACGTACTGGGAGATGAAGCAGCTTGCACGGGATAGAGTAGTATGGGGAGCTGCATCAAACCAGTCTCAGGACTGAAGACCACAACAAAAGATAATCTTAGATATTGCAAATAATAGTTCCACAGTCTGCAATACTAAATGACGGCAGACAGGTTAACGTGGTGAAAGTGTTTGCGCGGTCTGTGTCCAGTGCTCAAAATTGTTTCCATTGCCACAGGCAGAATAACAGCAGTTCAGCAAGAGCACATACAATGCAATATCAACACGCACAGTAAGTAATGAAACACACTGAGGAAATGGCGCCTAGGTCAGAACTGCATGTACTTAGCAGGGTATGTAAGTTGATAGTGCTGTCTACAAACGAAAACGTATATGTTAATCTGCGGGCTTTCGTGGTCGTTGTCATTGGAGGTCAAATCTTCTAGGATGATAGGCCGCATCACGTCTTCAACCTGTTTTACACGATCGACGTTTCTTGCCTTCTCCTGCGATCTGAGTGTAAATCATGAATAAGACGCCAGCAGAGGCGTCGAAACGTCGATCCTGTAGAAGAAACTGAAGACCTGATGTGGCCTAACATCCTAGAAGTTTTACCTTCAAAAATGCGCCGGCCAGTGTGGCCACGCGGTTAAGGGCGCTTCAGTCTGGAACCGCGCGACCGCTACGGTCGCAGGTTCGAATCCTGCCTCGGGCATGGATGAGTGTGATGTCCTTAGGTTAGTTAGGTTTAAGTAGTTCTAAGGTCTAGGGGACTGATGACCTCAGATGTTAAGTCCCATAGTGCTCAGAGCCAATTTTTTTCAAAAATGCACGCTGCGGTGATAAAAGTCCTGGAGGAGGGATAGACACATACACAGATGGGGACAGTGCCGCGTACACAAGATATAAAGAGGGTAGCGTATTGAAAGAGCCGTCATTTGTACTCAGGTGGTTCATGTGCCAAGGACTCCGACGTGATTATGAGAGCACGACGTTAATTAACAGACTTTGAACTCTGAGTGGTAGTTGAAGCTAGATGCGTGGGACATTCCAATTCGGAAATCATTAGGGAATTCAATATTCCACGATCCGCACTGTAAAGGGTATTCGAAAATGCCAAAATTCAGACCGAGAGCAGCAGTGTTTGAGTAGCATTGTCAGTGTTAAAAGACACCAAAACTGCGTGAAATTACCGCATAAATCAATATGGGACATGCGACGAACACGAACATATCCGATAGGACAGTGCCACGAAATTTGGTGTTAATGGGTTGCGGCAGTAGATGACCGATGTGAGTGCCTTTTCTAACGGCACGACAACACCTGTAGCCCGTCTCCCGAGCTCGTGACCATATCTGTTGGACCGTAGACGACTAGGAAATCGTGACCTGATCAGATGAGTCCCGATTTCAGTTGGTAAGAACTGATGGTAGTGTTAGACTGTGGCGCTGATCCCACGAATCCCTGGACCCAAGTTGTCAAAAGCCACTGTACAAGCTGGTGGTGGCTCCACAATGGTGTGGGCTGTGTTTGCATGGAATGCAGTGAGTCCTCTGGTCCAGATCGACCGATCATTGACTGGAAATGGTGAAACATTCCCTTAGAAAAAATATTATTGACTGTGCTGATAAAACCTCTTACGTTATTTGATTTTCAAACAGCTGAGCAAAACTGAGCGTATTCAGACATTTCTCTCTTTACTTATTCTGGTCAACACTAAACTGACACACAATATTTTTAGCGCAACGCAATCTGAATTTCAATAATCCCCACAAAAGAATGGCCTTGACTAACAATAACTACACCTTTCATGAATCACTTACCTCACAAAATATATATATATATATATATATATATATATATATATATATATATATATATATATATATATATAATGAATTTTGAACACTATTAAGGTAAATTCACTGTTTATTCTCTACCAAAATCTTTCATTTCCTAACCATGTCTATCAGTAGTTAGTGCCTCCAGTAGTTAGAATCTTTTATTTAGCTGGCACTATTGGGGCTCGCTGTATCGCAGTAGTTCGAGTAACGAAGATTTTTTGTGAGGTAAGTGATTCATGAAAGGTGTAGTTATTGTTAGTCAAGGCCATTCTTTTGTGGGGATTATTGAAATTCAGATATATATATATAATTCATATATATATATATATATATATATATATATATATATATATATATATATATATATACTATCTCAGTTCAGGACATCCAGTCTTACAAATTTCGTTTTTCTGACGGACACACATCCAGATCGTCCGCTCTCAAAACTCTGCCATCTCTCTTCCCACATCCACCACTGTTGGCGGCTCACCTTCAACTGCTCAACGCTACGCGCTGTTCACATCGAACTGCCCAACACTACAACAATGCAAACCAGCCACAGACTGCACACAGCACAGTCAGTGATTTCATAGAGAGCGCTACGTGGCGTTACTAACATAAAAACCTAAACAGCCTACTTACAGGCTACACAGGTACCATTACTCAGAATTTCTGCAGGGACTCCCAACGATTTGTTAAGTCTATGTGACGTCAAGTTGCTGCACTACGCCGGGAAAAAGTAGCTGCAGGCGAACCGCGTCGGGAGAAACAAATGTTGGCTAAAAATCGTTACGACATTAAAGACAGTAAATAGCAGTTTGTGGTAAAACTTGCGAATTTGCGATTGTGCATTCTTTTCGGTTATCCGTGCAATGACGGCTTCGCATTAATCCGGTTAATCGAGAGCTTTGTATGTTACAAATGCGACTGCGACGTCACTTCATTGTGGTGAAGACACACTTTGCGTAAAATGACTGATGGTCGAAAAACCGATATTTTGATAGACCCAACAAAACACTGTTTTAGGAAATCGGTTGTCGTCTCCCGCGAGCTGTACAGCACGTGGACGTGGAGACAAGACCAGTGGCATGGGTTTCCTCGCGGCGGCAGGCGGCCGATCGCGTTCGCAGTGTGGCGCCGGCAGGCGTCGTTAGCAGGTTCGTGCCTCGACCGCGACTTGTCTGCTGCAGGGCGTGCAGCGGCTGGAGTCGCGCGGGCCGCGTGCACCGAGGCGCTGGAGAGTTTTTCCTGGAACCTGTCTAATGACCGCCCCGACTGCACGCCACGCGTTCCAGGGAGTCTCCAGCCGCGTCCCGTGCCCGGTGCCTATCTACGTGACTCGACACTCGTACCCGTCACCAACTGAAGCTTATGTCGCCTGGGTCCGAGCGAAATTGGTATTTGATGGACGCGCAGTGGACGTACCAGGAATTTCTTCAAAATAATGCGAATCACATCACCTCTACGTAGGGTTGCCACTATTTCTGTCTGACGGACTGGGGCATTTCTGTTAAACTGATAAAAATGGACGTAATTTGGGAATCAGAAACCGAGACACGTCTCCTTAGCTTAAAATGTGAATTAATTAGTGGAAATTTTTTCTTGTCTTTGTAATTTCTACCCCCATTAGCTTTGAAAGATCATCGCACATTTGTTTCACAGCATCTCATGCCAACAGTGATTTCACAATTGCTGTTGATTTTGTTCTGCCCAAAGTCTCATCTTTTGCTGCCTCGGAATCATTAAAAGTTTGGAGCTTAGCCTGGAAGTAGGGTACAGAAACTTGAAAGACGTGTGATATTTAACGGTATGATAACACATTGCTAATTTCGCTGCTGTTACTAATTTGCCCAGTTTAAATGACTTTGAAACAAAGTAATTACCCATTTTTTAAATGCTGCTAGATTAAAAGTTTCATTTATGCTTTACGTTATAGTTAATACCTGCTCTTCCCGCATTTGCTGTGGAAACACAATACAAATCACATATTCTACTTCATAGTCATTTCTCTTCGCTTTATGAAGAACCATTCGTCTGAATACTTTTATTGCAATAAATACTTCCTCTTTGGTATTTTGATTTCGTTTGAAACAATCAAACACTTTAGTAACAAATTAACCGCGTTACGGTTCAGATATAGGAACGCAGAACAAGGTTGCTGCAAAACATAAACTGAACTGATGCGAGGGATAATAGTAGAGCCGGCCGCTGTGGCCGAGCGGTTCTAGGCGCTTCAGTCTGGAACCGCGCTGCTGCTACGGTCGCAGGTTCGAATCCTGCCTCTGGCATGGATGTGTGTGATGTTCCTAGGTTAGTTAGGTTTAGGTAGTTCTAAGTCTACGGGACTGATGACCTCAGATGTTAAGTCCCATAGTGCTCAGAGCCATTTGAACCATTTTTGATAATAATGGAAACTCAGCAGCGTTACCGCGAAATAATGCTCCTTAAGAGACTCAGTTAACTGTGATAATAAAAACTTTCGTTATTTAACTTAACAGCCGAAGTTTAAATGTAGATCCACGCAGTCATCTGGAGAAAAATAGATAGTATGGAATATTTCTCTGAAATCCGAAATCCGGGACAAACTACAATCCAGAAATTATTTTTCGGGACGCCGATTTCTTCAGCCTGAAACCGGAACTGTCTCGGAAAACCTGGACGTATTGCAACCCTTGCTCTACAACTTATTAATTTTTAACAATGCAATTCTTTGCACTAGGCGGTCTCAGCCCCTACCTAAACATAGATATTTGTTTAAAAATTTGGTGTTTATAAAGCAGCAGCAGAAAGTGGATATTATATCTTGGTATAGGTCTTGGGCAACGGGGAAAGGTAAAAGTCACAAATCGTAGTCTATTTTACTTTCATTCGTTATTATCGACGTTTTATTGAAACCTGAAATAGTGTCGTTGCTGACTTAAATAATAAAACACTGTACCATTAGCGATTTTTTACGCATGGCACGTTTAGAGTCTTGTACCGCCAGTAGGCAAGGGAGAGGATGTTAGGATGTTGTTATGGGTGGCCGGTATCCTCTTTCTACAACACAAATGCACACGTGGACTAACATGGCTCTTTATTTACTTTTACTTGAAGTATTTACTTAATTGGAATAGAGTCCATGTTATGTAGTACAAGCTCATCACTAATAGTCCTCCTGTAGACAACATCGGTAATCTTGCTATTACGAACTTTATTCTCACTGGTAGTCCCGCTATAGGCCCTAATCTGGTCACTATGTACTGTCGTAAGCTGCGTTTTGAACTGAGCCTCCTCTGCGAATGTACTGACAAACGTCAATCTCGGTGAGTGAGTCAGTGCCTGAGGCCCTACGGTCGGCGGCGTCGACCTAAATACACTCCTGGAAATTGAAATAAGAACACCGTGAATTCATTGTCCCAGGAAGGGGAAACTTTATTGACACATTCCTGGGGTCAGATACATCACATGATCACACTGACAGAACCACAGGCACATAGACGCAGGCAACAGAGCATGCACAATGTCGGCACTAGTACAGTGTATATCCACCTTTCGCAGCAATGCAGGCTGCTATTCTCCCATGGAGACGATCGTAGAGATGCTGGATGTTGTCCTGTAGAACGGCTTGCCATGCCATTTCCACCTGGCGCCTCAGTTGGACCAGCGTTCGTGCTGGACGTGCAGACCGCGTGAGACGACGCTTCATCCAGTCCCAAACATGCTCAATGGGGACAGATCCGGAGATCTTGCTGGCCAGGGTAGTTGACTTACACCTTCTAGAGCACGTTGGGTGGCACGGGATACATGCGGACGTGCATTGTCCTGTTGGAACAGCAAGTTCCCTTGCCGGTCTAGGAATGGTAGAACGATGGGTTCGATGACGGTTTGGATGTACCGTGCACTATTCAGTGTCCCCTCGACGATCACCAGTGGTGTACAGCCAGTGTAGGAGATCGCTCCCCACACCATGATGCCGGGTGTTGGCCCTGTGTGCCTCGGTCGTATGCAGTCCTGATTGTGGCGCTCACCTGCACGGCGCCAAACACGCATACGACCATCATTGGCACCAAGGCAGAAGCGACTCTCATCGCTGAAGACGACACGTCTCCATTCGTCCCTCCATTCACGCCTGTCGCGACACCAGTGGAGGCGGGCTGCACGATATTGGGGCGTGAGCGGAAGACGGCCTAACGGTGTGCGGAACCGTAGCCCAGCTTCATGGAGACGGTTGCGAATGGTCCTCGCCGATACCCCAGGAGCAACAGTGTCCCTAATTTGCTGGGAAGTGGCGGTGCGGTTCCCTACGGCACTGCGTAGGATCCTACGGTCTTGGCGTGCATCCGTGCGTCGCTGCGGTCCGGTCCCAGGTCGACGGGCACGTGCACCTTCCGCCGACCACTGGCGACAACATCGATGTACTGTGGAGACCTCACGCCCCACGTGTTGAGCAATTCGGTGGTACGTCCACCCGGCCTCCCGCATGCCCACTATACGCCCTCGCTCAAAGTCCGTCAACTGCACATACGGTTCACGTCCACGCTGTCGCGGCATGCTACCAGTGCTAAGACTGCGATGGAGCTCCGTATGCCACGGCAAACTGGCTGACACTGACGGCGGCGGTGCACAAATGCTGCGCAGCTAGCGCCATTCGACGGCCAACACCGCGGTTCCTGGTGTGTCCGCTGTGCCGTGCGTGTGATCATTGCTTGTACAGCCCTCTCGCAGTGTCCGGAGCAAGTATGGTGGGTCTGACACACCGGTGTAAATGTGTTCTTTTTTCCATTTCCAGGAGTGTACATACTGTCGAGAGAGCGTTGGCGGCGTGTTGCTTGTCAGTATGTGTCTGGCGTCTCTCGTAATAGGTGCGCTTGATCCAGCGCCTACTGTCGATCTTCGCGCTACATCTTTGTCGACTGGTGTGCTGGCGACAGCTTACGCCAGCACAACACAATGAGTTTCAGGGATTTGTTCAAAATGGTTCAAATGGCTCTGAGCAGTATGGGACTTAACATCTGAGGTCATCAGTCTCCTAGACTTAGAACTACTTAAACCTAGCTAACTTAGGGACATCTCACACATTCATGCCCGAGGCAGTATCCGGACTGAAGTGCCTAGAAACGCTCGACCACAGCGGCCGGCAGGAATTTGTTGCCATTTTCAATTGCAGCTCTTTAAATTGGTGTTTATATTAAGTCTGCGTGTGTGTGTAGTTATGCTTCTCTTGCCATGTAGTGGCCTTGATATTACTGCTGTTGGAAACTCGGCAAAGACTTGTAGCAATCTGTTTGCACCATGTTATAATTTTATGTAAATAAACAGTGTGAGTGATGGTTTGCGTAATGTGAATTTGTTCGCAGTGAAGGAGACACAGTACCTGTAAGTATACTAGAAATATTATTTTCTAACAGATTTTTTAAGGTAATTCAACATTTGTATTTTGCGGCAAAAAGGTCGACAACAAGACAAGAGAAGCAGAAAGCACACACACACACACACACACCACACACACACACACACACACACACACACACACACACACACAACACAAACTCTGTCTAGGGCTGATAACGCTGTTCCACATGAACACGCACATCTCCATGGCCTTCACAGTGATCAATCATCATCTGATGCTGTTCATTCCCCTTACGTAGGGTGTCTCATCTCATAAGGAATGCCAGCCGGTGTGGCCGAGCGGTTCTACGTGCTTCAGTCTGGAACCGCGCGACCGCTACGGTCGTAGGTTCGAATCCTTCCTCGGGCATAGATGTGTGTGATGTCCTTAGGTTAGTTAGGTTTAAGTAGTTCTAAGTTATAGGGGACTGATGACCTGAGACGTTAAGTCCCACAGTGCTCAGAGCGATTTGAACCATTCTTGATGACCTCCGATCTTGAGTCCCACAATGCTCAGAGCCATTTGAACCATTCATAAGGAATGGTCAGTATTTAGCGACGTGACACGAAAGCTCACTTAAGTAAATAGCTTTGAATGGCCAAATGCTCTATTCCGAACTGTTTCCGAGGTAGAACACATTTAATGTACATGTGTTTCTGGGTTGTTGGCACGCACGTATGCCTCTTACCCAACCAACCTACTTCGTGTTTTATTCTAGTCATAACATACCTCGATATTTTCAGCCCCTTTGCTCGGATTTAAACCCAATCGAGAATCCCTGGGATCACCTCAGTTGGGCTGTTCGCGCCATGGTTCCTCAAGCAAGAAATCTTGGGCAGTACCGAAGTCGGCATGGTTACACATCCCACTCGGTACCTTCCAGAACCTTATTGACTCTCTTTCTGCAGGTAGTTATCCAGGCTTTTGACAGGGGGTCACATTACTGTGACTGGTTAGTGTATGTTGTGTGTTACATAACACTCATGTAACTACACCGAGCGAAGTGGCGCCGTGGTTAGACACTGGACTCGCATATGGGAGGACGACGATTCAATCCCGCGTCCGGCCATCCTGATTTAGGTTTTCCGTGATTTCCCTAAATCGCTCCAGGCAAATGCCGGGATGGTTCCTTTCAAAGGGCACGGCCGACTTCCTTCCCCGTCCTTCCCTAATCCGATGAGACCGATGACCTCGGTGTCTGGTCTCCTTCCCCAAAATAACCAACCAACCAACCACTCATGTAACTCCAGTTAACGGATTGTTCAGAGTATTTGGTTACTATAACAATGAAAACATATCGAGTCCTCCTACAGGCGAGTACGAGTAATTTACCTTGCTGGACGAAATAGGCCTTGAGTAAGATAGCATTGTGACTGACGTATTACAGTGGCGTGATACACTGTTACTGTCATGCAGACAGCCACGCGTGACAAAGTTTTGTATGTATCTACGAGGTGGAATCGAAAATTTTCGTGAGTGGTGCTGCTATCTGGAAAGTAGGAGTAGTAGATCTTTCCACAACTAGTTGGCGAGAGCTGCATATCTGATGAGTCAGTGTGCAGAGTGGCATTCAGCTGGGAGAACGAGTTGCGTGTCCACAGTGATTTCCATAATACTCTGTGTTTGGTGTGTGCCGGTTTTACGAAGGCATAGCGTGTTTTAAAGTGTGCACGGACCTTCGTCAGACCGCATCTGACGATCCAACCTTCTTGTCACGGACTGTCACCGCGGAAGAGAGCTGGATTTACGGTTATGACCCAAAGACAAAGCAACAATCGTCCCAGTGGAAGATCCCAGGCTCTCCAAGACCAAAAACAGCGAGACAGGTGAAGAGCAAAGTGAAGAGCATGATCATCGTCTTCTTTGATAACAACGAAATTGTGCACAAAGAAATCGTCTCACCCAACCAAACAGTGAATTCCGCGTACTACTGTGACGTTTTGCGACGACTCCGTGAAAACGTGCAGTGACGACGGCCCGAACTTTGGCGTCGAGGGAACTGGCTGCTGCATCACGACAACGCGCCCTGTCACACGTCCTTGCTCACCAGGATCTTTAGACCGGCCGGAGTGGCCGAGCGGTTCTGGGCGCTACAGTCCGGAACCGCGCGACCGCTAGTCGCAAGTTCGAATCCTGCCTCGGGCATGGCTGTTTGTGATGTCCTTAGGTTAGTTAGGTTTAAGTAGTTCTAAGTTCTAGGGGACTGATGACCTCAGATGTTAAGCCCATAGTGCTCAGAGCCATTTGAACCATTTGAACCAGGACCGTTTGGACAAAAAACAACATGGCTGTTGTACCCCACCCACCGTACTCGCCAGATTTGGCACCTTGCGACTTCACGCTATTCCCAAAACTGAAACCCAAGTTGAAAGGCCGTCGGTTCGACACTCTAGAGAGGATTCAAGAAGCGTTGCTGGCGGTGATTAACACCTTCAAGGAACAGGACTTCCAGAAAACGTTTGACCAGTGGCAGAAGCGCTGGGACCGGTGTGTACGTGCGGATGGGAACTACGTCGACTGTGATGATGACCATTAGTCTAAAGGTAAGATTTTCAGCAGATGGCAGCACCAGTCCCGAAAATTTTGGATAGCACCTCGTAGAAAAAAGGCAACATAGCAACCACTGCCTCGAGAACGAACCACTATTGGCTGGTAGCTGTTCCCTACAATTTGACTCGCTTGGATGTCAATCACACAATTATTTTTACCCATTCAAACTAGTGAAGACGAATGATAAGCTCCTTGAACGAAAAGTAATGTCTCAGGTTTCGAAAATCAATACTAACGGCAAGGTAACCTGCGTGCCGATTATACGTCTCTAAAATACTGTCTGCTAATGGCACCATTCGGAGCAGTGGTCCGGTGAGTGGCCATTGTCCGATGGTTTTTATGTTTTTACGAATAATTTGAGTTCTACTGCGATATAGACCCTCTACTTAGAAATTATCATTAGCAGCCACTTACGTCAGGAACACTGCAAGGTTGGTGCCGCTAGTAACAAGTTAGTTAAGACACTGATGAGATGGAGGTGAAAAGACAAACCGTTCCCGAAGATCGTACAGTGACATTGCTATTGTAGCTTCGTTGTTAAATGTAAATAACTGTAGGAATTCCTTTCTGCAAGCTCTCTGTACCAATTACCCTTAATCATTTCTTTCGCTGCTATTGGTCTTTTCTTAAAAGTGATGCTGAGTCCGTCTGCAGAATCAGTGTTTTGGTGTGTGGGTCTCTTTATGAGCTCTTACGTTTTTTATTATTTGTTTATATTTTACGGAGAAGGTCCACAGCACGACTCCAGAAAATATTTATGTGGACTCAGATGCCTCCCGGGTATGGATACAGACGCGCTCTCACAGATCCTCAGGCTGCGTAACTGTCGAACTGACGCCCGGCCTTTTGTAACGTTCCAGCCGGCATGTGAGGTATGCGTGTATATGGTATCGCTACTAAATAGTGCGGCTGGCCGCTTGCAGGTCAGCCTCTCGGTCTCCCTATGAAAGCCGTACGATTATTCTGAGCTCGACATCGCTATTTAGGTTTCTCGATTCTGACTAGACTATGGTCGAACTTATCACGCGTTACGACAACCTTCGCCATATCCTGGATTTCCCTTCTGGTCAGCCGTGAAATCTATCGTGACCAGCAGCGCAGAAATGCCTTTTGGTCCACCAGCCATCGCGTTATCGTCTGTGAGTTGATCATGAGCTTCGTTTGTACCAACGAACAAATAGGATAGAAACTGAAACCAGAAACAATGCTCAGAGGAATAGTTTCACAACAATTTCTTCTCTACTTCTGTTTACTTCTTCCGTAGATTTGAAGTTTGTCCTCAGCTTTCACAAAATGCTGGCTAATAGGCTTACTACATTCTTTTATGCCTAATCTTTGCCGCACGATTGTACCATTAATCTTTTTTAGATATAAGAAAAATTCTGTGCTGTCCACATAATAAACATTAACAGAAATCTGCTGATTGACGCAAGGCAGTAATACACATGGTGTCTATAAAGTCTCACTATCATTTCAAAAAATCATAACATGGAAACTATTAGAGATCCGACATCGTGATTTGTCATAAAGCGTTTAGCAGCAGTCAAAGCTTTTTTTCTGTTACATCGGAGTTTCAGAGTGTGCCTCGCAGAACGTCAAGATGACATTCGAGTTCTGCCCATGTACGTATTAGCATTGCAGTATCAACGGTTCTGAATGTTTCATTGTGCACGAACGGTATCACTTTTATTGAGTGGCGTTGTTTATACGTGGTATTTGACCTAACCCTACAAAGATAAGTGTGACCTGAGGAGAGTGTGCGGGCCACGCGTGGGACGATCACGGACAATCCACGTCTCAGGAAATGCGTCATTCAGCACATTCCACATATTAAAACTCCATTGTAGGCTTGTACCATCATCCTGGAAGATGACGGACGGCTGCAGCTCTTCGATCAGGGATGGCAGGAATTGTTCGAGCGTGTCCAGCTGAACATTTCCCATTACGGTTTTCTCTGAGAAGAAAAATGAACTTACCTCATTTTCGTGCATTAGGCCACACCAATCGTTTACTTCGGGCTATCCCGCACGTGCTCACGTGCATTCCATGGGTTTAGTTTTGCCAGAAAACACACACTTTTTCAGGTTATCATTGTCAGTATCTGCGGCGGTGGGCATAGAACACGCGAATGCATAGCGCAGAGCACATTAGTTCGTCTGCAGTGCTTAGATCATTTGCACTTTGTACGCAGAAAGGCTTAACTGCTTGTGTAACGCTTTACTGTCAGTTGATCTTGCTTCTCGCAATTCGCTCGTTGCACCACGAATTAACTTCTGGTAATGCGCCGAAATGCAGCTTGCACTATGTTAACACGTGCTTGAGTCACAGGGGGACGTCCACTTCGTGGAAGCTCTTTGACACTACCTGGGTGTTTAACGTTTTTGAACAACCTCGTTGCTTATATTTTTGCCATTGGTGCCCTCCCATACCGGCGTCGGTAACTCTACAGTTCCCTTCTCACAGATTTTGATACTGTATACCTAATGACGCATTGCGCTTTGTGATTGTAATGCACTCCGTCGGCTGGGGTGGCCGAGCGGTTCTAGGCACTACAGTCTGGAACCGAGCGACCGCTACGGTCGCAGGTTCGAATCATGCCTAGGACATGGATGTGTGTGATGTCCTTCGGTTAGTTCGGTTTAATTAGTTCTAAGTTCTAGGGGACTGATGACCTTAGAAGTTAAGTCCCATAGTGCTCAGAGCCATTTTTTTGTAATGCACTCCACGTCAAATTTGAACAAAGGATAAAAGCAAAAAAAGATTTAGGAGCTGCTAAACGTTTCACAATCCTCTAAGATTCTCTGTCTCTGATAGTTTCCGTGCTATCATTTTTTAAAATCATAGCAGGAATTAATGGACATCCTGTACAGAAGATCTTTTGACAATGAATATACAGGGTGATGCAGCAGCCCCTACCGATGTATTTTATACAACCCACAATGTTATATCTGGCCTTCTTCAACCACGCGCTAGATTTTCATCTTTTCTCGCTCGCTACGCGCAAACGCCCAAGAGAAAAAATTAACATGACCTTTTTGTAGGAAATGTAATGCTGTAAAATTCTGTTCTGGGATACGTCTTTCCTGGAGGCCACAATTTTCGAGTTTTTCCAGAAAAACATGCGAAAGTGACCTTCAAACGCACCTCCACCCCCATGTTATGTTATGTGAACCGGGGACCTGGAAACGACGGAGAGACTCCGTCCCCGCCGCAACTGCAGTGGTCCGCAACCCCACGACCACTACCGCAGTCCACTTCACCCCTCCGCCGCCCCACACCGAACCCAGGGTTATGGTGCGGTTCGGCCCCCGGTGGACCCTCCAGGGAACGTCTCACACCAGACGAGTGTAACCCCTATGATTGCGTGGTAAAGTAATGGTGGTGTACGCGTACGTGGAGAACTTGTTTGAGCAGCAATCGCCGACATAGTGTAGCTGCGGCGGACTAAGTGGAACCGGCCCACATTCGCCGAGGGAGATGGAAAACCGCCTAAAAACCATCCACAGACTGGTCGGCTCGCAGGACCTGGACAAAAATCCGCTGGGCGGATTCGTGCCGGGGACCAGGCGCTCCTTCCCGCCCGGAAAGCCTTGCGTTTTTTTTTTTTTTTTTTTTTTTTTTTTTTTTTTTTTTTTTTTTTTTTTTGCCTTTCGCGGGAAAGTGCTCTACCATCTTTTTTTTTTTTTTTTTTTTTTTATGATTACATTTAGGGAGCGTGTACAAATGAGAATTCTAGTAACTAAGTGTTACAAGTAAGTGTTACAACAACAAAGGTGGCATAAAAGAGTAATCAAAAAACACTGCGTTAGACCGCACGGCCAACCGGGTGGACTCCTCCCCCATACTCATCCTTCACCAATCAAGATTTCTAGTATGTTGTTCGTGGCACTGCCTCCTACCAATGTGCGAAAATTTCTAACTATACCAAAAATTCGATCTTTTTCGTTTTGCTATTGATTGGGCTATTACGCCACCAGCACTGTCGGCTCTTTCGTTAACATTATTAACTGAAACGTGCCCGTGAGGACAATAAAAGGTAAGTGTCTTTTCTAAATATTACGCTAAAAGTAATTATACTGAGAATTAGATCCGAACTTAATCCTTACAAACGCGATCGTTTCATAGTCATAAGACCTGACGAACACAACGATGTAACTGTTTTATGCTATTAAAGTGCTCGTCATTTATGTTGGCGGCCGAGTTTAGGTTCGTTCTGCGCATCTGACGTCACAAAACACAGTCAGCCAATGAACAGAGAACGACGTTGCCAGATATTGACTGCAATGCAGAGCATGGGCGAGTGTCTTCAGTTTTAGAAACGTTCAGTCATAAATAAAGCAATAGAACAAAAGCAATGTCTTGATAGCAGACTTTCTTTTATAGAAAGTTTGGAAAAAACATTCTTTATACCAATTGCTTCATATTCTATTAATTAATTAAACCAAACAAGCAATAAGACTCCTAATTCAGGAGATAGCAAGGAAAGGTGTTTGTATCAATCTCACGAACCGCTCTTTCGCAATAAAGAACAGCGGTAGTCGTTTATTTCCTATTGTACTTCGACGAAGCGTGAATATTCATAGTCATAGCAACAGTGTTTGTCAGTATTTTGCGTGACGCGTTATAGTTCTTAGGAGTTATGTAGGCAGACAAGATGCGTTAGCGTAACGGTGAAGGTGTTGGGCTTCTGTGTGAAAGGTTATGAGTTCAATCCTTATGCAGTGCTTAATATTTTCTTTATTTAAAAAAAATATTGATGTGCCATACTTCACGAATTTTATTCGTTTGAATGCAATTTTTTTGAAATTTCTAGTGCTTTGTCTCTTCATTAACCCTTTCGCTGCTACAAAGACGTGCTCCCTGCATTCCGCGCTGTGCGCGATTTTGTCACTGCACTGTTCGCCTGTGAAGACACATGGTGTTCCGACTGCTTTAACACTTATCATTCGATTCCACAAAAACTATTTGGCTCAAAAATTAGATTTTTACACATCTTCTTGACTGATATCTTCCCCCCATAACTGACTTAATTTTGTTTCGATGTTCAACGCAGTTATTATGCAGCATTAAATATAGTAAACCATTGCAAAAAATTTTGAAGAGTTTGCAGAGGTAAAAGTCCATAGAGTATACTTTCCGTATGGTCGATTTTAGTTGCCATAATGTTGAGAATGGAATGTGGACAAGATACCTAAATTTCATATAAAATTTACTGTATAACAATATCTCATTTAATTTAAGTGTCACATAGGTGTCGTATGTAATATTGAGAAATATTCCATGTTTCGCGACTGTAACAAAAGTTTTATTTACACCGGCACGTTTGGCTTTATTTTAAAGAAGACGTGTAAAAATCAAATTTTTAGGCCAAATAGTTTTTGTGAAATCAAATGATAAGTGTGTCAAAGCAGTGGGAACACCATGTGTCTGCACAGGCGAGCAGTGCAGTGATGATAAAATCGCGCACAGCGCGGAATGCGGGGAGCACGTGTCTGCAGTGCAGCCGTGGTGGCTTTACTTCATGTACTGCGCGCTCCCCCCTAAACGTAAGCTTGCGAACTATGCTATACTATGGCGCTGCTTCTCTTGGCGCGTGCGTCGTGTGCAACTGGCAACGCAGCAATCTCCCGCGTTTGGGCGGGCATGCACGAGCCGCCAAGATAAAAGAATTGAACTATAGCAGTCACAAAATTTTTTTGGGAAAAGTTACACAAACGCCGATTTTACAATTTGTAAAGTGCTCGACTAGATCGGTGGCGTAATAAGGGTATAGTCAATAAAGAGTAAAAACGGTCGAATATGGGAAATAATTCGTGCAAGCGTAAAATTTTTTTTCAGTGGTACGAGGGAGTGCCGTGAATAACATACTCGAAATCCTGATTGGTGGAGGCTCAGTCTGGGAGTGGCAGTGCGCTTTTGTTGAATAACTCGAAAACTATGACCTCTAGCGAAAACGTATCCCAGTACAAATTTTAAAAACATTAAATTTCCTACAAAAAGACCCTGTTTATTTTTTTCTTCGGGACTAATAGTTCGCAGGTAAGGTGAATAGGAAACTCTTGCCCGTAAGGCAGATACAACATAGCGGGTTGCATAAAACGACATCGATAGGGGCAGCTGAATTACGCTGTGCATTACAGGAAAACAAAAGCTTGCGTTAACAAAATAGAAATACTAAACTAACGCAAAAAGGAGGTCTCCAAAGTTAGCATAATTTCTTGCAACTACAAACTACTAGCATCAACACGCTTCTGACTGTGGCAAAGTGCTTGAGAAGAGAGTGGGAGATGCCGGAGCAATTCAGCATATGTGCAGGGGCCGCCAGTCTCGAGCAGGGCAGCGCTGAAAGCACACCGATGACTTGCGAATCTGTCATGCTGCCACCGCGAATACAGGCGTATGGACTGTGATTAAGACTAACTGAGAATAATGCTAGAGCTGTTGCAAATATGTCGCTGTCATATCTCACGCGACGACAATGGCGCCTGTTGTCGTACCTCGTTAGTGGCTGCCGCGCTTTCCGCAAGAGCCGCTCCTTATCGCCATGTTCGTCAGTGGTTGTGGGGATTGGCGCATCACGGGTTCCATGAGGTCAGGCTTCCTCTGCTGGGCCACAATTGCTGGTTCTGCGTTTGCTACAAAGGACGAGACCAGAGCTGCGACATGCTCTTTTCTTTCCTTGCCAAGCATCTACCTATGAAAATGTAGGGTTCTCTGATGCCACAACCTCAAGGGAAATATTTATCTTAGTTTAAAGAAGGTGCAGCACTTGAAGCTAAAAATTAATTCAGAAACGTCGATAATTAATAACTGTTCAAATGTTCATATTAATTTTGTTATGTAGAAGCCCAACATTTCAATGGCATAAGGGACTTTTTTTTCCTTTATTGAACTTCGATTCCCCCTGAAGGGGGCGGGCTGGCAGAAACTTAGTACGCTGCTCTTCAGCCTACAGAATTTTTAAAACATAAGAAGATAAGAAGCAATAAAAGCAGGCCATAAAACGGTGACTTAAATTGTAAAACGGCGGCAAATTGTAGAAAGTTAAAACATAAAACAAAGGGTTGGCGATGCTAGTAAAATACACAGGAAATAGACAGGTAAAATAGTAGACAGACAATTAAAAGCACAGCGACAGTCTGGCTTCTGTTCGCAAGAGATATAAAAATCACACCCAGTGACTGTATGATTTCCGTTCGCAACACTTCAGAAAAGACGCACAACACTGCACACTCACTTTAAACACTGCACTAAAAAGTCGGCACGAAGATGACGCTCCACAGCCAAGGGCAGATGGGGGGGGGGGGGGATTTGGACAGATGAGGGTAAAAAGGGGGGTAGGAGAGGAAAAACGAAAGGGGGGGGAGAACCGACGGAGGGAGAGGTTTCATAAGGGGGAGTAGGGCAGGCACGAGAGGGAATGGGGGAAGGCAGAGGAGGGGAATGCGAAAGGACTTGGGGGAGAGAAGGGAGGCAGAGAGAGGGTAGACAGGGAAAAAACAGGATGGAAAGGGGGGGGGGGGAGAGGGAGCCCAGGTAAAGGACAGAGGAAGGAAGGGTGAGGTGAGGATCAGAGGTGATAGGAGGGACAAATGGGGGAAGAGAGGGCATCATCTGGGAGGAGATGAAGGGTGCAGAGATGGAGGGTAGGGGGGGACACAACGGTGAAGGCGCAGCAGAGGGCGGAGGTTGGACAGGAGAGGAGCAATCAGGGGATGAGGGGGATCAAGGCAGCGGGAGGTGTAGAGTATGCGGATATGTTCGAAGAATAGGAGCGGATGGGGAAAGGAATTGGGTCGTAGAGGATCCGCATGGGGAACGGGAGGCGTATACAGAAGGTGAGGCGGAGTACATGGCGCTCGAGGATCAGGAGGGACTTACAGAATTTGGGGAGAGGGGGGGCGGACATCGGCATAATGGACCAGCAACTTTAGTTTATCATTTATTTAGGTTTCTGTCACAGTTGAGTACATACTCCTTAACCGTTTGTATCCCAATAATATGAAAAAAGAATAATTTCAAATTTTTAAAGTAATTTACCTTTACTAAGAGGGTTGCCCAGAAAGTAATGCACCGTAATTTTTTTCTTAGCCGAAAACAATGCTACGAACGCGAAACGTTACGTATGTATCATTTGAAGTCTCCTGAAAGAGCGCTCCAAGTTTCCGTCACTTCTGACAGATAGCGTAGCTGCAGGAATATTTCAAAATGGCGTCTGCAAAGTGCCGTCATTGAATTTCTCACTGAACAGAAGGAAACTGTGGGGAATATTCACAACCGCTTGTGCGGAGTCGAAGGAGCATCTGATGTCGACAGAAGCACAGTTAGACCCTGGGCACGGAGGATGAGGTCATCAAAAGGCGATTCGGTGGAGCTCCACGATTTGCAACTGTCGGGGATACCATTCAAGGCTGTCACACCTGACATGTTGCAGCGAGCTTCCACTTTTTTGGCTCACTGTAGGATGCCATTCGTGGAAGACATTTTGATGACGATGAGACGGTGATTCACAAAGTGAAGCGCTGGCTTCGCCACCGGGACAAGGATTGGTTCAAAAATGGTTCAAATGGCTCTGAGCACTATGGGACTTAACTTTTGAGGTCATCAGTCCCCTAGAACTTAGAACTGCTTAAACCTAACAAACCTAAGGACATCACAAACATCCACGCCCGAGGCAGGATTCGAACCTGCGACCGTAGTGGTCGCGCGGTCAAGGATTCATACCAACAGGGCATACACGCCCTTGTTTCGCGCTGGAGGAAGGTCATAGAACGGATTACATGGAAAACTATGAAGTGTAGATAAAGCAACATTCTTTCGTGTATGTAATTCTTATTATGTTAAATCAAGAATTGTTGAAGAAAGAAAATGCGGAACATTACTTTCTGGGCAACCCTCGTATCATAGTAAGCAACGAATATAGGAAGGAATTGATAACAAGGAAACAATGAATTATTTTAAAGAGGTGGATGCACTTTGACATATAAATATAATTTCTTTTACAAAATTAATCGCTTTTTATAAGATAAAATTGGCAAAAGGTAAACAATCAGATGTTTTAAGGAGATGGTTTGACTTTGGAACAGCTGGGACCTACAGTTTTCGACCACTCATCATTTCATATGATGTATTTGAAAGCCAATTCGCATTTTTCCTACATAAAATCACACATTTCAAACTTTCAGGAACTCATCACTCCTAAAACAAATCATGGTCCTAAAAACTAGCTAAAAGGGGGCCTAAAATTTAATAAATGTTGTTTCACAAGTACATACTGTCCCAGTGATTTGATTCCGATAATAGTCATAAAAGAAGTAGTACAAACTCAAATTTACGCTACAATAACCTAGATATATATACTTCCACTGTCAATTATCTTCTCAATATGGCCAGTATAGAAAAAAACCGCATCTCAGAATCTCCTACAATCACAATCTCCGCCCCGACAGTTGCTTTGAACACTATAACTGACTACAATACACTACATTCATAGAACTACCACAGTGCACCTCTAGATGTCTCTGTTTTGCAATATCATCGGTGGTTTCATGCGAAGGCACTGGTATTTAAAGAGAAATTAATAGAATGGTGTTTTGAGGCAGAAACCAGTGGATCTCAAAGGATTAATAACGACTTGTTTTTAACGGGTGCATTCATTTTTGACCCATTGGCTTCACCATAAATATAACATTAGTGGAAAATATGAGCATGAAACGTTAAAATACGTAATAGTTCTAAAGCATCGTGTGTTTACACTTCACAGATGTTTCTTACAAAGACTGTGACATATCTGTGTCTTTATCATACGAATAAGTGTAAGTTTTGTTTTGATGTTGCAGTATACATTTGAACTTTCTGTCAGCACAATTTGCTTCCATAAGCACGGCTGCTTGGTAAACGTGTTTTAGTGTGTTCGATATGTGTTTATGCGCGCTGTCGTTACGCCACCGAGTCGGCTTCGTTCCTTGTTCAACGGGGCTCACACAGAGGGGCTAGTGACCGGCTCGCTCCTATTATTTTGGAAGGGCACAGCCGATTTCCTTCTACCTTTCCTAAGATGAGCTTGAGCTCCTTCTCCAATGACCTTGTTGTTGACGGGGCGTTACACACTAATCTCCTCCACCTTCGCATCTATAGCCTCTGGAGTATGCCGTAGCGGCCATGCCAATCAACTAGTCAATGACTATGATAACGTCAGTAATCGATCACTTGCTACGTAACATCTTTGCAACATGCTTGCGAATCAGAAGTCGCGGAAGAACGAATACTTTGAAAGCTTACATTCCAACAACCAACTTTCAAGCTCAATTTTTAAATTTGCGTATTTTGAAAGTAACAATTTTCCTTTCAGTTAGTAATCTCTCACTCTATATACATAAAAGAAAGTGTCCTGACTGACTCATTGGCTCATCATCGCCCAGCCCAAGCCGCTAAGGACAGAAACTTTAAATTTGGAGAGAACGTTCATCTCATACTGATACATTTAAGAAGCGATTTTTCGAAACTGCATCCCTAAGGGGGGAAATAGGCAATGAAAGGTGTTTCGAAAATATGTCACTATTAAGCAGTTTTAAAGCTAGAAGTACGAAAATCGGTATTTGATTTCTTGGTCAGAAATAAAAAACACATATTTCATGATTTTTGGACATTCAACCTCTAAGGGGGCGAAATAACGGGTGAACATTTCTTTGAAAATAAATCATTATTAATGAACTACTAAAACATTTTAAAGCTAAATCTATGAAAACTAGTATCTGACTTCTCGATTAAAAACAAACAATACATGTTTCATTGTTTTCGAAAATGCAGCCACTAAGGGTATGAAAAAGGCGATGAGACTTTTTTTGAGAATATTTCGTTTTATTAAAACATTTTTAAAGGTAAATCTATGAAATTGGTATTTCGCTTCTCGATTAGAAATAAAGAAATACGTGTTAGCGGACGGAAGTTTCTACGGAAATATCAACACAAGAACTGAAAAGACAGGATTATCAAAATCGTCTGTCTCCAGCTACCAGAATCGTTTTTTGGTGGATAGTAAATTCGGAAAAGACCATACCCGCATAGTCTTAATTAGCGTGAAAAGTTTAGAAGCTGTTGCAATTAGTGAAATAAGCAAACTGTCTAACAGTCATCACGACAAATCGGATTAGTCGGAATTGTGTAGAAAAAAAGAGGACTTCAAGATAATAATTTTTCAGTAGGTCTAAGGCAGGCCTATGTGTTGGATCTGTAAGACAAGCGCTGTGACGTCAGGCATTGGAACAGTGTTCACTGCACTGTACCATGCCGTATCTTGCAGGATAGCTTATTTAGTATACAGTTTTACATTTTCTAATCATTTTTGGTAGAAGTGAATTACAGTACAGCAATACAGAATCAGAAGGATTTGGCGACTCTTTTTGTCAAATAACATTTACGTAAGCATACAACTTGCATTGTTCATGCTTACAATACAACACAGACATACACGAAAGTTTAAGAATAGGAGAACAGTTTACATACACAGCAGCCAACACATACAATAATAAATCAAAATGGTTGCAATGTCTTCGATGAGGATAGAAGCAAAGGTAATGAATTAAAACTTGTGCCACAGTCAGGACGTGAACCCACGTCTCCAGTTTATTTGGCAGCTGTGTTAGCACTGCACCACCGTAACCTTGGGGCCACCACCACTGCGTGGACTGACTACACTAGTCCAGTGACCTTCATAATAAAAATTCAATTCATGCTTTCAGCCCATTTCCCCCTTCTTATACCGTCAGTCTTGCTGAGGCTCTCCAATATTGGAATAGCACCCCAACTGTGTATGTAATAGGGATATCCTGGCTGTACCTCAGGCATTGGTTGATCTATTGATCTGGTGGGATAACATTTTTCTGGAGACTTTACCTTTGATAAGAGTAGAAGCTGAAATAATGAATTAAAATTTGTGCCACAGCGAGGCCCTGGACCTACGTCGCCTGTTTACTACCCAGGTGTGCTGACCACTGCACCACCATGACACTGTGGTTACCACAACTGCACGAATTACCCTAGTCTATTGCCCTCCATAACCCAAACTTCAGATCACGCCTTCAGCTCATTTTCCCCTTGCTGAGGCTTTCCAATATCGTAATAGCGCCCCAGATTTGTATGTGATGGGGAAATCCTAGTCCATGCAGCCGTGCTGCAGCGCGGAGTGGCCGTGCGGTTTGAGGCGCTATGTCACGGATTGCGCGGCCCCTCCCTCCCTTGGGCATGTGTGTGTGTTGTTCTTAGCATAAGTTAGTTTAAGTAGTGCGTAAGTCTAGGGACCGATGACCTCAGCAGTTTGATCCCTTAGGAATTCACACACACACACACACACACACACACACACACACACACGCACACACGCACCTGTGCTAGCCACAGTGCCACAGTGATGTAGTGATTAGCACATCTACCTAGTAAGCAGAAAATGCAGTTCCGGATCACAGACAGGGCACAAATTTTGATTCATTACTTCGGCTCCTATCCTTATCGAAGATAAAGTTGACACTCATACGTTCCCAGAAAATGTAATTCTGTCAATTACAATACCTTGATACACTACTGGCCATTATAATTGGTACACCACGAAGATGGCGTGCTACAGGCGCGAAATTTAACCGACAGGAAGAAGATGCTGTGATATGCAAATGATTAGCTTTTCAGAGCATTCACACGAGGTTGGCGCCGCTGGCGACACCTACAACGTGCTGATATGAGGAAAGTTTCCAACCGATTTCTCATACACAAGCAGCAGTTGACCGACGTTGCCTGGTGAAACTTTGTTGTGATGCCTCGTGTAAGGATGAGAAATGCGTACCATCAGGTTTCCGACTTGGATAGAGGTCGGATTGTAGCCTACCGCTGTTGCGTTTTATCGTATCGCGACATTGCTGCTCGCGTTAGTCGAGATCCAATGACTGTTAGCAGAATATGGAATCGGTGGGTTCAGGAGGGTAATACGGAATGTCGTACTGGATGCCAACGGCCTCGTGTCATTAGCAGTCGAGACGACGGGCATCTTATCCGTATGGCTGTAACGGATCGTGCAGGCACGTCTCGATCCATGAGTCAACAGATGGCGACGTTTGCAAGACAACAACCATCTGCACGAACAGTTCGAAGACGTTTGCAGCAGCATGGACTATCAGCTCGAACACCATGGCTGCGGTTACCCTTGACGCTGCATCACAGACAGGAGCGCCTGCGATGGTGCACTCAACGACGAACCTGGGTGCACGAATGGCAAAACGTCCTTTTTTCGGATGAATCCAGGTTCTGTTTCCAGCATCATGATGGTCGCATCCGTGTTTGGCGACATCGCGGTGAACGCACATTGGAAGCGTGTATTCGTCATCACCATACTGGCGTAGCACCCGGCGTATGGGGTGCCATAGGTTACATGTCTCAGTCGCCTCTTGTTCACATTGACGGCACTTTGAACAGTGAACGTTACATTTCAGATGTGTTACGACCCGTGGCTCTACCCTTCATTCGATCCCTCCGAAACCCTACATTTCAGCAGCATAATGCACGGCCACATGTTGCAGGTCCTGTACGAGCCTTTGTGGATACAGAAAATGTTCGACTGCTGCCCTGGCCAGCACATTCTCCAGATCTCTCACCAACTGAAAACGTCTGGTCAATGGTGGCCGAATAGCTGGCTCGTCAGAATACGCCAGTCACTACTCTTGATGAACTGTGGTATCGTGTTGAAGCTGCATGGGCAGCTGTACCTGTACACGCCATCCAAGCTCTGTTTGACTCAATGCCCAGGCGTATCAAGGCCGTTATTACGGCCAGAGGTGGATGTTCTGGGAACTGATTTTTCAGGATCTATGCACCCAAATTGCGTGAAAATGTAATCACATGTCAGTTCTAGTAAAATATATTTGTCCAATGAATACCCGTTTGCCATCTGCATTTCTTCTTGGTGTAGCAATTTTAATGGCCAGTAGTGTATTATACGTGATGCTTCGTCGGTATCGATTTGTCGCAATGTGACCTCGATACTCGAGTAAATATTCCCTCCACAGTGAAGCTCAGCTAGCAGCCGTTACCACCGGAACTTAGCCACTCCCTCTCCTGCAGAGCCATACTAAGCGACCGCAGCTGCGCGGCTATCGGTTAGTAAGGAGCGGCGCACGTGACCGCCACCAGCTGCAGCTGTGCGGCGCCTCGGGGAGGTGTCATCGACACCGCGGGCCCTTTGTGAGGCGTCGCGCGCCCACGAAGGCGATAAAGGCGCCGGCGCGTCCTCGCCGTTATTGTCCGGCCGGAACTTTATAAGGCGGCGCTTGATCCGAACAAATTTTATTTGTGATATTAAAAAACGGGAGAGAGAGAGAGAGAGAGAGAGAGAGAGAGAGAAAGGAAGAAAGGGAGTCGAGAACCGCCGCGGGAGCGATTCGTTTCACAGCGCGGGCGCGACTCCCGGCTATAAATAAGGCAGCCTTTGTGCGTGGCGTTTTGAGGCACAAAGTGAGAGGCGGCTATTAAATGGCCATTACGTGCCGTAAGGAGGAAGGAGGAGGGCGACTTTCCCCGCATTCCCGGCGCAGTGCCGCACTCCCCGTGACCCCTGCCCCCTCCCCCTCCCTCCCCCGCTTCACCGGACACCCTGCCACGCTTACAGATCAGTATCTGCGGCAGGCTGTGGACGAGCAGCAGCCGCTGACAGGAGGGCAAGGCGTCGTAGCGCGGAGCCACGGAGCGGGAAGATCTCTGCAGTGAGCATTCAGATGCGCGGGACAGAATTTTTGTTGCCAGTTTACATTGTTGAAACAGTGGTGGATTCAAACATGGCAGAGAGAGTGGGAGGCATCCGACAAAAGGTCGCCGATTATACTCTTTCTTTCCTGACGTACGCGAAAGATGTCGACCCAAGCCGCGGGACGGTTCATTTCCTGGCAGGCCACGGCCGTACCTGGTACAATGAAATACGCATTTGCGGGGAAACTTGGACGCCAGAACATGTCACACTGCTATGCAACGCGCTAGCACAAGTGAGACCTATACAGAAGGACAGTGACATCGCCAGAATAATACGTAACTCGGTGAAACTCAATAAATAGAGCAACCCATGTTTTATCGAACACACTGCATGAAGAATACAAGCGCCAAAACCCATATGGAAGAAACAGTATACAGGCACAAACGACAAAACAAACCACATACGACGACGCAAGCACGACCACAGATTCTGAAACCGAGGAAGGAACCAACACACTAATTGAACATGACACGTAAGGGACCCAAACCAACAACACACGACACTGCATGCCATAACACAGTCACAAACAACACAACAAGCACTAAAAATCATAAAACAAACTAGCACCGACACCACATACTAAGGCTCTAGTAATAAGGTAACGTCGCTTGGGAGAAGAAAGCTCGACAAACTTTTACTCTGAGGCTCCTCCTCCCCAACGACTCACTGCATATTATTTAAAGTATACTGTACATAAGCAGTAATGTATTATTCGCCTTATTATGTGTAGAAAGAAGTACATTCTCTTCTTTACCCAAAGAAACAATCAATGGATTTCATATATCAAATGTATTTTCTGTATAAACTACGTGTAAAAGTACAAATGCAACGTATTAAGTTATTTAAGGAATACTCCACTCAAGTAGCCATGAACTACATTCTATTTCTACAACAAATTTACAACATTAAGTATATTCTTCACGTAAAGCTAAAATTAATGTATTCCATGTGTCAAATGTTCAATCACTATTTAATCTATATAACACAAGGTGTATATATCTGGGGTATGACACAGAGCATACGACAACTACCAACAATAAGAGAAACAAACAACTACTGAACATCATGAAGTGTCCTGACATGCAACATTCCAAGTAATATCTCAATACACACAAACACAATAAGCATACATAAACATAAACCATTTCACATGAGAATATCTCAAGGTTCTACCGAAGCCTTCTCACCTGAAATATGTACAAATAGGCTATTATCAGCCATAAAGCTACTTAGACTATATTACACATCCAAATATAAGTTAGGAAGGTAGGAGACGAGGTATTGGCGGAATTAAGGCTGTGAGGACGGGTCGCGAGTCGTGTTTGGGTAGCTCAGTTGGTATTGCCGGCACAGTAGCTCAGCGTGCTCGATCAGAGAGCTGGTTGGCCTCTGTAATAAAAAAACTGAGTGCAACGTTCAATGACGAACTTGAATGGATGTCGTGTGACGTCCGCAACGACCAAACACAACGATCAACAACGAACCAAAAAAAAAAAAGTTGGTAGAGCACTTAACCGCAAAAGGCAAAGGTCCCGAGTTCGAGTCTCGGTCCGGCACAAAGTTTTAATCTGCCAAGAAGTTTCATCCAAATATGTTATATCGCTACCCTCTACATACAGCAACTTACTTTTACCACCCTTACCGGATTAATTTTTTATTTATATTTTATTTTTTCTTTGAAGTTTGCATTATATAAATTACCGAGCGAGGTGGCGCAGTGGTTAGCACACTGGACTCGCATTCGGGAAGACGACGGTTCAATCCCGCGTCCGGCCATCCAGATTTAGGTTTTCCGTGATTTCCCTAAATCGCTCCAGGCAAATGCCGGGATGGTTACTTTGAAAGGGCACGGCCGACTACCTTCCCCGTCGTTCCCCAATTCGATGAGACCGATAACCTCGCTGTTTGGTCTCTTCCCCAAAACAACCCAACCCAACCCCCATTATATAAATTGTATTCCCCTCAACTAGGCAGAAATATACTATATAGAACCGCTTTAACAGTTGCTAAACATTCATTTCTCTGTAACCACAGAGAAATTTTTATAGTATGTTCTTTATATTACTTAAAAAAGTAACATTTAGAAGCATCCGACCCACCTTACGTTTCAAGGTAGTGGGTTACTCTGTACCGTTAATGAAATTAATTAATTAATTACGACGACTCCAATAACCACGTAGTTTACTGCGGCCTAAGGTTTGCCTACAAGCGCAATGCAGATTTTTAATGGTTGCATGGGGGCTTAATTATTATGCAATAATTTTAGTAGCTGTGTGTCCGGTTACGAAGTCTCGTAACCGGTTGGCCCTGACTAGTATTAGTACGCAATCTGACTGCATAAAATAACAATAAAGAATGAAAGGAAATTTCCGTTAACACAATTGATTAATTAAGTCCCCTGCAACTATAAAAGCTACGAAACAACAAAGCAGAAGTGTACCTGTTCTGTGTGTGGTAGTGTGATTCAACGTACGTGTATCTGGCACGGTTCCTCCTCAATACGACAAGATATTTTAAACACCATTTACAATGAACTAATTGAAAAACCAGAAATACTATAATTGCACATAGAAACCAGAATTACAAGTCTAATACATGAACACGAGCCAGATGCTTTGTTGACTGAACCTGTGACCAAGAGGAATTGTCATTAAGGAAATGTGTTGTTTTTTTTTACCTCCATATATATTGACGAAAAATACACAGTGATCATTGCAACATCTTCCACCTATAGATTACACCAACCGAACAGCATCTACTGTCTCGCCCAACAGAACAACAACTACACACGACATCCTCTCAATTAGCACTGCTCTCGACATCCTCTCAACAAGTACTGCCCACGGCAACCTCTGAACTACTACTGCACCAATGGAGGCGGCGGAATAATAATCTTTGGCGCAATCTCTGGCGCTGTGACTCAGTGTAGCCACCTTTCATGGTAGACTATCTGATAAAAAGAATCCGAATATCTATTAGTGGACTTAAATGTGGGGAGTCTCCACCCTTCGGGTTCATGACGGCTTGAAGTCTGTTGGGGACATTTTCAGTGAGATGCCTGAATGTCTGTGGAGGAACGAAAGACCATTTTTCCTCAAAAGCCAAAACGAGGAGGTAGTGATGCTGGACGCCGAATGGAGGGAAGTCGTCGTTCTAGCTCATCCTGCAATTGTTGCACTGGGATCAGGTCGGGACTCTATGCAGGCCAGTCCAATTTAGGAATCTTATTTTTCACGAACTACTGCCTCACAAATGCTGCCGTGTAACAAGGTACGCTGTCATGCTGATATAAACAATCATCGTCTGCGAACTGTTCCTCTGCTATACGATGTAGTCACTGCTGTAAAAGGTCTTCATGACCTTCCGCATTTAGTGTTTTCTTAAGCGCAATAAGGGGACCACATCTTAACTACGACATCACCTCCTCCATACTTCACTGCTGGCTCAAAGTATGATGATGGCAAGTAACGTTCTCCAGCCATTCACCAAACCCAAACACCTCCATCGGACTGCCACAGGCTTCAGCGTGATTCATGACTCCAAATCACTCCTTTTCAATCATCCATTGTCCAATGACGTCGCTCTTTACAACTCCTCGAACGTCTCTTAGTTTTGACTATAGAAATGTGTAGGCGCTCGATCACAGTAGTCCATTCCTCTTAACTCCCTATGCACAGTCATTCTACTAGCCGGACTGCTGACAGTCACGAATGATTCCTTCCGATAATTTCTTGCGATATTTTACAACCAGCGTCCTCAATGCCCGACGGTCCCTGTCATCTACATCTACAGCTACATAGATAGTCCGCAGGCCACCGTACGGTGCGTGGTGGAGGGTACCCTGTACCACTACTACTCATTTCCTTTCCTGTTCCGCTCGCAAATAGAGCGAGGGGAAACGACTGCCTGCAGCCTCCGTATGAGCTCTAATTTCTCGTATCTTATCTTCGTGGTCCTCACGCACAGTTTATGTTGGCGGCGGCCGAATCGTTCGTCATTCAACTTCAAATGTCGTTTCTCTAAATTTTCTCAACAGTGTTTCTCGAACAGAACTTCGCCTTCCCTTCAGGGATTCTCATTTGAGCTCCAGAAGCATCTCCGTAACACTTACGTGTTGTTCGAACCTACCGGTAACAAATCTAGCAGCCCGCCTCTGAATTGCTTCGACGTCTACCTTTAATCCGAACTGGTACGCATCCCAAACACTCGAGCAGTTCTCAAGAATAGGTCTCACCAGCGTCCTATATGCGGTCTCCTTTACAGGTGAACCACCCTTTCCTAAAATTCTCCCTATAAAACGGAGTCGACCATCCGCCTTCCCTATCAAAGTTCCCACATGCTCGTTCCATCTCGTATTACTTTGCAACGCTACGCACAGGTATTTAACCGACTTGACTGTGTCATGCAGCACACTGGTAATACTGTATCCGAACATCACAGGTTCGTTCTTCCTACTCATCTGCATTAACTTTCAATTTTCCCCTTTAGGGCTAGCTGCCATTCATCACACAAACAGGAAATTTTGTCTAATTCGTGTTGTATCTCCTTACACTCAATCAATTTCGACACCTTACCACACACCACGGCATCATCAACAAACAACCGCAGATTGCTGCCTGCCTTATCCGCCAAATAATACAGAGAACAGCAGCAGTCTTATCACACTTCCCTGGAGCTTTCCTGACGGTACCCTTGTCACTGATGAACATTCGCCGTCGAAGACAACATACTCGGTTCTATTACTTAAGAAGTCTTCGAAACACTCACATATCTGTGACCTAATTCCGTATGCTCGTACCATCGTTAACAGCATGCAATGGGGAACTATGTCAAATGTTTCCTGGGAATCCAGAGATATGGAATCTGCGTGGTGCCCTTCATCCACAGTTCGCACTATATCACGTGAGAAAAGTCAGTACAGAGTGTCCGCCTGGTCTTGGTTTATCTTTGGTTGTTGCTTCGAATTTCCACTTGATAGTCACATCGCCAAAAGTCGACTTGTGTAGCGTTAAATGGTTCAAATGGCTCTAAGCACTATGGGACTTAACATCTAGGTCATTAGTCCCCTAGGCTTAGAACTACTTAAACCTAACTAACCTAAGGACATCACACACATCCATGCCCGGGGCAGGATTCGAACCTGCGACCGTAGCAGCAGCGCGGTTCCGGATTGAAGCGCCTAGAACCTCTCGGCCACCGCGGCCGGCTTGTGTAGCGTTAGAAGGGCTGGAATGTCCCTCAGAGATTTGTTGTTCAGGTGACATCGAATGACAAGTCCACTTTCGGAATCACTAACATCTTCTGACCGACCCTTCTGCTGTTATTGCTTTCCTCTGGCAACACAATACTTCCCTCCTACTTTTACAGTGTCGGATCGGCATCTCTTTGATACCTAGTGGTCAAATCCACATTACGTAAGATTCTGCAGATACTGTTGAGCAGATAGTGGATAGTTTTTCCCTCGTGCCCTCTTCGACTGCAACGGGAAGGGAATGAATATGGTTGGTTCAAATGGCTCTGAGCACTATGGGACTCAACTGCTGAGGTCATTAGTCCCCTAGAACTTAGAACTAGTTAAACCTAACTAACCTAAGGACATCACAAACATCCATGCCCGAGGCAGGATTCGAACCTGCGACCGTAGCGGTCTTGCGGTTCCAGACTGCAGCGCCTTTAACCGCACGGCCACTTCGGCCGGTGGGAATGAATAGCAGTGGTACATAGTACCTATTGCCATGCATGATATTGCGTCTTGTGGAGAGTGTATCTAGATGTCAAACAGAAATTCGCAGTATACTTACAGGTGTGCTCGGACAGCATATGATGCGACTGTTCGCAATAAGCAGAATGTACTGGTTCGAGGCCATAGGGTGGCACAAATTTTAAACTGTGACGACGTATTCATTATACTGGAGGTTCTGCCTATTTGAACGTGTAATGGTACTTGAATTACGTAATGTGATGTTTTATGTGTTACGTGCTATCGCAACAAAAGCAATAAAAAAGAAGTGTAACTTAAATTCGGAGTGCTGATTATTTTTTTACATCACCATTGTGCTAACTTTGAAAGGTTCAATCTTCAAGAATGGTTTGTGAAGCGCATCTACAAAACTTTTGAGTATAGCGGAATAAAACCTAGGCCTCTTTGCATCCGAGCTTGGAATCATCACCACCTAGATTTTCGACGATTGAGCCATGATATTACAACGATACCAGCGTGGGAAACACGAAAAGTGGCTAGTTTATTCATTATTACATGAAATGACTTTATTAACTGTGCTTTAATGACACCTGCCACATAATAACTTTGTTGTTGCCCGAAAATGCAGTATTTAGCAGCGTGAGCAACACCACAATCATTCAATTTTGACCTTTGTTTGGTGGGCTTGTTAGAAACAGTTTACAATGATATTTCATATCACGTCATCTTCAGCGATATCACATCTGTAGATCCATTCATTTCCTTTCTGCACATGTAACACATTAGGTGTCCGTTTGTGACGCTACAACGCAGTCCTTGCTATGAATTTTTTCGCTTACTTAACACACGAAACTGTTTGTATACGATGTATTGCCTAGTGTAAATATGTATTTTAAATACTATGTTTAAATTATGTAATATTTAACACTGACAAGTCGGGGCATATTTAGGTAACGTTGAAGTCAGAGAGATTGTTTTGTCGTGCCGCTGGGCGCGGTAGCGCGCCAGCGGGTAGTGGTAGCAGTGACGCCGTGCTCGGAGTAAGACGTACAGTCGAGTGCTGCTAGTCCTAGCTGTGTTACATCTAACGTCTAGTGTGTGGATCTAAGTACGACGGGAAAGTAATGGTCGGCATATCTGGAAGCATGGCCGGACAAGTTATTATGGATTAATGGGCATAGTGCTGAAGAAACAAGGACTTAAATGTGAAGCGCACTGTGGGACCAAGTCACAATAGTAAAAGCCCGCTGCCACATTGAGTCGCTGCCGTGGACTTCCGTCGATCCACCGACAACGATGGAAGTAAGATCTGCATAATTTTCGTGGGATAAAATTGATCGAAGTGTTGCAGTTACATTCCATCCGACAATAACACCAAGTAGGTTCCTTCCGATTCTTACCTTATTGAACCTAGTGTGTCACGCCATTATCAAGAGAAAATAATAATAAGCTTACGCCAACCGTAGTAACTTAATAATAGAGTGAAGTAATAAATGTGATTATTAAGATTTATTTCAATGCATATTCAGCTGAAGTTAGTTCAAGCAGATTACATGAAACTATAAAGTTTATTCCACCTGACAATCCCCCAATTAATGAATTATTATCATTCGAAACATAGTTAATCAATTATTGGCAATATATGTCATTATCAGTAGATTAAACTGTGCAAAGTACCTAATTTTAAAGACAGAATGACAGTCCATTATTCAAAATCTCGATAGATAATTATGTGTTGTCAACATTGCACTTAGCTGACAAATTATGAGCAAAATAATTATCAAAATACTTATTGAAGTTAACCATTAATGTTTAAGTGTAGTTAGATAGTTATGCCATTGTTTTATATGACCACTGAGCCTGTCACAGCACTTGCGTAAAAGTTCCCGTTCCACCTGCTGCGCTACAAACAGGTAAACTTTATTTTTGACACAATTATTCACGTACTTAACAGTACCGTCGCTCATCAGTTGAGCTGGCGACCGAATTTTTAATTGCTTTTACAACTTAATCATTTCATTCGGCAAAATATCCACTGGCAAAATTTATTTCCAAATTATTTCCATTATTTCATTTACCGATCGGTATTGAATGAAATTACTCATTCAATACCGATCAAGTTATAACGTCTCCTGTTTCCCGTGGAATAATCATTATTTACTTCGGGTTCGGATGTCTTATCCCGACGCGGGTCAAAATTCATAATTCACGGTCATTGTCAACTTGTAATTTCGCAAATCCCGGGAAGCAGGGGGGTGTTATAAGTTTTTTCGGTCTGGCACGTATACGGAGCTTCATTACATCACAATTAAACATGCTGAGACATGCGCGTTGGGAGATCCCCCTCAGTGTAGCGTCACGCACGGAGAGACCTTGAGAGCAGCGCCGCGGCTTGCCCGCAGGCCGTGATGCCGTGACGGCACCCGCGCTTATTCTCGCCTTAGCCGGGGAATCCTCTAATTAAGAGCGACGCCGGCCACAATGCGCCACTTAGCTGGCGTGACGGGCGCTCCGCAGGGGCTGGCGACAGGATTAGGGCCGCGTGCTCCTGTCCACAGGGCCCTTGGGAGGGGGCGGGGGCGTTGCTTAGTGACTCCCCTCCCCGGAAGCTCTGGCAAACGACCGCGGGAAACGAGCTATTTATAGGGAGGCGCGGGGGCTATGTAGCTCTCGACGTGTATGGGAAAATCGTGGTTCCTCTGAATATGTCAAGGCGATCATTGGCTTCACCTGGTATTTGTAGTATTGATTCGACGTCGGATTGTTTGTAACCCACATTTCCGGACGAACGTACTCCCGAGGTAAACGTATCACTGTAATATCATCAGTATCTCTGTGCCTGTTGGTTCAAATGGTTCTGAGCACTATGGGACTCAACTGCTGAGGTCATTAGTCCCCTAGAACTTAGAACTAGTTAAACCTAACTAACCTAAGGACATCACAAACATCCATGCCCGAGGCAGGATTCGAACCTGCGACCGTAGCGGTCTTGCGGTTCCAGACTGCAGCGCCTTTAACCGCACGGCCACTTCGGCCGGCTCTGTGCCTGTGTGACACATATCCTTCCATCTGCTGCTTCCACTCTTGGTGTAAGCAACTCAACAAACCTACAATCTAGAAAAACTGATATTGAAATCAAACAGTTCATAATCACCTTCTGGTTTATTATACAAGGTGATTCATCTGCCCCTACCACAGTGTGCTATGCAAACCGCAACACCTTCAAAAACCACACGCAAGGTATTCAAATTCTCTCACTCATTACACGCAAACTGTTAGTCCTAAAGAAGAAATGAACAGAACCTTTTTTTTAGGAAATTTAATATAGTTATATTTTGTACTGGGATACGTTTTCGCTAGGGGCCGCCGTTTTAGATTTATTCAGGAAATACGTACGAAAGTCACCTTCAAACACATTTTTCTTGAATAACTCGAAAACTGTGGCCTCCAGAGAAAACATATTCTGGTACAAAACATAACTATTTACATTTCTTACAAATAGGTTCTGATTCTATAAGACTAATAGTGTGCATGTAGCGAGTCAGACAATATGAAAATTTCGCACTTGGTTTTTGAAAGTGTTGCGGGCTGCATAAAACCCAGCTGTAGGAGCGGCTGTATCACGCTATATAAAGTGTGTCTACATCGTTTCACAGTCCACTCTGAGTACATGAACATTCACGCTATTCACCATTTCCCAGGAGTTAGGCATTGCCCTTCATATTACCGTTCAGTCAGTGTAAAGAAAAATGTCCTGTTTCATACTGCACAACAGTAAATCATACAACTTCTTCTCACCCCCAATCATTCCAATGAGGGTGCACCGCAACTCGTATGTGTTCACTCCATGAGCCGATCTCGCAGACTAACTACACGCCAAAACCTCAGCCCAATCCCTACGTGTCGGGCCATCACCGTGCCACCTGTAGTCTTCGGTCCAGCAGAGATGAGTAGGTGGTAAGCTTCAATACATAGCAGCAGTATGGATTTCTGTACCTCTACAAACTAAACTATACGACTCCATCTATAAAGACCACAGTGTTGAAGAATTGACTTCCTATTATTCTTCCATTCGTCTGTGCAGAAATGTTAATAACCACTCCAGTTGCTAAAAAGTTCTTTGTTACTCCATGACCGATTTCGTCTTTTATACTGAAGCTATTTTATCGTTAAATCCGATAATTGTACAATGTTGAAACCAAGTCAAATTAAGTTTGATCACACTAGAAAATACGATATTGCAGTGCCTGTGTTATTCTGATTACGATGCAAAGTTCCTTTGGATATGCGTGCCATCAACATATACGCCAAAACCGTTGGTGGAGTAAAATGAAGAACTCTTTAATAAGATGAGTGATTATTCTTCAAAACAGTAGACACATTCTCAACAGCAGCGCTCACCAAACACGGATAAAGTAATAATTTCATTTTCTTATGTTTTATTTTTTATTATTTATTTAATTTTAATTGGTAAAATGACAGACATAATGATTCACTAAGAAGTCAAGAGACACACCGAGCTGCCCTATCAATTAGTCGGGTATCTCAGTACATTGTCACCAACCACCGGTCATTGTTTGTAAATTGTTTCTCACCAGTTATGACTGTCATTGTTTGTAAATTGTTTCTCACCAGTTATGACTGTCTCGCTATAACATAAAACTGTTACTCACCGTTGCAACGAAATATCTGGAAGTATGAGTCTGAGTAGTTTAAATGGCAACTACCATAAGAATCCCAACGGAGTGGAATCCACAACGACGGTGTTGACTTGCTAAACACTCGTCCGATCGATTCTTTAGTGTCACTCAATCTGGACTCTTACGTGTGATTATTAATAGAGGGAAAAGAGAAGATCCGAAGAAAAGAAACGTCATGGATTCGTTTAGTAAGAGCGAATTTGTCACAGCGGCAGGGTCAACATGTGCGACATTACACGTTATCCGGAGATTCGAAAATGGACATTCCAAGGAGATTCATGCAACATATTATTTCCTCCAACATACATCTCACGAAATGGTGGTAACAACAGAAAAATTTGTGTTCTTGCAGAGGGTTTCCGGCAGTCTTCTTTCTGCGTTCCATTGTAAATAGAACAGGAAAAGGGCACACATAAGGCGAATTGCAGATTGTTGATCTGTATGAATCCAACATCTACACATCCAGGAAGACTTATTCAGATCAGAGCACACTCGGCTGCAGAGTGAAAATTCATTCTGGAAACAATCCCCTAGGCTGTGGCTAAGCTATGTCCATGCCATATCGTTTCTTTCAGGAGGGCTACTCCCGCAAGATATGCAGGAGAACGTCTATGAAATTTGAAAGTTAAGAGATTAGTGGAGGAAGTAAAGCTGTGACGACGGGACGTGAGTCGTGTTTCGATAGCTCAGTTGGTAGAACACTTACTCAAGAAAAACAAAAGTCCTAGTTCAAGGCACGGTTCGTCACACGGTTTTAATCTGCCAGGAAGTTTAAGATGAGCGTACACACCGCTGCAGAGTGAAAAATTCATGCCGCGCGGGATTAGCCGAGCGCTCTAGGGCGCTGCAGTCATAGATTGTGCGGCTGGTCCCAGCGGAGGTTCGAGTCCTCCCTCGGGCATGGATGTGTGTGTCTGTCCTTAGGATAATTTAGGTTCAGTAGTGTGTAAGCTTAGGGACTAATGACCTTAGCAGTTAAGTCCCATAAGATTTCACACACAATTTTAACATTTTTATTTATTTATTTTTTTAAATTCATTCCGAAAACTTTTAAGAAAATTAATGACTTCTTGTATATTATTCTGATCCCGTAAGGATCACGGTAACAGTCGCTTTAGTAATTTCAGGACATTTTGGTTTTGTTGTCAAAAGATGGCGGCGAATCTAATCTCCAAGATACTAATTTGTGACAGACTACGTCCATATGGAAGCGATTAGTAGACTACGGGATAATGAGGAAAGAAGAGAATCGGAACGTTTTTGAGATTCGATGTTATGGAAAGGTGATTAAAATTATGTGGACTGAGAGGGTAATAAGTAAGGTTGTCCTCAGAATCAATGAGGAGAGGAATATGCCGAAAACACAGGCGAGAAGAGCGGCTTGGAGGATAGTGCATGTGTCCAGACATCAGGCCGTAAATTCCACGGTACCACAGAGAGTCTTAGAGGGCAAAAACCACAGGGCAACACAGGAATTGGTATACAACCAACAAATAATTTATAAGTGTAAGCGCTACTCTGATTCTGAGACGGAGAGCGTAGCATACGTTTCATAATATAGATAAATAACCTGGTGAAAAACGTCGGAAGTTCCATGAGGACATTCGCGAAAGTTACGGTGAAATGCAGGAAGACCTGCGGAAGATCAACGCTTGATGGAGGTGTTGGCAATTGACCTTCAACATATATAAACATAACGCCAATAACTGCGCATTAATGGGCTGAAAGACCCATTGCTGCACGGTCTTGGGCGCCTTGCCACGGTCCGCGCGGCTCCCCCCGTCGGAGGTTCGAGTCCTCCCTCGGGCGTGAGTGTGTGTGTGTTGTCCTTAGTGTAAGTTAGTTTAAGTAGTGTGTAAGCCTAGGGACCGATAACCTCAGCAGTTTGGTCCCATAGGAACTTACCACAAAGACCCATTACTGAATGATTACACTGTTGGAGAAGAGTCACATCTATAGAATATCAAAGAGTATGCTTACATAGCGATTGAAAGTGGAACGACCACATGAAACCGATCGCTCGAAGGTTCATCCCAGACTGAGATTCCCTGCAAGAAACCTCGGGAAAGGAGACAGCTTACAAAACAGTCGTTCAACTAATGTTTCAATATTGCTCACAGGTGTGGGATCCATACCAGATGTGGACTGATAGAGAGACGAAAGAATATCCAAACAAGACCAGCGCGTTTCCTTGTAGATTCATCTAGTAAGCGCGAAAGCGTCAGGGAGATCCTCATCCGACCCCAGTGGTAGACGCAGCAAGATGATGATGATGGTGATGTTTGGTTTGTGGGACGCTCAAATGCGCGGCTATCAGCGCCCGTACAAATTCCCAACTTTTGCTCAGTCCAAACTCGCCACGCTCATGAATGATGATGAAATGGTGAGGACAACACAAACATCCAGTCATCAGGAGGCAGGTGAAAATCCCTGACCCCGCCGGGAGAGGCGTTTTGAAACACGTTATTGTTTACTGTTGAAAATCCGAGAGCGTAAGTTCGCAGAAGAACCAACTAATATGTTGCTTCCCCCTACAAATACCACGTGAAAAGACCGTGATGGTGAAACTAATAACTGTTTGTTTAAATAAGCTGTTGTGTATTGTGCACTGAAAGTTGTGAGTGATGTTTAACATGTGTGAAACTCTGCACAAATGGACCATTAGAAAACGTAAAGCCAAAATAAAAAAAAACATAACCTCAGACATCGAAAACATTACGAAAAACTGGAATAAGCACGAAGAAATACGCACTTCAAAATGGGAATGATTTTCCGAAATGCGTCGTGTAAAACATATATAAAATCAAACCGAGAGTGGTAGCAGAAAGTTATTTATAAACAAACGCAGACCTAGAGAGAGTCGAGATCTAACACGAGCTTACCAGCAGTCGTTCCTCCTGCGAACCATTCGTTACCGGAATAGGAATAGTGGAAAGTGGCTATGATACCCTCCGCCACACACCGTAAGGTGACTTGCGGAGTATAGATGTAGATGTAGAAGTCTTAGCGGGTTGCATTAAACCAGTAACAAGACTGATAACCCATACAGCATAAGAAGAAGAGAAAGAAAAAGAAGAGCAGAAACTACCGCATTTCAAACCGCGATAACGTAGTCGACGACTGCTTTGTCGATTTCGATGAGACGTTCGTGTTGCCTCCGCCTGACAGCCGCTCTTCAAGGCAACGACAGGTGAAGAAGCGCGGCTTTGATAAGTGGAGTGTGAGACGCAAAGTGCACCGCAAAGCGGGTGTCAGTACCGCGCGCCGCCCCCGGCTCCTCTGCCGTAACAGGGGCAGAATAGAAACGTCGCACCGCCGCCTGTTTGGGTAGCGGCCATTAATCACGCCACTATCGACGCTAATCTGGCGCCGATGACAAACGACGCTCGGCCGCGCTCCACTTTGTCCCGTTACGGCGGCGCGCCGAGGAGGCCGCTGCTCCGCTCTAAAGCACTGGCCGCTTCTTACATTGGAAGTACTCTTCCCCTGCATTGTATTCCACTTCTGTCTAAGGGGAACGCAAACGATAAAACACGGGATCCTGCTGGGAAATACACTGATGGCCGCTAAAATGGCAACACCGTGAAGGCGGCATGCAACCAACGCCAAGTTGCCATGAAGTGTCCTACACATTTTAAGATGAAATATAATTAGCACTTTACTACAACTGTACAAAGTAGGCATTGGACACACGCCCGGTTTCAAGTGAGCGTCTTTCAAACCGCGTACTCGCGAGACGACCAGGTTCGCACTGACAAGAGAGGTACCCAGGGGTTTTGAAACTACACTCCTGGAAATGGAAAAAAGAACACATTGACACCGGTGTGTCAGACCCACCATACTTGCTCCAGACACTGCGAGAGGGCTGTACAAGCAATGATCACACGCACGGCACAGCGGACACACCAGGAACCGCGGTGTTGGCCGTCGAATGGCGCTAGCTGCGCAGCATTTGTGCACCGCCGCCGTCAGTGTCAGCCAGTTTGCCGTGGCATACGGAGCTCCATCGCAGTCTTTAACACTGGTAGCATGCCGCGACAGCGTGGACGTGAACCGTATGTACAGTTGACGGACTTTGAGCGAGGGCGTATAGTGGGCATGCGGGAGGCCGGGTGGACGTACCGCCGAATTGCTCAACACGTGGGGCGTGAGGTCTCCACAGTACATCGATGTTGTCGCCAGTGGTCGGCGGAAGGTGCACGTGCCCGTCGACCTGGGACCGGACCGCAGCGACGCACGGATGCACGCCAAGACCGTAGGATCCTACGCAGTGCCGTAGGGGACCGCACCGCCACTTCCCAGCAAATTAGGGACACTGTTGCTCCTGGGGTATCGGCGAGGACCATTCGAAGCCGTCTCCATGAAGCTGGGCTACGGTCCCGCACACCGTTAGGCCGTCTTCCGCTCACGCCCCAACATCGTGCAGCCCGCCTCCAGTGGTGTCGCGACAGGCGTGAATGGAGGGACGAATGGAGACGTGTCGTCTTCAGCGATGAGAGTCGCTTCTGCCTTGGTGCCAATGATGGTCGTATGCGTGTTTGGCGCCGTGCAGGTGAGCGCCACAATCAGGACTGCATACGACCGAGGCACACAGGGCCAACACCCGGCATCATGGTGTGGGGAGCGATCTCCTACACTGGCCGTACACCACTGGTGATCGTCGAGGGGACACTGAATAGTGCACGGTACATCCAAACCGTCATCGAACCCATCGTTCTACCATTCCTAGACCGGCAAGGGAACTTGCTGTTCCAACAGGACAATGCACGTCCGCACGTATCCCGTGCCACCCAACGTGCTCTAGAAGGTGTAAGTCAACTACCCTGGCCAGCAAGATCTCCGGATCTGTCCCCCATTGAGCATGTTTGGGACTGGATGAAGCGTCGTCTCACGCGGTCTGCACGTCCAGCACGAACGCTGGTCCAACTGAGGCGCCAGGTGGAAATGGCATGGCAAGCCGTTCCACAGGACTACATCCAGCATCTCTACGATCGTCTCCATTGGAGAATAGTAGCTTGCATTGCTGCGAAAGGTGGATATACAATGTACTAGTGCCGACATTGTGCATGCTCTGTTGCCTGTGTCTATGTGCCTGTGGTTCTGTCAGTGTTCTTTCCACGCACAATTCGTGAATGGAACAGGGAAGGGGGGATCAGATAGTGGTACAATAAGTACCCTCCGCCACACACCGTAAGGTGGCTCGCGGAGTATAGATGTAGATGTAGATGTAGATGTGATCATGTGATGTATCTGACCCCAGGAATGTGTCAATAAAGTTTCCCCTTCCTGGGACAATGAATTCACGGTGTTCTTATTTCAATTTCCAGGAGTGTATATGTACCGCGATGTAGGTTAAGATCCCAGGAATCATACAGTGCAGCCATTCACCCTCGTGGACCCTAGTTTCTGAGTAATTGACGAAAAGAAATGAGAATTTTGTGTGACACTAAGCAGTGTTAAAAATGTCATGTAATATATGCTGGTTGCGTGGTATATGGTGCCCGAAGCCTTGACGTCCATGAAACGATTACGATTATTCATAGAGACACAATAAATAACATATGAAAGATTGACTATTTATACTGTAATCAGTTACATTCTGGCCACGATACACTTTATATGAACGATTTGCGCTACTGAAAGATTTGTAATACGTGGCATTATTTTGTGCTCTGTGGTGACAAATAAACGAACTTGACATAAAAAAAGGTAGGACAACAGCTTCTTATGCAGGTTGTGGATTCGAATCTCACCACAAGTAGTATTTTTTCTATATTTTCAAATTTTTATCGAAATGACTTCGAGCATCATTTTTATTCAATTAATTGATTTAAATGTAATGTTTTATTTCTATTTCCTTGTCACATTATTTTAATCACCTTATGTATTTTTTCATTTGTTTCGCTTTCTTTCGTTTTATCATCCTTTTTCCAATCGGAATTTCTGTGAATATGAATTTAATTATATTTATCTATTATAATCTCCAATTATTTAAAAATTCCGATCTATCAATTAAAAACCAAAAGGCGAAATAATCTTTCTATACTTGGGCAATGATGTGAAAAATGTGTTTTTGTTACCAGATGAGCAATTTTTTTTTTTGCTCGGTAATCGTCATACGAATATTTAAAACATAAACACCTACTGCACTACGAAGAAAATAACACAGATGAAAATTTGAATGAAAAAAACAAAATACAAGCAAAGTGAGAAATAGATATAAAGAACGCAACAATGTGGTCAATAAACCAGGGTGATAAACATACGAAATTAAATCGAAATTAATACACAAAACTAATTAACAAAGATATCAAGTGGAGAAAGTATGATAGGAAGAAAATGAGAGCAAATGATATTACGATTAAAATTATGTGACAAAGGTGTAGACTTAAGAAAGTACATTCAAATCAGTTAATTGAATTAAAAGGATGATGAAAGTCATTTTGAGAAAGATTTAAAAATAAAATAGCTAACTGCATGTGAGAATATTCGAACTACCTCCTGCGCGTGAAGCTGTTATCCTTCCCTTATATCACACAAACAAGCTATATAACACCCCCATTTTGAACGCTATTGAGTGTCACACAAAATTCTGATTTTTTTTATTGTTTTGTCGATTACTCGCAAACGAGGGCCCACCACGGTGAATGCATGCGGAGTGTGACACCTGGGATGTCAACCTACACCATCGTATAATAGTTTCATACGGATAGTTTCAAAACGTCGATAGCACTGCTGGAGACCTCTCATTGTGAGGCAGTACGATATGCGATACGATAAATGATGCAAACCGCGATACTACGCAGGAGCAACACCCACCGGTGGAGCGCATAGAAACGTAGCTGAAGCGACTTAACTGGTTGACACTGGGACGACAGCCATACGACACCAGCACGTATCTTTGTCGTATCGTCCGGCGCTATACAGTGCTGGCCGCTCCCCACAACTTCTGTCGCACGCTACACGGCGAGGGGAATTTCAAGTCATCCGACATGTCTTAAAAAAATTGTTTTATGCAGATGAGCAAAGCTACATCCATCTCTATAGTTAATTTCTCAGTGGAACTTTTACTTCTTCGATAAAAAATATAAAACCTTTGTTTTGGAATTCGCGCTTATTCTCCGCTACGTATTTTTGAGGAAAATATTCAGTAACTATACAGGGTGATTTTTTCCATCATGTACAAACTCTAGGCATTGATCGAAGAGAGGATACGGAACAAAAAAGGTCTAATGAACTTATGTCCGGAAATGCATGATTTCCAATATAGAGACCATGTATGATTGTACATTGTTACATAGACTGCAGTCTTAATACCATGCAGCAACAGGTACAGTATGTGTTAAAAATGGTTCCATATGCCTCAACGCGTGCGTGTACGCGCCGTAGCATGTTCTGTCGCGCACGTTCATATCAGCCAGGCTGCATGACCCGATAACCAGGAATTGCACGGGTTGAGATCCTGTGAACGAGCAGCCCATGCAACTCAACCCCCTTGTCCGATCCATCGACCAGGAAAGACACGGTTGAGATGCATCCGGACATTAACGGCGAAGTGGGCTGGAGCACCATCATGTAACTCTTCGAATCATCAATGGGACTTTTTCCAGCAGGGGAGGCAAAGTCACCCGCAGTAAACTCCGATAGTTCCGACTTATTAGGTGACGTGGAAGGAAGACTGACCCCAAAATGAGATCGCCAATTATCCCGACCCACACATTCCGGTTTCATCGATGCTGATGATTCGCTATCACCGTACCACGGGGGTTCTGCATACTATCCCACAGATGACTGTTACGAAAGTTGAAGATACCACTCTGTGTAAAGGTGGCCTCATCTGTGAATAGGATGGATTACACAAATCCCGTAGTCGTGGTTGGGTGGTGAAGAAACCAGTGACAAAACTGCTCCAGATGAGGAAAATCTGTCGCTAGTAAGCCTGCAGACGCTGTAAGTGATAAGGGTAGTAACAATCATCAAGGAGAAAGTGCCACACTGTCGTCTGGCCGAACCTGTACTGGCGGGCCAACTGCCTGGTACTGACACGGCGGACGCCTTCCCCAGTGTTAATCACATTTTCCTCCAAGTCTGGTGTCCGAACATTTCGGGTATGTCCTTCATAATTTCCTGCTTCCTGAAACGACCCTGTCTCAGACAAACAGCGAAACGCTGTTGCAAACACTCAGTGCTGTGGTTATTGTCGGCGGGGATAGGTCTCTTGATATATCCCTGCTGCCCGCCGCCCGTTGCCATTTGCCTTTCCGTAAGCAAATACTGTGTCGGCAAGCTCTCGATTATGGAATCATTTATGCGTGCTCTAAGGTTATGCAGAATTGTGTCCCTCTTTAAGGTTATGCAGAATTGTGTCCCTTCTCGCGTTGCACTTAGCATTCGAACTAGCCATGGAGTGCGTTCTGTATTTTTATCTCACCAGAATAGTTAGTGATCGTTATCCGATTCAGACTGAACCATCCATAAATTCAAGTGACCTAAAAATAGTTTCTCTCACTGGTAAGCTCATGTTTCAGAAACTTGTACGATTATTTTGAGTTTTCTTTCTGCTGCGGCATCCAAAGGGGATATTAACGGTTTGATCTGATACTTTGTACTCATCTGTGAAACATAAATTCGTGTGTATTATCTCTTATCAAATATTGTACTACATTTTTCATATATTTGATCTTCGTGAATTTACTATCTTACATTTTATACTGAAATCCTCATAAAAAATCAACCTCACGTCTTACTTAAGATACGAGCACAGCGTGAACTATGGAGAGGAAAATCCTGTAGTCTGAACTCCGGGATCTGTAGAGGCCTATAATGAAACATAATTCTGTGAAAAGTCGAGCTCTCCTACTCAGGTACTCAGCCTTCAACTAATTAAACTTAACTATGTTTTCATACGTCACTTGTCTTGAGTGAGACATTACATTTGACATAAATGTCCTTTCTCCATGTCTGCTACGAATTCATCCCATAGAAATCAGGTTAGATGTACCCCTTCAAAGGGAGCCGTGGTTGTTATTCGCTACGTAAATGATGCTCTGACATACAAATGTCAGTGTCTAGATCTGTTATCAAGTGATTTATTTCCCTTTAATTATACTAATATTAAGATGAAATAGGCTTAGTGCAACTTCTGATCTGCGTTTCTCATTTATTGAACCGTCTTCCGGCGTCAAAGGTGATGTGTTGGCAAATGTGCCAACACCTTGTAGATAGAGGAGGCCGAAATGCACGCTATCTAACGCAGACGGGCGTGAATTCTGGAACAGGATAAGTAGTGAATTCTAATAAGAAAAGTATGCAGCTCCTCGAATACTTATCTTTTAATTCCTTCATGTGAGTACAGCATTCTGGATGAGACATTTCATACGATAACTATCAAACTATGTAAGGCTAATGGCGCCTTGCTAGGTCGTAGCCATGGACTTAGCTGAAGGCTATTCCAACTGTCTCTCGGCAAATGAGAGAAAGGCTTCGTCAGTGTAGTCACTAGCAAAGTCGTCGTACAACTGGGGCGAGTGCTCTTCCGTAACTCGAGACCTGCCTTGTGGTGGCGCTCGGTCTGCGATCACACAAAGGCGACACGCGGGTCCGACATGTACTAAATGGACCGCGGCCGATTTAAGCTACCACCTAGCAAGTGTGGTGTCTGGCGGTGACACCACAAAAGGAACCTTCATAAAGAGGGGATATCTTCCACCTGTGATCGTCTTACGATAAGTCTTCCTTCCTTCATTCCTTTTCCCTGTAAGCGGTCTAGCCCATCCACATTTTACTACCGCAATTTGGCCTAGAGTGAAACCAGATCCACCTACTACATGTCACTTAGTTTCACCAACAATCCCCTCTCAGTCCTATTTGCGAGTAGACCGTGTCTAGCACAGCCAGACTTGTGGATGGTCTCAACCAGTACCACCAAAATCTGTGCCTTGTCAGCTGCCATCAGTGTCATTTTATGTCCCGTATTAACTCGCCTGATAGCCATGTCAAGAGCGGGTCAGTTGTAATACCGGAACACGTATGTAAAGCGAACGTTAGTGGTCCGAGTTTGAGTTGCAATCCTGCCCAAGTCACCGCCTGTATCACAAGTCCAGTCCCTACCAAGGCTCTTCGCTGTCCCTTCCACTATCATTACCTGATCATCTTAGTAAAATCGTTAAAATCCCTAAGTCTTCTGTCATCTTCCTGAGCCCAGAGCCTGGTTTAAAAATACTGGTGACTTAACACTCCCTACCTAATCTTTCCTGCAATTGTGGTTCTTGACCGCGCCCATGATTGCTACCTATCAGCATAATCTTCTTCTTCTCCCTCCCTCTCTCTCTCTCTCTCTCTCTCTCTCTCTCTCTCTCTCTCTCTCTCTCTCTAATCAACCTGAAACTCTATGAACTTCAGCAATAGCACTATGATATTCAGTGGCAGAGTATGCATGTGCAGTTCAACACAAGCCAAACCGGTGGTTCAAAAATAGTTCAAATGGCTCTGAGCACTATGAGACTTAACTGCTGAGGTTATCAGTCCCCTAGAACTTAGAACTACTTAAACCTAACTAACCTAAGGACATCACACACATCTATGCCCGAGGCAGGATTCGAATCTGCGACCGTAGCGGTCGCGCGGTTCCAGACTGTAGCGCCTAGAACCGCTCAGCCACTCTGGTCGGCCAAACCGGTGGACATAGCTTTCAATTACACTTGTAGAATCATAACAGGTTACTCGAAAACCACTCCAGTCGAATGGCTATATCACCTCGCAGGAATTGCACCACCTCCTGTTCGAAGGGAAATAAAAGAAATAGCCGGGAATGAGGAAAGAAGTGGAACAGGACAGACCGCATCCTCTGTATGGGCTCGAAGAACACCGCCGGTGACTGAAGCCAAGGAGCAGACTCTTAAGAACATAGACAGCACTTGGAACCACCGCTGCAAAAGCTAGGTTGAAACTGTAGAGAGTTACGACCTACCTTCTCCCCAGCTGGAATAGAGGTTCAGAAACTATATTCCTGGTTATGATGAGAAATGGACGACTTGGAAGTCCCTGAACAGATTGAGATCTGGAGTTGGCACGTCAAAAGCTAATTTGGCAAGATGGGGCTACATTGATCAAGATGATATTCAGTGTCACTATGGAGACGATCTGATTGTTCATCATACGCTTCAATGGCGACTGTATCCGGCCTCCTGCTCAGAAGATGAACTTCATAAAAGAGCAGAAAGAGCATTGGAAGTGACCAAATTTTGGGCAAAAGTAATATAGTCACAATTGCGAATGTACTATCTATATTTCTGATACGAGAATAAATAAATAAACGGATGAGGTAATTTAACTTCAATCGGTCTCCGCCCTGAGTGTGAGCTCAAGGCCCAGCAACTGGCCTAGCTCGCTCTGTCGTATCATTGTCCTTCAACTTGCGAAGCCAGTTACGACCTCCAGAGTCCGCAGCATGACTAGCACTCGAACACAGAGGTCTAAAACAGCAACACATTCCCCGAATTACCATACAATGTAGCGAGAGTTTCCCCGAAGCTATCAGATAATTTCACGCGGCGCTATAATTCAATCACGGTAATTAAAGCGGGACCGCTAATTACACGGAGCGCTAATTGCGGGTTATTAGGTGGCGCATTCACCACGGGAGGGCGGCCGGGCGCCAGCGCGCAGTCTGCCGGCAGAGCAGAGCGGAACGCAGCACAGCGAGGCCCACGCCAATGTAAGAAGCAGTGCGATGGGCTGAGCTGCGCTCCGGTCGAAAGAGGGACGCCAAGCAGTATGCGGCGCGCCGGCTAAACGAACCCAGATGAGGTCAGCGACACGGGCTGCTCGCCACTGCGCGACCGGCAATTCGCAGATACTGCGAGCCACTTACCAAGCGCGTGAGCGCGAAGAGAAAATATCAGCGCACTCAGTGATTATACACCTATTCAGCAATATCGGAATTCTGAATTTGCAGCTGTAGGAATTTCTTATCTTCGAGGGTTGCCCAGAAAGTAATGAACCGCATTTTTTTTCTTCAACAATTCTTGATTGAACATAATGAGAATTAAAAACGCGAAAGAATGGTGTTTTATCTACACACCATATTTTTCCACGTAATCTCCATCCCGTTCTATGCCCTACCTCTAGCGAGAAACAAGATCGTGTATGTCCTGTCGGTACCAATCTATGCTGGCAGCGGAGCCACGCTGCCTTTGCTGATTGACAGATACAGCGAGTCGTATTGCGTCTGTCCTCGCGAATGACATCATCTCGCTGCAACATGTCAAGTGTGACAACATTGGATGGTCTCCTCGACCGCTGAAATCGTGGAGCTTCGCCGAATCGCCTTCTGATGATCTCAACTCTCCGGTCCCAGAGACTAACTGTACTTCTGTCGACAGTAAATGCTCCATAGATCTTGCACAAGCGTTTGTGAATAATCTCAACAGTTTCTTTCTCTGCAGTGAGAAATTCCGTGACGGCACATTGCTTGTATCGTACATCACCTACAAACGACATTTGGAAATAGTTCTGCAGCCACCCGATCTGTCGGAAGTGACGTAAACTTGGCACGCTCACTCAAGAGGCTTCAAATAATACGTACGTAACGAGTTTCCTTTAATTTACATCTATGGTCACAATGTTTTCTGTTTGACAGATTACCGGTTTCGGTCTTTAATGACCATCATCAGATCTGTCTCATAAAATCAAAGTCTTAATGCACTGCAGCCATAGTGGCATAGTCAACTGTTAAATGCGGAATCAGCACCAGCATCGTCAAACAGTTGACTATGCCACTATGGCTGCAGTGCAGTAGGACTTTGATTTTATGAGACAGATCTGATGATGGTCATTAAAGACCGAAACCGGTAACCTGTCAAATAGAAAAGATTGTGACCATAAATTAAAGGAAACTTATTACATATACGGGTCACTGTGTTCTTTCGCGACGATGGCGCAGCTTGTGAGACATACGTAACGTTTCGCTTTCGTAGCATTGTTTTCGGCTGAGAAATAAATGCGCCGCATTACTTTCTGGGCAACCCTCGTATGCAGGTTGTCCATGGAGGAATAGTCAATATTCAGGAACATGATGGGAACGACCATTTGAAGCAAAAAACTTCATGCGGACGTATCTACTACTCCCAACGGTTTCCGAGACTGAACACATTTAATGCAAGAAGTGTGATCAAAAAATAACGGGAATTTTTAATCCCGCGGGCTTCATAAATCAGATTTTAGAATTTTTTATCTTGTCGGTAACGTGTTCCTGATGTACGTTTGCTTTTTCAGGTCATTTGGATGTGCAGTTCATTGCTGATAGTAGAAAATGATATACGCGTTATCGAGTGCTCATCGAACTTTCACTTTCGACAAAGATGTATCAGAGAATTTGCTTTAAATTTTGTTTGAAAAACGGAATGAAGTGCAGCACTGTATTCGAAAATTTGAATGTGGCGTTTGGCGAATCTATTATGAGTAAGACAAGAGCTTACGAGTGGTGAAAATGGTTCAAATAGCTCTGAGCACTATGGGACTTTATTTCTGAGGCCATCAGTCCCCTAGAACTTAGAACTACTTAAACCGAACTAACCTAAAGACATGACACACATCCATGCCCGAGGCAGGATTCGAACCTGCGGCCGTAGCGGTCGCGCGGTTTCAGACTGTAGCGCCTATAACCGCTCGGCCACCCCGGCCGGCAGTAGTGTAAACGTTTCAAAGATGATCGAGAAGAAGTTGAACGCCCTAGCATATCAATTACTGACGATAATGTGGAAGAAGTAAAGAAAATGGTTCTGGAAAATCGCCGAATCGCCATCAGAGAGGTTGCTGATGCAATTTTTTCGGATGTTTTGGGCATGAAACGTGTAGCAGCGAAGTTTGTTCCGAAATTGCTGAATTTCGACCAAATACGCCATCGCGCGCCATCTCTAAGGAATTACTGAATGAAATCGACAACGATTTAGAACTTCAAAGAGTGTTCAACAGTTGGTGAAACATGGGTAGACGGGTATGACACACCGAGCGAAGTGGCGCAGTGGAATCGCATTCGCGAGCACGACGATTCAAACCCGCATCCGGCCATCGTGATTTAGGTTTTCCGTGATTACCCTAAATCGCTTCAGGCAAATGCCGGGATAGTTCATTTGAAGAGACACGGCCGGCTTCCTTCCCCATCCTTTCCTGATCCGATGTGACCGATGACCGAGCTGTTTGGTCCCCTCCCCCAAACCAAGCAACGCGTATGACATCCAAACGAAGGCCTAATCCTCCCAAGGCAGGATGTGCTTTCGTCGCATAGTCTTCTGTGAAAATCTGTACATTTGTCCGAGCATACGAATCCGTGTGTGAGCTACCCGATTTAAATGTGTTGAAGTACATTACTCGTATTCTTCTTTATTTTTGTTCACATCCGTTTTTCGTATTTAATCGTATTTGAAGGGGAACTCCATGTTAGCAGCTTTTGACAGATTTGGTATTCAACTTTATTACACCTTGTCGCGGAGTTGTGAATGATGTTGCTCCTTGCCTCTGAGTTGTAGTTCAACGACAGAGTAAGTAGTTATTGCCCCAGGTACTATTATGCAGCAAAAACATTCTACAAGGAATTGTATATTTGTATTATGAGGGGCAGTCAAACGAAAACTGACCACCCGCCATAACGGTTCCTTGGAATTCTTCCATTCTAAAGTAATCACCACACGAGTTGACACACTTTCGCCACAGCGAGACGAGACAGCCGGCCGCTGTGGCTGAGCTGTTCTAGGCGCTTCAGTCCGGAACCGCGCTGCTGCTACGGTCGCAGGTTCGAATCCTGCCTCGGGCATGGATGTGTGTGATGTCCTTAGGTAAGTCTCATAGTGCTTAGAGCCATTTGAACCATTTAGAGACGAGACGATCAATTACTGTTTCGTAGAAAGCGGCCGGCCGCTGATGGATCCTCACCCACTCTTGCACTTCCTCGTCCGACTGAAACCGAAGCCTACGCAAGTCTTCCTCCAGCTCGTCAAAAATGTGAAGATCACACGCTGAAAGACCCAGGCTGTACCGAGAATGTGTCAAAGTTTCCCAACGACATGGGCCTTGGTCAGATTGGCAGTGCGGGAGTGGGCGTTATCGTGCAACGGGATGATTCCGTCCGACAGCATTCCTGGGCGTTTTGACTTTACGGCGCGTCACAGTTTCTGCAAAACGTCTTCATTGATTTTGTTTCCATGCTCGAAAAACTCGACGAGCAAAGGGCATCTGCAGTCTAAGAAGATGGCCATCATAACCGTACGTGGTGCCACCTTTCTAAGCCCGAGATTAAACGGAAAAGCGTGGGAATATTTCACATCTCGCGCGCCAAAGAAATCCGAAGCTATTCATACAACTTCCTGTAAGTTGCACGATAACGGCCGCCCCCATACAGTCCATCACCGCGTGACTTTAAGGTAGACATGCGTGGATCTCGGTTTCAATCCGTCGAGGAAGCCCGGATGCGGGTGTGGCTCTCTCAGTAGGCGATCGCGTTCTACTAACCACGAAATGGTCGTCTCATCTCCCAGTTGGATAAATGTCTTAATGCGTATGGTGGTTGCATTTGAAGGGAATCATTCCATGCTCCCACTGTGGCGGGAAAAACTCGACGAGCAAAGGGCATACCGCAGTACAACATTTTATTTCAAAAACACATAGTTATTGTCACTCTCAATATAGTTCCTCCTCTATCCCTACAACGGTCAATGATAGTTTCTCATTAATCTAAACGGTGCAGGAAGTCTTCTTTCGTGAGCTGACGTGTGCCGCTTTTTCCTTCACTGCTTTGACGGACTGAAGTCTTCTAATGCAGATTTGACCTTGGTGAATAGATAAAAGTCATATGGTGCTAGATCAGGCCATTTTGTAGAAATAATTTGACAGACCACGGTGGACGTTTAAAATGGTTTTAGCAGTCAGAAATTTATGGAATGGGTTCTGTAGTTTTGGCCGCTACGTTTTTAGGTATCTCGAAATACCAGCTGATTAGACATTAAAAGAACAAACAAAGAATTAACAGTATTTGAAGTACTGCCAGTAGCATCACGCAGTTTCATCGATGGGTGCCGCTAGTTTCCAGTCAGTAACTTGGATTTTAGCGTTCTACAAGATGGCTTTACGCTTTCACTAAGTGTATGATCGCCTCATTTGACCACAGAATGTTTTTCTGCCCGCGGTGTGTTGTATTGTAGGCCTACCACCAACAAATCAGCTTTGAGAAACAGAACATAGTTTCCTGGCATGCTGTAGCGACACCCGTCAGTGCAAAACGCAATTCCCTGGCAATAAACTTTGCTGTGCTGAAATGCAGCAGTATGGTTTTTCCCATAAAAACCACGTTTGACAGGGGCAGTACAATTCAAATTATTGGATTTCCAATTTTTCTTTCACTTTTAGATTACCTAGATATTTTTACATACAATCCATTGTTTGCAATCCTTTGGTACTGCCAATCACTAGCTGTATTGCTGTCTCTACGTACCCACTGCAGACATCCTCATAATAATCTATTTTATGTACGAGGGTTGGAACTTTAAGTGGCAACTATTTATTTACAGCTCGTACAAAATAGATATGTCTTTCAAAGTTTTACTGACTTTCAAAGTAGTCACCAGCATTGTGTATAGCCCGTTGCCAGCGATGTGGAAGTCGTAGGATACTCTAAGCACTGCCAGTTGTGTTGACAGTTCGAACGGCGCGGCCTATTGCCCGACGAATTTGCAGCAGTTCTGAAGCGAATGCCGTGAGGTGTTTCCTTCAGCCGTCCGGCCGGGGTGACCGTGCGGTTCTAGGCGCTACAGTCTGGAACCGCGCGACCGCTACGGTCGCAGGTTCGAATCCTGCCTCGGGCATGGATGTGTATGATGTCCTTAGGTTAGTTAGGTTTAAGTAGTTCTAAGTTCTAGGGGACTGATGACCTCAGAAGTTAAGTCCCATAGTGCTCAGAGCCATTTGAACCATTTTTGTTTCCTTCAGTTTAGAAATCGAGTTGAACTCAGGAGGGCTTAAGTCAGAGGAGTGCAGTAGGTGGTAAAGCACTTAGCAGCCCCATCAGTAAACAAATCAGTAACAGCTTGCACTGTACGTGGCTGAGCATTGTCCTGCAAAATGATGGTCAGGTCCTCAGAAAGTGTCATCACTTCTGTCTCTATGCTGTCCATTTTTGGAACACAACCTACGACCAGCTTGTACTCGTGTCGGCCGTCTGCCGCCATAGTTCATTAACGCTGAAGTTCGCGCATTGTCCTACGAGACACGCTCATCATACGTCCTACATTGATTTCTGCGGTTATTTCACGCAATGTTGCGTGTCTGTGAGAACTGACACCTCTACGCAGATGCTGCTGCTCTCTGTCGTTAAGAGAAGGCCATCACCTACTGCGTTGTCCGTGGTGAAAGGTAATGCCAGAAATTTGATATTCTCGGCGCACTCTTGACAGTTTGGATCTCAGAATATTGAATTCGTTAACGATTTGCGAAATGCAATGTCCCGTAAGTCGAGCTCCAACTACCATTCCGTGTTCAAACTGTGTTACTTTCCATCGTGCGGCCATGATCACATTGGAAACGTTTTCACATGAATTACCTGAGCACAAATGAAAGCTCCACCAATGCACTGCCCTTTTACACCTTACGAACGCGATACTACTGCCATCTGTATATGTGCATATGGGTATGCCATGATTTTTGTCAAATCAGTGTATGTATATAGCGAAATCATTTATAACAGCTACTTTATAGACCTTTAACTAAGCAACAGCGTCGATGTTCATAAAAAAAAGCCGGCCGAGGTGGCCGAGCGGTTCTAGGCGCTACAGTCTGGAACCGCGCGACTGCTCCGGTCGCAGGTTCGAATCCTGCCTCGGGCATGGATGTGTGTGATGTCCTTAGGTTAGTTAGGTTTACGTAGTTCTTAGTTCTAGGGGACTGATGACCTCACAAGTTAAGTCCCATAGTGCTTAGAGCCATTTGAACCATTTAAACAATAAAACAAAACAAAAGTTCAAATTTGTCAGTGTGCTCCACGCATTTTCTTTGACCGCTGAATCCATTGCTTTGGGTAGCCATATTCTCTGCCTTCGTTCCAGAGCGGCACGCTTTTCACAGTTGGTATAACCCACAGAAGCGCGGCAGACAATTAGGGAAACCTCTCCCGACCGGAGCTTCTCCAAAGCAAACGGAGCGACCGGCTTTTAAGGGCTGTTATAAAGGCACAGAACAACGCCGTGGGCGCAGCCGAGCGCCCTAACGGCTCTCCGAGAGGCACCGGAACGTAAACAACAGCACGCCACGGCCGGCTCTGGCCTTTTTGTTCCCCGGAGCCGGAGTTCGCCTCTCGCCGCGTCCCCTGGCGGCCATGTTTTGTGTCAGCCGAGGCGAGCAGGCCTAATTTACACGTAATGGCCCTCGGGGCCGTGGCGGCCTTGGGGAAGGCCGTCCCCCCTCCTCCCACACTCGTATTACGTTACCTTACGTCTCTCTGCTTCCCTTTGTCCCGCTTCCGCTCTGAGTTACTCAATCCCTGCGGTCTGATCCTGCCGACTGCAGTTCCTGCGGTCGGCGGAGGCTCCTTTAACGACCTACCGCTTTTGGCATTCTGTTGGGTGTAGGATTGACAGTTCATGGATCGTCGTTTATCGCAGCTGAATGCTCCAGCTACAGAACACTTGCTGATCCAGAGACTGTAAAAGTAAGCTCACTGGGCAAAGAATTTGTCACCTCTAGAGAAATAATTACAAGCATCATTTAATACTGTGTTACTCCACATCTGAAATTGACAGACGCCTGGATTCAGTTAGGAATTGAGTCCACAAGATTGTGTAGGCACTCGCTGAGGATTTGATCGCGCATTTCCGCCAAATTGCCGGGATGCTGATGTCGGCGTTTTATCCACTATTTCAGCATGCCCCACAGATTTTCTGTAGAGTTCAAGTTAGGTGATTTTGCAGACCTTTTGAGAAGTGGTAGGGCGAGGGAGTCTTCAGAAAACCAGTAATATGTATTTTCTTCCAGTCCGATGAACGTTACTGTTGTCGTCTTTACGTGCGTGTGCGAACAATGGCCTCTTACGAGGTGACCGACTCTAAATGTTCATCGTAGGCAGTTCCTGTCGTAATGGTGAGACTGGACCTTGCAAAAATTCCTGTCGGGCGTGGAAGCGATTTTGATTCACAAGCTGTGAAAAGCGTCTCCCGGGCCTTCTCAGTCAGGATCTTTCTCCGGCCACAATTCCGACGTCGTTTTCGTGGCCACATATGTTACACCATTGCCTGTAGACACGCTGAACAGTTCGTGGAGAAACATCAACAAATCCAGCAACTTCATGGGCAAACACGATTTCCCTTTATTGCCACCCTGTCACTTCGCTACATTTACCCATGTTTAAATGCAATGTACGTTTGAACTATAAATGTCTCACTGATCGCTACTGCTTTATGATCACGTAGAATCAATGCCCGTACAGGTGAGCACTTGACTCGGTCCGGTGAGCTTATGTATTTAGTATAATCAAGAAGATTGTACAGAAACCATACGGCAGGGCACGAAAATGAATTTTTTTTAAATTTGTGGTAAGTTCCTATTGGACCAAACTGCTGAGGTTCTAAAAAATGGTTCAAATGGCTCTTAGCACTATGGGACTCAACTGCTGAGGTCATTAGTCCCCTAGAACTTAGAACTAGTTAAACCTAACTAACCTAAGGACATCACAAACATCCATGCCCGAGGCAGGATTCGAACCTGCGACCGTAGCGGTCTTGCGGTTCCAGACTGCAGCGCCTTTAACCGCACGGCCACTTCGGCCGGCACTGCTGAGGTCATCGATCCCTAGGAAGAAGGAATAAAAACTTTTAGGTTTGCCAACGACAGCAAGTTTACCCTTGCCGATGAGAGCAAACTACTTGGAAGAGCAGTTTAACGGAATGCATAGTGTCTTCAGAACAGCTTGTAAGATGAGTATCAACAAAAGCAAAACAAGGATAATGGAGATAGTCAAAATAAATTATGTGATACTGAAGGAAACGAGACACTAAAAGTAGTAGACGAGTTTTGCTATTTGGGCAGTACAATTAATGATTGTCGCAGTAGAGAGATTATAAAATGTAGACTGGCAATACAAGAAAAGCGTTTCGGAAGAAGAAAAATTTGTTCACATCGAATACAAAATTTAAGTGTTACGAAATCTTTTTCTGGAGGTACTTGTCTGGAGTGTAGCCTCGTACGGAAGTGAAACGTGGGGAACAAACATTTCATACCAGAAGAGAATAGAAATGTGGTGCTACAGAAGTGGGCGAAGATTAGATGGATAGATGACGCAACTAAGGAGGAGATACTGAATAGAACTCAGGAGAAAACAAATTTTTGGCACAACTTGACTAAAAGAAGGAATCAGCTGAGACTTACAGAAATCGTCAATTCAGTATTGATGAGGAGTGTGGTGGGTAAAAACTGTAGAGGGAGACCAAGAGATGAATACAGTAAGCAGGTTGAAATGAATGTGGGTTGCAGTTGTTACTCGCAGATGAAGAGGCTTGCACAGGATAGCGTAGAGTGGAGAACTGCAGCAAACCAGTTTTCGGACTGAAGACAAAAACACAACAATCAAAAACGAATCAGAAATAAAATCGAAATGAACCTGGATGAAGATCAGGTCGGATCACACGTCTTCATTTACATGCATACTGCGCAACCCACTGGACAGTGCATGGAAGAGCGTGCTTCGTAGCAATATCATCGATTTTCTTTCCTGTTCCATTCGCGTATCGAACGAGGGACAAAATAGCTGACTGTACGCCCCTCTACGTGCCCCAGACTCTCGTCTTATTCCCATGAGAAACATACGACAGTGACAGCACAGTCTTCTTCGAATACAGGTTCTTTAAATTTACTCAACAAGATTTCAAATTTTCTCAACAATTACGTCGTCTTTGTTCCCAATGTACCCATTAAGTTCCACGAGCATTTCTGTTACACATTCGTGTGAGCTATACCCACCTGTTACGACCCTAACAACGTGTCTCTGAACTGGTCGGATGTCTGACGTCATACCCACTTAATAATGATACCGCCGGCCGTTGTGGCCGTGCGGTTAAAGGCGCTTCAGTCCGGAACCGCGCTGCTGCTACGATCGCAGGTTCGAATCCTGCCTCGGGCATGGATGTGTGTGATGTCCTTAGGTTACTTAGGTTTAAGTAGTTCTAAGTTCTAGGGGACTGATGCCCTCAGATGTTAAATCCCATTGTGCTTGGAGCCATTTGAATAATGATACCAAACACTGCAACGATATTCCAGTATTGGTCGCACTGGCGCCTGGTATGCGATTTTTCTTACAGATAAATTGCATTTTCCCAGAACCCTTCCCATAAATCTTTCATCCACCCTTTCTAATACCGATATTTGCATTTCATATCGCTTCTAATTATTACCTCTACATATTTGTACGATATGACGCACTCAAAATGTTTACCACTAATCTTGTGATCAGGTATTATACCGTTCACTCTATTAGTTTTAGGCATTATCCTACATTTATCCACATTTAAAGACAGAATTCATTCTTTTCACCAAGTGTAAATTCTGTTGAAGTCTTTCTGCAATTTGTTTCGGCCGTCCAACGATGATACTTCACTGTACACAGCATCATCGCCAGCGAACAAACTTATAGTGCTGTTGATCCTATCTGATAAGTCGTTTATGTATACTGTAAATGTTAGAGGTCCAAGACGCTTCCTTGGAGCGCACATGACGTAACTTCCTTTTCTGTGGAACATTTGCTGTCCACTATAACGAACTGCGTTCCAATAGTGATATGATCCTCTAGCCAATGCTATATTTGCGAAATTACTACGTATAAACGCATTTTGGTTAATACTCCACAACGTGGTTCAGTGGCGAACGCCTTTCGGACATCTAGGATATTAGAATGTACCCGTTGTTCCAAACAAACATGGGCTGCATATCGTCGAGAAGCTATTCCAATACAGTCTTTAAAGAAACTTACGACTTGTTTGTTCTGCCAATAAATAAAAGTTTGGCAATTCCCTTACTTGTGCGAGGTCCTTTTAATTGTTAAATACATGGCCGGCAGACGAAGCACAATCTCAAATACGAATGAACGAGGAAAGAAACTGGCGATGTCGTTTCTGCAGGAAATATCGCCCATCACCAGAGGTGATCTAAAACAAGTTCATCTACGAAAATAGTTAACATACTGTTAACTGATATGTGTTACATTGGTATTAGGCCAAAGGCCTTACCACAATGGTAATATCGGTTCCTATCGGATCACTGAAGTCAGTTGGTGTTAGGCTTGGGTGGGTCTCCGTCCGGGTCTACCGAGTGCTGTTGGGTAGCGGCGTGCACTCAGCCCATTTGAGGCAAATTGAGGAGCTACTTGATCGGAAAGTAGCGGCACCGGTCACAATAACAGACAACGACCAGGAGAGCGGTGTTCTGACCACATGCCCTCTGTATCTGCATCCAGTGAAGCTTAAGGTTGAGGATGACACGGCGGCCGGTCGGTACCGTTAGGCCCTCATGTCTTGTTCGGACGGAGTTTGTATTTTTATACTGGTATTAGGTCGTTTACTGTTGCCAACCTACATCAGGAGAAATGATCCTCATAATAAAGTAAGAGAATTCAGAGCTTGTACAGAAGAAAGTTTAAATGTTCATTTTTACCACGCGCTGTTACAGGTTGGAACGGTAGAGAAATAGTCAGAAGGTGGTTCGAAGAAACCTCTGCCAGCCACTTAAGTGCGAATTGCAAAGGATGTGATGATGATGTTAGGTTTGTGGGGCGCTCAACTCCGCGGTTATCAGCGCCCGTACAATTTCCCAACCTTTGCTCAGTCCAACCTCGTCACTTGCATGAATAATGATGAAATGATGAGGACAACACAAACACCCAGTCATCTCGAGGCAGGTAAAAAGCCCTGACCCGCCTGGAATCGAACCCAGGACCCCGTACTCGAGAAGCGCGAACGCAACCACGAGACCACGAGCTGCGGACGACTTGCAAAGGAGTGATGTAGATGTACATGGTCTAAGGCATCTTTCTACGCCTACATCATATACATAAGGGCCTAATGCCCATATAACAAACATCACCAGCTATGTAAATATCGTTTCGACGAGAAATTTTTATTTACCTACTCATTCATTCACATGAACATATTATGAGCCATTAAAAGTAATTGAATCGTATTCCATCAGATTTATCTTAATGTTACATTTATTGAAATTAAGGAAACATAACTTAATTTATTCTAATTGAAAAATAATTAATGTGTCTCCTGCTAGGAATTTGTATTTCGTATACGATTTTTTAAGTCAGCACAAACAAAAAAACATTGCCCATTAAACATAGGAGCTTACGAGAGAGGGGTGTGGATATCTTGTTTCTTACTGAGTGGCAACTGAAGTGGAAACGGCAAATAAGCTTCTAAAGAATAGATTTTGAAATTAATAAAATGTAATCAGGTCCACATTAAACTTCTGGTTTACATTAGTTCAAATGGTTCAAATGGCTCTGAGCACTATGCGACTCAACTGCTGAGGTCATCAGTCGCCTAGAACTTAGAACTAATTAAACCTAACTAACCTAAGGACAGCACACAACACCCAGCCATCACGAGGCAGAGAAAATCCCTGACCCCGCCGGGAATCGAACCCGGGAACCCGGGCGTGGGAAGCGAGAACGCTACCGCACGACCACGAGATGCGGGCGTTTACATTAGTACTCGACAACGTTTCTCCAGTCATTCATTACTTTTAAGTAAGTAATAATATTATAATAATTTTATAATTTAATAATAATATAATAATTTGGCTAAAAGAATTTTTTGTGTGATAAATATGTGACCATATTTACACTGTTATTGGCTGTTTTTTGATTTTGTTCCTAAAACTGGGAAGAGAGAGAGAGAGAGAGAGAGAGAGAGAGAGATTGACATTGTTCGTAGCGTATTCGTTTCAGTTTTACCAGAACGTTTCCATTTAATATTCATGTAGAAGGTAATAATGCACTGGATATCGATAAGGTGCAAGGTAAGGCATATACAAATTACAATATACGTAAAAGGTCGATTGAATATTGGCGGAATCTAGACAGCGGGGTCTAACTAAGCTGTTAGCTTCCAGAATTCACAATTAACGTAACAAGCTCCGCAGATTTCCGACAGCTCGAAGTGCATGTAATATACAGGGAGCCTTAAGAGGCACGGTACAACTTTAATGTGTTAAGGCACCCAAACTAATTAAGATATTCAGATTATGTTTGGCTTATGGGAGACACTATCTCACAAAGTTTTTGTGCCATTCACTCAATTTCAACACGTTCGTCTTTGGCGGCATGCAACATGTACAGTCACTATTCAAGTCCAGCGAGTATTCCCTTTACACCTGCGCGTCCGACTTGGACTAACAAACCATTCCACAAACGGAACCTTTTCTTGAACCGTTGTCATTCTGTTTAACTCATGATGGTCTGGAACACACAAAAACAGATCTTTCCGAGTTTGTCTGTCACATAAGCCAAACATGGTGCGAATACCTTAAATAGTTTGCGTGGTATAACATATTGAAGTTGTAGCGTATCTTTCGAAACACACTGAATTTTAATGCATAGTACTTCTTAGTGCTAAAATATGAGTCATTATTTACGAGCATGATATGCGAGGGCACGTGTCCTTAAGAGAACAGCTCGCAGCAAGGCGTTGGTATCAGTTCTCAATAGCCGGCCAGTAAATCTTAGTAATGGCACAAAAAGAAACCAGTGCTCCACAAAGACGTACCCGAGGCGGCGGCCCGTTGCCCCTGGCGCATACTAATCGGGAGTCCTTACTCCATGCTGTGATCCCTTCGCCGTAAATCATACGATATTTCAATTAGCTTTCTGTATATGAAGCTCCCCGCAGGGCTGATTAATTCCATGAATCAAAATTTAATACCTTATGTAAATTTTACTTATCGTAATCGACGTTATAACTTATTTTATTGGATGAGCGAAGACTATGTATCACGTGCATTGTTTTCTATTTTTCTGTTAGTTACGTTCTGTTTTCGATTTCAGAACGGTCGTTTGCATTCCATAGTTGTTTATCGGAAAGCTGATGCCATTTCAATATCGAATTATTTTCTTTGGCCTCTGTTCCTGATACCTATTTGCTCAAAATGTTTTATGCAATGCCCTGTGCATTTGATCTATCCAGATATACGATCTTTCATGCCATCAGTTTTTTTTAAATAACGTCTGTGACTTTCACAAAATATACTGCAACAACAGTAACACGAATCTTACATCAAAGACGGATGTAAAAGTAATAGCGAGAACTAGTACGCTGAAATACTGTAGTAGGTAATAAAAATAAGTAAGTAAAATTCACTGGAGCATATGAGACAATAGAGATCGATTTTTAATGACGTTTAGTTCTCAACAACACTACACAAAATAACGCTTTACTTCCGGAGATGGGAAATATGAGATTTCTAAGGTAACGAATGAGCTTTGGGGTTAAGGTAGGAACCCCTAACTGCCCTCCAGGCTAAGCTGTAGGAGGGATAGGTTACCACTCCTTCCCTCATCAAGTGGACGATGTTTAACTGTACCGTTTAGTGAGTGCTTGTACAATCACTGTGACACCATTGCTCTACATGAATATAACACGAAAAAATGGTGCAAAAACGTGTGTCGACAAATAACCAACGCCTCTTGAAAATTACACGTCGATGAGTGAAGGAAGGCTACGATTTAAGTCACTGCCGTTCCACAAACGGAACCCAGGCTAAGATTTCAGATGTCTGGTGAGAGGGAGGGGGGAGGGGGCGAGTTTAAGGAAAAATATCGCCCCGACGTTTACTTTAAGGGATTTAAGCAAACCTCGGGAAAACTGAATCGGCCGGGTAGTGTTCTGAACCGCCATCGTCTCGAATACGATTTCAGTTTCTTACTACTTTATAGCCGAGTACAAGAGCCAAAGAGCGTAACGTCCACGTTTGACGTACCGCATAGCCGACCATCAGTCATGTCGTACATCATATAATTACTCACTGTTTATTTATTTAGTTTGTTAGTGTATGTTGCTCGACAAAATAGAAAGGGAGGAAAGAATGAAACAGTCCAGTAAGAAAGTAAGAGATAGAAGAAGTAGCTACAGTGTACTTGGAGTAGAATAAAAGTATAAACGCAGCAAAGACGAAAGTGATGCAACCTGCCAAATATCAGGCTCGGTGCAAGGAAACATTAAGTAAGATTACCGAAGCAAGGCAGTCGTCAGTCAGATTGGAGTAGGTGACGAAACGCGCTTCTTTCTTCTTCATCTTCTTCTTCTTATTTTTAGAAAAAAAGAGTAAGTATCGCACTACTGCTACACATTGGGATGCAGTTGCGACAGATTTACGTAAAACTTCAGCAGCGTAGAATCAATAAGGATGAATGTGAAAGGTAAGGCAATATGGATCAAGTACATTTAAATCTTACAAAACTGAACTGAGGGATAATGTGTGAGAGGTATCGAGAAGAATAGGTGGAAAAAACATTATGTGGCTCGAAGAACGGATAAGTGACTGCGTTATGTGAATAAATCTGATAAGTCGCCACTGGAAGAAGGACATGCAAACATTTGGGCATGTACAATACATTATCGAAGATGTTGGGAGTAGCAGACACCCGTGTTAGCATAGGATACGAAGATATGGATCACGAGTTTGATACATAAAAGCGTAAACGTATAAACAGTCATTTTTGTCTAAATCACGAAGTCAGTACGGCAGGAAAGAATGTTACTAGAGGTAACATGTTTGTTGCCTGTCTGTCCTGGTGCCAATTTTGCTTTCTGGCTCCGTCGAGTACCATGGAAGTTATTCTCCGATGACTTAACACATGTCCTATCGTCCTAATTCTTCTTCTTGTTAGTGTTTTCTAAATATTTCTTTCCTCGGCTTTTATGTGGAGAACATCTTCACGTCCTACCAGACCACTTCACTAGGAGCATCCTTCTGAAATATCACGTTTCATACACTTCGACATTTTGCGGTTTTCCCGCAATTCATGATTCACTTTCATAGACTGTTGTATTCCAGATATGCATTTTCAGAAATTTGTTTCCCAAGTTAAGGCATTTATAATTGATACATACATTATTATTTTGGCAGCAAATTCTCTTTTTGTCTGTGCTAGCCTGATTCTTATATCCTTATTGCTTCGCCTGTCATGCGCTGAACGATTCAAACAAGAGAAATTGCAAAGTTCGAATCCCACATCGGTTGATAGATGTTTATGCGCCGTTTGTCGTTCAAGCGTACTGTGTCGATACCAGCACTAATTCTAAAAGAAGTCGCTGACCCCAAAGACGGGTAATTAACTTCATCTTCTTCACTGTAACTGCCAGTGTTAAGTAATTGTCACAGTCTGCTGTGCGTTATATGATGAGCACTTAATAAGAGTTCTGATAAAACTAATGTCCTCCAGGGAAGCCAATATCACCCACGTCGCACCTTTTCATCTCGCTCCTCATGCACGTTAAACACATTCCTCCTCGTTCTGCAGTATAAACGCCTGATGATGAACACAACGTTCGAAACGCGTTGTATTATGTTAGATTAAACACAAAACAATATAAGTGAGTGGTAGCATAAATTAGAAATAAATAATTATTCCAAACAACCACGGTTTACAGATGTAGCCATTATGGCCGAAAATAAGTATTAACTCATTCCTTTTGTATTGGATGGTCTTCTGGACGTTCTGAGTCCTTCCGCTTGTAACGACTTCACCTGATTTCACTGCCACGCCTTTTGTAGAGTATTTCCAAGTGCCCTCCATATCCGTTACGGGACACAACTCTTTGCGGACTGTCGGAATAAAAACCGAGAAAACAATGAGAACCTGTTTACAGACAGGCCGCGCCGTTGTTTCGTGTCCGGGTAATCCAAGAAATGGCTCTGTCAAACCAGTTACTCTCGGAATGAATGTCGTAAAAGTCAGGTGCCGGTGAAATGCCACTCCAAAAGAGGGATTAATGTGTCGGAAGGCAACGACCGGCGTAGGAAAGTACTTACAATGTCGAGCTCTGTTGGCTTCCTTTTTTAATCGCTTCCCCTACGGCTGAAAATCGCTTTGTAGGACACGTTGCGGTGCCGACGTAAAAAGAAGTGTTCTACGCGGCGAAATGTGTTCACGAATATACATGCTTTCCAATTCTCAATGTTCGCCTTAAGGGTTAGACAGACTACAGTTGTGTACGACTCAATGGCTATAATTGATTTATTATTATTTAAACAAAGTCTGTCTTTAAGTGCAGCTAGTTGACACTGATATTAGAGCAGTTTTCTGCAAGGGATAAAGGGCCGAGGTTACAGCACCGCTCCAGTACACAGTTTTAATCTCCCAGGAGGTTTCAAGGGAAAAGAGTTTGGGTAGTGGATCCAAAGGTTTGGCAGCTGCAGGTGGCAGCTGCAGATGGCAGCTGCGAAACGTGTCTCGTGCGATGGACAGAATGCAAATCGTGCCTCCCCACGCGGGCGTCTCGCCACTACTTCTGTCGTAGCTGTCGATCGTAAAGTAATTTTAAACAGAGTATAGATGAGTAGAGCAGATTACCAATGGAGAGAATCTAACTATGAAGAAAAGAAATGAATGGCACAGCTTGATTAAAAGAATGGATCAGTTATATGACACATCTTGACATATATCACGATATTGTCATTTTGGTAATGGAAGGAGCTGTGAAAGGGACGGGGTAGGGGGGGGGGGCAGAGGTGGGGGAGGGTGAGAACTGTAGAGGAACGCAAACCTTGATTAAACACTGCCCGTCCAAAAAGTTCCGAGGCTGATTTAATCGTATCGTGTAAGTGATGTCAGCGAATACCTATTGTAGTAGCTAGAACTAATAACTGCGAGGAACAATGCAGATGATTAGCTTTTCAGAGCATTCACACAAGGTTGGCGCCAGTGGCGACACCTACTACGTGCTGACATGAGGCAAGTTTCCAACCGATTTCTCATACACAAACAGCAGTTGACCAGCGTTGCCTCGTGAAACGTTGTTGTGATGCCTCGTGTAAGGAGGAGAAATGCGTACCATCACGTTTCCGACTCTGATAAAGGTCGGAATGTAGCCTATTGTGATTGCGGTTTGTTGTATCGCGACATTGTTGCTCGCGTTGGTCGAGATCCAATGACTGTTAGCAGAATATGGAATCGGTGGGTTCAGGAGGGTAATACGGAACGCCGTGCTGGATCCCAACGGCCCCGTATCACTAGCAGTCGAGATGACAGGCATCTTATCTGTATGGCTGTAACGGATCGTGCAGCCACGTCTCGATCCCTGAGTCAACAGATGGGGGCCTTTGCAAGACAACAACCATCTGCACGAACAGTTCGACGACGTTTGCAGCATCAGGGGCTATCAGCTCGGAGACCATGGCTGTGGTTACCCTTGACGCTGCACCACAGACAGGAGCGCCTGCGATGGTGTACTCAACGACGAACCTGGGTGCACGAATGGCAAAACATCAGTTTTCCGGATGAATCCAGGTTCTGTTTACAGCATCATGATGGCTGCATCTGCGTTTGGCGACATCGCGGTGAACGCACATTGGAAGCGTGTATTCGTCATCGCCATACTGGCCTATCACCCGGCGTGATGGTATGGGGCGCCATTGGTTACACGTTTCGGTCACTTCTTGTTCGCATTGACGGCACTTTGAACAGTGGACGTTACATTTCAGATGTGTTACGACCCGTGGCTCTACCCTTCATTCGATCCCTGCGAAACCCTACATTTCAGCAGGATAATGCACGACCGCATGTTGCAGGTCCTGTACGGGCCTTTCTGGATACAGAAAATGTTCGACTGCTGCCCTGGCCAGCACATTCTCCAGATCTCTCACCAACTGAAAACGTCTGGTCAATGGTGGCCGAGCAACGGGCTCGTCACAACACGCCAGTCACTACTCTTGATGAACTGTGGTATCGTGTTGAAGCTGCATGGGCAGCTGTACCTGTACACGCCATCCAAGCTCTGTTTGACTCAATGCCCAGGCGTATCAAGGCCGTTATTACGGCCAGAGGTGGTTGTTCTGGGTATTGATTTCTCAGGATCTATGCACCCAAGTTGCGTGAAAGTGTAATGACATGTCAGTTCTGGTATAATATATTCGTACAATGAATACCCGTTTATCATCTGCATTTCTTCTTGGTGTAGCAATTTTAATGGCCAGTAGTTGAGTTGGTGGACGTGCGGCCGTAGTGCGTCAGCGCTGTTGCGACAGAAGTCACAATTTAGCGCCACTTGCAGTTCGAGTGTTTAAGACATTCTCCGGAATGTTTTGAAGAAGAGAGAGGCGTCTGCAAAGTTTGGCCCGCACACCTCGAGTCCCGAACAAAAATAACTGCACGTCGACCCCTGCTGCGACCCGGTTGAAATGCAAAACGCGGACAATTCTTCTCTGGAAAAAATCATCATGGGGACGAGACTTGGTTTTATCAAGAAGAATCTACCACAACACGACAAAGTGCAGAATTCATATGAAGAATCAACGCTTTGATGACATAACCGACATTCAAGCTAATGTGACGCCCAAGTTGAACAACATTTCTGGCAGTTTCACATGGTTGTATGAACGTTCTGTGCGCTGTGCTCAACTGGGGGGAAACTATGCGGAACACCTACTACTACAACTACTACTACTGCTACTACGTGATCAGGCCCAGTGCACCGCACGCATCTACAAGTTTCCTCCTCGACTGTATTCTGTCCATTGCTGCTATCCGCCATCCGCTCACATCTACTGACACTCGGTTTAAATCTTCATGGAATCCATCCCTCCAACACTTCTTGGGTCTCCCTGGCGGTCTCTTTCCTGTAGGTGTGAAATCCAGGAGCTTCCGAGGCCATCTGTGATCCTCCAGCCGGGTCACATGGCCGGCCTACTGCATTCGTTTGCCTTTGACAGTTCCTGCTATGTTAGGCTGCTGGCATAGTACCTCAAGCTCTTGGTTGTATCTGATCCTCCATTCCCCTGTATCTGCATCCATAACCGGACCGAAGATCTTCCGAAGCACTTTTCTCTCAAAAACAAGGAGCTTATGGAAGTCCTGTTTCCGGATACTCCATGTCTCACAGACATATAGAACAACAGGCTGGCATTAAAACCACAGTCTTAACTTTTCATTGTTTTTTTGTTACTACATTACTACACCCCGTAAACTTTTTGGGCTGACGTGGTTGTGAGCAGTTTCAAATGACACTAGGCTGCCGTAGTTATGCAGAGGTGAAGATAACGATTCATGGATGAAGGGCGACAGGTCGAGATTCATTTTTAATGTAAGAACCGATTTATAATGGAGTAAGAGAAACTTTATTTATGAACGTAAATTGTGTCGTAGATTTCTTGAAGTTACTGCAGCCTTTTGTTTTGTTCTTCAGTTCTTTTACTATCCCATTTCCGGTTTCGTCATCAGATGGTACATATTTATTCACTGTCTGCAACAACGTGGGAGTCATGTAGAGTTATTAGTATCCGTTAGTTGGAAAACTAATAATCCTACACGACTCCCACACTGCTGCAGACGGTCAATAAATATGTACCATCTGATGATGAGGCGCTAGGTGGTTCGAAACCGCTAACGCGACAATAAAATAATTGAAGAACAAAACAAGAGGTGACTGGCTGCAGTGATTTCAAGAAACTTTTATCCATCAAAGTCGCAGTGTTTCTCATCCATAATGGATAAAAGTTTATTGTATCACAAACTACAATATGCAGATTTTTTCACTTTTCAGCAGAGTCATCATGAACATTTCAACGTTTGTCAAGTCGTGGCATTAGCTTTTGGATCCCAGCATCAAATAACTGTGCCGCCAGACCATTAAACCAGTTGGAAACAGTTTTTTTCAAAATGTTATCATTTTCCAAGAGCTTTCCACCAAGAAATTCCTTCAGTTTTAGAAACAGATGAAAGTCTGATGGCGCTAAGCCAGAGCGGTACGGTGGATGATCCAGTAATTCCCAATGAAAGCTGTGCAGTTGCGTCTTTGTTCTTACCGCAACGTACGGCCGAGCATGGTCGTGAAGAAGAACCACGACGCTAGAAAGCAGTCCCTGCCGACGATTTTGAATAGCGTGCCTACGCTTTAATTACGTTTCACAATACCTCTCAGCATTTATTGCCATTCCTCCTGGCAAAACGTCCGACAGAAGAGTGCTTTTCCTGTGCCAAAAAAACCGTGGCAATGACTTTCCGTGTTGAAGATTCTTGTTCGAATTTTCGTAGTTTCGTTGCGGAATTTGAATGATGCCACTCACCGGATTGACGTTTACTCTCTGGAGTGTACTGCGCAATCCACGTTTCATCACCGGTCGCAATGTGACTGAAAAACTGGTCACCATCCTGGTGATAGCGCTCCAAAACGGACAAAGAATGTCCCATTCGCTTTATTTCGCGTTCCTCTGTCAACATTTTTGGCATCCATCTGACACACAGTTTTTTGTAGCGAAGTTTTTCAGCAACAATGTCATAAACTATTGATCTTGAAACTTGTGGAAATTTCTGATGTAGCTCGTCAATAGTGAAGCGTCTGTTTCGGCGAATTTCCTGATCAACTTTGTGTGTCAAGTTTTCATTCATGACAGTAGGCCATCCAGATCGTTCTTCGTCCCGAAGATCTTTTGTCCCTTCATTAAACAGCCTACACCATTTACGCACATTTCCATCATTCGTTACACTGGAACCATAAAATTCAACAAGCTGCCGGTGAATTTCAGCAGGACGAATTTATTTTACATTTAAGAACCGAGTAACTGAGCGCACTTCACAGTCGGCGAGATTACTGATTGACATTGCGGCAAACGAAGGAGTAAAACCACACAATCAACACCAGACGTAAAATGCAATGGAGGCGTAGAGGGAGACTGACCAAGAGTGGCCTACCGTGAACGGACGTCACGTGATAAGATGCACGGACAAGACGCGCTGTCGGTTCTTACTTTAAAAATGACCCTCGTAGATTTCATATTCCTAGATTTCCGGAAAGCGTTCATCAGAGACAAGAGTGTCGACAAGAATGCCCAAGGGAAGTGTGACAGCACCGCTCCTGCCCTCCATAAACATAAATGATTTGACAGATAAGGTGAGCAGCAATCTGTGGTTGTCTGCTGCTGATGCTGCCTGTGCTGTATGGGAAGGCATCGAACTTGAGTGGCTGTAAGAGGGTACAAGATGACAGTCAAAATTTCTAATTGGTGTGACGAATGTACAGAAATGTAAGTCATTGCAAATGAGTAATACAAACAATTCCTTAATGTTCGATTACAGCATTAGTATTGTGCTATTTCACACAGTCACATCGGTTAAATATCTAGGCGTTTCGTTTCAATGCAATATGAAATGGAATGAGCATAAACGGATTGTAGTAGGGAAGACGAACGGTAGACTCCAGTTTATTGCGAGAATTTTAGGAGAGCGTGGTTTACTTGTAAAGAAGATCTCTAGTAGGACACCAATGCGACCCATTGCTGACTACTATTGGAGAGTTTGGGATCCACAACAGATCGGATTAAAGGAAGACATCGGAGCAATTCAGAGGCGGGCTGCTAAATTTGTTACCGGTAGGTTCCAACAACAAGCTAGTGTTACGGAGATGCTTCGGGATGAGCTACGGGTGCGGCGACGCTCTTTCTGAGAAACACCATTGAGAAAATTTAGATAACCGATTTTTGAAGGTGACTGCAGAACGAGTCTACTGCCGCCAGCGTACATTTCGCCTATGGATCACGAAGATAAGTTAAGATGAATTAGGGCTTGTACTGACGCGTACAGAAGGTCGTTTCCCCTCGCTCCATATGGGAGTGTAACAGGAAAGAAAAAGGCTAGTGGTGGTACAGGGTACCCTGCGCCATGCATCCTTCGGTGGCTCTCGGATTACGTTTGTAGACGTAGACGTGCACTAGAGTAGAGAACCATTCTTGGCCAGAATTGTGCTTTTTTATTAAAATTTTAGTGAGACAGAGAGCTCTGAAGATGATAGTAATTGATTGAAACTGGTGATCAAATAAAAAATATACTTACGGTCCAAGAGTGATACAATGGCCCATTAGCGATATGACGAGAAACGTCGCTGATGTCATATGCCTGAAGAGTTGTGGTTAGATGCATCTTTTCCTTTGCTGAAGACGTCATTCCAGAATTTTCATGATTTGGGGGAATAACACAAAATACGTTTTGAAGATGTAGCCTAATAATTTCGTGTGGTTCAACAGCGCACTCTGTTACTGCCCGTCCAGTGGCTGTCGAAGCTCTCACGGAGCAGTGCAGCCGCCACTGTCACTCCCGTACCGATGGCAGCGGCGGCTGGCGGGGCCGGGTTAGATGAGAGATTAGCGGCAGGGCAGCGGCAGCAACAGGCGGGCTGGCTGTCCAGGCAGCCAGACCTGGAGCTGGAGCTGGAGACAAAGCGGCCAGCCGGCGCTCGCGTCCAGCCGTGAAATGGCCCCCGCCCTTTGTTTGGCGCCGGCGGTCGTGCGTGAAGCACCAGCGCCGTGGAACTGCCCTCAGATTAGAGTTTGTCGTCCAAGGACAGCCGCTGCGTCCGATCGCTTTTCTCGCCCGTCACCCTCCCTCCCCCCTCTCCCCTTCCAACAACTCGTATTCTTCTCTCCGGCCGCCTGGAATCTGTTGCTGGATAGACCGTAGGCGCCACGAATCATGACCTACTCTTTCGATTTCTCAACTCCTAGAGGACATTCGACTCACTTCGCAACCGTTGGAGAGTCTCCATCAGTTCTTAGACGATACATTAGTAAAGAACTTAAATGAAAGCCGTCGTAATAGTCCCCCACATGTGGTTATGTTTGTAAGTAGGCTGTTTAGGTTTTTATGTTGGTAACGCCACGTAGCGCTCTTTATGGAAATCACTGGCTGTCCTGTGACAGCGGATGATCTGGACGTGTGTCCATCAGAGACAGTAAATTTGTAAGACTGGATGTCATGAACTGATATATATATTATGACTTCTGAACATTATTAAGGTAAATACATCGTTTGTTCTCTATCAAAATCTTTCATTTGCTAAGTATGCCTGTCAGTAGTTAGTGCCTTCAGTAGTTTGAATCTTTTATTTAGCTGCGAGTGACTAAGATTTTTGTGAGGTAAGTGATTCATGAAAGATATAGCCAGAGCCATTTTTTATAGAGATTATTGAAAGTCAGATTGCGTTGCACTAAAAATATTGTGTGTCAGTTTAGTGTTGATCAGAATAAGTAAAGAGCGAAATGTCTGAGTACGTTCAGTTCTGCTCAGCTGTTTGAAAATCAAGTAACGTAAGAGGTTTACCAGCACAGTAATTCACTAATTTTTCTAAGGGGTCGTTTCATGTTGCTTAAAAGCAGATTGCTCGTCGATTAAATAGGGTTTGGAACACTTGTGAGGAGTGGCATGCAGGGAGACATTTCTGCAGAACCTGTTGCTCTTGCTAGCATAAACGGGTTTTCGCAAACAATTACACTAAGGAGTTGTTTACTTTCCAGCAGAGAAGCAAAGCTTGGCGAAGTCTGCCACATGTTTTACTAGGAATTACTTTTAACATATTTTGAAAGGTTGAACAAGCTGCAGATAGTAATTTTCTTACGATAATTCATTTTGCCTTTACCACTTTCGGGTTGGTTTGTCTATCTTCAGACGAAGGCAGTCAGATTGGCCTTTGGTTGTGAGGGAGCATAGCCAACGAATGTGAAAGCAAAAAAACCGTGACTATGGTGAGGGACTGATTTGTAGATTAGCTAGAGGTCTAGGTCAGGTCGAAATGTGACAATTTGGTGGTGAATTGGCGAAGTCAACGAACGTGGAAGTAAAGGCCTAGGAGTTGTGACAGAGTGATTTGTAGCTTAGCCTAAGATCTAGATTGGCTTGGAACGTGACAGTTCGGTGCTGAATTGGTGAAATCAACGAATGTGAAAGCAGAGAAACCTAACTGGGCTGACAGAGTGATCTGTACCTTAGCCTGAGGTCTAGGTGAGGTTGGAATGTGATAGTTGGTGGTGGGATGGTGAAGTCAACAAATGTGAAAGCAAAGAAATATAGTTGTGGTGACAAAGTGATCTGTGGCCTAGCGCAATGTCTAGGTTATGTTGAAATATGACTGGCTGTAAGTTGGCAAGCCAAGGAATATGAAAACAAAAAACTACTTGAATGGCTTTTCTCTCCGTAGAAATCCCAACTCACCACAAGTGGCACTCCACCCAGCTATCACAAATTTCAATTTGAATTTCCGGCCATATCGTAATTCCACCGGAGGTTGCGGTTGGCGTTCTTGAAAGTCATAGGCATCTAGTAACAAGTCAGAACCTCAAAATGGCCGAGATGTTACGGAAAAGTGCGGAGTACAACCGAAGAGCCGCAATTATCGAGTCCACTGGGCATTCATCGACTGAAATAGTTCGATTCTTCGGGCACTCGAGATCAACTGTTTACGACATTGTCGCCGAAGTATAATGTTTCGGAGAAGTCTGGGGTTCACGTCTTAGGTGTTGTGTCCAGTGATATCATGCCACCCCATTTCTTTGAAAAGGGACTAACCGTCACAAAAGAAGTTTACCATCAAATTCTGACAAATGTCGTGAAACCGTGGTTGGTAACAATATGTCTCTCATCAGGACGGCGCACCAGCACGTACGACCCATTTAGTCCAAAACTGGCTCTCGGATCATGTTGACGTGTTCTGGTGAAAGGAGTTCTGGACCCCGAATAGCCCGGATTTGAACCCCATCGATTGTTATGTTTGGATAGTCGTCGAAAAAGTTACCAATAAGACGAGGCAACCTATTGCCGCATTTCTACACATCGCTATCGAAGCAGCATTCGCGAATATGGACAGCGCTGTTTTAAAGAGTGCGTGCGATCGCTTCAGGACAACATTGGAGGCTGTCACTGCGCCTGAAGCGGATTATATCAAATAATGTTACTCTTGAAAGACACCACTACTAATATGTAAAAGGATTTTCATTTTCGTTTGTATTTTATTTTAAAAAATTTTCTTTAAAAAAAGTGTCGTTTGTCCGGATTTAATCGCCACAGCCTGTACATGCACTATGAAATCAAAAGTATCCGGACACACCTAAAAACATAAGTTTTTCATATTAGGTGCATTGTGCTGCCACCTACTGCCGGGTACTACATATCAGGAACCTCAGTATTCATTAGACAACGTGAGAGAGTAGAATGGGGCGCTCCGCGGAACTCACGGACTTCGAACGTGGTCAGTTGATTGAGTGTCACTTGTGTCATACGTCTGCGCGCGATATTTCCACACTCCTAAACATCCATAGGTCCACTGTTTCAGATACGATAGTTAAGTGGAAACGTGAAGAGATACGTACAGCACAAAAGCGTACAGGCCGACCTCGTCTGTTGACTGACAGAGATTGCCGACAGTTGAAGAGGATCGTAATGTGTAATAGGCAGACATCTATCAAGACCACCAGACAAGAATTCCAAACTGCATCAGGATACACTGCAAGACCTGTGACAGTTAGGCGGGAAGTGAGAAAACTTGGATTTCATGGTCGAACGGCTGCTCATAAGCCACACATCACGCCGGTAAATGCCAAACGACGCCTCGCTTGGTATAAAGAGCGTAAACATTGGACGATTGAACAGTGGAAAAACGTTGTGTGGAGTGACTAATCACGGTACACAATGTGACGATCCGATGGCAGGGTGTGGGTATGGCGAATGCCCGGTGAACGTCATCTGCCAGCGTGTGTAGCGCCAACAGAAAATTCGGAGGTGGTGGTGTTACGGTGTGGTCGTGTTATTCATGGAGGGAGCTTGCACCCTTGTTGTTTTGCGTGGTACTATCACAGCACAGGCCTACATTGATGTCTTAAGGACCTTCTTGCTTCCCAATGTTGAAGAGCAATTCAGAAATGGCGGTTGCATCTCTCAACACGATAGAGCACCTGTTCATAATGCACGGTCTGTGGCGGAGTGGTTACACGGCAATAACATTCCTGTAACGGACTGGCCTACACAGAGTCCTGACCTGAATCCTATAGAACATTTTCGGGATGTTTTGGAACGCCGACTTCGTGTGAGGCCTCACCGACCGACATCTGTACCTCTGTTCAGTGCAGCACTCCGTGAAGAGTGGGCTGCCATTACCGTAGAAACTTTCCAGCACCTAATTGAACGTATACCTGCGAGAGTGAAAGCTGTCATCAAGGCTAAGGGTGGGCCACACCAGACTGAATCACAGCATTACCGATGGAGGGCGCCACGAACTTGTAAGTCATTTTCAGCCAGATGTCTGGATACTTTTGATCACATAGTGTATATACTCTACAAGCCACCTTACGGTGTGTGGCGCAAGTAGTTCTAGTACCATTATCGTTACCCGCTTCCGTATTACATTCTGGAATCATTATCTGTAAATCTCCGTATGAGCTCTAATTTCTCTTTCTTCTCGTTGTGGTCATTGTGCGATAAATATGTTGGAGGATATGTTGCACCACTCTTGCTGGAACGCATTACCCTGGCCGATTTTGCAGAGAATCTACTAATTTGTTACCTTACCACTCCACTTATCTTTTTGTATCTATAGGACTACTTCTCAAAAGCTTAAGATTATCTTCTTTCCTTGTTTCCCATGATTCACACTTCCATACAATGTTGTGCTCCACACGTACGTTATCTGAGATTTCCTGGTAAAACAAATGCGTATGTTTACTACTTGTGCACTTCTTTGAACGCGAAACGCCCTCTTTGTCCGCGTTGGTCTGCTTCTTACGTGGCCTTCGTTTCGTTCGTCGTGCGTTTTTTCCAAAGTAGCAGATTTCCCTTCATTTTGCTTCTTCGTGGTCCCTGATTGTTTAAAAGTTGATTTATGATTAACTATATTTTCACCACTCCTCATTATTTTCGTCATTCTTCCAGTTACCACAATTCCACATTCTGTGCTCGCTTGTCTGTTTGCTCCATCCAACAGGTCCAGTAATTCTATCTCACTTTCGCTGAGCTTAACAATGTCGTCAGCGAATCTTTGTTATCTGAGAATAATCTCTGTAATTATGAATGCGAACGTTTCGTAAGTTACGCGTGAAACGTCCCATTAGAAAATTTTGTGATTAAACTGACACACAATTTTTTAGCGCAACGCAATCTGACTTTCAATAATCCCTACAAAAGAATGGCCCTAACTAACAATAATCTATACCCGTCATGAATCGCTTACCTCACAAAAATCTTCGTTACTCAAACTACTGCAATACAGCGAGCGCCATTACTGCCAGCTAAATAAACGATTCTAACTACTGAAGTCACTAATTACTGATAGGCATAGTTAGCAAATGAAAGATTTTGATAGAGAACAAACAATGTATTTACCGCAATAGTGTTCAAAAGTCATAATATATATGTCAGTTCATGACATCCAGTCTTACAAATTTACTCTCTCTGATGGACACACGTTCAGATCATCCGCTCTCAAAACTCCACCATCTCACTCCCCACATCCACCACTGCTGGCGGCTCACCTCCAACTGCGCAACGCTATGCGCTATTCACATCCAACTGCCCACGACGACAATAGCAAATTCCAACAATGCAAACCAGCCACAGGCTGCACACAGCACAGTGAGTGATTTTCATACAGAGCGCTACGTGGCGTTACCAACATAAAAACCTAAACAGCCTACTTACATGCTGAATAGTAAGTTAATTCACAGTACGAGAAATGCAAAGAGCAGTAACTCTGGAGAAATTTATTACCTCTCCCGAATGTGACTGCCATAGTCTACGGTTGATATCGGTGAAAGTGAACCCGGTGGGGCTAGGGGACGCTGCTGTCGGGGTCCCGGCCGCCACGACATTTAATTATTCAATAGCAGACAGGCGTGGCCCGGCGCCATGAATACAGATGGCCGGTAGTTGCGGCGACTGATGAGCGTCGTTAGATGCTATCCGCCAGCCGCAAGGGGCGACGCGTTGACCCCGCGCCCCTAAACGCCGAGTATTCGGATCAATTTCCAGGGACCGTAATTACGGGGCAGATGTCGCGCGCTCCGTAATCACCGGCCCGTGGAGGGCGCTGCTGGCCCCGCGGCCCCAGTGGCGGCAGGCCGGCGCATTCCGCCACACACTCCGACACCTGCTGCGCGTCTGGCGCTCCGACGCCTCTTACGGTCCTCGGATCGTGTGGCAGTCGTCAGTTTACGAGCCGTAGCGGAACAACTACAGTGCGCCGTGGCCCTCGCTCTCTCGGCGTGAAAATGAAATAAAAAGGGAACAGCAGACCAGAAGCAATCCTAAAGGAAATAAAAATTAAATAAGGTATATACACTACTGGTCATTAAAATTGCTACACCAAGAGGAAATGCCGATGATAAGAGTATTCATTGGACGAATATATTATACTAGAACTGACATATCATTACATTTTCACGCAATTTGGGTGCATAGATCCTGCGAAATCAGTACCCAGAACAACCACCACTGGCCGTAATAACGGCCTTGATACGCCTGGTCATTGAGTCAGACAGAGCTTGGATGGCGAGTACAGGTACAGCTGCCCATGCAGTTTCAACACGATACCACAGTCCATCAAGAACAGTGACTGGCGTATTGTCACGAGCCAGTTGCTCGGGTTGCTCGGCCACCACTGACCAGACGTTTTCAATCGGTGAGAGATCTGGAGAATGTGCTGGCCAGGGCAGCAGTCGAACATTTTCTGTATCCAGAAAGACCCGTACAGGACCTGCAACATGCGCTCGTGCATTATCCTGCTGAAATGTAGGGTTTCGGAGGGATCGAATGAAGGGTAGAGCCACGGGTCGTAACACATCTGAAATGTAACGTCCACTGTTCAGAGCGCCGTCAATGCGAACAAGAGGTGACCGAGACGTGTAACCAATGGCACCCCATACCATCACGCGGGCTGATACGCCAGTATGGCGATAGCGAATACACGCTTCCAATGTGCGTTCACCGCGATGTCGCCAAACACGGATGCGACCATTATGATGCTGTGAACAGAACCTGGATTCATCCGAAAAAATGTCGTTTTGCCATTCGTGCACCCAGGTTCGTCGTTGAGTACACCATCGCAGGCGCTCCTGTCTGAGATGCAGCGTCAAGGGTAACCGCAGCCATGGTCTCCGAGCTCATAGTCCATGCTGCTGCAAACGTCGTCTAACTGTTCGTGCAGATGGTTCTTGTCTTTCAAACGTCCCCATCTGTTGACTCAGGGATCGAGACGTGGCTGCACGTTCCGTTACAGCCATGCGGATAAGATGCCTGTCATCTCGACTGCTAGTGATACGAGACCGTTGGGATCCAGCACGGCGTTCCGTATTACCCTCCTGAACAAACCGATTCCATATTCTGCTAACAGTCGTTGGATCTCGACCAACGCGAGCAGCAATGTCGCGATACGATAAACCGCAATCGCGATAAGCTACAATACGACCTTTATCAAAGTCGGAAACGTGATGGTACGCATTTCTCCTCCTTACACGAGAGATCACAACAACGTTTCACCAGGCAACGCCGGTCAACTGCTGTTTGTGTATGAGAAATCGGTTGGAAACTTTCCTCATGTCAGCACGTTTTAGGTGTCGCCACCGGCGCCAACCTTGTGTGAATGCTCTGAAAGGCTAATCAATTGCATATCACAGCATCTTCTTCCTGTCGGTAAAATTTCGCGTCTGTAGCACGTCATCTTCGTGGTGTAGCAATTTTAATGGCCAGTAGTGTAAAAATTTGGTGTATTACAATAAAAAAATGGCCAGATGCTAGTAGAACTCGCGAACTGAGGGTTCTGTACAAACTTACTCTCTGTATACATTGAAGAGCCAAACAAAGTGGTACACCTGACTAATATCGTGTAGGGCCCCCGCGCGCACGCAAAAGTGTCACAACACGACTAATGTCTGAAGTAGTGCTGGAGGGAATTGACACCATGAATCCTGCAGGGCTATCCATAAATTCTTAAGAGTACGAGGGGTGCAGATCTCTTCTGAACAGCACGTTCCATGGCATCCCAGCTGTGCTCAATAACGTTCAGTCTGGGGAGTTTGGTGGCCAGCGGAAGTGTTTAAACTCAGAAGAGTGTTCCTCGAACCACTCTGTAGCAATTGTGGACCTGTGGGGTGTCGCATTGTCCTGCTGAAAATGGCCAAGGCCTTCGGAAGGCACAATAGGCATGAATGGACGCAGGTGATCAGACAGGGTGTCACCTGTCAGAGTCATATCTAGAAGTATCAGTTGTCCCATATCACTCCAACTGCACGTCCTTCACACCATTATTGAGCCTCCACCGCGAACTTGAACGATACCCTGCTGACATGCAGGTTCCAAGGATTCATGAGGTTGTCTGCATACACATACACGTCCATACACTAAATACAATTTGAAATGTGACTCGTCCGACCAGGAAACATGTTTCCAGCCATCAACAGTCGAAGGCGGTGTTGACGTCCCCAGGTGAGCCGTAGAGCTTTGTGCCGTGCAGTCATCAGGGTACACGAGTGGGACTTCAGCTCTGAAAGCCCATACCGATGATGTTTCATTGAATGGTTTGCACACTGACACTTGCTGATGGCCCGGAATTGAAATTTGCAGCAGTTTGCAGAGTAGTTGGTTGCACTTCGGTCACGTTGAAAGATTCTCTTCTGTCGTCGCTGGTCCTGTTCTTGCAGGATTTTCTTTCGGCCCCAGCGATGTCGGAGATTTGCCGTTTTACCAGATTCCTGATATTCACAGTATACTCGTGAAATGGTCGCACGGGAAAGTCCGCACTTCATCGCTACCTCGGAGATGCTGTGTCCGATCGCTAGTGCGCCGACTATAACACCAAGTTGAAACTCACTTAAATCTAAATAAGCTGCCATTGTAGTAGCAGTAACCGATCTAACAACTGCGCCCTACACTTGTTGTCTTATATATGCGTTACCGACCGCAGCGCCATATTCTGCCTGTTCACATATCTGTGTATTTTAATACGCATGCCTATACCAGTTTCTTTAGAGTGGCTCAAGTGGCTCTGAGCACTATGGGACTCAACTGCTGAGGTCATTAGTCCCCTAGAACTTAGAACTAGTTAAACCTAACTAACCTAAGGACATCACGCACATCCATGCCCGAGGCAGGATGCGAACCTGCGACCGTAGCGGTCTTGCGGTTCCAGACTGCAGCGCCTTTAACCGCACGGCCACTTCGACCGGCAGTTTCTTTAGAGCTTCAGTGTGTAACGCTTATTAACTTTGCCGTTGAAGCTTTTCACGAAGGTACAGACAAATGTCCTGAAGGGGAAAGACAAGGCTGTCGGAAACGCATATTGTGGTGCAAGTACTGCCAAACAGAGCTCTGCGTGCGGTCCAGTGCTGAGCGCGCCGTCGGGGAACAGCCGCTAACGCAGAATTCCACGCCCGAGTTCGTAACACGTCATCTCCTGGCCGCGCCTGTGTGCTCTAGATGTGGCTATTACCCCCCCCCCCCCCTCCCCCCGACACACACACACACACACACACACACACACACACACACACACAGACGCACTCCCAGCCGCGCGAATTAAGGACGAGCCACGCAGGCTGGAAGTGCAAGGATGTCAAGCGTGCGCAGCCACATGGAACTGGCAGAAGTTCGAGTTAGACGTCACGCACTGGCGCGCCTGCGCATTTAGGCGCACGAGTCGCGACGGTGGCGGATGCTTGTTGCTGAACCAAAGACTTTCTGACTGAGTTCTAAAATCTATATACAGGGGGGCTAAATAGAACTGGCTTGGAATTATCTGATGATGCTACCTTAAGGCAGACAACCCAAATTACGTCATCCTGATTTGGGGTGATTTTAACCCACACAGTACAAAAGGCCGGCGACGAGAAATCCGAAATGTATTTAAATAAAAATTTGAAGGCTGTGTCCCATGATACGTTAGTTGTACGTTGCAAACCAGTTTTCGTAGAATCGGACAGCGATTTGCTGAAAAATAAAACCTGCTGGGTTCATTCAGAAAGGAAACGAAGAAACTTTTTGACAGTAAGCGTAGTGGCAGATCTCTCGATGGTATCTGGATACCAATTTTGTGGTACGTCTACATCTATGCCCGCATCTCGTGGTCGTGCGGTAGCGTTCTCGCTTCCCACGCCCGGGTTCCCGGGTTCGATTCCCGGCGGGGTCAGGGATTTTCTCTGCCTCGTGATGGCTGGGTGTTGTGTGCTGTCCTTAGGTTAGTTAGGTTTAAGTAGTTCTAAGTTCTAGGGGACTGATGACCATAGATGTTAAGTCCCATAGTGCTCAGAGCCATTTGAGCCATTTCTACATCTATAAGGGGCGGTCAAATGAAAACGAAACAGATGGGGAAAAAAGTAAATAAACTGTGCATTATTTCAAAAGTAATCCCAGTGTGAGACCGGATGAGCAATGCTTTTATGAAAAAACATATGGGATTTTGCGTATTGAAATAAATCTGTGCCACTGAGTCGCCTGATCAATAGTAGCTGCCGATAACTCTCTGTTTAATGAACCGTTCGATACCATTCATACTTTGACGACATCTCTTTCAAAACTGCGTATCTTATTTTCACGTGGGGGTATTCGAGAGAATTATATTGTTTGGTGATTAATATTTGAAAGTCCATTTATCTTTTTATATTTTTAGCATTATATTTTGAAAACCCATTACTCTCACTTTCTGTTTGCTTATGAAAGCGTCAATTATCTCCCGAATTAGCATCTGCTCCTTTCATCAGAAACTGACAGACATTTGATCGTTTAACACTATTTAGTAGATACCAAATATTACATTACAAAATTATATCCAAGATTTTTAGTTTCATTGTTACTAAATTATTTTTCCGGTAGATATTAATTTGAACTTTATGTAAAAATTCATCTTCAATTCACAGAACGAACGAGTCGTGCTATCTTTGTTTACTACGTGTCTTGTAAGATTTTCTGGAAGAACCTTTGACGTGTGGTGGTAGACAACAGATGTTGTTAGGCATGGCTTCGATTTGCCTCAACGTTAGGTGGAGAGTAACTTTTGTTTTGTTAACTGAATATTGTCAGATATGTGTAAAATGTAAATGTTAATTTTCGCAAATAAACGGTTATGAGAGAATATAAATACGTTAAACTGAAAGACACAGTTATTTCCAAAGTGACCAGGGTGAATGATTGTCCCAGGGTGACAAGTGTTGAATACATACTTTCGAAAAGCCTTGGAAGGAAGCAGCATTTTGCAGTGGTTTTTAGAGTGAGCGCCAAATGGTCAAAGAAGCTACCTGCACGTGGCAGCTAGTATGATTGGCAGAAGGGCAGGAATATTGAAATAATTCCTGGGAACGTTTAGGGACCTCTGGAAATCGAGAGGCAGGCTTCGTGGGGTTGAGGTGGCAAGTGGCGGACTTTCTGGTGTGGAGTTGTCTTTTACAGCGCTTATCAGTTTGGAAATCATCAATTAGTTACCCTTCGAGATTATTTTTCCAGCTACGGAAAGCCTATAAAAGCATTCGACAAAGGCTTTCCCGTTCGCGGACGTAGGATTCTGCTGTGCTGCCTAGCTTTTTCTCCCGGCGACTGTAGCACACTGGTGGGTGTGGACTGGTTCGGTAGAAAGAGCAGCAGTGAGCCGTTAGCCAGCAAGAAGTGGGGTTGGTGAGGCGTTGGATGAAAGCGAGGGCTTGGCTAAGGTTAATTGACGCCAACAAATTTCATTTTTTTCCCTGTAAATTTGAGCCTGGCGATTCTGCGCGATTTCTTCCATTTTGACTAAACTGTATCCTATTTGTTGTGGTGGAGAAGTTGTCGGTAGAAGCTTCTAGGATCCAATTGGACGCTGTGTATGACTGTGGTCAGTGTACATTTTGCACTCCAGTGGTCGAATATTGGAATCTTTCCGAAAGTGGTTTGATTGCTACAGGGCTTTTAATCGTTGCCTTTGGACTCGTGAGAAGTCTAACCCTGTCTCGGAAGTCGAAACGAGGCTACTAACCCTTATTTAGCCTGACTGGACAGTGTGGCCGCGCAGAGAATTAATCAGGGTCCGACAGTAAACGTACCCGACTCAATATGCGGTGCAGGACGTCACGTAGTTCGTCTCGTGCGCCGCACATTGCTAAGTCCGTCCTCATACCGGCCGCGGCAGCTAACGTTGACGTGGACATGGAGACTGCGCCGTCCGCACACGGGACGAGATGGTTAACGTTATTTGCTGTCTCAGCGCTCTCTAGCGGCCGTTGTCTGCTTTACTCGGCTCGCAAAACTGGCAGTGTCTTTTCGAAACTGGACGAACCTAAAATAGCTGCATTAATCTCCGACTGTCAAAGGAGAGCAGAGAAAATCGCAAAGATGATTCTGGACTCGTCGATGGCTTGACCAGCGAGTTGCTGGTAGGGGAACACTACATAATGCTGAAAAGCACTCTGAGATACATACTATAAAAATTTATTCGTTAACTCAGTGAAATTTTCATCCCATTTTCTGTTTGAAACCGAGAGAGATATCGCAGTGGTTAACAGACTGGACTCGCATTCGGGAGGACGACGACTCAATCCGCGTCCGGCCATCCTAATTTAGGTTTTCCGTGATTTCCCTAAATCGCTTAAGGCAAATGCGGGGATGGTTCCTTCGAAAGGGCACGGCCGCTTTCCTTCTCCATCCTTCCCTAATCCGAGTTTGTGCTCCGTCTCTAATGACCTCGTGGTCGATGGAACGTTAAACGCTAATCTCCTCCTCCTCCTCCTTCTCGGTTTTAAACTGAAAATGGTTAAGGTATAGTGTCTGATCTCAGTTTGCACATGCATAATATCTATTTTTCGTTGTTGCATTGACTACTGACACTCTGAAACAACGTGATATCATACAGATTTCAAGATCAAGATTCGTTTCGTGATATCATTTCGATGGAAGAGGAGAGTTTTTAGAAGCTGCTCACTATCACTGAAAAAGATAACGGCATTATACTGTGAACATAGTTAAGCTATAGTACCTAGTGACACACCACCATTTGACTGTATTGTTGTTTGGATTTTCTCTGCCTCGTGATGACTGGGTGTTGTGTGATGTCCTTAGGTTAGTTAGGTTTAGGTAGTTCTAAGTCCTAGGGGACTGATGACCATAGATGTTAAGTCCCATAGTGCTCAGAGTGTTGTGTGGGTGTTGTGTGATGTCCTTAGGTTAGTTAGGTTTAGGTAGTTCTAAGTCCTAGGGGACTGATGACCATAGATGTTAAGTCCCATAGTGCTCAGAGCCATTTGAACCATTTGTATCGTTGTTTATTTAATTACGACCCAGGTTTCAGCATTTTATGCCATTTTCAACTGATTGAGTCTATATCATTAACATATACCGCACGACATCAAGCTCAAAATTGGCCATAAAATAAGAAAAATATTCGCTCCCCAAAAAATGTCAAATGTAAAATCATCGTCTTGTAGAAAGGTCAATAAATAATCGTGGGAGCACAGCATATTTAATAAAAAATATTATTAAATATGACGTTCTCCCACTATTATTTATTGATCTTACATTTTACGGGGAGCAAATATTTTTCTTATTTTATGACCAATTCCGAGCTTAATGTCTTGCAATATATGTTAATATTTAATGACAGTTTGCTGATGCGTAACACCTACTTCTCGTTGTTGCATTGACCACCAACAGTCTGAAATAACGTAATATCATATAGATTTCGAGTTCGAGGTTCGTTTCGTAATTTCATTCTAGTGATAGAGGAGATTTTTTGGAAGCTGCTCTCATCACTGAATAAGATACCGGCAAGATACAAACATGAGCTAGTCCACTAACCCAGAGACAGGCATATACATTTTACAGAAAATTTCGTTATAGCAAAAATGTCCAGTGGGTAACTTTTGTTTACTTTCAGACGTAGACTAACAGCCAAGATAAGATTTCTGGCCCCTTGGTAAATGTTACAGTCTTTGGCCTGGGCAACAATAACAGCAGGAAATAAATTATTTATAATAAATAACATCAATTTTTTACGTAATACTTTTCTTAAGTGAACAAGAAAGACCTAGAATGTCTTAGAAAAGAAAAGGTGAAAAAATTGGAAAACGGCGGTCGCAAATCTGCTACCTTGCTCTACATTGCTCATAGCCCCTGATTATATCAATTTCTCTACAACGTCAACAGATAAATTGTGTTTCCGTATATACTCTACAATGTGTAAACACTGTATCTACAAACGTCATTATTTGTTATTTTATATGTAGTTTGTACAAGAAAGACGCGCCTTTAGGAGAGCATCAATGCGCGGTAGCACTGAAACGCTATACTTTCGTAGCACACAAGTTATAACACTAAAAACATCAACTACAGGAAATCTTTATCTACCGATATGTAGTTCCCTGGTATTTTATTATACACTCCTGGAAATTGAAATAAGAACACCGTGAATTCATTGTCCCAGGAAGGGGAAACTTTATTGACACATTCCTGGGGTCAGATACATCACATGATCACACTGACAGAACCACAGGCACATAGACACAGGCAACACAGCATGCACAATGTCGGCTCTAGTACAGTGTATATCCACCTTTCGCAGCAATGCAGGCTGCTATTCTCCCATGGAGACGATCGTAGAGATGCTGGATGTAGTCCTGTGGAACGGCTTGCCATGCCATTTCCACCTGGCGCCTCAGTTGGACCAGTGTTCGTGCTGGACGTGCAGACCGCGTGAGACGACACTTCATCCAGTCCCAAACATGCTCAATGGGGGACAGATCCGGAGATCTTGCTGGCCAGGGTAGTTGACTTACACCATCTAGAGCACGTTGGGTGGCACGGGATACATGCGGACGTGCATTGTCCTGTTGGAACAGCAAGTTCCCTTGCCGGTCTAGGAATTGTAGAACGATGGGTTCGATGACGGTTTGGATGTACCGTGCACTATTCAGTGTCCCCTCGACGATCACCAGTGGTGTACGGCCAGTGTAGGAGATCGCTCCCCACACCATGATGCCGGGTGTTGGCCCTGTGTGCCTCGGTCGTATGCAGTCCTGATTGTGGCGCTCACCTGCACGGCGCCAAACACGCATACGACCATCATTGGCACCAAGGCAGAAGCGACTCTCATCGCTGAAGACGACACGTCTCCATTCGTCCCTCCATTCACGCCTGTCGCGACACCACTGGAGGCGGGCTGCACGATGTTGGGGCGTGAGCGGAAGACGGCCTAACGGTGTGCGGGACCGTAGCCCAGCTTCATGGAGACGGTTGCGAATGGTCCTCGCCGATACCCCAGGAGCAACAGTGTCCCTAATTTGCTGGGAAGTGGCGGTGCGGTCCCCTACGGCACTGTGTAGGATCCTACGGTCTTGGCGTGCATCCGTGCGTCGCTGCGGTCCGGTCCCAGGTCGACGGGCACGTGCACCTTCCGCCGACCACTGGCGACAACATCGATGTACTGTGGAGACCTCACGCCCCACGTGTTGAGCAATTCGGCGGTACGTCCACCCGGCCTCCCGCATGCCCACTATACGCCCTCGCTCAAAGTCCGTCAACTGCACATACGGTTCACGTCCACGCTGTCGCGGCATGCTACCAGTGTTAAAGACTGCGATGGAGCTCCGTATGCCACGGCAAACTGGCTGACACTGACGGCGGCGGTGCACAAATGCTGCGCAGCTAGCGCCATGCGACGGCCAACACCGCGGTTCCTGGTGTGTCCGCTGTGCCGTGCGTGTGATCATTGCTTGTACAGCCCTCTCGCAGTGTCCGGAGCAAGTATGGTGGGTCTGACACACCGGTGTCAATGTGTTCTTTTTTCCATTTCCAGGAGTGTAGAAGCTCGCAACTAAAACGACGCGTTTTCGAGAGATCCTCAGTTTGCTGATGCTTTGAAACAGCTTATATTTATAACACGTACTCTATGAGGAAGGAAACCCACCAATACGATGTTTAACGCCATAACATATAGTGACTCCTATCTTCTGCTTGTAACATGAAAGCTAAAGCGCTGTCGCATTTCATTGGCCACGTTCCTCTCCACGAAGCAAAAATATGACATGCCAAGGGCTTTATATCTTGCTTCACAGGATAGTGGTACGGGAATTCCACGCTGAGACGTCACCAGCTCCTCGTGCACAGGCGTTTTCACGTCCCGTGAGAGGACGGCGTAGTACTGTGACTTCTAGACGTGAACGCTATTAGGGCTTCACGCGACGCAACGGAACCTCTGAGACACGCATGAAAGGAGTGTTTCATGCTTATAATCTTTGTACTTTCTGACAATACCCTCGTGGATCTTTGAATATTTCCAAAGATTCTTCTATTATGCTTTTCCAGTACCCATTAGATCGGTGTAGAACTTAATGTTTTTAAAATCAAAGTATGTTCATTGTTTAGGCTGTGGTCCGCCACTACTGATTTCTTTGTGTCCCAGATACACCTAATGTGTTTCTCGCGCGTTTCGAGGTGTGTTTGCTCGGCGTATTGACGACCACATTCACATGAAATATTAGATGGCCCTGCTTCGTGAAGTTTCAGTTCTTCGCAGAGCGAAAAATGTGTTTCGTCTCGATGATGGTCGGAACGTGGTTTTCATGTCTGCCAAATAGCCTCGCAATTTTAGAATAGTGTCCACCCATATGGCTACAGTGAAGCCCAGGTTGGAAGTGCGTTCACGAAGAGCATAGGTGCAATAAATCAAGAAGAAGAGGAAGGAGACAAGGGACGTATTTTTCTGCCTTATTTGGTATCATTATCACTGAAGGTCTCGGTGCTCCTTGGTAAAAGTGACATTAAAACTGTCTTCCGACAACCGCAGAAGTCGAAAGGTTTTCTCGGCTTAAGAATGGGACAGCTATCTCCGCAAATATCACTGAGCAAAAAAGCAGTGGCTGGTTGCAGTTTTCGTCCTCACAGATATTAACATTTATGTTGTCAACAAATTTCGTTATAGCATCTGAAGCGCCTTTCTTCAGAGCTTCTTTGAGGTAAAAATAAATTACAGTCTCGACAAGTTGCGTTTATGCCCCCGTGGGAAGTTCGAGGCAATGCGTATCGTTTTTGCAGTAGTGCATCCGTTAAGGAACTGTTCGATTCTGTCGGTCAGACCGCATTGGATATAAACCATTACAAAGCATTACAGATCTTCGGAACACGATGAAGTAACGCAATTCCGTTGATGAACGGTCTTTCTGAGAGAACAGCTACTGAAGTTTTTTCTGCTCCCTGGATCATGTCGTCAGAGTAAAGCAGCCGTTCAAACCGCAAACCGCGATATACGCCGGCTCTTTTTGTTGTCCAGCTGGCCTAATGCGAAGCCGTAGGCAATGTTGCGGACTCTGGCAAAGTGGGAGATTTGCTAAGATGGCTCTGAAGCCGCAGAAGCAGACCGTCTGAGGTTTCGGAAAAGGCTGATTGATTTATTCACCATTGCAATTTGAGCGTTTATCCAAGCCTGTTTGGTCTATGATATTATTTTCTTCAACCGCCTTAATAACATACAATGACTGACCATTACTCTTTGAAGCTCTAGAATTCACTTTGCGTTCAATGATCACCCTGTATTTTGTTTCGGGACTGAAAACACAATCTGAAGGATTTGCGCACATTCGTGTGTGTGTGTGTGTGTGTGTGTGTGTGTTTGGATGGGTGGAAGGGGGTGCGTGAGCGGGTGGGTATGTGGGTGTCGATGTGTATCGGTGGAGAGAAAAAGAGAGAGAGAAAGAGAGGGAGAGAGAGAGAGAGAGAGAGTCATGGAACCCATCGTCTGCTACAAGAATGCCGTACAATGGCACAAAGCAGGCAGCTGCAGTCTTGACATTAATCCTTGTCGGGATGAAACAGCTGGTCGCTACCTGCTACACGCTTCCAGGAGTCTCTTCGGCCTTTTAGAGCGCCCCTTGTACAACACACCGCTTGTCACAGATGGGTGCTATTTCAGTTGGGCAGACTCTGTCGATCAGGCGGCATTCTTCTGAGAGAGGTTTACGAGCTCAGAATAAGATTCTAACAGCCAACAACTTCAACGAATCGTTTTCTCATAAGAACCCGTTCTCCAAGTCTAAGCGTAGTGGATGTTCTGTATTTCCGTTGTTGGCCTCTAAACACACCATAGATGAACAGTATGGAAAAAAAACTACAGAACATATCGCAACAAATGTTAAAAAAAAGTTACGTTTTGAGCAAAGAAGAAAATTCTGTTTCTGCCTATTATTCAAGTGACATAGTGTCAGGCCCTAAAATGCGTAACAACGGGCAATCTGTACAGCACGCCCTCAGGTCAAAAGTTACAACGCATTATATGCTAGCGAACTAAAAGGGCTCTCAAAAGCCAAGACATCAACATTATCAAATTCACACTCGGCACTGATGCTATTATATCTTCGCAATAAAGACAAAACAAACTATTGTCTTCTGTACTACATCTTAGAAGAACCACAGGAAGTTTCAAACCAGAACAAAGCAATAATTATACTATGCGTTAAGGGCCACAGTCTCATTAAAGATAATGTAGAAGTACGAAGGCGTGTGAAAAGTAATCCCTCCGAATTTTTATGTGAAAACTCTTAAAGCTTTTTAAATAACACAAATGTTATTAACAATCTACATGTTTATTCTTCACGTTTACATGCGAGGGTTGGAACTTTAACAGTAGCAAGTGTTCAAAGTTTACTGACCTTCAAAGTAGTCACCAGCATTGTGTATAACCCGTTGCCAGCGATGCGGAAGTCGTAGGATACTCTTAGCAGTGCCAGTTGTGTTGAAAGTTCGAGCGGCGAGGTCTATTGCCCGACGAATTTGTAGCAGTTCTGAAGCGAATGCCATGAAGTGTTTCCTTCAGTTTAAAAATCGAGTTGAACCCACGAGGGCTTAAGTCAGGGAGTGCAGTAGGTGGTATAGCACTTGGCAGCCCCATCAGTCAAACAAGTTAGTCACAGCTTGCACTGTACGTGCTTCAGCATTGTCCCGCAAAATGATGGTCAGGTCTTGCAGAAAGTGTCATCAGTTCTGTCTCTAAGCTGGTCGTAGGTTGTGTTCCGAAAATGAACAGCATAGAGACAGAAGTGATGACACTTTCTGCAGGACCTGACCATCATTTTGCAGGACAATGCTCAGGCACGTACAGTGCAAGCTGTTACTGATTTGTTTGACTGATGCGACTGCTAAGTGCTATACCACCTACTGCACACCCCTGGCTTAAGCCCTCGTAAGTTCAACTCGATTTCTAAACTGAAGAAAACACTTCACGGCATTCGCTTCAGAGCTGCTACAAATTCGTCGGGCAATAGACCTCGCCGCTCGAACTGTCAACACAACTGGTAGGAGTATCCTACGACTTCCGCATCGCTGGCAACGCGTTGTACACAATGCTGGTGACTACTTTGAAGGTCAGTAAACTTTGAACACGTATCTATTTTGTACGAGCTGTAAATAGATAGTTGCTACTATTAAAGTTCCAACCCTCGCATTTGCAGCCCTCTGCCTCTTGAGGGCTCCGAATTTTACCGAGTAACATGACGATGTGCAACGTAACCAAGTCGGTGCGTGAGAAACAGCGTGCTGTAATAATGGAGGTTCGAATACGGAGAGTTCCTCTCCTTCAGCAGGACATTGCCAGACCACACACGGGGGCTCCGACATCCACAAAAATCCAACGCCTTGGGTTCACTGTCATCGACCACCCTCCATGCAGTCCCGACTTGGCTCCATCAGATTTTCATCTGTTTCCAAAACTTACAGGGCACCCTCGAGGACTTCACTTTGGATAGTGATGAGGTGTTGCAAGCTGAGGTGAGGTTCTGGTCCCGTCAACGCAGTTACACGTTCTACAGTGACGGTATCAACTAGCTGGTCCCTCGTTGGGAGAAATGTCTTCGTCGTCAGGATGACTATGTTGAGAAATAAACACGTAACCATGAAGAATAAAGATGCAGTACGTTAATAACGTTGGTTTGTTTCATATAAAAAGCTTTAAGATTTTCACATAAAAATGCGGAGGCATAACTTTTCAGCAAGCCCTCGTATACCGCTGGGTTAAGGAAGCAGATAGATGAAATACAGAAAAATATCAGCTTATTAATCACCCTTTCGATAATATGGATCATCTCTCTTTCCGTGCTTGCTAGGTATAGCTATAACACCAGTGTAAAAGCTACGAACGGTAAAATCAAAAAGAATAAGTATTTCACAGCATCAAAAAATCATAGCACGCTGTAGAGCACATGCTGGTATGTATGCAACTACCAACCTAAATAAGTGATAGCCTAATGTGAGAAAGGAAATAAAACACTGAAGGTGCCATAGAAAGTACTACAACATGAGTGTATAAAACGAAACTAATCGAACAGACTCTTGCATGAGGTACATCTTTCTACAATTTCACGAGCTCATTATTCTCTATGAAAAATCGGAATCCAGATACGGCATAATTTGGAATAACAAATTATAGTGGAGAGTGTTGTACCCGGGGTATAGTGTGCCGAGGACACATGATGCCTCCTGGTCGCTGTTTCAGTCTACTGACTGATTTTAGGTTCACATCAAAGAATGCGTACCAGAAACCGCCATCAGCAGTTTCCGGCATTTCCTACTGGTTTTGTTGTTGTGAGGCATGATGATGTGTTTTCTGCCGCGTCTGTTCTGCGTATTTAAGTGCTGTATAGTATATGAAAGCTGTTTGGAGGATACTGTTAATTATTCAGTTACAGAGTTTTATGGTGTGCAGAATTTCTTGAAACGGAAGACGATCTTCCGCCATGGAACTCGTGATATCTGCAAATGAACTGTATTTCTGTAATGTCTTAACAGTATTCCGTGTGTTGAAAGTGGAAATTAGTGTCAACCGCCAAAATAGCTACTGTTTCAAAATGTTTTAGCTTTTAACTGGTTTTTATAATACTTCTTATTTTATATTACTTACTGATTACCAGTGTGCAGTAGCTTATTGATCTAATACGTAGACTATTAAATACAGTATTGACAAGATTTTCTCGTTTGCATCATTTTTAAATTGGAGTAGAATATTTGTTCCTAGATACATGAGCATTGATTCTAGATACGTGGTCATTGAGACAGCTTTTCACATTTGGAAAAACGTTACTTTTCCGGAGTAATTGTTGAAATTTCATAAAAAGACTGCACCACACACAAATTGAATGCTATCATTTCAAAATGGAATAAGAAAATATATTATTCTTCTATTACTAGGAACGAAAGTCTGATAAGTGTTCCAAATTACAAGACTTTCCTCCAGCTGTCAAACGAAAGCAAGGAAGAGGCAATGCAGCAGTGGTACCCAGTTTGCCATAACAGCCTTGTAATGACAAAATTACAACAGAAACTGCCATGGTACAATGTCACGCTCGAGGTTCGATCACCGGTGGTGTCTCCAGTACGTCGAGAGACGTGAAAACTTTACTAGCGACAAACGGTGTACCCATACAGCCACATAGAGTTTCCAATTCGTAGAATTCTGCTTGGGGACAATACTACCTGTTTTCACAAATGACGTATGACAAGGCAGAATGGTTAGACAAGACTAATGTTGTCTGTCATATCGTGTCTGAAAATTTCTTGGCACTTCGCTATCGGACTTCGCGTCTAGCAACCAGAGAGAGCTTTCTGCTGTTGCGTCCCCAATTTTCGTCAAACCCACAGGCACCTCGAAAATAAAAAGTAAAATATAAAGAAGGCTTTACGAGTTATCTTCTCACATAAGAAAAACTAATTGTCATTACCCAGTATAGTTTCAAATTATTAAGAGGTAATGATAATTTATGGTCACCTGTATATTATGCCCCTGGAGAGTCACACTACATGTAAGCTTAATTAAAACGCATGGTGACTAGTTGTATGTGTTAGGCATGAAGGAAAATAAATAAAAAAATGTTTGTATAATACTGTTTCATAAATAAAAACGAGACCCACAGAAGATGTTAGAAGCCGGCCTAAGTAATGGTAAATAACAAAAAAGAGGAAAAATATTATGTTACTACAAGGTGGAACTTAAAGAAAAATCAGGGCCAAATCCAAAATCTCGACCACCTCTGGACTGGATCTGCTTTCAATCAGTTGCCCTCCACCGCTCTTTTTCTGTACAATTTGTGGAGACCACTGTGAAAGATGGAGATAAATAGAATCTTCATCTCATTTTTCTTCAACATTTCCTCGTACTGCTTGTTGTTAATTGGCCTCTGGACCAGATGGAAGTTCGCAGTAGAGTTCTCCACACACGAGTAATGGAACCTTTGTTTAATTTCGCTGGGGGACAGGGTGAGTGATGGCCAGTTCGCTAGCACCCGTCAGAGGCTTCCGCCCCCGGTTAACTGCGAAAATAAGCCATCAACGGAGGCGCAAACGCGCGCCCACACATGTTCCGGCGTCGCATTTCCATATGAATACCGCTGCGAAAGCCGTTGTGCGCCGAGGAGAGGACAAAGGCCGCCTCCTCAGAGAAACATACACCAAGCCTTAGACGTTCGCCTTTTGCTGATGCGTCTTCGTTAGGTTATTGTACATTACATTCTCTAAGCTTTCATGATTTGATTCACCGTAAAGCGGTATTTTCCTGTAGCGAACTCCGATGCCCGTAGATTTATTCGAATACTTCATTTAGAAACGTATACGGCTATAGTGGAGCGTTCGGCAAAGTCAAGGCCTGGTGACTGGTAGACATCGATGTGCCAACAACTGCCTTGAATCACGAGGGCTATGCGGAAATAGAAACCACAGCGAGAATCCGATGAAGATTCGCACAGATTTGTTGGAGAGTGTCTTTAGTATGTCCGTCGATCGCGTAACATCGCTCTTTTCAGTTCTGGGCACACAGTGAGCTCCTAAAGAAGCCTAGAAAATACTGTCTCACGCCAAGTTCGAGGGCCTGGTGAGAGATTTCGCCTGCTGTCATGCAGCCCACATAACACAACTGTATGCGTTTTCTTCATGACAGTACTCAGCTGCATTCTGCAGAGGCAATTAATATGCATCTGCAGCGGTTTGGGAAGTGTTTGATTACCCGCAATACAGCCCGTAATTAACTCCCCCTGAGCTTTATCTCTATTCACATGAACCACTGGCTATGAAGACAAAATTTTGACAGAGACAACGAGTTGTAGACCAGCGCAGAGAATTTCCGGAAAGCACAGGCGGCTGCCTTCTATGACGAGCGCATAAGAAAGTTGGTACAGCACTACGAAGAAAGTCTAAGTCGGAGCGGCGACTATATAGAGAAGTAGCTAGAGGGTGTAGCTAACTGTTGCAAATAAAACATTTTTTATTTTCACAGTGGTTTCCATTTCACGACCGATCAGACCTTGCTTTCCGAATAGCCCAAGCACAGTTCAGTAACACATATTCGTGTAACTCGGTAATGTTCTGGGAAACCCAACCAGATAGCAGCGCGCTTTCGCACACTTCCAGGATTCGAGGTCGAGCGCCAGCCCTGTATCGAATCGATCCGATGGATTAACGACGAGTGCAAGTGTGCCGGCCAGCCTGGATATGGTTTCCTTCTTCCCACTAAGTAAATACCGGGCTGATACCCACGTCCATCCTCAGTTACACGATTCGCAAACATTTCACATGGGATAACACTAGATGCAGACAGGAGAGAGTAACACAAATTCCGTCCTAGAGGGGGAAGGGATGGCGACAGGAAGGGCATCCGGCCACCCTTTGCCATTAGCATTGTCAAACCCATACGAACATGGCAATCCCGTGAAGATACTGGATAAAGACCGCCACCTATCGTGGCAAAGTTAGTGCCGAAGTGGCTGAGGCTCATATCTGACGGCTGGCGCCTCACTGAGGCTGCAGAAGCGAGATGTCCAGGATGGTATGCAGGCAGAAACTTGCTGGCTGCTTGGACGCCGCAATGAGAAGACCCTCGCTTGACTCAGCGAAATAAACTGGCTGCATAGCAGTCCGGCAGCATCCTAAATACGCGGCCGGCAGCAGTACATCCTTTCTGCGCTTGGCAGACACGTGATTCGCGGATGCGAAGTAGTGCCCGTGGTTGCAGTGTTGTTGGCGGCGATACTCGCGCCACTTGTGGTGAGGTTGAAACCTATCGTGGCAAAGCTAGTGCCGCACGTTTCCACGGCAGCTGCTCTAGGTTCCCTCGGCAACACGCTTGTTTACTGATATTGTCGGCCAGAATGTATTCGTGCGATCATCCTGAGCTATTAGTCGACCACAATGTTATTTGACCTAGGTGTTTCGGCCGGCTTATCGCGAGCTTTTATCCCGGTATTTCATGAGGACAACTGTCCTGAAGGCATTCACAGTGCGATACGTTTTCCTAGTTACCACTGTGCTTGTTTACCTTAACGTCACCGCATGCTTCCGCCAATGGCCACAGAAGGCCAAGTGCAATAATGTGATCAGTTAGTGTCGTTGTCAGTGGACCAGAGCTTCGACAACCCACCAGACACACCTGTGTTGCTGGTAGCCGTCGTCACAGGTGCTAACCTAGTGATATACCAACTGCAAGTATCTGTTTGTGATAGAGCTACTTGGAGACTAGTTTTATCGCGTAGTGTTTTGTCACTTCATGCTCATACACTGTTGTTACTACAGCTCTCGCAAAACGCTTGGAAGACATATACGCCACAAAGTAACAGAGGTGAGTGTGAAGCAATAAAACACAAATAAAATCACTTTCACTCAGTAGAAATTTTTGTAAACTTGAGCTTGCAACAAAAGACAAAAGTTCAACCTTCATCCATCCATACATATTACAAAAAATGTATGTATGTTTGTATATGTATATATGCCACATCTCCTAAATCACTGGACTGATTGCAAAAAAACTTACCTTACTGTCAGACACCAATCGATGTGGGGGTAAGAACCACGTACCTATCATACGAGAGTTATTCGAAAAGTAAGGTCAGTTTTCTTATAAAACATAAACATCATAGTTTTCCCAAAAAACCTTTAATTTGATTCTTTAACAGTCCGCAGCTCGTGGTCGTGCGGTAGCGTTCTCGCTTCCCGCGCCCGGGTTCCCGGGTTCGATTCCCGGCGGTGTCAGGGATTTTCTCTGCCTCGTGACGACTGGGTGTTGTGTGATGTACTTAGGTTAGTTAGGTTTAAGTAGTTCTAAGTTCTAGGGGACTGATGACCATAGACGTCAAGTCCCATAGTGCTCAGAGCCATTTGAACCATTTTTTGATTCTTCAACAAGTTTCTCTGTTTTTCTTCACAGTTTCCATTTTTGTCTAAATATTTTTCACAACTTTCCACAAGCTTTTGCATCCCTAAATGGTAGACGTCTGCCACCTGTGAGGATACGAACCCTTAACTGCTTCTTTCATCTTGTTGTCTGTTGCGAAGCGCTTCCCGCCAAGAAACTTCCTTAGGTAGCCTAACAGTTCAAAAGCGCTCGGCCCCAAGTCTGGATTATACGATAGGTGGACAATCTGTTCATATCCAAAAGATATGATCAGATTTTAGGTGTGAATGGTAGAATAGGATCTGGCATTGTCATGCAGGAACAAAACTCCAAACGTCAGAAGGCCAGGTTGGAGCTTAGTCATAGTTGCGCAGTAAGCAGTTGTGTTTATCGTTGTATTTGTTATTTCAGCTTGTCTGCTTGGCCTTGACTTTGACTGGTAATGTCGTGAGACACCATTCCGTTGACTTCCGTTTACATGCTGGGGTCATGTGAGAAACCCACGTCTCGTCCTATGTGACAATGTTCTCTAAAAATTTACCACTTTCCATATAATATCGATCCAAAGAATCAAGAGCACAAGCCTTTCCTTCCCTTTTTTGTTTCCCAATAAGCAACCTGGGAACCAAACTTGAGCACCATTTTAGCGGCGGCCGCGGTGGTCTCGCGGTTCTAGGCGCGCAGTCCGGAACCGTGCGACTGCTACGGTCGCAGGTTCGAATCCTGCCTCGGGCATGGATGTGTGTGATGTTCTTAGGTTAGTTAGGTTTAAGTAGTTCTAAGTTCTAGGGGACTTATGACCACAGCAGTTGAGTCCCATAGTGCTCAGAGCCATTTGAACCATTTTGAACCATTTTAGCAATTGCAACTGTTCAGAGACAATTTTGTAGAGTTCTTCTGGCCAAAAACGGAAATTACAATGCTAAAGCTGTAATTGTGAATCTTCACTCTTCATGAAATTTTTCGTCCACAGCATTGATCAGATCTTCTGAGATCATTGATGGTCGGCCTGTTTTCAGTTCAACACGGACATTTTCCCGTCCGTCGCTGAAAGCTCTCACCCACCTACGCATTTTGATGTCACTCACAGCATAGTGGTCACACTCCTCACATACATCTCAGTGAATTTCTTCTGCTGCAACGTTTCTTGCTGTCGAAAGACTCACTGATCGTATTTCACGTGACTGGGGTGATCAGCTGTTATAATATTTTCAACGGACACTGTAAACAGCACACTGCAGTACCAACGCAAATGGCGCCGTGTGACGAGCAAGGCATGTGCGCATGCGCGCTACTAAGTTAGAGCGACAGTTTATTACTTGTGGTGATTCGGACATTACTTTCCGAATAACAATCGTAGTTCATGAGTAATGACGTCATAAACAATGAGATGCGTGAAACATTTCCGCATCCTGTATGACGCTTAAATTTATTACTTCTTTGGTACTAAATCTATTCATTGTAGCTCTTGTAGCTCCTGGACATATAACTAGAAATATTGTTTTTAATCAAGTTCTGAGTTAAATAAACATTACAGAGAATTTGTATTTTGCATACTCTGTTTCTTAATTTGGATACTGTACTTACACATTTGTACATTATTCATATTTGCTTGTACTACAATTTCATAATTTCAAGCCGGCCGCTGTGGCCGAGCGGTTCTAGGCGCTTCAGTCCGGAACCGCACTGCTGCTACGTCGCAGGTTGGAATCCTGCATCGGGCATTGATGTGTGTGATGCCCTTACGTTAGTTAGGTTTAAGTAGTTCTAAGTCTAGAGGACTCATCACCTCAGATGTTAAGTACCATAGTGCTTAGAGCCCTTTGAACCATTTGAATCATAATTTCAAAGGTGCTTCCACGAGTAAATGGAAATGAACTATTTCCGCTATTACACTACAGACACTATTTTGTGGAGAACGTCAACGAGAAAATGTTTCGTAAACGTTTCAGTTATGTGCTTGTTGGAAGTCAGTAAGCGTTTCATTCTCAAATACTGGATTAGTATAGTCTATGTAATTTGCGCGGTGCGAGTTACTCTGCCCGAAGACATAAACACGGGTTCTAACTTTAAAACTTGCCTTATAGTGTTAAAACTTTAACTTAAGGCTATATCTTTTAATGAGTAGAGTGTGACAGCATTTTAAATTCGATACGATATTGCAGTGCTTGTGTTGTTCTGATTACGATGCAAAGTTCCTTTGCACAGGCATACAATGCATGTACGAGTCCAGGTTGCAGACGCATGGTTGACATATGGGAGTATGGGTCACGCCGTGATTCGTGCACGGATAGCCAAATGGTCGTCGGCACGGTATCTCAGCGTGTTCGCTCTGTAATAAAAAAAAGAACTGAGTGAATGGATCAACGATGAACTTTAACAAGCGTCACAGGACGTCCGCCTCAAACAGATACAACGGCCAATAATGATAAAAATGAGATTAAAAAGAAATTGTAAGGCGACCACTCGTGATAAGAGTGAAATCCGGTGCAAGTCCCGGTCCGGCACAAATTTTCATTGTCGTGATTCCGGCTTCCAGTTGATCGTTGTCATTACTCGCAATTGTGAATTCATTTAATGCATTTTAAATATGTAAATTCGGTCAACAATTACATGAAATACAGAAATCAAATTTCTGCTGCCCCTGGAAGCCGTTAGATAGGCAACATGGAAATGGGCTAGTGGACCGTTTTAGACGTTTGTTAATACAGATATGATGATATATTTGCTTTAGAAGACATTAAGAATAAAGTCTTGCGCGTAAACTTTTGCTACCTTGGAAATGATACGCAAACGAGAAAGTTACAAGAAACGCGATACTAACAAGAAAGGCAGTTCCGCCTGAGCACGGTGCAGAGACCATTCGTCCGGCCGGCTGTCGGATGCGCACAATGTGGAGCGAGACTGCATTGTCCGGTGGCGCCCCTTTGAACCACCAGCCCTTCGCCCCTCGTCAGCCCTTTACCTCAGAACAGTGCCGCCAGACAGCCGAAGGCCGAGGGAGTGTGGCCAATCATCCTCCGACTGCCGCATTTGATCCACGCCGCACTCTGCACCATGACAGACCATCTACTGAACATCGAGATACGAATCAAGAACAGCCACCGCGAAGGAGTGGTGAAAATAAAAGTCAAGTAACTCTGTTCAGCTCTTTGCGTGTTGCTTAAAATCTCGTCACACGTTCATAACTTGATCATCATTATTGGTATTCTACTCAAAGCCACGTTTTCACAAGGTAACTTTCCACACTCTGCCATCCTCTTCAGGTCTGCCTAATTTCCGCTTATCCTTATGCCATCTTTCATCTTTTATCTCCTCCTTCCTCTCAATTTCCCCCCAAAAACTAGTTCTTCCACAGTATCTGGAAGCAAGCACTCCCGTCACAACGAATGTCTTATCCAGTTCTTCTTCGTCTCTCTTATAACCTCGAACAGTCTTCCCATCTCACCAAACATTCCCACCACTCTTTCGTTATTCACTCTTTCCTTCCATCTTATCCTGTCCATTCTCATCCACATCACGTCTAAGAATGCTTCTGGCCTTTCTTCATCTTTCCGTCTCATTGTCCATGTCTTTGTCCCACTTAGAACTACTTAAACCTAACTAACCTAAGAACATCACACACATCCATGCCCGAGGCAGGATTCGAAACTGCGACCGTAGCAGCAGCGCTGTTTCGGACTGAACCGCCTAGAACCGCTCGGCCACAGCGGCCGGCTTTAAATTACGTGTCTCGATGTTTCTGCTGCAGTTCTTAGACTAAATAGCCCATGTCTTTTAACGATTTGCCGTGTAACTATGCAAGTTATTATGTCGCTTTCATTACAAATTAACGAAAATGATATTATATTCTCGCGGTTGTCAAAAAGTATAGAACAGAAACTGTTACCTGTGCACGAATTTTTTTATTCGCTCTTTTTGTACAGAATAAGTTCATGTGAGAGCACTAAATACTTTAATGGGGTGTACTTTATATCTATCTATCTATATTCTTCCGCCTAAAGGCTAACCTCCGTAGGCACTGTAGGGATTCTGGTAAGGTTTGCACTAATCGGTAAAATAATTTATGAGTTAGGTCCTTACATAGTGATTCAGCTGCCCTTACTTACGCGTTTTATGCAGCCTACAACGCCTTCAGAAACAGCACGCGAGGTTTTCATATTCTCTCGCTCGCTATGCGCGAACTGTTAATACTATAGAAAAAATGAGCAGTGCGTGTTTATAGTAAATTTAATGTAGTTAATTTTTTTCTCTGGGATATGTTCTCGCTGGAGGCCACAGGTTTCGGGTTATTCGAGAAAAATTACGGCCTCTAGCGGTAACATATCCCAGAACAAAATTTAACTGCATTAAATTTCCTACAAAAAGGTTCTGATCAGTTTTTCTGTAGGACTAATAATTTTCGTGTAGTGAGCGACAGAATATGAAAATCTGCGGGTTGCGTAAAACCCATAGGTAGGAGCAGCTGAACGACCCTATATATAGTTTGTAAATATTTCGCGCAAACTGGGTGAAATATGACGTTTTAAAGTCCGCCTTCAGCTGTGAAAACGATGTTATTGCCACGTGGAGGTGAACGGCAGACCTCTTCAGAATCACAGTAGCTTCTGCGGGCTGGCTTTGCTGTCAGGCGAGTATCATTGGTACGCGGCAGGATTGTACCAGTGTCACGTGGCGGAGGGCGCGTACTGCTGATGTTGCGTGCCAAAAGGTGCTTCATACCGATATTGTGTGGCAGAGTTTGCTTCGTGGCAATGTTTTGTGGTAGAGCGTGCTTTGTACCAATGTTTCGTACCAGAGGATGCTTCGTACTGATGTGCTGCAGATGGTGTTTCATGCCAATGTTACGTGGTGGAACGCGCTCCTTACCAACGTTACGTGGCAGACAGTGTGCAGTACCAGCGTTGTGTGGCACAGGGTTCTCCGTGCGAAGATTGTATGACGGAGAGTGCTTCATACCAAGGTTGCATGGCAGAGTGCTTCACACCACATTGTGTGACAGATGATATTTTGTACCATGTTGCATGGCAGATGGTGCTTTGTAGCATGTTGCATGGCAGATGGTGCTTTGTACCACATTGCGTGGCAGATGGTGCTTTGTACCATGTTGCATGGCAGATGGTGCTTTGTACCATGTTGCATGGCAGATGGTGCTTTGTACCATGTTGTATGGCAGATGGTGCTTTGTAGCATGTTGCACAGAATATGCTGCTTCATACTATGTTGTGTAGCAAATTGTGCTCATACCACGCAGGATGATAGATTTCACTTCATACTACATTGCATGGCAGATGGCACTTTGTAAAATGTTGCATTGAAGATACCACTTTGTACCATGTTGTGTGGCGGGTGGTGCTTTGTGCCATGTTGCATGGCAGATGGTGCTGCATAGCATGTTGTATGGGAGATGGCGCTTCATAGCATGTTGCATGGCAGATGGTGCTTTGTACCAAGATTTCACTGCAGAAGGTGCTTCATAGGGATGTTATGTTGGGTCATGTGGAAAAACGTCCCACAGTAAGTGTAGCTGATGCCACATGGCGCTGGAGCCGGACGGCCTGCAAGTGGCCGTAGCTCCCGCCAGAATTTTTGTGAGGTGACCTATAGTCGAAATCAGCGGTACGCTAGACACGTCCAACCGTAGATACTTGGTTCTGCTACTTGTGAGAACTCACAGCGGGTCCCTAGTGTAGAAACAAAAAGAAATGAAAATTGTCTGTACCATTCTCAAGTAATCACTGTTTAGTCAGCGGGATATCCTTTTCTAGGTCATGAGAAATGAGTAAACGTGTGAATACAGAGGTCGTTGAAAGACTGATGACTGGAAACGAAAGGGCGAGACACAGTGGAGATGATATGGCGGAGGTGAGTATGGAAACTTCTTCCTCCCTCGCTGTGGAAGATGGAAAGTCGTGCCGGCCACGCAGCAGATTACTGAGCCGTAAAACGTCGCCAGCTTTCTTATCTCCCGTCATCTCGACCGGTCGGGACGGCGAGGGCCCGCATAGGCATTCCAGCGGTATGTAACTGTCCCGAGCTACGGCACCTCCGTCTTGTTGCTTAGCGCTTCGTCCTTGGACGGGCGCGTGGCAAATCTCGCGGTTATTTTTACTGCGACCACATTCCCGGGACGTCGCTGGCTGGTTGAATGGGCGTGGGAGACACCTGGCCGCTACGAGCGCCACACGTGGGCGGCTCGCGGCCCATTCAGCCTAACAAGCCGCTAACTCGACAACGTTATGGTCCGGCCCCGACGCCGCTGCAGCGCCTGGTCCTCACTACTACTACTACTGCTGCTGCTGCTGCCCTCAAATTACCCCGCGGCGTAATAAGACGCTAAACGTACGCCCCTGCAGGGAGAAGCCGCTCTCCCCCGCGCGGCGTCGCGTCGGTAAACACTGCCGGCGCCCGCTCGTATTACTGGTGTGCTCTGTGAAGGCAGAGCGTCCGGTCAGAGCGTGGGCGGTGTGCGGCCACGCCCAGCTGAATTACAACGCGCCGTCTGTACTGCGGGCCGCTCGTCGTGATTGCTGTATATGAGCGGCTGTCCTCCCACGCGCCGTCGCGATCGTAGTTTGAAATGAGGTCACGGTACCACGTCTCCAGCTAGCTGCAGCCCGGCATCTAGCTCAGGAGGCAATACAACGGTCTCGAACGAAAAAAAAACGTTTTTGTATATCTCATCTCATTGTTTTTCAAAGTACTTATAACCTCTATGCTGGCACATTTATGTGTAACCTTTGTATATATAAAATAGTATTACAAAAAGTACACTGCTAGCCATTAAAATTGCTACACCAAGAAGAAATGCAGATGATAAACGGGTATACAGTTGGACAAATATATTATACTAGAACTGACACGTGATTACATTGTCACGCAATTTGGGTGCATAGATCCTGAGAAATCAGTACTCAGAACAACCACCTCTGGTCGTAATAACGGCCTTGATACGCCTGGGCATTGAGTCAAACAGAGCTTGTATGGCGTGTACAGGTACAGTTGCCCAAGCAGCTTCAACACGATACCACAGTTCATCAAGAGTAGTGACTGGCGTACTGTGACCAGCCATTGACCAGACGTTTTCAATTGGTGAGAGATCTGGAGAATGTGCTGGCCAGGGCAGCAGTCGAACATTTTCTGTATCCAGAAAGGCCCGTACAGGACCTGCAACATGCGGTCGTTCATTATCCTGATGAAATGTAGGATTTCGCAGGGATCGAATGAAGGGTAGAGCCACGGGTCGTAACACATCTGAAATGTAACGTCCACTGTTCAAAGTGCCATCAATGCACACAAAAGGTGACCGAGACGTGTAACCTATGGCACCCCATACCATCACGCCGGGTGATACGCCAGTATGGCGATAATGAATACATGCTTCCAATGTGCGTTCACCGAGATGTCGCCAAACACGGATGCGACCATCACGATGCTGTAAACAGAACCTGGATTCATCCCGAAAAAATGACGTTTTGCCATTCGTACACCCAGGTTCGTCGTTGGGTACACCATCGCAGGCGCTCCTGTCTGTGATCCAGCGTCAAGGGTAACCGCAGCCACGGTCTCCGAGCTGATAGTCCATGCTGCTGCAGACGTCGTCTAACTGTTCGTGCAGATGGTTGCTATCATGCAAACGTCCCCATCTGTTGACTCAGGGATCGAGACGTGGCCGCACGGTCCGTTACAGCCATGCGGATAAGATGCCTGTCATCTCGACTGCTAGTGAAACGAGGCCGTTGAGATCCGGCACGGCGTTCCGTATTACCCTCCTGAACCCACCGATTCCATATTCTGGTAACAGTCATTGGATCTCGACCAACGCGAGCAGCAATGTCGCGATACGATAAACCGAATTCGCGATAGGCTACAGTCCGACCTTTATCAAAGTCGGAAACGTGATGGTACGCATTTCTCCTCGTTACACGAGGCATCACAACAACGTTTCACCAGGCAACGCCGGTCAATTGCTGCTTGTGTATGAGAAATCGGTTGGAAACTTTCCTCATGTCAGCACGTTGTAGGTGTCGCCACTGGCGCCAACCTTGTGTGAATGCTCTGAAAAGCTAATCATTTGCATATCACAGCATCTTCTTCCTGTCGGTTAAATTTCGCGTCTGTAGCACGTCATCTTCGTGGTGTAGCAATTTTAATGGCCAGTAGTGTAGTTTATTGTTGTGGGCAAGTGCATCTGAAATCATCCATACTTGACAAACAAACTGCTTCGAGCTGCATATTATGAACCTTTATAAGATTACGACCGGTTTCGTGATATCAAATCATATCCTCATTTGCACATCTGAACGAGATTTAAAAAAAGGAACCGTTGGTATTATGCGCCAAAAATGGACACAATTCCTAAAAATAGAAGCCGAATGCTAACCAATATGAAAATACTCATACGTCGTTAAAATATTAAACCCCTAACAGGGGAACAGAACTCATCCTTTTTAAATCTCCATGGTGTTTGTAACACACAGCGTGTATATGTGTGGTTACCTACTGCTGTCTCCGCAATGGCAGCCTCCCACCTACAAATGATTAAAACGACCCTCCCGTTGACAACTTAGACCTAGGGCTTTCCATAAAACGAATTATCGTGGTAGTTCACTTCGGTTCATCAAATCAAACCAATTACTCCTATCGGGATGCCACTACACTCAATCACAGCTTAGATACTGTAAATCATTTACTCTGAAGAAACATATGGACTGCAAATATGGTACAGATATGAAGTAAACAAAGCAAATTCAACCTAATTGTAATTACGAGATTGGCAGAACATAATTTGACTTTCTTCAGACCGTGCCTCCCGTTATTAGACGGACACAAAGTTGACTGATACTAGAAGGAGATTCTCACTCTGCAGCGGAGTGTGCGCTGATATGAAACTTCCTGGCAGATTAAAACTGTGTGCCGGACCGAGACTCGAACTCGGGACCTTTGCCTTTCGCAGGCAAGTGCTCTACCAACTGAGCTACCCAAGCACGACTCACGCCCCGTCCTCACAGCTTTACTTCCGGCAGTACCACGCCTCCTACCTTCCAAACTTCACACAAGCTCTCCTGCGAGCCTGAGAGCTTCTGTAAAGTTTGGAAGGTAGGAGACGTGGTACTGGCGGAAGTAAAGCTGTGAGGACGGGGCGTGAGTTGACTGATACTGAGTAGGAGGTGAGAAACTAAAGGTCTGCGCCAACTGGAACTTTCAGAAAAAATTCATTGGACAAGCAAATGGAGCTCAACACATTTACTGTGAGTCCTTCCCAATCAGCCAAATCGAAGTGCACAGAGGATGTCAAATAAAACACCTTTCAGGTGTCAGGTTTCCAAACTTATTTTATTTGGCTACCAGTTTCAGCGTTTCACTGCGCCATCTTCAGGCCCCTGACCGACGTGTAGGAAGAGTCTGCCTCGGTTGTGATCAAAACAGGACCACTAATACTGGTATTAGTAGATTTCTGGTTGCTATAGCGATCACTTCAACCATCATCTGCCGACCCCGGCATGCTCATATTAATTCCCTTCTTACTCTGCGACCAACCGTGTAGTCTGAACGTCCTAACTCAAACCATTCAGAAGTTATGACGATTTTATTTCATATAGTTCAATAATTGTTACCCTGTAAGTTTTACAACTTATTGTTATCTCTCGAAATGCTTTATTGAGCTGCTAGTAACTATTACTGTAAAACATAACAACCGTTACCTCACATCCGTGACGGAGAACATTAAATTAGATCATGTGACCAAGTTGTACAATGTTCGTTCCCCAGTAGTCACGCAGTGTTCCAGGGTGGCAGGGCCTCTCTCCCCACAGCTCGCAACGTCCAGGGCTGTTTTCGTGAGCACGAGAATGAACTGTCGCATGTCTCTCGGCCACCACAGTCAGTAGATCTCAGTATTATTGAGCCTTCGTCGTGTAATTTAGAGAGAAAGGGTTGGGGTTAGGTTGGTGTGGGGGAGGAGACCAGACAGCGAGGTCATCGGTGTCATCGGAGTAGGGAAGGATGGGAAGGAAGTCGGCCGTACCCTTTCAAAGGAACCATCCCGGCATTTGCCTGGAGCGATTTAGGGAAATCACGGAAAACCTAAATCAGGATGGCCGGACGGGAGAGAAAGGTGCTTGATCGCTATCCATCATCGTTACCTGAAATTGGCAATATTTTGCTGGGAGAATGGTGTAAGATTCCATTGAAATCCGTGCAGGGTCTGTATTTATCAGTTCCGAGACAACTGGAAGGTGTTTTGAATTCTAATGATTTTTCTATATCGTGTTAGGCACGGTAATGTGTTCTGATTTTGGTGTTTTCATATTTTTGTCTATCCCCAGTAATTCATGGTATCTAAAGGCTCACACTAGAGTTCTCTCGGCCTAGTAATCCAGGCGAAAACTTACGACTGTTGAGATAAAAATAAAGAGTGGGAAGTTTCAAATGTCAGCGGTACTGAAGTAGTACCAACATAAAAAATAGATGCGTTTATACTACAGATATATATTGCATAAACGTGATTGTTTTCTACAGGAATATTTAGTGTCTTTACGTAAAATCTGTCTCCTGCGTATCCTTAGCATGCGCAACTTGTACGTTCATTGACAGAGCTGCGTACCTGTTGACGTACACGAGTATTTCTGAGGCTAACACTAATGTGTCTTAATAGCACTACGTAGATAGCATCTGTAAGTATAGGAAATTGTAGGCGTCGTCCTACAGCTGTGTTTAAAAACGAGCCAAATTGCTGTAGCCACACCTCACAGAGAAATAAACAAGGCAAAAGATAGCCAATTGCTTCGATGTGCCCTTACCTGCAGGTCGGGTTAATGTTCGCTCATTATGCTGCTTCCGTAGGCAGCGATCGCGCCTCGGATGTCGGACGGACAAGGCCGCCAATCCGGGGATCTGAGTGCGTGTTGCGCAGGACGGTTGGCAGCCCTGATAACGATGCGATGCGCGGCGTGCGCCGTAACTCTGGCCCGACAGCGTCAAATTAATTAGGGCCCGGCGTGACCGATCGCTGGATTTATCGCAGCTCGGCTCCGGCAGCAGCGCAGGGCGTGCCCAGCGACCGAAGGGCACTGCCCTCAGCACGCGACCCGCCCTACCAGCGACGTAATTTCGTCAAAGGATTCACACACGGCTCAACCAGGGCATCCCTCGGTACTGCCCTACGCTTAGTCTTACAAGTCAAGTGACGCAGCCCAGACGGCTAAAAGCGAATGACTCTGATTTTGAAATACGGAGATGCGTCTGTTCTATCATCCATCAAGGTCATCCATTCGTACAACTCTGCATTTGTGTACGGTCTGGTGAACGAGTCTAAAATGAGCAGAAACACAAACCCTTGAAGATGCAATAGCTTGTAACAGACAAGTACAAACAGAAGATTCATGGGAGTGATTAATAAGTACTATTTGGAAAAAAATTAAACATTTGATGAAACAATATTGGTTAACGCATATTGTAGTTACAGAGTAACTGCCCCACGAACCGAATTGGCATGAGGAATACTACGTGCTTGCATATGTAAATCATTAGTTATGTAGCGCAACAGCTCAAATTAGGTACTATGTAGATAGAAGTATGTACTTTCTCCATAAGGAAAGATCACGCAGCGAATTTCTGATCTCGAACCTAATTTTAATGTTGGCTGTTCCTGAGAAGATCGTTTTATATCTTCTGCAAGAAGGAGAAACATCTACCAGCACATGTCGGAATTTAACAGCGGAAGGGTCGTGTCCTGTAGAGAGTGCGACTTCATCTACATCTACATCCATACTCCGCAATCCACCATACGGTGCGTGGCGGAGGGTACCCCGTACCACAACTAGCATCTTCTCTCCCTGCTCCACTCCCAAACAGAACGAGGGAAAAATGACTGCCTATATGCCTCTGTACGAGCCCTAATCTCTCTTATCTTATCTTTGTGGTCTTTCCGCGAAATGTAAGTTGGCGGCAGTAAAATTGTACTGCAGTCAGCCTCAAATGCTGGTTCTCTAAATTTCCTTAGTAGCGATTCACGAAAAGAACGCCTCCTTTCCTCCAGAGACTCCCACCCGAGTTCCTGAAGCATTTCCGTAACACTCGCGTGATGATCAAACCTACCAGTAACAAATCTAGCAGCCCGCCTCTGAATTTCTTCTATGTCCTCCCTCAATCCTCCCCAAACGCTCGAGCAGTGCTCAAGAATAGGTCGTATTAGTGTTTTATAAGCGGTCTCCTTTACAGATGAACCACATCTTCCCAAAATTCTACCAATGAACCGAAGACGACTGTGCGCCTTCCCCACAACTGCCATTACATGCTTGTTCCACTTGACATCGCTCTTCAGTGTTACGCCCAAGTATTTAGTCGACGTGACTGTGTTAAGCGCTACACTACTGATGGAGTATTCAAACATTACGGGATTCTTTTTCCTATTCATCTGCATTAGTTTACATTTATCTATATTTAGAGTTAGCTGCCATTCTTTACACCAATCACAAATCCTGTCCAAGTCATCTTGTATCGTCCTACAGTCACTCAACGACGACACCTTCCTGTACACCACAGCATCAACAGCAAACAGCCGCACATTGCTATCCACCCTATCCAAAAGATCATTTATGTAGATAGGAAACAACAGCGAACCTACCACACTTCCCTGGGGCACTCCAAATGATACCCTCACCTCCGATGAACACTCACCATCGAGGACAACGCGCTGGCATCGGTGCTCGCGATGGTGGGGTCCCCACGACTGCCTCGCCGTTGTTTGTGGATTCAGGAGCGCCACACTCAGTGCAATTCAGGATCTCAGCACCGGATTACGACTAACGCCCGGGAGGGTAGGCCATTTTTTCCGTTCTATCATGTAGTAGTCTGGAAATTGGTTTCTTTGCTGTAAGAAAAGTGTCCACCTGGTCAGTGCGACGACATCTGGACAACACGGGCAGTCAGTACAGCTACTACTCCTGCAGCGTGTCCTGAAAAAAGATAGCTGGGTTGGTAGTGGTGCGCCATGCGACAATACTGGAGTGGCAACATGTTGCCCTTTCGAGAGTCCTGGTTACGCTGACATCACGATGAACGTATTCATGTTTGAAGGCCGCGATGAGCATGAATGTTAATATATTGCATTCGTCAACGTGATGTGGGAAATTAGCTATGTAACTTTATGTTTTCGATGTGAAATTAAAAGTTTATGATTACTCCTCATAGCTATGTTGATGACAGTAATTTATTTTTCTTGGTATCCAGCTGCTTGGGGTTGAAGTCGTTTGTGCTTTAAAAATACCATAATTAATGGAAAACAATAAAGGCAGCAGCTGGACATTGTGACTACTGTCACACATCACTATGCAATATTGTTCCATTCTCTGCCACCATTTCGTGGCTATTATTGTTTGAGTAGCGGACCTGTGTGCCGGGGGAAAAGCTTTGCACTTCTTCGCGCTGGACGGTGAACTACTGATGTGGTCTCGGCGACCTGTTGTCGGCAGAAGGCAGTCTGTGAATCTGCTTATGAGAAGCGCATCGCCAGGGAGATGGGCAGTTTCCACGTCAATGATGTTGCTGGCAGCTGCATGCTACTGTGGACAGAGCGAGGGCCCCGGCCTGGCTATGATCAGGGGGCACTGTTCACCCACAGTTGTCCCTAGGCAATAATTGAGTTTGACATTTTTGTCTTTTCCGCATTGACATCAATGGTCGAGACACCAAAGCGCTGCCTGTATAGTGTGAGAATGACGATTGCTTTTACTCCAAAATTTTGCTTATCGAATCGAACTGAGTGGCCCCATCATCGTACTTGATGCAAAGAGCCCGACCAATCGATGAAACATTACTTCAGGCTGGACCAACCTCTTGATTTGTTGATGTGCATTTTGCATGCCAAAAGTGGGTGCGTTCCCTTATTTTTCTGTGAAATAGGTGACATTCTCGTCCGTCACATTTCAAGTACCATTGAGTCATCCCCTCCTCGCAGAGCTTTGTCGAAAGTAGAAAATGAAAGACTCTGAACCTATATTCTGGGCATTCGTCTCTGGGCCATCAATGAGAGAGAGTAAACTCTGGTCGCTGCTTAGTACTGATTGGCATACACTAGCTGATTTGGAAAAATGTAAATGTCGCAAGTTGTGGTAGTGCCATCTACATTCTGAGCGATTTGTTACTTGCTTACTTTAACACACAACTTCTGTTGCTTAGTTCGATTATAATTTGTGGCATCTTGCTGCATCAAATGTTTCAAATGGCTCTAAGCATTATGGGACTTAACTTCTGAGGTCATCGGTCCTCTAGACTTAGAACTACTTATATGTAACTAGCTTAAGGACATCACACACATCCATGCCCAAGGCAGGATTCTAACCTGCGACCGTAACAGCAGCGCGGTTCCGGAATGAAGTGCCTAGAACCGCTCGGCCACATCGGCCGTCTCTGGTTGAAGTCTGATTTCGGGAGCTGCCGGATGGGCAAATCGTGTTGTGCTTTCTTCACACAGCCTTCAACACTTTTCGGCACCTTCCCACAATCCGCAATTTGATGTGAGTTTTAGTGAAGTTTGATCTCTGTTAATTTTACTGTAATTCATGTCTATCATTGTTGTTGTTGTGGTCTTCAGTCCTGAGACTGGTTTGATGCAGCTCTCCATGCTATTCTATCCTGTGCAAGCTTTTTCATCTCCCAGTACCTACTGCAACCTACATCCTTCTGAATCTGCTTAGTGTATTCATCTCTCGGTCTCCCTCTACGATTTTTACCCTCCACGCTGCCCTCCAATACTAAATTGGTGATCCCTTGATGCCTCAGAACATGTCCTACCAACCGATCCCTTCTTCTGGTCAAGTTGTGCCACAAACTTCTCTTCTCCCCTATCCTATTCAATACTTCCTCATTAGTTATGTGATCTACCCATCTAATCTTCAGCATTCTTCTGTAGCACCACATTTCGAAAGCTTCTATTCTCTTCTTGTCCAAACTATTTATCGTCCATGTTTCACTTCCATACATGGCTACACTCCATACGAATACTTTCAGAAATGACTTCCTGACATTTAAATCAATACTGGATGTTAACAAATTTCTCTTCTTCAGAAACGCTTTCCTTGCCATTGCCAGCCTACATTTTATATCCTCTCTACTTCGACCATCATCAGTTATTTTGCTCCCCAAATAGCAAAACTCCTTTACTACTTTAAGTGCCTCATTTCCCAATCTAATTCCCTCAGCATCACCCGACTTAATAAGACTACATTCCATTATCCTTGTTTTGCTTTTGTTGATGTTCATCTTATATCCTCCTTTCAAGACACTGTCCATTTCATTCAACTGCTCTTGCAAGTCCTTTGCTGTCTCTGACAGAATTACAATGTCATCGGCGAACCTCAAAGTTTTTATTTCTTCTCCATGAATTTTAATACCTACTCCGAATTTTTCTTTTGTTTCCTTTACTGCTTGCTCAATATACAGATTGAACAACATCGGGGAGAGGCTACAACCCTGTCTTACTCCCTTCCCAACCACTGCTTCCCTTTCATGTCCCTCGACTCTTATAACTGCCATCTGGTTTCTGTACAAATTGTAAATAGCCTTTCGCTCCCTGTATTTTATCCCTACCACCTTTAGAATTTGAAAGAGAGTATTCCAGTCAACATTGTCAAAAGCTTTCTCTAAGTCTACAAACGCTAGAAACGTAGGTTTGCCTTTCCTTAATCTTTCTTCTAAGATAAGTCGTAAGGTCAGTATTGCCTCACGTGTTCCAGTGTTTCTACGGAATCCAAACTGATCTTCCCCGAGGTTGGCATCTACTAGTTTTTCCATTCGTCTGTAAAGAATTCGTGTTAGTATTTTGCAGCTGTGACTTATTAAGCTGATAGTTCGGTAATTTTCACATCTGTCAACACCTGCTTTCTTTGGGATTGGAATTATTATATTCTTCTTGAAGTCTGAGGGTATTTCGCCTGTTTCATACATCTTGCTCACCAGATGGTAGAGTTTTGTCAGAACTGGCTCTCCCACGGCCGTCAGTAGTTCCAATGGAATATTGTCTACTCCGGGGGCCTTGTTTCGACTCAGGTCTTTCAGTGCTCTGTCAAACTCTTCACGCAGTATCATATCTCCCATTTCATCTTCATCTACATCCTCTTCCATTTCCGTAATATTGTCCTCAAGTACATCGCCCTTGTATAGACCCTCTATATACTCCTTCCACCTTTCTGCTTTCCCTTCTTTGCTTAGAACTGGGTTTCCGTCTGAGCTCTTGATATTCATACAAGTTGTTCTCTTATCTCCAAAGGTCTCTTTAATTTTCCTGTAGGCGGTATCTATCTTACCCCTAGTGAGATAGGCCTCTACATCCTTACATTTGTCCTCTAGCCATCCCTGCGTAGCCATTTTGCACTTCCTGTCGATCTCATTTTTGAGACGTTTGTATTCCTTTTTGCCTGTTTCACTTACTGCATTTTTATATTTTCTCCTTTCATCAATTAAATTCAATATTTCTTCTGTTACCCAAGGATTTCTACTAGCCCTCGTCTTTTTACCTACTTGATCCTCTGCTGCCTTCACTACTTCATCCCTCAAAGCTACCCATTCTTCTTCTACTGTATTTATTTCCCCCATTCCTGTCAATTGCTCCCTTATGCTCTCCCTGAATCTCTGTACAACCTCTGGTTCTTTTAGTTTATCCAGGTCCCATCTCATTAAATTCCCACCTTTTTGCAGTTTCTTCAGTTTTAATCTACAGGTCATAACCAATAGATTGTGGTCAGAGTCCACATCTGCCCCTGGAAATGTCTTACAATTTAAAACCTGGTTCCTAAATCTCTGTCTTACCATTATATAATCTATCTGAAACCTTTTAGTATCTCCAGGGTTCTTCCATGTATACAACCTTCTTTCATGATTCTTAAACCAAGTGTTAGTTATGATTATGTTGTGCTCTGTGCAAAATTCGACCAGGCGGCTTCCTCTTTCATTTCTGTCCCCCAATCCATATTCACCTACTATGTTTCCTTCTCTCCCTTTTCCTACACTCGAATTCCAGTCACCCATGACTATTAAATTTTCGTCTCCCTTCACAATCTGAATAATTTCTTTTATTTCATCATACATTTCTTCAATTTCTTCGTCATCTGCAGAGCTAGTTGGCACATAAACTTGTACTACTGTAGTAGGCGTGGGCTTCGTATCTATCTTGGCCACAATAATGCGTTCACTATGCTGTTTGTAGCAGCTTACCCGCATTCCTATTTTCCTATTCATTATTAAACCTACTCCTGCATTACCCCTATTTGATTTTGTGTTTATAACCCTGTAGTCACCTGACCAGAAGTCTTGTTCCTCCTGCCACCGAACTTCACTAATTCATTAGAAGAACTAAATAACTCTTAATCTCAGTCTTGACTGACATTTCAAGCTCCGTCACTGTTCTAGAACTTTTCGATGGTTAGGAGACTCACAAATAACAAATATAACCTGTTGTATAACAAACTTGTTGTTCAGAGGAAAGATCGAGCATTGCACTCTCTCGGCTTGTATGATTAAAGATTTGTTTGATAAGGAGCGTTGCACTTAAGCTCCTCGAGTCAGCTCAGGGACACACCAGACCCAACTTTCAGCATCATAAATCATAGTGAAACGAATAAATAATTTTCATTTCCCATAATAAGACCTGTCTTCCCCATCTCTTAGTCCGCTGTGGGAGCAAAGATATAGCCCTGTAGACGTTTCTGGTCTCCGCCTTAGTGACTGCAGGCATTTATTCCACGCTGCCGATCTCCGCTTCCTGGATTCCACATTTGTGTCTCCCCTTTTATTACTCACATCTCACTCCCTTACTTGCAGGAGACACTTATATACACTACTGGACATTAAAATTGCTACACCAAGAAGAAATGTAGATTATAAACGGGTATTCATTGGACAATTATATTATACCAGAACTGACATGTGATTACATTTTCACGCAATTTGGGTGCATAGATCCTGAGAAATCACTACCCAGAACAACCACCTCTGGCCGTAATAACGGCCTTGATACGTCTGGGCATTGTGTCAAACAGAGCTTGGATGGCGTGTACAGGTTCAGCTGCCCATGCAGCTTCAACACGATACCACAGTTCATCAGGAGTAGTGACTGGCGTATTGTGACGAGCCAGTTACTCGAGCCACCATTGACCAGACATTTTCAATTGGTGAGGGATATGGAGAATGTGCTGGCCAGGGCAGCAGTCGAACATTTTCTGTATCCAGAAAGGCAAGTACAGAACCTGCAACATGCGGTCGTGCATTATCCTGATGAAATGTAGGGTTTCGCAGGGAGCGAATGAAGGGTAGAGCCACGGGTCGTAACACATCTGTAATGTAATGTCCACTGTTCAAAGTACCGTCAATGCGAACAAGAGGTGACCGAGACGTGTAACCAATGGCATCCCATACCATTATGCCGGGTGATACGCCAGTATGGCGATGACGAATACACGCTTCCAATGCGCGTTCACCGCGATGTCACCAAATACGGATGCGACCATCATGTGCTGTAAACAGAAGCGGGATTCATCCGAAATAATGACGTTTTGCCATTCGTACACCCAGGTCCGCCGTTGAGTACACCATCGCAGGCGCTCCTGTCTGTGGTGCAGCGTCAAGGCTAACCGCAGCCATGGTCTCCGAGCTCATAGTCCATGCTGCTGCAAACGTCGTCGAACTGTTCGTGCCGATGGTTGTTGTCTTGCAATCGTCCCCATCTGTTGACTCAGGGATGGAGATGTGGCTGCACGATCCGTTACAGCCATGCGGATAAGATGCCTGTCATCTCGACTGCTAGTGATACGAGGCCGTTGGGATCCAGCACGGCGTTCCGTATTACCCTCCTGAACCCACCGATTCCATATACTGCTAACAGTCATTGGATCTCGACCAACGCGAGCAGCAATGTCGCGATACGATAAACCGCAATCGCGATAAGGCTACAATCTGACCTTTATCAACGTCGGAAACGTGATGGTACGCATTTCTCCTCCTTAGACGAGGCATCACATCAACGTTTTACCAGGCAACGCCTGTAAATTGCTGTTTGTGTATGAGAAATCGGTTGGAAACTTTCCTCATGTCAGCACGTTGTAGGTGTCGCCATCGGTGCCAACCTTGTTTGAATGCTCTGAAAAGCTAATCATTTGCATATCACAGCATCTTCTTCCTGTTGGTTAAATTTCGCATCTGTAGCACGCCGTCTACGTGGTGTAGCAATTTTAGTGGCCAGTAGTGTATAGAGACAGTACATCTATAGGTTCCTTTAGTGGCCAGTAGTGTATAGAGACAGTACATCTATAGGTTCTGTTGAGCGAATTTGCGAGTATCAAAATATATGACACAAGTCGCCTGTCTTTTTCATACTATTGACATAGAAGTTCAAATTCTTTACACCGCCTAGGGAGCAAAGAAGTAGCCCTGTAGACGTTTCTAGTCTCTGCCTTAGTGACTGCACGCAGTTATTCCATGCTGCCGATTTCTGCTTCAGTCTGGAACCGCGCGACTGCTACGGTCGCAGGTTCGAATCCTGCCTCGGGCTTTGATGTGTGTGATGTCCTTAGGTTAGTTAGGTTTAAGTAGTTCTAAGTTCTAGGGGACTGATGACGTCAGATGTTAAGTCTCATAGTGCTCAGAGCCATTTGATTTCTGCTTCCTGGATTCCACATTTGTGTCTCCCCATTTATTACTCACATCTCACTCCCTTACTTGCAGGAGAGAGTTATCGTAATTGTAAACGGAAGTGCGAGGGGGGGGGGGGGGGGAGAAAGGAAAGGGAAGGGAAGAGACTGATGATACCAGCTGCATTGGGACTTTATGTGAAATCAGCGCCGACATCTGATAAAGGATGCTGGATCGGTAATCGAATCCGGGATCTCCTACTTACTGGGCAGTTGCGTAAACCACGTGCGGACTATCTCAGCATGCTGTCCAGCCAAGACACACTCTTATCTAGCGCCACCTATCCGAAGTCCCAAACCATGTGCACCATGCTGGCTAACTGTATGTTCCCGCTGTAGGTCGAAAGTAAATGTACATCCGCACTGAAGACTGTGGGTGCACTGCCCATCGAGGCGAATCAATCACGTTCTTACCACGCATTCGTATGATCCATATTATCATAATTGGTTCCCAACAGCGCCTACACGGGAAGTGAATACGTCTTCTTCGACACGGTCGTTTACGAATGTGTGGAGGCGGCACCTTTGTGCCCGGCACAACCGGTCGCTGAGTGACGGCTGTCTCTCCGGGGCTCGGGGCAGCGTCCCCTGAATGAAGGATGGCCCACTTACCGTAGGCAGCCCGGCGTGGGCGTCTCACCGCGGCACTCCCCCCGCCGTCGCAGCCCGGTAGCCGCGCCGCGATAAGCCGCTCCCTCGGGAATTAATTATGTTCTCAGGACGCGGCCGGCCGGTCGGCCCGCGCTCTGATGGAGAGGTGACGCTGCCCAGGTGATAACGCGGCCGCTGACATACAGCGCGTCAGCGGCCGGGAAATTGATGACGCGCCGCGGCACGTGCGTGGACCACAACCACTGGCCGGCTCGTCCCGGTTTATCACGTAAGGGGGACGCGCCACCGGCTAATGCTTTCCATTTTCGGTCCCCTTATATTTCAGTTAGGACTCTAGATGGCACCCGAGCGAGCTGTTGGTGTTACACCCTTCATTCCGGAGAGTGGTTTGATGCAGGTCTCCACGATTCAGAAAGTACTACTCACGTCGAACACAGCTGGCCCTTTATTCACACGAAGCAATGAGTGCTATCGAAACGTGAGCTCAAGCTGATTCCGTCTTTCTAGAGTTGCGGAAGGCTTCTGCCACAGTTCGCCACAATCGTCTCCTAATCACGTTGCGTGCCTGTGCCCTGACGTCTCAGCTGTGCGACTGAATTATTTATTTGTTATTTCCTTTCAGAAAGGTTCATAGTAACTGAAAGTCATCGAGTCTCCAAAGAAATATTACAGGCTTTCTGTTGCTGGTAACCTACACAAAAGATTTAGGAGACGATCTGAGCAGCCCTATTACGAGGGTGAGTCAAATGAAAACATTGAATTTGTAATAACAAATGGAAATTTCGCGCCGTTATCCTATAAGTTGGTAAGCGTGCTACAAATAGTGTGCAGAATGGCCTGTAGGTGGAAGCATACAGCAGATGCACACATACCGTTGCAGTATCAGTATAAAGATGGCTGCTCCATTTGCGACTTGCACCAGGGAAGGACAGTTATTCGGTTTTTGCGTATTGAAGGTGTGGTGTCGCCGCCAGACACCATACTTGCTAGGTGGTAGCCTTTAAATCGGCCGCGGTCCGTTAGTATACGTCGGACCCGCGTGTCGCCACTATCAGTGATTGCAGACCGAGCGCCGCCACACGGCAGGTCTAGAGAGACTTCCTAGCACTCGCCCCAGTTGTACAGCCGACTTTGCTAGCGATGGTTCACTGAAAAATTACGCTCTCATTTGCCGAGACGATAGTTAGCATAGCCTTCAGCTACGTCATTTGCTACGACGTAGCAAAGCGCCATTACCAGTTACTATTGATGCTGTAAAACATGTACCGTCAAGAGCGATGTTCACCAATTATGGATTAAAGTTAAGTATTCCATCAGCTACGTACTTTTTTGCTAGTCTCATTTCCTTGACCTGTTCCAGACCTCACGCCAGCCTGCGTGAGCTAAAATGCGTGCCTTTCGGCTTCCTCTCATAGTGGGTTGGCTGTCTTGCCAATCCACAACAGAAGGTGTCGGACTTATTGAAATTCATCGGCGAATGAAGGTTCAGTACGGTGATGCATGTTTGTCACAGCACCAAGTCTACGAATGGAGTAGGAAGTTCACAAATGGTGTGGCTTCAGTGGAAGATGCCCCTCGTCCAGGTCAGGCACAACGAGTTGTGGCTCCACAGAACATTGCAGCAGTTGAAGCCACAGTGAAGGAAAACCGCCCAGTGACACTGAATGACATTGCAGCATGTTTACAGATTAGTAATAGGTCAGCACACCATATTGTGCATGATGTGCTCCCGTTTCACAAAGTGAGTGGGTGTCATGGCAGCTTACCCCTGAAATGAGAGAACGACGTGTTGATGCTTGTGAAGAACTTTTTCGGCGCTTTGAACGAGAAGGTGATGGCTTCCTTGCAAGAATCGTTACTGGAGGCGAAACCTGGGTTCACTTCCACCAACCGGAAACGAAGAGAGCGAGCAAGGAATGGTGCCATTCCTCATCACCAAAACCAAAGAAGTTTCGAACAGAACCATCAGCAGGGAAGGCTATGCTGATTCTCTTTTGGGACGAATACGGTGTCATTTTGGAGCATTACATGCCTAGACGGACCACTGTCACCAGTGCATCATACACAGATCTCCTAAAAAAAACTCATCTGCGGCCTGTAATCAAATCAAAGCGACGTGGATTGCTGTCAGCAGGTGTCCTTTTGCAACATGACAATGCAAGGCGCCACACTGCCAGTACAACAGTTGCAACAATCACAGACCTGCATTTTGAGTGTCTTCCTCATCCACCATACTCAGCAGACCTTGCCCCAAGTGATTTCCATATGTTTGGACCACTCAGAGACTCAGTGGGAGGAAAGAAGTTCCGCTCTGATGAAGAGGTACGCCACGCGGTGCATGAGTGGTTGCGTGGACTACCAAAAGAAATTTTTTCTAATGGAATTTATGCAGTTTGTAAGCGCTGGAGGATTTGCATTGAGCGTGAGGGAGATTATGTTGAAAATTGATACAGCTTTGAACCACTTCTGCACAATAAATAATATTAAAAAAAATATTTAAGGTTTTCATTTAACTCACCCTCGTACATTGTTTGCTGAAGATACGTCTAACAAATTCTTGAGAGGATCTACATCTACATCTATATCCATACTCCGCAAGCAACCAGACGGTGTGTGGCGGAGGGTACCTTGAGTACCTCTATCGGTTCTCCCTTCTATTCCAGTCTCGTATTGTTCGTGGAAAGAAGGATTGTCGGTATGCTTCGGTGTGGGCTCTAAACTCTCTGATTTTATCCTCATGGTCTCTTCGCGAAATATACGTAGGAGGGAGCAATATACTGCTTGACTCTTCGGTGAAGGTATGTTCTCGAAACTTCAACAAAAGCCCGTACCGAGCTACTGAGCGTCTCTCCTGCAGAGTCTTCCACTGGAGTTTATCTATCATCTCCGTAACGCTTTCGCGAGTACTAAATGATCCTGTAACGAAGCGTGCTGCTCTCCGTTGGATCTTCTCTATCTCTTCTATCAACCCTATCTGGTACGGATCCCACACTGCTGAGCAGTATTCAAGCAATGGGCGAACAAGCGTACTGTAACCTACTTCCTTTGTTTTCGGATTGCATTTCCTTAGGATTGTTCCAATGAATCTGTCTGGTATCTGCTTTACCAACGATCAACTTTATATGATCATTCCATTTTAGATCACACCTAATGCTTACTACCACATAATTTATGGAATTAACTGCTTCCAGTTGCTGACCTGCTATATTGTAGCTAAATGATAAGGGATCTTTCTTTCTATGTATTCACAGCACATTACACTTATCTACATTGAGATTCAATTGCCATTCTTTGCACCATGCGTCAATTCGCTGTAAATCCTCCTGCATTTCAGTACAATTTTCCATTGAAACTTCGTGGCAGATTAAAACTGTGTGCCCGACCGAGACTCGAACTCGGGACGTTTGCCTTTCGCGGGCAAGTGCTCTACCATCTGAGCTACCGAAGCACGACTCACGCCCGGTCTCACAGCTTTACTTCTGCCAGTCCCTCGTCTCCTACCTTCCAAACTTTACAGAAGCTCTCCTGCGAACCTTGCAGAACTAGCACTCCTGAAAGAAAGGATAATGCGGAGACATGGCTTAGCCACAGCCTGGGGGATGTTTCCAGAATCAGATTTTCACTCTGCAGCGGAGTGTGCGCTGATCTCATTCTGGAAACATCCCCCAGGCTGTGGCTAAGCCATGTCTCCGCATTATCCTTTCTTTCAGGAGTGATGGTTCTGCAAGGTTCGCAGGAGAGATTCTGTAAAGTTTGGAAGGTAGGAGACGAGAGACTGGCAGAAGTAAAGCTGTGAGCCCGGGCGTGAGTCGTGCTTCAGTAGCTCAGATGGTACAGCACTTGCCCGCGAAAGGCAAAGGTCCTGAGTTCGAGTCTCGGTCGGGCACACAGTTTTAATCTGCCAGGAAGTTTCATATCAGCGCACACTCCGCTGCGGAGTGAAAATCTCATTCTGGACAATTTTCCATTGTTACAACCTCTCGATATACCACAGCATCATCCGCAAAAGGCCTCAGTGAACTTCCGATGTCATCCACAAGGTCATTTATGTATATTGAATATATGTATATATGATTTACAGAGTGATTCACGACAGATATCTGCAATGTGCGGCACGCGGCAAGTGAGTCTAAGCAATAAAAAGTGAGGTCCTCCACTGGATTACTAAAAAAATATCGTTAAATTTTAGTTGCTCGGTTAATAAAACAAATTTAAAGGTGGTCGGCTGAGCTAAGTACCTAAGGATTACGCTGGCGAACAATTAAATTTGAACCACCGCACAAAATGTTGTGGGAAAGGCGAGCCAAAGACAGCGTTTTATAGGCAGAACCCACAAAAGATGCAATAAATGTACTAAAGACACTGCCTGCATTAAGATTGTCCGTCCCCTGCTGAAGTACTGTTGTGCGGTGTGGAATCCATGCCAGATAGGACTGACAGATGCTACTGGAAACGTTCGAGGAATGGCAGCTCGTTTTGTTCTGTCGCGAAATAGGGGAGTGTGTCACGAATATGATAAGCGAGTTGGTGTGCCAATCATTAAAACAAAGTCGTTTATCTTTGCGGTGGGACCTTTTCACGAAATTTCAATCAATAACTTTCCCCTCCGATTTCGAAAATACTTTCTTGACTCCCACCAACATACAGAGAAATGACCATCATGATAAAATAAGAGAAATCAGAGCTCACATAAAAAGACTTAGATGTTTATTTTTCACGTGCTATTTGAGAGTGCAACGATCGAAAAAAAACAACGAATTAGCAACTGGAGAGGATTCTCATTAAATGAACATACAGTCGCGGAAGCAGCAGTCTCCGAACATGAAGAAACTAATAATGGTTGACAAATAGTCTGAAAATCATTCTATCAACCCCCTGTCAAATACTGAAGTGTGAACTGCAGAGCAGTCATATAGCAGTAGACAGCCTACCCTGCACAAGTCCCCAAATGTGTGAATAACCAAATTCACCTACCACCAACTAAAGCCGCTTATTTCAGTAAAGATCCGTGCTATAAAACTCTTTTAATTCCTTATTCAGTAACTCTGGTATAGATATCCGATTCACCAATCGAATCTTCAGCATCCTTCTGTAGAACGCATCTAAAGTACACTGAAGAGCCAAAGAAACTGGTACACCTGCTTCATATCGTGTAGGCGCCCGAGAGCACGCAGAAGTGCCGCAACACCACGTGGAATAGTCTCGACTAATGTCTGAAGTAGTTCTGGAGGGAACTGACACCATGGATCCTGCAGGGGTGTCCATAAATCCGTAAGAGAACGAGCGGGTGGAGATCTCTTCTGAACAGCTCGTTGCAAGGCATCCCAGATATGCTCAATAATGTTCATGTCTCGGGAGTTTGGTGGCCAGCGGAAGTATTTAAACTCAGAAGAGTGTTCCTGGAGCCACTCTGTAGCAATTCTGGACGCGTGGGGTGTCGCATTGTCCTGCTGGAATTGTTCAAGTCCGTCGGAATGCACAACGGACAATAATAGATGCAGGTGATCAGACAGGGATGCTTATGTACGCGTATCTAGACGTATCAGGGGTCCCATATCACACCTACTGCACGCGCCCCACACCATTACAGAGCCTTCACCAGCTTGAAAAGTCCCCTGCTGACATGCAGGGTCCATGGATTCATGAAGTTGTCTCCGTACCCGTACACGTCCATCCGCTCGATACAATTTGAAACGAAACTCGTCCGACCAGGCAACATGTTTTCAGTCATCAACAGCCCAATGTCGGTGTAGACGGGCCAGGCGAGGTGTAAAACTTTGTGTCGTGCCGTCATCGAGGGTACACGAGTGGACCTTCGGCTCCGAAAGCCTATATCGATTATCGATGACGTTTCGTTGAATGGTTCACACGCTGACACTTGTTGTTGGCCCAGCACTGAAATCTGCAGCAGTTTGCGCAAGGATTGCACTTTTGTCACGTTGAACGATTCTCTTCAGTAAGTTTCCTTTACGTCTATGGTCACAATGATTTTGTTAACAGATTACCGGTTTCGGTCTATAATGACAATCATCAGATCTGCAGCAAAAAATAGGGAACATAAATACACTCGCAGATTGTCTACAGCTTAAAAACAATACATAGACCATAATGAAAAGTACTGATGACAATATATGCATGCGCTTTAAGGGCACGCATGCATATATTGCCAGTAGTACTTTTCATGATGGTCTATGTATTGTTTTTAAGCTGTAGACAATCTGCGAGTGTATTTATGTTTTTCCCATCTTTTGCTGCAGATCTGATGATGGTCATTATAGACCGAAACCATGAATCTGTTAACAAAAACTTTGTGACCATAGACGTAAAGTAAAGGAAACTTATTGCACATACGGGTCATTGTTTTGTTCGCGACTATGTCATAGCTTGTGAGATTCTCTTCATCTCTCGTTGGTCCCATTCTTGCAGGATCTTTTTCCGACCGCAGCGATGTCAGAGATGTGATGTTTTACCGGAATCCTGATATTCACAGTACACTCTTGAAATGGTCGTAAGGGAAAATCCCCGCTTCATCGCTACCTCGGAGATCCTGTGTCCCATCGCTCGTGCGTCTACTGTAACGCCACATTCAAACTCACTTAAATCTTGACAACCTACCACTGTAGCAGCAGCAGCAACCGATCTAAGAACTGTGACAAACACTTGTTGTCTTATATAGGCCTTTCCGACCGCAACGCCGTATTCTGACTGTTTACATAGCACTGTATTTGAATAAGCATGCATATACCAGTTTCTTTGGCGCTTCTGTGTACTTGGCCATTCCGCATTACATAGGGTTGTCTGGATACTTTTGATCAGTTTACTTCGGGATTGTATACCGTGTCACATGTACAATGATGAGCCAACGGTTGGACCACTATCAACACACACATAGGAGCCCCGTCTCATTGACGTTTTGGCACCTGTCCCGATAGCTCCCAACAGCCTCGGCGACCAGCTCTCAACGAAGAGAACGGCCACGTAATTGGCGCTGCAGATCCAAGAGGTGCCGACTGGTGCACACGCACCCGCCCTGGCGCGTCCGGTAATAACTCACATCCATCTCGCTATTACGCCGTTGAATTACGGTGCCGTGTGTGTTCAGAGCGGCACCAAATTATTGTGCCGACTGGTTGACGAAAAACCCCCTTTATCTATGTGCGACGGCCAGACTTATTATTAGAGGCGTGCGTCCGATAACGAGTAGCGGCAATTACCGTGCTTTATAGTCTTCGTCCGCGCCTGTTCATTACTAGGTGCGCGTCCCCACGTGACTCGGACGCCACACACCGGGTTTTTTTTTTACCACTGCGCTGAAGAGCCGGCGCAACGAGCTAACACCTCCAAGATGAGGCGAACGCTTGGGGCACTTTCTACTTCTTGATTTTCTCTCCGCGCGGGCATGTTTGACGTGTTAAAAATTGCTTGACGTCTCTGCATCGTTTATCTCGTCAGTCTGACGAATTGCAGTTTTCTGTGAAACACCAACAAATAACCCTCCGCAAACTTAAAGAAAAGAAGAGAAAGAACCCTAGCTCTTCGTCTCTGTAGACGCAAGGGAGATGTAAGTTTCCACCACAACTGCATCCTAGCTGTGATGGACAACAGCAGTCGCTAATTTTACTCAAGGCAATCGGAATCGATTTAATTCGGATTAGCGGCAGAATAGGGATGCCGCTTACTGCTGAAACAACCGGTTTTCGAACTTCCTAACAGATTAAAACTGTGTGCCGGACCGAGACTCGAACTCTGGACCTTTGCCTTTCGCGGGCAAGTGCTCTACCACCCATCCTCACAGCTTCAGTTTTGCCAGTACCTCGTCTCCTACCTTCCAAACTTCACAGAAGCTCTTCTGCGAACCTTGCAGAACTAGCACTCCTGGAAGAAAGGATATTGCGGTGGCATTGCTTACCCACAGCCTAGGGGATGTTTCCAGAATGAGATTTTCAGTCTGCAGCGGATATGAAACTTCCTGACAGATTAAAACTGTGTGCCGGACCGTCTCCGCAATATCCTTTCTTCCAGTAGTGCTAGATCTGCAAGGTTCGCAGAAGAGCTTCTGTGAGGTTTGAAAGGTAGGAGACGAGATACTGGCAGAACTGAAGCTGTGATGATGGGTCGTGAGTCGTGCTTGGGTAGCTCAGTTGGTAGAGCACTTGCCCGCGAAAGGCAAAGGTCCCGAGTTCGAGTCTCGGTCCGGCACATAGTTTTAATTTGTCAGGAAGTTTCATATCAGCGCACACTCCGCTGCAGAGTGAAAAATCTCATTCTGGAGCCGGTTTTTGATTACATCAGTTTTCTTCCACGCCAGTTTAACATGAATATTAATGTCACTTAAAATAACAGGTTTCTGAAATAACTCATTTTCGGTTTTTTTATCGTATTAGTTCCTCTAATAAATGTAGAAATCGAACAAAGACTGAAAAAGCTTGACTTGCTTAGTTTCAAGATATAAGAAATGCAAATACTAAATGAAATAGGTAAATAAAAGTAAATCCGTCCACAGTTCGCTGCTATTCTCGAAAAGTTATAAGTGGTTGAATACTACAAAAACATCAGCCGTATTTTCCTACTGATTCAAATTTTTTGAAACTGTCTTCCAAAATCGTGTAATAGTCGGAGCTCTGACTATTGTTTGGGCGTTATGAATAGCCAGTGCTGAACGGTGAAAACTAAGGTTGAAGACTGTATTATCCGTGTTAATTTGCCCGTTTTCAAGAGTTACAAGCAGATGAAGGCATATTTGGTAGACACAAGCACCAGATCAGGTACTTTCTATTTTTATTGTATAGTATGAATGAATTGTTGTTACGTTCTAATTTATTACTGTTGCCATAAATTGCTCCTTCCTCATTTATTATTTCACAGAAATAGCAGACAAATCTTTAATATTTTTTAGTCAAATATAGAGTTGTATTTCATTGCTACGCCACCTTATAAAAATACTTCGAGACTAGATTTGGTGCCATTCTGCAGTACAACGGATGTCCGGCGACGACGGAGAGAAGCTACCGTACAGACCAAGTGGAGACAATTCTTGCACACTGCACGTACGCCTTGAGCCAGACAACACTGCAACGGGGAGATGATTTGTCTCAGCAATGCTGTACTAATTCTTATGTCATGTGTTTGTTGTTCGTTTCTGCCGGCATTGTTAATGAAATAGCACTGATAGCTTTTCCGAATTTCGATAATAACGCAATATTTCAAACCAACGCGCGTTTTACGAATAAAAATTACCGCGTTTTACAAAAAAGGATTATTTAAAAACGAAAAGTTTCAGCACTGCTTCCATGGCTAGTTAATATTTTTTTACTGGTTATTAGTAAAAAATACCTGTCATAACCGAGACCAAACAAATACCGAAAATTCTGGCTATTCAGAACTAAAATAATGGTATTGGTTTTCACCGGTCAGTTTCTCCCATCCCTAGAATATAATCGTAGTCTACGGGACACAGATCCTGTGTCAACTGAGAAGGTAAACTGAGTGACGTCACGGAGCTGGAGCACTTGAATTTGAGCTTTCAACGGCATGATTGGCTAACTTGAGTGCTAATTAACTCGAAAACGTTGCAACGAATCTAATTCTTTGTAAACAATTATTTCTGAGCACAAGTTAACCTGCAACACCCTTACAAGCTTTTTCAGACTATTTCTGGCCACGCTGTATATTGATGAAAGTAATGATCCTACAGTCCGCCTCCGTAGCTGAGTGATCTACGTAGATGGAGCCATGAGGAGCACCTGTGTTCGATTTCCGGTACTGCCAAGGACTTTTCCTTGGTGGTACTGGTACTGGGTACTGGGTACTGGTGCTGACGCGGGGTGCACTCAGCCTCGTGATGCTACCCGAGACGTTACTTGACCGAGTAGTATCGGCTTCACGGTCTGGAAAGTCTTCAAAACGGCCGGGAGAGCGGTTTGCTGACCGCATGCACCTATATAGGATGGGGCCCCTCCACGCCCACACCAACGTGGTGACCAAACCAAAAGTTCTACTGTCACCTCCGTATAACATGTTAGTTTTTGAATCAGGAGTCACAGGATGCGGGCTGTGATGTTATCCATGCGTCTGGGTAAGATTACTCATTAACAAAGTCCATCAGGAGATGGAAAGTGGACGAAAGCGATCGAAGGGTAGCGGTTGTAAGAGCAGAGGAAAAAAAGTGCCAAGGCAGGCGCCAAGGGAAAAAACCTCTGCGACAGTAGGACGGGTAGTAAGGGCAGTAGCGGCTTGCTATCTGCGACAGTGCATGCAAGGTGTGGTTGTGTTAGTTCGAGGTACTGTGCATCGTTACCTTTGTCGTTGTTGGAGCTCGTTGTGGTGCTTGCTGCAGATGCTGCGTCCCTGCAACAGTTCAAGGTCGTTGTACATTAGTGGGTGATCAGTCATAGATCGGCTCACAGACGGTGTAGGGGGTGTGTGTGGTTGGTTTGCGTGCTGTGTACAGTACGGTTTCCCTGCGGTTGCCTGTTTCTTGGCTCGTCGAACATCTGGGGTTGCCAGTAATAACTGTGTTGCAGGGGCTCGCCAATACTTTCGTGTTAGCGTTCTATGGACCATAGATGTTTAGTTCCTAGCCAGTAGTGTCTTTGGTCTGTTATGCTTCCATCTATGGTTGTGGCCGTAGTTACCCAGAGAAAGGATAAACGGGTTGCGCGAGTGTCTCGTATTATTGTACAGTCGTGTGGAGAGTTTTTGGAATACCTGCAAGATAGTATCTAGCCGGTATTCCCGGTGAAGGTCCGCGATGCGTGTGTAGCGCGGAGCGTTGCTTTTGATTTTGAGCACTTTGTTCTGTATGAGCTGCAGACGGCGCAGGCGAGTAAGCGCAGCGTATCCCCAGACAGGGGATGCGTACGTCATCAGAGGTCGAATAAGTGTCATGTACATGGACCTAGACACCCTCCTGTTCAGTGTGCTACGCCTGTTAAGGATAGGGTAGAGTTGTTTGAGCCTCGCGTTAGCTTTGTTGGTCACGTGTTGAATGTGGTCCCCCCAGAGTCGTTTCCTGTCCAGCCAGACACCGAGGTATTTGACCTTCCCGCGGAAACGTATTGGGCGTGGGTGTAATGTTATTGGGTTGCAGTGCTGATGTTTACGCAGTTGCTTCGGTCTTCTAGTGAACAGAACGGCCTCGCACTTGTCGACGTTTACTCTAACACCAGCCAAGGCTCCGCCGTTCTGAGTGCAGTCTGTAGTCGTGAATTAATGTTAGACGGCTTCCAATCTTGCGCAAGGATGGCGGTGTCATCTGCGTAGATTGCTACCGTCGTGTTGTGTGTAGCTGGGAGGTCGTTAATGTAGAGGTTAAACAGTAAGGGCCCTAGGATGCTTCCTTGGGGTACTCCTGCCTGGATACCATGTCGTGTCGATTGTTTGCCCTGCACGTCGGTGTTGAAACTCCTGTCCCTGAGATATGAGTGTATGAGACGTACGAGCCCGTCGGGGAACCCTGCGCCACTAAGTTTGCGTATTAGGCCGTTGTGCCAGAGACGATCGAAAGCCTTTTCGATGTCCAGGAACACCGCCCCAGTTGCTTTGTTTGTCCACATGACGCCGAAAAGCGGAGGATGACACGGCGACCTAGCGGTCGCCCTTGGACCCTCACGGCTTAGAAGAGGAGCAATGGTCATGCAACACTCCCTTCGGTAACGTCCGAGGACACTATTACGTCTGAAGGCTTCTCTCCGTTCTCCATGACCTGCTGTTTTCTGTTTATTAGAATCTCTTCAGTCCAGTCACACAGCTGGTCTGGCACTCTATACGCTCGTATCTTGTTCATTAGGCTACAGTGCGGAACTGTATTGAAAGCCTTTCGGAAGTTAGAGAACACGTGTACAAGGGCTCTTGTTTCTACTGCTTTCTGGGTCTCCTGGACGATCAGGCCGGCCGGGGTGGGCGAGCGGTTCTAGGCGCTACGGTCTGGACCCGCACGACCGCTACGGTCGCAGGTTCGAATCCCGCCTCGGGTATGGATGTGTGTGATGTCCTTAGGTTAGTTAGGTTTAAGTAGTTCTAAGTTCTAGGGGACTGACGACCTCAGAAGTTAAGTCCCATAGTGCTCAGAGCCATCTGAACCATTTTGGACGATCAGAACGAGCTGGGTTTCACACAATTGTTCTTTTCGGAACCTAATTTGATTCCGAAAGAGGTGGTTTCCCTACAGAGGATAGAGGGCTCGCGTGCCCTTGGTTTGTGCAAGACAACAATCGGAGGTGATTCTATCAGGATTCCCCGCTTATGTTTGTAGCCCGGGTCAGATGCTGGGATAGCCATTCAACGAACAAACTTCTATGACGGTAATATAAAATCGCCAAACTCAGCTAGTGCAGTCAGCAGATGCATTGCCCAGCCACTCTTTCAGTTCCCACTCCGCCTTTGGAAGGTTACTCTGCAGGTGCCTAGCAATTCAAAAGCTATATTTTTTTGTGCACTCCAGAACATGTGTTGCTTGCTCTCACTTATTATTTCATTGCACTTTTCCCGCAGTTAGGTGATATCGTGAATCTAGATTACACGATTCTCGTAAGCCCAGCCTCATTATGCTTTCTCTGTGAAATGTGCCAACAAATTCTTTTCCTTTTTTTCTTCTTTTCTCATTTTGTGTCTGTGCAAGGAGAGAGGTGACCTTTCCCTTGTACGCCACAGTCAGTATGAAAGATATTGCCAAGGCCGCAACATGAAATGACCATCTCCTGCAAGTCTAGAAGTCTAGACATCTTGTACAAGTGACAAGTCCATTTTGTACAGACAATAGGACAATAAAAATTCTATTGAAAATATAAATTTTAATTATATAGACTGAAGTAGCGAGTGAAAATTAGTACAAAGACTGGGAATCGAACCTAAGTCTCCTGCTTCTTAGGTTTGTGCATTAGCCACTAAACCACCTTAGTACAGCAGTTCACCCACCTGCTCAGATTACCCTGGCACACTTCCTTCCTCGATCCAAATTCCCCCTTACACACGAACAGAATTACTGACGCTCTCCATGTTCTGGAATAGCACCTCAGCATCGGACGTAAATGAGGGATCCAGCCTGAAACCCAGGAGCAGGTATTTATAAAAATGAAATGACACTGTTTCAGGGACTTTACTGTTCTCATGAAGATATGATTTTATGTGTACAAACTGAAGTGGCGAGTGTAAATTTGTACCAAGACCGGGACTCGAACCCTGGTCTCCTGCTTACTAGACAGGTGCGTTAGTCACTATTCCAGCTTGGCACAGTGGTTTACACAACTGCACAGATTACCCTGCACACCTCCATTCTTGATCCAAATTCTGTAACTCCGTCATTTCATTTGTATAAGTACCTGTTCCTGGGTTTGTGGCTGGTTCCCCTACTTACGTTCGATGCTCAGGTGCTGTTCCAGAACATGGAGATCCTCAGCAAATCTCTTCACGTGTAAGGGGGAATTTAAAGTCGACTGGGGCGGCAGGGAGAATTTAGATCGAGAAGGCAGGTGAGCTAGCGTAGTCCTTGAAGTTGTGCGAACCGCTGTGCTAAGGTGGTTTAGTGGTTGCAAAAGGAAGCCTCGGACTCGTCAACGTGTAGGCACGATCTTCTGCACTCTTTGTCCATACTATGTTGCGGCACTGGCGGGGGCTGGTCCCGTCCTTAACACGCAGTCTCTTACATATCCTCCGACCAGCTTCTCTCGATCCACCGATCAATGTGGCACTTATTTCTCCATTATTCTAATGTGTGTGCAGTCTTGTGGGACTTAACTGCTAAGGTTATCAGTCCCTAAGCTTATACACTACTTAACCTAAATTATCCTATGGACAAACACACACACATGCCAGAGGGAGGAACCTCCGCCGGGACCAGCCGCACAGTCGAAGACTGCAGCGCCTGAGACCGCTCGGCTAATCCCGCGCGGCCCTCCATTATTGTACCACGTGGCCAATTGTTTCATAGAACTCAGCTACGTTGGGGCCGATCTTCCAGTCACCCGTCCTCCCCGTACAAAAGATTATCATCGTTTGTTTATGCTGTCCAACCCTTGCGACCCCATGGCGCTACAGCACTTTGACATTAACTGGCGAACGGTTTGGGGATGTTTGCATGCACCCTTTTTACCGTCGCCTGTGTCTACACTCTGGTACGTTTTAGTCTCTGGCAAATTCCCGACTAATAGTCGACTTTTTTGCATAGGACTGGCCACCTCCCCACTCTGCCCTGACTATCAGCTCGAAGACACAGACGAGCACCGTCTTACGTGCCCCCTGAAACGAAACGTATGACTCCTCATCCAACGAATCGTGGGCTTTTACCTCCATACCCCGCCAACGACAGTAACCCCAGATTTCTTGTTGTTGCCCCAGACATTTCACTACCCTCTTGCTAAGCACCATACACTCATCTGGTTTCGAGGACGGTCTTTAGAATACCTCTTTCAGAGTGGTCCGCATACAGTCCTTGACTTCCGGTAGAAAGTTGTGACCGCACATAGCACCCTCACCCGAAAACCATCTTACCGACAAACTGTTGCTGGTGTTTCTCCGCAGCGTCTTCCTTGACCCCTTCCAAGTTGGGGTGTGCCATGCCTACGCGTCGCATGATGGAATACCCTTATCCACGTTCTCCTGCATCGAAAAAAAGTTGTATATATTGTTAGTTTGTTCAATAAAGATTATTGCACAAAAAAATGTGGCTATCGCACCTGCCTAGTATTTCGGAGACCCGGGTTCCATTCCAGCCTTGGTATAAATTTTCACTTGCCGCTTCAGTTTGTACACATTTGTATGAGACCAGTAAAATCTCTGAAACAATGTCACTTCATCTTACATATAAACGTATTACACCAACCGAAGGTGTATGAAAGATCGAGAAACGTCATGGCATAAAGAAAGCTGCATAAAAAATTTCCGATTGCTGCATTTCCTCGATTAATATAAGGATCGTCCACATCGTCATGAAGTCAAGCTTTGAGCCCACCGTCGCCCATCCGTTTGCATCGAAGGAAATTGAGTTACGAAACCAATTCCAGGATAATGGAAATAAATAGGACGGACCTAAACAGAAATGCAGTTGCAGAAAATCTCCCTCGGAGGGTATAAGTGAAACAATGTTGAAACGCGCTCGCGCGCTACGGAGATTGGAGAAAATTGCGGAGCCGGCCGGCCGCGAGCCTTAACGAGGGATCGACGCAGCGATCGCGGGCGTCCCGCTGCGCGCATGCGCCGGCCGCGTAATCGCGCATCGCCGGCCAGTGGCTGCGGATACGGCGGCCATTACAATACAATGGCGAACACCTGCCCGTGCGTTCTCTCCCCTGCTCTTCTCGGAACACGGGCTGCGGGCCGTCTCTCGCATTTATCACGGAGCCGCCAGACCCCGGGGGGCGTTCTCCTGCCACGGCGCCGGACGCGGCAGGTCTGCCGGTGTAGATGCGCTTGTAGATGGGCAAATACTGGCCGTCACTGCCCTCCCTCATAGGCATTAATCTGCACGCAGAGGTTGGGCACACAACTCAAAACATGACTCTTAAGCTGGAACCGCTACCCGCCGGCTTGAAAAATGAAAAGTCAAAGCGTTTGTTTGGACAGTAGTTACGTCACGAGGTTTCGCCTGGGTACTTCTAGGCCATCATCAAGCGTTACTTTTTTTTTAGTTCATCCAAACACGACTCGCGGTTTCCATACTGGGAAAGGCTGCTAGTCCCTTACCAATGGGGGCGAATGCTCGAGTGCCCGAGACACATACCGCTTTTCTTGTGCTCCAATTACACTACCTGAAAAAAAGTATCTGGACGCCAATTAGTGTACATTAACGTGAGGTGTGTCCACTCTCCCGAGCGAGGTGGCGCAGTGGTTAGACACTGGACTCGCATTCGGGAGGACGACGGTTCAATCCCGCGTCCGGCCATCCTGATTTAGGTTTTCCGTGATTTCCTTAAATCGCTCCAGGCAAATGCCGGGATGGTTCCTTTGAAAGGGCGCGGTCGACTTCCTTCCCTAATTCGATGAGACGGATGACCTCGCTGTCTGGTCTCCTTCCCCAAACAACCCAACCCAACACTGTGTCCACTCTTCGCCTCTATGACGGCTTGAACTCTGATGCACACAGTTTAAATTAGGTGTCTTACTGTCTGTGGATCTCGGCGTTGAGAGCCCGAAAGCTCCTCCTTCAAAATCTGTTGTTTTGTAACAAAATGGTTCAAATGGCTCTAAGCACTATGGGACTTAACATCTGAGGTCATCAGTCCCCTACACATGGAACTACTTAAACCTAACCAACCTAAGGACAGCACACACTTCCATGCCCGAGGCAGGACTCGAACCTGCGACTGTAGCAGCAGCGCGGTTCCGGACTGAGGCGCGTAGAACTGCTCGGTCACATCGGTCGGCGTTGTAACAAAACAAAAAAAAAAAGTTTAATTTAATACTACTAAATGTGCATATGGAAGCACTCTTTAAACTGATGCAACACGATTGCGCTACTAGAAATGTTCTGCAGGACATTGGACTTCATTTCTTACTTCTTCAATGTTAGCTGCAGGAGGCGAACTCCAGAAACACCGACGCTTGTCGTAATCAAGAAAATCTTCCTCATATGCTTCTTCACTTTCTTCAATAAATAAAAAATACTTGATACTGTTTTTCCGTATAATATTATTCACCCACACATGTGATACATAGAGCTCGCAAGACTTTGTATCTAAAATCGCACCTCTTCATCGTCCTTCTACATACGAGGGAGTACAAGAGTAAAAAAAAAAAAAAAAAAACTCATGTACAAATAATTGAATGAAAGTCCCTTCGTTTGTCAGCGTCCCACCGCGCATTCACAATTATCGTTAATGCCAGCTCTTACGTTTGATCGGTGTCTTTTTTTATTAAAATTATAAAGAATGTAGCAACTAGTCGTGGAAACATAATTTATTTACGAGTATCTTGTTGCAAGTCGATTTCGACTGAATCAGTCATCATCGGCGCATTTTTCTAGCCGATACATGCCATACGTAGAAGTCCTGTCCTTGGCAGATTTCTGTCATGAAGAATGATGATGACTGATATCATTCGAAATCGATTTGCAACAAGATAAATAAATTATGTTTCCGTGACTGGTTGCTACCTTCTTTATAATTTTATATTGCGCGGTCGCTGCACACAAAGGGAACCTTATGGAGCCCAACATTCAAATATCCTGGGTGTCTTTCATCACGTACCTACACACTGTGGAGAAATGGTAGCCCATTCTTTCCCAAGAGTCGAAACCGGAGAAGGGAGTGACGTTGGACTTTGGGATATGGAGCGAAGTCGACGTTCTAGCGTATTCCAGAGGTGTTCCTTTGGGTTCAGATCGGGACTCTGGACGGGTCAGTCCACTTCAGGAATGATATTGTCCGCAAACCATTGCCTCACAGATGCTGCTTTATGAGAGGGTGCATTTTCATGGTGATACATGCATCGTCTCCGAGATGTTCCTGTAAAGTATGCAGCACAAAATGCCGTAAGATATGTTCATATCCTACCTATTCAGCGTTTTCTCAAGCGCAATAGTGGGATCATATCCTAACAACGAAAAGAACCCCAATGCCTGAGCACCACCTCTTCCGTACTTCACTGTTGGCACTACATACGACGGCAGGTAATATTCACCCGCAAAACCCGCACCCATGAATGAGATTTTCACAGGGCACATTTCCAATAGTGTACCACGTGCATCGACAGTTGTCTGCTTCTCTTAGCAACGGAAGTTAAACTTGAGACCCATGTAAAGGCACATTTAAAGACTTGAAAGCCGGCCGGAGTGGCCGAGCGGTTCTAGGCGCTACGGTTTGGAACCACGCGACCGCTACGGTCGCAGGTTAGAATCCTGCCTCGGGCATGGATGTGTGTGATGTCCTTAGGTTAGTTAGGTTAGTTAGGTGTAAGTAGTTCTATGTTCTAGAGGACTGATGACCTCAGAAGTTAAGTCCCATAGCGCTCAGAGCCATTTGAACCAAAGACTTCTAAACACTGCAAACAAATATTACGCCAAGCCGCTGAATGCACCTCACGACTTAACCATCCTTCTTGTAGCTCGCTGCTTGAGAATGGCCTTGAAAAAAATGGCTCTGAGCACTATGGGACTTAACATCTGGGGTCATCAGTCCCCTAGAACTTAGAAATACTTAAACCTAACAAACCTAAGGACTTCACACACATCCATGCCCGAGGCAGGATTCGAACCTGCGACCGTAGCGGTCGCGCGGTTCCAGACTGTAGCGCCTAGAACCGCTCGGCCGCTCCGGCCGGCGAATGGCCTGCATAAAATGACCTCAAAGGAATTTACCACAAGAGTCGACTGTAGCAAAAACGTGGAAGTAACAATCAAGAACACCATCAGAACCAGCATAGCGTACCGGAAGCGGACGGAAGTAGGGTACAGAGCCGATTCGTAACCCGATCAGCGGGACTCTCGCACAAGCCACCTGCCCCGACCGCCCCTGTTATTGGGGCCTCCAAAGTAAATCCTAGCAGACATGCCTCCACTCCCCCAGTCTGCAACCTTATATAATGCATATCGCAAATGCGCTGCAGGTCGCGCTCATATGTGTGTATGTATGTGTGTGTGTGTGTGTGTGTGTGTGTGTGTGTGTGTGTGTGTGTGTGTGTGTCTGTCTGTCTGTACGTGAGTTAGTATGTTTGTGACTCATTCACGCTGAAACGGCTATCCAGATTTGGATGAAATTTGGAATGGACGTAGCTTATGACCTGAATTAACACGTAGGCCACCTTGTAGGTATATACGTACCTATCAAAAACGGGGGTGAAAAAGAAGTGTAGCCGACGACGCGCGAATATCCATACTTTATTCTTAATGTATCTTAGAATGACAGCACTTAGCGATTATGTATTTAAGAATGACAGCACTTAGTGACTTGGAACAAAGTTTTACACGTAATGTCAAACCTCTATGAAACTTTTTCTCACTGACAGTCCTCACAAAAGGATGAAAGGAAACAAAGTTTATCTCTTACTATATTTTCGCTGTTCATGAAGTAAAACTATTGCATGAGGATTAGGCTATAATTTATTACTTCTTTATTAACAGCTGTAATCGTGACACATTTTGCAAACAATATTCACATATACCACTGATCGTACCAGAAAAATTATATCATTGCACGACACTTTGTTCAGGAGATACGACATCATAAACACTGAGCTGCGTGGAAATGAAACTGCAGGCTGAAATTTGTTAGACATACCAGTGAAATGTTTATATCAAAAACCATGAAAAGTGTTAAATACATGTGAAACATATTTGACATCTGTGTATGAAGGCAAAGTTGCAGGTGAAAAGTTCATCCTAAACCCATGAAACGAAATCTGATAAATGTGGTACACTTATTAGGTACGCTTTTGGTCATCAGTCTACTGACTGGTTTGATGCGGCCCGCCACGAATTCCTTTCCTGTGCTAACCTCTTCATCTCGGAGTAGCACTTGCAACCTACGTCCTCAATTATTTGCTTGACGTATTCCAATCTCTGTCTTCCTCTGCAGTTTTTGCCCTCTACAGCTCCCTCTAGTACCATGGAAGTCATTCCCTCATGTCTTAGCAGATGTCCTATCATCCTGTCCCTTCTCCTTATCAGTGTTTTCCACATATTCCTTTCCTCTCCGATTCTGCGTAGAACCTCCTCATTCCTTACCTTATCAGTCCACCTAATTTTCAACATCCGTCTATAGCACCACATCTCAAATGCTTCGATTCTCTTCTGTTCCGGTTTTCCCACAGTCCATGTTTCACTACCATACAATGCTGTACTCCAGACGTACATCCTCAGAAATTTCTTCCTCAAATTAAGGCCGGTATTTCATAGTAGTAGACTTCTCTTGGCCAGAAATGCCTTTTTTGCCATAGCGAGTCTGCTTTTGATGTCCTGCTTGCTCCGTCCGTCATTGGTTATTTTACTGCCTAGGTAGCAGAATTCCTTAGCTTCATTGACTTCGTGACCATCAATCCTGATGTTAAGTTTCTCGCTGTTCTCATTTCTACTACTTCTCATTACCTTCGTCTTTCTCCGATTTACTCTCAAACCATACTGTGTACTCATTAGACTGTTCATTCCGTTCAGCAGATCATTTAATTCTTCTTCCCTTTCACTCAGGATAGCAATGTCATCAGCGAATCGTATCATTGATATCCTTTCACCTTGTATTTTAATTCCACTCCTGAACCTTTCTTTTATTCCCATCATTGCTTCCTCGATGTACAGATTGAAGAGTAGGGGCGAAAGGTTACAGCCTTGTCTTACACCCTTTTTAATACGAGCACTTCGTTCTTGATCGTCCACTCTTATTATTCCCTCTTGGTTGTTGTACATATTGTACATGACCCGTCTCTCCCTATAGCTTACCACTACTTTTTTCAGAATCTCGAACAGCTTGCACCATTTTATATTGTCGAACGCTTTTTCCAGATCGACAAATCCTATGAAAGTGTCTTGATTTTTCTTTAGCCTTGCTTCCATTATTAGCCGTAACGTCAGAATTGCCTCTCTCGTCCCTTTACTTCTCCTAAAGCCAAACTGATCGTCACCTAGCGCATTCTCAATTTTCTTTTCCATTATTCTGTATATTATTCTTGTAAGCAGCTTCGATGCATGAGTTGTTAAGCTGATTGTGCGATAATTCTCGCACTTGTCAGCTCTTGCCGTCTTCGGAATTGTGTGGATGATGCTTTTCCGAAAGTCAGATGGTATATCGCCAGACTCATATAGTCTACACACCAATGTCAATAGTCGTTTTGTTGCCACTTCCCCCAATGATTTTAGAAATTCTGATGGAATGTTATCTATCCCTTCTGCCTTATTTGACCGTAAGTCCGCCAAAGCTCTTTTAAATTCCGATTCTAATACTGGATCCCCTATCTCTTCTTAATCGACTCCTGTTTCTTCTTCTATCACATCCGCCAAATCTTCACCCTCATAGAGGCTTTCAGTGTATTCTTTCCACCTATATGCTCTCTCCTCTGCATTTAACAGTGGAATTCCCGTTGCGCTCTTAATGATACCACCCTTGCTTTTAATGTCACCAAAGGTTGTTTTGACTTTCCTGTATGCTGAGTCTGTCCTTCCGACAATCATATCTTTTTCGATGTCTTCACATTTTTCCTGCAGCCATTTCGTCTTAGCTTCCCTGCACTTCCTATTTATTTCATTCGTCAGCGACTTGTATTTCTGTATTCCTGATTTTCCCGGAACATGTTTGTACTTCCTCCTTTCATCAATCAACTGAAGTATTTCTTCTGTTACCCATGGTTTCTTCGCAGCTACCTTCTTTGTACCTATGTTTTCCTTCCCAACTTCTGTGATGACCCTTTTTAGAGATGTCCATTCCTCTTCAACTGTACTGCCTACTGCGCTATTCCTTATTGCTGTATCTATAGCGTTAGAGAACTTCAAACGTATCTCGTCATTCCTTAGTACTTCCGTATCCCACTTCTTTGCGTATTGATTCTCCCTGACTAATGTCTTGAACTTCAGCCTACTCTTCATCACTACTATATTGTGATCTGAGTCTATATCTGCTCCTGGGTACGCCTTACAATCCAGTATCTGATTTCGGAATCCCTGTCTGACCATGATGCAATCTAATTGAAATCTTCCCGTATCTCCCGGCCTTTTCCAAGTATACCTCCTCCTCTTGTGATTCTTGAACAGGGTATTCGCTATTACTAGCTGAAACTTGTTACAGAACTCAATTAGTCTTTCTCCTCTTTCATTCCTTGTCTCAAGCCCATATTCTCCTGTAACCTTTTCTTCTACTCCTTCCCCTACAACTGCATTCCAGTCGCCCAAGACTATTAGATTTTCGTCCCCCTTTACATACTGCATTACCCTTTCAATATCCTCATACACTTTCTCTATCTGTTCATCTTCAGCTTGCGACGTCGGCATGTATACCTGAACTATCGTTGTCGGTGTTGGTCTGCTGTCGATTCTGATTAGAACAACCCAGTCACTGAACTGTTCACAGTAACACACCCTCTGCCCTACCTTCATATTAATAACGAATCCTACACCTGTTATACCATTTTCTGCTGCTGTTGATATTACCCGATACTCATCTGACCAGAAATCCTTGTCTTCCTTCCACTTCACTTCACTGACCCCTACTATATCTAGATTGAGCATTTGCATTTCCCTTTTCAGATTTTCTAGTTTCCCTACCACGTTCAAGCTTCTGACATTCCACGCCCCGACTCGTAGAACGTTATTCTTTCGTTGATTATTCAATCTTTTTCTCATGGTAACCTCCCCCCTGGCAGTCCCCTCCCGGAGATCCGAATGGGGGACTATTCCGGAATCTTTTGGCAATGGAGAGATCATCATGACACTTCTTCAATTACAGGCCACATGTCCTGTGGATACACGTTACGTGTCTTTAATGCAGTGGTTTCCATTGCCTTCTGTATCCTCATGTCGTTGATCATTGCTGATTCTTCCGCCTTTAGAGGCAATTTCCCACCCCTAGGACAAGAGAGTGCCCTGAACCTCTATCCGCTCCTCCGTCCTCTTTGACAAGGCCGTTGGCAGAATAAGGCTGACTTCTTATGCCGGAAGTCTTCGGCCGCCAATGCTGATTATTTATCAAAATTTAGGCAGTGGCGGGGATCGAGCCCAGGACCGAAGACGTTTTGATTATGAATCAAAGACGCTACCCCTAGACCACGGGTACCCCTAATTAGGTACGACGAGGGAAGAAATACTCTGGGGGTAAGAACCACCAGTCTTCTGTTAGGATCAGGGTGAGGATGTGGCGAAAGATGGGGTGGGGGGGGGGGGGAAAGACAGACAGACAGCAGGGGAAACGAGGAGTTAGGCAGAAATAGCGAGGAGATGGAAAAGTGAGAGGGCGAAGAGGAAATGGACAGAGAGAGGGGGTGGAGGAAATGGATAAAGAAAGGGGAGGAGGAGGTGGTCAGAGAAAGGAAAGAGGAGGGGATGGACAGAGAGAGGAGGAAGGAGGAGATGAACAGAGAGAGGGGGGAAGAGCAGATGAACAGGGAGATAGGAAAGAGTAGATGGAAAGGGAGAGGAACGAGGAAGCCTTGGGTAGAGAGAGGAGGGAGATGGAGGTGGACAGAGAGAGAGGAGGGAGAAGGAGATCAACAGCGAGAGGTGGGACCAGGAGATGGACAGAGAGAGGAGGAGGATGTGGTCAGAGAGAGGGGAGTGGAAGACATGGACAGAGAGAGGAGGGAGAGTTGGAGGTCGACAGAGAGTGAGGGAGGGTGGAAGAGGGGCACAGAGAGAGGGGAACAGAAGATAGACAGAGGGGGAGTGAAGGACGCTAGAGAGAGGGGGAAGTAGGAGAGTAATCAATAGAAGACTGGAATAAATACATACGCGGGCGCTTTTTGTAACACCGCGGGGCGGAGCTAGTACAGTAATACATTAAGGAGTCGATCACATGGTACTGAACGTCTTTACAACACGCTTGCGATTCAGAACTCGCAGACTTACGAGTAGTTTGGAAGTTGACATTCAGCGAACAGCTGTTATCTTTTCCCCACTTCCTCGGCCAATTCAGCTAGTGCTCGATGTGTAGTGACACAGTCGTCGGTGGGACGTCGGACCGTAGGTACGTTCCTGTCTAGGTTTCTACAAGAGCGGCCAGTGGACCGGTGC